>NC_140296.1:61582448-63982448 GCF_964211825.1 Aythya ferina
ACGCCCTGTTTGTTAGGTCTGCGGTACTCTGTCTGAGGTTAAGCCTGCCGTGGCCTCAATAGTAAAAGGCAGAGCAGCTGAGGGAATAATCCTGCTGAACCCAAAGCCAGGAGAATAAGATCTTCCCTCAGACTAAACTTGCTCAATGAAGGAACTGATATTCACACGGGTGACCTCTTGCACAGGACAACTGAGCAGTAGGACTAAGGAGAGCAAATATGAACATGATCTCCTCATCCTGAAAGACTTCGAGGAAATGGCCACTGAACTCACCATGCAGTGAAACAAAAGGAGCACAAAGGTGGCCTCCTGAATATGGCTGATGTTTGAGAAAGATTCTCAAGGATTCACCAGAGCTTTTCCAGTGCAGAAGGACATATCTGAAAATCCAGTATGACTGGAGGCAGCAGAGATTTCGGGAACCAGAAAAGGAACACAGGCCAAACAAAATGAGGTGATGAAAATACTCAGCTTGTTCTACTGGTCTGAGAGCAAAGTAGTCACCTCTTTGCCACAAATGGTTTCAACAACTTTATTATTGCTAGCGAATTTTCAAATTATGAATAAAACGAATTGTTCTATATCTGCCCTTTTTATATATAGCTGTCCTATAGAGACCATACTATGCAAACCGTTGGAGGATTTCAGTATAGATGTGCTCCCACATTGTGTAAATTCAGATGCTAGACTCAAAATTTATTTGTACCAAATTTGAGCAATTTATGCAGGCACAGGCATTTGGACGTTTTAGATCATAGCCTGGCTCTGACAGGAAAACCACTTAAAATTACAAAGGCTGAAATCTACATAAAGCAAAACTACTTTTGAATAAAGATAAATGCTACCAGAAATGGTATTCAGTTAATGGCACTCCAGGGCAATGCTTGACACCAACTTATGCTATACTCTCAAACCTGTAGCTTCAGGTGTACTACTTCTGGGAGCAGCAGAAGGAGCAGCACAGGGAAAAAAAAAATAAAGTAACAGGAAACGCGAAGAGGAAAGTCTGCTATGACCAGCAAGATAAAACCTGTCCAGACTTAGAGCAGAGTTACATATTTCACAGCTGTATGTTTTCAAAAGGACAAAGCCCGCACCTGGCACAAAGGACACACAATGCTCCTATTGCCTGATAGTGTTGAGTTTCCCTTTGGTGAAAGAGCAAATAAACTTGCCCAATCTAAGCCCAGCACGGGCTTGAGGAACTGTAAAATGCTTCTTACTGATGATCAGCAGCAGAAGTTTGTGGGGGCTGGTGGGCATCAGGATGTCTCCAAACCAAACGATCAGCACAGTCTCCTGCCACCATGCCTGGGGCAGCATTAAAGTGCCTGAAAGATACACAAATACTGCACGCACAGCAAGGCCGACTGCTGTAAGGAAGGACAGGAAGGCCCTCCATGTCCTCAGGTCTCGGGCAAGTGTCTCCTGCAAGATGTAAAGGGCAGCCAGGGCCTGCTTGGGGTGCTGGCTCGGGGTGTCAGGGCAGGCAAGGCTTCGCTCAGGCCCTCTCCCGCACCCCCACCTCTTCATCCCCACGTGTCCCACCGTGCCTGCCCCCAGGAGGAGGACAGTCAGCATGAACTTCCTTCAATTGTGGCCTTCTGGCCCACAGCTCAGCCCCAGCTCAACTTGCATGTTGGAAGTTGACCTGTGCTGCCTGCCTTGGCCATCCCCAGCCAGCCTGACCAGCTCCTTCAGGTCTCCTCCTCTCTCTGTGGGTTCTCCATCCATGCTGTTCATCGGCTTTGCCTGTGGAAACACCGCTGGTCTTTCCTGCCAGCCCACACAACTGAAATCATCTGCTCAGGATTCAGTCATTTTTCACTAACTTTGGTGTCTCTGGTTGTCATGTTGGCCTTCACCACCTCTCTGATATCTTACACTGCCTGCCTGTGTGCACCAGTCATCTCTTGCCCTAGATGTTGTTTTAATTCTGTGTTTCGATGGCGTCTAGCATAGTGAAATCTAATCTAATGGTAAGTCTTCCAGGAGTGATAGCAATAATGACAACAGCAGCAACAACACTAATAAGTTAAGAAAATAACCAGGGACTCATCTACTCCACGGTACGATGAGACAGGATGCCACAGCACACAGCAGCAATTACAATATCTGGTGACAGTAATACTGTGATGTATTTTTTTCCTCCTCCTTGTTTACATGCTCTCTGTAGAAATGTTTCTGAAAATATCAATTAATACAAGTGTTATTAATTGTGTCCCATTGTGACTATTTGTAAGAAGAGGCTGATTTATTATGTGTTTAAGAAAAGCCTTCCTCCACATCCTACTCCTATAGTATGTCAGGCTCAAAATCTCCTTTTTTTTAACCTCACCTGAGGTCTTATTTTCAGATCCCCTTCTGATTTCCAGTCAACATGAGCAGGTTGGGTTATCTGTAGGTACACTATTTCTTGTCTGCAGCCAGGACTCCAGCTCTGCTCTCCCCTTCCTCCTGATTCTCCGTTACATCACTCCGTGAGGGTGTGTAAGGCATGGGCAATGCCCTAAAACTGAAGGGAAGAGACATGAACAGAGACATAAAAACCAAAACTGATTATTCCGCACTTTCTGGGGAAATGTGGGGAAAAAGAATAAGAAATAAAAAGGGCATATAATAAATAAAACCAGAAGCCACTTCAGAAGTAATCTCCAGTCACTCCCTTGATCTCCACTCCTGAGGCTTACAAGGAGCTGTGCTGGTACAATAAACTCAAAATGCTTTGTAACTTCAGCCTCCTCAAAATGGTGAAGGGATTAAATTGGGAAAAGGTTGTGAGGAGGAAGGTTTGACGCAGGAGAAAACTGAGAAGAGACAAAAGCAAAGTGGGGAAGGGATTTAATGAGGCCCCAGCAAACGCTTTGCTAGAGGAGAAAGGGCTGCGCACTCCTACGCACCGCCTCGCCTGCTCCGCATGCTAAAGGTGGGTTTTGGTGCGTTCGGGAATCTTTGAAGGATTGAAATCATTGCTCGTAGTGGGAAGGGGAACGCTGCTCAGCATGTGCCCAGTGTAGCATTTAAACAGCAGGAGGTTTTTGTCTTGCCGAGCGCTGCACGTTGAGCGTGCTGGTTGAGTTGGGCTCTGCTTGCACCTGCGCTGCCGCTGCGCACAGCAGCTCCAGAGCCCTCTTGAGAACCTTCTCCACGAGACCACTTTTTGTTGTCAGTGGGAATGGCATCGTGCCAAGGAGCTTGCTTTGGCTTGCGCAGGGGCCTGCAGAGTGCTTTTTCTAAACAGTAATTTGCTATGCTTTAGAGCACATGGACTATGGGAACATATGGGCCTCTCTGCACAATTTGGATGCTAGGCAAACAACTCTTTGTAAGGAAAGAGATAGTACTGTATCAGCAGAGAGACAGGCTGAATGCTGTGGCCAGATCCCAGAACAGAGCTATCGAATTAGGGAGCTACTGATTGAACTACAACTACAGTGAAATGGGGAGTAAAGAAAGAGGAAGGCAGGATCTCATCAAATTCCGACTCACTAAATAAAAACAGCGGGTGTTAGTTGGGGTGCGCATAAAAGCCAAATCCCTGGAGAAATTAGCTGCAGTTAGCTGAGGAGGCTGAAGCTAGAAATGCGCTTCCTATTTTAATGACGAAATGAGCGCGAGTGTGAACATCCATTTCCCACAGCCACCAGGGGCAGGTAATGGCTCTCCGTCAGAGGAGCTGAAGTCAACCTGCCTGGTGCTGTGAGAAAGCAGTGGGGCTGCAGGCTCAGTGATCTGCCATGGGAACGGCCAACACACCTCAGTCCCCCAGATACAAACAGTGGTGATCACATACCAGCACCTCAGACTGCCGACTGAAGAGGCCCATCCCTCACTTTGATAACCCTTCTATGGGCCTCACGAAAGGCTGAATTATCCTTTCTGCTGCCATGACTAAATGAACAAAACCAAAAGAAAGCTCCTTGGGGATCTTCATGGATTACCAGCTGCTGTACTCATCTGCTGACAGGTGGCTGTAGCAAAGCATCAGAAAAATATTTTTACCTGTTCATCAAGCTGCTAACACAACTGGTTTAATTCACACATACACCAGAGTCCAACCACATGCTTACTTGGGATGCAAAGTGTGAACCACACATCATTTCGCTGTCTGAACCCCTATTGTTATGTGGGCAGTTTAGGTGAGGCACCTATTATGACAAAGTTTGTGCATTTTTTCCCACATTTCAGTTTTTGAATATTCAGTATTGCACATGTGGAGGGTTACCCAAACGGCCACTTCAGTCTGAAGCCTTGTGTTTGTTCACAGGATGAATAGAGCACGTTTACTGGCAGATTGCTCTGCCCTCTAGTCTTTCATGATAAGGCAACATTATGGACATGATAAGGCAACATAATGGAGCAACATTTCCTGTGGCTGTACAGATTGTCCCAGCCTCAGCTCCAAGGCCATTCTCAGCCTCCATCTCCTCCAGTCCTCCGTCCATCCCTCATGTGCATTTAAAGCCCTGTCCTCTGCACATCTTCTGAAGCTCTGCGAAGATAAAAGGAAGATAAATATCAACCTTCAACAGACGATGATGAAGCCTTCCTAAGGTTTCACTATCATGTCAGCTGTTGATGGAAATTAAAATTAGTGTATTTAAATCAAAATAGGGCTGGAGTTCTGACACTCAGCACTCCCATCACTCCTGCAGCTGGAGTAGGGCAGCTACTGGGACGAAAGGAGATGCCCAAACAAAAGCCTGCTTGCGCAGCTCTCATGCATGTTACTTGGTCTATGTACACCTCGCTGAACCTGCAAAGAGTTTTTAGTCAATTTGGAGGTAATGGAGACAAAAAACACCTTCTAAAACCTCAACATAAAGACAGCACCTGGGATGTATTTCTGCTACCTGATGTATATATTTGTTGGAGGGAAAGTTGGATGTGAACTGAAGACTTGAAAGAAATTAGATTACTTGAGAGGGTACTGTAATTGAAAAGAAGAGAAACGTGTGTGCTCGAAACAAATTTATTTACTACCATGGGAGAACTGTAATTGAAAAGAAGAGAAACTTGTAGAGCGGAGCATTTGAAATTGACTGGAGAGGGAGAGAAAGTATGGGGCTCCTGCTCTCTGAAATGAATTTCTTGCTTGATTTGTAGTACCAAACTTTGGAAACATCTATACCAATTAACTTGAAAGTGTAAGGCTTTCCCTAGGGAGTCAGGCCTTACCATGTAGGGATAGAGAAATAAGATGCTTTAAGCTTGTTCCTTGGCTCTTACACAAGGTGGAACAAGGCATTGACTGGAAAACAGCTGATGGCAGCCCTAGGTCCAGATTTCAGGTGCAACGTTACCAGTGTTTTTCCTCTGCCTAAAGGCCCAGTTATTCCTAAAAGCTACGTGGGGGTAAAACTGAATTTGCATCATCCTGAAATGAGTCATGAAAACAGACTCATCTCTGAAAGCCCCATTACGTGAGCAAACAACGCTGTTTGCTAGGACTTGGCAGAAAAGATGGCTTGTCCTTCTTATACCAGTAGACGCCAAAAAGAGAGGAGACTCACAGCACCACAGGGACTTCGCTGTAACCAAAAGAGTTGGAAATGCCCTTCGTGCCCTGCCCAACATGTAGCTCAAGTAGTTACTGGTTTGAGATCTCCTCTCGGTGCCATGATCACACTGGGAGCTCACTGGTGCTCCTGCAGCCCTCACACGTGGCGAGTGCACTAAAGACCATGCAGGGCACTGGAAGCTTTTACTGACACCTCTGCAGCCCTGCGACACAGCTACAGGCATTGTGCCCTTAATAGGAACCTGCCAAAGGAACCTGCCGAGGATGCTCATCATAGAGGGGGCTCTTTCCATTTTTGTCTCCATTTTTTTTTTTTTTTTTTAAGAACACAATGAAAAAGAAACAGATGCACTGAGTCTAGCTCAGGGATGGTTTTATCCAATATCATATGTTCCCTGATACAGCTTTCTGACCTTTGACAACTTCTAGCTGGAGGAATTAGGACTTTTACTTCTACGACATCTTTTGACAATGAGCAATTCCACAGCTGCAGCACACACTGTGTGAAAAAGTGCTTGGTTTTGTTTATTTTAATCTCATTCTCTGACTGTTTCATTTGGTGACCCTTAGTACTGTGAAACACAGTGAACAGATTTTCTTATGCAGCACACAATTTTGTAGAGCTATATCATATTTCTCCTCAGTCATCTATTTTCCAAGCAGAGGAATCATATTCTGTTCAGCACTTTTTATGAAACAGATCTATGGAGCAAATTCTAGTTATTCTTTGTATCTTTTTCTTCCATAACCTTTTGAAATGAGAAGACGGTATATGAAAAGAGGACACATCATAAATTCACCGTATAATGATGTAGCCTATTTTGTTGTCTGTTCCCTTCCTGGTAATTACCAACAGTCTCTTTACTACTTAACATTGAACCAATGTTTTCAAAGAGCTATTTGCAAGCACTGCAAGATCTTCCTTAGGTGTGAGAGGACATGGAGATCCCCTTGTTACATGTATGTGTGTAGTTAAGATTGTTTTCCGCATGTGGATTACCCTGCATGTAATAAGACCAACTTTCATCTCTGATTTTATTTTCCAGTTACTCAGTACCATGAGATCCTTCTGCAAGTCTCTGCAGTTGGTTTTAGTTCAAATAACTCTGATAGTTTTGTAGGGCCAGAAAATCCTCTGGCTTCTCTATGTATGCTTTTTTTCCTACATCACTTACTGGTATTTTGAATGGTGTAGGTCACAACATGCACAGAGGTGATTCTCCCACCACACAGAGGTAATTCTATGATTCTAAGATTCTCCCACTATATCTAGCATTGGTGCGGCCTTACCTTGAATATTGTGTGCAGTTCTGGGCTCCACAATATAAAAATGATATCAAGATTATTGAAAGCATCCAGAGGAGGACAACAAAGCTGCCAGAAGGGCTTTGGGGCATAGATCACAGAATCACTAAGGTTGGAAGAGAGCTCCAAGACCACCTGGTCCAACCACCCCCCTACCACCAATGTCACCACCAACCCATGTCCCCAAGCACCAGGCCCAACCTCTCCTTGAACACCCCCAGGGACGGTGACTCCACCACCTCCCTGGGCAACCCGTCCCAGTGCCTGGCTGCTCTTTCTGAGCAGAAATGGCTCCTCATTGCCAGCCTGAGCCTCCCCTGGTGCAACCTGAGGCCATTCCCTCTGGTCCTATCACTGCTTACCACCCCAGTGCACTGAGGCCTCACTTCAACAGCAGGTTACCTGCCCAGGGATTTGGCAGCTCCACATCTGAAATCCCTCATTTTCCCAGCCAGAGCATCAGCTATTCTCACTGTTTGTTCCTATCAGGTAGGTCCAGATTTCCTTCTACCGGCACCTTCTTTTGAGACAGAGCCATGGCCTTGTCTTCTGCAAAGAAAGGGGTATTTTTTGTGTACACGCAAACTCCAGCAAAAGCGTCTGTAGGTTTTATGCCCTCCAGTTCTGAGGATTTTTCTTTAAGTCTGCCATGGCTGTGCTTTTCCCTTTCAGTCTGCCAGAGTTCATCTTTTTTTGAATCACTCTCACCAGGAGATGTCATCCATTTTCTGAAGGAATTTATTTACTTACCTTATAGTGGTTATCTTTACTGTTTAAAAACAGGCAAGTGTACCTTTTGGGGGTTCCTTTTTGAATCTTTTAATGTATACCTTTTCCTTTCATCCTCTGATGCAGTGTCCATAAAGCATCTCTGTCCCACCAGCAATCACTTGATCCTTTCAGATTTACTTTTTAATATGTGTACTTATTTACACGTGGTCTGCCTCTTTGAAGTTAAACATTGTTGTAAAGACATTTTTTTTTAGTCTTTCCACTCCTGTAAGGGTGTTTATATTGAATATGACCCAGGCTTAGCGCACTGTTCAGGATTACACTGAGAATTGTATCTTCTGAGGTTCCTGGTGACTTGCTGTGACCAACTCTGCATGTGGTGTTTTTGTTGGTGGTGGTTTTTTTTTTTTTTTTTTTTGTCTAACAGTTTAGTCTCTGTACCGTGCTCTGTCATGATGGCTCCTTGCCTGCATGGGAATCACAGCAATATATTGTGTTCTCTCTCCTCTCAGCCTCTCTAACCTCCCTTAGCTTTCCAGAGTCCCTATCACCATCTTGGCCAGATGGCAGCTAGCAAAGCCCCAACACTGTAGCATTAGGCAGATACGAAACTGGTATTCACAGGAGCCCTGGCAGCCAGCTGAGACACTGCCACCTGGTTGCACTCTAGGATATTTCCTGGTATTTCCAGCACCATTCCCCAGTTGGAGCAAGGTCCTGCCGAGTCATTCCTGAATGCTCTGTACCCCAAATGACCACTGACTGAGCCCAAACCCGTTGCTCGTGCACCTTCAGCAGCAGTGTCTGGAGCACAGCAGGACCCACTGACAGCTCTGTGGGACAGTTTTCCGGGGTGGAAGGTCTCCTGACTATTTAAAGCTCATCAGACCAAAGCACGGGCACCCTCTGGAAGCACTTTAAAGAGCAACCTACAGCACTTGTTAGGGCCGATAGGTTTGAGTCCCCCCCATACATCCCCTACAAACTGTATTTGAGGTCATTATCTGGCTCAGGACACAGGAGCATCTGTTTCACGTGTATCCTTCAGGCAGAAACAGTACACCATTAAGCTAACAGCTGGGAATGGGCATTGCAATGGGGGTTACTTTATTTTCTTTCTTTCTTTCTTTCTTTCTTTCTTTCTCTCTCTCTCTCTCTCTCTCTCTCTCTCTTTCTCTCCTTCTTTCTGTCACTAAACAACAAGTGGTCTATCACAACCTGTTCTGCAGTGTCAGTGCGGAATTTCTATACATCAGGAAAAAAGAGGTGCTGCTTCCCACAGAGCAAAGCTGCTGGTTTCCTACAAGAGTGCTCCCTCTCAGCTGCTTCATTACCGATGTGATAGTCTGACTGCACTGCTACTGGGGCAAAAGCTCCTTCACTGACACATCAGTAGTCTTTAAAAGCTCTCCCATAGGTAAAGTGTGCTACCTAGGGGAAAATCTTAATGGATGCAGGCTGACCACCAGAAGATGGCCAATCCACACCACAAGATACCCATGGTATGAAACTTCATCTGTTATTAGGAAACTACATGGATTAACTTCCTTAAAAAAAAAAAAAAAAAAAAAAAAAGGCTCTTAAGAAATGCTTAGTACCAGGTAGTTTTTTGGAGGGCTACATTAGAAGATGAGAAGTGGCCTCGACACTGTGAAGTCTCTCATGGGAAAGAGAGGGTGCTTACTCACCAGATCCATGAGGAAAATGATCTGATCCTGCGAGAGGGAGGAGGACTCATGCTGCTCTGTGGAGACACCAGTCTGCAATTCTGTACTGAAAAGCACCACGGGGAGTCTTATTGCATTCCTTTCAGCAAGAGATTGAAACCTATGGCTTCATCAGGGAAGAGAGGGGGCAACCTCTGGCTGCAACAAAGCCTGTATTTTCCTGTAACCTACCTGAAATGAAGACGGACCTGTTGTAAATCTGTCACTTGTTTGCCTTCCACTGTAACATTTGAGAAATTATTCTATATACAAGGCAACATATCATTTTAACAGGAACAAGTTGTGTTTTTTAATTGAAAGTTGCCCAGGTAATTCACTGAGGAAAGCTCTGAAGCCACCCGGAGCAGAGGTGGGTGGTGAGCTGTTCACTGACACCTCCTGCATCCAAAATGTGCTGTTACTGCTCTGTGGGGACATGGCAGAGGGAAAGGCGGGCACATGGGATTGAGGCCAGGCCTCCGGGGTGGGAGTCAGAGCTGTGAGAACCAGGGCACCTCTCCAGTTGTAGACCTGGTCTACATCAGCCTTCTAATCATCGGCTTTCCCCATGCCAGCTCTTCGTAATGAAGACCAGCTCTTCATTAAGCAGCAGCTCCAGATGTTTCCATCCCAGAGCAAACACAGCATCCTTGTCCCATGCACCTCACGTGCTGTTTGCTCCTGGACCTGGCTGGTGTGCAGTGATCCAGCAAAGGCAGCCGAGGTCCATCCCTGCCCAGCATCAGGGGGAGCACGTGGAGCATCAGGGACTTCTCGGGCTGCTCTCCACTTGCATGAAGCAACCAAGAGAATATGGAAACTGCTGTTAGACCCATCCTTTCCCTGCACAGACAGACCAGCTCATCCTCTGCTTTCTTTTCTCATCTGCTGCTTCTCCCACAGCCTAATCTAAGGGCTGCAGAACTTGACTCCAAACTGCAGTCTTGGTACTCAACATAATACAGAGATCTCCTCTTTTTTTCAATTTTGATCCTTTCACCAGGAATGATTAGTGTGCAAAAGGGACAAAAATTAAATAAATGAAAAATAGCTTTACTTCTTTTGTTTACTTGCCTCAAATTACATTAGAATTGAATTTTAGAGGCTAAGGCTGGGTTAATACAACTCACCACTGATGCCTTTGCTACCCATTATTGCACCAATTTCAGAAGGAGAAATCTGGAAAAATTGCCGAGGGAGATCAAGAATGGTCTGATGTGAAAAAAAAAAAAAAAAAGTGAGGCTGATTGCCATGGTGACTTTATTACTTTTTCCACTTCCTCCCAAAGTGTGCATCTCCCACGAAACTTGAACACCGGTGCTTTGTGAGCACCTCCTGGCACTCGGTGTGTCCGGTCAGGCATCCATGCTACCGACAGTCATGTGCAGCCCCTGCAGATACTGAGGGCATCACATGAACTTCGGAAATAGAAACATATCAAAGGTCAGGCATTTTAGAGTGGATAAGTTGCAAATTTTTATGCAGCTCAGGAAAAGGTTTCTGCTGCAAGCTATTGTCCCTAGGAAGAGAAACCAAAAAGTGCCATCCCCGAGGGCTCCTTTTGTGTGTGTGATTTGTGAAATGTTAGGAAGTCAGCTGACGGCTGCGAATTGCTTGGGTCTCGAGAGAAGGGATAAATAGATGAGAGAAAACGAGCACATTAAGGTCTTTTTGCTCAAACAGCTCACATTTAAAAATACTTCATTAGTATTCTCGCATAGTCAAAAAAGTGATGTAGGGAATGGCTAAGCACCAGCCCAGTACAGAGGTGCTTACATTTGTAAGGCAACTATAACATTCCCAAGTGCAAAGCGGAACAAAAAAGGTGAGAACGGGATCCCTTACTAAAAAGACGTTGTTTGAAGTAAAACCCCACGAAGCCGGGAGAACAGCTAAAGAGAATACAACAGCTAAAACAATCTGCTTGCTGCCTTTCCTTTGTAAGCAGGCTGACATTTTATACTTGCTTAACATTTTGCTTTCATCAAGTAAACCTGTTTGTCTTCCATTTTGAGTCTGGTCTGGTGAAGAAGTGATGTTATAAGGAGCCAGGAGCAAACTGCTGGATGGGTGGCTTGGTGTCCAGGTACTTCACAGCCGCTGCTAGCAAAGGAGTGATGGAGGCTGGCCCGTGGACCCTGCAGAAGTCTCTGATGAAGAGTGATGTGCCAGGGAGGGTTTTGTGATTTACAGGGATCATTTATCATCTCCTTGAATGTAAACAGGTTGGTTTGTACCACTGAAGGATTTGGACCATGTACATGTCTGAGAGGTGTTTGTAAAATGCTGGTTTGGTGATGGTTAATGGTCTGACCTTGCTGACCTGGATATCCCCACTATTGACTGGGATGCTTTCAAAGTATTTTCCTCCAGCATTTTCCCTTGTTTTTGTTGTTTGTAGCTGGTTTTGAAGCCTTGGGGATGGCTGAAATACCGCAGCTTTGGATTTTCCTGCCTTATGTTAGATAGCTTTTGCACTGTAGTGCTAACAAATTACCACACCATGACTTCTCGACCTCAGCTTTACAAATGTGACAAATTAGACAAAGCCAGGGCTGTGTAACCACTCCTGAAGATGGACTCGTGTTACGATATTAGTGTCACGTAATTCTTTCTAGGTCAGCTTTGAATGGCATTTGTGCACTTGTAGTGTAGGAATGGCTGACTAAAAATGAAGTCCTGGACTTTTACATGACTTGGCACAGCCTTGTGGGCCTGAATGTCAAGTCTAGCTAAAAACGTCTCCAGGGATCAGTTGAGTTTTCAGTCTTCAAACACTTGTTCTAGTATCAACATCCCTTACAATTTCATTTTCTGGATATTTCTGAACGATCATGCTTTGCTATTGTGATCATTTGCCTCCTGAAAGTTTCTGAAGAGGCAGCTCCAAACCAACATTGTTGTTTTTTTGGGGGGTGGGGTTGAGGACCTTTGAATCTCATGCTGTGCTAGTTCGCCAGGTATGCATCACACCACAAAGTACTGAAAAACCCATTTAATATCCAGTTCAAATGCTAACTTTGAAAATCTGTCCAGCCTATTCAGACTAGCATGTCTTATTAATTCATTCTCATTTGCAAATCCTGAATACATTTGGATATATTACAACATATTTGACCACTTTTTAGGTGACATTGGGATGGATGGCATTATCTGATTTACTCACTGGGAATTGTGAACATATTCTATCACATTTCTCTATATTACTGCTCATTTCTAAATGCTCTGAACTAGTGGCACTGGGAAGACTAATTACTGTGCTGTGATTCCAAGTGTGTTGCATCAGTATTAATAATTAGATGCTTGATTTAAGATTAACATATTGTGAAACATGCTTGTATTAAGATACCATTTGTGGCAAATAAGGTACCAAGCATAGCAACACTTCTCTCCACAACATTAGAAAGCTAATCTTTTTTCTTTGCCTACATGGCCTGCTAAATCACCATCTTCACTGCTTCAGCACCAAAGTTTCCTGGCATTGTTGGAAAGTAGGAGTTCGACAGGGTTGCATAAGGAGACGTGTAGGCTGAATGGCACGGATCGTAACGGAATGAGTTAATTCGGCTAGAATGACTCTTCATATAAGAAAGGATATGCCAGTGCCTGCACAGGTTTAACTTGGATTAAAAAATAAAATAGCTGGGGTTGGTCTCTCTCTTTTCAATGGAATCCCTGAGCAGAAAGTTGTTTTACTCACACGAATGAGCCATCCTTCAGAGTGTGGGCACAGGGACAAGTGCTTTTTAAAGCTGCACAACTGTTTGCTTGCCCCGTTTGTTTGGAGAACAGCTTTTCATTTTGCATGACTGAGCTTGTAACATGCAGGAGGGCCCACTGCTCCGACGACGTTCCAGTTCTGCATGGGGAGAGGTGGGCACCTGAGAAGCACTTGCAAAAGCCAGAAAGATGACCTGGGGGCTGTGGCTGGAGTTTTACATGCAGCTGAGCCAGCAGAGTTATCTGAGGTTGGCTAAAAGGAGCTGATCCCCTGTCTCTTGTTGCTGGCCATGCTGTCCTACTGCCTGCCTTGCATGGTTAGCATCTTACAGACCCTTTCCCGGACCTATTTACCTACTGAAATGGTAAAACCTCTCCTCTGGTTTTGCTTGCAAAGGAGCCTGGCATGTGGCATACCAAGCAGAGGTGGTGGGAGGAACCTTGGCCAGGAGACGGGCCGGGAACCGTCCCTGTTTGGCAGCGGTGGGCTGTTACGTTGGATCACACCATCGTGTGAAACCTTACCCTAAGACAGCTGCAAAAGGAGGAACAGCACAGACGGGAACCTGGAAAGGAAAAGGCAAAGCAGCTTCTACCTCACTGTGACTTTTCTGATGTTCAGCGGCTCTAGGAAGCTACCACCGGTGAGAGGAGAATGGAAGAGCAGCAGCACTGCATGCAGGTGTTGGTTCAAGGCAGAGCACAAAGATGAAGAGGCAGAGTGAAGACCCACATGGTATCTCTAGTGGGGTGTCTTTTCAAAAAAAAAAAATGGGATCCAGAAACAAAATACAGCTTCCTATACAGAGAATGAAGCACAAAACAAGCCCTCTGGGCCACCAGGAACTCATGGGACTGCCTGGGCAGTATCTCTGCTGGCTTTGGGAGCTGACTGCTGCAGGGGCAGTGTGTTGCTGCTTGGCTGTCCCCTTCCCGGTTCATAAGCTGTGGTCTTTTGTTCCTCAGGAAAACAGCCCACGGGATATCCACAACAGCTGCAAGGACAAAGGGCTGTGCAGTTTTGGGGCGGGTTCCCAAACTGCCCCACGGGAAGTAACATTGCTTGCATGCAGCGCATGGGAGCTGCTTTCGGTAGCGAGGGATGCCTTAAAGGTGGAGCCTCCTGCCCAAGGGAGAGCATCAGAGCCTGCTGCTGCTTTACCATGGAAATTTTAGTCCACAACATCTTGTTTCTCAAGAGACGAGAGGAAAGGGGCTCTCAAAGTAGCCTTTGATGAAGTGCTTCACATCAGAAAGAGAACCACCTTACAGTATCTTGTCCAAAACAGGTTAAGCAGCTGGAAAAGGCTAGATTAAAAGCGACCACTTGGCTTTCGCTTAAAGCTTATGTGCTGAGTGCAGCTGCATGAATTTCACCCGCGATCCAAGGGCTGGCCAGCAACAAGGTTAGAGTTAGGTTAGGGGAGAATACCTTGGTCAGAGTCAGAAATCCCTGATGATCTGAGGCACACTGGTCATAGATTTTCTCCTTACACTTTTGCTCTCTATCCCTCTGGTATTTCTTCAGCTGATATCGATCTATATGAGACGTATAAAGCAAATAACTGTATTTAACAGCCCTAGTTGTGAGCAAAGAGCTCTTAAAAATCTCAGAATGCGAATCTACAATGTTCACCCTCAGGCAGGAATCCCATTAATAATTTAAGATGTCTGTATGCGATTGAACAGCGATGGTAATTTTCAGCTACAAGGGATCAATCTAGCAGTGCATTCGAGATCTCTGCACACTGTAGAGACAGCGCTTCTCTGGGCAAATTCCCTCTTCATATACAGGGAGCTCTGTAAAACTGCAGCAGTTTTTCTCTATGGTTTGTTTTATAAAATCTTTTTTGCCAGCAGAGCTGCTGTTGGCTTGTCCTGCAGGTCTGATGCTCCTCAAATGTCAAAAGCCTCAGAAATATGGGCACTGGCCTCAACGTGGCTTCATGACTAGCAGTGCCAGATCCACACAGAGCTGGGTGACCTGCTGCGTCCAGTCCAGGGCACAGTTATTTACCAGCCATGGAAGGCTCAGGGGTGCAGTTACAGATCAGACACCTCACTGCTTCTGCAAGATTTGCAGGATCACACGGCCAGGACTCTGTGAAGCCTTGGGCCCAGGCACCCCAGGCTGCCAGTCCCCTACTCCCTGGCCTACCTGTCAGAAGGACATCAGGCTTGTTGGCACAGCAGGATATGAGGGGATAAATCCTTGGTGGATCCATCTCCAAGATCAGCACAGATCCATAGGACACATCTCCACTGGAGGCCCTGCTGCTGCCCACGTGCTCTTGGGCTCAGCCACCACGTAACCAGACGTGGCTGGCACTGGAACAACAAAAAGCAGCCTGACAGACAAGGCTGATGGGGGAAAAAATAAATAAATAAATCACTTTTTACTGGATGTCTCTGAATTCAGCATGCCTCAACAAAGATTATTATCGCTAATTAGGCAGAGCATGCTAACAATGCTCACATTTGGAAGCACGGTTTCTCAATGAAAGGGAAAATTAAATAGGATGCCATCAGAGAGCTTCAGACAAAGAGAAATGAGGCCAGTCCAAACCAGCAAGTTTTCATCAGAGAATAGATGAATAGATTAGGTAATTTATTTTGTTGTACCTAGAACATTAATATGCATTAAATAGCACCATGGTTTGCATTTCCAGTGGAAAATGTTTTCCCTCCTGCCCTCAGCTCTTTCTTTGCCTGGGAGGTGAGGGGCTCCAGCTATGCCCAACCCTTCCAGCAACCAGAGCTCCTCAGGCAATGCTGAAACACCTGGATAAGAAATATGGCCTGAGGAATAGGAAACCCTCACAGGTTCTTCACCCACTGCGGTGGTTTTACTCAGCTGGGCAGCTGAGCTCCACCACAACTGCTCTCTCATTCCCCCTCCTCAAAGGGAAAGGGGTAGAAAACACAGTGATGAAAAGGGCTCAAGGGTTGGGATAAGGACAGGGAGATCACTCAACAAGTATTGTCACGGGCAAAACAGACTCAGCATGTCTCAGGTCAGAGAAGTGAAGACATTAGTGGTGGAGGTGAGAATCAGGCTCACTGTTCTGCCTCTTCAACAGCAGCAAACTGCAGAACTGCATCTGGAATTCAGTTTGCAGTCACAGGCATTTAGGGTGCTCGGTGTCAAACACCAGGCACCTGCCCATTTGCTGCTAAGGCAGAAAGCAGGGGACTGAAAAAAATGCTGTTGATTGCAGGTAGCGCTGGGACAAATCCCACAGGCCGTGACTTCTGCACAGCACAAATTGGGGAATTTTATCCGGCAGATTCTGCCTCAAGCTATTCCCGCACCAAAATTACTGCATACTTTCAAGGCAGCCACCCGTCTTTGAACAACCTTTTCAGGCAGTGACTTTCATTCTCCTACTGGCTGACGGAACAAAATCATAAACAGGTATATGAGAAAATCATTGCTTCGGCAATAGCCTCTCATATAACCAAGCTGGTGGGAAGAAGTCATGCCAAAAAAATATATATGTCTGTAGTTAGAGATAACAGTTGCCGGTAAAAGCTTCAGGCAGTGTCACTGAAGCTATATATTATCCATGGAATTTACAGAATTTATTTTAATTTAGCAACTTACCCAAGAATATGAACGAGGTAAATAAAAGGCTTCAGAGGAGCAGTAATAACAGTTTCTGTGTAAGGGCTGATGGATCAAGCTTGAGGCAAGGCACTAAATACCTGAAGGTAGTGGGGAGCAGCTCGTGGGTTTCCCAAAGTGTTGTGTGCTGCACAGGGAAGGCAGGAGCTGGCTTACACAGCCCTCCATTGACGTGCTGCATCACCCTGAACACATGGGTGCTAGCCATGTACTTCTCTTCAAAACAGAGGTGGGATGATGCATTTTTTCCAGACTTCTCAGAAATTCTCAGGTAACAAGTTGATGTTTTTTAAAAACAAGTACTGATATTTAACAGCTGTTCCAAAAATGGTGGATTTCATTTGTCCTCACACCACCACTATTTTTTAAACTTTATTTTCCCAGCACATTGCAGAGGACGAAAGAGGACGAGGCATGAGAGGCTGGATTCTCACAGCCCTGCTGCAGGGCTACAACTTCCCACTAATAGAGACCTTTATTTTTCAATCTCCCTTTCTTTCCCTCTCTTTCTCTTTGATTAGCTGCTAGCTGTCTCTTTCATTTCATAGCCTTCCTCAGCCTGACTGAGATGTAACCATTGCCGATCTCGTTCCTTATAACAGGGAGCGAGACAGCCCTAGCTACTAATAGTGTTACCCTACCTCTCACACAATTCCTTCACTCTCCTGCTAGAGATCAGCTCATTGTATGCAAGGACTGCTGGGGCAGTGGCAAGGGTATGTGTAAAAGATATCTACTCTGTGTCAGGGTGCCTCACCTACACTATCTCATTCAGCTCCTGCAAAGGAGAGTGTGGCTGGCCCCATGGGAAGGTGCTGCGGGATGCCAAAAGCTTTTCCCTTCAGGTGTTTCCAGACCCTGTCCTTACTTTGTGTGTGAATGGGGACTCCCATGTACCCAGTACGGATTACAGAAAATTTAGGTTTGATGAAGGTCCATCCTGGTGCTGCAAAGTGCAGGGCTGAACAGCAGCTGTGGTTCCTTGGACACGAAAAGAGACGGGGACCCCTGAGCACAGAGGTTCAGGGAGAAAGTATCTGGTGATCCCGGCCAGACACCTTGGTCTCAGCCACAAACCAGCAACAAATGAAAATATTCTGAAGCTGATACTCAGAATCAACCTGGTGTAAAGCAGGTCAGCGTAGAAGGATCTTTGTTCCAATGTGTAACAGGACTTAGAGAGAGAGCAACAGAGAAAGGGTTTTTTTGATATGAATGTATCAAGATATCTATCTGCCTTGACTTCAGGCTTTGGTTCTGCATTTTTTTCTGAATAGTTAAAGTTTTTAATTGCTACCATCCTATTATATTCATATGTTTAACATTTTAACTAGCAATTCCATCTTACAGACACAAATTTATTTTCCTTCTTGGTAAATTTAGCAACTTCTTACGCTTTATGATACTTTTTCCCAATGTTGTGATTAGCAAATCTGCACTTACCCACTAAGGTAAGTGGGTAAGGCATTCGATTGTAACAGAGGGAATCATACAGAATCATTTAATGCATCCAATCCCATAAAAACCTGGTTACATTCGCATCATGGGAACCTTAGGAAAAATCAAGACCCACTATCAAAAAAAAAAAAAAAAAATCTGCGGTTGCACTGGATCTTGTGAAAATGAGACTTCGGGGTTATAATATCTTGTAAAACATATTTGAAATTCCAGTTGGCTTTAATAAAAGCTATAGGAGTTCCTCTGACATGAAATGGGCACAAAAGGACGGGAAGGATGGTATGGACTGGGTGATAAGATGCATGCTGATAGTCAGAGATGTGAAATCAGTAGAAATTGTGCTTATGCACATAAACAGCTGGTTCGTCCCAATTCCCAGTCTCCTACAGCAGCACCTGTTCCTTGGGCTCATTTGTGTTTATCTTCCTTCTTGCTTCCAGTAAATGCAAGGTTGGTTTTGCTTTGGGCTAAATACATTCAAAAGTTGCAGAAACAGCTCTCTATTAACAACAACAGCATCTGCAAAACAGATAAATTTCAGGAAATCAACAAACTGCGGTTTCACAGGCACGCTACCACAATCAAGACAAATTCCAGCTGCCAGTCTGTGCTCCCCTGGGGAGGAACAAGACCTCTCGGGGCACACAGAGAAAGAGGGACTCACTCACTCGATCCTTGGCTCACGCCACCCTACCACCAGGCTCACAGCTCCGATTTCTGCAGTGTTTCAGGTCAGAATGCCTCTCTCCTGCTGCACTGCTTTGCCACCCACTTGTACCGCCCCTCCGGGGTCCTGGAGCAAGAAAGACACTTCATGTCCAGCAGCAGCTTGATACAGAGGACCTTCTCCCAAAACAGTCCCACACAGCCGTGTGGGGTGACTCTGCTTCTTGTATATGTTTGGGCACACTGCATGGTCAGTGATTGAGTCTTTAGTGACAAAGCCCAGGATATGAAGTCTGTGCACTGAGGCTAACGACATAGGGTCATAGAATGATAGAAATGTTTGGGTTGGAAGGGACCTTAAAGATCACCCAGTTCCAACCCCCCTGCCATGGGCAGGGACACCTCCCACCAGAGCAGGCTGCCCAAAGCCCCATCCAGCCTGGCCTTGAACACCTCCAGGGATGGGGCAGCCACAGCTTCTCTGGGCAGCCTTTGCCAGGGCCTCACCACCTTCCTAGTAAAAGAATGTCTTCCAGAGATCTAATCTCAACCTATCCTCTTTCAGTTTAAAGCCATTCCCCCTTGTCCTGTCACTCCACTCCCTGACAAGGAGTCCCTCCCCAGTGTTCCTGTAGCCCCCTTTAGGCACTGGAAGGCCGCTGTAAGGTCTCCCCGGAGCCTTCTCCTCTCCAGGCTGAACAACCCCAACTCCCTCAGCCTCTCTTCATAGGAGAGGTGCTCCAGCCCTCTGATCATCCTCATGGCCCTCCTCTGGAGTTGCTCTAATACACCCATGTCCTTCTTGTGCTGAGGACCCCAGAGCTGAACACAGGGCTCCAGGTGGGGTCTCACAAGAGCAGAGCAGAGGGGGAGAATCACCTCCCTTGCCCTGCCTCCTACAGGCTTGGGAGCTCAAGTCTTGCACAGAGGGCAAGGTGCCAGAGGCACCTGCTCCTGACACTCAGGTCCATGCCTACGGACAGTTTCATGCTGTTTTCCCTCATCCTTTTCATAAAAAACTTCATCTTCCAGTCCACTAAATGTTCTTTGCATCTTCGTTGCAAATCTCCCTCTTCCCGAGGTTCAGGATTTACAGAAAGAAAACTGAGGTTATGAGAACACATCACAAAGAAGACAAGCTCTGTGTTGTTCCGGTCACAAGCACAGCTAAGATCAAAAAATCCCTCTGCTATCAAAGCTTATTTAGGAAACTCAGTGTTGTAGAGTGTTTTGGCATCAAACTTTTCCTACCACTGCAAGCATTTCAAACAGCTCTGATCATATACAAGTAGTAACATAAGACAGCAGCCAAAAATAGATGTCAGGTTTTGGATTTGTCTAAACTCAACCAGAAATGAGATGTGGGGAGCTGGGAATTTTGCTGAGGCACAGCAAACATAAAACATAAATCTTCAGATAAATTATACAACCCAGGGACTCCCTTCTCCTGCACTCGGTTAGGAAAAGGGCTAGGAAAACCAGTGATATATTCTCATCCGTTTGTATCTGACAGAAATCACCATGGAATACCTTTTTTTTTTTTTTTAAAAAAAAAAAAAGTCATCCTGCTAGACCCGAGGGCTGTAAGCTGATGTCAGGATCAGTTAAGGGTGGGTTAATAGGGCTCCTCTGCTTATTTGCCTCTACTTTATAGCACGGATTGTGAGGAGTGAAGCACCAGGCTCCTATCCGATGCCTCAAGGGGTCCTTACACCTGAACCAGGATTTGGTGGGTGCTTCCCTGGGAACTTCTGGAGAGCTGTGTAAGAGACAGAGGACAGGGAGGAGTTTTTCAGGTTTTCAGAGCTCTTCTTGCATACCCTGTCCTGTAAAGGCACACCAGCTCTATGTAATACTTTGACAAATTCAGTCTCAGCCCTGGTCTCATTCTCTGGCAGCAGAGCATTCTTCTAGCAATAGTAAAATGCAGATTTTGCATGCTGAAATCTCACTCTGATCTTAGCACTTTGCTTGCCATCACTATTGAGAATATTCCCTGATAACAAGATCACAGAATAACCTGGCATGGAAGGGACCATTGGATGGGATCTGGTTGAACCCCAAGTGCCAGCAGTCCCACTAACTCACAGCAATATATACTTGATATATTTTGAATCATAAAATTTGCTCTTTTGAAACAAGCCCCACCAGCCCAGCCTCTGCTCTTGCACGAGGCTCATCCTTCCATGCTGCAGCGCTCTCTACTTGTCCTTGCTGAACTGCACGTGGTCGGGTTGGTGCCCCACTCTGGCCTGTCCCTCTGGATGGTGGCTCACCATTTTTTGACAAACTTGCTTAGCTATGTCCTGACAGTGAGTTGAAGGCAAACATAATTTTGTCTGCTTCTGCTCTGACACGGTAGGTGAATCCTCAGCCTTTGACCTGCACAAACAAGGCTCTAAGGCTTCCCTTGACACCTCTGCAGACACAGGTGATATCTCCTGGTCAGCAGAGCTTCCTGTAAAATAAAATCTGTGGATGATACGACATCTTGGTAATCCACTTGAAACAGCTCTTCAATATTCTCCTGCATAGCATGACACAGTTCTGGCTTTGCAAGATTTTACTACCGCCTCTGCACATAATAGCCTCCAGTCCTTTTATCAAAACTAGCAGAAATGCACAAGTGTCACATACTTTGTATTTATCTTTTCAGGAAATTTGATGTTCTATTTCCCTTGAACCTGATTAGATATAACTCCTTTAAATCTTTTATGGACCAGGAAGGATTGCTTCTGATACAGAAGTCCAGCTGTTCACCTCGCTATTGTACTCTTACTTCTACTCTTCATAAGTCCCTCTCTTCTTTTTGTGAAGGTTTCTTTGTGCTGATTCGAAGAGCTCAGGCACAACAGAGCTCTCCTGACATCATCTGTATTCCCAGAAATATCTATATGTGTGTGTATGCGTGTGTGTGGACAACAAAGATCGAGAGTAATATCAGCAACTTTAATTTTAATACTGCTTTTGTCTTCTTGAAGCTGTCTCCAACCCAAGCAGGATAGGCTCGGCAGATAAGGAACTGAGACAAATTACAAAATGGATCAAACCCCGATAAAGCATGGAAATCAGTGCATCCAAACAATCCTGCTTCTGTCCTGCAGGAACAATATGCCAAAATGATATGATTGTGATCAAACTTTTTAAGTAATTGTGGCCATAGATTAGAATTGATTAAAGTTCAAGGCACGTTACATTAATTTCCTTCTACTTTCAACATCCTCAGGGGGCACCTACAAACTGAAGCATTAAAGCTCGGGGGACTTTTCAGAAAGAGTTGCCCTTAATCTTTTAGTTGTTGAATAAAATCACCGTGTGGAACATGCATCTAACAATTCATCTCTTACTGATACGGCTTTCAATAAATTGTCTGTTCCCAAAGTTATAAGACTGAAGAAGTTATTATGAGAAAGGAGCATTTTATTTCAGATGAGACCATGCGAATCTCAAGGAGAGAGGAGGCTGGCAAAATGAAAAGTCCCCTGATATGTATCTTATAATTAACACAGCAGAACATCCCTTCCTGTATGCAGGTAAATCATTTATGCACAATTCACTTGAGTTTCTCATCCTTATCTCTAAAAACCATTTCCTTGCAAGTCTGATTTATTTTGAAGAAAAAAAAAAATCAAACTCGTGAAGTGAATTGTATGATGATGGAGACGAGGGAGTTCAGGATGGGTAGTGTTGAGGGGACAGCAGTCATTTGAATTGCATTAATTCTTCCACAAAGTGAGAGTACAAAAGGTGACTCCATCTGTCTTCACCAAGCTTTTACGAGATACACTTGAAACATCCAGGTTTATTTTAAGTACGTAAGTTTTTACATATGCTGAGTTAGCAGCCCTAGGTGTGTTGAACTCTGAGGGACTTACCAGCCAGCCAAATGCAAAATACCATTGCAGCTCCGCTGCAAGAGCAGTAAGTCCTGCAGAGGGGCTGGTGGCACCCACCAGGGGTGGTGACCATGGCCATGGGCTGCAGGAACAAGTTCAGGCCTCACCATAACAAGTAGAAGACCAAGACTGCAAGAGCCTCCACCTTGCTAACCTGGCCACTAACCCAGCTCCTGGTTCTGAGGGGGAAGCAGAGGTACAGTACCTTGTTTTTGGCTACTACCAACAGTAAATGCTTACTGGGAAAAGTAATCTAGCCACCCCGAACTCATGAGAAAATCTCAGTGTTGCCTCTCAGCACTTCAGAGAGATACTTCCTTTACTCCTGCGCTCTTCCTCACTGCGTTGTTCCTTTAACTCATCAGACCTGGGAATTCGGTGATACCTGGGAAAATAAGAAGCTGTGTGTAGCATTCCTAGCTCACCTGGTTTTGACACTACATTGAACACTCGCACTACATTTGACATTTGGAAGCAGGAAATCTTTACATCTTTGGGAGCTAGCACAAGGAGGTTTATGTCTAAGGATTGAATTGGCTTCAAAGACGATGTTAAGTTTAACTAAAGCAACAGAATGAATCCCAGCAATACTCTAATTTGCTTTGAAGCACTCCTGCTACTGAGAACTTTTTCTTTTTATTATATTCTATTAAAATACTATTTACAATAATTCACCTAGCTCTTGCATCTCATTACAAATTTAAAAGATTAACTAAAAATACCCTATGAAAAGTAAGACTAGTAGAGCAGTCCAATTCAATTGTATTTATTCTGCATGTTCCACGAAATTAGGACACAGTTAATCAGTGGCTGTGCTTAATTAGTAAGAAACCTATTTAAACCTAATGATACACATGGCCAGGGTTGCTGCTGCTTAATGGAGACAGTAGTTCTGCTTAATTGGGATGCTTTCAGGTGACATAATGGTTGGAAGCGATGCTTTGCTCTGCTGTTTCAGTCTCATGGTGGCTCTCTCTAGCTGTCCCACTAGGAACATTTTGCAGTTGCAGCTGACATTGCGCTTCGAGGGCTCCCTCCCTGCCTGCTCTTACCTTCTGACTTGTGTCCTCAGCACCAACTCGTAGCTGCCCTACTGCAGAACAAATCTGCTGCCTGGGGACGGGGACGACTCAAGTGTAAGGACTGCTACCAGCTCCCTTGACTTGGGTGCTGAAACTCTGTTTTTCATTAGTTGGAAGGGTTTTATCACCAGTTCAAGTGCTCAGTAACACAATAAGGACTTCCTGTGACATGTGTCACAGACCAGTGGTGGTTACAGTCGCCTGAATGCTTTCAATGAAAAGTTTGTGATTCCTACCGCTGTGACTTCCTCAACAAACATCTGCTGAATTTTATATATTAAATTAATCCCGTAATACTGGATAGATGCTTATTAGCCTGTGGGAAGTGAGTCAGAAGCCTCAGCTCAGCTCCTAGAAGAGAGCCTCCCTCTTAGTCAATCCTGTTGCTGGCACTCGCAGTGGGAAGTGGTCATCGAGAGATTCGGATCTGATCTCACAGCTGCAGGTGATGTCCCCAAATCACAGCACTGTGTCAGCCTGCTGGCTGTATAAGGAAGCTTGCAAATTAGCTGCACCTATCCCATAGAGGCAACGCAGATTGGCTCGAAGGATGGCATTTTCTCATGACCATTAAATAAACTCCAAATAGCTACAAAAAAAATAGAATTACTACTTCTGTAAGGACAGCATTTTAGACAAGGTACCAAAGCCAGGACAAAGTCTGCATGGTATGAAGCATTTGGCAGTGTGTCGGTACAAGATGGCTTTACTTCCACCAACAGAGTTTAACTCCATGGCAGAGTACCTTGAATTTAACTGAAGTAAGCAACTGTGCTCACAGGCTGAAACTAGACCTGTCAAAGGGTACAGCGCGGGTCCAGCCAGCTGTCGGGGCCAAGCAGCAAAACAAAGTGGCAGCCTAGAATACGGTGAGTTGTGAAAATAATTTCTTCTAGCTATTCACACTCAAAATGCCCCACAGAGCCAATGCAGACATTTAATGGAAAAGGCTAAGGTCTGAAACTGTCTGCACCAGCTCCTAGATAACGTCTCACTGGGACTCCACCAGTACAAGATCTCCATCTTCTCAGCCTCCCAGAAGCTGCTGGGAGGGCAACAGAATGGTAGGGGCAGAATAGACCACAAACCGGGGGACTAGAGGTAACAGCTGCGAGTAGAGGAGCAGGTAAGGCTGGTAAGCGTGTATGAAGAACTGGAGAAGGTTCTCAGCAGATAAGACCAACACTGAGCCATGCCAGGAGCAGGAGACATGATTGAGTGGTCGTTTGGAGAAGGCAGAGGCGACCTGGTTTAACCTGGCAGCTTATAATGACACACATACACACTGTGTGCCTATTTAGAGGTAAAACCCAGCCTCTGCTTGTCACTGTGGGTGTACCTGCCTGGCAGGGAGCGTCCGTGCGTGGTGAAGTGGTGTTACCTTGTGGCTTTTCAGTACCCTTTTAGAAAACACTTAGTCCCTTCAACCGGATCCAGAGCTTTGTTTCTCCTCCCTCCAACAGGGAGACCTGCTGGAGTACATCGGAACAGAACAGCGTTACTTCAGTGGCATCGTCCGAGTGCCCAGGAAGCAAAACAAGGCAATTACAGATTTTAGGAAAGCTTTGTGCTCCAACAATTCCCAGCCCCAGCCTCCCACACTCTTACGAGTCCCCTGCCCGACCCGGTGGATTTTGTGACCTCTCCCTCTGTGTTCGCGGCCCCGGCCCCTTCTGCACTTACAGCTGAGGCCCGCAGGGGGACGAGGAGCCGGGATCAAGCTCAGCCAGCAGCACGGCACCCCTCCAGCCACCAGCCCGGCTGACCAAGCTTCACCATGAAGCTGTGGCGGAGGATCTGGACAGCTAACCTCCAGCACCGCACCACCTTCATTGCAGCTACAGGATTTTGGCATGAGGTGACCAAAAAGCATGAAAACGCCCGCCCCGGAGCGGCTGCAGCAATAGTCTGAAAACGCTGTCACGCAAAAGCACTTTCTGCTGATAACAAGCATGGAATAATTTATATCCACCGTGTAAAGGCATGAAAACAACTGAACGAGACCAGCTCTACGCTATTGATTTTTAGACAAACGGCCAAGTCTGGAAGCGACTGCAAACACGAGAAGTGTAGCTGGACGGAAAGTTAAATGCTACTTTGGCTCTTCTACACGCTTGTTTGTCACACGGTCTGTGGAGATTGGTTATCAGAACTGCAATTTGGTTACCACTACAACAGTTTCAGGCTTCCTAGCAGCAGCTTGCTGGAGCTGCTAAGGTTCAAGGCAAATTTCCTTTTTAAACTCTTTGAGTGGTCATTAAACATGATTGCTAAAGGAGCAAACTGTCAAAGTTGTTTCATTTATTTCTTAATATCACAGCTGTACAATTTTCATACATACAGCAGGAAATGCGCATTGGTTACACAATGGCATTTGGCTGCATTTCCAAGTATAATACAGTAAGTGCAACTCCACTTAAGAATGTACATTTATACAACTTAAACAAATTAAGGATCGCTACACTACTATCTGTGACAGTATAAAGCTTCATTTATGTTAAGTTCTCGTTACTAAACCACTTCCTGGTTAAATATAAAACATATTCAATTATTTTAAAACGGCCCTCGTGGTACTTGGCCAGCATATAAAATATTTGTTGTGTAAAATTTAACCATTAACTTTTTCTTTTCTTTTAAAAATAATCCTCTAAGCCTATTTAAACATTTGCTATTGAACTGTTATACTGACACTTTGTAGCAGGAACCAAATTTTTGCCCTCCTTTTGTTTGATCTCCCACTGCTCATCGCGGAAAGAAGTTACATTTGTAATGTACTGCAGCTTTATTCAGATACAACCAGATGGCTAAGCTATTTAACAATTCCGTTCAAATGTAAATGACATTCTTCATTAAAGAAAAAGAAATTACATTTCGGAAATATTTGTCATCAAAATTTTAATGGGTAGAGTGCTACCAGCACTGGGAGGAGAAAAAAAAAAAAAAAAAAAAAGCATTAATTTATCTTTTAAGACCCACCTGAATATTCAGTTTAAACTCTTATAACTTTACTTTTGGAATACATTGGTCCACAGACCATATTCTTGTTACAGCTTACCAAATGAAAAACAAAAATTGCTCTTATTGCCGTCCCTATAACAGGAATGGTTCAGTTTTAAACCTCCTTTAAAAATATACATTTTACAATCCTTTCACCTCAACAAAGGTGACACTGACAATAAATACACTGGTTTGGTGGTTTTATTTTTCTTTGCCGTGAAAAGTCTACAAACTACCTGTTGTAGGCCCTTTCTTTTTTAGACTTCTCCAGTGCCTTGTCCATAGTTTTCTCATTTTCTCCTCGACATTTGGGGCAGTACCATTTGCCCTTTGGTTTATGGTTGAGTCCCACACAGGAAAAGTGAAACCACTCGATGGGGCACTCGTCATTATCGCATCCTATCATTTCTCCATAGGAGACTTGGTTGCATAAGCAGTATGTTGGCTCATTGGGATCAATAGGAAGGTCTGGAGGAGAAGCTTCCCTCTCTGCCTTAGCCTTGGATCGCTTCTTCTTCTTGGATGTTTTTGCTTTCTTCTCCTTTGGAGTTCCTGAGGTGATGTCATCGTGATCATGATTATTTGAAGCATTTTCTCGATTCTCGTTATTCCTTTGCCGCCTTGACCTCTTATTGTTGGGCTTCTCAGCCTGGGCGATTGTCTCGTTCTTTGACTTATCTTGGCTGGCTTTGCCGCTGTTCCCAGTGGTGTCATTAGTCTCTTGGCACGTCTCAAACAGTTCCACGTGGCTGTCCACTTGCCTGGTTCTGTTCTCGACAAGCTCTACCATCTGACTGACGATTTGGATCTTCTCGTCGCCCAGCTCCTGACTCCGAATCAGCGCTCTCTGTATGCAGTGCAACATTCTTCTCTTCTGCACGGCATCTGTCTCTCGTTTGAATTTTTCATAGTAATCATCCAGGTCCTTCAGAATCTCTGCAGGGAAGAAGTAAAAACTGTAAGTATTTCAGATAGAGAAATCCTGCATTTTTCCTTCCACACAGCAACACCTTTTTGTAATGCACGAGGCTGATCAAAGGCAGGCTCCCTGAAGCTGAAACTTGACAAGTGGCTCATGACTCCAGCGGAATATTTTTGTCCCAGGAGGTCCCTCAGGAACAGAACGCAAGTGCTGATTTAGAAAAAAACGAGACTAAATATAATCTCACGCACGGTGACAGCTCTTTCCTTTATCAGTAATTAAAGAGAACAGAAAATACACGGATCGCCACAAGTTCCAGCATCAGCTGTGGAATTAAAAGGGGAGTTAATGGATTGTTTTCTAGGGCATTTTCTGTCCGATAAGGCTGATGCTTGTGGTCAATGACGGAGAGTGGGAGAAGAGAAAGAAAGCACAAATCCGTGCAGGAATCAGACAATAAATTACTTAATAATTGCTATCGTGCCTGGCAGCTGAGGCACGAC
Source organism: Aythya ferina (assembly GCF_964211825.1). Taxonomy (NCBI): domain Eukaryota; kingdom Metazoa; phylum Chordata; class Aves; order Anseriformes; family Anatidae; genus Aythya; species Aythya ferina. Next base: position 61,610,583 of record NC_140296.1, read on the forward strand.
CCCAAACACACAGGGCCAGAGCTAAGTTTCGGGGAGATTCACCCAGCACTGCCGCGGGCGATGAATTCCCTGCGGGTACAGAATTGCCGCTGCTGTATGGGAGGCGTGGGGGCTGCTTTCTCCCTGCGGGCTCCGTACAACACCTGTGGCTTACTTTTTGTGTAACTTTTCACTAAATATTTGCTGCAAGGAAGGAGTTAAAATTAAGGAGCAGTGTTAAAGATGATTTATGGTGAGGGAAACGGATGAAGCTCCTTGATGATTTAAAACGCTAACAGTGAAACCCCGTTGGGCCGTGAGTGACACCTGAAGAGAGCTTAAAGAGTTTAAAGGGAAACATTCCTCAGGTGCTCAAAGTTCCAGGGAGCCGTTTATGAGCCCATTGGAAGCACCAGTTTCCGAGTTTTGCTTTGGGAGATGCCGCCTGCAGCCCCCCGCCCGCGCCCAGTAACGACAGGAGCTGCGTTAATCGGTTCGTTAATTGTTTATTAACCGGGAGCGAGCTTTATAACCGCGCTCCCAACGGCCCCAACGGCCCGCCCCGCGCCCCGGAAGCGCCGCGCCGCCAGGCCCGGCCCCTGCCTAGCAACCGGCCGCGCCCCGGAAGTGACGCAGCGGCTATTGTTCTCCGGCCGGAAGCCGGCGGCGGGCCCCCGGTTGGCAGCGCAACGGCCGAGGCGGGGGAGGAGGGGCGCGGGGAGGGGGCGGGGCCCCGGGAGGCGCCGCGCCTATCAGAGGACGCGGCGGGCAGAGCCCGCCCCCTCGCGCCGTCCAATCAGAGCCGGGAGAGTGAAAAAGGGGAGGCCAAGGTTGGCCCGCCCACTGCCGGCGCCGCAGCCAATCAGCGCCCGGCGGCCGGGGCAGGCCGAGATATTCAAATCAACGCCACCGAAAAGTTGCTTCTCGAAACGTCACGGGGGGAGGGGGCGGGGCGCCGGGCGGGACGGCCCGCCCTCCGAGCCAATGGGCGAGCGAAGGCGGGCCGGCCCCGCCCCCCGCGGAGCGCGCCGCCCTATCAGCGCCGCCGGGGGGCGGGGCGAGCGGCGCTATGCTAACGAGGGGCGGTTATAAAAGCCGCGCCGACGCCGAGCGCCCCGCACAGCGCGGAGGCGCCCGCTGGCCGCGCAGTGCTGGGACGCGGGAGCGGCGGCGGCGTGCCTCAGCCCGCCCTGCCCCGCCATCGCCGCCTCCCCGCCCAAGGAAGTTTTCCCCCGGCCCCTTTTTTTCCCCTCTTCTCATGGGCAGCCGCGGACAGCGAGGGAGGGCAGGGGCCTCCGGGCGCCCCCTCCCCGCCCGGCTGTCAGCGGCGCCGGGGAGAGCCCTCCCCTCCCCCTTCCCCTTCCCCAGCGGACAGCGAGTGACAAAGCTGCCACAGAGCTGCCACAGGGCTGCCCCGCGCCGGCCGGCCCTGCCCCTGCCCCTTCTCCTTCCCTCGGCCCGGCAGGGAGGCAGCTGGGCGCTGGGCACATCCGTGGGGCCGGCCGTGTGCCCCCCCCCTTACACACACGCACAAACACACACACACACACAGAGCTCCCCCCCCGCCCTCTGCTTCAGGGGGTGAAGCGAAACCCACCGGGGAGGGAGCGGGGAGAGCGCTCCCTGCCCCCCTCCCCTCCCCTCTCCTCTCTTCCCCTCCCCTCCCTCCCTCCCTCCCTCGCTCGCTGCCTCTCTCCCCTACTACAGCCATAATGAATACTGTACATTCCTAAATGTTGTGCTGTGATCTCCCCGTCCGCACGGCACTTTGTGCCGTACCCCCCCCCCCCCGCCCCGCAGCCCCTCTTCCATCGCGGCCCCCCCCCCCTCCTTCCCCTGCTTTGTGCAGCGCGCACCCCGCTTCCCTGCCCCCCGCCTTCTCGGCCGGCGATTCACACAGAAAAAGCAGAGTCCTTGCTTCATGAGAGAAGCCGGAGACCTTTTGTTCCGCCCCATGACAAGAGCTAACGCTGCAGATCAGCCCCTCTCCCTCCCCGGCTCTCCTCGCCCGGCTCTCCCCCTGCTCCCGGCTCCCCAAAACCCAAGTACCGACCCCGCGGGGGACAGGGGGGCGAGGGGAGCCGGGGCGAGGAGCAAAGCCGCCCTCCCCCCGGCCCCACACGGCACACACGCACCGGGCGAGCACTTACCTTGATATTTGGCGTCAATTTCCCTCATCAAGGAGACATTTCGCTGCAGATCGAAGGGCATCGACTCGATGGAGTCCAGGTAATCCTCCACATAGTTCACGAGGTGCAGCTGCTCGCCGTTCGCAGGACTCAACATTTTCATCCGGCGAGAAGGAAGGAAGGGGGGGGGGGTAAAAAAAAAATAATAAAAAAATAATAAAAAAAATAGATCCTTCTCCACGCGCTTCTCTCTCTCTCTCCGTCTCCGTCCCCCTGGCCCAGCGGGTGCTGCTCCCCCCCTTGAAGGAGGCAGGAGGGGGAGATGGGCTCGCCCCCCAGGAGCCGAGAGCAGCTACATCGGAGTGCTCGCGTGTGAGGCAGAGGGAGCCGCACACACACACACACACACACACACCACACACACACAGAGACACACACGCACACCCTCCGCCAGTCCCCCTCCAGCCAGCAGCAGCTGATTGAATGGCTGTCGTCGTGGGTAATTCACGGAGGAGGCGGCACGGGAACAATCGGAGGGCTCCGTGTGTGTGTGTGTGTGTGTGTGTGTGAGTGAGTGTGCGTGGAGGGGGGGGAGGAGGAGGAGGAGGAGGAGGAGGAGGGAGGCGGGGGGCTCGAGCCAGCCCCTCCGAAACACTCCGCAAACAAAACGCGCCCTGCGAAGTGCCTGTCAGGGGCAGCCCCGCCGCGGCTGCTCCTCCTCCTCCTCCTCCTCCTCCTCCTCCTCCCCTGCCGGTGCCGCCGTGCCGGAGGCGCGCTGCCCGCAGCCCAGTTTCAAACACTTGGGAAACATTCGGGCCCCGCCGCGCACGGCGCATGCGCACCCCGCCCGCCGGCGTGTGTACACACGGACAGACGGACACACGGGCTCCCCTCCCCCGCCCGGAGCCTTCCTCCTCTCCTCCTCCTCCTCCTCCTCCTCCTGCCACGAGTTGGGTGCTTTGCTTTCACGGGACCGGCACTGCGCTGAGGGGGCACCGGGAGCCGTGCCCCCCCCCCCCCGCCCTACCAGTGGGGCCGGGCGCTGAGGAGAAGCGCGGCCCCCCTCCTGCCTCCTCCCCGCCCTCCCTCCTTCTGTCCTCAGCGGGCAGCCGCAGCCATCAGCCCCGCGGCGCCTGGCAGCCCCGCCAGCCAATCGCCGCGCGGCTCGCCGCCCGCCCCGCGGCTCGCTCAGCCAATCACAGGCAGCCGTGGGGGGGGGGGGGAGGGCGCCGCGGCGACAGCGCTGCCCGGGATACCGGCCTGGGCAGGAGGGGCGGGCACACCGAGGAGGAGGGGGGGGTGCGCATGCGCGCTGCTAGCGGCGCGGGGAGAAAATGGAGGCGTGCGCGGGGGGCGGCCCCGAACTACATTTCCCGGCAGCCCCCGGGGCGGCGCGGCGCGGCCCTTAGCAACGGGCGGCCTGCTCGGGGCTGAGGGGCCGGCGCGGGGCGACCGCCCCCAGCCCCGCTCCCCGGAGGCGGCCCCGGCCCGAGGGGGACGGCCCTGGCCCGAAGGGGGCGGCCCCAGCCCGAAAGGGGCGGCTCCGGCTCGAGGGGGGCGGTGCTGCTCGGCTCCCGCCCTTGGAAATGCAGCGGCGTGGTGGTGGGGGGGGGGGCGTGGTTTTGTTTTAATAAATAAATAAATAAATAAAAAATAAAAATAAAACTCTGCTGCCTCCGCCCCGAGGAAGGCCGCTCTCTGCCTCGTGTGTTCTCGGAGCGTCACCGGCTCGGGGGCAGCCCGGTTCCCTCACGCCTGGCCGGCGCTGAGGCGCTGTCGGCGATTAAAGGCAGCTAACAGGGCTGTGAGCCGGTAATTACGGCTCAGCAGAGGAAAGGCATCCAGAGGGAGTTCAAGCGAGACCCAGGAAGAGTTGTTCCTGCAAAAAAGTTAACCACCGTGCCACACACGGGGCAGTAATTACACATACAAATAAGATAACACTTCATAAACCAGTTCAAATTATCCCCACTGATTTGCTGAGCGAGAACTTTTGTCCATCATCACAGAAGAAAAAAAATAGGAAGGTGCATCTTCTAAGTATAGTAGTGGCTTGCCAGGCTTCAGTAATTTGCCCAAAAGTAGATCTAAAAGTAGATAGTGAAGATCTAAATTTACAGCAGTGAGAACCAAGGGAACCTGCAACCAGAGCGACAAACCGTGCAACTGCTCTGTAACTTATTTTGTAGATCTAGCACATCATTTATGTAACATAAATACTCCAGTAGCTATGTTTTTATCAGCATAACGTTCAGAATTCTTAATAGGAGCAGCATCCATTTCAAAACCTTCAGACACATTCCATAAATGCAGATACTGAGGATATAACAACTTACATATATATACGTGTAAGAAATACTGCCCCCATTCTCTTTCTCTAGCTTAGCTGAATGTTGCTGTATGAAATACTCTGTAATTACTACAGCGGTGTCCCCCTTTATTAGAAAAGATAGCGTCTTCTCATCACTAGTCATTATACTTTATAGGTACAGACAACTCGGATGAGTTATTCCTTCTAATAAAGTACTGTTTCTTCACCATTTAATAGCTTAATCCCTTTCTTCTACAGTCACATTTGTTTTTCTTGTCTGTTTGTTCTTTACAAGGCTACATTCATACTTACATGGGAGATGATAATAGTATTTTACAAGTCTATTAATCTTGCTTATGGTTGAAAGTTCTGAAACAAAACTGCAGAAGTTTAGCAGGAAAGATGAGCAGAGTTGAATTTTGCAAGTATTAGGGCCAGGAGACAAGTCATAGTTTGTACTTTCATGCAACAGGCATCACTAGACAGCGTATACCATTTACAGGTATTTGGGCCAGAAATACCTGCTTGTATCATAAATTATACAGGATTAATTCCTGTTCTAAAATCTGGGAAAAAAAATAAAAATAAAATATCTAGCTGAGTTTGTCCTTCTGCTGCTTCCCAGGAAAGGCTCAAGAACTTCTCAAACATCTAACCTAAGCCTTCCACTCTTTATAAAAAAAAAAAAAAAAAAAAAAAAAGTTTTAAGTCCTACTTTAAAAAGCAAGCATTTCACTGGCGACAGCTCCCCATCTCTTTGCCTGCTTGCCTTGAGACTGCTAACCTCACTATTTCTTTCACACGTGTTTTCTGGCTGCTGCCATTTGCACCTGTTGCACTTCATGAGCCTAATAAGCACTGGCACTACAAGTGCCCTAAAAATGCTGATTGGAACTGGTAATTGTGCATTGCAGTACAAGGCCAAGGCAGAAGTACAGCTGGAGATGACACAGAGCAAGGGGAGCTTATTCCATGGGCTCCACAATCTAGAAAGAGTTCAGAGGAGATGCACCTCAACAGCTGGAAACAACCAACAGACCAAACCTCTGACTAACCTCTGACCAAATTCATGCAAAATCCCCGGCTTATTTCTGTAAACTGCAGCACAGAAACCAAATACATCTGATGTTAAACTTGTAGCATCTGCTAGAACAGCTGATGGATAGGTCGACTGAACAGCAGTGGTGCTGAAAACTCAGGGTCCAGGCCTAATGGCTCGTAGTAAGAGCAAGAAAGTTTATTACATTAACTGTTCTTTATGTCCACCAATCCTGAAATTTCTTTTCAGTTTTATTTCGTTTCCCCAGAATTACTCTTCTAGAATAGGTATCTCAAGATGATTTATTATCTTTATAAAACATACTCTTCTTGAACTTTGGGGGAATGGCTGCTCAACATTTACAACATTTCTGAGTCAAGCATTTGTAATAAGCATGAGACAACTTTTATTCTAATTTTAAAAACTAAATTGGATTCTTAGACAAAAAGAATTTGTACATTTTGTAAAAATAAAAAAGCACTATAAAATGTAAGTTGGAGTGTGTCTATTACAGAATCCTCCAGAGTTCTAAGAATAAATTCAGTCCACTGCAGGGGATTTAGCTCGTCTTTCCTTTTGGTTTGTAGTGTTTCTTCACAGCATTTCTTCCCCCCTTACCTTCTCAGGTTCAGATCCCGTTGCAGGTTCCTGAAGTAGAATCAGACTAGATGGGCCACTGATACTAGAAACGTGCTCTTGTTAACCCAACACACACTGCTTTTCTCCTCTGTCGGCAATTCTAAGACAGCCTGGTTTCATTCTTAAGATAAATGTAGCACCCCAAGCAATACATTGGGAAACTGTAAATGTTACAAATCATGTATCCCCTAGTAATAAACAGAAAAGAACAATTTTGTAGCATAAGCTTTATTTGCTCTTTACTTGTGATACAAAGCATGCTCTGGGATTTGCCTGCCTATACTACTACACCCCTCTTGGAGACCAGTCTCGCATGTGATCCTGGTCTGAGTACCCGAGACTGGAAACTGGAAATCATACGAGGAGCCAGGTGAGCCAGAACACTCAGAGATCATCCCTGCCCACCACAGAAACGTTGCAGACCTGCAACACGTGTGTGTTTCTACCATTTTTTCCCTTTCACTCAAGCCCAGAAAGGAAACATTGCCTTCCTGCATGTGCAGGTACAGAAAATAGATCAACTCATTCTAAGGGATTCTGGAGTCACAGCCTTACCTTCGAGTTTCAGCTTGTATTTAAGAGAAGTTTTAACCTTGATGGCTCCTATGAGAAAGGTGAAAACATGAGCTGACAATATTAAATATGCGTGTGCCCCCTTGAAACGACAGCTTACCTGAAGCTCTGATAGTCAAAATCCCAATGAGGTGTGTCTAAGGGTTTTACCTGCCCCCCCCCCCCCGCATACTGCATCTCCTACTAACTAGTCAGCAGAAAATACAGAAGTAACAGGTATCAATCTGGTCCCCTGGCTCCAGCTGCTGGCAACGTCTGAAGGCATCTTCTTCCACTCCAGATGGCAAAGAAGACAAGTCTCCCAATGGAGGCAGAAAATCCTTTCCTGATATTATTCTGCTCCTCTGGTAGATGAGGACCTCATTCTACGTGCTCCAAGATAGGAATAAGGGTATCAGGAAGGGAGGTGGTTATAGGTGTCATAAGTTGAGGTGTGCTTACAGCCACAGGCTGTTTCTGAGAACATCTATTAGTTTTTTCTAAGGTACATAATTTATGGTTATAATATATCAGCTATGGTTATAATATATTGCTTGCAGGACACTTTCCACAGTTCCAATGAATTTATTCTGCTGCATTAAACCAAATCTAAAGTGTTAACAATGTTAACTGTTTATTTCAGGCATTAAATTATTATTATTATTAATAATGACTGTATAGCCTTTACTACCCTCAGATTTATTTTTTTTTTTTTCAGGACATAGACATTTCTAGACTAAATGCTAAATTAAAGCTAGTCGGAATACCAGCGGCACTAAGCCTTCTGAAACCATCAGGGAAAGAAAAAGTTTCTCCATTCTTCTGATCTGCTGCCAGTTTCATCCATGACAGCTAAACCTGGAATTACAGCTAAAAAAACATCCATTGTTACTTAGTATTGATTTGGCCTCTCTCAAAGTGCTTGGCACTGTACAGAACAAAGAAGACAACAGAGTTAAAGACAACTCTTAACAGGATGTGTGTTGAATAGTGAAGACATCAAAACCAGCCGACTATGGAAACTGAAATAATTAGCTTCCTGAGAAACGTCTAAAGCAAACACTTACAAGGTTACTGGATGGTATCTTTAGTTTTATCCTAGCTGGTCTCGAAATAGCAAGCCCATAAAATAGGTTTCTTATCTAATCAAAAGTTCATTGATAAATGAAAAACATTGTGGAACACAACTGTATATTATGAAGAGCAGAAAACATCTGTCAGTAGTAGGGCTGTATGTCTGATACTCTCCACAGATAAGCCAGATACAGACAGACTGTTTGGATGAAGAGAGATTTCTGTTATTATGTAAAAGCGGTGATTTAAACACTCATATTCAAGATGAGAAAAAAAAATCTAAGAAACCTATCCCTGGCAGATTCAGGAGAACACAGCATCAGGATTTCTGCAAGGTGGTTCACCACAGCCAACCCTACTCTCTGCAGAGTGCGGTCAAGAAAGACTGCAGTCACGCACTATTACCTTCCACGCAGAGGCCAGCAAGATGCTTTAGCTGGTGGGCACTGCAGTGCTGTGGGAAAGGAGAAAAGGCTCTGCCCCAAACCAGAGGTTTGTGGGGAGAGAGGCAGCAGGGAGTGGCACAGCCAGAGCGTGCTGGAGCTGGTGGTTCCCTCCTACCACGCAGGGCTAAGGGCTGCAGCAGGTGGAGGGCATCTTCAAAACAGGCCATGAGGACTGCTTCTAAAACTGACAGCGGGCCTGTGGTGCTCCTTGCCAGAGGCTGGAGCTGATGTGGGTTTTCGCTGGTGGCTGGGGAAGTTAACAGAAGAAGTTAACTCACTGAGAATAGGTTAAAAAAATATACACGGGGAAAAAAAAGTAGTGTCCGGCTCAGGAAGTCACCCAGTCAGAAGCTGGGAAACTAGGGAGGAAAATATTATATGTGCTTGTGCAGTTCTCACTTGTTTTCTTGGTAGCTGCTCTCAGAACCATTAGGGTTGGAAGAGAGCTCCAAGATCACCTGGTCCAACCATCCCCCTACCACCAATGTCACCACCAAACCACGTCCCCAAGCACCACGTCCATCCCTTCCTTGCACACCCCCAGGGACGGTGACTCCACCACCTCCCTGGGCAACCCGTCCCAGTGCCTGACTGCTCCTTCTGAGCAGAAATGGCTCCTCATTGCCAACCTGAACCTCCCCTGGCACAACGTGAGGCCATTCCCTCTGGTCCTGTCACTGGTTACCTGTGAGAAGAGGCCGACCCCAGCTCCCCACACCTTCCTCTCAGGTAGCTGCAAAGAGCCATAGTTGCTTCGGGGTTACTTAGGGAAGCAAACAGCAGCTTACAAATACCGTGCGCCTGCTCCGTGCAGCTTTAATCACCCCAGGTGAGCAGCTCGGAGCTCCCAGAGCAGGTCCGGGCACTCCAGCCGGTTCAGCCCCGCTTCCTCCCCGTGCTCTGAGTCAATAAACCCAAATCCCGCAGCAGCAGCAGCCCGAGCAGAGCAGCACATCCCGGCCACCTCCGGGCTGCCGGGGCGGCACGGCGGGGGCGGTGACAGCCGCCCCGACCCCTCCTCTTCCCTCCTGCCTCCCCGCCTCGGGCGAGGAGCGGAGCAGGGAGCGGCGGCGGGGGGGGGGGGGTGCCGGGTGCCGCGGCCATGCTGCGCGGAATGGCGGCGGCCGCCCGGCGGGGCTGGCGCGGGGCCGCGCCGGCGACATGGCGGCGGTGCTGCCGCCGCTGCTGCTGCGGGCAGGCGGGGCGGAGGAGGCAGCAGCGCTGGGTGCCCCCGGCGGGCAGCCCCAGCGGGGTGGTGGCGTACAACAGCCGCAGCCGCAGCAAGGAGCCGCTGGTGCTGGCCCGGGAGCGAGTGGCCACCTGGTAGCGGCGGGGGCGGGGAGCCCCGGGGCTCGGCCGCCGGTCCCTGCCCGCAGGGGGCTGACGGGCGCCGTTTGCCTCCCTGTGTCTCCGCAGGTACAGCTGCGGGCCCACCGTGTACGACCGGGCGCACCTCGGGCACGCCTGGTGAGTGAGCGGAGAGGGGAGGGACGGGGGTTTTGCTGCGGCTGCTCGCGAAATCCGGGCTGCCTCTGAGCCCCCGGCTCCTAACCCCGCAGGCAGAGGGTGCCCGGGGGTCGTGGGGAGGGAGGGGAGTGAGCTCTGCTGGCTGCTGGCACACCAGCAGGGCATATGTGTATATATATATATTCCATATCCGTGGGTAATTTCTATACCCATTACCCCTGTAGGTTCACCAGGACAGTCAGCAGGGCCAACAGCATGCGTGCTGCATTTCCAGGAGGCTGGGTGCAGCTCTGCTGTGCATGGTGCTGCAGGTGCAGGCTCTTCAAAAACTTTCCTCTCTGGTGATATTCCACATAGCTTTGGCAGAGTGAACTATTCTAAGATACAATAACACTATATTATTACATGTAATAATATTCCTGTTATCACAGATATTCTTTTCTTGATCTTATTCACGTCTTTCCTTCAGCATCTTTCCTCAGTGTGTGTGTGCGTGATGCTCTTTTAACATAAAGTTTCAGTAATCAAACTGTACCAAGGAAGGAGAGGTGCGGGCATTGCCTTGCACAGCTGGCCTGTGGAGTAGAACTTATACCGCTTCTATAAATGCTGCCCATGTTTCTCTGCTAGAACAGATACAAAGTGGTATGTATAGTGGGTCCGGAATACAGCATTTATAAAGCCAGAGGGCTTCACCTTCAACTTGGATCATTATGTGTCTTTTGAGTGTCTCAGTCAGTGGTTCTCCACGTTCTCCTGATTAAAAGAGTAGATTAAAAGAGATCTGCTATTTTTTCCATCCGTTTTTAGCCTATGTCCAAACTAACAATTTCAAGCTTCCCTGGTCTGAAAGTTTGCCATGTTTCTGTGCCACCTATTCCTGACCTTTTCACTTATACTATAAGAAAAAACAGTTAGGGCTGCATATCACATTCCCGGTGGTGTGTCACGCAGATAAGGAGCTATGTTATCATCCTTCTGCCGCCTCTTTAATGCCTTCACGTGTTTTCTGTAGTACAGCAGGATGCCTGTGCTAAAGATCTTCCTCTCTCTTTTCTGAACAGGTGAACCCTTCAGGGGGCAAGGAATTAACTGTTCCCTCCCAGTGTCTGTGGTCTTGCAGATCTCAGTAGTGACATCTCAGCTGCCCTGTTCAGAATGTTTTAATTTTTATTTTTTACCAGTATCTAGGCCTACTTGCAGAGCTACAAGAACATTGCTTTTGTTGGCACATCTGAAATGAATGGGAGGCTACAGATCAGGAAATGCTCTGGAAAATAGCACAAAGTCACATGGAATGATGCATGTTGCTACAGGGTCACTCCTATAAAATACCCTCATGGTGTTGCACTGTTGCAGCATCTGATCTTATCACTGGAATTCCTTTTTTCCATCCTTTTTCCATTTCATTTGCAGTGAGCGTAACAAGAACAGCAGATCATGAATAATGGAAATGAGCTTGAGATCCTCAAGAGGAATTTGGAAAGAATTGCATTACTATTTTTCTTTTCCCCACTAAGACTTCCTACTTCTCTAGATAATCCAACTTTCTCTAGCATGTTGTGCTTCCAGACTTCAAAACAGGCACCCTGTGTGTTTTTAGACAGCATCCATAATTTATTCTATATATTAAAAAAAAAAAAAAAAAAAAAAAAAGATGCAGAAAATGCCACCTTTTCCCTTAGTGCTGAGACTGGCTTGGATTGTACTGATGTGGGCTACAGCCTGGTTAGGGCCATGGTAAGAATAAGCCCAAATAGGAGGGAGTTCCTTCATGCCATTTTGCCAGGGAACAACACAGAATTTGTATATCATTTGGGAACTAAAGCTGCAGAACTGTTAAATACAGTTTTAAGCTTTTGGTGCTGGCATTGTCCCTTTGAAAGAGGTCCAAAGAAGAATTTAATCTACTGGAATTGTGTCACAACATGAGATGCACATTGCTCCCAGTGAGCAGCTGTTCATTAATATCTCTTTTCTTGGCAGCATGTGCTACCTTCCAAAAGGCCTTTTTAATACGGACACAGTGCAAACAACAAAAGTAAAGTATTTTCCTTCATCAAGATACTAAAATCATCTCAGAATCACAAAATGGTTTGGTTCGGAAGGGACCTTAAAGATCACCTATATCCAAGCCCCTGCCATGGGCAGGGACACCTCCCACCAGCCCAGGTTGCCCAAAGCCCCATCCAGCCTGGCCTTGAGCACCTCCAGGGATGGGGCAGCCACAGCTTCTCTGGGCATCTTGCTCCAGTGCCTCATAGGAAATAACTTCTTATATCTAATTTAAGTCTGCCCTTTTTTTTGTTTATGTCATTCCCCCTTGTCCTATCACTCCACCCCCTGACAAGGAGTCCCTACCTCCCCAGCTTTCCTGTAGCCCCTTTAGGTACTGGAAGGCTGCTGTAAGGTCTCCCCAGAGCCTTCTCTTCTCCAGGCTGAACAACCCCAACTCCCTCAGCCTGTTTTTACAGGAGGTGCTCCAGCCCCTGATCATCTTTGTGGCCCTCTGGACTCGTGCTAACACTTGCATGTCCTCCTTGTGCTGGTGGCCCCAGAGCTGAATGCAGGGCTCCAAGCCCATGTCCTTGTTACGCAGAATCTGAATCTTAAGGTTGCCTGGTCCCCACAGCTGAGGGGAAGGATGCAAACCCCTTGGCAGTGTTTGCTTACACTCATTTTCTTTGACAGACACGGTGGGTGCAGCCCATCCAGTGGTGTGGGTGCCATGGAAAGCTGCAGCTCCTGGGGCTTTTCTTCGCTCTGTTGTGCAGACGCAGTGCGCTCGGGTTTCTTCACAGCCAGTGGAGGCTGAGGTTTCTCCTCATCTTGCAGGGCAGAGTGCGAGCTTGAAGTCACCTTTTGTTATTTCACACAGTAATTGGGCTTTACCGAGTCAAAGCATGTTCTGAGAAGGAAGAGCGGGGGGCCTGTGAGGGGCAGCAGGCTGCCGCAGGCCTGCACCGCGTGCAGGTGGATCCGTCTGGCCGCGCCGAATGTTCAGCTTTGTCACGTACAGCCTGGATGATATTGAAGATTTATTCTCAGCTGTAAATAAAATAAAGTAACCCCCCCAGAGCAGCTCTTCTTTGCTGTCAGAAAAGATCTGTGGTGTGTTAATGAAATAGCTTGCTTGTAGCTCTACCTGTTACTCGACCCCAAGCAAAGTTAACACGAGCTCTATCTCTCTGTGTGGTGGACTTTGAAAGCCTGCTGGCATACACAGACTGAGGGCCTTTCATTTTAAAAATAACTGATCCGTGTCTCTCTTCTGTACTGTTTGCTTGGGAAAAGTCTTCTGGGTGAGAGGCAGCTTGAAACACAGCTCAGTGTTACCATAAAGAGATGCAAGAAAAGAAAGCGGAGAAAATTTGCTGTAATGTGTCACTAATGCCAGAAGAGGGTAGAGCAGTTCAACTGAAATTTGCTTGACTTTTGTGCAGATTGGAACTAATTTTGTAAAAGCATTTTATGCACTCAAGACCACCTTTTTTTTTTTTTTTTCCCCCAAGTATTAGGGTATTGAGAATATCTCTGTGGCTGCCAGTGCTCTTTGACATTTTTATCAAAATTTATTCCTGTTGCTGCATGTTTAAAAACTCTTTTTTTTCTCTCTTCCAGCTCCTATGTTAGGTTTGATATAATCCGAAGGATACTGACTCATTTTTTTGAAACTGAAGTTATCATGGTGATGGGGATTACAGACATAGATGACAAGATCATAAAAAGAGCCAATGAGGTAGGTATTTGCTACAGTCTTTGATCCAAACTTTTGGTATTTCCTAGATATAGTTATGTAGGGAAATAACCTAAGTTTGTTTTTGTTGTTGTTGTTTTTTAATTTATTTATTTTTCAATAGGTGATACATTTTGAGATTTTTAGCCCTCTAGCTGCTCCTGGGGCAGGTGCAGCTAAATTGAAAGGTGGCCTTATGCCTTGTCTGGAAGGCCAATGGAAAAGAAAAAGCCATGGCAACCCATCAGCAGAGTTGAAGCATATCTTTTTCCAAAAGCAAACCGAAGCCAGTAGCTTCTGGCTGTTTTCTGAAGAAATGTTTTATGTTGTTGAGCTTTAAAGACAGTAAATGATGATATACAGGGTTGAGGGCAGTTCCTGAAAGGTGCCAAGCACTCTCTAGCTGAAAAGTCAGCACCTTGAGACGTGTCCTTAGTCTTGTCTGAGTTCATGGCCTCCTTGAAAGTTGACACTTTTGGGTAAGGCTTGGTAAGACATGGGCCTGGTGGTTGGATCAGTACAAAAATACAGAAGGGAAAAAAATAAATCAACACAACCAAACTTTTCACTGAATTCTCAGGGTTGTTGGCATGATTAAATGTTTTATGGCTGTAAGTAGTTCTCAGATGGATTTTAATCAAACCTTTTTAAACAACCGTGCTTGGTGAATGTTTAATGTCATTTTTTAAAAATGTTTTTGGACCCAAAAATACCAAGAATTTATTCTGCATTTTAATAGTCCTTTTATTTGCATTTTTTTTTTAAGACCAGTTCTCTTTAACCAAAAAAAGAAGGCTGCGTTTTACATTTTTTCTTTGTCATCGGAACATCAAGGAGATTTTATTTTGTGTGGGGAAGGTGTTTTAAAAGAACGTGTGCTTATTTACTCCATTCTTTGGTTCTAAGAAGATCTATTTTATGTAGCATTTTTGTGTATTTTTGAATGCCCTGCTCCGCACGCTTTGGTTGTACAATCAAAGTCTCTGCTTCTAAGATCTCTTTTTTGCTTTTGGCTTCTGTTGTTGCCAACATTTGTAGCTGAAGTATTAGTGTTAGGATCAACGTGCCTGACGTTGTTTTTCATCCTCTGGTGGGACTCATATAGAGGGATTCTGAAAGTTGGGCATCTGGTCTGTGAGAAGCATGCTACATTCCCTGAGTGGTCCTTTGAAAAAGAGATGAGTCTGTCTGTGCTTGGAAATTTTCCCATCTTCCTTTAGGTGCTTTTGTCTTTCTGTTGATCAAAGAAGCAGCTGAGCTGCGTGTTGAGGTGAATCCCATTGCTGGAAGAGCTCTCCCTCTGGTCTGCAGGCAGAAGCATGCCTTTGCGCTGAGCATCTTCCTCCTTCTGTTGCCAGATGAGCATCTGGTCTTCACCAGAACTCCTGCCTAGTCCACTAACTTGTCTGAATAGAGGTACCCACCCCTTGAAGGTACTCCAGTAATGAACTTGAAGCAATGGAACAGGATTGATTTTGTTAACGATTCAGTGATCTGCAAGCTGGAGAGGGTGGCAGTCTGCTGGCTCTTCCCCAGTAGGTTTTCCTCAGAGAAGATGTAAAACTTGAATTTGAGAAACACTGATATCATGCTTTTGCCTGCCAGGGCAGGTTTTGCCTTCTTAACATGATTAAATTGCCTCTTTCCTTTTGGAGTGCACTTCTGCGAGGATCCCAGTTCCTGTCAGTCAGCTTGTGAATGAGAAATGTGGAGAAGATGTTTGAGAACTCCTGCACTTGGCAAAACACGGAACTGACTTTCAGTTAATTTTCCCTGACTGTTACTCATATTTCAGTACAATCAGCTGAAATATCTCATTTTTCTTAATCACTGCAAATTAATATCCTGTCTCATCCTGCATGTCTCTGACAAGGAGGTGGTATCGGCGTCCCCTGCCAATAAGTTGAATGAATTTTACATCTGTGCACTGTAGTGTATCTTGTAGGTACAAATGGAAGACGACCCTCTCAAGAGGAAAATAATGGGGGAGGGAAGGAGTTCATTATTTTAATCTTCTGTTGCTTTCTCTTAAAAGTTATCTATTAATATTTTGGTAGTTCAGGAGCCTAAATGAAATACTACTTTTAAGTTATAAATAACTTGCATCCCCTTCCCGTGAATGCTAGATTAATAAGCCTTTCTGACTCTGTACCTTGGGGGTTCTGTAAGTCTTCCAATTAGCTACTAACTGCCTGATAAAAGATTGCAGTATTTTATGTTATCGCTTTGATTTACTGATCTTTTTTTTCAGATGAATATATCGCCAGTAGCTCTTGCTCGCATTTATGAAGAAGACTTTAAGCAAGATATGGCTGCCTTGAAGGTATAGATAATTGAGCTTCTAAATTTTAGAGTATTTTAATGCAATTTTTCTAGTAAGGAATCCTTTTTTGACAGTTTGATGTGGGGGGTTGGGGAAGGACACAACAAAACACAATTGATTGCTTGTCTGATGAAGTGTTGTTCAGAAACTGAGTAGTGATTTACTTTCTCATTCTTCTGGGGAGAAACAGGCTTTATGTTGCACACCATCTGAAGGAGGGGGAGAGGAAGCATGGCTATTCTGGAAGAGGAATGAAGAAGTTAAATTTATTTAAGAACACAGACTTCCTGCCCCATGCAGTAAAGCCTTGGTTCACAGATAATACTTAGTTACTGTCATGCAGAAATATCCTGATCTAAAGCATATAAAACATCAAATATTCTGTCACTGAGTTCAGGTGACTTTGCTTCTTTTCCAGAGTACTGTCAGAAGCAGGCAGTAAGCCACTGGGGAAAACTAGTAGATTTCTTTTTCTGTCCCTCATTTTTATTTTTTTAATATTATCTGCATCTTAAATAGTGCTTGCAATCTTTCTATGATATTTGCAACATTGTTTTTTGTAAGATAAAATTAAGAAGAGTGGTCATTAAAATTTGTTTCTGACGTTGGAGTGGCTTGTCAGTAGTGTATTTCACACAGTCTAATGAACTGTCACCATTTCTTTGTTTAAGGTCCTTCCTCCTACAGTGTATATGAGAGTTACCGAAAACATTCCTCAGATAATTTCCTTTATAAAAACGATAATTGCTAATGGACAGGCTTATGCAACCTCGCGAGGTAAGATTTGCAGTAAGGCACCTCCTCTTAGTGATCCTGCTTAGGGATCAGGTGAGATATGCTGTACCGGGTTTTGTTGATTACTACTGCTTGAGCAACTCGTTTGTGATGATACGAGTGTGCCAAACAACTCTTATCCTATTTTTAAGTTAAAAGTAGTTCATTATTTAACATAATTGTTTGCTGTAATGAGCTGCTGTCTCAGCTCCTGTGGGGAAGTCCTGGCCTGGGTTCTGCAAGGGAGCTGGGGGAAGCTTATAGCTGTAGCAGGAGCTGGATATCTGCCATGTACTGTAGAAGACATGCCTGCAAAACACAATGTGTGGAAAATTTTTTAGTAGCACTAGTGGCTGTAGAAGGATGCGAGTGTGTTTTAACTGGAACATTAGTAGGTAATAATTCAGTCATGGGAGGGGATTGCTAGTTAGCAGGGTCAAAACCCAGGCAGATGTCCAGAAAACAGTGTTGTCTTAGGTGCAAATCAAGAAAATGCCATGGGGTTACTGTAAAGCTTAGTAACATGGGCTGCTACTTCTGCAGCATTTCTGGTTTTCTAAATCAGAATTTCAAATGGAAGTTCAAAGGTACTTTGTTTTGTTTTGCTTTCAGGGAAATACTATCTCTCCATCATATCAGCAGAGTGAATGTGCCCCATCCTTGCTCTAAAACTAAATATTTCTTTTCTATTAGGCAATGTTTATTTCGATGTTAAATCCTGGGGAGAAAGATATGGAGTGCTAACTGCTATTAGTCCTGACACACAAGATGAAGCAGGTAAGCTCATGGCAGCAACTTGTTTGTGTTAATGCTTCGTCTGAACTCATGATGTATCTACGCATAAACCTTCATTCAACCGTTTAAAACAGTTTTGTAACTTGTTGTACATAGCCAGCGTTTTTAGTTAATTAAGACATTGTGTTTTAGTGATTGCTTATTGAGGCAGTGCAAGCAGAAACTGTCTTTTTTTCATGCTTGGTTTTCTCTATACCTTTGTTCTGGTACTTTAGAACAATCATGATTCTTAATCAATTTTATTTAAATCCTTGGGAGTGTTGTATATAAGCTGAGTGATGAGGTGGTGCTGTCAGCCCTTGCACTAGCCAGCAGTGAGGTGGGTGAGGGGAAATGCTGGGAAACGTCACCTGCCACGTTATTGTTGGGCAGTTGCACCCTTCTGGTGCGTGCTAACCAGATGCATTTACTTCTTTCATTATTTACCACTGGACTACTGCTAAGCAGAGTGGTTGTGTGAGCCCTTTTGATGGGCTGTGGTAACGTGCACTTGGCTGTGTTCTTCTGTTTTTGCTGCTGTTTTGCTGAGCAGGGCTGCTGATCCTCGCTGTAGTTTCCGTAAGTTGGCTCTGATCAGGTCTCTGCATAGGAGAGTTCGATGCAGGTCTCCCGTGTGCTTTTCATGCTGAAGTTCACTACCTCTTCATTGAAAAAAATTGTGTTTGCAATTACTGGAAATGTCTAGGAGGTGATACTCAGGTGAATTGCAGCCAGAAGCTTCTCACAGCTCCGCTCTGGAGTTGTTTCATTACAGCCCACAAAGGGAACGTTCTGTAGGGGCAGTAACTGACAGGCTGCAACCATCCTCCTGATCAATCCTAGGCACATAGTAGCATAGGGGTCCCCAGCTGAATATAGGCGAGGATGTCCTGCATTGTATTGTGCTGTGTTACCTTTCTTGAGTTTGCACAGGAGGCATTTTGAGGAGCTGTGCCCTCCTGTTTGCTGCTGGAGAACTGCACTCAGAACTGGCGTCCTGTGGTGTGTGCTCTGCTTTACCAGGTCCCCAGTTTCTTGGGGCCTTGGGGTGTTTTTAGTGACAATTGGAAGCAGACAGGTGCCAAAACAGGGCTTTGCCTGCTGTCTCCTCTCTTCTGAAATTAAAAACCAGTGAATTGTAGGTCACTCTCATTCTCTGCGAATCCAGAACATTTCCAGTCCTAAATGTCCCAGACAGCACACTCATCGCCAAAGCAAACTGTGGTGGCTGTAGGGCACAGTGTCATAACCAGCATCTCCTGAACAGATCCCTCTTGCTGCTCTCTGACACGAATAAGCACTTGGTTGTAGAGCTCTGTTAACTCTGTGGGCTGCCCTGGGGTTAACAGAGGCCCTGGGGAGCCTGCTGTAGGTGAGCCAGCTCTGGTTAGGGTTTGGAAAAGATGTTTCCAGAGGCGTCTCATGGCTGCAATCATTCATATTTTACCTTGCTTCCCCTCAATTCAAATTCACTTACTACTGAACTTACTCTGATCTCTAAAGATTCAGTGACCGTTCCTTAGTTTATAACTGAGAAGATGAAGAGTGCTGTTTTCGAAGTAATATACTCCAAAAAGGCAAGAGAGGGATGGAATCAACAGATGCAGGTCAAACAGAGCTTGGCAAGACAGTGAAAGCTGAGATGAAGATTCGGTTGGTAGAGCTCAGGTTATATTTCTGTCCCTTTATTTCTTATCAATTTTGAATGATGAAGCAGGTGTAATGGATTTCGGTAATGTGCTCCGCTTAATATTGCATGACGCTCTGAATAAAAACAGCCTCTATATAATATCAATAAAGGACAAGTGGAGTGGATCAAGAAAAATGACCACCTGATAGAGCCCTGAAAATAGCTGTGAATCATCATTAAAATGTGTTGGTAGTGGAATGCTGCAGGGGTAGGTTTAGACCCAGTCATACATGGTGTTTTTGTTAATGGTCTGGAATAAGTAGAGGAAAGAAGTAAATCTAACGTCACTGCTGATAAAAACAGATGAGCAATGTTAAATAATTAAGGATTTTTTTCTTCTGCTGCTGCAGTCCAACCTGTATATCCTAGGAAACTAGATGATAAGTAACTAAGCGAATGAGATAAAACCAGAGAAAGCCAAAAGAACAGAAAAGATGAGATGTATTAAAGAATCTTGAATCCATCTTTTTAGCCTGCAGAAGTCAAATTCCACATACTATTTTTTTCAAAAGCTTGATCAAGGAACTGGAAGCCCAAGGTAAGCAGGAAAGGAGGAAGGACACAGAAAAAGGAGTTGGGCAGAAAATAAAAACTGAATGGTTCACTAAGCGCACATTTCTGCTTTCTTTCATTTGTTCATTATTTATTTTTCTGAGACATGTCCCATTAACAAATTCCTTTTCCATGGTAGTTGATACTGATAAACGCTACAGTAAAGATTTTGCGCTGTGGAAAGCTGCCAAACCTCAAGAGTTATTCTGGACTTCTCCCTGGGGAAAAGGAAGGCCTGGATGGCACATCGAGTGCTCCACGATATCAAGGTCAGATTTCTGGTATTTTAAATCCATCGCTGGTTTTTGTCATCAGTCGCACTACAGTAGTAGAAGCAGTACTGCTCTTTTTTTTTTTTTATGATCAGTAGAAAGCACCAGTTCTAATCTGAATACTTTCCATAGCTGCCTTGTTATATTTTGGCACTTTCTCTCCTTAGAGAGAAAAGCGTGCATTTAAAATAAGCCATGCAAGATCACGTAGCTGATTAGGGACTCTTTTAACTTGAATTGAGTAACTGAAGTTTTTGTGAAAGTTAAGAAAGACCTCTTTCATCTTCCTCCCTTCCACGTCATGTAATCTCCAGCGGACCTAGTCAAGCCTGTAGTGCTGTATCAGGACACAGGAAGTTTTGCTGACATTATCTTAATGGCACTTGTGGATGTGTCTGCTAATCATCTATCATTATTCAGATTTCTTTAAAAGCCAGCCATACTACTAAATATTCAGATTTCTACGTGGCAGTATATTCTGTGGGCATGATGTGAATTGTATGCAGTAGCAGTTTGCTTAGAGATGTCTAGAATTTGCTCAGAATTTAGAGTTTTGTTTTATTTTTTCTACAGGACAGGAATACTTTGTCCCATGAAGTGTCAATTTATGACCTATTAATTTGTGTTTGGAAAAAAGAGGCTTTAACTCTTCCTTTGTGAAACATTGGTAGAGGTACTTAGTTTTGCATTAGTTTCATATCTTTTTTTCAAAGCTAATAAGAAATTACTGAGTTCTGACCTTGTGTAACTTGAGAGTTTTGAACCCAAGCTGAAAGTAGGTGGAACAACTGCTTCAGGTTTCTCTTTCATAGGCCGTGCTGGTGCATGTAGGGACGTTAGTCATTACTACCTGCTAGCAAAAAGCATTATAAAGGTGATTTTATGTCACTAAATAGTTTCAGTGCTGTGGAGCAGTTCTTAAAGCAACCCAAGTGCACAAAGGCATGTTGCATTTGAAGTGCAACCTATGACAGAAGTGCACTCTAGGTAAGAAAGGACAACTGGTTACAAAGTGGCCTATGTGCTAATGTGATGCTATTTAGAGGATGTATGTATTTTCTGTACACTGCACTGTGATGAGACTCCTGCCATGTAAATAGGAGTTTACCCGTGGAGAGCGGAAGTGTGGTAATCTGGGAC
The DNA here is from genome assembly GCF_964211825.1 of Aythya ferina. Taxonomy (NCBI): domain Eukaryota; kingdom Metazoa; phylum Chordata; class Aves; order Anseriformes; family Anatidae; genus Aythya; species Aythya ferina. The sequence goes on from NC_140296.1 coordinate 61,631,480, forward strand.
TGTGAGAAACAGGGAGCTTATTTTTGTAAGTTACCTGAGGTGTTGTACTGTCACAGTCAGCTCTCAAGTACCCATTTTATGTAATAACTACTTGTCTGTTTTGCCAAAGATCTCAAAGCTCTTTAAGTTAGGTGAATTAATTTTGAAATATCTTTGAAGTGTGTGTGTGTGAGAGAGAGAGAGAAGGTGAAGGGCATCGGTCTCTAGTTTAGTCCTGGAGAAGGAGGGAACCATCTGGTGTGACTCAGGTCTGATCTGGAGCTTCACTTACAGTCAGAGATGGGCTGCAGCTCCTGTCCCTGAGCATTTTGTAGATCTTTTTCCCTCTCCTCAGCTCTTATTTGTGTTGTCGGAGGAAACTGCCAATGGACAGTGTTTGCCTCCAGGTGGCAAGAGGGAAGGGACAAGCTGGGGTCTCTCTCTGAAGGTCCACACTTAATCTGGTTTTGAAGCAGGCAGGAAGAAGCAGTGGGGTATGAGCTTTAGACATAGCCACAGACAGTCTGTCTTCCATTCTCTCTTTTAGTTTTCTCCTGTTTCTCTGCCCCAAACTGAGAGGGTCTATAAATGTAAAAACCTATAAAGATATATGCCTACAAATACCTGAAGGGAGGGTCCAAAAAGATGGAGCCAGGCTCCTTTCAGAGGTGCCTGGTGCCAGGACAAGAGGCAGTGGGCACAAACTAGAACACTGGAGGCTCCCTGTGAACATCAGGAAACACATTCTCACTGTGCAAGTGACGGGGCACTGGCACAGGCTGCCCAGAGAGGCTGTGGGGTCTCCTCCTTGGAGATCCTCAAAAGCCACCTGGGGATGGGCCTGGGCAGCCTGCGCTGGGTGGCCCTGCTGGAGCAGGTGGCCTCCAGGGGGCCTTTCCAGCCTCAACCACTCTGTGGCTCTGTGAACTAGAACTGCAGTGCCATCACGAGCCTGGGTGTTTTGTCCCAAGAAGGGACAAAAATTTCGACATCTAACCAGGACCAACTTGTTAGTGGGACATAAGGAGAGACTGTGTGTATCCAAAGTGCACATGTGTGTCTTGTCTTTCATTTTCTGCTTGCATAGACATTGTGTCTTCCCCAACTTGAGTGTCTGCAGTTCCTGTGCAGTTAGCATTGGTTTGTTTTGCTGTGAGCTGGTTAAGTATCCTCTATGGAAGAGGCAGGCAAAATAAAGTGACCAGCTTGCCCAGCATGACCTAGCAGGGACTTAATGAAGCAGCGGATACATTTGATGAGCCTTGACTTGTGAGGCTTAACCAGAAAGAGGTTTGTCATACTGCCACGTGAATACCTTCATTCCAACCACCAGTATTTTAGAGATGTCTGTGCCATGCAAGCCCTTGGGTAACCCACACGGAGTCGTCATTGCTGTTGGAATTAGAGAAGTGGGCTTGGGAGAATCAGAGGCAAGGGGCTCAGATAATTCCCTTGTCATTAACCCATGTGCGTGTGTAATTCAGGCTGCGACTGAATGAGAGGTTTGCATTTCCAACAGGTCACTTAGAGATAGATAATATGCATGGCAGTGTTGTTTCTCCTTTGGTTTCTGGCTTTTCAGTGAATTTGTTTCTTCAGTCTCATTCTCATACGTCCAGAATTAGGCATTTTCTTTTGACTTTATAACAGTGTAGGACTAAGCATTTTCTGTCAAAACTGTGTACAGTATTGCCTGAATTCTAACAGGAAAGGTACAAGATAAAGCATAGGAACACCAAATTTCAAGAAACGTTCATCTCTGAAGTTGTTTAGTCTGTAGATGAAGGAAGCTGTCTGATGCTGATACCGTAGCAGAACAAGGAAGGGAGATGTCCTGCTTGCCGTTCTTTGATCTAAATTAGAAAAATAATTGCTCATACAGGCAGGAAGATTAATAGCAGGCAGTTGTGGTCCTGTCCACACAGGTTCTACTGCAATTTTGGTATTAAGATCTGTGTAAAATCCTCATCTGAAACTGTAATCAGTCAATAATGTGTTTATATTTATGATGTTTCACCTTATCATTTTCTGCATTTCTTTTACAAAAACCTTTTGTAGCGTTCCCCTTGCTGACCAGGAAATTATTGTTACAGCGCAGTGTTTGGAAAGCAGCTGGACATCCATTCTGGGGGAATAGATCTCGCGTTTCCTCATCATGAAAATGAGATCGCGCAGTGCGAGGTGTATCATCAGTGCGAGCAGTGGGGGAATTATTTTCTGCATTCTGGTAAGTGAAATATCAATCACCTGAGAGGCCTGTACAAGTATAAGGTGTTTTTTTATTATTTTTTTTTAAGGTTTGACATTGTATGGCATGAAATGGGAAGGAAACCTTACAAACGGATGCTGTACTGCAGTGACCAAGTTCTGTCCTCACTAAAAGAAGAAACATAAATGAGTGAATCTTGAAACTGTAGAACGAGTGCCTTTATTAAGTGGTTACACTGAAATACTAAGTATCATCTGTACAGCGTTTATTCCTAATTAAAAATGTGGAAAGAAAAGTTCTTCCGGCAGAATCTCATCTCCTTTCACCTGATTCCTGCAAAATTTGAGGGCACTGGGTATGATAACAGTTTCTTTTCCAATTTTACTTTGGCTGTGACAGTCCTGCTGGAAGAGGGTGAAAAGAATTGATCTTTTCTATATGGCCTCCTAAAAATAGAAATTCCTGCTGTCTTTGAGATAGAACCCTCGGTATCTGGAGGCAGGTGAGGGAAGGTGACAGGTAGCTGATCATAGTGTTTTAGAAGCTTTGAAACTGGAATAAACCAGTCTAGCTCTCCATCATCTCTCAGCACCAGTTGCCTGTGAGCTTAAAAGACAGTTTTCAGTGGAGTGCTGAGTAAAATAGCCTGTAATTATGGATACAGGGAAAAGGCTCTTCTCTTACAAAGACTCCGTACTCCTGAAGGATAAGAATGGAGAGAAGGCTGAGATGCCTGAACCGATGAGCCAACAAAGCTCACAGTTGTGACTCTGTAGAGAAACATCCGAGCTGGGATGTTTTGAAATGTGGGAGAAACCTAACAAGCAGATGCTCTGCTGCAATGAACTGGAAGCTCTGATGCATGATTCACGCACCTGTAACTATTTAAATTCTTCTGAGAAGCTTGTGGGTTTTTGTTGTTTGTTTTGTTTTTTTTTAAATCCTCCGGTAGCAGTGTGATGAGTGATGAGTAAGAGGTGCAAGGTTAATGCCAAAGACTGAGTCAGACACTTTGGTCTAGTCTGCTCAGGCGTGACCAAAGAGGTTGCTGCAGGGTGAGCGACTTGGTCTTGGGGTAGCCCATCGATGCCACAGACCTCTGTGTCTCGTTCCCCTAGAAGTGACCTTGCTGCCTGTGCCTGACTAAATGATAGCAAAGTGTCTTTTATTCACTTGGTCTTCAGTATTATGATATTGCTGCTGTGTAGAGCTGCTGCCTTATACAGTAATGCTTCAGTGAAGATTGTGCTGTGCAATGCTCTGAACAACGCTGTTATGTGATGGGACTGGCAGCGTCCTTCTGGGAGAAACTGTGAAGTTTCTTCTTCCTATTGCAGTTGTAGTGGTTCTGGATGGTCTCCAAAGGACCAAAAGCAACAGACTGCAGATTGAACCTGCCTTTCTTCTTGCTGAACAACACTTTGTGTAAAATCTCTTGCTGCTTGTTTGAGCAAGAACTGTGGAGCTGTGGTACACCCTGGGAATTACTGAGGCCTTTATACATTTGTGCTGTTTGGGGTTAATACCGAATTCTAGTTTCAGTTCTCAATGTAGAGGCTGTTAGAAGTTACCAGATGCTGTCCAGAGGCTGGTGCATCCTCCAGGGTACGCTTCACTCCTGAAGTGTTGGGAAATTGTCTGTGCTTCCAATGAGATAGACAATACACTGGCTACTGCCAGCTGGAGCCCTCTGCCAAAAAAAAAAATACAGTTAATCTGAGTTCTCTAGCTTGGAGTCAAAACTATAGGGGAAATATCCTTTGAAACTAAGCAAATAAAGAGGATTCAAGATTTCTTTTCTCAAGAAAATGAAGAAGAAAAAAAAATAAAAGCTTGATTCCAAGGGCAGTTTGAGTGCTGAGCTTCTCCAGGAGCTGACAGATTACATTCATTAATTCAAAAAATGTTGCTGGAGGACGATAACGTGAATTATTTAGGGCAAATGAATCAGCTTCAGAAACAATTTATTCTGGTAACAGACTTCAGAATTTTAGCAGGCTCAGAATTGGAGAAGCAATCCCCATTAGAGGAAGAAAATCCCTGCACTGGGGATAAATCTTCTTATAAGGACTTTATTTTTAGACTACTTGTGCTCTGGGAAGAGCGCCAAGCCAAAGTTATGAAAATCCTTATATTCTGTGATTCTTTAATGAAACCATTCCAAGCGCTGAGGCTCTTGAAGAGGAGTATTACTTCAAATTCAGGTGTTACCTGTGCCTTATTAAGACAACATGGCCAAATTGCTCGAAATTGGGCTGCCTACAGTTAAGTCAGTCAATATTTAGGCAGCTTCACAAAAGCTAAATAAATAAATAAGTAATCATACCCAGGCTATTCATTTTCCACTGGCGAAAGTTTGTGTATGGGGGGTTTGTTTGAGTTGTTAGAGCTACAAGTGTCCAGTGTTTCTGGCAGTCTGCATGTTTTCATTCAGGGCCCTGAATTTAGCTACAAGGCAATGGGAATGGCCTCACCTGATAGCAGTCAGGACTAAACATCATGAAAATGAGGTTTTTATTGAATTGTAGGTTTTTGTTGTAGCTGGTCCTGGATTCATACAACTCTTGATTCTTTGCTATCCTTGAAAGGGTGCTGTGCAAATTTAGCTGTGCAGGTGGTGGAGGTAGGACTGGAGGTGGCTTTCTCCTGGAGAATCCCCACAGACTTGAACCACTGTCGAAGGAGCTAGGAGGTGAAACCAGACGCTTCTCATGCCCATTCAGCAGGCCCAAGAAGGTTGCTTTTCTCTTTGGGAGAGTTGCTGGGAATTTTGTCCCCTCGGAGAAGGGAGAGGGCTCCAGTCAGGGCGGCAGAGCAGCGCTGTGCAGAGTGATGCAAAATTCAAGCATCAGACTGGGCTGCTTCACAAGATGTGAAACCTCTTCCACCATCTGTGAAAACGGAGCCGTAATTGTGTGTAGTGCGTCCACCCTGAGGAGCACCCGGAGGCAGCAGGTATCTGAAGGAATGCAAGGTTGCTGGTGTGCTGTTAAAGAGTAAGGAAAGTTCATGCTTAAAAATCTGCATCTGAGTAGGGTTAAGTGCTGGGTTCTGCAGTTAACAGCATCTGAAAACTGTTAGTTGTGGGAGCTTGGTAACTTCCAGGATTGCTCTATTAATAAGAGAAGCCAATTAAAGCTTTTAACTGCATTTCTGAAATGGTGCTGAGTAGCATTTTATTGGCTCTGTGTTCAGCATCCCTCTGGCTCTGTAAATAATTGATGTCTTCTATCAGTGCTGGTGGTGTGGCTAGTGCAGACAAGGTCCAGGAGCATACAGCCTCATCTCCCGCATTGCTTTGACAGAATTTTATCCTGAAGCCAAGCTCTGCTTACTCTAAGTGTGATGGAGATCATTACTTCCTTTTTCTTGCATCACAGCCCTGCAAATGGAGGGTCTGTGCAGCTATTGAAAGCTGTATTAGTGCTTAGAGATTACATTTTAAAATTAATTCCAATTAGGCATCGCAGCTATAACTTTTCCCCTCTTTCTTTACACTGCATCCCAGCAGTGAGCAGACAAATGAATCCCTTTCTTCAGGCAGAACTTGGGCAATTTTGAGCATGATCTGGCTTTGAAGTTAGCCCTGCTAGGAGCAGGGTTCAGCTGAGCAGCCTGATGAGTTTCCTTACCAGCTAAATCCCCCTGTTATTTTCCTTCTACCTCACCAGCTCCCCAAGGCAGCAAGAAGGCAATGAGTCCTGGTGGAGGACCTGCAGGGACCCTGCACATGCCAAACCTGTGTGAAAAACCTGCACTGTGAGCAGCGTTAGCATGCAGCTCCTGGTGCCACGCAGACACACTCCTTGTGCCTGGAGTGCTCCAGGGCTGCCACACCACAGGGGCTGTGGTTAACAGGCACGTGTGCTGGGTGTGGCACAGCTGAGAGCTGTGCAGGGGGACTCAGCACGCAGGGAGAAGGTCTGGTTGGCCACCTTGGATGCTCCCCACTGCCTTCACTAGACCCACTTCAAGGAAACATGCTCCCGGATAGTGCCCATGACTTCATTTCCCAAGTACAGTACTCCTCACTAACTCTTCTCTGTGACTATAAGCTCCTGTCAGATTTTTTGGCATAAGTATCCAGAAGAAACACAGACGGCTTTTTCAGAAAGTTACTTCTGAGCAGCAAAATCTACCAGTTGCCTTTCAAAAGCTTTGACTTGCTTTATGGTATCTCTTAAAATCAAACTTCAGAAAACAGATCCTCAGATATGAGTGTCTTCCTTATCCCCTCTAATCCATTCTGGCAACCAAATCCTTCCAAGTTTTTGGTAGATTGAGTTTCAGAACAGGGGATGCACAGAAAACTTTACACTTGAGGTATTTTGGATTAACACGATACACTTTTGGATTAAAAAAAATAGTAGTGAGTAGTACATACAGAAAGTTGGGTTTCAAGAACATCGTATTGCAGGATAATTGGATGATCTTTACAAGTCTTAAAACATTTCTGGGAAGTCCAAGGTAACAGGTAAAGTACTTTTCTGTGAAGACTGAAAAGTGCTTGATTGTTTGTTTTTTATCAATTCATCATCAATTTGGTTAAGGAAGACTTTTTTTTTCCTTTTATTTTTCCCTCATGTCTCTGCTCCTAGGGTGGTTCTTGTTTGAGTAACATTTTCTTCTGTTTTAAAATTCACCCAGCCCATGTTGAGGGTGGCATGGCCAAGCTTTTGAACAATAATTTACATGTTGCATTGAGATGGTTGGCACATGTCCATCTCAGCGTATGCCTCCTGAGACTCCAGAGTTTTTTCCTCATTCGCTGCCCATTGAGAAGAATACTAACTTATCCCAATTCCTTTTTTTTTTTTTTTTTTTCTAGGGCATTTGCACGTTAAAGGAAGTCAAGAAAAAATGTCCAAGTCATTAAAAAACTACATAACAATTAAGGTAATCTATTTTTGTGAGCTGAAGAGATGTATGTATGTAACACGTAAGTATTAATCACAGCTTTCTTTTGAGAAAACACATGAGCGTTTGCTTATAGTGCAGTGGAAGAAGTGAGGCAGGGTGTTTTTCTAATGCAGATGTACCTGTTACTCTGTTGGGATGCAGGAAACCTGCTGTGACTCAGGGATTGTTCATAACTTGGGTCTCACTGAGTGGAGAGTGTTTGTAGGAGCAGCATTTGTGCCTAGTACCAGAAATCTGCGTTGCAATAATGCTGTACACTTATCTATCATGTATGAGTTTGGGATTTAGGCAAGGGTGGATATTTTTCCTTGTCCTGCTTTAGGTGAGAAGTGACATAGTCTCAGCATTTTCTTAGTAATTTATCAGGTATTCTGCAACTACACTATCATAATGGGCTCTTGTCTTCTCCTTTATTTTATTTCTTTTTTTTTTTTTTACTGTCACCTTTTTGATGATGTACAGAAACCTTTGTCTTTTCATACCTCCAAGCTGCACAAATACATCCTGTTTTACCGTGTCAGAGAGAAGGAGCCATTCACCAGAAGCAGTTCAGTGAGTCAGTCACTTGTGGATCCTCTCCTTTCCTCACCGAAGGCCCACAAAGGGGTTGAGCCAAAGTTTGTGGCACAGCGCAGGGCAGGGTTTGTGTCAGCATGTTGGTGATACGCTGTACTTAACACCATCTCAGCTCCAGCGATGGCTGACACCTATTGTTCGAAGCGGGTAATTTTCCTCCTTTAGACAAAGCTTGAGAGGCTGTTTCAGCACACACGTTCCCCTCTGCCCTCTCGGAAGACTAATTACAGTCCTTTTAAAGGGAGTTCTGCTTTATTCTGAATTCTCCCATCTCGTCTCGTGTGTGTACAGCTAAGCCTCTCCTCCCCTAGGAAAATTATCCATCCCTCACCATTTTCACAGCACTTTCCTGAGTCCAAGCAGATGCAGAGTGGAGGAGTGGCTGTGAATGCAATGCACACAACGAAAAAAAATGTATAGAAATGCTCCCCTGCATCTATGCAGTGGCACTTCTTTGTATGGAGCAAAGTGTTGTGCAGGAGGCATGCAGAAATTTCTTTGTAGCCAGCAGCGATGTGCTCAGCAACAAAACATTCAGGGCCTTCTCCCTTTCCTTGTGGGTTTCTTCTTTTAATTTCTGCGATTAGACATGGTGAGCAAGTATTAATCCTCTCCGGCAAGTAACTTTCAGTCCAGTGAGCCAGATTTCTTCCCATACAGTCTTTCTGCAGCCTGGGCGCTAAGCCCTGTATGGAGCTCCGTGCCTGTGCTCTGAAAAATTCACGGCCTCGGATGGTGCCGGCGGCTTTTCCTTTGTCTTGGGTGGCAGAGGAGCGCGGAGCGCATTCCTGGCAGCCACTGAGGCATGGCTCTCCTTTCCTGCAGCCGTGCTGGATGCTCTCAGTCCAGCTGCGCTATTTTTCTTCCCCCTTGTTCGTGTGTTTTTTTTTCTTTTCTTTTTTTTTTTTTTTTATATAAAGGCTATTAATTCTGACCTCCAAAATCAAGTGCGTGGCGATAATGCACGGCCAAGCAACCCGCTTGGAAAGATTTACGAGTACTTTCTTCCTCCGTGCTCTGTTTTTAATGAAACGCAGAACTGATTTCTGCAATTTGGATGACCCCTTCCCAAATTCAAAGTTTTCCTCAGTGGAATTTATTTCCTTACTTTACTGACTTTGTTTTCCTTCTGTGTATTCGCATAAAGCTTCTGGGAACACTGAGTACATAAAGTTATGGGTTAAGTTTATTTCCCCCCCCCAAAAAAAAAAAAGAAAAAAGACCACTTAGTTTCACAATCTGTTTCTTGATTTAGCTTGCACTGATTGCCTCAATTATTTCTACTTTCACTTGAGAGACTGCACATTGCTGACATTTTGCTACCTTCAGTGTTCAGGCTGGTTTAGTCTGGCAGCAGAAGCTAAATTCCGAAATGTGCATCTTTAAGCAGATGACACTTCCCGTGTTTTCTTCTTGTACTGACTTCACCTTACGATTTTCTATTTCAGTGGTACTTCAGTGTTACAAACTTACTAGCACCAATTTGCAAATTGGGGGTAAAAAAAAAAAAAAAGAGGCAGGTATGCGATGTTCAGTTAATCTGCCACCTTGTTCAACCGGCTTGCTGAGAGCAGAGCTGTCAAGGGATTGAATGTTTTATCCGCGTCCCTTCCAAGCACTGAAATAGTTCTTTGTCGGGATAGTAAATTATTTTTAAAGCTAGATAAGTAGCAGGGTGAAATTAATGAGGCTTCACAACTAGCGTAGATAAATTGCAGTGATATATATATATATATTTTTTTTTAAAAAAAGCTTTTTGTTCGCTCCCCTGTTTTCTTTCATAAGCTACTCCTCCAGAAAAGGTCCGCTCATTTTCTTCTTCAGGAAGTTTTTCTTTGTCAGGAACTTTGCAAAAACTTAGGAGTTGTCCTTTCCTGTAGGTTTGTATCCACCTCTTAGTCTAGTAATTTTAGTTTGTTTTTGTGCACAGGTCTTTATTCAATGCATAAACATTTGATCATCCTAACAAAGTATTTTTCAGTGTTTTATATTTGTGATGGACATTACATGTATACTTATATATTCTATGTATATATCATATTGTATGTCGATGGAATTCGATTTTATTTAGTTCAGACTCTGAACAAGTTTTCTCATTTAAAGTTTTAAACCTAATTTAAAGGACAGAGTTTCTTTGTAATGCCAATTTGCCTGAAATATGCTGTAAAACCAGCGTAAGAGAATTAACAACAGATTAAGAAATGATCTGACGCGATACTAAAGCTGTCTTTTTCTGGGTGGAGTTTAGGATTTTCTGGAGAAGTCTTCATCGGATCAATTCCGGATGTTTTGTCTGCGCAGCAGGTACAGCTCAGGTAAGGAAAAGCTACGCCTGGCTTTTCACACACAGCTCCCCAAGCGGAGACCTGGTGGTGTAGAGGAGGGGGCTCCTCCTGCCGTGCCCCGCAGCTCCCACCCTAAGCGGGCAGGTTTGCTGTGCTCTGTGGGGTTGCTCTTAGGCTGACATTTAGGAAGGCATCTTTACCAAGAGCAGCACTTAACTGTTTGTCTAAATACCTTCCTGAAACTGAGGTTAATTACAACTCGGAATTAATTACGCTTTCAATTAATGAATTACCTGCACCTCTGATTTGCATCTGTTGCAGCCAGTTACATTTCAGTCACAACCAACTGCTTTTAGAGACATATGTAGGTAGAGCTTTACCTTCCGTTCCTCTATGGTACGGCAAGGGTTTACTAATAATTTTTTATTTTTATTTTATTTTTGTCCCGTGGAGTTGCTCGGCATTCAGGGCGGTGCAGCTCACTTGGGTGAACACTTGATGAGCTGATGATCGTGGCAAGCTGGCAGGAGCTGCTGGCAGGGAAAGCTGTGGGGGAATTTTGCTGGCTTCCCTCTCTCTCCACCAGAGTGTTGCCATCAGGCAGGCGCTGCTTTTAACCAGAGGAGGTTTTTGTGTGGATAGCACCAGGTTTTTTTTAAACCAGTTCATTGATATCTGCCAAAAGTGGATGGTAGCACCATGGCTGCTGGCGGATAATGTGATTTGTCAGCTCTCCTAGTACTGCGCTGAGATGCTGGAGCACGCTGAAACGCCTGCTGTGTTATTAATCCAGCCTCGAGATGCCTCAAATAAAGCACACCTAGCAGTAGGACTGGGAGAACTGACGTGGTGAAGGCTCTGTGGCTTTGCTAATGCCTAACACGCTGTGCATCCCCACAGACAGGCAGTTACTGGGCTGGGAGATCTTTCTGCTCATTAATACCTCTGGCTACTTGCAGGAGCTACCTGCCTGGCAGAGCCTTGCTTTTCCTAAGGCAGCCAAAGGCACCGGGAAGGCTGCGTGTTCCTGAAATACTTGGAAGTTTGGAATAGTAGGAGAGTGAGTGGTGGGAGTCTGGAGTGAATAAAACAAAGGATGAAGAAAAAAGGCTGGCACCCGCAGCATTGTCACACACGTGTTTGTTCTAGAAACAAAAGCTGAGAGGCTGGGTTGCTTTAGTTGCCTCAGGGGTGAGGGATGGCACGGGCAGCCCTGCAGCTGAGGATGCCTGCACACCTCTCTGCACTGCTCCTGAGCTCCTGGCTGCCTTTGAACCAACCTGAGAAGTAAGGCAAAGAATCGCCACGTCCTTCTCAGATAAATATCTTCCTACGATAAAAAAAACAGGCTGCCTGTGCAAATCTAGGTGGCTTTGCTGAAAGGAAGCGGTGGTGTTGTGTCAATATAATGCCAGTAAGCCGCTGTGCAGACAGATATGGGTTGCTGGAAGGTGTGCAGCACTGCCACATGATGAGGCAGGCCCCTTGTCAGACAAACGGGCAGAGCCAGGCACTTACTGTGCAGTGAGTCAGAGCGTGCCCGTGCCGTCAGCTCAGTTCAAAGATGACCGCTGCATTTCTCCTTGCTGCCTGCTTCCACAGTATTTTTATTAGAGGTGAGATCCCGAGCACCTTCTGTTCCTAAAACTCTTCCTGCAGCCTGAGCCTGTTGGTGGTGATTCCTGCCATCCCAGCCTTGGAAGGAGAACACGTTACCCTGCTGGAATATCAGCTTGGAGAGATGGGCAGCGTTCATTGAGCCCATAAAAGGCCTTCAGGAGCGCTCAGATGAGGCTGGTGTCTTCCTCTGGAAGCATGGAGGTGCTGTCCGCTAGGATAAAGCTCCTCTGTGAAGAAGGGGCTGCGTTGCCTGGGGCTGGGGGCAGGTCACCACGGGCTGCAGCCATCGGTGCTACTTAGCAGTAGGAGCACACAACAGCCCAGGAGACACAACCAGTGAAACAGCTTTGGAAATAAAGCCTGAGAAATGAGGCCTGACAGATGCTAGTCGTCTCCCTCTGTGCTTGGGTGCTGCAGCAGTGACAGCCTGCAGTTTGCTCCTCTGCTTAAAGAAGCCAGGTAGCAAATGCTGGGTGGCATTGCCACGTGTGGCTTTCTGCCTCCAGCTTAGCCCTGCGTGTCTGCTGCTGTGCACGCCAAGTGCTGAGCGGGGTGTTAGGGGAAAATAAGACGTGCAACAGAAGAGCAGCGTGGTCTGCCGCTGCCACTGCCGATGCTGTAATCGCTGATTTGTGGCCTCTCTGCTCTCCTTACTGAGTTTTTTGTTCTGAGGATATCGAGCATATGGTCAGTACTTCGCGATTTCCCTGGATATTTCAGAGATGGTCCTTTGGTGCTGTAGTTTGTGTAGATCTGGTGCTCGTCTTGTGCCTTTTTGTGACCTGTGTTAGGTTTACCCCAAAAACCCTCTGCTTGCCTCTGGAACAGACTCAGAGATACTCTGTACTTGAAGGAACTGAAACATTTTCCTCGTTCAGGTCTCCAAAAGTTGGTGCTAGCAGCAAACACTCTGTTATTCGTCATTTAGCAGCGATGGTTTCCATGGCAGGGAGGGAAGGGGTAGATGGAAAGCTGCTCGAGCAGCCTGTGTGCCCCGTGGTGCGTTTGCAGCACGGGGCGGGTTAGAAGAATGCCCTGAATCAGTGGAGAAGAATGGCTTTAATCAAAGCTTCATCAGAATAAACTTTCATCAAGTATTCCTCTCGGAGCCCCTGTAACCAGCGTAATCAGCTGGGTAATCTTAGTGGATATAAACGATCTCCTTCGATATCTCACAGTTTCCTAAAAGTCACTACATCGGTCTTTTTAAAAGCTTAGTACAGCTTAATTCTAAAACCAATGTTAACGAGCCAGGAATGCAGATTTTTAATTACACACAAGTGGAAAACCTGACAAATACAGTCCAGACTAACGCCTCAGTTACACGGGGACAAATCCTGCAGAAAGTGTGTTTGGACAGCTCGGCTTCTTTGGGATTTGTGCTAATGGCACCGAGATCAGGGCTCGCATCTGGCTTCTGCCCTCGGTGAAGTTACCTGGTGCAGACCTAGACTGCAACATGCTGGGTGCCTCTAGGCGTTTAGGTGCTGGTGACACAGTCCCTTAGAGGTAAGTGCCTGTATTCCTCAGTCAGTGGTGAGGGTTAGGGGTCTTCCGAGGTCTCCAAAGGCTGACTGTGTCTACCTAAATTAAAACTGGAATGAAATTCAGGGGGAGATCAAAGGTGGGTTCTCCCAGCTTTAATCTGGAGGGACAATTAGAAGTACATCCCATCCAAGTGTGTGAGATTAATAACCAGGCAGAAAGATTCAATACTGAAAAAAATACTTTAATTCAAGCAGGTGTTGCCTCAGAGAGCTTCTAATCTTCACACCAGTCTGAAGCCTTTCCAGTAGGTTCCTTGTTGTCACATATAATGATTGTCTCTTATGTTGATCTAATTCACCTAGTGCACTTGAAAAGCAGAGTTGCTAATTAAATGTTCAATTAAGAAAAGTTTGCTCTGACAAGTGACTACAAACTTGTGTTCCTGGAACTACCGTGGCTCAGGGTATCGTGCCCATGTGTGACAGCAATGTCCTCCATAGCACAGTGCTTGTTTTTTTTTCTTCTTAGCAGTAGAATTCAGTGACGAGACCATGAATGATGCAAAGCACCTTCTCCAGGCAATCTCCTCGTTTATTAGAGATGCAAATGCTTATATAAAAGGACAGCTGGTATGTGACCCTGTTAGAGAAGACATACTGTGGGAAAGGTAAGTGTGCTTCCTCTAGATGGAGATTGTCATTATGTGAGCAGTAATTTGCAAATTGCTGGCAGGCTCCAAGGGCTGAACTTCGCAACATACTGAGTTCTGTTGAAGAAGAGCTGGGAAGCAGCCTTCCCTGCTACCCTCACCGAGGGTAGGGTGGATTTATTTTTAATTTTGTAGCCAACTGTTTTTCCTCACAGTCTGCTATACTTAATGCATTGTATTTGTACAATCACGTTGTTTATCTGGTGTGCCTGACCTAATAAAAGCACATTTGCACCTCCTGACTGATGTAGAAGGAAAAGCTCTGTCTGAAGTTGCAAAGCTACCCAGGACATAAGAAGAACTGTGTGTTAGTGACTGAAGGAGAAAGAAGACAACTGGAAAGTGACAAGCCTTGGGTACAGGAGCTTGCAGTGAAACTGGCAGACAGGCTGGTGTGAAGGAGGGAAGGGCTACTCAAACTGGTCAGGAGAGATTTCATAGGGAAAGAAGACGTTCTGTTTGCTGGGACCCTGGCAGTGATGAGGAGAATCTCTTTTGGAGTCCCTTACAAAAACTGGGTCATCTTACAGGATCACAGAGTGATTTGGGCTCAAAGGGATCCTTAGGGATCACCTAATTCCAGCCCCTTGCCATGGGCATGGACGCCTTCCACTAGAGCAGCTTGCTCAAATGCGGAGATGTGGATGGTGTTGGGAGTAAACCTGAGGAGCCTGGTGCTCTGGATTTAGGGTGGGAGAGGCAGTGAAGCACCACACGTACAGGCAGCTCTGAGGCATGCGATCAGAGGGGAAGATGGAGTGAGAGACAAGTTTCTTGGTGGTGCGTGCACAGTCATATTGAAGAGCTCGTGGCTGTACCGACTGCGTCTCACTGTGTCTCATAGGGAGCACTGGAGCATGTCACAAGGAGAGGGGGTGAATTAGCTACTCGTGATATTGGGCAGCTGAAGCTGTCCTTCAGCTGGAGGCTCCAGGGGACTTGCTGGTGAGGGATAAGGCTTAGAGGTGTGAGGCATGTAAGGAAGCCAAAATAGAGTGTCAGTGGAGGACGTATGAGAAGGCAAAACTTGGGTATCTCTAAAGTGCTTATTTTGGGAAAGTGATAGATATTGCATGGAGAAGGGGAAACTCACAGGGAATAGCTTCAGGTGAATGGATTTAGGGTAGCAGCCATTTGATCCCTGAGAGAGGCAGGTATTCCAGGAGAAACCACTCAGAAACAGGCAAAATGGGGTTGAGGCCATCCCCAGAGGTACTACGGTAGCTTGAGGCTCCCCGGGTAACTCTGCTCCTCCGGCTTTACTGTGGAGCAGCATCCCCGTGTCAGTGGCAATAACTATTCAGTTCATCTAGCTTTGTACAAGAGAAAGTCCCCAGCAATTGTTGGCAGCTTGCTGTTTGTTCCCCCTGCTCAGCTCACCCTGCCCTGCCAAGCGGCCCTGCCTGACGAGTGCAGGCCGCCCACAGGCTGTGTGAGGCGGGCTTGGCTTTTCCACCAGACCCTATATCTCACCCTATAGATAGACCTTTATCTCACCCTATAGAGCTGGAATTTGGCTACCCTAGGAAACAGGGAAGCAGAGCCTGCCTCGGAGCTGGATCCTGCCCACAGGACTCCCTCCTGACCCGGCCCAGCTCTCCCGCTAAGCGCTGGAGCAACGCGCGTGGCGTGGCTTTGGGAGAGAAGCGTGCCCTCAGCATGAAGAACGGGCTGCCAGAATAAAAGGACGTAGCAAAACTGCTAATGTGCTTCATATCAAGGCAGCTTTCCATCTGTTTTTAAACGATGAAGGCGAGCATCGCTCCGCGGCTGGTTGCTGTGATTAATGATGTGTTTATTGAACGGATCTAGCGCTTTGGGGTCTGACAGGCGTCAAGTTTTTTCCCGAAAAATGTGTTCCCTCCTGATCGGCGCGGCATCTCCCCTCCCGGAGCAGCTCAGGAGGAAACGGGTGTCCTTCCCGTGACTCCTCCCGGCTAGCTGACGGCTTCAGCCTACTGCTGGCATCTTGTTTGTCTTATCTTAAACGTTACCTTTTTTCTTCTTGAAGGCTAGCCAGCACAAAAGTAAACGTGAAGGCTGCACTTGCAGATGACTTTGACACCTCCAGGGCTGTTGCAGCAATTATGGACCTCGTTCACCATGGCAACAGACAGCTTAAGGCTGTTACTAAGGTAACCCATTAGGATACAGAGATCAGAAAATGACAGCTGTCCACTGTCCTACTGTTTAATGCAGACAGATTAGTTTATTGTTCACACGAGAAACCAGCAGAAACAAAGCTCCATAAATTGTTGACCTTAATGGTCCCCATTTGTCCTGGCTGTAGCGCAGGAATTATATACGACTATTGTATTATGCCTCGCTGTGTCCAAAGTATCTCTCTTTGCTGCTGCCCGATATTATTTATACCTCGGCTTTTCGAAAGGCCCGAAGCCTCTGTGACATGCAGCTAATTTTTAATGCTGGTTTTACGGCCTCATCTTGCTTCTTTGCTTCGTATCCATGCCTTGAAGTTGGCCTTAGTAAGGAAAGGGGTGGTGGTCACTTCTGGGCGGTCTGAAGACTTGTTCTCTTTTACCCACAGCTCCCTTTCTCGCTCGAGGCAAACAGCTCAGCCTTGCTGCTGTGCTCCTTAATTGCTGTTTTCACGACGGCCACCTTGTTGGGCTGTGAAGGAGATGTCGAGCATATAGCAACAACCAATTTTAAGAGAGAATTTGCTCATTGCTTTAAACATCCTGCCTCCTCCTGGTCTTGTTTTGGTGCCGATTTTAAACTCCCTCTTCAGCCCCATCTGCCCCTTCTCGTTACAAAATCACTCGCCAAACAGATCCCTGGCTTAAGCCAGTTTGCAGTAGGGATCTGCAGTAGCATTACTGCTCCGTAAATACACGTATTGCTGGTCGCTGCTCGTTTTCTCTGAATTCGTTTTGTCAGCTGGGTCAGCTGGGTCTTGGTGTCTTGACGCTCCTCTGGGTGCAGTGCAGCTTTTTGTTTTACCTCCTAGTCAACATGTGGGTGCTTTTTCTCCTTAAGAACTGAGTGAATTCGCATCAAAAAGAGGAATGAGTTATGTTTATCTTCTCAAAATTTTTATCTCAGTTGGCACGTGCCTGTTTCTTTCCTCAACAGCTCACTTCAGCTCCTTCCAGTTTGGAAGTTGTAGGTTATGGCTTATCTCAGACCCTGGTGGAGATACCAGATAAAATCCAGCACCAGCTGCTAATTTGGTTGTGTATATCATTATTCTTTTTTAGGCAAGTGTTAGTCCCTTAAATCTCTTTTCAGTCTGTCACTTAATCTTGAATTTATTTTTTTAGTGCAATAAATGTAGAGGAGAGAAAGAAATACCCATGTCCTTAAACACTAGTCCATCACTGCTGCTGCTCTTAGGGCACGACAAAACACCATAAGCAATCTCAAAGCAGACTTCATGTTGTTTAAATCAATAAGACACAAAAAAGGGTGGTTTGTTTTTTTTTTGACCTTTATTTTAAGGATGCCCTTGAAGCTGCGATTTTGTTCTTCTGTTTGGTTTCCGTGCGCAGCAGTGCTATTTTTAGGTCCAATTTACGTGCAACGCGCTGTGCTTGCATGCATCTCCCCTCCTCGCCTGGTAATAAGCTCGTCCCCTCCCCCATTTACTTGCATCTTTTCACCCTCACGGCACAAAGGGGATTGCTGGAGGTGCTTTTATAGCCACGTAAAAGTTCCCGTTTGGGGCAGGTTTTACTGGCAGAGGTGGAGCTATCGAATTAGCGGTAGCTCTCCCTCGCGGCCGCGGCTGTGGAGAGATGCCGAGCTCTGTGATGTGTATTGACTGGACAATCTCTTTTGAGTGTTTTTTAAACAGGATGGCGGCTCTCCCAGAAGCTCTGTTGTGTATGGAAGCATTATTTCCTACGTAGAAGGCGTTTTTAAGGCCCTTGGGATGTCCCTTGAAGAACGACAGGTATGAAACACCTCTTCTGTGCACACCGGTACATGGTAATGGTGCTAGTGTTGGGTGCTGTGCAACGCTTCCTGAAAGCATGAAGTGTAACAGAGCTATCTATGGCTTCAGTAAACCCTCCTGCATTGCTTGTGGTTTCTGCTGAGATGTTTTAAGAGAGCGTCTGAGCAGGCAGAAAAGGGTAAAGCACAACGGGGGCTTTTCTCCTTCCCCTGGGTATTCCTGCTTGACTTCTGCAGCGATCGCATTGTAGGAACGAAAGTTGGAGGAACAAAACGAGAAAAAGTTAGTGCTGGAGGCCTTTATGTTGGTACTGTTCTCTGTCTGTCTTTTCCCTGGCTCTTCCTTGTTTTCTGATGGCATCCAGGCTGACTTTGGTAGCCATACAAATACTTCTCTGCCCAGCAGGAGCCAGGGCTCGGCTCCTCTGCAGAAAGCCAAGGTGAGGAGGAAGGGGCTGCTCTGCCCTCAGGAGGGGCCTTCACTGGAAATACCTTACCTATCTGCCAGTGCTTGAAAAAGGGCAGGAACAGGGAGGGAAAAAAGAGAGGAAAAGCCCAATGCAAAGTGCTGCAGAGAGAAGAGGACAATGAACAGGCAGGTGATATCCTGGTATATGGATGGGGAGCAGTTTGAAGGTTTGGAGATGAGCGAGCTCTTCTGTGCTCACCTCCTGCAGCTCCGTGAGGAGTGTGGGGCTGAAGAGCTAAAAGGAGTGTGGGCTGAAAGTTAAAAACTTTCTTCAGAGAAACCATTCTACAGAAATTTCTTTTGAGGGAGGGGAAGAAGAGAATAGGGAAATACAAATAACCTTGTTCATCCAGTACAGCAATCAGTGCATTCAGTTACTTTGCTTCTTTGCGGATTTTCCCAGAAAATTTCTCCTGAAACAGCTGCTGGATGCAGTTCAGCTGTTTGCTGCTCCTCATAACGCACGCGTTTGCCATGTTTAGCATCCCACTAAATACTCAACACTTACATTTGTGTGTCTGTCTGAATGTTGAAGCCATTCCTCCTTATTCTGAGCTGTCTGTATGCAAGTGAATATTTATTTGTAGTGCAATAAGTGCCTTAATGCTTTTCTTTTTTTGTGTGCTGCTACTTTCTTTGGGGTATTGGGGTCAGCAGCAGATGCTGGTGAGAGGTAGGCAGGAAGGAAGGAACAGCACTGCAGCTCCTTCCCTGACTCTCTGCTTTTTCCTTTTGCCCTCAAATAACCGAATCAATGAAAATCTTGATTTCTTACTCAAGACACCACAAAGGTCTGGGGGCTATGAGAGTAGATAAAGACATCCCTCGCCAGGTTGAAGTCCTGTAAACGTTTTTCTCTTGGCCTTACCGGCTACTGCTGGGGGCTTCTAGCTGGCGAGTGGAAACCATCGTGCCTCTTTAGAGCTGGGGGGCACAGGTAAGGCCTTTAGCTCGCCTACAGGTGCTGTTGTCCAGGTGTGACAGCTGATCTGTGGGAGAGGCAAGGACACGTTTCTGCATAAATTTGATATAAGCCCTTTGGATTGGATGGTACTACGGAAGAAGAAAATGGAGATCAGGAGACTTTATGCAGTGTTTTGCTTAGGAGGTGAACTGATCCCATTTCTCAGGCTGTCCCTCCTTTTGGAGGATCTTGCCTTTGTGTCATGAAATAAGTGCCTTGTTTCAACTTTGCTGGTGTCTGTAGAGGCCTGCTCTTATCCCCTCTCATCATTTGTCTTTTCTCTCCCTTCTGCATTTGAGCATTTACTCTGCTCTTTTCCTGTCCCAGGTTACAAGGGGACATTCCTGGCGTTTAGATTTATTTCCTCCTTCATTCTCCTAAGCCACTTCTTCAGCATGTTTACATCTTTTGAAAGTTTGGGGAATTTGCTGCCTCTTACAATCCTGGAGAGCACCGAGCATCTCAAGCTCTGGCCCCTAAATAGCTTCCTCCTCGCCTCCTCCTCCTCCTCTTTAGTTTGCTTCAGCCAGTGACCTCTGAAAAGGCTTCCTTTCACCCCCCCCCGCTGTTCTGTGACTAAATGCAGTCGGTCCCCTCTGCCTTTAATTACTCAGCCCCTCTTCTGCTCCCAGTGCCCCTGGCAGCTGCCTCACCCCGCGGTGCTGCTGTGCTCTGCATTTTGCTGCAGCGTCTGCTCCCCCTCCCGTGGACACTGTCCTGTGTAGGAACACCCCGAGCTACTCCAAAGCACGACTGGGCCCTAACTCCTGCCCAGCACGAGCAGGGGGTGGGATGTGTTAATCACACCGCTGCAGTGGAAGGTGCACGGCTGTGCGAGGTGACGAGGAAGGCCTCCGTGCACGCAGCTGAATTGTGATGGATTTTGGAAATCGTTCTCAGATGTTTTTAAAACCCTGCGTTTGATTTACAGGTTGCTGCGGGAGGAGGAAACGCGGCTCTGCTCTCCAACGTGATGGACGAGCTCGTGGGCTTCCGCACAAAGGTCCGTAATTACGCGCTTGCTGTGCCAGAAGCAGCGGACACCATGCAAACAGAAGAAGGTGCCGTGGGATCAAAAGGACCAAACCAAGAGCAGAAGGAGAAGAGACAGAAGTTAATGCAGGAGAGAAAATCTCTCCTGGAGGCTTGTGACGGCCTGCGCGGGAACCTTGCTGCCTTTGGAATCCACATCAAGGTAGACGACAGCTACTTGCCTTGTGAGGCTGCTAGGGTCTCTAAGGCAGCGTTATTTCTGCCCTTCCTGCCCCCTCAGCAACTTTCCTCGTTACACCCTGCATCCCATACAGCTGCAGTGGCAGGAGGCAGGAGCTGAGCTGAAGCTGAGCTCTTCCTGATGGTACTGCTGGCCTTCTCTTCTGCTCCCCTCAGCCTCGTGTCTCCGTGCACGCTGTAGCTACTGCAGTTACTAAGGAAGTATTATTTTGCCACTGATAATCCCCTCATGCTCAGAAATCCCTAAATTGTCCGAGTTTAACACACAAGAAAGGCTAGGAGTAACGTGTGCTATTTTAAGAAGGCTGCAGAGGAACTGGAAAATAAACTGAGATGACTTAGGAAAATAATACCTTCCTCTACCTCCTCACATTTCCCCACCAAAAAGATAAGTCCGTGCAAGAAAGCCTCTTCTGTCTTTGGCAGGTGCAATCCTAAATGTCCCTGAGCCACAAGTGCTTTGCCTGGTTCCTGTCGCACTCCTTTTTCCATAGTGCTTTCTGCTCTCAGCCCGTTCCTAACGCCACTGTTCCTCTTTTTCGTTCCCCCGACTGTGTCTCCCGCTGAAGAGAAATCCCCTTGTTGGCTCACTGCTTCCTCCCCATCTCAAGATGCTGCGTGACTTCCTCCGTGTGCGCTGCTTCTTCCACTTCTCCTGCTCCACTGCCCTTTTCATCTCAGCTCCATGGCATTAGTTTGATCTTGTTCCTCAGGTGCAGGATCACGCTCCACTTTCTGCTCAGCATCCTTCTCCCTCCCTGCAGTTCGCGCTGTTCCTCGCTTGTGTTTTGAGCCTCGCGCAGCCTCCTTGCATCGTTTTACCCACGGGAGGCCGTGAAGCACGATTACATTAGGGGATAGCAGCACACATCCCCTATAATTGCCGAGCGTGAGAGCTGTCACTTGTCGATGCACTGAATAAAATCAAGCGCGAGCTGTGGGCAGCGCTCGGGATTTCATGTGGAAGGGATACAAGTGGGGTTGGGGGCCGGAGCCCAGCGGTGGCGAGCTGCAGCTGTGAAAGCAAAGGGAGCCCGTGGGAAGCTGGAGCATCGGCTTCCTTGTTTGTACGTCGCTAAATCCTCAGCCTCGCTGCTCTGTCAGGAAGGCAAATCCAAGCCTTGGAGAGGAGCGGCCCCGTTTGATCCATCTGGCCAAACAGCTGTGCCC
The DNA here is from genome assembly GCF_964211825.1 of Aythya ferina. Classification (NCBI taxonomy): domain Eukaryota; kingdom Metazoa; phylum Chordata; class Aves; order Anseriformes; family Anatidae; genus Aythya; species Aythya ferina. The sequence goes on from NC_140296.1 coordinate 61,653,020, forward strand.
CCCCCCCCCCCCAGCCCCTTTGAAGATTTGTTTTGTTTTGTTCTTAAAGGGATTTACGGATATTTAATAACCTCCTAGAAATTGGCCTTAGCCGGGATCCAGCCCAATTTATTTTAGTTTTTATATGAGTCTCCCCGGTCCCGGGCCATGTTGCTTATTCCCTGCTGCGATCACTGTGGCCGTGCCCCTTTGGAGGAACTCCCCAGGTGCAGGCTGGCTCTTGGTGGTGTTTTGACCCCTGATTCTTCCTGCGTCCTGCAGGAGGGAGCCAGCTCCCTGTTTCGGTACTGACGGCTCCCACCTGGAGGTTAAATGTGGCAGCACCCAGCTTGCAGCCTTTTACCTCCTCTGGCCGGCTCACAACTCGAGCAGAACACCAGAGTTGCGTTGCTGTAGCGTGCTCGTATGAGATACAACAATGTGCTTATTTTAGAAAGGGAAATATTTTACATAATTCCTGTTTATTACCACTGGAGCAGTTCTACTGCCAGCCTCACCTGGCCTTTCATGGCATGGCCTCATGGCTCTTTGTTCCCAGAACTTTGTCACAGTAAGTGTGCACTAAATGCAAGATATATCATATAATGAAGTGAAATGACACAGTTATTTAAGCATCACAGTTTTCACTTCAATACAAAGAAAATCCTACATTGTATTCCAGCCTTTCTTATGTTAGCTCCTTTAACATTTTAGCTTGTTGAACATTTAATATTCAGATAAACTTTTGTCATTTTCAACAGCTCTGGTCAAGTGACTACATCAAAACTGAAATTATCGGTTTGGTTATGATACTCTTTCAAAAATATAACATTGCACTACAGATTCTTACAGCAACAGGCTTCTATCCTAAAAATTCACAGAGAGGAATGTGTTAGGCAATATTTTCTTGTGTACTGACCACAGAAGAGATGTTTTCCATGTAGGCCAGCCACTTAAACATGAGAATATGATTATGAGTGCCTAACACTGAAAAATATATCTTGTTTTCTTGTAGTGATTTTTTAAATTATTTTTCTCTTAACTGTGAAGAATTGTCTGGGCTTGTTTTACAACTACTGAGCATTGGTAGTGAGGGCATTCCTGTGAGATGGTATCACCACCTCTTTTCCTAACTTGATTAATAGCTTTGCTGCGTGACGTTTGTGTTGGAGTAGACAGAAAAAAAAAATAATATCTGCACACTCATTGAGCTCCATCTGGTACATTACAGGGCGCGCTGAACGGGCTGCAGCCAGCTCCAGTGATCCCTGTGTGATGCAGGCTGATGAGAGTAACACGTTTCCTTGTTCCTGCAGGACAGAAGTGCTGTTTCGACCTGGGAAATTGTGGAAGGCGGACGAGTGGAGCAGCAGACTGAGAAAAAAAGCTGAACCATCATTACAGGACTTGGTTTTGGTTGCAGCTGCTCAGTGTTGTAAATACCTGTAGTATCCAAATAAAATCTTTGGAACAAAATGTCTAACAGTGATGTAATCTCAGCAAAAACATTGGACCTACTACTAGGTAAATAAGTACTGGCCTTGCAGAAGGGGTGCATGAGATGCAGGGCGTGCGGGCATCCAAACACCCCTAGCAGAGGTATTTTTTTCTTAGGCACAGAAGGAGTTGATGATGTTAAGCCTTGAAGTAACTCCTACTACAGTGCTGCTGGCTTGGTCCGTGAAATCTTCTCCCTCATTACCACGCAAGCACCTACCTGTAAGACTTGGGCTCCTTCCAGTTTGTTTTTGCACAGATTGCCCTGAGCTTTCCCTAGTGCTGGGACTAGGGCAGGCTCAGGATCCAGCTCTCAGAAGTGGAAAAATGCAATTAGCACATGTGGTGTGGTACCTGGGTGGTCATTAAGCCCCTGTGAAGTAAGTAACCTGAGCATTTTGGAGGTGAACGAAATGCCTACCACTGTGTTTCTGTATGTTCAAATCACTTTGTGAGATGCTAAATAAGAAGATGGGCTTATACATCTGAAATTACACAAGTGATCTATTCAAAAGGATAAAGGCTTTCTTTTACACCAAGTGGCATTTATTAAGCTAAACCCATTTTTAGTCACCAGCCTTCCTTAGCACTTAGGCTCAAGTGCCTCTGCTGGGATTTTACATCTGTTAGTGGCTGCATTGCTTCCACCAGTGGCAAAGGAGAAGGAAGGGCAGACACGTCCCCCAGCTCAGCTTCTGGGGGCAGCGTAATCAGAACACACCAAACTCCAGCGGGTTCATTTGCTATGTTTTTTATTTCCTACTGAAAGAAACTGCTACATTTCCAGAATGCGTAAAAATTGTAACAATTTGCATACATTAGTGAATAACAAAGTTACAACTTTTGTGTAGGTTTAAAACCGACATGGCAGGTTGAAATCTGTACGGATACCTGGGGCTTGATTGCCTTTGCCTACAAACGCCGTTGGGCTAGCATACCGTGATGGTCTACATACAGAAACGCTCGGTATTTGGAAGAAAATCCAGCACTGACTTTATTTAAAAGGAGTTGGGCTTCCCCAATAGGTTTGGGGGGAAAAGTAATTGTAGCTTGGTTTCCCCAGGGATGTAGACAGTTTACAAAATTGCTTAAAATAAACCCCAAGAATCCATCTCTTAGGAGCAGACAGACAGTTGCTCTAATCTAAAAAGAAGTCCGTGAACCCTCATAGACCAAAATGAGCAAACATTTAAAAACCTATTTTAAAAAATAGGCAACTGGTTTAAAAAGAAAAACCAAAAATGCATCGGGGTGAGGTAGTAGTCACAGTGCATACAGAAGTATTGACCGTAAGGGCGGGAGGGGAAGGACTGAGAGCAGCCTGACTTCAGGTGCTTTTTGTGGGGAGCTATTGCAAGGAACGAGAACAAGAACCTATGAGCGATGCCGTGTTCCAGCCTACAGTCAGACCACTGGGAAAAAAGAGTGGTTGCAATGAATATATAACACCTGCTGTAAGAACTAGACACATCTTCGTGTGCTTGTTCCTGCGCTTTAAGGAGTATATACACTCGGAGCTGGGCCGTAGGTCCAACGGTAGCACCCGCTGCCAGACCTCACTGAAAGTTTTGTGACAGCCCTTCAAGTTAGCTCGCCCCTCTCTCCACACTGCTTCAGTCCTTACAAGCTTTGACTGAATTTCCAAAAACTTCAGAAGCGGTATTGTGCAAAATCCAACTTCCCCTTTGTATCCAGCACTCATCTGTTCTGCCCGCCAGGCAGATGTGTTCGTAACAGTAGATAGAGGTAATAGATTGGCAATAATGGCAGAGCAAAACGCCTCTAAACCCAGAGCCTGAGCACCTGCCACCATTCTTCTATCCCTGTCTTTGATTTACAACTGCCTGTGTATCACTAAGAGCAGACAGATGCGTGCTGTTGTCTGCCTTTTCCTTCAGTTCCTGCTGGTTAATAAATAGCCACCTCTGTACACGTACACTCGTGCTCTGAGCTCCAGTCCAGCAGGCAATCTGACTTTTAAAAGCACCTCGCTCTGCCGCTATCCCCGCAGCCTGACCAGCTGAGTTAGGTGGCACTACACTCCTTACCCACCTAGCACCTCTCCCAAGGATAATTTCACACAGTTCGTCACGCTGAGCTCCAGGTGAGCTGAGACCAGCTAAAGGAATTCAAAATAGTTCTTCAGGCAAACACAATCACTGTTTCCTGCTAATATACCTACAGCGTGTCCTTATTCTGCAACGGGGGGATCTTCTCCCAGAAAGCAAGACGTGGCAGGCAGGGGTGTGCTGCTGGGAGGAATGCTGCCCCTGGGACTGGGAATGGAAAAAGGCAACTAGTTACATTCAGAATCTAAAGCAACTTCATGCGTTCCCTTTCCAACGAGGCTTAGTTTTGCTTCTTAAAGTAAATACACTAGCATGGCAAAAAATGAAGTGCAACAGTTAACTCTAGACAGACGGCCTAAGGATGAAATCATGACAAGCTTGGTGCAATCCAAGAAATTCAGTTGAGCTGGTGGAAGAATTTTATTCTTATCTAAGTATCAAGTGCATTTATTATTTATTTTTTTTTGCTGTTCAAACTTTAGTTATTGCTCAATAACTATCAAAAAGAACAGAGGAATACTTTCAGTTTAGTTTTATTATATTATAACAGATCTGCAACTACAGCTTATTTCAGCCAAAACATTTTCGTATTCCAAACTCTTAGAAAATATCTACATTAATCATATTTTTCTATTCTTAAAAATAAAAAAAAAAATCTACCTAGCATACCAATGCTGCTACAGCACTTGAAAGGGTGCATTACTTATTTCAATTCTACTGTAAATGCAATTACTCTTGCAGTCATTGTTCTTCCTCTTCTTCTGCGCTGCTTTGGCTTCAGGTTTCAAAAAGTTTGTTAAAAGCTGTTCCAACTTCTGAAACCATGTCAGAGGCAGTCATTGAACGTCCAAATTTTTGGAAGGCTTGGTTGTTACACTGCCTCGTAAGAGAGCAAGCTCCAAACGCAGCCACCAGGAAGGGATTTTGACTAAAAGGAAACAAACACAATTACAAACCATATCTGAACACTGCTTTTCTAAAGCAGCTTTGTGTAATTCGTAAGGTGGCAGGCGTAACCTTTGTACCCATAAACGTTTGTCAGCCCTGCTGGGAAAGACTCTTGAGAAAAAATCCTGCATTTCTTAAACTCTTGTGTTGCAGAGCATCCTTGGCTGGGAATTTTTTAACACACGCCTCTCTTCCCATGGCTCAGCACATGACTAAGAAACAACAGTGCTGAAGGATGCAAAAGGAAAACACATGTGCTCAGGAAGTGGGTCAGAAGGTGTTCCATGGCCACGGACAACCAGGTGGCCCCTCACGGACTCAGATCATGTGTAAACACCTCACTGACTGCACTGGGAGCCATCACGTTTCATTATATCAGCTTACAGAGAGTACGATGACAGCTGTGGGCCACACCAGAAATTAAGGCACACTCTCTTAATGCTTTCTACGTTTATGAGCTGCCTGACAGAGCATCTCCGTCCCCATCGCTCAGGCACTGAACCTCCCCTGGAGAAGCACAGACCTGGCACCTCCAAAGCACCTTTTACAGGCCATGGGAGCCACTTCTGCTGCTTTTGCAGTCCCGGAGAAGAGGAAAACAGCAGAATAATTCAGCAGCCAGCCCTAGGGGACAAGGAATGCTACTGGAATTTAAGACACCAACTAGAGAAAGCTGGGACCTGGAGCAAGGCTCTGGTGATTACTGCAGAGAGCCACGCTCAGTGGGGCAGCCCAAGAAGGCAAAACTCATGGTCAGAAGCTGCAAAAACCAAGAGCCCAAACAAAAACCAGGGAGGTCAGCTACATGCCTTAGCTCAGCACTGTGTTTAGCCCTGGACATCTTGTCTCCAAACAAATGCCCCTGAGACTGAACAAGGTCAAACAGGATTGAAGAGATACCTAGAAAACAACGGACTCCTATAGGAGGAAACACTGAAAAGAAAAGCTTTGGCAGAGACAAACAATGAGACAGTAATATCCGATTTTTTTCAGCAGAAGAAGTGGAGCTCTCCACATTGACTTCTCATATAATCTGTGATCTCATACAGTAGCAAAGGGCGTACTGCTACTACTGCTACTGGACTAGAGGGGCACGCAGTCACAAGAGACAACGTATCTGAAAGGTGTATGGGGAAATTTCATTACTTCAGACTGCAGTCTACAGTTCATAGCTCATTACTTACTGGGAAGGGACTGCTGCTCCCTCACTACTTGTCTTAAGGTTCCTTTCAGTGTTATTTAAAGAAGCTACTTTCACAGGAAGCCTACACAGCTATAGGGACCAACTAGTCAGAGTGGAACTGCCACCATTTAACACAAGAGCCAGCAGCCAGCTGCAGGTGGGTGTTGGCTTTATGTACGAGCAAACCAGCCTGCCCCTTGGCCTTAAGACGGTCACCCTCTTTGAAATTGTGCTTTGTTTCCCAGTTTCAACTTACCTGTCCCTCTGCCTTACTGCGGTACAATGCAAGGTAACTCACCGAGTTACAAAAACAAAACTAAATGACCTATTTTTGAATTACAGAAACATTACTGTGAGTGACCATCACTTATTCTTCATATTTTTTGCCTGCATTTAACTGTTTTGAAAACATATACTCCATACGTAAGTGTCTTTGGGAATTGAGCCAGGATCACACTTTTCTGCCTCAAATGTGGGAGATGTTAGTTTTTCTTACTGTAACAGTAACCAGGGGACTGCACTACAACACACTTACAGTTTTAAAAGTACACGGGTATTTTAGTCCCAATTTTATCTGAAAAGTTCTATGGCAGGTCTACAACAGCTGCCATAGGGGAACACAGACTAACGAGAATTAATAAGTTATTAATTAATATTCATACCCATTTGTTTTCTCAGCTCCAGCCATAAATGCCCAGTGTGCTAAGACTCCCAGAGAACCAGAAAGGAGGTCTCCCTGTCCTCCGCACCTCCGGCTGCTTCCTTCATGGCTGCACACCAGCACTGTGAACAGACAAACCAAAAACAGTCGTGCGTTTTTTCGTCCGTTCACAATAACAACGCTGTAGCTGCGAGGGCTCATCTCGGAAGAAATTCACAGGCAGCAGTACATGCTGAAATACACCACTCGTCAAAAAAAAAAAAAGTGTTAACATTTAAAAAATACTTTTCCAATTACTTTTCAGTCTTTACTAAGTAACAACACAACGCACACACCTTACGTTTTCCATCTCAGACATTCAGTCACTGATTCCTGTTGATGTACACTACTGATGCTGCCACAACATGCACACAACCCAAGCTGGACCACATCCCTCCACCAGCCACAGCACAGACGCAGCTCTCCAGAGCCTCTGACCTCCAGTGTTTCCAAATGTTAAGGCAAGGTGTTTCACAAAGAGCAAATGCTCTCTGAACTCAACGGAGCAACATTCTGAAGCCTCCTTCCATGTCCATCAGAAAGACACCACTCAAAGCAGTCTTTTCCTGAGGCTTTGTAAGAATACAGCCAAAAAAGGGATCTCTTTTTCTGCCAACCAACAGCACCCTGAGAGCCCATGCCTTTCCGTCAGCAGTGTCACCGCGGACAGGCTCTGTCAGAGTATCAGATGTTCTATTTCTGTGTTAAATATACAAAGGTCCTTTGTCAAACTGATCTCTGCGGAGCTTTAACTACAAAGAACATGCAAATATTGTCACTGAATGTAACTCCCTTGCTCTCCACTCTCAGCAAGCCCAAGGAAGAAGCCTGGAGGATCCGTAAGGCACGGAAAAAGAGACCACCACCAACTCTGCTACCCTTCTCCAAACTCTCTTGTGGGTATGTATCTGCCCTTAGCTCTCCTTGCTAGGCTCTGGAAGGAAAAAAAAAAAAAAAAGAAAAGAAAAGAAAAAAGAGAACCTTCTTCTCTCCTAGGAGAACAGAAGAGCTGATAATATCAGTAGTGGCCATGTAGCAACGTTTAGGATCTCCAGGCAGGTACTCGGGAGCTATGGGCTCTGCACATCATGGATTGTGCATTCCTGGGCAAGCTACGTACACAAGCAAGTACTTCAAGCAAGACACTGCTGGGACAACAGCCTTTACCCCAGTTTCCTGCAGTCACCTGGGCTGGGTTTCTCCAAGACGTATGAAGAGAGCAGCACAGGCGTTTTAGAGGGAATGCTATTCATATTTGTAGAGGGAACATGTCTCTGAGATAATGGGAAAAATCTGAAGGCCTTGCAGGTAAAGCCTTCTTAAACAGCGAGATGTTAAAAAACTGCTCAGCACAAGCAAGCCCTATCCAGTTGATCTGCATAGCTCATTTCTGCTTGCTGTTACCCAGCACAGCAGAGAATTGCACTTCGTTTCCATTTCCTACCCATTCTTCCAGCGGGAATTGCTGGGCTCGTGGGGCCAGGCAGCTGTGCACTTCTGCTGCCACTGGGAGGGCAAAGAGCCATCAGTCACCCCGCACACCACAGACACCCCGGCAGCGTTCCCCGCAGCTAATTTTCCCAATCACTCCTCTCCTCTCCCCTCCCCCCGTCCCAAATTAAGATGCTGGCTGTGTTCCTCGGTGAGCAGTAGTTAATGTCAAATTTCACAAGCGTAATACACTTCGGAGTTAGGTATCTGAAAAAAAGGTATGCCCTTTTAGGTGGATTTTTTTTTTTTTTTTTTTAATACAGCGCTTTGGAGAAATTACCTCTAATTCTGCTACTTTGAAGATGGTATCTCACAGGATTTTCACTTTGAGGTCTTGAACTCCTGGCAGGAGGCAGGATGGAAATCCTCTGTTCAAAAGCTTTGAGGCCTTCTGACTGACAGCCGAGCACAAGCCCCTGCTTATTAGCTGTATGTCACCATCTGCCACTATTCTGTAGCCCCGCAACCTTCCAGCCAGTTTTGAGCTGTGTAGGAAAGTAAGATCTCCTCAAACTAGGCCAATTATAATACCCTGCTACAAAAAGTGGTCTTTTGTTTGTGTCCCTTTTTTTTTTTTATGTAAGTAAGTCTCAAATATGTGCAGACTACCTCACAGGCAGCAACAAAGGCAGACCTTTGTACTCCGCACAGAGATGCTGGAAAACAAATCCATGCAATAGCTTCAAAGCAGCAGAATTACAGGAAATTCACTTGAATGAGGGGGGAAAGGTATAATGCTTGGCAAGTTCTTGCACAGAGGCTCGGTTCCTCAAAAAAATACCTCAAAATAAAAGCATGATGAACGACACGCAGTGTGGAAAGGAATGAAAAAGTCCTTTGAACAATCGTCACTGCTGAGAGCTTTTAAAATAAAAGAAGGAATCCCGCACTACCGTCACGACACAGTGGCGTGCTGCCAAACCCACAAAGGACAAAGTCTTCGAGATGCTTTTCTCAACTTTCTCCTCGAGCAATAAAAATGAACTGTTATCTTCCTCACTCTCAGCACCAAAACAAAATCCCTGACCAAATAAATGTCTGTGGCCCACTGGATCGAGCATTTATTCAGCGACCACGTGGGCGACCCCCCGATGTGTTGCACCGAGCAGCAACCACCAGTGGCAGCCTTCCAAGACCTCTGTTAGATGGGCACGATGGGATGTTCAGCGGTGATGTAGGGAAGGCAGATAGCTCTTCCCTGGAGAGATGAAGAATGATGTGTTCGCATGAGGATGAAGCATTTTTCTGCCCACTGCTCTGTGAGGCTAGCGATGAAGACTGTAAATGAGAAGGCCTAGAAAGCAAGGTTCATCTAATTCTGGAAGAGCTGAGGAGACCAAGACAACCAAATGTTGAACAGCAGGGACACTGGGAAGAGTGAAATCACCACTACTTGTCAATGCTGAAAGACAGCAATCGGGGCTACTTAAGGTCAAGTAGTCTAACATCAGTCCCAATCAAAGTAATGGGGAGGTTCACCTATAGTCCTACTGACAGGCCTTTACAGTAGGAACAAGCAGCTAACACCAGCCAAACCGGCTGCTGGGGCAGGGAGTCTGCTTTTGTTTCTTAATAGGTCCTGGCAATCAAATATGAAGGCTTTATTTCAAAGGGTGAAAAATTGAAAAACTAACTCACTATAACTAATAGGTAGAATTTTAATGAAAACCAATTTATGCCAAGCGACTTCCTGAAAAAAAATCCACAACCAACAAAGCAACAACTCCCTACCACCTATCCATGGAGCATCCAGAGACTGTAGTACGAAAAGGCCAGCTGAAATAAAATTGTTATCACTTGATGAAATCGCTGAATGAAATATGGTAAGAAAGGTCTGCTGAACTCAGAACAACCACAGCCCTATTTCAACAGTTTCAACATAGTCTCAGCGATTAAACAGCACATAAATATTGCCAGAGCTGTGTGCAGCAAACCCAACATGTTGGTCATACAGTCACCCAGATTTCTTGCTTTGCCTAAGTCCATTAAAACAATTTGTACTGAAATATGAGTGCCACAGAAACAAAAAATAAAAATAAAAATGAAGGCTGTCATGCTGACAGAATACTGGAAAGTAGAAATTTCTAGAGTTTTACGTATTAAAAAAATCAAAATTCAGCCCCAAACTTTAGGGGTAACAATGGGCAAGTTATTAAGTAGCTTCTATATATACGTAACGTACTTCAGGACATAGAGTAAGTTATCATCACTCCCTTTTCAACATACCTTGAAGATAAGATAAAAACTAGCATTTGGGCAAGCATTCAGATCACGGCTTCTTGCTTACCTACACCGCTGCCAGCAAGCCAAAAGTGCCAACAGCCCAAACTGTGCTGGCAAGTCAAGCCCCAGAAGCATGACAAATTTATGGCTATTATACATTTAATTAATAAAACAGCCTGTGATGTAACTGAAAATAGCTGTCTTGTGAGTTAAAAAATAAATAAATGAATGTAGTAGCTTTGCTGAGATCAAAGGCTGTGAATTAAATGGAAAGCATGAATTTTGATACAGCTCTGTACAGGCAGCCCTATTTATACTAGCTACTAAATGGGTCGCAGCTAGAAAACTGAAGGCTCATGTACAGTGTAAAAAGTAACCTATGTCTGCAATATTCTTGATTCACAATATTCACGGTAGTGGAAAAAAACACAGGCAGCTAATTTTTGATGTTTTTATTTAGAGTACAGACTGTGAAATATGGGAATGCTAGTTAAGGCTCAACACTTATTGCTGCTGATGATAATGAAGGCTAAAGAGTCCGTGAAGCACCACATTTTACTGAGTCTGCAGACCAAAAGACAGCCTGGAGATTAAAATTTTATTCATGATTTTCAGACATCCTGAACAAGTCCTCTGCACTTGTTTTCCTCTTACAAAGCAAGAGAATTGTACTTATCCTAAAGGAATTAAGGATGTGCAAATGAAAGGTACAACCATTCTGACTCCTCTATGACTCATCAGCTACCTCACAGAACAAATAATCTCATTTAATTGGAATGTTTTATGTTTCTACTTTCTATGCTGTATCGGGTGGCAAGGTTTTGATAGCGGGGGGCTGAAGGGGTGGCCTCTGTGAGAATCCAGAAGCTGCCCCCGTCAGATAAGGGCCAGTTTCAGCTGGCTCCAATGGGACCTGCCGCTGGCCAGAGCCAAACAAATGTTTGTACCTCTGTGAGAGCAGATTTAAGAAAGGGGAAAAAAAAACTTACTACACAACAGCAGCTGGGAGAGAGGAGTGAGAAGCAGCCCTGCAGCCCCCAGCTGAGTGCAGTGGGAGGGCAGGAGGTGCTCCAGGCACTGGAGCAGTTCTCCCATGGCCTGTGGAGAGGCCCCTGGTGGAGCAGGCTGTCCCCCTGCAGCCCATGGGTCCCACACAGAGCAGATCTCCACACTGCAGCCCCCCTATGGGTGGAGGAGCCCCCGGTGGAGCAGGTGGATGTGGCCTGGAGGAGGCTGCGGCCCATGGAGAGCCCCCGCAGGAGCAGGTCCCGGGCCAGAGCTGCAGCCCGTGGAGAGGAGCCCAGACAGGAGCAGGGGTCTGGCGGGAGCTGCTGCCCACCTGTGGGGGACCCGTGCTGGAGCAGTTTGCTCCTGGGGGATGGATGGACCCTGTGGGACAGAGCCGTGTGGGAGCAGTGCTTGAAGAGCTGCTGCCTGTGGGAGGGACCCCACGTGGAGCAGGGGCAGAGTGTGACCATGAAGGAGTGGCAGAGACGAAGCGTTAGGGACCAGCCGCAGCCCCCATTCCCTGTTCCCCTGCGCTGCTCAGGGGAAGGATGTAGAAGAGGGTGGATGGGGGAGGTGTTTGTGGTTTGTTGTTGTTTCTCAGTGTTTTAGCTAGTTAGCAATAGGTAATACATTTCTCTAACATCCCTATGTTGAGTCTGTTTTGCCCATGATGATAATTGTTGAGCGATCTCCCTGTCCTTACCTCATCCCTTGAGCCTTTCCATCACATTTTCTCCCCCTTTCCCTTTGAGGAGGGGGAGTGAGAGTGGCTGTGGTGGAGCTTGGCTGCCTGCCTGAGTAAAGCCACCACATATGCAACATAATGTAGCCAGCTATCAAGAACCACTTTGTTCCACCAAATGCAAGATTCAGGTTTAGACCATTACCAGATCTTTAGTAAAACCTTTTACCAACAAAACCATAATAATAAGAAATTTATCTTTTTCCTTTTGCAAGTTAGTTCACAAAGCTATGTAGCTGGAGACTGGAGACTCCCAGAAACACGTTCCAGACTGCATAAAGACAGGGCAACCAATATTAATGACCTGGGCTGGAGAAACCTCACTCAACTGATGTGGAAAATGTAAGTTGGCTTTTATATAAAGGGTGCTTATACTTTTGTATTCCCTAATCACACTTTTAAAACTTAGCTAGGTCCTTGAGTGCAAAACACCAGGCAAATTAGGTTGAAAGAAAATCTGAATTTTATATTCCTCTCCTTGGATAGGTGCAGGAGCCAGGGGATGGATGTGATAACAGACGAGTACTGCCAGGGAGGCAACAGGCTGGGCCACGCATGCAGTGACAAACAGGGTGGGATAGTGGACAGGAACCAAGACCTCCCTGTTTTGTTCAGTCTGCAGAAGCAGGAGTGGAGCTCAAGGTACTAAAATCTAGGCAGAATCTGCAGGGCAGCTGGACACTGTAAGAGCTTTTACCTAAGGGAACCAGGGACTGATGCACTGAGTAGCCTTATTTCCAGCTGTATGGCAGATTAACAGCAGAAATTGTAAGTACTGCTTGGGGATTTAGTGCAAGAGATGGCTTTTTACCCCATACTCAGTACTCAATACTTCCTCTCACATGCTTCTTTGCTTCTCTTGACCACAGCTGCAGCTGGGCAACAGGAGGGAAACACTGACTACTGGCTCCAGGTAAAAGTAGTCAGAGGCAGCAACTGGTTGGTTACCCATGAGGTCTGCCTTTTGGAAGGGAGGAGAGGACAAACACAGGTGCTGGGGAAAGTACAGGAAAAAACTTATTGTAACGTTAAAAAATAAATAAAAAAAGAGAAAACAACCAATAAAACAAATGATCTAATTCAAGGACCTAACCAAATTTTAAACATGCTAGGAACTATGACTGGTATAACCACACTTTATTATTGACCAGTTCTCCGATGATTAATAAAAAGAAAACCTTAGAGAGCTGTGCCGTAGTGAATAAAAGCTGACTTACCTTCTACCCACAGGCTGAGTACTCATTCCTACCCTGGTCAGTGATGGCACTGATATCACCTACCAAGAGCATGGTGAAGCTCATCTTTGTAGAGCAGGGAATCAACAAGTGTAGACCAAGCTATAATGTGAAATTGCAAAAGGAAAGAGAAAAAGAGTATATAAAACTTAATTTAAAATCTTGCTGATTACGTTTACAGGGCAGTTGGCAGCTCGTTACTGAAAGTGAGACATTTTAGAAAAGCCTCGTTTGTAGTGGACGGCTGTTACTGATTTCACAGAGGCTATGTATGTGATTCGGTTCTGATTTTAAGGCCACAAAGAACCACTTGGATGTGGCCTGTAAAAAATGTGATCTGTAAAAAACAACCTCAGAAGTGTCTTTTTTTTTTTTTTTTTTTTTTTTTTTTTAAAGTTTGGGAATTTATCAAGGTTCTAGCTATGCTATTCTAAGGATAATTTCTTTGACTCTTAATAAAATATGCCTTACTTGTCATCTGAATTGTTGATACCTCAGCTTCCAATCAGAGTTTATTGTGCCGGTTTGCTCAGATTAGAGTTGTTTGCTAACAGTAATCCTTCACCAACACCTTTACTTCCAGCCCACTGTCAAATCACTTGATAACCTTTCTGGTCTTAAACTAACAGAAGTAAACCTTCTACTCAATTTCCTACAGATACATGTACAAAAGTATTATGGCAATAGCCACTACAATCACTCGAAGCCAAGAAGTATTCACCAAGACACGGATTTCCCAGCTGCAAACCCTGCATCCTCAGAAAGTTTTCTTTCCACAACAGCCAAGCACTGCACACCAAAGATACATAGCTGGGTTTGCAAGTTTTGTTTTTTCTGGAGAGCATTCAGACTTCATTTTTCAGAAAGTATGCATGCATTATATGCCCGAAGGAGACAGTTTAGAAGTGACATCTGGAAACTGGAGTATCAGCGTGCTAAGCATATAAGATCAAACAAAAAATGCCTGAAAATAGGTAAGGCTTAAGCACAATAGACAGGTGACAATATGAAAAATAAGAGGCAAGAGGAGTACACAGATCTTTTCATAATGTTTCATTGTGCTCAGAGGACATTGGCCTGATCCAAAGATCTGGATTTCGCTCACATTGGAATCATCATTTGTGTTGTCTCAGCTGAAAAAAAATGACATCAGATCAAAAGAACAGACAGATGAAAAAAGCAGAAGTTAAGAGCGGAAAACCTGGTAGAGAATTCAAGGTCAGTGACACGACAACATGTTCTGCGTTACAGCCCAGAGCAGACAGTAGGATCTCCTTTCTCCATGTAATTTTGCATTTGAGCCTTTCAAAAATTGACCAACAGTAACTCCCAGACCCAAGGAACATTCTTCTTAAAAGGAAGCTGATGTCTTTAATTTCTGCAAAATTCTCAGGAACTTTCTTACAAGCAACACAAACGCTAAAATCAGTGTTTGTAGTCGACACTGTAACATGCATTAAACCTGGCAACTGCTTTCTTATTGCTCAGTAATGCTACCTGTAATGTCTGTAATCCAGGAGAGAGAAAGCATCAATCACAGAGCCAATGTAAGAACACAAAAACAGCCTATAGCTATATCAAACAATTGCTATAAAGCCACAAAATTGTTTTTTATTTCAAATAAAAAGCCACTTAACTAAGAGAAAAAAAAAATCAGTACACAAGACAAAGAGGAGGAGGGAAGGGGTAACAATGCAAAGCCCCCAAAGCACACCAGGCATACACCAAATTTGTGCCACGCCTGACCGTTCAAAATTGGAATTGCAAAGACTTTCAGATGCTTCCCCTTTTTGAATCCTGCGTGACAAGAGACAATGGATACTGTCGCCTTTCTCCTGCAAGCAGTGGGGGTACACTTATCTCAAGAATAGCAACTCAAAAGAACAGAGAGATGTGCTCGGTCTAAGGTGTCACCAATTTTCCTGACATTCATTACGAAGGCAACAAACCTGCATAAAAATAACCCAGTTGACACAAAAACACAGCAAGAAGAGATGCCACAGTGCTCTAAAGCTCTCTAGCTGACGTAAACTGGAGCTAGGATATTTTCTCCTCTGGCAGAGTTCATTCTCCCTTCAGCACGGACTGATGTCCAAGGTTACAAACCAAGCCTGCCATTGGTGCACACACGACAGCAGACTTTATGCAGAGCTACTTGGGAACTGCATGACCTATCGAAGCCCTTCACCACATAGGCGTAACTACATCATTTCCAGTCCCAGCGTGCTTCACAGTCTGCTACAGTGTCTGTACTAATGGGGGGTACCTGGAAGTGGCTCTGCTCAAACCAACTGTCATGTTACATGTTTTTTTTTTTCTCTTATAAAAGACTCCCATGGCCCCAAGTAATGAAAAATTGACTGCAAATACAAAAAGATTCTGAAAACGCATAAACGTTTATCAGAGATTAGCATTTCAAGTAATTAGGGGCAGAGCTGCTGCTTGTTATGTACGTGAAGTAATGCCATGTAGTCAAAATGGGATGAAGGCACTCATGAATTAATTTTATACTTATCACAGCAAACGATCTTAGCATCAGATAGGCAGCAAATTTAATTAAGTATACTTTAACCATATTAGTAAGTGACTGTTTTAAAAAGTTGTAATGGCAATCTAGAGCTAAATTAAAAAAAATATTGTCAGGGCTAACATATGAGTCGTATATACACACACACTAGTCTACAACCCCACGGTGGACAATAAGCAGTCCATGAATCTCAAGAAATCTTCATTTTTCAGACTCGCCAATATATGGTGAAACACCACTATTATTCTTCATTAGTTTAGCAGTGACATCTGCACTTAGACCAGCTCAGCTAAGGATTTTTAAACAGCTTATAAGAAGTGAGATTCTCAGTATGTGTTTAGTGTAAAACATTATTACAGTCATTTAAATGAGAAATACAATCATTAACTTTTTCGGCAACTAAGTTGCACTCTTTTAAAATATCAACTTACATAAAGCATTGAAAGGTTGATATTTTATGGTTTTTAGACAGCCTTCCCTCCCCTTCGATCATCAGGGGAACAGTCAACCAGTTACTATACAATCCAACCACTGGACTATGTCTGAAAGCAAACAAAAAAAATCACATTGCTAAAAGCAAAAGGTTTCACTTACCTTTATCTCCATCTGAAATAAGATCTCGTTCTCCCTTTTGAACAACTGTCAAATTCCCCATGGCTTGGCTGAGTCTTAATACACATCCATGATGATCACTACTGTCTACGGGGTCTCTAAGCTACAACACAAGAATTCCATACACAGTACGTATTTTATTACTAGAACAAAATATTCTAACACGTCACTTCAGCATGTGTAGGGAAAAGAAAAAGCATCACCATCAGCCTTCCCAGGTATTTTTATTCTATACCCATTGCAGTGCCAAAAATACCTTAAAAAGGGTCTTCTGTAAAAAAAAAGAGTTCTGTTTAAGAATATGCATTGTTGTGGCAATTATCCCCTGGAATAAAAACCCAGACAATGCTCATCTTGCATACGAGGAACAGCACATAATGTTTAGTCCAGTAGTAATGTGTTCATTTATATAAAGACTACAAGACTAAACTTGCACATACTTTAATTGAAAAAAAAGGAAAATAGCTCACCATAGCTTCATATAGTCTACTAAACTCCATATAGTTTGGAGTAAGAATAGCTCGCTGGTAGCCTTGAATAATGGAAGGCTGCTGGGAAATAAGCCACAGTCCATCCTGCAAAAAACAGTAAGAAGTACACTTTCTGAATAGATTCTTAAATGTCAAGCCACTGAATGAATCAAAAATGTACTTACAGCATCAATAATGATAGGAATTCCTTTGAGTTTCGATTTTTCTATAATACCCTGCAAGAAAAAATGTAGATAACTTTAAGAAGCTTGCTAATTTAAAGCTTGTAACATCCAAAATAAATTCTGCATTTTCTTCCTGTCTAGAAGGTAGGTGCTGTACAATAAATCTGGTCATATAAGTTGCTTTTTCAGAGTGAAATAAAACATTCAGTTATGGTCATCAAAGTTAGAGAAGATGTTTTCATATCAACTGGTAATTTTACAGCTGCTTTGGTCTCTCCCAGTCTGAAGCAGTGACAACAGGGTTTCTACAACTGACACCCTGATGTTGACATGCAAACAAACAAACAAAAAACAATCCAACTCACTCATCCTGATCTAGAAGGCTATATGCTAACTGGAGTCGTACATAGCAAACATATCTTTCCGAATTAAAAATAATAATAATCCAAATAAGTAATGTCATAATAAAATTCTACCCATAACTCTAGTACTAATCTTAGCTGTCTTTCTGATGATGCCCTCATTGCAGTACTCAAGTTCACATACAACAAACACCCCGAGACAAGCAGTACATCATACATGTCATTCCACTCATGACCCCAGAGGTTTTATGCCTTCAAAACAAAACAGAAAAGGTCAAGAGAAAAGACTGTTTGCAAAACTGTTTTTCAGCAAGCAATATGTACCAGCAGACTGCCTGCCCTTGTTTTCTCTCCTAACAGAGCAGTGGCAACAACTGATACTCAAGATTTTTAATGAGCAATGAGTGATAATCGAGCTTTTTTGGATGGTGGTCATTACCAACTTCTGTTGTTGAAGCTGGAGAGTTTATCTCTTCCCTGTATAAGATAACAGAGAGTGGTATCCATCCAGAAGTCTGACAGTTTTTGTACATTATTAGGCTTTTCAGATCAGCTATCATATGGCACCGAGCTCCACAGGTTATCAAGAAATTAGGTAAGGAAGAAGGAAGAAGCATTTAATTAACTTCCCAGGTATTGAATGTACCTTTGTTCTTGTATTGTGGTCAAAAACACAGCCCATGTTGCTTCCTGTACATTATTAATGATGGGATCTACATATCCTCACTCCTACCTGACTTTTTTTTCTCTTCAGTTTCAGTAGAAACGTTTCCCTTCTGTTTTTAAATGGATGACCAGAATCTAGCAGCAGGCTTTAACCCAACATTACTTTTGTTTGTTTTCATGTCCTAAGTGTGAGAGTGAAACACTACCCACTGCAACAAGCCTGAGGACATCTCTCAAAACACAGCTGCAGCTAAACTGGAAGCCACTACAGAATATAATCCTTTCCATTACATGCACACACGTGCACAGGTCTCATCTTGGGCGATGTTTCACAGCCCACTAGGTGTCCATCCTTCTTGGGTCTCCAGGGGATCACCACAAGTCTTTATATTCAGCTACTTAAAGAATTTTGAAGCAATAGCAAGTTTTACACAACCCATACTATCAAACTACTACTAAATTATTCAAATTTACAAATAAGCATATTTAACAGCTGTGCAAGGAGGAAATCTTAGAACGTACCTAAGAACTAGTTGTGGCATATTGAAAACTAGGCAGCCTTCCTTTCAAAGATTTTAAGAAATTTATGAGATGGAGTCATTTCTTTATTCGTTAATATTAATCAGCACAGATGTGCACAGCTCAGTTTTCCTTCACAGAAACTGTACCGCTTTGCCCCTACTGTGTTCATTAACAATTACACTTAATTTGACTCATTTGGTTATATAAAATAAGGCTGTGGATATGGCACCCTGTTTTTTTTCCTGCATAAATGAATGTTATACATCCAGAAGCCCAATTACTTTTGAAATGTCCTAGGCTCTTCTGATTAGATATCACACTGCACCGAACCCCAAAGGTTAGCAAGACACTCTGTAAGAAAGCTTTCAGATCAGCCCCCAGAATTTTTGGCGACACAAATGCCATTCACTGCAACCTTATTTTATAACCAGTTTTAATTAGACGGAATATTTTTGCTCATTGGCAGCTTCCCCAAACCCTTTCAGTACACTTAAATGATTGCTGTCCCATTTCCAATTAATACGACTCCTCAGTTTATTCCACTGTGTCGGTTTCAGTACGCCAATCTTCCACGACAGTTTGCTTTTTTAAAACCAAAAAAGATTTCCCCTAATGAAGCCTGATGCAAGACACAGATCTCAGAAGTCAATACCCATCCAAATGACTCTCCTAACTTCATTATGATCAATCCAGTGAATTAATTTGGCCAAATGTTTTCTGTTTCTGAAACAGTTAAAGGTTTGGCTGCTGCTGTTATCGTCTGGCCCCTTTTCATGTTTTCTCACAATTGTCATTTTGCCTAGTGGTTGCAATTTCTCTACATATCTAACAATAGGCTAAATCAATGACTTCTGAAGATCCACTCTCTACCTGAAGATTGTATGCTTAATTAAAAAAAAAAAAAAGTGGAAGCCACAAAGCACAGAAGTATATGTACGGGTAAATAGCTTCTGGAAGGTGAGGTCACTGGTACCTTCTGGAGAAATAAGGCATTTCTTCCTAATGATGTTTTGTGCTCTCACTTCTCTAACATGCCCTCCACGGTCTGTGAGAGACATCTGACCTCTACTCTGAAGAAAAAATTCATCTTGTTAAGTAAAATCTACTGGCCAAGCAACTTTTGTTGTGTACTGAGTCTCTGAGGTATCAATTTCTAATCTAACTTACTGAAGCGATCTTTGCTTTCTCTTTCTCTCCAAATAATCAGGGGATACAAAGTCCTTTGCCTTGTTTAGAAAGCTCATTTCTTATTCCACAAACACAAATCCAAAAGTAATTGTTCTCCTTTCCTCCTGTTCCTTAAACCCGGACAGAAGCTGCTTGGAGACAGACGAGGAACCTCAGAGACAAAGCCTTAGGGAGAGAGGGAGTAACGTGGTAACCATAAAAATGGAGATAAGAAAGCCCCCATAAGACAACCACCTTTTGAAGGACACCACAATCATTGGGGAACCTCTGCTTCATATTGACTGGGGACAGGACTCACCTCCTGCCATTTAGGGGTGAAATGTCTCACCATGAGAATGCCATTGGCTTAGGCACTGCATTTAGGGTGGGATGCATCACCAGCAGACGAACCTGTCCCTCCTCAGTTATCACAGAGAGGAGAGAAAACTTACTGCTCTGTTTCTAGACATCAAGAATTAGGTGAAACGAACCCCGCTTTTAAACACTATTACTGCAAATACTGCATACAGTAGTTATTTGAGTAAGAGGGGTACAGAAAATAATGGCTACATCCTCTTCTATTTTATTTATGGAAGCACAATGAATTTTCAGCCAAATCTGTCTCTTCATATCTGGCACGGACTTTCCTGTGTTAATACTTGTGGCATACAGAAAAATCTTCTCTGCTAATTGTATAATTAATACAGCTCAGACTAGCTACTTTCACACCAAAATCTATTTAATGGTTTCTAATGGGACTCTTTGTATGAGCAGGAGCCATCTGTTCACTTTTATCCTGTGTAACAATTACTTATATGCAGAAGGATATGGAAGAGAACATTGCTAATTAAAACTACTAAGAAATGCTACTAAGAATGCACCTGGTATCAAGTTAAGGCAGGTTTCCAAACGCCAGTCACATAAGTAAACAGCACCGCGTACAGGTATCAAGGACAAAACCACAACACTGCCCCTTCCCCTCAAATGGCATTTTGAGCATTAAGACTTTGGAGATTCGAGCTCCAAGATGTTCCAGTGGACTACACTTCCTTACACAGAAGCTATTATTCTGCAACAGCAGTGGTTCAGCTTTTTTTTTTTTTTTACCTACTCCCACTGCACTGTTGAAATATGTAGTTCCCTGAAAAATCTTCGTTCTGTGACTGGGCTTCTGGGACTTGGATGCAAGCAACCTACGCAGTAAGGACTGAGAAAGAAGTTGTGCCATAGTAGGAGTCACTGCTCTGTCTGGGTAAAGGTAACTCTTTACTGTGATCAGGAAAATTTGCAGAGTAAGGGCAAAGAATTTCTGTGTTTTACTACTTTTATTATTATGGATTAATATTTATTATTATTATTTCCTGAAGAAACACGAACTTAAGAGGGGAGTGGAGGGAACATTTTTTGGAGGGGGAATAAATTTCTCTGGATCTCCCAGGTACAATAAAAAACCCATCAACCAAGGAAGTCACAGAGCACAAGGCTCAAGTCCTGCTGCACGTGGAGCAGACACCAGGCAGCACAGTCCAAGTGAGCCTCCACAGCCTCGTGCAGAACTCTGCAGTTTGGACACCTCCCTGCAAGCCCACAAACCAGCAGCTACATACATATCCTGTTTACTCTGCCTGTGTTCAACAGTATACAACCTGGCCCTCCACGGCTCCTCGGAGAAGACAATTATGCATTGTTTTGCCTACACCTGACTTAAATATGTTTTTCAGCTTTTTTAATTAGACGTGGATTGGCGGCAGAATGCCTGCAATGATTTTGGACTTATTATTAGCCGTATCGCTCCTTGTGGCTTTCCTGATGAACTGGTTTAGCCACACAATAACCTTGGCATTCGGTATCTGCAAAGGGAAGAATCAGGAAATTGGAGCCAATGGTTTTAACAGAAGATTGAATTTTAATGAAATAAGCAGCAAACCACAAGAGCAGCATATGACTCAACAGCTATCCCACAGCGGTAATTAATTTTCGCTAAGGATACATCACAGCCATCTTTCTACCTTGCACAGGAGAGAGATTGTGGCCAAGGCTTCCTTTACTGACACCAGCAATGAACGCTGCATTTCCTAGGTCCCTGCTAAAGAGTCACGTCTTGGCTCACTCTTGGCAAAATTCCTTACCCACGTGTTCAGAAAGCAGCTCAAGCCTCAGCATGCTGGATAGCACTGACCACAACGACATCCAAACACTTCAGTAAGCAGCATAATCTTGCTCTCAGCTCACCAAAATGTATTCTAGTGCAATCTGCAAATGCCAAGCACGTTGTGAATTTTTCTGCTAGATGCTCCAAACAAAAGACAAAATGCATTAGGAGGGCTGTTAAGCAGGTGAGGTCCTTTAAACAACAGTTTGCAGGCCCACAACTTGTCAATAACCAGATTTCTAAGAGAGATGGCAGGCCCATTCCCTAAAAGCTCAGATACCACTTCTGAAATACTGGTTACACTGAGGTCCAGCAGTCCAGCAGTACGTGCTGCTGACCTGACACCGGGCTGTCCGACTAAGCTGGAGCAGCCAGACTCGAGGCAGCAACAATTCCTAGCTTCTGGAGTGGCAGGGACATGCAAAAGGGCATAATCTTGCCCTGGGTATGTATTGTACAACCACAAATGATCAAAAAGGCATAGCAGCCCCCTTTACAAATAAAACACTACTGGAAGTTGCTACCGTCTTCCAAGGGTCGGAAGGTGCTGCTGAAATGCCTTCTCTGTTTGCTTGTGTTTTCCACATGGACCCAACTCTCATCCACCAAGCCTAAATCCATAGTTTCTTCTGGGAGAAAGAGGTACAAAGGAAGAAATAGGCAGAAACTTCCCTGTAAATACTGCAGCTGGAAATGTTTCTGCAGCCCCCACCTCTCACCAAGGTGCCTGGGAGTTAAAAACAAGTCCCGCCCCAGCACACTGCACACCAACTCCTACAGAGAGGCACTAAAAACCCGAGGAAGCATTTCTGTGTTCCTGGCTTCAAACCTGGCATAATGCAGAGGTAGCATGGCCTCGGCTGCACAGAGGTCAGGATGCAGCTCTGTGGCAGAGAGGCTTGCAAAATGGGCTTGGCAAGCACAAGTGTGTAATCTTGCACAGCGAGGGGTAGGCACTGATTCCAGGTCCAAGCTGTGCTCAGGGCTACAGCCATGGTTGCTGGGGGGAAGGCAGGGAAAGAAGCTTCCCTAAATAGAGTAGATTTGATACAGAAGGTTTTGAAAATTGTTAAAACTGGAGTTTCTCTGCTTGAGGCTCTTTGCACTGGAGACACCTTTTCAGTAACTTTGAATGATCCTGTTTTTGCCTTTGTTACCTTAGTGTCACCCACAAAGTTAAACAGGAATTGCTCCTCCTTTCAAAATTCAGCATCAATCAGAATTTAACTTTGTAGCCAAGATCTATATAAATTACCTTTAGTTAGCTTAATTGCTTCAGTTTTCCTTAATAGGTTTCTGTATGTGTAACTATCACTGGCTCATTAATCATTCTAAGCTCTCAAACCTCACATACAAAATGATTAACTACTAACCACAACTCAGACCACCTGAATGAATCATTTAACAAATATCCCTTCATCAACACAAATAGCATCTTTATCTCATCATTTAAGCTAAATTCAATTTATCTGTGTCTTTTGCCTTTTACCTGTATTATCGTATGGCTAGGCCCCATTTTCCAAAATCAATTTTGAGGTGCGCAGGAAAGTATTTCTTTTAAGCCAGTGAAACCAACGGTGAAACCAACTCAAGAGTTGAGTACCCCAGTACCTCGGGAAATGTTAAAAGCTGTTGTTGCAACTAACAAAGCTGAAAATGCTGTAAGATGTTGGTTAATCAAAACCGTTCTGTTCCACATTTAAAAAAAAAAAAAAAAAAAAAAGGTAAGAGTGATCCACTTCTGGATTCTCTGTTTGAATTCAAGGCAGACCAGTTGCTGACTTGGAAGAAAACTGCAGCTTAATGTCTGCCTCAATCATATGTTAAATTTTAAAAGAAGTGACATAATCGAACATCACGTCTGAACACAAGAAGAAACACAAGAAAACAAAGCAAAAGCCTCTGAAGTGCTATCCCAGCTACGCAGAAGACAGAGTGCTCCTTTTTAGTTACCCCTTGTGAATTCATGCACAACTAGATACCACTTGGGAAGCTGTATTTATGTATTCCCACCCCTAAACCCATCCAAACCCAGTTTAAGCAATAATCCTGCTTACTCCAATCCAAAGTGAGAATTGTAAATCAGAATAAACGAATGCACTGAGTTTCCACATGCCGTTTCATCCACTGAACATTCACACTCCCACAGCAAACTCCTTACGGTTTCCAATTTATGGTTGGTTATGTTAATGTTAAATTTGGCTTGGGATATTCATGGTGAGCTGCTGGCGTTTTGTCTTAAAAAGAAACAAATAAACTTAAGTTGAACTGCAGAATTTATCACTGCCAATTTCTTTTTAGCCTTCTTAGCTGAATACTGCTCAGAAAGTTGAAAAGGTATTCAGTGCCAGCATTTTGCTTACAAATGCTTTTAAGAATCAAAATCAAGTTAAACAACAATATAAGCCTGCACACAGAAGGCAAATAAACATCCCACTTCACTGTGAATGACTTTCATCAAGACCCATTACATACATTAGAAAATAAATTCTGCTTGCAAGCTGCATAAACCTGTATTTAAGGTCCCGTTAGCATATTTTCAAACACTGTTCTTCTAATCAAGACATTTGTGAGGAAGCCACAGAATACTAATAGTTCTGAGCATAAGCAGTTGTAATTCGTAGCGTAACCAACAGCACTTTTCTGCTTAGAGCTGGTGTTCCCAAGCTTGATCTGCACCAAAAACAACTGCGTCAGACCCCAGGAGCTGCCTCACCTTAGGTGAAGATCTCCATGGATTCTGACTCTCATCAGGCTGTCTGAAAGCAATGACTCCTGGCTAGTTAGAAAGTATTTTCTCACTGGGTACTACCTGCAGTATATGCATCCATCTTAGGGGCTGTGTGGGGGCTGAGAAAACGATTTACAGATGTATTTTCACAGTGGATGCACATACATGCCCTCTGGTTTTTGTCTCAGCAGTACCACAGGCATAAGACTCCATCCACCTCACCTCCTCCTAGCTGAGGGCAGAAGACAGAAAGCAGCACGTCCTCGGCGCTACTCATGTTCCCTACGAACTGCTGAATCCCCACCGCAGGAATCTCCAGAGGATTTTGCAGATGACATAAACAGGGCGGGAAGCACATGCTCATGTTACACGTAGCAAAAAACTAAGTAAATAAGTAAAAAACTAAGTCAATAATTTTTCTGCTAATTTGAGTCCACACGAGCGGTGTTCCCAGAGAGGAACGCATCCTGCTGCTCACACTCACACACAGCAGTAGGCATCGCAGACAATGCTGATCTAACAACCACAGCATTAGCCTGGGGTGCTTCTCAGATACCTTTTAATAAATACAAGCAGAATCCAGTGTGTTTAGGTATCTGCTCAGATAGCAAGAGGAGAGCGCTTCTCAAAGCCCGTGGAGGCAGATTTACCTTAACAGACTGCTCTGACAACAAAGAGCGGCTCCATATTCTGTAGTCCTTTTCAGCTTGTAAAAACCAGTGCAGACAGAGCATACTGAAGCACCTGGTCCCTTTCTTACCATTTATTAAGGCTGTGAAGTGTTGAGCAAATCCTGAAGGCATGAAGGCCCAAAGGCAGGAAATTAATCCAAAACAACAAAAAACAAAGGCAGAAAGGCTGAAACCTCGTTTGAGGTGGGACTGAGAATCCATCTAAAATGGACCCTCTGGGCACACCCCACGGAGGTGACCCATGACAACGACCCAAACCTCTCTCATGCCTTGCTGGAAGTAATTAAAAGCAAGGAATTTCCATGCAACCATAACTAGCTAGTTATTCAAGAGGGGTGGAAGATGAGCTGTCTGAAATTTATGTCCTAGCAGATAGCAGAGATCTTCAAGGAGAAAATAATATTTGAATGACTGTCTCAGGAGCCTCAGGAGCTCAAGCCCTCGTCTTGGGGTAAGGAGGCTGGGGGGAGAGGAACAGAAATATTATCTTCCAACAGCAATGGGCAGAAATAGAAGCTAGGCAGGGCCTCAGTCAAAAGAAGAACCCAGGCTGGTATCCAGAACATTTTCTTGGAGCTAAAACAAAGATTGAGAATTGAGTAAGAGGCACAAGCGTGTGCTTTGAGAACCCAGTTGATCTTGCTATTAATCATTACCTCTCCTGCAGGAGGAAAGCAAGCAAGCTCTGCTGAAAACAGCTATCTACCTTTGCTGCTGCAAGACAAAACACAAAGAAGACCGGAGTGGCCAAATGCAGGATTCACTGCTACCAGTTCAGGGGAAGAGGCAATGAACCCAGTGACAACAGAAGATGATTTCAATGTCAAAGTCATGCTTCGATTAAGGATAAGGCTCTTCACAAGGCTGAAGGCTTTTCTCTGCCTGCTTCTAATAGTAACCACTACACAACAATTCCAATTCTGTATTGGTCCATCTGACCACAGGGCCAGTAATGTACCCCATGGAGATTCACCAAACTCAGAACCAGAAAATTTGACAGGAGTATCACATTCATGCCAGGAGGAGAAGGGGAAAGGAGACGACAAGAGGCTGGAAACTGATACAGGAACAGCTAAGCCCATAACTTCCTGATTACCAGGCAGCAGGCAGAATACAGGAACAGCCTGAAGCATTAGGGAGTATCATCTACCCTCCCAAAAGGCTCTGCAAGGAATACAGTACTCCTTTCCAAATTCTTCTAAGGAACTGCACTCATCATCCTGCAGGGCAGGAACTTGGTTGGTGGTACAGCTGAGGATTCTCCTGGTTCCAAACCTCAGGCTACAAGAAAATCAGATCAGACTAAGACCAGAAGTGCAATCATCATCCCTGGAATGGCTGAAGGAAGTGCTCTGCAGTGGGGACATATAATATGGGCACAACACCTCTTCTGTGTGAAATAAAAAGGTGAGTAGACAGTAGCTTTGGAAATATGCTGCCTCTAAGTACTGACAGAGGTCAATCCCAGGAACCTTGGCCTTGTTTGCACAAGACAGCTGAACTGTCTCAGGGTCTAAACCACCAGCAGCTTGCATACCAGCTGAGGTGAACACAAAGAAGCAGTGGTAGTGTCACTGCTGGCCAGGATCAATCACAGACAATGAAAAACAGATGGCCTGGTATTGCCTACAAGGAAGCTGGCTGTGGCTTTCTCTTTCTGGAGAATAGCCTGGAATGCTTATTTGCTCCAGAGTTGGAAGGTCTATTCATGCCAAGTCTAGAGCTGCCACACCTGCATGGGATCCAAACAAAAAAGGACCCAACAGAAGCTTTCTTTGGTAGATTTTTCTGAACCTGTAGCTCCTGGTCCTGCAAACCTGTAACTAGGGAGCTCTGACAGAGCATCAGACCTCATCCAGGTGACTGAGGAACAGTATGTGAGGGGGAATAAAACTTGTTGAGTAGCTTCTTGTAACAAGACTTGCAGATGGAATTACAGCCAAAAGCAGACAATCACAGGAAGCCAACAAGGACATATTCAGAGCACCACTCCACTCAAGAAAAAAAGTAGGAGGAAACCACTCACAAAGTGCTTCTTTTCCATCAGACTGTTGGAAAGCCCTTAAATGCCACAATGCATGCACATTAAGCATGAAGGAGGCAGATGATACCATAAGGACACTGAGAGAACAAAGGGTCCTGGTTGAGAAGATGCACCACCTGGTCAGCAAGTACACGATCTATCACTCTGGCCATATACCAGAAACTGCAGGTTGCTGCCTTAGTGCCTTGGTTTTGCAATGCTCAGAGGAGAAAAGTAGCCTGAACACCTGACTGTTTAGACAAACATATTTGCTGGCAATGTGCTGGCACAGTTTGGACAAGACCCAGACAAGAACAGCGTCAGAGAGGTGACAGACGGCTAGGCCTCATCACCTAAATGGGGCAGAAGGAGGAAGAGGAGAAGCCTCCTCCTGTTGTCACCGCCGCTCTGATACAAAACCCTGAAACAAAAGCAGACACTGATCTACATCTCAGCCCTGTGTTCAAATGACAGCATGCTGAGGTTAGCTTAAAGAGAGAAAATTATATACCCAGTCAGCCTCTTAGAAAAGTTTAAAATAGCAATGCTATCATCACTTGCTTGTTTTTTGGAAGGTGAAGAGTGATACAAAGCTTAAAATTCACTGTCGAAGCAAGAGGGAGGCTCAGACTTTCCTCAGCACAGAGAAACACCAGCCCTCCTCAAGCAGGTAACCAGAGTTCACTTTTCCCAATTACATGGACTTCTTAAAGCTTTTGGTTGAACGAAGAATTTAGAAGATTATGGTTGTTGGATTAAAAAAAAAAACAAACAACACACACACACATACAACACAACTGAATAACTAATGAACATTTACATAATTATAGTGAAGACAAAGAACTTGAGCTTTAATGTGGCTCGAAATTAACAAGGTCAGATCTACAGCTCACATAAACATGGCCCTAGTATGGAAGAGCTCCCAAACAGCTTGTCTTCTTGACTGGGTTTGTTTCTTTAACTTCATGAAAGCTCACGCAGGACACCCAGGCTGAAGTAAAAGTATGATTGTAATTCACCAAGAAAGCAAAAATTATTTTTAGCAATGAAGAAAAAAATAAAGGAATCTTCCACATACTATCTTACAGATAAGTACATGACAGATACTTAGAAAGCCCAGATGGACTGAAGAAGCTTATGTTAGATCTTGTAGATATTCTAAACAAAGCCTTATTTTCTTTTGTTTAAAGTTAATTTCCTCTAGGGGGAAAAAAAAAAGTAAAAATAAAACAAAAAGGAAAAATCAAATCTTTTTTTTTCTGCAAAAAGAATTCGAAGGAAAGTTTTCAAAAACCGTCTTTGCTGAAAGTTTACATTCATCATCAAATTTTATTTCTTCATCAGCTATAATAATTTTATTTATTGCCACTCTCCAAAGCCATGTTTTTTGTTGTTTTTTTTTTTTAGTTTTGCACCTCTACATCATAAAACAATCACTTTTTGAAAGCAGAAGGAGAATTAAAAGAGTGAAGAACTACAACAGCAACTTTCTCTAACAAAAGCCTAGCAAAAATGCCCTTATCAACCTCAAAGTATTCTGAATGTCTTGGATGTCAATGTGGTCTCCAGTCTCTTTCCTCCTCACTTGTAATTTCACTGTGCCACTGTTAACATTTCTGTAATTTCTATTAATTGCACTTGTTAGTAGCACTGATTAATTCAGTAACAGTCCTCAGAATTCTTTCTTACATTAGTGTCACTCTAATTTTGTGCAAAGTGAAATATGTACTTTGAACGTGCAGAGATCTATTGGTAGTAATACAAGACATCATCTGGAAGACTGTGTAAGTTCCTGTTAGTTAGAGCACAGAGCTATCTAAGCTCCTGTTTTCAGCTTTCCACTAAGACTTGACAGAAAATAGGATTACTTCTTTATCCAGAGTAGAAATCTGCAACATTTTATAATTAAGACTATTATTTCTTATTGCAAGGGGACACAGTCTCTGTTCTTTGGTCCCTTTCCTTTCACAAGCTGTCAGACACAGCTCCTAAAATTAGAAACTGAAATTCATATTTAGGTTCTTACAATACAGGTGCTCGGCACCTAGGAAAACACAGAGCCCTTCAGAGGTGCCAACATCTATTTCTTAATGAGCAACTTTCACAATCAAAGCAGAAGCAAATCAAAACAACTATGTGGGTGCCTGAACATAAAGCATCGCTCTTAATTTTAATAATGAAGACCATAATTAACAGCTGCAATTTTCTGTCAACAATATCCAATTAAACTCTTCCCTTTAAATTATAGCTGTTACAATAAATACTAACCACTCATAAAAAATAAAGTCTTCTTAAAAAAAGTAAAATACTTTCTGTAGTTCATTCTTA
Organism: Aythya ferina; assembly: GCF_964211825.1. Classification (NCBI taxonomy): domain Eukaryota; kingdom Metazoa; phylum Chordata; class Aves; order Anseriformes; family Anatidae; genus Aythya; species Aythya ferina. The sequence goes on from NC_140296.1 coordinate 61,682,532, forward strand.
TCACAGAGCCCCCTTTCAATCATGGAAATATATTGCAACAATTTTACTTAATCTGTTAGTTGTTAACCAGAAACATCAGTGTGATCACATAGATATGGAATTGGTTAATAAAATTCAACGTGAAGACATAGAATAAAATAGCAGGAAACATATTACCTTTGCGTTCTCAAGTAGAACTTCATCTCTACCTAAGCCAGGTCCTATGACAACTGAGTGCAGTCGTGGCAACCACTTCTCCACCTCATAGACAGCATTCGGACTATCACTAAACAAAATTAGGGGGAAAAAAAAAAAGCATGTTCAAAAAGGCTTCATTTTAGTATTCTCAAAATCTGAGTTCCAGGTGCAAGACATGAAGAGCTCTCTCATATCCTGAGTGTCAGGCAATTTTATCCTTCAAATTACCAAACATTTGTAGCCCAGGAAATGTGGCGTGGTTGTCCAAATAGCTAAAATGAAACATTTCTCTCAATTCATTCCTTAAGGGATACCACATAAAAATGAGGAAATAATTACAAGTATCCCCCAAAGCTATTACAAAATATTAAAAGAAAAAAAAATTAGAAGAAAAGGGCGGGGAACCAACAATTATTACAGTCTGTCACAGTTCCCTATTTAATGTTTCCCTGTAGAGATTACACCTGGGAGAGAGATCCACCATCTCACAAGTGTATACTGCAGCTTGCTGGGAATTACGCAATTATTTATTATTCTATATAGCAAAATGATAAATCTAGTCGTTTGCTTTTTTTGTCTGTTGTTTCACAAGCATTTGTTCCAACTGAACTGCAGCCAAACCGTCCCCTTTCCCAAAAGGCAAGAGAAGCAGCAAGCTGTTCGCCACGGGTATCATGGGGTCGTAGTGTTTAAGATCTCTGTAGTGTTTAGGTTTTGCCTGTGTTGGGAAAATGACATGAATACCCACTGCCAAATGCAACCACTGCAATCCAGCAGCTCACCAGAACCGTTTATGTTGTTTTGATTGGTTTTGTTGTGTAAATAGGTCAGAACATTTTGAAAGCACAGCTGGACAACGCCAAGTAAATCCTCACTGTCAATACGGAGGGGAAGTTTAGCCTCCCTCCCCACCTCCGGCACAAGTGGCTGATAACAGATGAACATTTTCACCCAAACATGGGGGGCAAAAGCTCCCTGCAGTCTAAGCCAGGAGGTGCTGCTAGATGACAGCACTCCTCAGGATATTTTCAGCTTGCGATACTTCGACAGAGCTCTGTGACTGCGGACAAAAGCCCCTGCATGTTTTTCATAACCGACAGCTGTACCGCTGGGACACACCACTCGGGAACAAGTGTTTAGCCCGGCTCTGGCAGAATCAGCAAATTCCACAGCGATTTCTGCAAGTGCCAGGCAGGAGCCAGCAGCTTGTGCAGCTGCGGCAGGCGAGGCGGCCTGCTCGCGCCTGGCCGCGGCCCAAAGGCCTCACCACCACCAAGGGCCGCTGCACAAATCGCCACACTTTTATTTATGTATTAACGTATAACGTAGAAACTGGTTTTAGCTTTAAGACCAGGAGAGCTGATCTACAGCAAAGCCCTGCTTCCCTGATGAGGATGTTTGAAAGGGCTGGATTCAAACCAGCTTTGGGTAGCGGAAGACGAGTACACAAAATAAACGTTACTTTAAATAGAGCGAGGATTATACCAAAACTTCCTCCGCAAATAATAAACTTTCTCATGCAAATAATCTCAAGGTAGAAAGTTTACTACTTTATTTATATTCAGACTTCAAATAAGATAATTTGGTCTCCAACCCAACTGATAATGTACGCTCTTCAAAACAAAGCCATCTCTCGGGAAATGAGCAGTCCAACACCAAGCCACTCCTGCTCACTTTGCCCCTGGTAATAATAAAAACCTACTGTAGAGCTTTTCATCTTCAAAGCATTTTACAAACATTACGTTTCACATAACTCCTTCGCAATTCCGCATCGAGAAGCAACCCAAGGCACATGAAGGGCCAAGAGATTCAGAATGGTGATAATGACTATTACACTGCAAAATCAGCTATTAAAAACATGCCGAAAAATATCTGATGGAATTTTATTCTTTATAAAAGGAAGCAGAATAAATACTGCCTCCTCGTAGCACCACACCACCCTCACTTCAAGGTACCGGATGCTCACAACAGCTGCAATTACGCACCTAAGGACACCTTATAAACTCTCTTGGCTCTGCTTGTCTGGAAGTGGAAGGGCTTATCACATCAGGTTATGGCTTAGTCCCACACACAGACATCAAAGCAGCAATATTTTAAAGCTGACAGAGTAAAAATGACCACCGTGTAACTTTCTTCAGGAAGATGATAAATGGGTATCATCTCCAACTTTCCTGACCACAGGATGTAGCATAGAGAAACTCTTTCAGCTCTTAACACAGCTACAGTCTACACACAATATTTAAACATCCCCAGATTGGTTTTCTGATGCAGAAGTCAACCAGCCCCTGTAAGGAGCCCACTGTAAGGCTTTAGAGCAGGGTTAACAACCAAGCTGCCTACCAGGCACAGCCCCTGGACTGTAGTAATTCCTCAGCAGTGGGAGAAGTCACTTAGGAAAAGCTACATGGCGTGGGCCAAAACCTTGCCCAGGATCATTTGGCAGCATGGATAATAATGCTTAGGTAACTGGGAATAAATATGCCTTGGCTCTGTTTAGTTTACTACTGCAGACAAAGCCAACATGTATTCTTGTTTCTCTGGGGATTAAAAAACAAACACAGAATATTTCAGAAGTACCAGCACAAAACACAAATCATATCATCAGCTGTTTGCTGGGTGCTGTACTCACAAAAATAACTGTTACTTCCTTTGTCCCTTCATGCCAATTGCTCTGTCTGATTCCTAACCTGATTTCAAACCACTCCATTTAATTATCGCCTCCACTGCCAAAGACATGCACATACAACTTAGATTAGCACCGTTTTTTTAAGCATCTATAAAAGTATGAGGTATGAAGATGATGTCCCCTTGATCAAAAGAGATGTAATCTTTAGTCTTAGATAGAGAGGGATCGAGTAAACAAGAATCATTATTGTCTTCAGGGGTGCAGAGCCATAAGATAAAGAATCATGGATTCTTTCCAGAACACGAATCATAAATGCAATACTCCTACTCTGAAGAGCAGAGCTAACACTAATATTAAAGGAAGTCAGAAGATCTATTGGGAGGCCCCAAGACAACAGCATCTGAACTTCTGAAAAGAGTGAGAGAAAGAGCTGTTATCTTCCCTGATCAAGACTTTGATTAACCAAAAGTTAGTGTTTTCACAGAACTACAGACTAGCCAAGGCTGGATGGGACCTGTGGAGGATATCTGGTCCAACTTCTGCTCAAGCAAAAGGAACCCAGGCCTATCTCCAGGCGGCTTTTGAAGGCCTCCAAGGAGGAGACCCCACAGTCTCCCTGGGCAGCCCGTGCCAGGGCTCTGTTACTCACACAGCACAGAGGTGCTGCCTGGTGTCTTGATGGAATCTCTTGGGTTTCAGTTTGTGCCCATTGACTCCTGTCATATTTATTTCCCAATTTTCTCTTGTCTTTTATTTCCCAAAATAATCTAACACAATGGGAATAATTTAGGAAGCTGAATCGAAGCCGTAACACTAGTAAACATGGATAGAGAACTACAATACCATTGTGCAGATGCATGCAATAAAACATTCTGGTGACAGATCACAGTTGCAGATTTGCAGGCAATGAACAAATCTTTAAAGAGCTATCTAATTTCCAGCTAACCACTATTATGTGAAATGTTGTCAGATACCATTTTGCAGGAAATCTAGATTATGACAGCTCACTGTTGTTCAAGCAAGCAACTAACCAAAACCCTTCCAAAACCCAAAGGCTTTGTCAAAGTCTTAGCTTGTCTGGAGAGCAACTGATAAAGCTCTGACTGCATACAGAAAAGGACTACTTACTGCAGCATAAACACGAAAATAACATCTGCAAGACAACAGAATTATTGTTTTTCAGGCAAACAGAAGAAGCTTGCATAAGCCATCTAATTCCTGTGAAGGCCAGTAGGCGAGGAAGAGTCTAAAGCTAGTGTCAAGTGTCAGAAAGATAGCCTCCTGTCAAACAATTAACTTTACACATTGTCCATTAGTCAAAGCAGAGGTAAATAAATAAGCAATCCTACAGTCTCACAGTGGGGCACACTATGAAAAAGGGCCCCACACATGTTTCTCTGATCGATCTTCCCTTGGCTGTTAGTGAGAGGCTGAGGAGACAAAGCCTCGCTCAGTTCATGAGGAGAGGACTGCAGTCTCTTGGGAAGGGAGACACAACAGCTTTATCACTTGCCTTCCTTGAACCCCCTCTGGAGACAGGGCCAAGGCATGGTGTTCAGAATCTTACATGTTTATCTTTTTGCTCTTTTTTTCTGCCTTCAGAATGTAGCTTTCATGGAAAATCCTAAAGAGATAATAGCTTCCCTTCAAATTTAAACACCACCTAGTCTCTGAAATGGTGAGGACAATTTTTGTGAATTACTGGTAACTTTAGATAACTTCTACCAAACTAAAATCAGCACATGCTGAAAAAAACATTCTCTTGGCTTTCCACTCAAACTGTTTTTACGTACAAGAACAGCACCGGTTTCGTTACTGTGCTTATGACAGTAATTGCTAGATTCAGTACTGCCAAGTCTCATTGTTGCCTCTTATCTAAATGCACAGCCTCACAGCCTTTTATATCTTTTGGTTTTGAACTGGTAATAAGGAAAATAAAAACTTTAAGCTTTTTGCTCTTCGGGACTCTTCTGTATTTCACTATCACACAGTAAAAAATGATATAAGACAGTTCTGTAGATCTTTATCTTGGTGAAAGTTTGCTGTAATAACCTTTCCAAAAAAAACAAAGAGCTTGAAAATAGATGGTGACTATTGCCCTAAGATCACCCACAGTTTCTAAACATCTTCCAGAGCAGTTTGTAACAGATATTTGATAGTTGCCATCTGCTTGAAAGTCTACTCGAGCTGGTCACTGTCCAGAGTTGGAGAACACTTGACAGCTAGGGCCTGAAACATAACTCCCCTCTCCAGCCCCCCAAAACAAAAAGAATTTTGCTGTATGCTGTATCTTATTCAAAGGGTGGCTTTCACCCAGTGATCAAAAGCTGTCAAGGCAATAGCTTTAAATTATCACAGAAAGGTCTAAACACAGCAGCTTTCCCCGTGAATGACAGTTACTGTCATTGCTTTCTAGAAGAGGGAAAAGGAACAACGATGAAAAGCTGCAGCCTTGTCAAATTCTACACGGAAACAAGAAACTGAAGCAAAGTCAGCATGGGTATAACTGGGAGCTACGGAAATAGTAGATAACCACAAATGACAGCGCGTACAGGAGGCAGCAAGACAGCAGCTTTTCACATTTGTTTTAGGCAGGTGGAATCACCTAGGTAATCCGAGTAATCTTCGGTTTGGGCTTGGTAAAATGCCAACCAGTGGGACCTCCTGCTAGAGAAGGTCAAGGGACACGACTGCTGTCACCCGATCAACCACACGGCTCCTCACAGGAGAAGGTATTTTTTTAAAATTCTGCTCATTATCAGTGTGCACGGGGAATGATTGAGCCCAACTCCAAATGCATTAAAATGTATCGTTGCAAAAGTCTGTTATGTAAATGCAGACAAAGACATTTTAAGTGGGCAGTTTCAAAAGCCAACCTGGAGTCTTATCTTCAAAGATGAGAAAAAGTCTCTGATCTGAGGATGAAAGAGTTTTGGTTTTGTTTGTCCAAGCACTGCAGGTAATTATATTAACGTGAATCAAATGCTAGACCTGCTGACATTTAGATCCTGTCATATTATAAAGTACTTCAAAAGAGCAAAAGACAGGACATAATGTGTAGCTCTAGAATTTAGGTGGTTATCTCAGAAAGCTAATTATTAACTATTGTGGTAAACCTCAGGTGAAGTCATTATTGGAAAATGGGCAAATAAGATAGGGAGAGAGATTATTCTCCAAAGGTTAGGTCAAAGGAATTACAAGCAAAACCAAACAGTGCAAAAAATGAGCATAAAATTAAAATAATCATATATTCCCAGAGTAGCTGTATTTCTTCATGTTTAAATCACTGTTCTTGTAAATTAACTCCAAGCTTCCAGAAGCCCAAACTTTTCACGTGGCATCTCTCAGCCCCTTGAACAGAACTGGAAATAACAGCTTGTTCTAGGAAACCTCATTGATCCCACAATCAACTCATGGGATCCAAGCACTTCTGCCAGGCAGAGTCAATCTCAGTGATGAGAGTGGTGTAAAGTTGGTTGGATGCAATTAGAGACCAAAAAGACGTATTTAGAGAAGTAAGATTAAAACGCCTAAAACAAAGTGACAGGGAGGAAAGTGACAAAAAATGAAAAGCAAAGGCCCTAATGAGGAAGGGATTGAATAATATTAAAACCAATTATTCCTTTTCTGCTACTGAATAAGCAGGCATATGTGATAGGCTTCATTCACATATTAACAGCAGGCAAGAACAGCAAGCCAGCAGCCAGGAGAAGCAGTGGTATTCCAGGTTCACGGCCAGAGACTGCCCTTTATATGCAGACACCACAGTCTTCACTTGCTGTATTCCACCTTCAAAAGAGCGCGAGGGTGGATTACCTATCAAGGTACGTATTTGGAAAAATGCCTTGGTTACCCTATCATACCTTTCACATTGTAATAATGACGACAAAACCCCAAACATAATCCAGAACTGCTACACAGACACCAAAGACCCTCATTTCAGGCACAATATCTGTCTCACCAGGCACTGGGCACGTACATTGTCAACACACTATAGGCATTGGAGCCAACCACAGCCTCATTAATAACAAACCTAAATACATTACACAAACAGGGTCACCTCTCTTACGCAGAGCAGGGCCTCATATCCTGCGAGAAAGAGCCCCAAAGGAGAAGCAGCTATCGCTTCAATCTATTTTCTGAGATTTCTCACACAGACATGACGACAGCACTCAAGGGCAACCTCATCCGGCCTCGTAAAGACACCACAAGTACCAACACAATTATTTCATGGCCTTCATTTAGATATATCCAAACCTTCAAAGCAGTTATAGTACATTTCAATCTCAATCACATTACCAATGTAATATTACATCACATCACCAACGTGCGTTGCAGCGATCCACCCCAAAAGTATCATGATAACCAAATGTCTCAACTCAGCTGTTTTCATATTTCAGAGTTAATGGAAGCAGTCCTGCCCTATTAATACTCCCTATAACTGACTTGGTAAGTAGAATCTGTCAAAAATCCCTCCAAACAGACTGCAATCAACCCAAACCTGTGATTTTAAGTGACAGAATGAAGCTGGGATGACAATGTAACTTTCCTCAGAAGGAAGCAGAATTAAGATGTCCCGGGAAAAACTAATGCATGTTATTTTTACTATGTTGGCTGATAAACAAAGTGACAAGTTTATATTACATTGATATCACTCTCTAGTTTACATTCTGCTCTTAAGGTACAGATGATAGTTGAATCTGTACCTGGAAGGCTTGAGTACTTCAAGTCAGCTCTCTACACCTGAAAAGACAGAACAAGTCTCAGCCCAAACATGTTTTGGTGATTGTCAGCTGGAAAAAAAGAATGAGATCCTAACAGCTTCAAATAATAAAGAAAAGCAAATACCATCATGCCTTTCTTTACTCAAACTCAAGAAAAATTACATACCAAAGAAATCAAATCGCAGTGTCAAATCATAGCAGCATAGCAAGTAGGAAGAATTAGCAAGAAGGATGAATTTGACCAGGACCTAACCTGAATACAATGCACCTACACATGTATATTTCTTTTTCTGACATATCAAGATACAGCAACAGCAGAGCGACCCCCCACAGTGCAGTCAAAAATGTTTTACTACATCTTCCATTTTGAGGTGATAAAACATCTGTAAGTTTTCATCTGGGATAAGGAGCACTGCCAACAACAGGGAGGAGAGGGGCTATAGCATGAGGTGAACACATCTCCTTTCTTTTACTCACTTGGCAGCACAAAGCAAAGAAACAGCAGCTTTTTTGAACAAAGTCAGTTTATCAGGAGCTCACTATCCATGATTCACTTTCACGTTTTTTTCCAATTATCAGATCATGGACAACATCAGGTAAAAACAAGTAAATACGTCCCAGCAACCACAGCCTAAGCTAAGCTTCTTCGTTAATGGTAACCGGTCTCATGAGTTTTATCCTCAATCATTTTTATTTCAAAGTGAGAAAAAAAAAATAAATCTTTTTCAAAATCCAAAGCAAGAGTTGAACTCTGCAATTAACTGTAAGACTTCTGGTAATTCTGTCAATCTTTCCCAGTCCATATAGACCCATAGCTATGACCAGCTGGGAGAAAGGTATTAGACCTAAATCTGTATTTTGTTTAAGGAAGTTTTTTTTGTTTTGTTTTGCTTTTTGTTTTTTTGAGAATGGAAAAACTGCATGAGTTCTTCTGGACCACAAGAAATGTATGACCTGACACCTCAGACAGCTTCTCTGATAAAACTCTGCGGAACAAGGAATATACAACTATTGACTTCACAAATACATTTGACAAGAAGGTTATAAGTGGGTTACTCAGTAGTATCTTGTTCTTTCTAGGCCTAGGAAGAAGGAAAAGATTACAACAAAAGTCCTCGTAAGAGGACTTAGAGGTGAACTAGCAGCATAGATTTACTCTTACCTCATTTTAAAATATAGCCAGCTCTGTTCGTATAGCTCATTTAACTCTGTGATCACTGACCTATCAAGACAGTATAAGCTAACCCAAGACACGTATCCAAGCAGGCTACTCAACCTGACCCAAGGCAAGGAATTAACAAAGGCAATATAAACACACTCCTGAAAACTGTCTTCTAGAAAGTTCCAAGCATTAAAGCAAGGAAGTCTGTACACATCTGCAGCAAAGATCCACACAGAAAATGACTGCCAAAAAAACTTGGCTTTTGCATTTCAATAAGTTTTATCTTGTCTGTATTTGTGTAGAAGTTATGGTAGGAGCATGCTAACAGAGAAAACGGAGAAACGTAGCACAAAACACAGGTGGTGGTGGCAGGAGCAAGGCAGCCATGACCAAGCCTTGGTATACTCCACTATTCGAAAGACCCTGACTTCTGCAATACATATTTCTCAGTTCTCCACTGGAAAGCAAAAAGTCAGTCAGCAGAATTACTGAACTGGCTAGCTGGTTAATTTTTAATTAATGCTTTTATTAATACCGTCATTGCTGAAGGGACAATAATGCCTTTGAGAGAACCCCTGACTAAGAAGGAAAAGCTGCTATTGATAATATTGACAACTCATTGTCCCACGAAATACAGCTATAATTTTTCAGCTCAGGCAGTGAGGACACAGAGCCAGGTGTTAAAGCTTCCTCTTCCCAGATCCCAGGCTGCAACATGCAGTTCTGGCTCTCTTACCTTCAGAGAATGAAGTCACGAGATAAAAATCACACAGAAACTTGCATTCTGGGTGTTTCTAGCATGGGATGTTACACTACAAACGAATCTCAGAATGATCTGGGGCTGCAGCCACACGGAATTGCCCTGGTAACACTGCAATGTTGGATGCCCGTTTTCATAACCCTTCTGCAATCCTACTCAATCCTCCTCACAAAACACTCTTCATATCCTCGAAGTGACAGACGTATGCCAAGGACCTGAAACACAACCGCACAACTTGTAGCTCTCACACGCCTCTGCTAGTCATGTTGTCACACACTGGCTACTGCAGCTCGAAGGAGCCCCTGCGTTCAGAGGTGCTCTCTCCTTAGGGCGATCCCCCCTGAGGCGAAGGCAGATACCCCCGAGAGGTAGCAGCAGCCAAGTCACCGAGGAGATGATAAAATGTCAGACTCCTGGCTGTACAAAATGGCAGTTGAACCCTGGCAAGGCGCCAAGTCGCTCAAACAGCGAATTGAGAAGTCCACAGGGCCATAATTATGATTAGCATAATAAGAGAGCGCTACAACAGCTACCTTGTTACTCTGAAGGGTCACGGAAAAATTATCACAAAGCAAAGTTTTAGGGAGGGACACAAAAGACAACAATGACGTAGCTGGGAGGTTTTTACCCGGAGTTTCTCCCATGCATGAAGCGTGGCCCGGGAGAAAGTACAAAGGCTGTGTAAGAGATCAGGCTCTGAATCAGGAGCAGCCAGCCATGCGAACACAACTCCAACTCCTCTTCAACTTATAAAAGATCATATGAGAAACGTGACACGGAAGACAAAAGGATTTCACCAGAAAAATAGGCGGCTTGTGTAAATTTGAATTAAATACGGGCTCAAGACAGTCAGGCAGGATTCTTTCCTTTCTAACTAAAAAAGGCTATTTTCTCCTTTCTTCAGATGAAACAGAAGAGATAAAAATAACAGAAATTTAACTGACAAAATTTGAACATTCTGGTATTCACATTTTTTCACTCTGAATGTCATATAAGCAATATTTACAGAACCACTGATTCATGCAATTAGCCAGCTGTCTGGGTGAAATTAATCAGTTATAACAAAAGTGTTAGACATTATCATTGATTTTCAGACTTAATGCTAAATGGCTACGAAAATTTTTAGATTCATCACACTTTGTACAGGAATTTATAGAAGAGCTGAAGTTTAAACTCAAAAGTTCTTTTTGCAAACAGAAGAATAAGGGTTTTCATTGAGATCTGAATTGCACAGAAGACACTGATTGAGAATCTGCATATAAAAACGCACATATTTAGCAGACACAGTTTGGTCCCGACAAGCAGAAATGCTACTGTTTACACGGTCACTTCCACTTTTGATTATGCTGCTTCTGTTTTTCCTGTAAGACTTTTCCCTTACCACAGATAGCTCAAACTAAAAATGCTTCTTGCGAGGCAAGGTCAACCATTCCCATAGAAGGCAACTGTACGCTGTATCCCAAGTGGCACTCACCAAGACAGCCTAAGTTACAAGCTAATATACTGCCATTAAGATTTTCCATCCCATTTGTTATGATATGGTATCAGACAAAACATCAACTCAAGATCTGCCTTTTGGATTTCAGAGGCTAAAGCAGCTGGACTTGTAAAAACCCTACCCTGCTATCTTCCCCTTGATCTCAAATTCCCTGTGTAAAATCCACAAAGTCAAGGGTTTTCTAATAAAAATAAAAATCAACCCTTGGCATCTGTTTGACTGACCTCTTTCTAAGCACCTTGTTCTACAGACAGGAAAGAAAACCACCTTTAGACTGTAATATACTTCTTTCAACTGCTACAGCTTCCAATTGTAGGCATCCCCATAAGGGAGATATTCTACTTCTCACACACCAAAATATTGCTACTGTCATAAACCTTTCCTGACAGAAATATCTGGCAAATATGGTTTTAAATATGTTTTTTTTTCTAGCTTTGCTATGTACACCAATGGACTTTAACACACACAAGCTAAGCTCAGGGCCATAAAGGTAAGGCACACATCCTAAATCTCATTTACACTGTTCACTGTATACCATTGCTACACCTCATTGAAACAATCTAGCCTGTTAAAATTTACCAACTGGTAGCACATTTCAGAATACAAATTCAGGGAAGTGCATGCTGATTTTCCCAATTAGGACAGCCGCTTATCAAACCTGTCATCTTCACGTTAATAAACCTTTTATTTTAAGTAAGAACATCCATTTATTCCCAGAATTGCTGCGTATCTAATGCAAGATGCTTACGAAGAAACATGCAAACAACTGCCCCTCTTGCCCAGTAATGTCAAGCAAAAGACTATAGACAAAATAATGAGAGGAAATATACACTACTGTTAAATATTTTTTGGACAGAAGAAGCAGGAGAACATACTCTATTTGTCTTTCAAATGCAGATTCTAAAATGCTGACTTGTAGTGAATCTTAGCTCTGGATTTTGCTACTGCTCACATTTAAATGCATTACAATCACAAAACACATGTCAGCAAGTAGTGGAAAGCAACATCGGATACTACTTTATAGTACTGATAGTACTCTGATAGTAATGAAAAACTTAACAACTGATTCAACTGATTGTTCTGCAACAAATATCTGTTTTTAATGAAAGGACAAAAACAGGCTTTTTTTTGTACTCTCCGTCTCACTCATACTGTAACTAAGAAAAAGAAATGACATAAACTAATGATATCAACTGTCAGACTGAAATGTTCAAACTAGTAATCTATACTTGTTCATTATATATATATATACACTCATTAAAAAAAAGGTAAGTCACTTACAGGACAGGATGAACAATCAGCTCTGGACTATATGATTTGATTACTGTTGCTGCATCTTTGGTACAAAACACGTGGGATAAATCTGCACCCTAAAAAAGAAAAAAAACAAAAACCAAATAGAATCATCAATTCTGTACTTAATAACAACTTAGTCATTCCAAAGCTTACTCAGTAAATAGTTCATCTACTATCAAATTCCTACTTCTTGGTGGTTGAAGCAAACTTTTTGTATTTTTTCTATTTTGGCTTATCACACCATGCAATGTTTTGGAGAAAATTTATACAATTTTTTTGCATCTACCTTCCAAAATGTGGTGGTTTTTTTTTTGTTTTTTTTTTTTTTTCCTGTTTCTCAACAAAAGGATGGCCAAAAACACAGATCTTGAACTTTTACTCGCTTGAGCATCGTTTCTCATTTCAGATTACCAAAGACTAAAACAGCACATGTACAATAGGAAAAAAAGGCAGGAGAACATAATTGAATAAGAGATAAGCTGCACTAGAGAGGAAAAGTAATACTGTAATATACTTGCAAAATATAGCTGTAACAATCTACAAGTACTATTCCAGTCCTACCATTTTTACTCAACAGGCCAAATCCACGGCAGATAAAGGCTGGCACAGTTTCAACAGCTTCCCTTCAGTTAAATAAAGCTGAGGAGTTTAGCCTCAAACTTCCACTATGAACTCAAAAAATCCAAAGTACACTTAAAAATTATGTAAGCAGTGACCAGAAAGCCTTGTCTGCTATTTGTCTTCCATGCTGCAATTTCACAAGGTTAAGGAAGTGTCTCCTCTGCTTTACTTCTACACGTTTAATATTTCAGGTTTCTATGCAATTCTTAAATTTGATCCTATGGTTCCTCCTATGCAGATGTAATGAGCTGCGACCACGCAACTTCAGTAGAAGACCTCCTGGTGTACTACTGTATTTGCACTTAGTGAACAGAAAGCTGAGTGCTTTAGCATTTTATAAGATGCCAATTTAATAGGATTATTAAATGATATCATTTCAGTTTTAGGATTTTTTTAAATCGTTGAGGAACTGCATCTTTTGGGGGGAAAGAGGGGAGAAAAGATCGAAACATGCCTTCAGAAGGAATAAACATATGCAACGAAAAGGAAGTACTGAAAGTGCTGGTACACAAATAGAATATGTGTATGTGAAAAGTAGATATACACTATATAAGCATGACTTGTTTATATTTGTATAATCACAAATGTATTTCAGTAGTATGCTGTAAATATATTTTTAGCCAGTTAATATGTCACTAAAATCACTTATAGGAAGAAAAAACATTGGGAAATACTTCTGCTAGAGCTTATAATGTAAATAAAATGTACTACTAAAAAATACATTAAATTTAACCAACTATGGTCAGACTTACAGCATCCAAGAATTTTATTAGCTTAAAGCTCTAAGTTTTGAAAGAAAGTTACTTCATTCAACACACTTAGCAAGTATGGAAAGAAATTCTGAAGATTTCTGACTGCCACACTGAAAATGTAACTTTAAACACTCATCTAAAGATATTTGAGAAACTATTTCAGTAACTTTTCAGATTTCCTATCTGAGCCTCTGATAAAACAGTTCTGCCCTAAAATCTTCATTTTTTTTTTGACTTAGCTCTAATTTTACCTTATACAGAGGAAATACTTCCAAGAAACAGCAAGTGACACACACTTACAAAATATTTCTACAAATCCAGAACTAAGAATTTTCTTTGTTAAACAGAAGACCTTTTAGAACTCCAATTTCAAGTACAGCACAGAGCAAATGCTTTTTAAAAATGGCACTAAGCCAACATAACTGATGAAAAGTTCACTTTGGATTGGTGTAGAACACGTACCGCTTTGAGAGCTGTAATTGCAGCAAAATATGGTGCTCCCGTGTATCTAGAATGAAATACAATTTAGGTTAGGAAGCACATTCATGAGGTTAGATAATCTGGAAATCACTCTGCCATAATGAAATCTCAAATTCAAGGGTAAATTAAAAAACAAACAAAAAAACAAACAAACAAACAAAAAAAACCAAAGCTTTCTCTTTTGTTTGCTGTCAAAGACAGACTAAATCCTGCTATACTGAAGCCAATCTCAAACCTTGCTTTGATTTGAAAGTAGCCAGGATTTCACCTTGGACACCTGATCTTTTCACAGAAATATTTATAAAGATTATGCCATAAAAAAGCAAACTCTTCTCAGACAATCATCTTAAAAGTTTAGAGACAGACAAACAAAACAATAGTTGAGCACTGTTTGTGAGCCAAGTCTGGGATCCTTGACCTAGATCAATCCCATCTGGTTTTAGATGCTGAACTGAAGTACCTAAACTGGGACTACAGTTGTCCTGAATTCTCTTTATGAAGACTGAAAAGAGGGATATGGGCAGAATCATCCTCCAGAGGTGTCTGCTTCTACCACCAGATAAGAACCTAAGTCCAGTAGACCAACAGGAAAACTAACTCCTGGCTAATCAACCTGGCTATAATATAGCACGTTTGCTCGTTATAGAATGTTTATTAATGGCAGATCTCCAGCAGCAGATCTCTTTTACAGAAGATGCCACCTCTATTTCAAAAGGGGAAAATGGAAAACAGGAAGGTATAGTGGTTCGTGCAAAGCATTGTGCTTTGAAAGTGACCAAGAAACTGAACAGAGGTTTTATTTCTTGGTCAGTACAACATTTAACTGGTATACATTGTATTTATTTATTTTTTTTTGAAACATTCTATTTCTAGCACTCCAAAACATCATAAATCAGGATATTGATAGAATCTAGGAAACACTACAGTTCATCAAAATAAAAAGCTCACAGTGACACAACATTCTATTCCTCATTTAAGAGATCCAGTTCCCAAGATACCAAAATACAACAAAGATCAGCTGTGCCACTGTCTTAGTCTATTTACTTCTACAACCTCATCACGCAATGGGAAAAGACATTAATACTGAAAGTAAAGACTGTTAGGGTAGTCAAAAAAGACTGAGAGGGTAGACACAGACACCAACCGCACTCAAATTTCAACACAAGTTTCAACCATATTCCCTGCCAAAGTTTTGCATCACAACCTTAGGGCAACGAGCTCTTTCATAAGCATGCACGGTCACAATGATGGACTAGTAAAGCCCTCTAGAAAATTCTCCTAAGGTGAGCTTGAATGGCTTCCAGAAGCAGCAGTGATATCTACAACCTCTTGAAAACAATGCTCAGATTTCTGTTTAACTTACTCTTGACATCCTCCAACAATGCCTATCCGTCCATCTTGACCTTTATGCCTTTTTCCTGTTAGAGGAGGGATAACGTTGCGCACCAGCTGAAAAATATTCTCCATATCCTTCAGAGTGTGTGTTCGGTGCAGTGAAAAGGTTCTCTCTATAACTGAAAAAGAAAGAAGTCTTACTGTAAAACATGTTCTTTTTTAAACTAACATGAGCATTTAAGTACTCAAACACCAATAAAGTCACTCGAAGATATACAAATGGACGTACTTGTAAAAACCAAAAGCGTTACCACCTCAAAGCCTTTAAAACACCAAGTAAATAGGGAAGGTGATCATTTTTTAAAATGAATTTAGCGTCAGAGGCGGCGAACATTCTCACTGCTCACAGTCCTAGCTTAGAGCTCAAGTACAGAGAGAAACAACAGCCCAAAATAGTTACATGTACATTTTGCAACTCAACTATCGTCAATCTGAAATCACTTCCATAATTAAGCTCAACTGAAATAGGTACACTCAGTAAGGACTAAGCACATCCAGACACGGAGCAAGCACAGAACAGCTCAAACCACATTTTATATTTATACCCTACCTTATTTTCACTTCCCCTTAAAGACTTCCACACCTCAGCAGAATCGGGGCCTAACTCACTGCTCTCATTTTGGCAGGTGGCTACGAAGCATAACGCAAAGTCTTTCTGCAAAACTATAATCCATTGCACTAGATGCAGCAAGCATTACAAAAATAACACAAACAAGTTTGAGCTGTAACGCAACTACTGATCTCTGATGCAAGGTTACATTTGACACTATGTATTAAAACAGCTATACACTCCAAATGCTGTATGCTCAAATTACTGTTTCAAAAGACTACGAAAATTGAGCAGAAAATAGTGTATCAGCAATTACAACTAAAGCAAATTAACGTTTACCTATCACGGGACAAAACAGAAGACCAGTACTTACATCAATGACGGTTTAACTATAAATTGCAGTAAATAAAGAATAAACTCCTGTATTTCAACAAAACTCATTTACTGTACAAGTTTGTTGAGAAGAGTGGTTTATTTAAACATTATATTTTACTTCTTCACTTTATCCATGTTTCTTTTTTTTTTTTTTTTTTTTTTTTACAGATCTCCAGAAGTATTTCAAGGAACTGCTGCATATTTATAGAAAATTACATAAAAAATAGCTCCCACAATTGTCCTGATTTCCACTTGCACAAAATTTAGTAATCCCACCCCTCAACCCCAAAAACTGGAGGAGAAAGAAGAGAAAAAGATGTGCCAGAAAATTTGGACATAATAATGAAAAAAAAAGTAATAAGCAAGAAAACTCTATCTGCACGCTATCAGCAGAAAGCATCTTTTTCTCCATCCTTCACAAAATCTAAACCTAAGCCTAATCATCAGCAATAAAATGCTTTAGTATTCAATAATAATAAACACTCCTTGCTATCTTTTGCTTCTAAAATCCTCCTATAATACAGGCATTCTGCTTCCACTGATGTAAAAATATTTATATATATATATACACACATATATTCACGTGTTGGATTACGGCCAATGTAGCATTGCAGCAACCCCTAGTAAAACAAAACACTCATCTCCTCTGGAAATAGGGCAGATTAATTTCTTTAAATCACACCTCGTACATTAACTGGTTTTCAACCTCACATTAAACATCCATATCGTACACCTTAGGAGGACTTGAGAAACTCCTCTGTTCCTTTGCTGCTGATTTTTGTTCGTTTGTAAATATAAAGTGATTATGTAATAAACAAGAAGAAAAGGGAATCATGCTGAAAGACATTCTTTGTGGAGCCCCACTTACCTACATAAACACTAAGGCATATTTAGCTATCAACAACTGCAATCCTAACTTCTTCAAAGATGTGTTGCCTGAAGCGTGATTTTTCACATTACAAACACTTTCTTTCACCTTCACCATTTGAAAGGTTAGGAACCTGAGTTTCTCATTACTATGGTTAAATATACATAAAGCATTTTTGCACAGTGTATTACAGCTGTACAACCTGTATGGTGAAATCCAGCAGGAGAAACTAGACTGCAGTTTCGATCCCATACAAATGATAAAACTCCTTCAACTTTTGGCAAGAAAAAGAAACATTTTAGAAGCAATGGTAAAGCCTTGTAGGTACCATCACCCCAGCTGAGCACCTCAAATAACTTCCTTGGAGATTTTCTAAAGCACTTTAGGTTTCCTTTCCTTTAAAAGTAAAAGCAGTGTTTGAAACACAAAATCCATAAACACGCTGTAATTTATCAATAAGTCTTTTGACATAGAGTATTGCTACTGATCAACTAGCCGATCAAGAAGAAACACAACTGAGTCACCTAGCCTAAACCTGTACAGGCCTGAACACACAGTTCCTGATCAGTTTTACAGGGAAATGCTAGAATATTTAATATAGAACTGAAAAGGTTTCAAGGTCCTCTCAAGAATCAGAGCATGCCCTTTATGTTCTGATGTGCAGGATTATTATTCTATGCTGTGGATTTGGGTGTTGTTTTTTTCTTTTCAAACCACAATTTCTCTTTCCAGCAGTGTGAACTTCAGAATTAGAACGAGACTTGTTCCAAGACAGCAGGCTACAACCACTGAGTCCCAAGCTGACTCTGGTTTCAGCACTGACAGAATACCCGTTTTCCTCCTGCCCATGAAGTCTACCTCCACACACAAAGAGACTATGATAAAGAAAAATGACACAGAACCACAGAGCTCAGAAGTCTGTTAATGAATGCTAATATCTGATTATCAGCTTCTGGGCCACATGTAAGTTACAGAAGAAAAGGTCTGTGCATAAACACCAAGTCTAGAGTTCTTGCTTTGCCTTCTTCTCTAAAATAAATTCAGGCCCCCAAAGAGTTTATAGATGAACTGGTATAGAATAAAAATACATGCCAGTATTTCCATCTTGTACTGCGCCTACTACAGTAATATGGTGTTTAATTAAAAGATAGGATTCAGAATACATATTTAAAGAAATTTATTTTAAAGCTGGACTTTAACATTTGGCTTACTTGAGCGTAAGCAAAATTCAAGTCTTTTCCCAACCCTGGAAAAATGTATGCATATCCTTAATTTCACACACTGAGTTAGGCTGCTAATTTCAATAGTAGCAGAATTTCTGCTACAACATATCCATTTCCACATCCTTTTCAGCAAACGTACTACTTGTCTTTTATATATAAAACTTCTCCTAACTTTGTTTTACAGACACGTGAATGTGGAAAGAACTCCCCGATGTTTACAGGGTTTCAGAAGTGTTACTTCACTCATTAGAGTTTGTTATAACTAACGCATCTATGTTATATAATCAGTACAATGGTGCAAGTGACAATTTCGCTTTACATCAGACAGACACCTTCACCACGGTATTAAATAATTCCAACTACCTTTTATTTTGAAAAGCTGCTTACTAACAGGGCTTTCACATCGAACCTTTAAAAAAACACAGCTTTTATTTATGCTATAGAAGGAAGTACCTATCGGTGGAGAAAGTGCTGCTGTCACAGCATTATAATTAAAGTTATCCCCATATGAGCGATGGTTTGCCCTCTGAGGTGGACTCGCTGGTATAGATTGTGACCTTTGTGATACCGTAGAAGAAATTCCTGCCAACATCTGTCCCAACATCTGTAACATCTGGAGCTCTCGAGCATGCTCAGCTTCACGACGCTTGTCCTCAATTTTGAGCCTCTGCTCTTCGTATCTGTAAAATTTCTCTTCTGTATCCACGCTCTGTTGCAGAAATTTTTCCATCATTTTATCCAACGTTAAATTTGCATGGCGTTTTTTTGATCTTTTGGGCTGATTGAGAGGTGGAGTAACAGTAGGAGCACTTATTTCTTTAAAGCCTAAAACAAGAAGAGAGAGAATTATCTTTCTGGAGGACTAAGAAGAAAGCACCCAAAAAATCTCCCTGCGAGATGTGGACCTAATGTGTCACTAAGTTGTTATTCTTCTCAGTGAGAACTGTAATTATTTCAGATATTTGTATTTCAGAGTACCAAAGCAAAAAACCTCAAGCTTCTACAAAGTCGCAAAGGTAGCACAAAAATCACGCAGACATCTTTTAATTGTTGTAGTACTAAACTTCAACAATGGGAGTCTTTTTGATCTCGTAAAAAGGTTTAAGTGAAGGCTATTAAACAGTAGAGGCTCATTTGTGCATTGCAGGTAATTACATTAATCTAAATTGAGTTTCAGTCTGTTGGCATTCTGGATTTGCATTTCAAAAGGACATTAGTGTAAACAACCCTTTGATGGGGTTTATGTGTAAAAAGAAGGTTGGTTAAACGTCAACCAATTGGCTGATTCCTCAGTGATGTCAACTGCTGAGGACAGGTTCACGTTTGTATTAAAAACACGGCTCTAATCTAGCTTCAAAACAAACAAATAACGCTGCCCCCCCACCTCCACGACACACACACAGAGCCGGGGGGGAAAGAAGGAGAGGGGAAGGGGCAGGCTTTATCTGAAGACTTCTCCTGTCTGCCAGCAGCCTGCTGAACTTGGAGGCAGGCTTTCCGAAACAACCCAAGCCGTTAATTACGTAAAAGCTACCCCTAGCTCTCTGGCCCGTTTCTGCCACAATAAGCAGATTTTTTCCAGGCATTATCTTCATCATCATCGTAATGCCGCTTAGCGGGACCGCACGTCAGCCGAAGGGAAGGGGAAAATCCTCCGGTGAGAGGCGCTCCCTGACGCCTCGCCTCACCTCCGCTGCCAGTCGGCTTCCCCCTGCTCAACCCCAGCCAAACCTCCTCTCCTCGGGGCCTCCATCCCAGCGGCGTCTCCCACCTGCTCCCCTCCCGGGCACCCTTGGGAGGCCTGGAGGAGGCGGCAGGTTCGGGAGCGAGGCAGAAGCGGCCGGAGGGGAGGCCGCCCGCTACTCACCGTCGCCCGGCGGCACCGGGATGGCGAAGGGGGGACACTCCACCTTGATGGGGTGGTCGGCGTAGGACGAGCACTCGCCGGAGTCCTCGGTGAAGTTGTCGCGGGGGGACTCCAGCTCGCCGTCCTCGTCCAGCTCCGTGTCGACCTCGCGGCTGTTGTGCGGGGTGCCCGGCGTGGGCGGCCCGCCGTGGGGACCCAGGGGCTGGGGGCCGTCGGGCAGCGGGGCGGCGGGGGGCTCGGGGGCTCCGTCGGGGCCCCCCCTGCAGCTGAGGATGCGGTCCATCTCGTCGTAGTACTTGCAGATCTTGCGGGCGTGCCCGTTCTTCTTCAGCCCGTCCCGGGCCTGGTAGTACTGCCTCTTGAGGCCCTTGATGCGGATGCGGCACTGCTCCGGGGTGCGCTCGAAGCCCAGCTCGGCCAGGCGGCACGCCACGTCCCGGTACACATGGCTGTTGCGAAAGTTGCCGTCCAGCGCCGACTGCACGTCTGCCTCCCCCCAGATCTCCAGCAGCGCCCGCGTCTCCAGGTCGGACCAGAGGAAGCCCCGCGTGTTGGTGATCATCCTCGGCCGGCCGGGGTCACCGCAATGGCCGCGCGCCGGGGAGAGGAAGGCAGGGAGAGGGAGGGACGGAGGGGAGGAGGAGGAGGAGGAGGGAGGGGGCTCAGCGCCCGCTCGCCGCTCGCCCAGGGGGCGCCTGCACCAGCCCCGGCCCGGCAAGCGGCGGGGAGCCGAGCCCCGGGACCCGCATCCCAGCCCGGGCCGCCGCCCGCACGCCAAACTTTTCCCGGCGCCGCCGCCGCGGTCACCTGCAAACAGGGAGGGAGGGTTCCAGGGGGGTGGGAGTGGGATACAAAAATAAAAAAATAAAATAAAAACCCCCTTCCCCCGCCGCTCGCTCGCTCGCTCGCCCTCCGCCGAGAACAACGAGGGAAGAAAGGAGGCGCAGCCGCCGCCGCCCCGCTCAGCCCAGCGCCGCCGCTCCCCCGCCCCGGGCTCCTCCGGGAGCAGCAGCAGCAGCAGCAGCAGCAGCAGGACGGCGGCGCTGCCCGCACTCGGAGGCCCGGCTCATGGCAGCGCCTCCCTCCTCCTCCTCCTCCTCCTCCTCCTTCCTCCTCCTCCTCCCCCCCGTTCCTCCCCCTCCCTCCGCAGAGGAGCGCGGCTGCCCACACGGGCACGGCCACCCTTGCACACGCCATCCCCTCGCACACCTTGCACACCGGGCTGCCCGCGGGCACACGCACACCCCCATTTTACGCCCACCCCCATCCCATCCCATCCCAGCAGGTGCCCTCCTGCTCCGACCCGCTGCGGGGACACCGCAGCCCCGCGCCCTCCCCCGGGGGCTCCCCGCTTACCTCGCCGCAGCGCGGGGCCACCACCACCGCCACCACCGCCACCACCCACCGCCGAGCGCGCAGGCAGGCGGCGCACCCAACTCATGGGCTCGGCTTCCGCCTCCGCGCCGCGCCGGGGCCGGGGCCGAGCCGCACCGGGCAGGGCAGGGCAGGGCCGGGCTCCGCGGCCGCCCCTGCCCGGCTCCGCTCCGCGCCTCCCCGCGGCGCCCCGCGGCCATCCTGCCCCCCGCCGGCGGCAGCCAATGGCGGCGCGGGGCCGCGCCGAGGCGGTGGCCGCGCCGGTAATGGCCGCCCGCGGCCCGCTGGCAGGCGGCTGCCTCAGGGCGGGCGGCCGGGGCGCTGCCCGGGGTTGTCTCCTCAGCGGTGAAAAACGCAGCGGAATTACCGTTTTTATTCATCGCCGCCAGCCTGGGGAAGCTCCTCGCCACCCTCATCTCCCCCGGCTTTCCGGGGAAACCTCCGATTCGGGAGCGTGATACGCGGCGGGGTTGCTATCTATATCCCAGACACGTCATCTTAGAGCAGGGTTCTTGTAAGATTTTCTTTAAAACGCGCCCAAGCCGGTGGAAATACCCACTAGTGTTCATCTCTGGTCCTACAGCACCTACATAGTCAGCGCAATACATCAAAATACAAGAAAAACCGAAATTTTTAGGCACGAGATACCTGAAACATTAAAGCTCAAAATATTCCTAATTTCTGCCCTACGCTTCTGGGTATTCCCAGCAAGACTGTTGTTAGTAGCTCAGAAGAGCTTCTGGCCTAATTAGAAGTAAGATGTCAACGTCTCGATCAATATTTTGCTAGGATGAAGACAGACAACATTGTCTTTTACAATTTTTCTTTACACACAGGATGTGGACAAACAACCTGCTATATTTGCCTGGACCAAACCCAAACAAATGATTTGTGCCCTTCAGCTTTGGAGGCATCGTTTTAAAAAGCCATGCTGTCTGCAAATTGCAAGACAGACGAGCTGGGCTTTTAATAATCCAGATCGGACAGTAACACAGGTACCGAAGCAGAAACTTGGATGACTGACAAGTGCACTGTCAAGTTTTAATTTGTTTGCTGAACAAACTCTTCTATAGGTCCCGGTATCTGATATGATTTTAAAACTAATACCAGGCCAGTGAAACTTGCCTTGTATTCAGTCAAGCACAAGTAATGCTTTTTACCCTTTGGTTATTTGACTGTACCACAAACTAAAAGATAGGTTCAATGGCAGATCATGCTTAGCTTTCACATGAATTCTAGCCCCCAAAAGAATTACCAGACTGTTGAACATCACGTTTCTTACACACATTTTGATTCCAACTAGAAGAATGAAGGCAAAGTAGATTTCCTGTAATGCCAGCACCAATTTAATGTCCAGGAAAGAGGGGGAAACGAACAATGCAGATGTCTTTTTTGATCCCATCAAGTATTTCTAGCTCCACTAAAAACATGTTTTGTGCCCAAAAAAAAGAAAAAAAAAAGAAGAGAGATAGAATTGTAATGTTGTTCTTCACTGTCTTCTCTGGTTTCCTTCGTAGCAGAGTAAGTTCTGATGTTTTAGAACCCTTACTATTTTTTGGGGGATCAGTGGTGTTTCTGGGACCCAATTCTCAAAGTGGAGAAGAAAACCTAAAGGTTGTACTATGTGCTTCCCATATGCCAAACTTGTTCATGCTGTTATACACAACCCTTAACATCAACTAATCTAGTCTCACCATACTTGAACTGTGCATTAGCAAACACGAGTGTAAAACCTTTGAACAAAACGTATTGCCACTCTTCCAACATTCTACTGCTCTGCATCTAACTCTAGTTACATTATTTTCGTATTGTACTGGCTGCTATTTCCATACATTGTACAGTGTGAATCCACAATTACTAGTGCCATCTCTGAGCCCAGCATCAGGACTGTTACTTAACTGGGGGATGAGGCAGGAAAAAAGAGCCATTTATAGAACTACAGAAGATAAAAGGTAGATGAGGTGAGAGTTCACATGCCCAACAGAGAGAAAATGCAACTGCAAGAGGCACTGATTTCTTTGGGTAAATACTGTGTGTGTGTTTTTTTTTTTTACTGAGTTCCCTTTTCTGACAGGTCCGTCCATTTGTCTGCTTGTTCATCTCTCACATGAAGGAAGGGAATGACTGTGCAAACTTCCCTTTCATACTTTGGATTAAAATCCTTCTTGCTTCATTGCTGGTTTCTCTGTTGCTGGCCCCTAGCTCTTGATGTCAGCTTTCAGTTCCAGCATTTTATCCCTTTTGTAGCTGCACTGTCACTGCAACATAGCTTTCTCATTAGTGGAATTATTACTGCAAAGAAAAGCTGGACATCATTGGCCTACCTGAGAATTTCCTACTCCTGCCAAAGCAGACAAGCAATTGGAAGTTTTACTTAGTAGTAGGTGGCCATGGTCGCTGACAGCAGTTGCTTGCTGAGAACAGAATGTATATACAGAGATGAGGTGAAATATGGGCTGTAAGCTAGATGTAGAGACCCCCAGATCATGATCACTCTGGACCATTGTTCTCATCTGCAGGCTCCTGCTGAATCTCCATTCACAACTGCTTTCTTTTTCAGGTCACTTTGTGCCTACTCAGTCCTTGCCATTCATTTGGATCCTGTGATCCTGCCTACCCAAGCCAATCCAAGGTGAACGTGGACAGCAGGTGGCAACAGCAGAGCTTGCAACATCCTTTGATTGCATTCTCCATTCAAATAAATGTCAACCTGTATTGCAATCACCGCTTTAGGTCAGAAAAGCATATCCATGTTAATAATTGCAACAGAAGGTTTAATTGTTTGTGTGGAGTGAGGGATTGGATGAACTCAGAAGTAGTAAGTAGCTTGGAGCTGCCCATAAAATATGACCTAAGATATTTTTTTTTGTTGGAATGGGAATGTGAAAGCATTTTTCATCATGAAAAACGTGAAAAGTCAAAAGGTTTTATTTCATCTGAATGTTTACCTAGTTAAATGAGGGGTTGGAATTGACAGTAGTAATAGAGAAGGCAGCAGTGCTGCAGGTGTTACGATAAAGAAATAAGGGGCCAATTCTGCAGGTGTTATGATCAGTTAAATTTACTGCCATGAAAGTGAGTGGAATGAGCATGTTTTACAACAAATGTTGTGGTTTTCTTAGTACAGGACAAAATGGATTTTTATACCGTTTAATTTTATTCTCTTAGTTTCGATGTCTCTCTAGGCTGTGAAGAAACTAAATGTTTTTAGTTGAATAAGACAACCTGAAGCTATAATTATTCCCACTATACTTCTGTGTGTTCTTATATTCAGGAGAGAGGACAGCAGCAAAGAATTCATGACAAGCACTTACTATAACACAACATACTTTGGTTTGCCTGCAACATTTACTGAACAGGAATACCACATGGCCTGAAGAGTGGAAAGGAAACTGTAAATGGGAACAAGTTTACTCACACTTGATTAAGTAGTTTGTAATAATTTAGTCTCTACAGTTTCTGTAATTCTTCATACTTTTATGAGTGGTACAGATATTTCTGCTTTTAGACATATTGAGTATGATAACATTTTGAATCCTGTGCATCACTAGATATTTTTTGTTTTATACAAAGTGGACAGTAAGGTCTTTTCATTTTACTAAGTGTTAATGGTGAAAAAAGCAGGTAACAAGGAAACTGTAAAGAGAGTATTTCTGTTTTTTCTTCTTCTTAGAGCAGTAAATATGAATGACCTATGTACTGCAGTAAAAGTGAAGATGTTTTTTGGGGGCTTACCCAACTGATTCAAACAAGTTCCTGATACCTGGTGCAAACAAGCATACATACAGTTGCACGACTCTTAAGCAACATCCAAAAAGTTAAAGCAAATGGTTTATTTTGGTAGCCTTCTATCATGGGGTTACAGCATTGGTGGATAAGGGTTGAGCAACTGACATAATCTACCTGGACTTGTGCGAAGCATTTCACACTGTCCTGCACCACATCCGTGTCTCTAAATTGGACAGACATGGATTTGATGGATGGACCACTCAGTGGGTAAGGAATTGGCTGGATGGTCCACTCAAAGAGCTGTGGTTAATGGCTTGATGTCCAGGTGGAGACCAGCGATGTGGTGCTCTTCAGTGTGGGAGTGTGGCCGTGGGGATCAAGCCCCATGGTTGGTGATAACATCAGGCTCTTACTGATGAGGCCATGAGGAACTTAAAGAGTTTAGAAGGAACAAAGAAGGGTGATTCAGGAGATGCCTTGCTCTCTGGACTGCTTGTTCTCCAGCCATTAAGGCATGGAAGTTGCTGAGTGTTTGCTGTTGCCAGGATGTGGGCCTGTGCAAACCTCATGAAGTTCAACTAGGCCAAGTGCAAGGTCCTGCACTGGGGCCGGGACAATCCCAAACTCAAATACAGGCTGGGCAGGGAACGGATTGAGAGCAGCCCTGAGGAGAAGGACCTGGGGGTAGTGGGAGACGCAGCAGAAGCTGTCAATGTGCACCTGCAGCCCAGAAAGCCAACCGTATCCTGGGCTGCATCAAAAGCAGCATGCCCAGCAGGCCAAGGGAGGTGATTCTCCCCCCCCCCCCGCCTTTCTTTTGTGAGACCCCACCTGGGGTCCTGTGTTCAGCTCTGGGGCCCCCAGCACAAGGAGAGCACAGGAGTGTAAGAACAAGTCTAGAGGAGGGCCATGAAGATGGTCACGACCTGGAGCACCTCTCCTATGAGGACAGGATGAGGGAGTTGGGGTTGTTCAGCCTGGAGAAGAGAAGGCTCCAGGGAGACCTTACAGCAGCCTTCCAGTACCTAAAGGGGGCTACAGAAAAGCTGGGGAGGGACTCTTTTTCAGGGAGTGCAGTGATAGGACAAGGGGGAATGGCTTTAAACTAAAAGAGGGTAGGTTTGGGTTGGAAGAGACCTTAAAAATCACCCAGTTCCAACCCCCCTGCCATGGGCAGGGACACCTCCCACTAAGATCAGGTTGCTCAGGGCCTTGTCTGTCCAACCTGCTTTTGAACACCTCCAAGGATGGGGCATCCACAGCTTCTCTGGGCAACCTGTGCCAGTGCCTCACCACCCTCTGAGTGAAGAATTTCCTCCTAACATCTCTTCTTCAGACTGAGCCTGATAGCTTAGCTTGAATATTGTACATACAGGAAAGTAAACCCCTTGCACAAAACGCAGTTTTCTGCGCCTTTAAGAGAGACACAGATTCTCAAAATGATGGACAGATTTGTAAAGTATAAATTGGTTTTACTTTAACTGACACATTTCACTTCAGCCTGGGAAACACAGAGTATACATTGAACATAACTGCTAGGAGAAGACTACAAGCTATATTCACAAAGGGATTTGAACACTGAAAGGTTCCTCTTTCAGGTACCTTGCTTTCCATTTTTTTTCCCTGTAATATATTGCTAGTCATCTCACACATCCAGTATATCAAATTTAGTGGTGTCCCCAGGTGTTTCTGGAGACTTTGTAGTAGCTTTCCGCATAATGCCCTAAACCTTGCATTTGTTGTCAATCTCAGATTGCTGCATGCCATGGGTGATGTCTTTGCCTCCAGCTGCTTCTAGAGCTCCGCATAATCTTGTTGCTCAAAGGGAAAAGCTGCAGTTCTCTTTTCTCCCTATGAAAGCTCTTCAGGTTACATATTCCTGAGATCTCGTACATGAAAAATATACTCCAGTCCTCAGTAAGTCTTCTCTTCAGTATACAAGTATTATAATTTAACACGTGTTCCTGAATTTGATTACAGCATCCTTTACTGGAAAGGTAGCATATATGGATGTGTATTATTTCACTCTAGTTGCCACAGCTGTATAAATGCATGGCTAGCAAAAAATCATTTTCTCAATGCTGAGGCCAGCTCTATGAGTTTTATTGGTATAATTAATCCTACTGGGGGAAGGGAAGGTCATTTAAAAATAAAAGCCAAAATAGGGCGAAAGTTGTAGGGTGCATGTAACTGTTGCTATAAAGACAACACATCAGAGCGATGATTTTCCTTGCTATATGGGAATAACTATCCCAGCATAAAGCACTTTCGTACAAATATGACCATAGATGTATTAGGAAGTTGGGATAGGAGGGGAATTTTATTACTTTAGATCTGTCATGATAATTAAAACAGTACCTGTTTCTGACAGATGAGCCCCAATTAACCTATGGAAATTTTAAATTACTTCATTTGGCCAATGCTTTTCCACACATCCCTTCCTGTGAAGTAAAATCAACTTTTCAAAAACACATTTCCATTTTCTGCCCTTCACTACCATTAACGCCTTTCCTAGGAAGGTGTACTGTGTCAGTGAACAGTGCTTTTCTGCTAGTACATTTGCACAAAGAGTAGATAATGAGGGTACAGCAAAGACCAGGAGGGGCAGAAATTTTGTGTGTAAATGTGGGAAGGAGAGTGTTGAAAGATGGTTCCCCAGAACTAGGGCTGACAAACGTCAGGTGTCCAGAAAGCTGATGTGTGGCTGGAGAGGAAGGGAGGTGGGTAGCTGCTCAGCCTGTGAGCTGCTGCTGCCGCCTCTGGGTTCACATTAGAAGTGATCAGGCAGCTCACAAAGCCCGTGCCCCATTCCAGGGTCATCACTCCTTACCAACTACCCTCCCTGCATTGTGCTCTCCCACTGTCTTTAAATGCTTTCCACCAAAATTGGCCTTGATCACAGGTTGAAATAAGATTATTAATTTTATTTTTGCTCTCAGTAAGTAAAGGGGAGAGGTCTCTGCATGAAATCTTGCTGCCTGAGGCCACCCCATGGTGTTGCCCAGCTCCAGAGCCTTTCCTCTCCCCGTGTGCCTGCCCACTCAGCCCTTTCCCTCGCTGGCCATGCTGCCAGCTGGCTCCAGCTTCTCCTGCCACACACTGAGGCTGTCCACTTTGGCCTTCTGGTCAGACTCTCCCCATGCAAGAAATGGCTCCAGCTGCAAGGAGTACAGCATAAACAGCCCACGCTTAACCAAAATCCACCAAGGCAGGACTCTGATGGCAGGAAAACATGGGGTGCATGCAGCAAAAAACAGGTGGTAATGGTCAGAATGTCTTGGGATGCTGAGGCTAGATCTCAGCTAGGGATGCAGAGCTCAAATAATTGCCAATACCATCATTTATCATCTTCAGTCTGCAATGTCAGGTGAACTCCTATCACACTTAATACATCTCTTCAAACCCACTCTCTTCTCCTTAAAAAGGAAGAGGGCTAAAAGCCCTTTTCAGGTCCCCCCACTCTGCAAACAAGGCCCCCAAGACCTCTTACCTTCTTCCTTCTTTAATTACACATCCCACTTCCTCTGTCTAGAGCTCCTAACTTTTGCATCCCCACCCTCTCCTTTTTTTCTGCTGAGTACTGCTGCCTCACTGCAGTGCACAATTGGTTCCCTGTTCTGCATTTGTATTTCTTTTGGATATATATATTTTTTTTCATTTATGTATCCTTTGGAAAATGGATCCCAGCACTACACTGAATGTGAGGGAACACCTTGCAGCGCAGCGGGTGCTGTGGCTGGGCGCCAAGGCTCACGCACTTTCACAGGACTGCTGTGCATTTCCATACAATACACTGCATGTGCCACAGGTGGGCCGTTTCTGCAGGCCACAGAAGAGGGCCAAAGAAATAGTCTGCAAGCTGCCTTCGTCCCAGTTGTCAGATGGTGAGTTACCTGCTGTAAAAAAAGTCTTTTAAAGCACTGCTTTCCAAGTGGCCATGAAGGCTTCCTCCCATTATACAGAAAGCAGATTATTGCTGAACTTATTTGATCCACTCCCAGGGAGCAATAAAAAACACATTTTTCTCAGTAAAAATTCCATCTGGTCTCTGAGATATATTGGTATGGCAAGCTTATGCCTTCCACCGTTGCTGCTCGCATTCCCCATCCAGCCACTTATCAGTTCATCTGTCAGAAGAAGCAGAAAGATTCCCCTTGCACAGACAAAAAGTCACCTCCCGGCAGCCTCTGGTAACTGGTTCTGCATCTATTCTGGCAACTGAAACAGCCTGATTTTATAAGGTTGCAACAACCTAAAAAGGACTTTAACAGGCTGCCCGTTCTGTTCAGGCATTCAGAACTGTCTCTACAAAGAAACTATGGGGTGGGGAGGGAAAGCACTGGAAAGAAAAATTAATCACCCTTGTGTTTTGCTTTTTGTTTGTTTGTTTGTTTCCTGTGAGAGGTCTTTTGTAATGCTTCACAGCAGATGGGAGTTTGCAGTTAGGAAAATCAGCAAACTGAATGCTATTCTTTTGAGATAAAATCTGATGCCTTTCATTTGCAGCTGTGCACACAGTCTTAATCCACCCGGTGGTTATCAGGTTCAGAAGCAGCTTTATCAAATTCACTGAGGAAAAAATGAGAGCCATCGGTTTGGGCCTAACTCCACTCCTGATACCTGTGGGTCAAGTTTGAGACCTCAGGTCTTTCCTCCCATTCCTGTGCTAATTAAAGCTGCTGACCCGTTGCAATTCATCGCGATGACACAAGTGACACAGTCACCTTTCAAAAGCATCACGTTATTTCCAGATAAAAACCACTGAAGAGTATTATCATTCTGGTAAATATTGGATGGGAGAAAAAATACTGTTTATCAGGTTTAACAGATGCTTGAGGTTATTAGTTCTTCTGCCAAGTGCATGCTTTCTGCATGTGCTTCCTCTAACCCTCTTCAGAGGTGCCCTGTTTCTGTGCCCTTCTCCCTCCCTGGTTTTTGTCCTGTTGAGCCAGAACTCACCAGTAATTTTCTTGAGGGCAGAAGGCCTCTCAGGCTCTTTTACCCACCCTAAGAATAATGTTAACTACTCTCCAGTAATTCTGTGATCTCAAAGATACAAAGGATGCCTATTGATGCATTAGCCTATGAACATCTCATGTGTGCACAGTCTGGAGATACAGACTTTTTTTTTTTTTTTTTTTCCTGGGCTTCCAAAGTCTGTTACAAAGCCTCTTAGCCTATTCAGTGTGAGTAAAAAGACTCAGAATTGGAGGTCAAAGTGACAAGGATGACCTAATTGTGGAGGTGTGTGAGGACTGTTTCAGAGTAGCGGAAAAAGTGGAAATAAAGGAGGTCAAATAGTTTCAGAAGATGCTTCTGGCTGAGTATTTTTGCCAGGTCATGAGCTGTGACGGGAAATATGGAGTGTAATTCAGCTCCAGATTGTAGACCTCTAAATTTAGCTGTTAAATGTAGGTAACTGCCTGTGAGCCACATACCTAAACTTCCATTTCAAGGAATGGAGATCAAGTCCTTAGAGTTATTGGGGCCTGGAGACCTACTGAGCTCATCCTAAATTAGACATCTTCCAGGCCAGTCAGTCAAAGACCTGCTCCTGCTGCTGCTACGGTACTTCTTAAACTTCGTCAAGTCTATTTGGCACTTACCCAGATACCTAGGGTACCTGAGGATATGCTGGGCTCCCTGAAGCCAGAGGAGCCACATGCAGCCCTCTGGTAACTGTGTTGGCAAGGGGAAATTATGTACCCTTTTGCCCACACAGGAGCATGCCAGATGGTTGGGACAGCTGAGTGTAATGCATCCTTCAGCGCAGGCCTCCTTGAATGTCCCAAAAGGGCATGTCCCAAAAGCTGCTCGTTTATTTGCTTGGTTTACATGGCAAACACAAGAAGGGGTAAACATGGCATCAGCTGCCCCTGGAAAGCTCAAGGGCTTCTTCTGTTCAGAGTCTTTCAGCCAGGCTGACTGATGTGGCTATGGGCTGGAGCTGTGGGACTCAGGGCTGTTTGATAAGGGTATCCAGATATGCAGCCACTTTAATCTGCAGTAAACAATATTAACTGAAAAGATGTGGCACACAACCCTGGCACCGTATAGGTATGGAGAGAAAGGGCAGTCTCATGTATTTCTCTTTTATCTTACTCTCTGCTCAGCCTAAAAGGTAAAAAACAATCATTCAATCTAACAAACAAACAAACAGCCCAAAGAAACCTACAGTGACATTATCACAGCTTATTCTTATCTATTCGTTTGCTGCCTTTGCTCACAGATTACAAATCTCCTTGATATATTACACAAGGAGTACAACAATTTAACTACTAATGGATTTTCACAGTAGAAGAGGAGTACAGAGCATTTCTGGAAATACTGTATGTTCATGCAGAAGAGGATATACACACAGACAACTGACTTGCACTTCATGAAGAAGCTTTTGGTCCCCCGCTGGTCATTGCCCGTTCCCTTCACAAGGTGTTCCTGCTGCGCATTGGCTTTAAAAACATTATCAGCTTTGTCTGTGCCACTGTTTCTACACAGTCATGTCCTTCCTTGCTGTTGTTAGGCTTCTGTTTGCAACTAAAGGCTGTTACTTCCATCTGCTCTGGGCAAAAATCTGCTTCTGAAAGACTCTTGTTGTCCTTTGGCAGCGTGCCACAGAAACGTTTCTTCACAAAAGCAGTAGCTGTCAGTTCTGGATTTTAGGGACTGCAGGATCACCTTCAACACGCAGCAGCACGCTGTTCAATTAGTTGTCATCAAGTCCCCCCCCGGAGATGAATTTTCTGGGCCTGGACACATACAGACAGCCTGCTGTTAATGCAAACTTTGAGCAGCCCAGTAAGTGGCAGTGCTATGAATCTTCTCCTTCCTTTGCTCTCTCTTTTAAGCAAGAACTACTGAAAGAGAAGTGATTCCTCTCCTGTAACCCACATCTGTCACTGTGCTCTGCTGTTCACCCAACAAAAGATTTCCTTGCTCCTGTGCCCTTTGTAATCATTATTGACAGTGCAATTCTTCTGACTGTTGATCAGATTTATAACTTGGGCATCACCTCCAGGTTGAACTTCGTTTTGAGTTCCTTCCATCTAAACTACACTTAAATCTTGCAAGTAATTTTTGCCTAACATTGAGAGGAAGTGAGCCTTCCTATCTGCTCACTCGAGCAAAAAGCTTGTTAAAGACAGATACAGCAATACCAGAAAAACAGTAAAACTTGCTGCTTTTGGATTTTTTTTTTGTAAGAATCCTTATCTGTAATTACTGAATTACTGGTGTGCTAGAAGCCCTACTTACTGATCAAGACTCTGTTGCATTAAGAACTGTGTAAAAAGGACAGGATCCCAGAAAAATGTTAAATCCATGTATACCGGGCAACAAGCAAACAGGAAGATGCAGAGACTCAAGAAGTCCTTATGGGTCAGCATGGGGGTGACAGTACTTACAACATACCTGTAGCAGAATTGTTTTAAGATCTTTGCTTGAAAGTTTTGAAAAGCAAAGTGTGTTCACTGTATACATGTTTATGGCACTCTTCTCCCATATGTGATGGCTGAATAGGAGGAAGCACCAGGCATGCTAGGAAGGTCCTTGAAAATGAAGACAAGGATATATTTCACGATAAAAAAGAGCAAAGAATAAATTGGGGTTCAAAGATAAGCTGATGGAGAGGAAACAAGAAACTAATGATCGACAGAAGTTGTAAGGATGCAACCTTTAGCTCAGCAAGTCTCTAAGATGCAGACTGGGGGAAGAAAGAGAGGAAGCCTCTAAATTTCTGGCTCTCTAGCTTGTGCACTGATTATCTCTGGGACTGCACAGGTGATTTTGAGGAGTGTGGGATAAGGTAAATGTGACAAAGGTCTTGCAAGTAAAGTTAGGTAAATATTTTGGAAACTGCACTGTCTATATATTATTCTCCTTAAATACACCTAATGACCAAGGTCATCAGTATAGATGCTATGCTTTTGCTATCAGGACAGAAGAGTGAAGGAAACTCAGCACCTCTTGCACTATAGCCCTTTATCCCTGGAAGGTCTCTGCCTTTGAAGCTGCTCACTTCATCTCAGCCTTTCTCAATAACTTTTGTCTGCTCATCTGAGAATCATTTGTGTTATCCTTAGCACAGGTTAGAAGTGGAGTTGCTGAGCTCTTGGTATTTTTGCAAGTTTGGAACTTTTCCTGTTTTGTAATAGAATAAAACCTGAGGGTTGGAATCTTTCTGCTAAAGGAAATACTGGAAACAGTTGTAATGGATCGTTTTTGGAGATATCATTTTCCAACTGCAAAATTCTCCCTCTCCCCAATATAGAATAAGTTTTGAAACAAACATCACTTACAGTGAAATTCCTTTCAGCTAACTCTTGTAATTTAAAAGATAGCCTATTCATCTAAAAGTCAATCTACTCATTCAGCTCTGGGTGACTGAATCCAGAGAGTGGTTCACTTCATCCCTTGAAAATAGATAGGCATTTACATTTTCTAAGATCAGATTGTAAGTCCTTTAAGATAAGACTTCAATTTTTCTTGACCTTGATATCAAAATGGTGGGTCATGTGTACTCCAAGGTATATCCTGGATTGCTAGACACCGATTGTGCACATTGAGGGATCTGTTGGCCTACATCATTGCCCCCTCAATTCTCATGTATCTAGATATTCCTTGGATTGAAAAGAGACTCTGGGGAGGAAAAGGAGCACAACCACCTGGCTTTCCCCCTAGTATACGATCAGGATAGAGAAAGAGTGTGTATCTGGGTCCAGATGCTCTTTAATCTATGACAAATTATACCAAAAACTTAATCTGTGACGTATCCTACCAAATACCCTCTTTTTATGATTGTTATGTGAAAGTGGTTGTATTTTTTGAGCTGTCAGACATGGTATGCAAATCTGCAACTATTTTACAAAGCAGTTCAGACAATCCAAGAGGGGGAAGAAGGTAATAGGATTGTGTTCAAAGGCCTTTGGCAGCCACTTC
Source organism: Aythya ferina (assembly GCF_964211825.1). Classification (NCBI taxonomy): domain Eukaryota; kingdom Metazoa; phylum Chordata; class Aves; order Anseriformes; family Anatidae; genus Aythya; species Aythya ferina. Next base: position 61,716,943 of record NC_140296.1, read on the forward strand.
TGTCTAGTTCCTGTATCTTATAATAATCTCTTAAAATGTTATGAAGTTGTTTTCATATGTGTTTTCCCCATTTATTTCTTGAGAATACTTATATGTCTCTACTGAGTTGTTCATGGGTCTGGGTCTGGTCTTCTCACGATTCTTCTCATTTTTTAAATGTTCACCAATATCTTTTTTTTTTTTTTTTTTTCTTTCTCAGGAAAATAGCAGTGTGCGCAATAATTTACAGGCATGGTAAACTTCAGAAAAGCTGCTCAGGTTTCTGAGCTCTCAGTTTTAATGCTGTCTGTCCCTTTAATGTCAGCTGAACACTTATTACTGATGAGAAGACAGCTGGTTGCTCAGACATGGATGTACAACATCTGCTGGCTGCTGTATAAGCACGAGATTCAGAACAGCTTCCACTTACTGTGCACCTGACTTTTTTGAAAATGGTCCAGTTTTTGTGTTTATGAACTGATTTTGTGTCTTTATTCATGGGAGGGCTTCTCCTCATCCTTTCTTTATCCATTCTTGAATCTGTGCCACATCATCTGAAAATAACGATTGAAGAACAGCTCTTGGTGTTTAGCTTTTACACGGTTCTTCAAATATTTCTTCAGTTAAAACAAAAAGAAATGATTTTTGGAGTGCCTGCAAGCCTGTGTGTCTCTTTGTCTCACAGGTGGCAGAAGTGAGAAAATAAAACACCCAAATTTTCACAAGCTTGGAGCTGTGGGCAAGGGGCAGCTGAAGAATCTCTGTAGGGGTGAGGAGTCTCTGGTTCCACAGCAGCTGACCTATGAGGTCTCTGAGAGGAAACAGATAAAGCCTGTGACTAGTAAGTGTGACAGACAGTTGAGTTAAAACAGCAGCACTGGAAAACACTCACTATAAAGAAATTTAAAGAGCATCTGGGTCTGTGATTGTAGTTAAGTGAGCATCCAGCTAGGAGAAACCTCTGTAACCAGCATTCAGAATGGTACCTGTCTTGCTGGAGGCTTTAAGCAGAAAGCCGTAAGACAGTCTGCAAGTACTGAAAATGCAAATGTACAGATGGTGGCTTTCTAATTCTGTGAATTGCTTTCTTTCCAACACACAGTACATGCATGTCATTCTGTGTTGGTGTGAATGTGCTCATGCAGTTTGCTAAAATCATCCTTTACATGAAAGGGAGAAACGGGGAGATGGGAACTCTACTTACCATCAACACAAAAGTAAGCGGGGATGTATTTCATTGCTTATTTCCATTCCATCTCAGTCACTTTACCATGACAGAACCTACATGGGCATATGCATTCACTAAGAGGGTGGTCGGGCACTGGGACAGGATCCCCAAGGCAGTGGTCATGGCACCGAGCCCACTGGAGTTCAAGGAGCATTTGGACAGCACTCTTAGACATAGGGCTTGATTTTTTTTGGTCCTGTGTGGAGCCAGGAGTTCGACTTGATGGTCCTTGTGGGTTCCTTCCAATCTGGGATACTGTGTGATTTTATGAGCTGTCTAACTTCAAGCATGCAAATAAATTTCCAGAGTGGGTGGGAAGGTGTTGATATGCTCAAAACTCAAGGTTAAGAATTTGTAGACCCAAAGTTGTCCTCCTAGGCAACTGCATATATACATGTTCAACAGTGTGTTCTTACCCCGAATTCTTGCAACCATGTTTTGTGTCACATCACTTGGATATCTCAGTTATGCTTAATAGCTATGGCTATGAATACTTCATGAATGTGTCTGTGCATGTTCTGGACTGAAGTTAGCTCCCTGGAGTGTGGGTGAGGTGAGCTTGCTGGAATAAGTACCGAGTACTATCAAGTGTTCAGCACAGGAAGAGCTTTGGTCTTGCTCCAAACCCATATGTAGTATTGCTGAAGAAGCAATACCTTTTGCAACTTTGTCAAGATGTAAGAAGATTTGATGCTTTTTAAGGAAAGAGGGAAACTGTTATTTAGGGTTTCAAAGGTCTGTACAAAAGAGATTTTTGTTCTTTGTTGAGGCTTTGCATATTGACCCCTTGTTGAACTATATTCTTTGGATCATTGCCTAAGCTCTTTCCAAGCAAAGTTCATGAACAGTGCCATGAAGTGTTGGCATTTTAGGTCTCTGACTCACCTGCACTGGACCAAATAGCTATGGTGATTTAGACTACAACCATTCAGCAGCTGTCTGCTCCTTCTCTACGCCGAGGAGAACAGAATTTCTTCTTCTGTCTGGGCTACTCTAGCCGATAGGTCACGTTGGCAAACCCAATTTATCCACATTTTAGCTACAATAAAGTCTGAACTGAAACACTTCACTTCAAGTATGTGCTTGATTATGCTGTTATTTCTCTGTGGCGGTGTGGATGGACAGGACATTTTTTTGCTGACTGTGGTGTCCTCGCCAAGTCCCTTCTCCACAGATGCCTTATGAGGAAATATGGACACAACAATCTACATTTTTGATTGTAGACACAATCAGACTTGAACTTACATCAAGTGTCTTTTCTTGTGTACATGCCCCAAACCTCTTGTGAGGTACATTTCTTATGGTTAAAGGTAAGAAGAGAACTCATTTGCTTTAATTTAGGTGTCAAAAAGTAAAGTTTTTAACCTCAGATTTTCATTGTAGGCTCCTTTTATAATCAATAATGACCAAGCAAATGTACCATCAAAGGTGATAGGTGTAATCCTAAAATGAAGGAATGAAGGCCTGTGAAAAGTTAGGCAATTGAGAGAAAAGTCCTCTGTTTCTTTCCATTATGTTTAAAGAGAACTAGCACAGTAGGGTACTAGCTCAGACTTTTGCTCTCAAAGGTTGGTGGCAATAATTTAATGTTTGCTGTACTGGACATACCTCTTTGCAGGCAACAGAAGTAGAATATGATTCTGAAGGCATACAAGTAAGTGTCAGAAGGACTTGGGATAGACATTTGCAGTAACCATCAGGACTGGATGGCTCTCATCAAGGAGTGGTAACAACTGACTTGTTATAAAATACCCGCAAGCGATCATCTCACATAGGCCATGCTGAGACGAAACCCTAGCCCTGCCTAACTGTAGCCCTAGAAATACCAGTTAAGTTATAGATGTTTTATCTTGGCATTATCCTGAACAGAAATACTGACACTCTATTTGCTCTAAAGAATTTCAAGAGAAATACCAGCCAATCTATTCTTATTACTGAGAATAATTATTAGCAAATATTGAGAATGATGAAATCTTTAGATGGTTATGATTTGAGGGCAAACGGACATCTTTCATGAGGATGAGTTCTGACTAATTTTGTGTCTTTTCTTTTGGTAATAAATGAATAAAAGAAGGGATGAAGAAAACCACGCAAATCATTTACTGGCTGAACTTTCACACAACAGTCTGTAAAGGAAACTTGAAAACCACGGGATGGGAGGAACAGTTCTGTCATTAATCAAAACCTGCAGGAGAAAGGAAGCAAGGGATAATAGTATCAGTCTGGAATGAGTTTAAATCTGAACTGTTCCAGTGAAGAGTACCTGGAAAAGTTTCAAGTGTACTGTCATCAAGCAGATTTAAAAAGAACTAGCCCAGTACCTTAAAAAAAATGTGTATATTTAATTAGCAAAATGTTATAGTTCTGAAACATTATTTCAGGTTGGAGATTAGCAACTATTTTTCTCGGATTTCACTTTACCAAGCTATGCTGCAAAATCTTCTGACAGTGTTGTGCTGTTCAAGTGTCTCTTAGAGTGAAGGAGGATCCAGTTTCTTCATTCAAATCCCTGGAATACATCCATTTGCTAAGTTTCAGGTTCTGCATTTTTTGGTGTCCATGGAGTAGGATGGGAGTGCAGCTGGTCACAGTTGCTCATGCTTTATACCTCTTGACATATAAGAGCCTGAAAAAAGGCGGTGAGCAGGCCATCATGGGTATGCTGGCTTGAACATTTGGCCAATGGCATACAAAATGTAACCCCTAAGGTGCAACCCCAGCAAGTAAAACACACCATACTGCAATACTGCTACAGAGGAAAAAGAAAATAACCCTTAAGGTAACACTAAGCCATGGTAAAAATCTTATTCCAGCTTTAAAACTTTCTCTGGATTTTTGCATAGGTTCACCATCCGCTTTTTTTTTTTTTTTTTTTTTTAATGGACTGGTGGTAACAGAAGCTCAGCAGAACTGCACAGGGGATCTTATTCACTGAACAGTTGCACTGGCCAGGTGGTCCTGTGAGGTTGGCTGGGGACACAGAAGCTTCTTTTTACACTTTCTAGGAAGTGTCCGGATGCAATTAAGTGAGCCAGGAAAAAAATCTGTTCTTCATTCCTTGGAAAGCTGAGGGACTACGGAATAAATGCTTTGGGTTTTCCAGAACACATGCCTAAAACGGTTTGGTGGAGAAGCATGACCAAACACAGACAATCCAGTATTACGTGTTTGGAGGGGTCAGTGTAAGGGGGAACGATTCCTGTAATGTGGACACAACCTGAGGGTACTCGTTGTTGCCTTCTACACCTTGCGAAACCACGAAGAGGTGGGAGAGAGTCTGTCACCAGTAATCTTCCCACACCCTGCAGAAGCAGTTTCATTTACCTCTCCTCCAAACTGGCTACTGGGATTGAGTGGAGAAGGTCTCAGTGTGGGCTAACTTGTGCTAAAACTACTACATTGCTCCCAAAGATGAGAGCAGTTGGTCTAACTTGGTTTGACACACTCTTAGCTTCACTTCAATCCCGTTAAAGACAGGGTCTTTATCTTATCCATTCTTTTTACACATTTCCATTCTTCAAAACTTGGAAACAAACTGCAAGTAAAATTTAAGGAATATGATCATCATTTGTTTGTTTCAGCAAATCATGAGTTCGTGTGTTTCAGCAAATTTCACTAGAGATTGTGAAACAAAATTTTGAAGATCGGGACTGTATTATTCTCCTTATTGGAGACATGAACTGAGAGATGAAACGGTGAAGGAATATGAATAACAAAGAAGAAAGCCAATCCTAAGGTTTTGATCAGGCAGGCATATTCCCAATGAGTTAATGAAGACTTTGCAATAACCCTTTCTTATTTTTTATTTTATTTTTTTTTTTTTGCCTTCAGCTCAAAATGCCAGCTGAATGAATCAAAATTAGGAGTGTTCAGCAGAGCAAAAAAAAAAAATACTGCAGGGAACTGTTCCTGCTAAAATTAATAGAGATGTTCTGGAACCCACCCCACTCAGATGCATAAGCGAATCTGTAATTTCAGCTATCAAAAATTTGTTATATATGTAGCTCTGGGAGATTTAACAAGCTGTTTGGAAGACGGACAAGTATAAGATAAATGAAAAACAAATTAAATATGTTAGTTACAATATCATTACTTCATTTTGCCTTCAGAAAGTGACATGTATGATTTGGCTGAGCAGACATACAACAGTTTCTTTTGATCAGTCTGAATTACAACACGTTTTGCCTGCTGCAGCTCTCTGCTACTCCTTTAGCAGCTCAGGTTGCACACAGTTTGATTAATGTACATGGTTTACATTGGGGTCATTTTTTCTGTTACAGCCCCACTCATGATTATGTAAAAAGAGATTATCTATTCTGGATCAGAATTCCCTTATTAGAGAAACACACACACAGCCTTTTTTTTTTTTTTTTTTTTTTTCCTCCCCCCTGTATCTTTGCTCTACAGTTTTCAAAGAAAATAATTTTGAAGCTCATCACTTTTATTCTTCAATGAACATATGAATTTCTATTGGTCTACGGATCAGGAAGACCAAAACTCCAAAACTCCAAATAACTAGAAATAATTATCCAGAGTCTCTTACAGAATACTGACTTGACAGCTATAAATTTGGCCTGATGGATCACGTTTTTAATAGGGTCTGTCTCATTAGCCTTACAAATCTGATGATCTAATTTTAGGTATCCAAGTAAAAACAGTTATCCTGAACTATTTAGTATTTTTTGTTTATCCTGAACTTGCTATTGATATATTAGAACGAGTGTAGTGGAGGGCCACAAGCATGATCAGGGGCTGAAGCACCTCTCCCATGAAGACAGGCTGAGGGAGCTGGGGTTGTTCAGCCTGGAGAAGAGAAGGCTCCAGGGAGGCCTTACAGCAGCCTTCCAGTATCTAACAGGGGCTACAGGAAAGCTGGGGAGGGACTCTTTGTGAGGGATTGTAGTGATAGCACAAGGGGGAATGGCTTTAAACTGAAAGAAGCTAGGTTTAGATTAGATTTTAGGAGTAAATTCTTTACTGTGAGGGTGGTGAGGCACTGGCACAGGTTTCCCAGAGAAGCTGTGGATGCCCCAACACTGGAGGTGTCCAAGGCCAGGCTGGATGGGGCTTTGGGCAACCTGGTCTGGTGGGAGGTGTCCCTGCCCATGGCAGGGGCTTGGATATAGGTGATCTTTAAGGTCCCTTCCGAACCAAACCATTTTGTGATTCTGAGATTTATTTTATTTTATTTTATTTTATTTTATTTTATTTTATTTTATTTTATTTTACTTATTGCAATTGGAGTATGTGCAGTTGATTGTCAGAATACAAACCAATGGGATATTATTGTGCTAATATATATACACCACTGCTAAAAGACATAGCCTGGCTCCAGGCTATAAAAAGTTCAATTATCCCATTTCAATATGGAAAAAAACAAATCTTGTTTTGTAACTTCCCAAAAGCTCATGCAAAATTTAATTTCATCCAGACTTCAGAGATGTTTTGATCGTCATATAGATGTAACTCTACTGGCTTCAAAACACCCCACACAGAAGTTACTTAACTTCCAGAATTTCTGTAGTTGCATTGAAATTATTCAGGTTGTATAAACATTTACAGTACTGAAAATGGTGTCAGACTCCATCTGCTTGAAAGTAAGTCAACTTTTCAGCTAGTCACTTTATTTCTTTATTTCTAATGTCTTATAAGAGCGCACTGTATTACTATTACAAAGAAGTCTTGAGCCTGTGTTCAGTTAAATCCAGCCTTCTGGCTACATCCGAACCTCAAGTAAAGCAAAGTATCTGATTAAGAATCTCCTTTCTCTAATATTTCCAGTTATTTCCTTGAATGTCTTAAGACTGTTTGGAAAGCAATGATTTTTCCTGTCCTGCACTTTAAAGCAGCAGAAGTAAAAGTGGCTCTTCTTTTTAATAACCCCTTTACATGCAGTGTCACTGATAAATCAAAAAGAAGATGCCTCACTGCTGGGAAAAGCATTTCAAACTAACCGCAGATAACAGAGTAATGCTCACTTTGCAAGTGCTGCTCCCATGCCCAGAGCTGGCAGAGCCCTGGAGCAGCTGTGGAGAAGTTTTTACTCAGCCAGAGTAACATACACCATTAAAATACGTTTGAGAAACCACACATGACCATTAAACTTAATTAAAGATGGGGGAAAAAAAAAACACCTAAAACTCCCAGCACCACAGTTTGCGTCAAAGGAGATCTGGAGCTTATTTTTGCTTCCAATTGCTCTTTCTTTATTTTGACTTTTGCCATGCAAGTTACGCATTCTGGTTTGGGTTAAGACACAAGGATATTTCGACCATGGCTAACTCAGAATTATTTATATGCTTACTTAACATGCAGATGGCAGTATTTTTTTCATGGTGTCAGAGTACTTGATCCAGTCAGAAGGTAATTTCCTAGGTAGGTGAGGAAACAAAAAGTATGGGCGTTTTGTTACTCCATATACACTGATAGCGTGCATGAATATAAATCACAATTTGGGAATGGGGGATGTAGAGGTGAATAAAAAACACTGATTGCTGGCAGAATATCTGGGAGCTCATGATGCCTTTTGGTCCCAGCAGCCTATTTCAGGATGCCTGCCCATTCCCACAGGCTGCATAGGGTAACAATGCAGGGGAATAGGGCAGAGTTCCTCTTCCCAAAGCCACAAACACTGCCAGAAGTGAGGAACAGTGTGTGCTTTAAAGGAAATTACTCATTTTCACATCTTTACGGGATGCTGTCAGTCTCTATGCTTGTCAGAAACAAATAGCAAACAGGTTTCCCAGAAAAGTGAGTGTGATCTTAACAGTGTCTGACTGCACATGTGAACATTTTCTGAGTGCAATGACATTTCTATTGCTTTTTTATGTAAAGTATCCCCGGGAAGAGTACTCCGTAACAGAGAACTTGCTGTAAAAGCAAGGCAAAAAAAGACTGAAGGATGGAAATCCTCTCATTGCAGTGCCATAAGCACGGAGGTGGCTGTTGGCATCCTGCATGAAACCCAAGGGATCTTGCACTCGGCGCTCTTCAGTGTGGCATCCATTTAGAAGGGGTGTAAAGAGGGGTCTCACGCTGGTCCCCAAATCCCAAAAACCAACAGTCCTTGTGCTGTCATGACAACCACAAGCCTGTGGTGGCTGCCTCCGGATGCTTGTGCACACACCTGAGCTGCTGGCAGTGGGGTCTGGGACTGATCCTTTAGCATTAGCTGAACAGAGCTTCTTCCAGTTCAGAGGCCACGAGAAGTCATTTCCACTGGGCTGGTTATTCCTATTGCTGCCTTAATGGTACTTTTCTGATTAATGGTACCAGGCTATTCTGGGAAATAATGAATCAAATGACCTTTTTATCTATGGTCTAAAAAACCCTACGCCCTTCTTTGTTTCCCAATTTGGCAGTGGCCCCTAAACCTTTTCCTTCCTAAGTTCATGGCCATTTGTGATTATTACAGTGGTCGACTCTGGCCTGTGACAGGGAACAAGAGCAGCAATATCTAGAGCATGTCACCATCTCAGCATAGTGTGACAGCAATACAAATGGTTTGTGGGCTCCTGCTGTGACTATCCAGGGGAAAAAGCTCTCCATCTCCACCACAGTACCCTCAAAGGTCTTATCAGCAGAGCTTTTACCGAGGATGGACAACCTGAGCAATCTCAATCATAAATCTTCATTAAGTATTTCTTGCTGTGATAAGCTTTCTCTTTAATTCATGGATGGGGTCATTCATATTCAGAGTGGTGGTAGCAGAGCTGTACCCAAATAGGATAAAAGCTGGTCCCTACTTGCCATGGTGTTCCTGCAGCTCCATGATGCTGTTGTTGGGTTGGATGAGGGGGGTTAAAATACCCAATACTTAGAGGCAGCCAGTCTCCTGGGCCCTTGGAGCCAGGGGGCTTCCCAAGCTTCGAGCCCTGTGCCTGTGGGGCTAGCCACCTCTCCTCTTGGGTCATGGCACATGCTTTTCCCTTAACTGAATGGCTAGCTAGCAGTCATGGGCTTTTCGGAGGTCAGATCTGACTCTGTAGGTTTGCATCCAGCGGTGGGTCTGTCCCACTTCTCCTCACTCGCTTTCCTGTTAGCTCAGCACTCCAAGCACACAAGCTTGCAGGTGTGGTGGAAAGCTCTTCAGCCTCCAGGCTGGATTCCATCAAAGTGAGACAAACGGGCTTATTGTGAGGGCCCTGCACAAGGTCACAGGTGTGCCATGAATTTCCCTAAAGCCATTTATATTTGGTGTCATGCTTAAAAGTGAGTCTACAAAAGTGCATCAGAACAGTGTGGGCAGCTTGGCTGTCCCCCATTGTACCACCGAGAACCACTGGGATTCTGAACGCAGTTTATTGGCACACTCAAATGAGTGAGCAATAAATAAAACACTTGTTCCAGGTGACCCCAGCAAAAACACACATGAATCGTGCTGCTGAGTAGATAGATGTCCGGTGAACACACCTATGGACCTTCTCCTCTGCATTCACTCACACTCAGCCCTTTGGCCTGTCTAATTTGCTCCAGGCTCAAGGGGAACTTGTCTCGATTCCGCTGGTACATCTGCTCTGAAGTCAGGAAACCTGCACTCATATTAATAAAAACAAGGCTGGAAAGAAGGAAGGGTCCAGCAGAGCAGAGCCCCGGAACATCAAACAGAGCATCCCGCGCTGCAACCCCCACGGGACGCTGCCGGAGGAGCAAGCCCTCGATTATTAATTAAGAACTACCGATAACGAACGAAAAAAGCCTGAACGCTGCCTTGGCAGGAGCGCAGGAGCCCATAGGAGAATGCCTGCTGCCACCTCGCGGTGCCTGGGCTGGAACAGCAGCTCAGCCCCGCTCCTGCTCCTGCGGAAAGCCCCCAAGAGAAATCCCAACAACCCCGGAGGGCAGGGACCCAGGGCTTCGGTTTTTATTACAACGCGTCCTTATGCTGCTTCCCCTGACATCAACTGCCCAGGTGCCCTCATGGCCAGCAGTAGTCACCTCCAGAAATCATCTTTTAAACTTATCTGTGACCACACATGCCCCAAGTATTCATTTAACATGTTTTATCCTATGTTGTAACACAGATACACGTGTAAAGCAGATAACACATACTACGTGTTTGACAGAGGTGATTTTTAAAAAATGATGTCTAAGAGAAGTGGTTATCACTTTTTTGTCTTTGTAGGAGCTTGTTTCAGAAGTAATTCCCCCAGTGTAGGCTGTGCCAGTACTGCTGGTGTTTCTGTACTACATGGTGTCACCTGCAGTCTTGATTTCCCTACTTGTCCAGATAAAGGCACCTGTCCAGGTTTGCTGTGGAAAACCTTTGCTTTGTGGTCCTCCTGTCTGAACATCAAGTTTTCTTATACATGGGAAAAAGGACAGAAAAGGGGCATGTATGGTGTTTCAAGCTTGGAATCAGGACAAGAAATCTTAAGCATCCAAATTCGGCAATAGCGAGATGCTCCCATGCCCCATAACGCAGCCATATTCTCAATGTCCACCTGTGCTTGGACCAGTTTGTGTTTCAGGACATGACAAGACAAATTCACAAAACCCCCATGTAAAGTCCCCCATGTGTGGGACTATGCACCAATTTATGTTGCAAAGGGCAGCCACTACAAATCCCTTAGAAGTGCAGAAAGAGCATTTCACATCACCACCGAGGACGTAAGGGTCACAGTCACCAGACTCCCATGACTTTGGACAAAACCCTGTGTGTGAATTGTAAGCCATCTACTAGGGGTGGCATGTGTGAGTGGAGAGCTCATGCTTTCAGCTTCTGATAAAAAAATGTTCTTAGTCAGAGGGAGGAAGTTGATGCAACACATTGAAATCCTCACTTTCTTAGCCAAAATAGAAACGCCTCTATGGGTATGCCTACATTGCAGCCAAATTCACGAATGCAGCTCCAAGTAGTTCAGACTATCATAATTGCCACCCACAGACTTCTGCTAGCAGTAGTAAGGGGTAAAGATATATTGCCTCAGCTTTCCTCTCTCTGACATAATTTGGGTCACATGGAAAGCATTTTTTCCTTCTTCTCACTTACTGGAAAAGGTGTCAAGGAAATGACCTGGAACGTTCAACCCTGAAACTACAGTATCATGTGCAAATTTTTATCTCATTCCAAATTAATATCTTGCTGTGCATTTTAAACAAAAACATCTGGGAGTTCAGAAGTGAAACACACACTCTCAAAGGAAAAAATGCACAACAGAAATTAATAAAACCCCTACTATATTTGCCTGGCTTGGCCCCTGATTTATCCTGTATTTTTGATAACCTCATATAGCCAATCTTATTAAAGTCATTCAAAAACATTCAAAAATTTAGGCAGCCTGGTTCACGCTGGTACCTATGGTACAGGACCCTTTGTGGGACAGTTTCCATTGTGAGGAAGGCTAGAAAGATGTTCTGTTAATTTGGATAGACATTATCAAAACTGAAGGCTAGACTGCTACTCCCTCAGTACACACTGTTGAAGAGTTACTTCTACCACTACATTTGTGACTATATTATATTAATGCAGTTAACATGCACAAACAGTCTATGGATAATGAAGAGGCTATTTTATATATGTATATATATATATGTAGATATATATATATATATATATATATATATATATCTGCTATCAGAAACTTAGTTTGTCAAGGTCACAAGTCATTTTGCTTCAAGGCAATAGCTGATCTCAGACTGACCATACCAGCTTCCATCTACTGGTTAATAGTTAATAGTTCATTTCAAGTGCCAGATGAATTCTGGGTCAGAACGCCTGAAAACATCTGAAGGCTCAGAGTTAATGTTTATTTTAGCAGAGTGAAAATATGAGCCACTTATTTCTGTAGCCTCTTGTGATTTGATTTTATTTCCAGTGTGAAACAAGTGGGGCACAAGCAGCCACCTGCCTTGCCAGGGAGACCTAATAAAAGAGCTGAACAGAAAAACCTCTCAGAAATAGAAGACCAGGTGGGAGGAAGCTACAAAGACCAGAACAACAAGTTACTACTGCTATCACACAGTTTAGGATATAAAAGACCAAGAGCATTAATTCACTCTCTGACATTCTAGCATTGTTCCCTACTGTTTATTATTATTATTATTATTATTATTATTATTATTATTATTATTATTATTATTTTCATTTCTAGTTTTAAAGGAGATTTAGAAGAGTTTAAGGTCTCTCCAAACTGGAATGGTACTCCACTGATTCAGTTGTTGGCCCTCCTGCTGAAAGACTTGGAGGTATTGCTTCTTTAGCTATCTCCCCCAGAGAAAGTGGGCAAACATCTACCCTCATGCAAGTTTTTGCAGGACCTGTTCAATTCTATCATTCTTAAATATTATCTCTACAATTCTTTGCTTAATTCTGCTGTATATTATTCTACTTTCATAAATCTACACTACTTAATTTATTCTTTGCTTTCACCTATCTGGATCAAGTAATCATAAGTTTTATGACCCTTCCAGCTGATAACTGAGAAGCAAGAGAGCTTCTCAGTTATCAGATTGCTATTCAAAAACTCAAAAAATAAAGCTTTTGACATCTGGTAGCAATCAAGTGGCTCTAGTTTGTACTAGAGATGAGCTAGTTCAGAATCCAGGAGCCCTCTGTAGCTCCCTTCTACAGTCACCTCCTACCCTGATCACACCACTAAATCTCAGTGTCCCACAGAAGGGGCCAATCAGTGCTCATTTCCACCTCCTGACATGCCAGATTTTAGGTTGATGCTTTAAGACAAGCTGACCCAAACTTCAGGTTGTGTTTATATATAACTGCAGAGGTTTAGGGGCTGCTTCATAAAACCTTTCCTTTCCCAGAGGTGAGGATGATTCAAGTTCGAATGTGGGTGAAAATATAATGTGTATACAGATTCTCTTGCCTGGTATGTCTGAGAATCAGGGGTTTGGGGACTTTCTGATTTCCATTACTTACTTTGTCTAACCTTTTATAAACCTTTGGCTTCCACAAGGCAAGCAGTTCTGCAATGTAATTATGCACTGAGAAAAAACAACTACTTCCTTCTGTTTTAAACCTTCTACATCATGCCCTCAGTAGTGCTAGCTCCCAAGTAGTGTTTTTTTTCACCCTTTATATTGGCAATTTTAAGAGCGGAGGCAGTGAGATAAGTGTTTTACCTGGAGAACAAATTCACTTCCATTCCCTGGACTGCCTAACTTTTTTTTCCAGTTTAAATAGAGCTTGAGTTTCAAGTTGTCACGGTTCTTGTGACAAGAAAGGTTTATTACAAATCTTTCATGATCACAAAATGTACTTAGAATGAATATAAGTACATTGTGAAATTGCACGCCATATCCATCCAAACACAGACTTTGACCTAAAGCTTGCTGAAACTGATGGATTTTGTTCTTACCAGCTCTGAAGAACACAGCCAACAAGTGTTCTTTTTGATTTCTCCATTTGTGCAGTTTTTTTTTTTCCTTTTGTTACTATCCATTTTCTGCTTGTCTAAGAGTTAGCTAATGCATAACCCTAATAAAAACCTCAGAATTTGAAATCAAGGACATCCTTCCTCAGTGAGTAATTTTAGCATATGCTTTTAATGTTTGTATGCATTTGCTTAGATATGCTTTTAACTGTTAACAGTATTCTTAAGAGCAGAGAAAATACTTCTGACCAGCTGACTGTTAACATGCTATGAAATCAGGTCCCAGCTTGACACAGAGAATGGAAATCCTTTTCTATATTCACTGATGTCTTTCATCCACTGTGGATATTCCTAGTTATTTTTCTTTTACCCATTTCCATTCCTACTTTCCATGCACATATTCTACAGTGAAGCTTTCATTTTACGCTGTGTATCCTCTCTCTTCACTTTTGGATAAAACCTCTTTTGTTTCACCTTTTAATTTCAATTATTTCTTCCATTCAGTTTCATCTGTCTACATTAAATTAATTTTCTCCTTTCTCCTTTTTCTGATTTAAGAACAGCAATCTTGCTATGCTATTTTATAGTAATCTCCTCTGAGCTTTACAGAATTACAAGCATCTTTATTGGAATTAAATAGGAATGGGCTCACTCCAATAATAATATCTTCCATTAACATCTCCAATATGTGCTAGAAGTGTTCTTTACTTTTTGTTATTTTTACTCTTTAAACAGACCAGCTTTGACACAAGCAGGTGTTTGAAGTCAATTAGATTATATCATATTAAATTTGGAATGAGTTCCACCCAGAACTTCTGCTTAAATTAGGGATTTAATTTAAATATCAACACGCATAACAATTTCTGCAATTTCCTTTCACTTGTAGAAGTACAGAAAAAGATGTTTTCTTAAAAAAAAAGTTAAAAGGATCCACGTAATTCGCTGTCTATGAAAAATTATCTCTTAACGGAGTGTAACTTTTTCCTCAAGCATTTTGCTTCTTAATCCCCCCCTCCCTTCCTTCTTCCACTCAATTTTTGGACCCAAAATTTTGTGTCCCAATGGACCCAACTTTTCCCTCTGAGTTGAGTTACTTTCCCTGGGTGTGAAGGGAGGTTGGGATACCTTATACTCAAAAGCTTCTGGAACCAATCAATGACGTCAGGTGAAATATGGAACTGATTTACTCCCATAAGCCATTTTAGCAACATTGCAGTGAAGTTGGCATAGGTGTAAACTAGCACAGAACATATGGCCACAATTCTGCAGTGCTCTAAAAATGAAAATGTCATGAAAATACTGTGTTTTACTAATAATTAAAGAGCCAAAGAAAAGCAAAGTGCAATTATGTTTACTTCCCAATTGGCATTTCTCGCACATGGAAAAATAGCAAGCAAACAATTTTTCAAATCAGACTTTCAGCTCTGAAGCCCAAAGAGGAAGTACCAAAGCAATTGCTTCAGCAACTTGCTTGTATAAATGAAATCGCCAGCAACAAGTTTCATTTCTAGGTAATTTCCCAGGCTCCCAAGAAACACAGCAGAATCTACAGTCTGGAAAGATGTCAAAACAGTAGCATGCAATTCATTGCAGCTCAGAAACAAAGTGCCAAAAAATACACTGCATGAGCAATCATCATTTGTATCAAATTTTCCCATAGCAGAACTACATAGAGGATAATTGTATTATAACAGCAGAAAAAAAATTAAAAAAAATTCTGTGTCAGCTGCAAACAGTAGGCACTGTTTGTCAGAGGAGATTTTAAATTTTTTTGCTCTTGAATTTAGAGCAGGAATATATCTAGATAATTAGATGGGAGGGTATTTCTTCTGAGGTGGCCGAAGGTCTAATTCCATCACACTTATTTATATCTTTGCTATGAATAGTTCCATTGATCTCAATAAGATTTCCAGTGGGGTCCTCAAGGTGAGTGATGATGGAAAATACGGCTATAGAAAAGAAAGGGCAAAAGCAAAATATTACAGTTTTATAAGACGCATTAACAGCAAATTCATACACGCTGAAATTGAAAATGCTCTAAAGGCTGACACAGAAAGGAATTAAAAAAAAAAAAGGGATGTAAAGGGATGCACTCAGGAGTGGTGCATTTTATGGTAATTATAAATACACAGTTAAAGACACAGAAGACTAGGAAGAACTGAATGAGCTTTTATCTTTATAAAAGTTCTCTACAGGGTTTTACAGGGTTACAAAGGTAATGGTGTTTATATGCTTATGCCTTGTTTGAAACTATTTTAATAAACCTTGAAGTTGTTTCAGTAGGCTTTAGTGCAAATATATATTGTCTGTATAGTGAAAGTCCAACAAACTAGGTATTAATCCAATTATATTTACATATTCAAAATCCCACTTTGATCATTCCTCTTTCTCCTAATCTCCTATTTCTTCACACATACAGCTAAATCATTAATCTCTTTATACTTCTCACTACATTCATATTTCCTTTCTAAAAAAATCCTATTATTCGCCAAGACCTGGTGCATTCCTAACCCAAAGGCCAGACCTAGGTGGATGAGGCACAAACCCATGAATGGCTTCCCTGATTTTAGGAGAAAGCATTGCCACAAATTTAATTTCACAGTGATCTCTTTACACTTTGACGGTTACCACATTATCTTTCTATGTAAAAAGAGGGCGGCTGTTCTTTCCTGCCAGATTCAATCACATCCTTTAGACCTTTAGCAAGTGCCCAGAGGAGAAGTCACAATTACTGCCACATACTGCCCATCTGGGCTGGGAGGGGTTCAAAGAGGAAGGAAAAAAGGGATCACAGTGACTCCTCCAGCCCAGGGGTGAAAAAACAGTGTTAGCAACACGTCTAGAGGCAGGACAAAGCCTAACTGCTGACTGGAGCTGGGTCTGCCCTGAGGCTTAGACCATGACTGCCTTCAGTGGTCTTTTCAGCCCGATCAGAGCAGTACTGACAAGCCTGGCACCATGTGAATTCTTCATAGGGAAGCGTGGTGGCTGTGGCTCAGAACATAAAGGAATGAATTAAAATTGGGGTAAAACAATAATATGTGTAATAAGCATAATATGATGGCATTGCAAATAAAACTAAAGCTTTTCTGAGTGCTGCAAACCTGGATTGTGAAAATAACTTCACATTCAAAGGCCACAAGCTGTATTCATTTGGGCTCATGTGTCACTATTAGTCACTGGGCTTGTGCCATCTGATTCTGCCAGGCCTGCACTCAGCTTCATGTCAGCATGCTGCCTATGGGACTTTACATACATACACCTTAGACCTTTTTATCATGAACAATATACAATAATCTTCAAGGCTTTATAGCCACTAGAGCAAATTCTGTTTTATTGTCAGCAAACTTGATTGCTTGTATGATGCTGGAAAGAGTAAAAACCTAATAAATCTTTTTATAGGCCATAATTCTGTAGCTTCTCATCGGCATATGGACATCCACACGCGGTGCCTTGTTAAATTCTAGAAGAATAATATAATAAGGTAGGCTTGGATTGTTATGTGTTGATGGAGTCTGATTAGACTTTAATGTTGCAGTCAGAAAACAGAAATCTAAGGAAAGTTTGGACCTGGTGCTTAGGGACACGGTTTAGTGGGTAACTTTGGTAGTGGGCTGATGGTTGAACCAGATGATTTTGGAGGTCTTTTCCAACCTTAATGATTCTGTGATTCTATGCCAAACTTACATGATGTACACTTACCTGAACTGCTTGTTTTGTGGTTACTTTGAATCATGGTTTCTTACTTTCTGACTGAGGCCCTGATTCTCTATTGCCATGTGGTTAGGTGGGTACACCCCTGATTTGGTGAGCCTGCTGAAATTCAGGAAAAAGGTTCTTCCACTCTTTCATTTACAGACTGGCTATTAACATCTTTTTATAGTATGCATAGCAGAAAGTGTAGAAAAACTAGTAGTTCATTCCCAAGGTAGCACATATCAATGTATCTATGTGATTTTGGTGAGACAGAAGGATTAGTAAAGAGACAATTTGGCAGGGTGGTGGAGTGGGGACAGCAGCCCAGCTTCCTTCACCCTGTGCCAGCTGCTGACTGTTCACAGACTCATACTCCTTGCTGAAGGAACCTGATCTGAGTCCTCAGCTCACAGGCTAGAGACTAAGGTGAAACTAATTTTCACAGAAAGCCTGGGTGGGGAGTTCCTCCTGGGCCCCTCTTTCTGTCTTCATCTCTTGCATCTGTGCCTCGAGGAAGTTTACTGCATCTCAGTGACTCTATCTACAGCTGAAGCTGCCTCATGCTTTTTATTCAAGACTTTCTTTTCATATGCCTGTAGCACAGGCAAATTGTCATCATTCAAGTCAGGCTTTTCCATGACGAGGATGTCTCAGGCTGGTTGACTCACCTGCCTCATTTTCAGGGCGCTGTGATTCAGACACCCACCAGGCAGAAGTAATACAGCAATACGCTCGTTCCATTGCTGTGACAGAAAACTGTCCTACAGCTGAGGTGCTCTAAGGGCTGCGTGGTTTGGAGAAGGGCCAAGAACAGGGCCACCTTATGAGCTGCCAGGCCAAAGGGACCTCAAGCTTGTCGGTCCTGAATTGGGGCTGCCTCATCAGCCTCCTCCACACTGCCTCGGTGCCAACCTCCTGCAGATCATGAAAACAGCAGAAAAATGCTCACTTTCATTTCTGAGTTGTTTTTTATATCAGCTCCTCAAGCTCAGTTGCTCTGAGGAAGGGTAAAATGGAAGCCAGAACCAGCACAAGGAAGGAAAAGGGAAAAGGTGAGGGAGGCGGAAAAGGGACTGACTCTTGATTTGAAGTGCAGAGCAATTTTCCTTGATTAGGGAACCTAAGCTGTGGGCTGATCTGTGAGGTGAAGAGCAAGAATCTAGTCTATTTAGGATAAATACACATGCAGAGTAATGCAATGAATAGTACTCTTAGGCTTTGCAGAGAGTGCCCTGAGAGAGAGCTGTAGTTAGGGCTGCCCAGGAGATGAGGAGTGTGAATGTCCCTGTTTAATGAGCATGCACACTCATTTGTTCCTTTTGAAAAACTAAGTCATAAAGGAAGGCATTAAGCACAAACAAAGCCAGATATTGCCATGCTTCAAAAACTGCTAGCTGCTCACAGCTCTTGCAGTGACCTCACATCTCTCAAAGATGTGCAATTCATAAACCACTGGAGAACCAGCACGTTTTGAAGATGAAGAGTAAGCCTTCCTTATTGCCCTTCTCTTGTGTTCTTAAGACACTGGATAACTGAGGTACACACCCCTATTGTATGGATTTGTCTGTTTAAAGAGCAGCGTGTTTCTGTCAGCAGTTTGTACCTCTTTTGTCATCGCAAACAGCCCCGTTCAGCTCCCCCGTGATGTTTCCACGAGGCACTCTCTCTGGTGGCAGGTATTCAACATCCCAGAAGACAGAGACACTGTGAGAGGAGGAAAAAGAGACACAGGTGCTGACATCACTTGCTCGGTTTGTCCCTAAAAGAAGGTCAGCTCAGCAAAAATCAACCCTGTTCTGTGACAAACATTTCAACCCACGTGAACTTAAAAAATAGTGGCGGCCCCGAGGCTAAATGAGGCCCATGGGCAGGACAATGTATATAAATACCTAGGGAAGGCTGGCAAGGGAACAACTAAACAAGCTCTAATTTTCTCCTACAAAATTAGGCAGGTTTCATACCACGGGAGACTAGAAAGGTTGAGTTACCCTGACGCCAGTACCGTCATTATTGGCTCAGCTTTTTTGGCTGGCGTACAAGGCTGACGTTCCTGCTCTTGAGGGGATTTTACTGTAGCACAGAAATTGGTGGGAAACTTCAGTGTGTCAGCCACCTCTGTAAGCTGGTCCAAACTTCCGAATTCCAGGACATCTGGAGACCGACCACGGTGGCCATGTCAACGCTCTGTCAGGAAGGCTAATGAGCAACCTCACTGTAATTAAATGGTGTCCTCAGGTGCTCTAAAATTAAAAACAAAACAAACCCCAGACAACGTGTACAGCCTGCATACACGTGCTATTATCCAAACCGTAACGTATTCCATATGCCTTCCTATCAAGTAACTTCCTACCTTCTTCAAGCCCACACTTACTATCTTGGGGACCTCCCAATAAAATGCAGTGATTTGGGGAAACGATCTTGCAATAGGCCTACACATCTGAGGGCCAGAGAGCAAATTACAGGCTCCTAATGTTTTCCCAAATATCTTCACATATGCTCTGTTATTATCTATATTGCACTACAGTGTATCATGACCTATTTGACATTAACAACATACGACATAAATTGCCCGCGGAGGACTGGAGAGCGTTCATACAAAGCGATGTTGGCAGTCACAGCCACATGCACTGCACGGTGCCCGGTGGACCTTTCTCCTGAGGTCAATGGAAACTCAGGCTGCTAAGGTCTTCACAACCTTCAGTCCTCGGCTTACCTCAGGAGCCCTTCTGCATACCAGGAGCCTGGCCACATTACCAACTATTTTTCCAAAATCCTCTCAAGGGTCTGAAACAACATGCAGTACTCTCTGATCCTATTTGCATCCCATTGTTAGCCTGAAATGCTCATGCTGAAAAGTGGAGGGTCACAGGTATCTCTTTCAAGCAACTGTGGTAAACATCCATTAAGGGCATCACATTCTCTTTTATAGCACATTAATTAACAAAACCTAAATTCCTAGTTGCTCTTTCACCCGGTTATTG
This sequence comes from Aythya ferina, assembly GCF_964211825.1. Taxonomy (NCBI): domain Eukaryota; kingdom Metazoa; phylum Chordata; class Aves; order Anseriformes; family Anatidae; genus Aythya; species Aythya ferina. The sequence goes on from NC_140296.1 coordinate 61,737,159, forward strand.
CATGTTTTCTGCAATTTTCCTAACTTTCCTGCATCACTGTTAGAAGCTGTTCATACCTGTTTCGGACACCGAAAAGAGCTACATTTCAGCAGCACATCAGTAGTAACTCAAGCACAGCAGAACCTTGGTAAAGTACAGAAATCATTGTTTTAAGTGCTGTAAATCAATAATCATACTTAAGCATTTAGGACTTTTTTTTATTACACAGACAGCAAATCCATGTGTGAGGTAGGAGTATATATACTGAGGACCCGGGAATACATATATGGTATATAAGCATATATACACAGGGGACCCAGAAAAGAAAAACAAAACAAAACACCCCCAAACTAGTTGCTTTGCTCCACCTGGAAGAAGCACTTTGAGCTGATGGGTTTCTTTTCCCCAGCTTTTGGATTACGATGGGAATCTAGGAAGGAAACGGGAATCAGAGGTGAAGGTGCCACAGCAAACTACCGCCATGCAATGATCAAAGTGAAATAAAGCCCACAGGTTTCGCATGGCTCTGAATCGCATTCAGCATTATTATTTTGGAGTCTTTTGCATTTTTTTTTTTTTTTTAAGGATTTAGCATCCTTTCTGTTTGGGTATCTCCAGAGGTTTGCTATCTGGAGGGTATGTAAACCTGAACTGAAATTAGGTATCTCCGGAGGCAGCCTAAATCGCTTATCTGGGCAGTAAACACAGAATAAGCAGGATTACTGGCACGGCTCGAGTAATACAGAAATACTGCTTTTTGAGCAGGTTTGCTTTGAAAAAAATCTCGCTGTTCTGCCTGGAGCCAGGCGGCTGTGAGGACGCCTGCCCCTTTACCCCCCTTCCCAGTGTGTGGGGGCAGCCGACAATAAGGTGACTTCTCCCAGGGACACCCCAGATTCGCCTCCCCTCTCCCGGCCCCGCTCTGCCCCGTTTCTGTCCCACAAAAAAACTTTCCCCGGAGCTTTTCTCCAGGCCCGGGGCCGCGCAGCTCCCGCCCGGGTCCCTCCCCCTGGCGCCGGCGGGGGCGGAGCGGGGCCGGGCCGGGCCAGGAGAAGGAGGAGGAGGAGGAGGAGGAAGAGCAGGGCCCCGGGGCTGGCGGAGCCCCGCGGCGGCGCCGTGTCGGTGTGCGATGAAGAAGCCAGACGGGAAGGTGGTGCTGCTGGGGGACATGAACGTGGGCAAGACCTCGCTGCTGCACCGCTACATGGAGCGGCGCTTCCAGGACACCGTCAGCACCGTCGGCGGCGCCTTCTACCTCAAGCAGTGGGGGCCCTACAACATCTCCATCTGGGACACGGCAGGTCCGTGGGGTTGGTATTGGGGCTGGGGGGGGGAGCGAGCTTGCTGCGGGGACGTGGCTTTTCCACCGCCGGGCTCAGCAGGGGGAGCGGGGGGAGAGGAACCGCTGGGGAGCCGGGCAGCAAAACTTCTCGGTAGTTTCCGAAGAAAAAAGGACTTGTGCTTCAGCAGGGACGTGTTTTATTGCGGTTTTTTTTTTCTAGTAAGCAGGACCCGCGAGGGTGGCTAGCGGTGGGCTGTGCTTCAGCGGAAGTATCGCCAAAGGCTGGCTTCACCAAGATGACTTCTCTTATGCTACTCTGCTTTTATTTTTAAATATATACTGCGAAATAATCGGGTCCGAGCTGAGCTGGGAAGCTGGAAAGCCTCCAGAGACTCTTCTCAGCAAGCCAGGCAAAGCACCCAGGCGATAGGCACCTTCCCGGGGGCTCAAAGCCTGGCTCCTTCCCCCCAGTTGGGGTTCACCCCACAGCGGGACCGCTTCGGGTGCTGCTGACCACGCAGCGCTGTGGCTGGAGCTCCTGTGGTTTCCTGAGCCCTGGCAGGGTGTCTGCTGGTGAAATGTGCCGTGCTGGGAGCTGTGGCTTCCCTGTTCTTCCCCCCGGTTGGGAATTAGCCTTTCAGAGGCAGGCACGGCTCCTGGAGGGTCTCCCTGTTGGCTTGGTGCTCCTGCGGAGTGGTGCGAGGAGCTCTGGGCTAGGCAGCACTGGGACCCGTGGGCTGTGGTTGATCCTCTCGTTAGTCTTCTGAGAACTTGTAGCTCCCAGGGCACGTACGTGCCTTGTTTCTGGTGAAGAAGTAGTGGACCTTGTGGGTGCTACAACTCTGATGGTGATAAGATTAAATGTGAGTTTTGTCATTGTTTGCTTTTTGCTTTTACGGTCCTTGTGCTTTTGTTGGCCACGACGTGTCTGCAGTCCTTGGTATGTGTGTATTACTCCTCCGTGGTGTCACTGTCATACCTCTACCAGAGGAGTGCCACCTAAGCTTTGAATTTTTATAGCAAGGAGGGGCTTAAAATTCAGTGCTGCGTTTGTTTATTAACCTGGCATTGCTTACTATTGAATTCTTATGAGGCAGTTACAGCGTAATCAAATACAGATACATTGTTCAGTGTAACTGTGTATGCAGAGCTCTGTAGGAGAACCCAAAAGAAAAGATCAGCCTGGAGATGCAAAATGCTCCAGCACAGCAGTAGCAAATGTATGTTTATTTTTGTTTTGGCTTATCAACATTTTTCTGGGCACTGCTCTCTCCGTAGAAGTCCTCTTTATTTTATGTTTAGTCCAGTCTGGATGTTGTTTGTTATTGGTAGGGGTTAGGCAGCTGCCTGTAATAAGGTAGACGTTAATAATAAACTGAAACTTTTTTTTGCTGTGTTTTTACAAGAGTAGACTTCAGTGACTGATGAGTATCAGTAGTGGCAATAGATCAAAAGTTACTTATGTGTGGATATTAGTACTACCTCAGTTCAGTTGCTGATCCTCTGAATTATTTGAAACATACCGTTTTTACTCATTGCTCTGGTCTTCTTGCTCTAGAAATATCTTACCTGTTTTCCATAATTAAATCTGCGTGCTGATGTGCTCAGGGTGCATGTTGTTGTGTTATCACTTAGTAAATCACAGAAATGCACACCTCACATCTACCAAGGGAAGTTTGAATAACAAATCAGCTCTCCTAGGTAGGGCTCCCCTCTTGGCTGTGCATTCCCACCCATCCTTATCCTGGAAAGATCAGCTGCTTAGTCTAATCTACATCTTTGATATTCTTATCCACAAGTCTTGTAAAATGGGTGTAAAGAAGTTGTCAGACTTTACTTTTTTTTTTTTAATGTAAATGCTCACAGCAAAGAACTTGACATTTCCAGTTTTCCAATCTGATGATTATGAAAGAAGTTGTTTAGAAATTGCATTGAACCCAAGGAGGCAAATAAGCTACACAAGGAAGAATACTTGGGAGAAGCACTGTGTGCTTGCTCTGTTTTTTTTTGTCCTCTTTCTTTTCTTAGCCACCTACTTTTGACTGTTTTTTCCATTGTCAGAGGCCTGGCTAGATGGTCCTCATGTTTCACCCAGTGTGGTGGAGCGGAGAATTGTTTGTTAACTCATATTCCCTGGATACAAATTATATTTACGTGTTTTGTTTGAGTCAGTTAATTCAAAGGAATTAAACAAACAAACCCCGATGTGCTTAAAGTATACAAAAGAAGAGGAAAACAGTCGAATTCTAGTGTTTGTTTTTTTCTTTTTTTTTTTTTTTTGAAGGGCTAGTCTGCTAGAGGGCCTTGGTCTCCAAAGCATCTGAGCGTGTGCCTCGAGACCTTCCTAGCAGTATTTTTCAGACCCAGGGAACGTAAGCAGTAGCATCAGCCAGAAGAACATTCTGCAAACGAATCGGAGGCTGAAGGCTCAAGGGTGTCCAAGTGTGTGTGTGTCTGTCTTCTAGGCAGTGCTGACAGCAGCTTTGGGGTAAACCAAAGCTCTCTGCTGGGTGTTGGTGGGGTGCAACACCATGCTAGTAGGTTCTCTCTTCTCTCTGGCAGCACAAATGTACCTTGAAGCTCTGGGTCTCGGTTCTGCTCTACCTTTAAAGGCGTGTGGTGTTTTTGCTTAACAATTCAGTGGAAGTGTTTGGGGATTTCACGTGTGTTTTCTATGTCTTAATATTTCAAAAGGGAAAAAATTGTTTGTATGTTAGTTTTTGGTCTTTTGAATTGGACATTTTTCAGGTGATGCCCCCAGAAGCAAGGCTGTTTAACTATTAGTGGTCAGGATCCATTGTGTTGCTGGCTTGGTATCAAAGCAGCAGGCCAGTAAGTTAATCACAAGTATTTAACAAAATTCACTTCGTGATGCTGTGACTGCATTTTAAGAAAGAAGCCGGCTTTTGAATTTACCATGCGGTGAGTAATGCAGCATGGTAATGAACATAAAGGTTAACTGGGAAAGTGAGCTTCCCTTCTCTTCCTTCCTCTCATCTTAAGCTAGGTGGCTGAATGGGAGAACTGATTTGATTATCTTCTGTGAGTATTTGGCTCTCAAAGAAGTAGAGCTTAACTGTAGCAGTCTGCAGTGGTGTTAGGTTCCTCGCTGACTTTGTCTTTGAGCCTCTTAACCTTGTTTTTGGAGGTGGAGGTCTATAGGGGGAGAAAAGAAACTACAGATGAGGTGGGTACTTGGGTTATTCAAAGCCCAAGAGGACCCTGAGGCAAGTGGGATGGCCCTTCTAAGCCAGGTGAAGGAGTGGCAGAGTAGCAGCAGATGTTGGATCTTGATCAGTGTTTAATGAGGTATGTTTGAGGAGGTTTAGAGGGTATTACCCCAACAAGAGTCTTGGGCAGCAAGGCTCATTCAGTGAGTCTGTGTGCCTGGCTGCGCTCAGGAGCCTGGAACTTAACAAGGTAGGAGACGAAAATCACAGAGGATAACCCGTCTTAAGTTTGTTGCCTGTGGGTCATACTCTTGGTAACTGGACCCTGAGCTGTCTGAATTTTTGCTTTTTGCCTCTGGGAAGATTATCCTGCAGAATATGATGTTGGCCTCTTCATATGATAGCTGAGGACCAGCGCCTTCATGCGCAGAGCTTCCTTGTGTATGGTTATAGTCCCCACATCTTGAAAAGGAAGCTGTCAGAATGGAGATTCAAAGAGATGGGGTGGTTAGCTGCTGAGAAAAATCTCCTGTGTATTTGGGGAAGCCAATGAAGAGAGTTCACTGTCACTGAGCTCTGTATCTAAAGCCTATGAAGCAGGCTCAGAAACAGGAATAAAGGTTTTGCTTTCAGACGTCCGCAGAAGCCTAGTTTTGTTGTTGTGAAACATTGCACTAGGGGATTTTTCTGCAATGAATCTTCTCTGAGAAGAGCAGAGTAACTTGGGAGGTGATTAAAAGTATGAGGAAACAATGAATTGTACAGAGAAAGTCCTCAAGAAACTTCTGTTTTTTGTGTCCTACAACTTGAGAATATAGAGATGCAAAAGTCAAAGGTGACAAATTCTGCTGCTGACAGAAAGTGCTTTTTTACACAAAAGCAGTAAAAAAATTGGAAATACCTTGTCACAGGGAACTGTGGGGAAGAAAACAAAAACGTGAACAACACATGGGGGACAAAATCAACACATTTTCTTCATACAGCTGCAGCTAACTCACTTTATTGACAGGGGATTATGTTTCTATTGTGTATTTTTTAGTACTGACTCTTGAGGAGGCAAGCTGTTGGAGAGGGTAGGCCACTTGTTTGTTGTATTTAATACAGGCCAAGATGAGTGTCACGTATGGACCTCTCTGGTAATGTCTCTGTTCAGACTTCCACGTTAAATCCATGCTTCAATAGTAGCGTGCAAAGGGACTCCACTAGTCCAGCCCGAGTGGGACACTGCCTGAAGGTTCAATACGACTCTCTCCAAATTGTATCGGTAACCTGGGATTTTCGCCTGGCTACAGCTGGCAATGTGTTATGGCACAACATCGCTAATGTTTATCAAGCCGTAGCTAAGGTTTGTGGCTTTGGAGTCCTCAGGAGCACCTCGACTTATGTGAAAAACGATGTTGTCTTTGCTTTTTAATTTTGGCCTGGAGTGGGGCCTGAGTTTTAGAGTCACACTGTAAAAGAGTGGAGAGGGATTAATCTTAACTGTTTTCAAGAGCATCTAGTGGGAAGGAAAACAAGGATGTGTTAGTCTAGTCTTTGGTGCATGATGTGTGTTCTTGTCTTCCTGTGAAAACTCTGCTTCATGTCTGTGGCTGATACGAATGAGTTTGTACAAGTCCTTGAATTGACTGAACATATTTATTTTCAAACCATGTTTTAAAGCCCCAAATCCTAGCTTGAAGTAGCACTGATAATCTTTGTAATGAAGAGCTTGTGCCTTTGGCATTGCATCCTGTCTTCCCTGCTTACTGAAGGAAGAGGTGTGTTTTCCAGATATCTCTGTCAAAATTGACGTGACAGCTGAAAGGTTAGTTTAAGTGATGACTGCCTGCTTAATGACAACACTGACAAAATGTTTGTGAGAGGGAGGCATAAAAGAGGGAAATGGCTAGTCAGACAGTGGAAACAAAATGGCAGACTTGCTTCAGGGTTGCTGACAAAAAATGCAAATGTATGAAAATTCATCTTGCTGGTGGATCAGAAGCAAGGTGGGAAAAACTGTAGAAAATTTCAGAAGGATGGCCGTGGACTGGATTATTTGCTTCAGTAAATTTGTCTGCTAGTAGGGTGTGTGCGAAGGCTTAAATAGGTATTTTGTGCAAGAAAGCAAGTCATTAATGCCTTGTTGCGCTCTTCATTTTGAGCTTAATATCTGTCAAATGCGTACCTGAGCTGTCTATGAACAGTCTTTCAACTATTTGGAGGTGGAGGGGAGGACACAGGGACAGAACGGGACGTGACACTCTTTTTTCCTTGCATCATCCTCTGTCTAGCTGGGTAAATAGTGGTGTGCTCCTGACACGTAGGCTAATTTGAGTATCTTAACTTCACGCTGTGATCACATATCATAGCTTAATTGTTTGGTGCACAACAATTATTTGCACTCAAGCCAATTGCCATGTGAGCTTCCAAGTGTTTGTTTTTTCTGTGGCAGCGTTTCTCTGGATGAACTGAAGGTGAACTTGGTAATTCCTTGTCCGAGTCACGTTGTAGTATTGCAAAACATCTAAACAAGTCACCTTTGTTTGGGTCTCCACAAAGAAAGACACTGAGACTGTGGTGGATACGTTCGGAGATGTCAGAAATTATGGAATAAAAAGAATCATTTTCTCTCCCAAGTCTGGCTGATTAGCTTTCTTCTGGGTGAACGTTGGGTAGGACCTTCTGGGATATGATCAAAAGGTGTCAGAGTTGTGATATATTACTTTTCCTGTTTTGTTTTTGTTATATTAACTATAGCTTCATATGCAGTGCCCAAAGATGTGCGGGCCTAGGAAATGGATTAAAACTTAGCTTACGTGAGCGGTACTGCTGAGAGCAGAGGTGGTCAGAGGAAATGAGTTTTGGCTTTTTCTTGTCTGAATTTGAACATTGGCTCATTAGAGCAAAAATACATCCTAGTCTAGTTTGTAGCATGGTGGACACTTCATGTACAAGACTCCAGGAGGAGGGACATTCAGAACTTTCAATATTCAAACAGGTTATAGTCACAAATTGCCTTACTGTGAATTAAAGCTTCTGTGCTTTCAGGTTATTTCTGTTTATTATTATTGAGCCCTCTCCACCCCCTTCAGTTCTTTCAATTTTGTTTTTGCCTTTTTTCTGTCATGAAAATAACTATTCGTATCCTCAGTTTAAAGAATATACCATTTTCCTTGTTTTTCTGGTCTCCAGGTTAATGAATTGAAGATTGAAACAATTATGTTCAGTAACCATTAAGTGTCTGACATAGATACCTCTCCCTCTTCCCACAGCATGTCCTCTCCCCAGTTGATCCAATGGCATTTCTCCCTTAATTCATTATATATTTAATATTCCTAACCACCGTTCTTATACTTAAGGATATTCTTATGAAATACAGGAAAAAGATGTTTTCCAGCCATCCAACTGCTCTTGTATACTTTGCTTAAAAATAATGGTTTTCAGTACTGCTGAAATAGCAGGGTGTATTTGTTCTACCATTTGTAGCTGATGACTACTTAACCTTAAATGTGTATGGTTGAATATTCTGTATGACTTAAGTATTTGAGTTTTTATTCTTCTCTTAATTATATCATTATCCATAGAGTGAAGGGTGGCTTAGTTGGGCATTCAGGGAAATGTTGTTCCTGTAAGAATATATAAACCAGGCACCTCAAAGAAACAGTTTGTGAGGTGGGGCAAGGTAAGTGAGTGTAATATGCTTTATGAAGAATGTAAAGTAGAAGGTTAGTACATGGGAATAGCCTTTAAAAGAAAAGAAATACTTAAATTTTGAACACTGGCCGTATAACAACTACTTTAAATGGAGACAACCAACTTTGGGATACCTGCTTGCACTCATGTTCCTAATGTACTGAACTGCAATGGTATAAAAACATACACGTGTGGTGGTGTGCCCTGGCTGAAATGACCTTCAGGTGAGCTCTTGCTCCCTTCCCTCCCATGTCCCGAGGGGTTTGGGCTGGCTGACTTCCCTGTCTGGCTGCGCAGGTTGCGACACTGCTGGGGCTGCGGATGAGTGCGGTTCTGTGCTTTATGCCATGAAACTTCTCAACGTTCGTTTTCTGTTCTTCATAGTGAGGTCTGTCGTCTGGATGTACAAATCTGGTGCTACTCTCTTATTAGCTCTCATATTTGGAAAGAAATAAGGCTCTGGGTTATTCAGAGGGTTTCTTGTTTGTTTATTATTTATTTCTACTCTGCTGTTTCTGACAGCAAACGGCAGCAAAAGATTTTGTTTTATTCAGAAAATTGGGAAGTTACAATATCTGTAGTGATTTATGGTTTAAAAAAAACACAAAACAAACAAAGCAAGAGTCCTATGTAATTTAGTCATCATCCTCCAAGCTTCGTAAAAGGGATCATCACATCTCTTGGGTGACACGTGGGACACGTTTTGGAAAATAGCTGGTATAATGAGACTGATTTTTACTTATTTTTTTCTGAAAAGCTGTTACAGACTGCTTATTTAAAAATAAATCTTTAGTTTCATGAAACCAAAAACACCTCAAACTGCTCACCTCTCCCTGGTCCCTGCCTGTGTGCCTGCTGCTTATTTTTATGAGGAGGAATAAACACTCTCTTGGACTCTCCTTAGGACGTGAGCTTTCCCTCCCACAACAGATAGCTGTCTGTATCACGTTCCTATTTCCCTTATCTCCTTTCCCCGTGTAGCATTGTATGCACCCTCCATGTTTCCACGTTTTCCTTCTCAACTGTTATTTTTTTTGTTAAACCTTGGAAGCCCAGTGGCAGTGGAGTAGTCGCTGCCTTCCTTCTAGCAGAACAGTACTTTGTGACCTAGGGTTGTTGCCTCATCGCTTTCTTAAGACTAGAGGGGAAAAAAAAAAAGGATGTAGCACATGCAAATCTGCAGTCAGTTCCCTTTCAGTAAGTGGCTTCCCCTCGTGTCATGAAGGTTCAATGGATGGATGCTGCACAGTGCAAGCAGATTGCTCTGCGTGGCATATGCTGTGTGTGAGTTCAGAACTGAGCTGTTTACAGGTCTTAGTGGTACTCCTTTTGTGCCAGGCTAGGGAGTGTTAATAAGACAAGATCAGTTTTATTTTACCATCCCTGTTTTGTGGTTTTTGTTTCTTTAATCCTTAAATTAATGCCTCTACACAGTGAATATTAAACATGCTCTTAAGAGTGCAGGCAGAGAAGCAAGAAGTGGAACTGGAAGGGAGAAGAAGTGCTGGAAACTAAAAGCCACGTCTTCATCTTCATCAGCAGATCTTCTGAAAACCCAAGCGCTGTGTTCCGTGATACGATTACCCAAATTCAGTAAACCTCTCCTGTTAAATCCCCGAGGCAGCTGTATGTCTGGCACAGTCTCCTGTTCATGGTGCTTGCTGAGGACAGCCCGCCGGGTCACCAGAACTTCCTCCTGCTTCTGACAGACAGCAGCTATCCAAGGGCATCCAGTGAGGGAGACTTCAGCTCAGTCAAAGCTGGTGGCAGCTGGTAATGAGCAGAAGCAATTGTGATTTTCTTGTGGATAAATTAGAACCGAATAAATTGTGTATGTTCTCAGTTGAGAATCTGCCTGAACTGATATTGAAACAAATCATTTAAAAATATGTCTGAGTGGGCCTAGGTTTATGTCCCTTGTTACTGATGCGAGATGATCTTCAGCAAATGAAATAGTAGATCTTTATTCGCTTTACAAGATCCATATCCTTCATTCTACCCATTCGACTTTCTACCCTGAATTACAATTTTTCAAATAGCTAGTGAAGGCTAGGCAATTGAAGTGTTAGAAACCAGGTGTTACTTGTAGTTATCTACTACAGCATGGTTTCATTTCACCATAAGACAGATCAACCTTAAATGCGAAGCACTTATCAAGTATCTGCTGGGGCAGACCATCTTTGGGTGCTTGCTGTTGGTCTGAGAAGGTAATTTCGTGAAGTAGTTCAGACAACTCTATTATTCGTTATGTGTGCAAGAACCATTTCTCAGTTTTAAAGCATGTGACACAAAAGGTCGCTTCTGACAACAACTGCCAGCTATCAAATGTTTTTTTTTCTCTTTGTGAAATCTGGTCTCTATATTTTTCAGAATCTGAATGTTGTATTTCTGCATGTTGACTTTTTTTTTTCCCCTCCTCAGTGGCAAACAGTGGTGACTACCAGCATTCAGCTGCTGTTTTACACAAGCTTCTAAAAGCTGTCATTTTGAAATATTTTAGCACTCTTCTTCCTGTCACGTAGTCCCAGTCAACTTGGAAAGGTACTGGTAAGATAAAAGATTTATGGAAGTAGTACTTGAGGTACCATCTGGATATGACTTAGCAATTAATTTTATCTCCAAAAGGAACCACGGCTGATATATTCAGGGCACATTTGGCCCTTTCTGTATGCCCTAGAGTGTCTGTACTGAACAAAGCCTTGTTGTGGAAGAACAGGATGATCTCTGGCTGTGGACAAGGGTAGGAAAGTGTGACCGGGTCACCCTAAATGTCCTCCAGGCTGATCACTGAAGGCTAAAAAATTACTGCTTCTGGTATCCTGGTGCCATGGTGGAAGCACGCCGGAGATCCTTGAAAATGTCTGAAGCCTGAACTTTTTTCAGTTTCTTTGTGGTTGGATACCTAAATTTAATTCACAGAGGACCTGCTTTCATTAGAGAAGAAAAATAGTGCATAGTTAAAGTGTTGCTGTCCTTAATTAGGATGTGTTTATTAAGTTTATGGTATTTCCTCACTCAAAGAATGGCATGATGTAAAATATTGTAGTGACTTGGTGTGTGCGTAGTCACCCGTCTTCAGCAAAATTTATGGGGAATTTCAATTATTAAAAGAAAAAAGTCTGTATAAAGATGACTAGGGTGAAAGTAAAGTATCTAATGAGGAAGCTGAAAAAACTAAGTAGACTTAAAACAGTGATAAAAATGAAGAAAAACAGGAAGCATTTCTCATTTGTGAGGGAACAGGCAGATGCTGATTGCTAACTGTCTTCACGGAGAGGAGGAATGACTAATAGTGCCAGGGTTTCAAAGGGTTTACTGATGTGCTTTTAGGAGAGCAATCTCAACCCCACCCGCCTCCGATTATTTTTTTATTATTTTTATTTTCTAATATCACACCTGTATCAATGTTTGCTTGGGTGAATTGGAAGCCAAGTTAACTCGCGGTTCTGTATTAAGTAATATAACACATCCAACTTGTCTTGAGTGACCTCCAGGGCCCTGCAGTGCTGGCTGAACTGTACTAAAACAAACCTGGCCCTGCATTCCTGTGTGAGCTAAGGACCAACTTCTCCCTTTGAAGAACAAACTTTGGGCGGGATCGCAGGCTTTGAAGTTCTCTTTTCTGGAGGTAAGGACCTGGTAACAAGCTCTGCTTAGCAATTGCACGAAGATTGTCTGCAGCACTGGTTCCTCTGTGGAAAGGAATTGCAAATTTAAGGAAAAAGTATCAGATTTTGGGTACTGGAAAGGGAAACAAGCTGCTTTTAGAGTTTGTCCTGTGGAAAATTAATTGCTTTTCTGTAGGAGTGACTTTTCTTTGAGGCGACGAACTATTGTTCCAGAGGGTGTTCTGGCGAAAAGGCTTCTTGCACAACCCAGAGCTGAGAGTCTGACGTGGCTGTGGTGGTTTCAAAGCCCACTTCACTTCTGTAAGTGGTCTCTTTGTTACCTTCACTGAGCAATAGCTGGCTTTAAGCCCTGCTGCTGCTGCAGTTAAGTAGTCGGCGTTATTGCTTCCTGCAGAACTCTTCCAAAGTAAATCCTAAGGTTATTTTTTTCCTCCTCATAGTTTGTTTCTAATCATATCTCTCCTTAAGCAGGTCATCTGCCAAATGACCAGTTCTTCTTTGAAGCAGCGGTTTTAAATTGCCTGTTAAACATAAAACTTCAGAAGAATTTTACATCTACATCGATGCTTACATTTTACTTTCTCAAATTCAGATTTCTCGATTCAGTCTTGCACTCCTGCTCACACCTGTACTGAAGCTTCCTGATTTTAATTCTCTAGTGCTCTGCCACCTATTCAGTAGAGGTGGTGTTGATACGGGAGTTCTGGCATGGTGTTTCCTCTTAGACAGAATGATACTGTCACATGAGTCTGGCATCACCTCATTTATTTTGCCAGACGTAAGCAGATAAAGCGTCTTCTTCTAAAACATCATAGTTTTGCAGGGAAATAGATAAATACCAGTGTCATTTTGTCAGTTTGTATTGCAGATACTCTTGAGATATGCTTGCTGGACTGGAAGGGCTAAGGTCATTTTTACATTTCATTTACAAGGCACTGCATTTCCAGACAGCTGAAAACATGTGAACTGCTTGAAGCTTCTGGGGTTATTTTCTTCTCCTAAAAAATACATATGGATCAAGAGAACTAAATATAATAGGTGGTTTGAAAAAAAGAAATCTCATTTAGCTAAATGAAAAAGTTACTTGGCGTGGTAGAGGTGTCAATGGGACCTTTAGCTGCAATATATATTTATTTACAGGGGTACCTATTTATATATATATTCACTTACTGGGATACCCAAAGTTTTTGTTGGCAAAAAACACACTAGATACTGTGGTTAGGAGCATTTTTCCAAAATGTTTTGTGTTACAATAATACATGGTTTAAATTTAAAACTTTGGATGGAAAGCATACCGGTAGAATAAAATTGGCCTGTCAATGGGAACTTTTGATTTTGAAATGAAAATTCTTGTGAGTTGAAAAGTTTGGGCTTAGTTCTAGTAATAGTAGGGTGAGTTTTGATTTGTCAGCAAGAAAAAAAAACAACTTACGAAACAGAATGGACTCCAGCTCCTCTTTTATCCCAGAGAAGTTGAAAATAGTTCATGGGCTAAATCTTGTGGATAATGGGGATCATCTCTGATAGTATTTATTGTCTTTTATTATAAGAGTTATGCAGCTCCTTTGTCTGGTAGACGCATTCCTGGTCAGATACCATGAACATGCATTTAGTCCAAAGACACTCAGCTGACAAGTCTATCTACAAAAAGACTATTGCAGTTAAAAACACGCAGACTAAACAAATGCGTAAGGTTACAAATATAGACTAATGGCCAAGCTAGGTTTTGTTTGCGCAACAATACGTGTTTTGTTGCAAGGTCCATTGAGCTGGTAGCAGATGACAAACCAAGCTCTTAATGTTTTGTGGTGTCCCAGAGCCCAAGAGCTGTTCCGAAACGTATGTGAAGCATAGAGATGAAAGTAATGAAGAATCGGGGTAACCACGCAGTGGTGGTGACTCTGTGCTACAGTCTTGGTTATAGAGTAATGCAGAAATGTTGGAGAAAAGAGCTACAAGCATGGCTAATGGATTAGAGGCAAAGAGCCTGAGTGTGAAAACTTGTTGACTTCTGTGGCCTAATTAGAAGAAAGTTAAGTCATATAGGAGTATCTTTTAGTGAAGAGTAGGGTTTTTTTTAAAGTGAATACAGCATAGGAATTTGTGGAATATTAACTCCTCTTTGGTTTTTCTATGAAGTACAGATTCTTCAGTTACAGGATGAGGGCTGAATGAAATCCTGTTGTTACACAGCAGATGAGACTCAAATGAGAATTACAGTGGCTGATCTCTGGCTTTACTCTGAATGTTTTTTTTTCTTTCCTCTCCTTTCTCCTTCGTTGGCTTGATCTCCTTAAACTTGTAAATGGGTCTGTCTTTGGGACCTGGTAAATGCTGGTAAATCTCCATTGCTGGTTATGGAATGAAAGTTTTCAAGGCTGGATTTAAAAAGTTTCTGGCTGAAACTGATTATTCTGACTGAATAATCAGGGATTTCAAAAGATGACTGAGCAATATTTATTTTATTGAGGATTGAGTGAGAGGATTTCATCTGCAGTAACATTTTTTTTGATACTTCTGTGGCTTGGTATATTCTGAAGGAGGTAACGGTGGATCGACCTGCACCAATGTAAGTTGCTAGTTACGTGGTTTTAGTTTAGCTGCCTTTAGAATGAGAAACTAACCATCCAAAAAAATAAAAAAATAAACCCACCAAAAAATACCAAACCAACCCCAAAGCCGACTTTTTCTCATTTTTGGTCGTGGACTTGTCAGAGGTGTGCTGGGAGTTAAGCCTATGTCTTTTGAGTCATTTCTTTAGCACCTCGGAAAAATGTTGTAACAAGATGTTTATTTTGGAGTTTCTACTAGTGTGTGCGTAGAAAGATAACCTTCTCAGAGGGTACAAAATAAAACTAAGCCTGTAGCAGAAGTTCCCATTACTTTCTGTTGTTGGAGAAAAGCGTATCACAACAAGCCATCATCTTCAGATAAAACTCAGATGATCTTGTAGATCATTAACCAAGTCTTTGGGTGTTTGGCATGTGACTCACAGTACGCTGTGCTGGCGTGGTTCTTGCGTAACTTCTCAGTGTGCTGTTTGTCCTACCAATAAAAGGCCCATTTAAGCGTACTTCTATGGAAAAGATCTCTTACGTGAATTGCGCCGAAATATCACTTCTGAAATGCAAATGGAATCAATGTTTTAATAGCTATTAAGCAATCAGTTGAAACTGCTTGATCGATTGGCATAGTTCAATCTTGACAGCAGATGCTCATCTCAGAAAGTATGGATGCATGAAGGCGCTTATTCCCCTGGTCATTCAGGACTGTTCTGTAATCACTCTGGGAGCATACAGCAAAAAAAAAAGAAAAGGAAACAAAGCCAAAATACAGTGATGAACATTTTTTCCTGATGGAAATCATAACAGCGGAAGGAAAATAAGGACAATTGCAGCTGTTCGTTTCAGCTTGCTGTTAAGGTGACTTTCCTTTCGGAAAGGCTGTAAACCAGGAATCTCTAAAGAAATATAAAACTTGAATCTCTAAATATAAGAAGCATTAGCAAAATTATTCATCCTCTTAAGGAAAGGCTCCTATTTTAGAAGGTAGGTGACATGGCTAAAATTATAGGACAAAATCTTTTCCCTATTTCATATTTGACAATCCCTTCTGAAACATGCCCTGCAAAACTTATTGGTGTATCTGTTATTTTTAGTTTAGTTATATTTAAAGGGGAGGAGAAAGAAGTAGGCAAAAAAAATCAGGATAAAATAATTTTTCATTATATTTATTAATATTTGTGGGTATAGAGTAATGAAATTTCTGTTCCCAGAAAGTAAAAGCCCCCTTTTTCAGATGCTTTCTAGTATTGCTGTCTTCCAGTGGTTCTTCTTGTATGTAAAGAGTCTGAATTGGTGCCTTTCCCAGCCATGCTGGTGGTGATTACAACTGGAGAAAAAAAAAATTGAATTCATATGCTGGGTTTGTATTGGAACAAGCAAAAAGAGCAGAAAGGAAAGAAAAAAAGGCAAAAAGGAAGGGGAATTATTGGATGGGAATCCATTTTTTTTTTTCCAAATACTACCATGTTTTCCTCTCTTTTTCCATGGAGACTATATTAATACCTGTTAAATATTTAGGCATAAATATGAAAAGTTACCCTCCAAAGATAATTTATGCTTCTTTTTTTAATTGCATTTAATTTTTAATTTAATTGCCTTTTCACATAGTCCTTCAATTGTTCATCACTGAATTTTTCATCTTTTTTTTTTTTTTTTTTGATTCTGAAAAAACTTTTAGGTTTCCTAATAACAGAGTTTATGTATGTTTGGATATGTTTTTTGGATCACTGGCGGCAGATTGCTGGGCTTCTCAAAAGTATCTCTTTAATATTTTTATTTACATAGACGGGTGCAGCTTAATCTCTCAGGATAAAAGCCATCCTGTGGTATCATAGCTCATAAACCCGTGATTACAGTGTCAAGGTATTTCCTGTTTTATGAAAACCATTCTCTGCCTCCAACTTGATAACTGGTTGGATTTTCTTGAGTAAGTTATCAGGCTGTTCGGACAAAATTAGAACAATAAACTGAATATTTTAATATTTGAAAGAATCCTCCTCTGTAATCTGCCAGTAGATTGTGTTAAGCTCTCTGTATGTGAATTCAATGGAGACTGGCTTATAGTGGGATAATGTAATGCCACATCCAGATTGGGAAGATAACATTTTCCTTTTGTACAATAGTGCACTGAGTTCTTGAGGGCTGCCTTTTATTTAAATGCCACTAAATTAAATGTATTTGAAAACATCTTCTGCTTCACTGTTTATAGTTAGTGGGGCTTTTCTGTCTCTGATGAGTAGTTCAAACATTGTTCTTTTGAGTTTGGGACTTGCCTCCATTTGAGTATTGTTCTCTATTTTCATGTGAAGATGCTTGTCCTGCTTGAAACAAACTTCCTGCCTGGACACCAGCTCTTAGGGCAGTACTGGAGCTCATTCAGCGTATTTCCTTTATTTATAAGGCAGTATAAATTCCTAAATGCTATCAGGCCTGAGGGGTTTTAAGCAATTCATAGCTAAAGATGATGCAGTGGATAAGTTGTAGTCTTTCTAGTCTTCACTTTTTATGTCCAAGTGAAACATTTGTTAACGGGGGGGTGTTATTTGTAGGAAGATAATTAAAGCTGCCTGAAGGACAGTGCTCAGGTTGAAGGCAAGACAAGAAATTGCAAAAGCGAGGAGTGAATGATGGCTCCTGCTTGTGTGGTTTTCATGCTCACACTGAAGGGCTGTGTTGCAGAGAGCTTTACAAGCCTCGGATGCTTCGTGTTTGTAGAGTGGGAACTTTTGCAGGGTGTTTGCCAAATTCTGAAGGAGTCTGAAATTCCATGGTTGTTCTTTAAGGTAAAAACATAGAGATTTAAGGGAGAAGATTGTCTATTTGGCCATTTAAAGTCTTCTTTTAATATGAGACAGATACCTCACTTAGCAACTGGGAGTAAGTTACATCTGGAAATGCAGTAGGATTGTCCCAGTCCTATACTACATACAGGTTGCTTTCCTGGCTGTTTGGTTCTGACAATTTTTCTTCAGAGGGATATACTGAAGAATCTTCCTTTTTGTTCTTTGTTCATTCAACCAATGCAGCTTTTTTTTTTTTGTTTGTTTTTCTCTTTCTACTTTACAAGATGAAAGTGAAGCCCTTTGGGTATGAGATCAGGACTTTCCTATGTTTACATTATGTTCTGCTGTGGCCAAGGCATCCATACACTTCATCTTAATAACTTAAGTAGGTTCTCATGAAGTAGGGCATAGTTCACACCTTGAACGTTGATTAGCTTCTGAGTAATTAATATAAACAAAATAAATGTTGTCTTGATCTTTTAGTAGAGCTAGAGGTCAGTTGTACTCTGAAACTTCCATGCACCCAAGTATATTCTCTCTTATACCATTGTAAATGTAAAATACCAGGTAAAGGCAAAGCGTAAGTGAATTTTCTAGTTACTCAGCATTAAATGGTTTGGTGTTTTGTTTTTTTCTTTTCCCCTCTCCAAAACTTTTATTCTATGGGGAATTTTGTCTTGGAGCAAAACCAAATGTTGACATTTCAAGTGGATCAGGAAATTGTGTATTCAAGCAGCTTCTGGGTATGTGAAAAAATTGAGCTCTTCAGTGTTCTCAGGCTCATTTGTTTCCGCTAATTCCTACTTATGTCCTCCATGCTAATCCTTTGTGATGGAGAGCTTTATTTTTATCCGCAGGTAACCACAGGCATAGTCCAGCTCTTCTTAATAGAGTTCCTGGCTGTAAGGGAAATGCGTTAAAGCTGTCTAGAAGGAATAAATATCAATATTGACCAAGAAGTGACGAACTCTGACTTCATCAATGTCAAAACTTTACAGCCCAAGTCACATGTAGGCAGGGGAATTTTCCTGAAGCCTTCAAGGACCTTTATTGCTTGCTTTTTGATAGTCAGCCTGTGTTTTGGTATACGTGTGCAAACAGAAATCTCGGTTTCTAGCCAAATTATTTCCCCTAATGTCAGTTAAAGGATCATAACATTACCGGTCTGTCTGCAAACAGAAGGAAATGCTGTTTATTAAGAAGGAGCTTCTGTGTATGGTCTTGTGATTACATGGATGGTCCTACTGAAGCAAATCAAGAGCATCAGGCCCACCCTTTGAACCTCTGTCTTGCTGCAGCTGAATTTGCGTTTCTTTCTAGTACTGTTCTCTGTGCTGTCTCATGGGTGTCATACTTCAAGGGAAACCAGCTGCTGTGATCTTTTTGGACTTCAGCAAGGCTTTTGACATGGTTTTCCATAGGATCCTACTGGACAAAATGCCCAGCATACTCCTTACCAAAAACATCATACGATGGGTGAGCAATTGGCTGACGGGCAGGGCTCAAAGGGTTGTGGTTAATGGGGCCACATGTGGCTGGTGGATGTCACTAGTGGGGTCCCTCAAGGCTCCATTTTAGGGCCAGTCCTCTTCAATGCTTTTATAAACTATTTGGATGTAGGACTAGACGATGTTCTGAGCAAATTTGCTGATGACACCAAACTTGGAGGAGTTGTGGACTCTGAGGGTGGAAAGGCCTTGCAGAGAGACCTGGACAGATTGGAGAGCTGGGCAATCACCAACTGCATGAAGTTTAACAAAGGCAAGTGCCGGGTCCTGCACCTGGGACGGGGCAACCCTGGCTTTACGTACAGACTGGGCGATGAGACACTGGAGAGCAGCGTAGAAGAGAGGGATCTGGGGGTTATGGTTGACAGCAAGTTGAATATGAGCCAGCAGTGTGCCCAGGCAGCCAGGAAGGCCAACCGTATCCTGGGGTGCATCAAGCACAGCATCGCTAGTTGGTCGTGGGAGGTGATTGTCCCGCTCTACTCTGCGCTGGTGCGGCCTCACCTCGAGTACTGTGTGCAGTTCTGGGCACCACAGTACAAGAAGGACATTAGACTGTTGGAGAGTGTCCAGAGGAGGGCAACGAAGATGGTGAAGGGCCTAGAGGGGAAGACATATGAGGAGCGGCTGAGGGCACTGGGCCTGTTCAGCCTGGAGAAGAGGAGGCTGAGGGGGGGGACCTCATCGCAGTCTACAACTTCCTCATGAGGAGGAGTGGAGAGGCAGGTGACCTTTTCTCTGTAAACACCAGTGATAGGACCTGCGGGAACAGTGTTAAGCTGAAGCAGGGGAAGTTTAGGCTGGACATCAAGAAGAGGTTCTTCACCGAGAGGGTGGTTGCACACTGGAACAGGCTCCTCAGGGATGTAGTCACTGCACCAAGCCTGTCTGAATTTAAGAGGCGTTTGGATTGTGCAGTCAGTCACATGGTCTAAACTTTTGGTCTAAAATTAGACCTGAGCAGTGCCAGGAGTTGGACTTGATGATCCTTATGGGTCCCTTCCAACTCGGGATATTCTATGACTCTATACTTCATTTTCTTTCCTGTTTTGGCTACCGCCTTAGGGCACAATTCCTGTTTAACTTTGCATGTGCTTAGATTCAGACTCTCTTTTAAAAGAGAACTAGAATTCAGAAGGGAAAATCTAGGTGGTACATTGTGTTTGTGCTTATTCCTCCTGCTCAAATTACAGTAAAAAGAAAGCCTTGAAAGAGATCTGGCTTTATGGGCTGTCTCAAAAACTTTCTGGACAATTTTGCACTTTTGTTTATTTTGAATACAGTACTAATATACTTCTACCACTCACCTTTGTAGTTTTCCACACAACATGTTTACTTTAAAAACTCAGAATTTGGGACCGTTTTCAGACTTAGGTATCAGAATAACATCACTTTTTTCAGTGTTTTCTGGAAGACCTTTTCGGCTCCTTAGTGTTCAAGGTGTTATATTCCCTCAAGACTTCAGGTAACAGCCTGTTTTGCATTCTTCTGTGTGCTCAGCATTAAGAGATTTAAAACTAGTTTTTCCAGTGGAAGATACCTTGGAAGTGTGTGTGGGAAGTCATGTTTAGAAGCTGCGGTGAAAGCCTTTGCAGAGGTGTTAGGTAAGGAACAGATTTAAATCTGGCTGGAGGAAATTTTTACTCTCCTAAACATCAACAGCGACTCCATAAGTGACCTGGGGTCTCATTCTCCAGGGTGGCCAGGGACAGAGCTCCAGGAAGCAGCTGGGGACAGCTGATCCCATGGCTGGGAAGGGAAGGGCAAGCTTGGTCAGGTTGTGGTCCTGTCTGGAACAAGCCATCAGGTGGGCTGCAGCCACCCAGCTGTAGGTCAGGCTGGCTAGATCAGACATAGGCCTTCAGTTCTTGTCTTAGAAGACTTCAGAATCACAGAATCATTAAGGTAAGCCCTCCAAGATCACCTGGTCCAACCACCCCCCTACCACTAATGTCACCCACCAAACCGTGTCCCCAAGCGCCACATCCAACCTTTCCTTGAACACCCACAGGGACGGTGACTCTGCCACCTCCCTAGGCAACCCGTCCCAGTGCCTGACTGCTCTTTCTGAGCAGAAATGTCTGTTTCCAATGTGAACCTCCCCTGGCATAACTTGAGGCCATTCCCTCTAGTTCTATCACTGGTTACCTGTGAGAAGAGGCCGACCCCAGCTCCCCACAGCTTCCTTTCAGGTAGCTGCAGAGAACAATGAGGTCTTCCCTGAGCCTCCTCTTCTCCAGACCAAACACCCCCAGTTCCCTCATCCGCTCCTCACAGGATGTGTTCCAGGCCCTTCACCAGCTTCATAGCCCCTCTCTGGACATACTCCGGGGCCTTGATGTCCTTCTTGTAGTGAGGGGCCCGAAGCTGAACACAGTGCTTGAGGTGTGGCCTCACCAGAGCTGAGTAAATCTGGCCTTGCTCATTTATCAGGCTGGCCTCTTGCAAGATCTGCTTTTCCCTTCTTTTTCCAGTGGGTTTCTTACAAGCTTTAGGGTCCTAAGGTCCATTTGGCTCCAAATTCTTTGCTTATGGCAATCGCCACAGAATTTTGAAAATGCTTCTTGGCTGTGCTGCTCCTGACTGGGTGAAGAATACAAGATTTCATATGTTTGCTGGAAGAGCCTTCGTGATACAAATGGTGCTGCAGGGAATGATACAGCCATAGGAGTTTTGAACTGCTTAAAATAAGGCAAAACATAAAGAAAAACTGAAATTAGTTTTCATTGCTTGGCTTTAAAAAATTCCCTAATATTATTCTTTCATTGTTGATCTTATTGTTCTTGCAATTCCTTTGATTGCAAATTATTTGATATAGTTCTGCCACTCTTCCCTGTTACCTTTCTTTTTTTGCAAGGGTGAAATTGTTTCATCCTTCGATCCAGGGTTTGCAGTTTTATCTAGCTGACTGTGTAAAAAGGCATGTTGTTGGAGTGGGACCAGGTCCTTCCAGACAAGGAAGTAACTGGTCCTAAGAGAAGGATGGCTATCTCTCTGTAGTAAGTTTTTCACATTATGTCTGATATTATTTTGACCTTCATTATATAGACTGAGACCTTGAGGATAGTTGAGATTCTAATTTAAATTCATTGCATAGTTTTGACGGGGGGAGTTCTGCATATTCCCACCTATGAGTGCTACCAGTGGTCTGCACAAGGAGACTGTGCAGAAAAGTAAATTATGCATTTTCTGCATGTTTATGTAGATTAAGATGTGTGGGTGAGCAAAAGACTGTCCATAATTCCTCCAATATAATTAATCCCTTATGCAAGGAAAATTCTTCTTTCTGCTTTTTACCCTTTTCAACAATATGTTAGTTGTAGGAATAGTCGGTTCGTGGTTAGAATGTAATTGTGTCGTGGTTTATATTGTGCTGTGCAAGATTAGATTAGCATACAAATTCCATAAAACAAGCAATACTATTGTTCTAGCATTCGGTTGCTGTAGCAAATGATTTTGGGGGCTGGATTTAAGCATCTCAAGTGGGAGAACGAGGAGAATATATGTTCCATTGTGGCTTCCAGACCACAGTATAATAAGGATTCTGATGAAAACAAAGTAGGTCATGGCACAGACTTCTCCTAAAAAAAAAAAAAATGGAGATTTCTAATAACTCACAGTGCAACAGAAAGAACAAATATGAACGTGAGATTTGAGGAGAAAGTGTGAAAGTACTGACCTCCTCCTTCCCCTACACCCCAATCTCCCTTGTTCTTACCTAGCATAATGAAGCAAGGGCATCTCTTCTTTTCTTTATTCCCCCTTATTTCTGATTTCTACATCACTGGTTAAAGAACTTTTTTTTCTGGAGGAAAACAAATCAAAAGTTATACAAAACTGCACAGATGCATAAACGTTGTGTAATAAACGTTGTGTAATGCTTTCCCAAAAGCCGTTCACTGAATTTTTGACCTCTAAAATGTGATAAAACAGCAATTTCCATTATTCACTCTGTAGGTAAGCATTTAAACTACATGCATGCTTTTTTTGATGGGGTATCCTCATTTTCTGTGCTAAGAGGAAGTAACCCAGAGACTACCCAGAGAATTTATAGACATCCATTTATATCCTTTTTCAATCATTCACCATCATTTTTGTTTTAACTATTTGATTATTGTTTATTATGAGTATTTTTACTTACACAAGTTTTCACCATTTCTGGGCATCCACACCATCTTCCTTTATACCTCTCTATATTTTACTCTGCATGCTTTTAGATTAATTTCTTTAGCGGTTACCAGAATTTCAGTCAGTGTTGAAGGACTCAGATGGATTTCATATTTTTAGTTCTGTTTTCCAGTTTTGTTTTACTGATACTTTGATACCTTTGATACTAATGTACTGATACCTTGTCTCTCTTCTGGCCGCCATGGAGTAGTGTCCTGAGGTTTCTCAAAGGACTGTGTACAGTGACTCAAAGGTCTATTTTAAATTCTGTTCCTGATGGGAGGTAGGCTCTAAGTTACCTTCATCATGTGCGTCTTCATGTGGCAGATATGTTTTCCTAATACACGCTGACCTGTGTCTTTTGGCATGGATTTCTACCTTTCCTGTTCTACAGTCATTCGCAATGATTTTGTGATACTGTAACTCTTGGTGATCAGTAGCTCCCTGAAAAAAAAACAACACACAAATGTAACCAGATCATTTCCAGATTTTCTATAAATGGAGGCCCTGTGCGAAGAGACCATATGAAAAGTGTTGATAAATGATGTTAAATGTTCAAAAGAGTGTAGTTGGAGTTGTATTCTTGGCTCTCTGTTATTTCCTTTGTTCGTTCACAGTTCTGTTCTGTAGCGACCAAAGGCTGGCTCCAATGGCTATTTGAAGTCTTGTGCATTTAATCTTTTTCTCAATCAAGTCTGGGGAAGAAAAGTGAAGGTGCTAGAGCAAAATTCCTTATGTCCTACATGTTTGGAAAAGTTGCAGTTCCCTGTCAGAAAGGAAAACACTGTTTGTCTGTCTTGAGTCTCATTTCCCTTGGTCCCTTTGCAGCCACTGAAGAGCAATGTTTCCTTCTCAGAGTTTAAGGTAGAATCAGTTTTGTCTTCCAAGAAACAAGTCAGAAGGAGACCATTGAGGCTTAGGTGGAAGTGATGTTAGGTGTTTGCTGGATGATGATTAGGAAAAAATGTTTTGCTATAATTTGTGGTTATTGAGTGAGTTGGGACAACTAAATTGAAAGGTAAATCACAGTTAAAGTGAAGTTATGGTTCATTTGTATCTGTTTAATGCCCTAAAAAGCATAAGTACTTATGATGGGACAGATGCATAATAATATAGACCATATACGGAAGTATTAAATGACAAGGAGTCTCTTCCTGTAAAGCCAGTGTACCTGAGAACAGTGGACATGTAACATAGCACTAAATTGCTTATGAAAACCTTCAAAATCTAGGAAGAAGTGGTCTTTGATCCAGATTTCTGAACTAGATGTACTTTGTAAAGTATGTATGTACTCACTTTGTACTGACTAATAAACTGTAGCAGAACTTGACACAATAAAACTTACTTTGTGTTTATAAATGGTCCAATAGGTGGAAGGAGACATCTGTGGATGCAATCAGGGTAGTTACTCACGTGACATAAACCAATGTGTTTTTTTTTTTTTTTTTTTCTTTTTTTTCTGCAACTCTGAATGCTTTGTCACACTTGCACAGTCGCTCATCTTTACAGGTTCCCTGCCCTGAATCAGTGTGCAGTGAGCTGAGCTGTTCTGTGGCACAGTTGCACTCTCAAGGAGAAGTTTAAAAAAAAAAGTGCTAAAAGTAACATATTTTACCTTCAGTGCTCTATCCCATTTTGTGAAATTGGCTTAAAATTTCTTAGACTCTTTTACTTGGTTAATGATCTAGCTTCCAGTACACTAACTTCTTTTGTGTTTAAACCTTTGCCAGGACGGGAGCAGTTTCATGGCCTTGGGTCTATGTACTGCAGAGGAGCAGCTGCCGTGATCCTCACGTACGATGTGAACAGCCTCCAAAGCCTGATGGAGCTGGAAGACAAATTCTTGGCGCTGACGGACAGTGCAAGTGCTGACTGCATTTTTGCTATTGTTGGAAATAAAGTTGACCTCACTGATGACTGTGCTTTGCCACCGGATGAAAATAGGCCTGAAAAGTCTGTTGCCAGCTGTGGCGCAAAGGTGCGAAAACAAGTCCGTGCAGAGGATGCGATTGCACTCTATAAGAAGATACTGAAATACAAAATGCTAGATGAGAAGGATGTTCCAGCCGCTGAGAAAATGTGCTTTGAGACCAGTGCAAAAACAGGATATAAGGTGGACTACTTGTTCGAAACTGTGTTTGAGATGGTAGTGCCAATAATTGTAAGGCAGAAAGCTGAGGGGCCACCGCAAACTGTAGACATTACTGACTACAAGCCAGCAAAAAGGACAAAATCTGGTTGTTGTGCCTGAAACATTTATGTGACGTAAGAAATGGGAGGGACTGTTCACTCTAGCAGACTGAAGACTAAGAAGTTCTTACAGTTCACCAGAAAACAAAAGTGAAAGAATAAATAGACTGTAATGGTTTATGTGGGAGAAAATAAAAAGCCCCACCCACAGCCAAGTCTCCTGAATATTAAATGTTTCTGGGAAACTCTGTGTATGAGAATGTGAGTGAAATTATGGAGGAGGACTTGCCAGTTTCCAAGGGCTCAGAAGGCAAATTGTGTTAGTACATTTGGTAAAGACAATCATTTGAACAGTTGTGAAGGAGTCTTATTTTTAATGACTCACCATTTCATGTTGCATATAAATGATCTATTTGTATACTCTATACAGTTTTCAAATGATAATCATCTTCCCCCTTGTGATTCTAACTTTGGAAGATTGAACACATGGTACTTTTTTATTCTTAAAGAGAAAAAGAAAATCCAGATATAATTTATATTTGTAGCTAATAAAGTGATTACAGTCTTCTTATGTCAGATATGACACTGTAAGATTCAGAAGCTGTACTATTAAAATCACTGTGGATATGTGCTCTTCGTATGGAGACTTTATTTACGTGAATTGTAATGCTGGCTTTCATGTATTAACAGAGCAACATCATAGATCTTGCTGCTGTAAATGGAAGTTGCAGAAGGAAGTTTTTTCCTTCATTTGTCTCGTGTTGTTTCTTTATGTGGAGAAGCAAATTTTTTTTTGTTTCCTTTCTGAGAAGGAGGGAAAGAAACGAGCATGATACCTCTTTATGGTGACTGATACCATAGTGTTGAAAACCTGGGTTCTTCATTCCTTCCAACTCCTCCTTGGCTATGCCCAGACAAATCCATGTATTTGATTTTTATCAGCTCTGCTATACTACCTGGGGGGGAGCGAGAACTGGTATTTTCTGATTTATAACAGGAGGAAGGGAAGAGAAGGTGCATGTTGTATTCCTTTGTGCAGCTTTCTATTGTACTAAAGAGGTGCATGGTGTCCCTTCTGACTGCAGTAGAGGACGGGTTATTACTTCATACTGCTCCTAGAGCTTCCCAACCCCCCCAGCTACAAAGAACTCATGCAGTGGTGCAGTATCTCACACTGAGACATGGTAACCAGAGAGAAGATGGTTAGTAAAAACAAAACATTGCTACTACTGGGGGAAAAAAAATATAGCTCATGTGTTTCCAGTTCTGCAAGTTCTTGTGTAGAGTCTCCTTCGTCTTCCTATGGATGCTTCTGGCTTCATTTCCTAAAACTAAAAGGTTAGCTGTTCATATGCTTTGTCATTGCCTTTTTCTGTCCCACCCAGCTCATGGTTGTGTAGTAGATAGGAAGACCATTGCTAAATAAATAAGAAATTAAATTATTATTAAGTATATCTTAAATATTTTTATTTTCACAAGTATGTCCTCTTGAGCAGTTTAGCTTCTCTGCAGCAAGTTGAAGGTCAAAGCAGCTTTATTTGCTGCTTTCACGTTAGCAGAGTACATAGTGGGGAAGAATGGCTTGTGAGAAGAGTCTCAGTCACATTTAAGGGTTATCTCTTGGGTTTGTTAAGGGTTTGCGGTTTAACACCTGCCAATCTGTCAGACTTAATTGTGCAGGCTCTGTGGTGTTTAAAACATCAGCTGTGTTCAATTAAAAACTTAGCAGTTATTAAAAAAAAAAAGTTCAAGGCCAGTACCAAGAGGTCTTTCTGGACTGGGAAGAGACAAAAAGGCTTGCTTGATCTTGTTTGTGACCAAATCGATCTGCCAGCACATCTGTGAAAAGTCTGCCACTAGCTTTGCTGCATTTGGTGACAATTGAACTTTGTGTGCTGGCGTGCAAAGGCTGTGCTGGAGCCTTTGGTCACTTGTTGCAAGATTCTTTACACCTCGAACAGGAAAAAATGTTTATAAACCTAACATCTAACACTTCATAAGGTATAGGTACTCAAAATTCAGTTTCTCCAGCATTTTATTCAAAGGAGATCTTCAGGAATTCCTACACTCTTTCCAAAAGCTATAACCTGGGTATTTTTACTGAAGGGGTTGAGACAGGAAGCTGTCCTGCATGCAGTACCTTTGCCTAAAGGGCTACAATTGTCTGGCATGATGTTAATGGCTTTTCTGGTGTTGCTGGCTATTGCTCCTTGAGAAATGCATGGGTTACAACAGGCGGTCACTCTCAACCTTGTGTTGGACAAGGGGGTTGCACAACAGAACACAGGAGACTCAGTAATGCATGGGGACTATTAATAAGATGTTAGAAGGGAATCTGGACTATTCAATGTACATGCTAGTCCCATTTCTTCACTACTTTCTGAAGTCAGATTGTGCCTCCAAACAAAATTGGAAGGCTTTTTGGGGTTTGATACAGGATTTTTTTTAGTAGTAACTTGAGTTCTGCTGCAGTTGAGCTCCATTTAACAGCACAGTGTTGATGCTCTGCTGCAACAGTGCCTATGCTGTCTTCATGTCTGCAAGTGTGATCACAGAGCATGATTCAACCCTTGATGCTGAAGTTGCACAGATTATTTTCCTGTTTAGTGGTACTTCTTTATCAACAGAGATATTTAATACAATACGTCCTGCTCTTGTGCTTCCTACATGTCCTGTATAAATTTGTTTATTTCCTTGCTGCTTCTGCAGTAGCATCCTGGTATCCCAGCACTGCAAAAGGCATTTTATACCCCCCTTCCTACATAATTTTACTAGAAAATTCTGCTTGGCTTAATGAGGGGGAGGAGTAGGATTTTCCCTGCCCTTCCAACCTTGCTTTTCCCACTGATAATTTTGATAGGAGGCCTGGATTCGGGCCTTTCGTGGCTGCATGGGGAGGGCTCTGCATGAGGGTTAGCAGTGGTGTATGAACCCTGACGGGGAGGGAAGCTTATTTTACAAATATTCATTTTTTCTGCTCTTCCTTGTTTTGCTAGACCAGATTATGTGGAGCGTGTAAACAGTGAAATAGTTGCTATTTTTTTGTAACACCACCTGAATGTGAGCTATGGGCCTTGCCAGGCTGGTGCCCATCTGCTTTGGCTTGGCTATGCCACTGTCCATGTCACGGTGGAAAGCACAGCACCATGGGAGCAACAGCATTCAGACCAAACACATGGCAAGTGTGTGTCTTGAAGGTGGTGTCAGAGAGAGGCCAAGGCAAGGTTTCAGGCTCTAGTAGCCAGATAAGGTGCAGCCAAACCCATACAGCAGTCGGTGACCACACCACCTCTCTGCTGGCAGCGGTCTGATACCGCCTGTTATAGGGTCATGTTTACTGCCTGCACATTGCTGATTTTCTGTTCCCACATGCCTTGGACAAGCCCAATCACTGTGTGAGAAGACATGACAGATTTGGTTAATACAGAGAGAAAACTTTTTGGTGTCAAGTAGCCAAATTGCATTGACTTCACTATAGCTATGCTTATACATGTATATTGATGCACCATTACCTATGGAGGGGAATATAACCTTGCTGACCTTTTCCAGGCTCAGCAGCATGTTACACTTCAGCATGTTTTCAGACAGAGAAGTGTAGGAAACAAGCAGAATGCTTGGAAGCAAAATTTTTGACTATTACTCAGAAACAGGCAAAATACTTGTGGTTTTCACATCCTAGGCTGGAGTGGTACAGTTCAGTGAAAAGATTGTTTTGAAAAGTCCTGTTTCCTGAATAAAAATGTTTTAACTTCCTGGGAGTAGGTGCTTTGGGGAGGCAAATTTATCTAGGCAGTTTCAGACAAAGCATTTCCCCTGCAAGTGCAGTGCCGTGCTCCAAGGTAGCTGGCAGGCTGAAACCCTCTGGCTGCTGCAAGCATCCCACGTGTTCGTGTGTACTTGCTCCCTCCCCTTCCCAGACAGTGAGTAAGCGTTGTTTGGAGAAATGTGTATAAGTACATGGACCTGAAGCACATGACGTACACAAAGAAAGTACAAAAGTTCACTGTGGTGTGGCATAGTTTTTTTTTTTTTTTCTTCTAACTTCCTGAGTGCATTTCAGCTCACCACTGCTGATGATACTGTGCTGAGCAAACTTGCTTAGAACAGCTTATGGGAGTCAGAAAACTAATAGACAACACAACTCGTGGAGAAAGACCTATCTGCTGAGGCTTTACACGCAAAAAAAAAAAAAAAAAAAAGCTGTATAGGGACATTATGCAACATAGCAGCCATTAAAGTCTGAATAGTTAGCTGTTGTTGCTGACATAATTGTTTTTTACAGGTTTGTATAACCTGTACTTGAATTCTGTTGAAAAAAAATTCACGTGCTGCACTGCAGGAGTTGCACGCTATAAAAATCACAAGTGATTTAACTGGTCATCCGACAACCACTGATGACCTGGAAGAGGTAAATTGATGATTATGGGGTGTTTGTTCCTGCAGTGTGTAATTTAAAAGGATTGGCAAATGTGGAATAGATTTGGCTAATGTGCACTGCAATGTTTTCAGTTCTAGGTATTTTATTTGGCTGAAACAAATACCAATGGAATTAATTTGTTCAGAGGCTGCCTTTCATAGCTAAAGCATGGCCAGAAAACTGATTTTAAGCTCATGTAATTTCTCACTTCATGGATATATCTAATTATACGCACAACTAATCTCAGCTAGAAACTGTGCTAGCTCAGAACTTTAACTGAAGTTACACTTTAAGTTTTTTGCAGAGGTAACACTTGTCAAGTCTGGTTAATGTTGGTTTCTTGAATGTTGTGGAACATGAATAATACTTTGCTTTAATTTGCAGCATCACAATTTATTGGCTTAAATTCCTCTTTCTAACAACAGATTAAATACTTCCATCTCCACAGTTCAGCTTAAAGGAGCAATTTTAGAACTGCACTTCCCTTCTGGAATGGTTTAAGTGCCACAAAATGTATTCCTGGTTGAAGAAGTAGAATGGAGCATTATGGTAATGCTTTTATTTTTCTTTCTGCCTTAGGTGCAAACAAAGTAATTCAAAAGAGCAGTCCATATGCATTTTATAGAAAACAAACAAACAAACCACTTTACAAAATGGCAATCACCAACAAATAGAAGTGTGGAAAAAAAACAGATTTTATTTATGATACAGTGAGGATGGAATGTAATTACAAAAGCCAATAAGCACCTGAAGCAGGAGTGAACAGTTGAAAAATCAATTGTCATTGTTATAGAAGTCTCTTTGATTTCAGTTTTTAGTGTTTGGGTATATAAGGAGATTGTGTCAATGGGAAGAGAATCATTTGCAGCTGTGCTTTTGCCCCCTCTCCTGTAATGGAGAGAGACAGCTTTGTGTTAAATGGCTTCTTTAGAAGGGAAGCGCTATCTGTTGTGGCCATTTCTCAAGCCTGGCATGCAATGACATGGTTTTCTATGGAAAAAGATTGTGCCAAATAAATGCTCTGCTTCCTTCCCCTTTGCTTTTGCAAGGAAGGATGTATGCAGGCAGATACGCTGGTCATCACATTGCCACACGTCCCCAGCTGCCAGGACTACATGCCCCCTGACAGACAACTGGCAGGTCTGCAAGTTTTGACCTTCAAGGTAACATGGCATTGAACAATAGGCTGTCCTGGAAGACCTACCCTACGTGTGACAGCAGCTCCAACAGCACATGGGTAAGACCTGTTTGTGATGAGTAACCTGGTTTCAGAGGGGAAAAGCTGCAATGCAAAAAATACTCAGTGATGTGAACTGAGTAACATGACACAGACCAATGTCCACAACACGGTGGAGAAGGAGACCTTTGTAACGATCCTTTGGCCTGGAGTATGTCTAGAAAAAAAACCACCGGACTTGTAAAATAATATGCTGATCTTCATCATGTAGTCTCCTAACCAAAACAGGAAGAGATGTGCATTTTCTGGTTACTCTTTTTGGAAGGCTTGTGTGCTTCTCTGCTATTTCCAGTGATTAAGTGCTAAAGAGTGGTGAAGCTTAAAAAAAACCAACAAAACACAACTATAAGAAAAAGATGATTGTTCTGGGTGTGTGTTTGAAATGCCCAAGCATAAAATACTGTCATTAAAGTTAGGTTTTAATGCTGGACATGAGCACCTTCCAGTGTACATTTTCAGTACTGTGCTAGGCTTTTAAGGCTTAGTGTGATCACAGTGTGTTAATTGTTTGAATGAATGGTAGCTGTTAGTGTTTAGTGTTGTGACAAATACAGTTAATAGAAAAGATGCATACTTTATCTTAAAGTAAATGCAGTGGGTATCTGACCAAGTTATTCATTTACTGCTGAAGTTTTTGTGTTTCAAAGCTGAGTATTTGTAACATTTGGCAAATGACAGAATGTTAGACTAGCAAAAAAATACATATATACTGTATAGCAGGAGAACACAACACTAGGTCTGTGTGTTAGACTTGATTTCTGTTACACTTAATTTGCTTTTACAGACACTTACAATTAAATTTCCATTCAGCTTTTGAGGTAATAAGTTAAAAAAAGCACCAACATGATTTATTCAAATGTCTAAACATCATAGAAGGTTTCATAGTACAAGAACTACAGGATAAGCAGGTTCCTTATACTATGAAAGAATTCTATAAATTTTTCATACAGACTTGGCATCTGCTGATATGGCTTCGGATGAGTCCTGCCTTGAGTGTATCTGCTGAGGGCTTGCTTTGGAAGGACTGGTCAATCGTAGTGAGCCAGAAGCTGTATTTATTTGCAAAGTAATGACAGGTTCCACGTGCACCGTTGCATTCGATGAAAGGAGTAGCTCTGAAATCTTCCAGGCAGCTCCCAGGAGAAACCAGCGACTGTCCTCCACCTTCATCACCAGCTGCAGTGTGCTAAGAGAGACAAGAAGGGCAGCGTTCAGAGTACAACCTCAGGCAACGCTGTCAAAAACTTACATGTGGGGAAAAGAGAAAAAACACTAGAAGTGCTCCTAATCCTTAACTCCAGAGCAGAGAGAAGGCTAATCCTGCAACCATGTAAGACGTAAGGGTTTGGCTGTCCTTTATACAAAGGAACAATCTCATATGCTGATGCCACTTCTGACAAACATCTTTACTATAGTTAGGATTTTCACTGTTTCTAGTCTTAGACCTGGAGAATCATTTGGGTGAGAAGCGCTCTGGCACTTGAGCCAGTTCTCTGCTCAAAGCAGACTCAGCTTCAGCGTCACACTAGGTTGCTCCAGGGCACTGTGGAGTTGTTGATACCTCCAAGGATGGAGTTTCCACAGTCTCTATGGGCAGCCTCTGGTTGCCATCATTAAGTAGAACATTTTGTCATATAGCTAACTTGAATTTCCCTCATTATAAAGCCTTATGTACTCTGCATTGCACTTAAGCAGCACTGTGGGAAAAAAAAAAAAAAAAAAAAAGCTTCTATACAGATAACTTCCCTGTATCATATATTCATTAACAGCACATTGTAACAGCATCATGCACCTTTAAACCACTCAACTGTTTCCTTTAACACGTACTGTGGTAACAAACTGAATGTTACTTACGTTCTGCCAAAGGGATCTCTAACAAAACAGGCATTTCCACAGTCCCTTTGAGGGCTGTACAGCTGCATATTTAAGTGCTGTTGCTTAATTTTCTGTTAAAAACTGAAGGTATTTGCAATACAAATGAAAGCAGCTGGAAAAGTTGCTAAATAGTTTTGTAAATGTGGGAAGAAATCTGTTGGCCTTGGTTTATGCTCAGAGGCCTGCTGTGTCCATATAAATGGGTAACACAAGCGGCCACCTTTTAATGGGGTAAAGGATCTGACCTCTGATCCCTTCTAGCATCCTTCTAGATAAACAAAGTTGGTAAGAAGAAGGGCTAAACTGTTCATAGTTTTGAGGCCTCTGCAATTGGAGCTGGAAAGCAGCTGGTACAAGCTGCACATGCTATCTAAGAAGTGGCCTGGGAGTTCGACAACCTCAGTGCAAGGGCTGTGGCCTTCCTGTGCTCAGTGTAGTCTCCAGCTTTGTGCCTGTGATAGCTTCTCATTTACTAGCCAGGGCTTCTTATCCCTCAGTAAGTTCAGTGCTCTCTCTGCATTAAATCTTACTGACTTCTGAGGTGGTTTGGGCAGGAGTCCACAGTGACTCCCTTCAGGATTGTACCTTAGCCAGGGGAAGGAGGTAATGAATTTAAGCCAAGAAGTAAAAGAACATGTACTCTGAAATAACCACAAGCATGCCGTACTTCTCCTTCAAGAGTTGCATAAGAAGCAAAAAAAATGTGTATGCCAAACACGTCATTTGATCTGAGCACTAGATGGGAAAATGTGAAAGCTTTAATCTTCTGAAACTCCTCTCACTGTACGTTCCTTGGTGCTGGCAGACTTTGTCCCTGCAAAAGCTTCTTGCTAAGGTGACAACTGTGCCCTTAACAATGCTGAATGTTTACATGGGCTTTACAAACAATCAATCCTTGGAATTCCTGTGAAGTAACTATGAGATCCGTATCGGGGCTTTTCAGAGAAGCAAAAGAAAGGTCAAACATAATACTGGACAAAAATTGGATCTGCCTTTTCTCAAATCTTTTTTCTACAACTAAATGAAAAATATCCAATTTCCTTTTATTTTTTTTTTCTTTCCTGAAAAGTTGAAGCTTTTGGAAAGCAAATAATCTGCAGGAAGGGCTGACTACAGCTATTCCATGATGTTTTCTGCCAGAAAAATCTTACTCTTTTCCAGCCTTGATTACTTCATCATTCAATCCAGCATTTAATGCATTAACACAATATGGACATATTGTTGCAGGTTTTGACTCTAGTGTGCATCAAGCAAGTCAAGTAAATTACTACCAGCCGGATCATTCACTGACATATTCTATGTACTGTTCACTATGTTGAGTCCTCCAATGCCTACATGATCCCTCTGTACTGTTCTGCGCCCAGAGGTAACTGTTTGGAGTGAGACAAAAAGAGGTGAATCTTTTCATTATGTTTTACACTGCACGCCTAATGTTAAGCTCTTTTGTAAGATCCCATTTCCTAATTATCTTGTAATCACACGATCTACGAGATCCTTTGAGCAATAGGATATACAGCTCTGCTCCTGCTGCCATTAGAGGTATGACACTGAAGATTAACTTTTAAAACAACAGGAGGCTGTCTCTCTTTCCAAACTAGATGAAACACTTTGGCTTCTAAATCTTCTACTAAAAATCAGTGATTTTCAGTTTCTAAAAGAAAGGGAAAAAATGTCTTTTTTTCCCCCTCCAGATCAGCCTTTTAATAGTGATGTTCATCAGTAACCTCCACTCTTTTTCTAGCTGTGAAAATGCTCCATAGACTACTGCCTACAGAGTGCAGTTTTACTGGGTAATTCACAGCTGTACCTGTGCTGTGCTCTCAAACACTATTTTGTACATAAAATAAGGGCTCCAGATGCTATTCTGACAAAGAGGCAATTTTCTCTGCGGTTCACAGAAATTTTGCTCCTCACTCCTGTTTCCTAGAAACAAGTTTCCCAGGATATTGCATAGTTTTGATGTTACTGGAGCTACGACAGAGCAGCCGTCCTAGGGTCTAAGACGTCCTTAAAGCCTAGTGCCACACACAGCGTGACGCTGAAGGACAAATACCATGAGGAAGGAATATCCAATCCACAAACTGCGCCAGCCTTCAGGGCAGCGAGGAATAGAAGCTTCTTGGCTATGGACAGCAATCGCCACAGCTGGGGCCTCACAGACTGAGCAGCGGCTGATATATGGTCTAATTTCTTCTTCTGCCACGGGCATCATTGGGAGAGGTGCTGTAGTTGAGAGCCAGTAGGATTTATCATTTCGATTTGCATAGTAACAAATATCCCCGGGGTTACAGTAGAGGAATGGCATCGTACTGAAACGAGCCAAGCATGAGCCGGCCAGCCCTGTTAAGAAAGAAAGAAAGAAATTATGGCAATCATTTTTGCAGAAGACAACGCGTGTTTTCAGTTTATTGCTCCTTCCCAAGTGTGTGTCAGTAAAACCTTGCAGTCCATAATGTGTCTCCAGCTTTCCTGTTCCCCTCAGATGGCACTAACAATTTGCAAAGTCTCTCTCAGGGATACGCTATGCAGGTGTGGTTTTTATCTTCTCATTTTGGTGCTTCCTAAATCTGGCTGTTGAAGTCCCAGCTTTCTATCAGTAAGCTCTATTTTTTTTTATTTTTCATTTTTTCCTTCTTCTCAGTCAGAGGGATGGAATTGCAGCTGCTGCCAGCAATACCTGCACGTACCTAGGTCCTGGTTGTGTGCTTTCTCTTGACCTTCGAAGTACAGGAGGCTGTACCCACTCCAGAGTTTGTTCATGCCGATCGGACACATGGGCTCTTGGTCGGACTGGCTGTGCTTCACCAGCAGGTAGCCGATGCTGACGCTGCGACCCGGCATGCCTGGCAGCCCAGGGCTACCAGGGCGGCCTGGCTGGCCTTAGGTAAAAGGGAAAAAAAAAAATACAGCTTAGTTTGTGCTCCCACAAGTGCTCTCGTGCTAGCTGGTATTTCAGCTAAGCTGCCCATGAACAAAGATTGATTGCACAATAACTCTTATGGTAAATTATTGTTAAAAGAGATGTAGCTCTAAGGTTAAAGCAGTTGATTTTGAAGTAGATTGGAGCTGGGTCAGGCTCCCTGGTTTCTAAGATATATCACTATGAGAGCCAGGGAAAGTCACATATAAGGTTGTGATAAACTTTAGCATACTTTGTACAATACAGATGCACATCTTTTTTCCTTCAAAACATTTTCTAAGAATAACCACTAGGTTTTGAATTGCTTCCATCTGCTTGATATGTTTAAAACTGTATTCTGCAAATATCTTTTGGTCTGTGTATTTAGTAGTCTTCCCGCTCTTTGACTAGATAAAGACACGGGTATTTCTTTCACAGGTACATTTTCTTAAATGTTGTTCTTGCAAGTATCACCTATGTAAACATCCATTTCTATGAACATAACAGCTAGTAAAACTCTATGCTGAAATAATTAGAGAAAACCAACATGAAAATGCACACAGATCAAAACAAACTCATTCACGAGTGGACTGCCATCTGCAGCTATCAAAACTTATTTTGAAAACATTGCTTTAAGCTACCTCTGTTGAAAGTTAGCTGTGCCTTGTGAAGAAGTTGTGAAGGAACAAGCCATCTCTCTCCTCCCTCCTCCCATCCAGTGATACAGTAACTACAGAATAATTATGGCATGGAAATAGGAAAGAGGGAAGAAGTGCTGTGTGACATCTCTTACCTTCAAATCCCACTGGACCTTGAAACCCCATTGCTCCTTGTTCACCTCTGGATCCAGGAGGAGCTGGAATGCCACCTCTGCCCTGGAGCCCTGGGTCTCCAGGTGAGCCTCTGAAACCTTGCACCAACAACAGTTATGAGCACAGTGGCTGCAGAGATATCAGCATGCTACTTGCTCTGATAACACGCGCTCTACTTGCGTGCATTCAGTCCTGTTTACCAGATTTACCAATTTATACTAAAAGTGATATCCCATGGTTCCTGCTCAGGCAAAAAGCACTAACTTTGGAAAAGGCTGCTGGAATTGAGACAACATGACACCCGCAACCTTAATCTCTCACTCTTGCCACCACCATGCATCTCTGACAAGGCCGTTAGCAAGAGGTGCACTGTGTCTGGTCCACGTATTGCTAACACTACATCTCCTGAGCCAAAAACACACCCGCAAGGACGTGTGCCTTTCCACAATTGCATCTATATCTGGTGTTGCTTTGGCAGTGAGTGTTGTCAGAGTTTATTCCTGTTTTGCTTAAGTTCTGAATGTTAGGAGGGGGAAGAAAGCCAAGCCCTTGGCTTTGAAAAACCCAACTTTGACTCTCATTTCTGACCTGTAGAATTTAGAGTTGAAGAGAGCTAAAGCAGTGCTCTGGAGCCCTCTCTCTGCTGAGGGCAACTGAGCATTTGCTACGAGTGTGCAATTCGTACCTGGATCGCCTGGTGGACCCTGAGGGCCCATATCTCCTGGGCTTCCTGGAGGTCCTGCGTTTCCACGGGGACCTGGTGTTCCTTGCTCAGCAATCAGCCTTGGAGGAACAGGCGGCAGCCCAGGAGAGCCTGGAGGGCCCTGAAAGCCTGTGATAGGAGGCAAGATGAGACAGTTTCATTAAAAAATATGCACATTTTCCTTAATATGCTTTCATCCACAGACATGTTGCTGTTAATTGGCTGTGTATGTGAAAGAGGGACCGTGATCTACAGTTCGCTACCTTGGGTATAAGACATATTTATGATCTTGGAGGAACATATGTGAGGATTGGGATTGTCTTGGACTGCACAAAGATAAGCAGAAGGAAATGAATGGCACTACTGCTTCCTCAGTTACAACGTAGGAGGTTGGGATGGTTTCCCCAGACAGCCAACAGCTCTCTGAGGTAGAGCACCATCTTTTGGTGGGCTTCTGGAGACACAAATACACGATGGCATAGATACTCCTAAATATCTAGTATGTCTACTCTGCAAGATTATTTTAAGTCAACATTTCTTTTTCTCTGAAAGCGGGTCTAATTTTGGAATTGGCGACTCATACAAAATAAATTACTTACAGCAAAAAGTTGACTACTCGTGTTAAATTCAGGCACCCATCCCCTACAATGGGTGCTCAATGAGCACCTACAATGAGGCTCAAAGCAGGGCCAGCTGGATCAGCTGTGTGTTCCTAAACAAAATGTGTAGAAAGGAGCCATGCACCTGACTGCACTTACTCACCAGTTAGTCCTCTGTCCCCCTTGGGTCCGATGGGTCCCAGATCACCTGGAAATCCTACTGTGCCCATAAAGCCAATGACACCTTGCTCACCCTTGCGACCTTTAGTGCAAAAAGACATATCACATTACTGCATTTCAGTACGGATCATATAAATTCAGAAGTCAAGCTGCTGTAGCATAGGGGGTTTCCCCCTGCAGATGATCAGCATCTCCCATCCTTACCTTTTGGTCCAGGGTACCCGGGAATTCCAGGTCTCCCTGCTAATCCAGGGTCACCTCTTTCTCCTTTTGGGCCAGTTTGTCCGCTCACACCTGCTTGCCCGCTTTCTCCTTTGCTTCCAGGTGGAGCTGGTACTCCAGGCTGCCCCTGTAGTCCTGGATAGCCTGTTTAGAGCACATTCAAGCTGTTACCTGTTTATACTGCCTCAGTACCTGGGCACAGATGAAACTAACAGATCTAATTGTATCCCATCAGGTTTTATGTCCTCAGTTTAAGCAAGGAGCTTGTGCTCAGTTGACCAACAGATGTATTCAGCACTCCTGGTCCTGCTCTCAGACTGGCATACCCTTCTGCTGCAGTGCCAGAGGAATCAGCACAAAACTCCCACAGAACCTGGTGTCATCTTAAGCAAGATTTCAGCAGCCATGAGATGCCTGCTGAGATGCGGCCTTTGGTGAGCTACCCCTACCCCAGCAAATGCCACTCTTCACTAGGTGCCTCCCTGCTTTGTCCTAAATTCTCCAAGCAACTAGAGGGAAATCAGATATCAGCAAATACCTGACTCGGCGCCAGGTGAGGTGGTAAATATGCCAAGGACTTGCTGTTCCATGTACTCTGGTACTTCAGTTGAACACCTGGATACAAATAACTACTTCACGCTGTCTTGGCAGTTACGGGAACAGCTTCCTTTTCCAGAAGTACCTGTTTTCTGAAGCTAAACCTGGCATGTTCCTACCTCTGCTGCCTGAGAGGAGATTTGGACCCTGTTTCCAAGGGGAGAAGGACTTAGTAACTAGGGTTTTCCGTGGGGCATCTCCTATGCGGCCTGTTTCAGTTGGATCACGTGTGGGTACTAATGCAGGATGCTTACGGCAAAGAGCCATGCCTATCAGCATATCAGGTGGCAGATGGTCTTCCTGTTCTCATCCCCCTCTCCTCACTGCTTCTATTTTTTTTTTTTTTTAACCCAATGACTGCCTAGGGAATGGGAATCAGTATGCAGAGTAAGGCCAACTAGCATTCTAGTCACATCTGGAAACCTAGGTACTGTGTTGGCTCCACAGCTAGTTTGCCTCCTGTAAGTTTTTGCTGAGCTTACATTAAATTTCCACACATCATAGAGATGATAATGGGACACCTGCAACTTCTGCTACAAGCACTGAAGTTTGAAATGATTGTGCAGTCCAACAAGCAGCAGGATTTTCAGCTTCTAAATGCAGAGCCACACTGTAGCTCTTTCATAGGCTTGAAAAATGTGGGCTCACAGAATGAACTTTCAGAAAGAAGAGCAGTTAATGCTCTCCTATGCAATTTCACACAGGAAAAATCTGTGAATGATTAAGAAAGTATTCTGTAGATTTGCATATCTGCCACAGATCTAAATTTTAAAGTAGAAAGTTAGCATAGTGCTTCTGAAAGTTGTTAAGGGAATTTTGGATGATCAATTAAATCTGTTATTTGCATGAAAATCAAGTCCTTCCATTAAGACACCCTGCAGGAATGGCCTTTGGCATCAGAGTTCTGTCCCTATTACCTTTTGTGCCATTAGTTGTGTCTAACAATTATACAAGGAGCATCGAGCCATGTACTTCAGTGTTGCACTTAATAGGGATATTTTACTGAACAAAGATTGCAGTAACTACTGCTGTTGCTAACTTGCTACTTAATCTTCTGTGTTGTCTGAGGACACAAGGCATGAATTACCTGGCACTCCGTCCAGACCTGGGGAACCTTTATCACCAGGATATCCTGATATATTTGAAATCCCAGGAGGCCCTGGAAATCCATCCTGCCCAGGAATGCCAAAGGTTCCTTGGATCCCTGAAAAGAAGAGAAGAAATAATCAGTACTGCAAGGAAAATGCACAATTGGAATTATAAGGACTCACCTTTGACTACATATAAAAATGGGATTTTCAAAGTCGAAACACCTGCAGTTCCCACTGATTTCCCCCCCCCCCCCCCCCAGATGATATGATGTGGAGGTTTTTCTTAAAAACAAAACAAAACAAAACAAAGCCCACAAAAGCTAGTTCTGTTTCAAAGCTCTCTGGATAGCTAATTGCATCTCACTGTGTGGAATGCTAATAATTTTGCATCTGCCAAGTAAAATATTATTTCAAAATAGGAAGTACTTAAAATATCCAAGGTATATTGAAGCAGACAAGAAAGCAGCTTTTTTTTTTTTTTTTCTGTGTCCTATTGAATCAAGGTGACAGACTTTTTTTTTTTTTTTTTTTTTTTTGGGTGGGGAGGAGGAATTCAATTAAAACCAGAAGTTCAAATTCAAGGAAATTCTCTAAGATGGAAAGTGTTGAATGGCCAAAAATTTGCTTCACCTTTTTGCTCAAAATTGTCCTTTTGAGCACATGGAAGTTGTCAGGAAGCCATAAAAACCCTCTTGTTTAGTCTTGTAAAAAGAAACTAATATATTTAGTTCCAACAAACAACAGGAATAAAATAAGCCAAAAAGTTATTTCTTGCAGGGCTTGGTACTAAATCTCTGAATGGTGTTTGGGACGACGCAGCATGTTAGCAATAATAAAGTAGAGCACCAAAGAGCAGATATTCAATGACACAGGTAAAAGCAGTAAGTTTATTTATTATTATTATTATTATTATTATTATTATTATTATTATTATTATTATTAATCTGCCAGTCCTTTTAGAGCCAAAATGTTAGAAAAATTTTGTAAAAAAAGTAGTAGTTGTTCATCTGTAACATGAGTCTGGTGACTCTGTGATGGAAGAAGAACTGGTGGTGAGCCATACTGAGGTAAGTGTTGCCTGCAGGTGGGTCAGAGCTGGAAAGCCGTACGCTTATGTTGCACAAGGGTGATGGTATGAGTAAAGCACTGTGCATGGAAATAGAGCACAGGAGCGATCGCAGGGAAAAATCACATGTTAATGGACAGTGAGGCTTTCAGAAGAAAGGTAAATATTGAAGGATTTGCAATGCAAAGAAAGAAAGAAAAGCCATAGTGTTGGTGTAACTGGATTCTCTTTATAAATATTTTGGGAAATGGTGGCTAAGAGCAGCATTTGCAGCGAGCTGAGCTCTGGGTGTGCTACAATGGGCTGCTACTGTGGGGAAGGACCCAGGCTGCCCAGGAGGAGCTAGCTTGTCCAGCACTGGGCAATACACAGTGCTGTTTCTGAGCAAGGTTTGGTTAATTAGCAGCAGGAACTCCATACAGTCTCTCCTATATCTCTGTCTACACTGAATTGCATTTCATGACATCCTTAATGCCCACAGGTGGAACAAAAACCAAGTAGCTCACATTCTTCAGGATACAGACCTGGAACACCTCTGTCTCCCTTCTGACCCGGAGGGCCTCGGCTGCCTTCCACTCTGCTCGGCTCTCCTGCTTCTCCTTTGTCACCCACGGTGCCTGGAAAGCCTGCAGAGCCGTAGCCATCCGGACCTGTTGTGGAGTAGTTCAAAATTAAGAAGAAAAGTTTCTGCATGTAATAACGTATCATCATGCTAACATACATGTAGAGGACGTGTGGGTCTACTGAATACCTGAGCCTAGGGTGACTCATTGAAAAAAAAAAGGAATAAGTAATGCTTGTAATGGAATAAAATGGTCTCGAGGATTTCACTTTGCAAGAGTAAAGAAACTATGACTTGAAGTTGTGTTTTAATTCATCTGTGTGGCAGCATGTAAAGTGTGTGAAGTGTTTTGCCAGTGTCCACAAGGAGGTAAATTCCACACTGGGCTTTATAGGGCACGGTTAGAAAAGTCCCGTTGCAAAAATCTCACGGACCTAACTTGCAGCTAACACAATGCACAACCTGTGAACTGGCAGACTAAAAGTCTCATTTACCTGGTGATCCTGGAAGCCCCTTAGTGCCCGGTAAGCCGTGCAGTCCACTGATTCCTCTCAAGCCAGGCAGGCCTGTTTTAAAGTTATAGTCATGATTATTTTAATAGTTTCTATCAGTCTGTATATATTCCTCAGCAGAAAACTGAAAACCTTGAATAAATACGATTCTGTGTTAAACTCTTTCATATTATATGCAAAATGATTAATTGCGATAAGCTTATTATGAAATACAGCACTCTATGTTTTTTCTTCTTTGATTAGCAATTTTGTTATTATCCAATAAGCTCACTATGAGGTATTTCTTAAAATATCTCTGATCTGTCTGGTAGCACACCATTAGTTCCAGTCCTGAGACCACAATTTTGTTAATAACCGTTTATAGTTTTCAAAAGTCTTCAAACAAGACAGCTATGGGATAATTGTACACTCTAAATGTGATTATAATGAAACCATCTTCAGGAGAAATTCGCCGTGGGTCATTAAAGAAACCAACACCAGTTAATAAAATGTCTAATAGCTGTCACTGCTGGTAAAATGTATCACATTTATTTGTACCTATCAAAAAGTTAAGCGTGATTTTAAAACTAGATGGGTACCATCTAGTTATCAATGGTAATCAATGGCCAGAGTTCTGGAGGACAATTAAACCTTCACAAAAATAAGTGTCTGCCTCTCTTCACTGTCTATAAAGGCAGCCTTCAAAACCTTATTAGCTTCAATTTGATGCAGATTCAGATAGATGAATCTCACTAAAAATAGGGCAATTTTTGGCTGTACTGTAGAGAAAAATCTGCTTACTTCATACATTAAGGAGTCAGGTAGCAGACAATGAGATTCTGCATCCTGTGATACAAACAGCTTAGTTCGAAACTACTGCCTTTATTTTGAGAGCAGAATTCTGCCTGAGCCATAAGTCAGATGTAAGTTATCCAAATACATAAAAACACCTGTGGGATCAGTTAGTGGTTTCTGAGGATGATGGAGAACAAATACACTGTTTGCTATCTAATGCCACATTATAATATTCTAATACTGTACATCACCAGTCTTGCTGCATTTTAAATATCTTTTTGCTTTTCTTCCCAGCTGTCATGAAAAATGAAAATGTTTCTTGAAAACTGCTTTCCTGGAAAAAAGAGAGGAAGCTCACAATCACTTAAAGTGATCTCAGTAGACACCAGTCCTTTAGAACCCATGAACCACACACACGGGTCTCCATTAATGCATCTGGACTTTTTGAGGAACACGTTTACTAGAGGGAGCTCTGCCACTGTGAATTGCAAAAAGTCCCCTTTCTTCTTCTTTACCCCAAAAGAGCAACAGCAAGTGTTCACACTGAAATGACTGAATAGCTGAAGTTGTATAAATACCTGCTTGTCCAGGTAAGCCAGGCCAGCCGGGAGTTCCCTTTTCACCTTGAAATCCAGGTGTCCCAGGGCTTCCTTGCTGCCCTGGGGGGCCAACCAGTCCTGGCAAACCTACGCGACAATGATAAAACATTGTTTTTGAGTGTCCTTAAAAACCAACAGCCCAAAACACTGGCTTGTGCTACCTTCATTCTCCCAGGTAGCAAAATGAAGGTTTCCCCCCACCAGTGTCATTATATGGCACTCCACCATACATCTGAGTGGAGGAAGTAAGAGAGAAAAGGTAGGATGGGCAAGGTGAAACAGAACAGTTAACTGCAAATTTCAGGTTTCTGACAACCTCAGAAATATACTGGGCTCCTCCTATTAAAATGATAGTTTTACATCTATTCCCAGTTACAATAATTAATTTCATTTGTGTGTACTTCAGTTTCCCCATCTGCCCAGGTTTTCTGACAGGAAAGCTGATCAGACTAGTGCTGTTTCTCAGTGAGGTGCCTACCAAAATGGCTCCAGTCTTGGATGGAGCTTCTAAGCCCTATCATTAAATGAGAAATGTGGAGCAACTGCTCTGCAGGAGCATTTTCGTGATCATCCTGCAATGAGACATGTTCCTTAAGTTGCAAGTTTATGATCCAGCCAGAGCTGGACCTCATTTCAATTTCCTTGTATTCTTGTACAGTCAGCCAAGGAAACTGGCTCAAAGGTTCCCCAGCTGGCTCCTGTGGGATATTTATTTCATTTATGGCAGAAAAGAGCATTGAAATGCCCACCTCCTTGCCATATTGAGACAGCATTAGAATACCAGCAAAGTAAGCCAGCAATGGCTTACTTTGACTGGACACAATTGCTATAAAAAAAGGAAAAACTGGAATAGAGTTATTCTTTTGAAATTTCCTCTTAATAAGTTCTCTTGGGAATTCCATGTCCTTTTTGCTGCTCTTTACCAACTTACAGAATGATCAACATTTTAAAAACTTAATGACTTTCTTTCCAGAGTGTAAGATTTTTTTTTTCTCCTTTCTCATCCAGTTTTATTCTTTGGGGTGTTAAAAAAGAAGAATATTTTACCTTCTTGTCCCAAGGAGCCAGGGACACCCTGTATGCCCTTGATGCCCTCAATGCCAGGGACACCAGGGTCACCCCCTTCACCT
Organism: Aythya ferina; assembly: GCF_964211825.1. Classification (NCBI taxonomy): domain Eukaryota; kingdom Metazoa; phylum Chordata; class Aves; order Anseriformes; family Anatidae; genus Aythya; species Aythya ferina. The sequence continues at coordinate 61,781,381 of NC_140296.1, forward strand.
TTTTGTCCTGGGCCTCCTCTTAAGCCTGCAAAAGACACAAAAACACATTATTCTCTCAATAGTCTCTGTATGATAAAAGCTAACCTGCGTAACGTGAAGTTGGCTACTTGGTGAGTCCTGATCTTGCTGCATAAAGACATTCTTCAAGTCAGAGTGCTTGGATTATCTGGGAGAACAAATGTTCTTCTACAGTAGGTCAGCCAATCAATCATTAAATTTGTTTTTTAAAAGTACTGCTCATATTATGTGGAATATGACACCAATGTTCAAATGTGCTGAACGTGCAGAGATAGCTCAAATTTTACTACATTATCTAACCAACCCAATCAAAAATAAACCTGATTCTGCTATCCTCCCTTACATATTTATGGCCTTATATTCCTCTTTTGTCACCAATGGCAAAAAAAAAAAAAAAAAAAAAAAAAGGAAATGTTTTACTACAGCTGCATGTGACTGATATTTACTGCCATAACCGCACTTTCATTTGAAGAGGTAACGCAAGCACATATTCAAAGATGCACCTCTCTCTTCAGGAGCTCAACAGTCATCAAAAGCACACAGGCTAAGCTCTCCCTCCTTTCCTTTATGGACTTTAGTACATGAAAAATTATACTTTGAGTGACTGTGAAATGAGTACCTGTTAGGCCTGGCACACCGACTTCCCCTTTAAGACCGGGCATTCCTGGTAAGTTTATAGTATCTCCCGGCTCACCTGTTTCAAGTGAAAAAACAATTGAGTGGCAAGGCTTTAATTTAAATAGTATTTCCTGTTGTTTTAAAGGAGTTTGGCAACATCCAAGGCAAAATTCTGCAATAATTATCTTTCTAAATATAAAGAAAAATAAGTTTAAGGAAGAAAAACAGCCTCTAGAACAATGCCCTCACTATGCCCCCCATGTATTTATACATGTTGTGTGAAATTAACAATATCAACCTTTTCACAGCCTCTCACATTTACAATAACATACTCTAAGACTGTACAAGGATCCTTTAAGACTGAAAACCCTACAGAAATTCGTGTCGTGCACTTGATGATTAATGAATACAAACAATGCTCAAATAAGAAAACAAACTCACCTATTTCACCATGGGAGCCAGGAGTACCAAAATGGCCTGAAATTCCCGGGGCACCCTTATCTCCCTGTTATGTGATTGGAAACAGGTATGAGTTAATGATGATGGGGATTTATTCAACCTTCCAAACAGCATAAGCTTAGATATTGAACAAACATCTTTAAATTTACCTTTCTGTTTTTTTTGTTTCACAGTTCTTTATAAGTGGAGTCATTTGGTTGAAATTGGTTAAACCAAACCAGTGCAAACCAAGTCAGAAGCTGTGTTTGCAAAGTCTTAAATTTGAAATGGAGAGCTTCATGTTGCACATATTTGGCACTGCTTCTCTATTACATAAATGATATGTGTGAATTTACTGCCACGCCTTTTGCAAGACTTCTTTTTGTTTTCGTTGTAAGTCATTTTGCTGCCAAAGTGAATAACGGTGAATTGTGCTCAAGGAACTTAGGTTTTTAGACTTCTTACCATCAGGTGAGTGACAGTGAGCAATTTTTGGCAGTGGCACCATCAGTAGGAGAGAAAAAGAAGAATAAATATAGTGCTGAAAATATATATATATATTTTTTTTTTACCAACAGCTATGGTAGCAAAACCAGGGACCTTGAAGAAACAATCTGAGTCCTCATAGGCAAAGGGCTGGCACCTGAAATCTGGATGTCTCCCACTGAGAAGACTGTGCTTAATGAACATTGGAGGGATCAAGGAAAAAGATTTGGTCTATTTATTCCATTTTTATTGCATTTTAGTCTTTGCACTGTAGCTCTTTGGCACAATTTCAAGGGGTGAATGCCACTCCCTAGAGAAGCTGAAAAGGACACCGTGTTGCCACCCGTGGGCATGTACTCACCCTGCCTCCTGTGCTGCCAGGGAAGCCTCTGATGCCAGGAGAGCCAGCAGGACCAGGATACCCTTTCACACCTGTTGTTCCTTTTGCACCAATGTCCCCCTTCACACCAGCCACGTAACTGGGGTGCCCCGGAGACCCGGGAGTTCCTGTCTTACCGGGGAGGCCTGGCATTCCCTTGCTACCTGCAGGTGGGGAAAAGAAAAATAAAGAAGACTTAAAACACTAGAGCAGGGAAGGATGATAAGGAGTTGTTAGTGTGGAAGAAGTTTCATGGTAGCAGCCTTCCCTAAACATAGCATCACAACGTGCTGGCACAACAGGGTAGCACACATGAGTGGCACAAACACGAAGCGCTTTCTTTGGGCTTTCTCTCTGTGAAACTCAGCTGTGAGCTCAGCTTTTCTTGTCAACCTTGTGGGCTGCAGCACAGTGGTGCATTGAGGAGAAAATATTTTATATGGCAACTGAGAAAATACTTAGACACTGATCAATAGCTGTGAATGTGCTTTCTTTGCTTTGTTGTGACCACTGACCTTTCAAGCCAAAGAATCCCTTGGTGCCGGTTTCTCCAACATCTCCTTTTTCACCTTTAACTTCCATCATCATGCTAGGCTTAAGCTTTGGGGGCTCTCCTGGGGGACCCTGTTCCCCACGGTCACCTAGAGGGTAAGAAAACAATCGTATTTTAAAAAGCTAGTCAGCGGCACTGTGCTGGAGAAAGCAAAAACAGAAGAGTGAAGTTAGCAAAAAAGGGATTACTGGATAACCTTGCATAAGCTATGGAAAACCCATCTGCATAAAAAGTTGCCTGCATCAATACAACATGTCAGCAGAACAATTAAACATAAGAAAACATGAAAAATGAGTTAAACCTTTTGTACATACTATTCTGGGGATGTGGACACAGACTTCTTTGCGATGGATAATCTACCTCTCAGTAGATCAGTTATCTTGTGTTCATAAAAAAGAAACCACACTGGAGAAAGCACAAACAAGTTGGTAGTTCCAGTGAAAGGGAAACCCTCAGATAAACAGGGTAACGAGGTGTCTGTCTCCAACCTGACCATGTTCAGGATTCATAAAGCCCTCCTTGAGCTTAAAATCCAGGCCTCTGTGCCAGAGGCCCATGTGTGAAATAGGTGGAGGAATGTCTGAGCTAACCCGGCTATGTCAAAAATGTGTTGTCTTTGTCTGTGCACCCTTGCAAAATAGTTCTCCAGATGTGAAAAGCAAACACTGGTACCACCCATAAGCAAATACCTTTAAAGCCTCGTGCGCCCTGTGCGCCTTTATCACCCCGAGCCCCGAATGAACCAAATTCTCCTTTGATTCCTTTGATTCCTGGTCTTCCTTTCAGGCCTGGCATGCCTTTGAAACCATCAATGCCAGGTGAACCTTTTAGACCTTTAAAGAAAGAAGGGGAAGAGAAGTGTTACTTTGCTCAGCGTTCTGCAGACTGAGTAAATGTAAGCTAGTAATGCTCAACTAAAGCTGTATAAAAACTTCACTGCTGCAGTATCTACTTCTGGGTTCCTTGATGCCTAGGGCAATGTGCTGCTTTGTATTAGGCATCCAAGCTCTATGAGAGGTAGGTACCCAAACAAGACCAGGGCTTCACTCAGATGTGAAGATGGACAGAACTTGGCGTCATCTTCTGAAAAATCAATTCAACCCCTGTCCTACAGCTAGAGAAAGTTAGACTAAATTCCATGCAGAATTTTTAGGCAACCCCTTTTTCTGCTTGCACAGATACAATTGTAGGGCATGCCAGTCATAAACCTTTCTCAACAAAGATGACTACACTCCTCTTCTAAACAAGTAAACAAGAGGATGATGTTTTACATGGGTCATGCTAACAAGCAGATGATCACTCCTCTCAAATGAGAGCTAAGCAGCACTTCAGAATAATTTTAGGAAAAAAAGTCTTAGTTGAGTCTGATCTTTCCAACTGATGAAATTGCTACATGCATTTTTAGATATGCACCCTGTCTTCTGTTTTAGTTGGCTTCGCATGGAGTTGAACTTTGTTGAAACTCCCTCTGTGATGCAGATATAACACTTTTGTGACTAGAAAGTGTGAATCTCACCTTCTTTATACAAAAAGATCGGTATCCCATTAAAATTCAACATTGAGGTCTTGTGTCTGGCATTGCTCAGCATGCAGCTGCTAACTTTCGAAAACTTTAAAGTAAAGGTTTCGAGGAACATCTCTCAAATTCCACTGAGAGCTGGTAGGACTGGGACAAAGGAAAAAACTTTTGGAGAGAGCAAATAGTAAATACTGTATGTTCTTCAAAAGAAGAAATACAGCAGCCATTGCCCTTCAAAAAAGGGTTGCAATAGCTAGATTTTCACCAAACACAACACAAGGGAAAACCAACAGTGATTCTGGAATATACTAGGCCTATGAACATAACTCTTCTGTTTTAAAAAGGTAGCCCAGCAGAAAGCGTGGCTTGTTCTTTTCAGCACAGAGTAGCTTTAAAGAACATCATTTTTCCCAGTGCAGCTGTTCAGAGCTTACCTTTATCTCCTGGAAAGCCATCCATTCCACTGATGCCAGGGGGACCCATCACGCCAGGTATACCTTGCAATCCTGGGTGCCCCATTTCACCTTTGTCACCAGACAGACCTTTCAGGCCCACGGGACCAGGAAAACCTTGCTCACCATCTTCTCCCCTTGCACCTGGTGGACCTGCCATGTGAACATGTGAAAAGAGATTAAAGGTGTTTGGACATACATGATGATTTCACACAAGGTAGCTCAAGAGGGAGAAAAATACTATCATACCAGCTTCAAGTTGAGGGGGGGGGAAGTCTGGATTTTTTTAATCAAAGAACTTCAGAAATGATTATGAATGTAAACCAGTCTTGCTACCAGTCTGGTTCAATACTCAGTCCTAACATGACCTCCCCCTCCTCTTTAATTTAAGAATAACTCCCCTTTTCTACAAGACTACTCCTATTTGGTTGTTCTGTTCTCCCAGTCTGCCACTGGAAAGCTCTGACCTGGCCTGGAAGGTGGCTACAGAAGGAAAAGCAGCAGCTCTGCCAGTGAGGACCATCACCACCCCCGCATCCCATTTGTGACACTGGCACGATTCGCTACCACAGTACCTGCGCTACCTGACTGGGAATTAAAGCCTGGCACATGCCACAATCCCAAGATTAACTTTCCCCTTGGTAAACCATACAGTTGCCTTGCCACAGAGAAGTGGGAGGAGAAAGTGACACAGGACAGCAATACTTCCTTACCAAGGGGTCCTTGAGACCCAGGTCCTCCGTCTGGCCCGGGGTTCCCTGGTGGGCCTGGGAATCCGTGTGTTCCTGGTGATCCTGGCAAACCCATCAGACCAGGGAGACCCTGCAGCCCTGGATCGCCTTTGGCTCCTGGCAAACCTGGGCTACCATCCGCTCCTAAAATACCATAATCTTGCATTAGAGAGCATCAGTATCTAGACAGCTGATTATTACATGTAACTTCTCGAAGCAGGCATATGTACACTGTTCTTTCAGGTTATGCTTTTCCTCTGAAAATTAGTGAGAACAGGAAAAGCGAATTAAAAGACTGCTAATTAGTTTTTAAATGATTGATAATACTGGTACTAATCCAATATTTGCATCAGATAGGTTGAGAATCAGAGAATCAGAAAGGTTGATAGGCTCTTTCCACTTGATGGAAGTAATTTGCTACCAAGTGGATCTAAACGGAGTAGGTGTCTTCCATTTCTAACTCCAATAATTCTGTAATTTCTGATCTTTTCCTTTTATCACATACTTCTTTGTAAGAACTCGGTTGAGTAACTGACCAAAAGACAGAAACAATGTCTATATCTTTTCTAAAATATGATAGGCAGAAATGGAAAAATTTAAATCTGACAGGGTTCTTGCTTTGTGTTATTGTTCAGAACTTTTCAGGTAAGGTATTGTTATAAGATTCATACAAATTCCTAAGAAAAATGGCCCTGATTCTACACTTAATGTATTGAGTGAAAATTTACATCTCTACAAAATAAAAGCAAAGGGGTTGTAAAGCCTTCAAGATTTAAAAAGCAATGCGCACTTTGCATTAAGATTAGAGAAGCAATAGCATACAAGACTTTAAAAGTACATGGCACTTAAAGTCCAGGCCAACTGGATCTGTTTGTCTTTATTCTGATTTTACATCAGAGTAGGTCCATAGGCTTGAATGTAGCTAGATGTGCTTTATAACAGAGAGAACCTAAATGGTCACATACAGTGAGTTTTCTCAACAACAGGCTACAGAATTTAGTTCCCTGTTCTGAAGGGCTAAGAGTTTAAGTGGCACGGATGATATAAAGTATTCACTAACCACTTCATATGAAAGTAAAATAAAATAAAATAAAACAAAATAAAATAAAAGTCATTCATATAAAAAAATCACAAGCCTTTTCTTTTGGCTGTTTGACCAGAACTGTGAAATACATCAAAAATTGACAGACTAATAATGATTTTTATTTTACTGTAATTATTCTTTATAACTGAAAATTTAGTTCTACAGAAACACTAAGAAAGAAGGTGCAAAGTCACATATTTTTTTTTCCTTTTCATTCTGTGTTTCCCCTTGAATTTCTTTACATTTTCAGAAAAATAGTCTAGAGGCATTAGTGTCTGCCTTTTCTCAGACTTTCCAAGTATTACCACAGTGCAACAGAGCTGCCTTTATTCTATCACTTCACTCCATGACTCTACTGAAGATGAAATCAACTCCCCTCACTTCAAATAGCTCAGGTAAAATGGCGTGCTCTTTTCTTTTTCAATTTGTATTGCAAATCATGAGAAGAGTCTCCGAAATGAGTTCCTGTGACACACTACTTTGCTTTGAGCTAGTCACAAAATTACTTCTCCTTCCTCATTTCCACAACAGGGCAAGAGGGTAATCTTCAGTCTTAAATTTAACTGTGTGTCCAACTGCTGCAGAAACTGTGCAGAAGGAGATGCTTAACTCCCAAAGGTACTTTTGAAAGTCCCCCACTGAACTCAAGGAGAGTCAAAGTCAGATTTTGTGGAGAAGCTATGATTTTCTCTGTCTTCTGTATGGAGAAGACATATTTTTTTGTAAAAAAAAAACCTGTAAAATAACAAAATAAAATGAACACCTCAAAATTAAGAATAAATACATAATGCTATCCTTCCCTCGTTCCTGAACGTACAAAGACCGATCAGGTAAGACAGATGATTAACATTTTACTAAATATTATGTCCTCTCAGCTAAAATTTACAATTTCTGATGTGAAGCAATTTACTATTCTGCAAAGCCATGTGTTACCTAAACATTTTCTGGTGTGGGAAGTAAGCTCAGTACTATGCAGTATGTGAGTGAAAAGTCAGGAAAATTAACTACAATGGGAAAAACTAAAATGTGTGTCTGAACACAACAAAGATGAGCAAAGTCATGTTCTTTAGTATCCTATTGCAGCTGATTTCATGTAGTACAGTGTGAAGGAGTGTTGGTCATAAGCAGTGGATCTCCAGAAGGTTTATGGAGGAGCCAGGTCCTTTGGTAATAGGCAAGGTACATGGGGAAGGGATGAGAGACCATCAGGCATGGGTATTTGACACTGGGGTTATTGGTAGCTCCAGTGCATTTTGCCATGGTCTCTTACTACTCTCACCTATCCTTAGTTTGGGAAGTAGGCGTTACCTCTAACTCCTGGTACTCCTTGATCTCCAGGTGCGCCTTTCAAGCCAGGGAAGCCAGGCAGCCCAGCATCCCCTCGAGAACCTGCTGTTGCTCTCAAAACTTCACCAGGAACGCCCTTCTGTCCTGTCAGTCCTGGAGCACCAGGCTTTCCTGTAAGGCCTGGGTGTCCTTGTAGTCCAGGTAGTCCATTTAGGCCCCTGTCTCCCCGAGGCCCAGTAAAACCTAGAAATAAAACAGGGATTAGGCATCACAGCATTCACTATAGATGTTGCAGTGCAAATCCTAGATACACCAGATGTGTGGGGAAAAGCAGAGGCGATGACCCATCTCAAGGGACAAATGCCAATTTCTTCAAACTCTTGATAAACCATTGCCAGTATGCCTGTCTTCCACCCTGTAGGTGAATGACTGTGAGGGAGCAAGTCCCCATTCCCACAGATGATGGGAGGAAGACTGGGAAACTGGACCTCATTGTTTCAAGTGTTAGTACTCTGTCTTCAATATAATCAGTATAATTTATATTAATGCTGGAAAGAGTTAAATAGAAACACTAACACTACTAATTTCTTCATTTCTGCAATCATCATTCTATTTCATCTGGAATCTGAAATGTCTTATTACTGAATTTCCTTATTTCTACATCAACTTAATGAACTGTTGTATCTGTAATTTTGCACTATAAAGCAGATTGAAAAAGGTTGAAGTCTATTTTACTTTTCACCATTAGAGAACCTTCAGAAATTCATTTTGGCTTCAAAAAAGACAGTTTTTATAATAGCTTATTGTTTGATCATGACATGGAAGATAAATGAAGATGCATCTGGAATAAGGTAACAGTGCTCCTGTGACTGTACCAGAGGTCATAAGTACATAACAAATGATTAATTATTTCAAGATACCTGGAGGACCTGGCAATCCTTCCCGACCTGGATCACCTCGTGTACCATTGAGCCCTGGGTATCCCACTGGGCCTGGGTCACCTGGGAATCCTCTTGCACCTTTAGCTCCTAAATTATATAAAAGAAGTAAAAGGAAAGTGATGATCTAAACAAACAAAACAGAAATTTGCATATAATGTAAGCAAAGGTAGTGGTAAATATCATAATTATGTATCTCCACGTACAAAGATAAACTTTAAAAAATATTATGGGATTATACTGTGCTCAAGATCCCAAGAATAGATCAAAACTAAGTGCTCTTACAAACATGGATTAAAAGGACTGCCCCTGACTTTAAGACTAATGATAATGGTGCCTTTTAGGGTGAAAATCATCAGTTTCATAGGCTTTTTGAGACCTTTTAAAATAATATTTTGTAATTAAGCGTTTTAGCTTAAGGTTAAAAGAAAATGTCAAAGGAAGAATGCTCAACAGTAATGGGCACAGGTGAGATAATGTTGGAGGAACAATTTTTTCCCTTTCCTGCTAAACTGATCACAGGACAAAGCTGACTGGTTTAGATAACCAGAAAAAGAAATGTAAGGCTAAAGGTTAGATCTACTTATCCTAGAAACTGAATACAAATTAACTAGCCTACTTACTATTTTTGTAGTAGTGTGGGTTTATAGCTGTGCCCTGAAAAAGTGTTCCTCTGGCACTGAACTCATGTTCATATTGATTTATCTCCTGAGAGGTAAAATGAGACCTCACTTCCTCGTGGTGTAATACTTGACATCCGGGTAAGTACAAATATTACTGTTTCTTAACATCGCAAAATCTGGAACCATTTCATAGGATTCTTTTCTTTCTGTTACGTTTATAAAACTATTATTTGTGTTTTTTTTTTTTTTATTTTTTATTTTTCCCAAGCAATAATTTTATTACATGACTCTTGTCAATTAATTGTATTCCAAGATCCAGACATTTGGTGAAGTTCCTTCAAAATAATTCCTGGGGAATGCCTTCTTTCTCTCCCCTCCCTAGCTCCTTGAACTCTTTAAGTTCTCAGCTGAGGATTGAAGGTCAGGAACATGCTTTAACCTTTTAAGTGTTGTTGCTTAGCATCATCATGAATTACAACTCATTTATTTATTACACTGAAAGTAATAAATACTCAAACTATGACAAAACAAGGAAAATATCACTTGAATTTTGGTATTTCTTTCCACTTTAGTTTTCTGGATTTCTGATCTAACCATTGATTTTTGCATTTTTAGCTGGTTTGTGTGTATGTATGTGTGAAGCAGAGAAGGAAACCTTTCGAAAGCCAGAATTGAAAAGCACATAAACAGCCTACACAGTGTGAAAAGTATTTTCCCAGTGCAGTACAGGACTATTGTTCTCTCTCTTATATGAACAATAACTTCTCAGAAAGCAATTTAAAAGAAAATCCTAGGCTTTCAAGTCTCAATGAAAAATTCTAACATGTCTCTTATCCAAATGGCATCTTCAACTTGTTTCCCATCTGTAATAACTGACTTTCATTTATTCTGCTCATTATTGTTCTAATTAAAAAGCCATGCTAGAGAAAGAAGGCAGCAGATGGAGAATGCATCCGCTGCTAACATGTATTTCAGTAATTCAATATATGATGCTATCTGGTGTTAACATTGTGCCAAACAGCAGTAAGAAAAGTTTTTATTTTAGAACAATGTTTAATTTGCAAGCATGTTATCTGTATGTTTGAAACAGAAAACTTAAGCATCTTATTCAACAGCAGTTATGTAGGTCCTGAGACTACTGAATACGAGGATGTAACTTAGGATAAACTGTGCGTGTTGCCAGGAATTTCAAAGAAACACAATAACATGAGGGTGTGAGACTATAGAGATGACTTTTTGCTTGATATACTGTCATCAACAACTAGGACACTGAGAGACTTGATTGTTTATAGCTGAGCTCCATCCTGGCTGAAAAGAAGGCAGGAAGTCTTGAGGACAAAACCACAACACCCTAAGCAGAGAATGAAAGTGCTGTAAAGGTGTTGGTGCTTTTGTCAATATGGAGAATGTGGGCAGGAATTATGCCCTAGGAAATCAGACCAACACAGCTACAGTGACAAGAAACTGAAAAGACGTAAAATGTGTCCTGTACCTCTGAGTTTTCCAATTCCAGACCTACCTCCAGTTGAAAGAAAGAGAATGCAGCAGAGTTCTGCATTCTGATCAGCAAGGGCCTTTTTCCAGTTTTTGGAGGGCAGGAAGGCAAAATAAATCTTAAAGTTCATAAAACATATACATTGATGAAGATAGATTTGTTAAAGAGCTAACCGAAGCTACAAAACATAAACCACACAAATCTGTGATTGCAGCATCACCTGCATGCAGCACTCTTAGAGCTAGCAGTCTGACTGCATTCACTGAAAGAAAAAAAAACTGCCAAGTTCATATGAAGGAAAGAAGAAACAAATAATCCTACTTAGAAAGAAGTTACAAAGATGGCAAGGAAAACAACATTCAGAAACATAGATCCTAATGCCAAACTAAAGGCATTAGGACTAAGGTAACACAAATCAGAGATAGTCATCATCTTTCAATAGAGATAAACCATTCCCTTTTAAGATCAATGAATTTGTTATAAATCAATCCATGCATGCCATAATAAACCTTGTGCTGGGAAAAAAAGAAGTTGACCTTAAATGTTATAGTCCAGATCTCTGATATTGCCTGAAGCACAGAGGGAACGGTTCAGAAATGGGTACATCAAGAATTTTACATTTCCCAAACTCTGAATAACCCAGTGATTTATTTATTTATTTATTGGTCAGCTGGTGATAGAATTATTTACTAAAAAAAACAGCTTTATTGCTTAGGCTGTAAGTGTATAAACTTACAGGAACTTATAGTTTGTGGTGCTGGTCAGAAATTCCCTCTTCAAGGTTAATGGTTATGATTGCTCCTCACAACTTCTCTGTGGTTCTCTCAGTTCCCATCTCACATAGTCCTTCAAACCCTGTCCCCATGCCCTCTTTGTTTTGGAAAGTGGTGGGGAACCTGCAGTGCTGTGAAGGCCCAGGATCACCAGATGGTCCTTCTGGGCTTGGTTGTAGACCAGCTCTGCAAGGAAGGCACGTGGTGCACCAGATAGGGCAACTGCATTGCATCAATCTGGCCCATTGCACCAAGCCACATTAAAGAGATTAGGCTCACCCTTGCAGAAGGGACTCTGTATATCTCATGAGGAACAGTAAGAAGCTGTCACAGTCCTTCATTGCAACTTGTGAGGTGCCCAGTCATCTTGGAGAGACCTCAATACACTCTCTACCAATATATTTGTATATTTTCTCTCTTGACTTACTTGCACATGCAGAACAGCTTTTTGCTTTTTGTTTCATGTCTGACACTCATTAACACAGGCAGAATTAGTTTAGGAATGGTGCAGCCACCAGGGCTGTGTGCTGCTTAGAACCCTCTGCCTGCTTCAGGTCAGTACTTCCCTCCACTGCCATTTCTAAACTTTAACTTCTTAAACTTCTGACTTTAACAGGTTTGGCAAGATCTCCCTCATAACGTAGTGTATATGGGAAAAAAAGGTGAAGGCAAAGCATTACCTGTGGCTCCTGGCAGTCCTGGCTTGCCTTGGGACCCCTTTGGTGGCCTTACACAGCCCCCACCTGCAAAGAAAGATGGTTAGTCACACCATGTGTGCTCACATGCTGCCTCTCACCAGCTCTGTGCCTACAGTTCGGACAACATTGTTAAAGCAGGTGAATGAAATTAACAGGCAAAAGCCTAATTTTGTAAGTTTTATTCTTCATTAAAAAGAAAACAACAACAACAAAACATTGGTTATAGGTGGCATTTTCTGGGTGGCACTCAAGCTGAGCTCCATCCCAATAATCAGCCCAGCCTATTTTACAGAGGCTATGGTAACTGCTCTTGTCAGGCTGTCATGGGAAAGCTATTTCAGGACACCTGACTTACCAGAATAAGAGAGACACTTTGTTTGCCTGCTAGCAATTTGTACCCCTGAATAAACCAAGTCAATTTCTGGTACAACTGAAGGTTCTTTAAACATAAAATTGCACTAAAACTCATTACTCAAAGTTCTTCAGAAAAGTTTCTTAAATTCCCTTTGGTAATTCATTTCTGGGATTGTTGCCATATATTGCATAGTAATCATTATTTTATCGCAATAAACACTCAGGAAAAATGAAACAAGGAACTTCTGGATGGTGAAGGTAAAACTGCAAGAATTTTAGAATATTTTCAATTTGATTCAATTACTTTTGAGCTACATACTCTATATGCACGGTTATTTGTGACCTGAACTTCAAAAAGTTTTCAATTAAGAGTATCCAAACCAGTCATCAGAAAGAACTTATCCAGCTTTAAGAGTTCCATAAGACTAAATATGGAAATACATTCAAGCCACTTGTATGTTCAGTACCTGACCATATTGGTTCAGTTCCGTCTCCTCTAGAAAAGTCTTCAATGACCTGCCCACAGTCTACAAGCAAAGAATGGGAAAGGATAGTTATCATTTAAAAGTGGAAAATCCTAAAACACTCTCATTTCTAAACAAAATGTATATTATAACATCATATAAAGTGTTCTCTTATGTATTATGCATTGGAGAAGCTACTTAAAGCCTATTTGCTATAAAACACTGAAACTCTCTGTCCGTATATTAGTTAGAACTAGGCTTGCAACCTAAATTTTCAAATTTTCAAATTAGGAGCCTATATATCCCAAGCAACATATAGGGTTGGCAGGTTCCTGCTGAGGCTTTCATATTCTGCTGAACAACCTGAAGCCAAACAAAAATACTCCAAGTCTGAGCTTTTGGGAACATGAGAGGCTCAGAAAGTTGTGAAGATACTACAAAGAGCTCTGAGGGAAAAATACATGATTTTCTCTGCTCAAATAAAAGATGAGGTTGGATGGGGTAGACCAGACAAAACCCCCTGTGAGTAATCTAAAGGCAGTACATTGCTGCATTGCCTCCAGCTGTTCAAGACACAAAAGACTACTTGCTGACACAAATATATTCACTTATGCTGTTTCAATACTCTTATTGAAACCAATAAAACTACTGGGACTTCTGAAGTGTTTTTTTTTTTTTTTTTTTTTTTTTTTAAGATTTCTGGACAACTAATATAAGCAATCCCTTTTCCTCCATATAATCCTCCACCAAATGCTAACTTTTCAACACTGGTGCCACACACAGTTTAGTAGTGATCTTCCACGGATTTGATACAAGACAGAGTCATCTTTCTTACCTAGTTGGCCAGGCTCTCCTGGTGGACCGGGCAGACCTGGAGGTCCAGGGCTTCCATCTGTTCCATGGTCACCTGGAGGACCACGGTACCCTTTTGGACCAACAAATCCTTCACCTGGAAGACCCGTTTCCCCTGGAAAGCCCTTTGGGCCTAATTCGCCTGGATAACCAGGATCGCCTGGGAAGCCCCTGATAGTATCACCCTGTGGGAAGTGAACAGAGGTGATCACTCCTAACTTTGCTGAGAAACAAACAAAAATCAAACATAAAGTTCTCTCATGAATAACATCTTACAGACAGCTATTCCTCCTGAATTGCATCCCTGCTCTTTATATCAACATTGCAAATAAAACATATTTGAAATTATCAGACATTAATTTAGACCCCACAACACCAAGGGCATAAGAGAAACTCTCTTAGAAGGAGCATTGCCCTAAAAATGATGGCCAATGAAGAGCATTTGGACAACATGTGTCACTGCTGTGGACAGCCTTACTGCCCTTTCTGAAATGCCCTGAGTAGATTTGGGGGAAACTACATGCATCACTAAAGATGAATTAGGTTTAGTTCTGATGTGGCATTTAGTTCGTACATCTTGAGAGGTGCTGACATAAAACTGTGCTCAAATGGGTTGGTTCTTCTTGTTCTGCTACTGTAGTGATGTCACTGCAATGCTGAATCTACATCTTTAAAACATCACTGGGAAATGTTTCCATTCACAGAAGTAATGAAAGTACCATTTTCACTGGCAGTATAACCCACCGTGGTCCGTACTGGATGAAATGGCTCTAGCTCATCCTCAGATATGAGGCAAGAGCATCCCAGTGGTCCAAAACATTTGTGAGATGAGTCACTCTTCTTTTGCCTACAGACGGATCTTAGAAGACCAACTGAGACTACGTGTCTAACTGCTTGATGGCTACAATTACTTAGCTGAGGTGCTACCAAGTGCATATATGACAACATGACCTATGTTTTGAGGATGTAAAATTGTACTGATTATTGCTTTCAACTCCCTCAAATCAAATTGTCACACAGAATGGCTTACACAATGCTGGATAACAATAAACTGCTAATTATCACAAGTTAACCTCTAATACCAAATTGGCCTAAATGGGTTATATATTACTACATGTACTTATTTGCTTAAATAAAACAGAAATAAAAGTGAAAGGTAGCTCAAAAAAACCCTGAGGATAAGATCAATATTTGATATATCAATAACTAGCACAGCCAGTTTAGTTATGCATCTTTATGTGTGTGTGAAGGACAGCCTGGTAATCTGCTCAGAATGAAATGCATTAGTAATTAAGTGTACTTACCGGAAGGCCAGGCTGTCCCGGTAAACCATCTAATCCATCTCTGCCTGGAAAACCATCTCCCCCTCTGACACCAGGAAGCCCAGGGTCTCCTCGGATTCCTTTGGTGCCTAAAGTAGACCTTTCATTTTAAGACTGCTTTCTCATGAAAGGTATAAATAATGCAAAATAATGTGACACGAACTTTTACTCTACCTTTAGTAGTTATGTAAAAAGAGTCTCCCTTTTGTCCTTTTGGTCCTGGAAATCCTTCTTGACCTGACGATCCCTGATGTTACACACAATGAAAAAAACACACAAAAGAAACAGGAATTCTTAAAGAATAAGTATACATACTTGTATTCCCACTGTTCTACTTAAAAACTTGTTAAAAAAAAAAAAAACAAATCAAAACAAAACCAAAAAAACACCACCAACCCTCCTTAAATTTCACTGCTTTTCTGTTACTCTCCGTGTATGGTTTCCTCTCCAGTAATCCCACTCTAGTGCCTGAATCTTTATTAACATGTGCTAACTAGGACCGAGGTCTGTGTGGCATGGTAGGGTGCTTCTGCATGAGGATGTCATTGGAAGACCTGTGGGTTTTCATACATTCGAGTCCTGTAGATGACTGCAACTGGAGAACTGCATCAGTACTCCATCAGTCATTTTTCCCTATCTTCCTTTTACTGAATTTTAAGGCAGACACTGAATGAAGGGAATTCCTGGTGCATTTATTTTTTGTTTGAAATATTCCTTTGCCATAAATTACTTAATATGATATCTTTTGCATCACTGTCTTTTACTGACATTCTCCAATCTTCTCTGAAAAAAAAAAAAAGCATGGTGGAAAAAGCATTGGTGAAAAGCATGTGTGGAAACTGTATCTCAGCTGCAGGTCATCTCAAGAATACAGGTTCACACTTCTGTAAGTCTAGAAGGGGAGAGTAAATTTGAGCAAAAGGATCCTGCTTTACCTGTCTGTATTTTCTAGCTGTGGTGGACAGTGAAGCCCCATGTAGAGATGCTTCTTTTGAACATTGCTTTATATAGGCCAAAAGAAATATCAGGAACTTAATATGATGCTGAATTATGTCATTGACTATATAACTGCAGAAATTTTCAGCAATAACACTGCATTAATAGTATGATGTTCACTTTGCTATTTTTTGCTTTCAACGTTTAGATGTGTATAATGCAATTTGGCACATAACGTGTATTTGAAATGGTTTACAGCTGTTCCTAATTTCTCTTTCTCTACAGAAAAGAATGCCCATGGGTTGGGATAAAATTTTATTTTCATTAAATTGACAAAGATCTGATCTAAATGAAATGTATTTATTATCTGTACACAAAATTTACTGAACAAGCTCAAAGAATTATGAAGTCACTTCTGTCTAAGAATATGGACCAAAAATAGCTAAGGTAACTTGTTTTATGTTGAATTTGTTGCAAACCAAAAACTGAGATAAAGTGCTTTCCCGCTGGATGATATTTTGCTATAATATAACATGTCTGTGTATGTCTTAATTCTATAGAATTCTGTGTCTTAAACTCTGGAATTCTGGGATTTCTGGAACAGAAATCATTCATTACAAAGGCAAAAAATCTTGCAAATATGAAAAATTTAACCAAAGTTCCAACACTGAAAGTTTCAAAAATACTTTTGCCTTTTTTTTTTTTTCACAATTCAAAGAAAATAAAATTTTTCATAAAAGTATTTTGAATTTTTGGAAAAAAAGTTTGTAACTTTTTTTTTTTTTTTTTTTTTTTTTACATCAACAATCAAGCCAAAGTTTATTTTATTTTAATTCTAAAAAAAAACCAAACCACGAAAATCTAGATAGTTGCAAGTGAGTTTGGTTTATGTTCAGAAAGCCAAAAGCACTAACTGAAAGTACTACATTATTATTATTAGCAAAGCACTCTTTTCAGGGCTGTTGACAGTGTTTTTTAGGAAGACTGTATGCATTTATAAACAGGAACCTTACATTTAATCAGTTTGACATATACATCTTATTAGAAACAATTTGAAGGGACTACTGAAATTGTTACCCTTCTGGCCAGATCATAATCGGTACTACAGCTGCTTTAAAGTGTTTTGCTGAAACAGCTTTGTTTAAATGGAAAATATATTTTGGATTTTGTGGAAATCTTTTGCTCTTCTCAAGATATTCCATTTTCATCTTCATCCCAGCATCTTTTGGCTTTCAGTATTTTGTAGCAATCTGAAAACAATTGAGGTGGTACAGAAAAAACTACTTTTCATCATTATTTTTTTCCTGTGGAGTATAGCTGTTTTTAATTTTTCAGTAGGCATAAAAAACTGCATCAAAGAAACAAATATCTCACTTTTGCTCCAGGGTAGCCAGGAATACCATGTGGACCTTGATCACCAGGTTCTCCTTTTCTCCCTGGCTGGCCAGGGGTTCCTGGAAAACCAGGTGGGCCAGGGGGGCCAGTGGAGCCCCTTCTGAGTTCTTCACCCAGAAGGCATTTACTGCAATCCCCTTCTTCGCCTAAGGACATGTATTGGGAAAAGAAGAAAGAACACTCTGTCACAACAAATACACTTTCAGCTGTACCCATTATATATATATACATATACTTGAAAACACTCGAGCAGTTTATCAAATACTTGAGAAAAGTGCTTATTTTTTTCTTATAAGACACTAACAACTTTACTTGTGTTAGCCTCAGATCGAATGCATCACTCCCTGAGTCATAATTCAACTTAACTCAAACTGAATACAATGGAAGTTTTACACAAAGAATAACAGTAGAGCATCTTTATAGTTATGTATTATAAACTACCTTTGGGTCCTTTTTGTCCTCTTGGTCCAGGGTAACCTTGTGTGCCAGGTCTACCTGGTGTCCCTTCCCGTCCTTTTAATCCAAAGAGAGAACCTACAAGTTTATTTGAATAAAAAGATAAGTTAATGTATTTTAGATTTACTTTTCCTGTTTCCTCCCTCTTCAAGCTGGACTGCATCTGCCTTTTTTTCTGTAACCCTTAATGTCATTGTCTAACCCAGCTTGTTATTTTTGTTGTCTTGTCTTTTTGCTTGTCTCTGCATTCCTCGGTCCTGCTTGCTTTCATCTGCTTGCAAAGAATCCGCCTTTGGTACTGCTCAGCATGAACAGTCCCACCTAGACCAGCTTTGTCAGGCTTTTTGTCCCTCTGGCCATGACTGCACTGCATGGCTGGAGCACTCCAGTGACCAGGAACTGGCTGGAGCACATGTATTTGCTTGGCTGGAGACCAGCATGAGGGGTTCAGGGAATGTATATGCTCCGACCTCATTTCAGCATGGTTACAGGACATGGCCTTGACACACACACAGCCCCAGGACCCAGGTCTTCTATCACAGACCTTGTAACTTCTTCCCAGCCCCTTACTCCTCATTGCTTCTTCTGTTATGGTGGATGATTCTTTCAATTCTTTGGTCTCTTACACCCCAAATTCCTTTGCTTTTATCTCTCAGCACAACATACTTTGCAGTACCACAGACCAATGGATTACTTCCTGCAATCCTTTTCTCCACTTCCACTCCTGCACTGCAGTGTGGTGCTTTTCACTCAATCTCAGTTAGAAGTGGCCTCTGGAGACCACCTGGTACCTTCTTCTCAAAGCAGGCCCAGCTTCAAAATCAGAGCAGGTTGCTCAGGGCCTTGTTCAGCTGAGTACCTCCAAAGCTGAAGCATCTATACAACCTCTCTGGGCAACCTGTTCCAGCAGTTGACCACCCTGAAGGTGGAAAAGGATTTCATAATATCTACGCAGAATTTCCCCTGTTGTAACTCATGACATTTGCTTATTGCCCTGTCACTTATATTCTTGGTGTGTCTGGTTCCATTTTCACTGTGACCTCCTAAGAGGTACAGGAAGATAGCAGTAAGACTTCCCCTTAGCTTTTTCTTCTCTAGGCTAAGGGAGAAATCCAGTTCTTTTAGCTGCTCCTTCTATCTCACAAGCTTTAGCTCCCTAAACATCTTGTTCATCCTTCATAAGACTCCCTTTACTATGTTAGTATCTTTCTTGTGCTGGGGAAGATGAAAAAACAAACTTTTCCAGAACTTCTCATTTTAACCTCTGTTTGCTAAACTTATTATTTACAGTCAGTGTTCTCCATTCCAGACCCTTTCCAATCTACCTCTTATCTCTTGCACACTTACTGGGACACTCTTCCCAGAATACTGGCACATATCTTTTGTTTGAAATTTCATCTGTGAAAATTATTTTTACCTGAGCAGAATGAAGGTTTAAGCATGTCCATATCCCTCCACCAGCCCCAAACAGACCTCCTTTTCAAATTTTGCCAGGAATGTCTAAAAATCATGCAAGCCTTTCTTTCATCAATGCCCCTACAACGCTTCTACCCTATGTGTCTCCCTACCACCCATTTTGTTTCATTCCCTCAACCTACTTTTTCACTTTGCTTTGCCAACAACTATCTTTAAGATAAGCAATGGTGTTCCCATGAGTTCTCCTCACCTCTCTTCTTGCACTTACCGGGAGTTCCAGCAGGACCAGGAGGACCACGCTGCCCTGGTTCACCGTGCCTACCTGGTGACCCAGGTGGGCCTGACTGATAAGCAGGAGATCCTAATTCACCTTTTTCACCTTTTGGTCCCATTTCTCCAGGTAAGCCTGGCTTATCCCCATCTCCTGAAAGAGAAGCAGAATTGTTCAGAACTCAGAAAAATTTCTTAACAATGCTGCACAAGGATCTGTAATGTAACAGAAAAGACAGTTCATGCAAACTGCATGTAGCACTCAAGGAAAAATGGAGACATTTAGTGCACAGCAAAAATGGCAACCACACTTTTCACTTGAGCAAATCAATAGCAGGTCCTGAAGCAAGGCTCTGTCATCATCTCTACTTCAGTTGTTTTGCCAGAGTCCCCCTGGGCTAAAGCATGAACACAAAACACACCTCACAGTTAGTTATCTGCTACTCTGCACCACGTATTTCACCAAGTGCACATGTGTTTTCTCCACCTCAATCCTGTACCAGTTAAAATTTGCTATAAAGTCTAGTTGTTGGAACAACTGTTATTGAGGTATTACCATCAGAGAATCCAGGAAGACCAGGCAGCCCACGATCTCCTTGCTCTCCCGGTTCTCCCTGTAGTCCAGAAGCACCTGGAAAGCCTGGTTCACCTCTTGTACCTGAAAAACATCCCCAGTTCCACAAAACACATTAGTGTGATGCTGTTTGTGACCATAAACGCTGACTTGTGGTACACTGCAGATGTCCCAGTTTACTGAAATTCTCAAAATATTAAAGTTTTGAGAATAAAAACAAACTTTTATTTTGTTTTGTTTTGAGAAAAAAAAAAAAGAAGAAACTTCCTTTCCCTGGAAGTTCTGGTCTTTGCGAACTTTTATCACTTGATGTGGTTCTAGTCTGGTCACCCTGAGCCAACACAGCTCGGCACAACAGGTAACAGTGGGCAAAACAAGCCTACTGAAAGGATCACTGAAGATATTTATGACCCAAAGGAAAAAGACAAGTCCTCTTCTATTCCTCAAAGATTCTATTTTTTTTTTCTTAGCTTTTTTTTTTTTTTTTTAAACATTAGATTAGATGAATGAGCTGTCAGTGCTGCATTTTATCCAGAGAGTCTGAAAAAGGATACAGGACACAGACTCTCCATTT
Organism: Aythya ferina; assembly: GCF_964211825.1. NCBI lineage: Eukaryota > Metazoa > Chordata > Aves > Anseriformes > Anatidae > Aythya > Aythya ferina. The sequence goes on from NC_140296.1 coordinate 61,802,086, forward strand.
CTTCCTTTCACTGGACAACAGTCACACTCTTTTATTGTTTTAATTAATTAATTAATTAATTGATTTTCTCTGTGGACTCAGGAATGCATGGATGCCTTTTGTATAGCAATCCAGCTTCAGCAGGAAAGACAAAAAAGCCACCTTGTCTGCAAAAAGGTGATTAGTGATCTCTCTTGGAAGGAAATTCTACCTTCTGGAATAGCTTAGCAAACCAAAATTTCTGAAGGAGTTGAATTCTCAGTCTTTCATTCTTTTGATCTGTGTAGCAAGTGGTAAAACATGGCTAAGATAAGCAACCTAAGCAAAAGAGACCTACCTTTTCTTGGAATGGGGTACGGAACATAGACAGGTGGTCCAGGAGGACCCATCTCGCCCTGCTCTCCCTGTTAACAGAAGTTGAAGCATTGCATTTAAGCACACTATTCTAAAGATTTTCTTTTAATATTGAAACAAAAGCCCAAGAAACACACACACACAAAAACAACTTTCAAAAACACTACAGAAACTTTTAAGAAATCTGAGACATTTCAAGTTAGCAAACAATGTGACTAGTTCAACAGTGCAAACAAACTCTTTGACTGTTGTTACATCACAGAGAAGAAAAACAAAAAATACGTCTAGTTTATGCCTTCTAGCAAATGAAACTAAAGCAGTACCTTGGCACCTCTAGGACCGTATCCACCTGGTAGGCCATCAGGTCCTGAAAAACCCTGTAATACACATAAAAAGGGTTGACTTTTCCTTTAGCAGAGAGACAATAAAATTATTTGGTCTGCAGCAGCTGGCTTCCCCTGATGTTACCGTGAAAATTATGCAATAGAGCTGAGCAGTTTGCTTCCTGGTGTGTATCAATTCAGGTTATACTATTAAGTCTCTTTGTGCTTTAATGTTCCATCCATTAGACCAAACCTAGCTCCCATCAAAGGCCAGAGGAACTTGCTGTGGCACAGGTTCTGGCAACGGTGCAGAGGGATGGAGCAACTACACTTGCACCATCCCCTTGGACACTGCAGGGTGGGAGAGTAGAAGGAGGATGTCCTCAGTGCTGGTCAACCCTGAGGACCATGGACCAGACAGACAGAACATGCCAAACTGTTTCACCAAAACTAAATGAGTCTGAATCATGATGAGTGCACTTCACTGGAATGCAAACAGCAAGCAACAAAATAGCATGAAGTGCACAGGTCCTCTTTGCTGTTTTCCAAGCAGACGTAGTTGGTTTGGCCAAAGAGAAGTCCCCCAGCTCAAAGAGAAGAACTTGGGACCACCCCTGAACATGCCTTATTCTACCTCTCCTACCCTCAGGCAAGCTGTGTCCTAGAGAAATTTTCTATCCCCACCTGCCACAGAAAACATTTCAGTATCTAAGGTCCTACCCACTTCACTCACTTAAAATGGTCGAAACTCGAAGTGTGTGTATTAAAACACGTGGCAAAACACAACACATCCAATCAAAAGGACATATTTCAGCTGCTGGAGGTGCACAAGGAAGAGTGCAGATTTCAGTGATGCAGATACAGAAGAGGTCAGAACCTGTATATTGTACTCAGTTTCTTAAAAACCTTTGTTCTCTATAGAAGACATTGATAGGTACTCAGTAAAAGAACTGGGGTTAAAAAGGTGAGCTTTTAGTAGAAAACAGTGGCCAGATCCTCAACTGATATCAACTAAAGCAGTTTCACTGAAGCCAGTAGATTTGTAAAATTCACAATAGTTAGATTATTACCCAGCATTTTTAAAACAGCATCTCCTAATTTTCATAATCGGAACAGCTCCTACATGGAGCATTAATTTTTATAGCATGCTCTAAAAGGTATTTACACAATTCAACCACTCTCAGCAAGACACCATGAACTGAAACATAGGCATCAAGGACCTTTCTGTAATGGCAACTATACTGCAAGCTATCAGAAAAGCAGCATTAAGTATCAGGTGTAAAATCTCTTTACGCTAGGTGGAGCTGGTGGTCTAGAAGTGAAGCCAGCAGCTTCCTAATTAACCAATGCTTCATATAATGTGGGCAGGCAAGGCAACTATCCTCTCTGAAGAATCAAATCATTCAAAAAACAACAAAGAGGGTATTATTGTGAATCGCAAACCAACCAGCCTATTCATAGAATCACAGAATCATTCATGTTGGAATAGACCTCTGAGATCATCTAGTCTAACCTTTAACCTAGTATTGACAAGTCTACTGCTTAACTATGCTAATTAGTACTGCAGCTACATGTTTCTTGAAGACCTCCAAGGATAGTGACTCAAGCACTTTCCTGGGCAGCCTGTTCCAATGACGCACATCTCTTTCAGTAAAGAAATTTCTCCTAATATCCAACCTAAAAAAAAACAAACATAAGAACTATTCCTTTCCATGCATGTCCAAACCAATGTACATTTCACTAAAATTGTTGCCAAAATTTACTTTCAATAAAGGGAAGCCATTGACCATTTCTGACCAAAGTGGGAACCTAAGTTGAGGTCAATCATTTGGCTTTAATGGCTTTTGCATCACTCTCTCCACACATGTATTACTGCCACACCACCAAGTTTTGTGATCAACTGAATACTTGCACAACAGTTTCTTTTATTGCTTCATGTGCTTTACGTCCCATGTGTTTCATGTTATTATTGTTTTACCTTGGTGGCAGGACAAATTCATAAACCTATTAAAGATAGAGAAGCAAAGTCATGCAGCTCATAGTTATTTGAATACTTCATGGAAGTGATTTCTAATGCTGACTGAAGAAGCCTTTTTCTGAGCATAAACAGAAAGTATGAGCTCTTACTTGTCTGACATAATGCTATTTTAAATATTTGGGTGTGTTTCCATGGGGACAGAGATTTAATGGTGTATTGGTGTATTTATCAGTTTCCTTCCTTTTTTTTTTTTTTTTTTTTTTTTTTGATATCCAAGATGTAGCATAGACCACAGATCTCAACCATGTCTGTGTGTCTGCAGAAAGCTGTTCAAACTAGTAACTTTATGCATCTAAGAAGAAAATTATAGAAATCATGGTAGCAGTAAAAGAAGAAATGAAAAAAACAATTCCCCACAGCACTTTTAAAATGTGGTCATGTAGAAATGGAAAAACGAACTTTAATTACAGGACCATTTTTTTTCTCACTGATGAGTAAACTAACTGACACAAAATTACAATGATAGAAGAATCCAGATGATGCTTTCTAGACTGCAGTTGGTGGAATTACAGGCAGAATTTGTCCTCTATAATTTACTTTTCAGACAGATTGTCTACATGTGTGTTGGAAACAACAGTCATGTATGCAATACTCACTCTTTCTCCAATGAGTCCTGGATAGCCATCGATACCAGGTAGTCCCTATGAAGGCACATTGAAATTAATAAATATAAGTAACATCATAATAAATCTTTTAAGAACCATTACTATTTCTTAGACAAAATAAGTCTGACAATTATTTCGAATCTCTAAAACTAACAGTCAGAGTTCAGATACTTTTCCAATGTGATTCACGTATGCTGCAAACACGAAAGATCTGAAATTTACTCTGGTATTAGATTTTTATCTTCTTTCTCTTAATCGGGAGATTACAAATCAACCATGAAAATTTTAAAGTCTCTGAGATTTTTAAAAAATATATGCTGAGTACTGTTCTTAGTCTGTTTAAGCACCTTAGAAACAGTGCTCCCAGAGAAACATCCATAGATGCTACAAGGTAGTAGGATTTATTTATTTATTTAATTATGTTTCTGGGGTAACTGGAGTCAAACTCGTGTTTGCTGAACACAGTTTGAAGAGAGCTAATGTGGAAATCGTAAAATTAAGACTATGCTGGGGATCAGGGGAGGAACGATCCTCCCCTGGGGAGATCCATGGGGATCGCGGTGAGCGAGCACAGCTTTGGGTGAGTGATGCATGACGTTTCCCCGTGAGGGTGTAGTCAAACCTGTGAGTCATGTGGGGCCCTCCTTCTGTTACCATTTCACAATGCCATTTTTCTTTTCCTGTACCAGGGATTTCAGAGCTGCCCATAACTTGGAAGACATGGGCTGAAGGGCTCGCATGTCTGTGGCTTGTTAACCTATGTTTTGCTCCTAAAGGCAAAGTCTCAGATTGGACTTGCACATTTAGCAATACTAATTTTACCTTTGAGGAGTGACTCACCCTTTGTCCTGCGAAGCCCGTTACCCCTTTTTCACCTCTTTCACCAGTGTATTGTATACCCTAGGAAACATTACATTCAGATAACATATTTCTACATAAAGTGAAAAAAAAAAAAAACAAACAATTTTAATGGAAGCTAAACAGAAGGAAAAAAACATCATTGTAACACATGCATGATCTAATTATAGCTGCATGTGAAAGAACCAGTGTCTTTAAAGTAGAGTGCAACATGCTTGCTTCATTACATTAGCAGGATCAGGCCATTAGGCAGAGGACAGGGTTTCCCTTCTATCATCTCCTCCTTTATTTCTTTTATATCTGTGACTCTGAAGAGAAGCCAAAGCAATTGTTCAGCTATACAACCAATTAAGCAACTCAGCGTATGTCCAAATTATAGCTTTAGAGAACTATTTGGCAAATACAGGCATGCTACTACTATTAAAAAAAAAAAAAAAAAAAAAAAAAAAGAGGAGAAACATATCTGAAACATATCCCACTCTGCTACATCAAGATAAAATCTGTGGTTTTCCTAATAGAGTCACAACAAAATTCTGCATGTATAAAATATGACCATCAGCTAAAAATATGACTAGGAAGTGCATATGGAGGTCAGCAGGGCTTACACTGCAGGTTTCTGCCATAACCCATAACCTCATTGGGAAGTTAACCAGACTGTTTGAGAAAATAAAGCTCTGCAAAATGCCCAGTGAGGCATCCCAAGTTGGTGAAGACTGTATTTTAAACCACTCTGGGAAGTAAAAAAGAACTACTCAATAGTAAAGCTATTTGGACAGACTAGAGTTTGCATGTGAGTTAATTAAACCACATTCAGTCAAGTTCAATTGACAGCTCTAAAAGACACAGCAACACATGGGATTATTCTCAGTCAACAGACCTATGAGACCAAAAGTTTGTATGTGCTGGGCAGCAGACTGAGAAGGATTGAGAACATTTCCTTACATACATATTTAATGGGATTTAATGTAATTTTTAACATAGCAGACCATCAGCAGTAAAGAGATTTATTAATAGTTATAGCTAAAATTGAAATAAAAGTGTGAGGGAAAATCTTGGTAATTTTGGTAAACCAGCAAGAAGAGAACAACAGATTATGCTGTGAAGTTCTTACACATCATGTTGTTTAGATTTCCTAAAGCATCCAAACTGGTGCCCCTGTTTGTACTGCTCCATATTATACCATTTCAGTGAAGAATGCACCAGTATTAACTCTGATATTGTTTGTCTTTGATGTTCTCCACTTGACTTACTGGTTGTCCAGGTTCCCCTTTTTGCCCTCGTTCTCCTCTTTCACCCTAAAAATGAAGAAAAAGTGTTCAGATATGTTAGGCATTCCCATTTACATTTTATTAACTTTTTTTAATGCAAAGTTACAAATATTAAAAAAAAAAAATTAGATTTAAAAAAAAAATCTATATATTTCATAGTTTTTCTGAAAATATTTCTAGGAATAAGAACACTGTAGGATATTTCCAGGCTTGTTCATAAGATGCCTGGGTGATGAGTGCCTGGTTAATGCCTATAAATAAATCCACTTTCTCCAAGTTTTACCTATTGCTTATCTGTGAACTGTCTGATCAGATGTAAGAATTCCTCTTAGGATGAGAAAAATTGCAGCCTACTCATGATATTGTCTATATCTCTAAACTGACTACAAAGACTGTCCAGACAACTAGCTCACATCTCCCCTTAGTCATGGAAATTCCATCTTGACACCAAAGACATTTTTACATCTTTCAGTATCACACCAGTTTACTTATATTTCTGGAGCCACATGAACTTTGTAGCTTCAAATTCAGAACTGAAAACTACTGGTCTGGACATTGGTGCTCACCACAGAACATTCCTATATGAGGTATGACTATCTCTGCTCCCAGTAAGAAGCAACAGATGAGAATAAACTGTATCTTGCTGTACAGGATTTCTCCAATACCTATGGAGAAGCCTTTACTATAAGTATACAAAGATCTGCACCACAGAGATATGTTATATAAACATACACGACAATTCTGATTGCTTCCCTAAAATGTACTTCTTACAGGAGGATGATTTAATTCATTATTATGGAAAATGAGATACTGAATGATTTCTCAGCTGGTATTTCTGGTTGTAAAATCAGAAGGTGTCAGTGATGACCAGTAGCTTCACGCTTGGGTTTATTTAAACAAAATTAGCAAGTTTGCTATGATACCTTCAGTCTTACGTTGTGAGAAGTGCTTTCTCAACAGCCAACATAATAACAAAAAGTACTTTATGATTCAAGCTTCAGGAAAGCAGCAGATTTGTCTTCTGACAAACTAATGTCTTCTACGTACTATATGTAAAAGCACATTTGTACAATATTTTAGTTTTGATAGTAGAGAGCTCTTAATTCCTCTCACATTTCAGGAAAATATTCTCTAGTTACCTTGTGTTTGTCAGAGGGGACACCTGTCAGTTCTTTTGTAGGAAGCCCGGGTGGACCTGGTGGACCTGGTGGTCCCTGCAGCGAAAACGTAAGGGTATGTTTACTAACAGTTACAATACCTTGTCAAGTTGTTGATCATCACTGGCTGATGAATAGAATGAATGATGAGTAGAAAAAGAGGGATGCATATTTTCCCCTGCTAAGAATACAATTCTAAACCTCTAAATAAATTGATAGCAAGAAACAAGTTTACTTTGTGCTGTGACAAACATAAAGCAATATGTGCTTTTGCCCTGTATGCTTCCAGAATAACTTTAAAGGCTATTGCTTTATATAAAGGAGTCTGGCTCTACACATTTCGGAAATGTCACCTCTGATTTGTGTTGGTGGAAATGAAGGCACAGTTGGACCAAGACTAATGTAAAAGTTAGATGTAAAAATTAGTTCAGTTATGACATTTGTTATGGAGATTATCAAATATAGCTTTCAAAACTATGTTTGTTTTTCTATTATAATAATGTAATATAGTTGCCAACTGATAGTGTATTTAAAATAGGTTCCTTTATAAATAGCAAACAACATCATCCTGTCCTGTAGTGATACTAATTCATCAGTTTTTCTTTACCTGTTCGCCTTTTTCTCCATAGAAGCCAAGGCCCCTGTTGCCCTGCAAAAGCAATAGGTCAAGATTTACTAGAAGTACAACCTGGTTTTCAAATGCAAAATTCAAATTTAAACACACTGAAGGGCCTTTTCAGACTTAGAACTCTGTAGGATGCCACTGAAGAAGAGTAACAAGTAATAATCTAGTTTTACCTCAAAGTATTTTTAGAGATTTAGAAGTATTTTTATAGATGTAAACATCAGAAAGATGACTCTAATTGAAATCTCATGTTACCAGTGCTTCTTATAACAGACTTTGAGTCATTCGCTGAGTAATGTTGTGAAAAGATCAAGCACTTTAGCAAGTTTTTTTATGGAACCAAACATTAAATAGAAATACCTAGGTGGGTCAGAACAATTAACTTATATATTTATTTTTTTTTCCACTGAGATACAATTGAATATTGTGCAGACTGCAAGGATTCTCTGTTCATGGGAAGCTACTGTGACTACAGTAGCAAATTAAATCTGGCTCTAGAACTGGTTTAATCATTTCAGGGCAGCCGATCCCAGTGTAAGATTAACTTCTTGTGGTATGCAGCCAACACAGAAGGTCTTGTGCTACACAGCCTTTGGATCAGCCTGTGGTTCTTTATTTTACTGCCTCCAAGTGGGTCTTGGATAAACCTTAGTGACACAAAATCAACATGAACAGCTTTGAAACAAAGACTTACTTGTGGTCCTTGTGGTCCTGGGGGCCCTGGTGGTCCCTAGGGAAACAGAATATGTGAGAGCAAGTTACTTGTCACTTTGTAATCAATGCATGCAGGTCAGTTACTCTATGTCAGAAATAAAAGCATGTATTTGGAAAATAGTGTAATCCTTAGCGCTCAATGTACTATCCTTGATACATTAGCTGTGTTTATTGCTCTGAAAAATACTCTTCTAAATCATATAATAATCTTTCCTAACATAATAAAAGTCTCCTGGTTTATGAAATTCTGAAATTAATGAAATTCTGTTTTATTTCAAGTAATAAGAACTTGTGCTTTGGATCCTGACCTAGTAACATTTTAACTTCAGACCTAAAGTTAAGCACATCTTTAACCACTTCACTGGACTAGTGTCTTGGTACTGCATTGGTGTTTAAAGGGTGTTAAACTACCTTGAGTGTATATCAGATTCCCAATTTGGTATATTACAGAATGAAAAAAGAAGATGGTGGGAAATGAAACTAGAACAGACATAAATGCTTGTCTTACAATATAGTCTTACAAGAAGAGCAGTAAGGAAAGCTATTAATTGGACAGAAAACCTACAGTGCTTCAGTCAACTAGGGTAGTTAATAGGCTCCAAAGGATCCTAAGCATTAAAAACTGTCAAATGTGGGAGAGGTGGGGTGAATAAGAAGCATGAGCTTTTCAGAGAAGGAGATGGTGAATAAGAGGAATAATAAAAGTGAGACAGCTGCCGATGGAACTGACCACCTGCTGAGCCCCAAAGGGGGTACAACCTGGGTTATGCAACATCAACCCAAACTTACAGAAAAAAAGATCATGATGGTCAGGCGAGACCTAAACTTGTTATATATCTCTCCTTTGCTATGTGTCTTTGTGTAAGTACACAGTAGACTGGTTCTGACAAAACAATGCTAAATCAGTTTTGGTTAGTCAAGGAGTCTGTGAGCTGTTGCCTAATCTACAGGGCAGATGCACCGTGCGGGCATGCTGCCTCTGGAGGAGCCACGTTTGCCTTCATGTGGGATCTAGGACTCAAGGATGAGGAACGGTGCAAACCTGGAAGCATTTCCCAGGTCCCTCCCACAGGTCAATCACAGTTTCAGAGATGATAAAGATAGTTTGAACTATTTTGTTAATAGTGGAGATGGTGGGTATCCATCTACTGTGGCAGAGTGTTCAAAAGAGATGTTGAGATGATTGTAACCAGAGGGATGTACTCATAAGGCTTAGAAAATGCACTGTTCATGTCACTCTTTACATCTTACATCCAACACAGTGTCCTGGGAATAGTAGGCTGGGTCTTCTGTGTGAGGCTCATGAAACTAATGAGTTCACTCTAGGAACAAAGTAAAGGACTGAGAAGATTTTCTTTCAGGAGGTTCAGAAGAGAAAGGTAAGATGCAGCTTACCTGCAGTGATAAAGCAGACACTGCAGAAAATTAATTTTGGAGAGGCTTAGCATGCTGTGAATTTAGTCCTAGAATTTTATTTTATTTTATATTTTATTTAATTTATTTTTTGGGGGGAGGAGGCTGGGTGTCCCTGATAAAAGGTTATGGAGGTCATTTGTAAGAAGCCCTGAATTTGATTTTTTTTTTTCCCCAAAAATTAGTGATGTAGAGAAGGTCTGAAGTAAATGTTGACAAATAAAAAGATGAAAAAGTAAGTAAGTGCTATAAAGTTTCTTACAGGAAAATAAAGCAAGCCTAAATAAAACAAAATAAACTGAATTTGAATATCTGCTTTTCACCCATAAAACCGTTAACCATGGTAAACAAGAAATGTAGAAAATGATATCTGTAGAGAACACAATATTTCCAAAGAAATAGTCAGTACCAGTTGTCAACTCCAGTGCTGTAAATGTTGACTTTTGAAAAAAATACTGAAAAAAAAGTTTAAAAATAAAATGGTCTTCTAAAAACTAATAAAGAAAGTTATCTATTCAATCTCCTGTAGGAAGGATGAATAGCTGATAACCACATCCTTCATGAGCAGAAAAGATTACATATTTAGATTCTGATATCTCAGAGTAGGGGGGCGTAGATTCTTAAATGGACTGCAATAAATAATCTCTACAAAGAAAACTCTTTCAAGGAGGTTAAAGAAATACAATATAAATCAAGACCTTTAGGTAATACATGGTGAAAGAAAGTATACTTCTTTGTGCAATACTCATCACTGTAGAACCACTGTCTTAGTACTTTTTTCAAGGTTTTCTATCCAAGCACACCTCCTTGCTATTTCTAAATTCATTTTTTCTCTTCATTTGCTATGCTACAGTTCAACATAATGAATATTGCTGAGATGATTCTTTCATTAGGTTAATTTCCTACAGAAAATATTTTAAGCATACTTACTGGTCTTCCTCGTTGTCCTCTTGGACCAATAGGTCCTTGAACACCCAGTATACCTGGAGATCCCTTTAAATTGAAAAAAGAAAAACCCAAAACATCAATTCATGTTGTTTTGATATCAGTTACGGTTGACACTTTATCACATTTGCTGTACTATCACTTACAGGAAAACCACTGAATCCTGGATCCCCAGGTTCTCCCTAAAGAAAACAAAGAAGTAAAAAATGCAGTAAATACTATACACAAAATTGAATGAAATATTTTCTTACTAGCTTTTTCTTATTCCAAAAGCTATTTAAAAATCATAGTATATATTCCATATAAATCCTCATATACAGATACATTCAGTGAATATTTTGAGATAATTTGAGATAATGTGTTTTATCATAGATTGATTTTATACTTTATATAGTATAGTTACATACAATATACTTGGAAGGTACAAAGATGGTTAGTGAAGTTAGGGATCCAAACTGCAAGACTGAGACGGAATGTTTAATTCCTTTTTGAAAGACCCATCTAATCAGTAGCTTAATTAGGGATACAACATAAGCTGAAATGTACAAGTTAATTTTTCATGAGTTGCATGGGAATTACCAAATCATTTTGATTCTCTTCTGAGTCACTGAGAAGCTCTTGGAACATACCGTTTTCAATGACCACATATTTTAACTGCAGTACATGTTGAAATGTTTTTGGAAATTGGATCCAAAAATGTTCTAGTGCAAAGACCTTTCAAGCCCATAAATAATACAGCATTCAGTCCAGACACCTTCAATCATCTTAACTTTTTTTTTTTTTTTTAATATGTCTAGATAATTTGAGTTTAGTTAATGTAATGATCTGTGGAACCAAGTACTTTTTGAAATGAATACAGGTGCCAGTACCTATTCTTGACTATAAATACTTGAGTAGTTCTCCAATTACTACTAATGAGTGAACAGAACTTAAAGTTTCTGAAAGGAAAAGATTCCATTAAAAAAAGTCAAAAGACAAATATATTTTGGCACTCATCACTGGCATAAAATTTACTTAAATGAACTTAGCAGATCCCAGTGCTGAGTACAGTTCTAATGTAGCTTTGTACTTAAATTTGTCACAGTTTATACTCTAACAGTGTATATAACCACTTATCATTATCTGATATTTTCAACTTATACAAAACCATATATATGAGAAAAAGACTCAAGTGATCACAGAACAAGTTTTTAGGATTAGATAGAGTAAGGGCACCCAGAAGAATACTTGGGGATAACTAAATAACTGAATAATACATTGAAGCATATATTATCACAAGTCAACCAAATTCCTACATGGAAGTTATACAGAAAGGATCATAATATTAAATGGAATCATTCAGTGGAGAAAACTGTGAGAAAGGAATTATTTTACCAGGAATGATATATGGGTAGTCATCGAATAAAGAGGATAATACTTGAACTACAACATTTACCACTTTTATTTAAAAGTACAATGTTACAAATGTTTTAAAATCAACAGGTTTATGTCCTTGTCCAGTACCTCTGCAATCCACCTGCAAACTGTAAGTCCTTGCAAGTAAGCGAGTGGACATTTCCTCCCTGGATAGGCTTAGCTGTAACCAGAGACAGAAGAAGCTGCCTGGCAAAACCTACACAGAATTTAAGTGGGTCTCTAGGAACGTGTCTTCCAGAATGTAAGGGAAACTCATTCTCCATCACCTGTTTTAAAAACAGTATTGAGCATTGACTGAAAATTCATCAGCTTGAGGGAGTGACACACCTACCCGGTATTGGCTGGCAATGTCCGGTGGTAGTATATATGGCTCCCCCTTCTGGCCCTTTGGTCCTTGGACTCCCTGGATGTGACCGAAAAAAAAAGGAAAAGTAAGCTTTCATATCATCTGTGAATGCATAAACAGTTACGAGTAATGCAAAATATCTGTAAGGTTTTTCATGAGCATATATGTACAACTGTTTGAAGGCAGAGACTACGTGTATGTCAAACTCTGGAAAGCTGTGGTTCACAAACAAATTATAAACCCTTGTGGTACCTTTAGGAATGGATTTAAAATACAGGGGAAAGAACTCCCTGTTACTTAGGAGTGATATTATGGGATGGCACCTGCCAGATAGAGCCATGGCTGCAGCTACTTAGGGCTGACACATAGGCTGGTAAATCAAGGAGCTCCAGTGCTCATTGCAGCATGATCCTACATATTGCGCTATGGCAAGCCAGTATGTTGGGCATGGATAGGGAAGGAAAAGGTTACTTTCATCAGAAATTGTGAGTCTGATATTCTTTTACTGCTTTTGGATAAAGTTGTACAGGATTTCTTGAAGCAATGACCCTGCAGGACCTACATGATAGGTATGGCAGACCTTCCAGCCCTAAGTGTTATGAAGGTCATCTGGGTAAGTCCACAAGGATGCTGTGCTGGGCCAAAAGGGCCCATCAGTTTCCAACACACACTTGCATGAAATACAAGTACTTCAGTAATGATCTTCATTTTAGGTATCCATTTGCTGTCATCTACTTACAATGGTACCAGGGAAACCAGAGAATCCAGGAGTTCCTGAGTCTCCAGGGTCACCTACTGTCCCGTTACAGCCATCATGACCCGGTTTCCCCCTTGATCCTGGCTGCCCTGGATGACCCTGTTGAGGAAAAAAAAAAAGTGTTTATCTATCCATCTGTTTCTAGTTTTCCTTTTCCTGTAGTCACACAGTATTTAGACATTCTCACATTAAGCCCAAGGCTTGGATCCATGGGAAACTATGATTTTCAAAGAAAGAAACAGACAGTGCCTTTTTTTAATATAGCTGCAGCTTGAACCAGATGCCCCAGACAGTATGAAAAAAATGAGTAGTGAAGGACCTTTCAGAAAGGGTAAGAAAGCTATGTTCAATGCAGTCTCTGTTAACCAGAGAACTAAGCCAGATGAGACTGCTGTGCAGGGAGCCACCAAGAACTGAGATTGTTAAGAATTTCAGTGCTTCACACTGGAGGAGTGGGAAGAAAGGTTCATTACTGGCTTTGAAGAGCTTCCAAGCTAGGAAAAAAAAGTCACTGATGCCTTTGGAGCTAGGTTGGGTGCCATGATGAAGCTGTAAGTACAGAGATGGGAAGAGATCAGGTGGGCTCAAACCAAGGGTGCTGGGGATACTAAAGTTCCACATTGACCCTCAGGAAAGCAGGAAAAAGTTACTCCTGCCTTAAAAGGAATTTCCATTGCAGTGCCTATGTTCACCTAAATTATACTTATGATTGCTTTGCACTAGGATTGATGAGAAGCTAATCTGCCCTTGAGCAGCTTTCTTCCAGGGAGCTCAGTCAGCAAAAAAAACAACACAGAAACTAACATAAATAGAATACTTTTCTTCCTTCTTCACTACTTAAAGCAAGGGCTTTCTTTTTGCTTCTGCTCACTTTCTTAGAAGAAAAAAGAGATCTGTCCATGCCCTCACCTAGCTTCATCAAATACTCATATTCCTCACTCCAGAACAGACCCAGGTTTGTCACCCTCCTCTCTTGGCCTTTAGCCCCACATCCCAGCACTTTGCTGTTACAGTTCATATATGTGCCTATTTGCCTTCTCTTCTTGCCGTGGTCAGCGTTGTGCTTTGGCCTAAGAAAACTGGTTGGAGAACATAATCAAGTGGGAAGGGTGGAGGGCTTGAGGATGCATGCGGGTTCAAATAGTATCTGAAGGCATTTATCCCCCACAATGCAATTGCAGAGGTTGTGAAAACAGGGCTAAAAAAGAAAACTTGCTCAGGTAGCAGAAGCGGTCCAGCTATAGTAACATGGAGCTTCAGAGGAGAGTGATTTACTCGCAGGAAGACAGAGCACTGAGAAACAACTCAATGATGTGGTGGGGTGAATGAGATCCTTGGCTACAGAAGGTTTCTTCTTCCTTTAAGGGTGATAAGGAGAGAGAGGAAGAAGAGTGTGTGAGAGAAAGCTCTGAAACTCGATACAGAGCTCTTTAGGAAACAAAAAGGGTGAAAGTAGAGTGGATGTGGATGTGTGGGTTGCAGAGTGAGGCCCCGGTGTCAGAGAGCACTACAAAGGAAACCCAAGCCTGGGAACTCTGTCCAGGGATTCCAGTGACTCAGATTTCTTTGTTATTTTATGACACAAGATGTAAAGGAGTGTAAGCTGGGAAAATACTGTGCTGTGAACTTTACCCAGTTTTCCTCTTTGAACGCTTCAGTTTCATGGACCTGGACAATTTCTTCAAAGATTTTGAGATAAATAGTTTTTTTTAAGACCATCTCATGCAAGCTTTATGAGATATAAACCAAATAACAATGGTTAGTATTCTTACATTTATTGGTCTTTCTATGTACTTTACAATTCTGAAATAATTAAGGCATGACCCACTGGTGTCCTTTGCTCACTAGCCTAGGAGATGTGGAGAACTTATCTCACAGCTCTTTCCTACAAAAGAACACACTTAGCTGGGTAACCTCCAGGGACACAAGAAATTTCCTTCTGTTTTTGTCCCTTTTTACAAGAGGATTTCTCCAAAGGACAAAGCAAACGGACCTTAATTATCAGAGGGAATGAGCGGGAACACAGATTCTATTCTTTTGCTGTGCATCTGCAGTTCCACTTACTTTAGCAAATGCCCTTAGTTTAACAGCGCGTACGTGGCTGATGCAGAATTCAGCCCAGAGACTTTAATTAAAGTACAAAGGCATTAAACCAGTCTGCAATATTTGCAGTTGGTAGTTTCTTAAACATGAGGTAACCGGATACTTACAGGAACGCCATCTGCCCCTGGGAATCCAGTGACTCCTCTTAGCCCCTAGAGTGAAACAGCACAATTAAAATGATGTTCTGTCTAGTATTTTGCTCATTAGCTAAAACATCTGATATTCAAAAGTTACCATTTCTCCTTTGGGTCCACTTATTCCTGGATGTCCTCTTTCACCTTTGTGACCTTTGGGACCTTGCACACCTGGGATCCCCATCAATCCTGGTGGTCCAGGGAACCCCTGTGATCCAAGGAGTCCTGGCTGGCCCTGATAAAAGTAATAAAAAAGCATTTATTTAGGAACAGTTATGATGTGTGAAGCTGGGTTAGTTATCACTCCTGCAGTGTAGTCAATCTCTTCAAGAGAAAATAAACAGAATCTCTTTTCTTTCCAGAAGAGCAGATTCTGATGAATGTCATCTGGAAACACCATACATAAACTCCAGCAAAGTGACTACATTGTGCATGACAAAATGAATACATGGGAATGAACTCTCAAATCAGTATTCACTACTCGAACATTTGCTGCTACTCTATGAAAAAAGTGTTTTGTCTGGAGTAGGTAGAATGACTTCTCAAGAGAAGGAGGCTGATACTGAATGTCATGAATTTCTGCCTGCATTTCTGCCTTTTGGGGATGGTATTTCTATTTAACAGTGGAGCCTGAAAATTATTAGACAACACCATTAGGGTATGGCATCCACATAGGTTGAAATGTTGCATGCAGGTTTCCCTATCATTAACAGTTCCCTTCCAGAGCTGGTTTGGTAGAGCAACCCTAATGACACTCTTCAAGCCATTTCAAACATTGTTTAAAAATAATTCTCTGTTGACTGCCAACATCACAAGGCTCATCACAAGGGAAAAAAAATCATTTTGAAATGACACAATGGTGGTTTAAATAATGGGGCTGTGACAGTATGTCTGAGATCCGTGAACCAAAGTATTTGAAAACCATTCCAAATGCAGTGTCACCAAGGCACATATGTTTTGTATGCTCTGTGGTACTCACTGCATTAATGACAGTAATAGTAAATTGATAGTCTTTTCTGGAGAGAAATGCTTAAATGGCACAAAGCACCATTTAACAAGACATTCTAATGAAGCAGGTTCTAATGAAAGTATTTTTAAAATGCAGCTAGATTTTCACAGGTCATTCTGCAACAGCATTAATATCTCACAAAGCAAAAATTATAGGAAAACATGAACAAATAGATGTATATTTATAAAAAAAAAAAAAAAAGATAAAAAAATCAGTATAAAATATATAATGCAACAGTTTAAAAATAGTGTAAAATATATCCTATCCCATCTTCCTACAACAGCTTACTTCCTTTTCCACTCTCACCCATGCCTGGAAAGAAAGAATTAAAAAATGAATGTAGTCTCTCTCCAAGAAATGCAGTCGTTCAACTTCATTTAATGTCATTGAGATTGTCATTGAGAAGTGAAATAAGACAGCGTGGGGACTTGAAGAAGTGAACACGAAGATATCCTAATCCTAATTTCTTTGTATTCAGAAAGCAGTAGACAAGCTACCAAACAATGTTTAATTGATTTTAGGCGAACTTTTATTCTCCTATTAAAGGATAGGCCCACTTGTGACACAGTTTCAAAATGTATTTGTCAACCACGCAGAAAATCACAAAATCACAGAATGGTTTGGGTTGGAAAGGACCTTAAAGACCACCCAGTTCTACCCCCCTGCCATGGGCAGGGACACCTCCCACCAGATCAGGTTGTCAAAAGCCCCATCCAGCCTGGCCTTGAACACCTCCAGGGATGGGGCATCCACAGCTTCTTTGCCAGTGCTTCACCACCATTTGAGGGAAGAATTTCTTCCTAATGTCTAATCTAAACCTACCCTCTTTAGTTGAAAACCATTCCCCTTTTCCTGTCACTACACTCCCCAATAAGGAGTCCCTCCCCAACTTTCCTGTAGGCTGACTTTAGGTACTGGAATGATGCTCTAAGGTCTCTCTGGAGCCTTCTCTTCTCCAGGCTGAACAACCCCAATTCCTTCAGCCCATCTTCATAGGACAGATACTCCATCCAGCCCTTTGATCATCTTTGTGGCCTTCCTCTAATACACCCATGTCCTTCTTGTGCTGCGGGGCCCAGAGCTGAATGCAGGGCTCCAGGTGAGGTTTCACGAGAGCAGAGCAGAGGGGGAGAATCACCTCCCTTGCCCTGCTGGCCATGCTGCTTTGGATGCAGCCTAGGATGTGGTTGGCTCTCTGGGCTGCAAGCACACATTGCCGGCTCATGTTGAGCTTCTCACCTGTAGTTGAGAAGTTGAGTTGTCTTATTATCACAAACTACAAAATAAACACCATGACTGAAACATAGTGTACTTCTAGTTAAAAAAAATAAATATCATTTTTCATACTGTTTTTGTGGAAAAATGCTGTCACAATAGTTTTGGTAGTTTTTATATTTTAAACCCCATTATATAATATCAAACAAGTCCATACTGAGAAACTGAGATAACCAAACAAAGTACAAAACTCAGTGCAAATATTTTTCTTTTCTTTTCTTTTCTTTTCTTTTCTTTTCTTTTCTTTTCTTTTCTTTTCTTTTCTTTTCTTTTCTTTTCTTTTCTTTTCTTTTCTTTTCTTTTCTTTTCTTTTCTTTTCTTTTCTTTTTTCTTTTCTCTTCTCTTCTCTTCTCTTCTCTTCTCTTCTCTTCTCTTCTCTTCTCTTCTCTTCTCTTCTCTTCTCTTCTCTTCTCTTCTCTTCTCTTCTCTTCTCTTCTCTTCTCTTCTCTTCTCTTCTCTTCTCTTCTCTTCTCTTCTCTTCTCTTCTTTATTATTATTATTGTTATTATTATTATTATTATTATTATTATTATTATTATTAATTTTATTTTTCTGGGAAAAAGACTAGGAATGAACCAGTATGAAGAGTGAATTACATGTTCTTCCTCAGGGACAAGTCACCAGTATGGATCCTTGATCATGCAGATCTTTTGCTATACCATTATGATTAATTTGACAGAACTGATGGGTTAGGTGCATTACCAAAGGATACCATGGATTAGTATTTGAGCTGACACCACAGAAGATGATCTCTCTTGTACTTATAACCAAGCCTGACCTCATACAGCTTCTGTACTTGTAAAGGAAGTCTGCTTTTGGGGATTATTGACATTTAGAAGGCCAACATATTTCCATTTTTCAATTCAACGGATTGAGAAGAAATAAAGCTTATATGAGTACACACGCAATGATTCCTGTTGACAAAAGGTACACACATCTGAGCAAGTAGCAGCTCATTTTCCTACACCAGTCACAGCTGGCTACTACAGATGCAGCTTTCTCCACATAAGCAGTTTTCAGTCTTTTAAAATCAGTGAATCTCTGTTATCCTATGGAGGTGCAAACCCTTATCTAGCCATGTTCGCAATAGCCATACTTTTGTTAGTTACCTGCCTCAAATTGAAAGCTGCTGATTAGAAGCACTAGAATAATGATTTAAACGGGAACTAGTGTGAGCTCCAAGGTACAAGGTCAGGAAAAAGAAGCCTTTTCTGACTTCTTCTTGATTTACCTATCTTTAACTATAAAGGGATTGAGTGAGTACAAATGAACATATACCATGAAACAGCCTTTTTTTTTGGAAATTACAGATAATATTTCATCCATTCTAAAAGATGCACGGTAGTCTTTTTTTTTTTTTTTTTTTTTTTTTTTTTTTAGAACACCATCTCAGTATCTATTCTTATGCTCTTGCATAAGATTTTTATCTAGTTAAAAATTCCATCATACTACAAAGTTTTAAAATCTAATTAAATACTTAAGCGAGTTTATCCTTTCCCACATGTAGAAATCTGGGAAGGAACCTTTAAAATGGATGAAAAGTATCTCACACATCTGCGAAGAACATAGAAAAATTATTCAAATTCAATTTTAGGGATTTGAGTTGGCTCTAGTTTCAATTTAATCTTGAGAGGTTCTGGGAAGAAACATTTCAGTTCCTTCCACAAAGAAAGTAAACCATGGATTCTGCATACTGGAAAGGTCACTTCTTTATTATATTGAAGTAAATAAAAGCCAAAGGAGATTAATTTGACAGAACTATTAAGAGAACAGAATTATGAAAGGAAAACCAATTCCAGAAGCCACTCACCCACCTGAGACATATAAAATGACTTTTTGGTTCATATCTGCTTACATTTTTGGGGCAGCACACAGCAGACAGAATGAATGTACGTTTTCAGTTGTAACTTTTGACAAAATGCTGATTATGGTTATAATTATTGAACCTGTGCATAGCTTTCTGCAGGGAGTTGTAATACTCCAAAGCTGGCATTGCATGGGACACAGTTGTATCTCTAATTCATATATAAAATACCACCCCTATTGTTTGGGGTTGCACTCCCATCTTTTTGTCTGGTAGGGAGGAAGAAGTAAACAAGGAATGGAAAATGAGGAAGAGAGCAGGGCAGTGCCGGTGTCCCTTCCCCATGCTTTCCTGGTTATTATTAAATCACTTGTTTGTTGAGACACTTGGGTGGACTATTTAATATTAGTTGTAATAAAGACAAGGTAACCAATCCTTCTGGGACTTGTTCATCACGAGGCTAGAGACAGAGCTGGAGAATTAGTTAATATTATGACAGTTTGTGCAATTCTTCAGCCAGTTCACATCTTGGCTTATGCTTTATTAACCTTGGATTAATAAAGCTTGGATTAGCTTTATTAACCTTTGTTAACTCAGACATGTAAGCTTTTACTCTACTTTCTTTATGTTAAATCTTTTGTTGAACAAGTATGTCCTCTCTTCATTAACAAATGACCTAAGAACATGTGCTCTTCTGCAAAGGTCATTAGGGAGATTTAAATAAAGACAATCAATTTGAAAGGTTCAGTCAAATAAAGCACAACTCAATTATTAGAGTCCTGAATACCCCTGTGTAAAATATGCCATGCATGCTACTACTCTGGTTGTGCTCCTGGAGGTTCAGAAGTCCTAGAAAATTCTACAAAGCTGTGAAATTGTGTCTGGATTATATTTCCAGGTTAAAAAAAAAAAAAAAAAGAGGTAAGCCTATGGGAATATGTTGTACCTGGCTGTCATATTTTAGGTAACTCACAAAGCACTTTCTCTGGTGCTCCCTTTTCTCACCTGAAAAAGTATTGCAGAAATGTGTTCTGGCCCAAATGTCTCTCCAGAAGAAGGCTTCACATTTTGCTGGGGGGCACTGGAACTCTGCATGGCACAATTGCCCCTTACTGCCACTAGATTTACAGGCTGGAGCTACAAGGCTTATGGGAACATGCATAGCATACATGCATGGCATACTATGGCAAAACAGCTCAGAGGGAGCATGTGAAACGAAAAGGAAAAAGTGGGTGGATGGAATATCTTGAAGACCAACAAGGAATTTTATATTCCTTTTTGTTCTTGTACAGGACTTCCTTTACCATTCGGACACATTACAAAGCTACCAATGTCAGGATACACTCCCAAATAGGCAGTCCCCGCTCCGCTCTTCCTGTGACTCCAGCTGACTGGGAGAGGTCTCGCACAGTCCTTGTGGCCAGCACAGCCATGTGCAAAAGCTATTTACAGGGAGGAGCAGAGGTCAGAAATTTAGGAAGCCTGGAGGAAATCTTCCCAGAAAATATTTGCAATATTGTATATACATTGTCCCCTGTCCAATGACGTGCATGAAAGAAAACGCTGTCAGGGTTGTCATTGAATTTAATCACTGCATTTTGCAATTCAGTCCCAGTGGACTTAGAAGATCCTGAACAGACTTTTAGATATGTACTAAATGTTCATGTATTGCAGCTTGAACTTCAGTTTTTGTTTCTTGTAGGATCAGTCAAATGAAAGAGAGATGTTGTGTTGCAAAACTTTCTTCCTTCTAATTTACTGTGAAATTTACACCATGGAAACAAAACTGGTAGACGAAGGTGTGCTGATTTTGAAAACAACCAATTTTGGGGGCTTCTATACAAATAAAGGCATAATGAATGTCAGTTCCTGCTCTGGAGGTTTTAAAATACAAAATGTTCATCATGAATCACTGAGAAAGCTATTTACCAATGTTTAGATATAAAGAATGGAGAGAATCAGTGATTTGCAATAATGAAGAGAGAGAGAGAGAACCAGAGTTACTGCAGAGCTTCACGGTAATTGAGCCCATTTTGCTGTATTTCATTACAGCCTTTTATTTTGCAACAGCTTCTGGTATATGGAATGTGATGATTCAGTATTCCCCACATGAAAATGACCCTTGTAGACCATAATTTGTTTAACAGTGGACAAGAAGAAAGGAGGTTGATTCCCTGACATTTCAGAAAGGTCATTTGTGAAAGGACAAGTTCGCTTCCTGCGGGAAGGGGGATCTGACCGTGATGGCCAAGCATGAGCTCGGACTTTCGCAAGAGGGCTTGGCCTCGCACGGTTACTCTGAGAATGGATGGGAAAGGGAAGCGACAGCAAGAACCTCGATGCAGCCCCGCTAATGAAAGACATCAGCAAGCAGAACAGAAGGCAACTCACCAGGGAATAAAATCAGTTAGATGGGAAATTAACAACTTCTGAGCTGGTTTAAAGTGTTAATCCAGGAAAAGGCATTCTAGAAGGCACATAGGAAAGAAAGCAAGGAGAGAAGTGTCTGGAGCATCCATCCACACTGCTGGCCCGTGCATGGGAGCGGGATGCTGCCCCTTAGGTGGCACCAGGCATTGCCTTCAGGCACAGCCATGCAGGTGCAGCTGGAGCTATGGGCATTTCTTGCATTTATGCTCTGAATCTGCATCTTGCTGTCTGCAACCAAGTGGTTACCAGCATTAGGAAGGGGTGGACTTCTGTGATCTCACAGGAATATTGATTAGCAAAAGAGGCAAACCTTTCTCGTGTGCCTTAACCTGCTGGGTATTCAATGCTAAAACACAAGAGTAGCACTGAAATACTCAGCAGACTTTAAAAAAAAGTATATTTAAATATGTACTAAATATGGTTAAATATGGTTATTATGTACTAAGCATGGTTCATATTGAACCATATGGTTCAATATGGTTATTTCTGTTTTGAAGTTCTCTTTCATTACTTTACAGAAGGTTATTTAGCTGAGTTTCACATTCTAGCTCATTTTCTCAGAGAAAGCTTTCCTTCTCATTTGTTAAAAAGCTGTTTTATTTATATCAAAAAGTAAACAGAAAATTATAAAGTTGACTTTAAGTTAAAAATAACTGAAAAATGAAGCCAGTTCAGCCTAGTGGCATGGTAACAATTTGCTGTTCTTTCAACTATATTGTCTGGACATGCGACATTTTCTCTCAGGACAGTGGCGACCAAATGACATTAATGTTAATTCCAGAGCAGTGACTCAGCTTGCAGATTTTTTTTTATTTTTATTTTTTTTTGGTTAAGGAAGGAACAAACATTAAGTCTCCTTAAGAAAGAACTATGAAAGAAGCCACAGTCCTTTTCTGTAGTTAGTAAATGAAATAATTTTGTACTGCTTTCTGTTCCCACGGTTTGATCTAATTTGTGATCTTCCAGAAAGTTGCTATGTCACCCAAGAAGATAAAACATGCATAAAACAAAATATGTGCTGGAATGTGTAGGTCAAGCACTCAAAAGAACTAGTTAGAAGTTTCTTCATGTCACAAAACACATACAATTACACATCAGAAATGCTTTCTGTGCTTTGCAGAGCTGCTGCAGAAAGAATGATATTGGGACCATGTCAATGCTCTGTTGAAGATAAACACTGGACGAGTCTAGACAAAAAACAAAACAAAACAAAACTCACAAGGATTTCTGTCCTGTCTTCAAAAGGTCATTACATGGAGGAAAGGAGAAGATATAGGCATGAAGTGATGGGCAAGAAGGACATAGTGTTTTTGTCTGCAGAGTCAGCGAAGGGAATAACTCTGAAAGTCCAGAGTGTAGTTGCACAAGTTACGAGGTGGCAAGTAAATTAAGATTTGTGTTTGCAATGCACCAGGTGCTTGTGAAGCCTCCCACCATTCATGTTCATACTGTGCAGTAAATGGAAAGTTCCTTACCCCATCACCACTGAGAAGTCAGCTGCAGTAAGGTCAGCATGTATGCCAGCACTAGCAGTGGAGTTGGGGCTGACAGGCTGTAAATTCACATCCTGCTTTATAGCTTGGTAATTTAATGGCTTGGATATTTAGAAACAGAATTGAGATATATTAGCAAATATATCTATCTGGTGAGCACGTTCTACTGAATTATGTGACAGGACTTGAAAGGCCTTGAAAGGCATCATTTTTCTAAACAGGATTGTATTTACTGAGCACATGTAGTCATTTATCTGCCTACATTCAGTGTAGTCAGCCAAAGCTACATTCAGGCGAGGGTGAAATCTTATGGCATGGTATATCCTAATGTAGACATTCAAACTAGTCCAGATGAATACACACTGAATGTGGCCATTTTAATTCATTGTCTATAAAAGGAGCTTAGGTGCCTAGCTCAAATATTGACCACATTGTTGCTTTCTAAATTAATCCACATTGTAGCTTTCTAAACTGTGCAAGAAGGTAACACCCTAAAAGATCAATTGCATATTTGATGGTTAGGATGAAGAAATAAACTTGAGTGGGATAATTATGCTGCTTGAAAAAAAAGAGCTGGATGTAAATGCAATCAATTTACTGAATTTGGCAGGTAGTGATGCAAAATAGTGGGATTTTCTTGGAAGTTAGAAATGTTTCAACTGATCAGATGATGATAATGCCATGCGCTCAAGAGTATATTCACTTATTACAACCATATCATCTTGCCACTACCTTACTTCCTTTCAGGCTACTCATATTTCTTTTAGGCTACTAAGAGTCACATAAGTGCCACCACTTCTGCATAGTTTCTTAGCTCAATTTCTGTCATCCTTATTCAAAGCATACCAAAATTTCTGCTGACATCAGGCTCTGCTAAAGTTGTGGTAAGGGGCTCTAGCTGGAGGTTAAGGGGAAAATCATCACATTTCAGAAATGTGCAGAGTGAGCAGAGCTGGGGCTGGCCTGACACTGTGGCAGGTGCTTTGGGCTAGTATGAGAATGGAAGTGTGATGAATGGAGTTATTCATTTTATATTGGTGAAATGAAGAGCATCAGTCTAACACAGAAACAAACAAACAAACAAACAGACAAACAAAACAACCACACTTATATTGACATGTAAGTGTTGCCCCCCTGAGTTCCAAATAAAAGCTTTCTCTAAGACAGTTAACTAAAATAACGTAGAGATGTTATTTCAAATGAACTTAAACATCAGCAGTGAAGTTGAGCTCATGAGCTAGTGATGTTTTACAGAGCAATAAAATGGCATTGATTTATCCTTGCAAACATTCATTAGCATTTAATTAATTGGAGAAGGGTAGTTTTTAGTCAAACAAAAAATTCACTAGAGACAAAAAACATCTTGCCAAATTTGCTTTTCCAACCAGACAAATATTAAGATGCAGGGTGTGGAGCAGGAGGAAGCAGGGAACTCCCATTTACTTCGTGACAGCTGCTGTATCATGCTTATATAAAGGGGCAGAATTTGGTCATGGTACCTATCAAATGTTTGACTGAGTATTTTGAGGGACAGCAAATGCCTCAGACATATTTAGCGCTATGAGTGTGTTTTCAAAACAGAAGAAAATTCTGTTCATTCAACATGGGTTTTGACAGAATTACAAAAGCCAGACAATTTTCAGGGCAAAAAAAAATGTGTGATAATTCTTCAAGTCTGCTAGCATCTACATTGCCATTTTTTTTCCCCCTCTCATTTTATTTGGATTATTGTACTAGGATCAACTGTTTTTTATGCCTTTTACTAAATCACATCAAATCCTAAACCTTGCATAATGGAGGGAGCCGGCGCTCCTGTTTCGGGTAGCGGCACGGTTACTGCTTGGCCAGCCAGGCTCCTAGAGACAAGACAACAAGCAGCACCTGCTCTTGTTGGAACATTCAGTAATAGACTCGAAAACTGATCTGCCAGCCCAATTGTTTTCAAATGGCTTTTGGTGGTGTGTGTGGGAGTGTTCTCAAGATCCTAAAATTCAGGAAGTTCGACACAGATGTTTTTTGTCAGTAGGCGTTGGAAGCACCAATAGTAACATCTGTTCACTTTTTCATATTTGTGAGAACATCTTTTTTCTGTCCAAAAACCATTCACTGTTGAAATTTCTAAATTGTGCAACTGGCCAAAATGTTAAGCTCATTAGGCTCCATGAGTTTAAGACTATGTGAAAATTAAAACCCCTGCAGGAACTCGGTATGTCATATGCCAATCTTTCCATTCTGTGCTCCTCTTCTGGTTAGACAAAACCGTAACTATTTTTGTGGTGGGAACAGCTATCAAACTAACTTGATCATTTAAATGCAACTTACTACTAGCTACTTTAGCTGTAGAAAGAATTTAAATCCCTTACAGAGGCTGTGACTGTTTTAATAAATTCTGTGCTGAGATACCCTCTCCACACGGGAGCCCTGAACATGCTCTCCAGCAGCCAGCACAGGGGACTTGTTGCAGACCTTAGGCACCTTCATACTGCAGTCCTGGGAATTTACAGCTTGGGATGGTCTCTGAGTTCCCGGGAAGGCCAGGTGAGTGGCTCTGAACCACCAGGAAAGACTGGGGGCTCTGAGGCAGATGTGCACAGCGCTCTGAAGAGCCGCTGTTGATACAGAATAAGTGACATCTATTTTTCTCTTAACACTTCTATGGCCAGATGGTCCTTGAGAGCAGCAAGGTGCCGTGAGATCATCTGAATGGAGCTCAAACAGTTGTTTTCTCTATATGAGTTGCAAATCCTTATGTTAGTATCAATGAGGACGGTGTACAGATTTCAGCAACAGGGACTCTACTGAAGCCTAATGATGAAGCTACATGAACCCTAGGTCTTCCATCCAGTGCATGTGGCTTGCTAGCATAACACCATCACTTTGATGGTGAGCCTGGCTTCATGCTGGGCTTGTCTCCCAAAAAAATAAATAGTCAATGAGAGGTCTTGCCATCTTTAGGTAGTAAGTGGAAATACTGAAAACTCTCAGTTCTTTTTTTATATAATACAATTAGGTTTCCTGTCTTCTGTATGCACAACATTTTTATAATTTTACAGTACTACATCAAGCTAGATCAACTAGATTTAGGGGAGCTGAATGATCTGGGGAAATTATTATAGCAACTGATTCCTTGGAGAAGTCTCTGTAATCCCACTTTTTTTTTTCCCTCTTTTTTTTTTTTTTTTTCATTTTTTTTTCTTTCTTGTAATCAGGGAGAAGAGTGAAAATATTTTCCTTTGAATCCTAAAAGAAATAGTTCCATATCACCTAGCTGAAAAAAATACTCTTTTTGTGTAATGTTGCTTGTGATAGCAGTCCTGAAGATGGACCAGATTGGTATATGAACTTGAATAGGAAGATATAGTTCTCCAGATCCATTATGAAATCTAATTTTTCCATTACGTCTGGTTTTAGGTAGCCAAGTGTGCCCACACATCTTCTCTAGATTCCAAAATCTCGTCACTTGTGGGAAAGGATGCTCTGGAGAACATCATCAGCAGACTGTTCTACAGCTGTTCATGGAAAAAGCCTATTTATTATTTCAAACACTGATTTCAAAAACTATTGGAAAGTTTTAAAACTTTTACTGTAGACAATGCAGGCTACGTGGCTGTTTCACCAGAGGACCAGAAGAAGAATCAAAGCAAAACATTATTTTTGATCCTTTATTCCTTTTCTATCTGCAGATAATAAAGGGAGTTAAAGTACTATTAAACTGTAGTGGCGAGTTACTTTTTCTTGAAGGAGGTACTATTAGTTTGACAGGCCAGGGAAAAAAAATAAGGTTGATCTCTAACTGGTGGCAAATGCGGGTTATGTGAAGGAACAGAAAGGCCTTCCAGACAAGGAGAAACAGCAGAAGTAGCTTTCACATTCCACAGGAATAACAGAGGTTGTTAAAAAATTTGTTGTGACTACTAATCTGGCCCAATCACTGGGGACTAGTTTCAGGCTTCAGTTTGAGGAGAGCATCTTCAGTATTTCAGATTCTGGTTGTGGAGTGCCTCTAAGCTGTCTTAAACTAGTGCCTTCCTGGCAAAAAAAAAATAAAATATGATGTGCTAGCAGTATGAGTTGTGTCAAATAAATCAGTACTGTGTTGTCTTCATGAACTTGTGATAAAGTACCTCCATAAAGTGCTTCCATCAGACTCATAGGAAAGACTGCATTTATTGACAGGGAGCTTTGAATTGCTGGTGATGAAAGGCCACAGTGGTGCAGTTCACAGGTTAACCATAACCCTGAACCTCTGCTAGTTTGCCTCTTCTGCTTTACCCTTACTGCTACAAGCAAGGATGAAAGAATTAAAAAGTAAATAGGAAGCTATTCCTCCTTTCCTAAAAATTAACTGATCCTGAAACATGTGTCCTAGATTTATAGGTCCTGGATCCACTGGGAATCTGAAACCTGAATGGCCACCGGCAGCATCAATCATCTGTGTTTTTGACAATAACAAATGAACTTCATGTTCATGTTTATGTTTATGTGGCTCCTATGGACCTTTGACCTTCCTCCCTGCTTTCTCCACTAAAAAGGTTTCAACTCTAATTTTATAACTTCCTCTGTACCTAGGAGAGCTTATAGGTTTTACTTAGCTGCTGAAAAGAGCCAATGTCAGCTCTTCTACACAAGCTAACACCTGTATTTTATATTTCCATCTTTTTTATTTTGCTTTTATTTTGTATTTTTCTTATTTTTGTAAAGAGCCAAAGAACACATTATATGAAAGCACACAAACCCTGAGCAGTATCATTACTGAGTGCTATGGCACTCAGTACAGACTGTCGTAATGTGGATGGTCAAATGAGTCACTACAGCCTAGAGATCAAGAACCCCCAAATTATATGGAAAATAACCAAGGCTAACTAATAACCTGCCCTAGTTGACCCTGCTTGAGGGGGGTGATGGTGATGTGCACTAGATGATGTGAAGAAGTTTCTTCCAACCTTAACTATTCTGTGATTCAGAATATGTTTGATGTCCAGGATCCTCTCTGAGGCCCTGTAAATTAGCTTTTTACCAGATCTACTGTTTACATTTTTTCAGTGCTTAGATTTTTTCTTCTCTGTGGTGTCTGCAATTTATTTTTGTAATGTCTGTGTATGTATTTATTCTCCCTTTGGTTTGCTGTCTTCAGATCTCTGTGTATCTAACATAAGCCATAAAGCCTTCTAGTTTCTTTAAAACCGATAAGGGGTCATTCACATGAGGCACTATAATTTCTTCTTGTTAAACACTGATAATTACTATGAAATGCTCAGGTGAAGTCTGCATTATTAGTAAAAGCAAAGACATAAGTTTGTGACTATCTGCTTGTGGATATAACAATCATGGGCTTGCTGCAGTCATGTCTATGTGCATGTGAGATCTCCTACGTGTTTACAGATGAGAAAACCTAAGCTTCTGGTTCTACAACAGTGTAATAATGTTGGCTAAAGCCCTGCCTGTCACTCTACAGACAGTACTGCTTTATGTGGTACGTGAAGTTCTGAACTAGATTGCAGAAAGTCTCTGCTGCTGAGTTATGTGCTTCTACAATAAAACATTAGCAAGCACTCCTAGGAGAAACCTGTCTTTTTTTTTTTTTTTTTCTCAATACATACTAATTATTTCATTACTTTCTGGCACAAGAAATAACTGAAAGTGCATCTAAAATGAGAGATTAGAATAAGACTCAGAGAAAGCAAGATAATACAGATTTTCAGCTTTCTGTGCATGTTTCTGAGCTAGGGCCGTGCTTTTCTTCCTACTCCTGTGCCACCCCCAAACAAAAAACCCACAGCAGACTTTTGAATAGATGCATTAAAAAGCAAATATAGATGCATTTGTCTTAAAAAGGATGAAAGAATTATCAAGGGATACATATGCAGCAACAAATGTTGTATTAAATATCAATGAAAATTTATTTCTTGTCGTGCCAGCTGGTTAACCCAACAGCAATGAAGAAAAACTGTCTATTTGCATATTCTTTTTGGTCTTGATGATTTTGTCTGGTTTCTGCACATAGTAGATACCTTGAAAAGATGGAACTAATTTTAAAAGAATGGAGTTTATTAACCCCATGGGGATTATGCAAGTTAGGAAGAATTTTAATGAAGCATCATATAAAAAAAATTTGCATTATTAACTATGATAGAGTGTGGGCACACAAAAATATCAAAACTATTTCCTTTCAGCATTCAATAAAACTATTTTACTTCTGAAGAGAACAATCATTTAATACAATTTCTTGATTAATTTTGGTTATTTATAAAGGTCTGTCTAGACATGGAGATGTGGATGCCATAGATGTCAAACCATCACAGAAATTCAAAGTATTTTATTTATTTTGTGCAAAATGGTTGAGATTTCTGTAGAAAAAAACTCTTTAACTGAATTTTCCCCAACAAATTAAGATCTTCATACACAGAAAATCTGGAAAAAAAGGTGAAATGTATATTGAAAATACAATAGAAATGGTAAGGAAATAGATTTAGCAAAAGATTAGAGTTAGGATACTGCTTTTAAGCTGTTTAGCTAAGTAGCTTGCTGTTTCATTCAAGTCCTATCTTAGAGAAGAGATGACTTCAATCCCCATTTGAATATCTGATCTTTGACAGTTGAAATTAGTGACGATTTGAGAAATTAGTTAATTGACAACAGGACACAGTGTTCTGCACAGCATCAAGAACACTACTGCCCTAAACTACTGCTGATGAAACAAAGAAATGAAACTGAAAAATAAACCAGCTGAAAGTAGTTGGATCAGGCAAAGAGAAAGAGAAATGGTGAGGAAGACCCGGGGAGGAAGAGCATGCTTTGTCAGCACAGGGAAGGCAGGGATGCCTTGGCACAGCCTGAACTGGCAAGCCTTTGCCTTTGTCAGGATTTTTACCACCTGTACTGTTTACTTGTGTTGTTATCTTCTCAGTGGGAAACAGTCATTGCTCAAATTCCATCTGCATACAGTCTCAGCAAATTGTTATCATGAAGTTATAAAAAACCACCAACCCTCCACCAGGTCTGAAGCAAAGAATTTAGAAGTCACAGCCAAAGCATGGGTGCTTGAAGGCTCCTTGGTTCCCACAAGTTGGTATCTCCTTCAAACATGATTACGCCAGAGCTGTTTGGTTAACTGTTTTCTTCTACTCTTTTCTGTTCTGTGCTATTAATAAAGCACATACACTACTTTCATTTATGTATTCGTATGAGGTACAGCTATTAATTAATATGTTTTTAAGAAACATGGCTTCCAACTTACAAAGAGAAATGAACAGTAAAGCCTACAGCGATTCCTTTCATTCACTATGGATGAACAAATTAGTAATACTAAGGAAACATAATTTTTTTTAGGAAAAAAAATACCTAAACTGGGGCAAGAGATGCTTCATGAAGTCATGCCAAGAAACATAATCATTTTTAAAGCCATGACAGCCACCTATCAGCCATTAATCCTATTTGGAAATGTTAGAAATTATACGTCTAAGGTGGAGGGAAGTTGAGAAAAAGAGGTGAAGTTGCATGTAAACCGCTGGGAAGAAAACTGGGAAGAAAATTGATAGTGATCCCGGAACTTGATGCAGTTCAAGTACACACCTCCACTTCGCACAATGACAGTGCTGCCTTTGAGCCATGCTTCAGTTTTTGAAAAATGCAGGCTTCAGATGGAGTGTTCACTGGGTAAAACAGGGTATCTACTGAGAACAAAATAAAATGTAGGTAGATTTTTTGTTTTGTCTTTGCTTCTTTCTGCATTACTTTTTTTTTTTTTTTTTTCCCCTACACTGTTCCTTGACTAGCAGTTGCCAAACAGTAGTTAAATTGTAATTATTTTATTAAAGAAGAAATTTCGATAACATTTACTTTTACCTTAACAATTTCTAAGAGTGATTACAGAACAAACAAGCAAAGCTACAGGCATCTCATTCCCCAGGGAGCAGCAGCAGCACCCAGGAGGTTTGGTAGTTGGAGTACAAACTGTCAGTTTTGAGAGAGATCTTTTCACAGCAAAAGGATAATTGAGTTTCCTTGGACAGAGGCTGGACAGAGGCTTGAGACTGGGTTGCGCTGAGTTAACAGCAGTATCACTCCTGTGTGATGAAATGGAGATGGGAACCACACTTCCAGAAGAACCCTTCCCTCCAGTCAATGGCCAAAACCTCCTCGCGCTCCCAGTTGGGTATCATAATCCCTATGACACCTAAAAAGAACTACAGGTCTCAGACAAACCCCTCTACTTCTGCTAGTTTGGTATTTGCTAATTATTTTTAATAAGCCTCAGCACCAGCAGCAATCCTTCAGCACACAGATAAACAGGACTTCTTAAAATTTATGGAGAAAAATAAGAAAGAGTCTTGGAAGCATATTTCAGAATATGTTTTTTGTGCAGATTTTAACAACTTCATACAAGAAATGCTGAAGATATGTGCTTGGAAAATAACACAGAGTGACAAAAATGTAAACATGAAAAGACTAGCTATGGCTTAATTTAAGACTTGTTGAATCGTGCTAGCTAAAGCATGTTTGCACCATTATAATTAAAAAAAAATCTTGAAATTTAAAACACACACAGCAACACAGCAATGCATTGTCCCAAAGATGTGCTATGAAAAAAAAAATCATTTAAATCTTTGAGATTAAATAGAAAATATGCAAGCATGCATTTAGCACACTTTAAAATTGTTACTCAGTTCTTTCTCTAAATCTAATGGAACATGTATATCTTCAGTGAAATGCACCAGTTCCTGATTAATAAAACTGATCATACAGTTTATCTTAAATTTTGGGTCATGATTTAAAAAACACTATTTAAAAGACTAGATTCTAGCAGTAATCAATATGCCTTGTTCCACCTCAGGAACATTACAAGGTGGTGGTTTAAATACAATGTCCTAGTCAGACACAACTGTCAAAAGGGCACCTTGCAGACCATCTTCAGTGGAGACAAACAAAAGAAATCTGAGAATCACTCTGGCAGGTACTCATAGTCAAGCTGACCATCAACATTTTACATGGGTACATGGGTACACAGGGGGTCACTGAACAAATTAAGTGAAACTTGAAAAACAGTGTTTTATGGCCTTCAAGATATGGCCCAAAATATGCCTTTCTGCCTTTTCAGAAAACTTGAGTACTGTATTACTGTCAGTATGTGATATGATTGTCAGAGCCTCACTCAAGGTCATGTATCTTTGCAGCCACACCTACTTTTTTTTTTTTTTTTTTTTCCCTCAAGCAATGGGGGGTATCAGGGATGCATGGGAAAATCTACCAAGCAATTTCAAGTACTTAAAACTTCCTCTTTTTAAATGCTTTGAATATTTTTAACGTGCTTCTATATATCCTCTGTGAGACTGAAATGGTACAACACTGACTGTTTGTAATAATGTTGTGATATGTACGTTTCCAAAAATTGTATGTATTGTAGACACTCTTACATGACTGCTATGCCAATGAATAGCCCTGACGTGCAGCAGGGCATGGGAGAAGAGCCACCAGCATCCATGGAAGCTGCTGGCTATAGCTCATTGCCGTGGTAGGTGCTCACAGACTAAAAAATGCAAAGTATGAGTTACTTCTGGCTAAATTAAGCCCAGGCTAACTTCTTAGCCAAAGCCCATCAGTTCCTTTTAGGGAGAGAATGGGTGCTATGCAGAGTGGCTGCTCTCCCTGCTGTGCTTCTTAAGGACCATGGGAGACCAGTAGGAGTGTCCAACTCTAAAGAACAGACCAATTATTTTTTGCAGTGCCTGTTTAACAAGACAGCTCAAATGAACTTCTCCCAAACTGTTAGCTGCTTCTCACCATATATGCCAGAGATCTTTCCTCAGCTTTGTTAGGAGACAGAAATGAGGCATACACAGCCATCTCTTTGCCAGCTTTTTCTGAGTGGATTACCTTTTGGGAGGATGGAGGGGGTGGAGAACAGAGGAGACCTTCCTTTGTAGAGGCTGTTGATCTGCCTTGTATAAGGGAGTCTTTGGTGCTATCCTAGTGTGATATTTTCCTTCTGTTGGTCTTCATTAAGACTGAGAAGAATGGGATAGCACCCAGTACTTGTATCTCCACAGTTGTCATCAGTGCTGCCCATCTGCCTTGAGTAAAGAGGACTGTATCTCCATGCTACTGATCCACAATAGGCTCTACAAACATCAAGTATAGCTCATGCAATACTCATTTTTCTTTATGAAGTGGTATAAAATTCACCTAGTCATTTGAGAGACTCATAATTCTCTGCATGAAGACAACACCACTAAAAATGGACAGAAAAACTATTAAAAAATTAATGTCCCAAGGCCACTTACTATCACAAGCATGAAATACAGAGCTCCTTGTTTAAGTTCTCCTACACCATTCCAGTCTACTCCCTCCTCATTATCTCCACAGAAAGACTATTCATTCATGATAAGTCGGTTTGATTAGTTCAGATAATTTTCCATGGCTATTCACATGCTCTAGTCTGCCTCCTGCAAAATTACTTACATGTTGCAGAGTTTTTGACTCACTCTCATTAACTTGCTCCAAAATTTGCCTGCACTTCCCAGTGCCCTAAATCCACCAAAAATCATAATAATGTTTGCATACGGTACTACTAGTTATATATTTGAAGTTCTGAGTGGAGAAATAAGGATTAGAACTTCTAAGCAGTGATTACAGCCATTCTGGATTTGTCTGATCTTTCAGTTGTTGCTCAGCCAGACTATCCATGATAGGAGTGTGATAATCCTGTGGGAAAGGATTGTGGAAGTGAAATCCAAACAGTGCAGCCTATTGGTTTGAATGGAGAAAATAAGTGGGTTTTGTCAGTTTATTTTGATTATGGGGTCGGCAGAAAGAAAATGAATACACCTCAATAAGTAACTTACCTTTTATCATTGAAATGTATTCATTTTTGCATTACATATTTTTAACATTAAAAAAAAACTGTGGCTAAGAAAATTTACTGGCAACTGATATACTCTAAATATTTTTATTTACATTTTATTGGTAAACAATCTTCTGACACCTTTGTAAGTAAACAGGCTGTAAAGCATATCTCTAGAAAAATATAAATGTAGAGGGATAAACAGTCTGAGGGAAGAGGTTTCCAAAAAATCTCAAGCTGTCATGTAATATTAACAGGAATACAGTGTGTTCTCTGCAGCACTACTAGTGAAATGTTATGACCATGGATGGTAAAGCAATGAATAAGCTGCAGTTAGTCCTGTTCATGAACCACTGTGTTTGAAGGCTGCACACGAATGCCAAAAAGTCTGTGCAATTAAGTGCTACTAGTCTGACAGATCCCAATTAGGCCATATAAGAGCTTATCACTCTCACTGCTGTGAAAAACCAAACCGAAACACAAACTAAACCACGGCATGCTTGCAACATTTCTGGAATTACAGGGCTAAACAAAGATGGGAATATAAAAGCAATAACGGCACAACTTGCTGCACACCAGCCAACAATTTTTAGGTCAGTCAAAGGAGATTTGAGCACTGAACTTTAGGAGCCCTAAACCCAGAGCTGTTTAAGATTATTTCAATGAATGTTTTCTAATCATAAAACATTGATTTGTCAGAAATGATTATCTGAATGTCTTGTTTTAGAAGCCATTGGTGGTGGGGAATTGGGACAGATTTTCAAATTCCAGTGTGGAAGTCTTGGACAAAACCAGAACTGGTGCCAACCCTTGTGATGGTGAATTGCACAAAGGCTGCAGCACCCATGTCAGGTGTGTTGGTTCAGGTTTAAATCTAGAGCACGGCTACACTGCCATGCATATTTTTCATTCTAACCATGATTTTCCATCTCAGTCCTTAAAGAAAAATAATCTCAGTTTTGCCTTATTTAGGAATAAAGCATCTCAAGTCTTGAAAATACTTCAGGTAAGCAAAATCAGTTCTGTTAACATTTGTTCTGCCATACTCCAGCAAGTGAAGTTTCCAAGCTTTTATGCTGGAGGACGGTATGTTTGCATCTTGCTGTCTCCTGGTTTTTACACCTGCTATGCTGTGAATGGAGTTAATGTCACCAGGCTGGCTCTCCTGGCTTTATTCCAGCCTAAGATTTCCTTGTGTTGGAGGGAACTTCTTCAGCTGCTTCTGCAGAGCAGCTTTAATTCCCCTTACCTCTGCTGGAGTTTTGCAAAAGAGGACTTAACAGAAATCACATCTGTCTTATTTTTCATCTCTTTTCCAACAGAACTGTTTCTAACAGCTATGACTTTGATAACTAATGTGAAGGAGATAACAGCTTGTGCCCCTCCTTCATTAAAAGGACTTTTATGGCCATCTAACTTTTATTTTCCCTAATCTGCATGTGAACTGAACTACATGCATGCAGTTTATAACCCAGAACTCAGACTGGGTGAGATTTATTTCTAAAATGGAAAGGATATCCAAAGGTAGTACAGAGTGAATACAACGCTGGAATAGGACTTTCACTGGATTGCAGCAGTGGATGCAGAAAAGGTTTCCACTGCAAGGCAAGATTGATGGTGGAAGTCTGCTAGAATAAGGCTCTCTCTGGACCAACTTCTGGCCATTACAGTTTCTTTGTCAACAGGGTGTTCCCGATTCATAGATTTCTCTGCCTTTCATGATAAGATTTTCTTGATCTGAGATTATCTTAGACATGGCCATTGCCAGTATTTAAACAGTAAGTATGTTGCAACAAACTATTGCCTTGTCATCTCTGATTAACTCCACTGAGTTCAATTAAATCACTCCAGTATTAAACCAGTGCAGCTGAACTGGGAACAAATTTGGGCCTAACATCTAACAGATGTGCAATGGGAAAATTTCCAATGTCTCTCATTTTTTTTCTTAGAAAGCAGTTTATAATAAAAGCTAGTTTAACTCCAATTTCTCATAGCTCAGAATCTCTCACAAGAACAAGCTTTAGGAACAACATGGGAATGAAAGAAACCACACTAATATAACAAGAGGGAATAACAGCTCTACTTAAAATACAAACTATTTCACAAGCTTATTCATATCCATATTATATAGAATCCTTCCGCTGAAAGCATTCCAAGAATGTGCCATTTACCATTAAATCAATGAAGTCAAAGAGCATGGGAATGTACTCTTAGACCCCAGAAGAATCCATCCAGATTGCACTATCAAAAACCTGCAATGTAGTGCAAGGTTGAGACCAAGGCCGATATTCTATCCAAAAGCAGGGAGATGATTTTTTTTTCCGAAAGCCTCAAATGCATGGGTTTTAACAGTACCATTTGTGACCATTTGTCTCAGGGAAGCGAAGCAAAGTTGGACAATAATGCTTTCTTTAACAAACATATTTTATTTGTGCTTAATGTATATGCGAATATTTATTGGAAAGAAATTTTATGTGAGCCATTCTGAAAACAAACCCCTAAACATAAGTAATTGAAGCTTACTCAAATACATAGCAGAAGCAGGAATTTTGCTGAGTTATTACATGCTCAGCTTTTTCACTCCATGCCTCATCTAATGTTAGGACCCCAGCTTCTGAGATAAATATGATTCTTGTATAAACACATTCTTTCCAACAATATTCATCTGGCTCTTTGCGTCTAAAAGAGTATGAAACGTTACAGAGCTCTCAGCACTTCATTCTCCCTCTCATTCAGCAAGCAAAAATAAATCTTTGCTTTTTCTGCTGGTATATGATATGCAGTGCCAGGAGCTGCAAAATCCTTCCCTTTTCTAGTAGTGTCTAGCGCACTCAAGAACTCGTTGTTAGCCACAGACGTGGAGAAATGTTAAACAAAGTAGCTACTGCATGATCATCTCCTCCTCTGTAAACTCTTGCAATAGGTTTAGCACTTGCACTGGAAGAATATTCTTGTTGAGATTAATGTGGCATCATAGCTGGGCTGCTTGCGTAGTTTTATTTAGAGTTGCGTCAGCATCCTTGCTGAGAGATCCAGCTAGGCTATTTAAAACACATCTGAACAAGGCAAGAAATCAGATTTTTCGCAACTCAAGTCCTGGAATTTTCATAGGGAACTGCAGAGTTCAAGATTACAGTTGGTCTTCAAACTAAGAAGTCCTTTTACATGTAGGACAGAATCTCGTCCCTGTTTTTTAGCGTTGGCAAGGCAGCTAGGCTACATTTAAAGAGAAAGACCCAGCAGAGCTTCCCACCTCTTGGATAGAGATGCGGATCCCACCCATTTCCTGACTGTGTATTAGGATCAGACACAGGTGCACTTCACCTCCTTTTTCATCTTCATCTGCCCTACACTCTACTGGAAGAGCCCCAGGCTCATCAAGAATAAAGAAATCTTGTAGGGGTACCTGCACTGCAGGGCTGGCTGCAGGGGGACCTACAGTACACTTCAGCTTAGACACTACTTTAATGAATGAGTTGGTACCAATTACATGCAGACAAGAAACATAAATTCAGAACAATAGGATAATTTCATAGTTAAGAGACTGCATTAACACTTTGTGGACTTGAGTAGTTTAATTCTTAATTCCATCATGGATTTCTTCCTTAACACTGGCAGAGCTCTTAAAGCCTCATCAGAGGTTAACATGTCCTGTCTTCAATTGTTTGTCTCCTTTGCTTCAACAGGCAGCATAATGTGCAGTGGTGAAACTATATATTTTTCTTATTATTTACATTCCTTCTATGTATCAAGCAATCTTTTAGGATTAGGACCAAACTGCTGTGCTGATAATAATGGTAGTGGTATAACAATAACTCATAATAATTTGGAACTGTACATTAAGGAAGTCCAATTTTATTCTTTTGTTTATTTCATATTACAGAGAAGAAAAAAGGAAGCTTCACTAAAATTATTTGCATGACTTTTCTTACCAGTAAACTCATACCCATTTCAAGATTGATTTGTTCAGTAAAAGTATGAGTAAGCAGTCTTGCATATACAAATGTGCACTTGGAGACCTCTTTGTGTCATGCAGGTGTCCATTTTTGTGGAGGAGGGGAGGCACAGTTTTTTCACATTGGCTCATCATCCCTACTGCATGCCTGCTGAGCTCCATTCTCTGGAGGTCCATCTCCGGGGAGAGAAATGTAATACGGGAAGCTTTTTATATTTAGATCTGAGAACAACTGAGCAGCCCAACATTGGCTGCACTGAACAGCTTTTCTGCCTATTGCCATGTCTCCAGCAGCCGTGCAAATTCATGCTCTGCATAGCAAAGGACCATGTTTCTTTATCAGCTATGAGTTGGCTTATATTCCTATCGTGGTTTAACCCGTGGTTTAACTGAAAATTCCATTTTCAGTTGCAGAGCATATTGGTAATACTGAGACAAGAAAGTGGACAGATGAAAACCAGAACCTGATCAACAAAAGCATCCTTTTTAGACTTACATTACTCCAATTATAATAAAGCACTTCTCAGAAAATATTGGCAACATTTTTCTCTTATGGCCGAGTTCTCCATAAGTGCATGCTTCTGACACAGGGACCTAAAAAAATCTTTTCCTGTTTCTTTTGTCTGTGTATACCAATGTGTGCCAAAAGGAAGTATGTTTGGACACTATTATGTGGCTTGCTGAGAAACTATCTTAAATGTGAGGTTTCTTCTTTCCTACTAGCCATTATGATTCCTTATCTCAAGCATTCAAACTATTTGCTAATTAGTCTCTCTTCTGTTTTTTTTTTTGTACTTTTCTTTTGTTTTACAAAGTAGTTGCTATGGAAATAATAACTCGTGGATGTGAACATTATGTCCATTTTTTAATGTTAAAGTGTTCTCTTTCTATTGAGTAAGAAATTTAATAGAGTTCTGGTAATATCTTTGTAAAAAGCAGGTTGCTAGAATATTGCTGTGAGGTTATCTGAAAAGCTGGTCAAATAAAAAGACCAAGTCTTTTGTGAGTAATTGCTACCAGGAACTATTAGTAAGAGCTGAGTCATGCCATTAAAATGAGTAGAAAACACACTACATCTATTTGACGTTATATAAGATATGTGAGGTATAAAGGTTTCTTCTATACCACTTGTCTGTTATCTTGCTCTAACCCGAAGAAAGCCATCAAACATATACAAACATGCTTGTTCATATGTTAACATACTTAGGTGTCTGTTCAGACAAATAATGCTCACAAAGTTGTCAATGTGACTAAACACAGAGTAAAAAAAAAAAAAAAAAGGTGATCTGCATATAGGAACAAAGCTTTTGACAAGAGTTGTGCAGTGTTTTACCCTTGCTGGTGCTAGCCTTGCTCTGGTACTGCACGACTGAAATTCAGAACAAAAACATGGAGAAAGAGAGGTTGTTTCTTTTCAAAAAGGTAGATGCTATCAAAACCAACTCCTAAAATCTTCCAACAGAAACATCTTTCCATCTGCTGCTATAGTTTCTTTATCCTGAAATTGTTCTGTGGAATTTCCTGTTTACTCTCAATCTACTAATTTATAGATCACGTCCTTCGACACCAATGGAAGAGTTTATGTAATTCCCATTCACTGAATTCCTTCTTTTAGAACAAGCTGGATTATTATCTTAATGTGCATAAGTTCAAGAGGGCTAGCATTTCTTTGTAAGGAATATTTCTACAAACTTGAATTTAATTGCAAGTTTGAGCCTCTTACTGACAATTGCCTAATTAAGAAAAACAAACAAACAAACAAAATTAAATTCAAACTACTGGAGTAAAATTTACAATATATCATACAGAGTAACATTACCATTAGTTTTGAATTTCCTTACTTTTTGGCCACTTCTTGTATGTACTGGTTCTGAAACAGCAACAAAACATAATGTCTTCTCTTCAGTTACCTTCTATAAGAAATACTTCTTCTCATCACCTTTATGCCTGATCTCTAAGCTCTGGATCATCCTGGGTCAGACCTTGCACTGTGACAGTGGGGGGAGCTACAGGTGACCAACCACGAAGGGAAGAGCTTGTGAAGGCATCTGTATGGAAAATCCCTTTCACCTTCTCATGGAGTTGACAGGACAGGTGGCATTTCCATGAGGTAAGCTGTGGGTCTCTCCCCTACCTATACAGATATTTCATGATCCGTGGAGACTGGAAACCAGATCTTCCAGCCTCTGCCTTCTCGTCCATCCACATGTGCTTACCTGGAAGGTCTCTCTAGCAAATGACAGGCCCATGAACCCAGCCTCTGCAACCCTTCCTAGGTAGCATGGGAGGAGGAGGATGGGTAAGTCACTTTATACCTCCACCAGAAGCACACACTTCCCTCCTTGGCCTTCCTGTCACCTGGGAAAATGGCCGAAGGCAGCGATGGGAAGCTCGGCACACAAAGTACACACCACTGTGGCTCCTGGTGTCACCCAGGACATATTACAAAATCCACAGCTAGAATGGGCTTGGGAAATTGCAACTCAACATGCTTACTGAAGTAAGATTTATATCGCTAAGTCCTCACTGTGTTTCTAAGTGGTTTGTTGAAAATCTTCCAAAGGTTGACTTGGGAGCCAGATTCACTTTAGCTTAGCAGAAACTTATTTTAATCAAGTATGTAACAAGGAAAGGCTATTTGCTGTTGACTGGCCGAACTCAACTTGTGACTAACTAGCACTCACCCCCAGCGATGTGCTCAGTGCCCACAGCAAGACTCTGAACATGGCTCTGAACATGGCTCTGAACCACATTGACTGTGTGTGGTGGGTACGCTGGGCACTGCTGTAGCCTAAAGTGGCCCTCAGACAACCAAAGTGTTACACTGACAATATCCCAGTTCCCTGAGTTTCCAGCTACTTTATTTGAACACAGAGAGGAACACAAACTTCTGTCCCATGACAGCTTATCAGGGATCATGTCTACCACATAAACATTTACACAGAAACAACTTAAATTATCTTCCCCTTGTGCAATGCTGAGTCCTGCTGTGTTTTGACCGCTCTCCACTACTGCACATCTCCTCTCCAGCCTTAGTCCCAGCTATCCACCACAGGTTCCTAGACAAATCTCATTCACAACCTTCCTCCTTCTGTCTCCTCTACAGTCCACTCCCACACCCTTCTTAAATCTCTTCTTCAAAGAGCCAGTTGGCAAGAAGAGCATCTTCAGGTTCATCAGTTACACATTCCTGGAGAAAAAAAGGACTAGCTACAGGAGAAGGGTGGGGCTGGCATGGGGATAGCCAGGGAGAAAAACAAAAACAGGCAGTGAAAGGATAGGAAAGCACTCTAAAATTAGGGAGGTTCCTTGCCTGGTAGCACGGATGGCCAGCAGGGTTTCAGTGAACCTTGTAGTGAATAAAACATCCTGCCTCACTTCTACTCCATACCCGGGTCTTAAAAGAGTGAAAAGGAAGAAGATGGCTGGAGCACTTTGATGCAATTTTTATGGGCTGTGAGATGCTCTAAAATCTGTCACTGAAAAACAGCCAGAGAAACAAATAGCCAATTTGAGGTCTCGCATTGTTAAAGCAGCAGAAAGTACAAAACAGGCTGAAATCAAAGCTAATTTTCAGGAGACGCTGGGTGGTAAGAGGCAGTTGTGTTGTGTAAGAGTAAGCCGCCAAGAGGAAGAATGCATTCTACTTTGATTTTTTTTTTTTTTCTAAACATGGATTTGAGGTCAATAAAGGCGAATGAGCTCACCTCCCAGTAGAGATAAAATTCCACTCATACAACTGATAGCTACAAGACTGTCCTCATCATACTAAAACTATTCCAATCAAAAAAAAAGCCCACAAAACCTTCCCACAACCCCTAGCCCCCCACCCACATTTCTTAGTGAACAGAAAAAATAGCTGCTGACAAATGGGAGCACTGTCCATCTACTGAGTTTTCAAAGTGTTATGTTTTTGGTATTCACTGGCATGGTTACACTGAAAATTAACTTCTCTCTGACTGATATGTTCTAGTAAAATTTTGACCTAAGCGAAGCGTACCCAGTTATTTTGGCCAATTGGCAGTGGTTGATCAGATTCCGGTTATTTCTACTTTGTTTTGACTGGCTTCGAAAAGGCAGTCCTAAATAGGCTTTTTTCACTTTCTGGAATCACAGGGAGTTGAGGAGGTATCATGCTGCATGTGCATACAACGCTGTGCTTCCACACAGCACTGCGCAGTTACAGGCTGACACACATACACTAACACCTCCTTAATCTGATTTACTACCTGGCTATCAAAACAAGATGCACTGTTGTGCAAGCATTCCTTCTAACCTTTGATAAGAGAAATGATATTAAAACCCAAAGAAGTATACACACATTTCCATAACTGTTGGTGAATGTCACATTCTTTTCACGCTCCTCACCTTTTCCCAACTACAGACTGCAATTTCTGGCACTTTCTAGGAATATTCTGGGCCTCCAGGATGGTGCGAGGTTCTGACCTGGGACACAAGAAACCTCCTTGTGACAGGAAAAGAGAATTATTGTCATATTAACTGACTATTTTTACAGCATTTGTTGCAGACTTGTCTTATAGTCTATGCAATAGCTCTACACCTCCTGTGATTTAGCTCTTTCTAATAGAAATTACTTGGAAATAAATGGAATTGTAGCAAATATTTAACTGCAATGTTCAGATACATACATATTTGTCAAAGATCAAATTAAAATCTGAAGAGATGCCACAGCGATTGCATAACCAAAGACAGAAATGACAATTTTCTCATCTAGTGACCTTTTTCAATTCTGAATTGTTGAGTATTGTAGGCAGGCATATACATGTACACTGCATAAAATATATTAAGTGTCCCAGGCTCTTCTCAGTATTGACAAGCTCTTGGCCAGATGGTTTAAGTTCAGAACTGAACATAGCTTTTGGAGTCACAAGAAAAATAATAAAGAATGATCAGTGATACAAGAAACTTTGCATACAAGTAATAAATGTGAGAATTCAGACTGCAGTAGCAAAGACTAAGTGGGTACATAACAGCAGAGAGATACCAGCAGAGCACTTCAGATACGCTGACAAGCTTGCTGGGAAACACTGCAGAACCTCCATCACTGGAGATCTTTAAGAGAACGTTAGACGCATCTGTGCTGAGAACAGTAGCAGAGATGGCATACCATACATTTCATTAGGACATAAATAAGATGAAAAAACCTCTCAAATGTACTAAGTGCTTATAATTTGCACAATCTATAGAGTCTCAAAGAGATCAAGGCCTCTTTGTGACAGGCACTCTACATGCACATTAAATAACTATTTAGATAGCTTGCACTGTAAACAAGAGGGCTGAAGGTAGGAGGGAACTATTTTCTTTACTAAGAAAATATACTATATTTACTACATTTTCTTTACTAAGATTGAGAAGCTCAACCACAGTGATATTAAGCAAGAGACAAGAACCCAGTTTCCAAAATACTGGGTACCAAACCCTGGCACCAAGTCCTCTAAGAAGCTTTCAACTCCCAGATAGTAATTTTTCAGTAAATAAGTGTGATGACCAAAAATCAGGACATAATGGGCAGAACTAGATACATGTTTTAAAAGGTTTTATTTAGGTAACTAAAGAGAAGTGAGCTCCTGGAAGATTCACCTTACATGACTTTGCTTCCAACAGACCAGGAGTCTGCAGCTAAGCCAAGAAGGGAAGCGACATTTCCTGTGAGCCCAAGGCTACAAAGCAGGACAGCCTGCCTGGAGGCTGCAGCCTCATTTCTATTGATGTGCTGGCTGCACACACATCTCATATGCTCATTTAGTAAGTACTGTAGTAAGCTACCAGAAGTACATAAAGCTAGGCCAAAATCAGTGCTGATTCCCTGCAGTAGGGCAAACTGCAAGCTCTAGGAATACCTGCTGCTTCATAAGCTAGCTGCCAAACCCTCTCAGAAGCAGGGACAACTTAATATCATATATAGAGGATCGGGAAATACTTTTTGTTTCTTTTTTTTTTTTTTTTTTTTGTAATAACTTCTCATATACTCCCATGTTACACAAAAATGATGCTCAGTTTTTCTATTGACAAATATGTGTGTTAAAGTACCACATGGCCCACTAGGTCCGAGATCCCCAGAACGGTAAAATTTGCACTTATAGTAACTAAAAGGCAGTTCTTACATGTTGCCTATGGGCGATACAGAAATCTAATCTCTTTGGGGAAAGAAACCTATTTTAAAACC
The DNA here is from genome assembly GCF_964211825.1 of Aythya ferina. Taxonomy (NCBI): domain Eukaryota; kingdom Metazoa; phylum Chordata; class Aves; order Anseriformes; family Anatidae; genus Aythya; species Aythya ferina. The sequence goes on from NC_140296.1 coordinate 61,846,114, forward strand.
AGTGTTTCTGGTTTCATTTGTCTGTAGGGCATGGGTCAATCTGAAAGGAGAATTGATACACTATAGTAATGCCTGATTACACCCTGCAGTTTCTTGACTTGCACAGTTTACTGAAAAGGTTAAAATACCTTGATGCTAACAAAATCTTTTTTTTTTTTCTTTTTTTTTTTTTTTTTCTCATAGTGACAACTACAGTCTGAGTGACAAGAATATAAAATGAGACAAGCAGTCTTAGTGGAGATCATGGGTGAGGTGCTTAGCTGATATGAACTGGGTTAGCTCCATTTCCTTCTTGAAGCTGATGCTGATGTTCAGTAACTGTCCTGCAAGAAGGTCTAACAGATGTTTTGCTATAATCTGCTGATATAGGAGAGTCTTTCGAAGAAACAGGTGTGAGCAAAGGAACAGGAATGATAGTGAAACTACGTCCTTGGCATACTGACTGCAACCAGTCCAAAAAGAGAAAGACAGGGTGCTCAGAGGATTTTTCTTATTCCCCCCATGCTGACCTTCATTAGTTTCTCTCCAGACAACATGGAAACTCCAAAGTCAACCACAGGCTCATTGCAAGATTCAGAGTGGAAGTCAGGAACACCTAAGTTCTGTGGCCAGCCTTCAGATCAGGAGTGAATTCGGCAGAGGTGCGTGTGGACTCCGCAGCCACACAAAGGCTGCACACTAAGTCCTATAGAGTTCACTTACGCTTTTATTTTTTTCACTTAAGGAATCAGAGGGGACCGTTTTTACCATACAAGAGGACCATGAATTCGAGCCTTAAGTAACAGGGACTTGTTTGGTTTAACTTTTTTTTTTTTTTTGTTCATCACATTGTGTACCCTAAAATCTGGAGAAAACTTCCGTACTTTTGACCTGGGAGACTATAAATACATGTAGACAAAACACAGACAATAGCAGATGATTGCATATTTTTACGTTTATTACAGCATTTTATATGAAATTATGGCAATATTCTTCTTCACAGAAGTTATTTATTCCCTTAAGCTCTTGATAACTTTGTGTTTAGTGAAAATAGTTGTGCGTGTGTGGCACTTTAATGTAATGACACAATCTGTAAGTACAATAGCCTAAGTTTAAATAATGCTTCCTTACAAAGTTTCAGGCACACAACTAAGGAGTTAAGTAGTTTCCATGTTTGTTTTTCCTGGATCCTGTTCTGAGACTATCTTCCATAGCTGGAAAAGGTCAACATCCTACCATTAATACAACATTATTCCCACAAGTTTCTACAACAACAACAAAAAAGTTTTCATAAACAAAAGCCATTTTTTAATGTGGTGCATCAAGAGCCATGTTTACTTGTGCTGTTATTTTGCCAGTACCTTATGGTTTAGAAAAGATAAGGCTATTAATGGAATTTAAAATACATATTTTTTGATCTTATTCCACATTAGGAATGAAAGAAAATGTTACTAAACTGTCCTCCCAACTTCCTCTCTTGAGAGGTCAGACAACTTGGCAATCTATCATTTTTGAAAAAAGAACTATACATATGTATATTTGAAGGAGCCATGGCATGTAGAAAAAATATTATATACTATCATTCAAAATTTTCTGAACTTTGCTCTGAAAATAAATAATGTTGTGACGTGAAGAAAATTGTAATTATTTTATAGTTATTACAGTAAAACCCTACAAATCTCATAATCAAAATACTCAAGAGGAGTTTCTCTACTTTGACTTTTAACTCACTTTTTTCCAGTGCGCTAGCTGGCAAACAGTTCATCTGGGAAATGTGCGCACATCCGTCTAGTTCTCAGTTTTGTGTAACACTTCAACAGAGTGTTCAAGAACATGAGAACATGTACTGAAGTATTCATATGACATCTGGCTGAAAACGTAAAGGGACAGAATATTGAGACAAGTGAGTTTTTTCTTCATCTGTATTTTACAACTGCAGCATCTGTTTAGATAGCTTACTTGTTCACAATGCATGCAACTCACATCCATTTTCTCCAGAGAACCAATGTGCAAAACTGGGATGTACTATCCAAAACATGGATCCCACTGTTTATTTCCTTCAAACTTTCAAAACTTATGTGGAAAGAATGTATTGAATGGGGGTATCTGAACAAGAAGGTGTGGTGCATGGACGTCAGTATGTGATAATCTCAAACTCTGGAAAACATAAATTGTTATTATCTGTCATGCTAATTGATTCTGTCTCTTCTCTGTAACACAACTTCAATAAAAGAATCAGTGAGCTGGTACATGCAGATAGTTAGCAGTTTTAAATGAGAAATGCTCCCTCTTTAACCCTCTGACACTTTCCACATTGTCTGTTGATGCTGGGCCACGGCATAGACCTGCCCTGGTCTCTGGGCTTGTCTCTGTGGGAACTTATTTTTGTGTATGACTCACAAAAGTTGTGAAGGACTCTCTTCCTTTGCAACTTCTTCATTAATGAAAATGATTTTGTGTTAGGGAAGTATTTTTTGGCATTTGTCTGAAGCCTGGGCAAGCTACAGACTTTTGTAACATTGCATACACACATCAAAGCTTTTTACTTTTAGTGGCTGAAACATGGGACAATCCCACTGCTGTGGAGTGTGTCCAAACCCTCACAGCTCCTAGGCAGGACCAGGCTCTGTGAAGACTGAGCATCCCATGTGGTTGGGTCTGCTGCATACCCCCACCAGTCATTCATGTCATGTGGCATCAGCCTCACAGAGACCTGTGCATGCACTCATCCAAGAGCTGAATAGGTGTGGGAGAGCTTTTGCTAATAGATACTCTTCCAAACCAGCACGGGATTAGATATGAACATTTAGAGCTGATTTTCAGTCCATCCTGAATCAGCATTCAGGCAGCATGGAGCTTTCACCCAAGCAAGAATATTTGTTCACAAACTCACAGGCTCAGCCACTTAGAATATTAACAGACACTGACTATGCATCCCGCAGATTTGGGTTAAAGATAAGGAGAATAAAGTGAAATTGGACTACCCCTAGGTGTCTCATGTAGTTGAGATATGTAATAACCCAACCAAAAGGAGAGGGATAGACCACAGAAACTGATCTGGTAATACAGCAATAAAGTAACAGAGTCTGGGAGTGATTGCAGGAACACACATAGTAGCACATAACAAAAAGCAAATGTGCAGTTCATATTACTTGGGCACAACATCCACCAGCCACAAAGCAGTAAAAATATGAATCACGTTGACAGCGGCAGAGCAGATTACATCATTTCAGAGAGGCATCTGACTGGCTGCAAGAGAATCCAAAGGAGCATGAATATCAGACTAAAAGCTGGCAAGAGCCATCAGAGCATCACAAACATCATGGTATCATAGAAAGGCATATGTGCTGGCCACCAACTAAACTGCTCTAAGCTTTGGGGTCATAAACAAAGCATGGGACTGTTTCACAGCCCCCATAAGAATTTATTCTTAGCATATTCATCTGCCCAAATATTCATAAGTCAGATAGGAAATAAATGAAATTCATCATTCAGCAGCTGGCTGATGCTCTTGCATTCTGGAGTGTTCATGGGTTGTGCAATATTTCCGCTCCCAGGGAAAAAATACTTGTTACTAGACAAAATGTGTTTTCAGTCCTTGGTTCTTAGTATTACTTCATTGTTGAGGTTTTTTTTGCTCCTTCTTTGCTTACCTCATGACAGTCTAGTATCTAAATATTACTGGATAGTTTAAAAGATTGCCTTCTGCTTGGTTTATGTATACACCTTCTACATATATACTATATACACCTTCTACAATTTTTCTTTCTAAATACCATCCTTTCCTCCATCTAGCTCATTCTAACCAACTCAAGGAAACTTCTGATTGTTCTATAATTACAACAAAAGCTTTGTACCCATGGAAGGAAGCACTTCTAAGAAGGAAGTCTTGATGCTGTTTTACTTTGGAGAGTGGCAGATTGATATCTCCGGATAGTTTTATCTCAATTCTTCCTGAAAGTCAAATTTAAGCAAAGATGGATATTTCCTATTTCCATTAGAAGAAACTGAAAGGTTCTCACAGAAGGGTAAGATAGAAGCTGAAGCATTTCCCTCTTGGAACCTCTGGAATGCCCTACTTACTGCTGTAGGTTTGATTTAAAACACCTGGGTCTTCCCCTGGTCAAACACAGTTAAATTTATCTGAGATGCTTCTGCTGTCTTATGAAACACACTTTACATCTCCCAACAGTTCTTAGATGCTTAAAAAAAAGCTCTTAAAAACCCAAACCTGACCTCTTGCCAAATTTCAGTTCTGAAAACTAATCAGACCAGCAACAAATCATCACACCAGAAATGCCCCTCTTGCATTCCTTCAAACAAGTTGCGTGTTGTGGAAATTATTGTGATCTATTCAGAAAAGCCATGTCTGGGGTGGGATACCTCCTGGAAGTTTTTATATGTGCCTACAGCTAAAGGGATTCATTTGCAACACATGCTGGAAGGGAATTATACTCTCTTGGAGAGGCTGGCTAATTCACAGGACCCTAGGACTGGCTTGCTTTCCTACGGTCTGAATTCTGAGGAAGTTCTTCCTTGAGCTAAATCACTGCTTAAATGGTAGGCTTAAGTTTGATTTAAATTTCAGCTCTTGGTAAGAAAAGATTCTAATACTTGAGAAAACACAAGTTGACCAATTTTCTTTATGAAAACTGTTGTAGCTGCTTGAATAAACAAGCTACAAGAACAGATGAACAATTATAATATAAGTATTGAATTTCATTACTGGAATGCTTTTAACTGAATTGAAAAGAGATTGTACTCCATCAGACACAGATAAAAGATATGCAACCTCTAAATGCATGCATTTCCTCGGATCTTTAATAGAATTTAGTTTAGAATAACAGAATACAAAAGAGATTGTACAGTATGGAAGATGCCTACATCAGAGATCTCTTGAGGCAAAGGATTCACAAATGGCTGCAAGAGTGTTCCAGCAATTGTAAATACACAGCAGAGAAGTATGTTTATCCTGCAAAAGTGAAAAGGAATCCTGTTGACTTAGTGCACAGACGCAGGAACACATTCAGCTCTACAATCATGCCTTACTGTGTGAGGTTTATTCAGCCAGTTGGTGTGCTGATTTACACCATGCAAAACATCTTTGAAGTCAGTGAGGTTACATGACTTATAAATCAGAACAGGTATTTGCCTGGGACTAAGAATAGAGAAAGAAGGAAAATCCTTACAGGGAATATGCAGAACAGGGTGTCTGTTAGGGGGAGTAAACAGTAACCAACACTGCAGCTGTGTAAATGCACTGAGCTGCAGAAGCTGCAGACACTACAGTGTGTGAGCCTATACCAGAGCGCTGGGGCTTTTTCAGCAGACAGAAATATATTCTTTTTTGAAGTGTGCTTACTGAGAATGGTATTTAACATCAGTTTAGGACACACTGAAACTTATTCAGAGGTTTTTTGATGATTAAATACAAGTAACACCGGCTAGCAGTAACTATTGCTGTACTTAATAAAACTATGAATGCGATGACAACGCATATCCTTGATGGTGATATATGTAGTTTGTTCCCTGCCACAGCAGAGCAGTGTGCCCTTCCAGCCACTCACTGCTCACTGCAAAGATGAGGATGGAGGGGAAGGGAGTGTCTCCTTCCACCAAGGGGGAGGACCTCAGCCCCTTCCACATGTTTCTTGTTCTGCACACGCCATACCATGACAGGGCATGGGATGAAGCATGTCACCCCTTTGGACAGCGTTAGGCTCTCTTCTTGCTACTGTTCATGGGAGCGGTCAGAGGGCACCCTGATCCTTTCCATGAGCATTCCCTTCTGTGAGCTGCCACAGATCTGGGATAACCCCAGCAGACCAGTTCCCCATTTCCATGCATCAGTGAGTGCCTGTGGCAGCTCGGGTGCTGTGCTGGAGGAAGGTGGCTCAGGCAGCAGAAGCGAGCCCGTGCTCCAGCACACTTGACTGAGGTTACCACTGCAGAGCAGGACCTGGCACTCGCGGAGGTGCCCCGTGTGTTTAAAAGCACTGCTCCAACACATACCGTTCCCCTCCTCAAGAGATGCTTGAGCCTTTGTGCCAGACAGCAGATAAACCACTACACGCCTGCTGGGCCCGAGGATGTGGCTTGGGCTGGGCTCTGCTCCCCTCAGCTGCAAGCGCTGGGTATGGACCTCAGGAACCACCATGTCTCATCCTCCCCTTGCTGCCTGGAAAAAATCCTGACCCATCCCACCCTGCATGAGAGCACTGGCAGCACTGCAGCTGAGGGGAGGAGGATGGGGATGGAGGAAGCAGCGGGGCCCATGGCCTCTCACTGTTCAAGCTGCATACTGACCCAGCCACCGACCCGGGCATTTGGGTGCTTGCTCCTCCGCATTTCTGTCTGCGGGCACAGGCTCAGCTCATTTTCAGTAGAATTCTTTACTGTTATTTATCTGGATAAGCTGGCTTCTTTCACTTTACATTTATATTTCAGTGAACATCTGCCGCGTTTGAGAGTTCACTGCATTGATTTTCCAAACCACACCATAGGATCTTGGCAGTTACACATGACTTCAGAGATTTTATACACATATATCTGAAGCTCTGAGGAAGCAATTAAACCATATGGACCTCTCCCATACAGTAGGAAGCACAGCACAAGTCTTGTTGCTTGATTTATTATAACCCCACGTCATTTAGCAAAACTAACTCTGCAACTGTTTGAAAGAAGTAAGCCAGCGGAGAGGGGGAGGATTTGCACAGGGAGCTGTGGCTCAGCAGACCCTGAGCGGCTGCACTCAGCTGCAGCTGCATGGCGTGGGGAAGGCCACACTGGCTAGACCGAGTGTGGGCTAGCCAAGTTGAAGTCGTGTCATGGGGCTGAGCGACAAAAAGGTAAACAAAAGGATTAAATGGATCCATCCTCAGCCACCACACAGTGCAGTGCCTGTCTGCTTGCCTATCCTCCTTTCCCTGTGCAAAGTCTCTAGCAAATAAAAAGTGAAGTAAAAGCTGTGGAAAAGGGCAAGTTTTAACAAGGCAGTGTTAAACCACACACCTATACTGCGCACATGGAGGAGCATGCTCTGTCCTGAGTAGGGAGTTTGTCTCACAGTGGTGAGGGACAGACGCTGCAGGAGCAGTGCAGTCATACTGGAGCTGAAGCGTATGCCATGGAAAATTTGTTCTAACCATAAAGCAGCATGCCAGCTCATGCTCTCATTAAATACCAGAATAATTAAGGTACTTGGGTCCAACACCTTTAGCACAGGGTGGTGCCTTTGGGCCCTTTGCTGCTGGAGCTCCTGTCTACTTGAAGGAAGCTGTCACCGTGTCCCTTGGCGTGCTACTTCTGTTATTAACGTGAGAGTGCTAACAATGCTCTTGGCACTGTGCAAAGATCCAAAGGCAAACAGTTCCTGCCTCAAAGAGCTTACATCCTCCCAAAGACAAACACAGCTAGCAGTGAGGACCACAGCACCCTGTGTTCTGGGGGAAGAGTTCATCTCACTGATGATGAGCTTTGCTCATTCCTCTTCCAGGCTACAAAGAAGAAAAGTCCTTTACGGGAAACCTTTAATACAAAAAGGGTGTTGAAATGACAAAGGAAATGATGTTCTAGGTAATTTAAGGTAAAGTAGGGATAGTCCTGGGAGCAGGTCATGAAATAACAGAGAAGTAGAGGGTCTGGAAATTGAGAAACAGCCAAAAGCAAGAGGTAGCTCAGGTGGGAAAGAGGAATATTTGGATCAGAATAAATTAATAAGGACATATCCAAATCCTTAATAGACTGGGCAGAAAAACTCTATTTGCTGCTGTGCCCTGGATGGAGCAAAGCATTATATGTCCTGAGGACAGCAAGCACAGGACTTTTCATTTTTGTTCTAAAATCAGTACTATGCTCTGCCAACAACCTTGAGGCCTCATAAATCTACTTTTAAACAAGTTATAAGGCTTGATAATATCTCTTTAACCAGAGCTAAAGCAAAAATGAGCTTTGCTAACTATTAAAATAAGTGACAGTTATCATCAAACAGCCATGACCCTTACTAAAAAAAAAAAAAATAAATCAAAGAATTGTACTTCATTGGCATCTGTGATGATACCAGACAAAAGGGAATCTGACAGACTACTAAAATATTTTCACAGGAAAATAATTTAAGTCTGTGAGAGAAAAAACACTGCACAGACATATTTGTTCGGGCTTGCAGCTTCATTGTCTAGAGACATTTTCCATGCCTAAAACACAGAAGTCTATCCTTCAAGATCTTCTTTCTGAATACTCCCAAAGAAAGTATCCAAGTGTAAGGTATTTTAATGCTTTTCATCCTTTTCCAGATCAATGTAATGGAAGCACTTCCCTATATTTCCACAGTCCTGTTCATTATGTGAAGATACTTGAAAAGTATTCGGAATCCTTACATACAAACTGAGGTAAAAAAAGAATATTCATTCTTTTAAGTGTCATTAAGGAAATGCTGAGAATGGGCTATGTTAGCCTAGGCAGACACTGTACATGATGACAGTCTGCCCATTCCCACATTCCTGATCTGTCCAGGTCAGACTCAAAGGATTCCATTAATAGTTTGGTGCTTACCAAATAAGACAAAAGGAAAATGGGTCAATGCTACTTGCTCCCATGTGACAAAAATACAGAAAATAGAAACAAGCACTATTTGAGAAACTTGTAAAGCCTTGGATACATGTCATGAGAAACCATTCACACTCTCTAGAGTGCAATTTAAACATTACAAGATGACCTGCATTATCCCCCTTGGACGGATGTGTGGGCTACCCAGTTACAGAGCAAGGCTATCATCCACAGGCTGCACGGTCTTTCAACTACTGCTCACAGTAAGCAGAAATTGTAAAACTCGGCCAGAAGTATTTCTGGGCATTAGTTGCACCATCTGACTGTCAGAAATCAAAGCTTGAAGGTCTAGCCAAATGGACAGTATATTTGTCCTAAAACAAAGCCGACTGCATTTCATTTCCATAATGAAGTGTAATTCCTATGAGAAACACAAACAAAAATATCAATGATACATGAGAATGTACTGTGTTGTGCAGATACTATTGACCACAACGAGTGAAAAGATTACAGATGACTAGTTAATAACAGAATTGCTTAGCTGCATGTACTTGTTTTCTAAAGGAGGTAAAATATACCTTCAATATTTCCTAAGAAGACAGGAAGTAACAACAACAACAACAAAAAGAGGTGTTTAATTTTGAGTTAAAAGGTATGATAATTTTTTAAAATGATTGTGAGTAACATCTTTTACTCACAATCATTTTATCGTGAGGGTTTTTCTTACAGTTTCAGCTATTATAACCATGAGAGTTTTCCACTACAACAAGACAAGCTAGCATTGCTAAAGTTTCCTTTCATTATTTCATTGCTGCAGTTAAGTTTTCTACAACTAAATTTAAAGTCTTTTTTTTTTTTTTTTTTTTTTTTTTTTTTTATCTTCTGGTAAAACACTTTAGTGTGTTTTGTCTTGCTTTTGTTCTTCATCTCTCATTCAAATTTGTGATATGCAGATGGCCAAATCCACTCTTAAAAATGCTGCCCTCAAAATAAATTCCTAAAATACCAGTGAAATACCTTTTCAACTTACTATCAAACTACTGTAATATCTTATTTGATTGCAAGAAACCCATAAATCACGCAAATATGTAGCTAATGCAAAAGGCATTGCATTTGTGTCATTTCAAATACAAGAGCTGAACCTGTATTACAAATAGAGTTAATCCAGCACATTTACTTCAGTCCTAATTTTGTTTAAACGGCAACCTTGGTATTCATTTTGATTGATTATACTAATTCTTGAGCTTTGTCCAACACCGTTGAATTGTTCTCTAGTCACACCAGCTGAGATTGCAAAGGTTTTTGAGACAAGCTTGTAGGAAAAATATCTGCACAGCTCTAATCTAGGTCAACGGGTTTAAAGAAAAAGTGCAATATTTATTTTATTTTTTAACATTTCATATGTGGATGAAGCAGAAATGCTCCACAAAATAAAAGAAGAAAAAGAAGAAAAAAAAATATTTTTGGTCAATGCGCAGATTTTGTTTGATCTGAAAGAAAGATTTTAGTTTTATTTAAACTTTGAAAAAGACTTTAAAATATACTTTACATTTACAAATGAAAATGTGATTTTGGCTTATACATTTAATTGCATATGTGCACGTATCAAATCACTTTGTTTCTTTAATATATATATATATTTTTTTTTTTTTGGTCTGAAACTGGTTCTTAGAAAAATCATTCACTGACTCTTCCCAAATCTCTGATTTTGTGTAGAATGCATATGTGAAAGGCAGATCTATTGCTTCTTGCTCATGGGAAAGTTATCTAACCTCCGTCCACCAGTTCAAAAAGATCCCTGATGTTGATTAAACATGTATAAACAGAGTTGAAAAGGAAACATGCATATTTCACTTGAAAAAATGTAAGGACAAATGTACTAAAGGACAGCAATTAGCAACCAACATGAGTGTCTTGCTACATGACTGATTGATAGCCACTGTAGCCCAGGTTAGGCAATTTGCACTAAATAAAATATTAGGTTGTAAACTAGGCATTGAGTTTCAGACTGACCAAGTCAACTTATGTCAAGCAAACCTGCATCCTGCCTTTCTCTGGTAGCTAACTCAAGAGATTATGGAACTATTCACTACTAATAGTTCATGCTATTAAGCCTTAAACCCAAGATTTAGATGCCTATGGAACAATATCAAGAGTTTAGGGACTTAGGTATGCCAGCAGGACCTTATTAGGTAGTGTTATGCAAGTACAAACATAAACAAAAGCATACATTTGAAACCATATCCTCAGACGTGTATGTAAAAGGGAACTGTACTCTCGCATCTGAGAGCTGCGTTCAGCTTCAGACAATTAAACACTTTTTTTATGGTAACACTTTCTTCTTTTACAGTCCCTGGTAAGCTGTTCTCCACTATTATTTTGACCAGCCTGAGAAAAAATATATAAAACCTGATATACCACACTAGACTTGATTACAGTATTAAAATAATGAAAGGTGCCTTCCTGTCAATGCATAATGTTTATTAGCACTACAGGTAGTTTGCCTATAAATCTGCCACCACTACAAATACCTCTCTCAGATAACTCCCCTCTGAGGCTGTGCATCTTCCTGGCAGCTTTCAGGGAGAAGCACAATTACCTATTGCCTGTGAAGCAATATGAAATTTTGAAGTGTCTTCTTTTTTGGGGGATGAGGTGGGGAGGGAATGGGGTGGGAAGTATTTCATATCCATTCCATTGCAGAATCTGATGATACTTTTGACGATAAATGAGGGAATTCAATCCCAAAGCTTTGCAAACACAGAACAACAAACAGGAGACTTTTAAAATAATTACTTTTTGGGGAAAGAAGGAACAAAAAGAAAGAAAAGCAAGGGTAGGCTAGTGTAGGGCACATAAGCATGATGAATTTTTGGTTTATATGATCAGTAGAGTTTTTCTTGGTGGTGGGAGTGTTTAGATTTTTGTTGAGTGGCTTTCTGAGGATGTCTGAAGGGCATATGAACTAGCCAGGTGGTTCTTCATCCTTATGAAGTGCAGCTTGTAAAGGCTCAGGTCAGCTTGCCTTCTCCCCACTATTCCCAGGTATGTCTCCTCAAGGCCAGATCTTCCTTGTTGCTACTTAGCTTGATAATGGGTTGAGCAGGGAAAAGAAAAGTAATTCTACTCACCTCACAAATGAGAAGTTGTATTAATGAACCTTCAAGAGCTTACCTATTTTAAGCTCAGGATGCAAGCAGAAGCTGCACAACAGAGCAGACCACTCATTTTTTATTTTTATTTTTTTACACAGAGAAGACAATGTGTGTTATTACTAGCCCAGAAGGCAGGTTTTGTACGTGCAACCTGGCAGGGGTCCTGGATTTGTTCTCTACAGGCAAGAATGGCTGAGCTGAAGCAGCTAAGAGAAACAGGTTCAAGAGGTACTAGGGGGAGAACTGCTCTGTAATAGCTTTGCAATACAACTTGAATTTAATACTGTAGTCAGATGGAGTAAACAAAACAAATGCATCACACAGATATTCCATATCAAGAAGGGAATATACATAAAAATCAGACGAATAGTAAAAAACTGAAAAAGCGGTCCAAAATGTAGGAAGCCTAAAGCAACCTGGAGGCTTTTCAAAACCACTGTATTAAAAGTCCTGGTAAACTGTGTCACATATCAAAAAGAATATAAAACAGTTCAATAAAACTCTGCATAGCTCATAAAAAAGCTAAGAAGGCTATTGTAGGGAAAAAGGTTCACATTTAAAAATTTGCTGAAATGAACAGCAAAGCTCATAAAAACCAGATCAAGAGTAAATGGCAACTCGGATGGCTAAAAAAGAATGTGAACAGTTTGCAGAAGATCATCAAGCTCATAGTAAAAAGTTGTTTAAAGCAAAGCAAGAAGCCCTCAAAGGAAATAACAACAGTACATGATGCCAAAAGTTTAAAAGGGGCACTCAGGGACAGGAAGGTCACAGCAGAGAAACTTAGGGAAATCTTTGCATATGTCTTTACCACTGAAGGTGTTTGAGATTTGAGTCCCAAACCTAAGCTATTTTTTGAGCCAGATTAAGTTCAGGTAAATATACAGGAAGTAGAAGATAACATAGATAAGGCAGACCTTGGTAAGTGAGTAGAGAGTGGTGACATTAAACTAGACCTTCTGAAGGACCTCAAGTGTGAAATTGCAGAACTGCTGGCCAAGGTGTGTAACCCATTGTCACAAATAGCCACAGTTGGTGCCAACCCAACTCCCATGTGAAAAAGACACTCAGGAGTAGACTCTGGCAACTGTGGCTGGCTGGGCCAGGATGTCTGACTTCTCTGCTTGGCCAGGCAGTCATCTACCTTAAAGAATATCATAACTGAGCACACGGATAAGCATGGTAAAGGAGAACCTAGTAACCATAAAATATTTTCAGTATGGCTTTCGCAAAATTCTTCACCAAGACTTTTGAAAATAAATTCCCTTGGGGTTGGAAGAGAGGTGCTTCTATGGATTGAAGGCTAAAAGAAAGATTGAAGGAAGAATAGTGCTCGGCAGTCACATTTCAAAATGGAGATGCAACAGGGACTGAGCCATGAAACACACAAATTTGTAGATGACATTATCCTTTCTCAAGGTGTTAAACACCTTGATGGTGATGAGGAAGTCTATCACTGGGTGGGTAGATAAACTTCAGTGTTGGTAGGCCTCAGGAGCGGCATTGAGAGGAAAACAAGAGGGTATCAGTTTACTGCTAAGACCTTGGTGCACCCATAATCCTGCATGCTGTGTACAGTTGTGGTATCTCAAAGACCAGAGAGTCCAGAGAGAGAAGACTAGAGGGATTAGGGACTAGAGTGCTGTCTCCTAGGACTGTGGTGGTTTTACCGTGCTGGGCAGCTAAACCCCACAACCGCTCTCTCACTCCCCCTCCTTTAGATAAGGAGGGGGAGAAGTAAAGCAAAGAACAACTCACGGGTTGAGATAAGGATAATTTAATTAAAGGGAAATAATTATAATAATTAAATAAAGACTACCATGAACTAAACAATTTAACTAAGGGGAAATAAAAGGGAAAGGGGAAAAAGGGAGGAAAACAAACAAACAAAATAAATGAAAGCTATATGGAAGTGCAGAGGAAAGAAATTACTCTCTACTTCCCACAAATGAGCGATGATTGACCACGTCCTTGAAGCAAGGCCTCAACGCACGCAGCCGGTGTTCGAGAGGAGGACCGTCGTCTTCTCAACGAGAGCCCACCCCTCCCCTCTTCTTCCTGTTTCCACCTTTTATTGCTGAGTGTGACACCACATGGTATGGAATATCCCTTTGATTGGTTTAGGTCAGCTGCCCTAGTGATGTTTCTCTCCTCACTTTTTTGCCCACCCCCTAGGAGGGTTAGAGAAAGGCCCAATGCTGTGCCACTGCTGCTCAGCAGTAGACACAACACTGGTGTGATAACACTGCTGTTCCAGCTACAAGTACAGAGTATGGCACTGAATGGGCTGCTGCCGGGAAAGTTAACATTCCAGCCAGACCCAGTACACTAGGAGAGGCTAAAAACACTGTGACTCTTCCTTTTGGACAAGAGAAAGGCGAGAGGGGATGTCATTGAGGTTTACATTGACGTTTACATAATTAAGGGAGCAGGGAGTAAGGTAAATGCAGAATTGCTCCTTTCCAGATCTTACAGAACTGAAAATAGGGTGTATTAGGAAGAGATTGGCTTAGAACAGGTTGGATAGTAATTTTATATTGTTTGATTAGTGGAATCCTTGGTGCCACAGACGGCTGTAAAGACACACAGCAGCTTCAGAAAAAGATTAGACAAATCCAGGGAGAAACACAGATATTGAAAGAATATAAAAATATGTCACGTCTCTAACAGTACAATTTTAATTAAAAAGGACTGTACAAAGTTGCCAGATCTCTGTGCTCCCCCTAAAAAGCACCTCCTACCATCACTGCCGGGGACATAGTAATGGGTTAGATGTATTAGTGGTCTATGATGGGAAGAAACTTCTTGTGCTTTTATTTTGTAAAAACAAGCTAAAATATCAGATTTCATTAGATATATCAGTTTACACTAACCAAGAGTTAAAAAGGAGTTACTGCCATTATACCAGTTGAGAACCTGGTTAATTGTGAAATTCAAGAATTACACTAACAGTTAATAACATGTATTTACTGGATTTAACCATTTCCCTGAAAACACAAGAATGGAATTAACTTCAGAATAGTTAAGTGTTGTATTTTATTATTATTATTATTTTAAACTATGGAGAAGAACATCTGCTAGATCTAGTCTGTGTGTAAAGATTTAAACTGGTACAGAAAGTGCTTGTAAGTTAAGATCAGACACTAGATTTCATAGTTGCACTCAAAAACAGACAGAAATGATTATAGGTGAACTGGTAATAGTTTACCCTTGGCCATTGCATTAGTGAAAGCAATACAACAAATATCTGTATAGGAGTTGTAGAAATGTCTCATATCAGTCTTGATTAACAAAAAATAAATAAATGTTTTGGCATTCCCACAAAATGGCCTTTATGGGGACACGAAACTGTCCATTCATTTCAGTTTCCGTTATCTCAGCCCCTTGCAAAAATAAGGGCTAACTGGCTCAAGCAGTGCTAGACGCTTGACTCAGACAGAAAGTACAAAGCAAGATTTCAACAGAGCACATTTTCTCACTCTACAGAAAGATCAAAAAGATTTCTATTCACTTCCACTTTCTACAAAGTCCTCTAGGTTGATTATGAAGTGAGGCTGATTATGAACTTCAATAGGTCAAACAGTTGGCCATTGTACTGAAAGGAGTTACCACTTCCTACATAAGCGTATTCATGTACTAACAATTTTTAAAGGTGATATATTATACTCTGCCCAATATATGGTCTATAAATAACTTCAAATCTTAAAATATTAGGAGTTGCAATAAAAATTTGTAGAAAAAAAAAATAGATTTTTTTTTTTCCCCTTTAGTCCAGGGCCTCTGTTTTATTCAAGATAGAATTTCAATACAGTATCAATGCTTACCCGTTCTCCCTTCCTTCTTACGCAGACACCTTGGCACTCCTCACAGTATTTTCTCCACATGCTGCTTAGGGAGAAGATGAGACCACTGTCTGCCCTCTCCCTCCTCACCCTGAGCCCTCCACCACGTTTACATACATGTAGTTTCTTGTTGTGTGGATCTGGACACTCCTGCAGGAACTTTGATTCTCACTGTAACTCCACTGAGGTTTTTGCCAGCTGTGAGAATGGCCAGATGACTGACCATGAGGTATGGTCAGACCTATAAAGACTGGATATTCATATCCAGCTAACAATAAATACACACCTAAGTTTAAAGTGAAGTAACTAGCCTGCTGTCAACACGAACATAGACTGGAGTGTCATTAGACACTAGAGAAAGAACAACTTAAGAAAGCAGTTCCCTTTCTTTGTTTTGCTCCAAAGGTGTAAACTCGAAAGCAAGACAGGAGGTGGCAACTTCAAGGGGATCATGTGTGGCCCTGGGAAGATATGCCTTTAGAGAAACTTCCCTGAACAACGGCTAGGCATTTGCTGTGAACTGCAAATGTGATTATCAGCAACATCCTGTGATTTTCTGAAGGTTTGACTCAGAAATGAGGTAGAAAGGATGGAAATGAGGTAGAAAGTGCCTTTCCCATGTGTCTCCATAGCCCTGGCAGCAGGTCTGATGAGGGGTGGGAGCTTGCATGTTAGCCGCTGTATTTGCCTTGCTGCTGCAGCTCACCACCACCATGGCAGGCAGAAGATGGGGCTTCTCCTGCTTCATTTTCCCCACCCACACTGGACTTCATTGAGCTCTGTCTGAGTCTAGTGAAAGCTTCATGGCAGAGCCCAGCCAAAAAAGAGTCGAGGAAAAACTAAACACAGCCAAGTGATACCATAACTCTTTCCAGCAGGCTTGTTGGGTGCATGCACTAATTTGTGCTAGGTTGCCTTCTGTCCCTAGAAACTGCCTACTTGAAACATGATACAACTTCTGTGTGCCTTCATAGCTGGTGTTATCAGTCTTGAACCAAAACTGGTGTAGAGAGAACCACAGGGCTTCCAGCTGTCATGCATCTGGAGACCTGGCACACTTGAACAAAGTCTGTCTGAATCCTCACAAATCCAGACAGACAGTGCCTCTGAGCACAGAACCCCCAGAAGAAAGCAATGGGCATATTTTAGTAAAAAACACTTAAAAAAAACCAACAAAACAAACAAAAAAAAAAAAAAAAACAAATGCCATTGGATTAAGACAATACAGAAAAGCACCTTTATCTAAATGCTGTACCTTAAAATTTCAACTGCAACAACCGCAGAAAATGAAGTAGAACCTTATATAAATAAAAATAGGCATTTTTCAGACCTTTTCTACTGTCATAATTTTCAATAGTATTTGCTGTTCCAATGAACTTCATTCAGCAATTTCTGAAATGCATTCAGTAGCAGAAAGCTGAAGAAAGACCTTTTGTATGTCTGTATTTAGAGATCTGTTATGAGATTAATGTGTATTTTCACTGCATGGTAGGGCAACGGTATGGCAACTGGTTGCTGGCTCTCACAGTGCTATTTCTACCTGAATACCCAGAGACAGCTGTGTTGTACCTGACACGGAGAGCCACTGAACAAGCACAAATCTAGCAGACTTCTTCAGGCACTCTTACAAGTGCAAACACGCAATATGTCTATTGTGCATGTAATGAGTCACCTCAAAAAGAACATGTGTGTCGTGCCAGATTATACAGAGGTTTTGTGAAAATAAATATTCCCATTGAGGATTAGCATGAGACCAGAAGCTATGCCAAATTTGACTAGTCTCTAAAGGCCAGTTTTGTTCCTTAAAACAGATGTTTAACTGAGGTTCTGACATCTGAAGAGACAAGCAGACGCAAAATACATTTAGTGCATGCTGACTCAGAATGAGGTATACAATTTCAGAGAATTCAAACACAATTTTTGAAGTGTTATAAAATTCTTTAAATCACTTTCCCCGATACTCCTTCACAATTTCCACAGTAACCACAAGTAGCAAAATATAATTAATGTTTTGTAACATCCTCCTTTTCTCTTGTCTTAGTGTCTCTTTAACTAGCTTGATTAGTTACTGGGGTTACTCTTACTTCCCTGACATAAGCAAAAGAGTGAGAGTGGAGAGTATATAAAATATGCTCTTTTCTCCTTTCTAGATACTAAACATCTAAGCTTCTGGGGCACCTGGCTGATTCTCTACTTTAATAACTTAAAATTTTCAGCTTTTCTAACCTACTCAATTACTTCTGTTTAGCTACCTCTCTTCTCTTGCAGACGTGGTTAACTTGAAATTAAGGGTTATTCACTCAGTAAGGAAGGAGAAAAATATTTGGTCACAAATTAGGTAGTTTTCCCACAGATTACTGTTTTAATGAACTCTAGTAGAGAACTAGCAGGTCCATGCTTTACCTTAGAACACAAAATGTCACACTGAAGAAAGACACAGTAGCATCGTACTTGAGGCTGTTTCGCACAGCCAACAGTTTTTGTCTTTCAGTGCCCTTGGAGGGAAATGGCAGGAGGCACTCGCTCAACTTCACAGGCTGAGTGATCGGGGAAGGGCAATAACAGCTGGAGACAGCCCCTCCGGAAGCTGTGTCTCATGGGAAGGGTTTGTTTGTTCTCAACTTCATCAGCCTGCCATTAGGCTATTGTAATGGAAGGCAGATCTTGAGCAGGCCGTGGTCAGGCGTTGGGAGTATTGCCACTGTGGTGCTCATGGCATGGTGACCATGGGATCATCTGACTTCCACAAAGACATCAGGAGTTCTGCTGTAAACAAGAGTGTTCCTTGCCTTCCACCTACACGTTGACTTTCCTGCCACCTCTTCCTCCACTCAGACGTGGAGTCAAGCTCAAGGAATGTGATGGGAATGGGAACTGGCAGCCTGCTGCATGGAAGAAAGGCAGAGTGATAGCAGAAAGAGCATATGACCTGCTGCATCTCTTGCCTGGCCTATTCTTAGGGATGGGTGGATGGAAAAGGCTGAGTCACTCTCAGCTGCAGACGACCAAGCTGTACAGAAGGAGGCTGCCAGCCAGGGCTTCGAGCCATACAGGATAGGAACTGCCCTACTGCTGGGAGCTCTTTGGGCAGGTGGCTAATAGCCTCCACCCCATCTCCCTTCCTCTGCCTCTTAGCTCACTATTCCCCAAAATAAAGAAAAGGGTATCAGCAACAACCCAGTGCCAGGAAGTCCCAAGCAGTTTCCTTCAAGTGGGTATTTCAGGTTCTGCATAACTGGTTCCCTTCTGCTTTGATGAAAATCACACATACGAGGTATCATCTCATTGGATACCCTTTTGTTAGAAAGAATTCAGGAAAGTTACTGAGTGATTTTGTTGATATTCTTTTAGCATCATCATACAATCTGTACTGACAGATCTAACATCATGGGACAATTATCCGTTGAATTCTGACCTGATCCACTTGCCATGTCCCTGAGGTCCCTTGGCCCTCAGCTTTAAGAGAAGAACCTGCTATACTTGTCAAATCTATGAGTTCCTGAGGAAGTAAGATGCAATAACAGTAACTCCTAAGAAAAAAACACAATAGTTTGAATATTTACAGCACTCTGATGCAAGTTTGCCTCTAGCAAATGGTATTGAACTGATAGCATGAAGAACGTTTTGCAGGAAAAAATATTACTCACACGGCCTCCTTTTTCAGGAAAACACTGGCATCCTCCACTGCAGTCTCTTCCTCCACATGGTCCTGCGTAAGTCTTTGCACCCTGCACACCAGAACAGACATAAAACAAAAGTTAATTGATGTGAACTACATATTTGTGAACTACATATATTTGGCACAACACAATAAACATTAATTAGCAGAATCACTGCAAAGACCTGGATCAGATCTATGACTTCCAGGTGAAACTTCTTAAAGATAAGCTTAGAAGCAGAAGTTGGAGCCCTCCCGGTTCTTGGAGATCATCATCAAGAAATATAATGTTACTCTATTAATTTCCCTCCACATTTGCGAAGTGCTGCAGCTCCATGTTGAGTGATATTTCACACATCTTTTTGACACATGCAGCATGTATCATATCGCAGAAACACAGCTGCTTGGATTCTTCAGGGACACTGACTAAGTCCTAGATCACAATGCAGCACATCCTTCCATGCGTGCTCTAAATCATTGCTACATTTTGCAATATTTATTGGTAGACATAAAGAAAGACGTTGGTATCATGTTCAAAACCACAAGGCAAACTCCTGCCCTCTCCTTTTCAATGGCTGTCTGTTCTAAAGGCACCTAAAACTTGCTGGCAGCCAACCTCTGTGACCTAGAATTCAGTCCTACATTAAGCTGCAGTTACACCTGTCCTGCCTGTGTAGAAGTGCCTTGGCCTGGGCTGTGAATCTATCGGTCACAACACACACACTGCTACATGCAAATCCCTGGAAGGACTCGGGCAGGCTGGCTGGCTCAGATTACATCTCGCACACACTGGCTGCATGAAGAGCAGCAGCCACAGTCACTCTTGTTCAGAAACCTGAACAGCAGAGAAGATGTGCATGCTGTGGTGTAACTTTTAGAAGTGTAACCTAATAATTAGGAATATTATGAAGGCCAGCCTGTGGCCCACCTCAGCTCAGGGTTTCGAGCCCCTGATGAAAGTGTCTCAGCAGCCTGGTAAGGCATCTGAGAAGAGGAGAAAGGGATTTCTCATCACTATTACTGAACCAGTTTTGCCCCACAGAAAATAATAGCATCAGAAGAAATAGAAGGACTGAAGTCCAGCAGCTACTGGAAGTATGTTTTTGGAGCCAAAGCTCCTCATTCAGGGCTGCTGATAATTTTCACATGCACTGCTCAGAAGATAAAACTGTAAAGCACCCTCACTCTAGGGTTCAGAGTCAGGCTCCATTCCATTTGCTTCCCTCCTGCCTTGAAAAACCCTGAATTTGTTGTTGTGCTGGGGCAGGAACAAGGAGTTCTTTCACCCTCCCCATCTTCCTCATATTTGAGTACTTGGAAGGGGGGTGACATGGGTATAAAGCCTCCAAAACAAGATGAGTGCTCTGAGCTGCTCTGCTATTTCTTAAAAAAGCAGTAATGCTGCCGTTCCTGCCTCTAGCCCTGACTCAAGGACCTAAACCATACAGAGGGACCAACAATGCAATGCGTGGCATTCTTCAGGTAGCTCTAATCAATCCCCTACTCAACACGTGGGGCTGATTTCTTAGGTATCCACTTCTCGCTTTACACTATCAGGAACCTGAAAACACAGCTTCAGGCTTTGGATTCCACTCTGTGAGCTAAACGAGTACCAGGTATGAAGCAGGTAGCTAACAGACATTGCCTAAGCCCTCCTTTGATCATATTTGTACAGCTGGCTCTTAATCTCATGACAAGCGGCTATACCAAGTTTCCAAAACAAGTTGTTATGCTTCTCAAGAGGGGGTTCCTGTCTGTATCATAACTCATCTCATGTATTAAAATGATATTGTTTCAGGTTTATATTTACTTCTCACATTTAATGAAACAAGTAGGCTTTCCATGCTGACAGAACAGGTCCACATGAAAAACTGAAACCATGCCTCGAGCTATTTAAAGGTTAGGTGTCTGACTCAGGAAATTATTTCACAGAGGTAACAGTGCTCTACGTCATGTTCTGACTCTGTTTTTTCTTTAGACTATTATTTAGAGGAAATAACAAGCTAAAACCATTTTAGAAACTCAAGCAGCTTCCTCAGGTTGGTCCATTTCAGTCAAATGACTGGATGATTGCAAACTTATTATGCCTGTGTTTTGTTCTTATTAACCTATTTACAGATGTAACGTGCACCTCTCTTTCAGGATCCTTCATTTCACAGTTTCCCTCTTCCCCCCCATTCTGCTTTCATAAATGAAGAACTGATCTATTCATTTCTATGGATGCCATGCTGATATAATGCTTCTGTGAACACATTCCTCTGCAGGATGCACATCTGCATTAAGGTGCAATGTAATAAGTAGTGCAGCCACTTTCTGGAATTAATTCTGAACTTTTAGAGAGATGTTTTGGAGCTGCAAGTAACAGTATATTGCAGCCCAAGAGTAATAAACTGACAAATACAGTAATTTAATCAGGAGAAATTTCAATTATGCCTACTGAGAAAATAGCAAGGAGAACAATAAGTTTATTTATTTTTTAATTAACACAGTGTCTCTCAATTTGGTAAATTGTTGCTAAGGAGAAAATAGAGTATGAATCAGAGCTATGGCAAGATAGTTGTGCACTTGCAAAAAAAACCTGGAGGCTGCTAATTCTTATTTTGGCTGGAAGAAGTTCAAGGTCTATTGTTTGTGTACTATCCATCGTCCAACATTTTAATTTGCATGTTTTAACAATACCAGCAGCTAATGTGGGGACACAATTGTTTTCTTCTACAATCTGAGGAAGCTTTATTTTATTTTCTCATTTTATGTCCTTTAATGCACACAGATCCTTGAGATAATGAAGAGACAAATCAGGAAGACTTCTCCAAAGGTAGAGAACATAACTGGAAAACATCTGAGACTAGCATTAATATATTTACTCTGGATTACACTTGGTCTCTCTATATTGCTTTATTTCCACTCCTTCACTTTTTGACTGCTAGTGGGAGGGCTCTGGGAGCTTTCATTCTCATGTAACATTTTCTGTTTTATTATCTGTTACTGTTTCTAATCTCTTGAAGGCAGATAACTGCACTGTCATTTAATCTGACATTACCAGGAAGTTATAGTATAAAACATAGTTTAAGAATTTTTCATGTTAAAAATAGATCATTTAATGATCCTTGTAAAACCTTGAGAAAACCAACTATACACACGGACACACAACTGAGTTGAAAAGAAATAAAAGAGAGGTGTATCAGTCAATAATTAGAATGGAAAAAGCCCAACTTAAAACTCAGAAACGGGCTATGTAATTTTAAAGTAACACAAAATTGTTTATTTCCTGAGGAAAATACATTTGTAGGAATTCAGCACCAATGGTTAATCCAGATGTAGTTCTCTTGATCTGAGGCAGGAGCCATGACTACCTGTTTGGTCAGGGGGAGAACACCCAGTCCTAAGATACAATTCACCCCATCCTGATACTGGCACCTAAACTGATCACCTGCATTTCTCCCAGAAATTACCTACTGCTATCACTTAGCTGGAAAAGCTAGTGGAGGCGTGCAGCTTACTTGGAGACATCCACCTACTGTAGAGGTCTACAGACAAGGAAATGAATGTCCTGATTTGCTCAATATGAGGTTGAATGGTAAAAAAATGTTTGCAGCACAATGATGTTCTAGCATCTGTGCAAACAAAGTAGAAGAGTAGTAACAGCCCCAATTCTGAAGTTCTCTGGTGTGAAAACCTTCAAATCCAGGTCTCACTTATGTTTTGGATGATCTCAAATCCCACTAATGATTAAAAAATCCAGAGTCTAGGCAGAGTCTAGAAATGGGGTTTATATAACCTAATTTTAGATATCTGCAATATACACATCTACACTTGAACACAACATCTGTCTTGCTGTTATAGACTACACAGAGAATTTCATCAAAACTATTTCAGGCAGTTGAGATAAATCTTATCCCAGAAGTGCCAGGAGATGAGAAAGGCAGCCTAGGTTAACTAGTTCATATGTGTCTACAGCACAGACATCCAGTTTCAGGTGAGATTAATACTATGCTAAGTGTCCTAATCTCACACCCATTTATTGAACAGATCAGCACAGAAGTGGGAACAGTCTCCAAGGAATTGTGAACTAGTTCTCTGACTGAGAAAATCAAACAGGCATCTACCCTGGGAAAGCTCTAACCAGCAGGTCATGAACTAGGCTGGAATGGATACAGAAGGGGGAATGAGGAAAGAAATGAATAGAAAAAGAGAAGAGGGAATTTTCAAACTCTTCTTTTAATATCATTTGGTAACTCTGTGGTGGAATGTATATATGAGTGATAACTCAAGAAATTTGAACGTCACTTACGTTTAAGCACAAATAAGGGAAAACATACAATCTATGACTTTAAACATGTTTTTTGCCTGGTGCAAACAATTTCCCTTTTTATGTATGAAACATCAAGCATAAAATATCTATGTTGCAACAGAAAAAATTGTTGACCTCTTGCTTTTTCATAATTTTTTTTTTGTCCCAAAACAATATTACTTATGTTAGTATATCTTCAGCCAACAATTGTCAACTTCTCTTCCAAGAGTTCATGGAGTTTTGCTTTTGACTTAAATGTAGTTTCTTTCAGCCAAACTCCTAAAAAAAAAATAGAAATATATACCCAAGTCTCTTTAAAATTTTCCACCCATTAATGAATTTTTTATTACTGATCTTGACTACATTTATGTAATTGTTATCTCTGCATGCCCATTCAAGTATTTTCACTTTAGTGGTTGTTATTCTGACAAAGAACAAAGGCAATCAGAAGACAGAACTCAAAGTAAAGTTCTAAGAGTACAGAAAGACCTGGAAATATAAGCCATTTCGTTACATGCAACCTCACCCCCCCAAAAAAATACAGAAATTTTAATGTAAATATTGCAACCTGGAATCAAAACACTCTGCACACTGACATTTTCTTTGATAAAGTTTTACAGGTTGCAGTTGCGCCTTAACTTCTGCCTTGTCACAGCCTGATTCTGTGCTTTCCATCAATCACAGCAGCCCCTCCATGAAGAGTAAGGTTTACAAAGGAGATTTCAGAAGGTCTGGGAACTTGCTGACAAGCTGAACCATAGCTGAGGGTGCTACACACTGCGTGCTTCACTTCGCATGAGATTTTAGCCAGAAAGTCAAGTCAGAACTGCAAACCTGCCTCTGAGGCAGCACACTGTGTTGACTGGCCCATGCTTCCAGTACGAACCTCTTTTTCCATGCCTGACCTTCAGTTGTCAACACTCACTCTAATTTCAGATTTGGTCTGTAAGGCCCTGACATGGAAACATTAATCCTTTGCTGCCTTTGAAAGAAAAGAGAAAAAAAAAATAAAGTAAGAGTATGGTTGGATACTCCAGTTGCTGAGGAAGCAGACAGATAAGAACTTCATTGGTTTCAAATGTTACTGCACAGTTGTATTTGCTCAAAACAAGCTTTTCACTCCTTAAAAAGATGAAAACATTTGTGGCCTGGATGCCAAATTTATTTCTCTAGAAACACTCATAAACAATCCTTCAAAACAAATATGGAGAACGCTGTCTGTGGGGTAGCCTGGGTTAGCCAGCATTAAACTTGGTCTGGAAAATGCTCTGTCCTCAGAGAATTGCAATGCCAGGGGAAGAACCAAACGTCTGAAACTGTCTGCCTGCAATCCAGTAACTACGAGTTCACTGGATAGTACGACCACTGTGAAGACCTTAATTGGTGAGGGAAAGGAGATATAAATTGGCACATTCAGAGAGGAAGGAAAAGATGTGGGTGTGGATCCTTTTTCCAACTGTTCTGAGAATTATTTAGCTAAGAAATAATTCTTTCTTTCATATTTGAATGGGAGCCAGAATCTTTCTAGACTGGATGCATGGCGAGTAATTTAGTGTGTGACCTCAACATCATATGAATGTTTACACTTCCCACAAAAGCAGGGGGAGCCATGTATTTACATATCCTTCAATGAAAAATAAAATAAAATAAATGGAGCTGGAAACTGGCCCCAGGATGAACATGAAGAGACTTACCACCAGCCATCCAATAAAGCTGGTTGCTTCACTACTGCCTAAGGCAACATCCCTGGTGTGATGCTTCAATGCTTGTGGCAAGCACTTACGAATTTTTGATTTGTGTGGAGTTTCCAATGCCACCTCTCTTGTGATGGATTGTGTAGAGAAAACTGTAAAGCAGGTTGCCAGACATGCAAACAGCTTGCTTGACTTCTGGATCCTGATGGGCATGTGATTGTCAACAGACAAGGAGTATTCCAAAGCAGCACAGCTCCTGGGGACTGTCTGGGGCTGAGTGGATAAAGGATGAGAGAATACAAAGTGATGCTGTGAAGTCCCCAGAAGACAGAAATTTGTCCTTTCTAGTGTGTCTCTGCAAGTATGTCAAAGCTAGCAATGAGAAACGTGAATTCTGTACCTCTCAGATGTGAAGCTATAAAAGATTTTCCTCTTATGGACTGGCTTGTGGCTCTTGATTATATGAACTTTCTGGCATGCAGCCTTGATTTGAAGGCTGTATAGTTTCATTTCAAAGTGAAACTTCACAGCTCCACATCTCACTTTATTTGAGGTACTTCTTACCGTCCCCTCTTCAAATTAAAAAGCTCTCTCATCCCAGTCTTGAGACACTGCCTTCTAACAACTGCAGAAACCAGACGTGCTGCAGTGCGAACTTACCCTTCGCATTTTCATAAAAGCATTTCTAATTGTGTGGCTTTCATCCAAACACATATTTACCCAGAAAACCAGATGGAATCCAGAAGGAGCTGCTGCGACATAGTAGGCAGTAGAAGAAGAGGAAGGTCTTCAAGAGGCTTAGTTACAGCATAAAGCTAAAAAGCTGCCTAAATGTATAGCATGGATATTTGAATAATAGTCCAGTGGTCTTGCTCACTTGCCCAGCATGAGGCTGTTTTCAAACAGCAAACTTCCCAGCAAGCAGCCCACGCTGTGACATAGTTTTCTGTCAAGAATTCAGTGCATGGGAGTCTGGTATTCACAGGTAAAGAAGTTGGATTCAGCTGTATTTTGCATGTTGTTGTTTTTTTTTTTTTGTTCTTCACAGAGTTGTTATCTTAAGAAAGTGACTAGAACACAAGATGGGAAAACCCAGTTAAAACATTGTAAAATGTCAAACAATAATAAATGGTCACCTTTACATAAAAATTCATCACTGCTGTTTATTTTTGAAGAATCTGCAGTGCTATCAGGTAGGGAATGCTAAAAAGCAGCAGCTGGTCTCTACTCGAATACGCTGCAACTCCCAGGACCTAATGAGGGTGGGTTAAGATATAGATGGCTTTTCATAGAACAGAAATGCATCTAGAGGAGGAAAAGCAGTATCCTCTGCCACTTCCCTATTTGAGATAGGTGATTTTGTTCCTTAGAGGAATGAAAATTTTTTGTCTTAATGATCAAGTAAAGCTTGAACACGTGGTAACAAGAGACAAGAGAGGTGATGTTGCAATGTTGCAAACTAAGCTTTTTTTTTTTTTTTTTTTTTTTTTTAAGATGGTTGCAGCCATGGCTGAAGATACATCTTATTTCTTACAAAGGGGCAAATACAGTCATCAGTTGACACCTACAGCCTAGAGTGATTATAGAAGAACAATAAATGTGTTGCTCACGAGCACTCCATTTGCAGATGTACCAGCTTAAGAATCAGACTTGCCAACAGAAAAACCACAGATATGAGTCTACTAAGAGCTTGAAGTTGGAAATGTATTACTGAAGGTAAGCAAAGGTTCAGAAATTCATTATTACTATTAATTAAGGCAGGGTCATTGGTTTCCCCGATTATAATAGGCTCTGACACTTTGTGAATATGTAGATGCCTAAATTTAGGTGACTTTGTATCAACTGACTCCTTGTTCGGAAGGTGAATTTACTTCTTTCAGCTAAATCTGAAAGATAGATATAGAGGTAGCTGAAGGGAAATCTGGACTGGTAAACTAAAATTTGGTTTAATATCCTTTAAACTTGATTTCTTCTTTGTAAATGCTTGATTTTAGAGATGTATACTATTTCAGTCTATTATTGTTTCTTATGAGACAACAAGACTCTACTATCTTCTACCATCCAACATGGCACTCCTCATCTGGTAGGATGGTGGTCTTTAGCATACAAGTGTTAGGACATCCTAACCTGAGCCCTGCTTCCCAACACAATCTTCCCAGGAACAAAGTGTATCTCCATAGAAGCTACTTAGGTGATTTTCAAAGCTAGTATTTCAGGAGTCAGAAGTGTTTTCTAGTTATCAGTGATGCTGATGAAAGCTCTCTGATACGGTGAAGTAGACATAATCACTCTCTAGGGAGTCTGTGATGACAAAGTATACTGAAAAGCAGTCTGCCTCTCCCTTAATTTTTATTCTATAATTTTATGTTATGCAACCCCCTATGTATTTTGTATTTGACTTGCATAAGTGTAAATGCTCATGCAAGGTACAAGTCAGTGGACAGTGTAATCACCTCATATGTTCAGTTACACTGCACGGTGGATGAAAAAAGATTTTCCATAAAGGAATGAGTGTCAAGACACTGTCAGCCCTTAATCTGGATTTGGCTTCTGTCCAGTATCTTATATTACTGGAATAAAATCCCCCTTCTCATCCCCAAGCACAGAAAACCATTTGTTCACATACTAGTAGCATAATAATGAAATACAGCATCCACTCATTAAAGTAGCAATTTCTATATTTAACTTCTTTTAGTTTCCGAAGTTCTGGAATGACATCCAAATAATGATATCATTTGCTTCAAACAATAGAAAGTCTGGATGCTATTCTATATATGGAGATTTTTGTAGTCTATTTATAAACCACGCCAGTTATTTGACCTGTCTAGTTTACTCACCTACGTAAATTGACAGACTCAGGAAACTTGCTTTAGAACATATTATTCTTAGCAGTTGGTAAATCTGAAAGTTGTTAAATTATACTTGAGATATGAAACCAATATTTCTGAAAACTCATTTGCACCTTTTATGCTAGGAACAAACAAACCTGTCAGTGTAGGACAGATTTTTGCTTTTGAACAAGCAGCAGTGCAATTGCACTAGCCCTACTCGTGGAGAAAGGATTGATATAAAACAGCCGCACAGCTGTTTTCATGGCTGTATCGTCTATATTTGTTCAGTGCAGAGCAACAGAGCCAGTTTTTCCCGAAACATAAGCACAACCACAGAGGTTTGATTCCAGTTCCATGATTAATTATTTAAAAGTGCTTGACTGTGCATGCACTGCATTTATAAACCGAGTTAACTTGTTTTCCTCTAAGAATAGTTACATGTATTTACAGCCATAACCTGCTGACCTGGTTTGTATGCGTTCAGAGATCATGGGACCAGGGCACCGTTTTTTTCGGCTTGGGAGGGGTTAGGTTAATGACAGTTTTTGATGACCTTTTTTAAACCTGTTGTGCCTACAGAATTATATATAGCAGAGATAAAGAAAGAGTTGAGATGAAACAGAACTATGTACTAAATTGCAGTTTGTAAATAAATACACCAAGAATTGGGATTATGGAACTACTGAGAGCATGATTTGAAAGGAATGGATTTGCACAGGTTTATCACTGATGGCACTGCCTGACTGACACTGCTTTTATCATACATGATGAGTAGTTCTAGCCCTGTGTAACTCTTACAGTTGTGGCTCATTTTTCAGAGTTTGCTCTTAGACCAAGGAATGATCTGGAAATATTAAATGTGGAAATTCGGTACGCAACTTTTCAGAACAGCTTCTCAGGACTGGACTGGTATTTCCTTAAAAGTAAGAAAAATGGACAAGAGGTTTGCAAGCTGGGAGAAGAACTATATTTTATGATGGAAGTGTTTACAGCTAACTGCTTGGTCAGATGCAACACCCACCATTTCCTTTCTATTTCAGTCAAGAAAAAGCCCATGAGAACTAGCTTTCTAACTGACCCACTTCACTTTTCTGTTTAGATTTAAAAACTTAACCTCCTCACTGAGCCTGCTCCTCTCTGCTCTGTGTTAATCAGTGTCATCCCTGGTAAAAGATCTGTGCAAAGCTGACTGCTATAGGAGGTATAACAGAGAAACCATGTTAGAGGATCTAACGTATCAGGACTAAATGCAGACCTCAGTGAGTTTTCCTATTTGGAATGGAGTCAGGGCAGGTAATATAAAATATAGAAAAAGGTGTTGAGGTGAGATCTCTTTCTTTTGGATACAAAAATGGATAGTCACTACTAGTGATAATCTTATTTCTCACCCATATGCTTCTGTCTAACAAAACGTTTTGATACATTTTCACAAAAGAGGAAAGAAAGGATGCAGATTTTTTTTTTTCCTGTTGTTTGCAAATAAGGTGCCCCAATATGCACCTAAGACATAAGAAACACACTAAAAATCAAACAGGAGAAGCATTATTATCCTTTCTCATAAAAGATGTGTAATACTTTTTAATTCCCACTTGTACCAAAAAACTGTTTTATTTACTTATTATGTACTCAGGTGACAAAACTTATACCTCAATATAATGCTTATTTTGTATATTTGTAGTCTATAGATGTCAAAATCACAAACCTGGAATGGACAAATTAAGTGCTCCTTGATACTAAAGAATAAATAACAGCCAGTTTTTGCTTTGGTTATATTTTTCATACCCACTTCTACAGAAATTTCTTCAGATGGGTGGGGAAGAATTTTTGCAGGGGGAGGTTCGATTTCCTTCAAAATATCCAACTGAATGTACAAGAATGTTAGCACAAGCACACCATGAAACATTGGCTCGGGAGAAGATGATGCAGGATTTAGGTTTATCCAGAACAAGAAGAAAAGACTCATCGTTCCCATATGTACTACTGACTTGACACTTGCAACCTGCTTCTGTTCAGTTCAACAGCTGGGCGGATTTCTGCAGTACTGCAGACTGGAGTTGAACGAACTTTCCCAGAGCCATGAGTCACCAGTTCAGCTTGGTCTAGGATCTGAGACCTTGCTGCCTTCCAGTCCATTACTCTAACCAACAGACAAACACTGTCTGCATTGCTGTTATAAGTGTTGTGGCTCAGTTTCCACACCAAAAATGCTCTTATCACAGTACAAACAACTAACATACTGAGATTATAAACAACCAAATATCAAGCTTCTTTAAACTGACTTAAGTGATGTCACTTGGTTTTTCTTTCACATCCTTTTTCATTATGTGCTTCTCTTTGCAAAATGATCTATGAAAATCCAGAAGTGTTCATGCCTTGGCAATAAAGAGCAGAAAACAGATAAGAGTAAATGAAAGAACACAGCCATATTTCACTGTATCAGAAGTGAGACGGTCTTAACTCTTAAAAGAGGTAGGATGGTCCACGCAGTGCTCATCAAGCCCAAGTGTCTTAGTAATTTGTAAGCGATGTCTGATTTGGAATGTGTTTCCTGCATAAGTTGTACACCCCATGGACCTCAGAAGGAGAACTGATTTAGAAATTCAAAGGAGGCAACCAGTAGATTGGATTTATATACTAATCTTTGCTATAAACATATTTTTTGAAACTTCTCATAGGTAATATCAACTCAAGATGTTGATTTTGAGCCATAATGCCCGAAGACCAAGACTGGAGCTTAGAAACACTTTATCAGCAATATCATGGAAATAACCTGGGATTGCAAAATTCATGTTAAAGGGTCACAGTACTGCTTATCAAAAAAATCCAAGCTCTATCTCCTTGCTTGCCTCCCTGAAACCTCACAGGTAACATCTCATGGCTCTGCTTGGAAGAGATCTTTAGATTGGAGACCAGCAATGAGACTGTCAATGTCATGGGCAGGTACCACCATATTAGGGCAGTGATGAGGCCACTTTTAAGCTCCCAAACCTGAAAACCCTGTGGCTTTTACCTAACATAAGACACAAGACTGCCAAACTCCTGGTATGGGACAACAGCTCTCCATGTGTAGCCTAAGGTCTCTGGACTCCAGTGAATCTTTATCATGGGTATGCCTCAGCCACTGTCAGACTCTTCTCCAGGGGCTCTTTGCTCTCCTATGCAAAGCCACAGCTTCATTTTCAGGCAGTATGGGGTAATACAGAAAAAACGGTGTATTTATCTCATCTATCTTCTCCCTCATCACAGAGTTAACAATTTTTATGCTGTATTCTGTGAGCAGGATAGATCCTGAATGTGACACGTTTCTGACAGGACTGCTACTTTCCCCTCCTAGAAGATTCCTCTCACAATTTACTTCTACAGAAGAGATTCAGTGCTTGAAGAGCTGCCTCTTAACTAAATCTTTCCTTCTTTTATTTTATTTTATTTTTTTTAAAGCTCTAATAAAGTATTGACCCACACTTGGCTCTCACCAAGCATGTATTCTTTGAGGTGTTGAGCTTTGAGTGTGCAGCACCTGCTATCTGCATGACTACAACCTCATTCCTTGCCTAGTGAGATGAGTAGCAGTCCCCAGAAAATTTCCACTTTGTTTATATTGCATAGTTTGTGAACTCTTATATTCTGAAAGGTAAGAAGAGGGTTTTCCTAGCTGTCAGATCCTGGAACCTGTTTAACTGAATTGGAAAGATGCTAAAGCAAGTATTGGAGGCATTTGCTCCAAAACTCATCCTCCTTATTTCCTTAGTGTGTACTTACATACACACAGAAGTGTAATTCTTTTTCCAGCTGTGAAGTATAATATTTTTTCTTCTGGCTCTTCTTCCTTACTTTTCTCTTTCTTCTGATGCACGCATCTCTTGGGTTACACTCAGGCAACTGCTTCTCAGTAGCAGGAGATCCCAAATCAGCTGCTATCTTTGTTTCAATTTCAATTTTGCTGCTCAAGTACAATCTTTTAACACAGTTGGACCTTTTCTCTACAGCTCTGTTTTCATGGTGCCAGCTGTTCATGGTCCATTCAAAACACTTATGCCGCATTTTTTGTTTCTGCACAGTATTATAATTTCCGCAGACTTTTCTGACTGTTGCCCACTGCCTTCTTTATGCATATACATGCTTCTTCCTTCTCTCTGTACAACATGCAAGTCACCAGATCATTTGGAGGACTCCCTGGATTATAGTCACACTATTAACCCTTCTTTTATGCGTTAGTGATTCCTGATGTCCCCTGTTACACAGAACACTGGGTAGTATCTAAAGAAAGTGCTTCTCCCTCCTGATTCTCATGTGTTTCTGTATTACATGTGAGACAGATTTTGGAGTCTAGATCTAGGAATGCAAGACAACTGAGAACATGGGCATGACAAAACAAAACTTTGGAGACCTTGGAAAGGGAATAGCAAAGCACCTTAAGGATTTCCCCATCCCCTCAATTTACTGAGCAAGAGAAAGGATGTCTGTAGAAACAAGTTTCCTAGAAATTCTTGTGACTTTCCTGCATCCTGTTACTTCTCATTCATCTTGCAGTGGAAATAGCCAATAAATCTGAACTTACTGAATCCATCCATATTCCTTAAAGATGGACAAAGAGCCTCTTGTCACATACTAGAGAACTTCATCACCATCATGAAGTGTGATATTCTCAGCTGCAAATTCCTGGTACTGCGTGCACTAGATCCCATGGCAAAGAAGAAGTTTTTCCTGTTATTTATTTATTTTTAACTTTAGGTGACTAAAACATCAGTTCTTTTGTTTTCCTTATTAAGTGACAACAGTGATGTAAGAAGTTATGCTAAAATCTACTCTTAAAATCTCATAATAGCAGAAAAAAAATCTTCTCCACACAAATTTCCTTTTTTACATTTACAGACCAAAATCCAATTATGCTAATCTTTGTACAAAAGCATGGCAATTGTGCCTATTACCCCTTAGTAGTAACTGTCCAACTCACATCTTCTTCTAGCAACAGGAGACCTAGATGATACACAACTTACAATACCCTTACAATAGCAAAGACAATAGTTTATGCCAGATGCTAAAAGAGCAATGGGATGCATTACAAAAACAATTTTTGGCTTTTTTTTTTTTTTTTTGACTGAAGACATGTAAGTTATTAGCCAACTGTTTCCTATCATCCCTTTTTAACAATCTTCTGCTTTCAAGGGGAGAGCAGTACAGTGCCAACACGCTTTGCTGTGTCTATTTTGCTAGAAGTAGCTGACAGAGTTGGCAAAGGGGAGGTTAAATTTTTCTCACTTCCCCTACCCCCATCCACCCCCCATCCCAGGAAGGCAGTAGGAAAAAAGGAATTGTTCTTCTGAATTGCACATCCGTCCCGTCTCCTCCTGGGAAGAGACAGCTATTTCTTATCTTGGCTGTTTTACATCACTGAAATGTGAAGGGAGAGCTGGAAGGAAGGAAATGAGAGAAAAGACAGAGGGACCTCTATGCTTCAGAGCATTGGTGGGAATTGCTGTCTACCAGAAAAAAGAAGGGTGGGGTGTTGGTGGTGGGGATGGGAATGCGGTAGGTAATGACAACCTAGAAATCCTCCACTGATAGAAAAATAAAAATAAAAAATAGTGAAAAAGTGATCTTTGACCTTCTATCTGCTGTTTAGGCTTTTAAAAAATATGCTTAAATAAGTTCCTCTGCATTATTTCAGTCTGCAAATTTCTTTCAATAGCTATTGACTTCTGAGATCCTAGAGAAAAGATGTAGCTGTCCATATTATTAATGGCTCAAAGATACAGAGGAAAGAAAAACATCATTTCTGCACTAGTCTAAGATACACTGCCCCTGAAAATAGGGACCTATGGCTAAAGCTTGCATAAATAAAATCATTTTGTAATAATTCAACAAATAACAGCATGGTTAATTTAGCCTTCCTGCTGGGGATCACAAATATGCATATGAGTTCTCTGAGAAGACACAAAGAAATTTTGGTTATCTCATTTAGAAGAAGCTCTGTTTAAAAGACAAGGACTAGATAGATATGAGAGGGGTAAACTCCAAAAGATTGAGAGTTAGAGATAAGCACCCCAAACTCAGAGTACTTCTCTGAAGCTTATCTCAACTATTTGATGCTCTGTGAAACAGTACCAGAAACGTTGTACAAGCAGGCTCTCTGGTAATTTCAGAACTTCATTTCAGGCCAGAAACTTCATCAATTTGGTAGCAGTTTTCACCTCTGGACGTTGCTATACACTGAGAGTGTGGCGTGAGAAAAGGAAAGACAGCAACTTAGAAATTCCTCCCACCAGAGTGCTAACCAAGCATTTCAGAACTCAGAATTCCTCAGAATTCCAGAGTTTTGCCACTGCAGTAATGGAAGCTTAGAAAAATTCAACTATTTTTTTCCTGAGAAAGTATGTGGTCTGAAGAGCAGACATTTCCCAAGAACTCCAGCAGGCAAGTAGTCTTCTCCAGAGGCCAGAGAAGGAACAACATCTGTTGGCATCTGCTAGGAAGGACAGGGAACTGCATGAGATGAAACAACAGACAGGGCAGTATCAGGCTTATTCAAACTCTTATTTTTTAGCGTTTCATGCCGTTGTGTTAAAAACATCAAAGTTAAAATGTAGAAAAAAGTACATATGAACACATTTGTGAAAACTTGTGTAACTTCCCTGTGCCTGATATACCTGGGGTAAACAGTAGTCCGAGTAAGCTGTTCTAGTCATAAGAAGCAGGGACATGTGTGCATGTCGGGAAAAAGATTTCAAGATCTTCCCTCCCTCCCTCTTTTCTCCCTCTCTTCGTTCCTCCCTTCCTTCCTTCCTTCCTTCCTTCCTTCCTTCCTTCCTTCCTTCCTTCCTTCCTTCCTTCCTTCCTTCCTTCCTTCCTTCCTGCCTCTCTCCCTCTCTCTCTCTCCACTTTAGGAAAGAAAGAAGACTTAATTCAGCAAGCCTGTTCTGTGCAGCTGGGGCTCTGCATGGATGCTTGCATCACTGCACTTTTTGTAAAGGAACAGAAACACCATGCGGCCTGCTGCGAGGCAGGCTGAAAAGCCCAGCAAAGGGAGTTGTCAGGAAACTGGCTGGCGGAGCAGCAGTCACAGCTAGCAGCAGCAACTAATGGCCAAGCCAGCAGTGGAGCTCTGTCTGGCACAACATGTGCCAGGATTAGGGCCAGAGCAGGCTCGTCTGCAGACGGCGCCCACCCCTGTGACCTGGTCAGCCTGCTCCCACGGGGGATGAGGGCACGAGGGGAATGCAAGCCACCTCGGCAGCTGCTCACAGCTCCTGGAGGACGGCTTGACGCTGCCAATGCACCCGCGATAGCAGGTTTGCCTCCTGCTGTGGATTACTTAGGTTTTCCTAAAATGACGTATGATTAATTGGGAGGTAGAAAGAACAGGGAAGTGTAAAGATTTATTTATTTAAGCCCTTTCATTTGATTCATTGTTCCTGCGGAGGGAAGTACTGCTCAATAAGAGAGTGTAATTTAGATTGCCAGATTTCTGGGTGGAGGCTCAAACTGGTGGTGTTTGTTTGGCTCTCCAGTGTTGTTTTTTTTGGTAAGGAGAGTTAAAATTGATGCTGACCTATTCTGCTTCTTGCCAAAGGGGTTCCTCTTACGTTGAATTCCTTGTCGGGTTAGACATCAGTGCTCTTCCTGAATGACGTGGGCAGACACGGATGTCTGAAGAACCAATGCAGACAAGCATGTACCAAATCTAAAAGCATAATTATCTCATTTGTAGATGGGTGTGATGGAGAGTAATTTATCACTAGGACAGTTCGGCCAGGAAAAGCTGCTGTTGCAACTGTAAATGTCAAATCACAGTTCTGCCAGTGGAGTATTTTTATACCAAAAATATGAATTGGGAAAAGCACAGGATTTCCATTTCTGGCTTTATCTATACTAGCGGCTTTTGTCAGCAAAATATATACATGGAATCTACAAATGGCTGGATTACAAATCTGGCTAAAGATTGCTTAAACAGACCCTTACATTTAGCTAGGTAATGAACATGACTCAACTGAGATGTCCCACTGCGACGCTGTCCACTACTTCATAATAGTAAGCTCATCTATAAATATTACATACCATAATAACATTACTCAGTTAATTAGTTATTATTATGTTTAGATCTTGCACATTTTTGACTGAATTTTTGGTTTCATATATGAATTCTTGGTTTCATATAAATGATAATGTAAATTATGCTATTTTATCATGGATATTAATTGAGAATTGTTGCTTTTTAGAAGATCATTTCTCTATTTTCATTTTTGGAAAGAAATTCCGATGAAAACTGAAATTCCAAAGGAATTTGTTCTTTTTTGGAGAGCAAGCTCTGAAACCCTGCAGAACTTTCTACATTCCCATAATAAAACTCCCTTGACCTCTAGCACCAGAACTATCCGTTCCTCCAAGCGCGGAACACACCAATGAAATATTTACTGTCTCGGAAAGCTGCTGGCAGTGATTTTCATACCATCCGCGTTCAGTTCTCAAGAGCCGGGTGAGGGTGCCTCCTGGACAGCTGTCAAAAGCTGGGCAGAGAGTGCTTAGCATGCCACGGGAGGTGAAGGGCCTGCAGGGGAACCGTTACTGAGCTGCACCACCCCAGCACGCCTCGCCTGTGGCTGCAGCTCAGCCATCACCCTCCAGCTTCGACAGACACCCTCCTTGCTTACGTTCCTCTAGCAGCTCCAGAAGCATTAATTGCTTCTAGTTTTCAGTCCTAAAACTGTGTTGCTGTGCCAGTCCCTTTGTTTCACCCTGAAGAACCTCTCCTTCAGCAAGGAGGTACCTGCAGCATGTATTTTGTGGTGTGATTCATTTCCATAGCTGATGAGATGTACTTGCATTTGCACTGCTCTCCACATAGCTCTTGTCCAGCCTGCCTAAATAACTCCAGCTGCAATTTATATAATCCAAGGAACTGATTGAGATTGGTGCTACCAAATATTTTCATTATGCTGTTTTTAACAGCAAATTATGCTCCTTCTAATAATCATGAAGATGAAATAATGAAGCCAAAATTATGAAGTCAGACGCCTACCTGGGCAACCTGCTCTAGGGAACCTGCTTTGGCAGGGGGCTGGACCAGATGATCTCTTGAAGTCCCTTCCAACCCCTACATTCTGTGATTCTGAGAAATTTTGATACAGTGCCTAAAAATGCATTTATAAAGCTTTCTGTTACTGTGTTT
The DNA here is from genome assembly GCF_964211825.1 of Aythya ferina. Taxonomy (NCBI): domain Eukaryota; kingdom Metazoa; phylum Chordata; class Aves; order Anseriformes; family Anatidae; genus Aythya; species Aythya ferina. The sequence goes on from NC_140296.1 coordinate 61,883,274, forward strand.
TATTTTATAATTTTGGGACTCAAAAATAGTAAAAATTGTGTACAGTAGGAGACAGCAACAACTGTATCAAAACATATAAAAGTCTTTAATCAGCCAAGTCAAGGTTCAGAAAAAGTATTTACACAGGTGTTAATTTTTTTGGGGGTATGGAAACAAAATGTAGACTGGATTTGAAAGAAAGTATTTTGCAGCTTTGACTATGTTTTGGCTCTATACAGTCAGGTAGGTGACACACTTTCTACATAAAAGCAAAGTAAAAAACCTCCGTATCAAAAGGATAGGTCACTTAAGTTACTTGTTTCTCTTTCCTGAGCACAAAAGAACAGAGTAGGAAAAAAAAGTCTTTCGGGTATTTTTCAGTGACATTTGTTATGCATATTAGAAAAGTGTCTTACTTTGTTTTATCTCAAAAATAGCACACACTCTCCAGAAAATAGTAATAATATAAAAATCATGCAGCTTTCTTTTCCATGCCTCAATACTGACTGATGGAGCCTGTGCTCTAAGACATTTCCTCTGCCTCCAGGAGGCATGCCTAGCTCCACTGCGTTCAGGAGATCAGATAAACCCACGGGTTGAGCAGACTAGATCACAGGCCATGAAGAGTGGCAAGGCTGCTGCAGCTGTCTTCAGCGTACAGCAGGAGCCTGGGGACATGACTGCTGTAGCACAGCATTTTGCATGAGATCATGGGTCAAGCGGAGATGAGCTTCAGTGGGCTGCCAATGGTAGATTTGGTATTCATCACTTTGCTATCTGACCTCACTGAGATGTCAGAAGGAAATTAGGTCCTATTTCAGCTGTGACTGAATTTTTGACTTTTGTCAGCCTGACTGATGGACACTTGGCCTGGGACCCCGCTCCAAAAAAATTATCAGTAGTGAGAACCACATGCAAAGCCCCCTCAGAGACACAGCAATGAGGATGTGTTCATGTCCCAGAGTGTCAAGGAGGACTAGTGTTGGCAGCTGGAGAGGGCAGAGCATGCTGCCACCACTGAGGATGTAACAGCTCTGTTTGAGCGCTGCTGCCAGGCTCAAATTCCAGATGCTGAGACAGGAAGTTAACAGGAGAAGGCAAAGGAGACAAGTCAGGCAGTGATCCTTTCCAAGGCAAGATGTCTTTTTTTCACTAAAAACTTCCGCTGCATTGAAGCCTTTTTCTCCTGGCATTCAGCTGCTCCCCAGCTTTAGGACAGGGCAACACCTACTCCATGAGGAAACGGTACCACAGCAGCGTGTGTGGAACAGGTTCCTGGCTAGCAATACAGAGAAAAAAAAAAAAAATTATCTCTTTCTTGCTCATTTGCAAAAGAGGGAATACTGCTGAGAGCTCTCAAGCCTCTCTTATCTCTGAGACTGATCCTTGGAGAACAGCCGGCAGTGAAATGAACTTTGCAGGGAGGCTGAATAGCAAATAAATGTGGGTCGCCTGGACTAGAGAACAGCACCACTACATCTTATCTTCTTTTGACAAACAAGTTAGCATATTCTTCGTTCCTTACTTGACGAATGTAAGCAGACACAAAGGGTATGTAGGGACATAACATCATTTTCTTCCATTTCTTAAAAATAGCAAAGCTAAAAGATCTTCTCTCTAAGCACAGCATATTCTAAACTTAGAAATACAAAGACAGCAGAAAGGTTTCTAGGACTTATTAAATAATGCAAAAGACAGTTCCTTCCATCCTTCCTGTTTTCCTACATGTCTGTTAGCAAGTAGATGGGAAATGTTATTGTTAAGATACAGGGAACTGAGTTATATCCAAGTTAAAAAAAAAAAAAAAAAGAGAAGAAACTAATGAACTGAAAGAAACTGTATTTCAGCATTAAGGCAGAATTATGTAGGGGTTTCCCAGACTTGCTTGAATGATGGCAACAACTCTTGACTTCATGAATGGGTGTCTATATTCTCAACAATTCACAAACAATTCTGAACTCACAAATTCAAACCTGTGCAATCACTTCTTTCACTCTCCTATTACATACACTCACACCCATGCTCCAGCATCCTCAGCTGGAGCTGTAGATATTCTATGAGCTTCTTTGCAGCGTGCCTGTGCTCGGGACCAACAGCAGAAATGGGCATTTCTGATTTTACCCATGCATGGACAATGATTCAAGTGGGCAGAGCTGGAAGCCACCATCTCTGGAGGGCACACACGTACCACTTTCAAATAGTGTGCATATACGGCTATTACAAAATACATAGTCCGGGAATCACGCATAAGACTTAAGTGGAAAGAAAATGGAAGTTCTGCCCATTTAGACTGAAAAAGGACAGTCACAAAACATTTGGTTCCCTACAGCAGCCCTAGTCATGAAGCAGGCATCAAAACAGCTGGTTTGCAGCTTCCGTTTTAGTACTAGAGACCAGTTATGTATGTCATTTGTGTTGGCCTACGAAAGGAAAACATTCATCATCACTAGTCCTGAGACCTGTGTATGGAAAAACCACAACAATAAAGCAGATAATTTGGAATATTCATTCTGTATAAACACCATAAAGAAGATGCAGTTGTAATGGCAGCACTGGGTTGGTGAAAAAAAGTGTGATGACTTGTGGGAAGCAGAATTAGGAAACCTAAAATCTCAAGGAACACATTCAGAAAAGAAGTATAATTTGACTGCTACTGAATATTTCAATTGCACTAAAGAATGTCACATAAGCTAACTTCTGTGCTGCTGAGTCTTTTTAAGCAAAAGTATGCAAAGTAGCTTTAAACTTATCTCTTATCTCCATGATTGCTGTATATGGAATTTTCCAGAGGAATTTGTCTAGCAGATGTTTTTAACTAGAGCCCCAGTAGGGAAAATAAATAACAGTGTTGTGACACTAGGAACCCAGTTGTCATTATTAGTGATGAAGAAAGATAACTGCCTGCCCTGAGCAAGAGTGTTCTGGTGGTCTCAATAAAACTTGAGACAGAGGAAAACAAGCTGGGCTGAGCAGTCAGGGAAGTGCAAGTATTGCCTCATGTGCCTTCAACATACAAGCCCCAACCAGTTATTCACCAGTCATCAGTAGCACATTTTAGGAGTGCTTGCTATGTATCTGGAAAATAAAGTATCGAGAAAAAGAAATTGCCTCTCCCCCAGGTGGATGCTAAGAATGAAAGGCTGGGGTCCTCAGACCCTTAAGATGGAAAACATTTATCTTATAGACGAGTTCTTCATCATTAAAATACTGAAGATGGTCACGCGGGACATGGGGGCAGGGAGGGAGAAGGAGCTGGAGCCTGCACATTTCATGCTAACCATGCAGTTTTTTCTTTCCAGGCTGAGGAAGGAAAACCCCTGGAGGAAGAAACTGAGAGGAAATTCTACATGGAATTTTGAAGATTTTCTTCCTTTAGTTTTCACACAGAAGAAGGTGACCTGAATCCTTCAAAGTAAAATAAATGCTCCGTAAAGCCTCATATGAATCAACTTCATGTCAAAAGCCTGATCTTCTGCATGCAACGCTCTTTAAAGAGCTCCTATGGAACAATTTAATATAATTAGTTCCATGCAATCTGCAGAACTCCACCGCTAATGCACTGCTTTTGCAATACCAGAAGTAAAATTGAGCATGACTGAACTCTTTTCCTGCAATGTCACGTTGCTGTACAAATAGGAATGAGCTTCAGGCACAGCACAGCACTGCCCTTTGGGCCCAGGTTAGGCTGTGCAGGGTGGCTGCACTCTCAGGCCTCTTTGGAGAATCAATGAATGGACACGGTGGGTGGCAGGCTCTCACAGTGCTAATGGTCACAGAAAAAAATGAAGCAAGACAGGGGGCAGGGGAGGAGGAAAGGGAAAGCAGGACCAAGAAGTGGAAAACTATTATATTTCCACAAAGCTCAAAGGGAAACAATAAACAAAGCACTATTATCTCGGCTGTTGATGCTTTATTTTTTATTTTTTAAATTCATTTTCTCTCTCTTTCTTTTTTTTTTCTTTTATTTTTCACTAGATTTCTTTCATCTTCCTGTCTCCTGATCTTTCTTTAGCAAAAAAAATACCATATTGAGATGCGCTCAGGCTTAAAAATGATTAAAAGAAGCACACTGTACTTAGCCTCACAAGTGCCTCTTTGTGAGGAGATATCTCCCTGCCTTGCTGCCAGCCACAGGCAGTGGTACTTAGCCAGGTAGTAAAAGCATCTTATTTCAGCATGCATGTTCCCTTTTTCCCTGGACACTGGATGCCCACAGTGGATGGAGCAGGGGTGCCACACATTCCTCTGGAAGCCCCCCTGCCGCAGGGCTGAGCTGAAGAAGCCCTGTGGTGGGCTGTGGCAAGCACTAGTGCAGACTGGCAGCAGCTTCTGCTGGGGCAACTCACCCACAAGATGCATTTGGGAAGTCAGGAGGCATTGCTTGTTACAGGTGCATGAATGCAATGCAACACTGCTAAGCTGTGCCTGTGAGATCATTACAAATAAAAGCCTATAAAGGTGAGGGGAGGCCAATCCTTTTGCAAAACTGACTTCTCTGTAGCATCTCAGGTTGGACATTTACATTTGCCACTACTTTTTCCATTATGAAGAGGAAAACCTTATATTAAAGAGTTTATGAGGTTGACAATATATAGCAAGTTGGCAATGAGATTTTCAGTTGCCAAGTATCTTTCATTCACTCTTCCAGGCAATGTGAAGAAATTCTTGGATTAGCAGCAAGTAAAAAAAGTGATGGATGTCTGTGGCATGCATTCAGATATATGAAAAGAAATGCAAGGTGTTAGAAATGCATGCCTGGTAACATTTTAATTTATTTGAGAATGTATATTTTCTTGTCCTAAGTGTGAAATTAGTTTCAATAACAGTTTCCAGGAGATCCTATTATTATAACATAACCATTAAATTTATAGTACTTGTGGAAAGGCTTCCCTCTGTTTCTTGGGATACCTCCCAGGAGAGCCTGGCGCTGAAATGTCTGACTCAGTAAATACTTATTTTTTGGTAGTATAACCTTCTTTCCAGCAAATGTGTGATTTATGGTTATTTTTGTGGTAGAATAAGTTTGGAATTATCTATCTGCATGGTATTCTTTAATAGGCTGAAAAAAAATACTTTCCTTAAAAAATAAGACTTTGAAAGATGCTAAATTTTGTGAGTTATTAGAGTATAATCAAAAAATTCACAGAAGGGATCACTGGCTGTACAAGATGAATGACATATTAGACAAGCATGGACAGATAGGGAAAACTTTATTTGACTAGTCCATTAACTTTGTCTCAGGCAAGTTAACCCCTCAGGAAATACCTTTTTCTATACAGAAAGTAGGACCTCAGCCAAAAGGTGGAATCTTATGAAAAGGTTTTAAGTAGTCAGTAAAGCTGAAAATGTCCATACCGTGTTTTGTGAATTACAGCAAAGATTTCTATGTCGCAGTATATGCTAAAATTACCATTTCCAAAGAAGCAAATACTTTGTTGCATGATAGTCTTAAAAGTAAGACAATCTCTTGATTTTGAAAACTGTAAACTCATGAGAGGAAATAGCCCCCAAGCCTCTTGAATCCAGATACAGACTTAACAACATAATACTTTCCAATGAATGCTAATGGCAATTTCATCTCTTCAACAATTACTCAAGAACTACTTCATTTTCTATGTAAACTTCATTTGTTTGTTTCCATTATTTTATTGTGAAAATCTAAGTTAGGTAACATACAAGCTCCTCTCCCTATTCCCAGTGCAGTCCTTTATAAATGTAATTAAAAATTCTAACTCAAGAGAACTGTTTGTAAACAATGGTAAACAATTTCCTTCTTCAATGAGATGACCTCTTTTCCTAGGTATCAAGTATCACAGCTTGAGTTTCTCTCTTTACACTGTGAGGTCTGTATTAGGAAGCAACAAAGTAAACAATAGAAAGAAGAAGGAAAAAACACCAAGGTCTAGACCAGCTTAACTTAAAGAACTTAGCCTAACTTCAGAGAACTTGACCGAAATAGTGTGGTTTTCTTATTTCTTCAGAAAATGCTGCAGAGTCCCTAGACCCTGAATGCGTATAAAGAATATATATGAAAACATATAAAGAATAGATACTATACTGCAGACCATTCCTAAATTTATATCAGTCTCTTTTAACAGACCAATACACGACTTTTCATCATGTCAAAATTGTAAAGAAAATGTAACAAAAATATGAAAAGATTTCTGTGTGAGCTACAGCCTGCCTTTGCAGGGGTCCTTGTACTGCTGCACAGTGCTGGACTGAAAGATCTGCTTCTACCAGTGCTCTGCATCTACACAGAAGTTACTGTATTACCCCAAAAAGGGGAAAAAGACTGTTTTGTGAACAGGGATTAAACTCATACTTCCCACCATTGTGAATTTGACCACAATCAGCACGGCTACCTGAACTGCAATAAGATGTAGGATTATGCAACAGTATAAAGTAAAATTACACTGATGAAACTCTAACCTTAAAAATGTCAAGTTATACTGACCACAGTAACAGTGCCCCACTGCAGATCCAAGTAAGACAATGATGAAATTAACATCATCATGGTGATAATGTTACATTTGTGGAAACAGGTGAACTGATGAATGAACATATCTGAATTTCTGGATTTCCCCAAGTAGAAAGAAATCTCAGCTAAAACCTCATACTAGTGTTAGTTACAGGCATTTTTTCTTAAATGTAAACACACAATGAACCTAAGCTGAAATCGATAGGATTGTTGGTTAAATCATTCTAACCCACCACAACTATCTTATGACCAAAGAAAAATGCAAGAGAATTAACCGGAATTCATTACACTGTAAAGAGTAGACACACCAATCTTGAGTTACTATTTTCAGCTTAGTACACATAATAGGACAAGAGGGCAAAGGTAGAAATTAAAGAAAAACAAATTCCAGCCATCAGGAAGAATTTTTCACAAGAGAATCATAACTGTTGGAACGCTCTATCAAGTAAGGTTAATGAGGCTAACAGCTAGCAGCCAAGGAACATAAAATTAGATGGCATCATGGGTGGATGACAAAAAGGAAGCAATTTTGTAATTATCCTGAAGGCAAGAATGCTTCTGATGCTCCCTGCATACCAACATACATACAGAAACACAATTGCCTTTCAGTTACATCTGCAAAACCTGATTACAATCCTTAGGAAATTACACAGCATAAGTAACAGGATAACCTGGACCAGGGGTTTTACAAAAGGTGTATAGGAAGAGGAAGGGTTATTTTTCCTTAATGGTCTGCTGTTTAAAAACTAGGTTCATTTTTTCTGGTTTGTTGTATTTTGCAAATTTCTTATATTCACTTACAGCTTTCTACAATAAAATAATACCTGGGAACTATGAGAAAATCTACTCTCAAAACTTTTCTTGTGGAGCTGGGAGGGGACAGACCCAGGACAGCTGATCCAAACTGGCCAAAGGGGTATTCCATACCATCTGACATCATGCTAAACAATATATAGGGGTGGCTAGCTGGGGTGGGGAGCTGGCTGCTCAGGGTTAGGCTGGGCATCGGTCAGCAGGTGGTGAGCAATTGCATTGCGTACTTGTTTTCGTACTTGTTTCATACACATTATTATCAGTAGTACTATTATCACAGAATCACATAATCACAGAATTGAAGGGGTTGGAAGGGACCTCGAAAGATCATCGGGTCCAACCCCCCTGCCAAAGCAGGTTCCTCAGAGCAGGCTGCCCAGGTATGTATCCAGACGGGCCTTGAATATCTCCAGAGAAGGAGACTCCACAACCTCCCTCGGCAGCCTGTTCCAATGCTCCGTCACCCTCACCGTGAAGAAGTTCTTTCGCATGTTGGTGCAGAACTTCCTGTGTTCTATCATCAGTATCATCATTATTGATATTATTGTTATTGTTGTTATTATTATTATTATTAATTATTGTTGTTGTTGTTGTTGTTATTATTATTTGATGCTACTATCAATCTAGTGACACACCCTGCAGACACTCCAAGTCCTGTGACAAGCCCAACTGCCACTCCAACCCCTATGATGGACCCTGCAGCCACTTCAGCTCCTGCTCCTGCAGTCATTTCATTGCTTGCTGATGTTCCAGTTCCAGCTCCTGCAGCCGTTCCAGCGCCTGCACAGAAGGATACGTAGGAAGGGTATGGAAGGATATAACATTTCCTTCCTTGTTACTTTTCCAAGTTAAGAGGTATTACAGATAATGTAATGCAACTGCGTCATGGAAGTATTCTGTGGATGTTAAGGAGGAGAAGTGTTTAACACCCTGCTTATGGGCTAACAGGGAGAACAAGTTCCCTCTCCCCCTTGCTATGCACACCTTCTGCATCACGTAGGCCGGGGCCCACCTGCACTGTGACTGCAGCAAGACCAACACCACCAGGATGGACAGGCAGCGAGCCCTGACTTGCTCACACTCACTCACTGGTTATCGACCATGGCTCTCATGTTGGGGTTATGTTTTAAGACAGTCTTCTGTGTGGCTCTGCTGCCGCGGGGGCCGATGGACAGTTTGAAACTCATGCCTGAAGGACGAGAGACACGTGGACCTACAGTGGTCCACATTTCCAGGTCTCCCGCAGACTTGGTCCTGCAGCAGGACCCCTCAGGCACCTGCTCTCTGCTTCTACTTGTAAAATGCTGGAGTGTCCCTTTTGCTCAGGTCTCCAAGTTCTCTGGTATTTGTCTTGCTGCTTTTGGATGTGCGGAGATTTTGGGAACAGATCATCAGATCAAAAGGTCAGAAGTCTTTCCTGCTTGTGCTCTGGAGCACAGTCTTTGTGTACATTGCTCATCTGAGACACAAGGGACAGCTGATGTTCCTGACCAGACCCTTTGAAAAGGTTAACCAAACTATCTAAAAATTACACTCAGTTCTGAAGTGTCAGAAAAAAAGTAAATTTCTTCAAACTATGGCAAAAATGAGTTGGTCTTTCATATCAAAAAACAGAAAGCAAGAAACAAGCTTGTACCTGATTTTAATTCAGTACTCTCTCATTCCCTTTCATAGGAAAAAAGTACTCCCTTTTGACAGTCTGCAATCTTGGAAGTAGGAAGATACAGCAGAAATTCTGGGATTGAACTCTCTGGCTGAAAAAACTTCAGGGCAATCAGAGTGGACCACAAAAAGACAGAACAACGATCCCAGGCCTGGCTTTTCAACTACTGAGGAACAGCAGTTTCCTCAAAGAGAAGGGTAAGTTCATGTTTAGAGAAAAGCTGTATGCAGAGGGGGATCTTGAGATAAGATGAACAATCTTAGGAAAATCTCTCCTGATATGATAGGAAAACAAAACAAAACAAAATGAAACAAACAAACAAAAAAAACCCACATTTTTTTATGGATAAATGGTTTGGGGAAGATGATACTTCTGTACAGATGAATAGATTACCATGGGGTTACCCATTATCACTAAGAGGTGCCATAACCTTGCTGCAGTCTAAAATGTAAATTGTGAAAATACACGGCACGTGCACTTCCATATCCCTTTATCTCCTGAGAATGACGAACTTTATTTTCCCATTATGAATTTTTCTATTTGATGAAGTTAAATGTGTACTTGTCTTAATGCAATATTTATTAAAAAAACTAATTGGTAGCCCCAGATTGGTAGCCTCAAGGCTAAGAGTAAATAGCAGAGGCCACTCAGTCTACCTCTCATTCATAACAAATGATGGCTCTACCTCAGTTCCTCTCTCCTTCCTTACAAATATTAGTGGCTCTAAGGAAGATGGTGAATGATACACTAATAAGAGTGAAATCACATTCATGGAAAATGACATACCTTGAAGAGTTAGTAAAAAATTACACTATTCCTAATTGGGGGTGGTGTACTTCCAGTGAAACAGATGACCAGTCCAGACTATTTCATGGAAACTGGATTCTATATACAAAACGTTCCCAAAATGCCAGTAAGATGTTTCTGATCTGGTCACAGTAACTGTCCTATATCCTTCTTTGGGTAAAACAATAGACTAGGTGGTTGAAAGCATGAAGCCCTGCATACCTACTAAGCAACACAGGACCATGTTCACATGTTGCTGTAGGGCTTGCATGGATTCCTTACTCTGACAAACTCAAGACTACCGTCTCAATCTTCAAAGTGATTTATGATCCAGCCTCAAGCTACCTTACTAATCACCCATCTACTCAATGGCGACACTATGTAATATTGTGTCCCTAAGGGACAATACAAACCTCAAGCAAGCGATTAGAGTTGTGAAAGCAGAAGTAATATTTGCTTGAGGTTTGCTGACATCTCAGACTATTGAACACACCTTATCAAGAATGGCTCCAACCTTATCCCTTTGAAGGCAAAGAATTTATTCCCTCCTACACAGGAAAATAATCAGAAGATCAGTATTGGTCAAAGTATGTGTTGTATGGATGGTGTAAGATGTTTGGATCTTGATTTGATGGCATAAATTCCTCAAAGGTAATCAATATTCAAGAGAAACCTAAATTTTTCCAGATTGTTCCCTAGTCCATGGGCCATATGAGTTCATTTGGATAACCATTCCTTGGAGAGGGATTCAGGTATAGATAGTCTGATGACTGAAACTGTTATGAAACCGCATAAAACTGTTAACATGTTCTACGCCTTTGAGCCCATTTAAGCCTATTTACTCAAAGTAAAGGGGTACTGATTACTTCAGTCCCTGGGTCATTAAAAGGTTGAAGTCCCAGGAAGTCCTCTCCTTAGACTTTGGTAAAAGGTAAGCAGATTATCTTATAGGGATTTTTTTTTTTTTTTTTTTTTTTTTAAGATAAGGTAATATTAATAGTTTCATAGATAGGGCACAAAGGCTGTGACCTGCCAAACAATCCAAAACTGTTGCCATAGATGAGGACTGGAAAAGTAAGAAGCAAATCTAGACTGGAAACTGACACTGTGTGACTGATAACCAATAAGCCTCAGTTTACAACAAATGAGGACAATTAAAACCCTCGCCTTCCACTACTCACCCAGTCTCAACTTTAATCTAAAATCAGAAGGTAAAAGCACATTTTTCACATTCCCCTCATCTGACCACTGTACATAAATACAAAATCTCTAGAGAGAGGGAGACAGATGAAGATGTGCTGAGGTTCTCATACTTTCCAAGAACAGATGAAAGAGCAGTTGGGGAGTGCAGCATAAGCCAGAAAATGAGCCTGTAGCCAAGTGCTACGTACTTGAGTCACTTGGGGACTTCCTCACGTGGGGAGGATGATCTTTCCTAACAGTTGTGTACAATGAAGAGGACTAGTGAATGCTTTTTTAACTTGCTTTTGCATTTTTGTTTCTGACCTGTCACCATTTGCATGTTTTTACGTGCTTATTTTTGTCCATTATTTTACTTGCATGATGCAGATACCAACAAATATGATGTCACAACACCATGAAACATCACATAAAGCTTCAAACAAGCTATCAGGACAGGATTTACTTTACTTATTCAAGCAGGTGACATAGAAATACAGTTGTGAAGCAAGCCACAAGTATTCAGAATGTTAACTGCTGCCTGCATTTTCTCACAATTTCTCAGCTGCTCATAAAGCAACTTAGTTTTCATGCAGTCCTACACAGATAAAATTGCCCAACTCACTGACTTATGTGAGAAATGAGAGAGGGACCCTGATTTCCAGCCAATTAATCTGCACTGAGGTGTCACAGTCTGAGGCACACGTGCTATGTCTATGTTAATACGTTAAGTATTCCCATGCCCTGCAGCTCTGTAAGGGGCCATCATGGTTCAGTGGGTGGCATTGGTAGTAGGGTGATGGTTGGACCAGATGATCTTGAAGGTCTTTTCCAACCCTAATGATTCTGTGATTCTGTAATTCTGTGATTCTGTTTTGCAAACGAAGGAGGCTAATTACTAAGACTAATGACTATTATGGACATGGACAGACTGTGCCAGCTGGCCACAAGGGCAGAGAATACACCTGGGACTCTGCGGTTTGCAGTAAAGGACACAGCCAGAGAGGAAGCAGTCTGTGGGCTTTACTGAGTTAAGAGATACCAGATGTGCTGGCTACCACATAAGCACATACAGCAGAGAGAAGATTTAGGCAACTCTATATCTTCTCTGACAATGCACCTGCAAATCACCTGGGGAAAATTTAGCTTCAGTTCCACACCATGGGGGAAATGCTTAAATTTCCCCCCTTGCTTCCTTCTTCCAGCGAGTGCAACTGAAGATTTTCCAAGTGTCACGCAGAGACGCCTGGGCCGTTTTCCAGCAAGCTGTTTCTCTGGCTCCCGGCTTGGGGAGATATGCTGGCTTCCCATGCTCTGCGGCCCCAGCGGCTATTCCCAGCCCTGCGCGGGAGCGGCATTCCTTTCTGCCCACTCCCTGTGCTAAAGCTCAGCCCAGGACACGCCGGCAGCCCCGGTGGGCAGCTCCACTCTCCTTCCGGAGGGGCTCCCTGGGGCTTGGCTGGGGCACCGTGAGACTGTGACCAGGTGGCTGAACACCAATTGCCCTGGGGTCAGTGGGGCTGCAGCCCAAACGTGACATGCCTTCCTGCATCTGTTTGCAGTGTGCAAACGGGGGTTGTGCAGGCAGAGCAGGACTGAACCTCACAGAAAGCCAATGCTGTGCTTGCCAGTGTGGCAGGGAAGCCTGCTGAGCTCTCCCAGCTTCTCCCATCCACCTTAAGAAGTGATTCTACTCCCCACGGCTGCCAGGCTGCGGTTTTGCAAGCGCAGGCAGGACCTGAGCATGGTATAGGCAGCAAATCACTGATCTGTACAAACTTTTTTTCTCACCCCCCAGTCTGGAGCTCTGCACACCCGTGATGAAGAGCAGATGTTTTCTTGACCCCGTGTTTCCACAATTCAGACATGCAGAGAGATGGCCAGTGTCCTGCTAAACTAGGGGCTGCAGCAACCCAAGGATGAGAATGGGCAGAAAGACACCCGCATGGCTCTCTGCCTGTTGCACCAGCACCAGTGGCTGATAGTGGGCTCTACAAGCTTGGCACTGCGTGTAGCACTCATAAGCTCAGAGTTGGGACAGAGCTGCAATCTGAAACAGTGATACTTGTTTTCTAAAGAAACAAACAGAAATAAAAAGATCAACAACAACAACAAAAAGTTTTTGGCAAAGTATGACAAGTAGAACGTCTGTGTCATATCCAAAATTCTTCACTCCGCCTCAAATATTTCTTTTTACTCAGTCTGGTTACATTGTCAGAAGGTAATTTTGACCAGCAGAGAACCTTAAAGAGCCTTATGAAATAAAAAGGAAAAGCATAGCTGGAATAAAAAAATGTTACATGGCTTCATCAGTCAATGGTGAAGGGAGGTTTGGGCATGATCTGCAGCTAAGACCTGCCAAAAAACAAGCCAAGCCCTATTTATCTGAATGATCTTCACTTGCTGAGTTCAAAAAGCTACTTCAAAATAAAGGTTGGGATTACTTAGGAATAAATAGGACATCTGAAATATCCCAAGCAAGTGTACATCACTGGGAACAGATATGATCTAAAAATTCTTCTGATCTTGCACATATAGGATTATTTTAAAAAACACATGCCAATAATAGAATCCACAACACATTGCAAAATGCAATATATTGTTGGGAGGAAACAAACTTTGCTATTCACAAAAGTGGGATGAAAAAAACATATTCTGGAATATAAACTACCTGGAAGAATTTTAAAGACAGATTCTCTATGATGGACATAGTAACAGCATACGTCTTCCACCAGCAAAGTATTTGCAGTGCCTCTTGCATTACAGAGCAAAGATTATTTTATGAGATGGAGTGGCAGTTTGCAAAGAAAGAAAGCTGTTAATAGACAAATATATTTTCCTGTGCTACAAGGACTATTCTCAATGATCAGATGAAAGCTTTTTTTTTTTTTAGTATTTAGTTATGCATTAAAACAGATGTCTGATGTCTGACTGAAGACTTTAATGGAGATCCTTGCCTTGGGCATAAAGACATGGATTATAATGGTGAAAGGAAGACTCGGTGTCCAACCCCAGTAACCATCCCCAGCCTTGCTAACTGCTGTGGGGATGTATCAACCTGTGAAGCCTTCTCTGCCTCTCCACCCTAGTTGACATTTCCTATCCCCAGCTCCCCTGCCCAAAGCAGCAGCACCCTGCACTGTCTCTGAGTACAGAAAGTCCCTACTACCCCTCCTTCTTGGGCTACACAACCGTAATGACATAATGGTGGAACAGTAGAAACTGCACATTATTTTACTGTGAACTTAGTCAGTTGCTGCAATTTGTAAGAAAATAACTGTTAATAAATACCTGTAAATACTGCAAATCTTACTGAGCTTTTTGGTCCCTGGGAGCAAACAAGGTATTCCAAATAGTGTAAAACATTAGTTTCCTAAGGGAGAACATGGAAGATAAGCTGCAGCCTTTGGCAAGCAAAAGCGTCATAACAGTCAACGGCAAGATCACCTCTGAATCCTTCCAGATCTTGGATAAGTATACTGCAGTATGAAGAATGTTCTACTCTTTGCCTTAGAAAAACAAAAGGAAAGAACTGATAAAAAATACTGTAGTTTCAGGCAAGAAACTCACTCATGAAAAAAGAAAAAGATCCACTCAAACAACCTGTGTTCTAAACTACTCAATCAAGATGTTTATAACAAGTGTCAGTTTATAGACATAACTGAATAAGCCACAACAGTTTTTTATTTGGGGTAAGTCTATTCTGCTTACAGATTTATTTTTATTTTTTTCCACAACATTAAAAAAATATAGCTGTAAAGCCATAATGCATAAAGACTTCCTGTGGTGCAATTACTACACAACAAAAGCCAGGTATACTACTTTATAAGTTCATGGAAAATCAATGTTTAATTTTTGTAACCACTGCAGCTGCTTTCAGATAAAGGTGACAAAATAAGTACATCCTTTCATTACATGCTAATGTACCATGACAGGATTCTTGTCTCTCGGTGTCAACATTTTAACCTCTGAGAAATATGGGAAGCTGCCAAAACTCTGTCTCTTCTACCAAATACAGCAAAACATGAGTATATATTATGTCATTTAATAAATGTAAAAGACAGAATTACACTGAATATATTATTGCTACCATCCCTTGAGCGTGCTCCTATCTACTCACAAAAAAAAATGAGTCAAGAGTCTACACATGGCTTTCCACTGAGAGATTACAGAACAAGGGCATGTACAAGAACCTCTTTCCATTGTTAACGCAGTGAGACAAACTATATTGCTTCTGGCGTATCCAGTTCTTGCATGAGTAACTTTAACCAGTGTTACAAGATACGTCTGTATACAAAGATTGGTCTGATTTAATACATATAGACATGGCAGAAATCTACCTAGGAAGAATGATTAATTCATAAGAAATTAGGCTGAGCATCGGTTTCATAGGCATGACAGCTAAAAAGAATTTCACTAAGTATTTGAGGAATAATAAGGGAGTGTAACATTTAAGGAAATCCTCTTACTGATGAGTGGAGCAGACAGCATATGAGAAAGAAAGGACCAGAAGAAAGGAATTCATAGCTATAGAACAAGACTATTTCCATATATGTAATACTTACAGAGAGTGTGTTTGTCTGACATTGTAAAGATGCTGTCAGATGAAATCTTTGCTCTGGTAAAGAAAAAAATAATCCCATTTGGGCAGCCATCTAGAGCATGATGCACACTGTAACACTCATCATGATGGGGACACCACTGCCAGATCAAGGCATGACGGTGTCAGTGGAAGTGAGGGGTTGTGCCTACTGCAGCTGCCTGCAAACCACCTATTTCACTCAAGACTTCTCACAGTTCTTTAATGGAGTTGCTGCTTCTTCACATCTTTGTGGCTGAACACAGAAAGAGTCCTCTCCAAACTACCCAATAATTCTTTCAGGGTACAAAGAAATAGTGAATAAAGTGATCAGATATACTGGGAGGCTCCCCTAAATGATGTTTTTCTTTTTTTTCCACATAACATTATTCTGTCCAATTTTTCTTATAAAACACCACTGTTACTGAAAGATGAACCAAATTGTACACTCAGCTAAACAGACATGAAAAAGCCATGACTGCAAGCTAGTGGAATTGCCCCAAATTACCCCATTGCAACAGTGAAATGAAATTGTTCTAAAATGGAATTGCCACATTTCTCTTAGGGAGATTTCCTAGACAGAGCTGTTTCTGAAGTAGTGCACAGGTAAGGTGTCCGATATTTGCAGGAAGTGATGTACTCTGCATGCACTAAAGAGTGTAGCAGAAGAATTTGATAAGTCAAGTTGACTACTCATTCCTATGTCACCTGTGCAAGTACACATGGAATATCATATTTTGCACACTGTGATCTTGGTGCATGCATTTCCAGTGGACATGGCCAGCAGGGTGGGCTGAGTGATTGATCCACCCTAACCTCTATTGGCCTGGAAATCCTGGGTCAACAAAAAAAGTCCTCCTATTTCCACCAGATAAAGGTTTCCAGATGGAAACAAACGGTACACATCTGGGAAAACTTGGATATATGATAGCTGTAGTGCACTGACACATAACTTAGAGCATCAACTTGTGTTAGCAACCTCATTTTACTACAAAGTCAGCAGAAAGAAGTACATACCACTGTTGGCTTTATCCTCTCTTTTTAGGGCTTGTTGCCCTCTTTGATGCTATCCCCCTGAATATATCCCTTTACAATATCACAGAAGTAAAAAAGATCATATTCTGTACACTACTTTGACTCTATATTTTTTCTCCATAAATTTTTCTATGCATCTATATATGTTGTTCTTTTTAAATACCTATCAGTTGTGATCAGTTATGCATAGTTATTTTTCCAAATGTTATTCTAACTTTCTCTTGACTTTCTTTCTTTAGTCTGACATTCATTCCCTTCTTTTCTATGATTCCACTGCTCCCACCAGCATTTAGCTTTTTTAAAAAAGTGATTTTCATTAGGAGCAGTTAAAAAAATATACTAAGAGGGCACCAATGAAGTCATCAAATGTTTCAAAGCTATTTAGAAAGAAGTGCGCTTTGGGAAAGACAGGAAAAAAATCATCATCAGTAGAAGGTATATTCTCTCTGAAAAGAAAAAAAAAAAAGTATTTTGGATGCAATACACTTGCAGTGAGAGAAACAGTGAGAAATTTGTGAACTTGGCTAAACTTTGGGTATTTAACACAACTTAATTTTATTTAAGCCAGATGAACATTTATATCTACAATTTAGAACGGTTCCAAATTTATTTGAGGCCTTTAACATCACCAGCCAGCATATGCCAAAGACTGCTAAAGATAACCGGGGCCTGATCCACTCCATTTGGCTGTCTCCTTTAGTATTTCCATCCAGGAACTTCTCTTCCCTAGCTCTCTTTGAGCCCGAAGCTGGAGTCCTCTCCTCTGGCCAAAGATACCATTACTTCTGCCCTGATCCTCTGATATTCTAAACATCCTCTTTCTTTTTCTTCCTCTCATTTCTTTCTTTGCTCAGAAACATCCACTCCGTAGCAGCTACAACAGTCTGCCAGACATGGTGTCCAGTCAGATGTTCTGGGTTCCCTTCTTTTTCTCTTCCTCCTTTCTGGCTTTCTCCTTCATCTCATTCCAGTGTCCTCCCATGTATAATTTTACTCATTCAGCAACGCTTATCTCCACCAACTGGAACCTGTTCACACACATGGCTGTTGAATTCAGCTGCTATGCTTGTCTTATTACAGGCAGAACAATGATTTTTAAGATCTGTCTATAATAATTCATAGCGATTTTTGATGATGACTGCCAGTGCCCACCTGCAAGTACTCAGGTGCTGCTTCTTCAACATGTCTACTTTGTCACTTTGCAGACACATTCAGACGGGGGCTGTTGCTGCGAGGAGCGAGCTGCCCGCCTCTCACCCCCAGCTGCTGTCTCCCAGGGCTGTGACAGCCCAAGTTTCCATGAATGCACGTGGGGATCTGAGCAAGGCTAAAGTTAGCTCTCCACACTCTTCTCTTTTTGGGGGCTGGTTAGTTTAAACCAATAATTTTCCAGTTTAGCTCGCCACGTGACTATAGAAAGATCTGTGCTGGCTGAGGGAAGAGAGTGGCACTTGGGGGGAAAATGGGATAAATACTTTGGTAGCAATGTGGCTCTGATTCTTCATGGAAAGATGATCATACTGCCTCACTCACATGCACAGGAGTGTTTCATCTCCTAAGCAGCTGCCACTATAGAACTGCCCATCAGGGAAACCAGACATCCATGGAGGCCAACTTAATCTTCCGTGAAATTCTGGGGAAAACATCACTTTCAAGGAGATTCAAGGAACCTTGACTAGACTGCATGCACTAACTTGAGGAGGTAGCTCAGATACCTCCTTGGTATCCCTCTGCATTAACTCTGTAGCCTGCGGTCTACAAGCAAGAACACGAAGGAGAATAAATCATCCCACGCTGTGGCTAAAGCTCAGGTATCACACTACACGCTCTGCAGCACACCTTCAGAAAAAGAAGAGGCAAACCACAAATGACACCGTTTTAGGTCAGCTGATCCCAATGATGTCATTACTGGACCTAAAATGCTTTAATTGTCATCAGCCTGTTCTGGTTTCAATAGCACATGGTAGCATCATTCCTTTCGCGCAACTCAGCAGAAGGATGACGCCACCAAAAGATCATGGCAAAGAAAAATAATACATGACACTTGGGGGCCTCACTCACTGCCCTTCCTGTGGGGCTATGGGGCTTGTCTGCCAGCTTGTGCTTGGCCACAATGTGGAGAAACTCCCCCAGTACCCCACCTGGCACAACCAGCCATGCAGACCGAAGGGCAAACTGCAGCCACAATTGTGTGCCACAATACCTCCTGCAAAAGCCCTG
Organism: Aythya ferina; assembly: GCF_964211825.1. NCBI lineage: Eukaryota > Metazoa > Chordata > Aves > Anseriformes > Anatidae > Aythya > Aythya ferina. The sequence continues at coordinate 61,902,009 of NC_140296.1, forward strand.
ATATTTCCTGCTTTTTAAGACATTATGCCATCTCCCTGTAAAGACATAACCACACCAGGTATCTACGAGGAGGGTAAAGTAATAAAAAATAAGGGGTAAAAACTGCAGAGAGTGGGATTAAAATATCAGTAGAATAGCTCTTAAAAAAGGTAATTGAGGTGCACCTTACCCTCGCATGGCGTTTTGGTGGCCTTCCAGCATCTACTCTGACGGCTGACAGCACCACCTCCAGCAGGACCAGCGCGATCCCCAGATCCCTGCACGGAGAAGGGAACAAGCTCAGTGTTGTTGCAAGCGAGCACAAACACAAGCACGTGATAGACTTCCGCGGCTCAAGGTGACAAGGCGACTTCGGAAAAGTTGTTCCCCGCAGCCCCCCGGGCGGATTTACTTACGGACGAACCAAAGCACTCGCGCTGGGAAGCTGCGCGATGTCCATCTTCGCTCATTCCCAGCCCGGGGGCTCCGCTCACGGCTTCCTCTCGTCGCCGGGCCGTCCCCTGCGAGCCGAGCTGAGCCGAGCCCGCTCCTGGCACCCTCCGGAGCTCGGCGAGGCGCTGCTGGGGGGGCTCGCAGCCGCCCTGCCCGGCCCGGCCCCTGCCCCGCTCCGCTCCTCTCCGCGACCTCCCGGGCGGCCGCGACGGTATGGGATGAGGAAGCGACGCCTCTACCCCCCCGCCGCCCGCACCCACCCACCCATGGCCGGCAGAGGAGGAGGAGAAGGAGGAGGAGGAGGAGGAGGAGGAGGAGGAACCGCGGGGAGCGGGCGAGGTTGCGCGCTCCCAGGGTCTCCGCCCGGGGGAGGAGAGGGGGCTGCCGCCGCCCATCGGTTACGGCGAGGCGAGTCCCTCGCCCTGAAGGCAGCCGCGGCCGCCACGGAGGGGAGAAGCACGGCTGTGGGGCCGGCCCCGCGGAGCCCCCACGCCCAGCCGCCGGCACGGTGCGCGGCAGCATGTGGCTGTGGCTGGGCTTCGGGCTGCTGCTCAGCGCAGAGCTCGACACCGTCGCCGCCGCGGTGAGTACGAGGGGGCTGCCCCCGCGCCACTCTCGGACCCCCTTTGCTGTGGGGACGGGACCCGAGGGACCGGGGATCCCCCGGAATCGCCCGGGGGGTCTCCGCGGGTGGGCAGGCGCGGCGGCCAGGTGGGGGGACCGGGGGGATGCCCGGCTGCCCCGCCGCTGCCCTGCGCGGGTGCGGAGCGGGACCGAGCGCGGGGCGCCGCGGGATGGCCGCGGGGTCCGGGTCCGGGTCTGGGTTTGGGTCCGAGCTCCGGGCACGGCCCCGCCGTGGTCTCGCTGCCCCCCGGCTCCTCGGGGAACGGCTCGGGGTTGGGAGGGAGGATGGAGAGCGCAGCCGGGACCTAAAGCAGCGCGGGCGCCCGGAGAGTGATAAACAAAACAAAACAAAACGGAAAGGTGAGCTTTTGTAGGGAAAAACAGCGACAAAAAATGCGGCTGGCTGCTTGGATTCAAAGAGTCGTGCTCGCTGCCTTTGACCCCCGCGATGGGCAGTCGGCCGGAGACCAGGAATGATTCTGATGTTAATGATTAAAGTTCAGTTCTGGCACCTTTCCTGACAGAGCGAGATTCAGCTGCAGACATGTAAAATCGAAAGTATGCAAGTAGTCTGAAAGTTTTGCTAAGGGAGCTAATTTTATCCCTGTGATATTAGCTACCCGCTGCCCTTAAGTTAAAGGACTCCGTTTCCTAGCGCTCCTGAAGTATTTTGCAGTGCCTCGGACCGTCTCTCCCCTAAGCAAAGGGAGTTGACATGATAACGTGAACTGAGTCATCTTCTCATGGTCTTTGGTTTCTTGCTTTTGGGGAGTTCGACCCCATAGCAGTGAAATCCAGGGGTGCAGAAAACCAGTAGCCACGGGCAGATGGGTTGTTTGTCACATTCCCTGCCGTAAATGTAAGATCTGGCATTTTAAGCAGTGAAGGAAGTAGCAGAGAGGCTCATTGTAAACTTGTTTTCTGCAGAAAGCAAGTTCTATATTGAACTGCTTTTTTCTGTGTGACCATGGGGATGGTATCTATGCCTTGGATCAGCTGAAGTCAGAAATGCACTGAACTTCTGACGTCTGATCTGTTGCTCCTAGGCTGATAGTATCAGGCTCGCAGTGATGGCAGTAAATCACTTGGTGATGCACCTTTGGGATGATTCACCCATCATTTGGCATTAAACTGTCTTCCTTTCAGGATATAATTAAATTTAATTAATTAAAATCTTTTGAGGTAAATCATTCATGTTTGAATTCTGAATTTGGTGTTCCTAGAGGTATAAATGTCTCTCTGTGAAATATGTTCCCACCTTGCACAGTTTAAGTGAAGTCATTGGGTAAACCCCAGCCGTCAGTGACAGACAGACAGCTATGTGACAAAGACCTGCACATTAAAAGAAAATTTGAGCTTTAATACTACTTATACAATTTCAAGTCTTCCATAGCAACCCTGAATTGTTCTAAAGTTGTCCTGTGTGTGCAGGATAAGTTGCTGTATTCACATCAAGGCTCCTAAATGCAATCTGGAGCTGTTAATTGCGTTACGGAGCTGTCACACTATTAACCACCCTTTCTGTGCTATGCTGGCTACAGATTGCTCCTGATTGCTCGGTGCCACCAGGAAACACAAGCATGCCACGGAAGCCGAGCTCCTTGAGGCTTTATTGCCATGGATGAACTTTCAGCCATGCATGGCTGGCCTTTCGCTGCGTGCCGTTCTGCCAGCATTGCCCTCAGCAGATCCCCAAAGGCTCTGGGGCCTGCTTCTCTCCGGAGAGCCCAGAGCTGGCTTGGTGCACCCGGGTAATGGTGGCCGAGCGGGGCTGTCACATACATGAGCCTCATTCTCCTGCTTTCTGAGGGTTGGCGGGGCTGGCCCTATGCTCACATTGTCCTGGGCCAAATGTGTCCCTGCTGCTCGGTTGTTCTGTTTATGTTTGAGCAACGGTTGTGTTAAAAGAGGGCCGTGTGGTAGGAGAGGTTGCATGCAGCGCTGGGGGTGACAGGCTGAAGGAATCAGCTGGTTCTTTCCTGCCCTGAAATAACTTGTATAATCTAGATGAAAAAATCGTTATGTTTGTGCAGCCACCGTCTTGTCATGCTCTTAGTCGTTCTGTGGCCTTCATCACAGAATCTCTGAGGCTGGGGTCACCTTGCAGAATGACTCATCCAAACCCTGCCCAGAGCAGGCTCACCTATAGCAGGCTGCTCAGGGCTGTGTCCTGTGGGGTTCTGAGCACCTCCAAGGATGGGGACTCCACAGCCCCTCTGTGCAACCCGTCCCATGTAGTAGACATGTTTCTTCATAGTTCTCCTTGTGGTTGTGCAGGAGTGACTAGCTGAAACTCGAGGTCATGTCTGCAAGGGCAAATGTAGCAGAAGCAGCTTGTGCTGTGTTGCTCTCAGGGATTCTGCAGAGTAACAGGGCCAACAGTAAAAAACTCTTTTTATCACTGACTTACTCATGATTAAATACATACAAGGAGATTTGGAAGGACTCCTCTCATGTCGGCATTTGATGCAGCAACGCCAGCCTTGAGCCAGCTGCTGTCAGGATCCCGTGCCTTAGTGCACAACAGGGGACCACTCCTTTGCAGCTCCCATGGGGACCTTGCCAGGGTGTGAAATGGCACTATGAAGTACACCCACATGTGACACTGGAAGCTCAAAGCATTTCATGTTCACCCATTGTCATTGAAATACTAATTATAGCTGATATGGGCTTTTGTACTGTTCCATGTTTTACTCAGGAGATTCATTTTCAAATTGTAAAGGGAGCAGAGCAGAAGACAGGTCAGCAGTTTATTGTGTTTTCAGGTCAGACTGAGAGAGAGCTCCCGTGAGGCAGTTACAGGAGAAACTTGTTTTGATGGATCTCTGCAGGGGCTCTCATTTCTGACACTCTTCAAGCTGCCGCTTCCTTTGGAGAAAGTCTGCTTCCTAGCATTAGTACTGCTTGGTTGAGGGATGACAATGCCATGGAAATCCTGGTTTCGTGTTTTGATACCCTCTCCACACCACTGCAGATGCCTTCTGTGTGTTTTCCGAAATGGAGCAAGATCTCCTGGCTGCATTTAAGTAGTGGGGCAGATCAGCCTTGACACGAGCAGGCTGGGTGCTGGTGGGAGGCCAGGAGGTCCCCAGGTGAGCCCTGCCTGGTGTGTGTGTCCTGGCAGAGTCTGGGATGAGGCTGCTCTGCCCTGTCACCCTCACACCTTCCTCTCATCACCCTCCTGTTTTGAAATCATAAAAACACAACCAACCAACCAAACAAAAAACCCCTGCTCCCAACTAGTCTGAATGATTTTTCTGTTCTGATTATGTTAAACACAGTTTATTGAGATAAAGGCAGGTAAGCCAAGGGCAGAGAAAAGAAATGACTAAAGAGGCCTGGATGACTGACAGCAGTTCAGGGTGTGCTTTTACTAGTGAAATCAGGCTATGTTGGCCACCTGCCTTCTGCAGCCTTTCATGCCTATCACTGTGACTGTCTTTGGTGTTGAGAGACTCAGCTCACCTCTCCCTCGAGGCCATTTGAGATCCTTGTCCCTAAATGACCTCAAGGACTTGTCTTGTTGACACTAAGAGCACGTCTAACAAACCTTGGCAAGTTTGAGTTCAGGATGGAGATGTGGTTACTGTAATTCAGAAGATGTGGCCAGAAGGAGAGACCCAAATGTCTTCCGCAGAGTTAAGCACCTCCCAGGCTAGAAGGCATCCCTGAGAAATGGGAGATGAGGGTCGATTCCCCCTGCCAGGCTATGGTGGGACACAAGAAGGTGTGAAGGACAGCTCTCTCCCTTGCTCCTGTAGGAGCTAGGTGGCCTGATAGGAAAGGGTGTGGGACTGGGGGTGGTAGATGGTGCACTACAGAGAGAGATGAGAGCATGGACATGCATGTGGCCTTCCAGCTGGGAGATTCAGATGTCATCTCCTCCCATGTGATGCTAGTGTGGTCTGTAGCCTTGTTGTTACAGGAACTGTACTTGCCCAGGAGGTGGGAGAGGTGGATGAATCCCTCTGGGCAGAAGGGGAATTGAGATGGGTTGCCCAGCTCCCCCAGGGACACCACTGTTGCATGAGAAGGGCGTAGTGGTGGCTGCTCCTCCAACCCTATGTCAGAGCAAGAGTAACCCAGTTCTGCATCCCTCAGGTATTTGAGGTTGGCTACTTGCATGTAGGAGAGGGATTGTGGCCTCAGAGCTGAGCTAGCACCTGATTGTGAGCAGTGGTTTTGGGAAGGGAGAGTGTGGTAGAGGGTCTAGAGAGGCAGGTTGCTTCAGGAGCACATAAGGGGTTGCTGCCGGCTGTGTTCGAGCACCACCAGCTGAGCACACCAGTGACGGAGATCTCAGCCAGCCTCCTTCCCTGAGCAATCCTGACTCATCTTCGTCAGCCCCTTCCCGCAGCCAGCTGTACAGCATCAGCAGACGCAAGTGCATTTCTGAACCGTCATCCCAAGTAGCACAGTTCTCACTTCTGGGCACTCGGGTGTGTTCAGTGTCTTCAGAACTACTGCAGTATTTCATCGCAGCTCATCTGCTTAGCGTTTGTAGTCCTGGGATATATAGTTGTGTTGTATGGGGTCTGAGGTTATGCTGGTTGTATATGCTGTCAGTTGCCATGATCACGTAGAGAAATGTAGGATAGCTGCTTTAGGCAGCTAAGACAATTGTTTAAAAACATCAGAAACCATCTCTAGGGATAGGCTTGTGAATATTGTTCTTTTTATAGAACTAGACTAAACACGATTCAACAACCTCAACATGAGAATAAATTGACTTACTTCATCAGTGTTTAAAAGTTACATAGTGCTCCCTTCCCAGAATTTCCGCTGGTATTACAAAGGCGTTTGACACCTTGCAAAATATGGCCAAAGGGAGAAATTTGGGCATGGGCTATAACCTGACTGAAATAGCAACCAGTGTAGATAGGGAGCAGTTGAATATATGAAGCACTGCTACAATTTAACGATGTTTGTGGGAAGATAAATTTTGACTTCTCAGGGTTGTGGCCGGCTGGGATTATTCTTGGTAATTTAATACATCAGAAAAGTATGTGGCATTAGCCCTCCAAGAGTCTTTATATAGCAGTATCTTGGACAATGTGGACATAAAATACAGAACAAATTAAAACATTGTTGACATATATCGGTTACTGTCATTGTGCCATTCTAATCTGCAGTGGCTTGCAGTAAAGAGAAAGGCAAATGTGTACTTTATAAATAATATAAGTAGAAAATACAAAAAAAAAAAAAACAACAAAAAAAAACATGGTTTGCCGTTACTCTCTGACATGTATAAACAGATAAAGAATAATCAAAAGATTTAATCAGAAAAAAATGTGTCTATTTCAGCTTGATGTTTCTACTTAGTATTGAGAAAAATACATGTATACAACTAATTAGGATTAAGTAAGTATTTCTGAGGCTGAAAAGATGACTGTTTAACCTCCATTTATCTTTGGCATATTCTCTTAGAGGAAGGCAGAACCTGGGTAAATATTCTAAAGAAGAAAAAAAAGTGTGTATTTAAGAGCACCTTTGCTTCCAGTTCCTTGTACTTCTGGATACTCTATTCTGCTTTAGATTCGGTTCTTACTGCTTTAGTTGATCAAATATCTCACCTGGGTGTTTCTTTGGAAACCTCTTGCAGCCTGCATCCCATTGTGCTTACCTCCATCGTATTTCCAACCCAGGCAAAAAACACAGGAAGCCTTAAGGTTGTATTAACTCTTTATAGCTTAGTTGAATGTGTAGTGATTGTAGGAAATACTCCTCCTCACCTTGGATTTGCCAAGTTTTAAGGATATGAAGCTTTGTACTGACAAAGTCTCGGTTCAGACAATAATTGTGGTGCTGCCTGTATACCTGTGCAGCAGAGTTTCAGTAACATTGGTGCATCGCTGGTCCAAGGTGTTGCTGTGTTGCAGCAGGCAGCAGGTGCTGTGGGAGCCTGGGAATCCCCTGGGATTGGAGATGAGTCAGCCTGGCCTCACAACCCACAAAAAAAGCTCTCTCTCTCTTTTTTTTTTTTTTTTTCCTGGAGGGTGTAATATGACAGAAAAGGCATGGCCAAAGATGAAAAGAGACAAGCCAGAAGAAAATGTGAAGATGATGGATTTTCTTCTTTTTAAAATGCCTTCTTGTAGCCACACACATTTTCTGAAATAAATGGCATAAGATTTTCTGACGTTGTGCCAATCTAATTCATAGAAAGTGTAGCTGTGTTTTTAACACAGTTATTCCGTTTGTTTTATGGAATATTATGTAGGTTGGGGTTTTTGGGTGGATCCAAAAGATCTACTAAACATCCTCTGTTCCCCTCCTTTCCTCTGCCTTTTCTGTCTGTGCACACTCCTGCTGCCTTTACCTTCACTGCTCCTGTTGCTGGCAAACAGCCCCTTACAGGGTCTAAGGAAGGGTGTGCATCACTAGCAGAACAATGCAGCACACAAAACACAAAGTGCTGTCAAGTGTGTGGGGTAAACAAATTGCAAAGTAATCATTCATTTTCTTTCATCTTTTTTGTGGCTTTCATCTGCTAGTAACCGTGACAGATACAACATTTTGAGATGAAGGTTTTCAAGATGGCTGAGAAGGAGCTGGTGGAATAAATGATAAAAGTTATAAAAATACCAAAATTAATTTCAGTCTCTACAACTGGGAAGCAAAAATAGGTTTTTAAGTAAGATTTTGTCACCCCAGTGGAGAACTTTGTGTAGCTGTTAAAGTAGTAACAGAAGCAATGTGCTAAAAAGCCTGGATTTATAGACTCTGTACTTCATGTCTGAACTGAGATATGATGAAAACCACAAATTAGTTCTGGATGTTGAGCTTCTTTGAAAGCTGCCAGAAGTCCAGTGGTATTCCCCTGCACCTGCTAGAAGAAAATGACCTGTGGTGGCTAACATTTCATCTCCTCTACCACCTATAAAAAACACGCCTTTTCTCTGCCCTGTTCCTTCTCACCTGCTGTGGAGTTCATGATCTCTTTGACCACATGAAGGGTCTGTGATTTCACCAGCAGGGTCACCTGTCCTTCTAGCCAACGTGCTCTGCTCTTGTGTATGTCTTCTTGTATTTGATGATGTTGCCTTTCCTTTGAGTTCTAGTTTAGTGGATGGATGATGGATGTGTTCTAATTCATCAGTGTAGTTGATGTGTTTTTTTTTGTGAAGATTATTTCTACAAATATTCACATGGAAATTCACAGTGAAGTATGTAAGTTTTCATTCAAATAATCACAAACTTAGAGGAAAATTGTGTGTGTGTTGTTTTATTAGCAGTAGTATTTTGATAGATAATCTGTGGAGTCCCTAATTTAGAAAACAGATGCCAGGATAAGAACGGCTTTTTTTTTTTTTTTTGTGTCACATCTCTCTTCAGGCAATGTTTCACTTGTAACTAAGGGATAAAACAAATTAGCCCATTTTCACTGGATAGCTATGTTCTGACTGGGTATTCTAGGTCTTTTGGTCTTACTAGTCTTGTTTATCTAGTGAAGAAAACTTCTAGTCTACTGAAGACTTCTGTTGAAATATTTGATAGCCTAAAAGCATTGAAACAAATTCTAAGATTGTAATGAAACCCAAATAAGGCTGAAAAAATATGCTGGCATGGACTTTTGGGGCCCTAAAGAATTAGAACAAAAGTATGAAGAAAAATTAGTACATTAATGGTTTGTATTCACAGTGCACATATTAAGGGAAAAATCAGCTAAGTGAGGTTGACTCAAACATTCCAGGAATTTTCATATTGTGCTTGAAGCTCTGTCCCTTTTATGGCAATGGCAAGTCAGTTATCTGCTAGTAGAATAAAAAAGGATAAATTCTGGCTGCCATAAAGCCCAGATGCATGTGCAAGCTGTATTCAAGGCCCAGACTCAGAAGATGGTTTAGCTGTAAATATTCAAACGTGTTTTTAACAGTTTGCAAGAACAGGCAATGAAGACTAAAACTATGTAAATGCTCATAATATTGCTTGAGTAATATATATATATATATATATATATATATATATATTTATGGAAACTACCGTCCTTTTTATCACAAGTCTACTAACTGTGTACTTGTTATTAGCTGGAATTGCTTGTTATTTTGGAATGGACATGGAAATACTTAGAGAAAACTTGGGAATAGCAAGAGGTGTAAATGAAAGTAAGAAGCAAATAAAAGGCTTAATGTTATCCTAGGAAGTTTATGTTCTTATCCTGTGTTAAAATGATGCAGTGGTTGTAAGGAGTCAAGGCTCCATGACTGATGCCAAGGGGCCAGAGTAGAAACCAGGGCAAGAAACATCCCAGAAGGCAGGAATTAGAAGAGATTGTCAAAAACTGGAATAAAAAAAATCAGGAAGAGGGAAAGGACTAAATGCTGGAGCCATGGACTTTATGTTTTGATCATCTGCAGATCAACTGTGGAAGCAAACTCCTGCCCCTGCCCAGTTGCAGGGACCCCCAGCTGGCTGTCCCAGTTTGGACAAGGTTGGACAAGGTTCTTCTTATGGCCATTCCTGGCAAGTCCCAGTGGGGGAAGACTCAGACATGGGTTCTGATGACGTTAATTCCTATGTGACATAATTTTACTGACTTTCTATTGCTATTTTAAAACTTACTTCCCATTATGGACCTTGGTGATATATCAAATGTTGTACCGATGCCTAACATCTTTGGGTTAAAAAATGTCTCAGCTCATGCCCTTGGGAATGCCAAAATAATAGTTCAAATCATGCAGAAAAACACATCCATCTTGCTGGGGACATGCCTTTGAAAATGTTCTGTGATTCACACTGGTCAGACAAACACTGGTGCTGACTTCGATGCATTTTCCAGGAATAGTGTCTGGCTGGTAAAGTGCTCATGATCTGGAATAAACTGGAAGTGTCATAAGCATAGAAAAGCTCAAGGTGGCAGCCCATGAGATGTGCCCCAGACAGTTGCTGACCTGGCAGTGATGCTAGCTCAGTGGCCTTAGTCCTGTCAGGTGCAGAGTAATCTGCAGATTGACAATGATTTCAGCTTCCATTGAATTTATTTTTAGAGTAACTGAAGTTGCTAAGGACATGGAAAATATTCTCCTAGATCACAAAGGAGGCCAAAGAAGATGATGCTGGTAGGGTAAAGCTAGGAAACTGTGTATGTCAAAAATGAGGAAGAGTTTAGCTAGGCTGTCACCCTGTACCATCAGGCCCACAAACAATTCTTTGTCTTTCTAATCTGCATACATTATTGTAGATTAAAGTCTAAACATTTCATGAGGAAAATGTGAAAAGTTCTGGATTTCCCTCTCTGCTTGCTCAGATGCTTTCTGTCATGGCAATGCTAATGTGTAATTATATGGAACGGGCTTGCATATGGCACAGAGTGTATGTATATTCTCCAAATGAGATGTAGGAAATTGATTGATATGGGAATGTGCATATGTGGTTATGTCATGTCTTATATTGTTTCTGATAATGCCTTTCAATTGCTGATAAATGTGGTTCAGCTGCCTAGAAAATTATTTCACAGTTCTAAATCTAAAGATACGTAAGTCATATTAAATCAGTCATAAAAACAGAGGATGAGTTCTCAGTGAAGTTTCATATGTTATTGGATGAAACATTGCTGAAGTGTATGTTGTGATGTATTTAAAGTATGAGCATCTTATATGAGTTTTTCTGTACCTGAAAACAACTAATGAAGTTCCAGAACTTTACTTCAAATGTAGAGCTTGGGTACAACAACACAAGTTTAAAATGAATTTATAATATTGGGTATAAAGTAATCTGTTTCTCGTCATTATTATTTACTGTGTTAGAAAGTGTCGAGTGCAGAATTCCTGTTCTTAGATTTATTGTATTACATGGAAACTGCCAAGAAAGCATTTTTAAAATCTGAATCACTCGATGCTACAGGCAGATTTATGATGGATCTTCGTAATTAACCAATTTCATAATTGTCATTGGTGGTGGCCAGCTCTGTATGCTTCCTTCTGATAACCCCATGTCAAGTGAGATAACTGGTCGAATGGTTGTCTGCTCACTTACTTGACTGGGTTTGGTATTTCAAAATAGTGCTTTTTATACTTGAAAATTTGTCTGGCTGATGGAATTACCTCATGACCCTTTTCTTAAGTGTAGAACTGGGTCTGTCATGGAAAAGCCTGATCTTACAAAGGTCTCCATAAGTTTCTTTGGACTGGATTTTGGTGTGTGTGCATTTGGGGAGGCAAGAAGGGAACGGGTCGTAAAACAGTCAAGATACTTTGCCCATTGTGGTGAAATGCTGCAATGCAAGCGAGGCAGAGGAATACATGTATTTCTCAAAGTATTGGCTGGGTAAGACCAACCTCCATGGTGAGATGTCCCCCAATGCATGCTGTGCTCCCAGTGGGATGGCTGGTGTTTCGGTCTTCGCTTTACACCTGCTTTCCCATGGTGTGTTGTAGATCAGACTGGAAGCATCACCAGCTTTTTCTTCCCCAGCTGTTTCCTCCTTCGTGTAAAGCCTTGGAGATGAACCAGCACCGTTTCCCTTGAGCTGGCTGCTGGCACCTGTGTGTTGAAGCAGGAGCACAGCTGGGCTTGAGCTAGCCAGCAGAGATGTGCTCCTGCCTCAGTGGCAACAGCTGCTGCCCTTCACCCCACGGGAGAGACAGAAGAGCACAGATATGCCAGTGGGCTGTTGCCAGTCCGAAGCTGGGAACTTCATGGCCACATCTGCTTCCCGTGAGCGAGAGGACGAGCAGCAGCAATCGCACAGTGTCTGCCAGGGCTGCAAAGGTTTGGTCTGCAGGGGCACATGCACTGGTCACACTTGTGCTAGGGATTGAGCTCTCCTGCTGATGGCTGTAGGTGATGAGAAAAATATCCTTGCTCTCATTGCTTGGCATCCACTTCCAAGTCTATAAGCGATGAGAAAGTGGAGAGAGCATGCCGCAAAAAGTCAGTATGATTTGTATGTCTTTTTTTGCTCATAGGGTGTTCTAGCAATTTGTTTATGACATGAGGAATGAGGTCTGTTACTTAAGAATTATTATGTGCAGAGTTAGCAGTCTAAATTCTCTGTCACTAGAGTGAAAAGGAGTTTCATCATCTCAGTTTTTTGAGGGTTACTTGGTATTAGGAGATGATTTGCCAAGCAAAAAAAAAAAAAAAAAAAAAAAAAAGAGGCTGGTGGGATTGTCTTTACTGCTTTCTTCCCTTACAGATGGCATTGCCCTGTTCTGTAGACTGAAAGTGTCATGTCTGTAACCATTTTTATTTTTTTCATACATGTTTATTTAGATGTTGGAACTTAGTAGCTATAGTCTGATAGCTTCCTAAAAATGAGTCAATTAAAATATAGCAGCTGAAAATGCGTGCTGTGGTCTAATGTCAGGAAGCCATTAAAAACCTCTGGATGTCTTGACAGCTGAGAAGCTATCCAGGTAGTGATCAAAGTATTTAGTAGTAGAAAAACACCTACTGAGGCTTTAAGCTGAGTGATCAAAGAGAGAATTTTTTTATATGATAAAGGCACATTAATATAGAGACAGCTTCCAAAACGTTATTGACAGAATACAAGGGAACTGGTTTTCTATAGGTTTTGTTTTAATATTTCCCAGTGTTAAGTAAACAGTATAAAGGAGACAGACTACTGGGGAGGATGTTTTAGTCCAGAGTTGTCTTCACAGAAGTGGGAATAAGAATGAGTGGTTAACTGAAACCCATAAAGGGGAAAAAATTCCTTAAATGTTTCAGAATAAAAGATAACTTTAGTTTTTCTGTTTTTTTTTTTTTTTTTTTTTTTTTTTTTTTCCAGGCCTTTTTTAGAAATACTGGAAAAGAAAATTCTGAGGAAAAAATTGAAAAGAAGTTTACATTATGTATTATTCTCAGAATAGGCAGTAAAATAATTGTTAGGATAATGATAAAAGTATTTGCACTGTACTTTTATTTATTGGAATTCTTTCTACAGTTATAAATAGTTTTGAGTAAACAACTTCATTTTGGAACCTGCAGTATCAGCCAGGCACAGTTCCTGCAGTCTGTATTATTCTCAGTCCTGTTCTACATATGCAATCATGTCTATATATTGCCATATGAAGTTTCTTGACTAAGATTGTTTTCACCAGAAGCATCTCCTTTATTTGTATGATTGAGTGAAGTACTTGTGCACATCCCTGTTTCTGAAATCTTCCCTTTTTGTTTACAAAACAATGATACTGCTGCTTTTTCTCTTTCAGTTTTTATTTTTATTTTTTTTCTATTCTAGTCATATATTATTGGTGCCTATTAACAGAAGCATCTCTTAATAGACCCCCCTCAATATTTGGTGTAGTATTCAAAAGTATTTTATACTTAATTTCAAGCAAACATATCTAGTACTGCTAAATCCTTTTCAGACTAACAGGTGTGCTATGCGTAATGTAATGAAACCTTATTTTGTTAATCAAGTATCTGTTTCAGGTACTTCTTCTGTTTTTCTGCACTCATCCCCTTTTATTTTTCTTTAGGAAAAGTGTGATCCCCACCCTGGATCCTCTCCCAATGCCTTTAAAACCTGCAAGAACTTCTCTCATCTAAGTCAGGACTATGGATCTAGATGGATAATCAAGGAAGAATTACAAGCTCCAATGAATTTCTGTTCCCTTGACAATAAACTCAGCATAGCCTAGATTCTGACTCTGTGGTAAAAATAAAATATACTTTTTAATATTCTTTTAGGTTAAATTGTGAACTTTCACACTGTGCAATCTAAGGATGCAGCCAGCATCCAGTACAGCCACAGGTGCACGTGGCTGGCTTCATGCTCGCAAACAGGAGTCTATTCTGCCTATTCTGCCACAAACAGCTTCTGCAGTCCTACGGAGCATTTTTAGCTTCTCTGTATCTCATTCTCCCCCAAGTGAAGAAAGGGTAGTAGAACTTCATGATATTCGAAACTAGATATAAGTCTGTTGTGCTAGCGATTATACAAAGCCTGAAAATGTATAATAAAAACTAATTTGATCAAGCTTGAAAATTAATTTTCAGTACCACCTTCAGGAATAGAAGTCACATGCATGTCCCAAACGGTGGCAGCTCATACTCATCACTTACCATGTAACTTTGCGTTGTCTAACATTTTGCTGTATTGGCCTTTACTGTTCTTGGGTGTTTTTATGGCAACCACATGTTTTATTGGCAACCCCAAAAACTTTATTTAAAGAGGCTAAACGTAAGAATGGGAAAAAAAGACATGATCAAAGGGAATTGTGTCAGAGAGTTCAGGATAGTGCACCAGATTAGCTGGGGATTTCCATCTCAAGCTTTATTTTGTCTACTTTTTCATGACCCTCTTTGAGAGAGAAATTGTTCATAACTGAATTGATTCTGCTCAAAACCTTAAAATAGAAAAGTCTTTTTTTTTTTTTTTTTTTTTTCCCTCCTATGAGAAAAGGCAAGTATTCACAAAATTATTTGGATGAGTAAAAGCAATGGATTTGAATTTTGATATCCAGTGTAGTGGAAGAAAATAAAAGTAACCAGACAGAATAGCTTTAAATCCACATGTCTTATGATGCCTACCAATTTGATTTGTCTGAGGAAAAAAAAAGAAAAGGTAAGATTTATAATCCTTAAGATAAGTTTAGTATAAAAAAATCTTTTGGAAGTTGACAATCTCATTCTTATTTCTTTTATATTTTTAAGTTTCTTTGACATAAAATTCCTTTCCAGTCAAAGAAAGGGAAATGAAGGAAATTAATAAAGAAAAGGCTTGCCAACAAATGATAATCTTTGGATTGTCATAAATACCTATAAAAATTTTAGTGTAATAAAAAAATAAAGTAATTTGAAAGCATGCTACCTGCTCTCCTCTTGAGTGGTGCTGACTGAAAGTAAAGGAGGAGTGATTTAATTCTTTATGATTACATTTACAGAGTTAGACAAGAGGGAACCTAGTCTGTTCTCAGCTGGATAGCAAACAGTAGAGCTATTCTTTTGGTCCCAAAGCCCTGACCTCGTAGGGAAAAGTGATCCAACTGTTTCCAAAATAGGCACATCTGTATACTAGAGTACTTTGTCTCTTGGTGATGCTTGGTGAACATCCCAGTAGTTGACATGACAGGATATGTATCACAGCATTGAAAATAATGCAGACTGCAGGGCACAGGAATTGCGAGATAAATGTCGAGCTAGAGAATAAAAGGCATGAAGCTGTACGTCACCCCCAAATCTAGGAGCCCCTATGTATTTTTTATTTAGAAAGTTGTGTCTATTCTAGGAAGTATAGCGGACAGCTTCTGTTCTTCATTCTCCTCACTACTTGCAGTTTCTGGTGGCCACCTAAATAGCTTCACCTGTGTTAAATATACTTACAAAGACTAAATCACTCAAGTGTCATTATAGAATATTTTTTTCTGTGCTCAGATGCTGAAATACAGAAATAGAGATGGAAGTACAAGGAAAATGACTGCTGTTTGCTCTCACAGTAGGATTGGGAGAATAGGCTGGCCACACTGGCAGCATACTGGCAGTCAAGAAGTGGGATCTCTGCTGTAATTTCTCTGTGATTAATTAGGGGTGGAGAGGACAGGGGAGTAGGTTGCGGGAACTTTGCTGGCTGGTCCTAAAGTGGCAGCATCCCGCTGCGAAAGAGATGCTTCCTCTCCTTTCCCCGTGCCCAAGTGTTCACTTTGCTGTAAGCGGGAGCCCAGTCAGACAGGCTGGCCGCAACATGGAGGCCAGCACGGGAGCGGGGCCAGACCGCAGCCCTGAGCGGTGGCGGGGCCTTGGTCGGTGTGCCAGGAGCTGTGCGAACCACAGCTTCCAGGTGTGGTTTCACACCACGCCTCAGCTGGCCTTGAGGAGGGGTGGAGGATGCCTGGGGCCAACCTTCTGGCAGCCGCTGGCTTCCTGAAACTGCAGCCGTGCTCCCGCTCCTGTGTCTTTGAGTCTGGAGCAGCAGTGGCTGTTAAATATGTTTGCATGATGTACAGCCAAACGTATTTCCCCTTTACTGCTGCCTGAATGTTAACATAATGTTAATACGTCTTCCTACAGAGAAAATCCTTAAAGAATATTCTGTTTTTGCAGTTGAGCTCCAAAAAGCTAGGAAAGCTCTGTGCAGCCTAAACACAGGCCCTTTCGCATCATGCTAGCCTTTAATTGCTTAATTTAATTACCAGGACCCCATCTTATTCAATGCACAAAACAGATTGTGCTCACTGAATGAGTGAAGATGCAAGGTTTTTTTTTTTTTTTGCTTTACTCTTCAGTTTTTGGACTTGTTTCTTTTTTAAGATCTGATAATCAAATCACCCGATAAAGACAGCATAACCATCTTCAGGTTCTTAAGAGCTTCAGTTGGCTTTTATCACAATCATAGCTGAATGCTCCAACAAAGCGTGCACTGATTTCTTGAAACCTACTCGTGTTTAAGGAGGCGGTGTGTGGCTGCTGGCAGTTGTTTCATCCCATTCTCTTTGCATGAGCCAAAGTAGTGCTAATAGATATTTCCTAGAGATTTCATAGTTATTTATTGACGATTTGAGAGAGGATGGATAGGAAATGTTAGAAGTACCTCCTAGTTAGCATTTTATAGTCTGGTTGGTTATGCTTTTACCACAGTGACTTCAGCTGAAACCAGGTCTTCAAGATCTTTGGTCTGAGAAAAGACCCTAGACCAAACACATAGAAAATGAAGAATGTGTGATGAGTGGCTGCCTGTAAAAAGCGTGGAAATGATTTTTGCAGTGTGTTCAAGGGATTTCGTGGTAGAGGCAGGGACCAAATCTCATCCTCCAGGACACCACTTCCAGGACACAACTTCCTTAACCAGGAAAAGTCTTTGCAGTTCTCTTCCTCAGGTCTCTGTGCATCTTCTGGTATCTGCAGCGACAAAGCAGTAATCATGCAGAGAGCCTTAGAGAGGTAGCAGAGTCTAATGCTGAGACCCCATATTCTCTTTAAATGGATTTAAGTGGGGTGGCACTGACAGGGATGGCCATGCTCTCCTTACAGCTTGTTACTTTTTTTCAGAGAGAAATGTATTTTCAGCCAGACGGTTCCTTGCTCTGGCTTGCTAGACAGCAAAAGTGCAAGGGAGATATGGTGGTGCCAGCTTGGATAGAGCAGGCTGTCATGGAGAACTTGGGTGGCCCCAGACCAATAATAACTGAATGAGTTTAGCCTGTGCAAGGAATGCTATTGAGCTTCTTGGAAGACAGTAACCCTCTGCTCAAGGGAGGGCTTATGTGGAGCTTTCCCAGAGGACTGTAAATTTGCATTTTCTGACTTGCTTTACCTTGGAATGAGAAGATTGAAAATCTAAAACCTTCAAAAATAATAAAAAGAAGAAAGAGAATTGAACAAAGAGAAAAATGTCATTATGTTTCCATTTTGACTCTTTCAGGAAAGTAAGGTTGTGAAGCATAGTTCTACCACAGAGATTTGTGACAAGGTCTTGGTTCTCTGCTGCTCTCAGTTATGCCATCACTTTCTCTGGGGTTAGGAAGGTGCAGGTATTTGAAAGGTATTTGAAATCCTGTCTCAAAGTCATCCTAGTTATGGAAAGTAGTGGCAAAATATGGATTGCTTTTGACATATCTCATCCAGACTATTATTTCACTACAGTAAGGAGCCTACACTCTGATTTACATGTTTCTTCTCTGTCTCTCAGCCCAACTTCTTTGCCCTGGCTGTATTGGTTATTTTCCTTTTGTTATCTGTTTGTCATCCTTTTTTTCCTCACTCTTCTGTCCTTATAGTCCATTTCCTGTGTGTTTGACTATCATTTCAGTCTTGCCCTTCACTATTCATGTCAAGCCAATTGAACTTACGTATATTGCCAGCACTACTAGATTTGCCTCTAATAAGAAAAGAAAAAAAAAAGTGAATGCAGTAAACCAAAGGTTTTCGTATTAACATGGCAAGTACTTGACTATTTTGTCTTTTAACTGCTGATGAGCAAACAGTTCCCAGTTTACAAGCTGCTTAATCTGTTTGATGTATCCATTGCAACATCAGTGCTTTGTCTGTGCTCCTCTTTTGGTGTTCCTGTCTTTCTATTGAACTGTTGCCAGATACAACTCGTATGCCTGAAAACATGGAAAGAACTGATGGAATAATTGTGTTTCTTTTTCCCTGGAAATTGTTCAGTCAGTCTTTGGTTCAACAGCTTCTGTGTTGTTTTTATAGCTGTCCTGTCTGGTGCTTAACACTGCCATGAGAGCAGGGAAAGGTCAGATGCTGCAGGACCTCCTTGTGAACCTGCTTTGCATCTCATGAATATGAAGCTTTTAAAACTAGCTAAGAGCTTTGTGGGAACAACTAGAGAATGATAAGATCTCTGAATTCAGCTGAATAACAGTAGAGCTGCAACACTGTTATTTTTAGGCTTTATATAGGCAGATGCAGGTTTTTGTAACCCATTTTGAATTATTGGTGGTAATAGAATATTATGTGTTACTACCTAATATATAATCCTTAAAGTTCCCTTAAGCATGTTTCTAATTAGATAATATCTCTCAGAAAGTCAGTGTTGGCATTATGACAAGTCATGTACTTCTAAACATGGTGCCATTCATGTCTTGTTGGTTGTACATAGCCCCTGCTATTTACTGGATAACAATGAGCACCTCAGAACTAATTGCAAAGCTGGCATGCATTACAGATGTATTAAAAACAGAGTGTATTTTTTTTTCTTCCTCCCAACTATCTGTACTTAACTCATAACAAAATGTCTTGGTTATCCAAAAAGATCTTTGTATGCTTCTCCTGAATAAAGTACTTTGACAATGTGAAGCTGTATAAGCAGTGTGATGTAATCTTGTACAGCCCTCAGGACAAAAAGAAATATGTAATTCTCAGTCTTCTAATAGTGTAAATACAGTAGAAGGGGAAAATATGAGGGTTGAGTGTAAAGTTATAGCAGGTGTTTTATAGCTTGTACATGCAGCAATTTCAAAGCGTATGAAGGCAAGTAAGGTCCCCATGGGTTCAGTGAGCTTTAGGTTAAATCTTAAACATTAATAGGTCTTAGATCTGAGTTAAGACTAAGAAATGAAGAAAGAATCCAGAAGAAACCTAACAGTCAAAAGTTCTGGAGTTCTGTGTTTGTATTTTGCTAACTATGATCAGCAAATATTGATGAATAATCTGAGGACTGATGGGGATGGCTGCTTTGGCTGCTGGTGGTGTTTGAATAAGAACTGCTGTCTTGTAATTCAAAGTGAACAAATATTAGAATTGCATCACATGTCTTTTAAGTGTTTGTGGGTGTCATGACTTCCATAATGCATAAAACTGCAAGGAAAATAAGTTGTGCTTTTTGAACAGCAAGATTTAAAATTTCACTGTTGGCTTTCACTGTTTTTTAGGATATTTTCTTTTAAGGAGTTTTGCTTTTAATATAAATGAGTAATTGTTTTACATTTTCAAAGGAATAATAATGACATTGTTGCATTCAAGATAGTTCGGAATTTAGGAATGCGACTTTTATTTTAAGGTTGCATGGGATCTCCCAAAGGCATTTCACTTTTGACCTTTAGATGAAATAAATGGATGTTCACTTTTTGTAGAATGGATGGAGTCTTCTGGTGGTGTGTAAAGGCATTTCTTATTTAGCACAAAGTCAAGCTTTATGTGGAGAATTAGATATACAGATTAAGCACCAGCTAAAATCCAGTAATGCCAATATAATGCCAATCTTGTTCTCACCCTAAATAAGTTTGCATCCTTAGATACAATTTGCTAATGTGAATCTGTGTTACTAGTTCTTTAAGCCTTTAGTTTCTGTGCTTCTAATTTTCTGTTCGTAATTTCCTGGCAGTAGAGACACCTGTTTGTCTACATGTGTGTAAAAGGCCAAGCTTTGTTTCTTCAGAAGTCTGGGGGGCCTGCCATGTGTGTTAGCACACACATTTGTTAGCAGGTATATCTAGTTTTCATCGTAGAGCAGTTTTGATTGCAATTAGCAGGAAATAGAGGCTAAGATTATGACTTCTGTATTACATGGATTGTAAAATATGTCTTCATGTTACTATGGTACTTACAACATGTTAGTTCTTCCAACTCTTCCTCAAGAGACTGTATGTGCAGCAGTTTTGTGTGGTATTACCTTTTTAAATAAATCCCTGTGCCATAGTTGGATTTCAAATATTAGAAAAGGCAAAGTCAAAAAACCCGCTGCCCACTGGAAGCAGAAGGTGGAGATTTATTGTGATGCTCTGTGGATCCTCTGGCAACATGTCCCTGGCTGCAAAGCAACCTGTTTTAAGTGCAGAACTAGCCAGCTGGAGCAGGCTGAGGGCTTACCACAGGGCTGTCCAGCTTTCCAGCAGTAGGATATGCTGAAAAGAGGCGATGAAGGCTTCCCTCGGCAGCTGTGAGAGCTGCACTGTGCAGCAGTACCTGTTTGAAGCCCGTTCCTGAAGAAAGGCTGCAAACTCAGCAGTGCTACCTGAGGTCTCTGTCTGCATTGAGGTTGCGCTTGAACAGTATGTGCCGCACAGAGGAAGCATCAACATTGTTTCCAGTTATTTACCGTACATACAAAGTAGGTCAAAGAGGCACTTGGTTTAGATGAAACAACTGCAATACTTGCCAGCCCTCTTCCTCTCCATCATCCCCCTCTGCTGGACCTGCATAGCTTGGGGAAAAAGTCAAGACAAATTACAGAGGAAAGCATTAATCACTGTCCTGGAGCCAGCTGCTTCGAATCCCAGGTGGCATGGGGCAGAGAGTATGGCACTTCTGTACTGAAGCAGAGTGCATTTACTTTTTTGGGCTAGCTATAAAAGGATTTCAGTATTTAAATGGAGTGTTGCTCGGTTAAATTATATATATATATACATATTCACATACATATATGTTTATATATATATGTATGTGTATATGTATGTATATGTATACAGATAAACTTAGGTCCAAACTGAATCTTGCACAAGCAAGATTGTTGATGGAGCAACAGTACCTTTGGGCCTGCTATGGTATGTCATGGAAGCCAGGCTTTTTGAAGAGCAGCTGCTTCTAAAACTTAGAGAAGACTGAGCCCTGAATGGGCTGAGTTGATGCAAACGAGTGCTTTCTTTCACTGAGCCTCCTCACCCCTGTAGCTTGAGCCCCTCTTTGTAATCGAAAGAATTGCAGAGAAAGTTAAAACTTACAGGCTGCAATAATGCCTGCAGAGTTGCTTTTGTAGGTGAAAGATGGCTCCAGCTGATGAGCCCAAAGAAGATGCCTTTGTGCAGGCTCAGGTCTTTGCTGCTTTCCTCTGGCTTTTTGTGCTCTTTTCTTCCTTTGCCTCTGGCTGCTTGTTCAGTAGATGCACTCTTTAGTGCAGTGAGCTCTCTGTACTGCTTCCTTGTAGTCACTCAGCTCCTGTGGTGTGACGGGAAAGGATTCTTAGCAATCTTGCTGTCACCAGTGTATCAAATGTGGAAACAAGAGGGAGAGGGGTATTTCTTTTCCCAGTCTCCTCCTCAGCAATGAAAGTAAGATGGATGGAGCACCCTGAGCAGCAGCTGTGTCTACTAAGTGGGTTTGGCTAGGCACCGGTTCCAGCCTTCACTGGTAAGGACACAGAAAGAGGTCTTTGTCCTGGTTATTTGCACTGTGGGCTTGAATTAACGTGCATGATTTTGTCTAATGGCCAGTGAAGTTTTGATCTTGAAAAGCTGTGTGGATACTTCTGTGCAAATGTTTGGGCTGCATTTAGCTTACAGGAAAGTGGAAGGGGGAATTTATTTGTAATAAATAAATTCTCACCAACTTTTTTTCAATTACAGGCATATGAATTTGGGGAGGATTCTTACTTTACTTTCAACTGAGTATGCCTGTTCTAGAATAACCAGGTAGAAACTTGGAGAAAACAGCAGAGTTTCCTGTTCCCTGCATGGTGGGGGGAGACGGGGAGAACAAAACATGACCTCCCAGAGGTGGTGTCGATCGGCGTGAATCAGATGCACGCAAAATACAATTTCCTGTTCGACAGAAGCAGTGAGTTCAGCGACTGCCCTCTCTGTTGGCTGCAGAAAAAAACATTCTTGAGCTCTTCCGAGTATTTAACCCGTTGTCCAGTTACAGTTGTGAGAAATACAAAAAGCTTAGGGCCCATAAAAGGAGATAATTCGAAGTTAATGGAGGCAGCGCTATGTAGCACATAAATGGAATGCGAGCAGTCGTGTGGTTTACCCTTGTATTCTGCTCTATTAAATTATTCTAATCTGCCAGTTTAATTCCTGTCTGTGTTAAACAAAGCTTCACATGACATAACAGAAAAGCGCTTGTGTGTCTGCCTTGTTGCCTTGGTTCTTTCATAATACTGCAACTTTCTGTGAGCCTGAGGACAGTGAGATGAGCCTCAGCGTGGGCTGAAAAGCAGCAGATTGAATAGTTAAAAAGATTGAATAGCTAAAAAGTTTGAATAGCTAAAACTCAAGGGTTGATTAAAGGGTTGGCCAACATGCCCACCCCTGCTTCTGTTGTTATCCCTGATACATATTAACCTAAATTGGTTAAATACACTACTTGATTTATGAAGCACAAAATTGCTCCGGTGAGTGAAAGCTAACAAAGTCCGTGGAGGTAGGATATTTCACCACTCTGCTTTCTTGTTTTCAGTTAATAAGTTAGGACGTTAGTTACTGAAGTTAATATGGAGTGCAATGAATGAAAATGTCCATCTGAGTACATCTGAGGCAGGGACGAGAAGATCAAGTGAGTCATGATTGCCCCTATTGTTTAGGGCAGGTGGATTTTACAGCAGAGAATTCACATGTTAAAATCATATCTTTAAACATTTGAAACGGAGATTGGAGTGGGCACAGCTGTGCCCAGGTAGCCGTGGGCCATGATGTTGGGGATCACTGGAGTTTGGAGGCCCTTGTGTGCCCTCTCCTTGTGTGCTGCCTCCTCTGTGTTGTTTAGCATTAGGCTGCTGGAAGGCATAGGGCCTCTGTCTGCCCAGAGGTAAACCTGTTTTTAATCAGAGGGCTACCATATACCTGATATCAAAAAATGAGTGGTAAGGGATAGAAGTAAGCCTCTGTTGTGTCCTCTTGTCCCCCAAATGAGCATCCTGTTGCTGGTGTGGGGAGGAGGGTGGCACTGGGGACTCAGAGAAGGGAGGGGAAAATGACTGGTGATTGCGATGGTCCTGTAACCCTGTTTTTAGCCCTCCTGCTCCAGCTTCAACTGCTCCATTATTTTCCTACCTTTGTGCACACAGAGATGCACTTCATGCAGATCTCTGCAGTCCAGAGATGTCCCTCAAACCTTCCTGTCCCCAAACCCTCCCACTTGAGAGCTGGCCTTCCTCTTCCTCCTTACCAGCATCCCTCTGGTGCCCCAGCCAGATTCACCTCTCTTACCTAGCCCCAAATCCCTCACCACAGCAGGTTCCCTCATCCTAAACTCCCCCAGCTCTCAGTGTACAGGACCAGGGGCTCCTGATGCTGCATTCCTTCAATTCCACTTGATTTTGAGACTACTTTCTTCCCATGTCTCCTGTGTGTAACTCCCATCAGCTGCTGTACCAGCTGAGCATCACACCCTTTCCTCCCCCTTCTCCCCAAAGCCAGGTTCATATTTCTAGAGATTTTTGAAAAATAACCTACAATTGCCAGAGATCTGCCAAGACAGGACCATAATCGGAAAGCAAAGACAGTAGATTGTCTTTTAAGTATATATTTTCTTAGCCTTGTGCTGGTCCAGGGTGACTAATGCGTGAAAGACTGATGGTCAGATTCCATCATTGATCTGTTAATTGAAGATGGTTTTGCCTTAATCTCCTATATTGCAACATGGTTGATATGTGCGTCATGAAGTGTTTACTGTTGAAGATTACTGATGTTCGTCCAGGCTGCCTTGTGTATGCTCAGTTTTGAAGACTCCAGCACAATTGCTCCACTGTGAATTTTAGAAACATATGTTGAAGAATATATATATCTTCCATTGTCCATGTGTGCAGCTGCTAGCAAAAACTTCGTACTATCTCTTGAGGGAAAAAAAAAGAACGTGCTGTACCCATGTATGAGTCATGGTTCGTTTATTTTCTGTGAGAAATTTTAAATGTTCTATTGCATGACCTTTGTCATCTTTGTGTACTGTGGAAAAATATACCAAGCCAGGAATATCAATGAAAGTCTTCTCAATAACCAAAAACAGGCAAGTAACTTTCCATTGGACCTTTTTTTTCATGAAATGGATCTTCACTGTGGAACAAATGATGATGACTGCCTGAGAATTTACAAGCTAAATAAGCTTTGAGATCATACTAACTCCTTGACTAACCAGCATTCTCTGATCTTACATCAAAGGAATGGGGCTTTTTTCGCTTGGCAAACGGAGAAAGAAGCAAACATGTCTGTTTTTATGTTTTAAAATGAAAGCATTGTTTATTTTATACATTCATCATTTGTTAGTATGTGTAATGCATTAATTGCAAATGGTGGCTGCAGATACGGCCTGTCTGCTTGGTTCAGTACTGCACAGGGTAAAAAATAGCAAAGAAAATTAAAAAAAAAAAAAAAGCATACCTAGGCCTGAAGTGCAGCTATCCCATCTAGGACAAGGTGCATCTACCAGGTTCCTTTGCCCACATGGTTCAAGTAGCATTATTACCCAGCGAGTTGTGTAATGCAGCAAACATTTCTCACCCGCCTCCTTCCCCCTGGCATCTTGGATTCATTTTCATTGAGAGTTAATGTTTGGCTTGGTGCTAACCTAACAGCTTACTGCAGCTTGCCCTGTGGAGCCCAGCATGCCTCGTAATAGATTGGATACGCGTCCTTAGAATAAGAGGGGCAATGTGCCCGCTGTCCAGTGATATTTGTGGGGGTGGCAGAGAAATCAGAATGGACAGGCAATAAAATGCTCTTTCATTCACAATATTCGTGAAGCTTCATAATGCTGTTTTTGTGAGTACTTCATGAGTCTATCTCCTTGTGTTACTTTTTTGTTTTGTTGTGTTTTATTTAGTATCCTGTTTATTAACATACATTCTATAAAAATGAGCCCTAACATAAGGATACAGCATTTGCCTTAAGAAAACAGGAAAGTTAGAACAGCTTTTTAAAACAAAAAAGGATTAAATATCAAGGGAGTATTTTAGGGGTATTTTTCTCTTAAGTCAAATTTTATCCTGTGGGGAGAAACTGATAGAGATGATGAAAATGGTGATGAACTGTGAATTATGATTGATGATGATTGTAAATTATAGTTTTCATAATTTCCTAGAAAGAAAGAAGTAGAAAATAGTTGGAAGAATACAGCTGAAGAAGATTCTCTTCAGTAGCCCCTGGAATGCTTATGTAAGATCCTACTGTAAGCAAAATCAAACAATTAAAGACAACATGTGATACCTTTAAGAAAGGGAAGCAGCATAAACAGTTTGGCCACAATGGAAACAAGGAAACAAGCAAAAATTAAAAACAAACAAACAAACAAACAAAAAAACACTGAAACATAATAGGAAACTAAATGAGGGCTTCAATGAAGAGATGAGTGGATTGAAGTTCATTATCCAGAAAATATCAGTGAGACCAAATTGCTAAGAATCATTGCTAGTAAGTAACATGGGCATGCATGGGCAAACTTGGAAAGGTCAGAATGAGATAAAATGAATGAGAGCACTATCAAGAGAAATTATTAAATGTGCTTGTAAGCAGTAAGAGAAAACCACAGGCAAGAATTTGCCTGTTGGTAATTGGAGAAGAAAACCTCCTGATGAGTGAGGCGTATGTGTTCAGGTGGTTAACCCATCAGCAGGAATCTGAGCTAACTTAGGGAAGGAGCAGGCTAGAAACTACTTAATTTAGATGGATATTTTAAAATTAATCGACCCTGGTGACTCAGGCTCATGGCAGCACTCTGTCTAGTTTGTTTAAGCTGCACTGCCTTGAGACAAAGCCATCTTGCTCTGTCCTGCCCCTTCCCACTTGCAGGAGCTTACTCCCACTCTTGAACTCTGCCCATTCCTCTGCTGCCGTGGGGGTTCATCCAGTTACATGGCAGAGCAAATTAGGGATTTGATCTGGCTCAAAACCAGCGAATTTTAAAAAAAATCCTTTGCAGTTATTTTTTTTCAGAAATGAGCTTCACCAACCCAGTCTGCTGCACGCTTGTGCTGCTGGCTGGAGGGGATCAGTGGGATGTCTGCTTTTGATGGCTATGGTGGCTTCAAGCGTTGGTGGACCTACAGCATTACCTCATGGACCCAAGGCTTAACACAGAGCCTGTAAGAGCTATGGAAGTGTAGTTCTCTCTGAGATGAGAGGAAAGAGAAAAGACACAGGGTTTGAGGTATATAAAAAGCTGTTGAGAATTGGGTAGGAAGAAATCTCTCTGTTCTGTAAGTGAGAGAAGGAGTCATTACATTGCCAGGAGAGGGATTCAGGTTGGGCATTAAATGGGCAAGTTTTCAGATAATGACAATGAGGAACAGGTATAGTTCATCCTTCCTTGAGACAGCAGCCTTAAGAGCTTCTTGGGTTTTCTTTTCAGATACTATTTTTATTTATTTATTTATTTATTTAGCTTACAGAGGAAACATGGTGCTTAACTGCTAATGCACAGCAGCAGAAATTCAACATGTGATATCCTCAGAGAAATTTTATTTTGCTTCAGAGGAACTGAAAGACTGCTGGGCACCATGTCTTGTTTTATAGCTGTTCCAAACATTGCAAACTCAGTTGCAGTGTCTATCAGTGCACACTTGGAAAACTAATCAAACCTATTTGTATGTTATATTCATATGTTTCTTTGCTTCCCATCTCATCCTTTGTACGATGTAAGAGGGCAGTTGTTTTTTTTTTTGTTTTGTTTGTTTGTTTGTTTTTTGTTTTTAGTTTAAAGACAGCTTTGTGAGATGGTTTTAAGTAATTTTGGGCAAGATTTTACATTCAAGCAACAATTTTCTGTCATCTTCAACCCTGCCTGATGTTGCTTAATCTCATTTAGCCTGGAGTAATGATGTACAGGGAAATAGAAAAATGGCTTTGTTTGAGTGGACCTCAAACTGAATGAAAATAAATGTACAAAAGGTTTAGAGGATCCTTTTAAGGCTGTACACCAGATGTAAAGCCCAGATGCCTGTTCCTCCTGACCTTTAGTTTACTTTTTTTTTTTTTTTTTTTTTATCTTAGCAAAAGAAAAGCAGAGACAAAAAAAAAGTTTTTAATTAAGAAAAAAACATCAGCAAGGGTCTTCTTTCATAGGAGAAACAAGAAGTTTTAAAAAAGTGCTTCATAGAAAGATCTTACTTCTGTTTGATGCTATTCTTTTTTAATAGCTAAATTTACCATTCTCCCAGATCCTTCATATTGCCCTTAACTGTGGGTTCTTAATCACTGTAAGACTGAACGTGCATGGAGTTAGGAGGAAGTTGTTAAAAACTGCAGTGAGCACAGCTGAACTGGGTGAGGACCTGTTGTGGAATAGAAAGAAGCCTGATGGCACTTGAGAGGTCTGTGGGACCATAGGGATTTTTTTTGTAGGTAGACGGATATATTGTTAATATGCTGGTCAATGTCGAGGAAAAGTCCAGTGTCTTTAAAAAGGCTCTTTCCTCAACCCTCTAGCTTGCCCTCCCACATAACGCAGCTTCTCAGTTCTGCTGTTTTTTTGTTCTTTTTTTTTTTACACAAAGCATACGTACTGGGGCAGTTAGTTGAGAAGACAGAGCCAATATATTGTTCTCTTAATTTACTTAGCATATGACCTTGCATGTATCTGTGGTTTACATTAAATTACATGAGCCATGGATTTAGTATTTCTGGGCATTTTTTAAGCAAATATTTGTTACAGAGATAATGCTTCCACTACTGGGAAAAGGAAGACCCTATTGTTACAGTGACATGTCTTTGTAATTTGAGATTACTTAGTTCTATTCAGAGCTTAGGCTTTATGTGTGTAATTATAATAGTAAAAAAACAGATCCTTGATACTCTAAAACACAAACAGTTCAGTAGAGGGATGCAAAAAGTTATTTTATTTTTAGTGGTTTTCCTTATTACTTAGAAGCCCTAAAGTTGAAATGTTACCCTGTATTCCTCCCTATGTACAATTTACAGAGGTCTGAGGTGCTGATTCATGAAATAAAGTCAGGCTGAGATGGATTTTGGATGGCAAAATATGTGAGCAGTTGAGGGTTAAGATCGAGTGGCAGCCCTGTGTGTGTCCACACACCCAGGTTAGAAGAGCCAGGGGTGAGTAGGGAGACCTCTTTACAACATGCCTTCTCTTTTTGGTCCACAGTGTTGACCCAGTTTTAATTTTCAGCTGAGTGCTGACCCACTGGGGGGATACAATACATGTGCAATACATGCTAGGCCTGGGAAGGTGCTTTATTTCGTCTGCTAGTCCAGTTAATCATGGTCAAAGGGATTTTTTTTTTTTCTCTGATGACTTCACTGAATTCTCTTGTCATTGAATTTTGTTGGTACCTGTAGCGTATGCATGTTTAAAATAAATTTAACAATCTTAATGTGTGTTGCTAGAATGACTGCAGAGCTCATCCCATTTGCTTTGCAAATGAAGGAGCTCATGCCAAGCCTGCACTCTGAAGCTGCTATGCTAAGGAGCATTAATGAGATCCATGCTGTTTTTTCTTAGGAACACGTTATCTCTTATCTTTGTAAACCATGTAAAATAAACTTTATGGAGAGTGATTTGTTCTGAATACTGTTTCAGTAAATTGGTGATAATATAGTCAGACCATCTGTTTGTCTCATAAGTGCAATGGGAGCTTACCTGATTTGTGATTTTGGGGGAATTCCTTGAAATTAAATGTATGGAGTATGAAGGTTCACAAAATGAATGCACATTTTTGCTTAAAATGAAATCTTCCATCAGCATGACTTAGCTGGTCAAATGAAATTCTAGCATCCTCAATAAAAAGAATACATTAGTACTTATTTTTCTCATTTTGATTCCTAAATTTGTTATTGTGATTCCTTCAGTAATGAAATATAAATGTGCTACATAGTTTGGAAGTGTACTGTAGTACACTTCCAAACTATGTATTCATGTAACCTGGTGATGACTGCGGTGTTAACAGAAACTGTTCTCAGGCAGCTCTCCTAAAGGTTGGGTTGAAACACTGCATCAGCAAACGTTAACAGACCATATTTAAGAAAATTTCACAGTGTCAGTTGAACCAACATAGAGTTTCAGAGTGTCAGTGTTTCAGTGTTTCAACATAGAGCGTCAGAGTTTTACAACATTTCCTGTTTTCAGTGCTTTGTAATTGTAATATAATTTCTTCTGGTTTGGAGGGGAGATTAAATCATTTTTGAAAATTGAAACTACGTGAATAGTCAGCTGGTTTTGCTTGAAAGTGAAAATATTAAGTGAAATAGAATAGGCTTGTATTTTGAAGTGAAAATATACTGGCAAGTACTCCATAATTCAGTGCAGTCATTTAAAAGCAGTTGTTCAACATACACCTGTAAAATGCTATTTGTTTCTAGGTAAGAGCAAAGACTGTAGAAAATCCATTTCTGTAGTAATCTGTTTCTATAATCCACTTCTCTAATACAATAAATACTGCTTTTCTAAATCACCGAAGTACCTTTCAAGAATTCTTAAGCTAGTGCACGTGGCTGGCATTTATTTTTCTATAGCCATCTTATTATGGGATATGCACTTAGAGGAGTTATTATAAACAAAATAAAATATTTGATACCCGAATGTCTAACATACTGCCACCATTTATTTAGAATAAACAAGTACAACTCAAAATCAAGTCTGATAATCCTTCATTAGAGGCACATGTGACTCTCCTTAAGCATGCATGAAGCTGCTCTTCTGACTTATACTTACTTTGCTTTTTATACCTCATCATACTCCTGTGCAAGGGTGCCTTTTCTCTACTTGATAGGTGTTTGAAATCAGTTTACCACGTCTTGCAGTATAAAGGTGGCTGATCTCAAAGAACAAAATGTTTTTTGCCTGAGGTAGTGCTGTGGTTCAACATCCTGCTCCAGCAAAAGTCTGCCCAGGGAAGGAACTTTTGGGCCAGTCTTAGGGGCTCCCTCTGCTCTTTATTCCCTCTTGGGCTGAGTCTCAAACCACGCAGGAGTTTATTGCCAATAGGGCACACAGTCCTATTGTGAGAGAGATGAAATTGTACTTATGTGCAGTGCGCAAAGTGCAGAGCAGTTTCTGTATCATACTGCAAATTAC
Source organism: Aythya ferina (assembly GCF_964211825.1). Lineage (NCBI taxonomy): Eukaryota > Metazoa > Chordata > Aves > Anseriformes > Anatidae > Aythya > Aythya ferina. The sequence continues at coordinate 61,932,144 of NC_140296.1, forward strand.
TTTGAGAATGGGAACACAATCTAAACAGCAGGCTCAGGAATTCCCTGTGCATTATCCAGGTGAGCAGCCTTAAATTTGCTTTGCTAGACAAGCTCTTTCCACTTCATGTTCATCTCCTTCATGTTCTGTCCAAGTCTTGTCATAGCACTCAGTTAAATAGCGTGGACCCACACCCAACTACTAATGATGCTGCATGCCTTTGAAAGGTGTAACAAATAGGTCATACTACTGTACAGTAAGCTATACAATAAAATAATGTCTCCAGGGACTTGTCTGTGAGATGAAAGTCTTCACACAGGACAGGCTTAGTCAGGGCACACCACAAATTGCCAGGAGCAGGGCTGGGGTGTGAGCTGGCAGTGTCTCCGTTGCACACCCAGACCCACAAGGCACTTCATGTGTGTGCCTGCATAGCACTGTGTGTGTGGGGGGAGTGGTTCAAGGGGAGGGAGTTCTGTGGAGACCCTCCTTGCTCTGACTGTATGGTACGGATGCCATGAACACCATACAGGCTAACCAGCTGCCAAGGCATACCTTAGCTACACGGACACATTAAAGTCAAAGAAGCTAACCTGGGGATTCCTCAGAGAAGAGCAACTTCAACTATTGTCAGCCAGTTTGGTCTGTCCTTAAACTTTTCACCGCCAGCAGTATCTTTAGGTCAGCTTTCTACTGCCAGTGGTGTCTTCTGGTCGGAAATGATCAAAAGCTTCCCATTCCTTTGCACATTTTTGTTAAAGCCTGTTTGAAGTTTGCTTGTGATTCAAGTATTTAAGAAGTTTTGGGGCAGGTTGCACGTATATTAGAAGTAGCACTAGAAACAGAAAAGGACAAAAGGATTTACAAGGAGAGAAGAAAATGCATAAGTCAAGGTTCCTTCTGACCTGTACATTAAAATAAACCATGTGGTATTTGAAGTTAGTCACCATCATTAAGAGGAATGCACGTTTATGTAGGTAAGACTGAAATATTCCAATACCTCTAATTCTTATGATTCATCACTCCTCCACAATGATTTAAAAATTCTGGAAAAAAGAGAGAAGACCATTTAGAAGGTTTGCAAAGATAAAAGTCAGATGCCTTCTTCTTTACAAAATGGTGACACATAGCCATCTAAAAGGAAGGAAGGATGTGAAAAATAAGACCAAAGGAAGAAGGCTGCTATCCTAATGAGTATAACAGAAAATGCTGTGGTGCTAATTTCCTAAAGTTTCCATCTTCCCACAGAAGCTATTTTTGTATAGAGTTTTTCCACAGGATGAAATGGTGATTCCATGATCTAGAAAGTGATATGAGTTACTGTTACATCAGGCGTTGATTTGGGAAGTGTAAAGGCATTCATATTTTTAATATGTGTCCATTTCAAGAAGATTATTGCAATACACTTCGTGATGACATGCTCCTGAGCTAAAAACAAAAAATATTTGTTGTTGTTGTTGTTGTTGTTGCACCTGACATTACTGTTTTTACCCAAACAACTCTTAACTTTCGTTGTGGCATTTTGGATCTTTTCAGAAAGTCTTCCATTGTGGAGACACAAGATGACTTCATAACTTGCTGTTTTTAAGGGAAAATGTAAATTTTTTCAGATCAGAAATGAAACTGCTATGTTAACTGCATACTCATTAGGAATAAGTAGCAAAGACAGGAGGCTACAATGGAGGTTAGAGAATTTTATGGTGTTCTTGCTTGATGCATGGCCATTTGGAGTGCCTCTTCAGTTCTTAAAGCTCTTTGACTTGGAAAATTATACAAAATCTAATCATATTATTGCATAAACGGAAGACCAAATTTCTGCTCCTCCACCCAAATATAAATGAGCAACATGATTTTTCAAAATTGTTGGATACTTCAGAGTTTCTGATCATATTGCTGGATCATGTAGTGGGTGCAGCACTCTGTCAAAAGAATCTGCTGCAATGATTTGGATCTGTATAGTACTCTGCAATTTCCAAAATTATGAAGCTTATTTTGATTTGTACAGAGGAAATACTAATATTAACGCTAATGCTATTGCTAAACAAAGCTTTGCCAATGTTTTCCAGTTTTCCAATAGCATTTCTCATGACTTTTTTCTTTTTTAGACTTGAAATCTCTAAGAATTGTGCCTCTCCAGCAATCTTCTCATTCAGCATCTCAAAGCTTGTTAGATGTTCAGAACCCCCCAAAGGCCTTTTGACTCACATAGCTTATTTGGCATCACTGTTGTCTCTTTTTTTGAGGAATTGTGGCAAGGAGTCAGATACTATGGGTGCATATCAAAAGAAACCAGCCATCTCTTCTTTCAGCCTGGGCACATTTTCAGTTTTACCAAACAGTATTCATGCTCATAACCATTCTGCTGCTGTGTATGGCTTGTAAATCTTTGTGGGGTATGTTTGTTCGGGGAGGTACTGTGGGATGAGCATGTTTGTGACTAGAGATGCTTGGATTTGAAATTCTCTCAAATACTCTCAATTAAAAATTAGTTCTGTCTTGTTTAGTTGTAGTTGAATGAAAAGCCAGGTACAATAAAATTGCAATGTATGAGCTTGGCTGTGTTCCTGCAGAGATGTCTGCAGGTTCTGGAATCTCAACGTCTTTCTTCTTCTCCTGGGCAACCCATCACTGTTCTTCGTACCACTGTGTCAACCAGAACTCCTAATCCCACATCTCTACGCTTTTTCCTCCTTTCCTTTCTCCACTGCTGGAGTGCTCCGAGTAGTGCCAGTCTATGTTGATGCTCTAGATGTCATGCTGGACAAAGAAATGAGAGAAGGGTTAAAAACCCATAGTTAGGTTTTGTAGGTGGGAGCACTTTTGCTCCACACATTTCCTGGGCTTCCAGTTTTCTTCATGGGTAATGATAGAGATGTAAACTCTTCCATTTCTGATGATTCTGAGAACTACTGCAGGCTTCATAGGTTCATTATTAAAAGCCTGTTAAATAAAGTAACTTCTGTTTCTTTCTAGCACTATATACAACTTGGATGAAATGTTTTGTCTTTATCTTAATAGGGTACTTTGTAACCCAAATTATTTTACTTGAAGATCAAATAAACTGTTAGAGACAGGGAACAATAAATATTGTAAAAATATAATATAAATAAATGCCTCATTTAAAGAGAGCACCAGTGAAATTAAGGGACTAAATCTCTTGTAAAATTTTTGCTTACATTAACTCAGGTTAAAATATGCTTATGATAACTTTATCAAACAGACCGAATCTGCCCTAAAAGCTTGAATTATTTCATATTTGACTTCTTTTTGTTGTTTCAACTTCTGAGTTACATCAGTTAGACAAATGATCCGTGAGCAAATCCAAACGGAGTTACCATTATCTGTGTGCATGAAATGTGAGCTGGGCTCCAAACAACTGTGACTGTATCTTAAAAAGATTTTTGTTTGTTTGTTTACTAATTATCCTCTAGTTGCTTTGAAATTTGTCAATTTTTGATCTTTAGGTTACGGATTTCCAATCTATAAGACAGTCAAGACGGATGACACTTTTAATTAAAAAACAAAACAAAAAAGCAACTAGAAGGTTTTCATGAACTCACATAAATGCAGCCTAAAGAAGAGTGCCAAAAACCAAATGACCCCGGGTAGTCGTGAATATTTGTGACACATCTTTAAGGCACTAGTCACAAATTTAAGGTTATGTGTGGGCAACATTGATTCCCTTTCAGTTAATGAACCACTTTTACTAAGTAGATGTAGAGCTTTTGAGAATGTCAGTTTTCTTTTAACTCTTTGTGTGGTGTAAATATGTGGTTGTTTTTTTTTTTTGTTGTTTGCCTTTTTTTTTTTTAGAAGTGTTATTTGGATGTGTGGTTTAAAGTGTGGTCTGTTCTAGGGAATGATTTGGGAATACATCTGGCGCATTAAGGATGTTGCCATGAGAATGACATGTTCTGAACTTTGAGTTTTAGTACGACTTTTGCAGATGTGCTGGCATTGAAAGGCGGTCTCGTGATGTGGCTTTGGGTGGTTTTGCTTACATTTATCACTTTTATTCCTGTTTTTTTGAGGACACTTGTTACTCAAAATTGTCAATATTTGCATGTCTAGTAGCGGAACCGTTAAGCTGAACATTTTTTAATTAGTTAATCGTAGTCAGAATGTTCTGAAACAGCCAGACTAATTTATAGCTTGTAAACAGCTTTTCTCCTGGCACTGAAATGTCAGTGAAATACTGTAGATCACAAGGATATATACAAAAGGATGCAAACTCAGGTTTTCACAATTAGAAAATTTTGGTTTTTTTTAATCAAAATTACAAATTCTGTGTTCGGCTAGTGCTGCCCATGACATGTCTTCCAGAGTTATTCACGGGCTGGGAAGTCTCTAGCAAAGAGCACTGGGAAACTCGTTCTCAACATCCACAGGAGTGCCCGGAAATTTGCAAGTTATGGCATGAAGCCAGGTTGGTAATGCCAATGTGTATGATCATTTCTGACAAACTAGAAGCCTATCAAAGCTTGCAGTCACATTACAATTGACTACTGCAGACAATTCTGCTCTTTGGAAATTAAATGAAGTTGGTCAAGCTATTCTGAAAAAAAAAAAAAAAAAGAGAGAGAACACCATGTCTTACAAACCAATGTTGAAAGGGGTTATGAAGAGAAGTCATATAGGTTTAGAAAATGGGAAGTAACTATCAAATTTGTTCAAGAAAAATTTAGACCAGCTTAACTTTAGAGATGCTTTCAACCTTTCACTACTACCACTGAAAATGGAAGTATCTTTGTTAGTAAGTGGAAGTTACACTCTTGGAAAAGGAATTATGATCAATAATATTTCATTTAAAAGGTAAACTCAGGGGACCTCCATCTTTTTCTAATACAATGGCATGCAGTAGCTCATAAATACATCAGTTTAACAAATTATCTAAGCGCCTGGTATAACTAAAGTGCTGCAGAAGCCTACATTAGTTTTACATCAGACTGATATAAAGCACAGGTCCTCAATGGTTCAGTTGCTGGTTCTGCTTGCATCACCTTGCCCCTCAATTGCGGCACCATTTTTTGGATTGACCTTAGCATGAAGTTACCTCAAGAAGCTAGAATAGGCCATTAAGAAAATGAGGGAAAACGCCACTGTATTTAGTCCTCATGCAGTTTAGTTCCAGGATGAATTTGATGCATGTCAGTGGCAATGCAAAAGTGGGGATAGGACTGTAGGAAGGAGAGGACAAACCTGTGGCAGGTCCCACCAAGACTGTATTCCATGGCATTAGCTATCAATAACCACCCTTTCAGTGAGTCGTGGGAGGAATAATCTTTCTTGTGTGCTGCGTGTTGTCCTTTGGGTACCTTGAGCCTCCTACTGGGAGGATATTTTTTGGAAGAGCTCTGGAATTTACACTTTGCCCTTTTCTGTAGTAACCCATGTTTATTAATTTCTTATATATATTTGACAAATAATGAGATCTTTAGTGCTTATTAGTGCATTTACTGGATGGATGAGCTTACTCGCCTGTATTTGTTTTTTAATTCTAAATAACGTGCAAAGCTCTTGAAGCCTATTTGAGTCTGCTTGCTTGTCAGTGGAAGAAATCTTATTGCTGAACATGGCTTCTTTTTACTGTTTTTAAATAAACTACTCACAAAATATTTACAGCTCTATGTCAATCTTCATCAATGTTTGCAGTCCTCCTGACCTTTACATGTGGAATGCAGGTTAGGCAAATGTTTAATTATACTCAGCTGTAGCTTTTCCATCACTCAGGAAGTTGCCACAGAAAAGAATGGATTCTCTTCTATATCACGTTATTTCCGTTTCTGCATTAAAAACTATTTATTTTTATTTTTGTACTCAGTTAGTTCATCATTCTTGTAAACTGTCAGATATTAAACACTTTCCTGGTTGCTCATGAAGTAGGTTTATTTACTGAATGCAGTCAGCAACTGAAGTGGTACAATAAAAATTACGTTGCATGTTTTATAGGAGGAAAATAAATAAATTTTTGTCAACTTCCTGTCTAGGCAACAAAGAAACATAAAAGAAAGAGAGGTCTGACAAGTTTGTTTCCTTTTGCGTCTGACAAATGTTGCACACTAAATATTTCCTATCTCTATTTTGCTCTACTGTGGTCCTGTTCCAACATTCAAATTTTTACTGAAACTGGATTTCAAATGTGGATTTTGAAAAATGTAATTTCGAGAAAACTGTGTCTGTTTTTCATTTGGGCCAGACAAGTAAATTAGAGTACACATGGCTAGTACTGATTTTTTCTTGTGGCTAGGTTTTAAAAATGTTGAAGGACTACCCATTGACTAGCCACATTGCTCAAATTGAGTTCAACAGCAGAAAAAGAAAAAAAGTAAGGTCTTTGAAAATTATTCTAGACTAGTCTTGAATTCCTGATTTTGAGACAAAATTATCTTTAATGTATGCAGTTATTTACAGTTATTTACAGTCTAGGTGCAGTTATCATGCACCTAGAATTTTGCAATCCAATAGCAAGTGAAAACATTTTCTGGAATTAAGACCTGATTTGTATAGAAAAACTGATGAAAAGCTACTGGTGTATTGTGAAGAGAGAAAGCAGTACATAGTCAATGATATCCTTAAAAGGAGGAAAAGATAGAATTGATTGGCCTGTTAAGGTGCAAAGGAAAAAAAACTCCCAATTATGGATTTTTAGGAGTCCAAACAGAGGTCTGGCTGATGATTTGTTGCAAAAATATTAATTTAGCTGAACTGAAGTTATAACTTTAAGCTTTAGAGAAGATGACCTGGTAGATGTTGATTAGCGGTTTGTTAACATAGTGGAGAAAAATGCATGTAATAAACACCTGGTCCTGCTTGCAGTCCAGAATTTGTGGTAGGATTATAATACAAATACCCCTAAAATAGATTTCACTTCAGGAAATTTATTAGGAAATGATGTTCCAATTTTAAGTCCGCTTGCTATAGAACTGGCTGTCCACAACAACTGGCTGAAATCTTTCACTGTAGGAATTAAAAGCATCTTTTTATTGTAGCAGTGGTTTTGTTATAGGATGAACCTATTTGGAAGAGCTTTTAGATCTGTGTGGAAAAAAAGGTGGGTTTATAAAATGAAATTTTGTGTATGTGTATATTTTGGCTGGCTGCTAAGCAGACTAAACATGCTGCATGCATTTGAAATCCAGTGTTTGACAAGGATGTTGGAACTGCTGTGGTTACTGCTGCTGTTTCCAGAATACCTTTTGGTTCTTAAAAGGTATTAATTGCTCATTAGCAATCTTATGACTCTTTGTTGAGTCTGCCGTCCAGAGTGAGGCTACCACTGTCACTTCTTCACAGTGTTACTGAGACTAGTGAGCTAACCCCCTATCTAGAAGAAAAGAGACTTAATGTGTTTTCTTAATGAAGTCTTCTAGACTGTTCTGATAATTTATGCAATAAAAATTGCATGCAGTCTAGTAGGTTTTGATAGCCTTCAAATATTCTAGCAGACTGTCCTCTTTCGATTTTACTCACAAATTATATATGCTTGCACTATTCCATGGAGGTCAGTAGGGATTTCCCTTAAGGCTTTCCTTTTAGAAGCTGTGGAATTTCACAAGTAGGGGCAAATCTTGTTTGCTGCACAGGATGCTGCACCTCTTGTGAAATGGGGCTGTGTGGGATCTCTCCTCCGTGCAGGTTTAGCCACAGTTTCAGGGAGCAACTGCATGAGTTGTCTGCTCCTGGAGCAATCTGTCTGTCCTGAGAAAAAGGGCGTAGAGCCCTTACTGGTACTTGGACTTGGAGCTGGGCCATGGACATGTACATGAAGCTAAGTCTTTTCAGGAGTCACACAGAATCAGACTCAGGAGTGGGGAGAGGTAAAGGATAAGAAACTGGTTATAGTGAGTAGAGGACTTAGAAGGTGAAAATAGATGCCATTCATGCAGTATATGGGATGTGGAGGCAGGAGGCCTCCTGGGCAAGGAGTGTGGTTCCCTGGCAAACCTGCACATGCATATAACCTTCCCTGGTGAAAACTGGAGTTGCGTAAGTTAAAACACAGTACTTATAGCCCACACAAAGGAAAGCCATGCTCAGGCAGGGGCATTTGTTTAAAACACAGGTCTTTATCTGTACTGGACTGTAGGTCACCTGGGTTCATCCTCAGGGCCCAGGCCTAGAGGCTCAGGAGTTTTTCTTCCTGGGCCTTTCTCCCATTCTTCAGTGCCTATCCCCACCAGGAGGATTTCGCCTCTCTGTTTATTTAGTCTAGGCAACCGGTAGCCAAGGGAGAAGCCCTCCACTCCCCAGTGCTGTACTGTTTTCAAGTTGTTACTTTCAAATCTATTTGTTTATGTTGATGTCCGTGTTTATCAGCTAACGGAAGGGAAAGCACCGCTCACCAACTCACTGTAAACATTTGCAAAATTGCTCTACTGGCTTCCTGCACATCCTTCCTCCCCCGACATGTCTCCTTGGCCTTGAGGTTTACAGAAAAGCCTGGAGATGGGTAGGGTCGCTGAAGGTGGCATCTCCACTGCATACTCACCCTTTCTCCACCATCCCTGATGTAATCAGGCATTGTAGGTGCCAGGAGAGTACTGGTTATAAAAGTGAAAGCCCAGCAATAGCTCTGGACAGACACATGGCCCAAAGGGAGGTCACCTTTCCCTCAAGGTAGCGGCTGAAAGGGGAACAGCCTTAACAGGATGCCCACCTCGCATGTCATGGACCACCAGGCACATCGTTCTGTCCCTGTGCAGCGCCTTCACTGCTCACGTGGATGTGCAAAGACACATGGGCTCTGAGGGTTTTTTGGTGTCCTGCAAACCACCATGATCAATGAAAACACAAGTGAGGATGCTGGGTGGTTATGAAGGATGCCTTCTCTCCATTGGAGGTGTTCTGCCACACAGGAGGTTGGCCTGTAGCCACATGGCTGCAGAGGTGGCACTTCTGCAGCACAATTTTCTGTCCTTCCTGCAAGACTTGTTTGTTTAAGTTAGCAATATGGGGTATGGGAGCTTCTCATCTGTATCTCCTGGCTCAACTTTGCCTCTTCACAAAGTAGAAGAGTAGGATGGGAATTATAGGCAGTGGTTGCCATAACTGAATTAAGAGAGGATCATGCCTTTTGGAATGTGTTCCTGGAAATGCTTTTCACTGAATAGAAGGTAGTCCCAGATTATACTCTAATTCTCAGCTGCCGATGAAGAACAGTGACTGTTGTACCAAAGGATCCACCTACTCTTGTGTGCTACTGAAACCTGGAATATTTTTCACTTCTTTGAAGATATAACTAAAAATGGAGTTCTTAAATAGGAAAAGGGTACAAAAACAACTGGATAGACAGTAGTCCCTTGGTAAATACAGTAGTCTCTGTTTGCTGGAGGCTAAACAATATCTGGTAGTCTGTGGATTTAGATCTGCTTGTACGTTTACTGATGGACGGGTTTGTATTATAACGATAATGAGATTAGTTAGTATTTGCATTAGTTAGTATTCTGCACAGTTTGAGCTGTGCAGAACAGAGTGGCATAAGGTGATATTTTGAAAACTTTACTAAATAAGCAAATACCTTGATTCTTGTCAGAGCTTCCTGTAAAGGATTTTAGTTTGAGGAAATGTTTGCTTTAAATGTCATTTTTGTCCAAATATGGAACAACAGGAATAGCTTTATATTTCCTGTGAACTGACTGGAAGCCCCCAGGATTTGCATTGCTTTGTGAAAATGATGTTCACAGCAGCAGCAGGAAAGTCGTGTTCACAGAGCAGCTTTCAGGGGACTCCCATGACCCTACCTCCAGGACAGACCATTGGGGAATTTGGAAAGGAATGTCAGAAATGAGGTCCCTGTGATGAAACATTTCAGATCCAGAAATCTGGGATTCATTTGACTAAGATGTGACTGTTCATTTATTACAGCTTTTTACTGAGTACTTCTACCAATGCTAATTTAAAAAATAAATATTTTCTGAAATAATTGTATTAAGTATTAAAAAAAAAAAAAAAGAGACAATATTTTTTGAGTGGCCAAAATACACTGGAGATCTCTGATAAGTATCTGTGGTCTGTCTGCAGTTTTTGTGTGAACATCCTGAAGGATTCTGGTAACACTAAAAACAACAACAACAAAACAAATACAGCCTCTGGCCAAACAGAAGAAAAACTTGCCAAAATCTACAAACAGCCCCTCATGTCCCAAAAGCAATAAAGAATTTATTTCCAACTATATTATATAGAGATTTATTTGTAGAGAACCAGTTTTGTGAAACTTGTAAGAGGATTTTAAATAAAACCAAAGTTGAATTGTTGTAAATATTTCAAATTTCATTGTCCATGATGATACTTCAGACAGTAAATTCTCATTTCTTTCAGTTATATGCCAGTTTGGGTGAGACTTGCTTAAAGTTTCCCTCAGATTAAAAGTGGTACTTGCCTGATGCATTGACAACGGCAGTGCCACAGTTTTCCACTGTGTACGATTGTTACAGGACATTTCTTATCTAGTCTAAAGCTATTCCTAGAAGATGTGTTAGGAGAACAACTCTGCATTAACAGAGAGCAAGTGGGGACCACTTCTGTTTTTTTCTGTCCTACCCATGTACATCAACGTACATCCAAGGGAGGTCTTCAGCAGTATGAGAATTTTAATTCTTCTTATGCATGCAAGGTTTAATGAGTCTACAGAAACTGGGTTGCACTTATTACTGTTGCTTAAACCTAGGCATCTAGAACCATGCGAGAGACTTATCAGACATGGCAGATACTACCTGGGACTGAGGGGAGAGCTGTTGCCACCTGGCTTGGAATCTGGAGGCAGGTGGGATACCACAGGACATCGTGAATGGCACTATTCTACTGTGCTCTATGAATACTGGATTTACAGAAAATAGAAATGACACAACCAAGGATTTTAAATAGCTACTACATGACAGAAACTTTCAGTTACTGCTGACTAGAGCTGAACTTAATTTGGAGACCTAGAGGTGGAAAGCTGTAAAACCAATAAGCCATCCCTTGGTTCAAGGAATTCCCAGAACAGTCGTAATAGTAGTCCGTCCTTGATATGCTGGGTAACAAAAATGGACATGAAGATAAGTTGCCAAGTTTTTAGGTTGTTTGTGGTTTTTTTTTGACTTTGAAGAGAAGGAAAGAGACGGAAAGACTGGACATTATAAATATTATAACATTATAAAATCATAAAATATCCTCTTCTCTCTATTATTTATCTGTCTAGTGATATCTGAAATAGGTGTCTTTACAACTGAAATGAGAGCTGTCCTGCATTTCTGTTCTCTGCTTTAAGTCCTGAAAGTGAAGGCATGACAAGCGTTCCTCTTCCTGAACCATTTTGTGGGTTGAAGTTCATCTGTCAGTCCAGGACAGTTGGCTTCCTACTAACTCCTGAAAAGGGCAGACTTCCACTGTTTAGGCATATGATCAAGGCCAGTCTTTTAGCACAGACATCGCCAAAAAGCAGCTACCCCTGTCACAGCAGAGCGTATGGGAATAACTGAGTTAGTGACTGCACCAAGTCACCACTCTCTCTCAGCACTTTTGACAAAGCTTGAACTGCTAAATCCCCTGTGTGTGAATCTTCCTCTGCTTGCCCACAGTACTTTTCTAATGCTTATGCCAAGGTTTCCATTGATGAAATATACTTAGAATAAGTAGGCAAACAGATACCATGCTAATTATCAGTTAAAGCTAATTGTCATCAAAGTAATATGTTGTATAATTAACTTCAAGCTAGCCTTACAAGTTGATTCATTCTGAAGTGAAATTTTCTGTTCAGATGCTACAATTAAACTGACTGTTTTTCTGATGACAAAAGAGGATACATCCCAATCTACATTGCAACAATTGCTCCATTTCAAACACTAATGAAGGAAAAGTATAACCTTTAAAAATGAAAAGCTGGTAGATTTTGATCAGGATTGGGTGAGTTTGTCAGCAAGTTGGTGATTTGATGAAAAATACGACTTTAGAATTGGTGAAATAAAAAATGTAAACCATATTCAAGGAATAAAACAGTAAAAGAAATTATTAAGAATAACAATTTTTTAAAAAGAAATCAGAGACATTTTTGAGAAATGCTTTAATAGTGCACTTTGACTTGTTTGATTTTTCATCATTTGCTAAGAGCAAAGAAAATATACCTGGACTCAGAAAGGAGTTGCTTTTTCATTATGGTATTTCCTTGAATTTTGAAGATACCCGTGTTCAGTGTAGTCAGGGGGTTTTGAGTACCTGCTTGACAGCCTGCACTTGGGATATCTACTCTCACACTGCTGTAGTGTGGTTCCATACCCAGCTGTTGTGGAGGCAGGATGAAAGCAGGTGAAAATGCCTTTATACTCCACTGCTTTGCACATTGAGGAAGATGCTCAGGTTCCCATCTCCGATCTAATAAGATTTCAATGTGCCATGTGAAATGAAATTATTTCAGTGGAAAAAGGGGGGTCAGTCTTGCCTTTGAAATGCTCCACAGCACATCATGTTTCTTGTTCTTCTGAGAGAAATGAACTCAACCCTCTGAGGCAGGAGGTAATGTATAGCACAACTTTTAAGTCTGGGTCAAATACTTCATGCAAAGCTCTGTTTTGAAGGAGGAATATGACTTTGAGGTGTGGTAGTTCTGTGTTAGTGTTTTTGTTGTTGTTGTTGTTTGTTTGTTTGTTTGTTTGTTGTTGTTGTTTTTTTGTTTGTTTTTTGTTTTTTTTTTGTTTGTTTGTTTTTCCCCTTAATTATGGCAAGGAAGAATTGTGTTCTTATAATGAACAGTCGGTTTGCTTTGTGAAAATCCTAGGAAAAAACGTAGGCAGGAAAAAAAATCATTTTCTTCCACAGACTTTCTATCAACCAGGAGATCAATACATAAATTAACCTTACAAATATAATATTTCAACATGTACTTGTAGCTAACACTTATATTAATACTGATCCATACCTTATCACTGTAGTCTGTAAAGACCTAGAAGTTCATAAGTTAGACATTTAGGTCCTTTTTAATAGATTAAATTGGATGTTTCTTGCAAATATTTTTATCCTTTTGTATAAATACAGTATGGTGAGATAAAGAAACAATGAAGCTTTTCATCCTGCTATATTTATTTCAGAAAAAAAAAAAAAAAGAAAAAAAAAAAAGAGGAGAAGGAGTTTATACTCTTCAAGTATAGCAACCTGTTTCCAAAATCTAAAATAAATCTAAATCTAACATTACAGGGACAAATAAGACATTCTTTCTTTTCTTGTTATCCTTTTTGTTCTAGCTAGATGCAACTCAGAAGTTGTAGCAATGTGATTTTTTTTTGAAGTTGTTAATGGACTGAAAAATCAGTTAAGAAAAATATTTTATCTGAGTGTTGCAGTTAACTGATTAGTAGTGATTTCCTCTGATGATATTTTACATACAAAAAGAACAGTTCAGCTAATTCAGTGCAGTTCTATCCAAAGGGTAAACATGGGAATAGTAATGCAGCTAGGGAGCTATTTTGACATTCTGAAGAGAAGAAAATATGTGAAGAATTTGAGATAAGTATCCTGCTGTTGGCATCACTTCCCTGTTCCCGTATTTGGTGGGATGTGAAACTGAAGACATCTATTGATCCAGTTCTTTTGTCAGCTACATGAGCTGTACATATGTGTGCGCAGGTAGAAGTGCAGTCTTTGCTATGTAGAGATAAATCTCTGCTGTGATTAAGATAGCACAGGGGAGGAAAGATTGTCTGGTGGGAGGAGGTTGAGCTGTCACTTGAAGCTGTCACAGAAACATCCCACTGACATAACCAAAATTGGTGTTTGAACTGGGAATTGGTGCTAGGATGCAGTCCAAATTGGGATTTGAACTAAAGCAAAGCAGACAGGGAAATCTTTACTATTCTCATCAGAAAACATGATCAGTGTAACGTCTAAACACAAAATGACATTTTATAATGAATAAATTATGAGATGAAATAAGTATTTTTGCTTGTTGAAGCATTTCAGATATGAATTAGAAACGGTGAATAGTCCCAGAATTTTAACATCTGTGCTAGCCTCATTGGTCACCTGTTCACAAGGTTTTCAATCACTGGCAAGACATTGCATTTTGGTATAGGGGAAGTGACTATGTGCCCTGGAATGCGATTTTCAACACAAATAACGTTGAGTAAACAGTGAGAAACATATCGGGTATCTGCCTTATACCTGTGGTGTACAATGCAAGACTGGAACTAGACTGAGGCCAATGCAATTGGCCTGTGCCTGCAGGAAACTCAACCAAGGCTGGGCTGATATTGTGGGATGGGAAACTGCATTCTGTCGTGAAAAAAACACTTGTGCGAGAAAGACGAGTGTCCAGGAACCAGCTCTGCCTTTGTGCCCTTTGGGTGCTCTCTGCAGCCTCCAGACACGGGGCATTTCCAAATATGGCCGCCGTCTCCCTCGTAGGCTGCTACTCTGGCTGTTTGTATTGTTCCTGTACGTGTTCCAAGCAATAGTCCTCGACTGCCAGGAAAGTAGCTGGACGGGGAAAAATAGACCAAAATGCGAAAGTCTGTAGTCTGACAGATGTGTTAGAAACGGAATTGCAGAGCAGAGTTTCTCCCATCCGCTGCAGGAAGTTTCAGCAGTGCTGCTTTCAGGGCTGAGCACCCCTGAGGCCTGAGTAGGCAGGGGCTGGGCTGGGTGCTTTTAGGGCTTTCCTTTAGCATGATAGTAAACAAATGTCTCTCCTTTAGGCAAATATTCAGTCTGCATGAAGCACGTTCCCACACGTGATGTTAAAATGGCATAATCTTTTTTGTAGTTTTATACTGATTTGCTAGCGTGATTCACAAAGCTTATCAGTTGCAGACAGTCTGGGAGGAAGAAACAGAACGGAAATGCTTGTCAAAAAATAAAGCAATTTGTACTGCTAAAATGAGCTTGTGCTTCTGGGCTAACTGGTATTTTGTGGGAGGAGTAAGAAGAATGAATGCCACCAAATATTATCTAACAGGCTAGCCTGAGCTGCAAGGGAGCTGTGGCTGTTTGAAACCTGCTAGCTGGCCATGCAGAGTAGGTGCATCTGGCAAAGATCTTTGGGTCAATCTAATTAACTGCTACACAAGGAATAAAGACCCTTCCTTTTCAGTGCCTCCCCCACTACGCATTATACTTCCTGCACAGCACCATTCCTTCTCTGTTTTTTTCACTTGGAGGACAGCAGTGATTGCTCCAAGCTCCATGCGGTTCCTGGAGAAGACACTGTTTCAAAGAGGATGCCTAGGAGATAGGACAAGAATATTTTTCCCATCTCTAGCCATGTGTGGTGGGAAATCACAAACTGGATTCTTCATATTAGACTTGTTCTAAATCAGAACAATTTCAAGTAAGAGTAATAATTTGCATAGTTTCATCTCACTTACCTTGAGATGATTATCATTTTTCCTTCAGGATGAAGTTTCACATTTAGGACTTGATTGTGCAAGGTTCATAAGTCATTCCTAAATGAGCTTCAGAAATGCAGATCTCCATGTTCACTGTTCAGAAGATACTCAGATAAATTACAATACTTTTTGAGGAATTAGGAGATATTATAATTCTCCATCCCTGTAGCCCTCTGTATCCCTTAGCCCTCTAATTGTCTGTGTGTGTACACTTCGCTCTCCATTTTTACCCTTGTTCTCATATGTAGCCCATACTTGCTTATTTCGGTCTCTCCTGCTTTGTCCTCCAAGGTGTGATTCATTGACATTGAAAGCAAACATCCGAAATAGGTGAGATGAATCCCAGCCCAGAAATGCCTGTTTCTTACTGTCAAATAAAGGGAGACTGCAGTGAATAGATGTTTGTAAGCACAGTAGGTCAAATTAACACAAATCCTTATTCCTGTACCTGCTATAAACATCTTGTTCTCCCAGTTTCCCACCTCATTACTTAAATGCCCCTTTGACCTCCTTAAACTGACATTTGATCCATAAGCTTTTTCCAGTCTGTGCCTCCCATCTTCCCAGATGACCAGGAGGAAAAAGTTCATACTTCTTCCTAGCATATGCAGAATCTTGTCACATCCTTTAGATTCAAAAATAGGCATTGGTAGCTGCAGATAATGTTATCCAGTAGAGATTGTCATTGTTAGCCAATCTTCCATCTGTTTATAAAGGTTACAGTCAGTAACAGTAGGAGATGATGCTACTGTAAAATAAACATGGAATTTTGGAGTACAGGTGGCGTGCTCTGGCATAGTAGGTTACAGCACTTGACTGCAAATAGGACGTTATGCAGCTGTGCCTCCTGATGCTCTGTACTTTTTTACCTTATGTTTTTCTAAACTGAGGCTTAAGAAACAGGAAAAATGGAATATAATGAAGTCATTTTGGGGAGCACAAAAGGAGACCTGAAAGCACAAATCCATTCTTCTGGCCATGCCAGATTTAAGAACAAAACCCAACTGAAAATAAATAGCAACATACCTTTTTCTAAAATGGTGCATGTTAAATAACAGGCTGAAGGAAATATGAGGGGATTAACTTGAAAACAGATGTTTATAATGATACAATGACGTATTTTAATTGCATTCCCAGATGCAATTAAAACAGACTTCTTCTGAATTTAAGGGATGTGTTGATACAACTGATAACATTCTACATGATGCTGGAGGAGGAAGTATGAGCTGCAGGCATGCGTCCTCCAGCTGTGATCTCATCAGGTCTGAAAAACTAAGAGAGGTTGTATAGGGTCAGTTCTTGAAATGGGAGGCCCAATGCTTTTCTGGGCAAAACCATGTACTGCAAGAAGTGAAGTTGATTATTCAGAGAGTGGCACTTTTCCCTACTGGTCAGTACTGAGTTGGCGTTGTAGCATGTGTTGGCATTGTTTTCAGATCCAATTGTCTTTCTACAGTATAATGTAAGAGAAAAATAGGAATATTGTTGCTTTATATGAATGTGGAGAAAATTTAACATCAAACAACAAACTCAGCAGATCTACATATATATATATATAAAGATAGCATCAAAAGCAACAAATGCTTCAGGAGCTGGTATTTTAGTTTTATTGGACAGCCTTTAGTAATTTTATTTTAAGCATTAAAACCCAAGTTCTCTTTGATGCTTTGCTTTAAAAGTAAATGTACTTAAAAAGTGTTACTGTATTATCAAACTTTCCTGAGTGAGAATGTTTATTGGTCTCTTTCCAAATTTAGAACAGTTTGGGTGCATTTGCTCTGACTTCCCAGCAGCACTGAGGTCCCTGTAGCTTCTGTATTCCGTAGGCATGAAGGGATGGACGCTCAGCATCCTTGCTGAGAGCTCATTCTGGAGAGATGCTGCCCCTGACTGCTTCCAGTTAATGGCTTACTAGGACTAATGAAGTATCTCATGTGCATTAGTAGAATATTCAGGGATATACATTTTTGCTTGTTTTCCTCGTAGTTTGTTTCTGAGGGGCACAACAACTATAAAAGTGATAGACTGCCTGAGTTACTCACCAGCTGCTTCATGACTATGAGGAGGAGAAGTAGGGAGTAGTCCAGATGTACTTGAGAGTGCAGGAGTACTTTGGTAACACAGAGCAACCATAAGCTTTCACTTGGGCATCAGTTAATCTGACTTCTCTCATCTGTTACCAGCTTTCATGTTTTGCAAAAATATGAGCGTCTCTTCATGAGTATGTGATAGAAATCTCAACCATTTAATTATTATTGACTTAGAACAAACAAACAGACTTCCAAATCTCTCAAGTCTCTCTCTCTTGGCTTATATGAACAAAAGTGTGAAAGCTTTTAGTAGCATTTATTCTCATTGAGCTCCCATCCTCAAACATCTAAAGCAGGAGTCTCTCTCCCTTACTTCTGAGGGAAGTTACACTTTGGAGTATTTCAGGTGTTGAGATCAGCTGTCGGGACTAGCAGAGCCAGCTGCACAGTGCACCGCCCTTCCCTCCTGAGATGAAGACCCCCCTCTCCCAAATTCTCCTGTCCACCTGGCCTCCAGAATTTTACTTTACAGAATCCAGATAAATTTGGGAGTCTGTCAACATTTATGCTGAAGTACTGACATTTTCTGGAGGTAGAAGTTAACTGCATCTAGACTTTAGTTTATGTAGTGTAGAAACCCCATAAGGTACTGCTGTACTGAGAAAACAAAATCTTTCAGGAAAAGAATCTCTGCAGTATTGACTGGAAAGGAATTCAGACTGGCTATGCTTTTCTTTACTCATGTGTTTGCATACATTCTTCTGCTGCAGTGAATGTGCTTTTCCTAAATGGAAGATTTCCCATCATAATGACAATTACAGTTTGGCATTACAGAAAGCAAGAAAGGAGATCATCTGAAATGTAAAGTAGATGTAAGAAGGGACCAGAACCCTGGAGATAGTCATTGCCAGTCCAGTAAACATTAACAATTGTCTCCTTATCTAATGTTTAAGATTAGGAGCAGTTTACCCTTTTGAAGGCTGTGGTTTGGCTTGATTTTGTGAAGTATTTGCAGATGTGCTTGTTTAGATAGTGTACCATGGTAATTATACCAGTATTTTAATTTCCTTTAAAAACCTTTTTTTTTTTTTTCATATCTGAAGACTGCAAATCACTGATTAAAAAATTGAGTAAATCAATATCAAGATCTCAGAGTAAAGACCCAAAGGGTATAGACAATATTTTGCATCTTCAAAAAATAACCAAAGACTGTATTTTTCAGGTCTTCTGTTTTCTTCCTTAACTGTGGGAGATAAGTCATGAAATACAGTTTCCCCATTCCTTTCTCCTCAAAGCAATGACATGTATTTATAGAGATTAAGTATGCGTGCAGCCATTTATTGATGAACTGGTACTAAAGAGATGCTTCTAAGAAAGGATTGATTTTATTTAAAAAAATCTGTTGGGCTTTGAATGTATAAATGCAGAAGAATCCTAGAGGCAAGTTCAGAAGTTGTTTTGAATTGGGACTTGAGACTTTCATATTGTTAGATGGAGAATATGCATGTGTTCTGGAATAATGATTTATATTGAAAATGCTGGCCCCGAAATACAATGATTTAAAAGCAATACAGCATTTTTATTAATGAGTAAAAACTACAGCTTTTTTTTTTTTTTTTTTTTTTTTTTTACAAAATCGTCTTTGACTGTGACAGAATGTACGTCTGTATAAAGATAGCAAAGTACTGCATTGGGCTTAAGTGGACATTCCATGTGCTGACCACCCTGCTGATATCCCTGACTTGTTGCTGTATTTTTTGACTGTCACCCAGTTCAGACAATTAATCTTCTATTTCTGTTTTATTTTCAGGGTTGTTCCGGTTGTGGAAAATGTGACTGCAGTGGAGTAAAAGGGCAAAAGGTGAGTATGTCAGCTGTCTCTGCTTCATTATCTCTCTTACTTAAACCACACAGTGTATAATCTACTGGGCGGCAGGTCATCCGTGGGTTTCCCTGGGCATTTGTATCACCATAGAACATTGTCAGGCCCTTTAAGCAGTGTTTCCAAAATGCTGCCGCCTCAGTATCTGCAGTGGCAGGGGGCTGGAGGCTTGGGGTGGGAAATGCCTAATGCCATCACTGTTGGGTGAAGCCCCCAGCCTGGTGCTTAGCCATGCCCTCTCTCTGTCCCCACTGAGCGTGATGCTGACCCGTCAGCCTCACCTTTCTCGTGCCTCATCTTTCCCATGCCTCACCTCCAGACTTCCAGTGCAGATCTTGGTTTGACATTCTTGACCACCTTTGGGAGAGAGGTGAGCACCTCCATTCAGAAATGGTCCCCTCAGTGCTTTCCAGGAAGTCTGTGGGCTGTGATGCATCATAAGCAACATACCTTGACCAGGGGTCAGGTAACCCCAGAGGCAATGACATCCAGTAGGAAGAAGGAAGTTGATAATAAACTCAAATACAGAAAAATATTTCAGATCAAGGAAAAAAAAAATTTCCTTTTTTTTTTTTTTTTTTTAACAGAACCTTGCAAATCTGTTCATTCAGCTGTGCAAGCTCTTTCTGTGTATGAAACAAAAAATATGTATTAAAGGTTTCTTTTGAAGCAAATAGCAGTGAAGAAAAAATACAGTGTACTTAAACATTCCATGAATTCCCTCTGCAAGTTACCTACTTCAGTAAATATTGTAGACACTCAATCACTTTCCTTATCTCTTTCAATTTTGCTGTAGAGATTTTAATCTACACTATCTTTGGTTGTGCATGCACACGTACTGTATATCTACCATTACAAATGAGTGTAAACCAATGGTTTTATCATCCTGTGATTGCAGTGGGTACATTTTTCAAGGTAAGTTGTTTAGGTCACCCAAAGGAGTACTTAGAAGAGTGTTTTTTTCTTTAATTGTTGGCTTTTTTAATATGTAAATACACATCCAGTTTTCTACATTGTCTCATATGCGATAGCTACATATTTACAGATGAGGATTTTAAGAATGTTTGTTGGTGGCTTTTCTTTGGTGTTCTCCAAAACAGAGGAACGTAAGTGGCTTAATTAGAAAATAAAGCAGAGATAATTTTATTTGTAGCAGAACGTAGATTAATGTTCTGAGAAACATGAAATGTGTCAAGTTAGAAAACATCTTTAAGATGAAGTCTCCTTTTTTTTAATGACCAATTATTATCTGTTTAATAAAAGTCAGCCATCTATTAAAAACAAATAAGGCAAAAATTAGCTAAGGGTCTGGAACTCTGAAATTGTTCCTTAATATCTTGATCTTATTTTTCAGTTATAAGTACAAATGAATTGTAGAAACAGATAGATATTATATAACAACCCTCATGTTGAAAGCCATTAGTTTGCAGTTCATAGAGTATGCCAGCATCTTGTAACTAGATCATTTTAAAAAATGATAGTTTGGGGAAATAAAATGTAAAACACTTCAGTTGTTTCCATCTGTGTTCTGTGAGAACAAAAATATTGTTTTTGCACAGAGTTACATTGTTTAAAGGTAAATTGTTAAATGATAGTGTTTGTCACTCCAATTTTATGAGTACAAAAGCCAAATGGTCCGTACCAATTAGTACAAGACCTGAGAAGAGTCAATGAGATAACAGGAAAGCGCCGCCCTATGGTTCGTAACCCTTATACCCTCCCTGATGAGTAAAATCCCTTATGAGCACAAATAGTTCAGCGTTAGAGATTTAAAGGATGTCTTCTGGGCATGCCCACTGGATCCTGAAAGTTGGGATATTTTTACATTTGAATGGGAAGACCCAGAAACAGTCCATAAACAGCAATATAGATGGACTGTTTTGCATCAGGGATTCACTGAACCCCCTAATTTGTTTGGGCAAGAATTGGAAAAGATTTTAGAAACATTTCAGATTCCAGAAGGGGTGAAGTTGTTACAGTATGTAGATGATTTATTAACATCTGGGGTAGAAAAATCAGAAGTAAAAGAAGCCACAAACAAACTCCTGAATTTTTTAGGAAAACATGGATTAAGGGTACCTGAAGATAAAGTACAGTACGTAGAAAAAGAGGTTAGGTATTTGGGACATTTAGTCTCTGAGGGTAGATGAAGAATAAACCCTGGAAGGATTCAGGGAATTGTGCAACTTCCTCTCCCTAGAACAAAGAAGGAATTGAGAAAATTTTTAGGTTTAATTGGATATTGCAGACTGTGGATAGAGGCATATGCGCAGAAAACAAAGAAATTATATCTCAAATTACTGCACAAAGAATCCAATATAGTGAACTGGACTAAAGAGGAAAAAGTAGTGGAAAATTAAAAAAAAAAAAAAAAAAAAAAAAGATCTTATTACAGCACCAGTCTTAGCTCTTCCCGCCCTAAAGAAATAAATCTTTTTATAACTGTAAGTGAGGGTGCTGCTTTGGGGGTCTTAACCCAAGAGTGGGGAGATAAGAGGAAAGCTGTAGCGTATTTGCCTAAATTATTAGACCCCGTGTCCCAGGGATGGTCAGAATGCATTCAGGCAGTAGCAGCAACTGCCTTATTAGTAGAAGAGAGCAGGAAATTGACCTTTGGAGGACAACTGATTGTTGTTACCCCTCACCAACTGAAGACTGTTCTCACTCAGAAAGCAGGAAGGTGGCTGAAAGACTCCAAAATAATAAAATATGAAGCTATTCTAATTGAAAAGGATGATTTAACTATAACTACAGAACCTGTTTTGAATCCTGCCTTCTTCTTGTCAAAGGGAATTGAAGATCCAATGAATATGGAACATAAGTGCTTAGGTCTAATAAATTACCAGACAAAGATAAGATTAGATTTACAGGAGGTGCCCTTAGAGGAAGGGGAAATATTGTTTATAGATGGATCTTCTAGGGTAGTACAAAGGAGGCGATGCAATGGTTATGCCATCATTGAAGGAACAGATGGGAATGTTGAAGAAATGGCAAAACTGCCTAGTAATTGGTCAGCTCAAACTTGTGAATTATATGCATTAGATCAAACATTAAAGTTGTTAAAAGGAAACAGGAAACTATAAATACTGACTCACGATATGCATATGGGGTGGTACATACATTTGGAAAAAATTGGGAAGAAAGGGGCTTAGTAAACAGCAAGGGAAAGGAATTGGTCCATGAATAATTAATTAGACAGATTTTGGAAAATCTGTTACCACCAGAAGAGATTGCTGTGGTGCACGTGAAAGGACATCAAAAAGGAAACTCCCTACTTGAATGGGGAAGCAGAATTGCAGATGAAAAGGCTAAAGAATCAGCTTTGCAATGACAAGTAGAAGCGAAGCTGCTTCTTGTACCTGAAATAAAACCTCCACCTGAAAAGCAAATATTCAGTGAAAAAGAGGTAGAAGCCTTCAGGGAGTTAGGAGCGAAGGAGACTGAAGGACGGTGGATTCTCCCTGATGGGAGAGAAATGGTAAATAAATAATGAGGGAAATTTTAGCTGTTCTACATCAAGGAAGCCATTGGGGAGTCCAGGCATTGTGTGATGCTGTATTAAGAAAATATGTATGTATAGGCATGTATACCATAGATAAGTAGGTGTGTAATAGTTGCATAACATGCCAATGAGTGAATAAGAAGGTCTGCAGAAACAGCCTCTGGGTGGGCGGGAGCCAGGACTTCGACCTTTTCAAAGTATCCAAGTAGATTTTAACTGAATTACCTAAAGTAGGTAGATTTAAGTACTTGCTAGTATTAAGTGACCCTTTGCCAGGATGGGTAGAAGCTTTTCCTTCAGTATCAGCAACAGCTAGTGTGGTGATAAAGGTAATCCTGGAACAAATAATCCCTAGATATGGGGTTGTTGAAAATATAGACTCAGATCAAGGAAGTCATTTTACTTCATCTATTTTTCAAGAATTAACGATAACCTTAACAATGAAATGGGAGTTTCATACTCCATGGCATCCTTCCTTCTCCAGAAAAGTAGAACGAATGAATCAGACATTAGAGAAACATCTGTCAAAACAGGTTTTAGAGGCTAAGCTTCCCTGGACAAAACGTTTACCTTTTGCAGTTCTCAGAATTTGAACTGCTTCTAGAAAAGATGTAGGAGTTTCACCATATGAGATGTAGTTTGGGCTACTGTACCTGGGTAGAAGCAGTGAGATACCTACTTTTGAAAATAAAGATATTTTTCTTAAAAACTATATACTTGGATTATCTTCTTCCTTGGCACCTCTCAGGATTCGTGGACTTTTGGCTCAAACCCCACCTTGTACATTCCCTGTAAATTCATTCCATGCAGGAGATTGGGTCCTGATATGTACCTGGAGAGAATCAAAACTCCATCCTGAATGGGAAGGACCATTCCAAGTGCTACTAACCACTGAAACAGACATAAGAACTGCAGAAAAAGGTTGGAGTCACTATACTCGAGTGAAAGCATCCGTTGACCCTAGTACCTGGGAAGTTGTTCCTACAGAAGACTTGTTGGAAGTTAAAATCACAGAATCACAGAATTGTCTAGGTTGGAAGAGACATTAAGATCATTGAGTCCAACCTCTGACCTAACACTAACAAGTCCTCCACTAAACCATATCACTAAGTTCAACATCTAAACATCTTTTAAAGACCTCCAGGGATGGGGACTCCACCACTTCCCTTGGCAGCCCATTCCAATGCCTCACAACCCTCTCAGTGAAGAAGTTTTTCCTAATATCCAACCTAAAACACCCCTAGCACAACTTTAGCCTGTTTCCCCTCTCCCCCAGGCACGTGGGAGAATAGACCAACCTCCACTTCTCTACAGCCTCCTTTAATGAGCGATAATCAAAAAGAAAAAAATCAAAATCAAAAAGAAAAATCTCATAATAGACTCTGAGCAGGATAAAAGCTTACAATTGTAAACTAACCTTTTTATTTTCACAGGTAACCAGTAAATGTGACTTGAGATTGGGAAAAAGGACTGGACTATACAGAATTGGAGTGCCTCCGAGGCGTTTTTATTCTAGTAACAGTGTGCATCTTATTCTTTATATTGATAATTATTTGGAAACCTACGATTTAAAAATAATGACAGGGAGAGGTCAATTATTAATTTTTATTCTGGTGATTGTATGCCTCAAAGAAGGCCTTGGCCAGCTGGCAACATGGAAAAAGGAAGACCAGATAATAGGAGCAGCAGGATACCCTGTCAAGATGTAGGTGAACGTGACAAAAAACGAAATACCACAAAACATCACATTTTATGCTTGTGAGGTGTTAGCTTGTGGAGATTTAAATGCCCAACGACAATTAAGCAGTGAAAACAAGTATCTGTCCTGAATCTAAGACTAGTGGGCTGTATAAAGGACTCCTTTGCCCAGGATGGAGTAATGTATGGTGCATAACCACTTATAAAGGATGGACGTATACACCCAGTCCAAGTAATAGTTTAAAGGCATTAATGAGCCAGATTAACATATTTAAAGGAACTGTTCAGTCCAACTGTCACCCTCTACAATGTAATCCCATAACTATAACAATTAATAAGGCTGGTGGCCTTATTAACTGTACTTTCGGTCTCGGAGCAGATGTGAGTGGGAAAGACCCAACATCCAGATTTAGGATAGCTGTATGGGATCCACCCTCTATTGTCACCAAAGGTAGGGAGAAACGAGGAGAAAGCAAGAGGCCTTCTTCGAAATGAGGCAGTTGTGACAGTTAAATAAATAAAAGATCTTATGCAAACAATTGAGATTGAAACAGGGTATTGGAATGTGAATGCCTGGATAGAAAGGGTTAAATAAACTGTCCAGAGTCTCAACCATAGCAATTGCTATGCTTGTGCCTCAGGACGACCGATTTCCCAGATAGTGCCCTTCCCATTGGGGTGGACCAAGGACTCCCAGGGAATGCAATGTATGATTGCATTGTACCAAGAGAAGACTGCCTGGGGAAATGAGGCCTGTAAGTCTCTCTCTTTGTTATTCCCTTCCTTGTATGATAGCGATACCGGGGTTCCCCCTGTATTCTCCACAGCTGTAGGTAACCATACAGCTTGCCTCTCACGGCAGGGTGTGAGTGCTACCCAGCACCTGGGAGAGTTTGCCTTGCGTACAAGGACCTTGAATGCTACCAAGGACTTGATGGGAAACTACTCAAGACTGGAGATCCCTAGGGCAGATCTCTGGTGGTACTGTGGAGGAAAGATCTTATGGTCCACCCTACCATCTAATTGGGGAGGTACTTGTGCAGTTGTTCAATCAGCTATACCCCTCACCCTGGCATTTGAAAGACAAACAGCCGCTGGTTGTTGCATTATTCCCTGTGTAAGAGGACTAGTCCATCAGTTAATTGAAACTGCACTATTGAAACAAAATGACCGTGGAGCCACCACCTTACTAAGATACTATGATGATATTAGAGGAGATAGAAAGCAAAGAAAGTGAAGAAGAGGAAGATATCTGCCAAATTACACCTTAGAGAAAGTTTTGCAAAAATCACCAATTTATAAAGAAGAAAAGGGGGGAATTGTGGGAACAAAAATGTTTTTGCACAGAGTTACATTGTTTAAAGGTAAGGAATGTGGTATTGAAATATGCTTGCAGTGATAAGAAAGCTTAGTAGACGACCTTGTAAAATGCAGACAACTAGACTCCTTAGAGCAATTAGGTGAAAATAATGGTGTCAAGTCTCCGGCAACTGAAGGCCATGTATTGTCTGTGAAGCATTGGATAGGTTGTGAACCTGGATTACCCAATCAATGGGGTAACAGGGGAGGGTCCTGGGTGTTGAGAAATAAAGTATATAAACTGTGCTATGTGACTACCAGGTGTGCTTCTGCTTGTGTCCACCATTGCAATTGTGAATCAAATTGCTACTTCACTGAGATCCTTGCCTGAGCCTACGTTACTGGCCACAGAGTGTTTCTCACAGTTCCTGCCTTTGCTAGAGCTTCTCTTGCTGACATTTTCTATTTGCGTAGCTCAGAGACTCAGAGAGTCCTATTTCTTGAAAAGAAATAGGTGCTTGCCTAATATGATCAAAGCCAAAACAACCTCAGATTAATGTCGGTCATTTAAATATGTGGAAGAGTGTGGTGAGACACTGGAACAGGTTGCCCAGAAAGGTTGTGAATGCCCCTTCCGTGGAGGTGTTCAAGGCCAGGTTGGATGGGCCCTGGATAACCTGATCTAGTGGGTGGCATCCCTGTCTGTTGCAGGAGGGTTTCAACTCCGTGATCTTTAAGGTCCCTTCTAACCCAAGCCATTCTGTGGGAGTGTGGCCATGGGGGTCGACAAGCCCCATGGTTGGTGATAATATTGGACTCTTAATGATGAGGCCATGAGGAATGTAAAGAGTTTAGAAGGTACAAAGAAGGGTGATTCGGAGACACAATGCCATCTTGGGTTGCTTGTTCTCCAGCCATTAAGGCATGGAAGTTGCTGGGTGTTTGCTGTTGCTGGGCAAAGCTGTTGACCAATGAATAGTTAGTGGAAAAGTACTGCTGTGGGGCAAATGGTATAAGAAAGGAGCCTGTCCTCAATAAGTGAAGAAGTTATGCCCTCCATAAGAGAGAGAGCAAGTTACGTCCTCAATAGGAGAGAGTTGAAGTTATGTCATCAATAAAGTGGTAGCAGTTACTGATCCTGAAAGAACCATGTTGCCCGTGTGGTCTTTACGCTACACCATTCTATGATTCTATGCTATCAGTCTGTAGCAACAGAAGTCAGTAAATTCAAGATCTCATGCCAACTTGTCCAGCAAGTAAGTGTTAAATCTTGACATACTCTCAGACTATGTAGGGAAGATAATTTTAACAAAAGAGGCACCTGAACAAGTGAACAAATAGTTATGCCTAGAAAACCATATCCAATAAAATAGTTTGAAATTATTTTGAAATATATTTAAAGGTAACTTCATTCACATCAATATCTATTTAATCGTGCTTACTATGTTAACACTGTAAGTCTTTCAAACGTGTAGATTGGAGATCGAACTGAAAACTGCAATTTATTTAAAAATATCTCCCCCCCCCCTCCCCTTCCCCCCAGCCCTTGTTTTAGCCTACTGCAGGTTTGAGTGACAGTTCTTTACATCTAATGCCCATCTAGAATAAGGACAGATTGGTACCCAGTCCCAGTCCCGAAGAGAGGAGAAGTTGGTCAGGCAAAGCAAAGGAAGCATCCTTCCCAACTTCCTCTTTAATGTTTCTAGAAATGGCCTCTCCAGCCAGCACATTTGGATGTGAAATGTGTCTTTGGTAAATGTGGTTCCCATTAACACTCACATCAGTAGAGGTACCTGTTGCTTCAGAGATCTATGTGAATATTGTTCAATCAGACTGATTAGAAGGACTGATCCAAGCTAGGACCCAGGACATGAGAAGGCTGCCATGCCCAGCCCATAGTGGGACCCAAGGTGATCACATTAGAGAACATCTGCTCTCCACCTCTCACGTAGCCTCCTGCGTGGGAAGTACTCATCCATTCTGCCCTGCGCCATCCACAGCCAACAAATTGCCTGTGCTGGAAGCCCTTTTGATCTGGCTCCCATGTTGTGCAGAAGTGCACACACGCTGAAGGGCCCTTTCCAATCCACCCACACTCTTCAGCAATGTAACCACAGTAGTTTACTGCCGTGGGAGCTTAGGCAGCTGCGGAAGTGGGTGCTGGGTTTACCCTTTAATGCCTTAATCATTAACATCTGGAGATGTATTTCTTACCGTAGTGTGGGAAGAAGTTCCAGACCCTATGGTTTATGCTTGGAGGGTGGGTATTAATTAACATATATTTGATGAAGTAGTCGTATTAATGATCTCACCAGAAAAAGTGCTGAAAATAGTATTTGACTTAAAAGCTGTGAAATGCCCAAGGAATGTTACTCAACAAAATTACGGACATGGAAGAGTGAGTTATACTGCCATATTTTCGTCCCTCATTTGAGACTCTTTTCATCAATATGACCATTTGGATGGCCATATTTAGAATGCATTCAATATGTTCTCTCATTAGACTGTTTCCATGAAAATTACATCTCTATGCCAAACGCCTTTAAGATGACTCATAGTTCTTCAAGGGCATATAATTGACAAAGTTTAAAGTTTTTCATCTCTTTCAGAAAATCTCAGAAAGTGAGCATAATTGCAACAGATGGCTCTTATCCTATAAAGCCTTTATTATTACACTGAACATCAGGCTGTTATTTTAACTAATGTAATATCAAGCATCAACTTTTTGCAGAACAGAAGGTGCAGAAATTTTAGAATAACACTATATTGCTAAAATAATAAAGTAATAAATAATACCTTGATGTTTTCCATTAAATAGATTAACCTAAACCATCTTCAACTGTTTCCTCTTGCACTTTTTATTTGTCGGTCTACATATTAACTGTTCTTTCTGACCTCATTGAAGTGTGAGCTCTGTTTAAACTGATTAGACTTCTGAATGCTTGTCTACATTTTATTGGGTTACTCAGAAGTAGGCAGAAGCTATATTTTCTCTTTTATCCTAGCTAGACTTTGCGAACAATTTCAAGCAGCTGTGGAGATAAGAAATTCTATCCATTGAAGTGTATAGAAAAAGCAGGTTAAGCATTTAATTGCTATTTAGAACAAAGGCTGTATAGACTGGAGTAAAATTCCTTTTGTGTGACTGTTTTCAATAATTCATGCCCTCATTCATGAGTATTTACACTCATCTTAGTTCATACAGAAACATGCATAAGTAGAGGTAACACTGCATTTTTTCTGTCACTAACATAGAATTATTAATCTTCTAATGTTTAACAGTTAGAATGCCTTAGAGTACAAATTCTCATTCTTTACTGTAAATATCATATGAAGATTCCCTTGCCTCTGCATTACCCAATAAAATTTAAAGTCACAAGAATCTTAAATGTGATATTGTCCTTGCACACTGAGTAATGCATTAAAAACAAACAAACAAACAAAAAAAAAACACCTCTGTTAGGAAATTCTGAAAGAAAATAGAAGAGAATTAATTACTTATATAACTGTTACTCCCAAGGGGTTTTGTTTTAGGATGCAACAAAACTTGAGCAAATCAATTTGTACTGGTATTTTTTGTTTGCCTCATTCTGAGACTGTACGCATTATTATACCTACATAAAAATGACTTTTCTGTTTCCCTTGATGGATGCATCATTCCTGTGTGGATTGACCATGCTGCAGAAATGCATGCACTGGTTTATCTGGAGCCATATTGGGTCTGGAAACCAGGCAGTTCTCTTCCTGGCTTAGGTGAACAATCAGTAGGTCACCTTTGTGGCCCCAGTCAACAGCAGCAGCAACCGGTCTTTCCTCTCCTGCACTCTCTTTGTACAGTCTTAAAAGTCACCCAGGATTTCACTATCTGCAGGTGATATGGCTTTTCTAGTTACTCTCCGTAATGGAGAGTCAACTGTGCCCTTTTATTTTATTTTATTTTATTTTATTTTATTTTATTTTATTTTATTTTATTTTATTTTATTTTATTTTATTTTATTTTATTTTATTTTATTTTATTTTATTTTTTAAGTTAACCAGATTGTGAGGATCTTCAATGCTTTTCCTGTCATTTTGGGCATGAACAGATACAGCAAAAATATTTGTGATATTGACGAGTTAAATCAATAACCCTCTTCAGTCTCTTGCTGGAGAGAAGCTCAGGTAGTCAGTGAGCAGATCAACTCTATGTAGTTTGGGGTTTTATTTACAATATAGCAGATGGTAGCAGGTCTGGTCCTTTCATGCAGCAAGTCAGTAATCTGTGCTTTTCATGTTCAACCTATATTAACAGCATCAAGATCTTTTTTTTTTTTTTTTTTTTTTTTAACCAAGAATGTACATTTTAATGTTTTTCATCGTTTCATTGGCACTATATCCTGTAAATGCTTAATATTTGCTTTTCATCCCTTCCTCCATGGTTTTGCTGAGCGTTTCTGCATAAGTGACTGCTGTAGAAACGTTCCTCATTCACAGCACCTGCTCATGTCTGAGTTGGAGAGACTATGAGTGAAGACACCAAGGAAAGCAGAGCTAAGTTATACACCCTGGAGAGGGACCTAAAGTTGAAAGAGAGGTGGCAGGCAATGTGGGAGGAAATAATATGTTTTCTGTAGGGAAGGGACTAATAGATTACATGAAAATATCTATTCATTCTTGAAAGGGGGAAATCAGAAGATTATAATGAAATAAACAAAGATATTGATCAGCTGCAGATCTGATATACTTCAAGGAGACTTGTGGTTCATAAATATTTTTGAAAATCAGGCCATTATCACAACGTTTGTGCCAATTCAGCAGTGGCACTACTGTATTTTTATTGATTTACCCTTTCTCAGAGAAAAATAATCTTTTTAGTTCAAATCAAGGAAAAAGAACATCTATATTTCATAAAGAGAGCCCACAAACAAAGCTGCTATTCTTGAAAAGAACAAGCTGTCAAAAGACTGAATAATACTGAGTGAGATATGATAAGTATTGATAAGTACAGTTTCCCAGTTTGCAGGCCAAACTTTTAAGTGGCATCTGGATTCATCAGATTTTCTTTGTTTGAAATAGTTACTAGGAAGCGTTTGTACCATGTGCCCAAATGGGACTGAATTTCTCTGGCAAAGTTTTCTATATTGAGGTGTATAGATTAGTAGATTACCTGATGATTTTATCTCTATGGAAATAGTGCTATAAAAGCATATAACCCAGTAATACTGTGTGGCAGGCTGTGTTCATATTTAGTTTTCAGAGACAACTTCTAAAGGTTTTCACACAGTAATATTTCAGCTGGCATAATATAACTTTTTCAACAGCTGTTGCGAGATGCATATCTGTGCTTGTGAAGATGTTGGTAGAATAATCTCAGGCATTTCATCATGAAATAAAGCATACTCTATAGCTTCACAGTATTTGATTTTACATTAGTACAACTGTTGTTAGTGTATGTCTTCATTCTGGTTTCTTAAAGGATTACAGGGCTTTATCTTGATCTGAATCATGTAAGCCTCCAAAGAAGTCAGTAAAGTTTCCTAAATGGGATGTCAAAGTAAGTTCAGAAAAGACCTATAAAGTCTGCACTTCTCTGAAAGCCACATGTTCCGAAAGCAGAGCCACCCAGTGCCTCTGCAATATCCATGTGTAGTTTGGAATCATCCTAAATTTTAAATTTTGTCCGCGCAAAAAGAGTCATGCTTTTAGTGTCTACTGACAGCACAGGGATTACTAAAACTTTTGTATCGGTATGCAGGTGTTTTTTACTATCTGGTTATATGTGACTACACCTGCAGTCTGCTTCTGGTTTCTGTATATTCGTAAAATAGCCCATAACACGAATACTCCATCATGCAGACAGCATTCTGTGGGCCTGGGACAGCAAACGTCTGGGGAGCAGCAGTAGCTGCATTTTGTAGTTTACCCCTCAGGCTTCTTTAAATCATTCTTCCATTCAATTTATATTGTGTTTACTGGGGATCTTAGACCAAGCCAGCCAGTATAATTGGCGGCTCTGTGATATGTCAGTTCCCACACAAGAATTTAATCATACTTGATACATCTAATCTTGGATCATTTAATATATCTCTGCCTACATTTTCTCTGTAGCAGTATTTACAACAAGCAATCTTGTATGTATAATTGTTACTAGGGAACCACAGTAATCTCCTTAAGTCACTTGCTGGTCTTCCTGGCCAAGAGCAAGAAGTGGTTTGGTTGGTTTTGTGGTTTATTTTATCTTGTACTGGTGGTAGTTAATTGTTTGGTTCTATTAGCTCAGCCACCTCCTACTTCAGATTATAGAGCTACGTTTTCAGTGAGAGGTCATAATTTAGATTAGTCATTGGAAACAGCCAGCCATATGGTTTAAAGAAAAGGAGATCTAAATTCTCTTCAAGTTTGGGTTTTATTGAGAAAGGGTATCAAGACAAATTTCAAACAAAACACTAAAAAAAAAACCACTTCCATCAGGAGCAATAGCAAAACTTGTAGCCATATATGCTTCAAAGGAGATAGAGCAGTAGGAAACGTCATGAAAGTGGAATGTCCAAAGAGGAAATTTGAAGTAGCTGCTAAAAAGGTGATAATAAGGTACTTTATCACCCAAACAAATTCCTAACCAGCTGAAGAACCTCTTTAGTTTAACCACAGAAGAAGCTCATGTCACAGAGGGAGCAAGGACAGCTGAGAAAGCATTTTCAAGAGATGCTAAAACGATTTAAATTTTCTTTCAGGTAAACTGAGAAAGTTCACAGAGCAATGAGTAAATTGAGTTATAGACAAAACAGGAAAGAAAGTTAACTTAAATTATGAAAATAATTATTAGCTTTCAGTGACGGGTAAAGTCTTCTTATATATCATCTTACTATCAGAAGAAAAACAAAGTTAAGGTGAAGCCAAGGGGAAAGCAACTCAGATTCTTGTCTGGAAAATCATATTTCTATTCCTTAGAATATTTCAAGAGTAACTAGAATGGTAAAACCTACCCATAAATTTTGTAGCTCTTAAAGAAAGCATGTGGCAGCTTCCACTAAAGTTCAGCTGGAACATTTTTAAATGTTTTGATATGCCAACAAAAATAATTCTCACTGAGGCTTGTGTCAAAGATCACCATGTACAGTTAAAGTAAATACTGAGTTGACCAAGTGAGTGAGCACAGACACTGACATCAAACTGGATGTCTTCTCACTCTTTCCTCATTTGATGCTGTTGCTGACTATAAACTTATGAAAAAAAAAAAAAAGTAGTTGGTGGATAGTTAAAGCTTTGGGGCTTTTGCTGGAACAGTTTGATCAACTGCCAAGAGAAGGCTGAAAGGCAGCAGAACTGCAAAACAAATGGGTGTAAGTAGCAGGAAGGGAGCATAGGGACAGTAGGGCAGGAGTGGAGTCTTAAGTGCACTTAAGTGCACTCCTGATTCTGAAGTCAGGAGTTATTTGAAAAAATGAAAGAATACCGAGGGCTTGTATAGGATAGCAGTGAAGAGAGAAGTCATTGTTGCCCAGAAGTGCTGCTGCCAGCTGTATGCAGCACCTTTAATGGCATTTGTGAATTAAGGATGCAATTACAAATCTGCAACTCAGATTTCTTTTCTGTCTGCTACGGAGATGGAAGATGGCAATCCAACGGGGACACACACAGCCTTGGCAAAACTCTTATGAAGGGAATTCTTTAGGATGTTCTAGGTATCAAGTGCAATGTATTTACACCAGTACCAAGGCATGGGAGTTGAGGTATGCTTTTTACCTCAGAAAAAAAAAAAAAAAGAGAAAGGATAGTGGAAAAGTGAAAGTCTCTAAAGCTATGCAAAGTACAAGCCTCAGGCAGAAAAACTTTCATTCTGCCCTGCCTGTCACTGGGTACAACCAGATTAGGGGAAAGAGCAGTGAGCATCAGCGTTGCCACTGTGAGTGGTACCAAAGGGGAAGAGCTGGTCCATTTGAGTCACAGCCTCGGACCAGCTCTCACCAGGACAGATTCCTTGCTCCAGTGGCTGTTTTCCTGTGAGTTCCTCTGGGTGGCAGCAGTCGTACATCGCAGGTTTTTAAGTTTTCTGACATGCTGCCTTTTTTTTTTCTGACATCAGCCTTTTTTTTTTTTTTTTTTTTTTTGTCAAAAAGACAACCTTTAAGACACCTAAGCAGTACAGCAATTTCTGGTTGGCATTCACTGGCAAGTAACAACTGATTGATTATGCTTATGACCTCCATAGTGTCAAAATAAGGAAAATATCTGTTTTATATATTTGTTAGCGATTATTGCATCTTTGATAACTTAATTGGTTTAGGTTGCATTATGCTGAAGGTGCTACAGAAATTATATTGTGCTGTCTGTTCTCTAATGCTTCTGGTTGAGTCAAGAGGCTACAGGTTAAATTGAAGAAACATTGCATTACACTTTGAGGTATAGTGTTATCTGCCTTGTGGTCTTTTTGTGATAAAAACTCAGAAGCCAGAATATTTCCTCCAGCTTTTTTGGAAAGATATCTTACTTCTATGCAACTTGTAAAATGTTTAAAACTTTTGAAATGCCATTTCAAACCTAACCAAAAAAAAGTAGCTAGAATAGCACTGTCTAGAATAGCACTGTCTGTCATGTACTCTTTAAGATATGAGCTACTTCATTATGAGAACTTTATTGCAGTCTGTACTGTCTAGGACCAGCTGCCCATGTTTTTACTATTTATGGAAGAGATTATTTTCTGTAAATATGTCCATGTCAAACCTTTGGCAAGAGAATAAAACTCACATGTAACAACGTCAAATTTCATTCCAGGTCTAGGATGTGAACATTTCATTCCAGGTCTAGGATGTGAACAAAAATAAATTAGAAAAACCTGAAAAGTTCAAACCTTTTTTTTTTTTTTTTTCTGCTGTTTCATCTTTAAATGTGAGCCTTTAAACAATGCCAAATGCAAACAAATGCTAAATAATTTTCACTAATGAAGAAGGAAGGGTGTGGAGCATTTTTACCCCTTATTTTCATGGACCTTCAACAGTGGAAGTGACTTAACACAATGTGCAATAAAACAAAGGAAGAGTTACTCAGAAGTAATGAGTTCAACAGATGATTAGAAGGGGTGGGAAATATAGCACCCTTTTGATTCAACCTGTCTCCAGGTGATAGAATTTCCTTTTTTTTTTTTTTTTCTTTTAACACTGCATATGCATTTTTCCTTCCCACATCCGCTTCTCTTGAGGCTTTTTGAGGTTGTTCTGTTCCCTAGGGTGATTCTAACTTTTGGAAAAGGACTCCTTGAGCCAAGTTTGATTTTATTTTTATTTAAAGTTTTGGAAATACACCATGTACACCTTCGGTGACAGGTTTTTGTGACTTCCTCCTGAAGCATCATGGGATGTGTCTTTTACAAAAATCAATAAATGTTTAAACATGAAGACAGTGAAACACATGTGTTGGTGTTAAACTGCCAAACACTGTTCAGGCAGACTTCCACAGTTAGCAAATGAAGCTCACACGCTGTCTGTTGGCTTCTGCTCTCTGTTATTCTTGCCTTCATACTCTTGTCATACCATGCCCTCCATCATGTGTTGAGGTAGACTACTCCTAGCTTATGAAATGGTGAAATTAGGGGTCATGAATTAAAGTGTTTTGTTTGTTTGTTTGTTTGTTTGTTTGTTTTTGTTTTGTTTTGTTTGTTTTTTTTGTTTTGTTTTTTGTTTTTTTGTTTTTTTAATGGAGGCAAACCAAGCATGTCTTCTAAATCATAGTTTTGTGTAAATAGAAATACACTCCTTCTCAGCATCCTACCTACTTCTGGGTCTGCAACATTTGTCTACACTGGAGTTAAATACACCACAAAATATACAATCGCCAAAGACAAACAATGTAAGGAATCACTGAGAGCTTAGTTTAACCTGGCTCAG
This sequence comes from Aythya ferina, assembly GCF_964211825.1. Classification (NCBI taxonomy): domain Eukaryota; kingdom Metazoa; phylum Chordata; class Aves; order Anseriformes; family Anatidae; genus Aythya; species Aythya ferina. The sequence goes on from NC_140296.1 coordinate 61,967,750, forward strand.
CAAGTCCTAGAAAGTGAAATGTAGGCGCCTTTGTTGAAAAATCCGAAAAGCATTTGGAAAATGAGAAATAACTATGAGATGACCAAGAAGAGGAATTGTATGAAGCACATAAGTTAAGTATGGAGGAGCCATTACTTACAGCTGGTTTAGCTGAAATTGTACAGTGCTGATAAGCAACCAGTTGCTTGACACTAATTAAGTAGAAGTTGAGATTGTAACAGTGACCGACTTCTGAATATTAATTTTACTTGACTTGGCTTATTTTAATTCTCCTTCAGCTACTAAATCAAATTCAGACACACTGCATACCCACCCACTTTATTTGCAGACAAACTAAGCACGTCAGTACAGATATGTAGAGGAAAGGATACACAAAGATCATTATTTCTATTTTTATACTCTTGGGAAGCACTTAGCAACTTCCTGAGGAATGCTCTTTGCAGCCATCAGGCGACACTGATATACACTTCCCACCTAAGCATGCTCTCCGATTTGGAAGGCAGAGGCACAGACAGCCCTCAAACTGCCAACCTGAACTGCTCTCTAACCAAATTGTTACACTGATTGATTCACTACTGCAGCTCTGAGTTCACTGTGGATCACTCTGCACAGGTTCTTCGGTGCTGCAAATTTACTAGACTCGGGAGCAGATAATTGCATAGCAGGAATGACAGCAAAGCCAGCAAGAAGCTAGTGCTGTGTGAGATGCCATCACGGGGTGACAAGAGTGCACTTTCCACACTTGTGTATACAAGTCTGTGTGACACTGGCTTTTGCACTGTCACTGGGTGCTTTTCAGTGTTCCCACCTCAAAGCACAGCTCAGGAACTGGTTTAACTGGGGGCTGAAGGAGTCCCATGGGTAAAGGGCACCAGGGAGTGGACAAGGAGAGATGGAAATGGCAGAACCAGCATCGTGACAAAAAGGGCATGACTGGAGAGTGTTGTTCACCAGCAGCTGCTGGGAGAGCTCTTTGTGTGTCTGCATATAGCCTAGAGCAGCCCTTGTAATGCCTCAGGTTTTCCAGGGGACTCATCCAGCCCACAGCCAGCCCGACTGGGGAGCTGTGCAGGTGATGCAAAACAGTCATGGCTGCCCCTTCTGTTAGTCATGCTGGATTCATGTTTCCACATGAGTGAGTTTTCTCAGATTCTTTCTGGCAGTGCAAGAATCCAGATTTTGCTGATTTACATCCCCTCTTCCTCTCCCTTCCCCTCTTTCCATTCTGCATTCTGTCAGCCCCCAAACTGCTGGGAGAGCCAAGATGTTTACAGAGCTCCTGCACAGATTCTTTACATGTCTTCACAGTTATGTTTGTGTAATTATTTACTAGTTACTCGTGTGGCTTCAGAACTGTATCTCTATAGTGTAGATAGATTCTCACACTGAAGAATGTGCCGTGGGAATTCTGTAATGTTAAGCATCCGCAGTGCATTTAAGGACTCTTGTGCTGTGAGCGTATAGCAATAATTCTGTTTGACTGATATCCACTTCACACTTTCAGTAAAATACTGAAAATGGTAAGTGCAGCTAAGGACAAACAGATGATATTTATTGTACACGTTTATTTTAGACCTGAAAGATATTCGATGCCGGTACTCCCTCTGGTGGTTAGAAATACTCTTTTAGTTAAGGATTTGCTATTCCCCACCATTTCTTCATGAAATCAGCCCTGAGCCAATTACAGTTCTGTAAAACGTGTTTAGAAGAGTGTGGAGAGAAACACAGTGACTCAGGAGCGCTACTCAGATCCCACAGTAGTGTCTTCCACTGTGTATTGTAATTACAGGTCTAACACTTCAAAGCCAATTCGCTTGAGTGCATGCAGTTATATCAGCTGAAGGAACAAACACAGAGCCTGCATTCACCTCTCACGTGGTTTGGGACAGTCTGTCTAGAAACCGTGTAGGTCACTGCAAGGCTGTTGTGTGTTGCTGTGGATTTTAAGACACCAGAGCATCAAGGCATGATGAGAACTTCAGGATTCGTGTGAATGGTACATTTTTCATTAACAATTACACCTGGACCTCAAATTAATCTCTATCAAAAGCAGCATTTGAGACTATTTCTAAAATCACACTAAGAAAACAGAAAAATAGGGAAGAACACTGAGCTGTCAGGCCCTGTCTCTCTCTTTTTGGAAAACTGCACCCTCAGTTTTCATATTGAAGCTGTTGCATTTCTTTGGCATACATGCCCTTGGTAGTGTTTCAGTTCAATGCACGTGAGCTTTGGAAAGAGGGATGCATGTGTGCTTGTGAGAGAGGAAGCTGGAGCTCAGAACGGATGTTGGACTCGGCATTAATGCTGATCTGAAGATGTCTGTCCTTCAAGTTCAAGCATTTGTTGGCTCTGGGCTCAGTTCCTCCTGCAGCAAAGGCACAGCTGAGGAGCTCTGGTAGATGAACTCCATCCAACCTGCCGTGCTGCTGTGAGAAGTTGTTGTTGCAGCCTTTCCGCCCTGCGTTGCTGTATCCTCGCATCAGTTTTGGCAGCCACCTCGACACCTGATGGGCTTCTCAGATCACTGAGGCCGGAGCAAGCTCTCTCACCAAGGAAAAGTGTGTGAATTTAGTGAACTGGTCTGGTGCAGCGGTGCTGGAGGGAATCATCAATGCTATAAAGAAGGGCCAGGAGGCAACATCCATTTCAAAGGAGCAGGAAGAGGAGCAGAGCCAACTTTGCTAACTAGACCAGCTCAGCTGCCTTTTAGCATCTCACCGTAAAACCGTGTTACGTGTTTTCAGCCAAAGGGCAGGCACATGTCTGTTCTGCCGTCTCTACCACGGGATGATCTACAGCAGAGGCAAACCGAACAGGAGAAGCCAGCTAGGGGCTGTGTGATAATCTCGTAAATGCCTCCAGAAAGCTCTGCACATTGTTATTCACCACATGATTTGGTCTCTGGAGAACTGGAGAACACAGCATATGTATGGGCCCAGACATTGTGTGAGCCCACAGCTCTGCAAACATTTGATTTATATCCATGTTACCAGTCTCTCAAGACTAACATCTCCCTGCCCAATAGTCCCTAGACGAAATAATAGGGGAAATAATTTATAATGTAGTTCTGGTTGTTTCCTCCCCCTCAGCGCTTGATTTATAACTCTTCTGAAACTACTTTCTTCATGTGACTCTCCTCAACAGCCATCTGCAGTTGCTCCATGTGTGAAACAGTATTTCATGGCTAATTTGGAAGGATGGATGCCAGCAAAAATGTCAGCGCCTGTAGCTATGCTCTTAACAGGTTCACCTCTCTTTAAAAGTCCATTCAGTTGCTTTTAATTTGAACTATCTAATGCAGAGGCATTTGGAAGCATTTCACAAAAGCTGGATTTCAACAGGCATCTTGCTAATCAAATGAGTGCAACAGTGACTGAGCACTTGCTGTCTTTTTACATAGCATCTCCGTATTTTCGACAGCAGCTGAGAGGCATGATATTCATCTTTGTGAGCTGAATAATGTATTCTCCTTTGTGTTTTCTGACAGTTTGCATTGAATCAGTGGAGGTACAGATGACTCGGTTACATCTGTTTTAATTTCCGAGTCTCATGAATTGATTTGTAAGAAGCAGAAGCTCTTTTAATATTACTTGCCAAGATTTTGCAGCTGTGAATATTGGAACTTGAACAATACATAGCACTTAGAGTCAGAGTCTCATGCTCTCCACGCGTTGCAGCTAGGAATCTCAGTGCTGAGCAAAGAATAAGTGGGGTAACAGCAGTGATCTAGTGCTTGCCAATTTATGTAGTGTGGATGCTTAATGAGTTGCAACATAAATGTAGTGCAAACACTGTTGGGATGTTTGGCTGGAACACCGGATGAACAAAGGAACTGGGCAGGCAAGCAAGGAAGGGATGCTGCTCAAGTATTTCCTTGCAATGCAAAGCATCCTCAGGACACGCATATGTCTGTACTGCATGGTGTAATACATGATAGCTTCATCTGAGCTTGCAGTTCTAAATAAGCCACTTTGGGTAGGAAAGCAGCAGTACAAATGTTGCTACCCCAGTGATCTCTGCAGGATAATACCCAGTCAATGTAGGACACATGGAGCTCAGCATTCACATGAGTTTACTAATTCTCATGACAGAGTTTCTGTATTCTTTTGTTCAGTGTAGACATTTTGAGACTGATAGAATTTTACTGTAATCCTGTAATCAGTTTCACTGATGCCAAAAAGACATGGTACAGTGTGAGTTGGTACTGTCTGGGTCACTGAAGCATTGAAGTTAGATCTTTGTTTGCTAGCGATACTTCTTTCCTTACAGCCTGACACATGGAGTAAAAAAAAGGCCTGGAAACCAGGCCCCTAGGTCTGTCACTGGGTCTGGCTGGAAAAGGTTGTCCTAACTCTTGTGAGTTTCCATGGATGGCATGGAGAAGTAAGGTCCCACTGTATGTCTAGCCAGAGACTACAGAAGGTTGGGCTACTGATTCAGTATTTTGCAGTGGCATTAAATGGGAAGGCAAAGTAGAGAGAGGGGTGTAAGCAGTGGGTAAATGCATGCTCCCCAGTTAGCATGAGTGGCTAAGGTGGCTAGAATGTGGCTGTGAATAAAATGCTAAGGTGGCAAATTGTGTGTAGAGTGAGATCCTGTCCTGTGGTTCTCACACCCTCAGAGCCAAGACTGTCAACAAACTTTATGTTTTTTGTTTTATTTATTTATTTATTTATTTATTTATTTATTTGTTTACTTCCCTCTGGCAAATCACAAGCAAATATACGAGCTCAGTTCTGGTGTGAGAAACTGTGAGGCTGCAGTATTTGCGATGGGAAAGACCTCCACACACTCAGGAGTTGCGCTCTCCAGGCCTCTGGGCATCTGGCAGCTTGACTGGGTGTCCAGAAGCCCTGGACAAATAGCCATTTACTTTTCTTCCTCTTGGCCTAACAGTTCAAGTCAGTAAAAGACAATGTTTCAAGGGAAACCTGGATCTATCTTGGCTCAAAGTGTCCCTGTACAGTCTCTGACCTGCTTCTGCAGCTATGTTTAACCCCTCAGAGAGGGCAACCTGGGAGTCTGAAGATAGCTTTGCAGAGCTGGCTCTAATTGTCCTGGAAGTCCAAGCTTTATTTATGTCAAGCCTTAGGTTAATGTCTTTGGCAAGACAAAGTGGTCATTACCTTAGTGAGTGATTTACAGGCACATAAAGGGCCTTTTACAGTGCCAGAACAGTCTTCAGGGAGCCTTAGACTAAACGAAATCTCTAAACCTCTGTTTTATTTTTCCATGAGAATGGCAGAATGAATATTTTCCTGTGTTGCAGGGTGCAGTGGTTCAAAGTGCATTGAAAGCCTCTGGACAGAGCTCCTGAGTGTAGAAAGTATTAGCTGGCTTACATATGACTCATACTTCTATGTAGGTGTCAGAAAAATCTTGTTTTGTTCATGTTGTGCTTTCCTTCAGCGATGGAAAACCCTGTTCTATGTATTTGAGTGTCTTCTGCCTCCTTAATAGATCTCCCGGCAGGTCATGAAGGAGAGTGCCCATGGTTCAGAAATGTGTCCACTGTTCTTAAATGATTACTTCAGAACTTGGACTTTGGACATTTAACAGCTGACTTAGAAATATGTTTCTTGATCTGTTGGGTTGTTTGCTTTGCTTTGCAGTGTTTTATAATAACATCACAACAGGATTTTGGTAACTAGCAAACTTTATTATCAAAGCACGACAATGAATACTGAGAAGTAAATAGAGGAGATTGTGCCGTTTTGGTGCTTCAAGGAAAAACTGTTTGATTGCCTCACAAAGTACTTTTTTTAATTGAAAATGCTATTTTTCATGGGAGCAAAGAGAGGAGAGGCAACGTAAGAATTTTTCCCAGTGGAAAATTTTAAGAAATGAGTAATATTTTGTTTATAGAAGTACCATGTCCCTCAGTTTGCATGGGCAAGGACTGCCATGACAGCCAGTCCAGGAAACATACCACAAAGAGGCGAATGGACACTTAGCATGCACAGACATCAGCTCCATCAGCAACCCTTGCAGTAGCATTACAAAACCAAATTATTATGTTATTTGACCTATCAGAAATTTCAGACTTGCTCCTTCTCTGACTCCTTCCATTTTTCCTCCTTCCCCTTCTCAGCAAGGTGCAGGAATGGCTGCACAAGCTTTGGTGGGACTGGTTGTTACCGCTGATACCCTGCTCACACTAGCATGCCATGGGGCAGGGGCTGTAGGTGCTGGGTGCATCTCTGTGTCCTTTTCTTTGAGACTTGAAATATAAAGTACATAAAATAGAAATTATATAAAATATAAAGTATATAAAATGAAATGCCAAGATCACATTTCCACCAGACCTGTAGAAACTCAGGCTGGCAGGAGCAGCCTCAGCAGGGACACTGAATAGAGCTGGTACCAGTAGATCTCCTTTATTTCCACCAAAGTCACTTCTCTGTATTAAGTGGTTATTTTGCTTTAATTTCCCCTCTACTTCCTCATACTTTTATCATTGGCCCTTTCATCTTACCCATCAGTCACCTCTATTCTTTTTCTCTTCATCTGAACAAAAGCCTACCCTCGTGGCCAACTCCATCATCTTCAGAAACTAACAAGCGCCACATCTGTGAGTCATCACACCCCTTCCTCTGACTGCCTACCATAATGTTTTCCTTGCAACGTATCTGTTTTACCTACTTGAAGAGTGAGCTCTCCAATCTCCAGATGTTGTTCTTCACTTATTTGCTCAGTCCTCAGATGACCCCCACCAGCTACTAGAATGTAGCTGGTAATCCTGAGCAAATGGGAGAAAAGTTTCTTGCTCCTCACTAAACTACTCACCATCCTAAATTCGCAGTACCAAATCATTTGTTAATTACAAATAGCACGGTCATCTCTCAATGTTCTGCTGAAGATACTGAAAACTGAGTAGCTTCCTTTTGTGTGTTTGGAACTTTGTTGATTTTATTACCTTGTCTGTATTCCATGAAAATTGGTCTATTTTTTGAGTTTCTAAAACAGATGTCATGTGTTTTAGTTCTTGACCAAACCTGTATACCTTTTCCTTTTATTTTATTTTTTTTTTCAGTTGCTCACTAATGTTTTATTCATTCATATTACCACATTTTTGGATAACATGAGGTGCTTCTCCCTGTTTCACCCTACACCTTGAAAAGACAACTCTAGTTATTTCCTATGTGGAACATTTGGCTTTTAATTTGCTTGATTTGCTGTTTTCAGACTTTGATATATGGATACATTTTTTTTTACCCTCTCCCCTATGTGTAGATTTTTTCAGCCTTTATTCAGTGTTCCTCTTGGTTTCACTGGGAATGTAACAGCTGCAATATTGATCTAGAGCGTGGATGGATTTTATTTTCTGCCTCTAGGTTTATGTGTTTTAAATGCATTTGGAGTAATAGGGAGAGTGCAGAAAACATGTATATCCCATATGACTATAAACAGGAACCTAAAGGATGACAGATACAGTCACTGTGTTGAGCTTCTCAGAAAGACCCTGTATCTTGAACCACCTCTGATTCTGAACCACCCTGAAGCTCAAGACTAAGTGACAAAGCCTGCTGTCCAAAATCTGCTGTTGTGAATGACTTGTAAGACAAAGATTCGTACTGGTCTTTCATATACTAGTGGCCGAACAGTGATGTTTGCAGTTTTCAGGAATATGACTGCTAACTTGGGGTATTAGATTTTCTGGCCTTCCTATTACTAGGGGTATAAACATGCTATGAATAGTGCTTTTCTGTCATGCCACAATCACCTTGTGCCAACTTGTCATCAAACAAAAATATTTCTTTGTTTATAATAATCCTCCTTTCAAAGACTAGAATGAAATGTTGGTTGTCACATTTAACTTCTTACTATTTTCAGTGGTGTTGTTGCTAATGCCTATTCTTCTTTCCACAGGGAGAAAGAGGCTTGCCGGGTCTACAGGGTGTGATTGGGTTTCCTGGAATGCAAGGACCTGAAGGTCCTCCTGGGCCACCAGGGCTTAAGGTAGGAATTAAGCTTTAATATTTAAAACACTCAGATTTCCCTAAATTGTTGTCCCTAGGAAAGACAAAGCTATCTCTTTTCCTTTACAGGGTGATACTGGAGAACCAGGACTGCCAGGAACAAAAGGAACAAGAGTGAGTTCTAACTTACATTTTTGTAGTTTATGTTTGTATGTCTTTCATGTTTATATGTCTTTCATGTTTTCATGTCTTTATATGTCTTTCATGTTTATATGTCTGTTCATGTTTATATGTCTTTCACTCTTCCTAGCTGCCTTCAAGTGGATGATGGGGTTATTCTCTTCTTTGCGTTAATCAACTGCATCCCCTTGTGCTGCACAATAATTCAAGATTTTTGCTCTTGCCTTTGAAGTTCTTTCTGCATTGTGCAGTCAGTGATTTTGCCCATTTGCATTTTCCCCCATTACTTATCACTGCATCAACAACTCTGGTTTTAATATTCCTTTGAGAGCCTTCTGACCTACCAAGAGGCTTCATTCCAATAGAATGTGAACCATGTAACCTCCTTGAAGTGCTCCAGCAGAGATGCTGACACACTCACAAGCATGTATATGTAAAAATTTACACAGGGTGTAGAGACAAATTAAAGCTGGGGCTTTCATCCCCCGACTTCTTCAGTTTTAAGGGAGGCCCTAAACACGCCTTCCTGTAGTAATTTCTGTTTAATGTGGTACTTACAAAACACAATTAGTATATTATAGTAGCCAGGGCTGTGTCTTCTTGTGTTTTGTCAGATGCCAAGCTCATTCTGAGCATTTTCACATGTTGTAATGTACTGATGAAAGAGAATTTGAATGACTTGATGAGCAATGATACATTTTAAACTGTGCCCTCTTGTCCATAGATTTTCAAAATGCTGTGTCAGTTTGTTCTCCATTTGCCTGCAGCACACAGAATTTACAAAATCAATCACAGTGTCTAGAATATTATAGAGAGGTATTCTGATAGATCAAGAAATCCTCATTTCAGTCCATGAGGTTCATGGTATCCTGTATGTTAACATAAATTAGCACCTCCTGGCAAATCCATTCATGGTTTGCAGTGCACGTAGACTGTACTTTTGCAATGGTAAAGTTTTGGAAGATGCAAATATGCTATCTGAGCTTCTGGAATCTCATACATCTTTTCTGTTCCACAATAAATAAACTGGTAGGATGAAAATGAAGTGCCAAGTCAAACTCCTGATTCATTACACTGGAAAGCTATTCAGGGAGAGAGAGTTATTTCAAGTCAGTTGTTTTTTGTTTGTTTTTTTTTTGGATGATAAAAATGAAATTGACAAACTGATGTGGCTGATGAAAGATGAAAAAGCATCTTTACAGTGACTTAGCATCCTCCTCTGCTATGAAGAGGTGTCTACAGTAAATTTCACATTGTGAACCATGGTTGTGAGAAGACAGAAACTCTGCATTCCTTCATTATGCCTGTGTAAGGTTCCGATGCAGTTTCAGTTGAATAAAATGCATATTGCTGCTTAAAAATTACAGAAATATAAAAAAGTGCTTTCAGCCACCAATTGCTAAAATGCTGTGGTTGGGAGGTTTGGAGATTAGGGCTATTTTCCCAAGAGAGTTTAAAAGAAAGTTTTACTCTGATTTTTACTGTCCCCACTGGAAAGGAGACCAGACATGCAGCTTGTCATTGTTGTTTTGTGGTTTTGTCATTTCAGTTTCCCAAGTTCAATATGTTTTTGTCAATTGCAGGGCCCACCAGGACCATCAGGATTTCCAGGAAACCCAGGCCTTCCTGTACGTGTGAAGTATATGTATTTTTACAAAGAATGTCAAAAGCGAACATCAGGTGATGTCTGACCTGGATTGCTAATTTCTTTACTTCCTTTTTATGTAGGGCATTCCTGGACAAGATGGCCCTCCTGGTCCACCTGGCATTCCAGGATGTAATGGAACAAAGGTGACATTTACATATGTTTATAACATCATCTCTGTGTTGGAATAAAAACATCCTTCAAAAGTGTTCCCTAAACAAAACCAATTTCTCTGTTCTCCTTAGGGTGAAAGAGGTCCAGTAGGTCCCCCAGGGTTACCAGGACTGACTGGGAGCATAGTAAGTAGATTCTTCATGCTTCATTCACTTCACTTGTTTCAACTCCGATTCTTGAAATTTAGATATAATTATACGGCATTATATAGATTATAAAATGTAAAATATGCAATACTGAGGAAAAATAACATCAAATATGTCTTTTTCCACAGGGACCCCCAGGACCTCCTGGAATGAAGGTACATTTTGCTCTAGATGTGATCATACCCTGTTTCTAATGAAAAGAATTAGAATGAGCTCTACGCCCTCTAAGACTAGCAGTCCTTTGTTAAGTACTAAAAAACTGTACTGATGTGCTTCACTTTCTACTCTGCTCTGCAGTCCTTCTAAATAAAAGCAGTGGAACAACATCCAGTTCATAACAATTAAACGTTTGTGTTGTTCCATGCAGGTCTTTAAAGTGTAAGTATTTTATGAAGCACAATAGAAAAAATAGTACATATCATTAACTTTGCATAAGTATTGTGGTGGCCACAAAGTTGTGCATAAAGATTTAGATAGGTTTTATGTTTCCAACATTTGTTTTCATACTGGCATTTCATTTTTCAAAGTAGTTTAACATAGAGAATGTTTGTGGAAGAAAGTCACCCCTCAAGTTATAGCAATGTTGTACAAAAATGCAGGAAAAAAACAGGATCTTTTGCTATCAGAAAAAGAGGCATAAAGAAGCAGGTAACAATTGGAATAGTTTTCCAAAATAAGAAAGACAAAGTGTATCTATTTTTTAAAGAAAAAGGAGAGCTTTGATTTCAAAATTAGTTTTAAGACTAAGATCTCATTCTGGAGAAGAGACTGCAAAGTTACCAATTCCATTAATAGCCAGGCCAGACGTTCTCATTGTCTACTAATGCTGTAGTAGTGATAGATTGGTGGGAAAATCTTTCTGATTACACATTACAGTGCAGAGAATAAGAGTATGAATGATGATTTGGTACTGGAATCTCTTAGATGTTAAGTGAGGTGACTCTTAAAAGGGAACTTTCCAAATGATTCCAGATTTTACATAGCTCTAACTTTCTTCTTACCTTAACATTTTTGAATGTGTTTGAATGGATATTAAAGTACTATTGTTTTTATTTTATTTTATTTTATTTTTTGTTATAGGGAGATCCAGGTGAAGTGATTGGTCTTTTTCCTTCTAGTGTGCTAAAAGGTGATAAAGGCGTTCCTGGCCAACCTGGACTACCTGTAAGTTTAAATGATGTTTGAATACCAGAGAGTTTCAATTAAAATTATATAAATATCATGAAATTGCCAAATACATATCACTTTTTAATTATGCCTTTTCTTTTTTTTTTATAGGGTCCACCTGGAACTGCGGGGTTTCAGGGACCAATGGGGCCACCAGGGCTTCCAGGCGAACCAGTAAGTTTCCTGTGATGGAATCACATGTAATGGTGATTTGCACTTCACCTACAGGAAAGTCCTACAAGGTGTTAGGATTTAGGAAAGACAACCTGTGGTTTCAGGCTGTGTATTTAGTCTCCTAGATTCTGTCATGGTAGGATTGCATAGGTACATAGCTATTCAATAGCACTGCTCCTAGAGTCATCTTCTTGGAGGATTTGGAGGATTTTATTTGTGGGAAAGGGGTTGTAATATACTTAATCCTCCTTTTCTGTCTTCCCGCACTTAATCTATAGAACATAAACTACAGACCTAGCAGCCAGATCTAAATCAAAATGTATGCTAAGATTATTATTATGGACAGTTGAGTAAGAAGCACTGTGGAAAGCAGGACAGCATCAAATTCATATTATTCCTAATGCTGAAGTCATTTTAACTATCTGAAATGTTGTCAGATCTAATAGATATCTAATGTCTTCTCTTCCTGTGCTGGATGCGGGTAATGTTCATAGGGATCAGTTACTTCCATCTGACGAAAGTCCACTCAGTGTTTCTGGCTATTAAGTGAGCATCTGTTTTCCTTCTGAAGAAAACTGAAAGTGGTCTAAAGGAAAATGGTCATACAGTTTAGTCAGCACTTGCACTTGTTGATGTAAAAAAGAACAAGTTTAATGAAAGAAAGGTGAGGATTAATGTTTATCACTGTCTATTTATGTAGTTAGTAGTGCACAAAACTGTGGAAAAAAAAGTCATTAGTGAAGTTATTTTGCAGTGCAGTACCACAGATTTTCTGTGACTGTCTCCTGTCTACATGCTGATTAGATCCAGCACTCTTAACTGTAAAGCAAGCTCTGATGAAAGATCTTTGACAGGTTCTGTTTATTTTATTATTTAGGCTAAGTTGGGAGCTACGGACAGTAGAAGAAAAATACTTTAGATCTTGGTTTAATGGAGAGATTTGCATTTTTGATCTCATTATAGAATAAGGAATTATTCATCCTAGCATACTTTATATATGTCTGCTGAAATGTACTGTCTTGTAGGGTCCCCCAGGGCCACCAGGACCTCCAGGCGAGAAGGTAAGACTTTATTATAAAGATTATCTGTTTGTTTAGTTATTTGGCACATCAGTTACCCCCCAAATTTGGAAACTAATAGTCCTAAAGGAGTGGGTTTTCTTGCAATCTGGGGATAAGTTGATGAGGCATCACAGAGAAAGCTTTTTATTTTTTCATTTATTTATTTTATTTTTAATTAGATCTGTTGCCTCAGTTGATCAAGTCAGTAATAATTACAACATTCTGTGATTATTGGGACTCATTTTAAAATGCCAAAATTTAACAGTAAAATGTTGAAAAAAGAGCATGATGACACTAAAATTATGCAATAAATTTAATTATATATATATATATTTCACAAATTGCTGTGACAACTGGAGGTTTAGGACATGATTTATTTGTTTATTTAATATGTGCATTTAAAAGACCTATCTTGTCTTTCATACTCTCTTTACTTTAGCCATGTACAAAATATTTCTATATGTGTGTATGTATGCACATGTTTACTGCTGATGAAAATTTACTATGTTTAATTTTTATTTTCAGGGCTACATGGGTTTGGGCTTTCAGGGTCCAAAAGGTGAAAAGGTAAGTCTCTTCTGAAGAATTAGAGAACAACTTCCATAAAATATTCTTGAGACAATTTGTTTTAACTAAATAAACTTCTGGAACTAATCTGTGAAGAAAATCAGCTCAAAGGCATTGTAAGTTTTAGGCAACTTGAGTTAATCAAATCTGTAACTCATAGCTAAATGAACAGAAGTCCTAAACAGTTACAGATTTTTATCTGTAACTGTTATCCTGTTTTCTAGCTGTGACTAGTACCAACTGCCTTAGTTTATCGTAGGGAGATCTGGAAACATTTACTCTGCATATTAGGACTCATCCTGAGATTAATTTGAAAACAATTTCGTTCTGATATATGCTGTCTGAAATTGTCGGAATTAGTTGAGATAGGGCTCTTGAGGTCCTGTCTGTACCACTGCTTTAGAATGAATAGAGGGTGTGATTTTGAGTCAGATCTTGCGGTTGTCCCCTGTGTTTTGGCTCAACTAGGAGCATTTTTGAGAGAGTGCAATCTGGTTTCCTTTAGCATGAAACTAAACATGAAGCTGTTCTTCAGGAGCATGCTACAGTCAGTGCTGAGGGCTGAACCTGTTGGAAGAGAGTGTGGTTAGTCCAAAGTAAATTGCCCAAAACACATACAGTGTCAACACTGATCCATCTCTATCAACCCTTTTGCCTTCTACATGGGCTTCTGTTGTGCTGCAGTACCTGCTAAAGTGGAAGAGAGCTGCAGCCTTGCTGGTGCTGTGTGACTGCAACTGGTGATGCAGTTATTTTCTTAGTTGCCAATGCTGCCAGCTTGTTCATAAATATGGTCAATGTCCCAGAGTGCAGCGTGAGACTTCATGCTGTCCAACTCCTAGCCCTTTGCTGCAGTAGTACCAAGCAAATGACCTTTCTTATTTTTGCCTTGTTTGTTGATTTTGCTGTGATGACTGATTTCCTGCCTGCTGCATGACTGTTTCAGCATTGATGCATTGCTGAGTTACCATGTATTACCTTTGGTGACTGATCTCATTTATTCCCTTAGCCAGCATCAGGTGAGAGGTAATGCATCATAAAAAGATGCATAAAGTGCTCTATGTTGCATTTTCAGGAGGCAAGAAATGCTTGGAGTCATAGGTTATTGGGTAAACTGCTAATGTGTCTGAGCCCTTCTCCAAAAGCTTCTTATGTATGTCATTGGCAGAGACCTGTGGGAGTATAAGTAAATCATTACATAGGCTTTTTTTTTTTTTTTTTTTTTTAAGCATACTATTCCTACTGGATAGGATTTTTCATGACGTGGTACATCACTGAGATTAACTTTTTATCATAGAATTGCTTGAAAAATTTTGATAATAGAACTAAGTATGTGGAGATTTCCTGGACACCTTAGGCTTATCTTTAGCAAAAAATAAATAGTATTGATATGTGTTATTTTCTGGCAGAAATGCATCAATCCTCTTTGGAGGTGTTTTACCATGAAAGATAGTCATATTGCATTATATAAGCATATATGGTTTTTACTCTGTTGTGGATGCACACACAATGAAAAAATATGATCCACACTTGTTTTATTGAAGTTGGTCTCAGTAATGTTTTCAATGGTCTGTCCCGGATTTGGTGTTGACAGGGAGAACAAGGAGTCCGTGGTCCCCCAGGGCCACCAGGACCTTCACCACACGCGAAAGAAAAAGGAAGCGAAGTCATAAAGGGAGAAAAGGTGAGACCTTAAATGATCAACCTTCAATACAATGTAGTCGTTAGAACTAACGGTAAAAGAGGAAGAAGAAAATAATGAGTCATCCACAGCCAACTATTCAAAACTGTTTGGCTTTATGTAATACATTTTGATTGTCTTTCTGGAAGTTTCTCTGAAAAATATGATGACAAATGTATAAACAATTGCATACAGAAGTAACACAAATAGCAGAAGACTTTCTGAAGAAGCAGAATTGATAAACATTGTAAATCCTAAATTTTATAAAAATTTGAATTAAGTAGCTTACACTGGACTTTTCATTTACAGAATCACATCCATGGAGTATGAGTGTTAATGAATTATCATTAATTTTCAGTTATTGAATTAAACCCTCTAAGCAATATATAGTAGCATAAAAATTAGCTTAATGGATTCATGTTTTGTGTTTTGTCTAACCTCTTTTTGCATGTCATACTATTAGGCATAGTTCTTGAAGTGGAGAACAGTATTAAACGTGCTATGTCTGATATGAAGAAGTAAATGATTTACAGCCTAAATGAATTATGGGTAAAATTTTCCTTACTAATCTACCTTTTTTTTATAATTTCATTAGGGTGAACAAGGTCAAAAGGGAGAACAGGGAACCCCAGTAAGTATTTGTAGATTTTTTTTATTACAATAAAAATACTGAAGAATCTAATGATGGCCCTGAATATCTTTATACCTAAAAGCAAATTTACTTTTGAATATGGCAGTATTATTAATCTGGTATGTATTTGCCTTCCAGGGATTGCCAGGCTCAGCTTTCAGAGGAGAAAAGGGTGAACCTGGGGCGCCTGGTCCACAGGTAAGTATCAATAATGTGATTACAGTCATTGCATTTCATCCCTAAACTAATTAAACTTAGTAACTATTAGTGAAACATTAAATTTGGTATATATCAAACAACAAGGGCAGGTTTACAAGGCAAGATAGTGATAACGTCCAGTTAAGTTAATAGGTAACATGCTTTCACGTAACTAAAGACAGTGGCTGCAGTGCTGAAGGCAGAGGCAAGACTCCCATTGACTACCAACTGAAGCAAGGTAAGGTCATTCCAAAACAGAAGGAAAAGCAAAGCAAAGCAAATCACACTATATAAATGACTTTAGCCAAGTGTTGAATTTGTTTCAGATACTCAGGAATGGAGCAAAAAAAATTAGATGACTGATAAAAGTTAACTTGCTGGTTTCTAGCCTGACCATAAGGCCACAATGTCTGTTGCGTTTGCCTAGTTTGACCTATATCATAGTCTCATCCATACAATTTCTGTGAGCCATGCTGTATCTTTCACAGCTGAGCTGGTAAGCAAAAGCAGTTTCTACATGAAAATATATCTACAGTTTCTCAAATTGTGGGTCATCATAAACCATTAGAAAATGACCAAGCACAGCTATAGGCATTGAATTGTATTGCAGTCTGAAAGAGATCTTCCTCCTTATTTCCTACTATACTTCAAGGCTGAGTGTTCTGTCAACCCATCAGTAAAGGTGCATGACGGAAGTATCCCTGCTATCAGATATATGTTTTTACTCCTACAGTAAATGAGGGTTTGAAAGCTGGAAGGATGGGTAAATGTTGGCCTGGAGCCGGCTGGGGAAGCATCTTTGCATTGTTCAAAAATAAATCTTTCGGGTTCTGCAGAGTTCTTTGAACAAAGCTTCAAAGATCTTTTAAATATAACTATTGCTCTTCAAGGAAATCACAGCTACTTCTGAAATTAAGAAAAGGCACAAAAGATTAGTCAATACTAAGATCTGATATCGTAGTTTTATGGAATTGTTTGACTACCATATGGCTAATTCCAATCAGAGAGAACATAAAAAGATTCTCCTGACCTCCTTGGTCTGGTGGATCTTTTTCATGTCCTTCTTGTGCTGGGGGTCCCAGTGCTGAATGCAGAAATCTAGGTGGGATAGGATATAATTTATAGTATGTTGAGTAGTATAAGCACCAGGCAGTCACAGTTTGCTTGTTTTTTACCCTCTACACCGTCAGCTGTTTTGGCACTCTTAATGAATGCATTACAGTAGTGATTATTTTGTTCTAGTAGTTCACCCATCATATTTAGAAATTGTGTACCAGTGACCATCTGCTTAAGCAGAGTGGAACTTGCTGTTTTACAGGGAAAGCCTGGAAAAGATGGCGAGCCAGGACCAAAAGGACAACCTGTATGTATTTCACTGAATTATACTATTTCTTACATTCAAAACCAAAGAGTTGTCTGTGTATTATAAGTGGTTGACATTTTCTAGCCTTCCAAATTATTTATTTAAAATTATTGTGCTTGTTGAGTTTAATTTAAAACTTGGATGCTGTCAGAGCTAATGTGCAACTATGTTTGTCTTTTTTGGTGTCACTGTCTTCTACGTTCAGGGTTTGCCTGGAGGGTTTGGGATTCCGGGACGGCCTGGGGAACCTGGTGCTAAGGTGAGTCAGAGCCTGTGCTTGTCACTACAGAGTGAGGAGCTATGAGCTCGTATGGCCAGTTCATATGTGTGTATTGAAACATCACATGTATGTAAAGCAGTGTTAAATGAAAATTGCTATGTTGCTACATTGTAAAGTCATCACTCAGAGACTACAAAAAGTCAAAGTCAACATGCTTAGGTACCCCTGATTTAGTTCTCCTATATGAATTGTTTAACACAGCCTTTATTTTCACAATCTCTTTGCTCAGCCAAGAAATGTACTTTTCTAAAAATCCCTGTTTGTCTTTATGCAGTGGAAAGCAGTACAGCTCCACCTGCTAACAAATTATTGTTTAGTATGATATTCCAGGTGCTTAGCATTTGGATTTCGTGTGAATCTGTGTCAAAGAGTTCATTTGCTAAAGAAACTATTATTGTTATTATTATTATTATTATTATTTTGTGAAGAACATCTGATCTGGATTTAAAGCATAACTTGTATTTTCCTTTAGGGTGAAAAAGGTGATCAAGGTCCTCAAGGTCCTCCAGGAAGAGTAAGTAAAACAAATTCTTGTTTTATTTTAAATTTAAATGAAGATAAAAATTTTGAGAAAGTCAAAGCACTCAAACATAAAGAAAAAAAAAAAGAGAGAGAGAGATTATGCATATTCTGATCTTGTTCAAATCAGTTATGTCCTCAGTTTTTCTTAATGGAAACAAAAGCCTTATTTCTGAAGTATGTTAGAAATTTGGGAAAGGAGCTTTCAAAGAATATGAATTTTGAATGTTTTTGAGAATGGAACTATTAGGCATTGTTAATCAGTACACACTAAGAGAGAGTTCAAAAGAATACATCTGTCAGCATTGTAGTCTATAAATTTTTTAACACTTCAAATAAAAAATGGGACTAGTTAGCAGCAGACATATCTTTGATGGTGCTGCTTTCCCAGCAACTGAAAAAATTCCCAACATCTGCTCATTTGTTTTGAAAAAAGGTGTGTACTTCTTGAATATTGTATTGTAAATGTTAGTATCTTCTATGTCAAACTCAGATCAACAGTAGAAATCACTGGAGTGGAGTATTTTAAGATGAAAGGTAACACAAACCCAATGGATCAGTGCTTAGAACATACTGAGGTTTCTTTACATCATCTTCATTCAGAAAGGTGCTATCAAGTTTTCCACTTAAGCATATGACTGATATGAAGGAGTTTTGGTAGAATATGAAATCCTTATTTTCTCTGGTAATTCCTCAGCAGCTACAACACTCTCACAGCAATTGGTACCTGTCAATGAGATTGCCAGTATGACCAAAACTGCTCAAAGCTGTTAACACAAAACAAAGTGGCTTCTGTGCCATCAGGTTGGGATGGATGACATACAAACTACTAAAGCACAGTTGTGTGTTTCTAGTTTCCTCATCTTTGTCCTACGATTCAGGTTATAGATACTGGACCAATGGATGCTTTTGGTGAAAAGGGAGACCCTGGAGTTTCAGGTTTGCCTGGACAAAAAGGTCAAAAAGGTGAAAAAGGTATGTATTCTCTATTGTCTTTATGACTGAGTTGTGCTTTTCATTTTCTTGCTAAAGGAAATTAAAATCCCACTGTCTGTGGGCTCAGCAGCTCTATGTAACTGTGGAATGTTCCAGTTTTTCATGTAATTGCTTTCAAATTATTACATTTTTTCATAGTTTTAGTCAACACTTCTTCTCATCATTAATAAGACAGCATTTCATTAATAGTTTGGAAAATAATAAAATGGGGCCTGGGTTTATGGAGGTTGAAAAATACAATGAGATTTTTTAATAAAGAAGTGAATACAATTACAAAGTGGGTAATAGTGCAGAGAATCTTGAAGAGATGCCTCAAAAAAAGTCAATAGCTAAATTTTAATTCTTTAAATGGACTTGTGTTATTTGCAAAATTCCTCAGTAGACAGGAAATTCCTATAGAGAGCATTCTCAATTTCCCCATTACAGACATTTCCCTGTTGAAGAAAGTCCAATGGAGAAGATGGCACACCACAGGGACTTTTCACTAAGTGTATTGTTTGCAGATATCTATGAGTTATTTAACTTTTGATACAGAGAATACTTGCTTATAATGTGTACTTAATATGTGATAGAATTGCATTCATGATAATAGCATTGCTGACTTGATTGCCTAATTGAAAACCTCTCTTTTTAAAGGTTTTCCTGGATTACAAGGAATCCCAGGAACTCCAGGTATGATTTTGTTCACTTTTTTCCTTTGTTCTTCTTGGGTGGAGAATCCTGAGAGGTGGTCTCTGCTTTCAGCCTGACTTACAGGGTGCCCAGGTAGTGGCCTCTCTGAGGATCTAATCTCCACCTCAGACCATTCCTGTTGATTGCTTTTCTGGAATCTCTGCTGTGATCTAGCTTTGCTCTTTGTGTAGAGCTCTGATAATTCTTAAATCTTCTGTGATCACTGCTTAAATCGAGAAGTGTTAGTGTGCACACGTCATCTGAGAGAGTCCAGAGAGTATGTCTCCATTGGGCATGAGGAGCTGTAGAATGTGAATATGCGTGTGTACCTATGTATGTATACTCTTGCACAGATAATCTGGTTTGCTTTCTCTTCAGCTTTATATGCATTTGCATAAATAACAATAAAACAAGATTTGCTGGAGGAAATACTATTTATTAGTCAATTGACAAAGTCATTCCTGAAGGCTTCCTGCTATTTTTTTTTTTGACTGTGTTATTTGATCTAATAAAAGTTATTTCTCTTGCCTGCAAATGTTGCCTTTTTCATAGTCTAACGTCTTTGCATACGTGCCCACAGTACTGTTATGCATATGTACATGTGTATGTGTTTGAACTAAACCACAATATTTGCTTTTTAAAAATGAACCAAATAATCTGTAGAAACGTGACTCCAGCACATCCAGTAGTGATACTACCATAATCTCCTTTGCTCATATTTTCCATCTTGACAGTTGCTATGTATGAAATTATTGTGAACCAAAGTCAGATAGTTGCCAGGAATTTTTTCACAGTTTAGGGAGGAGATACTATATACTGCAGGCAGTAGTAATCTCTAAAGAATTCCGTATGACATAGAAGAAGAATGGTGGCTCTTTGTCTGTTATTACCCTACAGAAATTGAGATATGTGTGACTTAAATATCTTCACTACAATGTTGCAGATGGCTCAAAATGGTTTAGCAGTCAAATCTCATGATTAATTGTTAATTAAAATAAGTCATTGAAGTAGGAAGACCTGTGTGACTGCAAATAGCTAAAAGGAGATCTTGAGTAATTTTTTTCCTAGTTGTTTAACTCTCTGCCTTTATTGGCTGCTGTTTACTTATTATTCCTACAAACAGTTTGGGGTTTAGCATTCCTGAAAATCTGCTAGCATCATTGAATACTAATTTACTGAAGTTCTTACAGATGCTGTTCATTTCCAGGTGTGTTTAAGATTTGGCTTATTATGAGAAGAGCATAATGGCTTCTAAGTGTAATAGCTACATGAACTCCTTTGTCACCATTTTTTCTTAGCCAGCAAAAATTGGTTCAAAAAATAACTCAGAAAGTTACTTTTCCCAGTGTTTGCTCGGGGACTGAATGGAAGTGAGTTATTCTGAGCTGTAGTGAAAATATGCCCTGAATTTTGTAAGTCACCAATAGTAAAAATACAGTTCCTCTTTATTTTGCACTAGCATTTTCCAATTTCTCTCCAAAACTTATTGTAAGCTAATGTGTTGATAATGTTACTATCATGTATGTTTTATTCTGTCCAAAGGTCGACCAATTCCAGACAGAGTAGGATCACCTGGTGTCCCTGGACAGAGAGGTGAAAAAGGTGAAAAGGGTTCTCCTGGATTCCCTTTACCTGGACCCCCTGGAAGAGACGGCTACCCAGGCCCTCCTGGGCTCCCTGGCCCTCCAGGTCCTCCAGGAGTAACAGGTAAGTAAAGCACTTGGCTGCTTTGCACAATGAAGTCTCAATAATGCACATTGCATGCACTTGAAAAAGAAAAAGGAGACAAGATTATAAAAGCTATAATTAGGATGCATTTACATCTTGGAAGAAATGTATCTTACCTGTTAATGAATAAAGTGAAAAAAAAAAAAAGATGCTAATACTATTCATACCATAAAAGATAGCTGTCCAATATCGCAATTTACAAGTCTTCAGCACCAATATATATAACACAAAAGATATACAGACTAGGGGATGAGAGCCCCATAGAAAGGGATCTGAGGGTTTTGGTTGATGGCAAGTTGAATATGAGTGAACAGCGTGCCCTGGCAGCCAAAAGGGTGAACTGTACCCTGGGGTGCATCAGGGACAGAATTGCTAGCTGGTTGAGAGAAGGGGTTGGCCCACTCTGCTCTGAATTGTGGGCTAACATTGAGTACTATGTACAGTTTTGACCGCCACTGTAGAAGAAAGACATGAAACTATTAGAGAGCCTCCAAAAGGAGGGTTAAAAAGATGGTGAAGGGTCTAGAGGGCAAGATGTAAGCAGAGTGGCTGAGGTCGTTTGGTTTGTTCAGCGCAGAGCAGGCTGAGGGGAGGCCACATGGTGGCCTGCAGCTCCCTCACGAGGGGAGCGGAGGGGCAGGCGCTGAGCTCTGCTCTCTGGGGACAGCGACAGAACCCGAGGGAACGGCATGGAGCTGGGACAGGGGAGGGTCAGGCTGGGGGTTAGGGAAAGGGTCTGCACCCAGAGGGTGGTCAGGCACTGGGACAGGCTGCCCAGGGCAGTGGTCGCAGCACCGAGCCTGATGGAGTCCAAGGAGTATTTGTTCAGTGCTCTCAGACATAGGATTTGATTTTTGGGTGGTCTTGTGTGGAGCCAGGAGTTGGATTCAGTGATCCCTGTGTGTCTCTTCCAACTCGGGATATTCTGTGATTCAACTAAACTAGACATTACACTAACACTCCATTTTGGACAGTACATATCAGACAGCATCAAATATGTAATATAAATAAAGAGGCATGTATTTTAGGGTTAGTTGTTACCCAGAGACATTAAGTAATTATTAGATAAAGATGTCTGCAGTTTATTCCTAATACTGTATTTTATGATTCTGTTACTGTATTTGTCATGCATACTTTTTGTGAACCCTAGGCCATCTATACCTTCAAGTAATAGTTGCAAACTAATTTGCTCAACATGAAACTTTAATATTTAATCATACTGCTTTTTTTTTGGTCCCTCACAGTGTTCATTTGAACTTTATATTGCATAACTGTAAATTGAGCTGGCTTGATGTTGTTTTTTAACTAAAGGACAATGATGTAAAAATAACAAGGGAAATACTAAAAGCATAAAAGAAAAATAAGAAATATAAAAAGCAGTGTTCTGCTTTTGCTCTACAGTTCTAGGTAAATGCTTAAAATTAACTTGCCTTACCCATTTTGTTGGGCTATAAACCTTAATATAAAAATGACTGGTTTGTTTTACGTACACAGTCAGTGAGAGGAAAAGTGCTGTTTTACTTACATTTCTTTAGCAGATTTCAAAATGTTTAGAGATGACTGGAGTAGAGTAAAACTTTAAATAGTATGTGCAGGTGTCATATATACCATATGCAGGCAATGTTTCCTTTCTGTTTTGTCCTATAGATTTTGCTGAAAATTTAAAAGCTCTAGTGTTTTTCCATAGCTGTGATTTTCTTAACCTTTTTAAAGATTAAATATGAAATAGATGATTCCTGTTAAAAGGAACATTATTCTCTATGGAATTCCTAAACCAAAATTGTTTGCTAATGAATCAGTATAAAATTCAACACTTAGAACAGGTAATTAAATAGTGAAATCTCACCCTGCCCCTTAAAGTAATAAGAGCAATAAGAGCAAATCCGTGGTTTTTAATAAATAAAAATGTTTCATGTTTCTTTCACTACGCCTTCCCCAGACCCTTCTTTAGCTTTCTTCAGATATAAAATCGGAGGAAAAAAGAATCCCTTCATGTTTAACTGTTGTTTGCCAAACTTCACATAAATATTTTGACTATTGACTTTGGCCAAAATGATTAGGTTGGAGCCATAATATCAAACAGAACAAGCACAATTTGTATTCCTACATTAAGTTTGCTGGGTATTCTTATTCGTTAGCTATTTCAGTTCCTACTACCTGTAGTTTCTTGTTTTCAGAAAGCTTTATTGGTGTGAAGAAGTTAAACATATTTTAACAAGCTGCTTTTGACCTAGGAAGTTTCCAAGAACTCCAGGCTAGGTACAAAAAACTCGACATAAAAATATCTACATACAATAATAATATGTTTTGTGTGAAAGCTGTTTGTAAACTCGTTATAGCAGAGTCATCTCTTTTTCTGTAATTCTGGGGGTTTCTTAAGCAACATATCTGGAATCAGAATGCAGAATCCCAGGTGTTTTTTTTTTTTTCAGATTAAAAAAAATAAATAGAAAAATGAAAGACTATCCTCATGTACCACTACTCTCAGATAAATTCAGCTAGGACATTCATAAATGCATCCCTGTGATAGAAACTTGCATTTGCCAGACAATAGCTCTCTTGCATTTCAATTGCAGATGGAATTGATCAATGCCAACAGGGGCAACCTGGTGCACCAGGTATACCTGGACCTCCAGGGCAACATGGATTTCCAGGAGAGATGGGAGAGAAAGGTAATAATATTTAAAATGAAAGTGTGGTTGCTTCCATTGCTTTGTACCCTGGGGCTTGGATATGTGGAGGTACTGAGCCAGTTAACTGGATCCAGAGAATTGGTACTTAATATTAGTTACGCTAACAGTTCATGGATGTGCAAGATGTTTCTTGAGTCTCTGGTGAATAAAAGAAGGATACTGTGTATTGAGTTGTGTGACACAGACTTTACTTACATTTCACTTCTCTTAGGCATTGCTGGTAAGTGATAAAAGATGGGTGATTTCAGGGCCAAAAAAGTATCTGAGAATTAAAAAAGACTTGAGTATAGACTAATTAAGTATAAATTGAACTGTTCATGGCAATTTAAGATAAGGATTCTGGGATGAAGAATTAAATGGGAAGATGATTTGGGAATAAAGATAGTTTATGAATCAGTACCTTGACTAATTGAAACTAAAATTGCCACACCTGCAAGTAGTACTGTCAACTGTGTGGTTTAGCAGTATCAGCTAAATGGACATATACAAAAAATGAACGGCACTAATTTACATATCATTTGATTCTTCCTAATCTCATTCTGCTCACTTCTTACTGCAAAATTGCAGTAGCTGTCGAGTTTCTTTTTTTCTACTTTAAACTTTTCATATCTTCTATACCCAGTGTATATTTCTCTTCTTTTTGATCCTCTTCAGCCTGGTTCCATCTAACCCTCCTATTAAATACTGTCTGTAGAATAATACATAAGTTGATTTTAATGCCATTCCTTTAAAAGTTTTAAAGACTTTTGAATATCAGTTTGCTGATAAATTCTCTTTGAAGCATATAGTTAGAAATAGCACATTTATTTTTATTCCTTCAACAAGAAGTGTATTAAATTGACATTTGCTACTGGATTCCGCCTGATTGCAGCTCTCTTAAATCTTGTCATTTTTATTCATTACTTTTTTTTTTTTTTTTTTTTTTTTCAGGTGAAAAAGGAGAAACCTGTACTTTATGTGATAAAGTAGGACCTCCTGGACTTCCAGGACCACAAGGACCACCAGGTCCAGCAGGTAAAAAAAAATTAACTACCTGAGAATTAACTGTTACGGCTAAAACCTAAAAATACAGTGTACATTATGTGATAAATTATTTTTTCTCCCACTAATAAAATTGCTTGTGAAACTAATGAAAAAAAGATAGAATATTCTTATTTTTGGCCTGATTCCTAATTCCCACTGAAATTGACAAGGAAGTAGAAATAGGCCACAGTGAAGTATCTTTGCAAACTGTAGACCAAATTGTGAAAGTGAAAAAAAGTGTGGGAAGCATTTTCCCTACATGCTCAGGCTTGGCAGTAGCTCATACATATGTTCCCAATCCTAGGATCAAATTGTGTGACCCAAAAGAAATGATTTGTCTGCTGCCATGTCAGAGAATTGCCACATGCAAACACGGATAATATTCTTAATGTTTTTTCCAGTAGTTGTGAAGAAAAATGAACATGTTTTAGGTAGTTTGAAGATTGCAAAGTTTGCACGATAGATATAAGTTTAATCAATTCCAAAGTCAAATGCCTCATCAACTTCTGAGCTTGGGAGTGCAGACACAGGGAGCACACGAGCACATGAATACAGACATCTTCACTGACTTTTTATTATATTTACTGGGGACAGAATTAAACACTTTGTGAAGAATCACAAAAGCTTCACATACAATGATCTATTTTTAAACCATGTAATGAATAGAATTCTATTTTTCTGTCTCTGAAAAGGTTTTCCAGGACAATCAGGTTTCAAGGGTGACAGAGGCTTACCTGGACTTGAAGGCCTTCCAGGGTTACCTGTAAGTAATGCCTTACCAAATATTGTGTGCTTATTTCATATT
Source organism: Aythya ferina (assembly GCF_964211825.1). NCBI lineage: Eukaryota > Metazoa > Chordata > Aves > Anseriformes > Anatidae > Aythya > Aythya ferina. The sequence goes on from NC_140296.1 coordinate 61,993,375, forward strand.
AGATGTTTGGTAAGACAACATTCAGTGTCATTGTGTAATAGTTCTGATTAAAAATAGACCAACATGGTGATATAACAAAATTAAAGAACTGGCTATACTTAGTAAAATAAACTAGGAAGCAGTATTGTCTAGCTATGAGATGAAAAAAGAGCTGTTGGAAATGGGTTATATTTCCATGCTTACCCATCAGATGAATTCAGCAGTGGAGCTGGGTAAAAAGTAGGATTTTGCATGAAATAGATGCAAGTCTGCCCTGACCTTGTGTAGCAAGGTATCTTTCCAATAACTCTTTGGTATGTGAACATAATATATTGTGAGAGAGATACAGTGCCATCTAGTGTGATGTAAGCAGTTAGTCAATATTAGCAATCAGTATACTTTAGCAGTTTGTCTGAATTTTGGGAAATGTGTGCAATGTATTCTATGAAATCTAATTTTCAGATATTTAGCAGGGAAGCCAAGTGGTTTTCAAGAAAGAAAGAAGGTCCGTGAAAGCATCCTTAATTATAATGGGATTACTTGAAAATTATGTTGATGCAGCATAACGCAGTTCTCACTAAGGCTGGATATTAGAAGCAGGAAAGCCTTAATTATAGCACATGCTTAAAATGGCAACACAAATCACTCCTTGATGAACACTGTACTAGCACAACTACATTTGATCTTGTCAGAGTTCACTTGAGTGTCCCCGCATACACTGTGGTAGGCTGTGAAGACCTACATTAGCACACATGTTCCTATAGCATAACATGGATTTTGACACCATAGACTCATGGAATCCTAGAATGGCTTGGGTTGGAAGGAACCTTAACGATCACCTTGTTCCAACTCCCCTCCTGTGGACAAGGATGTCACCCACTAGGTCAGGTTGCCCAGGATCCCATCCAACCTGGCTTTGAACACTTCCAGGGATAGGGCATCCACAACTTCTTTGGGCAAGCTGTGCCAGTGCCTCACCAGCCTTGGAGTAAAGAATTTCTTCCTAACATCTAACCTAAATCTCCCCCCTTTTAGTTTAAAACCGTTCCTCTTGCTTTATCACTATACCCATGTAAAAATTCACACTCCATCTATTTTATAAGCCTCTTTAAGTACTGGAAGGCCACAATGAGGTCTCCATGGAGCCTTCTCTTCTTCAGGCTAAATCCCCAACTCCCTCAACCTTTCTTCTCAGGAGAGGTGCTTGAGCCTTCTGATCATGGCCTTCCTCTGGACTCATTCCAACAAGTTTATGTCCTTGTTTTGCGAGTCCCAGAGCTGGATGCAGCACTCCAAGTGGCCTCATGAGGGCAAAGTAGAGGGAGACAATCACCTCCCTCTGCCTACAGCCCTGGTTGCAGTTGGCCTTCTGGGTTGCAAGCACACACTGCTGTCTCATGTAGAGCTTTTTGTCCACCCAAGAACCCCCAAGTCCTTTTCCACAGGGCTGCTCTCAATGAGTTCTCCCAGTCTGTACCCAGATCTTGCATTGCCCACTCCTCAAGCTTGTCCAGGTCTCTTTGGATGGCATCCCATCCTTCTTTTGTATCAACTGCACCACTCAGCTTGGTGTCATCTGCAAACTTGCTGAGGGTGCACTCTATCCCACTGTCTATGTCACTGATAAAGATCTTAAACAGCCCTGGGCGCAAAACAGACCCCTGAGGGACACCACTTGTCACTGACCTCCACCTGGATATTGACTGCAACTCTTTGGGCATGGCCATCCAGACAATTCCTTATCCATCGAATGGTCCACCCTTCAAATCTTTTTCCAATTTGGAGATAAGGGTGTCATGGGGAACCATGCCAAAGGCCTTACAGAAGTCCAGGTAGATGACATCTCTCAATCTTCCTTTGCGGACTGATGCACTGCGCACTGAATCATAGAAGGCCACTAGATTCGTCAGGCACAATTTGCCCTTGGTGAAGTCAGTCTGGCTGTCTTGGATCACCTCCTTGTCCTGCATGTGCCTTGCTTGCAGGAGGATCTTTTCCATGATCTTTCTAGGCACAGAGGTGAGGCTCACCAGTCTGTAGTTCCCCAGATCCTCCTGTCTACCCTTTTTAAAAATGGGAGTGATGTTTCTTTCCCTTTTTCCAGTCACCAGGAACTTCACCTGACTGCCAGGACTATTCAAATATGTTGAAGAGAGGCTTGGTAACCCCATCAGCTGTTTCCCTCAGGATCCTGGGATGCATGTCATCAGGCCCCATAAACTTGTACCTGTTCAGTTTCATCAGTTGGTCTCTAACCTGCTCTTCACTTACAGTGGGAGGGACTTTGCACCCCCAGCCCTCATCTACACATTCAGTGAAACAAAAGATGTGGGAAGCCTGACTGGCTGTGATGTCTGAGGCTACGAGTACTCTCTCTGTTGAGTACCTCAGCCTTTTCCATGTCAGTTGTTACCAGTTCTCCCTTCTCATGTATCAGAGGAGGTACACTCTCCTTTGCCTTTCTTTTCTGACCAACGTACCTATGGAATCCCTACTTGTTATTATTTGCCTCTCTTGCCAAGTTCAGTTCCATTTGTGCCTCAGCTTTCCTCATCCCATCCCTACACATCTGAATGGGATCTGGACACAATTCCTAATGTAAGTAGAGTGACTGTCAGAGTCTTCCCAGACTTTTTTTTTTTTCCTAAAGCTGTTTTCTCCTTCCAGCTGAGCATTTTTGGCAACATAGCTTCTCAGTGGTGTTCATGTGTGCTGACTGTAACACACACTGGAATTATCCAAGCACCCTCTACCACCAATGGTGAGAGATAGGCACCTTCAGAAGTTAATCCAACCTACCTATATTAATTCCTTACTCAAGGAATCTATTTCTTGCCCTTGAGTATGAATAAAGCCTAGATACCCTAATTTAGGCAACAAAAGTTAGCTGGGATGGGAAAAACATTCTCTGTGTTTCCACATTGATAAACAGGATGGTATTACTCAGTGACTGAACTTACTACAATACAAATGGGTCCCTGAAAGAAGGAATGGAGAAAAAAAGGAGAGATAAAATATGAAAGAGACAAAAAATAAAGACATCCTAACATATTTAAGCTTTTGTCATGTTTGGCATTTGTTCTCAGCACATTTTTGCCACATCTTTACATTTTCCTTTAATTGCCACTCAAGTTCTGTTCATGTCTTTCATCAGACGAGGACTGGTTGTTCTTCTGAATATTTTTAAGCTTATCTTTGTCTTCAAAATTCAGACAGATGGTGATCCAGCCTATAGTTCAGTTTGGAAAAACTAGTACCTAGAGGCCATCTTTGCAAGCCTACATTGTTCCAATCCATTCCACAGCATCAAAGTCTGATTCAAGATCCACCAAAGCTAAAGGAACTATGTTCTAGTTCAAGTTTAAATGAAAGGTACACTTAAACCATAAGACATTGGCTGTGAAGTTTGTGCTTTACTATCCTAGTCCTGATCCAGCTGAAAATAGAATAAAAATTCCAATGCAAAAAGTCCATACTAGTCCATATGTAGGGAAAAACTGGAATTCTGGACATCCTGTAGGTGTATTGTTATTGTACATATACATGTACATATATGTATATATATATGTACATTATTATACATATACATATATATATATATTATTGTTATTATAAAGGACTTCTTCCCTGGAAAGCTTACAAACTTCTTCTGATCATGTGTATAGTATTCTATGCAGCAAGAGATTGTGAATGTTAATTGCACAAAATCAATGAATGTTGGTAATGATGTGAAATGTATATTTTAATCAGCCAAATGTCATAAATAAACTCGTTCTTGTGCAAATAATACTTGAATTTTATATAAGACAATGAATTGAATTTAGTAGGCAATCTATGTATTTAATGAATATTTCAGTTGATTTTAAAGTTTCTGAAAGAAGCAAACTCAAGAGTTTTGGGCTTGTATAGGCAGTTTAAACCTGTACGTTTGGCTATGCTTTTCTTTGCATAATTGAAGCGTGCTCTTCTCATGTATTAGTACTATTTCTGGTATTGTAAATTATCCTGGAAATGTAGGATGCAACCTTAGTTGCATTTGTATCATAGAAATAGGGTCTGCAATGTTACAGAGTACGACTTTGGGGGCAGATGTTAGCTCTGACAAGGCCTTTTCAAAAAGCCTAGATTACTTTGATATAATATAAATATATGTAACTAAAATTAAGTATGTAGTATATTGAAAATTCAGAGTAGATTTTTGGTGGCAAGACCTGCAGCTTTTGTGTAAATAGTGAAGTTTTATATTGATTGTCAAAAATGATGTACCTGTGGTATGATACAATGACAGTGTGGTCAAGACAGGGAAATTTGTACTAATTCCTTATTTACACTGCTATATCCTGGAAGATATTCTCATTTGATTTCCTTGGTTGAAAACTTAATGTTTTATTTGATTTGGGTCTACTTTTTGATTTCTGAAGATCTGTTTTCTTTATTTTATCAATTGAAAAGTTGATAGGGCAATTGATGACATTTGAATTTATAAAATTTCAGGGGCCCCCAGGTGCTCCAGGACTTATCGGCGCCCCTGGGGCAAAAGGAGAACCAGGAGATTTTTCTTTTGATTCTATCCTGAAAGGTGAAAAGGGAGATCCTGGTTTCCCAGGACAACCAGGTATTCCTGGAAGAGAAGGAACACCAGGAAAAGATGGATTGCCAGGTCCACAGGGTCCAAAAGGAGCATCGGTATGTGTTATTTCTTTATGTTTGCACTGTCCTGCTGAATGTTTCTGTATTTTTACATATTGTCCTACACATGCTTTATGTTTATTGTCCTCATCCATTGTTCCATATGTGATCCAGCTCAGACATATTCAGATTACAAGGCTTGCTGCTTTCAGGACTACAGCAAGGTTACTTCCCCCACATTGTGGGTGTGGGCAATATTTTTTTTCATTTCTCCCTTTCTCAAAGTTTTATAATGAGAACTGGTGTGGATGATTTAACTCATATCTGGAGACGATTGAAGAAATGCAGTTGTCCAAGTACAGATAATTAGGATGAGGTTCAACTCTGTTCTAGCAGACTTATCTTCTTGTGGAAACTAATGTTTCAAAGTCTTGCCCAGTTAGAGGGTTCAGCTGATGTGGATGTGGAGCTGGATCTGGAGCTCAGATTTGCTCCCAGATCCACGACTGGGAAAATAGTCAAAATGATCCAGTTACCTGCATTGCACACTAGGTATGATTTCCATGTACTTTTCTACATGGAACACAATTCTACTTCCATTGAATTCAGTGATAAAGGAGTTACAGGTAGGTATCCTGTGCTAAATCCAGGTTACAGTATATTCACACAGATGGAAGGATGTAAGGATGTGTTCTGTCTTGCCAATCACACAAGGAGTACATTTATACTGTCTACAAATTAGGGTACAGCTGGCTTGAAAGGAGAACGTGGTCCCCCTGGCCAACCTGGATTCCCTGGAGTACGTGGTGAAAGAGGTTTTCCTGGCCCTCCTGGGATAGGCACTGCAGGGCTACCTGGTGACAAAGGAGACAGAGGCTTTGCTGGAACCCCAGGTTTACCAGGCCTTCCAGGTAATGCTATAGTATTTATTTTTTTTTTTTTCTATCAGGCCAAACAGGATGGTTTAAAGTTATCCTAAACCTAGTTCATTGTAGTTTTCTATGGATATTCTATAAAAAAATTCATAAAAAGTCAGTTTTAATGGTGTGGAGGGTCTAACACTGCTGGCAAGGTGAATGAAACTTCTCTGTTTAATTTCATCGGTTTGGACTTAATACATCTTTATGTTCACAGGGGCAAAGGGTGAAGCAGGACGAACTATACCGCTCCCTGGACCTCCTGGGGCAGATGGCCTTCCTGGGCCACCTGGTTTCCCTGGACCCCAAGGTACAGTGTTCTGTTAATCTTTCTCTGATCTAATGTTTCTGTTTCCAATAAGTTAACATTGGTATCAACGTTTGTCTTGTTTTCACTTGCAAAGGTGACAAAGGGAATCCTGGGCTTCCAGGGATACCTGGCCTGCCAGGAGAAAAAGGTGCTGTTGGACAGCCGGGTATAGGGTTCCCTGGGCCTCCGGGACCCAAAGGTAAGATAAAGTTATCCATCTGACAGGGCTGGTGTATCTTAAGTGTGGATGGAGGACTGCACTGTTATCCAGTCATGGCTGCACAAGGAGATCTGCAAGGTGTAGCAGAAGAACTTCCCTTGTGAAAGTCCACAGACACTTATCAGGATACTTTCAAGGCACACCTGCTTTGTGCAGTCATGTGGTGCAGATACAGGCAACGCTACTGCCAGAACAGAAAGTGATATAGTGCATCCTGTGTTGCAGCAACTGAGGTTGCTGATAGATGAGATGGCCTTGCTGAAAGATGATTTAGGTTGCTGAAAGATGACTTAGGTTGGTCAAAAAAACATGCTAACATAAGTATGACTTTTTTTTTTTTTTTTTTTTTTTTACCAGAGCTCACAGGTCTGTGGTGTCCCAGGTGAATGGGAGTGTTTGGTCAAATACCAGCAGATTCAGTAAAAGTTTAGGCTTCCCCACATGGCCATTGTCAGGGTGTACACATAGTTTAGAGTCTATAAGATCATACCCTCATTTTGGATTTTTGGGAGACGTATTTTGTAATGCTAATGCTACTCATTCTGGACTAGATGACTGAGCTTTCAGCAGCCACTTGAACCGCCATTCTCTCTATCTCACACACCATGAACTGGGAGGGTCAGATAAATTTTTAAATAAGAAAAGGGAAATCTTTACCTCTAGTTCTTACAAATCTGACATGACACAAGCCTGAACAGAAAAGTTCCATAGCATCTAGAAAAGGATTGCTATACGCTCTTAAATGCCAGCAATAAAGGAATGAATGATGTATCAAACCCTTTTATTTCCAAGACACTTTCTTGAATGCAGCTCTGCCCCGTGACTTTCCAGGGGCTTAGTCTAAAAGCTGGATTTCCCACTCTGTGAGACCTTTGTGAAAGAAGCTTCATCTCAGTTGAGTGAGCATTATCTTTAAGTGATCTTCAGAATGTTGGCTATCTTCCTTCCTGAATTCCTGAGGGATGTTCCTTGTGCCAGGTGTGGTATAGAAACATGTGACCCTCAGGAATATGTGTAGGACAAGTCACATTACATATATAGTACAGAAAGTGTTGATTCACCAAGATGGCTTTTGTTCTGCATCCCTGAGTCTTATGCCTCACACATTTAGTTACCCCTCTGAAAAAGACTCTGGAAAAACATCTTTGCAGGTAGAATATTTCTCAATGATGTGAACCCACAAGGCTATTAATTAAAGAACAGTCACTCCATATTTGTTCTTTTTGGGTTTGAAGCTCAATGTTTAAATATCTGTTGAGAACACTGACATTTGGGAGCTGCCATTTTTTTCTCTAGGAATTTGATGAAAGAGACTACACAGACCTTTTTGAACATATTCCTCCAAGGATGTGAACAGTTCAGTTAGAAGTTTGAAGAGACGATAAGGGACATTTAGAGGGACAGACAGCAATAATGTGAGTTTTATTTTTTTATTTTTTATTTTTTTGTAGGTTTTCAAGGTCAGCCTGGCTCACCTGGTCTACCGGGGACTCCAGGAACTCCTGGCCTGGATGGTTTGCCAGGTACACCAGGTTTACAAGGTCAAAAAGTAAGTGTCTGCTGCTGATACTGTTTCTGCCACTTCATGTTAACAGGAATCTGAGAATCTGGGAAAAGATTCTGCTTCTTTCAAAAACTGCCCGTCATCTTACGTTTCCCACTGTATATGCAAAGGAACAAAGTAGATGAATGTTTTATGTTAACTCTGAATGGTTCATGTATGTGCAGCATTCTTTCTGAATGATTTAAATACAGTCAGCGAATGAGTTAGTGGTTTTGATGTATTGATTCCCAATCTGTTGTGTTTCTGTGACTAGGGTGAACCTGGTGTAGGTCTCCCTGGCCCTAAAGGATTACCAGGCCCCCCAGGCCCAGCTGGCATCCCTGGAGAAAAGGGAAATCCAGGACTGCCTGGCTTACGTGGTGAGCAAGGATTCCCAGGCATACCTGGACAGCAAGGATTCAGAGGTAACATTGCTGAAAAAATAAAGATACATCTCTGTATTTATATATATATTTTTTTTATAGTTTCTCCCCTGTAGAGGGAACAAAAAGTCTATTCACCACTTAAGTCCTACTGATAACTAAGGGCATTCTCTTTTTTCCTTTCCTTCTCCTCCCTTTTGCCTACCACAACTGCTAATAAATGGCAAGCAACGAAAAGCAACGATTCCCCCAAGCCCAGGCAGGAGGTATTAGAGGCTGAAATGAGGCTTTTGTTGGCCACATATTTCCTAAGCATCTGTCTAGCACCTTCTGGAAACAAGATCTCAAAGACTCTCATCTCTGTCTCCCCACAGGTGACCCTGGCCTCCCAGGACTGCAAGGCTTGCCAGGCGCCCCAGGTGCACCAGGGGTGGGCCCACAGGGATTGCCAGGGCCTGCTGGACAGCCAGGACCCCAGGGACCACCAGGTGAGAGAAAAATGCTCCTATGCTGATGCTTGGAAGTGGATTTTTTGGCATAAACATATGTTGGTGTTCATAAATTGCTTGTGCTTTGTGGGTGAGGTGCAGGAAGCATGGCAGCAGACCTCATCCATCTGGTCCAAAACACAAGGCAAGGGCTGAGAAAATATCTGCCATTTTGTTCAGTTTCCTTGGGTTATTGTGGGTAATATGTACAGGATCGAGGCTGCGCACAGGAAATGAGGAATATTTCTGCTCTCTTGACGTTACAAGACAAACTGTCTTTGGGTCTTCATGCCACATAATTTCTAAACCATGGGAGGACATTTTGGGGTATGCTTGTTAACTGTGTTTCCTGTGTTCTGCTAGGGACTAATTCTATATCTTCTCTTTTTCCTAGGATTTCCTGGAATAAAAGGAGAAAGGGGTTTCCCTGGTATCCCGGGTCTAGATATGCCAGGACCAAAAGGCGATAAAGGTAGCCAGGGCCAGCCTGGAGTACCAGGGTCTGTGGGGTTACCTGGCCTGCCGGGTCCACAAGGGTCTGTTGGACTGAAAGGATCAGAAGGTAAACATGCTTACTGCTGGGAAAGTAATCTCCCTCCTTGGAAATTGGCATCTTTGGCAACTGTTTTATTAAGTCCTGGTAGCATTCCCCTTCACTCAGTTAGGAATTGATCCTTCAAGGAACCTGAGCTTGAGGAAAACACGTGGGCTTCTATCAGCAAAGCCACTCTGTGCATGTGTAGCTTTAAACTCATACTGAAGTCTTTTGGTGGATCAAATCCAGCTATATGCAGGAACTAGGCGTTAACGTGTAGTAATGGAAGATGATTATTCTGCATAGTTTCAGTGATAGAATGCGGTTTTAATAATGCCTTTGTTAATAACAGCATTGTTTACTGTAGTTGCAAGTTTTAAGAATCTGTCAAAAACCTATTACAAACCATGTTTTATTCTGTATTTCCTAACACAATTTTAACTGCTGTTTTATCTGTCAGGCTATTTAGATTAGATCATCCTCTTTATCCCTTTTTTCCTTAAGTAGTGTAATTCCTGATATAATTGGGAGTAAAACATTCCACTTCTCATACTTCTTTACACTGCTTGCTTTATTTCTCTTATTCACTCTTCCACTTTGGTTTCAGGAGCCAAAGGAGAAATGGGAGTTATGGGAACTCCAGGACTGCCAGGGACTCCTGGACCAGTTGGAGATCGAGGGTTGCCTGGTGAAAAAGGTAAGACAGAGACTTTCTTAAATTCTTCTCGTACATTTTAAAATTGATGTTTTTCCCAACTGAAGTCTGGAAATAACCAAATATAGAGAGTATGCTTGGCCTAAAGGATGTTTTATGTCAAATAACTTCCTTCTAAGTTAGAAATAATGTAATCTAGAAAGCCATATCCTAGGAGCAGTTGTATTTGGGCACTGAGCCAGGAGTTTTGGTCTGTTCTTCAACAACATAAGGGTTGGCTGTTTGAGAGCATGCTATGGATATTACTCCAATAGAAACACTGTGTTTGAAGTTATAAATAGCCAGCAGGAAGGACTTAATTAAATCCTTCAAACAGTGCCCTATATTTAAACTCTTCAGCTCATATTCCTATTGTTTTGAGAGGGTCTCAAGCTAATGTCTGTGAAGCAGGTAAAAGATACCAACTTTTTCAATAGTTATTGTGAAGTCCTGGTATAGAAAAATCTGCATATGAGATAAAAGATGTGGGTGTTCAAGAGCATGTTAGCCCATGCTCAAAATTTAATAAATAGCTTATTTAATTTGTTCTTGTCTACTAAATATTTTTGCAAAGTTTTATATACCTCTATAACATTCTGTGCTATTACTTTATAGGTAGCCCAGGGTTCAAAGGGGTAGTTGGACCACAGGGTGATCCAGGTGTCAAAGGGGATAAAGGTGAAGCTGGTCTCCCAGGAGTACCTGGAAGCATGGATACCATGGACATGGTTAGTCTCAAAGGCCAAAAGGGAGATCCAGGAGAAAAAGGTAACTTTAATCTCTAACTAAAGTTAGAGTGGCAGTACTTGGAGTTCTGTTGTATCTTAGTTTAGACATCAAGTTTCAAAACAAGATTAAAGAACTTTACACAACAAAGCAGATATTTTTCTAGCATCCTCCAACTCCATAGAAACAAAGATCAATCAGACTTAAAGGGTTTTGGTTGGATGGAAAAGGCTCAATTTGCTATTATAAAATCAGTTTTTACCTCGTTTCTCAGAAGACTCTCTGAAAATAATAATAATAATAATAAAAAACTTAAAATTAGAAACTAAAGCTTGCTAGAACAGTAAAGCTTTCTTTCATGTAAAAAATATAGTTTTCACTGTTTTCACCACGAAGACCAACTGACTCTAAGAAAAAGTGGTCAGCCTTTTTTGGTGTACAATTGTTTCTTTGGGACCTGAAGAAATTTCAGGAAAGACACATGTGAATGCCACTGATACTGAAAGACTACCTTACATCAGACTGGAAACACCCGGAAATATACAGGAGAAAAGCAATCAGCTTTTTATTTAGAAATTAAAAAAAATATATTTTATATATTTAAAAAATATATTATATACATTTTATTATTTGTTCTTTTTATTATCATGTACCTTTTATTAAAAAATCCCAGTAAGAGTTTTTGATAAATAACTTTTTATTTTATTTTCATAAATAAATTGTAATTGTTTTTTTTGTTAAAACAGAAGTGTAGAGCTGGAAGGGAGCTACTGGGATCGTGTAGTCTGCCATTTCCATCAACCAAATGCTTCAGCCTTTCATTGTGTAGCATGTTTTCTGAAATAATTATCATTCTTATTACCCCTTCTGAATTCTCCCCAATTTGGCTGCATTCTTGTTACATTGCATTGTGCTGAAACAACTGAAGGACTCAGGCCCTGCTGGAATAAAACTTACCAGGGTTATGGACTGAGAGGAAGGGCAGGAGCAAGTGTGGAGTACATCTGCCTCTAAGCTGAGATTCAGCTTCTGACCACACTTGTGAATTTGTTGAAGCTCTCAGCCTGTAAGAATTTCATCTGGATTCCTTTCTTTCATTTGTGTCTGATCTTGATGTGGTGGTGTGAAAAGCCTTAAAACAAGGCTACATAGGTTGTTTTTCATTACCTCCTTTTCTGCAATTGATCTATAGGTTGACTGGTTGATAGTTTTATTACCTTTCCAGAAATCAAAATCAAGCACAGTGGTTACATGCGTATAAAGAAGCCTATGCTGAAAGGTTCAACTGGTTTATTTCTTTTGTTTCTAACTCCTTCACCCCTCCAGCACTAATAATGCGCACTTCCAAACTTGGATGTTCTACCTTTCCCTGATCCCACACAGTCTGCAGATTATCCTGGCTCATGCAGCATGGAAGGGTAGGCTCCAAACAGACCCCAGACTGCAACCTTCTGCTGTTGTTTGTCTGTCTCATCCTCTTTAACCCAGAGATAAATAGTACCAGTAGAGAAAAAATCTAGTTATATTCCATAACTTTCCTCATCTGTTTGCTGCCTTCACCTCTCTAGTCATGAATATCACAGTAATGTTTTAAAAAACTTGTAACATACAAGCAAAAATAGAGTATTTTAATGGAATGGTAATGTTTAATAAAAAGGTTGGGTTTGGACATCTTGGGATTTTTTTTTTTTAATAAATCCTCTTACTTAAAAGCATTCAGCTACCTATCTTCAGTAACGTATTGTCCAGCATTTAGATACAACACTAACAAAAAGGATTATAACCAGAAAGCTTGAACATTGCGGTTGGAGAAGAGGCATGCTGCAGAATAAGAGATAGAGCCTTCTGGAATGATGAAGTTGCTTTAACATTAAATAGAACTGAAGAAACGGAAAAATTCTGCCTGTGAACTGGTGGCTCGCGTTTACCTACATAAACAGCAGAACAGTCAAATCAATCATTTTTGTTAACACCTGATATTGTCTGGCACTTCAGAAATAACTCATTAATCTAACTCAAACATAAGTTTGCAAAACACTGAGTTTCTTTTAAAAATATAATATGTCTTGTAATCTGTGCAGACACCTGCAAAATTTATCAGTTTGTAGCCTTCCTTCAATGCTGGCTTGAGTGGAGAGTTGTTGCTCAAGTTTCACTCTGCCGTACAATGTATGAAGCTTGAATTCAGCCATTCCCTTGTTAAGCAGAGAAGCAACAGAGATTAAAAAAAAAAAAAAAAGTAATTAGAAGGATTGTTATATGACATTACAGTAAATTTTGATAAAACTGATCAGTGTTTGTTTTATTGTTGTCCAGGGGACCATGGACCAACAGGAGAAAAGGGGTTACGTGGGGAGTATGGAGAACCAGGAATTCCAGGAAAGGATGGTGAACCTGGTACTCCAGGACATCCAGGTATGTCGGAAGCTAGCAAAAGGAGATAGTGTTAACCAGGTATCTTAAATGACATTAACTATCTGGACTCTTAATTTCTCTGCTGTCTCTAGGACCAAAAGGTGATCAGGGCCCCCCAGGGTTCCCAGGAGAACCAGGAATTCCAGGACAAAAAGGATCAGTTGGTGAAATGGGTTTGCCAGGTACTGATTGCTGGGATTTTTTATTTTTATTTTTTTCTTCAAGTTAATCTGGAGCATTGTTACAGGCCTATCTAGAATATTAGGTGGTGTTGATCTACTAACTGATTGCAATATTTACAGTGCCTGAACTGTAGGCCTTGGGAACACTGCTTTTTTAATCTTATTATGATATACAAATAATTCACGTTAAATAGCTTCCTAACTTTCTACATGTGCGTCCTTTAGACAAATGTAAAATGATTATTTGTGCACCTCAGAGAAAGGACATATGTCAGATTTGTGTTTTTGTTGCAAGCAGGCAGTTTTTCAAGTGATCTCTGCCTGTCTGCCCGTCTCTGTCTCTGCCTCTGCTAAAGTGTGAAGTCCTTTAAGCTTCTTGTGTATTTTCCCCTTTTTAAAAAGCTCTGTGAGTTCCAGTGCATTGCACATTATTGATAAACTGTAATGCTCTGAGAGGAGTGTTGCTGGGGAGGGGAATGGAGAAGAACATATATCTCAATAAGAGAACTTTGTCTCCATTCAGATGGTCTTGTGCCTAATGTATTTAGGAAATCAAAGACAGAAGACTGAAGTGGGGGTGGGGAACAGAAAAAAACTGCTACGGCAGAGTTCCTTTGTCACTGCTTGTCTTGGTAGACATTTGTGAAATCAACATCAACTTTTAGACAAATAATATTTTTAGCAACAGTTCTGTTTACTATTAATCCAAGATTATAACCTTCTTTTATCAGGAGAGCTTATCTTCCCATAAAAAGACCCCTTTAGATGGTAAATCTCAAAAGTGAATTTATTAGCTATTGTAGGGAGTTGCTTTGTTTTTCTAGCTCTAAGTAGCTAAGGCAACCCTGAAAAAACATTGGCAACACTGCTAAGGTGCCACCAGCTCTGAAACACACATTTTTCCTTTTCTTTTACTAGGAACACCTGGAGAAAAGGGTCTGCCTGGAGTACCAGGTTCACCAGGCACACCAGGGTTCCCTGGGCAAAAAGGTGAAAAAGGAGACAAAGGAGCAGCAGGTTTTCCTGGAATTGGCTTTCCAGGGTCTCCTGGTGAGAAGGTATTTACACCCCTAGGGATTTAATTGTCTTGTCTCTGCTGAGTATCTTATCTGAAAAGATGCCTTTGGCCTTTAAGCTATGTAATCTCTATTTTCTATTATGCTCATTTAAATACTTGATGAGAAATTTGAATGGTGTGTATATGCACAGGTTTAGATGCATTCTGTTTGGTGGGACCATTGTGTTCAGCATTCGCATTTATTCTGTCTCTTTAGCTCATACTAAATTTACATTGCTAGAAATTTGGGGGAGGGGAAGAACTTTTAAAAACGTTAAGGAAATAAAATGAAATGGGCTTCATGCAAACAGAGTAAATAGGTGTACTGAAATACAGTAAATACATTTTTAAGATATCACTTTTTTCAGATTCACAATAAAATGCTCAAATATGAGTGGAAATACAACTGTATTAATACTGTCTGTAAAGTTAATTTCACTTCTAATACTATTCTAATAGGATTCTCATTTGTTTCACATTGCTTTTCCTAGTTATACCATGACACTAATCCTGAATTTATAAGTAAAAATAAAACTTAGTTACTTGGTAGCAAATTTACTGAAGATTTAGAAGAGATTTTTTGAAGATGATTAAGTGTAGTAAGTTATGAGGCTAATTTGGAAAAGCCTTTGTAAAATCTATTACAAAGATGCAGAGAAGACTTGTCATTTTCATATGTAGTTATTAAGCAATTTCTAAAGAGTCAGTACTTCTGATAGTGCTAAATTTAATCTTAAATTGTTTTGTTTCTAAATGGAAAAAAGAGTGAAATTCTTTCTAAGTCCAAAAGATAAGAGGGGGTTACATCTACCATTTTCAAATAGTAAAAGGTGTTTCACAATTAATGTGTGGATTTTATAATGTGTGCTGCTTCTTCTAGGGAGAACCTGGAAGAACAGGTAGTCCAGGTTTATCTGGAGACAAAGGTGAAAAGGGAAATATAGGAATTCCAGGAATACCAGGTGCCCCAGGTCCCAAAGGATCTCCTGGCATGGCAGGATTTCCAGGTAAGTGTTCTTGAGTTAATACAACAGAAAATGCAATGCAAAAGTTATTGTCAAACTTACAGGTTCATATGCTGGATATTTCTGATGTCTTCTTGTTTTTTTTTAGGGAGCCCTGGCCGCCATGGAGAAAAGGGTGAAAAAGGACTTCCTGGCTTAAGTGGCATCCCAGGTTTAAAAGGAGAACCAGGTAGAAAAGACATATAAAATACTAAATGCTACTTAAAGTATTGTTTATCTCCAAGCCGTATCTCAAAGAAATAACATGATCTACTACCTTCATTCTGGCTCAGATGTTTCCTCTTAGATTTGTTCATTTCATAAGTGAACAAAACACTATGCTGTTTCCCAAGTAAATCTGAGTCAGTGTAGTATAGGGCTAGTACTTCTTTTGTAGTGTTAGTGGAAGAGATACTACTACCTTCCTCAAGACTGGTTATTACTATAGCCACAGATGTTAAAGAGAGAGTAGAGTAATTCCATTGTTGTCAGGACTATAACAACAATTTTGAACATTGAACCTTGTATTCTTAGTTTACTGGCTGAAGGATACATCATCTCATTGGACATGGACCATGCTATTCACAAGTATTTGCAGGAGTTCCTATGCTCTAAACTCACTGAGATGTGTGATAATTAACTATATGAAAATCTGTAGTACTTGAGCCCTGTCTCACACTAATTTAATTCAGAAGTAAGCTCAGAGAAAAGTCACACTTCGGTCATTATGCAATAAATATTTGGTCTTTGTGGGAGCAGAAGAAAGAACAGGTTAAGTTTTTCATTAGAGAAAAAAAAAAAAAAAGTAAAAAAAAAAGAAGTGATGATTCATAGTTGCAATGAATATGGTGATGATTTTTCAGGTGAACCTGGTGTTCCGGGTCCTGCTGGTTCCATTGGTCAGAAAGGTGAACCAGGTTATGATGGGATTCCGGGTGCTGCTGGCGCAAAGGGTGAACAAGGTACTGTGACTGTCATGTTACGTTGATGTGGTACAAAAACACACAGACAGACTACACAAGAGCAGCTGGGAGAAGGGTGTGCTGGTTTTGAGATTCTTTGGACTGGAACCTTTACAAATGTCTTGCAAACTATAGACTATCATCCATCTTTATAAAGTGGATTATATAGATTACACTGATTAAACTGTGTTTAATCGGTGTGATCATGAAAGAATTTCTTTCACAAAAGCTGGTAATACTTTAAAGAAAATATATGTTTTGGAATTTCATTTTGCAAGTTAGCTGGGACATAATATCTTGTCTTTCCTCAGTGTAGAATTTTCAATCATGAAGTACCCATTGTACTAAAAGCATTACCAATATGTAACAGTCTCTGCCCTGAAGAACTTTTTTCTAAACCACTTAGATTTTATATTTGCTGAATGGAGTTTTGTTTGTTTAGTTTAAATGTAACTGTAGTTCTGTCTTCTCATTTTTTGCTGCCTTTATATTCCAGGTTTTCCAGGTAGAGGATTTCCAGGATCTCCAGGTGCAAAGGGAGACAAAGGTAAAACTTCTTTAAACAAGCAGCTAACCTCCCTTCCAACATACTACAAATATAATTCTGTCATTCAGACATACTTTATGCTTCATTATTTTACATGCTATACCTTTTCAGAGCAGGCAGAAACTCAGAGGCTCAAATACTAATTTCTGTTACAGTGGAAGCATCTTGGACATGAGTTAGATATGCCCTAAAATAGGTAATTATTAATAGTGTGGAATTTACTGCAAGCTGTGCTGTGATGAGGTAATATAAATAACTCCCTTATTTGTGTGCTGTGCTTTTGATTCCAAGTATTTATGTTTTCCTACTAATTTTATAAGAATCAAAGTCTAGTGAAGCTTTATGCACTAGATAGCTAAAGACAATAATTTTGTTGCCAAGATACTACAGTATTTTATTTTTTTTACCCGAGTCTGTTGTACAGCTCTGATGCAATCATATTTGTTGCTAAAATAGGTGTTCTCTGTAGCTCAGTGGAGCATGTCTAAACTATGCACAGGAGCATGGTGCAGAGGTGCCAAAAATAAGAGACCAAGTGTGGTCTTACTGAAAACTGTTATAACTAGACTCAGGACTTACTAGCTTGAGTACAGGCACATAGCTATGACAATTTGAAGACCACTTTTGGTCTTCACAGATCTGTCACTACACTGTGAATGACTTGATTGGCTTGAGTCCATGCTTGTCCAAGGTGTCTGTATGCACCATGTTCCATTCTACCTGATAAGTATGTCCTAGATACTAGACTGCAGTAGACACAAACTCACAGCTCAGTAAGGCAAGTAAAATGCTAGACTATGAAACCACTTTTCCGACCCCACTCATCTCTTCCATTTTGTTAGCACAGCTCATTTAAAGAGAACTGGTCTTAGAGTAAATATATATACAACTGACATCATTTGTGTTCCAGAAGTATTGTAGTTCCAAAAAGCAAGTCCAGGATTTAAAGACCCCATTCTGTTTAGGCGAAGAGCTGGGAAAGTGTTCTTTATACATTTTATTTCTCGTATAGATTAGCTTGTATAAAATATATTATTTTTCTTCAATCATGATCGAAAATTCAACTAAATTGCAAATATTTACTATTTGTACAAGCTTGAAAATAAATACTAAGTTTTCAAATCTAGATCTTAGTAAACAAATTCTCTTCTTCTCCAAGAGCAAGTCTGTGTACTTACCTAAGCAAAACATCCATGACTCGCATATGACAATAATAATTGTAACAGAATAAGGATTTGAGGGCTTTGTTCCTTGTGAAGGGCTGACAGAGATGTTCATTTATTTTTATAGTGAATGAAAATAGTCCAATAATCAGTTTAGTTAACAAAAGGTCTGTCAGTTAACCTACTCTTTACCCCTCACTTTATGTCAATAATATAAAGGATAACACACTTTTCCTGAAGTTTTGCATTTTAATGGAAATATGTAAAGGTGAGGTCTATAATTTCTTAAGTAAAAAAGCTTACTATGAGTGGACAATAAGACAGAAGCTTTCATTGATGGTAATCCTTTCTCTAATCAAGTTTTGGGGGTTGTTTCAAAATAGGTGCGAAAGGCGATGTGGGTTTCCCAGGATCCCCAGGAAGTCCGGGGATACCAGGTCTAAAAGGAGAACCAGGATATGCTGGTCCACCAGGCCCTAAAGGCAACCAAGGTCTTCCTGGACTACCAGGAATTGCAATGGAGGGCCCTAAAGGAGACAGAGGACCCCAAGGCCAACCTGGCCTTCCAGGTAATTATTCTTCTTTGGTATTAATCTCTGTTAATCAATGCTAAACAGGTCTATTTATAATATAATCAATATTTCATATCCTTGTTTCTCCTCTTCTCAGAGACCAGGCAAAAGCTGTCCTTCATAGGCAGCTTGGCATCATGTCCTGCAACAGACAGATATGATGTCCTCAGGGTGTTTGTTTTGACCAGAAGTCTTTCTGACATTGAAAACCTTGCCCTCCTATTTTCATGTGTTTTCCTCTGAGCTTTATTTACTGTTGTGGGGCAACCATAGCTGCATGTTCCTATGTCCTGGTGTGTCAATGTCTTTAAAAATAGCTCAGTGTGGCCTTACCTTGGCAGGTACTCTATGCTAGTGGTTAATGAGGAAAGTAGAGTAGAGCTGTAGTAAGTCTCTAGCACATTCACACCTGAGAACATACAATATGTTTTTCAGCTCATGTAAAACTCTCTACATTATTTTCCATCAACTACAGACAAAATAAATGATAGATACCCAGTCATGTGGGTGGGTATTCATATAGACCTCCCTGCAACAGATATTCCTACATATTTTCTTGAAATGTTGTTATAATTACTTCAATTATGCCCATATGTAGTTTGAGCCAGCTCATCCTCCTGCAGGTACTGCTTTTGTACAGAACAAATTTTGCCACTAAATACGTTCTTCCTCTTCTGGTTTATAGGTTTACCAGGTCCAATGGGGCCACCGGGGCCACCAGGTCTGAAAGGGGCCAAAGGAGAGCAGGGGAGCGAAGGCTGGCCTGGGACTCCTGGAGGTCCAGGAGTCAAAGGTGATCCAGGTTTCCAGGGTCTGCCAGTAAGTTACTTTCAGCACACTATCCAGACTTGTTGAAACCTGGTTCTTGTAATTAATGGATATATTTCTTTTTCAAAATAATGATACTTTATGCTCAAGGTGCCTTTGGACTTACTGCTGATAGTGTAAAGTCAGTTTCAAAACATTTTAACTCTCTCTTTGAAGGCTACGTACCAATGATCTAGTGAACTAGTGAGCTAGTGAACTTATTAAGAAGACATTTATAGACAACGAATGATAACATTCAACACCCAGAAAGTAATTTACAATGTATTAACAGTACAGGATGGCTGCAGCACATCCATAAATCCTGCAAATGTATTAGTAATTAATTTTAAAAGTTGCTTATTTAAAAATAACTTGCCTTCTGAAAATATCCAAACTGCTTGGTTATGATATGAAACCTTTCAAACAAAGTGCACTTTCTGTACTGTAAGTAATGAGATATAGCTGCTGATTTAGAAATACAAGCAGGAAGTGCTGTTAATACATTGTTGTCATATATTTTTCATTTTTCCTGATATAAAACAGTCCCTTTTCTGTGTATTAGGGAGAATTAAGAAAAATAGGGCAGGCACACAGAATAGATGGTACTCTATACTTTCTCTCTCAGAGTGTCTGCCTTCTTTTTCCACAGTAGAAAATATATTCTGTATTTTAACTTGTCATTTCCACTGTCCTACTAAGAAAATAATAATAAAATTATGGAAGAAGGGATAAGAAAGTAGGTAAGTATGACTCAGCAATTCATAATGTATATAAGGAAGGAAGACTCAAGAAAAAGGTCCTGGTGAAAAAACAAGATACTGATAGTGGACTTAAAAGATCAGATTCTTGATAATGCAAAGATCTATTGCAACCTTTTCTGCATCCAGGAGTCAGAAGGGACACCTTCTGTCTTAGAGAGCATTGTATCATAGTAGTTATGAAGATAGTAAATTTCAAGATAACATTCTTTTTCTATTCATTTCATTTCTATTCATTTCTATTTCAAGATAACATCTTCATTGACGACCTTAATGAGGGAATAGTGTCTGCCCTCAGCAAGTACGCCGATGACACAAAGCTGAGAGGAGTGGCTGACATGCCAGAAGGCTGTGCTGCCATTCAGCAAGACCTGGACTGGCTGGAGAGATGGGCAGGAATAAACCAAATGAGATTTAATAAGAGTCAGTGTAGAGTCCTGCACCTGGGAAGGAACAACCCAATGTATCAGTACAGGCTGGGGGATGACCTGCTGGAGAGGAGCTCTGAGGAGAAGGACCTGGGGGTCCTGGTGGATGACAGGTTGACCATGAGCCAGCACTGTGCCCTTGTGGCCAAGAGGGCTAATGGGATCCTGGCATGCATTAAAAGGAGCGTGGCCAGCAGGTCAAGGGAGGTGATCCTCCCCCTCTACTCTGCCCTGGTCAGGCCTCACCTGGAGTACTGTGTCCAATTCTGGGCTCCCCGGTACAAGAAAGACAGGGATCTCCTGGAAAGAGTCCAGCGGAGGGCCACAAAAATGATACGGGGCCTAGAGCATCTTCCCTATGAGGAAAGGCTGAGAGACCTGGGTCTGTTCAGCCAGGAGAAGAGAAGACTGAGAGGGGATCTCCTCAGTGTATATAAATATCTGAGGGGTGGGGGACAGAAGGACGTAGCCAACCTCTTCTCAGTGGTTTGTGGGGATAGGACAAGGGGCAATGGCTGCAAGTTAGAACACAGGAAGTTCTGCACTGACATGCGAAAGAACTTCACGGTTAGGGTGATGGAGCACTGGAACAGGCTGCCCAAGGAGTTTGTGGAGTCGCCTTCTCTGGAGATATTCAAGGCCTGTCTGGACACCTACCTGGGCAGCCTGCTCTGAGGAACCTGCTTTGGCAGGGGGGTTGGACCAGATGATCTTTCGAGGTCCCTTCCAACCCCTACAGTTCTGTGATTCTGTGATTCTGTGATTCTGTGATTCTGTGATTCTGTGATTCCCATATACTTTCCGTAATTCAACAATTTGAGGGAAGTTCTAAAGCTTTTCACAGGTTAATATTCTACTCCAAGACTACCTGTTTTTTAAGAATGAGAAATGCCAGAAGATTTTGTTTCTTGTCTTTGGTCAGAACAAAATGTTTTACTCCTTCAAGAAATAACACTCCAAGGATAGGATTTCTTTTGTTTAGCTTTGGAAATCTTACTGCTGACATCCATTTTTGAGCTAGCCATCTCTTCTCCCTTTATAGGCAGTGAAAAGAATTAGGCATTTGTAGGGAGTCATTCTTCTCACCTTAATATAAACATCTAATCCAAGTCAGTTGAAAAATCACCTTTGTGTGTGTTCATTCTATTGCTATTGTAACATGAGATTATTTCCCAACATTAGTGTTATTTTTCACTGAGTACTTAATTCACATCTCCAACAGGTTATGTAGCAAAGGGTCTTTGTTTCTTACCGCCACGTTTTACACTATGTTATATATCAGACTCTCATTGCCATGTTGCTTCATACTAGGGTTAGCAATTTGTTGGGGAAAACTCTAAGGTATTCTTAAAAGCTTTTTGCACACGATGTAATAGACAAAAGAAAAAAAGGATGTTGGCCGTCAGTTAAGTGACTGTTTATAGTGTCTTTAGAAATATAGGTTTGATTTTCCTTGAAGTGAAGCTATGATGAATTTGTCATTAATTTCAGTGGAGCAGTTTTTAATAGTGAAGGCCAGAGGAGTATTTCACATTATGTTTGAAGAGTTTAAGTCCTTATGTATTTTAGCCCTATTGAAAGATGAAAGTCTTCAAAGGATTATGAATTCTTGAGTACATTTAATTTCATTCCATGTGTCAATGTAGAAGTTTTTAAGTTTGCTATGGTTTAGAATTACCCTGTGTGATTATCCTCTGGGGATAACCGTCCTCTGGGGATGCACTGAATTTATTTTTTTAAATTGTAATAATCAGTGCTTAGTGAAGCTTTTCATAACAGTATGGTCTATGGTTGAAGACCTTTATATTACCTATATTACTTGTGAGACACCTTATTCTGATCTAGTATTTTGTAAGGCAAAAAATACTTTAGTAATGTGACAAACTTGTTCATGCAGGAGCAGCTTCTCCTCTAATAATTGTAGAGAAGAACCATTAAACTTAATTCTTCCCTCTTACTAGTTTTTCATATATTTTCAAAAATAAATTGCCTATTTGAGAGTTATATTGTAATAGTGTAGGATAACTTTGCTTCACTTTCTCTTTTGTACAGGGTAGTCCAGGTTTACCAGGAGATATCGGTCAAAAGGGTGATCTAGGGCCTCCAGGAGTTCCAGGAGTTCCAGGTGAGAAGAAACTTTGCCCTAAAAAGCATGCAAAAATTGTTTTTTCATATCCTTCCTCTCTCTCTCCCTCAAAAAAAAAAAAAAAGTGGACTCTGTGTTACAAAGTAATGCAAGCAGAACATTGAAAGCTGTGTCAAAAAATACATGAGAAGAATATTGGGATTTTTATTCAAGTTTTTTTTTTTTTTTTTTTTTGCTGTTTCCTTGTTGTCTTGCTTTGGCAATTTTAAGTGCATACTTGCTTTAGAAGATGGGCGTAAAATCAATTTTTTGGACATTACCAGTCAAGAACCATCAGGATTTTCTTGAGAGTGGGAGGGGCAAGTGTTATTTGTTATTTGAGGAAACATGGGTTCAATATATCTCCATTGTTGACTAAATTGTTGTTATTGTCACCATCACATACATGAAAACACTCTGTGTATAAAAAATGCAATTGCTAATAGAAAAAAAATCTAATTTAAAAAGATTATTAATTAAGAAAAATTTGTTTTCAGTCACCAGTTCTTTGGTGACTTAGTGCATTTGTTTTTATGTTTGTTCTTGAAAACAGTTTAAAAGTACTTGTTTGAATAAAATCATGGCCCTTATATGATCATGAGTTCACCCATGATAATTCTGAATATGTCCTTCCAAGTAGAGAAATTATTCAATACTCATGTAAACATTTCCTTTGACTTCAGGTCCAAAAGGATCTCCAGGCTTCCCAGGCCTTAAGGGTGAGCGAGGTGACCAAGGTCTTCCTGGATCTAAAGGTATAATGCAAAGACATACTTTTTTTTTGTTTCCAGATTTTGTTGTTGTTAAAATGGTTATTTGTGACTAATCAATGTACATCGCCTCCCATGGTTTTATTAGGCACAAAAAGGTAGAATCTGAAAACAGATATCGTGGTATCAGCATCCAAATATTCAGATTAGGTTTTAGTATTGGGTAGCTTTGGGTGGAGTATTGTTTTTTTTTTCTTGAAAATCAATATTGAGGATTTTTTTATTATTATTATTAGAGTCTTTAAATGGTAGTAGAAGGCAACGTTGTTTTCCTGTTTTATTTATTTATTTATTTATTTATTTTTAATTATGCCACTTTACATATGTTTTGTTTTGCTTTGTTAATTTTCTAGGTTTACAAGGCCCACCGGGCCCACCAGGTCCTTTTCAGCTTATCAAAGGAGAGCCTGGTTTACCTGGCCCTGTAGGACCAGTTGGTCTCAAAGGGTTCCCAGGACTTCCAGGTCCCAAAGGACAGCAAGGTGAGAAAATTTGTAATTTGCCAGTAGTAATGCAAAAATATGCCAGTGTCAGGCTAGACACTAGAATATTTTTGGTATAATGATACCCAGCTTTGTATACTCCGCTCAAATTATGTTGGACAAGGAGGAAGAGCGTACTTCTCTTTGAAGCTTATCCAAAGGAGTACCAGAAACAGATGCCTTCCTTGTGATTTTTATAAGCTTCCTCTCTGTACTCATCACATAGGTATCTAAGATCAGTGGTAAGCAGGATGACCTGCATCATTCCCCAGAATGTATTTGGTTGAGTGTCTTCTGTCTTTAGTGTTTAATCCAAACTTAATTACTGTGTATCTCTGAGAGAAAGCAAACCTAAGGAAAAACACCTTGATCTTGGAGTGGAAAGTGCTCCCTGCGGAACCTTGTTCTGCAGTTCTTGACTTCCTCTCTTAGACCAAACATTGCAATATTTAAAAGAAAAGGTGAACTGCAAAAATTTGACACGGAGAATAAGGGAATGGAGCAAAAGCTTATGTGAAAGAAATGCTGACACAAGGGTATGTGTCCTTCAGAATGACAGGGCATGGAGAGTGAGAGCTCACATGCATTCTTCAGCTATTAAGATTTTAAGGGACAGCTTTCTTCCTGGATATTTATGAGAAGGTGATGGAGAACTATGGTGGAATATAATTAATATTTTATTTCTAATTAATACAATATGTAAGTTTGTTCTAGAAAGTAGAGTTAAAACCCTGCAAAGACCATTAGGAAATAGCTGTGAAATAATCTCAGTGATTAAGCACAGCATGGTTTGCTTGTATGGGATCTGTTGCTGTTCTCTAGCAGTCAGTTCCATAGAATAACAGAAAACTGCCTTTTGAGTGATCACTAAGAGGACAGCTGTGACTAATTAAAGCTACTCATCTGCCACAGAAAGGTTGGTATGGTGCCAATCGTGTCAGCTTATTTTTAGCAAAGTCATAGTTACTGAGTTTATATAGTACTCAGAGCATCCGCTGATGTGGAAACTGATGAAGGGAAGACATAATATATGTTTGAAAACCTGTTTGGGAAGAAGAAGTTAAGAGAATACTGATTTTCCTGCTGTTCGTTACCCTACTTTTTATGGTCTTCTTTTGAAGGAGTCATATAACAAGTAGCAAGAGATTGCTGTCCTTCCTTTTCATATTCCAGGCAAATGCTAGTGTTTTAGAAACACACACACACTACTTATTTTATTTTTGCCCTTCTCTACTACAGTTATTTTGCCTTCAGTAACCCACATATTTCCTCTAGATATTGAAGTATGCACTCTGAATCTGAATGAGCTTAGTCTGTGCTGAGGTGTGACAGCACTGTACACGGTATCAAAAGACAAAAAGTCAGAATTAACATGGAGTAACATCCAGTAATAACTATTTCTTTTTTTTTAAACAGGGATAACAGGACCTTCAGGTGTACCTGGACCGCCCGGTAGTCCAGGGTTTGATGGCAAACCTGGGCAAAAAGGAGAAGTTGGTCCTTATGGTCCCCCAGGTAAGTCCATGAGTTTTTTGAAGACTTCTTAGAAAAATAATATAGATTAGGTGTGAAAATATGTAATCTCGGTTTCCTTTCCTTTCCTTTCCTTTCCTTTCCTTTCCTTTCCTTTCCTTTCCTTTCCTTTCCTTTCCTTTCCTTTCCTTTCCTTTCCTTTCCTTTCCTTTCCTTTCCTTTCCTTCCCTTCCCTTCCCTTCCCTTCCCTTCCCTTCCCTTCCCTTCCCTTCCCTTCCCTTCCCTTCCCTTCCCTTCCCTTCCCTTCCCTTCCCTTCCCTTCCCTTCCCTTCCCTTCCCTTCCCTTCCCTTCCCTTCCCTTCCCTTCCCTTCCCTTCCCTTCCCTTCCCTTCCCTTCCCTTCCCTTCCCTTCCCTTCCCTTCCCTTCCCTTCCCTTCCCTTCCCTTCCCTTCCCTTCCCTTCCCTTCCCTTCCCTTTTCCTTTTCCTTTTCCTTTTCCTTTTCCTGGACTGAAAATGAGAGGTATAACTGAGAGAGAAGGAAACCTGTCTGTGTATATTCTTTCATATAAAACGCGTTTTGATACCTAGGAAATGTCTGCTGTTTGCATTACATTAGAAGTAATGAAGTAATGCTTGCTTCAAGTATAAGTAATGAACAATTTTGTAGATGTTTCTCCCTCAATCATACAACAGAAATTAGCATTTGAGACATTGGTAAATCTACAAATCAAGGTCACCTGTAGGTACTACTGGGCAAGCTTGAGGACCTTGTGATATTAATATAAGCCTTTCTCTGTGTCTGCAGATCTATCCCTTTCCTGCAATTGATAAAAAAGGAATATCTTTGTTTCCTTCTATATAAAGGCTGTAAATTCCCCACAGTGTTCATTGCAAAGGGGAGAACATTATCCTGCACACAGAATCAATCTTTTGTCTGAAGTTCCACTTCCATTACCAAATTTATATGGCTGTATTATTTATACATATGTAATATAGTATAGTACGTTATATTTATATATGTAAGTATACATATATAAAGGGGGCTCATAAGAAGGACAGAGAAAGACTTTTCACCAGGGCAAGAGAGGAATGAACTAGATGATCTTAAAGGGTCCCTTCCAAACCATAACATTCTATGATGAGAAAGAGAGACAAAGGATAAGTAATAAAGTCACAATATCACTGCAGATATTGTTACTTCCACAAATTTACTGACATCTGAGTGTTTCAACTTCGGTCACAAAAGATAAGTTTTAAAAATTGTGATATATTGTGAACAGGTCAGTTTTTGTTTTGTTTTTGTTTTTGTTTTTTTCTGATGTTAATGACTAACTGGGAAACACCGATTAATGAGATTCCATTACTTACTGTATAATTTCAGCCCTGTTAGAATTCAAAATATTTTTGTCTGTAGATGCTCTCTAATGCATTTTAGTAACAATGCAAATAATGAATCAATGATCACTGCTACCTGAGTCTCTGGTAGCAGACAGTGTCTGTAGAGATAAAAGGAGATTCTCTGTATTGTAGGGCCCAGAGGATTCCCTGGTCCACCTGGTCCTGAAGGTTTGCCTGGGGCTATGGGCCCACCAGGTGCAGCATCTGTTGCTCATGGCTTCCTTGTTACCAGACATAGTCAAACCATTGAAGAACCATTATGTCCTTCGGGAACAAGGCTCATTTATCATGGCTACTCCTTGCTTTATGTACAAGGCAATGAAAGAGCACATGGCCAAGATCTGGGTAAGTAGAGACCAAATTAGAATTCAATTAAAACTCATTATAAGTGTTTCTTTCATTTGTAAAACTGTATTGAACAGAACTGTATAATTATTCTTGGGTAGCTGGTTCTTTATGCTCTCTGGGTTGGTACGAATAATAGGTTGGTTTATAGGAGGATAGGTGTCATTTTATTTAAGAAAGGTTTTATCAAAGCCTTTGGCATGGTCATTCATAGGATGCATATAGACAAATCAGTGAGATATGGGTGGCTAAGTGGATGATAAGATGCATGGAAAATTGGTGGGTTGAGAGAAGAACCTCAAGTCTAGTAAAGACAAATGCGAAGTAGCATCCCTATGATGAAGTAACTCCCTGCCACAGAACAGACAATGGACTGACTGCTATTTCCAGTAGCAGTAGTAGAGACTGCTACAAAGCAGCATCACACAAAAGGGCCTGGGAGTCCTGGTGAGCAACATATTGCATATGAGTTAGCAGTGTGCCCTTGCAACAACTACCCACCTCCCTGCTGCCAAAACTGCTAGGCTTTATTGGCCAAAGTACAACCAGCAAGTGAAGGGAAGTGATTCTTCCCCTCTATTTGGCAGTTGTGAGATGAGGTCTGATATATTGTGCCTAGGACTTGGGCCTTCCAGAACAAGGAAGATACTGATATACCAGAGTGAATACAAGAGCTGACTACTAAGATGGTTAGTGGGGGCTGGAGTATGAACAGTCTGGTGGAACTGAATTTGCTGAGCTGTAACTGAAATTTAAGGAGAAGCTTTTATTGATGTCTATAGCTACCTAATGGAGGGGGGCATAGAAAAGGTGGAGCTCAGACTCTTCTCAGAGGAACTCAGTGATACTAGAAGAAGCAATAGACCCAAGTATGAGATATTCCAGTGATATATATAAAGAAAATACTTTTCACCATAGCTGTGCTCAACCACTGGAGCAGGAGCCCAGGGACGTTGCATCTCTCTATTTGGAGACACTCAAAACTCTGGCTATGGACCTGAGCAACCTGATCTAACTGGCAAGGGGTTAGGACAGGAGACTTCTAGAGATCTAGTCCAATCTACATTATTCTGTGATTCTACAGGAAAGATTAGGCTATTCCTTCCCTTGCCCTATTCCTTCACTCTGAAACTAAGAGAAGTCACTCCCTCTGAGAAAGCTGGGCCCTCCAAAGCAAATGTGGTTTTAAAATGTTTTGGAGTTGCTACTGAAATATTTGTTGGGCAACTGGAAATGTTTTAGCGAAAATGGACTAACTAGCAACCTTTGACTTAACATTTCAGGCACGGCAGGAAGCTGTCTTCGTAAATTTAGTACTATGCCTTTCTTATTCTGCAATATCAACAATGTATGTAACTTTGCATCAAGGAATGACTATTCCTACTGGTTGTCCACGCCTGAACCCATGCCAATGAGTATGGCTCCTATCACTGGGGAAAATATCAGGCCATTCATCAGCAGGTACAGTATCATAAAATGAGGAAGCCTGTGAAAGTCATATTTTCTTTCAAAAGACTTGTATTCTATATGTTTTTATTTCCTCCCTTTAAATTTAAAGTTTGAGTTGTTTTGGTGAAATGCTTCAGAGTACATGTATTCAGTTTAGACTTTGATCAAAAATAAATCCATCTTGGAGGAATCCCAAACAAATGAGGTATTCAGTTTTGAGTCTAATTTAAACAAAAATATTTACTTTGAAATTATGTTTTGTGATATACATTGAAGGAGAAAAAGTTCTGAATTTATTCACAATTCCTGTCCAAAACAATTCTTTTTTTCACTATCCATAGCTAGAAGCTTTTCAGGGCTCAGTTTCCTTTCATTTGCAAATGGTAGCATTATTTATCATACAGTAGAGTGCCAGGCAGGCTTCTTGCATTGCTTTGGATAGACTGCTTGAATACAGTCACTACTATCTGCCTTATAGGAAACAGTTGCAAAATCATTAATCTATTTTTCAATAAATCCAGATTCTCAGCTAGCAGAAATTATAGCACTTATATTGGATGTAAGTGTTGTGCATCAATCCAACATGTTAAAATTCTGGTCCATCTCAAGGTTGCTAGCAAAAAAAACATCCTGGCATAATAGGCCTAGTGCTGAAGGCAGAGGGGTGAGCAAAAGTGTGGTAAACTGTACCACTGTCATTAAGAGTCTGACAAAGGAAGCTCCAGCTAAAAACTTTGATGATAATCAGTAGATCTATGTGTTACTAAGATTCCCATCATTGCTTCTAATGTGTATCAGCAATTTTGGTTACTCTTCCTGCCATATAAAGTGGATAGGAATGGAGGGTGTTGGCAGTGCTTCTTCAGGCTGGTATATACCACCTAAGAGAAAGGACAGTTAACATCATCTGAAGGTTGTAGTCTTGACATATTGATACGTTCAAAAAACCTGCTTCATCGTATCGTACTGCAAAATATTTCATATTTATTTTGCATAGTAGAATCCATTGTGTATCTGTAGTTGTACTCTGTACTCTAATAATGGTTTAGTGGCAAATAAACATATATGCCTTGAAAATTAGATGGGCAGATTGAGGCCAAGATTCTCAAGAGTGACTACAGTTTTTGTTGGTCTTACATTTTTGGTTGTTAATTTGACATGAATGAAAAGGGTTTGACTTTCAGAAAGATTCAAATGACCAACCAATAGAAATTCATGTTCCTTTTATGACATCCATGGTCAAGCACCCAACATTTTGCACCTTTGACTATCACTTTGGAAAATTTTCCTCAATGAGGTACCTAGTAGTATTTTGCTTTATTATGCATATGGAGTAGTTTTTATACCATAAAAATGTATATGTATATATGTAAAGGTGTGTGTGGAGTGTATATATATCTGTATATATATACATTATCTATGCTTATTTAGATATATGAGTTTTTCTCCTTTTAGCCATGGCAAAGAGTGACATAATTGCTGTACACATTTTTTAAAACCAGCAAGGAATCTGAGAAGACTATTCTTTTAATTTATATTACTAGCTGAAATCTTTAAACTAACAGTTTCCCCTGACCAAAAGTTGAAAAGGCATAGAAGTATCACTTGCTGCCTTGGGTCATGAGACTTCTTTTCATGTATACTGAAATACCAGTAATCTCTTGAAGCAAAGCAGAGCTCCAAGAATAGAGGCAACTTTTACATTCCTTTAACTTACTCTTTCATTGATGTTTTTCTAAAATAACTGTTTTGCTTCTGCACTAAAGATGAAGGCAGTAGGTATGAAAGCAGTCTTCACAAGTCAGAAATAGAAGGCTTTCATTCTGAATTCCTTTGCTTTTGTGCATTTTCCAGAATCCAGCTTAATCCATTTTGCACTTGATTTATGATTTTTTTTTTCACAGCTTTGATAATAATATTCAGACTGTGTACTTCCAGGTATTTGGTTTGCATCATTTTCATCATTGCTTACTGCAGTAGCCAGTTCAGGAGTTGTACAAGAAAAAAATGATTGTATCTATTGAATTCCTTACTACCAGCCTCAATATCATAACTGTCAACCCAACTCACATTTCTTATAATTCTCCTGTGAAGTCATGAGTGGTCTTTGGATTATTCAGTAACCTAGCAGTTCTGAGACACGACAAATTTATCTGAAGCAAAAGAACTGCTGCAGTGTAGCTTTCAAAGAGTTGCTTTCAGGTATGTTATTCAGTTACATTGCTAGAAATCTCTTATAGGACATAAAGACCACAAATGTAAATAAAAGCCATTTTTAAGGAAAACGCATAGGGAAGAGTCTGTGTTACATTAGATTAGCAGCGATTGTCTTTGTAAGACATTTTCCATAGAGATGGCTTTCTCTCTGGAAGCCACTCTGAGCTATGTTTAGGATGATGAATTGCTGTTATTTGTCTCTGATCACAGTAGACCACTTTATAAGTGATACCCGCTGCGTTGCAATGTTAGGCTATTTGCCTCTCATGTTCATGACATTGAGCACTTTAAGAGCACTTTAAGAAACAGTACAAATGGGACTAGCAAAAGACAAATGCATTCAAATATTCAGATAAGTCTCTTGTTCTGAGCTCTTAGGAAGGCCAGTATGAGTAATACTCGATTCTTAAGCAGTCCCTAAGTAAATGAGAAACAAAAAAGAAACAGGTGTTTTTCTGAATGAAATGCTTGGATTTTTGCCTTGCTTTTTAAGGTGACAACATTTTTGATTCAAACTTTCTTAATGAAAGTAATTTCTGAAAAAAAAAAAAAAAAAAGAAAAAGTTCAGTCTTAGTAGAGTGCATGTATCTCATTTGCATCTTGGTCTTTCTAGATGCGCCGTGTGTGAAGCCCCTGCTATGGTAATAGCTGTTCACAGTCAAACAATTCAAATACCACCATGTCCTGAAGGCTGGAGTTCACTTTGGATTGGTTACTCCTTTGTCATGGTAAGTGCGCTGAGCTGAGAAACTATGTGTTTGATGCACACTCCTGCTCTGGGAAAGTTCATACCTGACTCTGTCAGTTTAGGTCTCAGGAAGGCATTAGACCTCTACCCTTTCTGTTGATTTTAAATGGATTTGGGCTAATTACTAAATGAGAATAATGCAATAGCATTTTCTTGTTAATTTTTCGGGAAATGCACACAGCATGCTGTCTTGTTTGCAGCTCCAACAAAGGATCCAAGTGTTGAATAAAGAAGCAAATAAGCATAATTGTCTACCGTTCTTCCTATGCTGCATCAGCTTCCTGAGTACAGCAGTGTTGTGCTGCCATACTTGTTCCCATTTTTTTGATAAATAAGCCTTGAGTTTTCAATTCGTATTTTCTGCCTTTCATGCCGTTTCCTCAGATGTATCTATACTAGTAAAACAAACAGGGCCAGGGAATGGTCTGAAAAGCCAGTCCATAGCTCTCCATAGTGGTTAGTTGTTAGCATGCTGTCATGCTCACAGCCTATAACAGCCACTCTCTCAGGTGTGGTGTGGGCATGATCTGAGACAGTGTGGGTCCAGAGGTGTGAGCACTTGGCAGTGGGAAAGAGGTCACTGTGATGTGGGGAAGGAACTAGGTTTAACTATTCAGATATAAACCATACTGGTCTGGTATGGACCTGAGAGACGGCCATGCCCTTTGGCTGCTACATGGATATCTTGGGTCTTACTGTCAGTCCTGAAAGATTTCTGTGCATAGAGCTGCCCTGAGGTTGGTGTTGGTGGTGTGTTGTGCTGCCATTAAACTAATCAGGCTGGTGCCACCTCAAGAGCCCTGCAGCTATGCCCTCTTGCTCTTCCCTGAGCAGAAGGTCAAAACAGCAGACAGACACAACAGAGGACAAGGAGGGCATGTGAAGAAATATTTGTGCAAGAGTTAATAAATGTTGCAGCAGAAGAGACGAAAAGTTCCTTTCTCACTGATGTTTTTTTCACTTTCCTAGCACACCAGTGCTGGTGCTGAGGGCTCTGGCCAGGCCCTGGCATCTCCTGGTTCCTGCCTAGAGGAGTTCCGCAGCGCTCCCTTCATTGAATGCCATGGCCGGGGCACCTGCAATTATTATGCAAATGCTTACAGCTTCTGGCTTGCCACTATAGAGAGGAATGAGATGTTCAAGTAAGTTCATGATTGATTTATCAGTATTTGAGACTCAGTCAAACCTCGTCATTGAATAACAGAAGTATTGTTTGAGTGTAATACATGGTTGAAGTACTGGCTGTACCTCAGCATGCTTATTATGTACAGTTAGTGATTTCATAGCAAAAAGGAAAAATGGTAGTAGTTTTGGGGGGGAATGAATGAGTGTATTCACATTTGTGAACGAGTGTATTTACAGACATTAGTGTTTACAATTTGCCATTTGCACTTGGCATTTTACTCTTCAGAATTATCTAAAATGTTTGCATTTCCACTATTTTGATTGTATTCGTTGAATTGTAACTGGGATAGGCTGAAATTTTGATTGAAATTAACTCAGACTATACCATTCTCCCTAGTGAATGTTAACCTGTAATAGAAACACAGGAAATTAATGCAGATGTTGACCATGGAGAGGGAAGAAACTAAGCGAGCTGAGAAATTGTTTACCTCTCCACAATGATGGAAGAAGTATGCCTGAATAAAATGCAAAGGCAGAGACCCTAGGTATTTCTTCAGTCCTGCTGAGGTTCTAATTTCAGGAATTAAGTGCTAGTAGGCTTCGTTCTAGACTCCTGCACATAACTGTATTTTTCAATGTGGTCTCATTTGTTCCATCCAAATTTTATTAGCTATTAGTGTATAGATGAGTTCCCAGGTCTGCAAAGTTTACCCGATTAGTAGGCACTCCTCTGGAGCACAGGCAAACATCTTCTTCCACAGAAGTCCAGGCTGCCATTTTGCATACCCTTTATCTGTCCATGTCTTCTACATGTGAATGCTCATCAGCCTGTCTCGGCCAAAACGAAGCAGGCTGATTAGCCAGTTTTGACTGTTTGTCTATAAAATAGTTGTCAAATAAGTAGGTGGAAAAGTGGAGCACCATGACTGACAAACACTGGGGCTGTGATAATCTAATCATCAAGAAAAGTTTCTACTGAAAGAGCCCATGTGCCAACACTGGAGTGAGCACTAGCTCCCTAGGAAGGAGGAAAGCAGGTCAGAGGAAAATTTAGAAGAGTCAGCACTACAATTGTTTGTATTCATTGAGTTCTATTCAGAGACGTCTCAACTTCATATCCTTTTCTGGCAACAAACTTTATCTCAAATTGCTAAAATAACCCCAGATTAAGATAACTGTTCTGCTATTGTAATCCACAAGTACTCTTCAGTGTCCCATACACTCACAATCCTTTCTCAAGAAAAAAGTCAAATGGAAGCACACTTTTGTCTGAAAATGCTTTATTTCCAGTTGTTAGGAGTAACTCCTTATGACATGTTAACCACTAAAGATTTTGTTTTGTCTTTCTGTATCACACCACTTCACACACACCATTTCCTTTGCTTGGTCTTCATTATTCTGCAGTCACAAGGATTACCAGAAACTCATAAATAGTCAAATGTCTCCCATTTCCTTGCCCAACTTTTCTTTTCTTTCTTTCTTTCTTTCTTTCTTTCTTTCTTTCTTTCTTTCTTTCTTTCTTTCTTTCTTTCTTTCTTTCTTTCTTTCTTTCTTTCTTTCTTTATTTTAATGCCTAAATTTCAGCATGTTTTCAAGCTTCTGTCTAAGCAGGTAGTTCCTTCTGCTTAAGAAAACCTTCAGCCTAGCGACAGAATTCTAAATTAACTGAAAGTGGACGATGTTTGTCGGTAATCCTGTGATAGTTTGTGGTTTAGGCTTGTGAGTGAACAAAGAAATCAAAGAAATTAGGGATACCTTCTTAATTCAGCACAGCTTGAAGAGGCACTTGGTGGCATGCAAAGTTTGCCTTGTAAATTGTAAACCTGAAAACTGACTGTTTGTATTAACAGTTTTTAATGGGTCTTCCCTTTTCTTTATTTGTAATAGGAAACCGACTCCGTCAACTTTGAAAGCAGGGGATCTGCGCTCAAACGTTAGCCGTTGTCAAGTCTGTATGAGAAAAACATAATGACTTTTGAATTTCAACTAATTTCACACAATATGGTGCTATTTGTTTAACAGCAATGAAGCCTAGACATATATCATATGTACCTCATTGTTGTCCAATATGAAAACAGTAAAGTGCCTTTTAGGAACTTGCATAACTAACACACACTGCTTTACTGGCCCTGTCCTTGCTGAAGAAGAAAAGAGACAACAAAGATAAGCTTCAAATGTTGACATGCCAAATGGCACTTTTGATCAAAAAATATATATTTTTTATATAAATGCAATGCACTGATAGAATAAAAAGTCAGCATTCATCCAGAAAAATGCAAAGGTGCTAGGAGGTATGCAGTTCTGCCTTATACTGTTTGACTCCCCTTTCTTATTCTTGTATTATATATTTAGACTCATTTTTCTTCCCCAGATAAGTTTGTTGTTACCATTATTTAGGTGTCTCAAAATCCCACACTCTTGGGTATGTACTTATTGTTCCTGTACAAAGCAATACTAATGTAAAAAAAAAAAAAAAAAAAAAGAGTTTTGGGATTACAGACTGTGGTTAACCATCTTTTCAAAGCATAGATTGCCATCCTGCAAACCTTTGCTTCTGTTGTAGTCCTTAGTGCTATTGGTTTTAATGGGACTACATCTGGAAGAGATTGCCAAATTGGGTTCACATATAGGCAAGTAAGTGTTTCTGCTATGTTGGTACTATGCAGCTTCTTTATGCAGTAGAACAAACTTTCCTGTGGAATAAAGAATGATCCAGCAATGATCAAGAAAAAAAATATATATAAATATTATAGTAATTTATATAGATATCAACCATTAGGCTTTGAGTTTACCATTTTGAAAAGAAGCTTACAAAAGTTTTCTTCTTTTCAGTGTCATAAATTAGATGTTAAATGCCAAAATATGATGTGAAATGTTCATTTTACATAGGTCATTTCAATGCCAAAGTTGCAGATACTGAACCCAGGTTAATAGCTATTTGTGTTTATTATAGTAAATCCTGCTTTGAGCTTATAGTCTTTATTCTGTATTTAATGTTTTTCAGGGTTTTAAACACTACTCACACACTGAATGACTTGATATTGAAAAGGATAAGGCCTTAATTTTGTTAATATTGTGCCAAAAAAATCTTCAAAGTAGCCTCAAAAATATTTCTAAAGGATTTCTATGCAGCAATAACAATGTTTGAGCACATCAGCATCCAAAGGTGTTTTATAGTCTATAACCATGAAAATACCAAAAGATTTTTGCAAATGTCAAGGCCTTTGTGTAATTTCTTAAATGTGTATTATATCTTAAGAGTTCAAGTTTGTAATAAAACTATTTGTGTAAAAAACAAAAAAGCAGAAGAAAAGAAAAAAGTTTTTACTAATTTGTTATTAGCATTCATTTACAGCAATGAATTAATTTTGAATAAGCCACCAATAAATGCACAAGCTTAATGCAATCACAGATTATTTTTGTTTTGCACATCTTGCAGATGTACAAAGCATCTTCAAAAGGGGAAAGCAGGACACTGTACTGACACCTCAATTGTTACTGTGTAAGAACTGGTACTGATAGACAAAGCATGGATTATGCATCTGTTACTGAAATGTGTTTGATATTAACGTGTTACAGAAATACTCAAACTTCATTTTAGCTTATGGGAAGCAGTCAAGATACAGATTTTTTTCACTCTTCCTTTGAATTTTTCTAGACAAAATGGAACTAAATTGTACAGGGTGAAAATCAAAATATCTGATATAATTTTGCTTGTAAGCAATGAAGGTGAATCTTTGCTCAGGTTGTCTGAAGAGGAAATGGGCCGTGATATCTTTTTCCTTGGCAAAAGCACATACTTTGTTAATGTTGCATATTGTTTTCCCAAATTCATGGGTAGGCTGCTGCTGCTGCTGTTCTGATCTCACTTTCACTTAAAATCCTTGAGAACGTTGGCTGGCCAAATGACTGAGTACCCCTGAACAGAAATTGGCCATTTCCTTCAGTTCTGAGTCTTTCTCACATGGAAGAGTTCTGACAGATGATCCTTTCATTTATAAATGACCAGTCCTCACAAAAGTCCTTTACCAGCCTATGAAGTACAATAATGTGTTCCTGTCCAATCAGCTTGGTGCAGGGATTTCCAAAGTGCTATATGTTTTTCAGAGGAAGAGGAGAATAGAGGGTGATTCCAAACAGAGGGTGATTCTTGTTGTCTAGGAGGCAGACATTCAGCCTTCTCCATCTTAGAGGATCCAAGCTACTGGTCAGACATCTTAATTGCACTTTACAGTTTATCTCCAAGGGGTTATCTCAGCTAGGGATTTAATTTGATTGGTTCAAATCACCTCAGAACTGATAGATGGTTGATTTTTCAAGTCCTACATGCATGTTGGAATCAAATTTGTGCATAAGAAAATAATTGCCTTTGCTGGTAAAGGGACTACTCATTGCAGCTGGGTGTGTACTAACCTGTATTTCCTTAAATGGGAGCATTTTGGAAACAAGGTCCTTTGGAAAAGAAAAAAAAAATAAATCAAAAAACATTTGAACTATAGTTTTATGTCATACTTACCTAGTAGGAATTATTTATTCCATAACCTCCAGCTCTTAAAATGACCTCAACCTCTGTAATGCTAGATATGCTGTTTCTACTTAAATCAATGAGTAAACTTTTCAGTGGTTATTGAATATAAATCAGATCTCCTGAAAATATTGTGAATGCTGGATTTTGATGCCCAGCATGAGGAAGAGCCCACATACAATTGCAGAACAATTGTGAAATTCTTTCTTACTTTAAAAAGTCTGTAAGTATCCCATATTCAGTCATTCTTGGCCAGCTTTGTTGCTACAGTACAGTTCATTGTGTGAACAGGTAACTGCAAACACATAATTTGTTAAAATTGTCTTGCATAATCTTAAATTTCAGGAAAAAGCTTTCTTAAAGAAGTACAGCTTGTTTAGTAGGCCTGACTGTTTTTGAATGCAGTACTTGAAAAGTAACTTTAATGACCCAAATAAATACATTTCTAAAACAGCAGGTGGTGCCCTTGCTCTCTTTATGCTAAGAGTGGTACTAACAACTTCAACAAATAATGTGTTCTCCAG
Organism: Aythya ferina; assembly: GCF_964211825.1. Classification (NCBI taxonomy): domain Eukaryota; kingdom Metazoa; phylum Chordata; class Aves; order Anseriformes; family Anatidae; genus Aythya; species Aythya ferina. Next base: position 62,030,877 of record NC_140296.1, read on the forward strand.
TTCACCAAAATGTAAAGCAGGGTGGCAGTTCTCTGCTTTCCTGAGTCTCTGTCTTTATTCCTACATGTTCTATGCACCAGCAATTTTCTTTTTCAAATATAGGTAAAGCAGTGTTCAGTAAAAAATAAATAAATAAATAAAAAAGGCAGATTCTAAAACCAGGCAAAATAAAAATAGAGTAAAATGAAATAATTTGTTTCAAAATATATATTTGATTATCTCTTAGCCTGTGTATCTTTTCTGGCAGATGCACATTCAGTTCATAATTATCTATCTTTTTCTTTCATAGTGGTAACTTGCTTGATAAAACACGTTTTCCTCTTTTTCTTTTTCTTTTTCTTTTTCTTTTTCTTTTTCTTTTTCTTTTTCTTTTTCTTTTTCTTTTTCTTTTTCTTTTTCTTTTTCTTTTTCTTTTTCTATTTTCCTTTTCCTTTTCCTTTTTCATTTTTTCCTTTTCCTTTTTTCTCTTTCTCTTTCTCTTTCTCTTTCTCTTTCTCTTTCTCTTTCTCTTTCTCTTTCTCTTTCTCTTTCTCTTTCTCTTTCTCTTTCTCTTTCTCTTTCTCTTTCTCTTTCTCTTTCTCTTTCTCTTTCTCTTTCTCTTTCTCTTTTTCCTGTCTTCTTCAGGTCTCCTGAGAGCAGTATTCCCTTGTTATGATCCCTGAAACAAGATTGTATTGAAGCCATATCTTTTTACATCTGAAATCATAAACCTGTGTGACTTTCTGAGAGTTCCTTTTCTGCCTTTCATGTTTTACTAATCTGGAGTAATCTACACTATTTACACAAGACAAAACATCAAGCATCTGTAAAACACAAGGCCCGGCACTCGGGTCCCAGAAGACCCACTAAACACAGTAAGCAGAAAATATGGCACCTGGCACAAAGAAAGACCCCTGACAATTTGATATGTTGGTATCTCTAATAATGATGATCATCAGATAATATCTGCGTTTGGGCATTCAGGTGGAATTTAGTGTCATTTTTCTTGATGCAGCAGTGGAGTTACCTCTGTCTTTGGTGTTTACATAGCAGCAGCGATGTGTTACTCGCTGTATTTCTACCTATTCATACAGAAATAATCTTTCCTATGAACTTCACATCCTGAATTAGATAACACAGTGAGAAAACGAGACCAGCATGGATGCTTAAATGCATACCTCAGGCTTGGGCTAATGCTGAGACTAGTGATGGACTGGGATATAATTAATCATTATTAAGAAAAGGTATTCAGTGACCAAATGGAAGCATTCAGCCTCTCTGTTTTCAGGCTGAGGTAAGAGTGTGCAGAAGAGGAAATTGTTCCATCCACCCACTAGTTATGCTATCGTTTATTTAAAATGAACTCAATATTACTTGTAAATGTGTAATATTGGTGAGATATGCACAGTCTGATTATAAATCAAAAATAATATGCAACCATTTTTATTGCTAACAGCTGAGCAAGAAGCACATACTCTTTGTGAAAGATGTGCTAACAGTCAGAAAGACCTCAAAAATAATTTCCTGGAAACAAGCAAACAAACAAAAAAAATTGTTTTTGTGTGGTAAAGATGCTTCACCCAGGCTTACTGACACCACCTTTTGTCTTCAGATCCCACCATAAAGGGGATATGTCTGAATTGAATATTCTTACTTATATGTTGATTTCTAAATATTTAATCCTTTCCAATTTCTTATTGTCTTGAACCCAAAGAGAACAGAACATTGCTTTTAGGTAAACAATCAAAAGATTTACAAATGCCTGAATACCTTAGTTGTACATACATTAGAAAGCTGCCTTCATTTTCTTCTGGCTATACGCCATCAGCTATATTTATTATAATTGGCATGCAGAGGACAGAAGACTTGACAGAGTGAAAGTTATAGATGGAACATGATCATTTGATGCTCTGTCAACTTCTGTCTCGCCTAAGAAAATGTTACATTTCATGCAGAATTGTGGCAGGCTTCATTTGTCATCTCAGCTCCATGAAGTATGATTTACGCTGTAGTAAATAAGCATGTAAAAGGGCCTGGGCAGGGGAGAAAGCCCTTGTAAAATAGTTTAAAGAGCGTTGATCAAACCTTTTTATTATTCTTAGAGCACAGCTTTCATACTGGTATAATTCACTGTATTCTTGCTCTAGAATATACCTCTTGGGCTTTCACCAACGTGGTTATTTCTCACCACTGGTTCCTGGAAGAGGTTCAAAATGGAGAGTGCTAGCACATGCCCAGTGCTATCTTTTGCCAAAGCTTTTGTTATCCTTGTGGGCATTGTGGCTGGCACTGGAAGGTGCTTCCCTCTTCCTATTTCCTGTAAATAATTATAGCAACATTTTCTTCCAGCCTAATTTTGGAACTGAACCTGTCTGTGAGATGTGATCAAAGTGGCAACCAAATCACAGAAACTTGAAACGCAATCATATGTCAAGAATTTTTTGTGTACCACTTTTAAAAATGTTTCTGGGAAATTCCCAACTATACACAATGCTCAGGCGCTGATTCCCAGGCAAGTCTAAGTATTGTTTTATATTTACATGGAGATTTACCTCCTATTACCATAGCATGGAAAATGTGCCGCAGCAGCATCTGCACAACTTTGGGACCAAGGACACTGGCAGGTAAGAATGTACATACCTGACAGAAGTGATTGCTGGCACTTGATAGCCCAACAGAGACATGTAAGGATGATAGCACTGGTTCCTCTCTTTGCCAGAGATGCTACAGCTTTTTCACAGATTTTTTGGCCACCTTTGATCAGCAATTGGGAACTATCAATTGTCTCTGATCAAAAGCTGTTTGTAATACCATCCAGGCTTTTTAGCATTGTCCCTGAACCAAGAAAAGGAGTTAGCCCAAGGCAGTGAAAGATACTCCCTATCTTATTCTCAGCCCTGCCTTTGCTAATACAAAACACATAGAAAAAAAAAAAAAAAAAGTGCTGGCATTCCATTAAAAAGAAACTGCAGCCCTCTTCCTCTCTTCAAAGACAAATCTCACTCCAGGGAAAGGTGGTGAACTCTCTCAAATGGGAGGGAAGGAAACCCGAAACAAAAATTTGAGAAAATTCTCTAGCGGATATATTCACATTATAACAACAGAATAAGAAAGGCGATTATAGCATTTCAGATATTGCCTACAGTTATGAGCTAAAAATGGGGATTTCTTAACAGGACAGATACAGAACTTATGAAGCTCAAATTGAAAAAAAAAATAAATACAGGAATCAAATTGGCTGAGTAGTCTCTCTGTAACCACAAGCTTATACATTTGAAATAAAAATCGTATGCTGATTCCAAGAGTTACTGTGATTGCTGGTGGTGCAAACCAGAAGCACTGCATTTCCTACAGGAAGACACCATGACCCTAGGGTCACAGATCTGAGTAACTGCAGAGAGAATAATTGAGATTCTGCTCAGATGAGGTGCTTCAAAGCATCTGCAGGATTCCAGTTACAGCCACTCTCCTTTTCAGAAAAGTGGCCTAAAAAAACTGGAGTAGGTCCTATTAGTCAGAGCCCGAGAATCTGAAAACTGCATTTGTGAAGAGGATCTGGATGCTGTGGCCAAGTGCTTGATTCACTGATATGAAAAATCTGAGCTCTTCTAAGTAGCTTTAGTACCAACACATATTTTTTTGCCCTGATCTATTGTAATCAATCTAGCCAACACATGTAAAATAATAACTACTAGCAAGTAGATTTCTTTTCAGAAACACACAGTAGAGTGGAATTTCTTTAAGTTCTTTTCTTCCAGGCAAATTACAGGGGATTACAGAGCGAGGGAGAGAGATTTTGTAGTTGTTTGTTTGCTTTTGCAAGGCACAGAACATGACCCCTTAGGAATGTGTAGGAGAGGAAATGAAAAGCAGACGTGGGAAGCTGAAAAAGCAGCACTTCTCCTCTATCATTAAGTGTATAATAAGGCAGATTACATCAGTTGTTGGCCTAGTCTCCCTGGTGAACAGGTGTCATAGATACAGTACTGCCTAATCAAATATTAACTCATCATGTGGCAGCAAGTGCTAAGAGAAGGCACATGTAAGATCATCTACCTCCTTTTGCATGCAGCCAACTCTTCCGGGGGACAGTAGGGTTCCGTAAAGGACATTCCCGTCGTGTTTATGGAGTGAATCTAATTTTATACGGTTGCATAGACTTGTGACAACCAATTTCATTTTCTATTTCCTATAAGAAACTGTACTGGATACTGACATATGAAGAGCCACAAACACAGATAAGTGGTTTGTTTACGTACACAGTTCTAAAATAAACCCATAGGAGTTTAGAAATAACCATCTTCAACAATTACTTAGAATAAACTGATATACAAGAGTTTTGATTCATTGTTTAGAATAGCAAATAAATACCAGTGCTCCCATTTTACAAGCAAGAAGAAGAAAAAAAAAAAAAGTAACATGCAGTAAGTAAGAGAAAAGGTCAGTCTTTTAAATTCTGGGCCAGGATCATGCTCTGCCCCAAACTGTCTGGCACTACTGGATAGTGACCAAAAATGGAAAAAAAAATTTTTTTTGCATGTTCCATTGTATATGTTAGACTTTACTTATACAACCTTACTTTATACTTACTTTATACAACCTTACACAGAATCCAAAGAGTTGCAGTAGTTGCAGCTGGATCACATATACCAGTGTTGTACATAGGATGCCAAGTAACTCAAGTGTCCCTTTCTGTCTTCTCAGTTGCTTTCCTGGAAGAGAGGAAAATTACTGAAGTATGGTGTTCAAAGTAAAGTCTCCAAAGCAAACTAATGATAGATGAAATGAAGCAAGTATACTAAAGACAGCATATTACTTGCTCTTTCTCTGGGCTCCAGGAAAGTCCGTATTGAGGGAGAAACAATGACTAGAAGAGGATTTTTAGGATGATCAAGTGTCCTGGTGTATGGACTGTTACAAGTGGCCTCTTTGATCCATCCTAGCTCTTCTTTTTCTGAGATGAGAAGTGCAGAACTCATCCACACATTTTCAAGGAAGGGGCTAAAAAAAATCTTCCTGTTTAATAGAGAAGGGACTTAGTGCATTGGGTGTAAAATGACCATGAAAATTAATCCTGGAGAATCCTTTATAACTATCAAAGGAGGTAGATTTGGAGCTGTTTTGTGTTTTGGTTTGGTTCGGTTGCAGTAGAAATGTTGGTGCAAAAGTATGTTAAGGCCTGGCAAATTTGCACAGCTACCTGATGGGATTGCCTGGGCTGGTAGGACTGAAAAACTAAGGCACTGTCCAAGCTGTGGTAGCACTTCCTGAAAAGAAATGCACATCTGTTAGCCATACCCTGTTGTCAGATAGTGTCTTTCTATGTTCTAGTGGGATTCTTCATATGGATAATACATATATATTTTCAACAATTATTTGATGTAGATTTTACATCTGAGAGCTATTACCCTATCATCTGTACTACTTGTCTAAAATATTATTAAAATTCAGCCGACAGAAGGAAGAATCTGATGTATGAGTTCCTGTTCTATAGTTTTTAATTACTCAATGGAGGTGGGAGGTGTGCCAAGAGCTGGACAGATCTAGGTGGAAATTTTAGCTCTGACTCAGCTCCACCTTGAACTGAGATACAGGTGCAGGCTGTTCTCTCTCCACCCCACTTCCTTTTGGAAAGAAGCCCAGAGGTGTAGGACAGGGATCCAGCAGATTTGTCAGTGAGGTAGGACTGGCAGGTGCATCAAAGGGAACATTTGCTCCGGGACTGGGACGTGGCCAAGGTGCATGGTCTACAAACACAACACCTGCCCCACGGTGCAAATACACCCAGCATCATCCTGCTCTGCTTCAGCTCATGTCAATGGGAGCAGAGCTGGTGAGGCTTGAGCACCTCAAAAAATCCACAGTGATTTATTTAGGGGGTTCAAAAGAAGCACTGCTAGGCCACCTGTTGATGATAAAGCCTTGTCGATTTGAGAATAATTGAGGATATCTCCTTCAGTCCTGTATTGCGCCAACTGCAACATATTTTGGATGCCCTGCTGTCAGTGAAAATAGGCAGTCTTCTTGAACTCTCACTTCTGAAAATGAGACCAGTAAGAGCTTGTCATCGGTTTTTATTAACACAAAATATTTTAGCAAGCTCTTGCCATTTTAAGTATTGTGGGGAAAACAAAGCATTCATCTGCCTCCTCTAGCAATTTTCATAGCTCATGAGACTAATCGTTCCTGTCAGGTAGCTGGATAGCTTGTTCATTCTTCATAGCTGACAACCTTTTTACATTCGGTATTGAAGCACAGGCTTCAGCCTTATGCTGCAAAGAATATCCTACATATTTTAATCGCTTCCTAGAATCACTCACCTTTTGAAAGCTGCACAGCACTGTGCTGAAAAGCACAGAAAGGACAACATTGAGTCTACAGGATTCATATTCTGCATTGGATTTGCTGGCAGAAATGTAATGCTCTCAGCAAAAGGCATCGAGAATGGGCTCTGCTGTAATCTTGGTGAACTGGTGATCCTTACTTTTATTTCATACTCGGCATCTGCTGTGATTTGATCTAGATTTTAATTTAAAAAAAAAAAAAAAAAAGCAAAAAAAAAGCTATATTGTGTTGATGGGTCCTAGAGGGCTGGTTAGAGGGAAAGAAATACAGAACAGGAATATTCTCTTGTTTTCACAAGGAGAAGCAGAGTTGTTACCAGCAAAGAGATTCTGCTGCAGTAAACTTGTCCTGGTGGGACAGGTTTAAGCACTTAATCCCTTTGCTGCTCCTGTTATAACAATTCCTAGAATATGGCAGCACTAACAGGATGTTTTCCATAGAGATTAAAAAGGATTATTCATTTTAGTGACTCATCTCCAGCCAGTCCATTGTTGAAAGCTGTGGCTGATTGTACAAACAGTGTGTTGTCCTGATGAAAGGAAAGCAAACTGAAGGGACCAGCTCCTTTTCAGCCACCATCTATTCTGACCTTTGCTCTCTGTTATCAGTATAGTGACTAAACATCCCAGCTAACTCTCTTTGGTGTGTCCCATGTGTTAACCCAAGCATCCATCTCTCACTGTCCCTGTCCTTTACAGGCTGCTCAGAGACAAACAGCACAATGTCAGGTGATGGTTACCCCTCTGTTTTGTACCTGAGTGCTGTGCAGCCAGTGTGCCAGCACTAAGGGCACATCTTGCTCTGGTACTGCTTAGGAGTTAACTCTGTGAACAACAGGCCCATGAATATTTTCTGCAACAGAATAAATCCTCTTTTCATGAAGTACCAGGAGCAGCTGGGTGGCAGCACGAGAGCAAGTAAACTGCTACACACACACAAATATGCAAAGGTGTCTTGATTTCTTATGGTAAAGCAGGGATTATGGTGCTGAGCAAGGCTTTCTGCTCCGATGTTCCTCTACTATCTACAAAAATGTCTGTCACTTTTCTAAGGACAAAGTATAAACTTTTGATTAAATTCGTTTTTCATCCTCAGAGTCTGCTTGGAATAGGTTTAAATAGCAAGGACAAACAACAAAAGCCTTTGCTTTAAAAACAAACAGCCTAGCTTGGAGTGTTTCTGTTAATATTAACTTTCCTGGCACAATTAAAGAGCTTTTTACCCTTTCCTTATCACCAAGGGTTTCTCTAGGGTTTCTCTATGAAAAACTTGCCACAGTTTTTTTTTGTTTTTTTTTTTTTTTTTTTTTTTTTTTTTTACTAGTTGGCAAGGTCCCTGGCTTTCTAAGAACTACTTTTAGTCTTCCAATTTTGTAAGTCTTCTTCTGGCTTGCTACATACTGCTTTATGGCCATGAACTGCAAGAAGTTTTTGAAGCATAGCAAATGCATATTATTTGAGATAATATTTTTGTATATGTTTTCTGAACAATTAACTGTACCTAGTAACAAAATGTAGTTTTCTTATATTGTAAACAAATGTTTATAACGTTCATTTAAACATCATGGAGCAAAAATTGCTTGGATGAACGACCTTCCTGTGAAGCAGGAAATATATGTTCTCTTGACTTCATTGACACGGTACATGCTGCCATCTGGGTGTCCTGAGAAAGCACCTGGCTTGCTTTCTTAACTGCTACTCCATCCTTTCTCAGTGGTCACATCAAAGGGCACTATACACACAAAAAAATGTCACCAAATGCCAAACTTTCAACCTTACACAATGCTGTTTGCTCTGGGCTTTTGCAATACGATTGATCATCCCTGTTTTGCAGGTGGAGGAGCTGAGGCAAAAATGCCTCAGAGCCGTGGGCTGGGCATTTATATGGCATGTGTGCCAAGCTCCTTCACACATGCAGTGCCCACATCTGAAAGCCATGTCCACGCACATTGTTGTCATCATGTCCACAACTACTGCCAGTGTATACTACCAGTACAGATATATAAAAATATTCCTTCAAAAGCACTGAAGCATCTTAAGAGATCATATGGTACTGCTACATTTACATCATGATTTGATGCTGATGAAGAACCTGATTTTACACATGTTATATGATATATGTCTATGTGTAGGTCACAAAGAGTACATTATGAATGCAGTGACATTTGTCATTCAAACTAAAGGATCCACTAAGCCACTGCTAGTGATAATTATTCTCCAAGGGACTGCATGCCGATGGTGAGACACCAAAGTGTCTCATGTTGGTGTACAGCCAAAAGAGGGTGATTTTTTAATGATTTTTTTTTTTCCACACTAGGACCTTGTTAGATGGGATTATGCTCCTCAGATACATTCAGATTAATGTGAAGACACTTTGGGTACCAAAGAAAAAGAGGGTAAAGTTGCCAACTGTTGGCTCTCCTGTGTTTTCTCTCTTTGTGGCAGATTTCTGAGGTTCCTGGTGGTGCACTGTTCAATCTTTCAGGAGCTGAGAGGCAACAAGCTGTTTCAGTGCTCGCTGGAACTCAAAGGGATTTGTATTACCGTCAAGTTGCATGAAGACATTTCAATTGGTGCAGTTGCCAGGAAGCTCACAGAACTGTTTAAGTCTTTGTCATGAATCCGTGAGTTTTTTCATAGCATAGGCTGAAGGAAGAACCACAAACTGTACTAAAAATCAGTATAATTTAGCAACATGTCAGAACAAGCAGAATTTTTCTAGAAAGGGAAGCATTTTGCAACAAATTGTTTGTAGACTACAGCTGATGGCTTAATTTCCATTTCATTCAGTGAACAATAGGACATATGGCCAGCTGGGGTTTACTAGATACTTCCAAAGCATCGTTATTTCCAGTTAGAAATGCTATCCACTGTGAAGTCAAATCCCCACAGTGAAGGCTGCTGAGACTTTGCACGCTGCCAGAGTAAAGGCACTACCCTGATCATATGTAGTCCAACTGGAGCCATGTCTGTGTCAGGAAACTGGGCAGAGACGGGGCGGTCTGGAAACTCTGTCCCTGGTCATTATGTTCGTTGCTTCTATAAAAAGACTTCAGTCAATTATGAATTTTGTCAGAACATTCTAATACAGATGGAAAGAGAAGGTCACTTTGAAAATAGCTCCTATTTATTTGTCTGTCATTGCTCATAAGAAATTATACACATACACCAGATGCTAGACTGGCTCTGCCCTTTGTTCATAACACAGGCAATTAAAACAAAAAAGAAGAATGCCCAAGTGGTATAGTTTTAATAAGCCCAAAGATTAGCAACTAATGCCAAACCATAATGAATTTTCCATCAGCGTGACTTGTAGGTCTCTGTCACTATAAATCTAGCCCAGCGAAGCCCATTACCTAAAGGAAGGTCCATGGACTGAAGAAAAACAGAAGAGAAGCCAGGATCAGTAATGGAAAACAAAACAAAACAAAGCATTGTCTGGAAGGTGTTGTACTGGCAACATGTAGGTGTCAGTAGACTAAACTCAACTTCTACTCACATACTCTGCAAGGTACATACCTTTGAGGAGGTAAACATCCCTCATCATTTCCATTTACTTCACTTTCTGTTCCACACCACTTTAATAATAAATACCAACTCTTGCTGCCATATGGCTGCTAGAGTCCTGGTCTTTAACCATAAATATTTTTGACTGTTAGGCCTGTTGGGTGAAAATATGAGGACTTCTGCTAGGGTGCCTAAATTCTGGACAAAAATGTTCCACCTTTGTAACCCTGTAGAGAAATAGGTGTGTGAGGGCAAGCATTTTATTGAGAAAATGAAAAAGAATATATCCTCTGGTTAGGGCATGCCTTTGCTGAGTATGTTGTGTGAGCACTGCCAGCATAGCATGAAATACCAAAAAGAAAGTCCTAATTTGCTGTTGTACCTGAGGCCAGAGCCCATACTAGACTGAGGTTCTAGTGCAGATGAAATCCAGAATTGTGATCCAGAAGCTTTCTGTTCAGGAATTAATTTAGCAGGGGGGAAGGGATCATGCAGGATTACTTTTAACTGTGTTGTGACTAAACACAGTTATGAAACCATGACCAGAGTGATTGTCCAAAATATTATTAAAGACACTGCGGTGTGAACAAATGAACATTTGACATTGTCTATTGTAATCTGAGTTAGGCTGTTATAATACGTATGAGAGGACAACCAGACTGGTAAGAAACTAGCTGGATGGTCAGGCTCAGAGTGTCAAGGTCAGCAGGTCATAGTTTGCCTGGAGCTGCAACAAGGCAGGTACTGCATTGTCATGGAGTATGCTCTCATCAGATTTGCAGATAATTCCTAGTTGAGGGTGGCCACTCCTCTTCAAGGCAGGGCTGCCATTCAGAGGGATCTAGAGGAAACACGAACCTCATGAAATTCAAGAAACCAGAAGCAAAGTGCTGCACCCAGGAAGGAATAACCCTTTGCAAATATGTAGTCTGCAGACAGACTGGCTTGGCATCAGCTCTGGGGACAGTGGCCTGTGGCAGCAAGCTAGGCAGCAGCACCTGAGGCCACCTCCAGGAGATGGGACAGGGCTGCCCAACACTTGCCACCAGCCAGCTCTGTGCCCCCAGCACAGGGCTGGTGCTGATGGCTGGAGCAAGCTCCCCAGGCTCAAGCAGAGGCTGGGCCAGTGGGGCTCATCCAGCCAGGGCAGGGCAGCCCTGGGGGCACCTCACATCCATCATTACATGTGGGGACGGGCCAGGAGGCAGCCAGGCCCTGCAGGGCCGCACATGGCCGGAACACAAGGCTGGGCAGGTATGGGCTGGAAGCACAGGGGCTCAGGCTGGGTGTGAGGAGGCCTCTGGCAGCATGAGGCTGCCAGGCAGAGGGATGGGCTTAGGCAGGATCTGTCCTTGGGGTGTCCAAGAGGAAAGCCCTGAGCAGCTTGGTCTGGTCTCACATCTGGCCTGGCTGTGAGAAGGGGGGCATGAGGGGCCTTCTGAACACGAATTATTTTGTGATTCCACAATTCTAACCAACAATATTAAGCGTAGGTGCATGAAGAATATTTTTCCCACTGTTACACTATTTCCATCCAGTGTTGTGCTTGTGATAAATCCTGGCTGCGCATGGTGACCCAGACTTGTGCATCTTGACCACCGTCATAATTTAGTGTACACTTTATTGACTCAGGACTACTTAAATATCATAGTATAGAACCATAGAATCACAGAATGGTCTCGGTTGAAATGGACCTTAAAGGCCACCCAGTACCAACCGCCTGCCACAGGAATGGACACCTCCCACCAGACCAGGTTGCCCAAAGCCCCATCCAACCTGGTCTTGAACACCTCCAGGGATTGGGCATCCACAGCTTCTATGGGTAACCAGTTTCAGTGCATCACCACCCTCATCAGTGAAGAATTTCCTCTTTGTATAATACAGTAGATGCTGTTGCTCATTTCTTACTGTGAATGAGAACTTTATCAGCACAGTATGGATGACTTATATTAGAGTGTTTCCTCTCAAATATGGACCATAGAATCCAATTAAGAGTTCTGTTTTGTTTGTTTGTTTGTTTGTTTGTTTTTGTTTTTGTTTTTTTTTTCAGTTACTATTTACAGTTCAGCCACAGTATCCTGTAGGGGAGTAGGGGACTTGAGTGTGACTTAAAGAGTACATTTTGCTTCTAATGTCTTTTTTTTTTTTTTTTTTTTTTTTTTTTTAAACCTCTTATCATTTTAAACTTGATTGCTATTTTGGTACAACTGGTGACATTTCACTGGTCAGCAGTTTCTGCTACCTCCTCCCTTTTTAAAATTAACACCAATCATCACTGACATTTTTCTTTCCTTCACATATTTTAAATGTTAATTTTGAGGATTTATTTATTGCTCTGTACCTTTAGAAAAATCCATTGCATTGTTCATTGTTGTTCAACCACAGTATTTTATTTAGCTTCTAAGTAGTTTTTAAACACTTTCTGGTCTGATTTTTTTAAAGCACTTCTACCTTTAGATGCACATTCCAGTCTATTATGCTGCTAAATACTTTAGGCATTAAAAATGGCTATTTAAAGCTTGATAAAGTATAATACTGATTAATACCAGTACTTAGTCAACTAAGTTTAACCAGATCCTGGTCTATATATAATAGTCTATAATGACTACTATAAGGGCTCAGTAATTACCCGTACCTAACTCTTCATCCAGATGTAACAGATGCTAGAACTCACAGTTTTCTAGACTCCCATGACAAATGTCTAATCTAAATGCCATCTAAAAAGGTGAATTCCTTTTTCTAAGTGTTCCTAAACACAGTTAACACATCGACAAGACCTTGAGAGATCCCTTTAAACCACAACATACTAATAGTACCCGTGATTTCCCCAGATGTGTGTTCAACATTTATTTCAGTACTATCCATGCTCACTGCTTCCAATTCTGTGCAACACCTATCATGTCATCTTTTAACTGCTTCTCACTAAGCACATTGTAAATGGAATATAAAAGCCTGTGTGCTTCCAAGACCCTTGAACTTTGACAGAATTGCTGTTCATGCAACTGAGTTTCAGGTTCAGAAGCTGTGTCTGATACCTTATTTAGTCAGCGGGATCCCACAGACATGCTGCTTTAGACAACAACACTGGTGCCACAACCTTTCTGAGCCCCTAATTACCAAGGCACTTTTCCTTGCTTGCTGGGGAAGCTCTGGTTTCTGGATAAATGTAGAGCAGGGTCTGTGGAAGAGAGTAAATTGAACAGACAGGAATGGAAAGTGTAGCACTCTGAAAAATAAAAATGTTCTGTGAAGCCCCTCCAAGTTTGATCTCACCCCTCTAGCTTATCCTTGGTTTGATCAGTGCTATTGTGCTATGTTGTCATTCCTTCCCCAGCACGATTTTCTGGCTAGCCTCTATCTTTTCCTTACAGGACTAGTGTCCAGGTTGCAAAACCCACAGCTCCTTTCCTCATCAGCTTTCTAGGAAAACAAATAATATATTGAAAGACAGTAACCATCATTCCTGTTTGGAGACGTGGGATGCTTTGATAGCCCTTGATGTCTCTGCTGCCCACCCCAGCTGTAGTCTTCCCACCAGGGTACAATGCCTGTGGCATGGTGTGGCTTCTGCAGCTCTGTGTTCACTCTGCTGCTTCTCCCCCACTTCCCACCAGCTGCTTCAACCCACGGGTTGAGGAATTGCATTCTCAGCATTTTTAAATGCTCCAATAAGTAAAGCTTAACATGTGTAGTTAATCATTGATTTTTATTTTTATTAACTTAACACTGAAGGTTCAGAATAAGAGACTCCTGAGTCTTCAGAGGAATAGGGAGGCAGGGGGAGGCAGGGAAAGGTGTGCTCTCCCCATTACTGACCACGTTCCAGCCACTGACACATTGCTGGGTGTAAACTACAGCAACTATAGGAAGTACTGTAATGCGAAGCCATTTCTCAAGGATTTTCCACTGGCTTCAGATCCTCCAGACTTATGAGCTCTACATTTGTTCCCCACTCCACCTTGGAAACTTTTGTACTGGCTTGTGAAAACAGCCACCTATTTTGGCCTTAACCTACATTTCCTGGATAGAATCAGCTCCCTGAGGCTCATGCAAGTTCCCTAAATGCTGCTTGATTACAGGGGAATATGTGGGAGGGATGCCGAGTTGACCCCTTCCAGTTTCTTACTTGTATACATATGTGGTATACAATGATACTTAAGAATATGTGTATTACCTACCATGGGTACCTATGAATAATGTAGCTTTACCTGATCTCAGATGCAGACTGCATCTGTGCTTCAATATGATAAGGCAGCTCCCCTTTATGAAGCTGAGTTCTGCCACATCGAGTGAAAAAACAGCGGAATTGAGTGGGGTTAAGAGAACTTGCCACCCATGCACTGTCTGACTGCCATCAGCCAGAGGTTTCAAAACTTTCTGGGCTTGTAATCAAGGTTGTGCAGATATCTGTGATTTTGAGGAGCTGGACAAAACATGGTGAACGAGGATAAAAAAAGATGAACAGGTTAAAAAAAAAATCTTATTGCAGTGACAGTTGATTAGGGTGTTGTTATTTGTTGTAAGGTGTATGGAGTAACCCCAAACCCATGAGAGAATCACCAAGAAGCAGTTGGAATCCAACCACACAGTGTCATGTTTGAATCAGATTTCGAAGTCAAATCTTATGGGACAAAGTTACCCTTGTGATGCAAAGATGCATGAAATAGAAATGTTTGTGCATAGATGTAGCATCCAATGTAAAGGAGACACAAACAAACTGCAAACAAACCATCAAGCACAATATATAATACAAAAACATTTCCTGTCTGCTTCATTTCACTAAGTAACATAGGCTGTACCTTACCTGAAGGATGCCTCCATAATGAGCGGATGCATCTTTAATGCATTTGTACCTCTTCTCATTTAGAAAGCATACTCCGTGTTTTTTGCAGTCTTAGAGAGGAGATGATTCCCTGTTCAGGCTCTCATTCCCAGATGAGACATGTATCTCCCTGTTGTGCAGTGCTGTACACTTGTACTGCATCTCACTGTCATTAAAAAGAAATGAAACAGCAGCACAGAGGGGATGCCTGGCAATGGAGTTTTACTATGTGTCAGTGTTGTAAATTGCAGCAAAGCTAAGGAGTGGCTCTAGCCCCTGGATCCAACTGCCTACCACAAAATAAGGCATTCGGTTGCCATTTAAATGCACCTCTACACTTACAAGCTTTCCCAAAAACCTTCCCAGTATCAATGTGATCTGAAGGGAAGCTCCTACCATCCCTTTGGGCCTATTTGCTTACATATGTAATGTGTGAGTTCATTAGGAAAAGGAATATTGTGGAAGTTTTAAATGACTTAGAACAGCCAATTGAGAGACAGAGAACAGATGAACCAAAATCTGTCTATCTTCACCCTGACAAAGAGATAACCTACACAGCTCAGGCACCTGACTTGAATTAATTCAGACACCTTGGGCAGTACAGAAATATACTGAGCAAAGATGCCTTTATAATAGACACATTTATGCTGATATGTTAGATTTGATGTTATCCCTACATATTGCTTGGAATTGCTTGCTAATTCAAAAACATGTATATGAAGTCACTCTTTTAGCTTCTGTGGAATTCTAATGACTATTGAATAATATATCATGGTGACTTTACTTCTAAAATCCCAAGGTCCATATTATTTGGGTCAACCCTATTAAATCAAAGGGTTTATCAAGTGAATTTAGTCATACCTTTAAGAATCCCTAGCAAACACCGTTGAAACTAGTTGTCCTGCATTATGCAGAAGCTCACTTTACAGAATGTTGATCATTATGTAGATGCTAGACAAAGCAGACCTCTGTCAGAGCCCTTGGCTCAAAGTGGTTTCTGAAAAACACACACTGTCTGGGAACAAAATATTACCTGCATGAAATACCCTGAGTGGCAGAATGAAGTAGCTAAAAAAAAAAAAAAAAAAAAAAAAAAAAAAAAAAAAAGGACACAAAACCAATAGAGTTGAAATTTCCTGGAAATTTGGAAGGCAAATGTCTTGAACAGTGCTTCATTCTGTATCTGTATTTTGCACTGACGAATCTGCTAAGTTTTGTCATATATGCCAAAAGTAAAAGCCAAGTGAAGTGAAAGAGCCCATGCCGATGTCACTGAAAAAAAAAAAAAAATCAGACTCTTGGAGCAAAGGAGACAGATTTGCTTATTAAGGAACATAAAGACTAGAAAAGGTCTCTGGATCTTCATTGTGCTGTATGGAAAAATATATATACATATATACTTATATATATGTATATAAATATATATATTTATCTGTGCTTGTGTACTTGTTGTAAAATCCAATTCTTGCTTCAATGACATCATCTTACTAAAAAACACCACAGTTAAAAGAGGTGACGTGGTCCTGGGCAACCTGTTCTGTGTAGCCCACCTTTAGCAGGTTTAGAGGTTGGAGCAGATGACCTCCTGAGATCCCCTGGCTTAACTCTGAGTTTGGGCATGAATTAGCTCTTTACACCAGACCCATCTTTGAAGCCCCAGACTGGGAAACACATTGGAAGATGGCAAGAACCACACGCACGAGACTGCTGTTTAGATCAGTTAATGAACTGGTTATAAATATCACATTAACATCATGTAACCATTGTCACTTCTGTTATCTCGAGCTGGGAGAAGAAAGCTCTGGGAATGATATTTTCAAGGGATTTTTCTGCAGCCAGCTGAAAGTAGTTAGGTTACACGCAGGCTTGTGTAATGTGGCACTGCCGGCTGGGGCCCAGACGTGCAGTCAAAAAGACTTTGTCAAGCCTTTGGCTCTGATGGATTGGTGAGGAGCACACAGGTTATTTCTAAACTTCAGCAGCTACAGTTAGCTCACTTCTACGTGCAGTCTGGACACTCCTGAAATGTCTGTCACAGGACATAAACATTTATGATTCCTTTAACGCCAAACCCTTGGGCTCAGAACCAGTGAAGGTTGAATGAATACCTGCTATTATTCTTAGCTATTGCAGCTTAAAGTAAACTCGGCATGCTTAGTTATTTAAAAATCAGTTACTTCATGCTTTCATTGAGTGTGAGGACAATCCCGCCTGTCTAGCTGGTCTACAACAGCTTGCCGATAGCCTCAGTGTGCAAGTGTGTTCAGGGCCACCCTTACAGGCACATGTGCTGCTGCTGTGCAACTTTGCTGAAGTGGCCCCAAAAAACCCTTCACAAAACATAACAAAAATCCCAAACCATTTGAAACAGAAGAGGGCTGGAGGAGCCTCTCATCCAACATATTCCCTAGAGTTAGGATCTGGTTCCTGAGCCTTGGGTGTAGCTGTCTGCTCCATGGCAGCGTCTCGCTCGCCCGCTCGTTTGTTCTGGCTTCACGCCTGCATTTCAGCTCCTGCTTCTATAGCACTCAGTAACACAGCACGCAGACCTGGAGCTATGCAAGTCAGCTTTACGTAGTTATATGAGGGATGAAATCACTAAGCAGCAGTCTCTTTCTTGAATAAAGATTATAGGTTCTTTACAATGGGGCTGGAGAACTTCTATAGGAAATAGCTTTGCTTAACAGGAGAGTTTTTTCTGGATGTTTCAAATCACAGGACAGCTCTCAATACATTTGTAACATCCTCACAATTTTTTTTTTCTGTTTACATTGGTTTGTTCATGCTCAAGGAATTATCTGCAAGACAGTTTTTGCTTGATGTTGTTTTGATTTTCCTTTTATACCAGGAGTCTTTATTTCATGAGTGCTTGGTATTGAGCCAGATTTCAGTAGTACAACATCAGTGATTTTACCAGGGTAAATACCAACTATTTTTGTGTTCTGATAGACTTCAGACTATAACCCCACCTTTTGAGGCTGAGTTGTGCTCACTCTGTGCTCTCAAAGAGGACAAGTCAGGTTACAGTGCTCACTAGATTAACCAAACATAAAATGTGAATGCAACAGTTCACAATCACAATGAGTAAATGCCCTTGAGAAACAAGAGTTCCGCTTTAGCAGAACAACAACAAATTAGCTTGTGATGAATAACATTTACAATAACTTCACAAGTAAAGTTGCCATTCTGTTCTGCTAAATATATAAGACGCGAAGTCACAAGGTGAAACTGCCAACTGCTAGAAAAGTTAATAAAATTCAGTCGTTTACATCAAGGCTGATTAAAAATAACAACTATTGCATATCAAATTTTTTTAACCTGCTGTTCCTCAGCTAAAGGTCCTTTCTACCAATGACAGTTTTGTAAGATAAATCTTGCAGGTGCTGATCTGCAGTCAAAATGCACATAGTACTTTGCAGACAGACAAAAGGTGAACTTAAGGAGTCAAAAAGACATAATCTTGAAAACACGTGAGTTATCTCTTTAATTTCAAATGGTAGTTGTAATGTGATTAAGTTTTCTCATGTGCATATGCATTTGCAAGTTTAGGCATAAAACATGAAACAATACCTGATTTTAAAAAGAAAAAAAACAAAACAAAACAAAATATTTTTTTAGTGGAAGAAGAGAGGAAACAATGACTTTTAGGCTTTACTGACCTTTTGTATTTTTCTGCTTAAACTATATGTATGGGTTAGTGGTTTTTAATTTATGTGTATGGTGGAACAGAGATCAGAGTTGCAGAGACAGGTAAATAAAAATAAGAAAGACTGCTCATGTCAGAGAGGACTAATAGGGGTGCAGGGTCTTGTGTTAGGAAGCAGCCAGAAGGCAAGGCAACATCAAGTTAAAACTATCTTTGCTGATTTTAGGGATGGAAGGTAAGGCAACAGATTTTGCAAGTAGAACTACATGTGGAACAGTTGTTGCCTTGAAAAATCCTAAACCAAGACACATGCAAGACAGTGGTCAGCAACATATTCATGCCCCCTCCCCACACTGTGATTTACTAATGTTAGTTTAGCTGAGAAAAATGTAATGTTTATCTTTATTATGCTTTTGAATGGGATGATTTCATCATGAAAACAACACATTTATATCAGTAGCAGAACATCTGTCCAGAGGCCAGACTTCACCACATTTCCTGCATCTGTGGGCGGGCACTGACCTCAGTGTAGTCAAAAGGGCTAAAATCACCTTATGATGCCTTTTCACACCTGTGCAGATGCTGTTTAATTCTTGAGAGATGAAGTTGGAGCTAAAAATTGAACAGGATGCAGGACAGGAATGAAAACATAAATGTGGGAAGATGACTATTTTCTGAAATACCATTAAAAAGGAGAGTAAGGTAAACCTATTTTAGCAGCAGCATGTTTTGGTCAAGGTATGAAAAAATACAGAGACTACAGGGAAAGTGATTAGATGTAGAGGTCAATGTGAGATTAGCTTTCAAGATCAGATTGAAGGATTGACTGATTGACTGAATCTCACCCTAAACCGTGTTTAGAAAGTGATAGGTAGATGCCTAAATTGTGGTGATGGCACTTAGGTGTCATGTAGGAACCATTCATCTAAGCTCACACTACTGTCAGCAGAGGTTTAGTCAACAGTATCCAAAGAGAAATTCAGCAGACAAGTTGCTTGTGACATGATTCAGCTGTCTAAGCATAGATGTCTAATGCCAGTTGAGATGCCCTAGGCTATGCCATCTGTCTTACAGCTGTCTCTCCTGAAACAAGTAGGACAAACAGGTCTGTGCTGTGTCTGCCAGCCAGCACAGATGTCTCAGATACCTGTATCCATCTGAAAAGAACACTTACATCTACATCTGACCTAACTAAAACAAGTCCTAGATGCCTGCTTTAGAGGGAGCTTCTAGGATGCTCTCCAGAGTCTCTTAAATTTGGGTATTTTAAATCTGATAGTGCTTCCAAAACTAATGCTAATTCCAAGTTAGTCATCATCACCTCCCTCACAGGTGTATATATATCAGGCTCTTGATGAATGTGAGCTGTACCATTCAAAAATGGTACTCAAGATTTTACTGGAGGATATCCACTGGTACTCTCCACCATATATATCTTTATTAACTGCTAAGGGTGTTAACACAGAATAACTTGCACTTTGATATCTGAATGCTAAACATCTGGTGAAATGAAACCCAAGCTAGGGAACTGGTTCCAGAAGAATTGACAGGAGTCAGGTCTGG
Organism: Aythya ferina; assembly: GCF_964211825.1. Classification (NCBI taxonomy): domain Eukaryota; kingdom Metazoa; phylum Chordata; class Aves; order Anseriformes; family Anatidae; genus Aythya; species Aythya ferina. Next base: position 62,050,738 of record NC_140296.1, read on the forward strand.
TCTACACAGGGAAAAAAAAATATTTTTCTGTAATTAGTGGTGCAACTTTATCTGAATGATGTCATACTGGTGTGAACACTTTATTCCTGGACCTTTTTCCAATCTCATTTATACTGCATGTGAGAAGGTTGGGGTAAATAGTTCCAGGATAAGTGTGCCTGTGTGGCATAACTCATAGTGTTTCACTCTGGAGGCAAAGTCTTGGGGATAGAAGAGAGGAGAAAAGGGCTGATAAAACCAGTGTCACAGGGAAGGTTAGTCAAACCACGGACAATTGTAGTAAAAGAAAGCACTCATTTAAATTCCTTCTGATTGTCTAATAGTGATGATAAAACGTTGGCTCCATTTACTTTGTTTTTAAATGGTTTGTGTTTTTGTACTTACTGGCTGTTCCTTTCATTCTGAGCCCTTTGTTTGATACAAATTGTTTCAATATGGCTTTGAACTGCCTGTCTGAACACACTGTTTAATTCACTTCCATTTTCAAGAACAAAGTATTTCAAGCACTCAAAAAAGTTTAGAAATAACTCCACACTCATAAAACATTAAAATCTTTGCAAGCACTTGGAGTAGGAAATGCTGCTAGATGTGCAGTCTATTTGAAAACCAGTTGCGTACTTAATTTAAAATGGAAGGATATAAACAGTTTGTTGGTTTAAAGCAATTCTAATATAAACTGTCCCTTAAAATTACTTCCATCCTCAAAACTGCTTCTTTTTGCTGCCATTATTAGCAGCCTCCAATCCTGCAAATAGCTGTGCATGATAATTGCAGTACTCTAATTGACTTCAGTGGGACAACACATAAGAGTAATGTTATGTGTGATAATTTTTGCATAGGCAGGGTTGTTGTAAAGTATTCAAAGTTCCCAACTGAGGGACCTAACTTCAGTTTTCTTCTCTCTGTGTGTGTGGTTATCAGTTTCCTATATAGGAAACCAGGTAAGCACATCTTAGAAAAAGCCTACTGCAATTACAGTACAACATTTTAATCCAGCATCCTATTAAAATGTCTATCAAACTCAGTAGCCAGTTACTGCACATGATGATACAACCTTTCTTCTAAGGATGGTATGGATTGTGGTCAGAAGAGAATTAATTTCATCCTAGGGTTACAAATATGCTCCAGGACATGTATCTATAATAATGCTCAAAACAAACAATATTTTGTGTTATCAAGTACCTATGGCACAGTTTTATAAAAAGGTCTGGTAAAAGATATTGTAAAAGAAGCAGAGAAATTATTTTAATGTTTAGTTTTCTGTGCCTTGTTTCATTAGCACTTCATCTTTGCAACGTTAAATTAAAGTTGCCTTTGTATATATATATGTATATGTATGTGTATGTATATGTATATGTGTTCTTAAACATTTCATTTTCTCAATGAGAAGCCAATCCAATTGCTCCCTCTTAGGAAATGTTTGAAACATTGTCTTTAATGTGCAAACAAGAGGAGCCTCTGTCACCTTTACTAAGGGATCCCTTCTACAGAAAGTTCGGAAGCTTTACAGTGTGATTTGCTACACTGGCTGAGGTATTTTTGTTTCATTAAAAACAGATGCTATTCCTTAGTATTAAGACAGATTAATTTCACAGATACAATGGGATCCTACTATAGCAATCTGGTTTTGTTTTTAAACAGAGCAATTTCATCATATGCATGACGCCTGGCTATAATATAACTGTTTTGATGTGCAAATGGAAATCTGGGAATCTGACTTTCTTACAGTATATGTAAAAGGTGGCTATATTTGTAGTCCATAAAAGTAGATTCAACTCTACAAGTGTTTGGATATATACCATCTGTGTTAAACATACGCTCTTTTTAGGCCTGAGTTTGCCACTGCCATTTTTTCTTTGAAATGATCATAATGGACATCAAACTGACCAGGCATCTCCAAATTCAAGATTAATTGACAGCCATCTTGCAAAAACTTGCAAAAAATTAACATATATTGACAGTAACTTGCACTGTAAGTAATCAAAATAAAATAAAATAAAATAAAATAAAATAAAATAAAATAAAATAAAATAAAATGTTTGTGGGATGAGATGTATTCCATTGCCCAGTCCTTTGAGGAGAACTTAGTGTGGCTCAGGATAGAGTCAGGACATGCACAAACTTAAGCTTCAGAAGCCACAAGGAAGGACCTCAGAAACATGACCACAAAATACTATAGAGAACAGGAGCAGCCTACATGTAATATTGTTATCACATCTGGTCCCAGATTATGGGAATGATTGAAGGCCTGTTCATAAACAGCTGAGATATGGCACTGTTCTTTGGTCTTCTCCAGTGAGGTATCTTTCCAGTGAGTAAAAGCTTAATTATGGAATTTAGATCTCCTTCAGGACCATCTGTGACTTGTTTTTCTAAGGGCAGTCCACAAACAATGTGTTATGTTGGGAGAAGAAAGAACAGCTCAGAAAGAAGCTTAGGGCTTTAGGAAAATGTGACAACTCACAAGGAAGAAAAATAGACAGAACAGCCACATCACTTTTTGATAGTGTGTCATGTGAGCAGGTCCCAGAAATTACATGTATGGCATAAAATGAAAAGTCGCTGGATATTCCATTTATTATACTCCATCATAACAGCTTGAGTCTTTCCAGCACTGGCTTTGATCTTACTGTTTGATTTATGTGAGCTGATTGTAATGCCGTGGATAACCCCAGCTGAAATCAGTTTGGCTTTGTAAGGGTGTAGACGGTTGCTCTGCAGCTCAGCCTGCAGAATAGGAAAATAGTTTCATAAGATTAAAAACTGCTTTTTTGATTTGTTGCTATGAAATGTCAGACTCATGTACTCAAAATTTTCATTTTCATGAAAGCTCTTGTTTGTACATGGCTGGAGAATGTGAGTTTCTGGAACACCAGACTGTATAAGTGCATACTTCCCAGCCTGTACACCACTGACCCACAGGGTGTTGAGACCGCTGTGTGGATTGAAGAGATCTGAATCTAGCACTATAAAAACAAATGAAGGGTTTGAAGCATGTTATACAAGGAGAGGCTGAGCGAACAGTGACTGCTTAGGCTTGAGAAGATATGGCTCTGGGGCAATCTCATCAATATGTATAAAGACCTGATGGGAGGGAATGGAGAAGAGACAGACTCTTTCCAGTGTTGCTCAGTTATACAGGACAAGCAGCAATGGGCACAAATCAAAAACCACAAAATCCAGTCTGAATGTAAGAAAGAAAAAATATTGTGAGGGAAGTCAAACATAGGAACAGCTTGCCTGTGGAATCTCCATCTGTGAAGATATTTAAAATTGAACTGGATACCATCATGGGCAGACTTCTCTACCTCACCTTACTTGAGCAGTGCAGTTGTACTAGATGATCTCAGGAGGTTCCTTCCAACCTCTACCATTCTGTGAGGTTTCATAATAGTGTTGCTTCCATGCTTAATCATATTTGATTGCCAGATACTAAAATATCTCTCTGGAATCACCAGGTATAAGAGCAGATGCATATAAGGGTCATCAGTCAAAGCAAAAGCTCTTTTACTACTACTTGCTTCAAAACCTACAGGAACTTCCTAGATCACAAAGGGAAAATTGACTCCCTCAGAGTGACTACTCCCCAGGTTTCTCCTGTTCTACATCTGCAGCTCTGCAATACAATGTGAATGATACTTGCCAGTAAAATAGACATTGTAGCTATTTGGTTAACTACTTGAAATGAGCTCAAGTAATATCTCTGGAGGCAGGTTTTAAAAAAATGGGCTAAGAGTAGACCAAAAGCAGAGAGGTATACAGCTATCACGTAGGATTTCTGCTTTTCTTCCTGCTATGCGGTTATGCCAGGAATTCTGTCATAAGGGCGATGTGTTATATCAATTCTATAGAATATTTTCCTTTTATGGCTATGCTTTGTTGCTCATCTAGCTGCTTATATGAACACTGCCCTGCCTGCTTGGCAGTGCATTATAATTAATATTATACTAAGTACCACTGCCTTTAAACCAATGTTTTGTAAATGCAGTTATTAGTAGTAGAAATAGGGTTTCACATGTGAGATGAAAGTAGTGGACTGAGTATTTCGTAGTATTACGTTCTATGGTTGTTTGATGGCACAAACATGTTTTATTAAGGTAAGAAAATCTCTTAAATGACCAAAACCAATTGAGTATATCAGATACTTCATGTGAAGACAACTAGTTAGATGTTGTCACATAAATTATTTCCTCTCTCAACAATGTTGAAGTAGATACTGTCTTTTGTTTGTAATGGGTTTACGTGGCAAGGTTTTGGTAGCAGGGAGCCATAGGGGTGGTTTCTGTGAGAAAGATCTAGAAGCTGCCCCATGTTTGGGAAGGGCCCCATTGTTTTCCAGAGCTGAGCCAATAAGCGATGTTGTTTTGCGCCTCTGTGAGAGCATATTTAAGACAGGGAAAAAAACGCTGCGCCACACAGCAGCCAGGAGAGTGAAGGGAGTGAGAAAACAGCCTTGCAGGTGCCAAGGTCAGTGTAGAAGGAGGGGGAGAAGTGCTCCAGGCGCCGGAGCCGAAGTCCCCTGCGGCCTGTGGTGAGGACCATGGTGAAGCAGGATGTCCCCCTGCAGCCCATGGAGTACCACGGGGGAGCAGGGTTCCACGCTGCAGCCCGTGGAGGAGACCACGGTGGAGCAGGTGGCCCTGCACCGACGGAGGCTGCCGCCTGTGGAAGACCCCTGCCGGAGCAGATTCCGGGCCGGACCTGTAGCCCGTGGAGAGGAGACCACGCAGGAGCAGGTGACCTGGCAGGAGCTGCTGCCCATAGGGGAGCCAGGTTGGAGCAGTTTTCTCCTGAGGGATGGACCCCGTGGTACGGACCCATATCTGGAGCAGCTCCGGAAGAGCTGCTGCCTGTGGGAAGCCCACGCTGGATCAGTTCATCAAGGACTGCATCCCGTGGGTGGGACCCCACAGCACAGGGGACGAGAGTGACCGAGAAGGAGAGGCAGAGAAGAAGTTCTGTAGACTGACCAGAACCCCCATTCCCCCATTCCCCTACGCCGCTCGGGGGGAGGAGGTGGAAGAGGGTGGATGGGGGGGAAGGTGCTTTTGTTTTTTTTTTTTTTCCTTTGTCTTCTCACTTCTCTCGCTTGTTAGTAATAGGCAATAAATCTTACTATCTCCTTATGCCAAGTCTGTTTTGCCCGTTACAATAATTACTGAGTGATTTTCTCATCCTTATCTCAACACTTGAGCCCTTTTCACATATTTTCTCCCCATTGCTCTTTGAGGAGGGGGAGTGAGAGAGCGGCTGTGGTGGAGCTCGGCTGCCCACTCGAGCAGAACCACGACATTGTTCTTTCCTAATGCTCATTTATCTGTGATTTCAGAATCACTGCACAGAAGCAGCAACCGCTTCCATATAGCTGAAAAAAAAACAAAAAAACAAAAAAAAAACAAAGATGTAATTGTTTCTGGAAAGAATCATATTTACATATTTACATGTTCTGTCCAGGCAGTCACTTTCCAGAAATACTGGGCTGTGTGACATATGCACACGCACTTGTGTTTGGGAAATCCCAGAAAGAAATGCAAGACACTATATAGGTGTGTGTCCTCTGAGTGACCAAACCAGACCTCTATACTCATTTCAACACCCTCCGCTGGGTCTAGTTGGAGGCTGGTAGCTAGCATTGTCTCTTAGGAGTCAGTACTGGGTCCAATCTTATTCAACTTCATCAATGACTTGGATGAGGGGACAGTGCACCCTTGGCAAATTTGCTGATGACACAAAACTGTGAGGAGTGGCTGATACAGCTGAAATCTATACTGAAATCTATACTCAGAGGGACCTCGACAGGCTGAAGAGTTGGGCAGAGAGGAACTTCATCAAGTTCAACAAAGGGAATTTGCTGAATTCTTCATCTGAAGAGGACTAATCCCATGTACCAGTATACATGTATGATAGGGGAGGGTGTCAAGAGGGTGGTGCCCAGCAACAAGATAAGAGGCAGTGGGCACAAATAGAAAAACACAAATATGAATATGAGGAAAAAAATATTTATTGTGAGGGTGAGAGAGCACTGGAACGGGCTGCCCAGAGAGGCTGTGGAGTCTTCTTCTCTGGAGATATTCAAAACCTGTCTGGACCTGATCCTGTGCAACGTGCTTTAGATGACCCTGCTTGAACAGGGGGTTTGGACTAGATGATCTCCAGAGGTACCTTCCAACCTGTGACTGTGACTCTGTGACCCTTACCAGACAAAGCCCAATCTAAAGATATTGCTGCCTGCCACAGACCATCAATACTTCCACCCTATCCAAACCACTGGCTTCTTCCCTTACTATCTAAAATATTCTCCCCCTGATTTGTTCACAGAGTACAGACCCAAAGAGTGAGTCCCAGATGCTGTACCTAGAAACAGATAGTACTGTTTTGGATGTTCACTGCAAGCACCAGGGTTGATGAGAACAAAACTGATGGTATGCACTGCTGTGGGTCACTTTGCCATCCAGAATTTTTCCCTCTCAGTCCCCAAGACTAATAACACATTTATGGCTCGTTAGTCAACTGGGAGGCTCTTATAAATAGATCTACTGCTTGTTTATTACATTGCAGGTGAGAATCTATAAAGAAATGTAAGGTGCTTGGGTGCTGGTGAAATGTAAGGTGCTTGGGGGTTGAATTAGTCATGATCTTTGTGGGCATTCACACTTGCAGTGGGACAGTGCTCCCCTCTGCTATTTTTATAATTCTAGCAAATACAATGATAGGTAAGGGAGAAAGGGAGTCTTTGCAACTCAGAGACACTAGGAAAGATGGCTTTGGAGCTCTACAGAAATTACAGGTGATGGGAGAAAAAGATTTGAGGCAAAATGAAGAGAAATGCAAGACCTTAAATTTGTGTAGAATTTGAAGCATGTGTTTGAATGCAGTCCCAGTTGATAGGTTTTCTATCCTAATGATAGAGGAATGTTCCTCTTAAACTTATTGAGATAAGGTTGATGGGTACTTCTGACATCTTGGCAGCCAAAAGTAGTGATCCAGGTGATGTTTTGTTGCTTGCAAGAAAACATACCTGTTGTCTGATGGGAAGGGAAGGTGAAAGTTCTTAATCTGGCCATTCTTAGCCTCCAGGCTTCTAGTCTTTTACTTCTTCTAGCCATTCTTGTTTCCTCCTCCTCAAGAAACAGTCTCCAAACTATGCCCATTTCCACCCTTCCACTTTCCTTCCCATTACTCCAGTCTTCTGCCAGATCCAAATCTCCCTTTGCAGGCCTGTTCTGTGCAGTTATCCTTTCTGCTTTACCCTCCCATGTCCTGCCTGTGGGGCCCACAGTCCCCTACACACGCCCTGCCCTGAAGTCCTTTCCCTGACCTGGACTCTGCAGCTTCAACTCTTGGTTTCCTTTTTGGTTTTGCCCAGGTAAAACCTAGGTCCTGCTCTGCCCTCTGCAGCTTTCACCTGGAATGTGTGGGAAGGAAGCAATTTCTAGGCAATTAGCTATAGATTTCTAAAAAATAGGTGAAATCACAGTTTTTCAAAGGTTTATAACTGGACCATAATGAGTGGGATAAAACAGAAGATTTTTTACATGTAAGCCACTCATCCCCCTTTAGATTTCAAGTGCCTTCTCTGAACCCCTATGTGTAAGAATAGCTTTTAAGAGTTTAAAAAAATGTATAAAACCCCACTCTTTCCCCACACATGCTCTCCTGGGTGGCTGGACCTTGCCGTATCTAATCTTATGCAAAAATTCAATGTCCAGTGTCCACCTCAAACTGAAGTCTTCCTTACATGTAGCTAGAGGTTGACAAATCCTATAATGAGAAGTCTTATAAGAGTATTGTAGTAGAAAGTGCTGGGCTGGCTTCCTAAGAGGAATAGCTGCCAGCCACACCTAGCACAGAAAAAAAAAAAATCGTTTATTGATTTAAAACACTGACTATGAAACATTCTACAAAAATATGCTATCCTGACACTATGTTTTGGTACCTCACCCAAGACTTAATTAAGTCAGCTCAAAAAAGATACTGACTTCAATTAGCTTTGTATCAGATTCTGGCTGAACAAACAAATGCTCATAAGAGATACGAGAGATAATAAACACAGCCAGCCTTTATTTTTGACGTGCATTTGGAGGAGGGAGGGAATAATAGGCTGAGAAATGTTTCATTTCTTTTTGTCAAGGTGAAAGAAAGGAAAAATACACCCAAGATGTCTCTTTAAAAGAGCCATTTAAATGGGACCACTGTTGAAGGAGGTAATTTTTTTTTTTTTATCATAAAAGCTTGACAGCCTCCTTTTAGGGCTGAAATGCAGAAACAAAATGAAACCTTTTGTATGATGGATTGAGTTAATGCACAGCAGCTTTCTGAGTGGGAAAACCAGAGAAGTGATTAGGTTATTTTTATTACTTTAGCTAGAGAGACTGGATACTGCTGTTACAACTAGTCACTGGGGTATAATTAATAGACCATTTGCTAATAGAATATAGAGCTTTAAAGGCAGATGCCATTTGGGACTTCAGCTGTCTCGCTGGATCCCAGAGGGCTGTGAAGACTACAGAGCTGTGCGGTGTGGTCCAGGTTGTTCTCCAGGGCCTTGCAGAGTTAATATGGGTTGCTCAGAGAGACCTATGCAGCGCAGAGGTCTGGACAGGCCACAGGACCTGCCTGGCTGCAGTGGCTGGGCTGCAAGCCGTCTGGCAGCCTGCACACCAGGGTTTGTGTGCTCAGCTGCCAGCCGTGCTCAGTGCCAGAAAAAGTCCCAAACTCAGCTCAGAAGCTGGGAGAGGTGGGGCAGTTTTGGAAGAGAAAAAGAAGACATTTTCACCACTCTGGGTCAGGTGGTGAGGGGCTGTCTGGAGAAGTGAAGAGCTTCACAAAGCCTTCATATGAGCTCTGACCTACAGGTACGTGTTGAAATCTTGGAGCTCCACAGACAGTTTCTCTTTCTGCTGTCGTCTCAGAGGTAGCCCTTATTTTTTATCCCATAAAGATGTTCTCCATGTTGTCTGCTAAAGCTAATCCAAAGGTAGCAACACAAGAACAACTTTCCAGCACTGCTGGGCATTACAGCTCTTTGCAAGACAAGGAACAAGGGAGGGATCTGGTCTTGTCAGTTGCATTGCATGTCTAGAAAGTCCAAGGGAAGAAAGAAGCAAAGTCAACCAGGAACTTGAAAATAGTGTGTGTAAGGCAATCTCTGACACAAGCAGACTGTACACTGGTAGGATATATCTCAGTATTCAAGATATCTTTCAGCCTTTAGGATACATCTCAAGTGCCTTCTGTGAACCTCTAGGTATAAGAATAAGTTTTTAAAAATTTAAAAAACTATAACTCTCCCCCCCACAAACAACTAAATTATTTGTTGTGAATATAGTGTAAACTTTGAAGACACACATTATATTTCACTGCCTGTCTGGTATGATGCGATTCAATAGTCTCCAGACCTTTTTTCCATTTTACTCTTAATTGTTTGTAGTAGATGTCCCTGTGTTGATTATACATACATGTTTAGAAATTTTCTCCCTGGATTTCTGTCTGCAATTTGTTAGGAAAAGAATATATGCTTGTCTTCTTTCTTCAGTCTTAAGTTGCTCCTCTACTGTCCACATAGGTCTTGTTTCACATTTTCCATTTATGAAAATAAATGGAAAGCCTTGTGAACTGCATACATTGTGGGCTTGCTCCCTTTCCATGTGTGCTTGGCTTTGTAGGTGTTTGTTAGAGAGTTTAGGACCCTTTAGCTGACAGGGAGAAATATGTACATTTTATTCCATAATAAGCAAATTTTGCAGGGATGATGCCCTCACCTGCATCCAACATTTTTGCAATGGAAGTATGTTTTAAGGGAATGGATCTGTGTAGAGCATGTGCTGTTCTGTTTTCTGAACGGGTGCCCCAGTCTCCTAAACCCAGCAGTGGACATACACCACAGTCACTCTCCTGGGTGCTTTGAAGAAGATGTGGCTCCCAGCAGGCTGGAAGGTCTCCCTGGCAGGTGCTGCTGGAGCCCATTGGTGTCTCCCTCCATCCTAGGGGTTTGGCCACCTGGGCTTCTGGCCAGTGTGTGGCTGTGTAACCTGGAGTCAGGTGGCTGGGAGAGCTGTGAGAAGTCTCCTCTGGGGCCTCTCCTGGCTTGGGGACTGCTTTCCCAGCTGTGGTCCTTGACTGAGCTGTGCTGGAGCACAGCTGCACTTGGCCTTGCCAATCCCGACCCTGGCTGGCCAATGTGACGTCCCAGCCTGGTCTTGGCCTTGGCCGGTTCCTGTGGCTCTTCATGGCCACTCCAAGGCTGTCCCCGACCCTGGTGACCATCCCTGGACCTGCTGGGCCCCAACACCATTGCCTTCAGCTTTACTCCCCTGCCTGCACAAGGACAGGATAACAAGTACCACCACAGAAAATACTGTCTGTGTCTTTTGAGATTTACCACAGCAGACTCAGATGTACAATTAACTTGGTTTCCGGAACTTAACTAGCTGCCACCCATCAGCTGCCATGGTAGCTGCCTTTGTATGTTCTTAGTCTGCAGCAAATGCAAGATAATTCAGCTTATCTTAACTCTTTATTACTGCAGGCTCAATTAAATCCAATTACCTCACATTTGCTACAAGATTACACACAGAGGATTACTGCCACTCAGCTGATGGTGGGGAACCTGACGATGTCTGAGCCCAGCCTAAATATTTCTTACTACTCTTCAGGATCATTTACACTGGTCTCTGCATCTCTTCTGAAGGTTTTCCCCCAGAGTCTTATCTCTGAGGGAAGGTGGAATGCTTCTAAGTGCCAGCGGCTGTTAGTAAAGGAATTCACATTAGGGTGAACTGGTGACAGTGGAGAGGAAGGACCAGGCTCCACAGCACATGGAAAGCATTCGCCTTGGCTTACATTACATCCAAGCACTGCATGGTTAGGGAATTCCTCTACAAGAATCCCAGGCCCTACACAGTTAGCCAGAAGCTATCAGGGGTGTTTCTAGGGATGAAGTCATGCAATATTTTTCTGTTACTATTTAATGTATTTCAACAGGAGACAAATTAAAGCTCAGATCTCCACAATATGTTCACAGTTACGTTTTGGAGAAGTTTACTGCTAAGCAGGTATACAAGATGAAAAACTTAAGCAAAAGGGATGGAATCATTCCAGGTATGCAGGAAGAAGGATCAATCCAGCAGAAAGCAGTAGTGGTGGGAGAATGGCAATATTGGTGGTCTCTGAGGAGACACGAAACTTTCTATGAAAATTAGGCTTAAAGGTTATAAGAAAAAAACAAAAAAACAAAAAACAAAAACAAAAACATTTTAATAAGGTATATATTCTGAGGCTCAGATGAGTAAGATAATTATAGAAAAAAATTTTGCACAGGTGATGCTCTGCCCTTTGCGACTTAGTGACGCCCAGAAATCTGCTACTTAGGCAATTCATTATTCACATGATATAAGCATATGACAGTGGTTAGAAAATAAGGTGCACACTTCTTTTTTTTGTAAAACAAGGTTAGCATGCATGGTCTGGAGGGCAAGGTGAGAACAGATTACCTTTGTACATAATATTAGTAGCCAGCTTTTCAGGTAAGGTAGCTATGGTTTGTAACAGTATATCTGAAAAAATAAATAAATAAAATAAAATAAGGAAACGTTGTCTATTTCCCTCAGACATATTTTATGGGTTTTGAAGAGCTAATTTTGTACCAGAATTATCTTAAGTACCATACTGTTAGCACTCCAGAAAAGTATTCCAGCACCTGGTCTCACACAGAATTAGCTCTAGCTATACCCCTAAAAAGAGGACCAAATGACTTATACTATCTGCTATTAATTTCGCTTGTATCTCCCAAGAGCCATGATATTGCAAATAGTCGGCAGTTTCCATTCGCACAGTAATTGGAAGAGGTACTACAATACATTATGGGCAATTTTGATTTCAAAATAAGTAGAGACACAAATGTTTGATGTAGATATAACAGAAAATGCTTTTAAAATATACAATCCCTACAGTTTTGGTTATTGTCCAGTGTCAAAAACCGAAAACTAGAAAAGAAACAACTATGTCCATGTCAGTTTGTGTAAACTACCCTTTTTAAGCATTGTGATGGATGGTGAGTCAAATGGCATGCTCTTTATGGTTGGCCCTATTTACAACATGGATTTCAATAAGGTCAAAACCAGTAAGGTAAACCTTGAAAGCATTTGCTATTTATAAATCACTGAACTTCGAACAAGTACACATCATACATTGGAATCTGACCTTAGCAGAAATAAAATCTAAAGGGGATTGAAACTCATGCAGTCATTATACCACTTCTCACACAATATCATATTTAAAACAAGTTATCCTAGGAGCTTCTTCACTGAATATAGTTTATAGGTCAAAACATTCAGCTCATTTTATCATAGCCTTAAATATACAACTTCCTTGAGTGTGAGTGGCTTTAGACAAAAAAGAAAGGACAAAGAAAGGAATTGGAAAATAACAGCAATGTATTTGTCAAGGTAAAATCAAAATCAGCCTGATAAGTATAAGTCTGGGGTCCAGTTCAGCCCAATTCCCTCCTGCCAAGTGGCAGCACTGGGAAAATCTAGAAGATTTTACAGGTTAAATCTGATTCTATCAACAATCAAATAAACACAAATAAGTAGTGATTTTTATTGTTCATCTTTACTACTAAAGGTTTTTTAATACAGGATTTTCCAGCTGAACTCTGGGAAGTGTCAGACCTCACCTGCTTTCTGTGGTTTTACATCAGATATACACTGAATGTGCCCAGCCTCATTAACTGCAGATATGATGCAGAGTCACAAGGTTCACAGGTGATTTTAGCTAGGTAGGACTGCAAAAGTCAGAACATCATTCAGAAGCCTGTGCCATATGCAAACTTTCAAACTCCCACAGGAGCTTTGGATAAGGGAAGTAAAATAAGACACCCCTTACTCTGTCTGTGCTGTGGTAACAAAATGACTGGAAGGGAGTGGGAGCTGATATCATCTTCAGCTGACCTAGATGGATTTGGAAGAGGACATATGTCTACAGCTTCAGCCAGGGGTTATAAATATGAGATTAAGTTCCCATTCCTTTATACTACACTTCCATCTAGGAAAGCTGAGTTACCTCAGTGTTTCCACAGTTCTGAAGTACCAATTTTTGCCATAATGACTAAATAGCCACATTTCCATTGCAGAGCTGTCTGTCTATCATTTATAGGTCACCCATTACAATGACCTCTTTAGTGAGATCTTCGTATAGCAATTATATTTGGGAATCTTATCTTTTTGGTGTCTTGATTTCATTCCTATGATTGGCACTCAGTAAATGAAAGATATGATTCAGAGTTTGAACACAGAGAGATGAAAGTCTCTGTGATCCTCTTAACAATCTATCCAAAATGTGGATAATATATTTAGATAAAAAGAAATGTTGCAGCCCTGAGAAAGATCTATTAAGCTGTCCGAATGGAAAAGAAATTAGGGAAATGATTGAAAGGGAATAGAAAATTGTATTATTCATGGGAGCATCTTCAATCCATTTGCAGTGTCCTCATCTCTCTTCATGCACAGTATGAAGCCCAGCTGTTGATCAGACACGCAAATGGTGGATGTGACTTTCCCTCCACATTTTAACCATGTCAAAGTGACTCTCAGCAAGCACTCTCCATATGTATTCCTGTAGAAAGGAAGGAAGGACAAAATAAAAATAACACTCCCATCTGAAGAGAAGGATTTGGACTTATATTGGAGATGGCAAACTGGTCACAACAGACACCACAGTGAATAACTAGACCTTATGTGTTCATCTAGAGGTGACTCCTTTATCCAGCAGCTGAAATATTCTCTTGGTTAAGGAGTAGCTGCTGAGTGACAGAAATCATAGGTTAAGATGCCAGAGGGAAGGGCTCGCTTTACAAACTTGGTCTGTTAAAAATGTGAGATCTCCCTGTAGCGTATTTAAAAATCTTCATAGGCTTAATTGTTCCAGTCTTGTCAGTCAAGTTCATGTCTCCTATCCACAGGTAGATAGGAGAAAGAATAGATAGATAAATGCTTGGATGGAGAAATTGGACAGGAACAAATCTACTGGGGTCTGCTGTTGTACTGCTGCCTTGCAGGAGGCAGGCTTTGGGAAACTAAAAGCAGCAGAAGAAACAGTGGCTTGTGTCAAAATATACCCTTGCTGCACAGCCTGGCTGTTCTGTCAAATACTGGTAGAAAAACTACAGATGCTGGTTTTTCTGCTCTGCCTGAAAGGACAGAACAACCTTCTGATATTAGGCCATTTATGTTAAGTTTGATAAACACCAGGGGCCAAAAGGAAGGACTGTCTGTGCTGAAACCTGGAACCAAAAATACGACAGGCATTTTATTAATGATTTCCCAGGGTAAAAGAGCCCTCAGAAAATCTTTTTTTTTTTTTTTTTTTTTTTTTTATATCCCTTTATAATGTGAGCAATTGTGCTGAGATTCAGGGAAAGATGAAGTGATGACTTTAACAGATAGCGAGCGAATTGTAATTTGGAGGTAAAATATGTCCTCCTTCCATTAATAATTTACAGGGATAAAATTTACATTGACTTCATGAGGGATATGCCCCAGGTAACACCACTTAAAGCACACTGAGGCTTGAGCCCTGGACATTTGGAAGCAATGAGTTCACAGGGAAAAATTCTGCTGTTCACTTTGCATTCCTGATTTCTGCTTTATTTCTGTGATTAAAGGAGTACCTGCCACCTCTGCCCCTCTTTAAAGTTTCAGTTTTGTAAGATGATTATGTCTTTCAGAGTGTGTGGAAGGGTTACCTACCATCTGAAACACAAAGATATTATTTTCATGCTGACAGGAGCAGCCTGTGATCTTCAGTATCCCTAATTGTGAAGTGACCTATAGTTACCTGATGACATGTGGATGTATTTACTTTCCAGTCAGCTTTGAGTGTCAAATGGTAAATGCAACATACAAAGACATTAGGTGACTCTCTAACATTTTCTCGAAGAATCTGGATCCATATACTAATTAGTAGCCTTTTGCAAGCTTCACGAGCACAGTGGTTAAAAAAAATAAGTTAAATTGAGATTTACAGAGTTAAATTACCTGCTATAAATGAGTCCAAAGTGGAAAAGTTGACAAGACTCAGTAAATGCCCAAATGGAGGTGCATCCTGGAACAAGAAGAGCCTACAATCAAAGCAGATCCAGCTACATTGACCTAGGGTAAGTAAATTGAAGTTTTCCAGCACCAGGCTCTGAACAAACCCTACTTCAGAGCTGACCCAAACTGCATTGCATTGCAGACTCTGTGCTGGGATGGAGCTGAAGGGAGAATTCACTCTACCATCATCTTGATATGACTGGTATTATCTTATATCTTATGCACAGCTTTTTGCTCACTTTAGGAATCTGTAGATGTTGTAAGGTCATTGACTCTGTCATGTGCATTGCATGCACTTTTAATTCAAGGAAATTTGTTCTTTTCTGTCATGTGAAGCACATGAGGAGCATAAACCATCCTTTGGCAAGCATCCTACCCATCCTTTGGCATGAAGTGGGCAGAAGGTTTCAGTGTTTCAGAGCTCTTTCTTCAGAGAAAAAAAACTGACCTGGCATTTATAGGAGCAGCTTTCAGCCCAGCAGTGACCTTTAAATAGATAGTCACAGGGAATAGGATTTGGCTGGGTGTTGACTGCAAAAGAAAAGAGGTCCAGTAACCAATTCTCAGCCCAGGGCTATTTGCCACAGACTGGGATATGTCCACCCAATCTAGGGCTAGCTAATACTAGACACTATTAGCCCTAGTGATGGAAAATGGGAATTGCTTGAAAGAGAGCAAGGGAGGGAGCTAGGAGTGAAGCAGTGGGAATGATCAGGTGTCCAGGAGCTGAGCCTGCTCACTTGTCCTCTTGCTGACCAGCAAGGACTGCGCTGGTAGCTCCCAGGAGATGTGTTGCCTTAGAAGGGTAAGAGATCTTTCTGTTCTATCCCTCTCCTTCTGTAAACTAACCTTCAGAAAAGAGTACAAAAAAGTGTAAGTGTTGCTTTTAGAGATGCCAGCCTTCCAGGAACTCCTGGAGCAGTGTTTCTTCACATGGCTCTTTTTCAGTGAAGTGTTTATCCCACCTGATTCACGCAAAGCAAAATAAGTATGAATCTACCTACTTGTCTTATCCCACCAGGAGCACAGAAGCAGTTTTGGTACTTGCATATGCCTCTCATTTCTCCCTGTGCAGCAGCAGAGCCTCACCTTCAAACTGAAAATGTAAATGTAGGGATATTGAGCATCATCTTTAGCCCCTGGCTTTGGATACCCCAAGTTTAGTTGTGCTCTGTGCTGCAGAGAGGACCAATTTGCTAGCACTCTTGTCTGCTTTTCTATTTTTGGTTTGCAACAATATTTTCTTTGGGATTTGTTTTCCTCCACCACCACAGAACAGTGGTGGTGTTCTGTTGTTGTTGATCTTCTGTATCAGTTGAAGGAATTAAGCAAAAATGCTTTATTTGTCAGGCTGGCAAATGGAAAGAAAGAGAAAAGAACAAATCCAACATCACAGGATGCTAAGAAAATGACTTCTATTTTTAGCCTGGTACATTTTCAGACATGTAAACACCTCTGTTAATCGCAGACCCTGCGGCAGTGCTCTAGGGATTATTGAATTGCTTGGAAAGCTGGCAGCCCTATATGGCATACCAGTGAAGGACTTGACAAGGCTAATTGTGTTCCAAGTTGTTTTCAGCACCAGTGGGAAATGAGGTCTGTGTCCTGGATGTACTGTACAAACTGAGTAGTAATGACGGAGGAAAGGGAGGTGGGGAGAGCGGGGTGCTGAATAAAGGTAACAGGATCTATAAGCATATGACATTTCACTAATATATTTGGCCTCCGGAATTTGAAAAGCAGTTGCACATTTAAAGGGAGTATGATGTGCTCTGGAGAGTGACTGTGTTTCCTCTGGAAGGTTTAAATGGCTGTTAGGGCTTGAGTACATCTTTCTACCTCCCTTCCCTGTAACAGTAAGAATATGAAATTCATTATTAATGAAATTCCCCCTCTAGATATGAGAATTTTCACATCCAGTGTAGTTAGTTTTTTTTCCTTCCATACGCTTACCAAGACTGCAATTTATATGTACGAAGTTTCAAGCTCTAGTAATAACATTTCAGGATTGTCCTCTTTTAGAAATTCCCAGTAGTAGCAAATGATTTGCAAATACCCTTTTGCTTCTCATCTTCAGATATAGGTTTCCCCCTAATCTATGGCTTGAGTGACTTATCTCCTGTCCTGTGAAGTATTCCTTAAAGCGTACTTAATTCAAAACCTGTGTGAGCAGGTGAAACTTCTGCAGTGTTTGCACCTGCTTATCTCACATTTAAAATTGGCTCTGTTCATCAAGTTCAATATATTTAACCAAACAACTTTCACAGTATTTGGCATGCATTCATCAACCATTTACGTGACTTTCTGGATTCTGGTGGGAGGAGGCAGGTAACCTTTTATGGCTCACAGCTCCTGGAAAACCAGTTTGCTTTCAGTGTCACAGGAACAAACATGCCATGAAAACACCTCATTGCAACAGATTTAACAACGTTTCCTCTTTTTATGAACTTGGCAGTAATTTGTGCTAGGTCTGGCTTTGGTGTATCCTTGTTCTTTGCTCTGAGATATACATCTCCTGCAGAAAGTGAGCTGTTTCTGCTTTCTTAGGACTTATCTTCTGGTCTTACAGTGGCAATTCATCGTAAGATTGTGGCCATGCTCAAGTGTGCTAGTTCTTAAGAGACGGTGTTATGAGCACTCTGACTGAGAGCTTAATAACAGGAAATTTTGGGGAATGCAATCTCAAAGGGAAATCATTGGCATCCTGGGGCTCAGGAATAATCTGTCTACCAGAGTAAAATGGAAGCCAGATAAAAGGATGAAAGGATATGAGAGGAGGTATGGAGGAATGGAGGCTTGGGGAAAATAGCCAGGAAATGAGAGAAGGTCTGGAAGAATATCAGGGGTGTGATGGAAAGAGATTGCGAGGAGAAGTGTTTCCAGAAGAGAGAAGCCTGGCAGAGAACTGTGAAGTGGTATTAAATGGAGTGATGCATGCTCTGGCTTGGGGGCAGGAGCAGACTGAGGCTTGCAATGTGAGCTCTCTCCTTCCAGGGCTCTGTGCCAAGCAGCAAAAGGATTTTTATGTTTGGGAGCAGGCTGACAACAAACTATAAGCCCATCTTCCTAAAGGTATTATTCAACCTTTTGTTGGTACACCTAGAACAAACTATTGAGAATGTTACTTTCCATCAAACTTGTTCAGTTAGATCTGGAGTGGGCAGATCCAGAAGGGTATGTATATCCTACTAAAAAAATGCACAGGGTAGAGGGTGTTCTCTTGCCCACAAAGCAAGTGGCAGTGAAATGAAGGGGCTAAAATCTCTCTTCTGTCATCAGATAAGCTCTTCCCATTCTTGCTGTCTACTGGAAGTTTTGACCATGCTTTACCTCATGCCTAAATATTGGCCAGCAGAAGTCAAGTCATGCCAGGGAGTATACCAACCAAGTGGCATACCACTGTTTCAGCATCTGCTATAGCCCTATTTAGTTTTCCAGTAAAGTCAGAACCTCATGAAAGTACAGTGGGGATCAGAAAACAATGGGGTGAGGATATCTTTCTGCAGAGAACTACGTGAGTCATTCTTTAGCTCTGAAAATGAACGTGAAGTCTTCAAGGGATGGTTCTAGTCTGTGTAGGTTTTCTTGTTTTCTGCTACACTAGGCACAAACAAGATCAGCATCTAAAACCTGCACCAAGATGAGCATAGAGCTTGTCTCCACTAATTTCCCCTATCACAGTAATGATAACCAATTGACAGGGGTGCCAAATCACCAGGTGAGATTTGTGATGGTGCCAGTACTGTGACAATTTTAAAAATGTTTGAAATACATCCAAAAAAAGTTAATATAGGGTTGTCAGGTTCAATATAGGGACAGTTCCCTTCTGTGGGGACCCTGAATATTTAAAACTGAGTTAATTGATGATAGAGAGGGATTAGAGAGATTGGCCCCAAGACACTAAAATGAGCATTTATAACTACCATGCAATGCTACCAAGAAATTAATAGGCAATCTGTACTGGTGTATGTCATAGTGTAAGCTGCAGCATGGTTTCCTGATGATCAAATCTGGGGGTCATGGTTGGAGAACACATCTACCCACATGCCCTGTCCTTTAATCCCTGGTCTTGGGGATAAAATGGGGAAGGAAAGTAAGTTGTGTGTCTAGGAGCTAGGATGTAGCCAAAGAACTTGTGCAGGAGCATTAAACGAAGAATACTCAAATCTTCCAATCATACATAGAGCCATAGTCAAACTCAAAACTCTTATTTTGTTAAAAATAAGTTCATGAGAATCTGCTCTGAGAGAAGCTGTAACTATCAAGACCAAGAGCTGCTATGATTACTCCACAGACTTCAGCACAAAAATGGCAATATATTCTGCCAACAAACAATGTGCTGTTCGATTGCGGTAGGACTATCAGCCCCAAATTGCCATCTGTGTCTCCTGCAGTGTTCAGTGTCCCATGTGGCTAATTAGCTGGCATATGCCATCATGTGAAAGAAGGAATTGTTCTATCTCGTTGGAATTTTTTTGTTCTAAATGTAAGATGTTTACGCTTGTTCATCTAAAAGGTAGTATTTGTAGAGCTTAGGGATATGGTAGTATTGTAGAGCTTAGGGATATGGTTTAGTGGAGGGCTGTTAGCGTTAGGTTGGAGGTTGGACTCGATGACCTTGAGGTCTCTTCCAACCTAGAAAATTCTGTGATTCTGTGATTCTGTGATTTTTTTTTTATGGTGAACCATAACTGTTCTGTATACTACACAGAACAAATAGGACATATAATCTTGACTATAAAGAATTTATCTAATTCCAACAAAAAGCTTAGAGGGGCAGGTAAATGACTAGTCACACATTTTCAAAATTGCTTCAGATGGAAAACTGGGTTTTCAAGAACAAAAATTCACAAGAAATCCTTGCTTCAAAATGACTTGTTGGTTAGAAACCAATCACTAATTTCTGTTCAGATATTCTGCTGCAGTCTTGCAAGAGTTATAGTTAGGTTGTTTGTGTTTTCTTTCTTTGTGTGTAATTCCCCTCCATCAACTGAACTCTGGTCCCACAGATGCAATCTCCTCTTTTGCTAATAGGAGACCATGTGGCATCTCATGGAATATGTAGGCTAAACAATAAACCTTATTTACAGAGAAGAATGCACAGCAAATAGTCCGTAGCTCCCAGTGGAATAGAAATATTTAAGAAAAGAAAAGAAAAAAAAAAAGAATCACAACAAATTTTCACAAGACAATTTCATTTCATTGGTTTAGTCTGCCTTTCCCTTGTGGAAGGGCACTGTCTCAAAGCGAAACAGACATCAAGGAGCCAGAAGGGTGGGGGATTTGTAGTTGAAAAGATGAAGAGAGGAGACTGCTTGCTAAAATACTTGGAGCTGAAGATGCTGCTAATAATCTGGTGCTGTTTTTTAAAGAATTATAACCTGGCAGATTCATTCAACTTCTGCTGACTTTAGAAGGTTATTGAGATAAATACATGGTTGCTTACTTTAGCAGTACAGATTCGCCTAAATAATTTTACAAACACTAGAGAGAAGAAAAAAAAATTGGCCTGAGACTGGCAATTTTGAACTCAAGAAGCAATGAAACCCTGCCTAAATATAACTAACCAAAATTATTATTCATAATTAATACATCTTTATTATGACTGAACTCAAATCTAGCTCCTGTTACAAGTACTCTGGGATACAAACCACCTTTTTCCATCCAGAATCTAAGGGCAGTACTGATGGATTCCTGTTTTGTGCATAGAGGCTCTGATGAAAACAAAATTCCCAAAGAAGCCCTAGATGCAGCAGGGAAGGTGGGATACAGCAGCAAGGGTCCTTTGGCAGGAATTTTCTTGTTACTTCCTTGTGGTACAGAGTTGGTCTAGCACAGATCTGTATCTTCTCATCTGAATCCCATACATGAAATAATTTCCTGCTGCTGGTGGTTTAAAATGTAACTATTAGACTGCACTCAGAGAAAGCTCAATATACCAGAAAACTCTTAAATAGATTAACTGTGAGCAACCATGATCTCTGTGGAGACCGTGCCTAGGTAAGGCACACTGATCTTGTTCTGCACTTTCAAATGCTGCTTGCAACTCTAAAACTACAATAAATCTGTAATAATTCACCTCAGAAGCCTCTCTCAGGGGCTTTTAACCCAAGTAGTTTGCCAGCTTTCTTAAGCATGCTTTACTGTATGTCGACACTTTGGCTTTTTGGGTATTTCTGTTTCTTTGCCCATATGAACCACTCCTTAAAATGGCCCGTTTCCCTGGCACTGGGAATGAAACTGGAACAGCTTGTCCTGGCAACTGTTGCTAGTCTACAGTAATTGGATGTATTAAAAATAAAAACAACAACAAAACAATTGTTTTTCCTCATTCCTTCCCAGTTGAAATCAATTAGTCACAGCCTTTATTTAGCACATGTGACATTTACCTAAGCAAAGGCAACTGGTGAGCCGGTTTTGTGTAACAGTCCTGGGGAGCACAGGTCTTACTCATGCTCCAGGCCTTGCTCTGTTGTCCTGGTTGTCACCAAGAGTTAGTCATTATGCAGAGCAGCGCCGGGTGTTTCTGTTAATAGGACAAACCGCTACAAGATCCTGCTGCCATGAATTTGGAACGAGCTGGATGGGGGAACTGTTTTCTTCGCTTGCTGTTGGAAGTGCCCTCCATCAGCACACCATGCAAAGAGCTTCCCTTGCTGGGCTTCCTGCCAGGGCCTCAGCATAAGCTGTCACCTTCGGTGCTTGCTGGCTGCTGTCCACCAGATCTCTATGTGTGCCTGCTCACGCAAGGGCTCACGCAATAAATCATGCAAACACGCACTCGTTCCTCCATCGAACAACACCTGCCTGCCTCCCTCTGCATCCAAGCCCCAGCAGCACTTGTCCCCAGTCTCAAGGGGATGTGGGGAATCATTTTATATTCCTGGCAGACCCCTGTGTTTGCAGTTCTCTTGGCAATGCCGCTCAAGTCAGGTCGAAATTCAGCTGGGGGGTGGAAATGATAATAATGAAAGTCTTGGTTTGGTTTCCAGGGTTTCGTTTTGTATGAACCAAATTTCATAGAAGTTGAGGTCCAAGGGATCTGTTGCAGATTTGGCCTTATTGCTCTTTTGGGGCTGAGGTCACTGTGCTTCATCACCCATGTGCAAAACAAACACCTTTGCCACCTGGAACAAGGCAGATATTCTCTTGATACTTCTGAAACAATGCAATTTTTTACCCTCCAACCTCTATTGTATTGGTATGCATTTGAGCAGTAGTAGTACAGCTAGGGTGTAGGCCCTGTCCCCACATGGTATGTGCCCTACTAACTGCTGGTCTTCCTCTGCTGCAGCCTCCTGACAGTGTTGTCACTCCAACTCAACATTTCTATTGTATTTATTACCAGCATCAAAGACAGAATTGAGTCAAATGAAATGTTGAATGCAACATGAAGAATTTTCTCAAGGCTTCCTTTCACTTCAACAAGAAATATTAGGAGTAATTCTTGGTTTGTGCCAAATTGATTTATTCTTTTGATTTTACCCCTATTACTGTCACATTAGACATTTTCACTGTCTCAGTTCTGTCCAGCCTTGTGTCTTGCTGGTGTTTTGAGGGGCAGTTTCTGTCTGTCATCTTTCTCACTCAGAAAAGGAAGCTTTCTTGTCTCTGACATTATCTTGAATGAAAAACAATGTTCTCACCCCTCAGTTTCATCTAGGTATCACCCTGCTTCTGCAAAGCAAGCTATTTTGGTGGATACATTCACACGAGGGCATTCTTTAACTTTATCAGCTGGTGATTAATCATTGCTTAGATTTAGAATATATAAAAATTTTATTTTTAAAAGTTACAATGCCATACATAAAAGCCTCCAAGGGTGACTTTGAAGTTTGAAGATAATTATTTGGCAAGCAATGTGGGGTCTGCTGACATGGTTGGTTAAAGAACATATTGTGCTAATTTACAGTTACACTAACAGAGATAAGAAGCTTGAACTACAGAATTGAGTACAATCAGGGGCATGAAAACGGGACCTATGTTATGTCTGCTAAATCTCCTGAGGTTCTGGCTCCAGTTTAGAGCATTTCTTTACTTAAAACCCCGCTGTTGGAAAGAGAGATGTGTTGGATATTCCAGAGGAATTTGAAAGCTGGAAGACTTTCCAGAAAATGAGATTTTCCTTTAATGCTCAATAACATGATTCATCTATTGTTACCTGCTTTTCCTCTCCTGACTAATTGCAGAAGGTATGAATTTTGTTCCCCTTTTTAATACATCTACCAGTGTCAAATATTTTACTGGATGGATTGATAGGTTCTGAACTTCACAAAGACTCCATAGTCAAGGGGGCAAGGCAGCAGAGAAGTGTAAGGACATTGGTCTAGTTTGGCCTTATTGAGAGAACCTCAAGATGAACTTTGGTTATTTGTGTAGGAGTGATTTAAAATTCCTGCTCCATTTTTCTGCCAGACATTATTACCCCAGTAGCAGAGGCAGCAGAAAGGGTGATATACCCTTCTCTCAGCTACAGAGGTCACAGCCTGGTGTATTCAGTGAAACTGCAATAAATCTTAGCTTTTGGGTAGTAACTCCTGTCTGTGTGGGCAGGCAGCTGAGAATAATAACCTCTTAAATTACTCCAGCGTACATTGCAAGAACTCATTTAGAGGCAGTGTGCATAATCCTGGGCCCAGATTTTCAAAGGTGTATTTCCTTGCATAAAGCTTTACATACAGGCTATATGTTTGCACATACGTGTGGTCATTAGGTTTTGTCTTTGTGCATGACACTATCAAAACAGCATGCATGAATTTGTCTTGCGTAGTGTGGGTGGATACTCATAGTGCTACTGATCACAGAAATGTACTGTTGCCTTTGGAAATGCTGCTCATCTGCCTATGTAAAATGGCTGATACCAGCACTGTGCTCTGTCACATGGCTGGGAACCCTGAGATGACAAGTCCAAAGTCAGACACTTCTTCAAACCAGAGGTCTATGTCATGCCAAGCTTTGGATGTATGTAAAACCCTTGGGTTTTCCTCAGGGAAAAGCAGTTCTCACAGAAAGCAATATCCTTCTTTCCCAGAAGTTGGGAGCTACTGTCTCTCACCAATGCACCTCAGGATGCCATGTCCCCAGGCCCTGTGTCCTGCCCTGCTGCATGCCACTCAGCTGCTTACATACATGCCAGGTTTGTCACCTGTGCCACTAATTCCTGCTCACAGGTGGAGGTGCACAGTTCAGCAATCAGCTCGATTACTGGTAACATCACTACCATGCCTCTGAAAATACCTCATGACATGGAAGCTATGTGGATTGGCAAGAAATAGCTATAAAACTGTGATCTTTGTGTTCATTTATTTATTTTTGGTTAGAGGGTTAATTACATGCTGTAATCTCACATAATTACTAGATTCTTAATGGAGCCCAATAAAAAGATTAATAAAGCTATTCTGAAATAATTATTTCAGTACCCTTTATGTAGAGAAAGCAAAAGTAATGAATTCAGTCTAAGAGGCAAGCAAGAGCTATGGCAATCTACATATCACCTCACCATCACATCCTCTGCGGGTCTAGTCCCTCATTGAAAGACTTTAAATAGGACTGTGAAGTCACATTGACCTTGGCTGAGTTTGGACTCCCAGAATTCTCTAAATGGATATTAGTTGCACCCTTAGTTCTTTGTATTTCCTTAGAAATTTCTGATTAGAGTGAGGCCTGCATCTTCTTTGATTCTAAGTCAAACTATTCTTTTCATAGCTTTCATTTGTTTTTAATAAGTGTTTATTTATAAACAGCTGTACTTGACATTTAATTTGAGATGGAGCTGGGTAGTGTTTTTCTTTTTGTGGTAGATATATCTCTTCAGGAAATGCCTGCTAGCAGCAGGACTTCTGGGTTTGTCTTGGCATATTCGAACTGGCACTTGGAAAAAATAACTTAATTCATGACTCTTTAAGTTTTTGTTGTAGCTAAGGGTTTTATGATTACAGAAGTATAGTATGCATGCATGTATGCTTGAGTACAGATACAATACTAGTGGAGTTGTGTATGGGGTTTTGCAAATAGTTATCTGAGAGAATGGTTAGTAGGCATGTTGACGGATATGTGAGCCTCCATTCACGTCCATATGGCTTGCAGCTGAAGTCACATAGGAAATATGGTTAATATGAATCACCCTCAGTTAAACTTTAGTGATCATACATGTCATCAAATCAATAAAAATGCTGACCTGATTTAACCCAGGTTGAAAACCATTGTACTCAGGTTGACATCTTCAGTTAGAGTGGCCTTGCAACATTTGAAAACTGCAAAGCCGGTAATGACAGAAGCCTACTTTAACCTACAAATGGCAGGTCCTTTTGGTTCTGTGAGGATTATTTTTATCAGATCTGTTTTCTGGTTTTGATTTTATTCCTCAGAAAATGAAGTCTATTAACAGCCCAAGTACATATTAAATTTTGAAAGCGTAGATGTTTCCTTTTTTCCATATACTCTTTGGCTGCTTCTGCCTTGCAATGTTTCTGTTCCCCTCCCTCTACCCTGAAGAATTCTAATAATGGGTTTGGGTGAAGTCATCAGAAAATAAAAGTAGTGAAATGCATGAAAACTCAGAAGGGTGTCTACTTTTTCTTGGAATGCTTCCTTTGAATAAGGTCTGAAATAATTTAAGCAAAACATGATCTTTTCTTCTTTTTCCATTAGGGAAGGTCAGTTTAAATATGACTTTACATCAGTGGGCTATACCTGTGTAGAGAAGTTACCTTACCATAATTATTATTTTTACTCTTATTCGTTAAGTTTACCTTGTTGAGAGCTATGCTATGTTGTATATTCCATGTAATCATAACAAAATTATAACATTATCTGTAAGCACAAGATGTGGTTGTGATTAGAAACTTTAATTACTTCAAGTTTTCTTCCCAATTTCTCCCCTCTTTCTCTTTACTCGGCAGCAGATTGCAAATACTCCAGTAAATAAAGACTCAAGCTATATATTTCTTCTTACAAACAATGTTTTTATGAATATTTCTGTCTTTCTTCTAAGAAAAAGGATCTGTGGCAGATCTGGTACTGAAGGTGATTCTCCTTGTAGCCCTTCCCCCAGACTTCATTCGTGTTCCACTTTGAACCCTAAACCTGTTTGTAGTGACTTTTCTGCTATAGTTTCTAAAGATTCTACAGTTTCTAAAGATTGTGTGGTGAGGATGGTTGATGCAACTGAGGATGTAGAGGTAGGTATCTGGTGCCTGAAATACAGGCATACTGTCTTGGGAATTGCTGTAAACCACCTGCACTGATTTTCAGGGTAGACATAAGAGAGGATTTCTATCTGCACATTGGTCCAGTGTTCAGAAAACAATCTAGCTTTCTAATTTACTAGCTTGCTAGCTCACTAGAAAACTGACTCCTGAGAATCAGTTAGCGATGGTTCATGTATCTTAAATTGGCACTGCACTGTGGAGCGCAGCCATAACCTTAAGAGCCTTTAAAGGATGAGTGGCTATTACTGATCTATAAAACATTATTGCATAGCAATTTATTCCACAAACACAAAATGATACAAGGAGAAACTGTATTCATTACATAAACAGCACACTTCAACAAACAAGACTGACGTTCTATAAGCAGCACACGTGTAGGAATAAGAACTTTATAAAACAAATAATGAAAGGAACAAATTGTTACAGTCTGATGTAATTTCAGTAATTTTGTAATTGAGAATTTCCACCCACTACCCATGAAAGGGAAAGTACACATAGTCCTGCACACCCATTATGTATTTACTTCTCTGATAGTGGCAAACACGTTAGATGTTGAAATAATGGCTTTGGTTCCTTTTCATTATTCCATGACCCTTCATAGAGGTGTCATTACTTAAAGTTAGGAAGTGGAAAAATTTTATTTTGATAAGTGATATTATTCCTAATTGAAATAAATAATTTTTTTTACCAAACCCAGACCAGCTATTTAGATTTTTTTTATTATTATTTATTTATTTATTTATTTATTTTCTGCAGCAAGATAAAATAAGCTTATTGGGAGTAAAGCTGTATGATAGCTTACAGCTGATTCTTTTCAGACAGCAGTAATGGAAACTGTCCTTTTGAATATAATTACATGTGTGAACAATCATTGAGATCTGCCAAAGTTTTCACTGCTGTGAAGTTAATCTTTCATCTTTTAAAACATTTATTTATAGATCCAGATCAGTTACATGGAGAACAGCAACAACTATGGCCTCAATTATAAATGTTTGTACTAATTGGTAGAAAAGTGTACATGTACATGTATACAAAGACACATATCAGTATTCCAGACACACACCAGAGATGTCTGCACTCCTAAAAGTAAAATCAAACTCATATTTTCCATTTCCATTTTTGAACCTACCTTTCTGTTATGCTGCAAATTGTACTGACTTACTAGGTTTAGACACTGCTTATCATTCAAACTTAGGTTATTCATACAAACCAAGCCTGAACACCAGATATTGAAAGGTCAATTTTTGGCACTGTGCTTTTGGAAAGATGTGAACCAGTTGGAAAGAATCTGGAGGAAAGCACGGGAATGAGCAGAGGTCCAGAAAACATAACCCATGAGAAAAGATGAAGGTATTGAGGTTGTTTAGTCTAGAGAAGAGCAGACTGAGGGGAAAAAAAAAAAAAAAAAAGGAAAAAAAAAAAACTTTTTAAATATCTGAAAAGCAGCTATACTTATCTATTTTCCAAGCTGATGGCTGATAAAGCAAGAAGGAATGGTCTTAAACCATGGGGTGGAAGAGACAGATGAAACACCAGGAAACACACTGCAATGATATAGCCAGAAAAACACTGGAAGAGTGCTGGAAATCTCATCTGGAGATTTTAAAGGGCAGGTTAGAAAAACAAACAGCCAAGAGTAGAGTTGGGAGGTGGAAAGTGGAGTGAGAGGGTTGAACTACAGACAATTTTGAGGGTCTTTTGAAAGCATGTTGTTTCTGGATTATATGATTTCACATCCTGGGCCATTCTAGTAGGGTACCACTAGAATGGGTACCCTTCACTACCCTCTTATGAGTTCACAGGAATGGACAGATCTCCTTTTCCAGATCAGGAAACACCAGTGGAAAAGGTTACCACCTCACATTGTTGCATGCAGCAGGAGCATACCATCTCCTCATTTAATTTTTCCAGACAGATATCGGAGTGTGGATGATCAAAACCATGTCAGTCAAAATAACTAGATCAGCAAAGACCTATTTAAAGTGTGTATGCTACCATGGCTGTATCATTTGACCAAGCAGCTTCAGCCAGAAGGTCTCCAGCAAGACCAATGACAAGTACTGGGTGAGGCTGGGCTAATGGGTTGAGCTTGTTTTCTTCTCTCCACTTAAAATGGTGTGGACATTGGTCTGACCATAACTGCCCTGGTAATTTTGCTGCTTTCCCTCCTGCCATCCTTTCTTCGGAAAACAAATCTCTTTACCATTTCCTCACGTCCAATTCATTTTTAAATAATTTTTGCTCTGTCGGACAAAACTTATGTATCATGGGTTGTAACTCTGACATTTTTTACTAAACATAAAGTTAATATATGTTAGAATAAGCTACAGTCAGGGCAATATAGAGAGAAATTGGAGGCTGTCGTTGTCCTCAGAAAGAAATGGACAAGGTAGATAATGTTTTACTCTTGTTTTAAATATCACACTCATTTTGATGTATTGCCTTTCTGGCAAACCAGGTCCATTTCTTCAGGAACTGCCAGCATGAAGCTGATAATGCATTACACAGTTCAAAATCAGTCCAAGAAGTTATAGTGGTAACTGGCAAGGCCTCCTCTCCATAACAGCCTGTTAATATTTAGAGGGTAACTCGGACATTGCAGCTCTTTGCTAGCTGAAACTCAGGACACAACTCCAGATTCTGGGGAAGAAAACAAAACCTATTAAGAGACTGATTAAATGTTGCTTCTCAGAGGCTTGCACTGAGACCTAAGGGGGATCAGAGGCTGTGTACTTTGCTTTTTTGTGCCTGGATTTGAGTTATATCAATCGGCCTGAGCCAGGTGCTTGGTCCCACTGTTTGGTGTGTGGGGAGAAGAGAGCACCTCAGAAGAGAGGGAGATGTGAACGCCCATGAGCAGATCAGCAAACCACCCCAGCCAACCACTAGAACACATGGTGGTCAGAGTCACCCTGAAGATCCCTGTTTCTCCCCCCAAGCCTGTCCTAGCCACTGCATTAAGTTTGGGATGCTGTGAAGTTCCTTCAGGATCTTCTTGAATGTAGCTTCCAGGAGACAGGAGGTGAAAATGAGAGGCCAGGCCAGGGAAGGATGCTCACCTCAGTGAGTGAGGACATCTGGGATCTAAACTAAGTCTTACAGCTATGACATGTACCAGCAGGCTGACAGATGCCCCTATCACAGGTGAACGTGTAAATTGTTCTCTTTCCTATCTGGTGCCTCCAAGTGACTCTGTAGTTACTATACCCCTGTGGGCTGATTTTGGTCAAAGATGGAGAGTGCCTTCAGCCTTGTGTCTACTACATCCCAGAACTATCCCCTACCAGTGGAGTCTCTGGTCAGGGAGAGGAGACTGATGCCATCACCTTCACTTCCTCTAGCTACACCTGTGAGGGAAGAGTCCACCCCTGTGCTAGTTTTGAAAGAAAGATAAGGAAAATATTCAGGACTGGTTGCAGTATCACCAGCACTGGCCTCCTCAGAGACAACAATACTTTACTGGACTGAAGGAAGATGATAGGAAAGATTCTGAATATGTCATATCTTAGTTACTATCTATGTTTTTTTTTTTTTTTTTTTTGTTTGTTTGTTTGGTTGGTTGTTTTTTTTTTGAGAGAGAGGAGAGCTGTGTTCTTTCCAGAGGCAGTCTTTTTATTATATGGATACTTTGCTAGGGTCCTCATGAAACTGGACATGTTTACCAATACATAATGTAGATCCTGAGACTGGTAAACCTGTGTCCATGACTGCTAAAAGCTTAAAATAAACCCCAAATTTTCTTCCATTTTTTTGAGACTTTGCATCCATCTGCCATATCTCTTGCCCTACCTTTCATTTCTGGACCCTCTAAAATTCCCAGGGGTGTATAAGCATGACTCACACAAACTCCATCTGCTCTGTAGTCCATGTTGGGCATAACTACCTTACATCACTGCCACAAAGCCAAAGGGCTTCCTTCAAATGAAACACACTTTTTGGGTGGGTATAATGTCATCTTAAAGGGATACTCATATCTGAAGATTTTATTGCACTTACATATAACTGTTTGGAAAATGAAGAGGGCTATAAACATTTGTAACACTTTTTTTTTTTTTTTTTTTTTTTTTTTTTTTTTTAAATCAGCAATGCAATGGAGGATGAAATTATATGCCAAAGACTTGAGCATTTTACAAGAGTTCTTCAAGATTTCAGATTGTCACACAACTTAGCATGACCATGATCAATCTTAAATTACAGATTTAAAGTTGCTCTTGTTCTTTGTGATATTTGCAATTGCTTATTTTACAAAGATAGAATGTAGTTTTTGCAAGAGACACTGTACCATTCTGTAAGTGCTCAATTTACAGATTTACTCATGCTGATCTTATGAAATTTTACATGATAGTTAAAATTATGTTCATAGTTTCTTTTAAATAGATCCTTCTATCTGTTAACAGTTCTGGAAACACTCCTTGACAAGATAAGACTTAGAAATCAACGGTAACGTGTGCATAGCAGGAGAAATCAGTTAACACTTATTAAGTAGGACATTATTTTGCATGGGTACTGGTCAAAATAGAAAGACATTTACCAGAGCAAAACACCCTATCTAGAAATACAACTCTGCCTAAAACATTTCAGCAACACTGCCAAGGAGTAAGTGACTTCAGGAAATGAGAAGCAACTCTGGTTTTGCTCAGGAAAGTGGGCTCCTTTTCTTGAAACAGTTTCATAACCCTTCACTTGAATATAAATTGCAAGTAGCAAGACACTTGTAAGAGTTGAGAGGCATGCTTGTATGATGAGCAGCCTCCTCTCAGCTACAGTTTTTGGAGTGGGGGGGTAGGGGTGGGGAAAGACAGTAGCAGCAATCTTCTTAGGGTCTCCATTCACACTTCAAACGAGACATATATGGGAAACAGAATAACACTGGTGCTGTTCCAAATGTATATTAGAAAGCACCAAAGTGGATATAATTTATCCCTATGGTATCCAGATGCCATGGAAACCCATCTCATGTAAGCCAGGATGTTTCTTTTATGATTTAAATACCATTTCTTCTGGTCCATGTGAAACATATGAATACCACCAAGGGAGAATTTGCATATAAACTACCAAATGCTTCTTAACAATTTCAAACCTTCCAAGGTGACAGTAAGATCATTTGTATGATCCCTGTGTACATTTTCAGTCCTTTAGCTGCTTCAGGAAGAAGCAGAAAACTCTTTAATGTAAATTCTTATGTAAAGCTCTGACTATGACATTTTAGGATGAATGCCCTTACACAAAACCAAACTGCATTGTACTCCCACTGCACAGAGAAGTGACCAGCACAGAGTCCTTAGATCATGCAGACCTAACGAAGACACTGTTTCCTTACAGAGTGACTAAAGAGAAGGCCTTAAAAGTTCTTAAGATTCTGCTTAATGGTTCAAACAACCTTTTGTCGTCCCTTTTTGTGTCATGGCTCTCCACCTCTGAAGGCTCCCAGTTGTGAGAAAGGGAAGTAGGCAAGTCCTATGCTAAAGAGGAGCAAGATGGCTGTGCTGTTGGAAATCTAACTTTAGTAGCAAAGTTGCATCTAAATTTTGTAGGAAAGGAAGAGACTGCATGGCAAACTCTGAATTGTTTGTAATATCATGACTAGCTGAAACTTGATCAGCTTTTTTGTATTTTTTTTTTCAGAGGCAAATAACCAAAGTGACAAGAAGTGTCTGAACTCTCTCATGTAGTTTCTGATACTGAAGAAGACTGATGCTATCTCTCAATCACTTATCAACCTCCAACTATATCCTTCAGTCCTTCACAAATCTGAAATGAATCTTACTGCACTAAAGCTTTACAAACTCCTGTCCTTAAAAGTGTTTCTTGTTAGTAGACAACCAGTCCTTGCTGTCTCTGCCTTCCTGTGCTGTCAGTAACTTTCCCTTGTACTACCTGTGTCTTCCTGTCTCAGTGCTGCAATACTTGCAGTCATAATGATTCTGCTCTTTTACTATCTGCAATAACTGCATCAATGATAGCAATTTGTGTGTGTATAAATATGTGGGGAAAAACAGAGTGCCATGCTTAATGCCCTGGAGGACTTTGACAATGACAACTACATATCTATTCTCTTTGAGGTTGGCCAATAGTTATTGGTAAGGTCCAGGCATGAACTGCTTCTGTCAGCATGTTGGGAGCTATATTCTTCAGGAAATTTTATTCATTTATAAATTCTAAACAGAGTTTATTCATTAATATTGTTAAAGTATTTCATTACAATTTTCTTTAAAGTAAATATTTTCTTTAAGTCCTGAGGCCAATACTCCTTATAGCCTACCATGTATTCTGTGCCTACAAAGGCTATTGTGGTAAAGTCACTTTTCCTTTCCCTTGCTGCTTCATTCCCCTGTTGTTAAAGGGCTCAGGCAGAGGGGGACTGGAGCATGCTATGAGGCTAGCCTTGGATGTGACCACCACTAAGCACCTGCATGAAGATGGTCAGCAGAGCAGAATGTGTGCCCACACCTCAGCTGTTCCAGTTCACACTTAAGCTGCTGACAACAGTGTATTTGTGTTAAGATGCCTAAGTGCAAAACTGTATTTCTTTCTGTCTGGCTTCTTCTGTGACAGTGATGGTGACCACCAGAACAAGAAAAAGCAGCTACAGAACAGGGACGACCCATAACATCTTCGGTTGCTACAGATATTGACTAGCGCCTGTGATCATCTGCCCAATGACCTGCAGTCAGAGCTATCACCGCAGGTTGTACAGATGTATCTGAACACCCTTTGAAGTAGCTGCCTTGGATACAGCCTGACAAACAGCTGAGGCAGCACAGAGTCCAGTGTGGGCTGTTTCCAGTTATTTATTCAGCTTCTCAGGTGGTTTGCATAACCCAGGCTGAGTTGTGCTGCCATAGCTACGCAGTAACAGCACTTCTGCTAGTTTCAAGTTAGGGTGGGTTTATGTGCAGGAGCACCAGCCATGGTTCCACACAAACAGAACAGTTCTGCCTTTATTTGCTAGTACAGTGGGGCTTCAATTCCCCATTGGTATCTTCAGGCACTGCTGCAATAGAAATGATAATGAATCATTAATAACTTCTGCTGAATCATTTGAAAACTGTTCACTGTGCAATGGATGTTTATTTATTAGCACAGAATAGGTGATGCAACAAAAGATGGCAAACAAAATGAGCTGTGGGCTGTTTTGCTCCTATTCATTGTACATTTTCTTCTGGGGATAATTATGTCTTAGAATGAAAGCAAATTGTGTGCATTTGTGGTTGGAAAGATTCCCCTTGCCTCTGAATATCTTCTCAAAGTGCCTTTGTTTATTAGTCCTGGTAATGCTTTACTATTAATGTACTACTGATAAAATGCCTGGAGAGGAGTGTGTGTGTGTTTCTTTCTTTCTTTCTTTTTTTTTTTTTTTTTCTTTCTTTCTTTCTCCAAAATAGAGTTATGAGATGTCAGAACTGGGTATATTTTGTCCTTCTGTTAGTATTTCATGTTCTTCTGGCATAAATTCATGCCAGCCTCCACCTTTGGATCCAGAACAGCTAGATGGAGCTCTTTCCTCTCTAATTAACAGGAAACTGTCTTAAAGAACTAATTTAAAATCTTTGGCCTAGTCATACCAATGAAAATATTCTCATCTTTTAAATAAGAGAGCTCTGAGTAAGAGCTATATAGGAAGGTTTTGCAAGATCCAACCCAATGGCTTAAGCTTGAAAGATACTAATACTGTGCACATGAACAAAGCAGGTTGGATTATTGACAAAAAAGATAGCACGAAAGAGAATAAGAACTTGAAGATTTCCTGCCAAGTGGTATCTTTGTACTTTATATACATATATATGAAAAAAGATTGGATTAGGTGTCGTATAAAGGTCTCTCTTTGTCTCTGAGTCAATGGATCTAGACAGATGTCAACTGCAATGGTCAGTGAAGATAGCTGAGATGCTGCTTGTAAATAGCTGTGTTGAAACAAGCCAGGTAGTAGTCCTGTGATCTTGAATGGCATTGCAAAGGCACAACTAAACATTGTCCTGAAAACACACAAAACAAGGCTGCAGTCCCAGATATTCATGTTACTTACTCTTGCTAAGTTAGGAAAATACGTCCTAGTATGCAAGTTTAGGGTAACCATCATTTCCTGACCTGTCTGACACACATAAATACAGATCTGTCAACCCTCAGAAAATGAAATTAAATGAAAATGGAGAGCCATTTGCTTTAAAACTATGCACAGTAAATAAATGCATCATTCATATGTTTAATTAGATATTACATTTTGGAAGATGGAATATAACTGTAATAAAGATATAAGGATGCTTATTCTTTGTTGGCCTTTGCAATACATATACTTATGCTGGGATTGCACTAAAACCTCTTAGAATCAGTGGAAGTGTTTGCCACTGGTTTGGAAATAAACTAAATCACATAATTGCTTTCCCAAACCATTCACCAAACTCCACTCTCAAAAGCTTTTCTTCTGTTGATCAGTGAGAGTTTCTGCTTGCATGCAGAGGCAAAACTGAGCTACCTGCTTCTTCTTTAGTCTCCTCTTCATAGTCTATCAACACCATAAACTAACAGTGAGGCACTCAAACATAGCCCAGCTTCAGAGCACAGGCTTTTTCCAGAGGCTACGACAACCTCCTGCTAGTTCTTCTATCTAAGGCCTTGAGCCTTTCTTCCTAGCTGAAGTGGGGTGGGCATATTTGCTTCCATTAAGTACCTTCTTTTCCATGGTCCAGGATGTAGGACTCCAAAGCAGAGCCTGTGATTTTCTCAGCTGTATATGGCACTGTGGGCCTGAAGGAGTCTGCCTGAGCTGCAGAACTCAGTCTTGTGATGCTACAGACAGCCACAACATCTAGCCTGCTTTGCCTGAGTAGCCTCCAGCTAACAACAGTTGCTGGTTGTTGCCACAGCTCCTACTGGACAGCTGTTCCAGGATCTCACTGTGCTGAAGATTAGAAATCTTCCTCTAGCCTCCGGATATAATTTATTAATAGCCTGTTTGTACCTATCTGTTCTTGTACAAATATACCCGAAAGATTAAATACGTCTTCTCACTCCATGCTGCTAATGGATGGAAAATGTTGGCTCCAGCAGCTATTCTAGGACAACCAGAGTGAACTGTCACTTACACTCTTGGTTTTCTGTTTGCTGTGACTAGTCCAGGCTTGATTGGTGTTGAACTGAGACTATTGGGACTGCATCACCATTGGAATGACAGGTATGAAGCTCCCCGCTGCAGAGAAACACCATCAAAAATCTCTCCTGTGAGTGGGTGTCAGGACCTTACCACCCTTACATGAAATTTTGGAAGCCGGCATCTGAATTCAGAATAGCATCATGAGCCCTGTGGAGTCTTACAAACTTCAGAGCCTACTCTGTGGCTAATCAGTGTGAGACGGGCAAGTCCATCATAGGCCAATACAGTGAAGCTCTCCAAGATCATCTTCCACACCTGCTTCTTTCATATGGTGCAAATAGGTGACATTAGCAAAGTCATTCAGACCTTTACACTTTAAGGGCTGCAGGTCTGTGTGTAGGGTGGAGGAACAGGGTAGAGCCCATCTTTCTCATCTACTTCCTGGATTTCATAACATGAAAGGGCTACCACCACTTGCTGTCCAGACCCAAGACAGGACAAGATACCTTGACAGATTTCACCAAACGGACTCAGGGTACTCATGCCTTACTGTCTCTTATTCCTTCTTTACAAATTTTAGGAAAAATCTCATGTGTCTTCTGTACCTAGACTTCTGCCTGAAACGGTCAATTCACAGATGGACCAAGCCCTTCTGGCCTCACAAGCAGCCCATGTTCCTTGCCCCAGAGGGACTTAGAGCTGGACCTCTTCAGTCCCAGAAACTGTGCTTGCTCTCTCACACATGAAGCATTTGGAGTCTTAGATCAAGGTGAAATACACATAGTCAATCAGAAAATTGTTAGCGTAGGCAATTTCATTTGCTGAGAAGGCTGACAGGCCCCGTCACTTTTAACGTGAACAGGTTAAGGGGTGGGAGGGCCAACATGGCTAAGAACTGCTTAGGAGCAAGTACAGAGGTAGAGAGATGGGGAAGGGATGCAGGGGGTGGGGAGGAAAACTCAGCCAGAGGCACAAACTTCCCCCTGGGGAAGTGCACACTGTTGTCTCTGCCGTAACACAACTCACCGGGGTAATGGTGGTAAAAGCTGGCTAACATGGCCTAGTCAAAAGGCTGACACAATGCCTACAGTAGTGCCTGCCTAAGAGAGGAGAGCTGTCACCATGCTGCTCAGAGCTTGCTCTCTCTCCACCACGGATGGTGTGGAGGTCTCTCTTCAGGTCTCTTCCTCCTCCAGCTCTTTCATGTTGCAGGAACCTGGCCTTGAAGCTCTGAAGAGAAGTGGAGGAGCTGCTGTTTCTGCTACTTCTCCTGTTTCTGAGCTACTGGTCCTTTTAAGCATCCTGAATAGTCCTTGCAACACCAGATCAGAACTCTGCCTTCTCCTTTCTCAGGGCTCACTTCAGCCTGAGGCACTGCATGGGATGCCTCTTTACCCTCTTGTTTTTGGGATGTGAGGGCAGAGGAAGGACAAGGCAACCTCTGTGCCTCATCTTCATGAGACAGTTATTGGAGGAAGAGGAAGTAATTTTGTCAGTCCCTCTGTGCCTGTGAGGGTACAATACCCTGTTCTGCTGCCTGTGATCATCCTCTCCACTGTTCTCAAGCTGTCAAGAGGATAGCTTTCTGGAAAACTGGAACAGACCCACTTCTTCTCTGACAGACTCATCTGAGAGGCAGATGAAGACAAGGTCTGACTAGCCCACCAGGTATTCATTAATTATCTCTACACTGTGTCCAGCACTTTGACAGAGTCTCCTTTGACAATGTCTTCTGTATATAAACTTGTCCAAGATGCTCCTCCTGCCAGAGGCAGGAGATGAAATTTTTGGTTGCAATGAAGGCATCCCCTCAGGATTTGTCACAAATCTGTTTGATGTCTTGCTATATCTGTCAGAATGAGGAATGGTTTGGGGCTGTGTATCGTAGGGCTGTGCAAACTCTGCTGGGTGCTTTCTTCAGTAACTAAACACCTGGAGCTGCTGCTGCCAACATTTGTCCACTTTCCCATGTCTCTCCACGCCATAAGACACCATGCTGTGGACTCTATTAGAAGTGATGGTGTGTCTGCAGATATGCAGAACACTTTTCACTCTCCATTTATCTTCCAGGAATACAATACTCACACTTTATTCTCTATTTCCAGGCTGTCTGTTCACATAGGAGACAAGAATCAATCTCTGCCCTAGATACTCTCTCCCTGGGACCACATTTTCTCCAAAGGTTATCATTTTGTGCCATAAGGGATCTCTATGAAATGACAGGCATGGCCATGGGAAGTTCTGAAAGGAGGAGGGCATCTATGACAGTGGGGAACCATGAAGCTTCTTTATCAGTGTGAGAATGTGAAAGAAAGATAGAGGAGTATGGTAGCTAGCTGCTATCCCAGTAGGAGCCTTTTAAATACATCGAAACCCTTTAGCATATACTTTTCAGCCTTGTGGATGAGGTCAGGAATGGGAGAAATAAATGTTGTTGTGCACGGTGCCATTACTACATCTTCACACAATAATGCGGTGCACATGGGAAGGGACCATGTGAATGTGTCTGTCTCTTCAAAAGGCTAAGAGGGATGAATCGCCATGGTGTGCTGCACTTCCAGCTTGCCTGGGTGCCTGGACTTGAGGTGGGTGCTCTTATTGGGTGGGACTGGATGAATGGTTTTGGATGTAGATGGTTGTTACATGAAGGAATTCTCTGGCAGCTAATTATTCTTGGACAATAGTTTGCAGAAGTGAATAAACCAGCAGTGTGCTAAACCACAGCTTTAAACATACAGCTGTAATTCTGCCAGAGGTTCACTCCTTCTCCTCCCAGCCTAGAAACATGAACAGGAAACTCTATCCTTACCCACTCTACAATTAGCATGGATGGAGGTTGAGTGTTAAAAGTCATGTTGGGAGCGGCCAAAGCAGAAGCCCCTCAAAATGCACACATATATCATCTGTCCGGGTCTAGGAATGGGATCTCTAAGTCAACACAGGCTTGGTGGCCCCATGACCCAGGGAATGGAGAGTTTAAAATAGGCAGACAACTTTATGGTGGACTCCCAACCACAGAACTCCTCAAGCTGTCTGTACTGGACACACATCTTCTGTTGTCCCCACAATGTGATTACTGTCTTCAGAAATATTCCCTTCTGTTTCTGAATGTCATATAATATTTCTAACAATCTTCTAATAGTGATCATTGTGTTATTCAACTGCCCAAGAAGTTTTTAGCCTTTTCTTCTCATGATTTTATGAATGGTGTAATTTCCTAAGGCTCTGCGAATCTTTTAGGAGAACATACAGCTAGCTGATACTTTGACAGACAAGACAAAGGTTGCAAATTGGAAAAAGAAATGAGGGGTTCTTCTAGGCAGGGTCACAGACAAGGCTGGATAAGTAACCAAGTGAAAGGGTAACAAATTTAGAGGAGACTTCAGAAGATGAAAGGGCATTTGCAAAAACAGATGAGGCACAGCATTCGATAAATGGAAAGGCAAAGATGGCACTTGCTTCTTTGCATGGCAGGAGGGACAGTTTTGGGTGTTATGGGATCTGCGGAAGTGTCAAGAGCCTCCTTGTAGAATAGGTATTTTACACAATGCCTGGTGGTGATGTGGCCCACATGGAGGTTCAAAACCCACAGTCTCCATGGAGCACCAGAGCACTTCTGAAGTGGATATTTCTTTTCATTCTTCCCCAAGTGGAACTTAACTTATGCACACACAAATCACTCTGCCAGATGAACCAAGACACCAGAACAGAGGCAAACAGGAGAGAGTCTCTTCAGAACTGCATGACTGCTTCAAGCCACAGTGTCTATGTAGACCTTACCTCACACCCTCTCAGCCTTCAGAGGTTGAGGTGAAACAAGCTAAGATTTTCGTGTTGGTGTCCTGAAATGTGCATCTGTAGTTGGTGCAGTACCTATAAGATCTAGTCTGCACGCCAACTTTCTCTTCTAGGTAATTTATGTATAGGGAGGCTTTTTTTGCATCTGACCCACTCCAAGGTAAATTTGGTATCTGCACCTGTGAACTTGGTGGCATGTTTGGGCTGGCAATAGGGACATGATCTGATGGCTGCCTCCACTGAACCTGCCATGTTGCATGACAGTTGAATGCCTCCTACAGTGTCCAAAAAGAACAAGGTTCCTAGTGAACATGCCTCCTTAGATATGTGTAGAGAGTGCCTTTATTATTATTATTATTATTATTATTATTATTATTACTATCATTTGGCAGTATGTGATTCAAGATGTCCTCCAGAAGTCCTACAGTACTGAAAAGATTGAAAACAAAACAACAAACAAACAAACAAACAAACAAAAACTAAGTGATCTGGGAGAATAAACTTACCCCACTGGATCTATGTGCTTTTTCCACTTCTTTCCTAAAATGGTGTATTTGAAACCAAACAAAGTGGAAAAAGTAGACTGGAATTTTTTATTCCACT
Organism: Aythya ferina; assembly: GCF_964211825.1. Classification (NCBI taxonomy): domain Eukaryota; kingdom Metazoa; phylum Chordata; class Aves; order Anseriformes; family Anatidae; genus Aythya; species Aythya ferina. The sequence goes on from NC_140296.1 coordinate 62,090,532, forward strand.
GAAGTGTAACAAAGGGCTGTGGTTTAAGCCACATCTGTTTACTCTCTTTAGGAGATAATGTGCACAATCTTTACACATAATAACATACATTTTAAAAACAAATATTTGACATAGAATTATTATTATTAAGAATGAAATGAAAGCTTCCCAAAAGAGAGTCTGGCATTTTCCCTTCACCATTTTGTATGTTCCGGTTGGATAAGCATCAATGAATCATCACAAGGAGTTTGCCTGAGGTTCAGCTGTATGATCACATCTAAATCTGTTCCTCACAACCTGAGGGATTAGCAGGAGCATAAATTAGGAGTTACATCTACTTGAACCATTAAGAACAAATATTCAAGCTTTATGTATCTTTTCACACTTATTGTGTGAGGATAATCAATATGGGTTTTTTGTCTTGTTTTGCTCTTTTGATGTATTGCTTTGGAAACAAGATACTCTAATATTTCAAGATGAATCATTGTTAACATTTTGCAGACTACCAGGCACCAAAAATCTCCTGAAATACCTGACAAAAAGTATTTACAATCAGACATGCTTAATCCTAAATCAGTCATCAACCTCCATTTCTATATAGGCTAGGAGAATCTTCAAACTAACATGAAGGTGACAGGAAGCCAGATTGCCAGATATTTGGATAAAGTAAAATGGGATTAACCAAGTCTAAGAGATGTTTTGCAAAATGAAGAAGAGTAAATGCCAGTTTGGAGTTCGGAACAGCAGGTGAGAAATAATATTGCAGACTGCCTCTGCTTTGTCCTATTAATAGCAGGACCTGAGGAGAATAGTCCCTCTACAGCCATTGGCTTTGCAGAAAGCTGCTATCAGAGTCCAGCTACACACACTGAAGAAAACAAGGCTCAGGGACTCCATCTGGAACTCAAGGAAGTTGTTTCTGGCATGCAGGTAGTCCTGGTTGATTGGCAGAGCCATAGAAGAGATACATCAAAGCAATTCCAATTTTAAAATCCCTGTGTAGTCCGTGCCCTGCAGCACTAGTAAGAGTCATCTTTGGTGTCCTTATTTTTTCTTCTCCCATTTTCAACAGCATAAGGAACAACATGTTCCCAGGGTAGCTTGTGAAACTGTCTGCTACCTGCTCCTCCTCAAGCCCTTCTCTCAGGACCTTGTACTGTGACCCTGTAGGAAGCCACTGACTTATAATGTTCATGGGAATTTCTGCTATTAATTAGTTAATGTTAGAAACAAAACTTCACTCGAACTGGCTTCCTATAGTTTATGTACATTCAGTTACACTCTTAGAAATATTATGCTTGCCGTCCTCCTCTTTCTCCTATTGTTTGTAACACTCACTTGTGTTATTTCCTATGCTAAAACGTAGGATGTTATCAGATGTCTGTGGAATGGAGTGAGTGTGTCTATAAAGGGATATTCTACATAACTAGATGCTTCTCTGAGGTGTGGGAGTATACTGGCATAACCACGTGTGCGTATGAGCCTCCTCTGATTCCTTTCAAGCCCCTTATCATATCCACATTCCTGTGCTTCTGGCTCCTACAATGTTTTTGAATTTGTAAATGAATATTAGCCACTTCCTATTTATTGTCTCAGATAACCTGGTTGGGGATAGGGTGAGGAAAACAAATGGTGAAGACACTATGCCACATGGAAAACAGAAACATTAAAAAAGTTGTCAAACTGAAATGGATCATGCTTCTACAGGCAGCAGCAAATATCAGACGCTTCAGGAAAAGTCACGTGTAATATCCACAGAGCTGGTTTCTAATGCTGTTATTGGTATTCTTTCCTGATATATTAGTGATTTTTAAAAAATCCCTATCCTTGTGTATATCTGTAAAATGAGTCCCAGAATGGATCAGGATGTTCTAAAATAGAAAATCAGGAAGATGTTACTCCAAATGAAAACATTGGGATTAACCTTTGTGATGATGCTGATAAAAATGACAGTTGTGAAATATCATCCTCAACGATACCTGTAAATTAGCACATCTGCACTCTGTTAGGTAAACGTCATATTTCCTTCATTTTCTTACCTTATTAGATTGTTTTCTTTCTTCCTCCCTCCTTCCCCTCCCCCCCAACCTCAGCAAGAGACCTAATGTTGGGATGTAGAGAAGGCAGGTAGGAAAAGAAAGAGGAGACAGCTAGGGGAATGGTACAGCTGGGCAGGGTGGCATGCAAATTAGCCAGATGATGGATGATACCGAGGAATGTTTGCACGCTGTGCCTTCTTAATTGCTCTCCATGAAGTAGTGAACTGAAGAAGGAAGGGCTGTTTTTATCTTAGCCTGATTTGTTCACGTCACCCATGTTTAATTTTATCAGATCCTTTTCCTCGTCAGCTTGAGCTCCATATCAGTCTATCAATGAATATTCTCACTTTTTGTGCTTTTTATATATCTTATACATTTCATTATTCATCTTTCTGAATAATGATTGCAAAGCAGGCTTGATGGATTCAAAAAGGGAGCAAAATATGTGCTTACTTCTTTGAACTGCATACTACCTGTGGGAGAGCAGAACCAAACACTGCCCATGTTATAAAAACAGAGCATATCAGAGTAAATTAGTTGAGAGCCTATACCCCCACAAATTCCATACACTCAGTTCAAGTCTTAGAGATCCTAAATAGGCATTTGATGGATGCACTCTGTTATCATTTTATTCCTAATGAAGAACAATATCCAAAACTTCACTTAAGCACAAGGTAACATAAGGAACAGAAGGCAGTGACTAAGAGTGGTGACTCCAGTAAGCTCCCTGCTCAAGACATCTTTGCTGCCCCTCTTTGTGGGCTGGAGGTGAGGGTGATTGAAAAATAGTTTCTGAGCAGTCTGGCAGAGGCAGCGTGTATGTGCTCTTTCCAGCTGGAACCTCTATGTTTATTTGCACAAATGTAGGGGCCTCTTCCTATTTTAGATCGTGCAACTTACAGTGTGTATTCTGTAAAATGACTTGGATAGTTGCAGCACAATCCCACTTTGTTAATTAAACCAGAGCTGTGTTTAATTCATTTTGACAGCATACTTCTTTCTCCTGTTATGTTTGTAGCAGCAGGAATCCTACTTGCTGGCTAATAGTTCCACAGAAACGTGCAATTACAGAAATTGCCTATCAGTCTTCATGTCTCTTGCTGTGTCCAATGCAGTGAAAGCAGTGAAACTTATCTGACCAGATGTGAACTGAGTGTGTGCCATGGAGGCTTTCCTGTCCCTCCAGGCAGTCACAGGCAGCACAAATTTGTGTGGTAGGAAGGGGACAGTAGCACAGCTACAGATGTTCTTACGGCTGTCAGATTGCTCAGTCGTGCTTAGAAATAAGCACTATTCTCTTTGATCCCTGGGGCTAACTTCTAGAGTAGACTTAACTAGTTACATAACAGAACAAGTGGAAAAGGGAGTAGGTGTATGGTGTGAATCCATGGTGATGCACAGACTCGTTGTTAGGGTAAGAAAAAATCATGTTTCCTTCCAGTTTTCAGCTAACTGTGGGAACGGTAACTGGCAAGAATAATGTAGGTGAAACTGGACTCTATAGGAGTGTGTCCATTGTGACCCATCAGAAAAAGATATAAACAATAACATCTGGATTTGTAACAGAGAATAAGAAAAGAAGCATTGTTCTGGGCAGAAGGAAAGTCAATGGTTTCCCTCCATCCATATCTCAGCTTTCTGTGTCTGTTGCTTTCATCACCATTACCCTAGGACCATTGTCTTTGAACAATGGTCCATAAGAACATTCAAAATTCTAGAAAAAGGTTTGAAAGTCCTAACTTTGTTGGTTATACACAACATTTTAACCTGCAGCAGAAAATATAATACTAATATTTATTAGATGCCATTACATCCCTGGAAAACAGGAAAGGGTTGTCTCCTCTATTTTGCAGATACAATAAACAACAGCAAATATTAACGTGCATGTATAAACCTACAGGATCTATAGCAAAAGCTAAAACACATTGCAACATTCCTCAATGTAGCCATCTTCTTCCTTTTAATGAGTTTACCAGTTAAAAAAGAATGAGGAAATTCAAGTTAATAAAACGTAAGGAATTATTCATGTAGGATACCTGCAACCTTGTACATCTAGTCTCTCTAGAAACTGAATAGAGACGGCTAGGATGAGCTGCCCACTAAAGGAAACTCTCTCCCTTTTTCTCATCTTCTGAATCCAGGTGGCCAATTGCACAAAGTTCATAACCGGTTCGAAGAAGACGCCCATGTGAGAACAATATTAAATTCTTGAGGTTACACAAGGAGTTGAGGCTAGAGGGCAATCCAGATCCTGGAGAGGGGAGGAGGCTGTGGACTCCAGCACTGGCTTTCCACATCCCATTCCCATCCCATGGTGAAGCAGACAGACCCTTGGTGGAAACCACCTCTTTCTTTCTAGGACCAGCCCTCATGGTCCTGCTCTCCTTGGGTCTCCTATGTTGTGTGGCATGTACTTTATGGCTCTTGTTCGTGCAAGTACACTATATGGCTCAGATTGGCAGGAAGACTGATTACTCTGGGATTGTTTAAGAAATTATGCTAAAATTAGCTGGGAATCTCCCTTCAGGGTGAGATTTGTTTTGTTTTTTTTTTTTTTTTTTTTTTTTTTTTTGTTTGTTTGTTTTTAAGACTTCTGATTTTAACTAAAATCTATTTTTAAAAGTGTTTGAGCCCCTGACAACATGAGAGTTAAGCACCCAGATACCTTTAAATATGTGGCTCCTAATCTGTACTGAATATGCATTACCACCTTAGGCGAAACAAGACACTTGGAGGTTTAATGTTTGATCTAGGCCCTCAGCAGACGTTTATCAGAGCTTGGCAGGTGCCCATTCATTTACTCTTTTCCCGAGAAAAGGATTTTCCTTGTTTAAAACAAATGATTTTCATTCTGTTCTGTATTGGAAGAGTTGAACTGAGGAATACTAGTTACTTTGCCTTCTTCTCTGCCTCCTGCACTGTTTGTGTGTGCTTGTCCGTCTTAGTAAGCAAAGAGAGCTGGGACGTCGCCGCCGACGTAAAAGCGCAACCCTTTGTTTCTTTCAGTGTACAATGACTTGCTCAGTGCCCTGGAAATCTATTTCCATGACAGCCTCCTTGAATGGCGTATTTGCCATTTCCAGTTTACTCGGCGCATGTTTGCGTATGCTCGTGTGAGTGTGCGTGTATGCCAGTGGGCGGGCGTGTCCAGAGAACAATTCCCATTGATGAGAGAGGCAAGAAGGAGGTATTTGTGAGATGTTATGAAAGGCTGAGGAGGAAACAGTGCAGGTAGCTGCCAGAGCGAATTAATTATTAATGTTTATAGTTTGAAAGTTTTTAGAAGCCCAGCTGTTCAGGGTGTGTGTGCGTGTGTGTGTGTGTGTGTAAATATAAAGGTTAATGACTCACGCTCTGTTTAGTCAATGAATGAGTAAAAGTGCCCAGGCTTCAAGCAACAACTAGCAGACATGCCTGAGAATATCCACCCTAGTAATCATCACCCAGAATCGGTAAACATTGAAATTTCACTTGCTTGGGACTTTCTGGCAGCCCTGCTATTATCACTGCTCTGTATTGAGTCCCTTATGAAGTGACAGAAAGGCACGTTGCTTTTTTTTTTTTTTCAAAATTGTCCTTCATGTTTACAGGTGAATGATAACACTGAAGACAGCAGACAGCTTAATTCCAGGAGAAGCCATGAGGCTGGTTTGCAATGCTAGGAGGCTGGTGTTCCCAGAAATGACCTGTATTTAAGGAAACAGTTGCACAACTAGCCAACAACTGGCTTGGCATGAGAACTCATTTTGTCTTCATCTCGAAATACCTTATGGAAAAATTTCATATGGAAAAAAAACTCCTTCCAAACCCAAACAAGCAGAGAGAGAGAAACAATTAAAAATTTAAAAACCTGAATTAAGACTCTATAGCCAAGCACAAAAAGTGAAATCTGATTATTATTTTTTTTGTATAATTTATTTGAAAAGAAGAAAAAAATATCTTTGTTCCATTTTTACCCCTTCCTCGGGACTAACTGCTTTTGTTAACAGCACAGAAGGCCTAGGTCCTGCTTTTGTCCCCATTTAAGTGGATTTGCACCTGGACCTCCAGCCCCACAAGCAGTGTGTCTAAATATTCTGAAATAAACTATGTAGGGCTGGAGCTTTCCTCATCTGTGTGGGATCCTGAAACAAGCACTGATCCTGGTATTTGAAAACATGCATAAAGATGTCTAAAATACCCAGGAGTTTATTCTCTCTGTGCCAATATGAGTATTTAAGCATGTTCTCTCTATTGAGAGGAAGGGGTTCACATCTTTTCAGATGGGGGAATAAATTGAACCTCAGATTCCCACATCTTTGGTGGCTGAAAATGTGATGTTAGATTTTTTTTCTATGCTATTTTTGTGGTCAATGCTTACGTCTATCCTTTCTTTTCCATTACCTCATTGTTGTTTTTAATTACCTTACTTGGAAACAAATGAAAAGTTTCATTTGATCTAAGGTTTTGACTTTTTTTTTCTTTTCTTTTTTACTTGATCATTTCAACAAGTCAAATGGGATGTTTTTACTTGTTCATCTCTTGGCATTCCCCAGCTTTTGCTCTCAAAAACTTGGCTGCACCTGTTATATTTGCTTTGCCTAAAACTGCAGCAAACCAGGGCCTGTTGCTGGCCAGAGCATGTGGTCCCTGACTGTGCTGTGCACAGGAAATAACCTGGCCACATAGAGCAATATCACACCTTCAGAAGTGGTTGCAGAAAGGGGACAGAAAGGACCCATCCTCAAAGCTCTGAGGTCCTGACTTAGAGAAAAAGCAAAAGCCATGCTACCAGAATTTCAGTAATTCTTCAATGCTTTATATGAATCTGTAGAATTTTTGGATTCACATATATATATATGGAGATTTTTAGTAGTAGTCAGCAAATTCCAGAGTTAAGTTTAGGTTTCTTTCTTCTCTGTCACTTTGCCAAGTTTAATCAGTGGTTAAAGCTGAAACATGTACACTCCTGGTGTGCAAGGTTCATGCATAAGGAACTGGGGCAGGGGGAATTGCAGCTACTGCTCCAGCAAACACAGCAGCATGCACTCCTGGGCCTGGAAAATAAGGAAAGCACAGACATGTCTGCATCTGAGAAGAGCCACTAGCACTAAGGGTGTAGAAACTAAGCACAGCCAGCTTGTGTAGACGTGATTAGCATCCAAGATTTGCAACATAGTGGTTACTGTTCAGAGGAGGATTAGGTATGGTTGCACCCTCACAAGGCTAGAAGTTGGAGGGCTCTGTGTTCCTATCTAATTACATTACAGGCTGCAGCTCCCAAATGTCGCTAATTAGGCTTCTGAAGTCCAGGTAGCCAATTTCTGTGCTGTGTATGCATGTAATATACACAACATCTGGAAGGTCATCTTCTCCTATCTTCACTTTAGGACTCTCACCTTCAGGGGTAAGGTTGGCAGGCCAAGCATCAGTGAAGATGAAGTCTTCATCGATGCCCTTCTAGAAAGACAATGTTCGACCTTAGCTCATGTGTGTCTCTGTGTGTTTGTAGAGATGAGAGAGCAGTCACCACCGGTGTGACAATAAATACCCACTATGCCATAATCTAGGGTGGTTGAGAGGAGTTTGTTGAGAGCTAAAGAACAGTAATGTGGGACAAAAGCTTGACATTAAGTGGAGGAACACAGCATTCCTCACCTAGAGGGTTTTCTTAAAAGCCACTTTCGACACAGAACAGCCCTGACACGTCAAAGCTGGGTTGTATCACCATACCAGATATCATTACACAAGTGTTAAAAACCTGAGCAATGCAGTGCCAAGGATCCACCATGCACAGGTGAAACCTGCTGAGCCCACACTGTCGGAGGTTTCACAGTGGAGCGCAGCAGTCCCTTGGAAAAAGGGAGGTGCCTTACACTCTGTACGGTCATAAATACCAGCTTCTGTCCTCACACTTTATCAAGGAAAACTCAAAAGCCCTTGGAGAAATTTCTTCAATATTCTTGATCAGGTGGATTGTATGTAGGGGTGTTCAGGGGCCTGGGGAGCCTGCCCTATCCATACTTTAGAGGTATTTGCAAAGTGATGCCTAGGTACCTGAAAAGGCACAGAGTACCTTCCATTTTCACAGCAGTGCAACTCCCTCCTCAAGTTGCTTTGTGTTATGATTACACATACTGTTTATGAGGCTGTTAGCAGAAGCAAATTAAAATTATAACAGACCCACCTTCATCAACACCTGACCACCTCCAAACGACTGGTGGTGTGAGCCATGGGTGCTTGTTGGTCTGTAATTCCTTGACACTCAGCAGATGCTTTTTCTCCTCCCACCCATTCCTCTCAGGGCACTTTCTACTTGAAAAGCATCGTATGTCTGGGGCAGAATGTTACCACCCCTGCTGCTGAGCCCTGTCTTGGCAGCAGATAGTCATTAGATCAGCCCTGCTGCCAGCTGTACAGTGGCCTGTTTTTCCATACAGTCCCCTCTAACCATACGGCCAAGAACTCACATATCCCACCAGTTTTCCCTAAATTCCTACTTAGCCACCTACAAAGCAAAAATAATTAAAAAGTCATTTGTCACTTTGATCACTGAAGCATGTAAAAATTAAAATGTCCATCGACACACATGACTCTGATCAAAAATCAAGGAGGTAGCTGGGAGACTGTACTTTATACAAATGATAGTTAACGCTTGTTAATAAAGTATAACAGATTCCTGGGACTAGGTTTGGGATAGTAATTCTGAGGTATACAAGGAAGGATAGAAACACGAGGCAGTGTATTGAAATCAGCTTCTGTACCAAATAATATGATGGCAGTAAATGCTGAACCTCTCTTTAAAAAATATCATAAGGGATGTTCCTGAGACCGAAACCAGAGAAACCAGTTCTTCAATAACAAGTAAATTAATTGAAGCAGCAACCAAAATTAGAATTATAAAATGCGGTAATGAATGTAACATAACAAGGGGCAAATAAGCACAGCCTCTACCAAAACAAAATGTTTGTGAGAGCCTCAGCACAAAAATAGATTACAAGAGATGGGACAGACAAAACAAGACAAAAAAATGTATGGAAAATAGATGTTTGACCAATCTGTGTCCTTTTAACTTTTTGTTGAAATCCAGGAACCCCTGGTAGAGAGGAGATCCAAGCAAACAACCATAGATGTGCGATCATAAACTTTGACACTCTGGGTATGAGCCCTGACTCTACATCACTGACAATTTTGAGTTGTATCTATCTCCCTGTTCCACATACACACACACAAATACACTTCTTTTTGTCACAATTTCATGTGATCATAATGCACTCAAAAAGGTTACCACTGAACGCCTTTGTAGAAAGGCAAAACATTTTAATTAAAAGTTGAATTTCAAAATAAAAACATTTTGTTGAAAAACTCCTAACTATCCTTAATACAAAAGTGTGTAGTCTTGGCATTTGAACTGCTTTTATTAAAGCCTGTCACAGAAGTTTTGTAAGTGTTGCTGTGTATGACAAATGTACGATGCTATCTATTTTGGATTAAACAGAGCTTCTAGGGATTGTTGGAATCTAAAGTGACTGTCAGCACTCAGGAAAAAATTGTTTTCACCACCCAAACTGTAATGAAAATCTCTGTTCAGAATGTAACACTGGTAATAAAAATCAAACAAATCTAAGATAGACAAGAAGATGGAGAAGAATAGGGTTATGTAAATTGACAGTATGCCAAATTATGGTAGTCACATCTAATAACAAAGCAAAGCAAAACAAACAAACAACAACAACAAAAACAATTGGAGTTTCATGGCAATAGTCTAATAACTTGAGGCTTATGCAGAAACCTCCACATTGCGAGAGTGAAAGATAATTCATACTAGGAGAAAGACAAGTAAGGGGAACTATGAGAGACAGAGATAAAATATTGGGAATTTACACAGACAGAGAATATAAATTGGGAGCTTCCTTTTGTGGGTCTCATAATAGGAGAGAAAGGGGGTGGTCTGTGAAATTGGGAAGAAACGTGTTTAAACATGGTTTAAAGGAAATGCTCTTTATGCAACATATAATTATCTATTAGGACTAATTGCCAGAAGATATGGAGGCAAAGAGCTTAGCAGGATTTGAAAAATGGTTCAACATCTATACAGATAATGAGGACATTCATAGTTAATTAGATGGCACAAAAAAATGTACAGAATATAACCATGCTGTGTTAACAGTGTAAAAGAACTACCAGATAGTGGAGGTTATGTGGATATTTCCCCCATGGCTACATTATTTTGTGCTTGTTCAGTCTGTGTTTTCTTTCTCCATTTTCTGAAGCATTTCAGAAAAATTGTTGTCAGACACAAGGTAACAAACCAGTCCATGGATCAATGCTGTGTTCTCAAACGATAATTCATGTGCCACAAAGACAGTAAGGTTAAAAGAATTTTATTTGATCAATTCTAGGATCTGAAGCTCTATCTGGGACAGAAGAAAACCTGTATAAAAATGATATTTTACACGCTGCAGAGCACTTGGGGATTTGGGTTCCCTGGGCTTCTTTCCAGCCCACAAACCTTGGTGTCTTCTCTGCGAAACCAGAGAAGTGGGAGACCGATACTTTACTGCACCTCATCTCACAGGTCTGGTCCATCTGGGGTCTGCCTATAGCCCTTACCTGGAACCCGGGGTTCAGAAGAAGTCCCTGATCTGGTAACTGAGACATAGTCTCAGAGATGTAATGAATCATTTAAAAAGGATGAAAATTTTCCTTTCATATCTCAGCCTGGTCCACAGTGAGACTATGAGTTTCTCCACTTCTATAGTACAGGTTTCTTTTAATTTTCAGGGAAATGTAACTGTAGAGAAGACAGGAGACATTATTATTATTATTATTATTATTATTATCATTATCATTATCATTATCATTATCATTATCATTATTCATTGACCTAAGTTACACAAAATTTACAGCAATTTTATCACCCAATAAATGTTGCTATTATCACAGTACTAACCTACTTTCCAACAGCATGGGTGTGCTGGGACTAAGGGCAGGATGCTCCTCAGAGTGACAGAAGAATTCAAGTCTTTGGAAAAAGGCTGGATTTTTTTTTTTATTTTTTATTTTTTTAGAGAAAATGAGAAAAATGACAATTAAAATAGTAAAATGACTATTCTTGCTAAGCTTTCTTACATGCAGTATTGTCAAGTGGATTATAGTAAATATTTAAGTAGACTGTATGGCTTTCATGGGTCATTCTGCGCATCTTAGAGAAGGATCATAGAATAATTGAAATTATTAGATATGGTACTCTATAGGCTGTTTTACCAGAATTTTGGCCTCACATGATTTTAGGATCATTCTTAGAAGGTTATGTAGATGTGAAAAATTTGCTGTGTAGTTTCTGAGAAACTCTTCTTGTTTAATGTTTCCTATGTCTTCTGCACTTAGGTATAGAGGTAGTAACAGAGAGCACTGTATTCTGAAAATCTTTGAAAAAGATAATTTGTATTCCAAAGTTCTTAAGTCAACTGATTTTTTAAATAAATCTTTTATCTTAAAACTTACACTGTCAAGGTAATGTTGACAGCATATGCTTGACCTTAAAATTACTTGAATTCTTGCAATAACTTTAAGAAATGTATGTTCATGGCTTGTATCTCAAACTATATCTTGTAACCTTCTTTGCAATAAATAAACCATGTTGATTACAAATGTCATTGTGGGATCATTTTAAGTTTAGTGATAGTTTAGTTTATAGGGATTGGATACAATATATTATTATTATTATTACATTATAAATAACAAAATTCAATATTATTATTACAATATTATAAGTAACACAATTCAAAACATGGATACACAGATTAAGAAACACATAAAAGTAGCATAAAATGACTTAGTTAAATAATATAGTTAATATTATAGTTAAATAAATCATATAGTGAAAACTCACTGATACGTGCATATACTATGAAACTGCATGTACATGAAGCATAGATGTTGCTGTGTAGATTAAGGCTTAAAATCTGCACATGAAAATATAACATCTTTTGAATAAATGAAGAGTAACCATGCTTCTCTGCATATTTCCACAATAATATAAAATAGTACAAAACTTGACTTTTCTTCACTGTGTACATCTAATTGACAAGCTTGTTTTTCTGCTACTTTCTTAAAAGAACAATTGAAAATTTGGGACATGACTGTATGAAAATTCATGTTTATTTTTACAAATTTGTGCTTTCAGCTGAAATCCAATGTACCATAATATAAATTATATCAGAGATTTAGCTTTCTTGTTTACATGTTTTCAACAGCTTCTATTGTGTGCCTGTGCAATTTACATGTTTCTGGTAAACAACAACATGTTTTGAAACAGGCAAAGATTTGAATACCAGCCCTGTCTAACAGGAACAGGATACAGAGACATTTTTATGATTTAATTACAAAGGATAGGGTTGAGTAATCTCAAATCCCCTTATTTTCAGTTAGGAGCAAATAAAATGGGGCCAGATGTAAATAGGCACCTGTGACCGACACAGCTCAGAAGCTGTGCTTTCTGAGAAAAAAGTAATTCAAACACATCCAAGCAGGAGCTCATTAAATGATATACACACCTAAAACCACAAGACCTTTTAAGGAGCAGCTTTTTACAAATGGATCTCAAATGACTTCCTATGAGAAGGAGTGTGTGTGTGTGCGCGCGCGTGCGCGCACGCGCACACAAGCTATTTTAATTCTTGTATCAGTTCCCAAAGAATTCAATTGCAGCCTTTGGAGTAAAAACCGCCCGGGAGTTGTCCTGCCACTCAGCTGTAATCTTTCAAGTTGTTCTCTTGAGGTTAAATAAATGATTTAAAATCTCCTTGAAAATGTTTTTGAAATTAAAAGAACAAAGTTTATACCGTCATCACCACTTTTGCTAATATTCAAGCCACTTGCTTGTTACTACTATTGCTTGAGTTACAATTAACTTAAAGAAATCTCATCTGTGAGGAACTGACTGGTCTCACTGAACAAGGTATTGTCCACCATCAGGAAGGGAATCAGTTCTTATTTTAAAAATTGAATATTTTTTAAAAACACATTTTTATTTTAGGTATTTAAAATGCTCTTTTAACCTCTATCTGTTAAACATATTTTATCAAATTCTTTTAACACCCTTCTTTGTCTGTGTACTCTATTCTCACCACTTGTCTTTACTATTCATTACCCAAATGTGGGGTGATGATCTTTCACTGAGCCTGGGGAATCTAAATGGAGACGAAAAGAGCCAGAGGATAAGGGAGAGGGCAGCAGCAACTCAGCAGAGTGTGATTGTGTTTTACCAATAGACAAATCAGGCTGTGTTTGAACAGATTCTAAACCACAGGTTTAGAGATAGATGATAATTTCCCATGTTCTCTTGAACCTCTTCATAAATATCTGGCCATGTCAACATTAGTTACACAATATGATTTTTTTCTGTATAAGTTTCTCTGTTTTCATAAACACATGAATTTCAAGCTGTTTCTTCATCTTCCCATGGGTTAAAATTTGACATACTTTTTAATCTGGCTACTTCACTTTGTCTCCTTCAGAGGCAAGCAATGAGGACTCCACAAGTGTCTCTCCTGGTGAAAACCGGTCCTTCCTCAGAAAGAAAGCTTTATCGGCTGATCAGGTAACGTACAACTTGCCATGCTGTTGCAGATGTTTGAGGTTAGCCGTAATCATGCAGTTATATCAGGGCAGCTGGCCCTGGCCCTGCTGTGTGGTGCCAGCTGTGTGCCTCTGCCTTGCCCCTAGGCAAGGAGTGCTGCGGGCAAGGGGCTGCCTGGCAGCTGTGGTTTGTGAGAACAAGAAGGCAAAGTTCACCTGGAAACTGCCAAGTTATCCTTCAGCGATGTCTCTGTTTCCATCCTGTTTAGCACCTGTGCGCATGTTATTTTTTAATTTGACAGAAAATATGCTTGTTCTCAGGGTGCTATGCATTTTGCAGTGATGGATGTCTTCATTTTTCTTCAACCATAGTTTTATGTAGCTCAGTTCTGCTGGTACTTCTGGTAAAGGTGATGGTGATAAACATTAGGTTGTTCATGAAAGCACAGTGAGAGGTAATTCAGGATATGGCGTTTTCTAGTAGGTTGAAAGGAGGTAGCTATCTCCTTATATGACTCTTTTTTATTACTGTACATATTGTGTAAACACAAACTCTTTTATGTCTAGTTACTTTGTTCATCATATGGCTGCTCTCTTCATATACTTACACAATTTCTTAATTAAAAATTGCAAAATCTTTACAGTTTCTTCTCCCTGGTCTTGTCTCAAAATTAACCTGATGAAAGGAAATGCTGCTATGCCAGCTGTGTGTTTTACAAGGACTTGAATAACCGAGGTGGCTCTGCTGCACACTCCCTGCAAACTTGCTAAAGAAAAGCAGGTTGAAAAATGCATTTGCCTGTGAATTTTTTTTTTTTCCATTTGCCATGGAAACTCTATTTTGCTAGCTGGTTCAAGCACCCAGTGCTGATATTTGGAACTCACAGGATGGTTTTATCTTAGAATAAGTAGCTCATTATGGATCGTGAATTTCTTTGGTATAGTATTCATATATATAACAACAACAACAAAATCAAAGTTCTGTTCTCCTAAACACTGTAAAACTAAGCAGGAGTCAGCTTCCATTTTCAGGAATTCAGACATGCCCTTTCAGTTAGCACTTTTCCCCGAAAACCATCCATTCGCCCAAAAAAGCAGTGCCTGAAGGTGACACACACTACTGCATTTCTTTACCTCCTGGCATTGTAGTCACTTTCTGACTGTCTCAAACCCAGCTGCAAAATAAATCAGTACTACCAGATCCTGTTTCTGCAAGCAAGTCCCTGGGAAACCTACCAGTTCACATAGCTCAGGTTTTGCTCTTGCCTCGCTGGGCATTATCTTAGTGTTACAACTGTCCCTGACCAAAGGAATGTTTAATTGCTGCTTCAGTATGCATCAACCGAAGGATGTTTGGTGTACACATTACCTTTAAGCACACCTATGACTGATGCTAACTTCCAGCGTCTTTCAGCTGGACTTCTCAAGTCTATTCTGCCCCAGTGCACAAGGTGCTGTGTATTAGTCCATACCATAGGAGCTGCCCTGCACTTTGGACCACCAGATCTGAAAGATCTCTCCTATGCATGTGTTGTGGGAAGGGAGAGGCTCTGATGTAAGGTTGTAGCCTGGGAAAAATACATTTGAGGTTCTGCCTGTGTCTGGTATGATCATCCAGCTGACCGTGGAAGAGGTAGACCTCTTTTTGGATAGAAGATAAGCTGTGCATAAATTCATGGGACTGGGCCTTTGTGGTGGGGAAGGTGGGAATCAAATGCTGAAATCAAATCAGATTGTAAGCTTGCATGGTAGACTCCTGTCCTTCATTGCAGTATGTCACCAGACATACTAAATAGGTTAACACTTGCTTTTTGCCACCCTGGTTAGTAATGTTTCATTTTTGCCCTGAACTGTAAATAAAAGTTATCCTCAAAGATGCCAGATTGATAATGAACTCTAAATGCACATACAAAGGGAACCACTCTTATCTTCTTAGGAGATATGTTACAGAAGAGATGAAGTGCACCCATAGGTACCTCACCACTACTCCTGCACCCCTCTGTAGGAATTCTTCCTGTGATCTGGTGGGTGGCTGATCAATCAGCTTTCATCATCACCTATGGCAGAATATTTCCCACACCTACTTAATCCCAATGTAACATTTCCCAGAGACAATGAAAAGGATTTGATTTCAGGCCTGGTTGAGGCCTGTTTTTTACCAGCTGGTTTAATAAAACTCATTACACATCCCTACAAAGTTTGCCCAACCCATCTTTTGGCCATTCCTTCAACAGCAATACAAGTAAAGATGTCTTTGGCTTATAAAGGGCCAGAATCAAGGAACTATGCCTCCTTACCCCTTACAAGTACTCCTCTTGGAGTTGAGCATCTGGACTTCTCTAAGGACAGCTAGGCTTTAAATGCAGTATTAAGTGCACAACAAATGGTGCGCAAATTAAAAATAAATTTTTAAAAACAAATCCTAGAGAAGATCTTTGGTTGTTTCAACTGCAAAATGAGTTCCTCAAAAGACTGTTCTAGATGTGGGCTCTTGTTCTATGTAAGTAATGCAAAATATAGAATTATATTCCAACTATTTATTATATTCCAACTATTATATTCCAACTATTATATTCCAACTATTCCAGCATTATATGTTGGCTGGAGCTCTGTCCCTGGTTTACCAGGCTAACATTAGACTGTGAAGTATCATTTTTATTTTCATCGACTAGGTTAACTATTAGCAATCATATTTGCGTGGTTGAACTTTCCCAGAAATACACATTTATGTTTCATGCAACTACTCGCTTATGAAAATACCACCAAGAGGTGTTAATTGTATGTGTTTCTCTCTCACACCCGGGGGTGCCAGTTTGCTAGGTACCACCTGGCTGAGCCCAGAGTAGGTTCAGTAGCAGAAACCTTCCCTTTAAAGACTGTCAGGTCTAACAGATTTCAGCTCCAAAAGCCTGATCACACATCCTCTGCTGACTGCAGCAACGCCACAGTGGAAATGCTTGACGATCCCCATCACTGTTGCCTCAGCTGATCTGCTTGTGCTAGCACTCTTTACCCTGTTTCAGCTTTAACCTGGCTCATTTGGACGGATCTGGGTCAGAGACTGACTATCCATGTAGCTCAGCAAGCAGGTCTATGGAACAGTAATCTCAACAACAGAAAATTGTTGCTGTCTGGCACCGACAGACCTTAAAGGTGGGCTTTTTACCTCCTCTTTCCCCTACAGTTAACAGAGGAGAATGTCACCTGATCCTGGAAGATTTTTTTTTTCCTTTTTTTTTTTTTTTTTTAATGTTTTTTTCCTCTGAGTCCTCTTCAGCACAAGAAATACATCTGGCAATGTAGTGGCAACATGGGCTAGGGGACTGACGTATGAATTTGTATCGGAAAGAATATTCAGCCTGAGAATATGGAGGGTTTATTTTTCCAGGCATTACTGAGATTATCTAACTATGGAGGAGGACTGTTTCCATGCTTCCCTGAAATTCTCTTCTGAAGCTCATTGAGCTTCTGATTCATTCATTTTGTGCAAAGCAGAGTGATTTCAGACTTTAAAAGCCTGTATCTTTATTACTGTGGGTGTACTTTTCCCTTTCTTTTTTGTTGCTGGGTAAAAAGAATGATTTCTTTAATTTATCTTTTAGTTCAGAACTCATTATGCACACATATTAACCACTATTTCATAACTTTTAACAGACAAAGCTTTATCTTCTGAGGCGTGCAAATGTCTTAACAAAAGTATCTTTACTTTTTTTTACTTTTTTTTTATTTTTTTTTTAAGGAACAGTCACTGACATTCTGTTGCTTGGGGATCAGTGACAGAGGGACCCAGATTTCTTCCTTCTTGACTATACAATGACATACCTACATAAAGACCAACTGAAGCTTTCTTGGGAGAAGCTGGCAGCTCAGGCATAGTGGGGAGAGCAAAAGGCCTGGGAAGTAGAGAAGAAAAGGAAAAAGTAAGTGGTTCCTCAAAGCAGTGTCTCCCACCCAGGTCCTGCTGCAGTACCACAGAAGGTGAGCAGGCAGGGGGTAGCACTGGCCTTCTGTACTGGGAGTTGACTGGTATGTTAGTACAGGATTTCAGAGAAGGCAGCTGGTTAACAGATGCAGAACATGTTGTCTCTGCATGTTTTCTGCATCCAAACAAATCACAGAAAAGTGAAAGAGAGAAGTAGCTGGGGAAATTGAGGCATAAGCATACACATTTTTCCATTGCATGAAGCAATTTTGTCCAAAATCACACTGGGCCAAGACCTGTTGTCACCTGTCAAACTGAGGTTACAACATGAGGGTAGTGCTGCAAAAATGGCATTATCATCCCTCTTCATTCAAAATATTCTAATGAGAAGTATGCAAATGTTTCACTTGCACATCAGGTGCGTGGTCCTCAGGTAGCTGTGCCAGGGCACAAGCCACCCTTCTGAAGTGGGAAGAGGCGGCTCACCCCTCACTTCCACCAGCACAAACTTGTCTTACCTTTTCAACACCATTGAAGCATGATGCCACCGAAGCTTTCTGCCAATAAATATCCCCAGGATAAGGCTGCTTACAAGTCTCTGCCATTCGTGAAATTCTCTAAATATTCACTGTCATGTGCAATATTTCAAAGGCATAAAAGTAAGAAAATGTGTGCTATTTTACAAGGGTGAGCTAAACACATTTCTGTTGCCCTGTGCTTGAGATGAAAAGAAAACAGGCAATTAAATAAGGAAGTCTGAGGCCCATTTTATGGCATTGTATGTGACCGCAGAAGGCAGGGTGGTAATTGCCACTGGTGTGTGATATCCTTTAGCAACCTGACTCAGAGACTATCTCTGCATTCTAGAATGCTGGCATTTTATAAAGCCTGCAGGCATATCAGTCTTCAATAAGAGAGCTCACCCCATTAAAGCATTTAAAATTAATTTCAATCCAGGGAATTCAATTCTTGCCTTTAAGCCTTTATGAACAAGTTTAAAGCTGCCATGTACCATAAATTCATGGTGGTCTACAGAGTGGTTGTTTTTTTTTTTTTTTTTTTTTTTTTCTTTACAAGCTGAACAAAGCATAGCAATCACATGGGGGACTCAGCAAGGCCCAGTTGGAGTGTACAGATAATACGCCTAGAGAAGAGCTCTTTCTGCCTTTAATAATGGCTGCTGTATGGATAATGTCTACAGGAAAAATGTCACTGTGATAACTACTGTCCCTTAAATCAGGCGTGCAACAAGGAAAAGATTTGTTCATAAAGCAAGCAGGTATCCTATCCCAACATTATAATATAGGTGCAGTTTGTCATGCTAAAATTTGTGCTGTTCTGCTACAAAATATGGGAAATTCTGAGGCTGCTTCACTTCACACATTGCTTCATATTGAAATGTACAATTACCCTATTCAACCTGTAATGTTTGTAGCTTTGAAGATGAAATAACACAGACCTTCAGCTATTGCCTACTTCACCTCTCAGTCCTAAGACATTGTGCTGACCATGGCTAACATGCAAACAATACCTCACTAACCAGGTTTTGTTTTCCAGGCTGTTCTGGATTTCTTCATGTTCGGCCTCTTTTCTCATATAGTAAGGTAACATTGATTCCCACCTCTTCCGTCCAAGACTCTGCCCTTCACGACCTGTTATGTTTCAAGCAAGCACCGTGTGCTGCCACAGGTGTTATTTCACCCCCAAAACACACCATCATCGGAGGAGATGGTGCTAAGTCCCCTCCCTGGAGCCAGCACATTGACACTGCCACTCGTTGTGTTGTGTCCCTGCAGTGCTGTTGTGCTCTTTGGCAGAGGTGCCCTGCTACAACCGCACTGGCAGCGATCTGATTGCACTGGCAGGTCTCTGGCTGAAGCACCAATAGCTCACGGGATGCTGCTCACCGCCCCATCAGGTTTGCTGATCCAGCTCCCAGCAAGCTTACATGCCAACCCCGAAAAGTGAAATGACCCAAGCTAACTGCCCTCCCAACACCGTGCTAAAAATAGTGGTGGTGGTTTTTAAATAGGATCACTTCTTCAATCCTAGAAAGAAGTAGCTGAAATGGAAGAAGGAGAAGACATCTCTTAAACCTGCTTCCCTTCTGCTCATTTATTTTCTGTTCTATGATTCTCTAGGTATTTACACATTGACCCCAGTCATAATTAAATTGCAAGCTCCTTAGGGCAGAGACTAGCCTTCTGTTCCGTGTTAATTAACAGATCATTTTTTTTTTAACAAGACCTCTATGATCGGACTTCTGAGTGATACAAAAATCAACATCTTATATTTTTCAGGTTCAGGGCAGTTGTCACACAGAGAAGATTGTCAGCTGGTCTAGAATGATAATACATGCACACGAGTTCAATGCTGCTGCTAAAATGATAAACAGTTATAAATCAGTGGATGCTAAAGCTTGAATTATCATATTAAGGATTTTGAGTCAGTACTCTACTGTGATAAACAGTCCCATCTCTCCATGCTTTATTTCAGGCTGTCTGCACAGTCAGTAAAGGAACAATGCATTGATTTACTCCCAGTTCATATTTTTAGTGTCTTCTGGAGTGGTTAGGGTTGGAAACATATTTATTTTCCTAAGTTAAAGCTTGGATTCCTGGGGGATTCCAGTGGGCTGCTAACTTGGTAATGGCTGCCAGGAGCTACTGACCAAGAGGCTTCTGGCTCAAGTCTCTGGGTCAGTTAGAAAACAGTAAATATTGTCCAACGTTTTACAAAAGAACTGCAAGAATGTTTCTAAAGGAAAAAAAATCAAGTATATTTCGTATTTTCTTTGTGAAACTAAAATTGTTTGATTCTGAACACTGGAAATGTTTCTGGTCTTTCACTGGTTGGTCAGAAAAAGTGAAAGAAGGAAACATGCTCTGTGAAAATGTTCATTTCAAAGTCAGTTTTTCATTATAGCCTTTACATCCTCTGTATTTGTGACAAATAGAAACCACATGGGGATGTAAGTTATTGTTTGTGTAAAGTGTCAGAGAAAGAAATTTAGAACTTTTTCCAGGCATCAGAAAATGTTAGGAGTTCGCAAACTGTCACCAGTCTCATTAATCAACCTGGACTTTTAAGTATGTAATTTTAACCATGCTAAACAATTAAATCAAAGTTAAGGCCAAAGCTTGCCTCTGAATATGCATACACAATATCCATTTAAGTCAATGTGAGGACAAAATTTAGCTCTTAAACCTTTTAACTGATAAAGTCCTAAAATAGCTTTATAGGCAAGAATTTCCTGGCAAGAGTCGAGTTTTGTAAATCTGAAAGCATGCAATCATATTTCAATGTAAAATAGCATATAAATATCAAACGAGATCTTGAATTGTAGCCAAATGCAACACTATATCAAGCATGGCTCAGAAGTGCTATGTAGAAAATTAATGCTTTGTCAAGTTTGTGTGTCAGTACATAACAAACACGGAAATTTGCACATACATATGTATCATTGCACAGGATGCTTCCGCAGTTCTTTTTGACTCAGTTACACGCTCTTTTGCTAAAAAGAATATAGCATTTAGCTCTTAAAGCCAGAGCAGAAGTAGAGATTATTTCAGGGAGAGTTTTAAGGCCAGGCTGAGATAAACTTAGCGCCGTTGCATAGTGCTGTATCCCTCCAGCAGCCATGCTCAGCTCAGTCATTGGCTTCCTTTAAGAGAGAAGTAAAGTACTTCTGAGTGTGAGCAGCAGAGAAGTTTTGATAAAAGCCTTTTAAGCCACTCATTTGGGTAAATCAAAAGCCAGCAAGAAATTTTGACATGTCAGAAAGTAAAATACAATTAATCTTTTTCAGAAGTTCCTGTTTGGCTATTACAGATCTGCCTATGCAGATCCATCCTTATTTAACATTGTATGCACTACAACTTTTCATTTCCTCTCCTAAACCTGATGTTTAGTGTTATCCATTGCTGGAGCACCACCCTGGAGGAAGCTGCAGTTCAGCAGTGGAGCAAGTGATTTCCTTGTAGATGAGATTTGAAGTGCTTAGTGACTGATGCAATGGAGAAAGCAGAAGCTGTGTTGGGATGCAGCTCGGAGGATGATGTTGTCATAGAGATAAATCAAAACCATCTCCGCAGCAACATTATGAACAGATGTTAGTGGCTCTTACTGAGGCCAGAGAAGAGGACTTTGAAGCAGTCAGGGTAATCAGAGCCCAGATTACTGTTTTAGCTGTATGAATGGAAAACAGCAGAAGGCACAGGACCAAAGAGGAATAAACTCCAAGGCTAAAGGGAGTGATGATGCTACAGATAAGTAAATTTTCTTTCCTTGACACAGGTTTTCTGGGTATACATTCATTTTGTGTGTGCATCTGTAAGATCAAGGAAAATCAAATTTTCTGTCTACCTCAGCCATACCCATGATACCCTCAGCTCCATGATTAAGATTCCCAGAGAGACAAGGAGATAAAGACAAGAGAAGAGACATTGGTGGAGCCTGACTAGAAATGTGAGGCATAGCTGCAGAGACCTGAAGATATGCCTTCAACTCTGATCCCTGATGAACCCCTTCAACTTGGCTACTTGAGCTGGGTGCTGACCTGCCTCAGTTCGCTATGTAAACTCCTCAGGGAAATTAAAGCTAGTGACAGCCACCTGGCATCACCCAGAAGTGTTTCTAGGGTGGTGTCACTGATGGAGGTAGTCTACCCAGACCCCTGCTTAAAGAAGAACCAGTGTTTTGTTCAGTCAGGATCTGAATATTTCCATGGATGGATTGTCTCCACAACCTCGCTGGCCTCCTCTTCCATTGTTTGACCACCCTCATGGTGAAAATATTTCTCTTGTATCAAGTGGGGAATTTCCAGCGTTGCAGCTTGTGCCCACCACACCTTTTCCTCCCACCTCACCTCACTGGGAAGAGTGTGGCTGCATTTTCTCTTCACCTTCCTATGAAGTGGCTGCAAGCAGCAGTAAGGTCTCCACCTTCTCCTCATAAGGATGTGCAAATCCAGTTCTTGGAAGTGGCAGGCCAGAGGCTGCGTCTAAGCACTTCGGCCACCCCCAGCTATGCCAACCCCACTCCTGAATCAGAGCCCATAAAGCTGTCAGTGGGGAAATAGAATCTTGTTGCATCTTGTTGTTCACTGAAACAAGCCTTCCTGTGAGTTCTCCATGTAAACTAATAGTTTATTGTAACAGGAAAAAAATATAAACAACAAAAAAACACCAGCCTTGTATCTATGATCAAGTCCTTATTCCAGATACAACAGCTGTCAAGACACATATTACAGAAAAACCGCTAGCCTTTCCATGAAATGGAAGAAAAATGATATGCTCATTCCTATAATTCCTGCAGTTTGGTTTCTAGAAGCAGTAGCATGGCAAAATTGTCTTTCAGTGAAAAGTAACTTAAAATAGAATTTAATTTGCAAATGTCTTACCTGTTTCTCCTGGAACATTTTGAATTTTTGCACCAATTATTCTGTGACAAAATCTAATCCTAAGGTATTTTTTTCACTGTACTGATAGGAAAGAAATTCCAACATTCAGTCTTTTTCTTAATGTATTTTTTCTTGCAGAGGAGAGTTTTTTTGGCATTCCTGTTTCCATATAACAGTATGTAGCAACACACCAAGAGCCCTAAAACACATAAAAAACCATGCTGGTTCTTTCCTATTTTTTTCCCAGGTAAATGAATTCTTCTTAACAAAGTCATATCCTCTTGAACAGACCTCCATCAAACACAATGGTTGTTGGAGAAGACAGTTGCATTGTCTTCTTCAGACAATGCCTGTTCTTATAATCAATATTCAGAAACATAACTTTTTAAAGCAGATTGAATTAATTTTATGGAAGAAATTAGAGTCCTTCCATATTGATTAGTAAGTCAGTTACATTGGAAATTTGTCTGCCAACTGACCTCATTTCTAATACCAAGGCATGGAGTCCTTGCTTCATCTTTCACCAATACTTATTTAAGAATGGCTTAATTCTGTCAGCTCCACTGAGGCTTTCTTGTCTTACCCCAGTGAGAGTGAGAAAAAAAAAGAAAGAAACAGGTTTATTGAGTCTGAATGCAAGCACACATGAGGATTCATACAATTTATTATTATATATATACACAGAACATACATAGAAATGTTGGTTTTAAATTGCTAAGGTAAACTTGCATTTCAGTAGAGTCCAGATTTTTTTTTAATTGTATTTTTTATAACACCTAGTTTTATTATTTTATGTATTTTAAGAAAATCTTTCGGAAGGTCTAACAATTAAAGAAGCTATAAATCCCCTGCACACTTGTCCCAGTCAATTCACACATCCCTCCCACTTATGACCTGGGACATTCAAAAGTTTGTCATTGTTATGCAGACACATTATGGTCTACAGCTACTGATTTTCTCTACTGTTTTAAACACACACAAAACTTTCTGAGAAGGACACTTTCTGGTGACATGCTCAGTTATGTCCCTGTAACCACTATTCCCTACAAATTCAGTTTTATGCTCGGGTAACAGTTGGACTTGATGATGTTGAGGTCTTTTCCAACCTAAATGATTCTATGATCAAACAGTCATCTCTGATGGCAAGGTTTTAAGAGCTCTTACCATCCCCACCTTTGGCTGCTCATGTTTCCTCAGTAGTGCTGAAGCAATAGTTGCCACTCCATGATACATCACTAAAAGGATCCAAAGTTTTTGTTTTGGTTTTTCTTTTAAATGCAGTTGTGTTTTATTATTATTATTATTATTAGTTAATTTACTTTATTTTGCTATTTGATTGTACCCAGTATGGTGTCTGGCACATCTCTACAAAGAGTTAAACCAGCACAACTGAGGAAGCAATCAATTGTAGCTATGGGGCAGGAATAAGCAGCAATTGCAGGAACCTCTTAAATCAGCTGCCACCTGAAAAAAAGTTCCTGTAACTCCATCATTGTGTGATGTGCTGGGGGAGTAGAAGAGTATTTTTATGAATATAACTGCAGTGATTCATGTGTTTGGTGTTCTGGAATGTGTTGAGCATATGGTATTGCAGGCTTTATGTAAGTGACCTTGCAAGTTTGTATTTTTAAATCTATTATGGAACAACTAATGAATAGGTTCTGATTTCTCCTTCCCACTGATGCAAATCTTGAGTTTCTGATAAGTATACTGCCTGGGACAGACCCCACAGCTTGTCCTCGAGGACAAGAATTTCTTCCATCCCGATGAAATGAGGAGTTCTCTGCAACAAGATCTCTTGGGAGATTTTTGCTCCTGGCACACGCTACCTTGGGTTTTTCCGTGGGAAGAAATTATGTGAGCCATGATAGCAATGAAGATACATGCTGTGTACAAAGTCTTGTCATTTTCCAGGAGCACAAATAAGCTAGAAATCATTCTACTGTTCCTGTTCCCTGACAGAAATATAAGGCTGTGACTGTACTAGTGAGCAACATGCTGCCAGGGAACATTTCTGGACCCAAAAGCTCCTTCATCTCTGGTGCTGGTGGACATTTCCATGGTAGGATTTTGTCCTGGCATCCTGTGGATGCTGTATTGAAGAAAAGAACTTGGTTAGGAGTTTTTCATCTGCTTGTTGATCCCCTCAGAAAAAAGCTGGTACCTACGCACGAAGGTCAGCTGAACTCTTCTTCCAAGTTTTGTAGTTTAATGCAAACACCCAGCATGTCATGGCAAAAACTATTTTTCTTACTTTAGACCATCAAGGCAGTATATCGTAGGCAAATGCATTTCCTCCGTATTGTGCTGAAATTCCTGTGCTAGGCATTTAACGACTGCATACTGTGTTTAGCTGGCTTGTAAAGAGTGACCTAAACATGTGATAACTATATATATATATATTTTAAACTGTAAGTGGTTAATTCTAAATATTGGATCAAATAATCTTGAAGCCTTTTAAGTGAAAGGCATCAATTAGTACTTTGTGGAATTCTGGACTGCCTTTGGTGACACATATGGTCTGTAAGGTCTCAGATGCAGAAATTGATCAGAATAGCTCTTCCAAAATAATTATTCCTCTGAGCTATTCTGCAGGCACTAATCCAAAATGTAAATTAGCATGTTCCAGAAAAATTACTCTCCTTATAATGCAGGGTAAATATCCTAAATGATTTCTATTCCAAATTAGACTACCTATATGGAGGAGTCACTGTAGAATATAGGAGTAGCATAAAAATACATAGACTGTGTTAAGATTTTGATTACTCATATAATCCTGATGTCAGTAATTTTACTAAAAATTGCTGTATTCCTACATTTCTAAAGGCATTTAGTGCGTGCGCAGTTGTTTCTGGCACATCTATAAAGCTAGATGATTATGTCACACATTTTTGTCCCATATAAAAAAAAATAATAACGAGATTGAGTTCCCAGGTTTGCAAACTTCCTGTGGAGATAAGGACTTTTATAGTTTGAGTACAGCAAGTCCAATGCAATCAACAAGTTTACTTACCTGAATGATAAATCAGCTAAGGCCCCATTTAGATGAACAATTATTTGTCTGGCAGAGTGAGTTCACGTTGTGAGTCCCTATCCTTATGCTCTCCCGCTCTCCCATTGTACAGCTGCAGAGTGATCTAGGCTGAGGAGCTGATAACCCAGAAAAACACCTAGAAAAAAAGTATATCTTTCTAATCTGTATTAATATCTTGTTCCACATTTGGGGTCTTTATTTGGCACCACATAGTTGTGCTGCACATGTCAAATGAATGGAAAAGAATGGCAGGCTTACAATACACATCCCTTTTTACTTTGATTTCCTTAGAACCTTCCATTGCTTTATCTAAACATAGAAAACTTTCTGCTGTTAAAAGCTGTAACTAATAATTTTAAGAGCAAAAGCCAGTGTGTGTGCGGGTACCCAGTCACAGTCATTCAGTCCAAAGGCAGCTTGTGAAAGATCATATTCCCTCCACAGCTTTCAGTATCTGTATTAATTAGCACTGTGTTTAGAACTACAGTAGTTTTTATTTTTGCTTATAGATACTATGTTGACTTGTCAGTATTAGATTCTTTTCTTTCCCCAGTGGCCTCCAAGAGTTTGGTTCAGGTCTCTACAAGTAACATGGCCTGCTCAAAATTATACTGCAACACCACAGTTCTAATTATTTGCATGCAAAATTAAAATGCAAGAGAATAATTATGCCAAAAATGTTCTCTTGTCTAGACAAAGCCTTTTAAGGATGGCAGGAGTGAGGAAGGCTCCTGTGTTTCTCTCCAGGGAATCCTGCACACTTACCATGCAGAACAAGCACCCTGAGGTCAATGCCTCTGGGACACGTCAGACCTGCTGAGTATCAGTGCACGTGCACCAAGACTGTTAGGTTTTGACAGCATCAGGCTGACTACTCATAAGGTACTGACTGTATGCTACATGTAACAAGACTAACATGTCCTGCCTCTGCTGGCTTTACTTCATACCTGACTTTTGCATGAAAAATAACCACTGTTTAAGAAGAGTCTTCTTCCACCAGAACAAAAATTCTGAATGGTAAAAGGCAACTGGCCTAGAAATCCATGGCTATATCAGGTCAGGCCCCATAGTAAATTTAATCATAAGAGAAACCTTTTAGATCAAATAATAAAGTGTAGGAAAAAAAAAAAAAAAAAAAAAGTAAAGAAGAAAATGTCTTCTTGAAGGCATCCTGCTAATTAAGGAGTTGAAATTCAGGCAACTACAACCTTAGGAAATGTTTCATGAATGTTGGTGCACATCTTTGTGCATGTGCCAGACTTTTGAATGTATAGCTTTTCCACTGCCAGGGATATGAATGTGAAAATGTCTAATAAGTAAACCCTGAGCCAAGCAGAAATTAGAGCCAAAAAAATCTGGCTAACCCAAAACACTTTTTGATATTTCTCTTAAGAAGGCATCTACAAAGCACTAAATTTTAGGACCAAGGCTTTTTACCGTTACTGAAGTGTTAGCAGGAATAGTTCAGTAAAAAGCTGGGGCTAATAAATCCAAATGAAAAATTGTTACCGAGCAGACACGGAAGCCAAATTAAAAATAGGACTATCACCGCTTTATTAAGAGTCATATTTTTAAAGTGCCTGCAGGGTAGTGCTTCTCGTATTTTCACCCCAAGACCAAATCTTGGTTCTGCCTGCAGTTATCCCAAGATAAGTATGCACCAAACACTTGCAGCCAGCTTTATTTTAATATGCACACATACCCTGAACAGCAGAAATTGTACATGCCATATCTTGTAAAATGTATTCTGTCCACAAGCTTAAGCAGTCTTCACAGGAATGCAAGTACAGGCTGTGCAGTTACTTCCATGACTGAGTATAAGCCACCACGAACTGGGTCAAGTGATGGGTGGCAGGGGTCCAGGGTGCTGGAGTCATGTGCCTGATGTGCGTGCGTGTCTGTGTGATGGGGGCAGCTCAGGGCACTGCAGATCACATGCTGGGAGGGAGAGAGAGGAATGAAGGCTGTCCTGCTGGTCTGCTGGTCTGCAAGATCCCTTGTGGAGGCACGATGATAACTGGGTAACTAAACAACTGGCTCCTTACCAGGTGAGGGATGCCAAACACCAGCTGAAGCCTGAAGTAGGAGAGTAACCATGGCACTCTGTGTATGCATCATGTTGGCTTGCCCAGGCAAGAGAGCACTGATGTACAAACACAAGGCTGTCAGTTTCTGACCTTTAAATCATGCTCTCTGTTCCTTCTCTGTGCTTAAGGAAGGATTTTTTGATGGGAAAAGACAATCTTTTGGCCACATGCTCCTTGTGAGCATGGACTTTGTAACAGCTGCCTGAAAGTGAGGAAAAGGCATTACAATTATCTAACAGAAAGGACTTGGTTCTTAAGATAATAAGATCTAAAATTAAATCTCCCTTCCTCATATGAGGATGAGATGTCTGTTAGTGGCAGCAGAGAAAAGGCCTGAGACTGTATTTGGGACCCAAAAATTTCCTGGAAAGATGCTAGGGCTGGATGACAGGGATACTTCAGTGGTCTTGTTTATCTGACGGCTATCTGACCCATTTCTTACAGTGTGAAGTGTGTCTTAGTGCTGTTTCCTACTTGCTGTGTCTTTCATTGTCACACTTTCACAAAACTGGCTAACATTAAGCATAGTAGAAACTTCTTACTATGAGAGGAATAATAAGAAGGCACTATTACAAATCGGGCTTGATATAAGACAGGATTTAGGGATCAGAATCCCCCAAAGTGAAATGTATAGGACCAAAACTGCAATTTTAGATTCCAATTTCAGTACTGTCTTGACTTGCAAGCTCTGTGGTGGGAACCGTGGGCATTTCCTGATCACTCTTTGTGAGCACTTCGGTTCTCACAGGTCTGATTGAAATCTAGCTGCTCAGCTTTACTGCACATAATTACCCTGGGGATCCTAATCTATCAGACACTATCAGAGCACACTTACAACACTCACTGGATTGGACTCCTCAAGTAATGTTATTGTTTCTACTTAAAAAAAAAAAACAAACTGGATGAAGTAATGCTTCTCTTTCATAATTCAGTGGTCAAAGCATCCACTCAGGAAATAGAAAACTCACTGCAGTGCCCTCAAACCAACATCTGACCATGTCATTCTCTATCAGCTTCTCTCCTGCACCAGTTAAAGCTATGCCACTCTAAAGAAAAGATTTCAGCTGTAGCGAGGAATGAGATAGAGATACATACTTATGATATTGCATCTTAGTGAACACAGCACTGAGCTGAGAACATGGAGTCATTTGTTCCTGTTTCCAGCACAACTTCTGTATGTATTCTGATGGCTATTTTATTTAAAATACAAAACAAAACCTGTGAAAGGAACTGTAATTTGGATGCTCTCTGCTCTGCCATCAATGATAAGCTGAAGAGTAGCTCTTTTGTCTGTATTACATGGTCTCTGGCCCTGCCATTTCTGTGATAGCTCCTTCTTCACCATTCACTGCAAGGTGCATGAAAGGTGACAGCCTCCATGGAGAACAAGAGCAATAGCCTCTGGAAAAAAAAATAAATAAAATAAAAAAAATAATAATAATAATTTGGAAGCTTCACAACTTGACTTAGTGACCTGAGAAAGGGTAGAGCAGGTTCTCACCCCCAACTCTCACACACTCTTGGTAAGCTTGAACCACAAGTGACTTGTGGAAAAGATTAGGGAAGGAGTTGGCCTGGAGAAGGGATTGCAGTTGGCTTGCCTAGACAGACAGAGAAAAGTGACATGGGAGAGACATCCTGTGCTGATGAAAAGGCTGGAGCAAAATCCAGAAATACCTGTATGATAGCAGACTTTTCCCAGAGTTAGCAGTCACAGAACATGTTTGTCAGAGGAGAAAGCAGGCAACAGTTACACTCCATCAGAATCAGAAGGGGGAAAGTCCCATGACACTGTCATCTCAGAAGAAATTCTCTAGCAAGTGTCCTCCCTACCAGCACTTTCATTAAAAATCCGAAGGTCAGAAATGACCTTGAGACTGTGACCTAAGGAGATAACATCGTTTCAGTTACTTTTGGTTTGCTTTATGTCTTCACTGCCATTGTGTGGGAGAAGGCGAGGCACAAACTTCCTTATTCCTTGAGAAAAGAAGACATCACAGGTATTTGCACTGCTTGCATGGAGGAAACTATGGTAAGATGGACCGATGGAGGACAGTCTATGATTTCTTGTGGCTGTAAAAACAATATCACATCACTGCCAGAATGGGTCATGACTTAGAGCAACAGAGTTCAGGCCCCATGTTCATCACTGCCTGCCACCAACGTTCTCCCCTTCTCAGATCACGGGGGATGAAGAGACCCAAATCTGCAGGGAAGACCTGGAGGGGCAGCCTGGAGACGATATCAAATTGTGTCACTTCTGCTTTCTCTCACAGCTGTTGTGGCCTCTTGGCTTGTTCCTCTGCATCCAGGCCAACAGGACTGTCACCTGTTGTCAGTATTCAGGCTCTCAAGCTCTTTAAGCTCCTTGATGAAAGATGCTTCCCAAGTGTCAGCTCCAATTGTGCCTGAGCCACACCAGTGAAGGTGCAACCCCAGTAATAGTATGCAGAAATTACATGGAAGTGATAAATACTTGAATGATTTAATCATTAGTCATATGATTATCTTTGATAATCTAAGCAAGAATAGCACTGCTATCTTGATCCGGCCTCTGCATGGAAGTAAAGAAGCTACTGCAAAATGTAAAGGCAAGCAGCTAACCTAGAGCCTGCCCTCCCTGGATTTCAGGCGGCCTCCCGACTGTTTGCTGAAGCCATGTCACTTTGGCCTGCCTTCTGTGTTGGTGACACCTAGGCCTGACCATGTCCTGGCCTATCCTGAAGGTACACCCTAGGATCTGTCATTTGTAGGCTGCAAGGTAACCTGTATCCCAAAGAAAGCCAGCTTACTTTCAGCAGTAACATGGTAGCTATGCTCCCCAACGGTCTTCCAAAGACCATTAGTGAAGTGTTTTTGTTTGTTTGTTTGTTTGTTTGTTTGTTTTCTGTATACCGTGCTATTCCCTTAAAAAAGCCAATAAAGACAGGGCAAATAGAGTGCCCATGCTAATGACTGGCTAATGTAAGTGACAACCAAGGTATAGTAGTATTAGCTATTGAGAGACAGACAGCAGCAAATAGTTGCTGCTTGCTTACATGTTAGTGTGTAAATCCTGCTGATGACTGAGATAAGCAGAGAATTGAATTGTATGGTCAGATGGACTATGTGGTCACCTCACTCATTCCAGTAACCCTAATTCTCTCAGCTTCTCTAAAACAAGAGAGCATCCTTGAAGACCTGGTAGCAAGCACTTCCTTAGAGCAGTTGAAGTGCTGCTGTGTATGTGTGGTCAAATATATATGTGCACGTGCATGCAAAAGTGTCTGTAGTAGAGACAATTATATCAGTACTGTAAGAGGAAGGTAGATGGCCTTTCTTGTTTGAGTACAAGTAGTCCTTTAAGTAATAGCAAGGTTGCATAACAGCACGGAAATTTAAAGCTGATCTCTGTTTGCTCTAACAAATGTAAGGCTGGCACCTCGTCAGTTATGACTCAAGTAACACATTATAACACTTCAACCATATTCAACTGTGCGTCACCAGAAGAGTTATTTCGTACTGTATTTTCTTACTTATGGAGGAAGAGTAAGTAACAGAATGGATTTTTTTTTTTTTTTTTTTTTTTTTTTTTTTTTTTTTTGTGAGCTGTGGGTTTCCATTCACTTTGACCTGGATGCACTGTAACACGATATGACTGCAAGACTGGCTTTCTTACAAAAACACCTTATACAAGTAACAGTGTTATTTCTAAAGAGGAACTGTGCTTTACACAGTACTCTTTACTGTAAGCACTGGTGAGGTAATGAGGTCATAAAAAATCATCAAAAGAAAAAGATTTAAGGGTTTTAATTTCACTGTTGACCAATGTGAGGAAAATAACTCCCTCTCTTTTGCTTTCTGCTTTTCTGTAGGCAGGTCTGCAGTCTCTGTTACTGAAGACCACGGACTAAGAATGGAGCTGGAACAGCTGTGACTTCCTTCATCTTTTGCTCTACTAAGAGGTAGAGCAATCATATTCCCCAATATTTTCGCTATCATTCATAAAGCTTTGCAACACATCCAAAGCATGCAACACTTCCAGTTTTCTTTCCTTTCCTTTCCTTTCCTTTCCTTTCCTTTCCTTTCCTTTCCTTTCCTTTCCTTTCCTTTCCTTTCCTTTCCTTTCCTTTCCTTTCCTTTCCTTTCCTTTCCTTTCCTTTCCTTTCCTTTCCTTTCCTTTCCTTTCCTTCCCTTCCCTTCCCTTCCCTTCCCTTCCCTTCCCTTCCCTTCCCTTCCCTTCCCTTCCCTTCCCTTCCCTTCCCTTCCCTTCCCTTCCCTTCCCTTCCCTTCCCTTCCCTTCCCTTCCCTTCCCTTCCCTTCCCTTCCCTTCCCTTCCCTTCCCTTCCCTTCCCTTCCCTTCCCTTCCCTTCCCTTCCCTTCCCTTCCCTTCCCTTCCCTTCCCTTCCCTTCCCTTCCCTTCCCTTCCCTTCCCTTCCCTTCCCTTCCCTTCCCTTCCCTTCCCTTCCCTTCCCTTCCCTTCCCTTCCCTTCTCATGCTATTTTAATCTTAGAATTTTAGGCAGCTTCTTGTGTTAGCCATTTTATCTTTTGTTCTGAATAACAAATCTTTTTCCTTCATGCACTTATTGTCACAATTTTAAAATCACTTTTCCTCTTTAATGTTGCAGGCTACTATACTCATGCGTGTTTTAAGTGGCTCCCTAGTCTGGTTTTCACTCAATACGCAGTTAAACCTTTTTTCCAAGATTAGCTTGACTCGCAGAGTAAGTATCCTACATTCTTCTCCTTTTGTTCTGTCAAGAGCTCTTTCTCTCTCTCCCTCTCTGTGTATGTGCTATACAGTAACTCCATATTCTGCTACCAAAAGATGGAAGTGAAAGAAAAACACTGTGATTTCTTTCCCCTTGTTTTAGTGCCTGAAGCAACACTGGGCAGCCATTTTCTCTGTTGCCCTGTATGGTCATTCACTGGGTTCTCCCTTACCTGTGGTAACCTTACAAGAAGAAATAGGAGGAGATAAACCAAAGTGTGGATGTTGTCATCGGCATTAAGAAGCAGGATCATTTTTGTGTAACTTTAAGCTATAAAGGAGGCTGTACTCTACTTCAGGTTGTCAACAATATAGAAGAAACACAGGTCTAAGATAATGAACTTAGTTTTCAGTACTTTGGAATGATTTATACAGTTGCAGTATTGCAGTATACCATGCTATCTTCAAATACTAGTCTGATGTATTCCTTTACAATCCCAAGTAAGTGATGCTA
Organism: Aythya ferina; assembly: GCF_964211825.1. Taxonomy (NCBI): domain Eukaryota; kingdom Metazoa; phylum Chordata; class Aves; order Anseriformes; family Anatidae; genus Aythya; species Aythya ferina. The sequence continues at coordinate 62,123,762 of NC_140296.1, forward strand.
CTGGTAAATTATGCTAGCAATAACAGACAGTCGTATTTCACATGGGAATGTTTGAGGCAGAATGAATGAATGAACAAGGGTTCCTCAGTCCTGAGGGGTTGCATTTCCAAGGATGTTTTAAAACCTGTCTTAAAATCATTCATAAGTGGTTGTTGTGATTGCTGGTAATATGCGACAGAGTCTCTCAGTCATAAAACACCCTGAAACTTATTAATATCTGAGTATCATTGACTTCAGCTGAAGACTGTTTAAATCTGGGCTTTGATCCATGTTTAAAAGAAGACTTAGCTGGAAAGTGACCATTGTCTCAGCTGTCCACCCTTCCCAAAGTTTCAACCACAATAATAAAGGGGTTTAAATGGGATTGACACCTAGTCCTCCAGTGTTGTAATATCCAGCATGATATATTATTGACATTAATATTAAACCACTATCAATTTTGTTTGTGACTATAGGACAAACTGTAAAAAGAAGGTGATTTAGGTATTTGTCCTGCTCAGCTGCTGCTGACAACAACTGCCAGGAGAGGAATGAGATAGCTGTGGGTGAAAGCTGCCTCAGCTATCTCAGCTGAGTTGGCCAGTGAACACAAGCCTGAGCCTTTTTGTTGTAAATTTATTCCACCAAAGCTGGAGGTGTTCATGTATCTATCTAGAAGCTCTATTCAAGGAGATCATGAGTTCTCAGACAAGCAAGTAAACAAGTCCCAATAAGACTGACAGTATATTTCAAAGGCCTAATTATTACAAGCCTTGCATAAAAGATGCATATGTCAAAAAAATCAAAATTAAGAAAAATAAAAGAAAATTAGGGCAGTGAAAGCTTTGACAACAGTTGATCTTTCCAGTGACTCAGGCATTTCTCCTAGTCCTCTTATTCTTTTCATGGGGAGTCCTGTTAAGGCTGTAAGATAGCAGCTTTGGGCTATGCCCTTTCAAATCACACCTACCACTCATTCCTTCCTTACTTATTCACTGCTTCATCACTCATCTGCTCCCATCTATCTGTTTGCTAATGTCATTCACTACCTCCTCCAAAATTACCTCCCCATCCACTTTCTGAACAAGGGATTCAGATAGGTCATACATGTAGAGTTTTGTTTTTTGTTTCTTATTTTCCTACACTCCAGAGGGTTTCCTCTCACAGGGGCAGCTGCAGAAACCTGCAGAGCTCTGCAGGAATTTGCTGCCAGCACAGTCTTTACTCTCCAGAAATACTCTACGGTATGGAGCTGTTGACCCTCTCTGTTTCCTCCCTGTGGCCATTGGATATCGGAACTCCATAGCAGCCGGATGAGCCTCTCTGCTACCATGAGATTTTTCACTCACCACACTTACAAAGCATGTGCTTGGCTCTGAAATACTCCACACTGAACTGCTAAGGTTAGTTGCGTAAAGAAATTGTAACATTTGTAAACAGTTGTAATGTTTGAGCTCAAAGATTTTCTGCAGTATGCTCCCCTTCAAAATTATTTTATAGAGAAAACTCCAAACCTTAAAATTTAAACCTCTTGAGCTTTAAACTCCAACATCAACATTTTTTTTGTGCCAAAGTGTCAAAATTATCTCTTAGCACAAAGCATTTTCAAGTATTGAACTCAGTCCACAATTCCAAAACTTTAGATACTTCAGATTACAAAGCTTCCCAACATTGTGCTCTTATTTAAACACTGTTTCCCTTAGCTATAGAAGATTCTCAGGTTTTTTTATAGTTTTCTAGCTGTCATTCTAATATAGACTTTTAAAAAAGCTTAAAGATAGATATAAATACAATGAACTCCAAATCTATCACATATAAAGTATGATGTTTAAGCCAATTTCATGTATTTTGGCTTGACATGTGATTCTTGAATGCTGTGATTGGCAACACTAAATAAAAAAACTCATTAATATTCACCTTTTTCCTACCAGTCTGAGTTATTTCCCTTTTTATATTTCCAACTACAAGAATCCTTTCAGAGTTGTGAAAATCTCAGTTGTAGCCCACCCCTCTCTGTCTTATTTCTTAGCTGGTTTTAAAATTATTTTTCATTTCCTGCTTCCAAAGGACGTACCTGAATAAAATGGGAAAAAAAAAAAAAAAAAAAGATAAAAAAAAAAAAGATAGTAAAAATATCACCTGGCAGCATATTTGAACTTTAGAGAAAATTTCTTGAGCACTAAAGAAAAAGAGAGCAAATATCAAATTTGAATGAAACAAAAGAGAGGGTGCTAATTATGGACTTGCTGCCACCATTTCATCTTCCACTTGCAAAATGCAAATATAATTCCCACTGAGTTGTTTAAAAGATCACACGTCTGAATTACAAAACGGCATGTGCCATAGCCTTCTGAATAATCATGTTTGCTTAGGATCAATGTATTGAGTGACTGAAGGAGATATGTCCGTCAGTGTGAATGTTATGATACACTGTGCATCTGTTGACAAAAAGCACTCATGTTTACAGAGCTGAAGCCTGGTTGCTTTGTATCTCCAAGTATAATGTATAGCTATGTTTGCAGTTGCTTCAGGTCAGGAATATGCTAATGAATCACGTTCTGTGACCACAGGTAATGCTTAAGATGACTTACAGGTAGATAAAAACAGTTTTGCAAAATGCCCTGATCAAGGAAAAGGTAGATTTCATGCATACTTTTCTGTAAGTGTGCTGGCTGGAACTGGGCTCTGGACAGCAGGCCCTTAAGGGTTGCTGTGGAAGTTTCCTAGCTGGTACTACCTCATACACATCATATAGCTGCCTTGGGTGGCCTAAGGGCAGAAAACAAGCTAGTCTTTACCAGCTTCAGCTCCCAGGCTCAATGGAAGGCCTTTTCTCCTCCATTTATTTTCACCAAGTCCCCTCAGATCTCACTGCAACTGTGGTACCACGCTATGCGCTCCCCCTCCGCAGCCTGCTGCCCACATGTGGGTGAGCACAGCCAAGACCGTGTCCAGCAGCTCCCTCTCCCTCCTGAAGAAACGAAGTCATGCCTGTATCCAGTAGCTCCCTCACTGAAGAGACGAAGTCACAGCAAGCTGACCAGAGGAATCGCCTCACAATGTGGGGCTGAGCCTTCTCCTTGTGGCACCACCGCCTTTCTACCTCTGCTGCAGCTTTGCATGGGGGTCACAATTTACCTTAGGACAACAGCATAAATAAACCAAAATCCAATGGATTTTCAAGATTTTGGTAGGTGTTTGTGTTTTGGTTTTGTTTTGCTGGTACAATAGCAGGAGACGCTTTCCTAATAGCTTTACTTTGCTTTACCTATCAGGTCTGCAGTAGTACACTGAAAGCTTGTAAGCCATAGGCCGGAACTATGAGGTAGTGTAAACTTTTGAGTGAAATCTGTGAGACTTTGCCAACGAGCCCCTGGCCAACCATACGTACTCCAGCAGCCAGAGGAAGCACTTGGTGGGACGTGCGAGCAGTGGCGTCCACCTGAATTACACGGAGCCCTGCCCCCGCCTGGGCCCAGCCAGCAGGTAGGGAGGACATTTTTAGCTCACTGAGGGGAGCTGCCACTTCTGGCTGCTGGGGAGAGCCCGAGCAGGAGCCTTGGCTGCACTCCCTGGCTGGACTCGCACACAATGAGCCCATAAGGGCTCTGCCAGCTCCCCACTGCTGGCTGGCTGCTGGCTGGCAGATGTAAATGGCTCCTTAGCTGGAGGGTGACCCTGGTATTCAAAGCCAACACACAGACACACACAATGAATATTTTTATTCCCTCGTATAAATTGTTAGACGTTTGCTGGCAATTATTTGCTAGAACTTAAGGCTTGAAAGCCTTTTGCAGTATTTTTCTAGCTTTTTTTTTTTTTTTTTTTTTTTTTTTCCTCCCCCAAAATGCAGCACTAATCTTGTTTTGGCTCTGAGTGTTTTGCATTTTATTGTTTTTGTTTAAGGTGATATCTGGCTGCTGCTACTTTGTTTATATGGTAGGAAGAAAATTTGTTTTCCCAGGCAAATGTTTTACCTCTTACACATGCGTCGTCCTGTTAGGAAATGAGGGCCTGATCCCACCAGGAGCTAGGTGAATGGACCTACTACTGCGGGGACCCCAGAATGAGAGTGGTTGACATTTTGGCACAACCAGGACCCCTGTCTGCGTCGAGGACTACAGGAATAGGCAAATGTGTGACTGAAAAATGCAGACAACAGTCCTGTCCTTCTTTGGCACCTCTTTTGAGACCTAAGGGCATGAAGTGTTATATAAAAAATAAAGTTTTGTTTAATATTCTGCTGCCTGTAAAATCAGCCAATGGTGTGGATAGACATTTGGCTCTCCATTTCCACTTACAGAAAACAGGGAAGAAGAGAATAAACCTTTAGTTTAAGGAGATAATTCTCACTATTGCAGGCATCATGACTGTTGTCTTCTTTGCTTTGCTAAAAGAATCTCTTAAACCCCGTACTCCAAGTACCTTTCCCTTTCCCTCTAAAACTTAAGTTATAGTGTTTTGACAGAGTTTTTATGTACTTCAGAAATTCATTGACTTCATGTTGTTCCTATTCTTCTTGGCTGTCTTGTATGATGACAATTACAGAGGCCTCTTTAAGTTTTATTTTCCTCACTAACATTGCTGTCAACATACAGGATGAGGACAGCAAGCTTTACAAAGTATACTTGGTCTTTTAACATACCAAGAATGTATTTTTGAATCCTCAAGTAACTTGTAATTTCATACTAATAGTATCTTCAGGGTCTGCAGAATTTATTTCAGCTCACATTTATTGCTTTATTTTTTCTTTCTGCTGAGATAGGTGGCCTTCTAAATTTATAATGCTACTACCACTGTGAATTTACTACCAGCCAAGTACTTACAATTAAAACAATACACAAAACATGTACACAAAGCTCACTGCAGGGAAAGTATTTGATTCCAAGTCTGTGCAGACAGGGAGAAAAAAGGGGACTGAAACTGCCGAGTAACTCAGTGTTGTGGAATAAAGCTGTAGACAGGCGCACTCCCTAAATGCAGCCTTCTGAAGAAGGGTTCTGCAGTCAGCAGTCCAAGGGTATATTTTCTTGAAGCAATATCATACTTGGTTTGCATTAAGGACTTTGTACAGTTTTATTTAACCTTTATCACCTCATAGAGTCATTATACATAATACTTACTGCCAAAATGATCCTACATATATCCATACCCATAGCTCCCAACAATCCCTGATTTCTAAGCAATGTCACTCATTTTAAACTCGATGAAACACATAGTACGCAAGCTCAGTGTCTGCTGAATTTTGCTGCTGAAAGCTGTTCACTACAGAAACAAGGAACTCCATGAATTCATTGTGGAAAGAGTGGGGGACACTTTGTTAATAAAGGGAATTGATCCCCTTAATAGTTTAAGCTTGTAATATCAGTGTGCTGTGCCTTTTATACTGCTTGGGCTTTTTCTGCCAACCACATCTCCACTTTAAGCTTTGAAACATCAAAAGGGATGTCCATAACTTCAGTTGCTACTCTCAGTTTCTGCTGGTATGAGAGGAATGCTGGCCCTGCACTAGAAACCACATCTCTCCTTTTTAACCCCTACTGATAAAGCAGTTCATGAAAATCATGGATAGATCTCTTACTTAAACACATTTGGTTTGTTTGAACTGGAAACTATCACAGCTCCCTGACCTTTTAATAGTTTACCAACAAAAATGTAAATAGTGGCATTTGTGAGCAGATGCACGTCAAAAATAGTACATCCTGGTACAAAATGCATCCTAGAAACTTGTCTTTGCATTCTCTTGTGTGTCTAAAGGAAATAAATAAGAAGATGATGATAAGAAGAAGATGAAACTTCTGTTTCATCTTTTCACCAGCTGGCTTTCAAAGCACCTCCATATTTAAATGTGAACTCTAGATCTTTAGCTGAAATGTAAAATTCTGGGCTACAATAGCAAGAAATAAAAGGAAATATACTCCAGATTGCTGATAAATGCTATGTAAATTCATACACATTCTGTGTGTGCTGGGTTACTATTTGGTTGTGACTAATTGCTTACAAGGATTCATACATAAAACTCCTGTGATTTCAGTGTGAGGCTTCCCTTATTTAGGAAGGCATTGACCAGGTATCAGGTCATTGATCAGGTATTGACAAGACTTGTTCACATAATACCTTTGGTATTTGCTTATTTTCTGCATACATATATGCATGAGGCTGTAGAATAAAACTTTTATTGGAACAATTGTGGAGAGACCCTACTTACAAATGTAAAGCAGCAATGTATGACAAATAAGTGTGTCACAAATGTGTTACACAGATGAAGTTAGCATGTTTTAGAAGATTTTTTTTTTTATGTTTATAGAGTTCTTTTTAATATTTAGGGTACATCCCTTTTAACAGCTGGTGCAACGCAGAGGGGGTTTTGACTTGCTGAGATGTATTACAGCTCTAGCACCATATGTCTACATTGCATCTTTACCAACAGCGATGTTCATGCCAATGGTAGGGCCTTGGCACACACAGTGTGTGCATGGCAGGTGACTTTAAGCCCATGCAGCAGGTGAGGTGTGCTGGGTGGTGATCCTCTGCGTTACTCCAGCCTTGGTTCCCTCAGGAGCAAAACTGGTCTGAACACCAATTATGTGCTTGTTTGTATCTCTAAGTATAAACGGAAGGCAAACGCATACCAAACCCAACCTCCTCCAGCACACTGAGTCAGTAATATAGATGTACAGAATGCTTTTTTGTGTTCCGTTATCAGCCTTACAAGTGTGTCTATACATGTGATATAGTCCAGTAATTTTCCAGGGTATATCAATGATGATATTACACTAAAAGCCTTATAAAGATCTCTCATACAAAATCAACATATATGCACTTAGCTATTTATGCATAGTGAAGTGCTTGGCATGACCAAATCTTCTACAATGAGAAGTCATGCTTCTAAAGTCATATTTTTACTGTATCCAGTGGGACTAAGTGCTGTTATGTGGTAAGTAACATTGAAAAGCAGTCCACTGACATCTTTCTATTTATGATAGGAAAATAGGATAGGAATTTGTTTTGCAAATTATGGAATTTATTACTCTTCAGTGATTGTCCAAAAGCAAGATGTACAATATATTATAACTATTGGTAAGATCTATGATTTCAAAAGATAAATAGCCCTGTTTGTTGGAACTTGCAGGTTGCATGATTTAAAAATGGCAATATTTAATAATTTATGACTTCGTAAGGTGATTTTGTTTCAGAGTTCAGACTCTGTTATTGTATGCCAAAAGTCTTTCGAGATCATGATATGTTCAGAAGACTTTTAAATATCTGTATATTTCCAGGTGGCAGGTGTGTCAATTTCCAGAATAATAAATAATAAAATTATTATTATTATTATTATTATTATTATTATTATTATTATTGTTATTTTGCCACAGTTTAATACAAACCATATAAGGCAACTAAGAGTTGATAGATTTGCAGGTATTCTGGTTAATGAAAGTATTATATAAACAAATTAGCCCTTCTAACAAGAGTAGGAAAAAATCTATAGGCAAGGGACAATCTGTAATGTAGTAAGTAATTGACTTACTATCAAATGATTCATGTCTCAGCTATATGTGAAGTACAGATAGTAGATATTCCAGAGCACAGCACACACTGTTCCCTGGGCTGTGAAATAGCAAAAGTCCTTAGGCCAGAAAGAGCTTATGAGATAGACACAAATGCTTTAAGCGCTGTTATGAACGGGGGAGGACAACCATTCCAGATTTAAGCTTGCTGTAACCGTAGCCCCCATGCTCCATGGAAACTGATGCCTCTCATGTGACAAAGGGTAACCTTCAAGACGCTGACACATGCCAGGCAACTAGATGCAGAATGTAAAGTGTCCCCTACCAGATTCTCTGTGTGGTGTGACGCTGGTACCCCTTAATTGAATTTCAGTGACTTATGTTGTTTTGTCATTTCTAAGATCCATGCATTTTTCCCTTTGAAAATCTACCTCAGAGTGACTAAATTAAGGATACATAATTAGTTTTTCTACCGAACGTGATGAGAAATATTGATAACACAAAGTGGAAATGCTCATCAGAATTCACTCTCTCTCTAAATAATAGTTTTGTCAGCTTTAAGCAAAGAAACAAAAACTGATAAAGCTTTCCCTGCTGGACTCATCTGACAGACACCTATAACACTTTTTAAAGAAGAATTGAGTGAAGCACCATTTAAAATTTTTACAAATGCAAGGCAATAGTGTTAAAATTGTTGCTCAGCTCCAAAAATGGTAAATGAATTTCCTAGCATGTTACCTACAAACTCATTAGTGTCTGGGGGAAGGGAAATTAGAAAGGCATTTCTAGGCTTCCTTATAGTGACAGTCCTTCTCATGTAAAACATTACTTGAGGCTTTGACCTTAAGCCATCACTGTAGTTTTATTTCAGGACAATTGAAAGTAGTCCAATAAGCTCTCTGTAAAACAAAACATATTTAGATAGTAATCAGCAGGAGTTGAAAATTTTGCTATTCCCAACATGAGCAATGAGTGGCTGAGGTAACTTATCCACATCTGGTCCTTGGAAACATTTAAACTGCTTGCCATGTACCTTAATTGCAAGAAGGCATGGGGAGGTCTGCAAATAAAGTTAAAGGGTTAGCAGCTGACATTTCTGATCATTGAAAGTTTGGGATCACTATTTTCTGATTCTTTTCCTTACTGATTTCTTTATTTTCCCAGATTTTTGCGAGCACAAAATGGGAGCACTTGCCTGTGTCTTTCAGCTGAAGTTGCTGACTTCACTAACCTACTCCTGAGGCCCTTCTGAGGTGCTCCTCTCAAGCATGATTGCTGGAAATATCTGTATTTTCAAATACATTAATTCCTTGGAAGTTCAGCCTATTCTTCTCATTACTCTGTATGACAAGATATTTCAGACATGAAGCTGGTCTTATTTTTACCAGCCTCCATATTCCTACAGGATGTACTGGAGAGGAATTAGTTGTTGGTGACATACATAAGCACCATCTCCTTTCAGATATATTTGTAAACGGATGGAAAAGCTATTTGCGGTAGTGCTTGCCACAGTGTTTATCCAGAATTATGGCTTTGTCAGTCTGGTACCTTTCAGAAAACAATTCATCGTCCATGGAGAAGCAAGAATGGTTGTTTGGTTTCTGAAGGCTCCTACGTGTTCTGCAGCAAGGACATTCTTGCTGTCAGGGGATTCTAGCCAAAGTGCTGCCTTTCAGAAAGAAACTGCCAAGCTCCTACTGCAAGACTGGAAAAATATTCTCAATAGTTAAGTCCTCAAGTGCAACAAAACATGGGAACTAAAATTCCTTTCCCAAAGTTCCAGGTCGCTGATTTTAGATAATTTATGGCCTTGTTTTCTCCACTCCTGCTCACATTGGGTTGGTTCAGAATGTGCTGGTTGTTGTGAGTGAGAAGGGATAGGATGAACAGGAATCTGTATGTAGACCCTCAGGCGAAAAATAAATTCACTAAGCTGTTGTCCACACCTGTGGACTAACAGACTTCACTCTGTCTGCAGGTACAGGTTAATACACATTCTTTGAAATCTGGGATCTATTCTGTTTTACACCAGTCAAGAATCTTGTCCTTGAGCTATCCATTTTCCTTGTTCTACAGGATCATCATTAGTATCTGGCTTCTAATAAATTTCAGTAATAAGCAGTAATCTATGTATAAAATGTATCATCATAACTTTTAGCAAAACACGCCCTAATTTTTCAGTTATAGACAACCCTTAATACTTACTGAAGCTGTTGGGAGCAAACAGCATAGCATTTCATAAAATGCTCCTAAGTTTTAGTAACTAAAATGACCCATTGTATGCCATTCCATACTTACTGAAAAACGTCTTACATAACTGCCTACTCAGCATCATGACTCAGCGCTGGGGAAACTGAGAATACTATTCCTAAACATTAATAGAACAGTGTCGAGCTTTTCACTGATACCTGAACAGGAGCTATGGTGATCCCTGTTCAGCTTGCTGAAGTTTTTAAACTTAGCTTTTAATCTGAATCTAAATGAGTAACATTACTTCGCAGCTAGATTTTGAAGCAGAATATATTTATTTGGACGGTCGTGCTGATTTTTTTTCTAGTTATAAATTTAGAAACACAGGACATCTTATGTTTTTATAAATCATTAGTTTTGAGGTTGCTGGAAAACTGGCTTAACTCCACGGCTTCTAGGTATTTTAGAAATAGTTCTCATTCTGTTTTTCCATGGGTAAAGGAATATATTTTCTGCCAGCTATCTCCACAAAACAATTAATTTATTTCACAGTAACTTCATTTGCTGTCTGCAATGACTCTAAAATCTATCTGGTCATGCTTGCCAGTAGTGTTTTGCAAGTTTAAATTAATTATTTCTCCTTTATTTATAGAACATGCCACTTTCTTACAGAGTTTCACAATGTATACAAAAGGAAACTGATCTTTGTACATCAGAAAAGTTGCCTGAGACAGACTAAAATCCATAAAGAATAATCTTTGCTGTCTTACCTTACCTTTAGGAATTACATAAACAACATCTAAATATACTCTATTTTTTCTTTGAGGGACTAACGAATTTTGACGTGTCAGTCTTTGACAGTTTATTCCCAACTGGTATTCCATGGTCCTTGTTTTTTAGAAGAACTTGTGATTTCTGGTCTTTTGATTTGTCTAATATATCTGAAAATTAGTACGTTCAAGATGTAGTTTCATGGTATGCAGATCTCAGTGTGAACACTGGCTTTAGGTATTCTACTCCTTTTCTCCTCCTGCTGCATGTGGCATGCGGCTGAGGGCAGACCCTCAGCTGTGCTGAGAAGTTATTTGTGGCACCACACCTTGAAGTTGAACATGGCACTGAAAATCTTGCAGATAGGCTCTTTGTAGTGTGAAACCATAGTTCAGAAATCACCTGTCACTCTAGACACTGCTGGTCTTCCTGTTCAAGAATTTCAAAAATCATCCTCCTCTGTTTTTCCATTTCTAATGTTTTTTCTTAACAGGATAAAGACAGCCATGACCAGAAGGAGGATCCACATAGTTGCATTGCTCTGTGATACAGAAGGCAAAAGCTTATGCATCATGGCATTCTGTTCTTCCACGGTAAATTCAAGCCTGATTAAATATTTCTAGGGGGTCATTCACTGTCAAATGTTCCATATGGGAGCCACAGCACATGGTGAATTACATAGCACTCTTGGCTAAAGATAACACACAGGGCACTAATTGGTCTATGACAGTGACAATCATAACCTTGTCAAAAAATAACCTTTGCTTAAGCAGAATTAAATAAGAATATTTGAATATTTCTGCCCACAAACGCTACTCACTGCCCTATCAACTGTGTTCACAGATATGTCATTCAGAAAAATCATAAATATTTACTTCTTTTTCTCCATCAGAATGACTTTGATATGTTAACTTAGCTATTGCATTTGGTTGTATCCTAGCATTGCATCTTAGCACAAAACAGGATAGATTAAGAATCACAACCATTTGTGGGGCTACAGCCTGTAAAAGAATAATTACTAGAAAATTAGAAAACACTAATTTGTTGGTGCTGATTTGCTTCCCAAGAGGACATAAGATCATATCTTTTTCTATTAACCTGAGACACTGTGCTTCTAGCCATAATCCCGAGGGTGTTTTGATAACAAAAGTCTAACTATGTTCTCACTGATACATGTTAGCAAATTACTTAGGCTTTTTATTTATGTGGATTGATAGGGCTTCTGGGAAATAATTGCTCATTAGGAGAAAGCTGACATAAATGTATGAAATAATATTTTAAGGTATGACAAAAGCATTATGCAAACTGATGACATTAACAATGACTCTAGCAGCTATTTGATTAATCTATGGCAAATGAGCTAGTGTATTTAATTACAACTTTTATGTGCTGTTGATACTTTTGCTATAAATAAGGGAATTACATGTGGGTCACTCTGGTGTTTAGTTATGGAATTGTTTACTTGACATACTGATGTCATTAAATGATTATTCCAGATCACTGGATAATCATGGTGACTTTTTACAAGAAGGAATCAACTTTTTATTGAGTCAGATTCTAATTCAGTCCCTGAATTCCTTTAGTTCCAGATCTATTTTAAGTAAAATATACAGAGGGGGTGCAAGTGTATTTGTGTCACTTGCATCTCTTTGTGCAAAATTCAAGTATGAACACTTTGTTTTGGCATTGCAGTTTCTGGATCCTGACCTAAAGCCTGCTGAAAGCTAAGGGAGGGCACTCAGGTCTCTTTCTATTGCTTAACAAAAGTAGGATAAGAATCAGCACCTGGCTTGAAGCCCCACATGTCACTGCTGTCCTGTGCACACACTGTTTCAGATTTGTCCCTGTTACATACGAATTGCCTGAAGAGAGCAAGATGTGACACTCTAGTGCAGAGGCTGGGAGTGAACCATCAAATCAGCTGTGGAATGGTTAAGATCAGGACTAGAGCCCACTCTGTGGCTCTTGGTTATGTATCATGGTGTACCTTCACTGACCTCTATGAGGTTTGGTTTAGACATTTACAGCAGTGTTTTACTACTGACTCACCCGGTATAATATGAACCGGGATGCAGTCTTGACTGACATTTCATTAGCTCGTCATGGAATTTATCCCCTTGTTTGCACTAAATGTAAGAGAATGAGAGCTTGATGTGTTTAATTTGACTAATACTAGCTGAAAAGCATGGCTGTTCTAGCTGAAAGGTGAGTAGATTCAGTTTTACAATAGCTCCTCTTCAGTGGTAAGACCAGTTTAATGAACTCCCATCCTTTCTACTCCTCTCATCTCTGTCAACCCTTTTCTGCCCCCCATTGCTCATTCCCACACCCTGGCCCCTCCAAAGCAAATGTTATTTTTAATCCAAATCAGTTCAGTGATCCAGTTTAGATTGCAGTTCCACAAGCAGTTGTGTTGACACAACTGTGGAGGTGGTACAATATGGGGAGGCAGAAATAAGTGGTTAGGGACAGCATATTGTGAAATGACAGCTTGGAAGTGACACCTGGAAATGAAAAGCTTTTTATATTAGACCTATGGAATATAGCATAGCTACGGAATTATAGCATAATTATACATTAAAAAATTAGAACATAAAGCTCAGTAGAGAAACTTCAACAAAATAAATCAACTTAACTCCATATAAACTCTAAAGTTGGGGAGTTCTGGTAATCTGCCTTTTCTTGGCTTTAGTTCTGTCAAACTAAAGCACTAGCTGAAATGCTCAAGACTGTCCTGAATTATAAAATGGGTTGCATATGTTGTTGTTTTCCTCCCCTCCTCTCCACTCCCAAATGAGTTTATCTTTCATTTTGACTGTTTATGTCGAACTCTCTGTCATTCTGCTGCCCATCTAATTCCTCATTCAGTTTTATAGTCAAGCAATAATTAGAAACTATCGCTAGGGAAAAAGCATATTTTAGTTATTTGTTGTGATACAGCCTCGTATAAAATATAAGTTCTCCAAAAGTACCAGTAAGAGAATTGCAGAGGACCCATCATTACCTCAGTTTCAAAATAAAATGCTAAACCCTGTAACTTGACAAGTGTTTCTTCTCATAAGCATCTCCAAACACAGTACAGCAGCATTCAAAATGGAGAAAAGGAAGATTATGCTTCTTTTCTTAAAGAGTTTGAGTGAAAGAAACTCAACAGAAAGCACAATAAAGTGGGCAGCTGTATAACGAGTATGACAGATCCTTCCTAGATCTCAGTGCTTCTACAGACCAAGCCCTGCAGTTTAGTTTGTTGATGGACACATTCGTCATGGACAAGTTGATGTAACAGTGCAAATAAGTTTCTCCGGTTCCCCAGTCTTCTTCACCACAGAGGCACCAAAACATGGGTGGGATGAGTAGGGAAAGAGCCGATGTGTGTGTGGTGGGAGGCATTCCTGCCTGAATGCCCAGCCACTGCCTTTGTGAAGCCCACCGCCTGTCTCTGTGCTGCGAGTGTTGGAAATAGCTTTCCATCCTTCAGAAAATCTTCCAGCAAAAATGAGATCCTATTCTTTAAAGGTGGAATAAAACCAAACTGATTGGTTCCTTATTTATTTATTTGTTCTTTTGTTTGTGTGTTGTGTTTTTTTTCTTGTTTGTTTTATTTTTTTTTTTTTTAAACAGCTTTACCTATTCATAAAATAAAGCAGAAGGAAGCAAATGATTTATTTTCCCCTTGGGTGCTAATAGCCCATGGAGACCCACAAGATAAGAGAGAAAGACAAGCGGTGAGAGTTACACATCAAACCCTGTTCTTTTTTTAACCAGGAATGTAGTGGGAGCAGGAAGCAGGCAAGATCACTAAGCTTAAACAGAAACATATTTGCAAGACCTTTTGTCTCTAGAATCTTTTCTGTGACCTTTTTTTTTTTTTTTTTTTTTTTTTTTTTTTTTTTTTTAACAATAGCTCATTTTCCCCTCCTCTCACATGCACGGTGAAATGCAAATTTGACTTTGCATTTCTGTTTCCATTGTGGTATGTTTATTGGTTGCAGTAACATTGTGATTGCTTTTCATTGACTTAGAGGAGCAGAATATGTTTTATTGCTACATCGATATTTTAACAAATGGTGTTCAGCAAACTGTTAAATCTGCTAGTTTTTTTTCATTGTAGTTCTTCACCTAACCCATGGCAAATGAGTTCAGGCAGAGTTATTTTACATTATTCTCCCTCACCCCATCACTCCTTGATGAGATTCTCAGCCTGTCATGGCTCTGAGGGCACTGAGGGCCTCCTTCTTCCTGCCCACCCCTGGGGCTTCCCTGTACTGCCCAGACCTAGGACCCTACCTGAGCCCTGTGGCTGTCAGCTCCAGCCCCAGCAAGGCCCCAACAGGGCCAGGCTCCAGCTCCACACAACCCTGTCCTGCCTGGCTATGGGAAACAAAGGGCTGGGCCCAGCCATGGGCCCATGTTGGCCTTGGCCTGGCCCTGCCCATGGCCCTGCTCTGCTGTTCCCTCGAAGGGCCTGATCCTGAACACCATTTGCAGGCCAGCGTCCTGGTTTCACATGTCTTTGGCCTTGCTTTCCACTTTATTCTTTCTCATGTAATGCTTTACCTAAAACAGTCTATTTTTTACCTTTTCCTTAAATAATTTTACAGAACCTCTGCTCTTCCTCAGGGACTTTGGGCTATACGTTCACCAGTTTGTCTTGAATTACCCAGATATTTCTTCGTAAAGGAGCCACTACCAAAGCTGTCCACATTTAAATGTAAACCTAAAAACGTTACCACTCAATGTAGGTAGGTACACACTACATGCCCATTCTCCATACCTAAAGGCCAGGTGTTTCCAGGATTTTCCTTGCTTGCTGGGGTCCCAGCCATAGACCAAACAATCTCTTTTTGACTGTTGTTATGTAATGTGTACATAAATACCATTTCACAAATTTTGTGAATTGTATATTCAAGCTTTTGTCTGTTCTGTGTCAATTATCTCACACTCCCAGACGGACAAGAAGCTACGCAAGAAAAGGTTGTTCACAATGGTGACCAAAACCTTATTCTGAAGCAAAAGAATAAATTTTTCAAGTAAAAAGTTCAAAGGCAGCCTTAGAAAGCTGCAAATTCAGTAGACAAGGAGTAAACTGTAAGTTTGGTTCCTAAATCTACTAACAAATTTTATAACAAATAACATACAAATAACAAACAAATAAAGAAAGAAATTTTCTTGATGAATAAAAATGCCTGAGTATTCAGTGGATTTTTAGAGCACTCTAATATGTGTGGGTTTTCATAGTTATTACTAAATTTGTTCTTAAGATTTCTTTGCACTTCTGGGTTTCTGCATCATAGAAAAGTAGAGCTCCAGTTCTCCAGAGAAGCAACTAAAACATACAGCATCTAAGGATGGAGGTCCATGATCAAGCTTCCTTGTGACAAAGTTTTCCTCTCTAGCTGCTTGCTTCTGTTCCTGTGTTGATGTTTATCACTTCAATTCTGCCAGTGCAATCATTTATAAGATTTTACTCAATAGGATCAGCAAAATGTTCTAAGCTAAAAAATAAAATAAAATAAAATAAAATAAAATAAAATAAAATAAAATAAAATAAAATAAAATAAAATAAAATAAAATAAAATAAAATAAAATAAAATAATCTTTTCAACCTAGATTATTTCACTAATCTAATTTTGAGCATGGCACTGAACATGTATTGTCCCGGAATGCAGGTACTGCTCAGGAGGTGATAAATTGTGCTACAAGGGAGGGGGTGGGCAACTGGGGTGAGAAAGGATGGAAATCTATTAAATTAGTTTTGCCACCAGAGAAAATGAAGTCTGGAACTATGCTATGGCCCTTCTCTGAGTAGGGCTGGACAACATGAAGATTAAAAAAGCACTGATAGCTGCCAGGGGCTCATCTGTATGAAGAGCCTGCTGCCGCAGGAGCTATGAAACAGCCCAGAATTTAAATAAAGAAACAAAGTGACATGAAGACAAGGCTCCAAGGGTTAAGCATTTTGGGGTTATGAAATTAAAATAAGTCTACTCCACAACTGCAAATCATCTGTTTTTCTAGTGGAAAACCAGAACAGGTGTTTTTAAAGGAGATCTTCAGGTGTGTGAATCATATAAGTGCATCCAGGCTGACTTTGCAAGAAGTTTATGAGAAAATCACAAAGGGAATTAGAATTGAGACAGTTAGAGTTTGGAACATAGTGGGGAAAATGTTGGTTTATGGAGCTAGAGGAGGAAGAATTTTGTGTAGGTGTGCGCGTTAAAGTATTAGCCGACTCCTGTAAGACTATGGTGTTTTCAGTGTAGGTGCTGATTAAGAGCTTAAACTTATGATTACTTTATCAACAGTCACGGCAGTTTAAGATGTTTACACCTGACACACGATTAGCTGGTGGAACCATCCTCTGACACAGGTGTTTTAGGGATCTTGGGCTGATCAGGTTACTGTCTACGTGGGTGCCTGTGGCAAGGCAGGGGGAAACACGCTCCTGGGCTATCCCTGATGTCAGCTGAGCTCTAGGGAGAAGAATTTTCCACTGAGGATTAGTAACAAAGCACAGAGTGGCTAATTTTAAGCCACAGTTAGATCCAGAAATGACCACCTCTGGCACCTTACAAACCAAATAAGCTGGTAGATCTGCCGTGCTGCACCCTGGTCTCTTCCTGCCTCAGTTGCACTGAAATGAAACATAAAAGGGTCTGACTCTCATCAGGGTTTAGGAAATTAGCCTACTGAATGCTAGCCTTGAACTCAAAAACTTCCAATTGTGTCTGCAATGATAATATGTAAACCAGAAAAAAATCCGTGAAATAATAGTAATGCTATTATTGGCTTTGCCATTGGTAAAGTGTATTCATTTATCAGTGCTTACACTGAGCAGCCATGGCCTCTAATAGACTGCAGAATTGTCGACTGCTAGTTGAAAAGGAGCTTAAAATGCATACTGATTTGCGGTAATTTATTATTGGTCATTCTAGGAAATAGCATGGAATCAGCTGAATACTTCTGTCATTAATAAAGTTATACCAAAATGGGATTCCATAGGATTCTGCTATCATTCAAATAATATTAAACATGCTCTTAATAACCTTGCACTGTTAATAACCTTTTACTGTTAATCTCTGTATAATGTGAAACTATGAATTAAGAAGTCTTTTCATGTACAGTGGCAGAACTTCATTTAAAGACATTGATGGTGCAAGAAGCAGACTGAAATAAATCCATATTGCAAACAGTCAGCTAATGGATGCAGAGATAAAGAAGGACTTGTGAAGACAGAAGCAGAGCAATGTCAAATCTATTTTTTGCACAATTTCCTATACAAAATATTCCCATTAAAAGCAGGAATGTAGCAGCAAGTGAGGGGTTTGTGCAAGGTAAAAAATGTAAATGGCAAAAAATGATCGATGAGTCTGATAAAATAAAATTTATTTATATTTAGTCAGACAGAGAATGAAGATTAATAGACTCTGATTAATCCCATATTTAACTTTGGAAATCCACTCACTTGGCAATATTGAATATCCTATTCACTTTTTATTTTAATATCAAATTACAAGCCAAACTTTACACTAATTTTATAAATGCTGTTTGTACTTATCTTAATTTACCGTTTGTGCTTATCTTAATTCAATGTTGATTACGTTAAAACCAGACCACAGTATTGATGACTTGTATTCTAAATTTTCATATAACTTTTTTCTTTTTCTCTTAAGTGCAGCAGTCTGTTTTATTTTAATAGCGTAATTGAAATTCACTGAAATAAAAAGGCTTATTCAGCTAACCTGTCCAGTTAGTGTACCCCTGCCACACAGCCTGGACAGATCTCAGCATTGGCAAAAACATTTTTCTGGCAGCAATCCTTTCAGAAAAAAAAAAAAAAAAAAAAAAAAAAAAAAAAAAGCTTTCTTTTGTTATTTTTTGGGTGGGTGGGGTTGTTTAACACAGAAAAAAAATCTTTTTTTTTTTTTTAGAATACGTGCTTATGGGGCAAGGTGCTTTATGGGGCAAGATGATTTTAAAATTATTTGTGATTATTTTATGCTTAACGAAAAAGAGATTTTCTTCCTACAGACCCTACTGCTCATGTCCTTAGCCCATCCCAGCTACAACATTACTGCCACTGTTTTCATAACAAAGTAGTGGAAGAGCACATACTGTTCAACGCGTTTGTTTCATGCCTGACGCTAGGCAGGCAGGTCTGCGGAAAGAGGAGGGTCACACCCTTCAGACAAATATTGGCAGGTCATCCTGTCCCTCATGGGGACCTGCTCTAACCATGCAGCCCTGGAGGAGTGTTTCTGCTGAATAAGAGGACCAGGGACCAATTCCTGCTGCTGGAACCAAGGGGCATCCTTCAACAGGATAGGTACCCATGCCATGAAATGTTGCCCTGTGAAGGCTGCTGTGGTCTGAGGACGTATTTACCCTGTTCAAGTGGGAATTTCTTTTGGTTTTAACAGTCTAAAGTAGTGCAACAGTTGCGTTGCCATCCACTAGAGTGAAGCAGCCTCCTCCATTTTGGAGGATGGAGTGTTGCCATCCCCTGGACTGTGCCCCAGACATTAGTTACACAGAGATCCAGCTGGAGCTGGGCAGGGAAGGGAGAGCCAGCGGTGTCGGGGATGAGATGTCTGGCGCTCAGGTTTGGCATATGGGCCTCTTTTATTTAGCCTGGAGGTGGGCCCGTGCTGACTAGAGAAGTATAAACGTGCCACTCAGTCTAGGCACAGTCTATCAGATCTTGTTCATTTTGGCAGGGTACCTGGGGAATGGCTCAGGTTGTACCTGTTGGTGTTAGAGATACATGAAGCATCTAGCAGCAAGCAGCCCCAAAAGTCAAGGCTCCTCCAGCCAGGAAAGGAAGCACAGGAATTGCATTCATGCAGGGAATGAGTCAAGCTGAACAGTGAAAACAGCCTGTATCAGCTTGGTTGCAAATGTTGTGAAGTGTGTCATGAATATGGCAGAGAACATCAAATAGAGGCCTTTGGGTCACTATGTTTTCTTCATTTTCTGAGTATCCATCTTAAGACACCCAAGAGTCTACTCAGCCGAATGCTAGGCAACAATAATCACAGCAGAAGTGAACAGGAACAGTACTTTGACCTTATGAAGGCCTAAAAATTGCTAAGTACCCTGAAAAAGCCAGCTGGAAAGCATGTTATGTGAGGGAAACAAAATTAGAGGACAGTTTTCACTTTTCAGTGTCTCCACTCACAACACATAAGAGGAGGATAATAATACCACCAGGGTGTTGGGAAGATAAATTCATTAATATCTGTGGAGAAATAGAGTACCACAATGAGGGCACCATTGAAAAGCCCATGAGAAAATGAGCGATTTTCTATTCAGTGCAGCATTCAGATGGTGTGCAGTAAATAATGGATGGGGCACACATTGAAAGATGAGTCTGAAAAGAAATATTGAACAACTGCGCACACTGAGCTCTGTTCATCCTTTCCCCATTCTACTATCTGCACCTCCTATGAAGTATGTAAAAGGAAAATAAATGCTGTCTGACTTTGGAGCAGCTGGGTAGCCTTAATCTCACCTAATTTTAGCCTATAAAATAAGATGTCTAGTCTGTGCTTCCTCTGCAGTCAGTGAAAAGCGATGGGTACCTTAGGAAGCCGTTCATCACACCACTTCTGACATCCGTGTTAGGATGGGGTGATCACTGTCTCGTGGTGTCCATCTCTTTTCCTGGACACACTGAGGGAGTGCGGAGAAACAATTTCGCTTCAGACTCTAGTGTTGAGATAACTTCAGTGTTTAGATTAATCCCGCCCTAAATCTCAGTCTGGATGGTACAGTGTGCCATCCCAAAGCAAGTAGATCATTTTAACTGCCTTGTTTTCCTTCTGGTTTTCTGTGAATCATGATCTGTTTTGCACTGTTAAGTAAAGGTGCTGAAATTTGCATTAGACTGTCACTGACAAGATGCTTCAAAGATGCCATGTGTGTGGCAGCTGGAGAGTGATGGAGTGATGCCTGATTAGATGTGGAACAGCTGCTTGTGGTGACTGGTATTGACTGATCAGAGAAGGATCCTTCCCTCTCCCTATCTCACTGTGTGTACAGGGTTCCTTTTTTAAAATAGCACTTTAGTTTGAGAAAAGTACATGATTTAGAAAGATCCTATTTTGCATTAGGAGACAAGTACCCTTTTTTTATCCTGGACAAATTATTTTAATCATTCATATTACAAATTTGACCTTTGTATTATGTCAGGATGAGAAATCAGATGTATTGCACAAGTCTGTCAGCAAATAGTGCAGAACACATGAAGAAATTTTATTTTGTGATTAAACTTATATTTTAAATCCAAGATGAAGCAGAGAAATAAAAGCTCATAGGAAACCAAGTTGGTTGCATTTGGATAGGAGA
Source organism: Aythya ferina (assembly GCF_964211825.1). Taxonomy (NCBI): domain Eukaryota; kingdom Metazoa; phylum Chordata; class Aves; order Anseriformes; family Anatidae; genus Aythya; species Aythya ferina. Next base: position 62,144,560 of record NC_140296.1, read on the forward strand.
AATGAAGATTATTTCAGGGATAGATTTCTTTTTAATATATGTTTGTTTGTTTGTTTGTTTGTTTTTAAATAGAGCTGTGAGGGCTTACCTCTGTATTATGAGGACCATTAGCTTCTGAGGACTGGGCTTCTAGCTTTGAAAAAATGGTAATTAACTAGCCCGGACTTTTTTTTTTTTTTTTTTTTTTTTTCCTTGAAAAGATTTCTGAATTCAAATCCAGTTCTATTATATTTGCCATTCATTCCTTTTTTTCTTTCCTTTTTTTTTTTTTTTTTTTTTTTTCTGCATTGTTATTACAAGAGTATCTCTTGTGAATGAAGTTCATGTTCATATTTTTTGATGGTTAAGCTGGAAAACTTGCTTTCAAAGGACAGTTCAGATTCTGTAGGAAAATGTAGAATAAAGAGGTTAATTAACAGAATGCTCAACAATCAATCATCTTCAATTAAAATTTAGCTATACTTAATGCAGTCACAAGTCTATGTCAGTCTCCGTGCTCTAGGGACAAGTCAAATACATAATGCAAATCCACCCTACTTCTCTTCATAACATTAATATTCATTCTATAAAATTTTCATGGTAGGTGAAGTTCTGCATTTTATTTTCTAACAGCAGCTCAAGATAGCAGTTTTATGCAGTTCCTTACAATTGTTTTCTTCATTCACTGAACGCTTAGGTTTCTTGTGTCCCTGATCTGGCAAATACTTTGCCACCCGCTTACACTAAGTAGGTCTGTTGAATCCTATAACAGTATTGGGAACTAATAAATGAGACAGCTGACCAAAAGAGATGTTATCAAAGGTAAATCCTTGGTGCTCAACATTCACCATGGCTTTGGAGGCCACCTTAATAAAAGGCAAGGTGGGTTCCAATTATCACATCTGGTGTCTCTGAGAGTAGAGGTGGAACTGGCAAGGATGTACATTAAGTTCCATACTTTTAGCTATAGCTAAAACGTTGCTGATCCTACACTTCTGCAGTGACCTGCAGGAAGTGATCACTTATAGACAGGATAACCAGTAGTGAATTTCAATGGACTGATTTCAAAAAGTTGTCAACTTTAAGTTGTCAGAAAGCTTTTTTTGGAGGTTAGCATTTGGAGATACTGGAACTGATCACATGAATACACCTCATCTGCTCCAGTGAAAAACTGGTTTAAACTAGCTTAAATGTCTTTATGCTGCAGTGGATGAAAAATAGACAGTTTGCTCTGCCATAGAAGTGATACCTCATAGAGACGTGATGTTAAGCAGCTAGAAAGTGAAAAAAAAATGTTAAGTCCATGCGTTCTGCAGTGAATATCTGTCCATGTTCAAGTGGCCCCAAACACATCAAACGGTGTGCTAATGAAAAACTTTCTAAGTGCTGGAATTTGTTTTCTGTCTTTCTGTGTGTCTCTAAGGTGATGTTCTGCACAATGTCCAAAATACGTAACAGCAGCATCTATGTTCCATCCATGATCTGAGGAAGGATCACCTTGTGCCAGAACAGCTGCCTAAACAACCCTCAGTGGCTGCAGAACAGTTTAATGCAGAAAGGCTGCAAGAAAATAAGGCATTGTCATAAATGTTGGTAACTGACAATATTAATTTGGATTCAAGAATCTATCAATATCTGATAGCTTCCAGAACAGTTAATGGTCAATCACCTCACTTGCCATCATTAAGCAAGTAGCTTGATAGCTACTTGTGAACATGAGGCAAAGCTTGGACTTTTATAATGTGGGTTTGTTGTTGCTGATTTTTTACTTGCCTTTCTTAAATGTGTTTTTGGTCAGCTCATTTTTTATTTCAGCTTTTGAGAGTGGAACAATTAACCAACTGGTTAACTCATAGACTTAGGAAATAGATTATATAGATAAATTTTAATACACTATAGTTACTCATCAGTCCTAAGTTACCTAATACTCCCTTTCTGAAAACTTGTTTTGAAAATCAGATATTTTCATTTACTGGCAAGGTCTGGACTGGGGAAAAATGTTGTCTTATGTGGTGAACTGTAACTGAAATTATCGATGCAGTGGCTGTAAATCAAAACTTGGTAAACAATTTTGTTTAGTGTGTAGACATTTTTCTCCATGCTTCAGGGCCTTAATACCGATTTCTTTTATGTTGACCTTTGCTCCTCTCAATTGACTCTTCTGTCACTATCTGCCAGTTTTCCATAACTGTTTATGCCCCATATGCTGTCCTTTCTGCTGTATTTTCCAGCTATTCCACAAAGTGTCCTTCTTTCTCCTCAACTTTCCTTCCCTGAATGCCTGGAGGAGACATCTGAATAAGACCCCAGCTAAGGATAAGAGAACTCCACTTTTTTTTTTTTTTTATTATTGTTATTATTTATTACTGGAAAGACTTAGAGATCTTACAAAGTGTTCATTCAGCTTACTTCCTCTTTCTCTTTCCTGCTCTTTCTTTCCCTCTTGTTTTTAAAACTAGTCCATGTTAAACTGCATTACTTTTTTTCTCAGTGAGTTAAACCTTGGGGAGGATATGTTGAGGACTTTAGGAAATCTGGACTAAATTTTGTCCATGGATGAATTATGGTTTTTGAGTGAAAACAAGGTAAAAGACAGAAGCCTTGTTTAATTAGATATGGATTTCTTCTGAAACAGTAAGAAAATGTTCCTGTTTTTGCCATGCTTCCAAACAGAATGATGTGAAACACACTTTCTTTTCCTGTTTTGAATCAAAGTATGTTCTGAGTTGCCAAACAGGAGAATCAGCATACAACTAATGTTATTCCAAAGTAGATTTCTGAGTGACATTTTGAATTATGTATTCCCACTATTGTGTCTAACCCCCTTCTAGTCTCTAATTGTGGGTCCCTTTTCATGCATGTTAAGTAGTTTTTCATCTTGACTGAATTCTAATTTTATCTGAACCTTTGCAAGTATGTATGCTAATTGCAGAAAAAAAATATTTTGCATTCATTTTGAAACTAGAACATATTTACAACAAAATGTTTCCATTTCATAAACGTGAAATTGCAACTACTCCCAGCTTTGTCACTCAAAAGGATTTTAAATGTTATACTTTTAAATATACTTGAGATACACATTAAATTTATCATTTATTTTCTGTAGTTTATAGCAGTGTTCTTGTTAATAAGACAAGAAACACTTAAAACATACATATGTTTATATTTCTAACACAAGATACAGAATAAGACAGGTGAATATAAGGGTTTGTTTCTTTTTAAAAGTAATACTCTGGAGTAATTTTAAGGAATCATTGTGCAAAAATAGTCAGAGTTCCTTTTATTAATTTATTGGAGCTCTCAAATATAATTCCATTTAATTTTATATATTTAAAATGATCCCACTCTACTTATGATTACACACATAATAATAGGTATTATTTTAAAATGAAAGGAGCCCCAAGAAGATAGCCTTCTAATTATTTCCTACCTAGTACTGAAAAGGAAGGACAATGAAATACAAATGATCACTTGAAGATTTAAGTGCTTAGATATTAAATGATTGGAAGTATAAAGGAAGTAACTAATTTTAAAGTCGATTTGAAATGTAATTGCCCATTATGCCATCAGTGATCTAGGCATACTATGATTTACCAATGAAAAATTCAGCCTTGTATTAAGAAAGAGAAGAAAGGTCATTAGTTGCTACACCTCATTTGCATAGGTTTTCAGCAGAGATAACATGACGCAAGCTGGATGCAGTGCATTGTTTTGAACAATTCACAAGTTGTTTTGCTTTATTACAGAGCTTTAACAGTAAAAATAAATAAATAAATAAATAAATCCGCTGACGTATGCATTATCTTTTGACTTAAGCAAATTTAGTTCCTGCTATTACCATGGTTCTTTCATAACTAAACTTCACCTGAAATTCTCTGGTGACTAGAAGTCATAGTGTTCATAACTATGAAAATACAGATACTCTAATGTCTTCCCAGTGAAATGTGACATTTCACCATTTCATGAAATCAAACACTTAACAGGAAAAATAAGGCTCTGGAACAATATTTTAATATGTATAAGAGGGACTCATAACTTAAGTTAACTTAACTCTTTTATAAGTACGAATGCCAATGTAACACTGGTGATAGCGTTACCCGAGTATTGTGATGAGGTTTTAATGGTGGCAGAGGATCCTGACAAGAAGACGCAGGCAGGTTGTCTGTTTCCATGTGTCTATACTGCCAGTTTTATAGTTGGGAAAATTAAGTCAAACATATACACTCAAGTACACTGCATGTTATAAAAGTTTCCAAGCTACAGTATTGAGTACAACAGTGATTAATAGATGGGAATGTGTATGCTGTTCAGACAGTTAAATAGTAATTATAGTCTATTTAAACTTCCTTGTGAACTAACAGGTATCTTTGAGCAAATATTTTTTATTATTTATTTTTTTTTTAGATTTAACATACTTTTAACCAACCCTATTCAGGGCCAGAAGGACAAGCCTAACTTTTTAGCTGGCTATTCCTGTCATGAAATTCTGATCTATCAGTTCTAAAGATGTACTCTTCTGGCACCAGATATGTGAGACAGTATTTTGAATTGCACAATTAACATAAAGTCAGCATAATATCATAAAAGTCAGCCTGAACAACATTTTTTTTTTTCTGAGTAGTTCAACAGTTACGATCCTGGACCCATGATTGATCCAACTAACATCTCTTTCACTGGGTGATACAATATAGAGAAGCTATATTATTTATGACTGTGGAACCACCTCATAAATAGCCCAAGATTTAGAATATTTTGAATTCCAGATTTATTTATTTTTTTTAAATCTGAATTTCTAGAACTGTTATACTAGAAACTGCAGGGCTTATAAATAGCAACTTGGATACATACAGTCTTTTAAAAAATATTGTTCAAAGGAAGTTTTAGCCATAGAAGTTTTAGACCAGATTTTTTGAATACCAAGTCACTGATCAGTCATTCTGTTGGGGTGGTGATCTGAGACTATACTGTTCACAAAAGTGGTGATTTTGTCCTGACAGTGCATTCGTTTCTCCTCTGATCCAGCTGAAAAACAGCCTTATATTTTTGGTAAGATCAGTATTTGCTGAGATCAACAAACTGATCATTGTATGCCAGCATGGGAGGGATGGCAGGCACGTGTGGCCAAGGGTGAGCAGGAAGAACTTGCCCCATCAGTGGCAGTGACTTTTCAAATTGGCTTAAACTGACTGTGATACTGTGTCTCTGATGTGATGGCAGCACCTTTCTCTGATTGTGTGAGTTTCAAACTGAGCTTTGATGCATCAGTGAGCCCTTCTCCTGAAAGTAATAGGGCTTCTGCCAGCATGGTCTTTTATTATCTTTCATAGACTGCCAATCCATTGCACTGAATTGAAAGAAATTAATTGATTGACACTTAGCTGATGGGTTTAAGAAGTTTTTTTTGTTGTTGTTGTTTTGTTTTGTTTTTTGTCTGCCTGCTTTTTAAGGAATGTTGCCAGTGATTTCTCTGAAGCAACACTTGGAAAAGACCCGTTCTTAAAAAATTCCCCCTCTCTTAAGTGTGGAGAGAAGTAATATGTGATGTTCCTGTCCAGGGAACTAAGGGGCAACATTCTGTCTGAATAGTAAGGAAGAGAGAAACCACCTGAAACCCAAATGTTAAATAGATCAGCTCAGAAGTGGCCTCTGTCTAGACAACAGAGTAACCATGGAGTTCTACACAAATTTTGTTTCTTTGTTTGTTTGTTTGTTTGTTTTTTCGCAGCAGTGCTCATTTCCCTAGTGTTTCCCAGTCAAAACATGTTGTGTAATGGAAAGAAGGCACACTGTACTTAACGTTGTATCGACTGATTCCTTGGGAGGAAGGTATTAATGTGAGTTGTTAGTGAAGACATAGCCTGTGTCTATGTTTCAGACTGCACAGCTTCACATCGCTATATTTACGATGATGGTAGAGTACCAGACCCACCTTCTGGCCTTGTATGGCCACGCAAAGCACCATAGAGGTAGCTGTGTTTGCACAGTATTGCTGGGAAAAGGTAAGTGACATCAACCGGCAATGCAAAATAGGAGCAAATAAAAGAATGCTTTAAAATGAACAGAGTTAGGGCAACTTAGAAAAGTATATTGCTCCTGTTGGCTGCTCTGCTTCTTGGAGAGAAATTTTCACCCTTTGTCATCTGACAGAACAGGAACTATGCCTGACCTTCAGCTGCCACAGTCTCACACTTGGTGTACTGCCTTAAACATCCATCAGTTCCAGTTAAATGTAATGTGCTGGGCCATGGGCTGGTGTGGCTGAGAAGCAAACACCCTGGTTGTGTTGTAAGCATGGTAACCTCCCCAGAGAGCTGCAGAAGAGGGCTGGGGGCACTACCTTCTGAAATCATGCCAGCACGAATCACCACGTTTCCTGGTGGTACCCTACTTCAAGGCACGCTTAGGAAGTTGGCTTGCTGTTGCTCACAAGTAAAATAGCCTTTTGCTCAACTCTCTTCCAGAGATTTAAGTTAGCATTAAAGAGCCTGTGGCTTGGTCTCCAGCATTTCATGTGGCAAACAAATGGTATGTGTGGTGACCTGGACAATCAAATTGCCTTCACATGGTAGGCGACTCATGCCTCCAGAGATCACATGTATTTTCTTACCCACTCCGTCTTTCTTTTTCTGGGCCTTACGAGAAAAATAGCTCTAATGAATCCTTCTTCTGAGAAGGTTGGTATGTTCTCATAAGACCAGTGTTGTAAAAGGTCTATTTTGTGGTAAATTGCTGAAAAATAAGAGGCAGAACAAAATTAAAACTGAAATTTTCTGAAGGCTTTCATCTAGTTCCTCTTCATTGGCAATTTAATCCATCCTGTTCATATATTACCTTTCCTATTAGGATATTCTTCCTGAGTTGCCAATTTACTCATAATTTTAGACTACGAATCCATTTTGGCTTGTCTGAAGTTACAGTTAGAGTCAAATAGAATACCTATTAAATTTGGCAAAATATTCCTTCTTTGTTTCAGTGGGTGTCAACCCTTAGGCCAAGATCATTTAAACTGGTTTATCTGCACCAGTGTAGGTACAACCTGAAACCCTAAAGCAAAACTGGAGAGTGAAGCTTGCACACCAGCTGTGTAATGGGATTTAGGACCTCATGTCATGTCATTTGGTCCTGTTCTTGCCACTAAATATTTAGAGGAATGGCAAGTGAACTGCAGTATTAAAAAATGTTATCAACTGTAGCTATTTGGTCCTTCACAATTAATTTTCTCTCTGACCAAGATGATAACCTCCTCAGGAGAATGGCAGTACAGAACACCCAGACGCTTTGCAGCAGAGTTGAGTATCTCAGTGTCAGTTTTTGACACAGGTGAGCTTAAAATAAACTGTCAGGTTTGGGACTTGATATGGTAACATGTGGACTTGTATTTGATCCACTTGACTCTTGTCTGGGAGGTGGTTTTCTGTCTGAGCAGTTGTTGCACAGGTCATGACACTGCTTTTAATGGACTTTGTTTTGCAAACAGCAGCACACTCTGATAATGTTTTAATCTCCTAGATCCTCAGTATCCTTTCAGGGGAGGCACCTCTCTGTTTTCTGCCATTCTCCTTTAATCTTTCTTAGGTAAAACTGGCTTGGTTAACATATCCTGCCAGTACGTGGCTATGGATGATATTAATTTCTGACACCACAGACAGACTTGGAAAAGGATACATGATCACAAACTAAGGTTTTTAACTGGGGAGCAAGGGTGACCAACCTTGGGCAAGATGGAGCAATTCCCAGCTACAGTTCTCCTTTCCCACCTTTACTGCGGGGATTACTAAATTCTGAACGATGTTGCTAATGGCTATGAATTAAAGACCAGGCATCAGTGCTGGGTTATTTTGACAGGTCAAAAACCTTTGTTTGCATGGCTGCTTCCCAAGAGGTCTAGCCCTTTCTGCAGTGGAGATAGTAAACTTGAAAGAGAGGAGAAAGCTATACCAAAATAGATGACTGTGAGCAGGAAGCATTACAGCCATGCCAGCTTAAGCCATTCCTGCTCCTGAGTCAGAGTCCTGTGTGAGCATGAGTCAAATGCCTTAATTGTTGCAGCACAACCACAGAAGATTTCTAGCTATAGCACCTTACTAAGGCTACTAAGCAAACCCTAATACAGGGGGAAAAAAAAACAAACAAACGAACAAACAAAAAAACACCTATTTAAAAATTAAACAGCAGACAGAACTGAACTTTTTCAAACTGGAGCTAAACCACTTTAACATCTTGAAAAACTGCAAACTTCGTACAGGTCTGCTTTAAGTGAGGAAAAATATCTGAAGGTATATGTTTAAAAACAGTCACCTTCCTATATGTATGTTTATTATTATTATTATTATTATTATTATTATTATTATTATTATTATTATTACTTTCCCATGCTTCATGCTGCTGGAACATTCTTAAAGTTCTTTAAAAAAATGCATCCAAATATGCCTGGATGCTGGCTTGTCACTCAGTGATAGCAGTGATTTCAGACATGCACACACAGAGAGAATTGCATGTATAAAATCCACTTGAGCTAGTAGGATGAGTAGAAAACTGAAAACGAGTGGTGTGAAAAAAAAAAAAAAAAAAGTGACAGAAGGAATGTAGTGATTTTAGTAGGCATGCACTATTTTCTGTAAAGTATGAAGGGGTAATCAGGCATTTTTTGGTGACTTGGGGTCACCTAAACTTGAATGAGTTTTTCATATTCTCATGATTCTGTTTTCCATATGCAAAATGAAATGCTCTTGAAATGTATGTAAATAAGTGTTATGTACAAAGACGGTCCAGCCATAGATGTAATGAATCCAAATAGATTTAGCCTTAGCTCAGTTCAGTGTTATTTTCCAAGCTCCTCTCTTCACATGCAAGAGTCATGCATTTAGAGCAGGCTGCCTGAGGTCATAGACAGGATTTAACGAGTGCAAGCCTGCTTAAGGAGGCCGATTTGAACTGAGTGGATACAGAGCCTTATTTATGACACAAACATAATCTGAATGAAATTGGTTTATGTCTTGTTCATGTTTAAGAGTACTGTGCTACCCTTATGCAATATTTGCATTGGAAAATAAGAGATTTGCATGGGAGTGAATCACTAAAATTATTCACAAGGCATTACAGGGCTTTACAGTGGATCTTTCATAAGGGAATCAGGGATAGATACTGTGGCACTGATTTCAAAATAAAATCTGTGTGCTCTCTGTGAACTTTTGTTAATTTCTTTTAGTAAAAAGACTATCACGTTGAACTAAAAATACAAATTCTCTTATCTTTTGCATAATAACTTTTGCACCAGAAAGCTTGCAACCTATCTGCCTACATCACGGTGTCAGTGCAAGCGCTGAACATGAAGAAATGATTTAAGCAGAATGAGAAAGCAATGTTTGGAGCACATAAGGTCATCCCTTGAATAGTAGGATTTTCTGCTAGCAGCTGGCACTGCTGAATCTGACCAGTGACTAGAAGGCATTGTGCCAGGAGCTAGGACTTAAAAAGATCTTCAGTCTGGGGAGCACGAAATTGAAATGGAGAGGAGCTGATCAGCTTTTTTCTAGTTTTAAAGATAGGTCAGGGAGGTAAGTGAGGCAATGCTTGATGGGGTTGGCACTTCTGGGTTTGTCTGTGGGGGAAAGCTGCACTGAGGTAAATTTAATTAGCTTTGAAGCCATGATAGTCACTGTAGTGCCTCTCTGTGTTTTGTACCTTCCTGGTATAGGAGGATGTTTATCATTTTTAACCTGTCAGTAATATATTCAAGATAAATCAGAAAAATCATTCTTATACTGTTATAGGAGTATGTACATGAAAGTTTCCACTGGTTAAAAATTAGAGCCAAATCCACACCAGGAAGGAGTTACCAGAATAGCCTTCCCAGTGAGCACTCTTAAGACAGGGATAGTCTGTATAAGCAAGTAAAATGCTTTCCCTATGTAACATACACCAGGGCAAAAGCACAAAATAGGCTGTACCACAAGTGGGTGCCACAATAAGTGGGTTTCCCCTTAGGCTTCCATTGGTATCAGAAAGATGCAAGAGAAAGCACCTCACTGGTCATCTGTATGACTGCCAAGGTTACTTATTACGCCAGCCTCTGTCTGTTTAAAATATTACAGCTCATTTTATACTGTCACTATCAAGACTAGTCCTACATGTACATACAGCTACCACCAGCCAGACAACTGTAATGCTGTGTCCATAGGGTGGCTACTGATCATATTCTAATGCACAGTTAGCACAAAGAAGAACATAGGTAACCCATGGTTTTGCAGAGATACCATAATGGAGAGGGGTCTATTGATTTCGACTTTTCTCCACCACTAAAAAGATTAACTCATTTATTTTTTTCAACCTCAGAGAAACCAACGTGCGTCAGCTCTCCTGTGGTAAAACCACAGTGAAGATAAGGTGCTTTAATTTTGTATCGAGGTCAATTTTCCAAGGTCAATCCCAGGCAAGAGGACAGGGCTGACCTTGCTGAATGAACCTTGTGGCAAAATTAAAGTATCCAGCACTTGGCTGTATTTCCAGTTTAGTGTATCTATCAGTGATTTAAATGCAAAAATATCATATCATTTTAGTAGCAAAGTCTTAGTCTCTAAAATCTCCTTTTCCATTCCCTCAGAAGCAATTCTGTAGTTCATCTTCCGTATAATGCAGAGCACAAGATTTATCAAAAGGACCTAAATTCTACATGCAATTGAAATTTGCTTTGGACATCTGCATCTACGATAAGTCCTCTGAAACAGGGAGCAGTATGTCCAGAGGGCTTCGTTATCCTCGGTGATGCAATTTGCGTTTGGAATAGTCATGTCTACACAGTGCTCTGGAATAGCTGTGTCTCCACTGCTCTTACAACACTGCTGCTTTGCATTCTTGGAAGATTCCACAGTTTATTGCTTTGCCCTTCTGTTTTTTTCCATGCTGCTCATTGTGAAAGATCCCACCAGAAGCTAATGGAGTATTTCCCACGATTTCTCTCATTTCATTGCAGTGCTAGAAGTGAGCTGCATTTGCATTTTGCTTGCATTTGTTGGGCACCGGGCAAGAAGCACTGAAGACCACTAGGATGTTCCTGGTGCTATTTGTATATCTTTAGGGACAGGGACACGTGCATAGCTGAAACTGAGCAGAGACTGAACTAAACTAATCTGACTAAACTAATGCATGAAATGGTGAGGCTCAATGGTGATGCAGAGCAGGGACAGCCAGCAATTTCAACAGGGTTTGAGGATATTAACTTTCAAGAGCCTTAAATGGAGAAATTGCCCTACAACTCTAAGAGTGGAACATGTCATAAGAATTTCTCTTGGCACAGTGAAATATAATCATCCATTTTCATCTGAAGTCTCACCATTCTCATTTGGTAATCATTTCTGTGGAGATAAATCCACAGGAAAAAAAAACAAACAAAAAAAAAAAAAAAAAGGTCAGGATTACTGAGAAAGAGTTATGTGCAACAACTAAGAAATTATCTGGTTTATATGAGTTGGCAATGCACAGGCATTTATTGATGAATGTCAACATTTGGAATTAGCTAATTATGTTTAGGACATTAATATGACCACTGTGGCTATTCTCACTTCAGATCATACTTAACAGAAGGCAGGATTTTTCTATAGTGTCACAAAGACAGATGATCACTGCAGGAGACTTGCTAATATTAGAATGATGTGATGGATATGTCCAAGAAACCTACATTTTTAGAAACACTGGGCTACTTAATGCCTTTTTTTTTTTTTTTTTTTTCCTTTAAGGGCAAATATAGAAATTGGAAGTGCTGTGATTATTCTTGTCTATCTGATAGACTTAGTATGCTCATAGTCCCATCTTTCCTCTGTTTATTAAGCCTTTCACTGGATGCTGAACAAAAGAAAGGCTCAATTATTTGAAACCTACTTTTGACTGTGCATTAACAACACTGAAAAACTTGATCTTGGATAGGCAATATTTACCTCACATGAGAATTATTTCCTTTATGTTATGCAGATTATTTTAGAGCAAAGTGAACAGGAAAACACCAAGACATTTTGAATAGTAGAAAAAGTAGTGACAGTGCATTCTCCATCTGGTCAGGAAGGCAACAGCCAGAAATGTCCTACAATTCAAATATGAAATGAAAGCAGATTTTTGAATAAAATGCATACCCTCTTGGGGCAGAAGTCAGGACATTTGTATATAGAAAGGGTTTTAATATATCACATAGGGATTTTATTGAGTTCTGCAAAGCTTTTTATGTCGTAGAGCTGTGGTATGAAAATCGTTTCAGAAGTTGTAAGGTAGTTAAGGGCAAGAGAAAAGGGAGAAATATTCTGTGGAATTATAGAAAGAACCTATGTCTTTGGGTAGATAAGTGTGCTTATGGTATCTCACACTATGCACATTTACTTGTTGCTTTGCAATATGGAATGTGATAGGACAAACTTGTACCTGCAAACTGGTGTAAAAAGCTTCCACCTCAGAGATTTACAGGGTGTCCAGGACCATGTCCAGGCAGCTTTTCAAGATCTCCAAGGATCTTGTTCCAGAAGATCTCCAAGGCAATTTGTTCCAGTGCTCCATCAGAAGTGCTGCCTGGTGTTCAGAGGGAGCCTCTTGTGTAACAGGTTGTGCCCCTTGCCTCTTGTCCTGGCACTGGGCACCTCTTGAAAAACCCTGGCTCTGCCTTCTCTGTACCCTCCCTTCAGGTATTTACAGACATTGACGGATTCCACCTGAGCCTCCTCTTCTACAGGCCAAACAGTCCTACCTATCTTGGCCTTTTCTCACAGGAGGGGTGCTCCAGTACCTTTATTGTATTGGTGGACCTATGATGGACTCTTTCCAGTATGTCCATGCATTGCATTTACTGGGGAGCCCAGAACTGGACCTAGTACTGCAGGTGTGGCCTCGCCAACACTGAGGGGAAGGATCACCTCTCTTGACTTGAAGGCAACACTTTGGCTAATGCAGCCCGGGAGGCTGTTGCCTTTCTTTGCCATGAGTGCACATAGCTGGCTGATGTTATCCAGGACCCCAAGTTGATCCTTCTCAGCAGAGCTGCTTTCCAGCTGGGTAGCCTTCTGCATGTCCTGGTGCCTGAGGTCGTTCCTCCACAGGTGCAGGACTCTGCCCTTCCCCTTGTTGAACTTTGTAAGGTTCTTTCAGCTCACTGCAGTAGATGCATTGTTAGAGAAAGGCTGACGGACACAGAAAGTGGTGGTTAGCCTTTGAAAAAAAAGTGTATTTAGACAGTGCTCTGTCTCCTGCAAAGGCTGTTCCTGAAGTCCACAGCCATTTTTCTTCTCCTCTCTCCTCTTAACCATGCTAAATTTAACTTTCTTCCACCTTTTTATCACAGTTGAGTTGTGTACATAAAATCAGTGAACATGCCATCCCTTGATTTTCTTTCCTTCTTGCATAGATTGGACAGGTGTTCATCCAGTGCAGGCACCTGTGGCCACAGTTGCGGCAATGTGGCATGGGTGGGAAAGATAGAAAGGAACAGGTTGTCATTGCCCAAGAAATATCCTCTGTGCCAAGAATAATAAAATATTGCTCTTTCCTTAATTGCTCAATATCCATTCCAAAATAGAGTATTATCTTTGCCGGAAGCTTTCTTTTCTAATACCTGTAGGTCAGTATAGTCATCTGTTAAATAAACAGGTAAAAAGGTAAAAATTATTTAAAATCTCTGTAGTTATTAAAATATTTGTGTAGTCTAGTGTTTAAACTTTAAATTTTAAGCACATTTAGAACCTAAAAAACTGTAAAAAAGTAACATTTAAGTAAAGTAAAAATTGAATGAATTTGTTATTTGAAATAGAAAATGCTTTATTAATTTGTTTAGTATTATTTGTTTGGCATACAGTAACTTTAAAGATCAGTAGTATATATTTATAATCATTACTTAAGTGCAAAGCTGTTTAGTTAAGAACTTTAAGTGCTTTCATAAAATTTAACTAAAATAATAAAAAACTCACAATCCTAGTCCACTTTGTAATTTTTTGTAAAGAAAAGCTATTCTTTTAAGTAATTTTTGTCAGCTTGAATATGCACAGGTGCAGTTGTTTGTTCAAATTTTCCTCATGATTATATAACAATAGTTTCAGTGAGGAAAAAAAATAACAACCTGCAATATGGATGATCAGATGTATATGTGGGAAATGCAGAGAACGAAATTAGGACTAATCATCCTGGTCTCCCTTTATTATTTTTTTTGGGGGGGGGGCACTTTAAGGCATGATTCATTCCATTCTTATGTAAACATCCAAAATAGGTCAGATTAATTGAGCTCTAAAATATCTATTTTTCTCTGTGGAGAGAGGCATGGTCACCCAAGGGAATGACTAGTTTAGGTGTGGTTATTTAGTTATCAAGTAAGGTGAGATGATTTGCACCCCATGTAACTGTTGTAGTCAAGAACAAGTATCTATAAAGAAAGAAATGTTGCCTTTACAAAAAGGTTTCTAATATAATAATATGTGCTCAAGCTCTTGTTCCACATTCCCTCCAATGCCCTAGATATTCTAAAACTTGTAACTTGAAATTTCTGTCACAAAGTAGAACATGTTGTAATACTGTGTTGTCCTTCATTCTGACTTACAAAAGCAATTGGATGCTAAACTTGAAACTAGCACTTGCCAAGAAATACATGGCACTGTTCTGATTAAAGATGTGCACACAGAATTCAGTGTTCATTCATATGTGTACGATAATTACTGCACAGAACAAGGCAACAGTGTGTGTATATATGCATGTACATGTGTGTATGTACACATACTAATAGAATGGTTGAAAGACAATTATAGGTAACAAGTGTAGTTAAGAAAGCAACTGAAAGCCAACAGACCCATAAATTAATAAATGTCATACATTAATAAATGCAGTATAGCATTATGCAAACTGTATCTACACAAATATAGGGATAAAGATAATAAGAACATATCTGTGCTTCATGTAGGACTATCAGGACAAAAGAAACCCTAGAGATGACACAGTTCCATTGCTAGCTGTGGAAAAGAAAGATACATTCAGTGAATATTTTTGATTTGTACTTAGAAATGAAAATAGAGTCTGTATGGCTAAAATGACATCTATTCTGACATTCCTTTAAGTGGATGGTAAAGAGCATCTATTAACTTTTTCAATTGGCAGGACAGGATAACTTGATTTAAAGCTTTTAAAAGGAATCTTGTACTTGTGCTTTCTGTCAAAAAGTCTTGGCATACTGGAGAAGTCCAAGGGGCCTAGAATATCTCATGCTGTGCAGATATTTCAAAAGTGTAAACAGGGTAATTGTAGATGAGTTAACTTGACCTTGGTTCCGTGTGGAAGAATGGAACAGCTGATATCGGACTCTATCCATAAGGAAACAAGACATGGTAATATAATCACTGCCAGTCAGCATGACTTTATGCAAAACAGGTTAAGTTAAATAAATGGAATAGTATTTTTATGAGGTCAGAATTTTGATTATTTGATTTGTTTAATAAAGGTAAATATGCTGACAAAATAATGGCTTTCAGACTCATGTGAAACATTGATATTGAATAACATCCTGATTAAAATATTAACATCAGAGCAAAATCAAGAAGATATTTATTAAATGAGATTAAACTGCATAATGTGGACATTCACCATGTAATTGTTAATGAAAACCTACCAAGTATCACCAGTGCAGTGATCAAGAGAGAAATTATGAGGAGAGATTACAAGCAGGAAGTAATCTAAGATGGATTTCCAGCTGAGCAGAAACAATACGGATACTAATATCGCCAATTAAAGGCTATATATTTGGAGAGGAGGACACAGATTGCACTTGCAGGTCTGAGGAGTGTAATGTCTTTGAAAAAATGGGAGGGCAATGGTTGATAGTCAACTTTTTAGTGTAAAATGACATGAACTTGGTTAATGTGATAACTCTGGAAGGTGTCAGAGATGGTCTTGTAATGGGACAATGTTCAGACCAAATTAAGCTCTCCATAGAGAAAGGCAGAAACAGTGAAAGCTACCACTCAACTGCCACATTTTACTCTGCTTTGAAATATATGAACAGAGCAGTTTCTTTGGGATACAGTGCAAACACAGTGGAAGAAGAAATAGTTAACAGGGGTTATGTACATCTGCATATGTAAGTAACAGAACAGGAGGGAGTATTTCCTTGCTGTTTTTTGTTTTGTTTTGTTTTGTTTTGTGTTTGTTGTTGTTGTTGTTTTGGTTTTTTTTTGAGAAAGGAGACTTTGGCTACATTATTTGTAAATAAGATTGCACAGCTTTGCTACCTTTTGTGGTGGCTTTTTCGGTTTTGTTTGATTGCTTGCTTGTCTGTTTTAAAGCTTTTTGATATTTAGTAAGCATAAAGCAAGTCTCAGAGGGAATCTATAAGCTCTAGACAGTGCTGAAGTGTTTGAGATGTTTAATGGGAGACATGACAGTTTCCTGCTTATTTTCCTGTCTTCTGGTCCCCAGAGTTTTGCTGCACAGAGGTAGAAAAGTCCCTTGGTCCCTTCCAGGGCAGTCATCACTGTCATGAGAAGACAGACCCACCTGTCCTCCCTGTCTCCCTTCTCCAGGAGCATCAGAGAAATGCTTTCTCTGCTTTCTGCATTTCTGGAACACTTTGAAGGGGAAAGAGGTTAAAGAATTGCTGTAGGTCTCACCCTACTTTTTGGTTTGGAAAGGAGAAAGCACATAAAAAGACAGTTTGATGCTAACTTGTGAAGATAAGTCACATTTTTGGCAGAGTGTATGCTGCTGGTCGAGGACCCTCATCTCTCAATATTGTCCAGTCTCCACAGTCAGGGTTTCAGATGGAAACCAGAGAGCAGGAAAAGGGGCCACTCAATATTTAGGTCTCATTTCTATATGGAGCCAAACCTCAAGTTCCAGCTTGGGATGCTGAAGGTCCCTGGGATTTGCCAATCTGGTAGTATTAGGTAGGATGCTGTAGGGAAGCAGAAGTGAAGATGAGGAAGAATAAGTGGGGAGATATGTATCTGTTGGTATTCCTCAGTGCCAGTAGATAAAATAGTAGCAATGTCTGGTAATGTGATGGGGAATCAGAAAGGTGCATTGGGTGGTGTTCAGAACCTTCATGCTGCCCTGCAATAGGAACATATACCCCATATGCCTGAGGGCGTGAAGTCACTCACTGCATTAAGTTTCTGCAGCCAGTCCTCTCTGACCTGACATGTGATCCAGTATCTGATCAGTAAAATTAGGGTGTTTTCCATCAGCTGTGTCTAGCACATCAGTTCATGGAGCAGAGGACTGTGCAACAAATCCATGTGAGATGTGGGCCAAATGGAGACAAGGGTCAGGCAAGAGCAAATGTAGAAATCTCATGGTTAATGCATGAGAGAGACCGGGAACAGAGAGGGGCAGGATTAATATCAGGGCTGGGAGGCAGCCCAAAATCACCTAACCTAATAATCACCATCATTCCTATGATTCCACAGGAATGAAGATCAGTCTAGATGAAAATGGATACAAATGGACAGGTTACCTCTGAATAAAGCACCAATGAACCTATGGCTGGAATACCATCCCTGCCCCTCAGCATCTTCACCACTGTACTAAAGACACTTCTGGCTTCTGTTTTTAATCCCCCCTTCTAAACAGCCTGTAATTCTGCCCTTTCTAAAACAATGACCCAACAGCTGGTGCCTTCCTTCTTTCTCTATCATCAACAAACAGTTTGTGAGGAGGGAGAGGGAAAAAACGAAATGTCTTCATTTTGCTCCTCTCTGGCTTCCCTTGCTGGCTAAGCATCTGTCCCACAGCTGTTGCACAGCACTCAGAGAGCAATGAACAACTTTAAAGTACAGATGTCTTCCAGTTTTCTGATTTTCAGCAAAATTGTTAGGGTTTGGCCTCATAATGCCTAAAATGTTTCCTGAAGTTTTCCGTTTTGTTTCTGATAAATTCCAAACTGGTCACATTGTATCCACACAGGCGAGCAAACAAATGCATGTATTTCTCTTAGCCATCTAAAAGGAAGGGGGCAAGGGTAAGTTAGTTCTCCAGAGTCCCTTTACAGCAAGCGGAAAGAGACGTTTATTTTCTGATGGAAATATGTCATGCCTACTTTAGGCTGTCAGTTTGTGATCATTAATACCAGAGCTGAACACAATTGGACAGAAGCAATATAAAGCATATCTTGAACATTTCTTTTAACATAAGTTGAATGTTTTTGTTAAATGAGCAGAGCACAGAGTATTGAGTCCACAATGGCATGAGGGTTTCAAGCTGCCTATAGAATCATCAAAGATGCCCAGCCTGGCATAGAGCTGAGCACTGACAGTGGATGGTATCTGACTAGGCATAAACTTCCTCATACAAAGTTAATGTTGCAACTCTTTGTAAATTGAGATAAATTAGTAGTTGCAATTGTACAACCAATACCTACATTATGTAGCTACAGATTATATCCTCCAATATTAACAGTAATATAAATCCAGACTCACTATGCTGTGAATATACTCACTATAAAGCTTCAGATCTACCAGTAGAATGGATGAATGACTCTCCCTTCACCACATTTTGAGGAACTCTAGAGGTTAAAATGCATTAGCCATCCGACTTTTAGATAGCTGAGATGAATTTGACCTCACCAGACATCCAGGAGGATTCAGTCCAGCTGAGCTTATAGAATCTCTTCACTTATGGATATAACTTAATGGCCACTTGAGGTCTGCATAGGAAGACTTAAATATTATGCTGTAGTTCAATGACAAGTTGTTTGTGCCATGGAGGACATCAGATCACCAAACCCCCAACAGTTTGCTTTGAAACCCATGTTGCTGTAACAGACACAACTTGAATTATGAATATCTATTTATAACTGACTCATGAGACCTAAGGAAAAAGTATAAAATTTGTTCAAGAAAATCAATGTGCTTGTTGAGAGAAAAGAGGTCGTGTGGACTGTGATGGTTTTCAACAGCTGTAACATCACTCGTGGACATGCAGAGCAGAGCTGCTGCAATTTATGTAAAGTACCCCCAGTCTGTACAGCACTAAAAAGTGTGTTCTCCTGAGCTTATTCCTAAAAAGGGACAGAAATTAATTTACTGGAGCTAAGTAACTTGAGACAAAATATTGTCAATCCTGTTGGCTTGTTTTCAAAAAGAAGGGAACCTCATCAATTGTGTGTTCCTGAGTCCTACTGAAACAATTAAAATGGAATGCTTTAAGATTTTTTAAAATTATTGAGTCCAACTGGAGGCAAGATATTTCTTTAAAGTAATCTGTAAATTTGATGTGTGTATGCAGTGTAGTTACAAAGTTGAACCTGCACATGGAAAGAGCAAATTGAAATTAATTATTATTATTATTAAAGACAGCCTTCAGAAGTGAGAAACTCGACAATCTGCTTTTTCCTAAGCGAAAGTAAAAAAGTAACTAAAATCAGCAAGTCATTAAATTGGGTTGCAAAATTATTTCAGTATTATCAGTCTAAAGGATTAGTAATGTAAGGATGTCTGAGTGTGAATGTTTTGGGGATTGCGATTTTCAACTTGCTGGTATTTCTTTAAATGTAGCCAAGGCAGGAGAGTGGCAGACAACTGTTGTTTTTAAACTTGATAATCCTGCAAGAGTATCTAGATCACTTACCCACAGGCATTTTTCAGCAAATGTTCAATTAACAACTTGACAGCCATCCACTGACTTTAAAACTATCTGATCTTTTCACAATCGATACCTCGCGTCTGTGTAATTTATACCACTGTGATGCAGTTAGATGTTTAGCACATTTGCTGTTCTGACGCCTTTCTAAACAAAGAAAAAAAGGTCCCGTGGTTACCAAGAGGGACACTATCCCAGGGCAGCGTTGCAGAGGAAACTACGGGGCAGATACATCAGCTGGGAAAGGTAAAACAAAGGCCAAGCTGCTACGCTATCCAAGGACCTTCCCTCAGGTCCGAGTCAGTTGGGACAAAAGAAGTTTTTGTTAGCAAACAAACCCAGGACGTTTTGTACCAGAAATGAAAGGCCCTTTCAGCTAGCTGGAAGGTGTGAGAAAAAGATACCTGGGAGGCTGTGTTTCTGAGGCTTCTGCCAGGTCCTTGTACAGCTCCAGCTGTGGGAAGAGTTTTCTTTGCTGGGGTCACTAAGAGGAGGTGCACCGGGTCTTGGCTGACGGATCCCCAGCCATGACAGCTGCTTTCTAGAGACAAGAGCAAAACCGACAACATCTGGCTTTGGAGTTATTCACCTTTAAAAAATCTACTTCCGTAGCCTTGAAAGGTTTCACAAAGTCAGCAATTCCTTAGCCAAAAACGATTACAGTCCCCCATCGTATCACAGAAATAAGTGAATTTCTAAACTCAGATGTATCCTGAACTTCCTATATGCAGCTTACCTCTCCTTATTAGATGGTCTGAATAGATGGAAGAGTAATCAAATGGACATTTTCCATTCCCTGTGGGTTTGGGGGAAAATATTCCAAACCTCCTTTACTGATGTAAGACACTTGGGAGAAAATAACACAGTGAGGAATAGAACTGAAAGACAAAAACAGCAAAAAACAGAAGCGTGTAGGAATGAAGTGGGGCACCCAGAAACATTTTCGTATTGTATGATTAAATAGAAGAGATGAAATTAAAAACATGTTAATTTGCCATGATTACCTCATACTCTCCTGTTGTTAATGCTGTCTAATTCCCTTTGCAAAATCAGCAGTTTAACTGAAAGCACACTCTTCACTTGTATTTGATTTTGCAGTCTCCCACTCCACTAATGAAAATGTAATGTTCACATGAATATTTTATTATCATAAAGTGACCGTTTTGTTCTGTGTCCATGAGCACTCAACAGACCACACATGACATCTTTTTTTGTGTGTGTGTGTGTGTGTGTGTGTGTGTGTGTGGAAATTACTTGATACTAATTATTGTAGTAACTTATTATTTAGACATACAAATTGCCCCCAAGCATGGCAGTGCTTGCTATTACAAGGATCTTGGAGATAACCACTCCTCTTTGTCCTGCCCCACCATCCAGCCATCCAGAGTCTGCAACAGTGTCTGTGGTGTTCTTGCCATCAAGCCCATCGTCTGGGAGAAGGTTTTATTCAACCTCTGGTGTAGGCACAAGAAACTACAAAAATTTCTAGTGTCATAGTTTCGGGCTTGTTTTGTTCGGGTGCTTAATCTTTCTGAAATTAATAGCTGGTTCTAAACTGCATAGCTGAGAAAATATGGAAAAAAAAAAAAGAAAAAGATATTCCACCTCTTCCTTCAGCACACGTGCTGCCTTTTGTGCTTTCTTCATGCATCTGAGCACACCAGAATTTGTCAGGTTGGCACTTTTCAGTTCTTCTTTAAATCCTGAGCATGCCTGCAGTGTCCATCAGTTAGGCAACTGGCAGGCTGAAGCTTCTCCTTGTCAGCCATACCGTTTATGGGGCTGCAGAATCGCCTTTCCCATTTGACTCCCCACGTCGGCAATCTTCCTCAATTCATTGTATACATACAATATATACATTAAACAAAACAGAAGGAGGCCCACCATTAATTACTCATCCACACAATGTCTAACACAATGGGAGCCTGGGGCTCCGCTGAGTTTCCCAGAGCTGTCTAAATAATGCAGATAGATGATAACACTCCTTGAAAGCAGCCAGTCCATTCCGAGGGCAAGCCTTCCTCATTTTATTCACATAAAACTTCCACTGAAGGGGTACACTGAAAGAAGCAGGCAAGGATGTAGTGAATATATTTCTGCAAATGTCTCTTTATCTCCCTGGCGCTCGTGTGTGCACAAATTAAGCCAGCAAATGCTTTGCATGAGTAAGAATTGCATCGATAGCATATTCCTAACAGTAAGGGTAAGGGGACAATTCAGAATCACAATAACTCATAGTTTTATGCTCTTTATTTTGCACCATCAAATAAGTAGGCAGAACAAGAAAAGACATACAAAAAAGAGAGAAGGCTGTTTTTTTTTCCCTTTTAGTAGTAATAAACCTGGGGCTATTTATAAGGTGTATATATCATAGAAATCCAATAAAACAGGACTGGGAGTAAACATGAGATCATCTAGACTATCACACCGCCCTGAGTCAGGACAACTGTACTAGTGTCATTCCCGATAAATATTTGCGTAGCTTAAAATGCTCCAGTGATGGGGACTCTATAAAAATCCCTTGACAATCTACCCCAGGACTCCATTACCCCTGGTGCTAGGAAAATTATCCTGGTGTTAAGATAAATGACTGAGGAAGTCAGGCTCCCTTCTGAAGTTAAAAGCAAAACAACAACAACAAAAAGAGGAAAAAAAGAGTACCTAAAGGAGATGCAAAGGCCATCTGAAACAAAGACAAATAGCCAAATGAATTGTAGGGTATAGGGGAAAGCTGAATGCCTGGGATTGTTTTGCTGGGGAACAGCCTCCCAAAGCTGTAGGAAACAAACAGACAGAGGCCAGAGTAACCTGACTTGGGAAGGAAGCAAATGAGCAGACTTTCAAACAGAAGCTACCTGAAAAGAAAGAATTTGAAAAAAAGCAGACCAGAAACCAAACCAAACCGAACAAAACAAAAACTGTTCTGCCAGAGTCCCATCATGCTTGAGTGAATTTTCTGTAAATATTGCATGAAAGGAATAGTGAGTTCTATCATTAGGCTCTTCTTGAACAGAAATAACCTGAAAGACCCTAGATCCCGGCTATCCCTGCAGCTCTGCAGAGTACATAGAAAACCTCTTGGGAAAAAAAAGTAAAAAAAAAAAAAAAAAGGAAAAGAAAAAGAAAAAAAAAGGGCATTGTTTCCAACGAGTCTTAGATATGTGCATGTTCTTCTCCTGTGCAAGAGTGGTAGAGGATTTAACTACTGTTTGCAAATATTTGCTCCTATTGCTTCACGAACCTTCTTCCTAAAACAAGATCGGTGATATTCTATCAAGCTTTTTTTCTTTAAAATAATAATACTAATAATAAACCAGCATTGTTTAGCCTCCAGGTAGCTCCAGAAGGCTGCGTTCCCCCCTCCCGGAGCATCTCTCCCCCACCCGCGGGGTGCCCGCAGTCCCGCAGTCCCGCCGCAGCCAGCGGGGGGCAGCACGCACCCGCGACGGGCCCCGGGTCCCCCCCCGGTCCCGGGACACCCCCGGGAGCCCCCCGGGAGCCGCTGGTGATGCCGTGGGTGCTCCCTGAGCGGCATTTTTTGGGTGCACCTGTCGCGGGAAGAAGAACGGTCTCCTGGCTCGCTGCTTGCTCCGAAACACGGCTGCTCCAAACTTTCCTCTGGCAAGGCGAGCGCTGAGATGGGAGCGATCTGTGCACGGGGAAACACCCAAGGAGGCACTTGTCGAAAAGTAATAAGCTGGAAATAAGGCATGCCCCGGATTCCCCTCCGTTTTCTTTATCCCCTCCCACGCTGGAATGGACAAGCAAACATTCCCGTTGTTTCAGTGTGTGTTTAATGCAATTAACACAAGTCTCGGAGTTACTGAGTATGCACAGAGTTGCATAATTGTAAGCCCGATTTATTTAACCTGGAATTGTCTGGAAATCTGCTGGCACAATATTCTCTCAGAAAAGCAATCCCTACTCAAGAAAGAACCATTTTCAGACCCTACAGCTGCTGACTCTCTCCGCTTCACTTGCAAAGCCACCCGTAACCGTTTTCATAGGAAAAAGAAACAAGGAAAAAAAAAAAAATTGGCAGCCCCAACCTCAGGGGGTGGATCCCTCTGAGCTGCTCTTGCTACAGAGGCGTAACACACGCCGGTAGCTGATGCTAGTGAATGCGTAGTATCAACAAACAGATTTATAAAACTGCCCGGAGAGATGGCCCGTCCTCCCGGCCAAATAACACAGGCTTCACAACCGGGTAGTAGCTCGGTCATGGTACATTAGCCCTCAAAGGAGCTGAGAAAGGTTAGGGAGAGAGAAAGACGTGGATGGGAGTTCATGTCCTCTCACGGTAAGGTTATGAAATGTATAACCAGAATGACACTGTATCAGAAGTACGCAAACAAATGTACAAGGGAATAAACTGACTTCACCTGTTTATGTAGAAGTTCAAGGACATCAAAATATAAATCACTCTATTTTGTTGGAACAGATAACTGTACTCCTGATAGCACAAGAAAGTGTTGCTGACGTACATAATCTTTCTCCACACTTTTCCCATGGCTTGACTACCATCAGCTTTGTGATCCTGGCAACAGGTAGAAGGCAAGAGCCAAGCCAAACATCGAGCACATCCCTTTCAACTCTTGCTCCTTATCCTCAAATGGAAAGATGTTTCAAAATGAGATTTAGACTAAGAACAAACAAAAACGAAGCACGGGACAAATTCTGAAATTCAACCAACTCCTGCATCCTGCCTCTCAGAAGGTTTTGAGTAACCTGGCTGTGATCTGGAGCAATATTTAAATATACCTACATATTCATAGCGCCTGGTGCTCTGAAAAAAAATGGATCCTGCATGTGCTGGGCTTGTAGAATCAAGCTTCTGCACGTACCTAAAAACAGCTGCGTGTCCCTAGAAGTAATACTTTTATCTGACCAGGTGCAGGCAACATTTAACTACTGTTCCAGCAAACAGCCTTCCCAAGCACAATTCACTCACAGCTTGCGAAGTTCATTGCCTGCAAATCACAGAGTTGCTGGCCACTGTTCACCATCTGCCCATATAGTTTAGTAACCAAAACATAGAGTCAAAATACATTTATAAATAAATGATCACCTGTGTTCTTTTGACGTATAAGGACCCCAGATACTCAAGGAGTGGAAGCATGAAATCAGTAGGGCTCCGTGCTGGCAAAACTGTATTTGGTATCTCTAAAGACAGCTTCATAAGCAAGGTTGGTGTAGTCCTTTCTTGGCTTGTCCGTGCCAGTTGAGGGTGGAAGGAGGAACATGTTTCGACTGACATAACTGTGAGCAAATGCCCCTAACACAGATAGTCCATTTTGATAAGTCTGACCATTACCTAACACAGCTTATTTTGCTTGGAGGACAAAAAAAGAGAGAGCTGGAACACGGTATGCTGGCAAAAGCACAGTTTAGCAGGCATGAAAGTTGTTAATATGAGCACTATTTTGTTGGTCTACTTCATATATTGGCAAAGCATTCCCAGAAGAGACTTCAAGCTAGAAGATAAATGTGTTGAAACAGAGATGGGGCAGGGTGATATGACAGAAGAAAAGGAATGGGAGAGGTAAAACAAGATTGTTTTTTCTTTCATCATGATGGAATTATTCTTTGGAGATGATTTAAGCAATCATCCTCTGGCAAATCTATTGCAGTTACTGAAGATGCTGCTGTCCCTATTTGCCACCCTGTGTTCTTCCTGAGGTGGCTCAGTGGAACAAGAGAACAAGTGCTATGCTTCAGCCACCCAAATTCATAGCCTGCCTCATTGAAAGCCCACAGAAATTAAAGCTAGTATGCCACACGACACATGGAAATGGCTGATGCATAAGATATGCCAGCCTGTAGGAACAGTGAACTGTGGCAGAGAGATGGGATGGAGCAGTGGTGCCTGTCCATTTGTTTCAATTAAATGCCCCCGTAATTACACTGAAATGACTGGGAAAATTTTCCAGAAGGGGGTATAGTTTTGAAAAACAAATCAGAGGAGTTCAAAGCAAACTCTGAATGAGGTAGATCACCTATGTAAACTAGGGTCAGTCATTCTAGAGGGTCGGTCATGCAACAATAGTTGTGATTTTGTTGTTGTTGTTGTTGTTGTTTTTACCTGAAGTTTATGCACACCTGAGAACCACTTCCTGTGTTTTGTAACAGTTATACATGAAAAACAAAACAAAAACAAACAAAATGTTATTTTAGGGAAAAAAAAGAAAAAGAAAAAGCTTGTTATGCATCAGCCACTGCTAAAATTAAATGATACAGATACTCTTTATATCAATGTCAATATATAAATCAATCCTGATTGCTAGTCTATCTCAATGCCTGTCATACAAATTGTTTGCTTAGTTCTGCTGTTAGTCAGTACATCAAAACGTTTATTGAACGTATCGTAATGACTTACATATATGAAAATACCATTTAGACAAATGAATATTCATCTTCTTTAGCATGTCAGATGTAAGAATGCGTGCGTAAGGTCACCAAGTGTATTTCATAAACGTCTGGAAAAATCTTTCCAAATTTGCAAGGGGTTTCCAGACAAATGACTCCTGACTGCGTTTACGGGCCCAGCTCGCTCGGAGCGGCAAGAAATTGCTCACCTAACGCCCCTGAAGCCTGCAGCTGACAGCCTGGCGGTAGCACAGCCACTGCGCCTGATTTTCCATGGGAAACCTTCCGCGCTGAGGTCCGCCGTGCCATCGCAACGCGTCATCTAAAATTCACAATTCCCTGCCTCTTCCACGCATTTTCCAGACGCGGGAGCCGTCGCCCGTTGCCAGGACAGCGAGCAGGGTCAGCACGCCTTGCTTTCGGCTGGGGCGCGGGGAGCTGGTGAGGACCTTGCCCAGGGTGACCCGCTGCATCAGCAGCGCACAGCGGGCACCCTGGGGAGAGAGGTCAAGGCCTCGCCCCCCCCACACACCTCCTGCCTTTCTCCCCTTGCTTCCCCTTCCCCCCCAAAAAATAAAACACAACCCAAACCCCGCCAGCTCCCAGCCAAGCCTCTCCATGGCAGCCTCCCAGCACTAGGCACCACCGCGGTGGTCTCCCCCTGCCTCTCCCCCTCCTTCCCTCAGCTGCTCATTGCCAAAGGAGGCTGCGGGCAGCTTTCTTCTCCCCCCTACCCCCATTTTATCCCCTTTTATTTATTTTTTTTTAAATTTGCGCGACCCCAGCCTCACTTTTCTCCCCTCTCTCCGTGCGTGTACAAGAGGCAGGGGCACCCCCACCTAGGGAAAGGCGTGAGCCCCGCGGCGTTAAAACCCATTTTATTGCATTTATTATTGCATTTATCGCATATATATATATATAAATATATATATATATATATATATATATATATATATGCAGTCCCCGCTCCGGTCGGCGTTTCCCCACCTCACGCAGATAACGGGGCGGAGGAGGGAAGGAGAGAAAAAGGAGGGGGGGGCGGGGGCGTGAGGTGGGCGCCGCTCTGCGTGCGTGCGTGGGGAGGGCTGACGCACACACACACGCGTGTGAGTGAGTGTGAGTGTGTGTGGAGGCAGGAGGAGGGGCGGCGGGCACACGCACACGCCCGGAAGCTCGGCTCCGGGGGCGCCGCCACCTGCCGGCAGCCCCCCCACAGCCCGCTGCGGCTTCAGGGCTGCGGAGGGGCGAGCCCGCGGCCACCGCGCCCCTCACGCCCCGCCAACGGTCGCAACGGTCCCCGAGGCGGGCACGCTCCGGGGGCGGGGCGGGGCCGGGCCGGGTCCCGCCGCCGCCGCGGGCGGCGCCTGAGGGGAGCCGGGGGCCGTGGGCGGGAAGGGGCCCGCCGGCGGGGGCGGGGGGAGGCGAGGCTGCCGGCGGCCAATGGCGGCGCGCCGCCTCTCCGCTCGGCGCCCGCCCCGCCGCGCTATTGGTGGCGGCGGCTGTCGCTCGCGCGGCGCGGCGGCCAATGCGGGGCGGCGGCGGCGGCGGCGGGGTGCCGCCTCCGCCGCGGTGTGTGAGCGCCTCGGTAACTGGGCGGTCACGTGTTGTTTTGCTCTTTAGTTGGGGCACTCGGTGCGCGATGCGTTACTCACTGCCACGCTCCCGCCGGCGCAGGCAGCACCAGCAGCAGCAGCAGCAGCGGCACGGCGCGCTGGGAAGCGCTCGCAGCGCCGGCACCAGCAGCAGCAGCAGGAGCAGCGCTGCCGGCAGCTCAGCCGGAGCAGCAGAAGCAGGAGCAGCAGCAGCAGCAGGAGCCGCCGCCGCTGCTGCCTCCTCCTCCTCCTCCTCCTCGTAGCGCGGTGTCCCCGCGGAGGGCGCCCGTCCCGGCCCGGCGCAGGCAGGCAGCCGCCTCGGGGCCGGGGATGGCGAGCCCCGCCGTGCTGGGTCCGCCGGGCTCGCCGCCCGGCCCCAACCTGAACAACAACAACAACAACAACCAGGGCGTGAGGAAGTGCGGCTACCTGCGCAAGCAGAAGCACGGCCACAAGCGCTTCTTCGTGCTGCGGGGGCCGGGCGGCGGGGAGGAGGCGGGGGGCGCCCGGCTGGAGTACTACGAGAGCGAGAAGAAATGGAGGAACAAGTCCGGGGCGCCCAAGCGGGTGATCGCCCTGGACTCGTGCCTCAACATCAACAAGCGCGCCGACGCCAAGCACAAGTACCTCATCGCCCTCTACACCAAGGACGAGTACTTCGCCGTGGCGGCCGAGAACGAGCAGGAGCAGGAGGGCTGGTACCGGGCGCTCACCGACCTGCTCAACGAGGGCAAGGCGGCCGGGCAGGGCTCGCCGCGCCGCCACCTCCCGTCGCCCTTCGCCGCCTCCTGCAGCGCCGCCGCCGCCGCCTCGTCGCTGGCGGCCGCCGGCGAGGAGCTCAACTACGGGCTGGTGACGCCGGCCGCCGCCGCCTACCGGGAGGTCTGGCAGGTGACGCTGAAGCCCAAGGGCTTGGGGCAGAGCAAGAACCTGACGGGCGTGCACCGGCTGTGCCTGTCGGCCCGCACCATCGGCTTCGTGCGGCTCAACTGCGAGCTGCCGTCGGTCACGCTGCAGCTGATGAACATCCGCCGCTGCGGCCACTCGGACAGCTTCTTCTTCATCGAGGTGGGGCGCTCGGCCGCCACCGGGCCCGGCGAGCTGTGGATGCAGGCGGACGACTCGGTGGTGGCGCAGAACATCCACGAGACCATCCTGGAGGCCATGAAGGCGCTCAAGGAGCTGTCCGAGTTCCGGCCCCGCAGCAAGAGCCAGTCCTCCTCCTCCTCCTCCTCCGGCGGGGCGGGCGGCGGCGGCGGCTGCGCCCCGTCCTCGGCCACCCACCCCATCACGGTGCCCGGCCGCCGGCACCACCACCACCACCACCACCACCACCTGGTCAACCTGCCCCCCAGCCAGACCGGGCTGCTGCGCCGCTCCCGCACCGACAGCCTGGCCGCCGGCCCCAAGTGCACGCCCTGCCGGGTGCGGACAGCCAGCGAGGGCGACGGCTG
Source organism: Aythya ferina (assembly GCF_964211825.1). Lineage (NCBI taxonomy): Eukaryota > Metazoa > Chordata > Aves > Anseriformes > Anatidae > Aythya > Aythya ferina. The sequence goes on from NC_140296.1 coordinate 62,173,538, forward strand.
CCGGGTGGGCTCCGCCGCCGGCAGCCCCATGAGCCCCGGCCCCGTGCGGACCCCGCTCAGCCGCTCGCACACGCTGAGCGGCGGCGGTGCTGCAGGGGGAGCGGGAGCAGCCCGGCCGGCAGCTGGGAAGCTGCTGCCGGTGCTGGGCGGCGGCGGGCTGCAGGGCAGCCGCTCCATGTCCATGCCCGCCTCGCACTCGCCGCCCTCGGCCACCAGCCCGCTCAGCCTGTCGTCCAGCAGCGGGCTGGGCTCCGAGCCGCCGCACCCGCACCACCCGCAGCGCCCGTCCAGCGGCAGCGCCTCGGTCTCCGGCTCGCCCAGCGACGCCGGCTTCATGTCCTTCGACGAGTACGGCTCCAGCCCCGGCGGCGACCTGCGGCCCTTCTCCTCCTCCTCCACCGCCAGCAACCGCAGCAACACGCCCGAGTCGGTGGCCGACACCCCCCCGGCAAGGGACCCCGCTGCCGGCGGCGGTGGCACCGACCTCTACGGCTACATGGCGATGGAGAGACCCCCCAGCGGCCGCCTCTGCTACCGGCCCTGCCCCGACCCGGCGGCCGACCGGGGCCACCGCAAGCGGACATACTCGCTGACCACCCCGTGCCGGCAGAGGCCCCCCCCGCCGCAGCTCTCCTCCGCCTCCCTGGACGAGTACACGCTGATGCGCGCCTCCTTCGCCGGCAGCGCCGGCCGCCTCTTCCCCTCCTTCCCTGCCGCCGCCTCCCCCAAAGTGACCTACACCCCTTACCCCGAGGACTACGGGGACATCGAGATCGGCTCGCACCGCAGCTCCGGCAGCAGCAGCACCAACCTGGGGCCACCGGCAGGGGGGGGAGGAGGAGGAGGAGGAGGAGGCGGTGGGGGGGATGATGATGGCTACATGCCCATGACCCCCGGAGTGGCAGCAGCCCTCGGGCGGGGGAGCCGGGGAGGCGATGACTACATGCCCATGAGCCCCACCAGCGTGTCCGCCCCCAAGCAGATCCTACAGCCCCGGCCCGGGGTGGGCGGCGGGTCCCCCGGGAATGGGAGCAGCTACAAGACCAGCTCGCCTGGGGAGAGCTCCCCTGATGACAGCGGCTACATGAGGATGTGGTGTGGCTCCAAGCTGTCCGTGGAGAGCTCGGACGGGAGGCTGAGCAACGGCGACTACATCAATATGTCCCCTCGGGACCCCCACCATGGGCCCCAGGCTCCCTCCCTCACCCCCCCGGACTTCTTCTTCGCCCCTGCGGGGCATGGGGCTGGTGAGCCCCCCAAGCCCGGCTGCTATTCCTACAGCTCCTTACCCCGCTCCTACAAGAGTCAGGGCCTGGCTAAGGACAGCGACCAGTACGTCTTCATGAACTCCCCGGGGAGGATGATCCCGGAGGAGGCGGTGTGCGGCACGGGTCCCTCCCCGGCTGTCCCCTTCGCCCCCTCCAGCCACACGGTGCCTTCGCCCCTGCGGCACAGCCGGACCGAGAGCTTCCTGAGCCAGCGGTGCCAGCGGGCGGTCCGGCCCAGCCGCCTCTCTTTGGAGACCTTGCGGACGATGCTGCCCAGCATGAACGAGCACCCCCTGCCTCCTGAGCCCAAGAGCCCCGGGGAATACATAAACATCGACTTCGGGGATGCCGCTGTCTATTCTCCCCCCTCGCTGCCCGCCGACAGCCCAGCCTCCTCCCTGGGCTCGGGCACGGGGCAGAGGCGCTCCCCCCTCTCCGACTACATGAACATTGACTTCGGGTCGCAGTCGCCCTCCCAGTCGGGCACGGTCTCGGTGGGCTCCTTGGAAGCGCTCTCACCAGGCTCTTCCTCCAGCACCAGCCAGCCTGACGGGCGCTACCTGAAAGCGGCTGTGGGGGTGACTTGTTTGTCCAGCCCGTCCGACGGCGGGGATTACACCGAGATGACCTTTGGCATGGCCACCACCCCGCCCCAACCCATCGTTCAGAAGCCAGAAAGTGCCCGGGTCACCAGCCCCACGGCTGGGGTGAAGAGGCTCACCCTCTCCGGGGTGGAGGCTTTCATTCTTGCCAGCCCGCCCCCAGACCCCAACCGCGGGGCCAAGGTCATTCGGGCCGACCCCCAGGGGCGCAGGAGGCACAGCTCGGAAACTTTCTCCTCCACCACCACTGTGACCCCCGTGTCCCCCTCCTTTGCACACAACCCCAAAAGGCACAACTCGGCCTCGGTGGAGAACGTGTCCCTCAGGAAAAGCGAAGGCCTGGAGGAGGAGCAGGGCAGCAGCCCCATGTGCCGGGAGACCTCGGCCGGCTTCCAGAACGGCCTCAACTACATCGCCATCGACGTGGTGGACGGGACCCTGGCAAACTGTGACAAAGCCAGGTCGAAAGCCAGGCACGTCCTGAAAGGAGGTATCAATGGAGTGGAGACGAGCGCCTATGCCAGCATAGACTTTCTGTCTCACAACCTGAAAGAAGCAAGTGCTGTGAAAGGTGAGTAGCTACGCTTGACGGTGCCTGCCACGTGTGTGGCTTTGCTTAAACGTGTTTGTTCCTCATGGGTGGACCCTGTTTTGTCGCGGAGAGCACTCCCCTGCCTCCTGCCTTCAAAATCCCTTTTCCCAAACCCATCCCGTAATCAGCGGTCCTGGAGGAACTGGCTTTCTCTTTGTATGAGGGAAAAGTTTAATTGGGGGGTATTGCTTCACGTGTAAGTTCTGCTGTGCTGTTACGAGTGTGTACTTCTGGGTACCCCAATAGAAGCTGATGTTTACGCTGTTACCATGGTTGGGTTATACTTAAGAGTTTTCTTATGTAAGGTTTTCAGCAAGCGTTTGGAAATTGTGACCAAAATAGTTTCTGTTAATGCAGCTTCCACATACCATTTAAAAATGTAAAACGATTGAGTTAAAAACCAGAATTGTTGCAGTGAGACCATCAGATTACAGAAAAAGAAATCCTTGGCACTCTAGCTGGGAAGGTCAGTCGCAACAAAACGAGGAGGGTTATTTTAATATCTTGATTTGGAAATCTCTTATCTCTTGCAAAAGTTTAACAGTAAATCATGGTGAGCATGGAATGTGATTTTTTTTTTTCTTAAAAAAAAAAAAAAAGCTTTTCCATAAGACGCCGTACGCCTGAGCTGTTCCATGTCGCGTTGCACATTTTGCTCCGAGGCCGACCCTAGGGTGGTGGCGTGCAGTCGGGGCCCCGCTGGGAATCACCGGCTGGGTGGCGGGCTTGGGAGTGGGTTGAAAAAACGCTGGCTGCTCGAAGACAAAAGCAAGCCTAAGAAACCCGAAACGGGGGGCCGAGGGAGAATTTCTGTTTTAATTATGTAGCTGTTCCTTTGTTGAGGTGCTGGTTTTCCTGCTTTTTGCTTTTTTTTTTTTTTTTCCTTTAGGAAAGAACAAAGAGCAACCCCCCCCCCCCCTCAAATAGCAACCCGCCTCCTCTTAACAAGCGAGAATTCGTACACAAGTGAGCGCTAGTTGGGGAGGGCCCAGAGCAGCCAATCTGTCAAGGATTAAAAGTTAATGATGAGGCACCGTAGGGATCCTCTTTGCTGTTGCATTTATGCAAGACATGGTACTTTAAACCTGTATGCATATAGAGCTGTAATAGATGTTTATGGGTCCAGCGGGGTGAAATGACATACCGTGCAGAAGCAGTTGCTTGGAGGTAAATAGGTATTGCTTCTGCATTCACAGTGCTGACAGAGGTCGTCAATCATACTCGGAAACTGACAGCTTGTAGAGCTACACTTGCGGTTTTTTTTTCCTTCTGTTTTCTAACTAGCTAGCTGATTTTGAAGAAGAAAATATTTTCTCTTTTGATAGGAAGTACAGGAAGATGGAAAAGATGAGAGATCCACCGTTGGCAGAGCGAGCTTTGAACCTAATTAAGACGAGAGGATTGTTGAATGAAATGGCAAAGTTTTAAAGGATGAACGCTTACTCTGAATGACTCGAAGGGTTGGGTGCAGAGTGTTCCTTGTCAGTTGCTTTTATTTTTTGCTGGAGACGTTTTCGGGATTCGTGTGTCTTGACCTAAAGCGGTGTGGATGCTGCAATTATTGGTGGCGTTGCCATCTAAAAGGCCAGCTTTGGGACCGCAGCCCAGGACACTGGCAAACAACTGTGCACGTTTCTTTGAAAAAAAAAACAAAACAGAACTGATTTTTCACAGAAACAAGGGGTTTGTCTTGAGCCACCTATGGCTACAACTGCAAGCCAGGGGGTGCTGGGAAGGAGAGATTTCCACAACAGTCTCCAAACTGCTGACCCCAAGGCAGAGGGGGAGCAGGGGGAGGGGAGCGGGAGCCAGTGACAGAGAAAACCTGGCGTGGATGGCGGCGTTTCCATCACCCAGGCGGAAAGCAGGAGTAGAGCAGCCGATCAGCCAGATAAGCTGGGGGAATTGACTGCTGTCCTTCTGACAAAGTAAACAAAAGGGTAATGCAATAAACACAGCCACGTTAATTTGGTACACGGTGTACAGAGGAGAGGGTTTAATTGTATATTTATCCACGGGTGGTTATAGACTTACTTTAATATGTAATCTGCATGTGTATTTATTTCCCCCGTTTCCTTTAAGCTTATAAATGTCGACCGCATCCAGAAGCGTTCTGGGTAAACTCGTCGAGGTTTAATCTCCACGTAGGAGGCAAAGCTCTCCTTCCCATCCTTCTGTTTCCCTGAAAAATGTGTCCGCCTACTGCGCATCGGTGCAGTCTCGCTCTGCTCGGGGATTGCTGTAGCCAATATCAGGCCAGGGCGGTAAGAAAAAACTTGCACAAGCATCCCTCAGCAGCGTTCTGGGTTATATGTCAAACGCAGGGTTTCATGCCAGTTGTGTTTGTGGCAGACTGACTGGGAGAGTCATAGCATGGGAAAGTAGGAATATATCACAGAGAATCTTAGGAGTGTATGTAGGATCGACTTGTGCAAATTTCTGAGTTTCTCTTTTGTTTTTTGTTAGGATTACACACTGAAGTTTGTTTACAGAGCTGCTTCTGCCACTGTTAAAAAGATGACTTAGTGTTGTGCCAGTGTATTTAAATATCAAAAGTTGTGGCTTGGGAGTTTACTAAGACTTTCATATTCTGCAGAGAAATACATAGACAATTTAAAGAAAACTGTATTTGTGCATAAGGAAGAGTAAACTTATTTTAACACAGAAGTAATTCTGGTAGATTTGAGAGAATCTGATTTAGTAAAGTAATGGTTTGTACAAGAGATTGCTTATATTGTATATAGTCAGCATTGTTTACTTAGCTCTTTGCACTTTTTTCAGATGTTGTTTTTGAATATGTTATCAAAGGGGGAAGCCTTACTTCTTCAAAACTAAAGAGGGTGTTTTCTAGGGAGTTTTTTTAAAACAATGGAGGATCCGTATATGTTTAGTAGTTGGAATAGGGGAACATCTCAGATACAGGATATATGAACAATCTCGTTGTAATTCAAAGTAAAATACATTTAAAAAAAAAAAAAAAAAAAAAAGAAAAATCGATTTGAATGCTTCCTAAAGGTCTGTAGCAATCAACATGTTTTCATGTGGATAAGTATTTGAATGGGAATTATCTGTACCATTTGGAGGTGGTTGGTTTTCATGTGTAGCTTGTCTCCTCGGCCAGTACCTGACCTCTGTTGTAGCAGTGCTGCGCTTCTGGGATTCTCTCCTGTCATGACAAGAGCAAGCTCCTGCCACCACAATAGCAGTGAAAACAGAAAAATGAAAAGTTTGCTTGAAATTATCAGCTCATTTAGATTTACTGTACTCTGAAAGTGTGCAAATGCTTAAGAATCTGGGAAAACGCTTGCCTTTGTCCAACATGTAAATAAAATAATACTGTTACTGGTCAGTTAAAACTCTTGTTACATGCTGATAATTAGCTAGCCTTTGTTCTTAAATGATGATTGCTTTTTTTGCTTTAAAAAAGTATGAACTGTGTATGGTTTTCGTTATTTATAGAGACGTTTACGGTTATTTTCACATATAGTGTAAATTATTTATTCCACTGTATTTATGACAGATCACACCCAACGATGAGCTGAGTTTTTGTGGTGGATCTTAGCTCCATTGAAGTCAAGTGGGAACTTTGTCTCGATTTCGGTGCGGTCAAGATTTTACCCTTTGTGTGTAATCCTGGAATTCCTAAGTGAAATTCCCATTAAATTCAGTGGGTGTGTAATAGGGAATTTTGCTTGAGTGAAAACACCATACTTGGGTGTGTTATCTTCAATTGTGTTTTCTATTAACAAAATGCTCTGTAACTTTTAAATGCTTCTAGTAGTTGGTCTGATTTTCCAAAACTGAACAGATACTATGTATAATGATGCAAAAAAACAGAGGGTGGTTTCCTCCTGTGTTAGTTTCCTTTGTCTTGATTTATTTAAAGTAGTCATCAGCTGTAATGCATCTACTTAAGATCGTAATAAGGTGATTTTTGATAATAATGAACCTCCCCCTTGTCAATTAGCTCTTACTTTTGTGAGGGTTTTATGATTGCGCCTAAACAATAAAAAGCCTATCTTAAGAAATCTCTTCCTGTGTCTTTCTAATGGCATTTCAGATTATTTAATACATAACCCTTGTTTCCTTTTTCTTTTTAGATTACTTTGCACAATGAATTATTAAGATCTTTTCCCTTCTACTGTGCCAAATGCCATAAAGTTTTGGTTCTCAGGGCGGCATGAGAATGTTTAATTGTCTCGTTTCCAAAACTTGCATTCATTTCTAAATGACTCCTTAAAAGAATTGAAAGAACTATATGCTGTGTTAGAAATCTGTACATGTTTTAAAATCTTCTTTGAATAAAGTAGTTGTAAGTGTAGTATTTTCTCTTACTGACAACTTCCTTGAGAACATTGTAATTAACACCCAAAAGAACTGAACTACTCTTAATAGCTTACGTAGTTGGATTTCACCTCTTGAACTAAGAATTAAAAGTCTCAGGTTGTCTCTTGCTGCCTCTATGAATGCACTTCTTGTCTCTAAAATTGCATTTTACAGGTGACCACACCAAAATGGTTAGGTCTGAACCAAGCAGAGCCATTCATTGAACAAAATGTAAACTGAGTTTATCTGAGATGAAATGAAGCCTTTGATATTTTAAATGATGTTGATTATACGGACGTCAGCTTTTTACAAGCAGACAGAATATTAAAACTTGTAACACGTTTTAGACTTCTATTTTGCTTTATACTCTAAATTATGTTTAGCTATACTGTTCATATAAAGAATGTCATGGTTGCTTTGAGTCGTTTAAGATAAATTGTTATAGACAGAGTTGAATGGTGGGTTTGTTCTAAAATGAACCGGTACAGTCATTGCTCAAGGCAGAGGAAATGCTTAGGTTGATGATTGCTTCTGATTACTTGATTTCTTTCAAGATAGCTACAGAGACTAACGTTCACTTGTGAGTAAAATGGATGAAGGAATGTTTGAACAGAGGGAGCATTAGGACATGTTTTATATGGTGGTGTTTGGTTCTTTTTCTGTTTTGTTTTTGTAATAAGGGGAGAATAACATGGGTTTTTTTACACTTAGTTTACTATTAGTTTTAAATAGTGTTAATTATACTGGGATGCTGAAGTGGTTTAAAAGTTTAAACACAGCAAGCATCCACAGAAAATTGTGCTATCCTCAGTGTATGTAGTGTAACTTTCCTCCCTATTCATCAGGTCAGTGGCAGCATAGATACATTCAGGTACTTTCTGGTTATATCAGATTTTCTTTAAAGCACCGAGAAAGCATCAATCATATGTTTCTTTTTGAAGTACTGAACATATAAATAAATGGCTGTATCTTTTTTTTTCCCCAGTTTGTTGAGGTGTTGTATGAACTACAGTGGTTGTCCACTTGTTCTCTTTGTGTCTAGGTGTCAAAGTGCGTGTAGTAACAGTATAACGTGAGCAGCCTATTTGATGAACTGGGATGTGCGATTCTTTGGGTTTCACAACTCTGTTGTTTTGTTGTTGCTTAGAGTGTTTGCTTAGAAGTGAGCTGTGTGCGCATGGAAATCAGTAGCATCCATTCACTTTTAAAAGATGGTGCACTGACCCCATAGTTCAGTCGTGTTTTGCTTGTGTGCGCATTGTCTGGTACGCAGTTATTTTTAAAGTTTTTGTGTGTATGTATGTGGGGGGTCAAGAGTGGCAGCCTTGAAGAGCCAAGTTCAGCTGAGTAGTTCCTTGCTGCCAACTGCTGAAAAGACTGTTTTTCCTCCTGGAGCCTGTCCAAAGGGCAACTTTTGTTGTTTTTTTTTGCTTTCACACTGGTATTTGTCTCTGCTGCCTGACCGTGTGCATCTCCCAGTAGTGCTCTAGGCGCTTGCTACAATCAGCAGGAGTAAACAGAGCCACCAAGGCTCCTCCCACCTACTTTAAATTCCTACTAGAAAGCAGCATGAATTTTCCCCTCAGCTTGACTGCATCTCTGTCAGCTCTGGAAGAAACCTGGATGACTGGTATAGGTGCTACGTGCAGTTTGCACACTCATGTACTCAGGATGAGTCCCTTAGTCGCAGGGCTGTATTTGTATTTGGGGCTTAGGCATTGTTAGCATGACTGAAAACTTGGAAAAAGCAACATAAGGATTACTTGCACCTTTATGGGGGATAACTTAAAAAATGCACTTCATTGAGCATAGGGTGCTAATAGAATAACCTCTGAGGCTCACTTGAGGAGAGCAGTGGTGTGTCTTCTCCCCTGTGCTGGACACGAAGCAGTAATGCTCCTGAAGTCATTACTGTGACTCCTCCGGTAAGTGCGTCTGCCTCTGCCTGGAGAAGTGCTGCTGCCTGGCCCCTGCAATGCGAAATGGACCACCAGCACCAGTCAAAGCAAAACCAGCAGAATTTAGAATAAATAGCTTGGTCTAATCGTGAGGAATCCAGTTGGAAATCAATTTAAAAAGACCAAAGACAATGCTCCAACTTGTTATCTATCCATTTTTTCTTATTTTCAAACTTCCTATTTTTTTCAAAACAAATTATCACTTTTTTATCAGCAATGGCAGCCCAAAATTCTGTATAGGTGTATTGAAAATACTAAAAAACAAACAAACAAAAAAAAACCCACAGTTTTTGCACACAGTGAAGGATGTGAAGAAGCACATCAGAAGCTGAAAGCAGAGGAGTAATTTCTAAAATATGTGTTTCTGGTACTAGGTTTGTTTGTTCCCTGTCAAATCCAGATTTGTGTGTCTCAGTTGATGTAAAAAATAGTTTAGAGTGCATTATTTCAGTAAACCAATCAAAAAATAGTCAAGAAAAAAAAACAAATAACAAGCCCCAGACCGAAGCCCCCACCTCTGATCGTACAGTCCACGTTGCGGAAGAGCAACGTAATAGCCCGATTCCATAGATTAGGAATGATTCAGTGTTTTGTTTACATTTTGTCAATCTCTTCAGCATCCTAGAGGAGAACACTTCCTTCCTGGCAGATGGCAGCCCCAGGGCCATGCACCTGCCACGACAGGCGCCGCGCTAGTAATCTACCCCGGCATCGCTGCTGACAAAAGGCTAATGATGGGAGGCTGTCTGCCTGACAGCCTAAACAAAACAGGATCGCGTTTGTCCTTCATCCAGGGTCTGGAAGATCTGAGGAAGGACGGTCAGGACGGTCTACGCGAGAATTACCGTGGAATTTAATTTGGGCTTCTTCGGAAGCGCTTGCGGTGGGTGAGAGGCGCTTCTGAGATAATTGCGTTGCAGAAAGTGAAGGGTGCCTCAAAGAAGGGATTTTCCATTACTCCACCGGAGTGACATCCAATTTCCTACCTCCTAGCTCTGTGTGGATGGCAGGAGCACGTGCGTGATTTACCTATCAGCCATCCCCAGGGGAGTCTGAAGTGCTGGCGGGGGGCTCGGTCCCGTGCTGCCTGGTGGGACCGAAGCTGCGTTAAAAAGGACATCTCTATCTGTACGTGGATGGAGTGCTTGGTGGTTGCATAACGTGTTCATTCTCCAGACATCTGATTTGTAGTATTCCAGGTTTTTATTACGTCACTAGGCCAGGGGGGTCTTAATTTGTCTTTCGTAATTTTTTCTTCTGCGTTCCTGTTCGTTTGCTTCTCTTGTTTGAAATGTGTCTGGGTGACGTTCCTAGCGGATGCTACCCAAGGCGAGGGTGTCTTTGAAGTAGGCCAGGATGTTCTTTGCTAAATTTAAAAACTACCCAAATATTACCCAGAGTTTGTAGAGTATTAAGCGGGATTACATGACGCACGGATTAGACATTGTTGAGCAGCTTGTTTTTGTTTGAAGGGGTCAGAAATGGAGGCACTGGGGCTTTAGTGTAATGCCAAACTGGTGAACTTGCTGGAACCAGCAACAGCCGAAGTTTCTCAGAACCAGCAGGACACAGCAGCAAGTCTTCCGAGCTTCTCCAAGTGATGCTCTAAAAGCAAGTGTGCTGTGATGATGAGTGCAAGGTATGAAACTCACTGTTCAGTTTGGTCTCGACTTCAAAGCTGATTCTCAGACAACTTGAAGTAGATGAAGAATAATGCTGTAAGTGAGATTGAGGTAGGGGACTTTGCTGCTCTGAAGTCAAAGACAAATCAATACATCTTTCCAGTAGCAGTGGGAGAATCGTGTCAATGAAATTAGGGCTAGGCAGTTGTAGTTTTGCCTGTGAGCCTCTGTCCTCTCTGTCAGTATATGATTTTAGAAACAGGTGTTTATGATGGTCCTTTTTGTCCAGTTTAACCTTTCATTAAATTGGGTAACATTTCCAAATTCTCATTCTGTACATGAGTTTGATAGACTTTTCTTTTGGATCCAGGCTTTTGCTCACCACAAGTTACAAGATGATTGAGCAAGACATTCCTATGAACGTTTTTTTTAGATAGGCTTAGCTCTTCCATGGGAAGCAGGCTACAGAAGGCTACTTGAAGAGTAGCTCTAGGACAAGAAAACAGTAATGAAGTGGACTTCGTCTACCTTCAGGGAGGTAACTGGCACTATAGCAAGTTTTTCTCAGTGACTGATAGTGCTATGTTTTAGTGTTATTTGAAAGAAATAAGATGAGATTGACATGGGGATGCAAATCTGTTTCCCGTTTAGTTAGTACCAAACTCTTTCACATCACCAAGCCGACTGCTTCAACTACTGTGCTCTCTCCAGTGCTTGAATTACTGAGAGGGTGCAATGAGATTTTCTTTGGTTTTCTTTTTACCAGTTTCTCTGATACTGACTTTCTTTCCAAAACTCCAGTGATAGTTTTTGGTTTATTTTAAGCAGACCAAATCACCAATGATGTGTCTAAACAAAATTTTCCCTGATACCATAAAAAGACTTCTTTGCAAGGGGGTTATGAGGTTTGGATCTGGAAGGTAGAGATAAAATTCAACTGTAAAGTAGTTGTACTCAATTGTGTTGTAGTATCATTGGCTTTTACAACATAAACATTTGGAAATGTTTGTAGGAGGCTGGACTTGCATCTTTTACAACAGGTTTCAGTCCTGAGCAATTATTGCTGCCAAAATTAATGGAGTATTAACTATTATAGTACAATAATGTTGTCTGTTTAGCATAAGAAGAAAAGTTATGCTCCTAAAATAGCAATGTTGTACAAAAAGTATTGATAAAATCTGATAAATATTTAAGTTTGTGAATTTTGAAAAGTCACTTTATATTATTATTTACAGCTAATGAGTCTTTACTATAAAACTGTGAACACTTATATTGAGACAGAATCAAACCTGTTAAACAATTCAAGAGAACATAATTCATTTGATGCTGGTCACAGAATTAGTGCTTGTGACTTTAACAATATTTACAGAGCAGTGGGTATGCAGGGAGGGGTATTAGGAATAAACATACATGATCCTTCCTGAGGCACATAATAATTCAGGGAGTTGTCTATAAACTTAAAATGGGAGTACTTACCATTTTATTGCAGCAGCTCCTCTCAAACAGATATCAGACAGATCCTTGTGTGCACAAAGGTGCTGCTGCTTTCTTTTGGAGATCTACAAAAATATATCATTGTGCTGCTGTGTTTAAATCTTTAAATGTCAAATGAAAATCCTACCAAGGTAAACTTTTAACAATAGGTGGTGTATTCTAAGTAAATAGTAGATTGTGTGGGTTCTAAGTAAACAAATTGGTAGTAATCGATTGTTAAATGTTAGCCAATAGGATTATTTCCAAATATAAATCAACCTGTGTATTTCAGTACAGTAAGTGATTTTTACACCAGGTCCTCTTTATTTTTTTTCATATTAGTACGGACGTTTTAAGTGACAGTAAACTAAAAGCTGTGGGAGAACTGATAACATTAGAAAACAAACTTGTTTGTTTGTTTGTTTTTAAACAAATAAATGCCAGACCATGGTGGTAGTGAAACAGCTGTGTGTTTTGATGTTTTGTTTTTGTTACTGATCTTTAGTAGAACTAGAATTTGGCCCTGAAGAAATAAATTGATGGACTGTTATTCTTAATAGCTGTATACTGGCCTATGCTAGGAAGTGTAAACAACAGCCTTAGATCTTGCAGCTTGAATGAGCCTGGTTAAACTGGTGTGCTTTAATGCAGAGGGAGCTGCCCTGTGCTGTGAACGAGCTGTGTAAGATGTTTAGATAGAATGCTGCTGTTTGATGTAGGGATCACAGAAGGTCACTTCCAGAGTGGTCTGCAAGTGAAACTGTTCCCCAAGTCTGCTGCATCTGTCAAGAACATGGCAAGTTTTGACTTGCCTTACTGGCCACATGGATGCTCTCTATATTAAAAGAAAATAGTATAACATCATACTATGCACACTCCTTGATAAATGTCTTTCTTTTGTGCTCATAAATTGGCTTGTGTAGGTTTACAAGGTGATAACACTTCAACCATAATACTTTAAAAACACTCTCAGAGTTATTTACATGACACTTTTTGTCTTTAGACTCAGCCTTGTATTCTGCTTATTTGTACTTTGCCAACAGATATACTTACGCTGTGTTTTTTTTGTTTTTGTTTTTGTTTTTGTTTTTACTAATAATGTCCTTACAATTATAGTGTAGCTTTCTCTGTTTCCTTAAATTAAACATAAGTGGGACTTTAAGACCTGTACGTAGGACTCGGACTCCCAGCAGATAGGAGGCATGGGACTGAGTATGAGTAGATGGAGAAAGGCTGGTCCTTCAACTGTTCTCTACTTGCTGAGTTTAGAAAGGAAAATAGTAAGCTCTTTTGAGGATTCGTGTGTAGGAGACAGGTTTAGACTCCCCATCCCAAGTGGAACAAAGTATATGCATATTGTCGTGCAGTATCTTAACTCAAGATGCGAGCATTAAGAAACATTTCCTTGTTTAGGATTTCATGCTAGTCTATTTTGGATCCCATCCCCTTTATCAAGCACTGATTTTTTGTTTGCCTTTCTGAGGTGTTTTTCCCAGGCACTTTGTAGAGGGCTACCTGAACAGCCAACTGTTCTTCTTTCCACTTGGTAGGCAAACTCCTAGGGAGCTCTGCTGAGGGTGGCAGAGCAGTAGGCAAATAAATCCTTTATGAAAATTGTTAAATTCTTTGCAATCCTTTATTATTACTTTTTTAACCACGTGAAACCATTGCTTCACTGAATGCTCAAGTGTTTTTATGATGAAGTGGCTTTATCTTACTCAAATTAGTGTAGCTGTAGGTGTGTGTACCTGAGTAAGGTCTTCATTTTGCTTCTGTAATCTGAGAAACAGCTCACATTTTGACATGTGTCAAAAAGATATTTACTCGTTATTTGCATCATATACGAGCAAAGCTAATTCTTACCAGGAAGCAGGAAATACAGCATATTTGATACATGGAGAACTGTTGTCTCATAGGTTTCTCCCAAAGAAACTGCACAGTGCTAAAAAGAATTACATTCGGTAATTGTCAGTTAATCCAGGAGCAGGAAACACATGTCCAAATTATGTGATTTAGTTGAGGAAAAACACTGGAAATACACGGTACCCAGAACAGTACGGGATATAGCACAGTGGGCTATGACTGCAACTCAGAATGAATGGCATTGCCACGTGTCTTTTTCGTCTGAATTCCTGTTTCTTCATTTGATGAGCTATTACTGGATTTTTTCTTGTGTATTTGGAGTGTATGTATTTGTCCTGAAGTATATGGTGGTGCCTATTTTTAACCGTCTCTTCTGCTTCTGTAATGAGGTAACTTCTGATCTTATTTTGACAGAGGTTTCCAAGATCTTTCATAGCAGCTATCAGATATTAATGGGGAAGCTTGCAACCATTTATTTCCTTTCTCCTGAGTTGTCGTAGGACCCTTTTAATACCATTTGTAGCCACATAGTATCTTTCTGGAATCACAGTAATTAACTACATCAATTAAATCTTTTCAATGTACTTTAATTCCAAATAGCTGCTGGAAATAAGGACCTTCAACACAGTATAAGCTACCAGCTCTGAAGTAGTCTGTGGACTGCAATTGCTAAAGCTCCGGTGTCGAGGAACCGCTCATTTACAGGCAGTTCATGTTGGGTTTGTTTTATGTGTGTTTTATGGAGATGTTTTTCTCACCTAAGTGGTTTTGTCCAAGTCTTGTATCTGCTGTTTGGGAAAGTGTGTTTTTGTGGTCTCTCATCTCAAATATCAACTGAATCTGGCTTTTTTACTTAGAGACTTTTTTGATGCCTGTTGGGGAGGCTGAGGCACTGAACTGGAAAACACTGGCAGAGCTATTGTGCCTTTTATTAGTGCCTCACGTTATTCAGTTTGTTTTTCCTGCTTGCAAGCAGACATCTTGTGACTGCTGTGGAAGAGTTTGTTTGATTGTTTGGCATGGGCTGGGTAGGATATTTGCAAGGCAAGGGGGACATATTCCAGAGGCAATTAAGCCATATTTTCCTAACAAGTTTTGTGGGGTTTAGATGTGCTGGGCTCTTGTTTTGGTCAGATGGACAAAAGAGTATAATTAATAGGCAGAAATATCTTTTTCTGAGGCCACAGGATGACCACAGGACTTCATGTTCTTCATGACGGTGGTAGTGAGGCACTGGAGCAGGTTGCCCAGAGAAGCTGTGGCTGCCCCATCCCTGGAGGTGCTCAAGGCCAGGCTGGATGGGGCTTTGGGCAACCTGGTCTGGTGGGAGGTGTCCCTGCCCATGGCAGGGGGTGGAACTGAGTGATCTTTAAGGTCCCTTCCAACCCAAACCTTTCCGTAGTTCTCTATTTCTGTGGTAAAATCTTAGGGGACCTTAGTACAGGTGTTCTGAACGAAGCTGCTCAGTTCCACCAGTGTTGTAAGTTTCCAGTGTGAGTGTCTCCAGTAGGTCCTAGTGTCAGTATCCTCTTTTAGGTTTCTATATATATGGTGCTTTCTTTCATCTAGCCATTGTTTTTTCACTGTATGTAGATCTAAGAGGATTTGGCCCCACCTGTAAACACCTCGTTTGTTCCTTATTAGGAGCATAATGAAACAGTCCTCTAAAGATGAGGATCTAACTTGCATAGATAGTCACTGGAAAGATATAGGTGCCTGTAAAGTATTGAAGAGGCAGGTCAAAGCCACTCTTCATGGCTGATACAGGCCTTTTGTGTTCCCTGACTATGGAGGGAGCCTGCATACTTAGCATAAATGGGACATCTAGTAGAGGGTTGCGATTTGGTGAGGTCAAACATGCTGTGTTAGGGGCTCTTTTAAACAAAATGACTTGAAAACAAGACTGGTATTTATATGTGTATCAACTGCTATAGCGAAGCATTCCTTCCTGGCCTGGCCTGTTCTCTCTGTGATAGTTTATGGTGTATTGTGCATGGTCAGTAAATGTGAAATTGAAAGGGATTTGCATATTCTCTAGCTATGCACCTGCTGCAATATTCACTGAACACTTTTCAGTGTATTTGCTGATCTCAATTACAATACATGAAATATGCAATGATTTCACCTCCTTAAAACTTGGAAGCAAACTTGTGCTTTAAAGCTGCAGGCATGTTAGGGAAAATACTTGTAATTTGCAAAGTATTTCTTCTGCAATTCCTTTTTTGTTTTTCAGAGTATTACTACAACATCTTAGTTTATATGAAGTCTCATGTACTGCACAGCATCCTAGCTGTAGTTCCTGAATGTGACATCCTGCAGTGTTCACAACACCTGCTTGAGATGTCCTAAACAGCTTCAGAAAGCTGGGATGGTGGCAGTAAATACGTGCAGGTCTTTTCGTACTGGAAATTCCCCCTGAAGTCTAGGGGAATTCTCTGCTAGACACTGGTGGGACTAGAGCCAAACTCTCAGGTGTCACGTCTGAAGTGACAAAGATGTTTGTTTTGTTTGTGTTTTTTTTTTTTTTTTTTTTAATCTGTTTGCTTTATTGGAAGAGTCCTAGCAATTTCAAAAAGATGCCAGTATCAGTTATATCAGATATATTGTTCTAAGTAGAAAGTATTTTTCAAAATGCTGTCTGAGGTAGTGGTGAACATTTCTAAGGAAATTAAGCATCAATGGTTGCTTATAAACATATTTACACAGCAACAAATCAGGTGAGCCATTAAACAAAAGAAGGCAAAGATGCATGTGTGAGAGCACCTGTGAGATGAGGAAAAAAACAGAACTCTTGAAGCAGTCAAGTACAGCTTTGTTTGTACAAATGTGTACTGAGAGCTTTTGTAATCACAAGAGAGTGCATCGTGCTCTGGAGTTAGCAATATTGGACATGATTGATACCAATTTTTTGTCTTCACTTTAAGTCCGTGAAGTTTGGAGAAGAGTGCTGTGAAAGCACACTGTGCTTTGAGGGCATAGTATTTCTTGTATTTAAACAAATGTTCTTTTCTTGAGGGAAGTAACGTTTTGTACTGCAGGTCTCACTGCAGAAAAACAGCCAAATACGTGCTGTTTTCTAAGCTGAGATTCATCACCTGTCTCATTCCTAGTTGTTCCTTAGGGCAGATGAAACTTGGCATTTTGCATTCACCTTCTTTAGCTACCCTTCTCCAAAGTGAAGCTTCTGCATCTGTTTGGTCTTGCTGAGCTAATGAACGTGCGCTTGCTTCACTTTACACCTGCAGGAAATTCCTAGGAAAGACTCAAGGTACATGCAGTAGAGCTGGGAACAATCTCATTTATTCAGTATAATCTGTGTTTTGGGGGTGAGAAAGGAAAATAGGAGTAAGAGGAGGATATTATTCTATATACTTGCTGCTATCGCGAGTTATTTTATGACCAGCTTCCAGTTTTTAAACTGGTGTTCTCAGAAGATAAATTGTAAACAAGAATTGCTTCTCTAAACAGTTTACTGAGCTCTTTGCCTCTGCTTGTGAACAGAGTAGCAGCTAGCCTCCAGGTGTGATACGTGGATGGCATTTATGATGCCCATGTGACAAACATACATCCTCTCCCTTCACCTTGTACCGTAATACTCACTTCCGTATGCAATACGATCCATATCAGCTTCAGAAGTAAATGCTAATTCATCTAGAGATTAACTTCAGAACAACACGTTGTAAAGGAAGTTACAGGTTCCCCTGTTTGTTTTAAACATTTGCTTTATAAATGAACATAAAAATGACTTATTTTTTTCTAGCATTTCTCAGAAATGCTGTTGATCCAAGGGAGAGCATACAAGTTTGTAAATAAGAAATCTAAAGGATGAAGGTATTGAAATCAACGGGGACTGGCACCCCACTTAATTTCTGACTTTAAGATAGTAACCACTCTCCCAGGTGTAGGTATTGGTTGCAAGCCTACGGTCCAAGGATGTTAATGAGAGCTTGGTTTGTTGCCTTTAACAAGGTAGCTAGGGCTACCTACCTTCTATAAACACTCTCCTGAAATACGATCATAGCCCCTATGTGTACTTGGGAAAAAGGTGAGATGCTTTGATCATTCTCTGTGGGGGTATTATGAAGTATTTGCTTAAATTGGATTGTTTTGGTTCTGGGCAGGATCTGTCTCCCAAATCCCATGTTAATGGTCAAAAATAAAAACAACAAAAAAACAGGTTTGCATCATCTGCCAACCCCCATCCTGCCTCCTGATACCCATCTGGGGGAAAACCCAGCCATGGGGGCAGAGAGGGAGTCCCTGAGCAGTGCAGTGGGTTCCCTGCTTGGTAGTTGTCTTCCTTAAGCTCAGGACTTGAGGGCTGTCAGGCAAGTTCCTCTGCCTTGTTTCAGGTGTAGGCACTGACATTTCTCAGTATATTAAATTGTGGCTGCTTTTTGTCAACGTAAATCTGAGACTGAGTTTATAAATTTTAATTTGGTGTTGTGTAGACTGTGCTTAACAGGTGCTGCAGTGGTAAGGAGTGTAGCTGAACACAGTAAGATGCACAGATTATAAAATAGCAACCATAATATTGTAATGCACAGAAATAGATCTTAAAAAGTTATTGACCAGCAATAAACTAAGCTTGTGCTTCAGACAGCCAGAAATCATTTTCCTGCAGAAATATTTCAGAGGCTTGAAAAATGTAAAGGCTCATTCACAGGAATATGTATTTCCCTCACGTCCGTGTTGTCGTGTCCCTGATAGCATATTGAATCTGGCCATCACTGGTGGCGGGCTGCCACAAGCAAAGTACTGAGATCTGTCACAAGTGAAGTTTACCTTTTCATTACATTTTGTTTGTGTCTTTTTCTCACAAATTTAGTCTTTTGAATTCTTTTCACAGTACTCCCAAGCACTTTTTACGAGAGTTTTCTTTTCAGTTCCTCTTTTATATGTTGATAGCACAAATATTTCATTACTAACAGGAGCAATACATTCAATAAAAAGCCATAATCACACATCTATTCAGATAATTTCCTGTGATTAGTAGAGAAATATATCGTGCCTTTGTGCATGTGCAGTGCCTAGCACTATAGGCTCCATTAATAGAGGTTTCTAAGCACAACATAAATACAAACCCCACAAAGTTTGCAGAATAAAAAAAAAGCCTTTAAAATAAGGAGACTTCGGATAATGGAAATATGTTACTTTTTTTATCCAAACTTCTGTATATAGGTGCTTGAATTATTGTTTAGGTGGAATTAGGTGGAAAAAGGTTCAGTGCTTAACCTGGTTTGTGCTACTGTATTAACAACTCTGGGCTACTAGAGACATACTCTTAAAAGAATAGGAGTAATATTATATACAATAAGATTAATAGCTGAATGGAATTATGTGGGTATTTAATGATTCTCAGTAATGATATTTCAGAAGATAAGAAATTGAGAAAGCAAACTTCCTACTTTTTTTTCAAAGCAGCATTCCCTAAAACAGTAGCTCATTCTTTTAGTTTGAAGGAAGGATTCTACGCTGGTTTCATGGGAAAAACAAACAAACTAAAAAAGCTCTTTAAACTCATAGACAAATGACCAAAAAAAAAAAAAAAAGGAAAAAAATACTTTTGCATAGACCTACTGGGAGAAGCATGGTTGAACACACAATAAGTTATAGGAGCTCTCTGTGTGTCAAATATTGAGAATCCATTAGGAAATCATGTAAAAAGAGAATACTACTTCTGCTCCACTTTTTTTTTTTTTTTTTTTTTCTAAAAAGCAGACAGTAAATGGGCAAAATAAAGTAGTGAGCTCAGCACTGGACATCTGTGGATACTTTTTTCTCTTCTCATAGGGAATTTCTTTTCCCATCCTCTCCCCCAGTCTGTGTACACTGTATAATTTATTTTCGATCAAAGCATTAGAATTTTTTTCATGTAACATGCAGCATAGGTTTTCTTCTCCTAAAAATCCTGAAGAAAGTGTTTGTCAGCCATGTAGAACTTTTCATCCCAGTTTTGCAGGACTGTATAGAAATTTTGGGGCACTGTTTTTGAGCCTTTCTGTTGTGTGCAGGAAACACCCATATGGGTGAATTGCAGTTCTACTTGTTTCATGTCTCAATATATGAAGTAAAGACACCATGGGATGGATGGTATATGGGACTCTTTAGTACATGGGAACTAAAACTCCAGGTTTATTGGAGCCATTAAATTAACATGTGGCAGGTTGTGAACAAACAAAAGGATATCATTCTTCTCACACCCTGTAGTTGACATGTGAAACTCCAGACTACAGGTACTGAAAGTTTCCATGAAGGGAGGCTAGGTGCAGGAGTTGTGTTGTATTGCCCATTTCAATTCATGGTTTTGGGGAGGTTGTTTCTATTTGCAAAGCAGGCAGTTGATTGTGAAAGCTGAAGAGAGCTTTGTCTTTTAAAACATGGCACTCTCAGGAAGATAAATGTCTTCCTCTAGGGTGGAGGAGTGTTCCAGTCTCCATACAGACTTCGTAAATCTGAAACCTCTTCATTCTAGGTGCCTAAGCCCTTTTGTCAATGATGAAGGAAGGGATCAATCTTTCAAAGAGTGCCTGGAAGAAGTATTTCTCTTCCCCTAGCCACAATGCTTAAGTGGCTAGAGCACTCACCCAGTACTGACCTGCATCCAGTACCTTTCTAGCTGAAAAAAAAGTCAATTATTTTCCCCAATGCCCTAGTCCCTAGCACATCTTAGCCATATATTCTTCGGTAGAGTGCTCTCATTCTTTCTTACTGAAGCTGTTTTCATGGAATAATTAGATATCTGTTCTAGTGGAAAGAGAGAGTGAACATGACTTCCCACAACTTACATGAGTCCTTATTCCTGTTCCCATGAATATTTAAATATTTAATATGAATAATTCTTCAATTTAATCACTGGAAAAGATTGCTTTTTCTCCCAAGCGAGAGAGGAGAGGCATGCTTTTCATCTCTTTGAGTGCACTCTACCATTGTACGTTTAGTCACATGTACGGAGGTAACCCAGTGGCTTAGAAGAAGCCATCAGTTTTTGGTACTGGCCATTGGTGTCCAAAATGTCAGTTAGGTTCTTGCTTATGGATCTAATCTGAAGTCCAATTATGCTTTCTTTTTCATTGTAACCTTCCTGAACTAAGTCTACCAATACTGATGGCATTTCAGTCATGGTTGTGTGAGAATATCAAGCTCTAGTTACAGGAGGTCTTCTTTCTTGTCATTGTTGCCCTTGCTAATGGCTATTGCTAAGTGTTAGAGGAGGGACACATATACCTTTGAATTGCAAGCAGAGCAAACTTTCAGCAGCTGTAAAGATGTGTAAGGTGATTTGGTCTGTGCTCCTGAGAGGAATACAAAGTTGTACACCTCACAGACTTGGAGATTTTTCATTACTGTTATTCATCTGAACCTTGTGTGAAATAGGGCAGATGAGTTGTTGCTTAGAAGTGCCTGTTTCTTTCCTTTGACTATCCAGAGTTTAGTCATCCTACCTCCTTATAGGGTGAGTGGGTCAGAGATGTAGAGGTACACGCTGGGGATGCTAGAAGTGTGCTGAGATGACTGTTACCTAATGTACGCTCAAAGGGGTAGACATGCAAATATACGTGGTTTTGTTGCGTCTCTGAAGATGGGGATGGCATGTAGTTCGCTGTATTAGTCACCAATCCCTTCCTCCCTCGCCCTTCATCACTTGTAAAGTGAGCACGTTGTTTTGCAAAGACTGTCTCTAATAAGAAACTTCCCGTCTCACTATATATGCAAAGAGGTGTTACTAGAATTTGCTCATTGCCATCAATCTTTCCCTGGGAAGAGCTGCTCTCTCTCATTGACATGACCAAAGGAGCTGTAAAAATTCAAGCCAACAGGCTAATTGAGGCTACATTTCCAGCGTTTTGTTTTTGCATCCACGATGCTAAAGGAATGATTTGATGGTTTGTAAGGTGGGAGGCAATTACAGTTGCATGGTAATGGCCATCAACCAAGAAGATGACTCCTTTTTCCATGATGGCTAAATCCTCTACTTGTGAACTGCAGAGTGGCTCTTTGGCTGCCCGCCATAGACTAATCTTTTCAGTAGCACATTTCCTATATAGTTGCCACATCTGCTTCTTTGTATGTGTTGCTGTCCCTCTTACAAACTCCCAGTGGAAGGCCAAAAGGACTAGACATCTTTTTTTCTTTTTTTTGCCTGCTAAGAGAAAGAAGCTTGATTTTTGCTTAATTTCATTTAACATTTTTAAACAGCCAACTTGCTATACAGCAAGAGAAGGGTAATTGGACAAATTTCAGATAGTACTATGTTGAGTTTTTTGTCTATTTTTTTTTTCCCTAATCATGGGATTAAATCACATCTATACAAACTTGTTTAATAGTGTACAGTGGCTGTAGCTCTGAAATTAAGAGGTATGATTGCTAATGTATTAAATTAATCCTGGAAAAATGAGCGTGTCTAGTTTCTTCATTTTAAATTTGAAGTGCCTATTTTTATTATAATTTATATGGGAAATGTGTTTCTGGACCAGCACTTTAGCTATAAATTCATTATAATGGCATTTGTAAGTTTAATCCTTTATTTTCCACATAATTGCATTTTAATGTTTTAGTTATTCATATTACAAAATCTATAAAAACCTTGACAAAATGATATGAAACACAAATTACATCAAATTCTGAAATCAACTAAGCGTAGCACCCATTGTCATCTGCACTTCAACTCTGGACTCATCTGCTAGTGAAAGATTGCAGGTAAAATATTTGCTATCCATGTAAATAGATGGCATCAAATACAGATGCCTTTGATTTTATTAGTACCTTTGGATAAAAGTTGACACTCAAAATAAATTAATTGTGGGGATTTGTCCGTAGATCAGATGAACATGTCAGCCTTTTGTGCGTATGCTAGGGGAAACAAACAGTATTCGCAACTGCTGACATGTAGCATCTTTTTCCAGGCAACCTAGTGTTCCGTTTCCCACCTTAGAAGATAATATTTCTCCATGTTTATCATAATGCAATTCAAAGTGTAATGATTTTTAACTATTTGACTGAAGAGAGAGGAGTACTACAAAGCTCATGTTAATAGAGATGACTGTGGCCACAGCATCCTTGCTTTACTACCTGAAAGAAATTCAGTAGTTTTCGTTATCAGTCATGAATAATCAGTACTGACCCAATACTCGCTCTTATAAATGCACAAAACAACAAAAGCATATCCAAATAACATCATGTACTGTTCCTTAGCGGACTTTTTTACCAAAAGGGGGTAGTTACTTGGGGCACCATGTCTCCAAATATGATCAACCATGACTTGTTTTAAAAAAAAGTACTTATAATGTGCCTTTTAATTTCATGGTTTAACTTGTTTTTCACATCAAATCTGGAGACATTTCACTTTGAATTGCTATTATTCTTGGACTTCGTAAATTGATAGAGCGTACTACTTCATGTTTTCCTGTGAAGTGCTGTTAAGGCAAATGTTTAAGCTCCAATGGAAATGTTTCCTTGTGACGATGGCCAAGCTCTGCTTTATTTGGTAGGAGCATTCTCACTGAATTCCCTGGAATTACTGGTGGAGACCCACAGCTAAACACAAGAGCTGTGTTATCTTTAGCAGGGTTACCTCTGTGCTTTTTATTAAGTATATTGCTCCTTAAGTTGCTTAATGAGAGTCACAGCTAGGTCAGGATTTGGCTCCTGCCATTTATTTTGCAGGTGGGATCCAGGTCCTTGGGCTGTGCTTGGCCCGAAGCCTGCAAACGTCCCCGTTGTTAACCTTGGGATTCAGTTATATCAATAGGATTGCTCTTCCAGGAAAAGTTAGTTAGCAGGATCAGAGCCTTAATTGATTTGGCAGGCAATGTGGGGAGGGGAGACAAAGGGACAAAGCCAGGGAGCCATTTGCCTGGAGTCAGGGCACAAGCCCGCAGCAGCGCTGGGGGCTCTCAGCCCCGTGCTTTATCCGCTCTGATGGTTGCCCTGCCACTTGAATAAATTGACTGATGATGAATAACCAGCACCGTGTTGTGCCACGAGCCACACGAGTAGCGGTTTCTGTCTTTTATGCTTGTTAGCAAAAGAGAATTATTTTTAGGGATTAAGAAAAATTTTGCTAATCGGTTACTAACTTTGAAAATTAATAAGAAGATGAGATCTTTAATCGATTAACCACTGTATTCTCTTCACAGTGTATTTAGCAAACCATTGAGCATTTGGTCACTTCCGAGCAATTTTTGTGTGTGTTTATTATCTGATTTATTCCCCAGGAAGCACTGGTGTAATCAGCTGACATGAGGTAGTTGTGGAAACCCAGCAGCTAGCGTGGAGGTTTTTCGTGACAAAACTCAAAACCAAGAGGGAACTTCAGCACTGAAACAGTGCTGCTCTTTGTATTGTGATTTGTGTGTACCCAGGGGGAATAAGATTATCAAATAATATATTCATGTCATTTGGGAGTTCTGCTTAGTCCTAGCGTAAAGGTGATGCGCACTGGTTTGGCTTGCGTGATAGATGACTTTAAGAGCAATGTTGACCTGGGACTTGAAATAAGTAGAATATATTAATGGCTGAAGTAAAATAAATCAATAATAGCAATAATGATAGTGATATTGATGTAAATATCCATGTAAAGCCCCGTGAACCAAGTTTGGGAGTGCTCTAACACAAACCACCCCACCTGCTCCAATTCAATTCTGTCTGGAAAGCACCTGTTGTACTGCAAGAGCAATTAAGAGCAATCACAGATTTACTCAGTAGCTAACGATCAATCCTTCCTGGTGGCCACCCTAAGCAGACATACTTCTCAAAACATTTTTGCCAGCTGTATTTGCATGTACAAAAGTCTCCTTCTCTGATTTCCCTATCTGAATAAATTATTTTTAAATTTATCTATTTAAAAAATAAAATAAAAATATTGGGCTTTAGCTATCGCTCTGATGCAATGGTAACCTAAACTTAGCTGTTCTGTTGGTTTCCACTTGGAGAAGGAAAGCCATTGCACAGAATCAGTGCATATCTTTAAATGTAGGCATACATGTAAGTGCTTAAAGGTTTGACCAGATAATCTTAGAGGTTTTTTCTAACCTAAATGATTCTGTGATGTGCATGCATCCTGCTTCCCCGAATAAAAGTCGGAACAAAGAGGATTGCTAGGCAACTCTTCCTCAAACAAGGGATCTCTGCTCCCTCCTGAGAGCCACCCATGCTGCCCTTGTTCTCCTTCATAGTCTCGCTGGAATAGATGAGGACTGCCAGGCCAGTTACTTTCTTTTGGTTCCCAACTCCAGATTCAAAGTTCACAAAACCCTCTAGGATATGGTTTCATTTTATGGGATCTTCAGTATCCGTAGCAGCTGTATTTACAGCTCACAACCAACAAAAATGACAAACTTTGCTGTTCTTCCAGGCTTTCCATGTCCTCTTTCCACATCAGCTTCCCTCCTACTCCCTCAGCTCCTATTTCATCCTATGTATCTGAGTACTACTTCTAATTCTGTCCCACTGGCAATTTTGGGGCTTCCTTAATTGTATCATAAGTCAATTCAGGTTATTAGTTTGGGGATGGGTAAAAAAAAAAAAAAAAAAAGCTCTTCTTCTGAAGTTTGAATGGCTAGAATTGACTTAGTGTCAGATCAGAAAAGTGGTACCAAATAAATGGCAGTGGTTGTGGGCAATGAGATAGTTTCTTTTTGGTCTTGGCAAGCTATTAATTCATCTCAGGCTGTGTCAGTAAACTAAATCCTAAGTAACATCCTAAGTAACTGATCATACAGCAGCTCCGATTGACTTCGACAGTACTTATTCCTTAAGTAAACCTTAGCTCTGAGCAATTCAATAGCAATTTAGTAATTCTCACATATGTGCCAAGATATGTCAACCTGTGTTTTTTGTATAGACTTGAAGAAAAGCCTTTGTATTGGCTTATTAGAAGCTTGTGTGGAGTGAAACTTGCACAGATAAGCACTTTGACATCCAGGGGTCATATATAATTCATAGTGGTCCCAAAGCAAATACTGTCTCTATACATACAGTCGAAATTGAAGTACTACAGCTTTTCTAGGTAACAATGTTAGTTCCCAGAGTGAAAATCCCAGAAGCTTCAGCTTCTGAAAAAAACTTTTGACATATGTCTTCAAGCTAGAGTTTTCGTCTAACTTGTAAACTTGGGTACAGCAACATACAACAACGAAATTGTTTTAAACAACAAGATAGACTAGATAACATTAATGGTACTTAGAGGAATGTAGTGTTGCAGCCTGGGATTGTATCGGGCTATACCACTTAGCACCTTTCAAAATGAGGTGTCAGTGTTTTTTCATATAAAATTTACAGTCTTGGTGTTTTGATCACTATTGTTTTTACATTGCTGCTTTATAAAAATCTTAGCAAACTGGAAAACTATCAATAAACAACAAATTGAGGAAATTTGATTTTTAATGACCATGTTAACGAATGACCTTAATGTTGTGAGTCAATCAATATGAAATCTATTTATGGCGGTGGCATATCTTATCCATTCATTCTCAGCAGTAAAAAAAGAGGGGAGTCAGCTGGGTTCTTTAAAATAGGATGGGTCACTTCATAATCAATTTCTATGTTACTGCGTAATTCACTTTCAATATTTAAAGCAGCCCTGTAGGCAGTAATCTGAAGAAGGTTCCATCCATTTGCCAACAAATTCATTTTCTTTTACTTACAGAATAATAGTAAATCAAACAACTAGATTAGGACAAGGGCCTTTCTTACTTTTTTGGAAGACTCTTTCCCTAAAGTTAAAACAGTCTCAAGAAACTCTTGTTTTTAATGTCTGGAACTGGACAGCTTTTGATAACAACCAGACAATTAAAAAAAAAAAAAACAACACATGAATTTGTACCTACTTTCTGCAACACCTTTTTCTTACAATTGAAACAAAACAGTGAGGGTCACAACTTGAACTGGGGGGATTTCATGGCGTGTTTTCTAGCCAGTACTGCCTCCTGTGTTTTGCTAGTTTGAGGAGCTGCAGCAGGGAAGTCTGGAACATGGCATGGGATTGGAAAGAGCTCCTTTTGTTGCCTCCATAATGCCTTACGATGTATGTAAATAGAAAAGCAGTTATTACGTACCCTTATTTTCCATGAAACCCCCTTCTGAATGATCTCTATATAGTATTTTGTGTTGTATTAATCATCAATATGATTTTTGTTGCAGCTGTTATTGACTCTCTTTCGTTTTTCTTTTCAGAGTGAAGGAGTTAGTTTTATCACCATGACCTCAAACAACAGAGTACAACATTCAAAGAAGCTGCTCAGCATACATGGTTTTTTGTTTCGTTTTGTTTTGTTGTTGTTGTTTGTTTTTTAACTGAAGCTGCTTAAGGTTTACTTTTTGTTGTTGTCATTGTTGGTCTGGACGCTTACTTAACTTTCGAACTGTTGTGGACTAAACCGTACAGCGGATCAGCGAGGAAGGGAAAGCAACCTGCCCAACTCACGTCCTGTCAATGGCATCTACACTATCGTTTTGCTGCTGTTTTGGCAGGAGTTGGAGATGTTCTTTAGGCAGTAGGAACTTTTCTGCCAGCCTCTTTAACTAATGGCCAATGCCTTCATTTCCTTTTTCTGCAAAGACAAACTGTGTTTATCCTTTGGCATATTAGGGGATTCTGTGGCACCTGCTGAAGCAGTCAGATCTGGTATTTACTGGCATAATTTCAAGCCTATCACAGTACTACCTACCTCAGTTCAAAGTAAAGCCGGATTTGCGGTGTTTGGTGTACGACAGGACCTCCTTTATCTCTATGCTGAGTCTCTCTCAAGAGCGGTCGCCAGCCTTACTGAACTTGTAACGCATACAGCTGCTGCCTGCTTCTCCACCGCCAGCTGCAGAGCTTGCTTCTCAGACGGAGCCTGGTGAGGGCACTGGAAAGTCTAAGACGGGATGAAACTCTGTGGATCGGACTTGGACGGAGGATTTAGAGTAGTTGAAAAATAAAAATGTGTAACTGAAGTGACATTGAGTTAAAAACATCAAACTGTATTGGGGGTATCTCTCTTTACCTTTGACAACTTGTTTAATCCTCTCTATGTAGGTGTTGATGTAGGTACTTCAGATTGCAAAAGCCTTTTCTCCTATCTACAAGCTCACTTTTGTCAGTTTAACCCTGTTCTTAGCTGCGTTTCTTGTAACCAAAAATCTACGTAGGCATGCTAGGAATGCAGGGCTGATAGTGGGTATCGGACAGGTTTGAGCGCTAATATTAACACAGTATTATTTTGCCATCTAGGAAGTCCTAATATTTGCCTTCTACCAGAAAAGCATCACTGCAGCTTACAGGCATTATTACAGGGAAAGAAGAAACATTACAGTCGCTTATCCAGAGTTATTTTCAAGACTACTTGTGCATCACGTTTCAAGCAGTCTGAAAATACAAGTGACTTGGCGGCTGTGGTCACACATGTCATACACAGCTGATGCTCCAGACTAGCAGAATGTCATGCCACCTTGTTTCTCCTTTGATAAATTTGTTGAAGAGTTCATATACGTTTTAATGGTACCTCCCCAGTGCCTGCTCTGATAGACATGTAAGTATTACTAAGTTATTTGAGTTATGTGAGACTTATTTTTCTGAAAATCATTGTGCTAGGTGGGACCTGTACATCACTATTAACAATGCATTATCATTTTGGATTTTTTTTTTTTCTGAGGAAGACGAGAGTCGATGTCTTACAAATGAATGACAGTGTGATCTTCCTGCTTACATGCTGAATTTTTAGAACTGAGGATTGTATTACAAGACAAAGATGAATGTAAACTAATTCCTTCCCTACCCCTTGAAACACGTTTATTTTTCAGTATAATTTTGGGGGTCTTAAATCACAGCAATGCATAGGTTAATACAATATTAGATCTAAAATCAATTTAAATATCTAATCTATCTGAGTTGTGTTTTTTTTCCAATAATAATAATACTATAAATGGTTCGAAAACATGCTAAAATGCTGCTTGTTCAATTCTGGAACTGAAAAAGCAAATACCGTTGTTGACATTTTCTGTCTGAACCTCCCTATAGCACTGAGCGTGGTACCTGCTGAATACAAAATTTTGAACTTCTATTTTGAAGGAGCCCTCTGTACTGATTAGGAACTCATGCCACTAAAATAAATGGCTAAAACGCATACAGCAACTTCAAAACAAAAACTTGACAATATAGTCAATTCTTCTCTATCCTGTATATTTCGCAAAGGCATATGCAATACTTACATTCTTAATTTAGTTTACAGAATGGAACCAAAATGTATAAATGTTATGTTTGCTAAAACTTCACAATGTATATTGGGTCTTTGTACATTTTGCCTGACTTACCTTAAATTTAAAATATTTTTTGCTATATAACCTTAACAGTTATTAAGCAGTGTTTTCTTTTTGGGTACGTATTGTTTCTGGATATCAAGATGTTAAATATATTTCTTGCTATTGTGATATGACAAGAGACTTAACTTATCTTGCTGTGTCTTCCAATGTACACGCTGTATATAAGGATAAATGTGATGCTGCTGGAGACCAGAATAAATGGAACTAGAGTAGTGTATTGTATTTAGTCTGTATTGATCATGGATGCTCTCCTTAATAGCCATATGCAATAAAATACATTATTTATGAAAGAAGTAAAGTATTTGTGTGCCTTTTTTTGCTAGGAGTGTTGTTTTTTTGTTGTTGTTGTTGGTGGTGGTGGTTTTTTTGGGGGGGGGCAGGGAGGCTGTTTATATAATATTTTTTCTCTTTTAAAGTGAAAAACACCTTCTCTGAGTAAATCTTACTGCTCTGCACATGCTTACTTACTTTTAACACATACAAAACTTGAAAATTCATGAAACCATTTTAATTTGTTTTTCTTAGTAATAAAGGAATCTGTGTTATAAAGGCAAAGTTTATATTTCTAATTCCAGTTTAGAAAGCTCTCATCCCAACAGATGACTAAGCGAGTCTCTCTGGCAGTTTATTTAGAGGGAACACGCTTGCCCTATACTTACCATATAGTCACACCGGTACAAGGTGAATAGGAGGAGCCCAATGCGCTGTGCAGGTATCTTCATCTGCTAGCTTGTGTTCTTTGGGGCACAGTCAGGGATGCCATGGGGTCACTGTAGCCAAATTTGCTCTTGGTCAGTAGGAGGGTTCCTTAACTTGCAATTCTTTTTCATTGTTCCTTGCATTCACGTAAATGCCCGGTGATGTGATGGTCATTGACTCATGACAAGGATTGTAGTGACAGTGGATGATGGTAGACTGATAAAAAGCCTGATCTCTCTTTCACAGCTGAGATCTCCTTCATTTAAACTGAGGAGTGTCTGAATGACACACCTTGTTGATCACACAGAGAAGACATCGTCTCGCAATGCACCATGTTTAAAGTGAGTTGAAATGAAATTCACTCAATGTTATATATAACATAATACATATGTAACATATATGGCAACATCTACCACTAAATGGGCTAGTGTTTTCATGGTTACCTTGCATTTGGGGCATAATTGGAGGACCATATTAATACAACCTTGTTTCAAAAGGACAAAAACCCTGGCTCGCTGTGGCAAGCTCAGGTTCTTTCTCTGTAAGTGGCTCGAATGGAAAGAGCAATGCTGTCTGTTGCTGCGGTAAAATCATCCTGTGGCTGCTGGAGTGTCCATATAAGTCACAGAATGCAGACATAAATCACTGATAATGTGTGTGCTGCCCAAGAGAGAACATTTAGTCCCTTGTTATCTGTCACGACTGCCTCAGCTGTAGGCTTAGCTAGAGAAGACAGAATGGGGGAACCTTGTGGATCTTACAGTACCTACACCCTTCAAGAGAAATAGCAATTGCTTAAGTCTACAACATAGCTCTGGAGAAACACAACTGCCCACAAGTGTCATCTTCTCTGCTGGACAGTACTATGAAAGGCATCACCATGCAACAGCCTTTAAATAACAAACTCTCATCAAGCAAGCTGCCTTCTTCAACATGTGTCCCTACTGTTCCACTTCTCCTGTTCATAGGAAAGAAGGAAAGGTTCAGGTATCAGCTGTATGAATTCTGTACTCATTTGTGATTATTGTGAGTGAGGAAATGCAGTTCAGCCTCTTGCTCTTTGAAGAGCCATTACTGAATAGCACAAAGTGAATAGACTTGGCCAAAGATGCAAACCTTCCTGCTCTCTTGGAGGAAAACAATCTACCAAACCTTTCAGTGTATTAGCACTTCTTCACTCATTCCCAGACAGCTTTCCATCTTGAGGAACCTCAGTTAGCTCTCGCACAGACATCAAGATACACTGAGAGCCACCTTTGCTCCTGACTTTTTCTGGGTGACAGGAGTCTCTGAAAGGGTATGCAAACAGAAGTTATGTTTAATGAATGGGTGACTGGCTTTCTAGGAGCCCTAAATATTTAACTTGATGATAGGCATTTCTTATTTAAGGGTACAATTTGTGACGTTTAGTTGGAACTGACTCCTGAAAACAGGCTTCTTTGAAGTATCCCAACAGCCTACCAAAATAACAGGGTTGGAAAGTATCACCATCCACTTCTGAAAATACAGATCCCTGTTGTTTTGTTGTTGTTGTTATTATGTGTTTATATATCAGACTAAACATATGTTTTATACTGTTTAAAACAGGGATGGGATAACTGGCCTGTGGGATGAATATGACACATAACATTGCTACATATGAGCCTCATATTTTTTTTCAAATCATTAGGCAACACTGTGTCACATGTTGAATGTGTGGCTTTCAAAAGTTTTTGAAATGTTTACTTGATCCTTGGTATTTCTTCACAGGTTATCTTCACATCTTCTTATCCCCCCTGCTGAAAGTGAGTAACACACATAATCACAAAATGCATCAGTAAGTGCTAAAGTGAATGTAGAAGGTATGTCTAGAAGATGATGAGCCCTACTGCCAAAATACTAGCTCTTACACAAGGTAGAAGAAATAAACATCAGGCTGTGTTTACATATTGTAAGTGGAGGAGGCAGAGGATGGAATTAGACACACCTTGAAACATCCATTAATGTGAATAACATTGGATCTAGATAAAGGAACAGGATTCTCCTACTTGTAATCATGCTCACTGCAGATGGACTGGTAAAACTCCCACATTTGACAGGAATTAACATTAAAATACTATACTGTGTCAACCTTTGAAATTTATGCTGCTGCTTCTAAAAGTAGTTTTCCTTCTCATTAAGAAGGGATCTTGTCTGAAAATGTGGGTGTATCCAACAGTACAGTTATTATTTCCCCATTCATTCATTAGCCTAAGTAAAACTTTATTATGGAGGTGAGTGTCCAGAACTACCACTTTAGACAACTCCAACATTAGAAATTTTTCCTTAAGCGATAAGGCCCAGATTTTACACTGACTTTCTTAAAATGAATGAATTACAGTGTACCCTTATTCAAGATACTAGATCAAATGATGAAACCTGTGTATAAAGGGATGAATTTGCTACATCTGAAACCATCATATTTTTGTGTGAAATGT
This sequence comes from Aythya ferina, assembly GCF_964211825.1. Classification (NCBI taxonomy): domain Eukaryota; kingdom Metazoa; phylum Chordata; class Aves; order Anseriformes; family Anatidae; genus Aythya; species Aythya ferina. Next base: position 62,205,703 of record NC_140296.1, read on the forward strand.
CTGACCTAAACCAGCAGAGTTACTATTAGTCTATTAGTCGTGTCCCAGTACTCCTAGTTCCTTTAAAAAATTTCCTCTCACCCAGGCATAATGCCATTTTGTACAAAACTTTACGCTAAATGGCTGTGGAAAGGTCTCCCAGGTGTTCCCTGTGAGGGCTTCACAGGTACAGTCTAAATAGGTAGTGCTACAACACATGATGATACTAGTTGGCAGAACAGTTACTACTGGAAAGAAGTAAAATAAAACCTGTAACATCAGTCTTTTACTGGCAATTGACCTGATTTAGAGACAGGTGTTGAAGAGAAAGGAACTGGTGAGGCTGGTTACTCTCCATACAAACTCAGATCATTTGCTCAAGAGTGCTCTTATCCAGCAGCAGATGAAACTCATCATGTAACATCATAATTTTATCCAAAACAAAACAGAAACAGAAACAACAACAACAAAAAACAGAGCAACGCTGTGATTGACTTCTCTCACAGTTGCAGGCAATATCTTTTTGTATCGGGAGATGCCAATATTTCCAGGAAGATGTACCTTCCTGCCTGTTACAGAAGACTGACAATTCCCATTTGCCAAGAGTACTGGGTTTACATGGCAAAGTTTTGGTAGCAGGGGGCTGCAGGGGTAGCCTCTGAAAAGAATCCAGAAGCTGCCCCCCGTCAGATATGAGCCAGTTTCAGCTGTCTCCAAAGGGATCGGTTGCTGGCTAGAGCTGAGTGAATAAGTTATGTTTATTGTGTCTCTGTGAGACCAGATTTAAGGAAGGGGGAAAAAAATTGATGCACAACAGCAGCTGGGGGAGAGGAGTGAGAAGCAGCCCTGCAGCCCCCAAGGTGAGTGCAGCAGGAGGGCAGCAGGTGCTCCAGGCAGGCAGCAGCAGTTCCCCTGTGGCCTGTGGAGAGGCCCCGGGTGGAGCAGGCTGTCCCCCTGCAGCCCATGGGTCCCACATGGAGCAGATCTCCACACTGCAGCCTGTGGAGGAGCCCCTGGTGGAGCAGGTGGATGTGGCCTGGAGGAGGCTGCGGCCCATGGAGAGCCCCCGCAGGAGCAGGCCCCGGGCCGGAGCTGCAGCCCGTGGAGAGGAGCCCATGCAGGAGCAGGGGGTCTGGGGGGAGCTGCCGCCCACCCGTGGGGGCCCCGTGCTGGAGCAGTTTGCTCCTGGGGGATGGATGGACCCCGTGGTATGGAGCCATGTGGGAGCAGTGCTTGAAGAGCTGCTGCCTATGGGCAGCCCCCGCAGGCTCAGTTTGGGAAGGACGGCATCCCGTGGGAGGGACCCCATGTGGAGCAGGGGCAGAGAGGGACCGTGAAGGAGTGGCAGAGACTGAGACAAAGTGTTAGGGACTGACCACAGCCCCCATTCCCCGTTCCCCCGTGCCACTCGGTGGAAGGAGGTAGGAGAGGATGGTGGGAGGAAAGTGTTTTAATAAATAAATAAATTAATTAATTAATTTTGTTTTGTTTCTCACTGCTCTAGCTTGTTAGTAATAGGTAATAAATTTTATTAATCTCCCTATGCTGAGTCTGTTTTGCCCGTGGCGATAATTGTTGAGTGATCTTCCTGTCCTTATCTCAACCTTTGAGCCCTTTTCATTGTATTTTCTCCCCCTTTTCCTTTGAGGAGGGGGGTGAGAGAGTGGCTGTGGTGGAGCCCAGCTGCCCAGCTGAGTAAAACTGCCACACCAAGGATGCTCTGGGGCAGAGCAGGGCTCCCCACGCTCCTCAGGCATAAGGGTTGGAGCTGGTCAGCATGACAAAGCAGCCTGTTCTCATTAAACCTTTCCGACAAGTGTTGTCATCCTGTAAAAGGACTGGAAAGTGTGAGATGGTATATTACGTCGTTACTTCAGCTGCATGATAAACCTACATGAACCTGTCATGGTTCAAATGAATGTGGATATACTTAAACAAACTATGGAGATAAAGGGAGGAAGGAATAAGTGATACAGCAACTGTACCACCATATTTACCATTTTACTTAATCTTACCCATGATAGCTGTGAGGTGTTTACCCCTTCCCTGTGGAGCAGTGATTACCTCAGATTACCTTGCACTTGCCATGGGATCAGAGTTTAAACACTAAGGCTGGGAAATAAATTTGCACTGAGCTCACCCGTAGTAGGATCACACGGGTCGCCTACAACATACCCAATACCCACCCATTGTCCTTTTAGTGCTGCCAATTTTCAGGCTAAATATTACAAGCTGTTGCACAAAGATAAACCCCGGGGCCATGGTCTGGGTGACCGCAGATTAGGAGTATGCCACCATTGCTTTCATGGTGATTTACTGTATGTGAAACTCTGACTCAGAGGTGAGAGGTTATTTATGTGTTTTTGATATATTTTTTTTAAAACCTGATGTCCTGTGAAGGCTTTTCTATGTTTGTCTTGCCCTTGAGCAGCACCTCAAGTAGTGTAATTGTAGTCAGTTATTTATCATGTCTATCAAGTTGTTCTATATAAGTATCTTGATTCTTAAGTGGTATACAAGAACTTTTCTTTTCTTTTTTTTTTTTTTTTGCTAGAATGCCAAACCCTACAATGACTGTCCATTTTCTCAAGGCTAAACTGCTTTTAAATGACTTTTTTTTTTGTTCCTGCTCAATGTGTCAATGCAAGCAGAGAGGAATTTCCAGGGCCAGTCTGTATCGTTAGCCAATGAATCAATAAAGCAATCCAATATTAATTTCAGATGCAGATAACTGAATGTTTCTCTAAGGATTTCAGAAGAGTAAAGGTTAAGATTTCATCTTATTTATCTGTAGAACAAATATTGAAGTGTTTCTACTTTGAGAGGAGTCTTTTCTTAGCAATAGACATGACAAAAGAGGAGTGTTTTTCTTCTCTGCCTTCAATGCAGTGTGATTAATACACCAGTGCTGGATTCTATATTATTTTTATCAAATAATGGCCCTACTATTTCAAAGGAAATACTTTTATAATATAAACATTTAATTACTTTATTGATTTTGTATTTCTGTGAAGGTAAGAAACCCCATGATTTCCCTGTTCTAAAGTAAGAAAGACAATGAGATTTCTAATTGACCAGCTGTAGTCCAATGCCTTCAAAACCAGAAAAACTGCAGTGCAAAGAAATTCAGGACACCATAATTTTCAGTTTGCAAACCTGCAGTCTTCTTGGTTACCAAGCACATTCCTTATGTGATGTACCTGGAGGGTCCATCTCTGGGTTATATCTGTGATCTTTGCTCTTCATTTACAGAAATACAGTTCAGGAGAAACATCCAGGAGGCATAGTTAGAAGAACCTCAGTTGTGTTTGGACTTGCCTTTAGACTGTCCAGTCACTGAACTGCCCATTCTACTGCAAATCAGAAGCTCCAGCAATTCTGTTGTTTCACACTGCAATATTCCTCAACTTTATGGATAAAGTAACTATGTACCATCTCAGTGAATGGGGTGTGTTGTTGCTCTGTGGGTATCCTCCCATGCTATTCAGCTAAACTCTCCAGTTCTTATCTTCTGCAGAAGCAGCACTGGATTTTTATCAGTGCATACTGTGCTAGGGGCCTAATTATATGTGATGTACACAAGAAATCTCAAGTTGTGTATGCAGTCAAATATAATTTGACAGATGTCAGTGTACAGATTACCATGGATTTGGGGAGGTTGTTTGCTTTTATTTTGCTGATGAGTAGGTGACTATTTCATTTGTCCTTTAGCACAGAAACTTGACAAGGAGAAAACCCACTGTCCTGTGAATGCAAACAGAAATTTCAGACAGGTCTCTAACTTTTGCCAGGCACTAGAGACTTCATCTTCCTCCCTCAGAACTGGGACTGCTAGTTGTGCACCTACCTCTATTAGTGCATGCATTCAAATCACCACATTAATCCCTGTGACTGAGACTTAGTGAGGGAGAGCGCTCTGCAAAGCTCTTTTTGAACCACTGTCTTAATGCATTAATCTGCAAGGTGGCTTTGGACTGACTTGAGCAAGAGAAAAGGCAGACTTTCCATGTTCCCTTTCCCATTTGAGGATCTTCAGGAGCCTTTCAAGGGGAGAAATAAAACCTTCCAGATAAGAACAGAGCAGCGTGCATCACTATTCAAGAAACCCCATAGCCTTTACATTGGCGGGTACAGGAGCAGTGTGCAAACAGATGCTGGCCTCCACAGCCACTGGGGCCTGGAGAGCTAATGGGATGCATCACCTGCCGGGCTCAGCTCAAGCTGCTCCCTCTCAACTGAGTGGCAGCAAGTGGGGAATGTCATGAAGCATCAGACTCAGCCTTGTCTGATTCTTTCTGCCCTCCCCATCGAAAGGGCAAGAATGGCATCATTAAGGTATTTTGGTGTATCCCTCTGAGGATGCTGCTGGAGGAAGTGGCCTCCTGCAGCCCCCATGGTCAGGAATGAGGGCCCACGTGTGCCCCTGCAGCTGCCAGGCGAGTTGATCACTTCTGCTTGAGTGCATGGCACAGTGATTGCTCAGATTGCATCTGCCTCATGTGCAGCGCTAAAGAGGCTTCATCAGCTGCTTTGATGCGCTTTCTGGGATCCCTTGCTTGATGTCGATGTATTCCTCCCTGGCAAGGAGCCAGCATTTTGTTTACCTCTTAGAAGAAGATTCATTAATGTGTTTTTCCTGTTCTAGTTTGTTTGTGTCATTTACCCTGAGTAGGCAATTTTACTTTCCTCCTTCTTTTTTCTTTCTTTTTTTTTTTTTCTTTTTCTTCCCTTCCCTTCCCTTCCCTTCCCTTCCCTTCCCTTCCCTTCCCTTCCCTTCCCTTCCCTTCCCTTCCCTTCCCTTCCCTTCCCTTCCCTTCCCTTCCCTTCCCTTCCCTTCCCTTCCCTTCCCTTCCCTTCCCTTCCCTTCCCTTCCCTTCCCTTCCCTTCCCTTCCCTTCCCTTCCCTTCCCTTCCGGGAGTGGGGGAGGTTTGCTTTCATCATTGATATATTGGTGAGTAAAGTAGCTGTTTGCAAAATGAACCACCACATACTGTTTTGGTTTAATAATCTTTCTTTCTTTCTTTCTTTCTTTCTCTCTCTCTCTCTCTCTCTCTTTTCTCTCACTCCTTCTCTCCTTTCTCTCTTTCTTTTTCTTCTGTTTCCAAAGTAAGTTTTACTAGCAGCTATTTTTATGCAGCCCTACCAGTCAGTAGAATAGCTTAGTTTTAACTAAGCATGCAGTCAAGCCCAGTCATTGCTCCTTCAAGCTTTCTCTCCAGCCTTGTTTAAAAGGGTATATTTACATGATAAATCCACCACTGTCAGCACTGATGACCCTGCACCAGCAGTACATGCAGTGTGACCATTAACAAATGAAGTCTGGTATTTCTAAACTGTTAGGGTAAGAAAATTTAAAAGAAACAATTACTGAAGATCTCGATCTGCATTAATATTACACTGCTGCCAAAAGTGATGGTGCTATTTTAGCAAAGAAATAAGATTCAGATTTTTGACGGTGTAGATAAGGCCTGACAGGCTGATCAAATAAAGTGGTGAGAAAGTAATAATTTCACAACTTTCACTGCACTATCCTACAGAAGGTGTAACTTTTGTATTTTTAAATGATGAGATGACAATGAAGCTAGCTGAGTTCCTTCACTTTGTGTTACATGCACCAAGCGATTTTTCAAGCTCTCTGTGGCCAGTTTATGTATTGTAGAGGGGCTGTGAAATGAGATGCTAAAGCGTGATTCTGCTTTCAACAGTGCATGGAGCTGCTTCTAGGGAGGGCAGTGATGGCTGGGGAAGCAGGGGCAGCGAGCAGCAACCTACCACTGCCCGAGCCAGTCAGGTGGAGAGGAATCAGCAAGGCCAGATGCCCAGATATTGCAGGGCCTTACAATGTCTCTCACGTGGTTATTTAAGAATAAGAATCCATACAAAGCAAAAAGAGTAGAACACACTTTTCAGTTCTTCAGCCACAGGCTGAATTTTGTCCTACAAACTGTAATTTTGGAAGAAAATAATTTCAATCATTTAATCAGAGAAGTTCAAGATCAGGTTGAGAGAAGGAACTAATTAATAAATTTTGCAGGAAAGATACTTCCAGTTCAGTGCCTCTCTGTCAGGGAATGGTGGTGATCAATTTCGTCTTCCCATAAAGCTAGAGCACTGGGACTTGAAAGATTTATATTAAAAAAAAATCTCACTTCGGGACAGAAAAAACGTGATTGATCAGTTCCCTCAAAGAAAGGAAACCCTTGCCTAATTAACACCTGTATTTGCTCTCTTTTAAGGTAAATCAGCAGGCAATGCTGTGCAATGACCTTTCCATAGATATTGTTTCCTCTTTTGCTAAATCAGGGAGCCAGGGTCAGCAGTGCAGCCACATTTTCCACTGGCCCCGTTACCAAGCCGAGGCTGATTTAAAAAGCAAAATTCTACGTTCCCTGATCTGAAAAGAGATGTGTTCCAAAAAAAGTACAAAATCTCTTTGTCTTCCTGACTACCTATGTTTCAAGTTTAAAACCCGTTTCCTTGGTAACTGGGCTTGCTAGGCTGGTCGGCTCACATGATACGTGCAGAGGTCACCACATATTGTCCAAAGGTTATCGAGCCGTGTAGCTGAAACGTAACGTATGAGATTTTGGTCCTCGTTTCAAAGGGAATAAGACAAATGACAAACTTTCTCTGCTGCTCACCTTGTCCTACATAAAATATCCTGTGAAGTCTGCTGATGGGGGGTGGTGACAGTCACTCTTCCTCTTGGCTCTTCTCTCCACCACCGGATACCTCAGGAGCACTGTCAGCCATGACGCCATTTTACTGTCCTTCTTCTGTCTCCGAAGGGGGCTGTTACGAAAGATATTAAAACTTGGCTGTTCAGGGCCTATCTCTGTGCTGTCGTCACGGGGCTGAGTGGCGGGCGGCGATTTGGATTTTCCTGACTGTCAGCTTGAGTCCCCACACCCAGACAACGCGCATTCACAGCGTCCTTGGTTGCCTGCCACCAGGCCCATCTGTTGGGCTGATTCTCTGCCCGTGTAAAAGTCAGTCAGACAGGGCTGTGGGTGCCAAGAAATTGTGAACTGAGAAGGGGAGCCTGCACAACGCTGCCGGCAGAGCGTCTCCGGCGAGGGCCTCCTCCTCTGTGGCTGCCGTCGCTGCCAGCTGCCTCCCTGCTGCAGGTTACAGCCGCTGGCATTCGCACGCCGTGGAAAGTAAGCAGAGAAGAGGAGGGGAGAGATTTCGGGGTAGCCTTGGCAACTTGCTAAGCAAGCTGTGCTGCTGCAGGTACTCGGCTTGCAGCATAACTAAGAGATGTGGAGCTTGTGGTTTATTTACATGTTACTCAGTAGGAAGAAAACACACAGCCAGTGTGCTAGGGTGAACCTGGGGGATCCCATTACACTTGAGAAGAGAGCCACTGACCAAACTGGCATAATTTCAAGAGGTCAATGAAGGTACTTCTTCTCCTCTTCCATGTAGGAGATCTGCAAAAGATTGTTAGCTCTGCCTGTGGAGTGCTCCTGAATGCAGGGTGGAGATTCAAAGACAAGATCCCTTAAGATAGATCATCTCTCTCTCAGCCACAATCAGGTTGTGCAGTGAAGAAGATTAACTCATCTGTGTGTAACCATTATAATCCAAATCTGGAGAGTGTCAGGCACATAGACCCTTGCAATCCCATCCGTAAATGTGTCTTTCACTTTAAGTCTGTCTGGCCAAGACTGTTATATATGTGAGGCCAACCTGTGTATCTGTTTTCTTTGCTTGGACAGCTCTTCATTTCTGCTGAGTAGGCAATACTGCTGCTATTCTTGACATCAGAGGAACAGTTTTCCATCATCACCACTATACTTGAATATAAGGAGAGAAATACCTTCAGAGTTGGTCAGCAGGAATTTGCCATATCACTGGCTATGGATCAACAGTATATAGCAGCCTAACTAGTTTTTCATGAATTATATACTTCTCTGATCAAACTTAAAGCACAAATAAACATGGGGGTCAGTTTGAACTCCAGAATGCTTTAAGTCCTTCTTTATATGCTGAAAAAAAAATCATCCCAAAGCAGGTAAATAGATCTGTGTAATCTGAATTATTTCATTATGTTTCCAGATTTATTTATTTTTTTATTATTATTATTATAAACAAAGACAAGATTTTCCCATCTACCAGGAACCTGTAACTAATGGATAGATGAAGAACAGCACAATGGTGCATAGACTCAGCAGCTCAGTCTGGATGTAAAATATGGTGGTTAACAGAGAAACAGGTTGCCCAGGGAGGTTGTGGACTCTCCATCCTTGGAGACAGAGGTAAAAGGGAAAAGAAAAGAATTGGAAAAGACTGGGAAAAAGGAAAAGATGAAAACATAATTTTAAAAAAAATAAACATTTCAAAGAGGATGGCATGTAAAAAGTGAGAGGCCAAGAGTGGAGCACATCAGCAGGAAACAGATTTGGACAGGTGGGGAGATGAAAGGAACCATTCCCCATTGCCCAGTCAGTGCTGCAGTCATTGAACAGCAACCTGCAGTTCTGTCCAGCCTCAGAAGCACCACAGAAAGGAATATTCCTGGGACAGAGTAGAAGAACAGCAGGAAAGGTGTGCAAAAACTGAATGAAAAATTAAAAGAAGGAACAGAAATGAAGAAAATGTAAGTTGGCAGTTTACCTCACTTTCAGGTACAGCAAAGGAATCTGTCTCTAACTCTAACTAGTCTTGTTACAATGCAGACAGTTGTATAGTTTGGGGTTTTCTTCTTCTTCTTCTTCTTTTTTCTGGATTTGTTTTGTTTTGTTTCTGTTTTGTCTCTCTTCTCATGAGTCTGAAGGAAGTGTTTGTGAGAGGCACTGAAAGCAAAGAATTGCCCAGGCGTGTCTTTGAGGGCCTGCTGTGGTGAAAAGATGAGCTTCCAGACACAGAGCAAGATTATTTTTGTGATTTTCCAGCTCTTGTTGTTTTCTCCTTCTGATGTTTTGGCCAACGTTAAATCCCAAGCAAAGAACCCCAATTTCCAGTAGTCTGGGGTAATAGTGCTGAAGAAGGGATGAATAAGTGATGTGTGATGATGTGCTTTGCTTTCCCTGATGGCTGTGAGTAATGCTGAGGAATCTGGTGCTCAAGATGCTGTCTCTGAGCCAAGAGTTAGGGACCACTGCCTGAGGGGACAAGGAGCAGATGTAGAGAATTATTTACTTGCTCACTACCAGTGAAAATTAAAATAAATAAATAAATAAAAGTAGAAGACAAATAAAAATACCAAACAATTGCAATGGTTCTCCCCTCTCACCTTCTGCTAGAAGTGCCAGACAGCATGCTGCAGCTCTAAGCACACCTGGTATCAAGCAGTACCAAAATCATTAGGTGCTGATGCTTGTATAGCTTTGCAACACCAGTCAGCTGCTCTGCAGTGTGTCAGCCACAGGGCTTGGGGGTTCTCTCCCCACCCTTAACCCCTCCTGTCTTGCATCTTCAAATCTGTAAGATGCATAGCACAGTCCTCTGCCTCACCAGCTTCATGGGGATCACCTGGACAGAGTTACTAGCCTTCTCTCTACCTTGTTTGACCAAGGACTGTCTCATGGGGTCTGGGATGAGTCTTGGGGGGACAAGGATGTAGGATTAAGGGGACTGGTGTAGATGAAGTGGGTCATTGTTCCAGAAGAAGAAAAAATGCAGGAAGCCAGCTTGGAAGAGTGTAGGCCGTACACTGAATGACAGGGAGAAATAAAAGGAAAAGAGAAAGAAACATGAAGAAGAAGAGAAAGTGTTGGAGGTGCAGGTCTCATGATGCTACTTTCCTGCAGTCTCTACTCCAGCGTGATGTCTGCCAGGAAAGTCACATTGTCTGGAAAACAGAGGTGTTAATGAGGAGAAACCAAACCCCTGATCTCACCGAGAGCTTCCTGCAACATGGCATTTGGTGGTATCAGTATCATCAAAGATTCAAATGGCAATGCGTAAGTGCATTGGTCATCAGCAGATCAGTCCATCCTGGGCAGAGGACAAAGCACAAAAGAGTGAACAATGTCACAGAGGAAATATTTAATATGTAGTCTGACCAGCACTTGAGAATACCAAAGCTCTAAGAGGTGCATTAAAAAAAAAAAAAAAAAAAAAAAAAAAAAAAAAAAAAAAGTCAAATACTCTCCTGGTGTTAATGTGCTGCAGTCCAGTGAGCAAAGTTCTGGTCAATGAAAGCAGCCTTTTAAAATAGCACAGCCCAATTCCTCTCTTTTCTTCCATGTACTCTACGGGGATTCATGCCAGCAGCTGAACTGCTGCTTTTTGGTCCCAGAAAAATACTGTTGGTTTTTTTTTTTTTTTCCTTTTCTTTTTTTCCTTTCCTTTCCTTTTTTTTTTTTTTTTTTTTCCTTATTAAAGAGTATCCAAAATTTAGCTGAGAAAAAAAAAATAAAATCTTTATTTAAACTTCTTGTAAAATCAGGTTAATTATTTTGGAATATATTTTTCACCAGAGCTTTTTCAACAGTGGCTCTGCTGTACCTATTGGTAGTGATAGATTATGGGAGAACTAAATGATCAGGTCTTGCCTAGGTCCATTTCATGTTCTGGCTTAAAAAATTTTAAGCCAGATTTGGATATTTAGCATTAACATAGTTAAATCCATGTGTAACACCATGCAATATGTATGCTGCTTACTCTCTGAACGTTCTGTGCATTTTCTTTGTGCAAGCTCTATGCAGTGACTTTAATAAATATCCTGTATAAGTATCCTCTTACCAATTTACAGAAAGGCACTGTGGAGGACGTACTTCCAAAACAAGTCAGTGAATTTGAAGGCTACAGCAAGAAGGAACAACTCTGATGCCACGAATTCACTTATGACCAAGTTAAGTGAGCAGACAGCACTGCCACCGAAATAAGCAGTCCTTCTTCCTCCTTGCCCTGTGACTATTTTCCCCTCGACCCTGTGCCATGCTGGCCTTTCTGCTGCTGGGTTGTTTCATGCAGGGGAACCAGGCCAGGAGAAAGCTGTGCTGGGAAAAAGGTCCTGGCTGGCTTTAACATGATCCACTGCATGGACCCACACCTTCTGATGCCAGGACAAGGGAGAGGGCAACGTCCAGTCACACACACACACACAAAAATAATAATAATAAAAAAAAAATCGTGGCAGTGGGATAATGGGACTGCTTCTTTTGGCCTCAGTGTTGGACTCAAGTGTTTGTGGAACCAAAGCCTCCCAGAGCCAGGTCTGGATCTCTTGTATTAATGTTGTTAAATCATGAATAAAATCTTGTTCTGGCAGAGAATTTTCTCTGGCCTACAGTAAACAGCATCCATTGCTTATTCAGTCAGGTTCCTGGAATACAGGCAATAAATATGCTTCTTTTTATTGTTTTTGGGGAAGTTTGGATAATAATGCTGGACAGCAGCTAGTCTTTTCCAGTCTGAGTCAGGCTGCACTCCCTTTCCTCGCACTCCAAAAAGAGATATTGCAGACTGCCACGTATGCTTTGGCACATATTTGGGAACCTTCATTGTCCCCATAAATCAGTGGTGCCATGCAGCGATCACTGCTGGGGTTTGGGTTATTTCCTGGCTTGAAGCACAGTGTGTTTGCATGTGTGTGGTGAGCAGGAGATGACCAGAGGGACAGCAATGACTGCTTTTCTGCAATGTGTACTCTGCCTGCTGCCATTTGCTGTGTCCCAGAAGCTGATGGCATAGGAAGAGGTGGCTAGGCATCTTTGTGCTAAAAAAGGCTTCTGCAAGATGTGGTCCAGCACCAGCTCTGCCAGCCATATTTCTGGCCAGGGGCCTCCATGCAGGGCCACATCCCTTCCTATGTGGCCAGCAAGGCTGTGTTCAGCTTTTGGAGTGGTTCTTTCCATGTTCTTGCACCCTAAAAGCACAAACAAGGATAGCGTAAGTGTTTGCAGTATCAAACATTTTGTCAGGTTGCACAATGCTTCTGCGAGTGAGGTAAACGTGTCTGAGGCAAAGTACAGGATGGCCAGTCCTCGGGAAAAATACGCACAGTTCGGCACAAAAATGACAGCCTTCCAAACGTTACACAATCACTTGCTCAGAATCCCAGATAATTAAGAAAGAAACAAACCAACATCAATTCAGATGCTCTACATGAAGGGAGAAGCCATGTGTTTTAGGGACTAGGTAAATGTTTAAAAAAGTAATAAAAAGAATGGAGTGCCTGGTCAAAAAAGCCCATGTAGGGTCAGTGCCAGAGGGTCCTGGACAGACAGACAGACAGGCAGAAGAGACAGAAGTTTGCAGACACATAACAGACCTCTGGTGTGCAGGGGGTATGTGTGACAGCTTTGTTCAATAAGACAAGCTTGTGGATCTCTTAGGTTGGAGGAAAACAGTTCAATTGATATGTAAACTAGCAGCAGTAGGATGAAAATAGAAATTCTCTACAAACCACACCAGCCAGAGTTGGGGTTGCAAAACATTGAGAATATAAATGTATCTCTGAGACTTCAGGAAGTAAAGTGCTTTTACATCTTCACAGGCACTGCCAGCCCTCTGAAACCGTTTTCCTTTTCCTTTTCTTGTATGGAGACACAAATTCCCTCCTTTCTTCCCCTGACCTTTTGTTTTACTCTATCTGAGTTGGAAAACATCTCCTTTGATTGTCAGAGTGTTGCTTTCATTTGTAATTCTACTTTGTTTTGCAAAATCATTCAGGAATTCTTCTTGATCCAAAGGCAGTTGTTTGAAAGCATTTCAGTAAAGCCTGTAGGAAGACAGACATCTATTTATTCGTCTGGTATTCGCTTTCTCCATCATTTTCCTTGTTCTTTCCTTGACTTCGCTGATGACCACTAATTTGTGCATTTAGAATTCAAGGAAAAGCCTGCTTTTATATTTTCAGAAAAAGCTAGTGTTATTTTCTATCCTTTGCAAGATGCAGTATGTGCAATTTTCTTCTTGCCTCGAGGTCTGAAATCACCACAACAATGCCTTCTGCCATCAAGGTCTCAGAGGCTCCTTTACAACAAAACACTTGAACAAACACTTAAAGTTAAATCTCTGCATATCCTTATCGAAGGTGGTGAAGTATGAATACACCTTGAAATGCACAAGGTTTTTGTGCAAAGGTACTAAAGATTTGCATTCAGAAAGGAACAGATGAAAGTTTTGCACTAGAAGTCGCTTTTAGCTTGAAATGGCTTTTCAGTCGATAGCAAAAATTTCACATTATTCAACATTCCACAAGAAAGAAAAAAAAATAAGCTCAAAGCCAAGCTTCCAACCGGAAACTATATAAGTATATGTATTTCATTCTTACAAAGTTTGAAAAATTAAGAAAATTGCAAGGCTATTATCTCTAGGTCTAAACTAAAAAATGACATGAAAATGTAGGGAAAAGAGATCTGTTGTTTGTTTTCCCTGTTTTGTGGTATGTAAAAGAGCCTGAAAGGTTTGGAGATGAGATACGGTCTCCTCTGAGGCCGGGTCCAGTTCCTCATGTTTGCAGTGGTTGAGCTGGGTATTCCTGAACTTTCAGGCTTCGTCAGTTCTCCTCTTTGGAAGGACAATTTGCAATGCTGCTTTCTGTAGCTGTAAATTACTACATAAGCGTTAAAGTACTGGAAAATTGCCCTGAAATGCTGTTCCTTTTACCTTAGCATAATCAGATGTGTTTCAGGGACTGATTTGCATCCCTAGAGGTGTCTCCAGGATCACGGTATGGGCATGGTACCATAAAACCAGCTAAGATGCCCAAGGGCTGGAAGTGCCCAGAGAAGAACTGTAAATATTTGCAGCAGGCAAATGCACTTAAGGATAGATTAGTAACCTGTTTCTGACATGGGGAATCCATCAGGAAGTCTTCACACAAATAATCTGAAAGATCAGACCCGGTGTCATTTGGATTAAGATGTCACTATGCTGTTATCTGGGATGAAGTGTAGGATTTATATAAACATCTTTCTCTTGCTGAGAATCAGCCAATTCAAACAACTCGTGTAAGTGGTTTCCATGCTAAAGAGGACTGTGTTTACATCTTGAGCAGCTGTCGCTGTACTGTGGACCTGCATGGGGAATAAAAAGAAAAAAGAAAAAAAAAAACTCTTTAATTTCACATTTATTACCCTGTTTCCAGTCCTCTTGGACATAGTGGCCGCTTTGTTCATCTGGCAGCAAAAAAAAAAAAAAAAACAACAACAAACAGGCAATTTGGCCAGAAGAAGGAATATTCCTGCTTTGTGGGATCCCCGGGTTTTGTGAAGTGCTGTTGTGATTCTTCTGCCACTCCCTTCCAGAGATGAGAAAGGAAAGAAAAGACAGAGGGGGAAGGGAAGAGAGATGTTTTTCTGCTAGACTGGCTTTACGTGAGCCGTATAGAGACATCTTCTGTTGACGTCTAACTTAGTCACTGCAGCTCATTTTCTGCTTCTCTCAGTAATACAGGGGAAGGATCTGGGAGCCTGGGATAGCGGGGCTCTGGACTGATCATTGCTCTCTTGATATTAAATGCTGCAGCAGCTGTCACACCTGTATTAGGCACCTCCAGTGTGATGCCTTAGAGAAAACCTTCGAGACCTGGGGCTGAAGGTTTGTAACGGATGGTTTAAAACCAGCTTCTGAGCACTCTGATCACCTGCACTGAGTTTTCCTGACAGAGGATCGGCATCCTTATTTCTCCCTTAAGAACAAAATGTTAAGTCCTGTTCTTCAGTGTTTATTCTTTCCAGATACAAATACAAGAAACCCCACCTTGTGCAACTCTGTTTGCAGCCTGAGCACTTCAAAAAGACCGAAGCATAAGGAGGAATGTAGCCCTTTAAATCTTACTCAATCTGCAATTTGTATCTCCTTGACAAAAATTCTTTCTTTAAAATTTGGAACCTGTGTGTTAACGAATCTCACCTTTCCTAGCTAGTCCAAGTTAGGTCTGATGAAAGCCACCTTTGATTTATTTTTTTTTTGTTTGCATTAAATGTCTTTTTGAACTCTGGTGTGGGTGGCTGACCTTTAGAATAAAAAGCCATCCTGGTGCAATGCAGCTAGAAGCATTGAACAAGTGCACTGACAGTTAAATGAAAAGTGACTGGCTGGGCTGAGGTACACCTGTCACATTAATGCTGCCAGGGGAACTTGGTGCTCACATGCTTGTTTGTTATGTGTTTTTTTTGTTTGTTTGTTTGTTTGTTTTTCCCTATAAATCTTAGTTCTATAAATTTGCTAGGGAGATTTACATCTACATCTCTGGCTCCAGAGGCACCCTGCATGATATTTAGAGGAACTCTGGTTCCTTTTCTCTGGAATGCAGGATCAAGTGAGGGCTTACACATTAAAAATGAAAAACTAAATCAAACAGCAGTGGCTTATTCTTTAAAGTAAACAGAGCAAAGGCTATCAGTGTCAGCCACAGCAGCAGTCAGGTGCGTGCTGACAAAGGAAAGTGTGGAAAAAAAAATCCTAACAGAGGAAGCTATTGGGGTTTGCTTACTTTTTCTAGAGAATGTAATATTTTTAAAGAATGTAGGTAGATTTACACTGTAATAACAACAACAACAGCAACCCACCAGAAGGCAGACTTGTTTGCAGTAAAACCATTGAACTTTATCTAGCTTACGACCCTGCTTGGAAAAGTGCTGAGCACCCGAAGGTTCAGAAAGGTCATTAGAAAATTAGGTGATGCTCTCAGAGTTAAGTGCAATGTCAGGATGAGGCAATGTTTAAGGAAATGACTCCCAGATTTACCATTAAGCTGTAAGTGAGGAACTCTAGACCCATTTTACCAACAGGTAAAGCTATTTTGCCCAGTAATACTAAAGGAGGCAGCAATTCACTGCCCCTGCTGTTGTTTACTTTGCTTCTTGGGTAAGGAGGGGGAGAGGAGGATAAAAAAAAAAAAAAAAGTGTTTCATTTTCGTTTCCTGGGCTGCCTGGATTCTGTTATCTGTTCTGGGTTTCTTAACCCCATACTAAATTATGTGTTTTACTATTGTTTGCTCCATCAGGGGTTAACTTCAGTGCAACGCAGTACAAAATTAGAGCGCGACAATAAAAATAAAAAGTCTCTTTTATGAAAATGGCAAAAATCAAGAATAACCGTATTTCCATATAATGGCAGGTATGTATCAGGGAGGAACATTAGTATCTTGTCAATGATAACATCTTATCAGTGAGAAGTCAGTGATTTCAGACTTCTTATTCCTTTTTTTCATATGCAAAGCTGTTACTAGTGGCTGATCTATATTCCGAATTATGTGGATATAATGCAAAGGAGATGAACCTGCCTGAACAGCAGCATTGCAGTGACTTTTGGCAATGGCATTTTGCTCTGTACTCTTGCACCAGAGCCATGTCCAACAGATACTGCTGGGCTAAACAAAGGTTAGGAGGAGCAGAAGGCAATGCAGGTTGTATGCCAGAAAATGCTGGAAAGAAATCCCAGAAGGATGGCTCACTGTGATAAAGTTGTCTTCCAGACAGATTTAAAAATTATGTCAGACAACAGAGATGTTTACAGCTGCTTTGCTTCCCATGCTCCAAAGTCCAGCCTAGCCAGGCTGGGCTGCAGCCCTTTGTCTCTACCTGTTGAAGTGTCACCAGTGCGAGCACTCATGTCCCTGAAAATAACATCATGCAGAGGAGATTTGCTGAGTAACAACAACCCATTTCTGTCCTCAAAACAAAAAGTCTGACTGCATGTGAATAGTTTTTAGTGGTTGCAATAGTTAGATTTTTATTAGTGCTACTGTTTTTCCTAGTAGTAATGGCAAATTTTCATGACACATCCGAGCCAGATTAGTAACTGCTGCCCCTGAAGGGCAGATCGCAGATCTTATTTTACACTTTCCCTTTTCACCTTCCTTCTTCTGCCCCAATTCTTTCCCCCGTCATTCAGCCAAGGAGAAAAAAAAAAAAAAAAAAAAAAACAACAACAACAACAACAACAGCAACTTTTTATTATTCCACTGAGTTTGCATAGCATTTTAGTGAACTCAATTCACTAAACCCCTTAGTTGTCTCTCCATGCCACTGGAGGAACATCACAGATAGCACAAGCTGTAGGTATTGTCTAGACATGGTGAGGGAGCACTGGTTTCCTCTTTTTCTGCAGCGGAACAACTACTTGGCTCCTCCCGCCTTACAAAGCCATGCCCCTAGCACTTCATCCCAGTAATATTTTCCCCATCAGCAAAGACAGTTTAAGAAGTTATTATTTTTCATGTTCCTCTACCTGTTTCCACTGTCTGCCGTATTTCTCCTATGTGCCATGAGCTATGATATTGACCAGATCTCTGAGATGATCCAAGTTTCTCTTCAGAAGTAGTTCTTTTAAAAAAATAAATAAATCCTTCTGATCCTTCTGGTGGTTGTGACCAGAGCACAGCCCAAAGCAGCCCTGCAGCCCTCTCAGCCAGCACAGCTGAGGGCACTGAAGTACAGTTGTGAAATCCAGGTGAGTTTGCAAAGAAGGGAGTTGAACATTCAGGGACAGGGAGCAATGAGCTATTTTACACTGCTTTTCCAATAGAGAAGAAGAATGTCTAAGTTATGTGGATTTCATGTTTTTGTTTTCAGTAAAGACTGCAGCGAACACAACGTGGTAATGTTCAGCAACAGATGAACCAGAAATTCTAACCACTGATGTTAATATGAGTTTCTACAGTGACAAACAAAAGGCTAAGGACTTCAAGGTGGCAGCTGTGTTTTTGGCTTTGATCAAAGAAATTGAGAATTGGTGCCAGCTGGGAACTATTCAGCCTTTCCTGGGACTGACTGCAACAAAGAACCAATTTTGCTCTAGGGGCTTGTGGGCCTTATTTGTTACACCTGACTGACCTGTGCTATATTTATTGCCTGTAGGTAAAATACAGATTGTTTTCTAGGTTTGGAATGAAAAAAATACTCATCATCATAGCTGTGGCTGCTTGGCATCACAGACTGTGAAGTACTGTGCTTTTCTCCAAAGTCTAGATTACAGAAACCCCAAATCTAATACCTCTTCATAGTTCTTCATCTAGGGTTATGCCCACCCTCAATCAACAACACATAATGAGCCCCATGCATGCTGTAATTTATGTGCTTGTATAAAATACATTTGCCAGTTTAGATGTTTACATGGGATACAGATTTTTGTTTGTAAGGAATATATGTACAGAGAGCTGAATTTGTTGAACACCAGGCAGAAGGGAACATTGTCTTCCCCAGTGAGTTAACGACTTGTTTATATTAAATACTGAAATAGTCCTTAACAAGTTTCTATTTACCAGGAAATAACTCCACCTTACTATCTGAAAGGGGCATTGATAAGTTTCAAATTTAGAGGGAGGAGGCCATTAACGCTTCAGGAGAAATATCAAAATTATCACTCTGATGACGCTGCAGATCATAGGTATCCATGACGGGGTAAAGGTTTGAGTCTGAATATAACCTCAATAGGAGCCTAAGTGGTCATGCTCATGGCCTTCTAGAAGGTTTTCTTCTGAGTGAAAGATAAGAGTTTCATCCTAAGCATACCATGTAGGGGAGCATCTTGGCAGTATTTGGAGAAAAGAAATGTCTTGGAGTGGATCTGAAGTACATATATATAATCATTATTCTTTTTTGTTTATTATTATTTTATGTTAAATTTGAATTTAAACCAAGTAATCAGCTATTCAAACCACAATAAATAATTACTTATTATAACTGTGTCTATATCTACTTCTGTACATATTTCCCATTATCCATCTTGTGTTAAAAGCAATTTGAGAGTAATCCAAACATCAAAACATGTATTTCTCTGGATGTGGTGACCCTTAAAGTTTGGGTTGTTAATCATTTTTCTGTGCTATCGCTCCAGTGAACGTGTTTTGGAGAACTGAAGTGTAAGTGTTCCTTCTTTAATCTATTTAACTGGTTTGAAATATAGAGCATCACTGCAAATAAAATTTTTTTCAGTAAGCAGCATTGGCCAGAGACTCTGAGTCTTGCACTGGTACAGGAAAGTGCTTGTATTGAAACACAGATATAACTGGAAACAAAGATGCTGCAAAAAATAGTCTTAGAGGAACCATATTATCACAGTGTGAGAATCTTGCTTAAAATATCAGACACATGATTAAATAAGCAGATTAAAAGCAGCGCAATGCAGATAACTTATTATTATCACATATAACAAGAACATGAAAAATATTCAGTCTGCAATTGTGTGAATAATAAATAAAAAGGAAAAATATTTATTCTAGAAACTGCTTCAAGTATGTGACATTTGGGACAAATGCTACCTAACTATACCTCAGTTCAGCATCTAATTTTCAAGAAGGTTTCAGAGCATCTACAGGTGGGAATCTAATGAGGAATATAGGTTCAGTGCCAGAAGGGACAGAACTTTTGTTTGTTTACAGTCAGATCTGCTTTCTGACCTTCACCCACTGAAAGCTCCCATTCAGCTTTTAAATTGTGGATGTTCTCACTAACAGTGCTTTCTAGACATCCTATTTCTTAGTACCATGACTAAAGCTCAGCTAGGCACATGCTGTTTACAATTGTTCATCTTTGCTAAGCTGCTCTTGATAATGTTATCTCAAACTGTTTCTAATGCTATCTTATACTATTCAGTATACTAAGGTCTCTTAAAGGAGTTAAAATTAAATTTTTGATCTGTACCTGAACCTTTGCAAAACCCTTTTGGAAAGTTTCTGTGGAGTTTAGCATTTTTTTTTTTTATTATTTTTTTTTAATTTTTTTGTCTGTTAGAAGAGGTCTGTCTAGCTCTTTCTTGTATAAAGCGAGAACATCCAAGGAGTCATAGTAAGGTTTGTAATTTTTTGTATAATAGAACTACAATAGTGACATTAGAAAGGATAAAAAAGATCAAAGACACACACACTAATGTTTTAGGATCCATGTTATCTAGGTGGAATTCAGAAAAGACAGTGTGTGCAAGGTTATTTCATCTATCTTAAAAGTTCTTAGAAGAATTTCTCTTTCTATTTCCAAAGATATGTATGGTCTGCTGCTTTGAACTATTGTGGGCATTCTTGGGCTATGAAGACTTATTTTTCAAGCACCAAGAAATATGCAAGTCGTCACCAAAAGCTAGCAAAGATATAAATTATGTGCTATCAAAACTTCAAAGTGAAGAGAGAAAAAAAGCAGCTACCACTGTGTGTTTCACAGAAGATATATTTTCCTAATGCAACCAATTTGACAAGAACAGCGCTCAGATGCTTGCAGTGATAGGAAGTAGTATAAAACACTAAGGCTGTCACCACTGTCAGAAGGTGACATTTTTACCCGGTCACATTAGCCACCTCATGCAGAAATGTATTAGAATCAACTTTTTGCCGTAAGACAAACGAGATGTTAACCATGCAGGGGCACATGGATAGTTACTTTCGGTGATAACCTACTTCACCATAGGATTTTAGCGAGCTCCGTAACTAGAGGTAATTTTGTAGAGGTGGAATTGCTATAAAGCCTTTCTAGTTGTGACTGGGAGAGAAATTTTGCTGTGTTTTATAGGTGACTAGTCAGAACAGGTTCTGCTACTACTTTCCTTCCAACTCAAATCTTCTTGCCTTTGTAAATACTCCATGTTAGACACCTTGTTATAACAGAAACCTTCTGTGTTTGTGAATATAAATCCCCAGATGAGATAGAGATAGAAAGATTTAACAAATAGAGATAAGTGTGAAAAGTCTGAAAATTAAGAAAATAAGAGCAGACAAAGATGTGAGAAGAGTAACACAGAAAAAATGGACTCTGGCCATCTTCTTGAAGAAGCTGTTCAGGAGAGAGCAGGAAAGTACGATATTGCTAGAACATTTTTTTTAAAGTGTCAAAAAAAAAAAATCATAGATTTGGAAACTACATTTTGTATGGTTTTGAATTAACTTCTGTAGAATACTACTGTCTGAATCCAGAGATGTAAACAATGAATGAAATTGATCCATCACTTTTCTCCTTTAAATAAAAAATAAAAAAACATGATTTCCTTTGCTTATATATATATATATATATATATATTATTATTTTTCCCCTCACAGGGTCTTGGAATTGTTTTCTAACTATCTCTAGTCTTTGTCCTTTTTCCCTTTTCCGTAACTCACAATTGACCTGTTGAAGAACAATTGGGCCTGTTTTATGAAATCAATAGGAACTTTTTATTGCTTGCTGTTCCTTGCAGGGCTCCTTTATTTCCTTGTTCCTAACTGTGCTGCTGTCCTATGATATATATATATATTTTAAATTAGCAGACTAGTAACCAACCATGTAAATTGTCTTGTTGGTTCCTTTTCTACTTGGTCAAAGGAAAATTCAAACAGAAGTGCTTAAAAAATTACTTTGTGCAGGGAACAAAAAGAGCTTCTTTCATTATTCCAGGGTGGAGGAGGATGGATGGAAGAAATGAGTGTAGGGGTTTTCCTTCCTTTGAAGCTTTGTTCCTATCTCTGGTTACCTAAACCATACCCTGATAAGCAAGACAGGCTTTACTGCTAGTTTGTAAAGGACCTGTTCCCACATGTACAGAGCATCTCTTCTTCTATTAGGTATGAAGAAACGTATCAGATATGCCTGAGCTGAAATCAAGTCCTAACTCTGGCAGTCACTGAGAATAGTCATTACTTTTGTGTGTTTATCATCTTACAAAGTTGAGTTCAAAGGTACTTACAATGAGATAAAGAGAAATCTTGGCCTTTTAAAGTCTATGGGAGTTTTGCTGCTGATTTGGCTGGAATCAGGATTTCACCTTGAATATTTAGCCTGTTGAATGTCCTAAATTGCACTATAAAGCAGATGCTTTCCAGTCTTTAGTGGCTAATGTCCCCAGCTCTTGTAGATCCCTGCAAGACTTTAATTCCCGATCTTTGCTTGTCACATGTCCTATAAGCTACTTTCTTTGAAAAGTACTTTAGAAACAGGTGTGTACTCTGCACAGGTGTTAGACCGATGCAAAGTCTAAGTTGGCAGTCAGTTGGTCTTCTTGTGAGAGGGATTATTTATTTATTACTGATTAAATCAAACATCAGGCCTGACAGTGAAGTCTACTTATGATTTTAGCCTCCAGTAAAGAAGCCGGAGTTTAATTTTATTATGAGTTTGCCTTAGAATCATTTCATTCAGATTCATGACCCTGCACTCATGTATTGATATCCAAGAGATTAATCTTATTTTAAATGACAGGTGAAAGTCTTCAGATCAGGAACATGGTACATATCTATCTGTGCAGCAAGTCTCCAAATGGATTCTTCCTAGATAATTAACAGATTTCAAGGCAGTGACACAGTGATAATAATTCATCCCAGAGTTCAGATACATACTTGATTGACTTTAATTTAAATATGTTAAGGTAATAATAATAATAAATTCTTTAATTCAGGCATTGTAAGAGCTTAAAGGCAAGTGTCGGTTTGTGCTGTACCTCCCAGCAGATTAGTTTTCTAATATATCTGTTTTATAATGAAATTGCAGTGGCGAAGCTGTAATTTGGGTTATCTGCCAAATGTTCCTATGCCTATTTACATTATAAGCTTCAGCTGAAACTGACACATATTAGAAATTTCCCAAATACACACCAGATTCATAAAGCACATGGAGAGAATGAGATATTTTTAATTCAAGATGGAGACTCCTGCTCATCATAAGTCCATCTCAGTCATTTCGTCCTAATGAGCTTCTTTTAATAAGCACTAATAATTGTATTGACTGTACAGATTGCATTCTCAGGACCTGAGAATACTGAATCTCCTGCCACAAGGGGTGGTTCCTTGTAATTCTTGGTGGCGATAACGTGGAGGTCTGCTCTGTGCCTCCAACAGGTGCTTAACATGTTGTGGATGCTGGCCACAGGCAGGGCAACTGGAGGTGTCGTGCTCCTCTAACACTTCTCCCCTTAAATGCCAAGATACACCTTTACAGAAATTAAACAGCTCTGTTACTACGGCTCTAGCTTATCTATTACCATTCCTTTACCCTATACCCAGTCCTACTTGCTGGTTCCAGAGCAGTCTTTACTCGCATGCATGTCCTCTGCTTGCACAGTGGGCACCCTTTGATAAATCTGAGGGCTTACAGATAAATGCCCTACAGGGCCTTTTGGAAAGTGTTGGTTGTTAGTTTTGGAAGTTTTTGGTTGTTAACAAGAGTAAAGGGCAGATAGATAGCTGAGGTGGGGAAAGAAAATGACACCTCAGGACACAATTTTTGATAAAGGGAAAGGACTGTGTCAAAAATTTTGATACTTACATTTTTCAGACTTTATGAATTTAGAAAATCTGAATAGTCAACAGCTTGCAGTGGAAAAGAAATCTGAAGAATTGTTTGTATTAAAAACAAGAAATTATATGATTCTTCTATATGATTCTAACTCTGGGAACTTAGTCTTTCAGCATTTCACTTTGCAGCTCCCTGTATGACCCTAAATATTTCAGGAAGGAAGTTTGATCACAAAGAAATCACTAAAATAAGAATTTTTCTGCCTTTATGAAAAGCCAGGTATTTTCTTCAGAATGCTGAATGAATGGCATTTTCAGATCTTACTGATGCTAGGCTGAATGTGAAGAAATTATAGCGAAAGCACTGAATTATATTTACATTCATGCAGAACCAAGGGGAGATCAGAATCAGCAATAACATAGCTTTTTATTTTAGAAAAGATCAACAATATAGTCAATATCTACTACCATCATAGTTCTTAAGGAACTGTACCCTGATCTCCTATCTCTAGTGATTAGTCCAATGAGCTCAATTAAAGCAAAGAAAGTTATTTAGCATTACGTTTGCTAAAAATAGGCCTGAGGCCTTATGGCCTTAGACAGATTAAGCTATGTCTCAGGTGGTGAAAGGACAAACTTCTCTTCCATTATGTCATTATAGATCTATATCTCTCCGAAGGTAAGCTTACACGTTTAAAAAAAAATAAAAATAATAATAATACTCAGCATCTTAAAAGAAATCACTATTGTCACCTATCTGTGTTTTCCTGCTTTTTTGTCCTACCTGCCTACAATGTGGAAAGTATTAGAAGTGAACATTCTTTATTTCCCAGACTTATAAATAAATCATACACTTTTGTTCTGTCTGCTTTTCTTCTGATTGCACATCAGCAAGTGATTGCAATTGCTTCAGCATAGATACATTTTTGCAAAGTACATCCCACAGTCAAATAAGCAACTTTCACATTTCTGTTAAAAAAAAAAAAAAACACCTCTGTGTAATTTTATTCCTGTTTTATATTTCTAGAAATCCTTCCCCTAACCTTTTCTGAAAAGCAGCAGTATCTATAATGTTAGAGTTAAAAGCATCAGCTTTCTCACTGTGGCAATTAAGCTGCTCTGTGATTAGCAGTGGGTTATGCAATAGACTAGGAGACATTGCATCTACCCTTCTGCTTTTTCTCCAAGGGCTAGTAAAGTAACATTTTATGTTATCAAGGACAGGAGCACCCTGAGAACCTACATAGATCTATGGTCCTGGAGAAAATACAACTGCCATAAATACCATTTTTTGCAGTAACTAATGTGTATGTAGCTTGTAACTCAGTCCAAAGCTTTTGGAAGTGAAAATCTTTTTCACTGGAAAACATTACTGATGAATTTGGTACTGTGCAGGTACTGTAATGAGTACAAAGGAAATGAAATAAATGAATATTAACACAAAATTTTTACTTCAACAGGTTTATTTCTTCAGTAGGTAATTATTCTTTAGCAGTTTCTTCATAGATCATAGCCTGGTACAATATATTAGTAGGATACAGTTTCTACACTAGGCTAGATACATTTGTACCAACATTTCTTATTTTTTAAGGGGTTTTATAACTTTGTTGTCAGGCTTTCCCTTGGGCTAAGCCTTGGGTGAAGCAAACCTATATGCAGAAAAAGCATTTAATTAAAAAAAATAATAAAAATCTTTAAATCCTGGATCTCTCCTTTCTTTTAGATCAAACTGTGGCAAAGTGATGTCAATGACATCACTCTGATAACACTGGAGTAACATTGCTCTTGCTGTGTTACTTTCTCATTCCTACTCTGACAACCCCTCTCTTCCTCCCTCCAGCCCTGGTCTGTCCCTCTGGCTAGATGTTTACAGGTTAGGCAATGAATGAAGAAGCATTTTCTCTCTAACACTTTGTGATCTGATTCCACAAATAGTTTCCCAGGCACAGAGTCCAGCTAAGATCAATGAGATCATTCACATAAGCAAATAAAGATTTGCAGGATCAGGCCCTTGATCACCTCCTCTCTTCTCCTGGGACTAATGTTCTTTCCCAGCACCACCATAACAACACACTTTGGCATCTCTTACTGTTTTCCTGCCAGTTTGACCATTCAATATATTTTTTATCCCTTAACTTCATTGAAAGTTCCATCTGTCCTTTGCTTTCCAAAATTTGTTTGGGAAAAGTGAAAACTCAGGTAAAATTATTATTTTTTTTTTTTCCCCTCTTATGTTTAATTACTGGAGCATGATTTCTTCTCTGAATCCTGAAGTGTTAGTCCATGCTTCCTCCAGAGGCTTTCTATCCTGCAATGGTTCAGCTCCCATGCTCACTATGCCACAGATAATTATCATTATTAGTGAAAAATTATTTCTTTACGTCTATGCACACCAAGAGCATCGTTTTTACAGTGGGTTGCATCATGTGATGTCAGAGGTTTAAAGAAAACAATTTCTTAGTGGGAAAAATAGAGAAACCACCAAAGAGCCCAGGGCTGCTTCATTTGAAATCAACAGAGATTTGGACATGGAGTTCAGTGGGAACAGAATTAGCTCCCAAGACTGTAAGACCACTCAGTCCCAGAGAGCCTGATTTACACAAACACTTCTTTCTATAAGAAATAATATATTCCCCAAAGCAGTAAGGAGAAGAGCCTTTAAATGCTTAAATGCTTCCTCCTGTGCCACCAGTACCTTATTGCCCCCACCCAGTCTTTTTTATGGTGGGCTAGAAAGGGAAAAGGAGAGACTTTCAGCACCCAGAAAATCTCTCTGATAAGAAGTGTTTTCAGATGTGGTTCCTGTGAGATCAGTGACAAGGGAGGACTCACACAGCAGAGGGCTTATGGGGAAGGAAAAGGTGTGCAGCAAGAGGCTGTGGGAAGGGACACAGAGGAACAGTGCTACAGTGCTCCCTTTCCATTTTGATATTTAAAAATTAGGGCTTGTCCTACATTTGTTGCTTTGGTAGAAGCCTGCAAATTATACTCAGCTGTCACGTGGGCACCTGTAAGTGTACAGAATTGCTAGGAATGGGTGTGCAAGGACCCTGATAACCTCCCAAAGTTCCTCCAGAAGTCTTCTGATGGAGAGAGGACTCTTTAGCAAAGACTGAGTGTTCTGTGGAGAGGCAGGAGGGCCTTGAGCAGGCTCACCTCCAGTCATGCCATGGCTGAGTGTGGTCTATGTGGGTTGTTAAGGGCTGAGGGGGTGTTTCAGCCACCATGTCAGCTGCTTGAACCTGCCAGTGTGGTCAACAGACTTGACTCCGTATAGATACAGGTACAAATCCAGCAAGTCCCTCTGTAGACATGCCTACAGATAGTGTTGTAGACATGCCATAGAAGTGCTATATTCATCCTGAGATCCATTATATTGAAAAATAAGAAGAGTTCCCTACCTGAACAGCCCCTCAGCCTTTCAGGACAGTGACCCATCATTGCTCTTATGTGACACCTCCTCTGAGACATTTTTTCCCTTATGAATGGAGCTGGGATGCCAATCCAATGGGGCAGCTAGAGAGAAAATCAGCAGACATAAGTCACAAGCTTTGGAAAGTTACCCAAATGTAGTCCTGCCATTTACCTTAATGTATTATATTTTATTCTGTTGCATTATCCTTGAATGCCTAAGTAAGCCTGTATTATGGCATTATTTGTTACTGGCAAGTTATTGGCTACACAGCTGTATTTCACTACAGAGAAATAAAAAAAGTGTACAAATTGTGTACTGGCTGTTCCTGGGCTTACAACCATTATATTCCCAATGGACATGTTGACAAAGATTTTAACGGTTGTGAACCAGCTATTTCTCTGCTCGTGGCTATTAGAAAGTCTCCACTGAGAAGCCAAAGGAGTTTATAATGGTCATGAACCAGCTATTTCTGAGTTAATGGCTATTACAGATTCCTGAGAAATACCAGTGAAGTTTATCATGTTCACAAACTGAGTGTTTCTGTCTCACAGTAACTATAAACTCTACTGAGAAAGTGAAAGAGTTTGTAGTGGTCACACATGAGCTATTTCTAGGCTTAGTGCTATTACTAACTCAGATAAGAAGCCAAAAGTTCACAAAGTGGTATTTCTTTCGCCCCTGGCAAACTTCATGTAGAAACTGATAAAGCTACTAATGTTTCTCAGAAAACCACACTTTAATTCACAATAACACCTCTCAGAGTACTACAGTGGCACAAAATCTCTGCTCTGCTTAGAGCCACTGTGGCAACTTGCCAGGAGCCTGAGGGCTGCAACTCATTTATATATGCATTTACATAAATTTACATGAATTTTGTGTCAATTTGTATTCCATCAATGTTGCAATGAAACCTATACTGAAGTGAATAAACAACATATAGTTAACTGACTAATACTAACACTGTTTTTCTATTTTTTCATTGTATTTCCTTTCAAGCTCATTTCCTTTTCATCTTTCTAATGTCTATTCCTTAGCTGGGTTGACTTCCAATCTCGGACATAGTCTGTTTCATAGGGTAAAGAAAAACGCTGTTTCATCTATGTTTGATGGCAGGGAAGCATGGGGTTGTGGCTTCAGCAAATTGCTGATGCTGTACACTTAGCAATCTCCCCAACCACCAGCAACTAATATACATATTAAAGAGGGCAGTGCTAGCACAGTCCCTTGCTGACCTCCAAATGTCAAACCCTCAGAATATTCATGAGATTTTAAATATACACATTAAAAAATCGTGAATATCAGAAGTAGTAGGTCTTTTTGAATGAAAATGACTGTAAATGTAGAGTTTTTGAGATAAAAATATCTCAGTGGACTGAATTAATCATTTAATAGCAAAGGTCCCCTTTGTGACAGGACCTATTAGGAATTAATGGACTTTGATGCCATTATGTACAGTTGCCTTCCCTTTAGGATGCACAGTTTATATAGTGCTTCATTATTCTTCAGTGCAGTTTTCAACAAAGGCCACTATGACTTCAGATAATTATCTGTATAAACTGCAACCTCATATTCCACTTTCTGCTATCCTAACAAAACCACTGGCTTTGAGATGAGAAGAATTCCTCACTTGTTGCTTGAGGGTATGACAATATTTTAAAGTGGAGATGGATTTAAATCTTTTGTGGCTTTGCCCCAGTCAGGTATCAAGAAAATAGCTTTAAAGACTGAAGATCCCTCTACAATTATAAAGCACTCAGATGGCTGATAACACTTCCTTAAGAAACCTTGCTAGGTTAGAAGTGATGGAAGAGGTTACAGCTAACCACTGTTAACTTCAGTATTTTTAGATGCTGCAAGTGCAGTTTGGCTAAAACCTATATTTAAAATGTTTTCCAATTTCTACTCTTATAGTCCAGTTAGCATGTAACCTGTGTTGGTGAACAGCTACAGTAATAAAAGCATTTTTAACAGCATTGCTCATCTGAGTGACCAGGCATTCACATCTAGGCCTGCATCATTGGGATACATGTAATATCTTCACCAGAAGTGGAGGCTTTAAAGCTTACACTTTAAATTTCAAAGAAAAAACAAACACAGAAATGTTGTAAGGTAAGAATTTACTGTGTTAGACCAAAAGTTCTTCAGTCCAGGATCTTATCTGGTGGTGTGGATGTCTTTCAGCTATGTTCTTTGGTAGAAGTCATCTGGAATGAAGACCAGAAACAAATGCACAAGGAAAAGAACAGCAATTTGGTTAGCAAACTGTGACGTTTCCCATGTTTGGCATCTGGCTGTCCAGCCGTCTTTTGAATGAGGACTTCCTGCTATCAGGTGGTGGAATCAGCATCTTAGTATGGAAGAGTCCTGATAGATTTTTATTCCATGACTCCCTTTAACTGCTTTTTTGAACCAATTCACAGCTCTGTCCTACCAATTTTACATTAGAGAGAATAGTGAAAAAAACATGAGTTTCCTTTCCCTGCGAAGTCAGTGGGAATGAAACACAGGAGAATTTAGATAGGGAGCTTTTAACCCAATTGAACATACACAAAACATGGGACCAGACAGGACACACCCAAGGGTCCTTATTAATTAATTAATTAATTAATTAATTTTATTATTCAATTAATTAAACATTAAATGACTCTCACAGTCATTCTGTGGGGAAGTGTCCTGCTGGCAGAGACAGGCAAATGGAAGCACCACGTGGCTACATGACTGAGCCAGGAGCACGGAAGCAGGAAGGCAGTATCACTGACGACAAGGCAAGCAGAAGCTGGTCTTACATGCCTTTGTGTAAAGCGAAAGCCATAATAGAGTCTTTTACTCTAAAAAGTAAAGAAAGCATTGATAGAGTCTTTTACTGCAGTAGATTCCAGAGAAGAATGAGAAGGCAATAAGAGCTCTCTCCCAGTACCTCTCCTCCCAATCCCCAGAAAGTTTTGTAGACTATTAAGGTACAGAGGCAACATACCTTCTATGCTGCTGCTGTAGCAGTCTGCAGGACATTGTGCCCATGCAGTGCCCTCCAGAACTCCAGCTACATCACTTAAGATATCTGTCAGTCTTGTACTCTAAGAGAATGGTCTTTTTTCCTGACATTGGCACTTCAGGGAAACAGCCTTCCCCTGTTTTAAAAGATGTCCCTCATTTCAGTGTTGCACAGGGAAAGAGAAGATTGGCTCAGTCAGTCAAACCATCAGACATTCACAGTGCAATGCTAAGCAATATAAATGTTGATTAAGTCTTGTTTTAAGTGCAAAATCCACCCTGGAGAAATTCTTTAAAAAAAAAAGTAACTACCAAGCTCCCAAGAAATAAGGTTCTTCCTTCTGTGTTGTCTGGAGACTACATTGAATTGAAGGCTCTGTGAAAAATAAAAATACATAAATAAATAAAATCATGGATTTGCTTTCATGCTTTAGATTGCTGCTTAAAACACAATATTGCTTCACAGTTCTGCTCAGTAATACCAACAACCAATTTAATGCAAGCAAAAAAAAAGCTGGAAAAAATATTAATAGCTATATAAAGAGCAAATGGTTGACATACACGGGCAGCAGGCAGTTGTGAAGCGACTGAACACTATGTGCAAGATAGAGTTTTGATATGTGGTATCCAGACAGCTTCTAGTGATGGAATGAGGATGTTTTCAGAGAGAATCCTTACTAAAGCTCTGGAAATCTCCACCTGGCTCAGTAGCTCATGACTGTGTGTCATGAGCACTTCCAAGTGCACTTCCACTGGGGTTCTCAGCTCCAGGTGCAGCCAGAGGTTCCCCTGGAAGTCCAGGCAATGACATGGGGAGGGTGGCAGAGGACAGTGGTAAAATATTTGTGGAAAAAAAAAATGGGTTTGGAGTCTTCCCATTTCTGTGACAACACACTGCTTGAAAAAAGAATAATTTAGCTAGAGTGAGGTAGGGACCTGGGGGCAAGCCAGGGAGTTGCTAGGAGTGCTCACTCAGAGTAACATCTTACTGGTTTGATCTAATCTTTGTTGAAAGCTGTTTAATTTATCAAAGCATTATGGCTTGAAATCAAGGTCTATACACTCAATCACAGCCAACAGTTTAGAATCATAGAATGTCCTAAGCTGGAAGGGTCCCACAAGGATCACCAAGTCCAACTGTTGGCTTCACACAGGACCACCCAAAAATCAGACCCTGTGTCTGAGAACGTTGTCCAAATGCTCCTTGAACAGGCTCAGTGCCGTGACCACTGCCCTGGGGAGCCTGTCCTAGTGCCCGACCACCCTCTGGGTGCAGACCCTTTCCCTAACCCCCAGCCTGACCCTCCCCTGTCCCAGCTCTATGCCATCCCCTCGGGTCCTGTCGCTGTCCCCAGAGAGCAGAGCTCAGCGCCTGCCCCTCCGCTCCCCTCCTGAGGGAGCTGCAGGCCACCATGAGGCCTCCCCTCAGCCTGCTCTGCTCTGGGTTTAACAAACCAAATTAACCTCATCCGCTCCTTATATATCTTGCCCACTAGACACCTCATCATCTTCATAGCCTGTCTCTGTATGTTCTCTAAAAGTTTTATGTCTTTTTTTTTTTTTTTTTTTTTTTTTTTTTTTTTTATATTGTGATGCCCAAAACTGTATGCTGTACTCGAGGCGAAGCTGCACAAGTGCAGAGCAGAGCAGTACAATCTTTTCCCTCAGCCAGCTAGCAATGCCATGCTTGATGAACCCCAGGGTATGATTGGTCCTTTTGGCTGCCAGGGCACATTGTCCTTTTGAGTCCTGCATCCAAGTCATTTATAAAAACATTGAAGAGAACTGGCCCTAAAATGGAGCCCTTCAGAACCCCACTAGTGACTGGCCACCATCCTGATGTAACCCCAACTACTGCAACCCTTTGAGCCTGACCTGTCAGCCAATTGTTCACACAATGTATTATGTATTTGTCTGGCTGTATGCTGGACTTTTTGTCCAGCATTTACATTTTATGTAAGTCATCTCTTGTAGGAGAAGTGCAACTAGATTCCCTTCTATGCTCAGCTTCTTCTGGTACATGAAGATTACCTCATTCCATGCATCTAGCACAGGGTGAATATTTTCTATAAGGGAACAATACTTAATCCTTTTTGTATATATAGTGTCTGATATATATTGGTCCTGTACAACATAAAGCAGTCTGAAGTGACAGGGTTCTGTGATTGGGTTAAGGCACAACTTCTGTATTTTCACTTGGCTGACTTGTTGTGGACTATGACCAACTCAGTGGCCACATTCTGACAGCAAGTTGGCATATATCCACTCAAAGGCAGAAACTATCACTTTCTGCAAGGAATAAAGAAATGATTTCACATGGATCAGATCACAGTGATTACCATAAGACATATCACAATATATACAGAAGTGTCTCAGCTACAGCAGACTCTCAGATGTAGGCCTGCATACAAATGGAGCAGATGATTAAAATAAGTCTAATGTAACTCCAAAAGAAGAGTGCTAAGAAAAAAAATAAAATATAATGAGTAATGTGAAAATACAGTAAAAAACTTTTTCTTTTTTTCTGCAATGGCGACAAAAATATTTTCATCCACTGTCATGTCAGTAGACCACTTGATTGTGATAAGAAGTGCTAGCTTCCTAGCTTCATGCATAGCTAAAATGATAAATCTCTTAGTGAAGATGCTTTAGGTATAGCAAACACAATATTAGTGTTCTTCCAATTAAAGATATAAAAATTGACATGAGAGAGTGTTTTCTCTTTGACCATGGTTGCCTCAAGCCATGGAAATTCACGACTACTACTGGTAGTTTTCATTCCTACACTGCTGATACAAGACTTTGCAGCACCATGTTGCAGAAACAGTTGTGTAGGCACAACCAGGGAAATAATGAGTTTTAGTACAAGGTTGGGAGCTACGGATTGGGACAAGGAAGGTGGAGATGGGAACTGTTTAAGCAAGTTTTAGCAAGGCAGAAAGATTTCAGTAGTTATTTCAATTTGTTGTCACTATTGCAGAAAAAGAAAAGAAAAGAAAAAAAAAGAAATCTTCAGGCTTGTACTCACAAGACAATTATCTCTATGCTGCAGCAGGATCTCTCTCTCTTTGCAGGATCTAAAAAATATTTTCCATTTCAGTCTTTTGATCCTTAGAAGAGAATTACGAAACTGCAAGTTCTGTGCTCTTTATAAATGATGTAACGGAAAGATTTAACTGCTACTTCTATTCATTTCACAAAGTGCTCGAAATTATTATAACTTTAAATTGGGACAATATGCTTTGTATGTGCCAAAATCTATGACAGGAAGCATACGTTTAAGTAAAGAATTATTGATAAATTATTTGGTAAGAAAGGTTGCTTTTATTTGAAGAAATATGATGACAAAACAGAACAAATGAGAGGGATTTCTCTTCTGTGTGTATTTTAACTCTTAAGTTCTTGATTTCACATATGATTACAGGAAAAAATATATTATGCAGTCTTGATCATGTTCTTTGAAAGGTTTATCAGGAAATCGTGAGCATTACTGAAGTATTACAAAATAACAGAAGACTTGGTATGGATGTTTGGATCTCAGGACGAATGTTTGACATAGAGGAATTCCACAAACTATGTGTAAATACTTTAGAAACAAGTCCAATATGTTCTACCTTTGAATAATGTTCACTTAATGGTCACTTCCATTCACACTGCTGGAATGTTTATTCCAAATTCTGCAGCAGAACAAATAATTTTTGTTGAGGTTCTTAGATAGAGTTAGACTTACTAAATATGGTAAAGCTTGAGTCCAGATTAGAGCAAACCTCTTCCACATTATTATTATTTTTTTTATGAATCAGTTACAAAGAGGTATTGAAATATATTCATACTGACTGTAACTCCCATTTGAAATAACATACTGAAACCTAGGGTAATTGAATTACATATATGAAGTTAACAGAAATGTACACTAAAAATAGTGTTAGAAAAGATAGCTTTTCTGAAATGTCTTTTGAAATTAAGCCTGGTTTTGGTGGGAGGTTTTCAATTCATGTTTTTGTTCATTAGTTATATTTCATAAATATGATCACCAAAGTCCTTTTTATTTATTTATTTATTTTTATTACAGATTCTTATTCCTCCCCTTAAAAATATTTTATGTCCTTTATAACAAACATTTACGGTGTTCAGTATTTTAGAAGACAGAGCCCTATTAGCACAGCACAGGGAACAGGATAGTTCTCTACAGTTCATTACTGATAGTGCAATGAAGTGCTCTGTTTATTTTAGACCTCACATCACACTTGTCCCCAAAGTATCTTAGCAGCTCAGTGCTTGAACTTATCTTCCTGTGAAAAGCAAGATTGCTTCTTCTTATGCATGTGCTAGTGCCTTATCCAGTGTAGCTTGTGATGTGTCAAGATATGAAATTTCCACTGCTTCCCTTAGGAGGCTTAGTAGATTTTACCTTAGTAAAATTTTAGTAGATCTTACCTTAGTAGATTTCCCTGGCAATGAGCTTTAGCCTGAGATGCAAGCTAATTTTGAGTTGCTAGTCTGAATTTTTTCTTCACTGTTAGAAAGCTTTCTGGAAACCTCCAGTATGCACCCGGAATGCAAACATTCATTTACTGGGATGAGAAAAAATCTTGAAATCATCTTCTGCTGAATGCCCCATCAACACTACTAGGTCACGAGAGTATGGAAATTCAATGAGTGGTGACTCATGTGCCTCTGAGCTCCCATTCTGTCAGCAGTTTCCATTCTTCTGCTTCACTGATGTAAACAACAATGAATCTGTGCTGATTTACCAAAGGAGAACTTGGCACTGCAGTGTCCTTGTTTTGCTAAATTTAATATAAATTTTTGTTTTCTTCCCTTTGTGTTGCATCTTTTGTTTGTTGTGGCTAAGATAAGATCCAGGATACAGCTACTTAACAGTAACTTCCAGACAGGACAGCTGCTGATTTACTTATTGTGAGACACAGAAACATAAGCAATATTGGACAGACTTTGGGAAGGCATTGCTGAGTAGCATTTCCCACACACACATTGTTAACCAAGAAAAGGAAACAAGGGGACATGGGTCTCATCAGTCTCTGTGAGCTCTGAGTTCCCTCTCCCCCTGTCCCAGGTATCTCTGGAGCAGCCTCACAGTTTGTTTCATGCCTGTGGAAAGTCAGAAGTAGAAAATATTTTTTCTAAACTGGTCTGTGACTCTGGTCATAAGGAAATCACAGTTGAAAAGTGGTAAGTATGCTGCATTATTCCTATGATTGCATGTCTGAGCGTATCCAAACAAGTGTATCACTGCCCTGGCATCACTGCTAAGAAGAGATCAGAGGGGATTACGAAGTATTTTGACATAATAATAGCTAATCAGCTGGGCAGACTCAGACTGCTCTGATCAGTAGAAAAGGTAATGGGATTACTATCAAAAATTAAACAAATAAATGGAGAGAGCACGCTATTCACTGTGCACACAAAAGCAGACGTGATGGTTTGGGAACATACATTACCTCACAGATTGTTTTTTTAAGATTTCACCTGCTACTTCACTGTAAAATCTGTGGAATATGGGAGTCAAGCTTCTAAAATACAGGGGAACCACTAATGTACACTTGTGACTAAATAAATCCAGTGATGAAAGATAACTGTACAGCAAATTGTTTCCAGTCTTGGTGCAAAGCAGGAGGTGCAAGCGTTAAATATTTGGTATTGATCACTGAGACTCAATCTGATGAAAGTAATCTGAGGAGCCAGTCTAAGTGGTGCCTAGATTGCCTGTCATTTGCCAATGCTGCTGGCAGATGAGGGTGTTATTGACTGTAGTTCACATTGTTTATACATTTCTCTGAAACAGTTAATCTTAGCACAGTGGGAATGAATGTCTTGCTACAAGTGGGACAGTCAGAATGAATGGCTTCATGGGACTTTTAATTACTTTCTTTTGTGCTGTCATCAATTAATAAATGCAGGAGCAGTTTTGCTACTGTCAGAAGACACTTTCAGTGTTGTTTGAAGAGGATAACTACAAAAAGCCAATTAAAATGAATACTTCTGTGAAGAAGGTTCTTTTCATGATAGCGTACACATTTTTTTCTTCTTGCTCTTCAACGGGGAATGAAATCTCTTTAATGGTGCACTGCATGGAATATTACCTTTGTGATCCGAATGCACTGCAGCCTCTTAGAAATACGTTCCTGCCTTCTTGTACAAGCAATAACATGCTGATGCTTTTCATGACAGTAACAAGAAGCCCTAAGCTGACAGTATTTCTGATCTCAATTCTTTTAGAATGCCTGATGTGTCTATTGTCACAATGGAAAAAAGTATTTCAGTACCTCTATTACTATTGCATTGGAGGACCTGATAATCTTCATATCTGTACGATCAAAATGCTCCAGTGAAGTACTATGATCCCTCATGGGGACCTCCCTGTGTCTTTACAAGTAGTCTGGAGCTTGCTTGTCCTGGTGAATTGCTAGGGTGATTCTTGCCCTGGTTCTGACCTAAATCATCTACTACTCTCCTGCTCCCTGGAAAGGGCTTGGGAGCTTTATGGGGATGGGATCATTTCCCACAGGCAGGCCAGAGTGTGTGCAAACTCTTCTAGAGGCAGAGGACACGATTAGTTGTGAACCACCTGGATTCAATGCCAGAGGACAGCTCATAGCATGTTTAATTCTCTAGTAAAGGAATTAAATAGTGCCCTGTTTAATTTATCAGACCTCCCCTCACACAAAGGTTTGAGTTGCTACCAATGTAAAAGAGTTCTTGGGTAAGAAAAAACTACTTTAAAGCCCCAACCACTGTCATAAATAGGGAGATAACCATTGACACCTATAACAATGACAAGTGCCACAATGGTGTATATGGAACATAGAATTATATACTCTGTAGAAACCATATAAAAGTAATGGAACACTATTAATAATATAAAGTCACCTAGGTTACAAAAACTCATTACTAAATTTCTTGCATTTCTAAGGAAGTGCAAATAAATGACTTCACACTTTCTGAGTTACTGAAAGACAGTGCAAGCTGGGGCAATACAGATGAGTGACAGACACATTTCAATAATGTCTTTATTCATGAATATGATCCTACCAAAGAAGAGTGGTGATAAATGCTTTCTAAAGCAAATTTGAAACCAAGAGGGCCAGGTTGCTTTAGTATGTTTTCTCCAAAACAGAGGCTTTCTGAAGCTTCAGCGAAGTATCATTTAGACTGCTAAGCTCTCGGGTGGCAATTTGTGGTAGGGGCTTAGCCTGTGTTCATAAAAGTGATTAAGTGGAATGGAAGATATCAGTGGTATAGTATAAACCTCTTGTGAATAAGATCCAATAAAGCATTTTAGTCCTACTGTGCTGATTTAGCTCAGAAGTCCAATATTATTCACAGGGTTTAGTCCTCATAAACTCCCTGTCCTCAGTACAAAGGTTCATTAAAGATGAATAGCATTAGCACTCTGTTTTGCAGCTGATCCACATAAATAAAATGTAAACAAAGTAGAACTAGCCAGAGCTTATTTTCTCAGCTGTTTTCTGATGCTTTTTAATTTCTGAGGAAATTGAGCTGAACATGGAAATTGCTAAGCTATTTTTTATGTGAAATCTTTCAAAGTGTTTATTTGGACAACATAAAATGCATACTCTTTTCTAAAAATTCTGAACTCTTTCTTAGTTATTTTGCACTTGCATGAAGCTTCTTTCAATGCTACGAAACAGGATAAATCTTAAAATTATTTACAACAGATATAAGTTGACAGAGTGCTATCACAGTGAGGTATTTTTGCAGATGGGGTAATTGATGAGGATAGCAGTTAAATGGACCTAAATTAGCCTACATTTTGATGATAAATTACATATTCTTAAGATTTTTTCCTGCTTGTTAGTTATAGTAATATCGATACTGAGTGAAAATATACTAATTCAACAAATTGAACTTTCCAACTCACTGAAAGAGATTCATTAATAAAATGGTTTAGAAGCACTTTCTCCTGCTGCAAAACCTCAAAGTCCCATCAAACATATACCTTTCTTAAAATGTAGTTCCATGGCTGTTATCCATATTCTTTCCCTTGCTTTGCTGTAACTACATCACCTCCTGGTACATCTGGTACACAGATCTGTACTGAATATATGTTGTATATACAGACATTTCCCAGGACCAGGCAGGGCAACTCGTTGACTTTCTTATGTTGTGGGAGCCTAAGAACTAGAATTGTAGATATAACCACGCCTCATGGTCATTTACTGTGCAGACAGCAGGCAGCCTTTAGAGACACTGGCTCCTGCACTGTAAATATAGCCAGCTCGGGGATGAAAGGAACAACCAGCACTGAGAAAGAGCACAGTGGCCTGATAGCCTCCTCTGTTCTATCTCTCACACAGACCAGTAACTGGTGATGAGGGGATGGTATGAGAACAAGCAGAATATAATGGATGCTCCTTAAATAAACTTTTCAGCAGCAGTGGGCTAGGGTCTACCTAGCACAAAGGTGCTATCTTGCCTCTTAGTAGCTCACAATAGATTTCCTTCTGGGAGTCTGCTATCTTGCTTTAAATCTATGTGTTTGTTTGTTTGGTTGGTTGGTTTTTTAGCTTTCTACCGCTCTGCAGCAGACAGAAGTCCCATAGTTTAATTACGTACCACATGAAACAAAACAAAACAAAACAAAACAAAAAAACAAACTCATGGATTAGAATTGCATGGAGCTTCCAAAATGCGGTGGCGTAGTGGATTTATTCTACTGAGCATGGAGGGTGTACGTCTTTGTTTTGGTGGAGATCAACTAGCAGGTGCAGATTTACCTGTGGATATACCTATAAACACTTTCTTTTCCCTTATTACCCATCCCTCTGCTGTAGCACTTTCAGAAGTGGCATTTGCTTTCTTGCAAATAACATGGGTGCTTCCTTAGAGCGGACAACAAATCAAAGCAACAGATACCTGAATCTGGCCCCAGTAGGGTTCATTCAATAGCTTATGTATGCATTTCCTAAAACTAATTGTTAAGGACTAATTGCTCCCTATGAAGAACCTGGTCAAAGAAGCTTTCCATTAAAATAGCATGACCTCAGTAAAGATGTCACTTCACCCCGTTTTTTACCTCTCAACAGGATGGTATTTATTTTCTTCCCCAAGCCCTCAAAAACAAAAACAAAACAGGAGATTATGAAGGACAAATAAGGGAACAGAGACTATGGTCTAGCTGAGAAGAGACCTATTTTCCTCACCTAAGAAAGTATACTATGCACCAAGAAGAAGTAATCCATACTGGGAAGCTGTATGCAAAGGTGCTACAGCTCCCAGCATCACAGATTCGCAGCATTCATATGCCTCATAGTTTTTCCTGAAACCTGGTAGAACCGGGATCATTAACTATTTTTTTCCATATTGCATCAGCTGACATTGTTAGCCTGTACTATGTTTCTAAACACATGTCCGTGAAATGTCTCAGAGGGGTTAGAAAGTCTCACAAATTCAGCACTTTCTGAAGAAGCTTTTTATTTTTCCTCTTCCTCCTGGGAATCGTTTTTGCAGTGGGTGATCAAGAAGCATGAAAAGCTGAAAATAAAAGGCAGCAAGAAATATGCAATTGAAGATCACATTGTTTTATTAATTTTCTGAGAAAGTGCTCTAATGCAACTGTATAGTCTTTAATTGTACTTACTGATATTTTGTGAGATGTATTTTGTTATTCTAAAGGCTTTAATAATACAGATGCAACATTCTGTGACTGAGGAATAAAAAGGTGATATATATGACAGAAAACACAAAAGCTGCCAAAAATACTGTTCAAATCACTTTTTACTTTATTGTGATATACAAAGCAAACATACAAGATGCTTTACTATGGATGCTGAACAGCTTCTGTCAGCATTTTGATGTGTTCAGGCTAATATGCTATTCTGCTCTACTAATTTGATGTTATTTCAGAAGAATAGCGTTCTCTTAGTTAATTAATACAAGTAAATATGAATATATTTTTACAGCTGGAGAAAAAAAATGTTATTGGAATGATGTTGCTAGAAATAGGTTTGTCTGCAGGCTGAGGGAAAATAGCAAGTACCTGGAAAAACAACATAAAGGTAAAAATGCAGCCAGAAGCTAAATCTCTCTGCAGGATATTTCTGTGGCATCTAACATTCCTGCTTTCTCTCTGATGGTGCTTTGAAATTCTCAGCAATTTCCAGCTCTCAGTGTAAGTAGCATAAAGCTATTAACATATGCTCTGATAAGAGGACCAAAACAATTGTACCAGAGAAATAACACAGCATGCCTTCTGGAGTGCAGAATAAGTGCTACCTTCACACATCGGATTCATCGGGACACAGTGAGGTATCTAATAGCAACACATTCCTGCTCTTTGTCTCTCTTATGTGCCTATTCTCATACACAAATACCTACAAAAGACTCCTCAAAGTTCCCATTGATCAGTCAGTATGTGTGAGCACGAAGCATGGCTCTCTGTAGTATTTTTAGGGGCTGGCTTGCTGTACTGTTCTCTTAAGAGCAGGAAAGAACATCTTTATTGCTACTGAAATCAGGTATAGATCTGGTTTTTTATTTAAATATACATCTGTGGCATTACATCCATAGAACAATGTGTTGGGAAAAAAAGAAAAAGGAGAAAAAAAAAAAAAAAAAAAAGGTGAAGCACAGGAAGTTAGAGGAAAATAATAGATCCAAAGAGAGGAGACCATAGTCCTTTTCCCTATACCATTCTCATCTCCTCCTCATCCCTTTTACTGGACTTACATGACTAATCATAACTGGGACAAGAGGTTTTCTTCCTTCCCTTCTTCCAGTCTTCTTTTCTTTCAAATATTCTTAAATATCTTTTTCAACCAGTATCTTTCCTTTGCCTTTTTATTTCCTTTCCTTGGACTTTTTGCTTTGGCTGTTACATATTATTTTCAGAGCTACAAGATGCATTCCTCTGAGCATCTTTCTTCTCATGAGCTGGGAAAATTTATGCATTCCTTGATCAGGACAACTGGGTTGAAAGTAATTATACTGCAGTTTTGGGGTGTTTTTTCCATCTCCAGGAAGATGACTTTAGTATGGCTGTTCCCCTGCTCCTAAGCCAGGTAACGTTATGGACTTCAGCTGCATAAACACCTGTGGCAGCAAGAAGCAATATATCTGACTGATAGAGCTTTGATGGGAAAAGCCCAAAAGCCTTTGTACAAACCCAACGATCCTGGCTAAACTTGCTCTGACCTCAGCCCTGGGGTTTAGCTCTACTCTTGCAATGTAATACTTGCTGCTGCATCAGCATTTACAGTAAGTGTATACCGATTTATATTGGTGTATATTGGTCTCCATCTAACAATGGTGCTTGGTACTTTGGTTCATGTACTTTGCTTTGGGGGTAAAAATTAGGTATATCCACTTCTAATTGGCAGATTGGCTGACAAGGAAGAGGTAAAAAATCTCCCAAGCCTGACTGGCTCTGTGGAGACCTTACTGCAGCCTTTCAATACTTAACAGAGGACTGTAAGAGATGGAGAGAGACTTTTTAAAAGGGCATGAAGTGATAGACAAGAGATAATGGTTTTAAATTAAAACTGGGGAGATTTAGATTAGTTATAAGGAAGAAATTATTTACCATGAGGGTGATGAGGCACTGGCACAAGTTGCTCAGAGAAGCTGTGGATGCCTCATCACTGGAAGGCCAGGCTGGATGGGGTTTTGAGCAACCTGATCCAGTGGGTATCATCCCTGCCTATGGTAAGGGGGCTGGACTAGATGATCTTTAAAAGTCCCTTCCAACCCAAACCATTTTGTGATTCTGTGATTTTGGGTGTTGATTTGGACTCACCTGTATGGCTCAGACCCTTATTTTCTGGGGCAGGGAGACTGTCTTTGTATGCAGAGTGTGCATAACTATGCATGATGGACATCATGCAGAACAGTTTAACCAGACATCTAATCTTGCCTGGAGGGAAGAATGTTTTTTGCAGTGTGTGTATTCATTCTTTTATTCATTTAGCTCTGTGTTTCTGCACTAGTGGATAGGAATAAATCTTTACATTGTATTCTTTGAATACTACTAGAAATGCTGTCATCTAAGTTTATCATGCACCTTGTTATGCTGTAAACATAGGGAATTTCAAAACAAGACATGCCACTTGCAACAATTCAGGAATGTATGTGCAAAAGGGTAACTGAACACACACTATACTCTAGAAGCTGATTTTGTATTTATATGCTTTTAACATTTTCTTACACTTTTTATGATATTTTTATTGTTATTATTTTCCTGTGGAAATAATCCTCCAGATGTAAATCTTCAGCCTAGTGGTAGACTAAGCAAGCAAGAGAAGTGGCTATACTACCTTTTCCAGGCTGAGTGCCTCTGGAGCAGCTCTGCTGGCTCAAGATTTGTGGAAAGGTTGATCAGCTCCACTACATGTGGAGGTACCCCATGGTGTGAAAAACATAACTTTCCCTTCTGACTGCAACCTCCAGCTGCAATCTCTGCCTCCAGATCCAAACTTGCTCAGCATTTGTGCAGCTGGGATAAGGCTTGGGGCTTGTTTCTGTTTTAGATTTTGGATTTTTTCATGCTTTTCTTTGAACTCTGCTGACCCTGTCAGTTCAAAGTGGACACTGTGAACATGAAGACCTACAAATTCTAATTAAACTGACTGGAAAAGGAATGTGAACAATCTCAGACTGTGGGGCAGACACTGATAAAACTTGGATTTGGTTAATAATTTAAAATGCAGATTGTGTTAGGATTAAAACTTAAATTGAATTCTTACCCCAGAGCTTGTGTTTTCACTTACTTTAGTTGTAAGGACGCAAATAACCAAGCAGCAGAAAGGAAGCTTTGTGCATTGTAAGGAATGAACACATTCAGGTAAACACAAAACCATTGCTGCCTATCTTGCTCAGCATCACGTCAGGGACTGTTCACAATTACTTGACCATCCTGGAGACCTGGAGCCTTCTGTGACTCTCCTCTCTGAAGGAGGCAAATTTTTAACAACTCCTCTCACCCACACAGGGAATTGCTTTATTGCACACTGTGACTACTGTGACTCAGGGAGACCTGCCTTACTTCCTGCAGTATACCAGCTTGGCTACATTGTTAAGTCTTACCCACATAAAATTAGAGCTTAAAATGTCTTAGTGGGCCTTTAAGGCAGGGTTTCAAGATGCAACATCACTTCCTTCTGGAAGAAAATGGGGAAGAAAGGGGCCACCTGCTCACTCCCACTCTGCACCAAGGAACACAGCTTGGGGGGGAGGAGAGGAGCAGGTAGAGGTGCCCACCCTCCTGCCTTCTAGGGCAGCAACTAGCCATCAGCCACACTGCTCTGGCTGACAAATGGGTGATTGCATTTATTTTACTGTGGAAACTCAGTAGGACTAGGGATGTAAGTAAGGCTTTATGGCTCAGGACCTGCACTTGAAAAAAACTCTTCTGTATTCGTACCAGTGTGACCCATGTGAAAATGAAAGCAATCTCTGGTTTCTTGACTGCCCTCTCTTACCAGAACCCCAAATCTACTTAGTTGGCATTAAAAATGTAACCCAAAAAATCACTTTCAGTGAACCCTTCTTCACATGTAACTCACTGAAGATCTTACAGAAGGCATTGAACATCCCAGGAATCAAATACAGATCATTAGGTAGTGTGAACTAGCATTAGTGAATAATCTTAAATCA
The DNA here is from genome assembly GCF_964211825.1 of Aythya ferina. Classification (NCBI taxonomy): domain Eukaryota; kingdom Metazoa; phylum Chordata; class Aves; order Anseriformes; family Anatidae; genus Aythya; species Aythya ferina. Next base: position 62,248,819 of record NC_140296.1, read on the forward strand.
CAATCAGAGAATTAGTTTCTGAACTACGGTTACTGTGTGGCACCAAACAGTATTTCCCTCTTTTTATTTTTTTTTCTCTCAAGATGACTTGGACAAGGAAAAGCTGCATTCTGCTGAAGACTGCAGTCTTTGGATCCTGAAGTAAGGCAGTTGCCTCTTCCCTGCAAGAAACCCTGGGTGGCTGGTGCTTTTGGTCTGCGGAGCAGTTTGAAACCCTGGGTCAGTGTTTGGTTCTGACACCATTACATTTAATCTCTGGTTTCACAGCATGATAACGTTAAGGGCACAGCATTTGCCTCTGCTGACTGCAGATAATAGAGGCTGAGCACTGAAGTCTATGTGCTGCAAATTGCTCCAGCCCCCCTATCTGATGCTGTACATTACACTCCTGACTCTCAAAAGAGTTTGCATTTGTCTTCCCTGCCTTTTTTAGAGGTGGCTTGAGACATTTCAGAAAACTGCTTTTTAGGTGACTTATTTTCACAGATTCACATTCTACTCTGGCTCTGATTCATTTGCCACAAGAGATCAGCAAACTTGAAACTGCCGTGCTAAGTCTTCACAACTAAATCACACAGGGTGGACACGCAAAGTGCTCGAGGCATGGCTGGGGCTTCAGAGTTGAAGCTGCCCAGGAGTGTAAGGGCTGGAGGGAGAGATCAATTAACAAGAAGGCATCTGAGATTGTGGCCACGAAGACGCTCCGTGGGGAGAAAGAAGCCCTGGGTCCTTGCCCCTGCTTTTGATGCTGTTGATCTGATGACACTTAATTAGGAAATGTATAAGCAGTGCCAGGAACAGTGCCTTGTTTACTGTCTCACTGCCCCCAGTCCCAGGCTTGCACCAGACAAATGGAAAATAACCACACCCTTGCCTTGCCCCTGTGGGAGTTGGCGGGCTGTGGGGAGGGGGAACATGCCGGATCCCACCCTGGGCCTGGCCCAGCAGGGAGGGTGACTCAGAGTGCTGTAGGTGAGGCATGGAGGCCTCACCACCAAACCTCAGCAGCTGAGAGCAGGGAGTGTCTCTGGAAAGTTGATGGGGCTCTTAAGGATGAACACGGATTTACTTCCTTGGCTCTACACAGTTCACATCAAAGTCCTATTTTTGTGGTTGTTTAGACCCTCTAAAGAGTGATGTGGCTTCAACCTGCCTTTTCTTTCCCTCTGTGAAGACTGGTGTCATTACAAGATGAGCTTTATCTGGATAAGGGATCAGGGCACGGTCACGGCATGCCCTTAGGCCTGGGCATGCAGAAGGCCTTCTGCATCTAGCTGGATCAGTAAGGCTGCATCTTCACATTAAAGGAAGACTATGTGCTTTCATCATGCTGCAGGAAGTCAGCCTACAAGAAGTGTGTTTAAACAGGACAGGGAATTTTGTACCTTTATTCTTCTGAAGTTAAGCATAATCACTGTTTTCCTAAACGTTGGCACCTGACAGAAAAACAGACAGCAGTGTAAAACACAGCAGTCTCAGCTTTCCTCAGCCAGGTCAGGAAATGTTTCATACTCCCAGGAATTTTTTTTCCCCTCCTGCATTATTTTGACATTAATTTCCAGAAAGCAGAGGCTCTCGTCCTGGCATTACCCTTTGCCACTGAATTTCAGCCTCATGGTTGCCTGCCCTGATGTGGGTCTCGCTTTGTTGTCTACGCTATGTCCCAAATTTCTAATCCCAAAGATGAATCAGTGTTCTCTAAGTCCTGTTACAGCATCTTGCTGAGATGCGGGACTCCAAAACAAGGAATGGTGTCTCCCACAGTGATAAAGAGTATACTGAGTACAGCAACCTGTTCTATCTATTGATTTCATTTAGTACTCCATATACACCCTGTTTTTCCCCCCTTCACCCTTGACTGACTTGCTTGAATTTGATGAGCAGTGAGCTTCTGAAGAAGATGGTGAACTGTTTAGATGTTTATGTCTAGAAAGAGGCAGAGAAAACACTCACTTTTGAAAACTGACTTTGGGTGTTGGGTCTCAAACATGCAGTGCCCCAGGAGACCTTTCAGAATAATCTTCTGATGCAAGATCAGTTGGACAAGATCACCAGGGCACAGAAAAAATGGATCTCATTTTAGGCCTGTAAGCTGCCATTTCTTGACTTGCAATTTAAAAAGCAGTCACTGCCTGTGGCCACCACAAAGCTGGTCAGTGCAAACCAACATCTCTGAAAACTATTCTGGTGTTAGCAGATGTCAAGTCGGCAGTTGACTCTTGATGATCCTGATCCTGCCTCTCCACTACACACATATTTAAGCTGTCTGTAGTAAGTTCCTGAATGCATTCTCTGCATTATGCTTGCTGGTCCTTCCTTGGCTATATGGAAAGTTTAAGTTCCTGTGTCCTGCCCAAGTGAAACAATGCTTGGTGAGGAGCACAGGTTAGATGTGTTGGGCAAGACTGTTGCTGGAAAGTGCCTGCAATAGTGTGCCTGAAGGTTCCACTCTAAATCTTTCCCCTAGGAAACGAATGATGTGAACAGGTGCCTCATATACTTCAAAGCAATTCAAAGTAAGTTGGGCACTTAACTACTATGACTACCTCACATATTTAGGAGCTTAAAAAATCCAGTTAATCAATTTAAGTACTTGGAATTTCTCACTGCTAATCTGGCATAAATTAACTGTACAGATATTACAACAGAGTTCAAAATCCCTCTTTTTATCCAGTTTTCCACTTACATGAATGTGTGTGTGTGTATGTGTGTGTGCATGCGTGTATATGTATGTTCAGATTCCGGAGAAAAACAAGACCAAACGGACCCCATTTGTCTGCTGTTTGAAGAGTAGATTTATGTTTTTCTGAAATGGTGATAATGTTTAGTAACAGTCCATTTACACTTTGTGTAAAGGAAGGGCACCAGTAAGTTGAGTTTACATCATACGTTATTCCTCAGGAACATCACAATATTATTATCATCTTCAAATACTATCTTTTGTCCACAGATTATTATTTTTTTCCTTGAACTTCAATTAAAAAATAATTTTTAGGCTAAAGTCTCAGTTTCATTAGCAACAGTAATGTCTCCCAAATATAAAACTTGATAATAGTGCTCATCACACACATGAAATACTATGGGGCCATCTTTACCATCATGTTCTTCCTGTAGTTGTGACAAAACACAACTGATACAGTTGCCTGCACAGCACAAGATCTGTATATTTAACAGTTTTTTAACAGGCATTCTAACCCTGCTAAATTCCTTGAACATGAACATAGGTTTTGTGTTAAAACTTTTATTACTTTTTCTCTGTGCAGATTTTGCAGGCTGGAAATGCAGGAGTTAACCAATTTAAATTTTGCATGAAGCCTAATAAGTGATCCGACTTAAAGTAAACAACAGTCCGAGCTGCATAGTTTTCTTTTTATTAGCTGACCTTGCAAGCTAATAAATTCATCCTGTATTTTTCTGCTACTGCCAATTTGCAGCATACAGGAAACTAATCTTGTACAATAACTACCTTCCTGTACTCAGTTCTTAAATGGAGCCAAATGGATTGGTGGCGGAAGAGCTCCCCAGCAGTTCCTGTGAAACAGTGCTGAGCGCAGCAAGACCTGACAGAGGCTGGTTGCTATTATTGACTTTGACAATGTAATTATGTTCTCATTTACCTCCCTAGCACTTAAGAAGAAAAAAAAATATTCCCCCCCAGTACAACGACTACAACAATTTTAATGTCAAATTAGATGTGAGATATGTATTTGTAACATGCTAAACATATGGCAATAGTTCTGATTTTTGAGAAGTAAAACACACAAGCAGTAGCCATTATAGTACAATGGTCGTTCATGTGGATCTGGCTTCCACAGCAACACTTTGCTCCAGACAAAGGATCATGCTCAGCAGTGAGTTAATAAAGGTTCTGTATTCAGATTAGAAACTCATATGTGCTTTTTAGCATTAAAGATAGACTACTGCTATCAGAGGGTACTACAGTATACTACAAATGAATCCAGGGTCATTTATTTATGGGCTAAGCTCTTTCTATCAATTTGAGTTTGGGTATTTTGCATACTTGAGAAGGGTTTCTAATTGCACACAGTGAAATCAGTTGCAATAGCTACCCAAACATCATTTTTGCAAGGACAAATGCATGCACTAATCCCCAGTGTGCTGTAGCTCTGTGGACATGTGCAGGTGGAGTGCATATATTTGTGCAAGCTGATATTCTCACTTTGCCCTGTGTGGGGAACAGACTTTCGAAAGGGAGGTCCCCAATTCAGTTGAGTGAGGTAACTGTCTGGCCAATATGGAAAGGAATGTGGAAAAGCTTTATTTTTTTGGATCTGTCATGAAGCATTTTTACAGCTAGCTTGCCTCTCTCCAAAATTAAAAAAGAAAAGAAAAGAAAAGAAAGAAAGAAAAAAAGGACCTCTTGAAACAAAACAGAATAAACTCTTTGAATGACATTTTTGAAAAACACATTTGATTATATAGCTTCCCCCCTCTGGTTCTTGATTATGCCTGACTCCTGCTTCATTTACCCTCTTAGAAAAGGTTAAACACTAAGTATGGTTCATATATTGCTCTCCAGGGCAAATGACCACGATAGCTTCCGAGCTGTGGCTGTCATTACTGTAAAGCATTTATGAGAAATCACACAAGCTACTCTACTAAAATGGATACATTTCTCTGCAGCAACATTTATTACGGCTCTGTACCAGCTGTAGTTATGAATACAGCTGGGCGGATAAAAAAGGAGAGAAAATAGAAATGAGTTTCTATGTTCTTTCTGTGTCATCTTTTAATTCATGATTTCTTTTAATTTAAAACCAAGACTGGAAGCTGAACTCAGGTCCAGGAGCTCTGCAATGAGTTTCAAATTACACAAAAATATGCTTTATACATGCAGATCTGTGCTAAAGGTTTCTGTGTCTGTTAGGTGAAACAGTTCATTCAAGAGAAATGAGTGGTTTTGGATAGAGGTCTTCTCAATTAGCGTCTTAATGGACATGTTCTACTGCATATAGTGGGATATACTCTTAAAAACTCTCCACAGGAACAATTGCTGGAGTGACTCGGGAGATGATAGCTATTGATGGTTAGGAAGGAGGTCTGCAGATAAAGCTGAAACATGCACTTTTAATTTAATTCAAATATGGGAATATTTGCTTTTAAGTAAACTTATCTACTATACATTGTTGGCTTAATCTTCCCCCTTTAACCTTCCTCAGTGAGTACCTTTAAGCTCCCAGAGTAAGTGTCTTAAATGAATATAGTTTTCTTTGCACTCATAGAATGAATCACAGAATCACAGAATGGTCAGAGGGGACCTTACAAATCTTCTAATCCCTACCCCTCTGCCATGGGCAATGTTAGTTCTGGTCTTTTTCGACCTTTGCAACCTTAAGCTTTGCAACCTTAATATTCTTTAAAAGATGTAGGGTTTTTGTTGTTGTTTGTTTGTTTACTAAAAATAAGCAGATAAAACACCCACAGGAAAAAAGCAGCCCCTTTCCCATAGCTATTTAATCAAACATAATAATACTGGGTTCTGATCTGGAGTTTACTAAGCAAGTTTCAGGCTTCTGGCTCCCCAGGTTTTTCCTGTATCTTTTAATGAAAAAAGCTGGTGTCAACTCTGAGCTGTTAATGGCTGTATAGGCAGCTGATTAGACAAACATGGAAAAGGACAACGTACTTTGCCACACATTGCACAGACCTATCCTCTGGGCTCATTTTCTAATTCTGAAAAAGACTGTGCTATAGGCAACCCTGCCTGTGCAATCAGCACGTCTCCATCTCTGTTCTCCTCCTACCCAGTGGCCATTCAGCACAGCTTTTGTTCTCCGCCACTGTTTCCTTCTCTCCAAATCAGAGAGAATTTATCACCTTCTTTCACTCTTTCTTCTTCCATTCTTGCCACTCCTTTCTCCTTTCTCTCTCTTTAGCTCTGTTTCCAGCCCCCAGCCCACGTCTCTAGGTGCTGACCTTCTCCTGGTCTGTGATTCCTGCTCGCTGCTCATTTACTCTTGACTCTGCATCATCTTCCCCCCAAATTGGAGGCTATCAAGAGAGGAAGGGGAGTACAGCAGCTCACCCTATGCACCGGGGACAGCCTATTGCAGTTCAGTGCAGAAATCTTCCTTGTAAGAAAAAGTCTCGATCTCCGATGTTACACTGATCTATGAAGAGGTGCAAACAGTTTGACCTTGTGGAGGACCTGCAATGAAAAGCTCAGTCAAAATGTACTCTTCAGTCCATCCAAAGATGATGAACTCCATCATCACCCTCATCAACTCAGAGCAGTCATCAAAAGATCAAAATTGCCCAGATTCTTTTATGACAACAAAATTTTTCTTAGGGATCGCAAAAGACAGCAGAACAAATCAACTTGAATTCATTTCAAGCCTTTACTCTGAAGTACATGAAAAAGATTAGAGATTGACAGTAAAATGACTGTTAAAAATTAAAGTTAAAATTATTTTCTAAATAGGGAAAAATGTGTATTTCTATGATACTGTTCTTGGAAACTGTCAAGTCCTTAGCAGAAATGTTCCCCAATACTTTCAGGGGACAAATGTATAATGTATATCTGAAACAAAACAAAACAAAAACCATAAACATGTACAGCTGAATGGTTCACTTAATCACTGAAAACATGATCTTATAATAGGCATTTGGGCAACCTTTGGTATAATTTTCATTAAAGTTCTGTCTATAATATAAAATTATCTTTTACAGGGGTAGATTTTTACATCGCTACAGAGCTGTATCATCACACCTGTCAGATTTATTGTACACATGTTCAAGATGTCACCTATTTAGCTTTCACTGAACCTCTAAGACACACATGTTTACTTGTTTTTGTACAATTCACCTTCATAGTTGACTGCACTTTCTCTCTATACTTCTCAAATCCCAAAATGTCTTGTTTAATCTGAATTGACAAGAACAGAACGCTCTGTTCTAAGTGGAGCCCTACCAGGGAAATGTATTATTCTCATCATTATCACTGTCTTAGGTACAGAGAAAACCTGCCGTGAATGCTATTCTAGGGGCTTATTTAACTTCTTAGAGTCAGGAGCAGATAAGTACTCCCTCACCTGTCTATCAAACCAAATTCTATCTCTCTTTTTCATCCAAAACCAGATCTGGGTGCACAAATTTATAATCCTTTATTTTCAAAGGAATAATAGTTCATCTGTCTGCCAGTTTGAGTCAATCTTTTTGGTGCCAATGAACAGTTTTTCAGTGCTGTAGGTATATTTCTTCTAGCATTTCTGATTTTCTGAAGCAAACCTGTTTCTGCTTTGACTAAAAATGTGACCTAGCTCCCAATTATTCATCAACTAGTTTATATGGACCCTGAAACTCACTACCATTTACCCACCACTGTGGATATTTGTTACTCCAAATAATGCCTAATTTATTCATAGTCATCAGTGGCAAATAATTCCATTAGCTTTCTTTATAGTATTGTGTTAACACTATGCTCTGTTGAAAATGTTTTAACTGCAGAAGTATCCCTAAACGCAAGGACTGTATGGAAAACAGGCAAAAGACTATTCATAACAGCAAGTTAAGAGTAAATAGGAAGTTCTGAGATTCTGTACTAATGATCTTAGGTATTTAGCTGGATATCTTGGACTAAAATCTTCTTTTGTTTGTTTGTTTTTGGCACCCAGTGCAAAAGGGGCGTGAAATGCAGACATTCCTATTTAGTTGCATTTTACCCTCCTTTTGCTGAGTTGTACATGATTCAGCAAAATGCAGAGAACCTGGCCTCTGTACTTTTCCCATTGACCCTGGTTTGCTGGTACTGTGGCAGAAGGACAGATGCGTTTCTTTCTTTATGTGCAGTTTAAAAAAAAAAGAAAAAAAAAAAGTCTTTGAATACTGAGTGCTGACTCTCTCACTTTCAGACTTCTGAGACCTACTGTGAACTTAGCAAGTTGTCTGTGGTGGGGAACTGATCTGTCACAACACATGAGGATAAGCCCCATCTGTGCTCCCTGAAGCCATCAGTTTGGAGTTGCTCAGAGTTAATACATTTCTGCTTCCCTAGTCTGGAAGATGTCCAAGATATCAGACAAGAAAGTATTGTGAGGGTGCCCATTTTTAAGGTTCTCTCTTTACTCAGTAACTACGTTTGGGAAGTTCTCATTTCACACGTGCTTTGTGATGTTGCTGCCTGTCCTACTCTGCATGACTCTAATTCCTAAAACTTCCACTTACTTCAGGGTCCTGGTGTATGCTGTGTTCTTACTTGGGTCTTTTGTTCTCTGTAGATTTCTGCAAGGAGAGTTGAGAGCAATCTTTTTTGAAATTCAGTTCAGTTTCTTTCTGATGGGATCCACAAGACGTTCTTTAGCTACTACAGTACCTGACTATTTGGTGCCCTAAAGGCAAAATTCTGATAAGAAACTGGGTGAAATGGCATTGATGTGCATCACAGGTGAATAAATTCTGGACACAAGCCATGGACTAGCTTTGGAGTGGGTGCTGTGGTTAAAAAACAAAGACGTTTACCTGTAGGTTATACAGAAGATTAGAAGCAAGAAAGTGCATGTAAGCACATGGTAATTTTTATTAATGCTTAGCTAAACTATGCTTGCTCTCAAAGACAGCACAACGCTTTCTAGAAAGAAAACAATATTCCCTTCAGTGTTGTGCACTGATATGAATGTGTGATAAGGTGTTATGTCTTTCTAGAATCACTGCAGTGAGTTGTGAATTATTCATTAAATTAAAAATCCCAACTAATTCACAGAATCAAATAGTTCTGGCAAGTGGTATATAATGAAGGGAGAAAAATATACACTACATATTAAATAAATCATCCAGAAAAATCTTTCTTATCCCTTAAATCACTAGTTCTGCACTGTTTTCCTTACCCGACGGCATGCTTTAAGACTTCAGAAGTGAAATTTTTGCACATATCAGGATTTAGATATTGTGATTCTGTGTTGTGAATAGGTTATAGTATAAATGGATTTGTAATTACCAATCAAAAAGCTTTTTGGAAAAAAGAAAAAAAGTAGCCAGTAAAATTTCTCACCTTCCTATGTATATATATTATACATAAAAACTCAGGTATAAAGTTGTTTTCTTATTATTGTAATGAAAAAATGTTTCAGAAGGTGCAGGGAAGGAGTAGAGAAGTCATGCCAAAAGTTTGATCAAGAAACACTCATATTTTGCCAAAAAGTGCTTGCTCAGATTTGGTTTCAAAACCCTCAAATACAGAGAATGCTGGCATTTGTCACAAACTGCAAATTAATTTCACTTTTGCATAGTTTTCATCTTAAAAATGGATCATTTCCAGTAGAGGTGTGTCAGCTCTCTAGTTAAATCATTATAACTGATCTTTTGACTTTGCAGGGGTTTGCAGGCAGTTTACTGTTTCCTGAATTTGTTCAAATACAAAAGTCCTGAAAGGTGAGAAACAAAACCAGGAAAATGTTATGAGAACTATTCAAGTCTTCACCCAGCCCCACTTTCTTGGAGGATGCATATGCTGCCATTTGCAGTCCCTTGTGGATAATAAATAATATATATTCTGGATCTGTTCCACGGCTGTTTTACTCAAGGGTGTTACCAACTGCTTGAAAACCATTGGAGGTGTATTACACTAAAGCTCGAGCACTGCAGTGGGGTGTCAGGTTCATTTTATATCTAATACGTGAAAGTAAGATATACAGATATGTGCTTCCATTATACCAGGTCTTTTTATTCTTTATGGTGGAAAAAAAAATACAAAGAACTACCATTATCCCAAGTAAAAGAGCTGTTACATTTACTCAATTACTCGTTTCCTGAGTTTTCTGAGATCATCAGGAACTCCACACCTCCTGAAATAGCCCTTTTTGCAGCCCAGGGTGTTCTCTTGAATTTTCATTTTTCCTCTTTCAGTCTTTTTCTCCGGAAAGAGGCACTTCTGTGCAGTAGCTCTGATCTGTTCAACATTAGGAGACTGGACAAATAAGGAGTGGTACCTGATTTGAGGATGATATCCTTATCAAAAATCAAATCTCTGGGAAGAGCTTCAGAGGGCTAATACAAGTCCTTGAACTTTCAAGGTTTTATCTTTCAAGTGTCTTCTTCCTTCCAGGTGATCAGTTTTGAGCACCAATGGGGGGAAAAAAGAAACCTGCACAATGTACCAGGAGCTGAAAAAGAAAACTCAGAAGGACTCATGGATAATGGTGCAAAACTGTCTCCTACTTCCAAGAAACCTTTTTTTTTTTTTTTTTTTTTTTTTTTTTTTTTTTTAACATGCATTAACGAATTCTCAAGTGCTTTGACCTAGGTTATTTTGGAAGTCCTAGGCTTCTGAGAATTGTTCATTCACTTCTATCTAGGTCAGAGTCAGTAGGGTGTGGATGCTGGTATATCAAAGCGAATGTAGATATGGAAGCACCCCCGGAGCTAGGGCCACTGTGCAAAAGGAGAGCAAAGAAAGGCTAAGAGAGTATCTGGAAATAAGAGGCCAGGAAAGGAGTTCTGATAGCATGCCTATTATGAGGAATTGGACCAATCTTTAGCAAATGATTTCATCTGCAAAGGAGAGAGTTGTGGTATGGACAGAAAGACTGAAGCCAGCATCCTATGCAAAATGTTTGGCGTAAACAAGCAGCCCAGAAATTTCTCAGCGTTGTTTATGTGACATGGGAGTCTAAGACAAGAGAATTTGTTGGGGCAGTCAAAAACTACATCCTCAACAACTCTGGATGCTATGGAAATACTGCATACAGACAATCACACTCAATATAATGTAGTTTTCTCTCTCCCTGCAGCTCTGTTCCCATGGCTTCATATTCATCTCACTTCCTTCATTCTTTTCTTCTAAGAATGATACATTTATAACACAGCAGTTCTGACCCATCATTAGGCCACTGGACAAATGCTAACAGTCCCCATGTTTTCCCATAATACGAAGATTAAAATTCAAGTCTCTGTAGAAACTGCTTGGAAGGAAAACTTCAAACATATGCTATTTCACAGTATAACTGTAAGGAAAACTACTTCTGTTAAGAATTCAGACTATTTTGGAGAGAGATGAAAGCTTTGCTTGATTTTTTTAATGTTTTCTGGGTAATCAATATCTCCCTGCAGATGCACAATTGCACAATTTATGTGATTATGTATGCAATTACCATCTTACTACTTTCCAACTATCTCACCTACCTAAAATCAATATAATTTCTCAAATGTTTAATCTTTCTTGGAAGAATTAATCTGGAAATTATCACACCTGGAGCAGTAGAATGCAGCACTACGAATCTAGAGAAATGACAAATGTTATCACAGCATAAAGACTAGGGAGACTGGTGCAGCTCTTGTAATCTAGCTAATACAGGCATGGCTAAGAGTATGTGGCATAGTAGGACAGAGCTCAGCTGAAAATCTCATCCTGGACCCTGGTTAAAAGTCAGTCAGGAAGAAGACTTCCTTCCTATGCTGACCTCTGGGAAAACATTTTTCGCCGAAATAGATATAACTGTTAACTAATTTAATGTTTATCTGTAAATACGTCCTTAGTTTTAAACAGGTCCATAAATTTTAAATTAGGTTTTTAAAATTAAGTCCATAAATTAAATGTCCTCTAGGAACAAGAATTAGAATTGTACTTGTTTTTCCAGTTGCCCTTGTACTTGCCATTCCTTGGCCAATACAGATTCTCCGGTCATCACCTGGAGAACATCTATCACATCATGAACTATAGGGGAGAGAAGGGATGGAGGAAAGTAGATGAAGAGCTGGTTTTGGAACTTAGGTGGTCATGTTTGCAGAGTGTTATGAAAGCAGAGTTTTGAAGGGGCACTTTTCCAGTGAATTTTGAAAAGGTGAAAATGCCTGCATCAGTCTGGAGGCAGAAGAGGCTTAGATAAAGGGTTGGTTTCAAGCACCTTTTCTTACATGGGACAAAGCCTGTTTTTTTTTTTTGTTTGTTTGTTTGTTTTTTTGTTTTGTTTTGTTTTGTTTTGTTTTTGTTTTTTCTCCTTATCCTGCATGGTATAGAGATCACATCTCATAAAATTGTCCTATAAGATGTCTGTTTTAGTATTAACCCTGTGAGTAATGAGAAATATATATTCTGTACTATTCTGTAAAGGAGTTTTGAAAATGCTCTTTATTTTCCATAGTCTTCCTATGCTTTAAACCTTCTTGTTTAACTGTTTAGACTGACATTGAGAAAGTAATATTTTATCTCTTCTTTTTGTTAGCAGATCTGCTCTCAGCAGACATAAACGCTCTCTATCCAGTTCTTACCAATGCTTATGCTGCTGCTGACATTCAGCAGAGTGCTATTTTCCACTGTGCTGCAGTAGTTAAGAAATAATATTGTGAAAAAATAATGGTAATCAGGCAGTTTGTTAACTTCTCAGATTTTGCGTAATTTGAGGTACACGTGCAACAGCAAGATGAATCGGAACATTGATTTTTGGTAGAACTAGATAGTTGCACTGTTCTTTTTTTTATTTATTTTTATTTATTTTTTTATTTATTTTTTATTTCCATGAAAGGTCTTGCAATTAAGATGCATAAACACAAAGCTTCATTGACACTGTGATTAACAAGGAAATTAGATTAACTTAGATAGCAAAGTGGAATGAACAGTATATTAGGATTGAGCTGCCACACTTATTTTCAGTGAAAGAAATAAGGAGATCAGCACAATATTCCTGTGCAGATACAACCTAAATGTCAAAGATACCACTTAAAATGAGCCAGACAAGATACAGGGTGAGAGGATGCTCGGTACTCTCTCTTCTTCAGTGCCAGTAGCCATCAATGGTAATAATGTAACTCAATAGTAACTCAACAGTAGTCAATGGCAGCTTTTTCTCATGCTCCACTCAGCATCTTCTCTGATTTACAACTTTGATTCTGACTTTAAAATAAATTCCAAAGATCAATTCATTCTTGAGCCCAGGAAAAAGAACACGCAAAGTTTCTTAATAATTCTGTCCCCAAACAACACCAACTCTTACCTTTGCACTATAATCCTTAGAACTGTATAACTTTTTCTTTAGCAATGTCTTTATTTTCTAAAAAGAAGTGTTAGCCCTGATCCAAATGAAACTACTCAATATGTTTCTTTCAAGGCTTTACTTTTACTGTATATCAGCATAACAAATGCACAGAAAGGTACAGAACACATAATTTAGAATTACTCCTTTGCATTAGGATTTTGATTTTCCCAGTGCAGAGTGTTGTCAGTTGCAGATGCACTAGACCTTCTTGGAATGAACGCGGTGTTATTCACCAATGCATGCCAATTTGAATTGACATGGTGTGTGGCATACTCTGAACAGGACTGGGTTGTGTTTAACAGAAAGCAGACATGGGCTACCATGCTGTGTAATCTGCAGGTCTAATTTCTGCCATCAGTCAGGCTATTCACCAGGAAATTGACCCATGCCATGGAAGCCTATTTTTATTTACTTGGAGAGATTTCAGGGGCTTGATGTGTTACTTGAACTGTTAAGGGTGGAGATTTCATTAAATACTTCTCTTTCCTTCTATTCGTGATTTGTTAGACCCAAAATCTCACAGCTGGAGAAGGCTTTCCCTCTCTCTCTCTGTGTTTTTGTTTAAATCATCATTTTGAATGTTAATCCAGCTCTGAGCAGGAACAGTCAGCATATCCCCTTAACCATAAGCTCAGATGTTCTGCGTTGACTGCTGTTTTGACATTCTTGGATGGAAATCCATCCCTTAATACTCAAACATGATGCACATACTGGTTCTCTGGCATGCCTTTTCCTGTGACCATCTGTTGGGGTGGCACTGTGCCCACTCAAAAAACTCTCTGCCAGTTTCAAGAGGGCATAGGTATCAACCAAATATAGAGTTAGAAAGATAGCTAGCAACATGTTAGAGATATCATTTTAACTGCAAGACTATTCCTCTTGCTGATAAACAATCCCAAATGGAGCATATACATTTCAGAATAAGCCTTGCAGCAACATCATAAGCATATCCTAAGAGTGTATGTTTACATACACACGCAAAGGTAAACAAATCTTATTAAAACAAACAACAAATCTTATGTCAAGTAGAAAATGTCTTCATTTTCATTGTTTTTTCTTTGCAAGAGTGGCACAGACCTGAAGAAAACTTCTTTTCAAAAAACAACCATTGCAAGCAAATAAATTACTTTATTTTTGAATAGATGTAGGTGTTTGTAATACCTATCCCATTTTAAATTCAATGCATTGACATTAGGTAGATACTGTAAAAAAAGGATTTAGGAATCTTTACTTGAATAGTAATTAGGGATCACTTGAAAGATATCTGTTGCTGGCTTGCTCAAAAAAAAAAAAAAAAAACACATTCTTTGGATGAATTTAGAACACAGAAATACTCCTGACAAATGAAACTTGACTCAGGTTGCATATGCATGCAATTATGGTTTGAACTTTGCAAAGCTGATATCAAAGGCAGGGTGTCCTTGTAGGGTGAAATCAGAAGTTAGCATTTTCAAGACTTGTAGAACAAAAATTTTGATCATAATTGAGATTTATTTTCAGCTTATAAAAGGAACAGGAACTACTAGTGTTAGTAATACAGAAGAATTTTGACATTGAATAAGTAATATGTAGTAACAGTAAATACTTATGTTGCTTTTTCCTACCCAGCTGAATTTAAACTAAATTATAAAAAATGAAAACATGATATGGAATAACATGGACAAGCTGAAAAGTAGATTGGAAGGAGTCTAAGAAAGTGAATTAGTGGGAAAGACAAAAAAAAGTGATACCAGGCTTGCCACAGGGACTGAGGATTCCTTTGAGCAACAGTAGTTGCTCAGTCTGTGAGCTCTTTGCTGGAAACATTTGCATGTGTCCCGCCCTTTTGCAGTACTGTGCTAGCTGTGTGGTCATCAATACTTTTAATGTAAAATAGACTTGTCAAAAAACAGGCCAAGGTATGATCTTTAGCTACTCTTTTAATTGGCCCGCACATGCCCTTTTACATACCTGTTTTTCGTCTTTGCTTGGACTTGATTTGAACTTCCTTTCTCAAGAGCTGATTGCCCTTGACACTACTCCTTCCAAAAAAAATGGAGCAGCAGTTGACCTATTTGCTCTGAGGAAAGTCAATGGGACAACTCGGATACTTGTCATGAAGACAATAACCATCTATCACAACAGACTGTACATCTACGTGCACCAGGACTTTCCTGTGCTGAGAGCCACACAGAGAACAAAGAGATGATCATTGTAGCAAAGCAGTTATAATCTAAATGTTTCTTAAAAAAATAACAGCTTCAGTGTCTTACTGATTGCTCAACTGTGCTGTATTTCTGAGTTTCAGTGTTTCATTTTTCGTGACGAGAGACTGAAAGCTGTGTTCTTCAGGGTGTAAGTTTTCTCTGACAGAGGCTGTGTCACTGGAAAAGAGGGCCAAGATTGCTACAGCCTATAAAACCCCCTGGCTTTGAATCATGAGCATGTACCTAGGGCTGACACTTTCTGACTAATCTTTTCAGTGTGGCAGGGTGTGGAAAAGGTTCTTACCTGACAAGGAGAAGATCAGCTGGCCATGGAGAAGGCTCCCAAGGGCACATTGTCTGCTGTCCATGGCCCTAGGAATAAATGGTAACAAAGAGTTTTGGTAAAGCAGCAAGTACAGATGCTTATTACCATACTTACAACCCTCCTACTGCACAGTTTTACAGAGGGAAATATCCAGTAACAGTGAAACAATTAAATATTGACAAATGTTGACTCTTGTGTACCCTGGAAAAGAACAAGTAGAAATGTCTAGAATATATAAGAGGTGATTAATTTCTCTTGATCCCTGAGAGACAAACATGGAAATCATCTATGAGAACAGGTGCCATTAATCCAATATTTTTTCCTGTTATAATCTATTTGCCTTGACCTACGACATCCTCATAAACCTGTATTGAAATAAGCGTCTGTTTTAAATTCCCATTGGATATGTTTGACAAACGGGTTTATCAACAGAGGGAATTAAAAGCTGCAGCTGAGCTGGAAAAGAAGAGAATGTATCAAAGTTAAAATGCATATCTTTTTCCTTTGGTGGTGTGTGAAAATGTTTACAAATGGATTTACAGCTTTTGGAATGCTTATTTCTTTGTAAAGAGCATAGAAACAATATGAATCCAGTGAGGTATGCCTTGGAATGATTATGAAGCCAAAATAGTTTCTTAAAGATTATGTATATATATCAATGATTTGCATAAATATATTTATGTTTCTAATTCGTAATTTAAAATAAAAGGAATTTTATACTTTCTTAAATGAAGCAAGGAAAAACATCCCTACTTTTACCGTAAGGTAAAAATCTCTCTCTGTTTTTGAAAGATGAAACTACTTTCTAGATAAAAAGGGAATTAAAAAGGAGTCAGTTTCATCTCTAAATTACAGCTCTGTGCCTTTTAACAGCTGCATAAATTCAATTCCTGTTTGAAACTTACACTTGTTTACTCTATGTCAAAAATAAAGTATTAACTACAGCTTTGGAAACATGCACTGAAGAAGTTAGCAAGCTATAATTAATTCAGTTCATTATGGTATTCCCATCTACAATGATGTGCATAGCCAATGTTTTATAATGTTACAATAGTCAGCAGACTTTTTCATGCCATACGAGTGGCTCATAATCTTTTTCAATCTTGGTCCATCAAAGGTTGGCGAAAACAAGATATAAAGTTCTCTCTAAGAGAGCACTTATTTGTTACACAATCTTTCATGTTTAAAAAACAACTTAGAAAAGCAGATCAAGAAACAGTGGCTGCACTGCAAAGCAAATGCAATTACAAAATCCAGAAGTATTCCACGTGGGCTTTTATGACAGGCTCAGCATAGAGGTGAGCTATACCTTAGTCCTTGGGAACATGAAGAAGGATATGTATTCCTAAAATCATTTAAAAATTCTACAGCACTTGGACTCCTGTAGGAATGTTTTCAGGGAATGATATGTTTCTTTACTAGAAGGTGGCTGCCAAGCAGGATCACCAAGTGCTTAATCACCCTAATATTAAAGCTAAGACACATGAACTGAAACACTTATTATAGGGAATAATTAGAGATCAAATTAAAAACATTAGAACTGGCAATAAGATCAAAGCAAAGCATTCCCTGTGAGAAGTGGACACTGTGCTGCTCAGAACAGGTAGAAGCAAAGATTTGCACTGAAGATTGCGTTCTCTAAAGTGAAACTGCTTAAGAACAGTTAAGGTACATCTAATCAACAAAGACAGAATCAGATAACAGGGGCAAATACCTGTTTGCAGGAAGTGTGAGGGCAGGTGCACAACAACATCAAGAAGTGGTCCTATTTTGAATAAAACCCGAAATTTTGCAAAGCAAAAACCAGCAATTCCCAGACATATCCTGTAGATTCTAAATAAATAAATAAATAAAGGGAAAAGACAGGAAATTGGCAGAGCCATACACAGAATATCACAAAGGTCATCAGTTCAGAGACCTGTGGTCTGAAGAGAGAAGTATCTGATTCCCACCCTCTGAGGAAAGCGGCTGCAAAAGTTAATGATATGAGGAGATCAGAAGAAAGAAGTATCTGGATAAGCTGGTTGCCCTTCATGCTGGAACAAAGACTAATTGGCAGTCTGTTAAGATAATCTCTCCCAGTTGTACCAAAAATATGTGTATGTATTCTTTCATAGACAAGACAATGAAAGTATATCCAAGTTGACCAAGTGAGTTTGTTTCTTGGTACCGCTTATTGGTACTGTTGCAGAATGTTATGCAAGTGTCTGTGAAAATCTCACCTACCTCCTTCCTCCCCAAGAAGGCAGAGGGGCATCAATAAGCAACATGTGCAGGTAAGGGGACAAATCCAATAGTTAAGCTGGAGAGAGGGAAGTTTTCAGATCAGAGGAGCCCTCTGACTTTGAAGCATTAGTTATTGAATGCATCCCACAAGAGGGATAGAACACTTTCCACTTTGGGAACATCAAGCTGTCTGCCCTGCTCCATCAGGTTGTATTAACTGACTGTATTAGGTGGTAATGTATGTGTTATTTTTAAAAATAATGAGAAGTTGGTGTAACAGCAGGTGCTGGAGTGAGACAAGGTACTGGCTGCCCTGACACATAGCAGGAAGAAGGCACAGCATCTGGTAACTTTGACCTGTGTCATATTGCTGGCTCGGGAAACAGAGACCAGTACATTGTGCTCACGTGTCATACCATTATCATGACCAGTACTGCTAAAGGAGTAAAAATGTAATCAATGTATATATATCAAAACAAATTATTTCAGGGAAACAATAACTGTAGCGGCACATATCATGCTCAATATCTAAATCAATACTATTGAGCTGAGCTAACAATAAATCAAATCTGCAGAATCAATTCCTCTGCTGGAAATGAAATCATTAAAATTCAAATACAGAAGCATGTGCCATCCATAAGATTTCTTTTGATAATTTCTGTCTCTTTGACTGTAAGACATTCACTGTCTGGTATTTAAGGTCATTATCCCTTTACTTATGCTTAATGTGGGATGTGAAACAAAATACTGTGAATGAGGTGCATCCCATATGATTGAGGTGCACTTATGGAACAGATCACATTGCTATTGTGTAGATTTTCTGGGTTTAAAAGATTCGGTGTGTTTTGGACTTCTGAGACGAGAAAACGTGATGGTGAAGTAGACAAGAACAGTCCAAAAATTAACACTGAACTGAGTATAAATAAATAGGCAGATCTTTGTGTGATGAGCCTCCTTGGTCATTTTTACTTAACAGTTTTCTGCACAGTGAAAGGTGCAGTGCAGGCAGAGATGGGAATACATGTAGCTAGAAGGTGGCATGGAGGGATCGTCTCACCACAGTGCTCAAGAGACAGGCACAAAATTTCAGGAGAATACTTAGCACCTGGAGTACCGTGTCCAGTTCTGGGCTCCGCACTACACGAGAAGCACGGAGCTTCTGGAGAGAGTCCTATGAAGGTCCATGAAGATGGTGAAGGGACTGCGGCACCTCTCCTGTGAGGAAAGGCAGTGAATGTGCAGCCTGGAGAAAAGAAGGTTCAGGGTGGGTCTCATCAATGTATGTGAACACCTGCAGGGAGGGTTCAAAGAGGCCAGAGCCAGGCTCTTCAGTGGTGTTCAGTGCCAGAACAAGAGGCAATAGGCACAAACTGGAATGCAGGAGGCTCCATCTGAACATCAGGAACCACTTTCCTACTGTAGGTGTGATTAAGCACAAGAACAGGTTGCCCAGAGAGTAGCCTCTGTCTGTTCTGGGTGTCCTTGCTTGAGGAGGGAGATTGGATCAATGATTTCCACAGGTCCCTTCCAGCCACAGCCATTTTATGATTCTGTGAGGATCTGTGTGTAGTCAGATATCTAAGGAATACAAAAGAGTATCATAACACTTGAGCACACACATCTCTTTCCTGAAACTCTTTCTACAAAATCACTTATTTCTAATGAAATGTATCATGCACGAGTACCAGTATTGCAAATACTTTGCAACTGTTCTAAATCAAAGCTTTTCTTCAGAAAACAGCATCTTTTTTTTTTTTTTTTTCCTAATTTTTGTTCTCAAAATGACTGCAGTACCTGATTTTTATAAAGTGAGAGGTCTCTTATAGCCAACTAAAAAACTGGTTTATAGTCTAGTAGAGACTATTCTACTATTTCTGTAATCAGTAGAGAGATGTGAAACATCTCTTGGAAATGCCTATTTTTCTTTATTCACTGTAAAGGGAACTGATTCAACTAGCTTAGATTAAATGCCTTACTTTTAGAAACCTAAAATTAAACATTTTAAGCCATTTTACTACAAAGGTAGCAGTAGCCATTAAAGAGAAGTGTGCTTTAGAGAACATAAACTACTAATGGTCACACTTCTAAAACTGAGCCAAAAACCTTGAAAAACAAACATGTAGGTTGAATAACGAATTTTGCTATTAAAAAAAAAGTAAAGAGAAACTTAAGCTTAAACTTTTCTCCTAGTTTTCTTAGTAACAAAGCAATCTAAGCGGTGTTTTCCATTTCTTCACTCTCAGAAGGAAAAAAAAAAAAAGAGAGAGAGAGAGAAAAGATAAATTGGAGCAAATGAGGAGACTTCTAGTGTATTTTATTTTGTATACAAGCAAAGACAAATTCAATATTGATAAAAATTCAGAGAGCTTTATTAAACCTATCTGTATTAAGCCTACCCTAGAATTATAACTACAAGAGAAACCTAAAGTAGGCAACTCTGGATAGCAGGCTGTAGGAACTGCACACTGCTGTCTTGAATTTATATGCTGCAGCAGTCTTGACGCAGAAGCTAGGTAGGTGGTCCAAGTACGACTCCTGCAGATTTACTGGATGTCACCCATATCTGCACTGTTTTCTCCCAGCTGAGTTTGACCTAGGACACTTACTGCTTTCAATCTTCATGTCAGAGAAAAGCGAAGTAAACTAAATACATACATTAAGAAAGAGATGTAGTACAACACAAGTTTTAAAAAAAAATAAATCCGGAAAATCAGGAAAACATTATCATTTCTCTCATCTTTTGCTAAGAGACAAGAGAAATGAGAGGCAGATGTGTTTCTACCTGAGAAGGGGAATGAGGCTGGTAAAGCCTGCTATTGGGAGGGAAAATTAACTCTGTGGAGAACAGACCAAACCAGATACACACAGAAACATGTGCAAACTCTTTCTTTCCCTTTCTCCTTCCCCCCATGTGCCTACCTGACTACATATCACCATGGCTTCTCTCCAGCTGCAGCAGAAGGGCACAGGAACAAGGGACTCCTGAATGTGCCTGCACCTCCTGATAAGTCCATATCTGCTGAAACTGGTTGCACAATTTTTTTGAGCTCTCTTTTAAAGAGCTCTTTAAGGTTTCACAGCCAGACAAGCTGCTATGGGGGCTAATGTTGGTATGGATTTTAACTTTTCCTTAGTAAATGTCCCTGTTACAGCCAACCCATCTTTTCCCTTGTAAGCTGTCTGTGAGGAATGCTCTCATCTCAGAAGCAATTCAGCTTGGATAATCAACGAGTTTTGAGTTTAAGCAAAAAAAAAAAAAAAAAAAAACAAACAAAAAAACATGCATGCAGGACATCAGAAAGATGCAGAAAAACTTAAATAGAAACCCTCAAAATATTTCTATTTGCATGTAAGTAACCTTTGGTAACAAAATAAAATAGGAGAGAAAATATGGAAAATATATACAAAAATGAGTTACAGAAGAATGCATTAACATAAGTGTTTCCAGAGACAGAATAAATCCTTGGTGAGCAAGTAGCAGAAAAAAAAAAAAAAAAAAAAAAAGAAACCTGCATTGTTTAGCCATAACTTTCTGCATGTGTTCTTGAGCCCTTCTGCCCTCCTCATTTAGCATTATAGTCCTTAGCTGATACTGGGCATATAGCTCCTTACTGAATAAAGTTTACTGAATCAAAGAAGGCTAAGCAGCATGCTGAAGCACAGGTCTTTTGAGCGTCCAGATGTCTTAATTATCAGCTCACCCTGTGGCTCTGGTTGGGACCACTCCGGCTAGCTCTCTCAAGACAATAATTAGAGTGTATTCCAAGGACTGCCCAAAAAAGTCATTATGGATCAGTCTGCCCATCAGCACTACCCCAGAAGCCTCACACAACTCTACATGCCCTCCTGTCATATCATGGATCATGTACCATACAGAGAATAGGAAGAGTAAGTCAGCCTGATGTGCCTTGCACAGTGAGTGCACAACTTAAGTCTGTGCCACTTGATTCCCATGCTTTGGATTGCTCCCTTTTTCACTTAGCAGTATGGACAGAGCCATAGATGACAACTACCTTTGCCTTTTTTCCAACCTGAAATTTGTTATGGACTCTTGCATGTCCACATGGTTTGAAAGGATGACTCATCAGCATCTTGTCAGCAGGTGGGAGAAACAATCAGCAGGTTATATAAAACAGCCAGGTAGCATGGCCCTACCTCATGAAGGTGGTTGAGGTTTTGGTCAGGTCCTTAAACCTTTTCTCTCCAGGCGAATCTCTTAGTCATGAGTGGAATGCTTAAGTGGTCTCTAAGTTCAGTTCCAAGGGTACAAACAAGTTTCAGCTGTTAGTAGCATATTCAGATATTTCACTCCCACCTCTGCTGACATCAATAGATCACCCTGACTGATAAATCAAGCCTGCTTGCTGCTGATTGTATCTGCACTTTTTACAAACACACCAACCTCCTACATCCCAAACTGAAGGAAGTGCTGAAAATTGGTATTTGTCATTTTTTCCCCTCAGTCAGGAACACTCGCAAAATATGCTCTTTCCAGGAAAGATTTGACCATTTTTTCTTTTTTTTTTTTTTTTTTAATTTTAATGGCAGCAGAATGGTTTATAACTTGATCTAGAATTTTATTTTATCCTTCAGCATTGCTGGTTGTATGGTTAATTCCTGAATAATGCACCATAGTAAAATGAGGAATTCATCTCTTGTATTCGCATTACCCTGCTGTACTAGCAGATGTCCAGTTACAGCTGTGTATCCCCTCTGCATTCCCTCTCTGAAAACATCCCAAGCCTTTCTGTTTCTGTTACACTTCTTTCCAAACAGTGTGGTATCAAGAAACATGCATCAGTAGAAGCTTTGACAAAGATTTCACTATAGTCAGCTGTGAAGGCTGTTACTGTGAGACAAGTTAGTGACAGCTCCCTAGCAAGTGTGCCTGCAGGTTTATTGGTGCCAAAAGTGTTGGGAAGTGAGAAAGCTAGTTAAATGCACGCAGATATTCAGGCTATGCCAGGCTTTACATTCTACCTCACTTCAGTAATCAACAATTCCCTGCAGTATTTGAAATATTACTCATTTTGAACATTTGAAAATGGCTTTGTAACTTTGTGGGCAAACTAATGTATTTCTGGAAGAGCAAAAGTACCTACAAAAAATATCAAAATTGGAATATTCATTTATTTTGGTACTTCAAATACCTTTTAGCACCAAAGTTCCCTTAAAGTGAACTTTTTGTACTTACTTGAAGCATGTTTTAAAAGTGTCATTCAAACAAAATTAAATAATATCCAACCTCTCTGTATTTCTTCATTGAAATCAACAAAAAAATTTGTAGTCTTCAGGAGAGGGGCTTGAATATAATTATTTTATTGGTAGTAATATAAAAAAGCCCACTTCTATCTAGGTAAACACTATTTATTGAAAAAAAAAAAAAAAAAAAAAGAGGTGTAATTCTGCAATCTAAATATCTACGCACGCACATATTCTCATACTTGTTCTGTTCATGTCATCCAGAGTAATCCAATACATCGATGAAAGAGAGGTCAGGACTGACTCTGTACTGTGTTGACTCTTTGTCTGCATGCATTTGGAGCCTCACATAAAAGGCTCAACACTACTTTTAGCACCTGCAGACCCCACTGAAATCAATAAACTAGTATCCTGCCACATCAGGTCTGAATCTGGCTATTGCAATCAACTTTTATTAGGCTCTTGCCAGTACCTTTAAGTGATCCTGTTGGTTAGAGGGCAAAAGTATGAGCACTAAAGCATAGAGTAGATACATTCCAAGCCACATGTGCTCTATTTACTGTACAGCATGAAATATGAAGTCCAGGATTGTACAATGTAGATAATTTAAACCACGTGTAGATCAGTGAATGTAAAGCTCTGTGTATTTGATCTCAAAACCAATTAGAGCAGTTTGTTTGCTTTGATCTGAATGGAATGCTGCAGTATACACGTTATAAAACTGACTTCCAAAAGTTATTGGGCTAATAAACACTAATAATCTGGATGCTTTGTATTACTGAGTTCCAAAAAGAAAATTGCACAAAAGAGCTGCAAAAAGTTATTGAAGGTGTGACTTTTAAAATTAACCAAATTGTCACAGAATTGCCTGAAGAGGGAAAATTGATTGGAGGGAGGGAGATGTGAGCACTCACGGCAATGACACCTTTGGAGTTGAGCCCACTTACCCTGGAATTCCTCAGTACTCCAACAAAACCTGTAGTTTTACCTAATTATTAGTACACATTATAAGGAAGCTGGGTTCTGCATCTGTACTGTCCCACAGAAATAAGGGACTTTAAGGTTATTTAAAAGAGGCATGAACAGAGGCAGGCAGGTAACTTAATCAGGCTGTCCTTGGAATATATATATCTGCATCACTCAGAAGTCCAGTTTTGGGGATTAAACCATAAAACCCAAAAAGGAGGAAAGCTTATCTCATTTCTAAAAGAGCAATTCTGAGTCATTGAATCACCTCAGAAAAACCACTGAGAAAGGCAAGGTCCTGAATCAAGGCATCTTTCACAATTGGTGCTGGTGAGGCAGTGGCTCTAGCTCAGAGAAAAGATGAAAGCCTTTGCATTTGGCCTTGGCTGGGTGGGCTGGAGAATAACTGTTGGAGCTAGTGCTGGTGGCCTAATAGGCACCATCAACATCTCAATGTAGGTAGAGTCTTTCCTCAGTCCCACTTCTATTAAAAGAAAAAAAATAACACGAGCAACAAGCCAGCATTCTTAGGTGATTCCTTCTCTCATTTTTGTTTGTTTTGTTTTGTTTTGTTTTCCCACTAGGAATGGCTTCTCTTTGGAAAACAAACAAACAAAAAAAAATAAACAAAAATCCTAATGTATGAAATTCTAGATGGAGTAGCTTGGAGCACGCAAATATAACTGAGATGCAGATCTGATTAAAGTACTGTCATAAAAATGATGACAGCTAAATGTGGCTGCCTCCACAATATTTGGAGGGGTGTCTTTTGCATAAAGATTTACAAATATGTGAGGTAGCAAGCACTCTTTGTATTTTTTTTTTTTAATAGCTGATTCATATAATACTTATATACCTGTGATATCTATATTATAAAGATGGTTCAGTGTATATGCCTGGCACTTACAAATTGTAATGGAGAAAAGATGATTAACTGCACAGCAGAACTCTTTGACAATTTGCTGAACCTGTGTATCACTGACATAAATCTTTCTCCCAAGTGCCCTGACTGTCATTAACTTGAAAAATCAGCCAAGCAAAAACCTTTACAACTGAGTTCATGGAAATAGAGAGACATATTTTGTAGCTATGGTATGCAGCAGACAGCTGGGAACAGGAGAATGCTTGCAGCAGGATAATATGTTTTGCATATTTTTCAATAATACGCCATTTCTTCAAGATGGTATTTATCTGGACCCTTGTACCATACTTAGCATGGCTTGTTTTGCTGGGTTGTGGTGACCTGCTCCATGGATTTTTTTTTTCCCTATCATTTGCAAGTACCCTCAAATAAAGCAGATGAATTCATTTCCTTCTGTGGCCTCAAAGAGGCCTGTGCTCTCTCTGCTGCTCCTCAGGAATTCAGCATCCACAAGCCACATTCACTTAACTACACTTCCGTCTGAATAGCAAATGCTAATTGCATTTGTTTCTAACCTTTTCCTCGCTTGAGATGTTACACAAGAGGATGGGAACCTTCAGGCCAAGAGCTAAAGTATAAATTGAAGAGTCTTGAAGGAGGGGTTTCTGTTTTATGCTTTAAGCTTCTGTAAGTGCTGAAATACAGCTTATTCTGAAAAAAATGGTCAGTTCAATAATGGATAGCTTATTACTGAAACATGTATTTTGTATTTTGCTAGATTTGTCTGGACCAAACTTGACTGAAATCAAAAGGACGCTTGGCATTGACAGGCTTTGGATGAAAATTGACTAATTAAAAAGAGCTAAATTATATTAATAATTCAGGCAAAAAAAAAATAAAATCTAGCTGTAGTCGCTGTGTGTGTATCATGCAAAGATTCATAATATGGTTTATTCATTGCATTTCTCCATTTTTGATGTTCATGTGCAAAGACATTGTTTTTTTTCTAGGATCATCTATATCTTCATTCATATATGTTTTCACTTGCCTTCCTGAACGACTTTATCCAAGAATAGAAATATAAATTGTGTAAGAAATGAAGAGGTTTACTGAGAGGTAGAAAGGAAATTATCATGTTTGAGATGACTTCATAGTCACACAGAGGTGACCTGGACCCTGAAGGCCAACAGGAGGTTGGGATGGGACACCAGCCTCACCTTTTGATTTGATTTCCCCTCCAGTGAAGCACACTTGTAATCCCAGCTACCATGTCATGAGCTTCTGTGCCTATAAATTGCCTCTCAGTTTTGAGGCACCTCTTCTAAATACATACAAGGCAGTAAGAAGGCATTTTGGGTACAAGTCTTCTGACCAGATATATATGTCAACAGCTGTTGAGAGGAACTGTTGCCTGGGGATACTCATGCATTTCACTGCATACAAGGAGAGCCTGCATTGTCTACCTCAGGTACAGATGTTGACAATGCAGATGTCTAAAGTTCTTCAGCCTATGTGACCATTAACAAAGGTGATAAAGCACAAGCCTGGATTTACTGGGGACTTATAAAAAGTTGGGATGTCTTCCTTTCCTCTAACACCCTTAATGTGAACATTGATATGCCAGATATTCCTCTATCCGTTTCTCAGCCAGCCACATCTGGGCCATCCCTGTACAACTAGAGTAGCAATAAAAGAAATTTTTCTTTCCTCATCCACACTTCTGTCAGAGGCATAAGCTTGTTGAGGAAAGCAAATTCCAGGTGGAATCAAGTCTGCCTACTCCCATGGAGATGAGAAATATTTGCTTTACCTTAAACTACTCATCCCCCTCCTCTGCCTGTCTGAGTATCTTCTCCTTTTGTTGCTGCTGACATTGAGAACAGGATGTGCAGAACAGTAGCTGCTGCTGTACTTGGTGTCTGTCAGCAACATCACTAGCACCCATTGCCTCACTCCCTATTCCCAACATGATTGGTAGCAAAAAAAGTCTACCTTTTCAAGGGTTTCCTCTGGCTTTTCATCCCAAGCAAGCAAGCCCAAGCTTTCCGTCTGGTATACAGACACATTGGAGCTGGGTGTCTGTGTGTGAGAAAAAAATGTAGACGGGAAAATGAAGTTATTTCCCCAAGGACAGCCCGGGTGCAGTTCAGATGCTTGTTCACAAGTATAGCTTACAATGTGCAGATATGTGTAGAGATCTAAACCTAAAAATACTAGATCATACACTTAACTTTAGGTAGAGCAGTAGTTCAACCACTGTATATCTGTCTCTAAACATGCCATAGTCTCTAAATCATGCAGCTGGCTCTTGCACTGGGTGGCTAAGGAAGAAATGAGAGCTGCTATATGATTTTATTTTGTGTTGGTTTGGGGATTCTAAAGATCATAGGAAATATTTTGATCATTGTGTTTGCCTTTGCAACTTTGTGTCACGAATCAAAACCAAAATGTCCATGTAGTCTTTTGGTCCAGGAGCCATGACTTTGAGAAGAATAGATGTTGCCATGAAGATTTCTTATATATAGGTGAGTATAAATGCGTGTGTGTATGTTTATGTATGTACACAAAACAGAAGATGGTGGTCATGATGCCATGATTCATGTGGGGCCAGCCATATATGGAGATTAAGCATGGGATTGTTTTCAGAAATTTCAGGGCCTACATTATATAGCTAAGAAAATCCTTGGAATCATAGAAGCACAGAATCTCCTGAGTTGGAAGGGACACACAAGGATCATGGAGTCCAACTGTTGGCTCCACACAGAACCACCCAAAAATAACACCATATGTCTGACAGCATTATCCAAACACTTCTTGAACTCTGACAGGCTTGCTGCCATGACCACCTCCCTGGGGAGCCTGTCCTAGTGCCCGACCACTCTCTGGGTGCAGAACCTTTCCCTAACACCCAGCCTGACCCTCCTCTGTTCCAGCTCCATGCTGTTCCCTTGGGTCCTGTCACTGCCCCAGGGAGCAGAGCTCAGTGCCTGTCCCTCTGCTCCTCTCGTGAGGGGGCTGCAGGCTGCCATGAGGCCTCCCCTCAGCCTGCTCTAGGCTGAACAAACTAAGTGACCTCAGCTGCTTCTCATACATCTTTCCATTTCCAACATCATTATTACTGTGATTTGGAGATCCTCTAATAGTTTTATGTCTTATATTGTGGTGCCAAAAACTGCACACGGTATTCAAGGTAAGGCTGCACCCATGCAGAACAGGGAAGAACAATCCCTCCCCTTGACCAGCTAGCAGTGCTGTGCTTGATGCACCCCAGTGTATGGTTGGCCCTCCTGTCTGCAGGGCATACTGCTGGCTCACATTCAGCATGCCATTGACCAAACCCCTTAGATCCCTTTCTGCAGGGCTGCTCTCCAGCCTCTCATCCCCCAGTCTGTCTGTGTATCCAGGGACCGGACCATTCCTGGACCATCTATTGTCCAGAATCCATCACTTGGTCTTGTTAAACTTCATATTGTTGGTGGTTGCCCAGTCCTCTAATTTGTCAAGCTATCGGTATGGTATTTTGCCATGCATAAATAATGATGTGAAAGGTTATGGTTGGTTAGACACTGGAACAGATAGCCCAAAGACATTGTGGATGTCTCATCTTCAAGTCGGATGAAGAGTGTCCCTGCTTCTGGAAGGGGGGTTGGACTAGATGACCATTAAAGTCCCCATTGAACCAAAACTATTCCATAATTCTATGATTTTATGATTGTTATTGATAAAATATCACTATTGTACTATTGGGTTCATCAAAGAACAGATCCAGCAACCTGTCAGTTCTGGCTTGTTTACTAACAAACAAACCTTAGAGAAAACCAGAGAGAGAAAAAAAAAATAAAATAAACTATAGTGCATAGAGAAAGAGTGAACCTGATGAAAATGCTCAACAATATAATAATAGATGTCTGTTGCATTTGTTCCTTGGTTTTAGAGATAAAGAAACACACCCTAGAATATGCAAGAAGGTCTATTAAAAGCTATTGACTTTGGAAAGCACCAGGATAGAGAAATTTGGAGCAGCTGAGTTCGGGTGAGGAGGCAAATTCCAGATTGTAGGAAACTGGAATTCTTTAAGAGAAGCAGTTAAGCATCTAAACAAATGAGGCATTTAATATGATGATAAAAATAGATGACAAAGGAAAATGCTTAAGTTTTTCTTTCCATAATAAAAATATACTCTTTAGAAGCATTTTTTAGGCAGTCACATAACAATATCATTTGAATGTACACACACAAAAAATATATATATATACACACACACACATAAAGTCCATGTTTGACTAGAATGTATTAGCTAGCACCTTAAAGAGTGACTAATATAGGAACCATTTAGCCTATTGAAGTCCTTTAAGAGTTCAGGAAAGCAAATGACTGAACAAGGTAGATGAATTAGAAAACAGAAAACAACCCTGTTCTTTTGATGTAAGCTATAATTTATTGATGGAGAAGCCTGTGGTAATGAAATAAAGCAGTTTGTTTCAATATAGTTGATGCACAATATAAGTGCACTTTTAACACAGATAACTAGACATAGTTATTGTTATTGATGTCTGCATGTATTTCAGTAAAAAGACAGAAGAAGAAAGCAGAAGGATGCTTCATGTTTATGCACATAGTCCTTTTTACCCACAAGGGAGGTGCAGATAGATCTCACACTTGGTACAGATCACCAAGTTACTTAGCATGCAATTGTCATTACTATAAAGGGCAGGAAACACACTTCAGCCAAAGACTTCTGTCTGTCTTTAACATCCCCCTGTGTGTACAGTCAGCATGTAAGTTCATTTATCAGTTGGAGGTCATGTACAACTCCAGCAGGGCCTGGGGCATTGTGTCCCAATTTAGACTTTGTTAGTTGTCTATAAAAAGTTCAAATGCTTCCAACGCATGCTACTGTACACTAGGTACAAAGGGCTTAATGTCCTGGGTAAATTATTAATCCTCATCTTTCATAAACAAAAATGTTCCGTATTTTTAGTAAACAGGTCTGTAAAACTCAGGGGTAGTACAGTCAAAGGCTTATGAACCCTCATCCGAACTTTGTCATCTTTGGTGTGGTATTTCCTCTCTCTGTCCAATGTCCTCATGTGCAAACTGGAGGTAATGATACTTAACATAATTAGTTAATGCTTCCACACTGTTTTGAGCATAGTAATCTCTGTGTAAGTGCTTATCTGTTACTGATACATTGCAATTAAATAGCCCTTACAATGCAAAAGGTTTTTCTGTTTACAATGTATTAGATATCTGGAGAACAAAACCTGGCCCTCGAACATATCAGGCTACAGTTCCAGGGAGCAATCTTGGAAGCAGAGCAAAAAACTTTGAATTTATTGAATCAAATAGATCTGAAGGTAGACTTACAGTTAAGAAAATTCCTTGAAACCTGTCTGGTTACTTTCTTCTTCTTTTCTTTCTTTTTTTTTTCTTTCTTTCTTTCTTTTTTTTTTTTTTTTAACCTTTCAGAGTTTTAATTTCTTAAACAAAAACAGTCTCACCCCAGCTCCCTTCTATTCTTTCATGGCCTGGTCATCTCCATATTCTGTTACCTTTTTACTTTTCTTGATTGCACATTTTACTGCCCTTCCTTTTTTCCTTTATTTCTCTATCCTGTCTAGTCCCTTCAAGGAGAAGCTGCTATTGTTTCTCAAGTTACTGAGCATCAGCGGATCTTATTCAGGTCACTTAATATGGCAACACTCGTGTGGCCTGTCTGTGTCTCTAGTTATCTTCTGGCTCTCAATATTGTCTCTTCCTGCAACAACAACTACGCTAAGCTTGGACAACCCCTTGACATGTAATGTGGTATTTACAACAAATTCAGTGAAAGGTATTCTGCAGCTCAGTTGTATGTTTGCTCTTTTGATTGATGTTAAAGAGGTTTAGAGGTTTTCAGTGAACTGTTCATAGACACATCTAGGTCTCTTCCTAAAGTAGTTCTGATTAATTTAGATTCAGGTGCAAATATCTGAAGTTTGGGATTTTTCACATTCAGAATTTCCATTTGTTTCTTTCCTGAGAAGCAACTCATAGAGAAAGTCATGAAGTTAGTTTCTGATGAATTATAACTTCACAGCAGTATTTTCTTTAACCTATTTGGTTTTCGTTCCATTTGCAAAGGTCTTGCAAAACCAGGCCAAACAAATCATTAATTAAGAGATTACTGGAAGAGAGGAAAAAGCATGGAAAAGAATAAAAGCAGAGATTATTAAAACTGTCTCCTTGAAATTCTATAAAATATGATGGAGTTCAAAATCTTGTTTTTTCTTAAAAATGTGTCAAAAAAAATATGTCTAGTGCCAATGAAAACTGTTGCTTTGGCAATACAGTATGTCATTCAGTCACTAACAAGCCCAGCTAGGTATAAACCAGTAACCCAGCTGTCAAAGGATACATCTACCTCCCCCTTGCAATCATCTCTTCCAAACCTGTTTGTTGATTCTGGTGTAGGGTGTTTGCCTGGGAACTAGTGAATAGATATTCCTTGCCAGGATAATATCTGCAAAAAGAGAGGTTTCAGTTTCATAATTAAATGACAACGCTGAAAAGACTCTACTGAAAGATAAATTACTTCACTTTTTGTGAAAAGAGGTTTCTAGAATGGATTAATCAATACTAACAATGTAGACTTTGAAAACAGAGCAATTTCCACAAAAGTCTTACCTATCTATACCTATCTCTACACATATGCACACACTGAAATACACTCTACATACCGATGCATGCACACATGTATATCTTTTGTAAAGATATCTCATATATTATGTATTTTTTTCTTTCTACAAAATGAAGCAGTCATTTTCAAATGTATAACAAAAAAATCTCCAAAACACTCAGTGAAATTCTGTGTAATCTTTACATGGTTTAGTGTTTTCTTAGTTGTCCTAGGTTTTATAATTTGTAAGGATCAGTATGCAGGTAAATAGTAAATCTGACTGAATCTGCTTTGGCATTAAATATATAAATAATCTTGCATGAAATTGTTGTAAGGACAAAATGATCTCTGCTGGTTCTAAAGCAAAATGACATGCGTATGCAAAGTCATACTGCAGAGAAAGATATTATCAGTTTTAATTAAAAATGGGTCAAGATGGCCAAGTTTTTTCTTTTGGCTGACTTCACTTGCCCTTTCCCTGGCAAAATCTAAGAAACCCTAGTTTTTCCTAGGACACAGCGCGGTCTGCTTTGCATTTCCCAGCTACCTTTTAGGCATTCAAAACAGTATAGAACAAAATTAGCAATCCCTTGCCCCTTCTTTCCTCAGATAATCTGACCCTATTTGTAGGATTACAATTGACAAGAGATGCCAACAAGCAGGCAGACAAATGAGCAAGAAGATTGCAGGGACCCTCAGGTCATCAGCGTGTGCCTGTGCCTCATCAGGTGCTTGCAAAGGCAGTAGCAAGAGTGTGAGGTGTCTCTGCGGTACTTCATGAAGGGAAAAAAGTGGAAATTTTCCCCCATAGAGAAGGGTGAGAGGAGGAACTCGATGTCTTTGAAGTCAGTTAAGCATGGCTTAAAGGAGGTGGGTGACAGTTTCTTGGGAAAGGGAAAAGGTAGGTGACAGACATTTTGAATATGGGTGTGAATAACAGGGAAGGGGGTCAAAGGAGACCTGAGGAAAGAAGTAAATGACAATGATGGTGGGTGGGACCTGGGGTGATAACCACTACAGGGACAGAATGAACAAATCATGAGGTATTTGATGCTATTTCCTTACATTAATTCCTCAGTAAATTCTTACAATATCTTGCTATAAAATCAGCACAAGACATAAAGCTGAGCTGTATTGTTCTCTGTATTCTGGAGTCAAACATTCTCTAATGTGAGAGCAAGAATTGCTCTCAAATTTGGAGATTTAATCTGATCCACAACTTGTACTTCCCCTGCTGTTTTAACTTTCCTATTTGCGTTGAGCTGGGTAATTGAGAAAGGGCTTAAGAAGCAGTTTGTCTGGTACATTACCAATTTGTCTGGCATCAGGTACTTCTACTAGATTCAGATCCTGACTTACCTTCAGGATGTGGGCAAATGACTTATCCTTTTATGTTCTGGCTTCCACATCTTTTGAAATTATTAATTATGCTTGCCTACCTCATAGGAATGTTGCAAGGATTAGCTTGTACAGAGCTTTGAGAATGCTAAGTATGGTAGTTATATTCTTTTCATGGAATAAAAACAAAGCAAAAACAAAGCACTTTACTCACTACAATCCCACACTTGAAACCACCACCACCCATCAACAAAAAGTGACTCATAAGCACAATGAGCCAAGGATACAGTGTTTACTCCTGCAGGTTTGTTTGCACAGAAAGAACGAACTCTGCTTCCGAGTACGCCTGGCTAACCACCTTCCCAGTACAGTTGAGTGAGAAATGGCAGAGTCCAGAGGTGTGGCCCATGGCTGATAGGCAACCCATATTGCACTGAGTCCTTTCACTAGGGAGCAGAGCTGAGCAGGAAACAGAATTGTGGCAAATCAAAGTAGGTAGCTGCAGCAGTGCTGCTTGGGAATCAACTTCAGTGAGCCTTTCGAGAATATCATTATTTAGGTCTTGAAAGTAAAATAATTATTGCTGAGAGATGATGTACCTCACCTGCTGTATACACACCTATTGGTGGACTAGAGAGGACATCAGAGATACCAGATTAATAAACATGAAAGGAAGTTTCCAAACATAGAAGAATGAAGTCCTGGTAACCATGGTCTGGGCAATCCTAAAGATTGGGGTGCCAGCAGGGTCAGACACCACCATGAGCAGTGGCAGTGGGGGCAGGTGCTGTTGTTAGGATGGCTGCTGGAGAACGTGCTGCTGCTGGGGGTAGTGGCTGGGGGAAGGTGTCTGGTCACTGCAAAAGCCTCATGTCTTTGCATGGGCTGTGTGCACACCTAGTCTCCCACCAAGTTTCTCATTATGATTCTTCTTTTGTAGACTCATCCACAACCAGATCTTTGTCCTTGGGTCATCTGCCCTCCTAGTACTCTACTCCATACTACTCATAACATCCAGCACCTCAGCACAGTTTATTCACCCACCCAACACCTTTCTTTAGCTCTCAGTGCTCCATTCCTCTCCTTCTTTTGCTCCATTTCTGAATCCTGAGCCAGTTTCAAAGTCTAGTGTGGTCTTGGCTCCAGCACACACTGTGGAGCAAACACAGGACCTCACAAGATGTCAGTTGTATTCAGCAAGAAGACATTGCTGTTGTACCTTCTCTGAACTCATACCATTCAGATACAGTGGTGCTCACCTTGACTCAGGTCATCCTGCACACAGGCAGTCACAACATGTCTGGTACCCAAATTTTCCAGGCAGACTGAGGCTTCCCAGCAGCTGCCTACACAAGCAGAAGTGACAGCTGTCACTGCTTCAGTGGTATACATACAGCCCGGTGTGTTTGAACTAGAGGTTTTCTGTAATGTCCTTGGTCAAATTATTCCTCCTATATTCACAACCACATTAGTTAAAGCTTAAGAGGTCAGCAAAATCACCTATTATGGCTTCCTGCTTAATGCCAGTCACAGACATAGACTGTTTGCTGATCCCTCAAAGAAGTGGTATCTGCATGAGTCCTTCTCGTTTCAGTAGGTATATTCAAGATGATCAAGACTGCTCATGTACCCTTGAGGAGTACAATGATCTTGAGATTTAGCACCTTGAGAGTGTGCTAAAGGTACAATGCTTCACAAGAATGACACAGGTTGTAATATAGACAACAGAATGAATCTGTTGTCTATATTACAACCTAGACATACTAATACCACAACAAATATTTGCTGCCAACAAGGCATAGGAGTTAAGCAAATTATTATTCTTTCTTTGCCAGCATATTGCTACCCACCATAGTAACAGTAATATTATTCCATTGGTATTTTACACATATGAGTGTATCTTTTAGTAACCTTGCAGGTTAAAATAACTAAGCAAATATAAATGATCAATAGTTATTTTTAATGAATGCTGTCTGTTATTGCATATTCTTCAGTCAAGGCACCAGAGCCAGGAGTCAGTGCCCTCACCTTGCTCTGCTACTAACACACTCCTTCAACACATTGCTTATTTTTTCTAATCCTATTACTTAGTCGCCCCAGGCTCTCAGACAGTAATACTTTACAAAGGTTCCCATTCATTTTTTGAACACATTAAGTCATGATGACAACCTCATCATGCCTGTCCGAGTAAAGATGGTCATGTAGTTTACATTATCTACATATGGTAACAGTAACAATTTGCTTTTTTGTAGTTCTTAATTTATAACAGAAAAGAGTTTTATATTCCAGCTGGAGAATTATCCCATTATCTACATATATCTTTCATTTTTCTCATTTAAAAATACTTTTTCACACTCTTTTTAGTTTTCCAGCAAAACATGGTTAAGTTATAAAATGGTCACTCTTGGGCTGGTCTTCATTAGGTCTAAAACAATCTGACTGCCTTAAAAAGCAAGGCTGTAATTACTGTCTGGAGTCTTTATACAGAGCTTGAACACCAGAATGTTTCCTTCAGTCTTGCTGTGTGCACAATTGCAGCATACGCACGTGTGAATAGAAAACACAGCATGCAGATGTTTGAACTTAATACATATGATTTGGCCCAAACCTCCTCTCCCTTTAAATGAAAAACTGGTAAGAATGACACATTCAGGTTTAATTGTCCAAAGGGGGAACAGTTTCTTAGCCAAAACAGAGTATTCTCACATCTAAACGTGTATTATGCTAACTTCTAACAAATAACTATTTATTTATTTATTTATTTATTTATTTATTTATGTTTAAGTTTGACTGCAGTGGTAATGTCAGTCTATAATGATTTTACATTACTGAGAAACATAACATAAAAAATTTAAAACCTGCAGTTTACAGTACAGTTCTCTTAATCAACAGACCAACAAAAAAGACTCTTTTAATGTAGACCAGAAAATGCAGTGCATCATAACAGAAAGCCACATTATTTTGCTAGGAAAGCCAAGGTGGGATAAGTGCTGGAATGGGTAGGGTTTGCAGCCTAAAATCCTACAGGAAGTCTATTTGGATGTTCTGTTTACATGCAAACATGGAAATATGCTCTCAAGGCCTTTGGTAACCTCGTCATAATGTTATACTAGTTAATGTGACTCCTGTGTGAGTTCAACATCAGCATTGTCCTATACAAGATGTATATTTATAAATAGGATTTAACTTCCAAATTAATCACAAGAATAGCTAATTATAGTTATTAAGAATCTGGGCCCTATAACCCCTAATACATTTATTCCTGAGAGAAACAAGTAGCCCTAGGGAAACTGGCAAATCTTGGAGTTCTAGGAAAAACAATTGCTCTTCTGAGTACTCTTTTCTTGCTCCCTTCTGGGAACAAGAAGCAAAATGGGAGAACATTTTCATGCTGCTTAATGGATCATGCAGTGTCACAAGATAAACACGGACTGATCTAAAAAGGGACGAGCTAGTGCACTGAAAATGGATTATCTTTCCCCCCCCCCGCCGCTACTTAAAAAAGAATGGTGCTTTCTAATTAAAGTTTGTACCATGAAACACATACAAACACACAAAGTTATAAAAGACTATTGAAAAGAAAGTCAAAGCAGTGCACTGCTTTGCAGTCCATGTGGAAATCAAGGAAGAAGAAAGACAATCCAGGCAAAGTGATAGAAATTGTAAAGACAATGGCAAAAGTAGAAATAATAAGAGTGTTCCCCAAGCCTAAGGAAGAGGAAAGGGGGAAATAATAACAGGATCTTTATTATGCATGAGGATTTTGTGTAGGCTGCACAACCTAAGGTCATGATTAGCTGGTCACGATTAGCTGTTGCTCACCATCAGCAGATGACTAGATGACTGTAGGTTTCATAAGACAGGATTTCAGTTTAACTTTTTTTTTTTTTTTTTTTTTTTTTCCATCAGTGTTGATCACTGCAGTCTGCAAAAGCAAGCTGTCCTGAATTATATTCTATAGGTCTCCTAACTGGAGAAGAGGCCCTTCATTGGAAATTGTCAAATCCTTTGCCATTCAGACCAACCTCACTTTCATTTTCAGCAATATTTTGATCATTTTCTCTCTTGTCACTATAACTGATGAGTAAGTTGTGTTAATCCATTTACAAGAAGGACACTTTATCTTACTATGTGAGGTTAAAAAAAAAAAAAAAAAAAAAGGCCTACTGAGGAGAAAAAACAGCCAACCCCCCAAAACTATACTGGTTATGCAGAGAACATTAATGGAAGGACATCCTATGACTTTTAATTCTACTAATACCATGCATGAGGATAAGGGTATTCATTAGTTAAATAAGATGCTTTCCAGTTTAAAAGCACATTCTCATTCAAGGGGTGACCATCAATCTTCAACAAAGCAGAAAAAGTGACATCTCTGGTCTTCCAAAGAATAGTTGTTATCCATAAAGAATATATCATTTGCCAGGTGGTATTTTTTAGTGTTCTCTGTCTGGATACAGCTGTTCTATGTCAAGTTGGTGATGTGTAACACATTTTTTAAAAAGCCTATTAACACAGTTGTCAGTTGGGTGTAGATGGCTGTGTACTATTGTCTGCCAAGTCTCCCCCTCCTGCCCAATTAACTTTCTTATTGAGAAGACAGAAAGCAAAATGCAGAATCATTATGCAAAACATGCTTTACTATTTACCTGGAAATGTAGGGGCAGGTTATTCTCAAACATGGATGTAGTCCTAAAAACAAAACAAAATAGTTAAATTAGGCATTGTGTCTCTAACAGACATGACACAGAGGAAGACTAGTTTTATTTAATTGTGTGCCCCGAAATTAATGATTTTTTTTGGAAAACAGGAGGAAGTAGGGTGTTATTTAGAGGTATTCTTCACCAGTTCTTGGGAACCAAATGTAAACAATATTAGCAACCTTCATTTGGAATAGTGTCAAACATGACAGGAAGCAGGAAGAAGAAAAGGCTTTACATATTTAATGCTTATTGACTTTTTCATCAGGTTTAAGATGAATCACTTCAGGATGAACCTACAGATTTGAAAGGATTACTTGTGAACCTCACTTATGCAACTTCAGTCCCCCGCTTTTATCCATTAAGTTGTGTAGCCCCCTAATTTTAAACAAGCAAATGCCTGAAGAGCAACTTCATCTGAAACCAAAATGCCGTAATATAGCTAATGCAATAATGAACAGATTTTTCGTAAACAAACCTGTTTATCCACAAGTTTCTCTGGAAGAGATCTGAGGATCCAAGTGAATATAAAAACAAACAGCTTAGCTGTTGCTTTCTTTGGGCAAGTCTTTGTTTTTATTTAACATGAAAATACAAGGAACTACATTTTATTGATTTGAAATGGCAACTGCCTCCTCTAGTTCAACATTATTATTTTTTCACAGAATGTGCTGTCTGATTATTTATTTGTTACTGGAAAATGACTGCAGATTTAGCAAATGTAATCACTGACAGCTTCTTGGAAAATCATAATTTTTCCATGTACATTTAACACCTTCTTACATAACTGGGTTAGCTTTTGTCTGAACAGGAAGTTTCTGACAGACACCGGTTTTTAAATCTCACAGAGCCTTCTTGTAACACGAGCAGAACATGTTCTGAACTCCAGCGTCCAGGCTGCCTATGCCAGCCTTTTGAGTGATATTGTAAGTGTATCCCCTTGACCCCTTCTCCTAACCTGAAATGCACCTTAGTGCTAAAATGGTCCAAAATGGATTCTATTATCCCGCAGGAACCTGAGGGACAGTCAGGCCTGGTAGATTTAAAAGGCGGCAGTGAGCGTTTTCAAGGCTAACAGGTGTGAGAGGAGACTGGACTTGCCAGCTTATCTCTCAGGAAGGGGAGCCAGTTCTGTTGTACACAGGGATGTAGGCTGAAGATCACTCTTGATAGTCTTCACAGAAACACACAGACATTTGAATACATATCTAAATTGAATACAAAGGCCAGAGAGAAGATAGTTTTGTGGTTAAATTTCAGAGTATGACTTAACAGATTTGCATATTGTCCCTGTTTTTTTTTGCTTTCGAATTTCTATATGGTCACGTGTAAGTTACTTTCTGTTTTTATAGCTCAGTTTCCCATCTATCAAACAGCACTAATGAAGCCTTTGATTCATTTTCTTTATTGCTCCTAGTGTATTTACTGTATCAAGCAATTACAGAAGTAAAAACAAATCTTTTAGATTACCTCTTTGGAGCAGTAAATATCCAAACACTCCCTGACAGATGTTTGTCTAATTGGTAGTTAAAATCTTGTAGTGGAGAAGATTCAAAAACTTATTTACTGATCCTTCAGAGTTGCAAACAATTTAATTTACACCATTATTTTTTTTTTTATAGTAATTTAAGCTGATTTCTTCTTGTCTTGCAATCCTACATATGGATTCATAGAAAGAACAATTGAGTGTCAGGGTCATTATTACTTTTTCATTATTTCTTGATCCCACTTGACATACCTGGACAGAAAAAGTCAGCTCCTAGTATCACAGGAACATGAGGCAGCAAGTCCCACTTCCTTCATTCCTACTCCACTTTCTTCATTATCTCCTCTTCCTCTCTTTCAATAAAGTATATGCAGAGCCTTCTTTCCTTTAGCATTATTTTTTCCCTGATGGACAATAACATTTGTACCCATTTTCCTTAAAGTATGGGGACAAAGAGAACTATTGTAACCTAAATAGAATATAATTTTTAGAACCTAAGTGATTCTATGATTCTAAAAGGTGTTGGACACAGACCTATATTAGGTCTTCCCTCCTATTCACCATACATATTGGCATGTCCCAGGATAAGTGCTATCTTTTCTGCAAGTCACATGTTAGATTTATGAATCACTTTCCCCCCCCCTTTTGCATCATGGCAACTAAACAGCTTATTTTGTGTTGCAAAGTGGAGTTACGTTTCCTCTGAGCATTCTGTATACTTGCATTTATTGAATTCTAGCTTGTGATTTGAAGTAATTTTTGTAAATAATTTAGATCATTCAACTTCTATTCCCCCAACTGCTTTGTAATTCTCACTTTTTGAGATATCTAACTAGAAGCATACTTGATTCCATTATTGATGGATTGAATCCAGCTTTCTTCATTTAAACTCCAGTCCATAAGCTTAGTAAATTGTCCTCCTAAAATAAGTGTCTGTATTTCCACTAGGCAATAAAGAAAAATAGCTACCTTTGAGAATATCTGGAAGAAGATCCTCTCTGCCTAACTGGTTGAGGTCTTGTTCATGAGACAACAGGCTACTTACTTCTTTCTTTTTGGTGGGGGAGTTTACTTTAGAAGAACTACTTTACTTGACAGTAAAAATGATGACACAGAAAAATTGGGCACCTGCCCAAAAAAAGTAATTTAAAATACTGAATGTAACTAGGATCAGGATCAGGAGAGCCCTATTTCAATGTCTTCCAGACAATTGTTTGACTAGGAAGCAATTTGTAACTACCTGTAAGACTTTTTTTTTTTTTTTTTTCTTTTTCTTTTTTCTTTTCCCAAGCTCTGTGCAGTAGAATGGTGACATGGGTTTAATCAAAGCCATATTTTACAACTTTCTTCTGAGGATGCCATAGAGGGTAGTTTGAATTTAAATACAAGATAAATAACATAAAATGTCATTTGTAATTAATTCTGAATTAATTCTTTATCCAATAGGCCAGCTGTCCTGGTAAAGGAGCAAAGTAGACTAATGTGTTACAATTTGTACTGACAAATTGATATTGGTTTATCACCTGACTGTTTTTCAATCTCTACAAATAAACTGACTTCTGATATTTCAGAAGTAGGAAAGCAAATCGACTGGCCTGTTTTCTTTTTCTTTTCCTCAGAAGTTCATTCACTGCTTGCCTTTGGTGCATCTCCTGCTGTTATTCTTGTTCTATCTTCTCTTATCTCTTCATTAAAATTAAATATTTTTAAAACTTGATTGCTCTCTTTTTTTTTCCTTTTTTTTTCTTTTTTTCTTTTTTCTTTCTTTTTTTTTTTTTTTTTGTTGATAAGGAATGAAATAGAGACATGCTCTGTATCATTTTTCTCCATTAATGGAGTTATGTGTTCCTTTATCTAATGGAGACTCTAGAACTTTTTGACAACTGTATGACCAAACTGTAGAAAAATGAAATTTTTTCTTTGCCTCTTATGTTTCATACTACTTGCTGTGCCCTGAACATTAGGGCTTCTGTAAAAACTGTGTATTTATAATTTTACTATTCCTTTAGACTAATCCTCAGTCATATCTTCTTCTTTCACATATATATTTATATTTTATTTCTGTAAAAGTCCTTGAAGAGCTTTT
Source organism: Aythya ferina (assembly GCF_964211825.1). NCBI lineage: Eukaryota > Metazoa > Chordata > Aves > Anseriformes > Anatidae > Aythya > Aythya ferina. Next base: position 62,289,840 of record NC_140296.1, read on the forward strand.
AATGCATCTCTAACAGCATGCTGTGACTGTCTTTCATCTCAGATTATTGGTCTTTTAGGATGGGGAAAAAATATTTCTGTGAGTTGGAATTCTGAATGTTACAATAATATAAATAACAAGAACCTTGTGAAGTTTACCCATCTGTACTTGAACACATGCCAAGAGATATCAGTTGGTGTTTTTTTTTTCTCCTATCAGAATTCCTTTGACTTTACTGCAAGTATGATAAAAAAAAAAAAAAAAAAAAAAAAAAAAGCCATTTGTCAGGGTTCAACCTCTCTGATTTCCAAATCTGTATTTCAGTCTTCTTTACATCTTCACTTGCCTTTACCTGTACTCAGTCTCTTTGAGAGTGAATATTGCTCATGATATGGCAGTGAAGAGAATACAGACTGAAAGACATGGCAGAGGGAGAAGGAATATAATGAAATTTGAACTAAAGAAGGGTATACAAATTAACAGGATACCTTGATGTGAACATGAGACTTTATTTATTTATTGTTTTACACAGTAGGTAGGAAATGGGAGATAAACAGATATTAAGAGTAATTTTGAAACTTTGGTAAGCTCTAGAGTCTCCTTAAACTAGAAACCACAAGGAAAAATAGTGTCTTAAATTCCTGGCTCTTCTTATTCTTTTCCTTAAACTAACTCAAAGCTGTAGTCATGATTTCAGTTCAGATTAGGCTTTAGGATTTAAAAATAAAAACAAACCTGAAAACAAAACAAAACAAAACAAAACAAAACAAAACAAAAAAAACACTTCCCCCCAACATTACATAGCTTAATATTAAATTCAAATACTAAACTTTCATTTATAGTAGACTGTGCTTCTTCACTGTAGAAGACGGCTAACTTGAAAAGCCTCACTGAAAGTTTGCTTGACCCTTTCCTTACATATTTATGTGCGCATTTATTATATAGTTAAAAGGCATAAACAAGGACGTGCTGTGTGTGCAAGTTTCTGGAATCTCTTGTTTTCCCTTCCATGGTGCACAAACAAGTCATTTAGGTGAACAAAGTCTGAAAGTGAATCATAAACTTGTGTTGTTGTTGTTGTTTTTCTAAAAGAACTTTCTCTGGTGGCTTTGAGAACAGAGATACCCTGTGTCAGGGCAAAGCACTGGATTAGCACCTAGAATTCAATGGTAGTGCAGAGCTAATTTTTGTGGACAGGCTGACAACATTTTCTAGTAGTTCTGTGCCAAGGATAATGACATTATGGCTTGGAGTCTAGCAGAAAGCAACATTAGACTCTGTTTTGAGGGGCACAAGTAAACAGCTCTGTTTATCGCTATGTTAAGAAATTTGATATAAGCAAATACCTAGCTCTACGTAAAAGCCATACCAATGAAACCTCAGGTAAGATGGTGGTTTGACTTAACAGAAATGTACTATTATGTTTCAGAAAAGCATTTTTTCTTTTAAAAAAATGCTTGGGTCATATTTTGATGATTAGATTGACACAAATTCCTTGAGAACTTTGTACATTTCCACATCTTGATTGTCGTGGTTTAACCCAGCCGGCAGCTAAACACCACGCAGCCGTTCGCTCACCCTCCCCCCTCCCTCTCTGGGACGGGGGAGAGAAATGGAAAGTGAAGCCCATGAGTTGAGATAAAGACAGTTTAATAAGACAGGAAAATAATAATAACAAAATAATAATAACAGTAATAATAATAATAATAATACAATGGTGATAATAGGAAAGTAATAATAATATGTACAAACAAGTGATGCACAATGCAATTGCTCACCACCCGCTGACCGATGCCCAGCCTAACTCCGAGCAGTCCGGCCCCCTCCCCCCGGCTAGCCACCCCTATATATTGTTTAGCATGACGTCAGATGGTATGGAATACCCCTTTGGCTAGTTTGGGTCACCTGTCCTGGGTCTGTCCCCTCCCAGCTCTTACTGCACCCCCAGCCTGCCTGTTGGCAGGACAGAGCGAAAGGCTGAGATGTCCTTGGCTTGGTATAAGCACTGCTCTGCAACAATTAAAACATCGGGGTGTTATCAGCACTCTTCTCATCCTAAATCAAAACACAGCATTCCACCAGCTACTAGGAAGAAAATTAATTCTGTTCTAACTGAAACCAGGACATTGATCTTTGACACTCACCCCTATGTGACTGCATCTATATTACACCCCTCAGCTCATGGGTCTGGATGTGTGCCTCTGCCATGTTGTAAGCAAGACCCAAGGAAAGAAAAGTCAGGCATATGAGTCAGACAGGCACTGTGGCATGCCCCACCTAGGAAGTCTAGACATGGCCCATGTGCCTAACAGTGCAAAGATGAAGCTAGCAGATAAATAGAGCTCTGTAATTGGAGCTGCTTTCATTGGACTCCAACTTTAAATCAATGTTTAAAATACATTTTTCAAATTAGACTTCTTTTATGGGTCTGTTGAGTCACAGAGACATGAAATTGATTTTACCTTTCTGCCACCAGTATTCTGTGTACCCTTGGGCAAATCACTTAATCTCCCATCCTTATCTATAAATACTAGATGTTAAGCCTTCCTCTTGCTCAGCATTTTTAATGAAAATAAATAAGGAATGAAAGACCAGGTACAGAAGAAAGGAAGATGAAGCAGGGAAGCAAATGGAAGAGATAGAGGCTTGTGTGGGAAATAAGAAGTGGACAAGGATGAAAACATACAATAGGAAAAAGTGTACATGCAGAGAGCTTTCAGAGGTGGCTAGTACGTGCTGAGAAGATGTGGACCTGCAAGTCACTTGATAAGGAAAGTGGCAGATGCAGTAGTTAACATCTGCTTGGAATAAACTTCATGTAAGTGCAGAGGACTGTTGGTGGGGGGGGATAGCCAGTGCTGCCTGGGAAAAAACAAACAAACAAACAAACAAACAACAAAAAAAAACAGCTCTCAAGTGATCAAAGAGTGTTGACTTTCTCAGAGCACAATGACCCTTTGATCTGTGACTCTTTCTGTAGATAACTTCTGGGATAGAGAACTGAGGGGTTAAAAGTGAATAAAGTGACAGAACGGCACAACAGCACAGAAGTGTCCTGTGGCTTCAGATTAGTCCCAGGGATCTAGATACAAATCTCCTATGTAAATTAATAGCAAAAGGAGGAATTTTGCCAAGGTTACTCAGAGCCAAAAATCCAGTTGAGACCGTATGTGTAGAAATGTAGTGCCTAAGTTATTCTGATATTCAAAACTCTGGTTCTGAAAATAAGTGTTACTAATTGTGCGAGTTAAAAATCATGAGTCACTCTTGCAACAGTAGTAGTGAGGATTAAATGCCTTAAGATTTAAACAAATGTATGCCTTATTCTTTGCATTTCTTTCTGATTCTGTAAATCCTGAGAAGTAACATGGTTCCAGTTTCACCATTTTTCTGTAATCATGATTTCTAGGAAAAAGATTTCTTTTTATTTAAAATAAAGGTGAGATTTTCATGCATTCATATAATTCTCAATTCTAGCAGCTAAAGCTTTGGGAAAAAAAAAAAAAAAATCATTTACTGTGAACCATGCAATAAGATGTCCTTGGTAGTTAGTTAGCCTCTCTGGAAAATTCTACCCCAGATTTGTTGCTCTTTTCTGAGTGGCCCAGTCTATATTCCTTACATAGTGTGAAAACTGTGGTGAAACTTTGTCTTTAAAAAAGCAAGGAAAAGCTCTTTCCATGTAGATTCCTAAGCTGAATTGTTTATGGTCATAAAAATCCCATAATAGTCAGTGGAAGAGTTGAAAGTTGACTATTTGATCACATAAGAATTTTATTAAACTGATTCATGCATGGATTCTCACCCATATTTAGGTACAAGAATCAATTCTGCCTTGCAAATGGCCTGGAAGTTGAAATACCAAACATTTCAATAAGATTTCCAGGACTTAGTTACATCTGCAGAGCACCATCAATTGGACCCTAAGTTCACTGTGCAAATTAAATGGTGACAGCAATAAAACCTGGAACTTTTTAGAAGAAACTGGTCTCTGTTGGCTCTTAGAAGCTTCAATTCAGATAACTGAAATCAACAAATATTTAAACAAAAGTCACTATCATAAGATGTTGTCTAATAAACCTTTGCTGGAATGTCCTGTTCACTCTTTTGAGGATGGAGATGACAATCCAGGAGTCAGCTTCCATTTTCAAACAAGCAGTTCCTTGCCTCCAACCTCATCATTTTCCATAGCCATTGAGTATGTAAACTTTATAGTTCTTCAAAGAATTACACTTGTGCCTGGCTTCCTGGAATTGTCTCCTGCCCTTTCAAAGTCCTCTTAGAATCCTTTGTTCTTTTTCTTAGAAGATATTTTATAAGTCTTCTGCTGTTTGGAAGTCCTCTAAATTCCTCATGTGGTAAAAAGGAGCATTTGTGTTAGAACTCAGGAGAATGGCATTGACTAATATACAAAATCCCACAGACATGGATTCTCTAGACTTCTATAAATCAAGTTCTGTTCCTCTTTATCTGTGGCCATGAAGTCCCCATTGAATTCAATAAGGGCATCCCTTTTCAGGTAATATACAGAAAAGTTTAATAAAACTGAAACAAAAAGGTTCAGAAAAAGAGTTAATCAATCACGTTCAAACTTATATGGATTCAGGAAACATTCAGGTATTTTATTGGTAGAATTTACAAACTTGACAGCTCTATGGTATTTAATTTCTTACTTATCTGAATGCAAACTAATACTCTGGAGGAGTAAGTTAAATTTTCAGTGCTTCTGTCTCATCAAGCTTGATTTGCAAATATCATCACTAGATGATGGGAGAGAGGATGTGAGTTACCATATTCAAGAAGTTCTTCATCTAAAAAGTCTAGGCATTGCCACCAACAAACAGAAGCATTTTTTACTGATTAAAGCACTGTTTGTTTGTTTTATTGCTTATTTCTTGTTGTGTACTCCAGGGATGCCTACAACAGCACAAAAACAATTGATGCCATTTGTTCTGAAAGTCAATGAGAGTCTAATGGTAGACACAGTTTTGATCCCAAGGCAATCTGAAACTGTTCAGGAGAGAAACCTGACTAGCAAAGAAATCAAGTGATTGTACATGTGCACAACTTGAGACAGTGTTCATGGAGGACCACAGGCACCTTAATTCCCTTCTCCTGGTAAATGCACATTTGAGATAATACACATGAAGTTGTTGGAGATGGCTGGGAACTACTTAATAGTTGTAATCTACTGGATGGTCCAACAATGTTCCAATCCACAGTATACAGAAATTAATGAACACCTGTGATATGATCAAAAATTATAAAGGTATAAAGGATTCCTTGTTCAGTTTCTAATCATATAGTAATTGTAAATGATAAAATAGAAATGATATTAACTGCATGAATGTTCTGTTATCAGCTTTTCCAAAGTTTAATTCATATTCTGAAAGATTTTAGTAACATCAGAGAAATATGTGATGCTTTTGAGTACTTGCAGAGAATGGGCCACTCTTTACATTTCATAGCTGAAATATTAACGTTGTGAAGTCATTTTACTTGTTTAGTGTGTGTCCTGGATTCAAATCATAGAATCATTTAGACTGGAAAAGACCTCTAAGATCATCGTGTCCAACCATTAGCCTAGCACTGCCAAGCCTACCACTAAACTGTGTCCCTAAGAACCACATCTACATATCTTTTAAATACCTCCAGGGATGGTGATTAAACCGTTTCCCTGGGCAACCTGTTCCAATGCCACACAACCTTGTCAGTGATTTTTTTTTTTTTTCCCTAATATCCATCTTGAACCTTCACTTGCACAACTTGAGACTGTTTCCTCTTTCCTATTGCTTGTTGCTTCAGAGAAGAGAATGACCTCCGCCTCACTACAGCCTCTTTGAGGTAGTTGTAGAGAGTGATAAGGTCTTCCCTGAAACTCCTTTCTAAGAAAAATAACCCCAGTTCTTTTAGCTGCTCCTCATAAGACTTGTTCTCTAGACTTCCCACTAGCTTTGTTGCCCTTCTTTGGACATGCTCCAGCACCTCAATGTCTTTCTCATAGTGAGGGGCCCCAAACTGAACACAGTATTCAAGGCATTGCCTCACTAGAGCTGAGTACAGAAGGAGGATCACTTCCCTAGTGCTGCTGGCCATTCTATTTCTGATACAAGCCAGAGTGTTGTTGGCCTTGGCCACCTGAGAACACTGCTGGCTCATATTCAACCAGCTATCAACCAATACCCCCAGGCCCCTTTCTGCCAGGCAGCTTTCCAGCCACTCTTCCTCAAGCCTGTAGCGTTGTATGGGTTTGTTGTGCCCCAAGTGTAGGACCCAGCACTTAGCCTTGTTAAACCCCATACAGTTGGCTTTGGCCCATCTTTTGCTATACAAGCTGAGAGCAGGAAATAGGACATCAATGGATTGGTACATACATGTATGTCAAGTTGTCATGTTTGGGCTGGAGGGATGGAACAATGACACCCACCAATATTTGAACAAATTCATTCAGCAGCATAACAAATATTTTTAAGATGTATTTATTTTCTTGTTTGTTTGTTCAAACGAGTTCTGGCAAGCATCCTGGCAACTTCTAGGGGGCTCAGCTGGCAAAAGGCTTGATTCCATGAGGAAACTAACCAGAGAGGTGAATGACAAAAAGGGTCTGTAGATGATACAGAAAGGCTTCTTCAGTAACTATTTCAGAGAAGGAGGGGGAGACAAATAAAACTGCTTCCAAGGAAAATGAAAAACTTTTTGTTTGATCATAGATTTGTTTCCAATGCCTGGTAGAGCAGCTATGTTCAGAAATGCCAGGAAAATTGAAACACCATGGATCTTCCTTCAAATTCAGAGAAATGCAAGCAGCTGTTTTCTAATTTACTTTAGCATTCAATTCAGAATAAATGATCCTGGAGCTATCTAAAATCTGGGTAACTGTCTACTTCTTGTTGCATTAGATCCAAGCAATAACTATTCAAAAGTTGAAACTGAGAGAGAGACAAACCCATACAACATATCATGTTCAGAATGTCCAAGAAGAGCAGTAGAGACTAGTTACAGAAATATTCACTTCACCCTACTGAAATACAGGGAAGCCTCCATTGGATTGATATTATTGGTATCCAAATTTAAGAATGAAATATAGGAATTCTACCATAGCATTATTGTCATTTTGGAGGGATGGTACAACAAACCCAATTTCTATGGTAGGATCCTTACCTTTCACATAAACTTGGCAAGTCATGCTCTGACCTATAACTGTACTGTCCCTTACCGATTTTGAATTTATTTGGACTGGTTTGTCTAAGTCTCATGTAAGCTCACAAAATGAACAGATGTTCTGTATTTGCCTATGGCCTTAAATAAGGGGTCTTTAAATAAACTTTTCCAGGTTTTAGAGGTGCCATAGAAATAACTAGATTCTGATCCTTCCTAGCAGACTATAATCTAATTGTGATATAAATAAGTGGTGTGAACAAGAAAAAATAAGGGATGGAGAAAAGAGAGAAAAAAAGACAAAAATGACAGTGGGTTACCCAGCTGGACTCAGCTGGAGGCATGCACTCCTCTGGAGACCAGTACTAATTTTACATCCATCCATCCTGTCCACACATCTTTTCGTGGTGATAAACCGTAAGTGATATTTGAGAGCAGGTCTAAAAGAGGCAAATGCAATTGATTACCAGCTCAGAAAAACATTCTAAGTATAACAAGTAATGTGCAAGAAAGCACAGATTGTGTGGGAGGGTGGCACTGCTAACAGAGTGGAGACTGGGTAGCAGGAGAAGAGAAGATCAAGGACATACATAAAGATAAAGTGATGCAGTGCCTTAAATACAAGAATCTTAAAGCCTGTATGCTCAAGTAATGAAATGGCTTGTGTCATGTCTTCAGCAAAGAAAAGAAAAGAAAAAGAAAAGGTTGTTCCTGAAAGACAAAATACCAACTGCAAGTCAAAACCAATTTCTTCCAAACAGGGGCAATAAGTTCCAAACATATCTAGAGAATGTGCCAAAAAAAAAAAAAAAAAAAAAAAAAAAAAAAAAGTATGTTAATTATCAGAGTTAAACTAGAAAAATATGTATGTTAATTTTCAAAGGTAACTCCTCAGGTTCTTTTTCATGAAAATTTTAATTTTTTTTTCCTTGAAATTTTCTATATGAATTTAAAAAGAGTACTCTGGGAAGAAGTACTTATGGTTTCTATGTGTATGAAGGGAGCTCAACAAGAGTTTATAAGCCCACTCAAGCCATAAATGTATCATCACACTAAGCATTCTCTAGGACATGGTTCTAGGACATGAGACAGGTGGTGTTTTCATGATACACTTACCAAATTAAACTTCATTCAAAGATACAGGCTGGAAGCAGCACCCCATCCTGCAAGATCCTTAGACCATTAGTTTAATTCTCCATACAGGGAGATGACTTTAAAATCTTCAGTGATACTGTCACAAGGTTAGTGTTGCACCCAGGTAATCAGCTGTGAGAACCAGATGCATAGTTCATATATGAACTTAGTGCTGCTCTTAGAGTGTTCTCAGCACATGTGCTCCCATCACTCAGCTCTTGACAGAAATTTATGCTGTAAAGATATTGGCCATAGAAATACTGCCATATGTTCTTATCACCCCTGATTTTGTTTGCTTGCCTGTGAATTCTTTGTGGACTAGTTTGTCCCCTCTGACCTTAAATGATACTTCAATTATATCAAGTCATTTATGTTAGAAAGATCCACCCTTTAATTTTTGTTTCCCATCCAATTTTGAACTTTGATTTAGCTTTCGTCTAGATCAATGGATCTCTTAAATATCGTCATTTCAATACCTTGAGGCAAGAGCTTCCTTTTCCAAACTTTTTTCTCTCTCACTAGACCACCATTAAAGATTTAACATCCATCTGTCACTTCCAGCCTGTAGTGTATGTGCTGAGTCTCTGTCAACAAAGTGGAAAGCATGTTAAAAGAGGCATTCAGAACTGTAGCTCCACAATCCTTATTATCAGAGCCAATTCTGAAGTCACTCTCACAGTTCCATCAGTTGCCATATTTGATTCTTTTGCACTCCCTGCAAAAGCAACACCCCTGCCATGATGTCTTGAAATACTAAACCTAAGTCCTTTTTGTGGATTCAATGTTTGATGACCTTGTAAACCATGCATTCATTAGCAGAAATAATCATTTTATTTATTTATTTAAAGAAAAAAATACTACAGAAAACTTGCAAAAGTACAGCAAACATAGTATAAACAGATCTGGACATAGGAAATCAATCTAAACTGACTTGTGTACAAACTGAAAATAGATTTGTCCTATAAAAGAGTACATTGATTTAAAATACTGAATTTCTTTCCCTAACATTTGTGTACACTCGCATAATAAATTCCTGAACTGGTCTCAACTTCAGAAAGGTATATTTACAGATTAGGAAAAGGAATTAGACTTCAAAACTGTTTAACTGAAGCATCACACATACAATGGTATGTAATATTTGTCATTCAGGCATAAGATTCAGTATTTATGTTTTCTGTATTCAAAGAAAAGTTAATGAGGATTTCTCATTATGAATGAGTGATTTCTTGAAGTTTAAATCTCCAGTAAAGCTAAGGGACTGTAAAGATTATGCAGTTCCAACCTCCCTGCCATGGGCAGGTAAACCTCTCACCAGACCAGGTTTCTCAAAGCTCCATCTGGCCTGGCCTTGAACACCTCCAGGGATGGGGCATCCACAGCTTCTCTGGGAAACCTGTTCTGGTGCCTCACCATCCTCACAGTAAAGAATTTCTTCCTTATATCTAATGTAAACCCACCCTCTTTTAGTTTAAAGCCATCCCCCCGTGTCCTATCTCTACACTCCCTGACAAGGAGTCCCTCCCCAGCTTTCCTACAGGCCCCCTTTATGTACTAGAAGGCCACTGTAAGGTCTCCCTGGAGCCTTCTCTTCTCTATGCTGAACAACCCCAACTCCCTCAGCCTGTCTTCATAGGAGAGGTTCTCCAGCCCCTTGAACATCTTCATCACCCTCCTCTGGACTCATTCTAATACATCCATGTCCTTCTTGTGCTGGGGGCCCTAGAACTGAACATGATTCTCCACATAGGGTTTCACAAGAGCAGATCAGAGGGGGAGAATCACCTCCCTTGACCTATTGGCCATGTTTCTTTTGATGCAGCCCAGGATGCACATTGACATCTCATGTTGAACTTTTTATCAACCAACACCCCCGGGTCCTTCTTGTCAGTTCTGCTGTCAATCCATTCCCCGCCCAGTCTGTATTTGTGCTTGGGATTTCCCCCACCCAGATGCAAGACCTTGCACTTGGCCTTGTTGAACTTCATGAGGTTTGCACAGGCCCACCTCTCAAGCCCATCCAGGTCCCTCTGGATGGTATCCCTTACCTCCACCATGTTGACCACACCACACAGCTTGGTGTCATCAGCAGACTTGCCAGGAGTGCAATCAATCCCACTGTCCATGTCACTGACAAAGATGTTAAAGAGCGATTTAGGGCCTGTCATCTCTGAATAACAGCAGTGCGTTGCAATGGGCATAATTCTACTGGAGTAAGTGGGCTTTGTCTCATCATCCATTCTTTTCATTCAGTTTATTTCTAGCATCATTAGAAACAGTCAGACTGAGATCTCCACCCACACAAGGGTGAAGAACTTTTCAGTATGTTACTCAAAAGAGAATGAAAATTCAAGGAATGGATGGAGTTAAAGTGGAAAATTAAGAAATAACAGCCTAGCTGGGTGGGAGTATTATTACAAAAAAAACTTACTTTGAGACCTAGTGCAGGTGATGATGAAGTGGATGGACCTTGACCTTACCTTGAGTAAGGGCAAAGAAGCACATTTAAGACTATATTCTTCCTTTGTTATTGGCAATTTACTGCACACATGACTTTGTTTGTACACATGAATAGTACAGTGTACTGTCTGGGATGGAGTTGGTCTGGATGCAAACCATTCCTGAGAGATTGCCTGGGCATTGAACTACTTGTGAAGGCAGTGAGTGATTGCTTTTGCATCACTTGTTTTTTGCCTTCTCTTTCCTTCACTCATTAAATGTTCTTTACCTCGACCCAAGCTTTCTTGTTTTTATTCTACCCATTCTCCCTCCTGTCTCACTGGGGAAGAATGGGAGTTAAGGAGTGGTTGTATGGGGCTTCTCTACCAGCTGGGGTCAACATACCACACAGAGTTCAAGAATAATCTTGATCCTGTATAGAGAGAAATCTACTGATTTCTGCAATGGTTTTGCATATGCAAACACTGAGGGTGCTGTTTGCATTGTATGGTGCATGCATATATAAGGAGTAATTCTCTGTCACAAGAAATTGTCATGTGGAGTCTGATCATACCATGTATGTGTTGCATCTTCACTGCAGTGAGTGAGCTTGAGTGTTAGCTGAGTCCTTAAGCTGACTCTGTGAAGATAGCCAGACTAGGAATTGTGCTATAGCAATAATACAAGCTGAGTTGACTTGTCATCCTTTCCCTTGTTGAAGCAGTAGTCTTTTATGACATGGTGAATCTATTCATTTACAAAACACAGAGCTGTGAATGAAATAGTATGGCATTCTCAAAAGCTGCTGGCTTTGACGTGTGCACCAGACCAGATAAAATCATTGTGCCTAAGGGGAAACTTGTGTAGATTGTGCTCACAGTTGACAGATGATCCTTCCACAACTAGTATTAGTGTGAACTTTGGTCCTGTGCTTCTGCCACTGTCCATTTAATACAGACTTGTTACTGAGCTTACTGCCTCAGTGGCAAACTAGCACACAATCCATAGGAGAGTCTGGTTAAAAAACTACTCTGTCTTCATGTCTTCAGGCTGACAGGGACTGTGATTTTTGTGTAAATGTTGCTGTTGGTAGCCAGAGAGAGGTCACAGCCTTTTGCTGCTGTTAAGTCTTCTTTACATGCCGTGGAAAGCATGTGGGATGTAACAGAAAAATAAGGGAAGAACGTAGATGTCATGGATAGGGATGGTGGAAGTTAGGCCCAGAAATTTTAGAAGAAGAATTTTAAAAAGTTCCTAAACTGTATTTCCTTGGGTCTGTTTTTCAGCTATTCATGTGTGATAAACTTCTGTGCACAGTAGGAGAGCACACTGGCAGTGCTAGTTGTTTAAATATAGAGTAGATAAACATGAAAATGCCTTTTTACTGCTTCTTACACCACATCTACTGGCAACAAAGACACCCATCCCATTTCTGAACTCAAGAGAGAAAGCAATATATCACATCAATCAATAAAAACAAATCCACTGTAATCTTCGATAAATGGCAAATAACAGTAATCCTTGCTCTCTAAACCTGTTGTGAAATATCATCCATTAGTCTTCATAAAGTATATCAAGATACTCAAATTTAAAGGTACTACATGCTGTACAGGCAAAACATGATCAGTTTGAGTACAGCAGAAAAATGACCAATACAACTGATATCCCACATGTCTACAAGCACTGATCATGTGCTGGTCTGATTTCATTTAGCTTATATTGGTGTTAATAAAAAATGACATGCATGGAGTCACAGAAGTTACAGTACAGTGATGTAACAATTAAATGTGATACATTTCTTCATGTATTAAAATTATAGTACCTATTTCAAGATATTATAAATCTATAGCTAGTTTTTCTGTAGAACATTTACAAATCTAATACAGTCAGGTCTGGTTCTTCAACAGTGTTATACCAACTGGTATAAGCTGAAGATCTGGCACAAAAGGAAATTGGGCACAGAGTATAATGAGATTATATATTGTGATACAGATACTGTGATGAGATAAAATGACTGTAGTTTATTTTTTTTTAAGAAAAAGAAAAAAATCTTATATATATATAAAAAAAAAAAAACTATAAGAAAATTACCAGAGTAATTGCAATCTGCTTACCTAAACCCCCTTCCCTACCCAAGCACTTTAAACCTGTTAAAAAAAAAAAAAAAAAAAAAAAAAAAAAAGAAAGGAGGAAATCCAACTAGGGCATGTCAGCAACAATTTCCAAAGTGTTTTAAATATATTAGAAAGAATTATATATGTTCTGCCAGTTGACAGCAATTTGAATGTACAATTAGCCAAATGAAAATCACACATACTACTTTAAAATTACACTATTTTATTCTCTGTTTCTTTATTCCTCCTCCCTATTATTTTGTCTTCCTCTATTCTCTTCTGATACCCCTTCTCCTTCATTCACAGCTTTCTCTCTTGCCCATTTTTTACCACTTCTCAACATCTGTAGTAAGAGTAACAGAAGATCCTAGGAAGAGCATAAGTGGGCTAGGGATTTTTTGAATAAAGTGATCCTGAGCTTGAACCTGAAAAATGTTCCCATTGACTTGGGAAGAAGAAGCATCAGTCCTTGGAAAGACAGGCAGAGCCTCTACTCCCGTGCTATTTTTTACTCTTTTTCTGTTTTGAAAAAAAATAATTAAGGAATGCTGACATGTGGCAAATCTAATGCATCAAAGATGACATAAAATTTATCCTGTAGCTTTGAATGTCACAGCATGCCCTGGCTTGAGAGGGTCCTGAAGATGATGCTCACTTACAAAGTTAAGCATCATTTACCATGGTCAAACTAAGCATTTTAATTTTGAAGTTGACTATCAAGTACTTGGCCAAATACATGTGTTTTGTTGACCAGGTGTTATTCTCTAAAACAATTTGTACAGACCTGTGAAATATTAAGTCGTTTTCCTGCAAGTACAAATAACGAACAGATAGTAAGAAAACCCAGAAATTAACATGTGAGAGCAGTTCAATTAACATATCTAAATCCTTGTCCTTTGAAAGACAAAAGAGGTGTTTGTAACATTTTATTTTCTTTCCGTATTTTTCTTCAGATATGACTGTCAATGTTAGATGATTTTTTTCCTCAATATGTAACTGAGAGTAGTCCAATCTGAACTTTTGGATTTCAGTTACTTTATAAGTAACCAAGCAATGTAATTGTTTGAATCATGCTTCATGCTTAACCTTTATTTACTATGTAGGTGTTGGCGCTCAAAATAGAAAGCTTTCTCCACATAGGAGAGAACGAATACATTCCATTTAATCTGGTTTCTGTTTCACAGGCCAAAACACTTGAGTTCTTTCCTATCTTATGGTCTTACTAATCAAAAGAAGACAGTGATTTCATGCGTAAATCCCTAATAGACCTGCAAAAATATGACTGTATTGATATTTAGTGATATTTTTGGGTAATCTTGCATAAAACACTAGGAAAATATATTGAATTTTTACTCTGAAAACACAGCAAAACTTTGATTGTTAAGGGAGAAAGAAAATGTGTATAACTTCTGGCCTTACATGCTCATCTTTACATACTGTTTTGTTTTGCAATGGAATTAGTTGACATAGTTTACATATCACACTAAATATCTAATTACATCCACATATGTATAATAACTAATTACCTCCCCTTTAATTTATTTTCCCTTGAGCAACTGAGATAATAATAGCAATTTTGGGGGTATATTTTTTCAAGCTTTGTTAAAAATTTAAAGGCCCTTGGGCTACGCAAAAATTAGAGAATTACATTCATTTATTTCTGTCAAATTAAGAGCATTTGAAAGGATGACATTTCAGATCACCCTCACTGTATCTTTATTTTAATAAATGAAGTCTTATTTTTTTTCTCCCTTATGAAATACATGAAAAGTGTACACTAGTGTCGTATATCTCCTGGGATACAACTGTGAAAGCCCATGCTTCTCAATTGAATTTTTGGCTGTAATACTGGCAAGGTTATCCTTACCAGTAGGTGAAGACAGGACCACAATCACATTCAACTTCTTTATACAAGTAAGAGTGGTTGGCTCACTGCCCCATTTTTACAGAAGCAAAAGAGAAATTGCTGGTTTGGAAAAACCTTTGGAGGAAAAGCCAGTGCCACAAACCAGGGTGTGACTGTGCTTCTGCTGTCTTACTCTGATCTCTGTAATTTCTTATACAAATACACTGATTGGCCTGTACAGAGGTGAGAAAATAAAAAAATACAAAACAAACAAACAAACAAAAATCACAACAAACTGTGCTCATATCTCTTCATCTCTGCAGTCTGACTCACCTTATTACACACAAGATGCAAGATGAAGATGAACCAAGCAGGTCATTCACTAACACCTCAGCACTTTATCTGAAATTACAATTCTAAGTATCTTATTCAAACTACACACTTCCAATGTGTTTTCCCATATGGGAAAATGAGATCCTCTCTGATGTCCTAAGTTAATCTTTATTCCTTAGAAGCCAATAAACTGTACCTCAAAATGGAGTTTTCCAGATGAAAAATAACATGACAGATTCATTTCACATGTAACTTTTGTCCTGCTTCCTGAGCATCTATAGTTGCCATTGTTATTCATTGATACATTACAGTATCATGGAATGTCCTGAGTTGGAAGGGTCCCACAAGGATCATCAAGTCCAACTGTTGGCTAGATACAGGTCCACCTCCAGAGCTTTGTCCAAAGGCTCCTTGAACTCTGGTAGGCTCGGTGCTGTTACCACTGCCCTGGGCAGCCTGTCCCAGTGCCCGCCAACCCTCTGGGTGCAGACCCTTTCCTCAACCCCCAGCCTGACCCTCCCCTGTCCCAGCTCCATGCCGTTCCCTTGGGTCCTGTTGCTGTCCCCAGAGAGCAGAGCTCAGCACCTGCCCCTCTGCTCCCCTGGTGAGGGAGCTGCAGGCCTCCCCTCAGCCTGCTCTGCTCTGTCCTGAGCAAACCAAGGCTGCTCAGAGAAGAACAGGACAATCCCTTCCCTTGACTGGCTAGTAGTGCTATGACTGATACACCCCAAGATATACTTGGCTCTTTTGGCTGCCAAGGTACACTTTTGAGTCATAGTCAACTTGTCATCAACCAGAATCCCTAGTGTTTTGGAGCCAGGGAAAAGAGCATGCCTGTGGCAGTGATCCTGATTGTATGAACCATACATGAAGAATAGTTTCTTGTGTTAGTATCTTATTTTCTAGGAGTACTAAGGAGTCCTGTACCACTTAGGGTGCTGATGGTGAGAAATAAGTGTTACATTGCACAGACATATTCATACACATTCATATTTGTATATAAGTCTTATAAAGCCAGGATCAGCTCTGTTTTCCAGGGAAGCAGGTAGCAAAACACACAATGATTTCCATGAGCACGTGTTCAGGTTCCATGTGATTTTTTACAAATCAGTTCAGCATGTTCAAACACATCTCAAAATAATCTAATTGCACTGTAATTCCTTACAACCAAATGTTACCTTAAGTGTATAGCTCACATTTACAGTATGTTACAGGGCCTTAATTTCCTTTAGAGCTGTGACTTTCATAGTGACAAGGCACATCTTGTTTTGGTACACTGGTACATTTGCCATGAGATAAACGCCCCCCTGCATTTGTAGCAAAATGGCAACTCTCTTCCAGACCAGCTATTCAGAAGAAAAATTGCAAGATGGCAGAAGAGCTACTGGCATATATTCTCACTGAATGAAAATTAATTTCCCTTGTCTGATTTGGGAGATGTTGTTTTAACAAACAGCTTTATATAGCAAAACTCCATTCACTACTGATCCTAGCAGATGAAACAATAAAAATACTTAAAACAAACCAAGCATTCAATCTCTTGAAATAACCTTTTGCATTCAAAGATAAAAGAATAAGGAACTGGCTATTTGCCAAATGGGAAAAAAAGAAAGAAAAAAAAAAAAACGCAGCTGACAATGTATATACTCCTTTCAAGCTCTGTAGTAAGTCAGGGTCATACCATTAATTATAGATGACAGTGTTAGGTTTAAAAACAAATGGTTTCAACCTCACCTTTAGGTTGAAGTAAAGCAAATGTTTCATTATCAGAGAGCACTACTCCAGCATGTTCTAGAAGGGTTAAAACAATCAAAAACTGAAAGTGGGTGGTCTTTCAGGGAAAAGGTGGTTCTTGACACTCAGTGACAGGAACAGTCTTCAGGCTTAAGGATACCCTACTGACAGCATCATTTATGTTGTTAACTGCTCTGTATTTAGTGGTAAGCAAGACTGATAGAAGCACTTTTTTTTATTATTTTTTTTAATTTTCAGAAATATTGAATATGATACAGATTCTGAATCTTCCTCCTCTACTCTGTTTATTTATGTAGCCATTTGAATTTACTTTACAAATAGTGGACTAAATAAACATAAATTATTATTATTATTATTATTATTATTATTATTATTATTATTATTATTACTATTTGCGTTACATACCTTCTTTTTCTAAACCTAGGATTCTGACTCAGTTATCAAAACACGGGACATAATAATGCCCTTTGAGATGCTCTGTGATCTATCTGCATTGGGCTGGAGGTTACAGATCCCATCCAGTTCTGGTCTGGCAGACCATGCAGGAAGATCTACCATGCGGGCAGGCTACTTTGGGTGTCTCAAGTGCCACTACATACTTGTGTTTGGATCACTGAATCAAGGTCTAGAAGTCTACACAAGACACAAAGGAGTGGAAAATCACCCACCTTTTTCCACTGTGGGTATACTCTAAGAGTTATATGAATTCATTTGCAGTTGTAATTCAGATTCTATTCTTAAAATTTATGGCATAAAGAGATTTATGTCCTAAAAAGTTCTTAAAAGTAACAATTTTGAATAAATTGTCATGAAACAGTTATTTTATAGAAATACTTGGCTCTCAGTCACAATAGTCCATTGCTTCCTCATGGTATGAATTCTTCCAAATTATGAATTCATCATTAGGAGTGGATATATTCTATATGTCTTGCCCTCTACCACATGGAATTACTCCTGAAGTACACAGTGTAATAACTTGGGGAAATCAGTCCAAAGGAGGAGAGCAAAACTGTCTAAAAGCCTGCTCTCTCAGGCTCTCATGATTCACTTCTTTTTGGAACTCTTTATTATTTTTTTTTATTATTATAATTTATTTTTATATCCCTAAACAATCAACATTTGTGAGTAAACTGTCTGCATTCTCAAATTTGATGTCAGATATACTAAGTAACTGCAGAATCTCCGTTTGTTATTAAGAGACATATGAATTCTCCATGTGAAAACTTGCAGCCTTAGATGTTAATCAAGGGCCTGTTCAGATGAGCACATGCACCATTATTAAAGAGGATCTGAAGTTTACCAGTCCTCAGGGAATTTTTGATGACTTTGTATGATTAGTCCACCCTACTGTGTGGAAAGAAGAGAAAGATCCTAGCTTTCCATAGAGACTAGAAAAAAAGAATTTCTTCCTTGTTGTTGTGCAAGACCAGATATCACTGTAGATTTATCAACATGAAGACAGGATGCACAAGAAAACTTCCTAATAGTAGGATAGTAGAATTTCTAGTAATCCAATGAGAATATGGTTAATTGACTTATGTGGTTAAAGATGTAAGCATAATTGACATCACAGTTCTTTTCTTCCTTTATCTGGGAAACCTTTACCATCTACCACTGTAGGTGAAGAACTTAAAGAGGATAGTTTTCTTAGAAAATAATTATTTCCATCTACAATCTAGGCAGAGGTAGCATGAAAGTGTAGTGTACCTTCGAGAAATTAAGAAGTAGATGGCAGACATTAAGCCTTGATATAGCTGAATAGCACCAGCTTCAAATGGTTACATTTTGTTTTCTACACAACAGCTATGAGAATAAGGGAAGGAAGGGCTGCCAAAGATTTGTGAGCAGGGAAATAGAAGCTATCAAGACATTCTGAGCATTTTTTTGGTTGCCAGGACACATGAGGAACACCTTCTTCACCTGCTTCAAGGAAGGGTGGGAGTTTCAGTTTTTGCTGTGCTCAGTGGATATTTTTGGCTGTGGAAGAGGGTATCAGACTACAGGAAGCATTGTAGCATTGTACATGGTCTGTGTGCTCTCATGAATTCTAAACGTTGTGGATCTTTGGACAGAAAGGCACAGACAATTTCAGCACCTGGGACTGAAGGAGCGAACGTTTTGTCTACTAGTGAGTAGGTATTTGCTATG
The DNA here is from genome assembly GCF_964211825.1 of Aythya ferina. Taxonomy (NCBI): domain Eukaryota; kingdom Metazoa; phylum Chordata; class Aves; order Anseriformes; family Anatidae; genus Aythya; species Aythya ferina. The sequence goes on from NC_140296.1 coordinate 62,308,743, forward strand.
CAGGATTTGTTGATGCCACAGCAGGGCTATTGCTGACAGGCAAAAATTAAAGTGCTCTGTAATTTCACAAATCATGACTTTATTGTCCTTAAAGCGCAATCAGTACAAACAGTGCCAAAACTTCAAACACTGAGTACATCTAGAACACTGAGAACTGCAAACAATAGGAGTTTAAATTAAAGGATGAAGGAAATCTAACACAATAGCTTGTAGCCAAAAAATGGTTCAGAGCTGAAGTGAACAAACATATTTCCTCCCGGTAGGCCACTTGAGAATCAGGATGGTAAAGGATAGTTTTGGCACTAAGGTGTGGAGTATCCATAGCAGTGTGCCAATTGTCTTACTGGATAACATTTTGCCCTAGGCAGGCAGTTTCTCCACTGTGTATAAAATGGAGAACCTTGTGTTTGCCAAATCAGATTTAAAGCATTTAGAAAAGGAGTGACAAACACAAGACAGCAATGTCTTTTTTTTTTTTTTTTTTTTTGTTGTTGTTGTCTTTATGTGCTGCAGCTTATTTTCATATCTCTTCTTATTTGTCCTCTTTCATTGAAAACAGCTGTTAACCCCCTAACAGGAAGATTTTTGTAACTGAGCTACCCAGTCAAGTTTTGCAGAAAATTTTAGTTAATCCACAAAAATTTCCCCTCCGTTCTTATTTTTTATGTCTCATATTCACAGGTGTTAGACAAAGGCTGACACTGGTGTTTTGAATGGGCAGAACATTTTACGTACAGATCCTGCAAGACGGGAAAATCAATAGAAATTTACTCTTTGAATGGTTTTCATGCCAGAAAATATAATTATCTTCATTTGATAGTTCAGGAGTGTCTTCGGAGTCTTTTAGTCTAAAACCCTGAAGAAGATACCGTCTTATCCACCACTCATTCATCTTATATTCCTTATGTTTTCACATTGCATTCAGAGTTTGCTATTAGAGTATCAGAGTTACTAGCAGGTTGCTGCTGCATCCTCTTTCTTCCAGTGGGGTCTGAGGCCTGTAACTGTATGTCTATAAATAATGCCTTCCTTAAACAGGTGAAGCTGTAGAGGGAGTTATGATGAAACCAGATGAAAGACTTCCCCAGGGAGTCCTGATATTTGAGAGTAACCTCTGTGATAATATAGAGAGATAATGTCTAGGGAAAATCCAGCAAGATATGCACCACCGCTATTCATTAAAGTAATCTGGAAGATTTTAGCCATCTTTTTTGGAATCAGAGAAATAAAACAATAGCTCTATTTGCAGTAATGGAGTTCCACCAAGGTACTTTCTATGCCTCATTCTCTTCTGTATCAATGGGTCTAAGTGCAGAGTCATGGAGTCAATAATGCTGCTTTGTAATTATTTTCAGGCAGTGTGCCCCTGTGTATGTGCGTGCATCCTTATGTGTGTGTGTGTGTAATTACATTTGTGCCTTGCAAATTGTGCTGGGCAATATGTTGCATAACTTCTGCTTAGCGTATTCCTACAAAACTTTTTTTTTTTTGAGAATGTGCAAACATGTTGACATAGGTTTTACTGATAATAAAAAAGAATATATCTAAGATTTATGTTAAGCGTGCAAAGATTGACCAAATTTTACTGAAACACATATTGATGAGATTTGTACTGAAAACAAAATTCCATTCTAAAATCCATCCTGTTAGGAAGCTCATGCTCACTTTCTGAATTAATCCCCTTGGTGAGCAAACCACAGTGTGTATTTTGTACATAGTACAGAGTAAACCATTCTCAGATCACAAATGATCTATTCTGATAAGGGTGTTGGAACTTGTACAATGTAGAGGTGAAAAAAATGGGATTGCTCCAGAGGGAGCAGGATACTCAGAGCTAGAGAAAAGGAGGCAAGGAACTGAATGGCAGGAATGAGCAGTCAGTAACACACAACTTTCACATTTTGCAATCATAGTGAAAAACTCTAAATCAACATCTACGATCATTATGCCAAGAGTGTGATTTCCTCATGGAAAAACAGAGCAAACTTCAGAGGAATTCACATGAAAGAACAGCTATTAGGCTTACCCACAGAGAAGAAAGAAACCATCGATGTCACCTCTTGTATGGCAGCGTGTAGTCAAGTCTGAACTGTTGAACAAATAAGTGTTAGAGCAGATTATCACAACAGACGATGACTATGCCAAAAATAATCTGGGGAAGTGCCTCAATGAAACAGCAAGGTATGTGAGAAGATGAGGAAAATAAGGTGAAACCAAAGAATCTAAGTTAGTGCTAATAGGGACTCTGCCTGTACTGAGGGACCAAGGAATGAGTCCCGGCTCCAAGGTCACTTTGGCTGCATCCCAAATTCCTGTCAGGATAAGATTTGAGTGTGTGTCATTTGCCCTACAGTGCTCTGGCTTCCCTGTGAAGAAAACACTGGTATGCAGGCAGCTAGGGACACACAAAGCACAGTCAGAAGGAAAAAGAGAACTGATGTATGAGGACTACTTGACCTGCAGCTTTGGTCTGATCCAGTGGCATTTGAGATAAATGCTGCTAACTTTCTGCAAATGGATTCACTTTATGGAAACCTCAATCTCTCTGTCAGCGGGAGTTATGAGCAGAGCTATTAATAGCAAGTTATCAATAAAGGAATGATCTGCTGGATGGTTTGATTACAACATTTCCATTGTATACTAATTATATTTATTACAGATATGTGATTTTTATGTATTTATTGGGCTTCGAAGTTTAACCCATTGACAATAATCTTGACAAATAAGATGAAGTAAATATGGACACCTAATAGTTTTGAGATGATCCTTAAATTATGACTGTCTAGGATAATATACTTAGAAGATGACCACGATGATGTCAACATGTGATATATCATCCCAGAGAAGTGCATATGTTTAATGAGCAAAATGGGTTGTTATATCTCACATTCACCCTCTATAACTTTTTGGCTCCAAACAGTATATTTGTCTGTCTGAAGATTTCAAAATAATTGTGCAAAATTGGTCCATCCAGAAATATCAGGCCTGGTTCTTATTACATTGTAGTTTTGGTGTTGGATGATACCTATCAAATTACTGGTGACATGTTCCTATTCTAAGTAACATTTTACATATTGAAGACAACAAGAGTACATCTGAACCCTGTACAAAGAAAGGCATCTAACTTCCTTCCTGATGCCAGCTGGGACTGTAGCATTACATTAGTTTTGCTAAAGATTAGAGTAACAAGCTATAAATAAGTAATTTAAGAATAATGGTTACATACTTCAGTAAAGTTACTTGAAATGGAGGCATGGCTATCTCTATTTGCTGGCAAAAAAAAAAAAAAAAAAAAAAAAAAAATTATTGCACATACTGCAATAAATACAATTCCTTTAGAGATGTTTACTATTTAAGATTTGATTTTGAATAGAGAATTGAGAGTAGTGAAAACTGTAGGAAACTTTCAGTCAGTGATTCAAAGATATTTTGTGCTGCAGTGATCTTTTACAGCAAAAAGAACACCATGAAGCAAAATCCACTGCAGTCACTGGCAACTAAGATTAACAGCTCAGGTGTCAATTGCACTGCAGACACATTTTCACTTGGAGCTTGGCTGAATGCCCCAACTCATTTCACAAAACCTCTTGAACAGTAGCATTCATCTTGTAACAACTTTCACCTTCTGTCCATCTGGACTGGATAAGACCCCGGGAAGGAAAAAAAAACTATATATATATATAGTTTTAAAAACACTTCTGATCCTCTAAGCTGTTTGGCCCAAAAAGGGCCTCTTGCTGGATAAGTGAGGACATAACTGGTATGCACAGCCCATCTATTTAAAAAAAAAGGAGATTCATTTTTTCACGTGATCACTTTTTCCATCCAATCCCTGCACCTCTGTTGTAAGCAAGCCTGCTTACAGTTGTGTCAGATGGAAATAATGCTGGAGAGCATTCAAAAGAAGCCGTGCATTAAATAAAATGAGGAAATGCTTCTAGAGGCATGCTCTAGACAACCTTACATGATTCAGATATTGGTTGTTGAAACTCATGACAAAAAACAAAATCCTCAGGCTGAGGCATAGCACACACTATCTGGCAAACCAGATAGATACGCTTGTAGTTTAGTCATTCAGCTTCTTTCTTCCACCTCCTCCCTGTGAATATTCATGTCTAGTCTTAGGCTTGCTTGCTGCCTTTTCACTTTCTTTCTGGTGGGTGCTGTGACTCACATTGCCTGCCTCAGACTCCTTTCTCCTTGTTCCCCCACAACTCCTCACGTAACCTCCCACATGTCAAACACACCTCCCTCCATTCATTTCCTATAGACTTCTGCGAGGAGTTGCTCGTGTTCTTTTTTCTTTTTCTTCTTTTTCTTTTTATTTTTTTCTTTTTTTTTTTTCTTTTTCTTTTGCAGAAGATACAACACCCCACAGAAACATCAAAACTTGCTGTCCTCATTCTCTGCTGAGCCATCTGTGATGTGAAGCTCCTCCCCTACTCACTTTACTCATCCTCTGCTATGACACAGCTCTCTCTGACCTCACTCCTCTCTCTGTAACAGCACCTACGTATTGATGCTGACGCAGTGCTTCTGACTCTCCTTCCTGTGACACAATCATCCAATGCTTAATCCATTCTGAGTTAATTTTGTCATTCAGTGGTGCTGGCTCTGCTTAGCTGGAGAAGAAAGCACTCTTTTTTTTTTTTTTTCTTTTTTTTTTCTTTTTTTTTTTTTTTATCAGACAATGATCTTACTCCTTGCTTGCTCTCCATTTCTTCCAAACTATGGATGTCCCATTCCTGGAAGTTTTCAAGACCAGGCTGGACAGGGCTTTGGGAAACCTGATCTAATGGGAGGTGTCCCTGTCCATGGCAGGGGGCTTGGAACTGTTGGAACTGGGTCAACTTTTGGGGTCCCATCCATCCCAAACCACTCTACGACTCTGTGATATTGGGGGGTTTGCTAGGGACATGAGTGGGACAGGTGTGCAGAGTGATACTGAGCTTCTGGCTGTGACCAGAATTCAGAAACAGTGTTGGAGTATCTGATACCATATCCTTTGAAGACACTGTTGACATATGTCAGCAGCAATCTGGTCACTGATCAGAGGATTACACTGTGACCCTAAACACATAATTTGTGCTGAAGTTCAGGATAGGAGATAGTTCTGGGGCAATCTTAAAAAAAAAAAAAAGAAAAAAGAAAAAAAGTAGTTATGAAAACATTCAGTTAGTGCAGTGTTGTGAGTACTTTCTTCATAAAATCTTTTCTTCTGTATAAAAGGCTGAACTCAAAGCTCCGTGAATCAAAAGTAACTTTCTGGAGAAAACTGAGCTATTCCAATGTCACTGAGGTCAAAAATAACCACCGGTCACTGTCTTAAGAGAAATGATCCAAACTCATACAGAAAGAGACAAGCAGTTAAAAGATGACACTGGGAGAAAGTGAAAAAAAAAGGTGTCTGATTGCATAGATTTAGAACAATCCAAACAAATTTAAAACAAATTATTGTTGCTATTACATTATTACATTTTTGAAAATATTTTTAAAAAGTTTTCTGTTTGTTTGTTTTTAATCTATACTGATTTCAAGAACTTTGATTTGGTTAATAGTTTGTGTGTGGGACATTCTTGATAGCTCAGTCCCACTTAGGAAATGAAATAAATAGTAAATAGTAAATAGTCATATTTCTGTGAGATTTAGTTTTTTACATTAGTGCAAAGGACACCATTTGGTAAAATTGTCAACCCGCACCCTTGGTTTTCATGCTACATTTACATGTACTTGTAGTTCATTGTATTTATAACTAGTCAAGGCACAAACATTTTTTAAAGCATGATTTCTTGAAGCAATTTCATTCTGGTTAATTCCAAGCTGTATTGTAGAGTGCTTGTTCCTGGGAACAGGCTACTAAAAACATACATATTCCATAACTCCTACACTTCATGCTATAAAAAGCTGAAGAGCAGCATCCATATGATTTTATCCATTGGGATACTACAAGTGCTTGCCGAAATCTTGTATTCTATTTTTATTTAGAAATCTCCATCAGGAAAGATTTGTGTATTTTTTTCTACAATGTGGTACAACTTCTGTTGACCTTGAACTAACAAAAAATGCACCTCTTGTCCATGAGAAAGGAAACAGGATGAGACAGTTGCATAATGAGACCATATTTCTTCTGATTAAGTCAGTAGACTTTTATAGTCTGTCTCATCTGAGACAGGTGACTCCAGCTGCTGCGTGATTACAGAGCAATTCTCTGAATCAGGGGGTTCTGATAGATGCCAATGGTTAGGCATAGAGGGTCAGGCATTTCAGAGTAGAAATTAAAACAACTAGTGCTTTGAACAGGTAACTGCTCTAAGTGAACACTACACTTCCATCAAAAGTTAAAATGCACATTAATATGAAAAGGGCAATAAAGCTAGTGAGGGGTCTGGAGAACAAGTCTTATGAGGAGCGGCTGAGGGAGCTGGGCTTGTTCAGCCTGGAGAAGAGGAGGCTCGGGGCGACCTTATCGCACTCTACAGGTACCTTAAAGGAGGCTGTAGCGAGGTTGGGGTTGGTCTGTTCTCCCACGTGCCTGGCAACAGGATGAGGGGGAATGGGCTAAAGTTGCACCAGGAGAGATTTAGAGTGGATATTAGGAAAGACTTCTTTACTGAAAGGGTTGTTAGGAATTGGAATGGGCTGCCCAGGGAAGTGGTTGAGTCACCATCCTTGAAGGTCTTTAAAAGACCTCACTAAGATGTAGAAAGACATCACTAAGATGTAGAGCTTAGTGATATGGTTTAGTGGAGGACTGGCTAGTGTTAGGTCAGAGGTTGGACCAGGTGATCTTGGAGGTTTATTCCAACCTAGATGATTCTGTGATTCTGTGAAAAGGCATGGAAAGTACTTAAATGCTTTACCTATCAGAACAACCATGAATATAGTTTAGAGTTAGATAAAGTGGGACTCGGAAAAATCTATCAAATGAATAAGATTTAAATTGCTGAAGCAATCTAATCATTGGAGAAATGTTTGCAAAGCTACTAACTCCTGTAAGAGTTGCAAAAGAAGCTATTCCAGCCCTCTGAGTCCATTTACAGTCAAAAACAATTACTTGACAATGTGTTCCCTTAAAAGGTTGGCTACCTTCCATGTTTCAGGTAAATTTGTGCTTTATTATAGCTGCTTGGCAAAGTTTGCAAGCACCAAGTCAGCTTATATGAAAGTTCTCAAATAGTAACATTTTCTAACCCCCTACAACTTTATTTTTAAATGCTTGGTAGAAAATTTATGTGTGAAAAATAAAAGCTTAAGCAATCCCTACCCCATGGATTGTATAAACGCAGTCAAGTCAAAATGTTCTTATATTACTGCATTGTGTAGTTGTTCATTATGAGCTGACAGTCAAGGGTGTGTCTGATGATTGTTTGGGCTGTCTGTTAAGTTTACCCAATGTTCATCTGTTTAGTGGTATTTGATGCTCTTGGCTTGCCAATAGGCTGTTATGTGCATATATCTGAATGCCATTTATGAGAAGATGAACAGTACAAAATATGAATTGTGTTTTTACAAAGAAAATATTTAATTTATTCCTATTCAGATATAGTCATTTCCCTGAACAAAAATCCTTCACCTAACTTCTGTCAGTATCATCCTACAGATTCAGCTAATGCACTCAAGAGGGTCAATGGAAACCACCTGTACTAGTTAACTTGTGCTTTAAAAGCAGTATGATTCACTCCAATTTGTCACCTGAATATTGAGGCTTCAAAAAAGATGCTTGTAAATTCAATAGCTGTTCAGCCTGGAAGAAAGAATTTTAGGGAAAGAATCCATAAACGTTTAAAGTCTTCAATTTGGGGGAAAAAAAAAAAAAAAAAAAAAAAAAAGGTATCGTCTAAGAGAATGTTTCAGAGAGAGTTTGAGGAGTAATGAGGATGGCAGCTAACACTTAGAAAGCCCAGTAAGCACAACCCAGTAGGTCAGAAATGAGTTGTAAGTCCAATACTCTCCACCTCTGTACCTGAGATAAGAGCTTCTCTTAGGACACAGGTAACAAGGCAGTAAAGTGGCAGGAAAAATGGGTATCAATAACTGTTGGGACAGGCAGAAAGTACAGTAGAAAGTACTGGCCACAGCCACCTATGGTGAAGGTCTGATGTACCTGGGGCTGTAGCAGACATGCTCCAAGACATCTGCTGAGTCTATGCCCTCCAAGGAGGTGGGTGAACATGTAGCATGGAGTGGGTCACACCCTCAGATGCAGGACAGGATTGGACACTGTAGAGTTCAGCCAGGAATAGCAAATTAAAAGCATATGGTACAATTCTTCCAGTGTTTCTTCCAATTCTTCCAGTTCCTCCAGACTGCCTCCAAAAGTCTCAACGGTGGGTTTGAATTTCGGTCAGGCTCACTTCTGGGGCTTTGTAGCCTAAGCTTCTATGTTGAAAAGCAGAGTAAACTTGCTTGTTCAAAGCTCCATGATACTGCAAGAAAATAGATATAGCTATGCAAGCTAGTGTTTCTTCAGTCACTGCAGTGGTTGCAAAGTAGGTATGTTTTGGGGTGTCACTTTAAATTAGAGTTAATAAGAAGTTACCCGAGTGAACAAGGTGTGTCTGTGTATGTGTGTGTAAGAGGGTGTTTAAACAAGATACCCTATACTATGAGATACATTTGTACCAGGGGAAATGGTGAAATTTTCACAGACAAGCTGTTTTTCTTGTTTTCTTAATTTTTTGAGTCTTGGCCATGCAACTGAAATGTTTCTTTAATTCATCTTTTGATGGATTAGCAGGTGGTTTGTTATCCTACTGGCATATGCTTAGGTCAGCACTAGTAAGCAACATTTAAGAATATCGATCTAGCTTTATCTATTCTTCAGAGTCCATTTATATTACTTCTGGTCTTTAAAAATAAAGTATTTCTGTATGAATCAATTACAGGAAAAGCGGAGGCTCTGTGCTTCTATCTGGACATCATGTGACCACACGAAAGAAATGATAATATTCCCTACTCACAGAATTAACTAGAAATGGCTCTGAGTCACACAGTCCTGGCACTTGCACAAATGTTCCCCAAATTAGGAAATATTCATACCCTGAATTTTCGTTCAGCCTGTTAGAAAGCTGTGAATCTCAGCTCTGGATCCAAATTTTACCAAGTTCCAGGAATGTTCAACCATGAGACGTGGGGGTTGTGTTCAGGTTCACATCTAGAATTATTAAATATCTAATCTGGTTTCCTAATGAAGCAGAATTTACGTGATCAGACTACCTGTCAGTCCATACCCAATAAATTCTGAATGAATTGGCCTATTGCAATCAATCTCAAAAGAGCAGTAGTTATCTCAGAAATAAGCACATACATACCAGTGTTATGAGTGCTGGATGCTTCATAGAACATTTCCTACACTGCTTGGAATTTAAGATGAAACAGGTACTTCTCTTGGTTGAAACGAGACCTAGATGCTTAATTACAGACATTAAGCAATCTGGGGAATTCAACTGCCTAGAGAACTTCTGTACTAAAAACCCTCCATGACTAGAGGTATGGGCCCATTCAGAGCAAGGTAGCAGCCTAGGAAGAGCTAAAAGTATCTAAGTTTTGAATTCAGGTTGCTCTCAGGTGGGAATCTAATGAACTTTCAGTGGACATGATCTGAAGATTTGGAGCTAAGGTTTAAAAGAAATCCAGGAAATATTCTAAACTACTGCTTACAGAAGAGGGAACAATTCCTATCTCACTATTGGTTGGTTTGTGCGGTTTCATATGTTACAAGTTGAATATAGGTGTGTTAAGAGATACAGGTATGAGTTTATGACATAGAAAAATGTCATTCCTCACAGAAAGCTGTGAAGAAGAATTCAATTCAATGAGATCATCATTTCTGCCTCTGAACAGTTTGTACCCTCAACACATAAGTATTACAACTCATATGTTCCATGTACAGACAGACTTTCTTTAGTTACACAATTATCATTATCATTATTGCACTTGAAAGCATAATAGCTTGTCCCAGTGAAATAAAACCCTAATATATATATATATATATATATTAATATATATATATTAATCCTGGAGAAATGTAGAACTGGGAAAGGGAAAAGTCCTGTCAGTAGTAATATTTACAGAATAAGCTTCATGAAGGCAAGAGTAAATACAGGGTGTTGACAGATAAAGATCTACTTATCAAAATAATACTGTTTGAAACAATAACCAGCATGGGAACATTTTAACATTCCAGTGAATTTACTAAAGCTCCATCTTCACTTTTCTGGTTTACAGCACAGGTGACTAATCTATTGCCTGCAGCCTAGTTTCTGCCTGCCCAAACAACTAATCTAGCCTTTAAGTAGTCATGCAGTTTACTGGGATGGATAGGTTAAGAACTGGCCTAGTAGACTATTTCTAGCCATTCTCTTTCTCAGGAGTCACTTAGCCTTATGTTCTGTGTCTAGATATGTTCACATGAAAGAAATTAGCTTGATATGTAACAGTATTTTTAGCCTGTATTTTTATATTAGGTAATACAGGCTCTGGGAGAATGTAGTGGGAGAAACTGTCTACCTAGCAAGAATTACCTCCTTGTATACTGAAGACTTTTGCATCAAGCTCATCAGTTCTCTGAAGGATTTCTGTATTAATCTTTTCAAATAGATCTGATTTTGGCCACAGCACCAGCATCAATATTGGGTTTCTATAATTGTATTCGCTGGACCACTCAGTAACACCAGTGTTACAGCAGATTGTTGAAGTAGGTAGTTGAATAATTGTCTCTGAGGTGCCTCTACTACCGGAAATGAACAGCAGTACAAGGGCTTTCCAAAACATGTCAAAACCATTCTCATTCATGATTTATTCAAACCTTTGGCCCAATCTTTCCAAAGCCCAGTAAAACATGAACATTGGTTTCTTTTCACTTTCTAGGGAGGCATAGTAGTGGCATAAAAAGTTGTTACCTCACAGAGATGTGTTTCTAATAAATTGCACTTGCTGACTGACAGAAAAGCCTTCAGGCAGGCAAACATTGTGAGCTGACTAACACATCTGAGATTTGCTTGCCAAAACACAGGTATATTGTGCCATTTATGACATCCGAGGATATCCAAGGCAGCTGCATGGAACTAGAAGATATGATACAGAATACGAGGAAGATTCACACCCTTCAAAAGTGGGCAGTTCCTATTAGACATCTGGACTGCATGTAGGTAACCACATAGAATCATACATGTAGAATCACAGAATATCCCGAGTTGGAAAAGACCCATAAGGATCATCAAGTCCAACTCCTGGTACCGCACAGGTCTATCCAAAAGTTTAGACCACGTGACTAAGTGCACAGTCCAATTGCTTTTTAAATTCAGACGGGCTTGGTGTAGTGACTTCACTGGGCAGCCTGTCTCAGTGTGCAACCACTCTCTTGGTGAAGAACCTCTTCCTGATGTCAAGCCTAAACTTCCTCTGCCTCAGTTAACGCCATTCCCATGGGTCCTATCACTGGTATTTACAGAGAATAGGTCGCCTGCCTCTCCACTCCCCCTTGTGAGGAAGTTGTAGACCTCAATGAGGTCCCCCCTCAGCCTTCTCTTCTCCAGGCTGAACAGGCCCAGTGCCCTCAGCTGCTCCTCATATGTCTTCCCCTCTAGGCCCTTCACCATCTTCGTCTCCCTCTTCTGGACTCTCTCTAACAGTTTAATGTCCTTCGTGTACTGTGGTGCCCAGAACTGCACACAGTACTCCAGGTGAGGCCGCACCAGCGCAGAGTAGAGCGGGACAAAACCACATATAGGTACCTGGGTGTAGACAAACACAAGAGTGTGAATATGGTGTTGAATCTCCATTGTGTAGGCCTATTTTAGATACCTTCAGCGTAGCTATCCAGACACTCTTCACTTTAGCCTAAACACCTGCCTTCTGGAATCCTATCTGGGCTCCAGTTGTCTGTTCATGGAGGCACAAGACTCCTTCAGGTCTTTTGTCATGCTTGCAGCCCCATATACGTGTTTTGCATACTGCAGTGCATTTCAGGTGACACTGAACTTCAGTATTCATCTGACTGAACTGAATTCCTAAAACTAGGTAAGAAGAATCCCAACTATGATTTCATATTTGAAATTCATGGTTTTATAGAATGGAAGCATAATTTCCTGTAAGGCAGATGATATGTATAAATAAATGTATTAAAAATGTACTGCTAGTTATCTTTATATTGGATGTCCTCCTCCCTTTGTGGCAGCTTTTTCTTTTTCATTTTTCTCTCCTCCCCCCCCCTCCTCTCCCCCTCCCCAGTGGTAGCTTATGAAATAAAAACTCCGACAATGAACAATAGACTTAATTTTGCAATGATGGTCTCTTAACCACCAGAATTTCTGCCACACCATCCAACTTTACAGTGTACTGAGCATTGCCAAGAGAAGTCTTCTGATGAAGGCATGAGAAGCCATCAACAGGTTCTCCAGAGCCATTCAATGAAAGTCCATATAGCTTTTTAATGGAGAATGTTGTCAACGGTTAGATTATCTTGCAAATACAAACCTGCAGAAGTTTCAACACCTTGTTTGTCTAAATGACAAATCATTGGTGGTTTTGAGTTCAACAGTGGCACTTGACTAGTAGATGCCATAGAAAGCTGGGCCACAGAATGTTACTGAATCTACATTTGAAACTGAAAGGGTCTAATTATACTTTCCAAATGGTTAGTGTTTTATGAGGATTTATCAAGATTAATTATTGTGATTGTAAACAATTTGTCTTTGAATAATGTGAATATAAAGTGACTTCTTGAAATTCACACACTCTAATAAATAGAGGGGGGTCAGTGCCAGTTTTTGTTTGTATATTTGGAGCATTCATCAGTCACGTTACTGACATATAGTCAGTCCTCTGAAACACAACACAGCAAGTTCAGTTAAATTCAGACTGACAGCGTGAAAAGAAAGTTGGCAGAACACAGGGTCCTGTTGCTAAGCGATGCTTGGCAATACAACACACGCACATTATGGTGCTTGTGATGACACCATGAGGAGAGGAGATGTTTTCAATATAATGAAAATCCATCATTTCAGAGGAGTTAGGGAGGAGCAGTAGCCAACAGGGTGAATGGATGGGAGACATGTCCATAGGGAACCACATTTTGCTGTTAGTTTCATTAGCGTGAATACATTAACTTCATGAAAGATACTCTGGATTAACTGAGGAATCACTGTAAAATGTTCCAGACACTATGCTGAAACTGCCTGTAATGTTTTGTGAAAAAATTATCCATGTTTTTCACAATGCTTCCAGCTTGCTTCTATGTCACCCCGGGTCAGTGTGAAAATTACAGATAACTCCATCTGGTTGTGGATTTTACTGTTGCCATTGTGTGCCTTCAGGTGACTGCAGCCCTCAGCATGCCCCATTCTTGAGCTGGACTCAGAACAGCAACACTGGGCTTTCCCTTCTCCATCATATTCACAAGCACATATTTCCCTTTGGGCCCAAGAGGGGAACAGCTCACAGAGGGTATCCTGAAGCTGAGGAGATGGGGCAGAAAGGAGAGGAGACCCTTCTACCTCATGGTCCCCCCTGCAGAAGTCTGTCATATGACTTCTGTCTCTTGTGTCCTTCATCCACATTTTATGCGTGAACCTCAGTCAGTTATGTTCCAGGGGCTTCCAAAGCCAAGTTCACAGAGCAGATCCTCCTAGAACCTATGTTAAGGCACATGGAAAATAAGGAGGTGACTGGTGACAGCCAACATGGCTTTACTAAGGGCAGATCATGCCTGTCCTCCTGCTTCCCCTCTCTTCTCTATCTTACTGTTTCAGTGGGAGGTTTTTTTGTTTGTTTGTTTGTTTGTTTTGTAAGGCATCATTACTACTCTGAATCTGCTATTTCATATTTCATAACAGGGAGTCCAAATTTACTTCAGCTCTGCAGCTTTCACAGTTATCTGTAACCAGTCCCTGCTTAGTCAAATAGAAAAGAAATGGATATAAATATTGACTTTTATTAAATCAGTGACAAAAACTACATTGGCTTTATGTCTATTGCTAAATAATGTTAACCAGGAGTCCTTTCTAGTTTTGGAGTCTTGCACATCTTATGGCTTTATCCTGACAAAAATACCTATTATATTATATTCAGCCTTTCTTTGCTCTTGTTTTTACTGGGAGCAAAGTCAGATGTAAAAACAAGAAAGGGTCAGCGGTCTGGATGGTACGGGACTGCTCTGCTGTTAAGCAGTGACAATGAATACCAGGTTTCCACCTATATATCCCATATTAGAGGATCACAAACAGGGCAGGGAGGACAACCAGGAGGGAAGGTCTGTGAGTCATCAAATCTGTGCCTCCAAATGATAGATTGCATGTCTATTGTGAAATCTTTTCTTGAAATATAGTAAAATCAGTATTTCAGAATCAGCTATTGTTCTGTGTTTTGAATGGCTTTAGGAGGAGCCATTTTAAGTTCACTCAAGGTTTGCTCTTTTAGGTGCTGAAACTTCTGGAAACAATCAAACAAGTGTTGAAGAATGTAACATAAGAATAAAAGAAAACCCAGTGAATCCCAGGAATGAATGTGAGTGTTTTGCTGGGTCAGACCAGCATGTCTGGAGTGTAACAAGACAGAAAGATGTCTCTGTGTCTGTATGAGATGTGTCACTAAACACGGAAATTAATTGGTGTTAGAGAGAAAGGATTTTAGTCAGTGATTTTTGTCATCCTTACTTCATACTAATTTAATTTAAAGATACCTTCCAGTCAAGCTATTACCTCTCTCCTCAGTATTCCTACCAAGATCGGATGTCCTTTCTGATATGGTATTCAACAAAATTTTAATATGCACTGAATTTAATGAGAAAACACAGACTTTCAGGCTGTGGGCTGGTTGTGTACATTGTGAAATTGCTTGCAGAGTGAAAGTGTTCTCTCACAGGGGTGAGGACAAGTGTGCATCTATGCATTCATGCACACATATACACAAAATTCACTCCTTTTCAACACGGCTCTTCCCTACCTGCAGCAGGATAATCAAAGGAACTTGAGAGTCTATAAGCCTTTCTGTTGCATTTTTAGTGAGCTAATAAAAGTCAGATCAGATCAAGGGGTAAGTATTCTTCATATGGAAAAAATATTTTTAAAAAGTGTGGCATGTGGCTTTTAGCTAAATAATTTGAAAAGCAACAAAGTTTGAAGTCCTTTTTTAATACTAGAGGTTTTATTATACTGTATTATCAAGAGTAATGGCAGTGATTTTTCACACCAAACTAAGAAATTACCTCAGATTTCATTTGAACTAGTCACGTAACAAAACTATTTCTGTCTGTATTTTTGTGGAGGAAGAACATAGATCAAAAATACAAATTCTATTCAAAGTTATCTTCAAAGAAATGAACAGGGAAATTTTCCTGTTATTTTGACAGCTAAATAAAGAATACAGGAGAATTAACCTGTTTTTCTTGCACTTTTTTATGCTTATTTATCTTGGTATAAAACAGAGGAAAGATGTTTGACCTGTTTATTTTATAATTAATTTTCTTGTTACTACTATGTTTCAAAAGCATCTGATGAGAATAATAGAACTTTTGTGTTTATACATTGTGCAATAATATCTCATTTATTTTATTCAGCAAGTTATGTTTCAAAGATAGTAAGTTCCGACGTGAATAGTCAAATACTGTTGTAGGGTTCTGTTTTCTTTTTCTTTCAGAGACAAGGGTGCTGTTTCTTCACTTCCCTTATCTCTTTCAGTCTAACACCATCATGTTACTTTTCTCTCATTAGAATCCTTTTGTGCTTTCTACCATAGTTTTTTTTCTTTCTTTCCTTTTTTTTTTTTTTTCCCTCCTGAAACATTTCTCTTAACATACTGTACTGTACTATCTTCTATTCATTCTGAACAAGAGATTCATTCCTGAATAAAAGCTGGAACAACTTTGGTAGTTATTTGCTAGCCTGTCCTAGTAGTAAACAAACTGAAGTTTCTTTTGTATCCTGGACAGTACTTCCCACGTTGTTAGGTATGATCAAATGAATAGCTGCTATGTTGCCACAGAAATTAATGTTTTTTATTTGTCTGGGAAGCCTATCCACAAAACTTAAACTAAATGTAAAGTAATCCCTTGGTTTCATAGGAGTCCTTTGTTGGGGGGTGGGACAACTTGAGCCGAATCTACTTAGCTTAGTTGTCTGGTGAAACTGTGCCTAAAGGAATTGCCAAAGTTCACAGTACTGCTAGTAGGGGTAGAAAAGTGCTCTTAACTGCTTGATTAAAATCAAAAATCAAAGGTGGGAGGTAGAGAGAGAGAGAGAGAGAGAGATCTACTTAAGATTAGACAAATATATTAGCTGAATAGGATATCCCTCAGGATGCATTTGAAGATACTTCAATTGAAGTAAGCTGACACTTGTTGAGGAAAGTAATATGAACATTTTTAAAGGGAGGTGAGAGTGAAGAAGCATCTCAGTTAGGGGAGTTTCGTGTCCTCTTTGCAGGACACAGATAAATGCCATTTCATAAAGAAGTAGTACTAGAATTATGATGATTTTTCATGTGCATGTTGATCTTCACTCACAGTCTGAGCTTCCTTACCTTCCTTATCCTTATCCACACTAGAGACATGTTATATCCTTCTCTTCTGCTGCAAACTGCATCTGCATTGTCAGTATAAAAAAAACTGCATGACTAAAGTGATAAATAGATATTGAGCAAATTAGAGCATTGCCAGAAAGGAAAAAAAATAAAAAGAAAGAAAAACAAAAAAGACACTTTATAGCTATATTAAATAAAAATATTCCTCAAAAAAGGACACTGACATTTGACAACAGTAGCAAGAACACTTGCTACTTCCATTTAAAGCAAACAAATCCCTTAACCAAGCAGCTAACTAACTAGAAAAAAAAAAATTACAGAAAAGAAGTGAAATAGTTCAGGATCATGGTAACCCGTTCCACTGTCCTACATCAAATCATCATTTTGAGCCAAAGAACATCATCGCTAAACCATGAAGAACAAAAGCAAAAATACTGTGAAAATGAAGGAACAGTCAGTCTCATAAAACAATTGCTTTTTCTTAGCTTTACACATAATTTCTGCAATTCTAAATCAGTTTTAGGTTGAATCTGACTTTTAGAACAAATTAAAAAAAATAAGGCCTCAAGCTTCTTTAAGACTGCCATCTCAAGAAAACCTGTTTATCACCTATTGAGTAATAAGGATACAGGTTCAGTAGTCAATTGATTTTGGTGGTTAATGAGTTTGACCTGAGGCATATAGATGGTGAACCAGGACTCTGTCTGAATAAAACCAGTGAGTATTTCAGGCTTATTGCAACAGAAATCAAGCTTAATAAAACACAAGCAAAACAACCTCCTGCTTCCCATATTCTGAGAATCTAGGCAGGATTACCAAAAGGTTATGTTAATGCCATAGCTTTTGTAATGCTTCCTTCAACTCTGAAGTAAAAGTAATAAGAACAAGAAAGTGATCTGATAAACAGTTTTATACTCTTACTATAAAGACAAGCTGTATTTGTACTTTATCATATCCTATTCCAAATCAAGGCAAAGCTAAATTAATTTTCTGTATTTTGTTCCATTTAGTGAATGAAAAGTCTAGTATTGCCTAGTATCTAGGCCCACTGTTTAGCAGACTAAGGATATTATGCACAATCCCAAACTTTAAGACAGGTGAGTTTTTCCTTATTATATTGAAGTTTTCAGGAGTACAAGTTGTGTCAATTGATGGGAAAATAGAATCTCCTGTTATAAAAGACAGACACTTCCACCCCATGCATCCTCTGTGAGTGAAAGTGGCAGGAATCATGGTCATTGAACATTTCTTATACTGAGGAATGACACTTCCTGGAATATGTTAGAAGGGCCAGGATCAGTGGTGAGAAAGTGCCTACACACCTCATTAGATCAATAACACACAAATAAATAGGCATAAATCTTTTTGAGAGATAAAAGGTAAGACCATTAACAATGAAGAGAGATATTCAGTAAATCACTGTAAATAGAAATATCACAGTCAAGTATGACCATCACCTTAGTTAAATCAGAAACTCAAAAACCTATGTGGGACAAAAACCTACGTGGGACAACTATATCACTTCTGCACCTTTCTGGATGCTGATAGGAAGTTTTCTTGCTCCCACTTAGATCAGAAGATGAGAGGGACTGCCAAACAACTATATTGAAGTTTAATAAATATATGCTTGTTATGTGACGAAGAACGTAAACTTAGCAATAGGATCAGATTTTTCACCTGATAAATTCACTTGTCTTATACTTTTGCCATTATTTGGAGGGGTAAAGTGGGGGGCGGGGGGGTAGGGGAGGAGGAGCAGGAGGTGCATGATATGTTTGTCTGGTATAATAGTAATAATGCAGTGAAGCATCTGAGTAACAGATGTTTCATCATCAAATAGAGTACATGGAAGAGTGTTGCCAGGTAAAGCCAGGTGAAGAATCAAATCCCAATGTAATTGGGTTTTATGGGAGATGAAGTGGAAAGCCACATGAAAGCAGTAACTGGTTCAGCCTGCAGCAACTTGCCTCCTAACAGTATTTAGATGGTAGACAGAACATCACACCAGACCTCTGCTCCTTTCCTTAGCTCCTGCTGGTAGCTCAAAATTACTTCAAGATGTTGGTTCTTCAGCTTTAATGAATGCTTTCCTGTGCACCTTGAGGCAGCTGAGATTAATGGGGATGCTGCAGCCTAGGAAGCCCCCAGTAGAAGATCTCTACCACACATGCCACAACACCCTCTGCTGTGACACTGCTTAATCCCAGAGTTCAGGGAACGTTTGTAGCTTGCCACCTTTCACACAAAATGTCACATTCCCTTCTTTGTGCAAGTGCCTTGTAATAGCTGTATTTGCTTACAGAAGGGCTTGGCACTATTTTGCCCAGAGGTAATCCAAGGCATAAACTGGCATAAACAAGTGAGGGAGTGGAAGGCAAACTCACAGGCAGAAGTCACTGCCTGACTACTTACGTGCTGTTAACCCATCATGGATAAACTTGTATGAATGCCAAAGTGAAGTAGGTTAGCTAAACAAACAACTCCTGATTGCAAAGCTGTAGAAACATCCTAGTCACACATGCATGTCAACTACAACAACAACAACAACAATAAAATAAAAAAGGAAAAAAGTCACTACAAAGCTTGACTTTGGAGCTGATCTATGTCAGGGGAGAATGGACACCTACACTCTTGCACTCTCTCTAGGCTTGAGCTTCAAGAGAGGCAAGGGTATGTTTCTCTTGGTCAGCATGGAATGAATTGCAAAGGCTGTCTTCTCAGACAACTGGCACAGGCCAAGTGTTTGGAGGGTGAAATGAAAAAACAGTTTCTTTAGTATATTTCTCCAATATTGTAACAAAACCCCGTACCACCAGCAGGAAAGGATTAAAATTCTGTGTTAGTGCGGGTGGAATGGAATTTGGAAGGAATAAACAAAAATAATCCTGGGCATGATTCCAAGGGAGTTCATAAGAAGAATGCCACAGGAATAGTGTCTGTCAAATGACAAGAGTCTAAAAACAAATTGATTCAGCTTTCAGTGCCAAGAAGATTTGAATACAGGGAAGAGTCTCCATCTTCTTGAGTGAAGTTACGCACAAAGATTGTAAGCAGTGAACAAGACTTTCAAAGAGCCTTTCTGGTAATGAGAGAAGTGAGAATATCTCTGAAGATAGCAGTCTATTTTAGGCTACATGAAAAGAATAAACGGACTGAATTCCCTTCCCTATGACATTTTGAAGCCCCCAAAAGCAAAACCCTCAGCATTTGGAAGCTAAGCCTACTAGGCGAACATACTACAAAAATTAAAGATAAAAGCAAACAAACAAACAAAAACTAACAAAAACGAACAAATAAACAAACAAACAAAAACCAGAAACAAACAAACAAAAAAGGAGACAGAATAACACCAAGGCAAGGGAAGCTGACACTGTCAAGCTGGCCAAAAGCTGGAGGAGGTCATTATGAATTAAGATTTCAAGGTTTAAGATGCTTAAGTGGTTGTGAGGATTCAGACTCAGTGCTGGGATGATTTTTCATGTGGTCTTCCAGAAAGATGAGTTTCCTATAAAAATAAATAAATAAATAAAAGAAAACAACCGAAATTCCCCAAAGAAAACAAACAAAAAAATGTCTATATGTAAGTAAATACAGATGAACAACAGTAATAAAAAGGAATCAAATACAATATGTGCTTCATTTTATTGGGGACTCAACGACTGTTACAATAAATTTTACAGACAGATGTGGCAGCAATTAACAGATAAAAGCTTTCTATGAGAATTCACAAAAGTGTGGAATGAGTTGTGATCCAGTGAGCACAGATGAGGCTCCATATATCTGTAGGGACAAACATGAGAATTTTCCTCCAGCCCTGAAGGACATAAAATGTTCAAAAGAGATTCCAGCAAAATGGAGGATAATGATAATATCAGTGAATTAATATTGAATGAAAGGAGACTCAGCTCTTCAGAAAACACTTTCTGTAATCAATGTAAGACACCTAGGACGTCTGATGTGGTCTACAACCCTAGCTGTCACACTCGGAAGAATAAGCAAAAGATGGAAAAGCAGCTCAGATCACTGCTAAATTTTGCATATGATGTTTTTTGTTGAAGTGTTCTTGCATGGCCAAGTAAACCAGTTATGTGCCTTGAAGTCAAAGTAGGATTAAAAAAAATGCTTGTTTCAATATGTCTGTGTTATGAAATGGAGAATTCTAGAGAATTTTGTCACTGGAGGGATGACCCAGGATACTAGCCAGAGTTGGATTTAACAGCCATCTTTCTATATGATAATAAATGATATATAATCTTGTATGTCTTCATTACTTACATATGTAAATCAGGTGTTCTTATACCACTGTAATGGAGAATTTGGTGGGGGGGGATAAAAATCGGGAATTATTGTGAACTACTTCAGTACTGCCTTAGTGAAGAATACACAAGCATCAAAATATCTTGGCAAAAATCGGTCAGGCCAAAAAAATAGGTTGCTAGCTGATACCTAAAATTCCAAAGACAAAAAAATTAAGAGTTCAGAGTCATCAGTGGGACAGTACTAAACAACAGAAGTGATGAGAGTTGTGGATAAAACAGTGCAGTCACAAGCAGCCCTTCTGTTACCTAGAAAATAACATTGTATTAAAAAAAATAACAGATTTATTCCCTTATACGCTGATTCTTAGAAAAGAACAAAGTGATAAAATGCAGAATGCAAGCAATTGTACAACATCAGAGAAGCAGAAAGCACAGATTACATTTTAAATGAAACCTTGGGACATGCCAAGATCTTGGCCATCAGTCCAAAACTTAATGCAAGGGTTGAAGGCCCTCTGATTGCAGCATAGTGTTTCCTTCAGCTTGTCCTTTTATCTTACTTCACTAGAGAATAAACATTTATAGATTAAAAGCCAAAGATCCTATTATGGCTCTTCAGTTTCTGTACCTCAAACTGAGATGCTGAGGTTCTTTAAGTACATATTTCATGGCAAAAAACTGTGGAATTGCAGAGTGCTTCTGCATCATCCACAGCATATAAAGCAAAGATGAAGAGTATCATGTGATTAGATCTCCAAAACAAGTTTGCATTCACTCATCTTATATTGTCTGGTTAAATTCATAGAAATTCTTTGTGGCACTAGCACATTAGTCTACAGAACCTCTTTTCATGAGATGCTTTCAGCATTAAAGAAGATGTTAAATGCAGCCTGTTCTTTTCACCTGCCCCCCAGACCATCTCAGCTTAGACCACTTCTTGCCAGTGTGCAGAAGAGCCTGGGGAAGATCTCTCATCCTCGGTATTCACAACCACCCCCACTCACAGCACCCACATTTCTGCTTTGCCACCAGTGCTGTGTGGGCAGGCAATTAGTATGTGGCTTGCAATCTCCATCTATGGAGTGGGTTTCTAAAGCTTCATGTGTCTCATCTACTTCATTCTGGAATCCACCCCAAACCTCCCACCAGCCAAAAATCAAACAGCTTTACTTAATTCTTTCCACACATACCTCCTTCAGGCAGACTAATGATCTGGGGCTGCTTGTTTCTTTATATTAGGAGGGTGCAGCTCCTCCAACACAGTAACCATTTGATGATATTCAGAGTAGTGTCTTTCAGATCCCAAACTTTTCACTATCCTGTCAGCAGCTCCTTGTGAATTCCTCTCCATCACTGGTAAGCAAACCTTAAAAAAAATAATAATAAAAAAATAAAATCCACAAAGCCTTCATTTTCTCTGGACCTGATAATGTTAGATATCCTTTCCTTTCAGTGAGAAGACTATTTTGTTTTACAAAGGGTCTTTGTGTCAAGAGAGTTTTGGGTGCAAGCAGATAAGATATATTAAAATTGCCTCTCTGAGATTATAGGTGCCTTGTATATCAAGTTCGACCAAACTATGTTTTGAAATGTCCAGGACACTGCGTTCTGTAAAAAGTAATTGTGAGTGGAAACTTTGAGCAACTTGAAATAATAGTACTGCTGCTGAGCAGCATTATGTACTGATATATTTTCAAAAACAATCCTTTATGTGTCTATTATTTTTATCACTTTGTTTCTTTGTTTTCCATTTCTTCAAGATCTTACAGTTTCTGAAATGATAGTATGAAACCAACGCAAACATTATTTTATAGGGAGTTGTTTCCAAGGACAACCATAAACAGTTTTAGCCACTCTGGGATTACTCCCTGGGTAAAACTGGAATGTTACCAAACCCAGTACATCTGTGTGGGCAAAGGCCACTCCTTTGCAGAGGTCTAGCATGGATCCTGACCACCAGCTAAGTTGCCCTCATGCTGTTGGGGTATGCAGCTCCAAGTCCCTGTTTCATACATGCACATGCACATATGGCCATAACAATGCTCAGCTGGAATCATGCATGACTGTGGGAAGCGGCATGATATCAAACCAACAGGAAGCAGTGGAGGAGTAGCTGAAACCAGTCCAGCGTAGGGGACACCCGTATTGAGAATGGAGGAGGAAAATATCTGAACTGAACATGTCAGGAACAGGGCAGTAGACACAGCCCTAACACAAAAGCATCTTCCTACAGCTCTGCATGTAAAAACACACACACACAAAAATGCATGTCTAGATCAGACCTATATAGGCAGGAAGTTTCATAAAAAAAAAATAATAAAAAAAATAGTTGTAATATTTATAGATGTAAAGCATTTTCAGGTACAGATTATGATGATGCACTGCAAACCATATCAGACCCACTCCCCACTACATCCTTTGTCATTACTCTATGAAAAGAAACTTCTTTCCAGCAACATACCTATTAGAAACACATGCAGGTCTAAACAGGATCAGTTTATTTTGTTGCTGGTTGTTCAAATATATATTCACTGGTCTATTCTTTCCATGAGGATCCAGAATTCTAAAAATGTAGATGGTAGGAAATACTGTGGTTTTCTACTGTGCTGTAACATTTTAAACTAAATATTGGTGTCTTATGATCCATAGGACAGATAATTGTGTAAAGTAAATGATGACTGTATTTTAATGGCAGTTAAGATTAACTCACTCATGGGCTTTGCATGTCTGGGCACTGATATGTGTGTGGGCTGCTTAACTGGGAAGATTCCTTCTCCATACAAAAAATATAGATGTCAAAGGACCAGAGCGTGAAAATCCCACTCACACCCATGAAAAATTTTTCACCTAAGACCACTACTGCTGTTGTCCGATTGTGGGTGGACTAAGTGATTATTTAGTAATAGGATTACTAGGGTGAACAATTGCTCAATGATTACAGTAAAGAGTTCACTAATTGCCTAAAGGGATTGATTGGCCCACTCCTCTGGCTAAACAAAAGCCAAAGTCTTCTTTTGGGGGCAAATTTGAATGCAGTCATTTACTTAATTTGTTGCCTGATGTGTTGGCATTCTTTGGAAATGAATGTGTCTGTCTTCATTAAGAAAAAAATATTTGCTTATATTAACAAGTTGGTTTGTTTGTTTGTTTTCAGCTAAAGAAATCTACTCTGATGACTGCTTTATTGAAGATTCAGAAGAGAGGGGTTGGGGGGGGAGTTGTATGAGTAGAATCCAAATGCAATAAAAAGTGCAATTAACAATATTTGATAGTTGCTGTAAAGCTGAGAGCTTGGCTGTGTGGCCCACTCATGCTTTTGCAGAAGCAGGACCTGTTACTCATGGCCAAATTACAGGTTGGAGCTATTCAGATGGATTATAATATATTGCTATTTCAAATATCCTCTGCAGTTTTAACTTTTATATATATATATATATATATATATATATATATATATATATATATATACACTTCCTGGATGGAATTCTTGGAGAGAGTTGCTGCGTATGGCTCTGCAGCTACTAGCTTTCATCTCTGCAAGAGATGAATTTGTGTCTCAGCCAAAAATTGTATGGATGAACATATGGCTAAATTCCAAGGCTGTTATGCAGCCTTTTATAGTCCTTCCTTCTCAGACCTATAGATGGGCCTTATAGTGCCATCTTGTCCTGTATGGGTCAATGAAAATGCCCTCCTTTCTCCAATAGCTCACATAAAGCTCTAGCTGATGCAAAGCATCATCACAGCACGAAGAGAAAGCCTGACAGAAGAGAGAGACAGTCAGTTCCTGAAGACCCTTGTAGAATCAGAACAAGAAAGGAATAATGTTCAGAGCCCTAGAGAGTAGCATGTCCTGGAAAGGCAGCTGAAGAGTGGCACCTACATGAGCCCAGCCCAAGGGGAAGAGTTCCTGTAAAGCTGTTGCAGTCTTATTGGTGTGGTAGTCCCCTGGGGCAGCGGAGGCCACCTTCTGGTGATTCTAGATAATTCCTGGTAGCCTGAGTGCAGGATTAGAAACAAAGGATGCTCAAATTCTAATTTTTATTTATTTATTTATTTATTTGTCACCTCTCATATCTAGAAAATGCCTAACTGCATCTTGGTTTTGCTGCCAGGTGAGGAGTGTGGGAAAAGTAAGTAAAGGTAAGGTATTAGATTAGTTAAAGTACATAGGTGCTTTGCAATTGGACAGCTTTTCGTAGTTGCTATATGTAACATTTGTATTTTTACAAGCAGGCAGTAAAATCCACATGTCTTGGGACTCCCAAGCAAAAGTGACTTTCTCTTTCCAGACGTGCAGAGAACTCTCCTCTTCTGACAAGTGGAAGAGTTGGTTGTTGAACACAACTGAAAATCAGTCGAGCATATAGGATATAGTTTAAAATTAATATTGGAAATATTGAAATCTAATTGCAATTTGAGAAAACATGGTCATCTAGTTTACACTGGATTAAGATGGTATTTACTTTTTTGCTCTCCTTAGTTTGAAAGCAGTCAAATACCAATAGGACAACATTCATGACTGAGTTAAAAGGATAGACAATTCTTCAACAGCCAGCCTGAAAGATTTCTATGCCTGCATTCTTCCTGGTGTATGAACAGGAACCTTAGTTTGATTACACACATCACTGTCATGTCCCTATTGTATATTTTACCCTAGGCACAAACTGAGTTAATATTTTATTAGGCACTCATCAGTTTGAAGAAAAGTAATGGTGGAAGCAAAGTGATGGAACAGTCATTTGCATTCCTATGAGAATCTTACAAGTAAATAAAGTCTCTTAAAAAGAAAAAGAAAAAGAAAAAGAAAAAGAAAAAGAAAAAGAAAAAGAAAAAGAAAAAGAAAAAGAAAAAGAAAAAGAAAAAGAAAAAGAAAAAGAAAAAGAAAAAGAAAAAGAAAAAGAAAAAGAAAAAGAAAGAAAAAGAAAAAGAAAAAAAAAGGTGAGAGTGAAGCTCTACATTCCTGCAGTTATTCCCAGGACACTATCTATCTACCTACTATCTACCAAAGCAAATGTTATTAGTTAAATTTAATAGACATGTAGCTCATGGCCAGCAACTCAGTGCTCATTTCACAGAACAGAAAATATACCTTTCATCTGGTCAAAAAAGGGGGTGGAGGGGTGGAGGGGGAATGGAATGGGGGCAGTGGAATTAAGTGGAAATTAAAATCATAGCCTTCAAATAAAGAGAATAATGCAATTAGCAAAATAAAGTGTATGTTTTCAATGAGGAAAATGTAAAACCTTTAAGACAGAGCTATTTGCCTAGCATGAATATTTTTGATTGTTTTCAGATAATGAGTCTCATGTTATAGACTTCTACTTAGCTGTACTTTCAGGTGAATTTTTTTGGCAAATAAGGCTAGACAGCCAGCTACCTGGCTATAAACTTTAAGAGTTAGAAATTATTATTATTTATTATTAAATCTAAGAATTAGATCCCTTCTGATCCAAGTTTGCATAGCATTTGCTTGAGCTGAAATTAGGGATGAAATACAATATTTCATTGTACCCATCTTAATTTCTCACACATCACGTGCATTCCTTTACCTTCAGTATGCACAGCCTCATCTGTGATTTGTGTGAATTGGATGGCAGATCTGTTTGTGGAAAACGAAAGAAATACATGTTGTCACAGCCACTGTATGGCCTTTTCAATGGCTGCAGCTTTATGACTCAAATTTTTGCCCAAATGGCTTTTTAGTCACAAGGCCTTAACAACCATAATCATTTTAAAATCAAATGCAGCAACAAAATGTCAGACTGCTCTGACAAAAATATAGGTAAATAATAGCAAAGAAACTTGTAGAAGTTGGGATTAAATCCAGCTGTAAGAGCCTAACTGCAAAAGGTAACATGCATTCCATTGTAACATTCAGTGTGAAAATTGTACAGAATTTATAGGCTTTTTAAAGCACTTTGAAGATCGCGGTCAACTTAACAGAGGGGTGATACTTTTTACTCTAGGACAGCCATTATGTAATCACTGTGTTTGTCTAGCTTGGGATGTAAAAGGTAGCAGAAAAAGGGAAATAATTTGCTCTGTGATTTCTAGTGATCAACTCAGTTTTTATGTTTCAGTGACAGGCAACCTTAGCTTTCCAGCTCAAACAGTCCCCAGCTGGGATTTGACTGGGTGGAAGTAACTGGTCAACCTGCTTATATTTCTTGGTCTCTTTATTATTTATATAAGAACAAGCCTCCTTCACATCTTGCAGTTGGGTTTTGGCACCTAACATGACAAAAGAAGCTCTTTGATGACCTGGTTTCTACTTATTTTCCTCTGCATCCTGTGATGACACTAGCATCAATTATCTTGACACCTTTCTTGGCCTTGACACAGATTTCACAGAGAAGTGGAGCTGCTGAAGTGTTGACACTTGTGATTCATTCACAACCTAAACTGCCACAATTTTACCCTTTTCTCACAGTCCCTGTGTGTTTTAGTGGATGGCAGGAGACCTTTGATGCCATTTTTTTACAATTAAATGGCTTCCCAACTAAATGGCTTCCCACCTACAAAATTCCAGTAAGTGTTCCTGAACGTTCAAAGGCAGAGGCCACGACTGATTCATGCACCATGAACACAAATACAAACCTCAAACATATGACAAATTCTCATGCTCAGTTTACAGATAATTTGTTATAGGGTGAGAAGAAGAAAGAATAAGTAAAACATCTTCTCACCTATTTGGATCCGCATTGATCTCAGATCTGAACCAAGCTCTCCAAGCCTGTCTTGCTTCTCATTTATATGTCTGATTCAGCTTCCATTGAAGTCAATGGAGGGACTCCCATTGAACTCGACGGAATGTAGATAAGCTCTTATGGTACCATAAATCAAAAGCGCAAGGCTTATTTATTGCTGTTGTGAGCATCATAGCAAAAGGCTGTGTCAGCAGACCTGCTAAAACCTAACATATTACATGGCTTATAAATTTGCCATAAAGCTTGACTAGAGACCAAAGCTTGGCAACAAAGCATATGTCTTTGTTATGTGTTAAAGTTTCCTTTATTTTTACAAAATACAAAATATTTTGGTGTGAGTACTAAAACAAAGAGTGGGTTTTGTTGAGTTCTTTTATTTTACCATTTTCTCCTTTCTATATCTATGAATCTGAACCAGAATGTTCTCTTAGCTTTTAGCCCTGCAGACCTGTAGTAGTTTTTATCCTTCAAATGTCTAAAGAGAAATTAGATGACTACAAGAAAATTTGCCTGCTAGAAGGATCCATGTTGTAGCCTCATGAAGGAGTTTGTGAGACTAGTTGACATGTAGTTATGTTTAAAAAAAAAATAATAATAATCTTCCTGTGTTATCAGCATCACTCCTATATTTGTGTGTGTGAATATATCCACCACACTGTCTACACTCAGGTTTGCCTTGTTGTCCACAAAAATGTAATCGTAATCTAACAGACTATGCCTAAGATGTTTCAACTATGGATGGGACTGTATAATTATGCCATGAGCACGTGCTCTGATCAGACATTTGGGAACACTAATAGCAATCTGTCAGTGCATTGGTTTGATATTCCCTTTCATTTTTAGAGAATACACTTAATTCCTTTCTCTCATAACATTTGCTTATATCTCAGTCTGAATTAACATTTTGACAGAACTTGGTTATTTTTCCTTTTGAGGTCCTCTATGAAAGTTTTTGCCATTTTTGGTTTGTTTCTTGAACATAAATCTGTGTCTCATGTAGTAAATGATTTGACAACATGCACAAAGAAAGGCAAAACAAGTCCTCTACCTAAGCTTATATAAAATTAGCTTGATTTTATATAATGTTTCATGTACTATTTTATGTATTTAGCACTTCACAACATACTCATCTGCCTTTCAGACAGATGCCAACTGATTAGGAGGTGCCAAATGGGCCCTGTCCTTGAGGGATCACAGGGAGATGTTGCTGATGAGGGAAACTTCAGAAAAAAAAGGCCCCTTCAGATTTCTTGTATATGCCAGTTGTTTCTTTTGTAAAGTCTCCTAATGAATGTGGCATACTCTCTTCTCAGTAAACCAGGCACAGTGCCTGCCAAATGGCAGGCGAAAAAGAGCAATTGCTTTTCCTATTGCTCTCCCTCCCCACACCATTTTTCTAGTGAGGCACTCCGCAGGGGAAACAATCTTTCCTCTCTTCAAGGCAAGGATTGTTCTCATTATCCCATTTTATGCTGGCCGTGTAATAGGATGAAGAAGGGACTGTTTAGTTCTTCCTTCCCTGCATGTCCAGGGTGCTGGCCCTCAACCTACTTCTGCATAAAGTTATTTTCACTTAAATTGAAATGTAGTTGATCATCCATCTAAACACAAGCCAGACTTGCTGAAGGCCGTAAGAGGTCAGTTTTTTCCTGGCAGCTAAAACCAAAACAATAGTAAAAGCTCAGCTAGCACTGATTCTCTCCTCTGGTCACTATAAATACTATGGGAAAGAACACGAGCACCAGCAAAAATGAATGCTAAGAAATGTAGTATGCAACATAAAGGCAACATGCTTTCAATTTTCACTCTGCAACCACCTGAAAACCTAGTGATACAAGGTGGATATAACAGAGGTCCTTCATGATTGCAAAACTTGCAATATATTTTAGAGGACGTCAGACTTTCCCTCTGAATGCTCCTAAGAATGCTTTTCATGGTAATGCATTCCTATTCTCTGACTTGTCTGTTTCCAAAGGTCTTTGTCCCATTCCCTTTCCTTTTTCCCCATTCACTTTTTTAAAGCCTCAAATGAAATTCAGTCAATTTCTTTTACTTTTACTTTTACTTTTACTTTTTTTTTTTCTTTACTGAAGATGGTTGCACAAACTTGTTTCATTCTGACATTTAAAATGCTGATGAGTGCTGACATTATTATTACCAAGAATAACTGAGTGAGGAACTCTCCACTAGCTACCTAGTCTTTGTGTTCCTGGGCCTTTTTGTGCTATTCGATTAAAATATACCATTATGAATATGAATGCCATTATTCCTTTCTGAAAAGATTATTGTTTTGTCTATTTTTCATCTGGATTGACCTTGTCCTTTCTATGTGACAGTGACTTCATTCTTATAAAATCATACTAAGATACCAAAGTGGCCCATGAAATTAGGTCCAGAAAAAAAAAAAAAAAAAAAAAAAAGGAAAAAGAACAGTGACCTAGATGTTTATAAAAAGCAATTTAGTTTGAAGGTTTTCTTAGGGTTCCATTTGAACAGGCTGACAAAATTATCAGTCCGTCCTGAAAAACTGGAAGAAAAAAAGATGGGAAAGTTATTTGTAGCAATGGTTCAGACTTCCTCACTGTTCACATTTGCTTCTGATCTGCAAACAATAAGGATCTATTTACAGAGGGCATCTTGTGCTAATTTAGTCTTCATCTCAACAGAAAACTCACCTGTAAAAACAGAGACTTTTTTACTTTCTCAGTAGACTCTGTACATGTCTTTTACAGTTTCTCCAGTGTGCTGTTTTTCTTTTCTCTCCTGAATCTCTGACTTGTTACAGACAATGCAAAGAGGCAATAGAATAGAAGTGATATAAAGGCAAAATTCTATTTGCTAAAGTGTTTTAATAGCTTGATGACCAGAATAACCAAGGGAACTGCTGCTTGGGTTTTGAATTTCTACATTCATTCATAAATTTATAGTGACAGATTTTCTCAGCTGTTCTCATTACCATTGAACTGTGCATACACGTCCTCCTACTAATTCATAACCTAGGTTTGCGAGCTAGTCAAAGCATGAACCAAGATTATTGCAATTTTAGCAAGCCTGAAAACAGGGCAAAATTTTCTCCAAGCTATTTTTATTTTGGGATAGACTTGCCTCACTGGATGTAGGATGTTTTAAGTAATAATCCAATATCAACTCATCTTTCAAAACAGTTGAGAAAAGAGCTTTTGTTAGTGGAGATAGTAATTAACATAGTAATCCACGTAAAATATTTCTAGTTTTATTTTATGTTTGCATAGGCTTACATGGCTAGACTAGAAGCTGTTTCTGGAAGAAAATCAAGTATAGGTTTTCTATCCTCATGACTCATCAAGACTCTGCTATCAGTTATTTTAAATGTTATCTTTACATACAGTGAAAAGGAAGGAAGGGAAGGGAAGGGAAGGGAAGGGAAGGGAAGGGAAGGGAAGGGAAGGGAAGGGAAGGGAAGGGAAGGGAAGGGAAGGGAAGGGAAGGGAAGGGAAGGGAAGGGAAGGGAAGGGAAGGGAAGGGAAGGGAAGGGAAGGGAAGGGAAGGGAAGGGAAGGGAAGGGAAGGGAAGGGAAGGGAAGGGAAGGGAAGGGAAGGGAAGGGAAGGGAAGGGAAGGGAAGGGAAGGGAAGGGAAGGGAAGGGAAGGCTACAAATGCCTAGACGGACAGTTGGTCCTTTTTGCTTGGATGTTTTTCATTTCACTAGCCACCAGTAGGGTTTTATACAAGAACTGACACAAATTCTTCTGTTCCACTCTGGAATGGATCGTGTATTGAACTACTCCCATTCACCAAATTATGTAGTTATATATCAGGAATATATCTTCTGTGCTGAATATATGAATATATGTCTGTATTCATAGTGGAGCACAGAATTAATACACTGTAGATACTATGCAATCTGTTAGACTTTCCTGGAATCTCAGGAAGGCTCTGTTATGTGGATGGGAGGACTACACTTTTGTATAGTTGAAAGTCAGGAAATGCCAAAGAAAAGGCTGCCGGTATAATTACAGCTGAGTGAGAAAACATTTAAAGCCTTCTATGCATGCCAGGTATGTTATTTTCAGAATATCAATTTTTTATAACATCCAAAAAAACTATTCATTAAATGTCTTCAGTATGAAAAAAATGAGCTCACAATGCTCCACAGCATTTTATTATATAGATCTATATAATATATAGATATTCTTTCTTTCTTTCTTTCTTTC
The DNA here is from genome assembly GCF_964211825.1 of Aythya ferina. NCBI lineage: Eukaryota > Metazoa > Chordata > Aves > Anseriformes > Anatidae > Aythya > Aythya ferina. The sequence continues at coordinate 62,340,422 of NC_140296.1, forward strand.
TTTCTTTCTTTCTTTCTTTCTTTCTTTCTTTCTTTCTTTCTTTCTTTCTTCCTTTCTTTCTTTCTTTCTTTCTTTCTATTAGTATAACACAGATTTCTTTCTTACTTGTACAGTGTGCAAGCTCTTTTTCCTTCTTGCAAAATAAACAAAAGTGAAATGATCTTCAAAGAGACAACAGGCCTGGAAGATACACCTTTCAAAAGACATAACTTCTGGAATGATATACATAGTTTATAATGGGGGGTTAGAATGGAAATAATTATGTAGACCTAAATACAGCAAGCATAGATGTTTCTTTTATGTTACGGAAGATAGATAGGTAGTTTGAACCATCATTTTATTTATTGTATACGTGAACTAATGGGGTGCTAATAGGCACTGTATATGATTAGTTGTTCAGATTCCACAGATAAATTGCATTGAATTGCATTGTTCATCCACTGTGTGTGGCATGGATTGCACAGTTGAGTGTTCATATGCATCCTTTAGTTAATATAGAAACTTTGTGAGCTTCAAAAGCTTTTTTTTTTTTTTTTTTTTTTTTTTTTTTTTTACAGCTGTAATTCTAATTAGAATTTTTGGTTTTAAAATGCAAATGTAACACAACTTAATCTCACTCATCCAGTTTCACCACAACTGCATCTACACAATGAAACTAAACAGTATCAGTGAATTTTTCTGGGCACTGAAATTCAATACTCTATACTGTGCAATTGCTTCAACAGCCCTTGGCATCATGTTTGTGTGAGCCAAGTAATATTCTTCCAAAAAGTTTGTGGGAACAACTGAGTGTTATTATGGGCCTGGAACAATTACCAGGAGGCAGTCTGGTCATTGTTAGGTGTACTAAATGTACTAGTAGAAATGTAAGCCATGGGGATGCTCTGTTGTGCAGTATTAAGAACTCAGAGGTGGGATCTCAGAAAACATTCCTTCTTTAAAAGCAAAAGCCAAAATAGTCACTGCAACAGGCAGAAACAAAATTCAGCTATTGGTTACACTTGAGTATCCAAAAATTCATTAAGAGCAATTGAAGTTATCTATCTAATACAGTACAGTAGAAAGAAATTTTATTTTATTTTGGTTATGGAAAGGATGATAATTTGACAAATATTACTTTTAAAATAACATATAAATATTAAAGTAACTCTGATAACTGAGCCTTCTAAGCCTTAAACTCTTTTTGTGAATTTAAATCAAGAGTTATAAAAATCAACCTAATGAGGTTACTCAGCTGTGAAAACAGAATGTGAGGATTTAGGTTGTTTGGGTGCATTTATATTGATAAATAGAAGTGGGTCTAAAAGTGAACACAGGTATTGAACCAGTGATCTTCTGCCCAACATACTTGTTGTCTCTTTCCTCAGCTTTGATGTGCTCCCAAAAGCTCCCAGCAGATGTTCACAACAGTGCCTGGCCATGATCTTCAGTGACATTGATTTCTAATACTGTTCTTGGAAACAAATGTGGACAAAACTGCCACAGGTTCATCCTCCTTGCCTGATGTCATGTACCAGTACTGTTGGACCTTGTATCTTCCCATGTGATGTCATGCATCCCAAAGCTGGAGCACATATCCTTGGTTTGCATCCTATAAAAACGCTGTGGTCTATAGTATAGAATTTTATACTGAATTTTAACAGAACCTCCTCATCCTTAACAATTAAGAATAATAATTGTATCCTGAGGGCAAGATAGGGTCAAGAGAAAAACAAGGGATAAGCCATGCATTGAAGATGTGATCATTCTCTCTGGACAGGATAACCCTAAGTGTTAGGAGAATGAGACTGTCCATTTCAGTTACCCATGGGTCTACAGACTAGAGCTCTTTAAATTAGTGACATGGGCAGTCCAGTCAGAAGAACAAACATTGAAGACACTAGCACTGCGACATATGAAATATGTCTGTGGTAGGCTGACAGCAAGAGAGATCAGGGATAAATAAATGAAGAAAAGATTAATAAAAATAGAAAGGGTATGTTTTTACAGGGATGTAAAAAAAAGGGATACTTTTTACATCAGCTTAGGAGGTAGAAAACATTGCAAAGTGGAGGCAGATACACACCATAATTAAAGAAAGGAGTCACAAAAAGAGGGATTATAAATTTCTGACTGAGAGCAGAATTTGCTTAAATTATTTTTAAGAATTCTGATGAAACTGGAATAAGGCTACATGCATATATTTTACCGCATTGTTTAAATCAACTTATTTCTTGTAATATCTTGATTAAGGACTGATAGATTTTGGGATCTCTGCATGTCTAACAACTGTCTGAATCTGCTGCCACATGATCCTTGACCTTACAGGTATGGGGATGGGACGTCTTAAGCTACTTGTAAATCAGCCGCTCGAAACTATTGTGATGATGTAGGGCAACTGCGTTGTGGCATCCCATTTATGTGAAAGGCTAAAAAAAAAAAAAGAAAAAAGAGTACCAGAACATGTGCCAAAGATACCAATGGGTCATAGAAATCTGCAGCCAAAGAAGGCTTCAGAGCACATAATTCAAAAGCAATAGAGGCAGAGGCAGAGAGTTAGCATGAGTGTACCTAATGAATGGTACTCTTATCAGGATTTTTAAAAAGAAAAGCTGTTTGTTCTGAAGTTCTGTTATTCATTATAATAACCTTGAAAGACTGCAAATATTTATTATTATAACCTACAGATAAAACAATGTGCAAATAAAGTATTAATATTCTTTTTCATTTTACAAGGAAATGAAGCTAGAAGGAAGAACAATTTTAGATTAAGAACTTTGTATACAGTCAAGTTCTTGAGATCCATATAGAAAGAGATAATCCTCAGTTTCTGTGCAAATCAAATATCAGATTCAATAGGAAAAAAAAAAAGTGTCTTGGAAATATTGTAATGCAACTCTCTACAACCTTAGGAATATAAATAACTTGAAAATTTGATGCCTAGTAATCATAAATATGACAAAGAAGCCCAGTAGCAACAAGAGTATCTAAAAGTCACTGTCTTTCATCTTTATCAGATGGGCGCCAATAAATTAAGACTGGATTCTTAGTCTTGCAAGCAATGCAAAGAGCTTTTCTGTAGAAACAAGAGTAGAAAAAAGAGTAGAAAAAAAGTAGAAAAAAGAGTAGAAACACAGACGTTTCTCAATGCCAACACAGCCTTACAAAAGTTGCCTTTACCTTGATACAATCAGAATTTAACAGAAGACACCAGAATATTCCCCATGGATTATTGTCAGCTATATTAATGCAATTAAAATGGCTTGAACACTTTGGTACTTTCCAAGGACCTATTTATACAGCAGTCTATTACTAAACACTGACAACAGCAGCCCAAATTATGATGCACTTACTCACTCTGGAGAGTACTTTGTACCACGAACAGTCTCACTTTGAATAAGGCATTCACGATCTGGCCCATCACCCTTTAATTATAGATGTTTCAGAGAAGAGTGAACATCAGGGTTTACTGCACTATTTATAAAACAAGCTAACAGACAAACATTGCATGGCTTCTACTGCTTAAAAAAAAAAAAAAAAAAAAAAAAAAATCTTTCCTTCCATTTACGAGCTCTTCCACTGTGTACTTTAAACTAATTTGAATGTATCAATAACATCATTGTAGTAAAAGAGGCATCCACAGATGAGAAAAATCTCACTCTTGGAAAAACATAGCAGTTTACTCAAACAGCTGATTTACAGTGTCTGTTTTGGAAATTAAACGCAATGTATTTATTAATATTAACAACTACTCACACTGCAATCATGGCATGTCACCCTACCATAAAGCATTTCAGGTTACACTACAATAGCTGTCCTTGAGTGAGCTGAATACCCTCTGAGACACAAAGAAATCTGTCTACATTGTCCCTTATTCCAATATGACCATACCAAAACACTCATCTGCATAAACCAGCCTCTATCTGACAAAGCTTAGGAGGAAGCAATTTATCCCTGTCTTTCCATAAATGGAGCGTAAGGGCTTTCCTTTGTAGTCTCTGCTACTAAATATTGTTTGAAATAGGATAACCTGAAAAAAAAAACAGTGTATGGATTCAGTAGCATGGGTGGGATTTTCTTGGTGCATTAGGGAAAATGCACAGGGTATTCCCAAGCACCACTGGGAGGACATGGGAGGAGTTTTCATACCCATATTCAGGTGAAAGCAGTGGAAAGGTGGTAGGGAAGGTCTCTGGCTTTCACTCAGGGGAGATTTGAACCCTATGTCTTTCTTTTCCTATACCATTCTGATGACCTTACTTAGCAGCTCTTGATTTTCTACCACTACACCATAATATAAATGTTGCTAGTTTCCTCAGCTGTGCACAATTACAGAGTTCACAGGGCATATGAGTTCCCTGTCAAGCTCATTCTTTGTGTTTCAGAACTTATGTTGCTTTTGCTGGACTGTCAGTGCTTTTGTGCACTGTACAGAGGTTGCAGATTATATATTTATCAAAGTATATACATTATATACTTCATGCCCAACGAAGTTTTGTCTCCAACAAAACTATTTTCGACTTTTATCCACCAAACATTATTTACCATGACAGTTCTTGCTCTCTCCAGATACTTACACGGCCCTTTACACTGTGGTTTGTGAGTGTTTCATTATCTAAAATGTACCCCTTATCTTTACCAAGCCTTACTATAGCCTATCAGGCTGAAAATGATTACCTCACATCTAGCAGGGAAGACAACTGTGAGCTTCTCAGTACTTCCTAAGGTTTGCGTGACATACCTCTCCTAACGATAACCTTCATCCCCAACTCCCAGAGGCTGTTCAGAGAGGCAAAAAGTACCTATTCTGCAGAGGTAGCTTTAGAAGTTGTCTCCAAACAGAATAACCTAACTTTGCTAAACATATATTTTTATTTATTTATTTATTTTTAATACAAGAGGATTTGACACTGTGGTCCCATCAGTAAAGGACTTTTTTCCCCCATGCCAATATTTCTACGTATAGAAACAACAAAGTCAGAGAGATTTGTCTGTGGATGTAAAGAAAGAGCTTAACTAAACAGAGGACTGTTTCTTTGCGTACAAAAAGTGTTTGCTTTGATTTCCAAAGCAAAGCACTGGATCAGCTCAGTAGTTGCTGTCAGCCTTTATCAGATGCTGCTGACAGGTTCTTGAGAGATGTGAGGATTTCTTGCAGAAACTGCAGAACTCCATTGAAAAGGGCAAGGGGAGAATCACACTTGAATACAATATGTTCCTGCTACCTATAAAGACAGGTGGATGAAAAAACTCTTCTCACTTGTGCCAAGGTTTCACCCTAAATGGAAACAGTCCCTTTTGCTTCAGGTACTCATTGCAACGCAGCACAGACTTCTCTACAAGGTCAGAATAAAGGAATCAGAGATCCTGCAATAAACGGTAAATATCCATTTACGTCAAAGACTTAGTGCAATGCTTTCTGGCCTCTGTATACGAGGATACATTGCACTGTAGTATGAAGTGTAGTTCACAAAGCCTAAGTAAGGTACTGAATGAGTATCAGCCTAGTGTCATCTAACACAAAATATTAGGCACAGGGGCTTAGAGGAATTTAGGTCATCTGACTCAGACAGTCAGTTCACCGAGTCCGTCATAAATGCTGCCTTTTAAACACCCTGTTTTGGAGAACGGCTTAAAGTGTGTAATAGAAATGACTTGATTTCTAATAATAGTCAATTAGAAGTTCTCCTCCGTAATTGTATTTGGAAATGCAATGTAAGTGCTTCTGCTGGAAAAAGTTAATTTGTCTTCATTTTCCTATGATTTCTAAAAATAGGTTAGAATTAAATGTCATGTACCTTTGGAATGTGTATGTTTGGTAACTAACAAACTCACTTTGTCACTGTTTATGATCTCAGAATTCTTTCCATGGAAACTATTATAAGGTCACTATTATCATCAAGCAGCAATGAATGCTGTTCATATTTTAGAGAGTCATTAGGGAAAGGACAATCCTAAGGCCTTAAAACCCATTTGTTCATGAGGAAAGAAACATATAATACTTCTTTTGTGAATATATAGTTTTATGTGTGCATGGATAGGCATTTTTGATTTGAAGATTTAAAATCATACATACTGCCTCTTGCAGGAAGTTCTCTGTCAGGTGATGCTTTCTTTTTGGTTCTTATACTGTATCTTCATAGATGGCACACATTCAAAGGAAGACAAAATCTATCAGGTACTATATGGGCTCAGTTTCCATTAGCACCTTTTAAGGACATCCATCACCTTGAACTGAGGTGTTGGTTCATTCAAAACCAGATGCTGAACTCTTCCCTCTCAGAGTACATAGAGGTCGTAAAGTGAATATAGCTGCACTTTACTCCCACTGGATGATTTCATTCCACTTCCAGACTGGCGTAACAGAATCCTCAAATAAAAACACAGTTTAGGATTCATTTATTAATGTAAGCTGTGGGGAAATACAAAACAAAACAAAACAAAACAAAAACAAACAAACTCTAAAAATGTCTCTTTAATAAAAAGCAAAATCAAGAAAATGTACATTTTTTCCCAATATTTCAATGTGTAAGGGACTCTGTTTGTTAGTTCAACATGTCTCATAGCCTTCATAGTACACCAACAGGTGACTGCACAGCATAAGACTGCACTAGTGTACTGGAAATGATTCAGCTTATGAGAATGATTTAAAAATTCCTATTGCATATGCATGATTATATGTATAATTCAGCTAATGAGTCTTACTTAGAGTCTCTCGGAAGAATTGCCATTGATTTGGAAGTAAGTGAAGGAGAGAACATTATCAGTAGAGAACCCTACTCACATATATGCACACAGATATATATCATAGCAGAAGAAGATGACTTTCATCAACAAAGGCATTTGTTCACACTTTTCTACCATTAATCTGCTATCAGTTTTTCACATTAGTTCAAACTCTTCCCTAGCATTTAAGAAGGTTTAATTAGAATAAGGAAGCAAACTGTGAATTTCAAGATCTGGATTAAAACATAAAAATATAAACACAGGGTTTGATTTGTGATTATAAGATTAACATGGAGGTTTAAAATTGTTTTATTTGAAGAAGAAACAAAAAAAAAATTAGAAAAAACAAAGGTGTCTAAAAGCTTGATTTGTTAATCTACTAGATAAAGATACAGATGTAAATACTTACAGCTGTTTGATAATACAGACTCTAGGTAATATTAGTTGGCAAAGATAATGGTTTATAAATAGGTATGAAATAATATTCATTCTAATGTGCCAGAGTACCTCAGTTAGTCAGAGCAAGGAGTGCACATAATCTCTCTCTCTCTCTCTCTCTCTTTTTTTTTTTCCCCTTTCTGCCTTTCCCTTTTTCTTTTCCTAAGCATATTTCTCTAGTCTTAACAAACTTGTCTAATGACAGTGGATTTTCTTATGGCTTATTTCTAAATAAAATTATCCTTTGACTATTTCCCTTTGCTTCAGGGGCATACTGATTTTCAGTATGTATCAGTTCATATTACAAATCTGGGTGTTTCTGTGGTATGACAAGTTTACTGAAGATTAACTTATCTCAGAAATTTATTCCATTTAATGTTTCTTATATACACCATCTTTTGATTAATCATTTTGAAAAAAAAAATAAATAAATAAAGTTTTCCTATTTTTTTAGGTATGTGGCAATGAAAAATTTTACTTATGTGTCTCCAATTTCCGCAGACATGTATCTACAAGAAAGCTTTAGGGGAAACATTATGATGCATTTTAAATGTTAGCCAAGAAGTTTAATCCAATCTGGGGCAGAAGTGAGTGTTACTGCTTATGAATAAAAATGACTACCTGGACTACCTTCTGTACTAATGAGGAAATCTTCTGTCACACAAAAATAGGAGGAGCTCCTTGTTTACCTGCAGCAACATTTCAGCATTTCTAGAGCTCTAATAACTGCTTTATTGTCAGTGTCTTGTCAGGCTCATGAAAATATTTTTTCCTTTTTTCGGTGTTGACTATGAACATACAGACTGTTTATTATTAGTATTACTTAGCCTGTTATTTACTTTTCCAGGCTTGCAGACATCTTTGTGGCAATAGTAGCTGTGTCCTTGAGAAAGTAATTGTTACCTGTACATTACTCAGATAGAGATGGTCATCAGTTACATCTCTTTCCAGACATCTTGAGCGTAGTCAGAAAGGGAGAAGACATCTTGGATTTTGTAGAATGATTAAAAACTAGTTGATAATTCTCTGCGTGCTCTCTGTTGGGAGTTACTGTAAAACCTAGGAAATGCCCTATCCTGTCTGTATTAATTTTAAGACTCGTTGGCCGATTTCTATCAGATTTGGCACAAAAATGAAGCTCTCAAAGATAAATGTGTTTCTAGAAGTCTCAGAAAACAAAGAGACAGTTTGAAGAGAGATGTCCTAAACATGAATTCAGTTTCATTTCAGATACCTGCATTCAGGAGGTTGCAACATATGTTGTGTGCTGGTCCATCAGCCTCTGTCTCACGCTACAGTCAATGACAATCTGAAGTGGTAGTCACCTGTCTAAATATAGTCATCTAGTGCCACATGAGATGCCCTAATTTATTTCTCCTAGACCCCAGCTGCCACTTCAGAAGACCATGCAGTTGGTCCTTATCATACCACAGAGATGGCTCAAATACTTTACGAATTACAAAGGGCAACTAAATCAAGCTTTGAATCTCCATGGACTATAGAGGGCACTCAGATAGCCTGGATGTCTGAATCTGTATTAAATCCCAGCCCAAGGCAGGGAAATAGTTGCCACATATCAGCACCATTGTATACAGTCTCCTCACTGGTACTTCAGAAGGGTGTGAGTCCTATAAATCCTGTCTGCCTGTCCTGTTCCCTTTCATTCAGCTTCTTGACTGAATGAAAGCCACACCATAATTTCACAAGAATCAAAATTCATGAGTGAGTATGAATTACAAATGTCCCAACCCTGACAAAAGTGCCCATAAAAATTTTCAACCAACAGCAGGACCCCAGTACTGGTGCTGGTATACCGCAATCCAAGAGCTCACCAAGCAGCTTCTCTCATGAAAGCCAAGACTATGGAGCAGGAGCAAAGCCATAGCAGAAAGACACAGCATCCCCCAAGTGACCCCTTTTTATATAAAACATGAGGAAAATAAGAAGGCAAATTGTACCTTGGGAGTTAGCCGGCAAGAACAAACTCTTCTTTATAGTCTTGGCCATCAGCCTGTCTTCAGGCTTTATTTTTTGGGGTGTTAGTTTTGAATTTTCCTCCAATTTCCCTGGATAAACTGGACATTCAGACCATTCAGTCAGGATCATCAACATGTGAGGAGTAATGACGTTTTTCTGGGCTAGGACTTTCCATTTAAATTTATCCCTCAAAGACTTGCCACCCCTTGCAAACATGATTTCTCTTAAAAAGTCACTTCAGGAAGTGCCAGAGCTGTGTAGGAGGCTGCCTGCCCTAGTTAAGTTGAATTGGCCACTATCAAGTAACATCCTCTGCCCTATCTGAGAGGTTTATGAAGACTTGACTCTAACAAGTACCAGCCAACTCCTGCCTGCCTTCACTTTGTCCTTCTCTTCCTCCTCTCCAGGCCTGAGTCTCATTCAGGCCTTGAGCTGAAAACCCTGCTCCAGATCTGCCTCCTCACAACCATTCCCTTAGACCAGGATGCTCTTTCTTGGTAGCACACCCACAGCAAGGGGGTGGGTGATGGTGGGTATAATTTGCCTAACTGGCAAACAGATTAAATGTGTTACTGGCAATTACATTTTCATTTCATAGTAATGGGCTACATGGATCTTGTTGAAATCTCTCTGGTGTGCTTCTCCAGCTCTGCCAGAGCTGTTGATTGAACTTTGTATGACTCTGGCATTTCCCTTCAAGCCAATTTTCATCTGTAGCTCATAAATAAATAAATAAATAAATAAAAATTGTCTCAACAGTTTTGTGGGGAAAGTAAGAACTGGTATATGACCCTTCTGCTTCCAGTCTGATTTCCCTTTGTTAGTGTCTCCTAAGTGACAGGCACAGTGATAATTAAGTGGGTGTTTATGCTTCTGAGACAGACTGTAATTCCAAGGTGTGTGCTCTGCTATGACCAGAATAGTCTGCATATACAGTACTTGTCTACATATGGGTTAAATAAGGAACATCTAATTTGTGAGTCCTGCCAAATAGGACACAAAATGAGGTTGCTTGTGTGTTTGGTAATATTTGAACACTCCTGCTTTTTCACTTATCCCCATGACCTTGCCAAAGTACATGTAGCCTTGAAAGAATACCAGACAGTGCTCCCATATATACACCTATGGCTACAAGAAGTCAGCTAAGACTTCTCTGAAAGTCAGTAGAACTAGTGGGTGTTTTGAGGATGTGACTGACCTGACTTTAGATGTCATTTTTAAAAACAAGGATACATATTTTTGTCTTTTAACTATAAAGGGTGTTGACTAGCTCAGATGTTAATGGCTCCACCATAGATGTCTCTGGCTAAATGAGCCTCTCCATTGGTTTTAAGGATCAGATGAATTTGTTTTGTTTTGAATGAGCTCTGGTGGGCACTGAAGTATGGGATAGGACAAGAGGCAATGGGGACAAACTTAAATATGGGAGGTTGCCTCTGAACAGGGGTTCCCTAGGAAACACTTTGTTATTGTGTGAGTGACTGAGTGCGGACACAGGTTGCCCAGAGCGGGTGTGGGATCTCCTCCTTGGAGATCTTCAAAAGCCACCTGGAAACGGTCCTGGGCAGCCTGCTTTGGGTGGCCCTGCTGGAGTAGGGGTTTGTTGCAGGTGACCTCCAGGGGTGCCTTCTGAACTCAGCCATTCTGTGATGCTGTGATCCTGTGAAATGTCCATTTGGGCATTTCAGTTCCCTTTGTACATTTAGTATCAATTGTTGTCAGTTTTACTTGTGAGAAACTGTCCAAGACAAACTAGTGCAAAATATCATTTTGCACCAATATAATTTCAAATAAGTGAGTAGCAAAAATTTGTCTTATTTTGTGGCCAATTTTTCATTATTTCTCCTCCAAAACAAAAACAAAAACAAAAACAAACAAACAAACAAAAACAAAACAAAGCAAAACAAAACAAAAACAGAGAAGCTGAAAAGGTCAAGTCTTCTGATTTTACCATATTTCAGTGAATTAGTACCCCTGAGTGACCTTGATTGGCTCTTTATGAACATTAACAGCCTTGATAGTCTTAACTAATTGCCATGCTTCTCAACTCTGGGAATACTGGAAACCCGTTTCTGCCTTTATTAATTTATATATTTATTATGGTGTTGTTTCCTACACTGTAATGTAGAGAGAACATTCATGAAACTGTCCTGTGGGATCATCTTTTGACAATAGTTTTTCTCACTGAGGAAAGACTATTCGCTACCACACATTGGATTTTCTGGCTTTGCTGAGTAAATGCTGCAGGGGAAATGGGGGTGGTGAGAGAAGGGGTACCTTGCATTCATGTAAGAGAAAGAAAACCCCAAACCAACAACCTTTGAAGATGTTTTGTTTTAATTTTTTATGTGAGTAAGGTTAGTTCAGTATGTAATAACAGGCTGTCTTGACAACAAAGGCTGAATCAACACAGAACATGATTGGAATTATGCATGTCAATTATAATGAATCTCATTATGCAACACGAAAGTCTAATTCTATTGTAAAGGACTGTAGTCTGTAGTCTTAAGGCTGATGTCAATGCTGAACAATAACTGCCCTCTCCCTCACGTCATAGACATAAAGAATAAATATAAACCTTATTTAATATGCTTTAATATGCAAATTTCATTGGGGTAGGGAAAAAGAGAGATTTCTTTTTCTAATTAAAAACAGACAACTGTCCTGGTCTTAAAGCAGTCATCATGTCCATTGCTTCTTTAAATTTAACATTTTGCTTTCTACAGGAAAAAAAAATAAGTAAGATTTATTAAGCTCTTTCTTTGTATCAGAATAAAAGCCAAGAATGATAATTTCCCATATTGAACTGGCCAAATATTTCAAAATATAAAGTGCACACAGATGTAGAGATTAGATCATAATTTCTAATAAGAAAATTACAGTAATAAGTGTGATAGCAACACCTTTATGGAATTACTGGATAGTAGGAATGTTGCATGTTTTGTTAAAATTTGCTGTTTTTCTTGATTATTTATTGTAAGTTTTTTGACATGTTTGATTGAAATGTCTAGCTTCTGGAGTTTAGAGTTTATTTCACAGAAATAAATAGAATTATTATTATTATTATTATTATTTTTTTTTTTTTTTTTGTGAGCATGGGATATGAATGCTGTTTGAACTCTTAATATGTATTCCATAATTTGTTGTTAAAGAGTTGCTAATTGCAGCTGGAAATAGGCATGTAGCAGGCATTTTTATCTGATGAAAGAAAACACTGTTGTGGCACTATGTGACTCTGGTAGATGGAGAAATGTAGTAAATGGTAGCCAAATAAAACTCAAGTTTTAAGATTCTTCAGACTGCCATGTAGCAGGATTAGGTGAGCATGTTACAGGGGTGAAGAAACATCTGCAGATGTTGCACTGAAACTGGCCCATAGCCATCAGGCAATACTTTGCAGAATGTGGTAAGACTAGTAAGTAACCTCTTGTGTTACTGGTTACTTTCAATTGATGTTAGGAAGAGGTACTGCATCTGACAGCAAAAAGCTTACAGGTGTGAATACATGTATGTCTTCTCCAGAAGATAGGACTTCAGAATGGAAAAGAGTTACAGGGTCTGCACTGCAGTTGTATATGAAAATTCATGTCTCTAGGCTAGTTTTCAACCAAACTTGTACTAAAATATCTGCTGGTGTAAACTTAGTTTTTAAAACCATAATTTAAAGCAAAATTGAAACATGACACATTGATTTTAAAACAAATGACCCAGAATTACTTGGAACTCCCACAGATCACAGTTATTTATTTTTCCAATCAAAAGACAAATGAAAAACAAATTTGCAGGATCCTGAAAGGAACTTGTAGTTATTAGACCTAGAACAGTTATTTAATATTAAATTAAAATAGCACTCTGAATTTTCCTCGTTTAGGATGTCTAGGAGCTTTCATGGGAAAATGTGTACTTTGGCTGTTTAGAGAGAAAGAAGTTTGTAAAGTTGGCCATGAAATTTGTTGCCCTTTCTGGCTATTTCTGAAAAGCAACTTTACATTTGTACCAGCAGAACATTACTACAATCATGAACAACACAAAAAATAGTAAGATCAACTGGAGGAAGAATTAAAGATAGTAATTTGAGAATATGCAAATACTCTCTTACAGGTAAAAGGAAGGTTATTCTAGTTCTTGTTATGCTATTATTGTTACCATCTTCCTCATTGGTGCATTTTTCCTGAAGTAAAAGTCAAAAGAGAATAAACCAGCATCCAGGCCATTTCCTCAAAGACTGCAATTTCCTTTCAACTACTTGCAAAGTTTTATGGGACCTTGCTTACCAACAAGCTTTTTGAATTAGCTTTGTGCTGTTTTCTCCAGCAAGAAGAGGATAGGGTCAGAAATGGCAGGAAAAGAACTAGATGCTTTGCAGGGTCAGGTGAAAGACCTTCCTATTACAGAAAGAAAAGGAACGGGGAGGTTTTACAGTGCCAGAGGCACAAAAGGAAAGCAGACAGCTGGAATTCACTCCAACCAATTCCAATATAAAGTGAGGGTGCCTGAGATTGTTGTGGAGAGGGAAATAAGGGAATCGGAGGAGGGATTTGGAGTGTAGTATTCTTTAGGCCCACGTTGCACTGCATCCTCACAACTGTTTATACACTGCTGTGGTGTGCAAAGAGTACATCAAAACTCAGGTAGACTCTGTTCACATAGGAATGTGCATAACTGTTGCACAATATATTGGTCAGGAGTCAAAAGTGCAATCACAACAGTAATGTTTGGAAGCCTGTAAGGAGCGGAGTACTCCAGGGGCTGATAGTGGGTCTAGTCCTGTTTAACATCTTCATTAATGATCTTGATGGTGGGGCCATGAACCCTCAGAAAATTCCCTGATGACACAAAGCTGGGGGGAGTGGTTGATTCACCAGAGGATTATTCTTCATCCAGAGGAACCTCAACAGGCTGGAGAAATGGGCTGACAGGAACATCATGAAGTTACAGAAGTACGAAGTCCTGCACTTGGGGAGAATTAACTCCAGGCACCAGGACATGGTGGGGGCCACCCAGCTGGAAAGCAGCTTTCCAGAAAAAGGCCTGTGTATTCATCCTTGCAGACACCAAGGGGAACATGAGCCAACAATGTGCTCTTGCTGTACAGAAGGTCAACAACCTCCTGGGCTACATTAGGAGGTTTGTTGCCAGTAGGTCAAAGAGAGTGATCTTTCCCCTCTATTCAGCACTGGTGAAGCCACACCTGGAATACTGGGTCAGTTGGAAGGGAGCTTCAAATATCATCATATGCAATTGCCTGACTACTTCAGGGCTAACCAAAAATTAAAGCATATTATTAAGGGCATTTTCCAAATGCCTCTTGAATATTAACAGGCATGAGGCATAAACCACCTCTCTAGGAAGCCTGTTCCAGTGTTTGACTACCCTCACAGTAAAGAAATTTCTCCTAATATCTAGTCTGAACCACCCCTGACACAGCTTTATGCCATTCCTGTACACCCTGTCATCAGTTACCAGGGAGAAGAGAGTGGCACCCCCTTTCCTCCTCAGGAAATTGGAGAGAGCAATGAGGTTGCCTCTTACCCTCCTTTTCTATACACTAGGCAAACAAAGTGTGTGGAGCTACTGGAGAGAGTCCAAGGGGCCATAAAGATGATGAAGGGACGGGAGTGACTCTCCTATAAGGAAAGGCTGAGACAGCTGGGACTGTTTAGCCTGGAGGAGAAGACTCAGGGAGAATCTCATCAGTAAATATAATAAATAAATGATAAATACCAGTAAAATCAGTAAAAATTACTGATAAATATCAGTAAATCTTATCAATAAATACCTGAAGGAAGAGTGCAAAGAGGATGGAGCCAGGCTCTCTTCAGTGGTGTCCAGTGACAGGACAAGTGTTAATGGGCACAAGATAAAACACAAGAAATTCCATTTGAATATCAGGAAACACTTTGTTACTGTGGGGGGTGACTGAGCACACAAACAGGTTGCCCAGAGAGGTTATGAGTGTTGTCCAGAGAGGCTGTGGGGTTTCCCTCCTTGGAAATCTTCAAATGTCACCTGAACATGGTCCTGGGAAACCTGCTCTTGGGTGGTCCTGCTTAAGCAGGGTTTGGACCAGATGCCCTCCAGAGGTACCTTACAGCCTCAACCATTATGTGGTTCTGTGATGTAAGTCAGCCAAAGAACTCTTCCTAACTCAGCTGATTCATTTTTTTTTCCTTTGTGACTATGGGGATCATGGTCGGCATCCCTCATGGAACCTAGAAGTTACAAGAATCACTAACAGATTTACTAGAGGGGACAGTACATTTATCTGACGATATTCCCAACTTTATTTATGAAATATCATTTGTGTATGTAGTAGTGCACATGCTTGATTTTCTAAACTGTTTCACTTTTCCACTCTCTTCCCATGAGGAACTGCTGGACTACATGCTGCCTGTCTGTCCTGCATTTTACTCTCTGCACAACACATTTACTCTCTGCACAACACATCTCTCTCATTGAACATGAAAAAAAAAAAAAAAAAAAAAAAAAATTAAAAGAGACACTCAGTTTACTGGTAATCTCATTAATAGATTTGTGGGGCACGGTGTGGGTGAGAATTTCACCTCACAGCTGGCAGTGGTGCGTGACACAGTTTATTGAAGACCATACTTGAGTGTGCATGGAGCCAGCAGTCAGTGCAGCGAGGCAGTCAAGGACAGCAACAATCACTTTCCTGAATACAAGTTGTTAAAACAAGTCAAAGGCAGAACAGCATCTACAGTGACAAAGAGTGAAGAAAGGACAGGCTGCAATGAGGCACCACTGCAGACAATTATTCTTGGTGCTAAACGTTTTGGGTAAAATAAACTCATTGTCCCTGTGGAAAGGAGGGCTGCCCCATAATTAAGATGTCATACACCTCTGAAGATCTATATGTCCCTTGTTATTCTGTCACAGACTGTCTCTGTGACCTCTAGCATGTCATTTAAGGCCAAGATTCTCACAGATTTTATACACTGCCTTCACTGAACTCCAGTGCTGGCTGGACCATCAGGTAAAGAGTTGGTATTTTTGCAGCTTCCATGAGTAGTCTTAGCTCTAATAAAATGTGTTGGCCAGCCACTAGAGAAGCAGAGGGTGTTTGAAAAGGCAGCACTTAAACAGAGAGCTGGGTGCAGCCTTAGATAGAAGGGACAGGTGGGAATGGGCTGCAGGGCAGCTCCACTACTTCCCTCTGCTAGGAGAGGGAAGAAGGGCCATGAGATACGGGACAATCACCTCCTGCTCCAAAAATGCCTAGCCCAATTTAACTAAACTCATCCTCTGCATGAGGATGAAAAATATGTTTGCCTTCCTGACTATGTTTTTATAGTGAGCTAACTATGTTTATCAGCCACAGTTTTCTCTCAGATGTGTGGTGCATTGCATTGCTATTCAGAGAAACCTGTTACTTCTTTTATCATATATATACATATATATATACATACACACCAGTGGACTCTTCAATGTGCAGTGATCTTTTTCAGTTTAATAAGTAGTAACACAAGAATTATCTGCTTTTTGGATTTTAATCTGTGAAATGTGGTTGGCAGAAATGCTTAGCACAGGATTTATTTTTAGTTTTATGGATATTTGATTATAGGCAAATGAAGACCATGCAATACGTCAAGGATATATGTATGATAATTATGGAGATTAAATATTTTAATTCAAGAAATTAACCCTCCTTGGTTACAAAAACCTGCAACTTTAACATTTTGATTAAGCAAAATATCCAGGTGATAAAGCTCTTAGAGTCCATTTTATATAGACAGAATAAAGTATAGGTGCTTAAGAAATAATAATAATAAAGATGCTGAGCTAGGACATCTGGATCCAGCCTTGCAAAAAAAGCAGAGATTTTAAGGCAAGTTCTGTGTTAACCTCTTCTTGGGCAAACCACAAATTTCTAACCCACCTCTGGGTCTTGCTTTCCAGAAATTAGGGTACATACTTTGACAATTTGTTTTAACAAACAAGCTTCCTATAAAACAAAACTATTCTAGTGGAAATGGTCATAATAGCTGTAAAATTGCTGATGGGAATGTTCCTGGAGAAAAGAAACAGCGGACGAATAAAATGTACTTCTATAGAGGTAAAACACATATGAATTAATTCAATATATGAATAATTACTATTACCAACAGCTGTGCTGTTCATAATTCCTAAAAGCTGTTTCTCAAATCAATTATTTTTAAGCAAAGTATTTTATTCTGTTCTCTCCTCACAACCGTGGTGTTAGATTATTATTTGCAAGCAAGCAGTACAGTGCACTATATGGAAGAAAAAAAAAAAAAAAAAAGAAAAAAAAATGTACAGAACTCATGTGTGAACATGAAGCTATTGAATGATGATTTACGTCTGGAATAATTGCTGCCTCAAGCCCCTTTCCAGCATGCAGCTTGAATTAGAATTCCTGAGCTGGAATCCTAAGTGAAGGGCTGCATTAAGGTCTTTTTTTTTTCCTTTTTTTTTCTTTTTTTTTTTTTCTAGAGAACAAAAACCCCTGTCTCTCCCTGTCTGGACAGAATGGTACTGTCCCAGACAGAAAGGTCCCCATAGGCCAAGCTGTTCATGTAGCACCAGGCTGCCGGGAGTACCAAGCTATGGCAGGGACAGGGAGGAAAAACAGGGAAGAGATTGCAGTGCCCGCATGACAATTAACATGCTACAGATTGGGCTTGCTTGTCAGTTCTGGAGAAAGAGAGAATAGGAGAAAGAGAGAAAGGAAGACAGAAAGACAGAGACAGAGATGGAGACAGTAAAAGACAGAAAAAGAAAGAGAGAAGTGGAGGAAGACAAAGAGAGACAAAAAAGCAAGAAAGAGACAAAAAGAGAATAAAGAAAGAGAGAAAGCAAGAGAGAAAGAGAGAGAGAAAAAAAAAGAAAATAGGAAGGAAGGAAGGAAGGAAGGAAGGAAGGAAGGAAGGAAGGAAGGAAGGAAGGAAGGAAGGAAGGAAGGAAGGAAGGAAGGAAGGAAGGAAGGGAGGGAGGGAGGGAGGGAGGGAGTATTCAAAACCATTTGTTAAATAAATGTATAAATAAATTCACTGAGCATATGCAAGGTTCCCAAACTGATTATGTCCTTGAGTCCCTTTCTCTTTTTTTCAGGCCTGTTTTTTGCTGTTTGTCCAGATTGTTTATGAAGACCAGAATTGCACTTGTTCTTTGACCAAAGGATTCATATTAACAGATTTTAAAATCCTTAAAATGATGGCAACACTGAAGAGAGCAGGTGTAAGCAAATTCACTGAATATTCTCCGGTGTGCCAGTAATAAAAACATTTTTCAGGGTAGCATTTCTGGGTGATATATGGGGTTTTATGTACATCACTACTAGTAAAACTAGCAGGAATAATCAATGTATATAACTGCATGCTGAAGGGGAACTGGAATGCTTAATAACCACCCTCATATTATGTTCCCTGAAAAAGCACATCATTTTTTCAACAAAAGAAAGAGATTTTTTATCATAATGGAAAATCACGTATATGAGAAGTAGCTCCTTAATTCTAATTTGGATTATTTTACAGGTATTTAAGTAAGGAAAACAGTCATAACTCTTCTGTTTCTCCCCACCCCCTCACACTCTGCTATTCATGATTTTCCTGTCATGCAGACATCCCAACTCTGTTCTCTCCTTTATTATTTTCTTCCACATTTTATAGAGCACTGTATTTTCACTTTTGGTTAATGTAAATAAAGAGATCATCTTAAATTTCCTGTGATCAACAATAATTTAAAGCATCCTTATGACGGGTTTCTTATCCCTTAAAAGCTCTCCCCTTTTATAATCATTAAGACTCACTAACCATTACTATCCTGTGTATACAATCACAATAAAAGCTTTACAGAAAGAATACCAAAATACAAAGGAAACCAAACCAACCTAAGAAAATGGACCTACTAAATAATATATACGATAAATACATGCATACATATTTATATACATTCATATAGAGATGCATCTATACATGCATATATAGAAGTTTATAAACACATTTATGTATAAAGGCTTTTCATTTTTTTTGTGATTGATACTTTAAACTACTGTCAGCTTCCTTGGATACCTGAGGATACTTGACAGCTCTGACTGGATGGAAGCATGTGTCAGTCCCACTTTCTCCTGTCCCTTGTAAATCTTAAAACTGTAGTAATCCCCTGCCTCCAAGGGAACCCAAATACTTTACACTGTGGCTCCTTATTTGAGATAAGGCACAGAAAACCTGGGCTTCCCTGGGAAAGACTGGATTTCTGTACCCTGTTTCCAGGGATACTGAAGGTATTGTCTGAGCCAAAAGCAGGGGGAATCTCTAAACATCTCTATGTGGCTCCATTATGTGAGATGGATCTGCTAAGGGAGAAAGGAAGGGTATAGGAAAATGTCTGTGTGTCTTTTCAAAGGGATGGCCCTCTGAATGCAAAGAGGGATGACAAGGTGGACCACAGAGCTGCGAACATGTATCTTGAATGCAGAAAAGCACACTTGTAACTATAACACTGTGATGAATATATGCAAATTTGTAAACAGGAAGATCATGAAAGACAGGTACACTTTTCCTAGGAAGATTCCATTATTCCATTACATCTGTCAAGTATCACCTAACATACATATCTTCCTTCTGTAGGACTAAGAATAATGACTGCATCTTGAAGTCCTTTCTAAGTTTATGAATATAAGGGCAAAGAAGAGGGAAGATCTTAGCCCCTTTGTCATTCTGTAGTCTTTGAACAGTATTGAAGTCCTCACTGCTTTTCTGTGTCCACCTCATAAGCAATCCAGGTTGTTCTGTACCTGTATAACCTGTTGTAAGGAAGTGTTTAATCAGCCATTATTCCACCTTTTTTTTTTTTTTTTTTTTTTTTTTTTTCTGCAGTTTGCCATTTAATTTGTTGATTCCAAGTCATTCATAATTTTTTTAACAGAGAATCTATGCTGAAAATTGACCAGCGAGAGACAAGCAATTCTCATTAATCCTCATTAATGTTTTCTCCCTATGTCCTATGATCCCAGGTGTTTTTAAAAATTAGCAAAGTGCTAATTTTTAATCAGAATATTGTGCATTACTAAATTGAACTCCCAAGAAATGAGATAAATTATATTATGACAATTCGGTTATCTGTACCAGCTAGACTAGAAATTCTATCAAAGAATATCATCTTGTCAATATCAGGCATATCATGTGTTAATGAGTATCACATACACTAATTCTTTTATTTTTAGGCTATACCTTTTCCCCCTAACTTCTGTGGACACAAAGAACAGATTCTTTCCTTCTTCACAACATCTGCTCTGCATATGTGAAGTCTAGTCCCTCTGTGTATGGGTGAGGGATGGTTAACTCAACTGAGGACCCAACTGGAGGTTTTTGATTTATAAGATTGCCACAACAGCCTACTGACACTTCCACTTCCAGTAAGTATTTATTCACAAAAGCATTTTCTTATATCTTAACACCTTTTAAGAAATTAAGTCAATTAAAGTAGCACAAAGAAATGGGTTATATGTTAAACTTGTGGAGGAAATATTTTGATATGGTTCCTCCCTTCCAAATTACCTCTCATCTTCCTCTTTTCTTTTCATCCTCCTCCAAGCAATATGATACACAATAGATGAAATAGACGAGTAGGTTCTTTGTGACTCAGAACCTGCCTAAGAGAAAAATGAAAACGTCTGCTTTAATTTGCTCTGGGAATATACTGACTCAGCACAAACTCATACCTGTTCTCCTGACTGGCCTGACCGAGCACTGGCTCCTCACAAAGCCAATGCTACTATCCTACCTCCAAGACTGAGTTAGAAGTTGTTGGCATTGCACTGCATTTCCTAATTACAGGCTTTGTAACACAGCCTACAGTGACAGAAATTGGCTAATATTTTGTCATGCTGTATGTAACATGTCTGCAAAAGAATACGAGGTACAATTTGTCATAGCCAGACTGATTAAACATGGGCACTTTCAGGGCAGCCTCATCCATCTTCCATGGAAACTTGATGGTCATAAAACACATTGACAAGTGTGGGATACAATATACATGTACGTGAAGAAAGCTTTTCATTGCAACCAAATTACATTCCTTTAGCTGAAAACAGAAATTTTGATATTTACAGTCAAAAGCCCATATGCACATCTTCCATGTTACATCTGGAAATATCTCCAATGGAAAATGGCATAGTGTAGGTTAGATTCAGTATCTGATACGATATTCTCACTGATGGTGAAGTTAAGGGTAAATAAAAATCTCTTTTTAAGATCTTTGAACTTTTCACTGCCAGCTTGAAACAACAGGGATAGGATCACCCAGCATTTTATTTACCACCATACCCCTAATCGCCAGAGGCACCACTTAGTAGTAAGACAACTTTGGAAAACTAATTATGGGTGATGTGACAAGACTAACCCCTAGTGAGTTGTATACATCCCCCAGGACATAATAATTTAGTACTATAGCAGACTATTCTGTACTAATTGTCTTTAATCTAAGTACTATTAGGGGCAGCATGATGTCTGTCATCCCTGAAAAGAATATTCTCTACCTTCTTTCAGATTCTGCAGCAGGTTGGTCTGAGACTGCTGTCCCATGGCTGTGCAATGAAATCCCTTACTACTGTGGTATCAGTCCATCCATTAAAAAGTGCTGCAGAATTTGCACCCCAAATGTTTTTAGATTCATGCAGCACCAACCACTTGAAAAAAATCTCCTCTGAAGACTGCTATCAGCACAGAAACAACTGTAGCTTAATCACGGTTTTATTTGAAAAAGAAGAACACGTATTTACTTTGATAATATTTTTGAGTTCCTGAAGGCCAGATCCTGTTCCCAGTGGTATCTGTGGCAAAACTCCCATTAACTTCAATGGCAACAAAAGCAGTCACTTAGTTTGCATAATCTGCAGAAAGTAAATATTTTAACAATTGTTAACTGTGTTATTTAAGTAGCTAATAAAAATGTGCATTTAAAACTGTTTCATATTTATTTAAGCTGGCAAAAAAAGTGACTTTCAAATAGGACAAAATATAGGACAAAAGCATTTTGTAGATGAAGACTCAATAAAGAAGGTTGATTTTTTTTCTGCTTCTCCTTCCTCATAGTAAAGTACACGCTTTTTATAATATCAGAGAAATATAGCTGTGAACACTGAAAACAAGATATTCTTATTATGGACATAAAAAGGTACATAATAACTTCAAGTCCTGAAATTTTCCCCTACTACACATGCATATATGTTTATATATGGAAAAGGTAAATTGACAAACTATTCTCCTTGAGCTTAGTTCTTCAAAAGCCATCTCAGCCCAGTTGCAAATATGCTATTTATCCATTAAAGAATGTTGCTATAGTTACAATATCTATTGCAAAAAATAGTCTGGTAATATGAGAGAGTAGATGAAGAATGCAGAACAAACAAGCTTTCATATTTCTAGTGCTTGTATTTTTATACTTTTACATTAAAGTTAAAAACATATAGTTAGACCCCCCCTTTAATGCTGCCTCTGTTTTGAATTAAAGCCTTAGAACAGTACCTTTGTACTCAGTGGACCTATTTTCTTGTACATCTAGTGTTACAGGACCTAACATCCATGGCTCAAATAGAGTCTCTAGTATAAGAGTTTAACCAAAATTTTCACGGTAGGAATTTTATAAGTGATTATATAGATGAAATATAGAAACATCAAGATTTGACTTAAGTCATCCCAGTTCTCATTTGAAAAATCAAAACATTTGATGAACAAATGTACCAACATTTTTTTACTGATAAACAGCAAAATAGGTGATTCCACAATGTCAATTTTACAAGGCCAATTTTCAGCCCAGAACTACACCAAGCTTTGTTTTGCATGGAGACTTACTAGAACTATTTGATCTCCCCACCTTAAATTAACTTTGAAGAAATATTTTAACTATACAGAAGAGTACCTACACCACAACACAACTGATTCGTCTTATGGTAGTTTTGCACTGGAAGTAAAATGCCTACTGTGGTTACATCTAAGCAATGTGTAGGTAGGTCCAGTGGTTTGCCAAACTCCTGTCAACCTTAAGATCTCTTGCATAAAGAGAAAATGCTGTGTTATTTTTGTTTGTTTTGCTTTTTTTTTTTTTTAAAGAAAATAATCCAAAAGTAATAATTCCTATCTAAAAAATTGCATAATTGGACTCAGTTCCTTTTACAGCTTCTGGCATAGAATCTGCAGAGTCAACACCATTTAAAATAAAACTATAACTTGGTTCTTCTTCCAAATGAAACACTCATGATATGAGAGTTATTGGACTTAACTTAGAAGGTGCTTGTGCTAGCATTAAGCTCTGGACTAACTCCAGAGAAGTCAGTGTTGTTAGAGCAGTCTTAAAACCAATTCAATATCAAAGGCATTTTTCTCTATATAGAGTTTTTTAGTCATTCTGTTTATCAGCCAAAAAAAATGATTAAGACCTTGTTGCTCTCAAAGTTATCTTGAGTACTTAGCCCCTTACCAGCTAAAGAGAGAAAATAGAAGGCAGGAAGGTAACACTTCTCTTTTGGAAACAAACAAACAAACAAACAAAAAAACACTAAAATTTAATCCAGAAAAGGTTACGACACTCTCTACTGGAATGTCAACTGCATAAGTAAGCACAGAGGGTATCTGATTTTCAAATACCATAGCTTATGGCTCTGAAATAAAAACAAACAAACAAACAAACAAATAAATAAAACAAATAAAAAAAAAAAAAAAACAAATACGAGGGGCGGCTGAGGGATCTGGGCTTGTTCAGCCTGGAGAAAAGGAGGCTCAGGGGCGACCTTATTGCCCTCTACAGGTACCTCAAAGGAGGCTGTAGCGAGGTGGGGGTTGGTCTGTTCTCCCACATGCCTGGTGACAGGATGAGGGGGAATGGGCTTAAGTTGCGCCAGGGGAGTTTTAGGTTGGATCTTAGAAAGAACTTCTTTGCTGAAAGGGTTGTTAGACATTGGAACAGGCTGCCCAGGGAAGTGGTGGAGTCACCATCCCTGGAAGTCTTTAAAAGACGTTTAGATGTAGAGCTTAGGGATATGGTTTAGTGGGGACTGTTAGTGTTAGGTCAGAGGTTGGACTTGATGATCTTGAGGTCTCTTCCAACCTAGAAATTCTGTGATTCTGTGTGATTCTGTGAAATTAATTAATTAAAAAGGAAAAAAAGAAAAAAGCTCCTAAAGTGAGATTGTGTCCATATTATCAGATAATTTAGTGTCACAGTTCATCCCATGGTCCCTGACTGTCACACTGCATAAATGTCAGTCCCTTTGTGGCCCCTGTCTTGGAGAGATCCAGTTTAGTTCCCTCACACATAAAGTCCAGGTCGGGTTCTTGTTTTCCTCAAACTCTACTTCTGGTAGGTATTAGAGACAAAAGTGCACAGGAGGTGACCCTTGGCAAATGTTAGGTAGTGAGAATGCAGCAATCTGCTGTAGAAAAGGAGAAATTTGCAATACTGGGAATACATGCCTCTTTGCAGACCTTGTTTTGGAGGTATGACCATTTGCTGGAGCAAATGCATTTAACAGTACAAATGTGGGCTGCTGCTTATACAGAATTTACTTTCTCAAGTCTGAGACTCATGCAGATTGCTACCTTAGCCCCAGACAGCTCACAAGCACCGCCTTTTTGCTAGCAGTTTTGTTTGAGTTCAGATAATGTGACTATCCAAATCTGCTCAGATTCTGCCAAAGCTTGAATCACAGCCCTTCCTTCCCTCCGCCCCTGTCCCCTCCCCCATATCATCAGCAAGGCCCAGTTCATAATAACTATGCCAAGTGCAATGGCTTTGGCAGAAAGAACAGCAGCTGCTCTTACTGGGGAGTTCAACTGGTTGTACCTGCCTCTTAGCTGCGTGGCCAGAGCATTTGGACAGGAAGAAAGGGATTTGATGCCTTTGGTTTCAGATGGAGGTGCTCTTATCATGAAGAACAAGGTTTAGATAGAGAAATGTTCCACCATTGCTGCTACCAAGGCTGTGTCTATCATGCCCCTGAGAACAGGACAGAGAAAACCAGAAGTACGGTAAGATCTCAAGATATTCACTTGACTCATCCCAACATAATGTTATGCATTTTAGCTGTCGGTTGTATAATGAAAAATGCATAATCAGTCTTGAGGTCAAGGTCAAGAGGAAGAGTAAACCACTTTGGAGGCATTTTGTGTAGGAAATAACTTGTCTGCAGAATGGGACAGACAGTTCTCACTAGTAAATACATTGAAAGAAGAGTACTGTGTAGGATGATGAGCTATTAGCCAAAGATGTTAAATTCTTAAGTCTAAGTTTGGATTTGATTCTAGGGATTGGAAAAATTTGTTAAAATTTTATTTGAGGAAGTCAGCATAGTCTATAAAGCCCCAGCCAGCCAGTTAGCTTAGATCTTACATTACCCTATTGCATTCGCAGTTGGCTCATATTGTGGAGCACTGTATGGAGATCCATCAACAATCAGCAGTGGAACTAAGGGTGAGTTTGTTTAGCTTGAACATCATATTCTGCCAATATAGCTCCAAAGCTTTTGGAAGAAATGTGGATGTCTCTCTTTGTGGACCTCCTCCAATGGCCAGTTTCTCCATCACATTCTTTGGTATTCTAAAGTTGCTGGACAGAAAGAAAAAATTGTGAGATAAAGTGAAACTAGCTATGAATACTCTTAAACTTTCGCTGCTGTTTCTGCTGTTCGACTGGCAGAGTGCTAGGTAAATTTGTCCTCACATAAGACAATCTTTTTGTTCTCTCATTAAAATCTGAATTCACCAGAGTCAAATCACCAACAAACCTGGATGATGGCACACTTTGTCAAGCTGTTCAGGATAAACTTCAAAGCTCCTGGTAGGCTTTGTCGCTGGTGTGATATAAACTAAATATATATGAATATTCCCACACCACACACATGTTGAGTGCTTCACCTCATACTAACCCAGAAACTACCCAAAGGACACTTTATTTCATCTTGAAATTAGTCATTTAGTCATTTAGTATTGTTTTAACCTGCACTTACAACATTTCAACATGTCTAGAACCCATATGCTAGAATTTTAAAGTAATTTCAAATGTTTGTTTTTAAAATAAAAGCTAATGTTAGGCAATGTACTAATAATTCTGTCAACTTCATATACCATGTGTTCCTGCACTTAACAGTTGCTTATTTTGAATAAAGAGATAAATGCCAATACAGTAGTTCTTCTCTAAACAGAACAGAAGAACAAGTAACAGTGGTGCTGCTGTGCAAGCTAATTTATATTCCCTGCTCCTAGGGGGAAGACTGTCAGTGGTAGTAGCTAGCACTGACATTAGTGGACTACTGTGTGGCCCAGCTTACTTCCAGTCCCCTTCCTTCAGCCTTCATCCTGGGTTGTGACAATGGGATGGCTGGGGAGCTGGTGCTCTCTCTTACTTTCAACTATTTCCAGAACCCCTGTGTTTGGACATGTGCTTTTTGGCTTTTAGCCCTATGATGACTGGTGTACTACTAATAGTGTCAGAAAGTAGACTCACATGCTTCCCTTCTTTTCAGCTCAAGGAGCATTAAATGATTCCATTTGACAAGCTTGAATAAAAATATTTAAGAGCAGTCAAAGAAATTAAGCTTAAATTGCAGAAAACAGGGGAAAAGAAAAATGAATAGCTAACAGCTGAACCTTCAACTGGATGCTTGAAGCTTCCTTAAAAAATAATAATAAATAATAATTTTTAAAAAGCTTCATAAAGATTGATTATCTATGATGTACTTATTTCCATTTCTCTAAAAGAGATTAAAAGAAAAAGTTTTCCAATCCATGAAAAAGTAGTTTTCCATTCAAATGTTATCATTAGTTTCCCACAGAATATCAATAAAACCCTTACTTGGTTTACATGAGCTAAGTAAAAGTTAAAGCTAATTGAACATTGACGTATAAAAAGACTATCTCTTCAGACAAGTGATCTGGGTAAGACCCTCTCTGATAACCATTTACTACCAAAAATCTTTTCAAAGAAATCTGTTATTTAAACACACAGCAAATCCTCCTTTGGTGGTCAGATCCTTAAGGATCTGTGATTTTCATTAGATGGTCTCTTCTCTTTCCTTTATAAGCAAGCAGCCTTACTGGCATGCCTTTTGGATAAGCTCCCTGATGCTAATTGTCCCTTCCAAAAGTCAGTGACTGCTGTAGAGATATAAAGGTTTACCCCTATCCAGCAGTGGTCAGTAACAAGGTTGTTTTCATTCCATTCAGAAACTGGAACCAACACACGGGCACCCATTTCAACCTCAACCTCATGGTGAACTATTTTTCAATTGTATCTAAATCACTATATAGCATTATGGCTAAGCTCTACCGGGTTAATCAGGCTTCTACACCACACTGCAGTTCTCTTGATATGTATACTGAAGGGTGGAGAAAGCAGGTGATACTGGGCTTCTGCTTCTGAGTCAGACGAAAGGAGATTTTCCTATCCATCCCCTCTTGGCTCTGTGGGCTATTCACACAGACGTATTGTCACACTAGAGTCTCTCTGATTATTCTAGCAAATGTTTTTCATGAGCTTGAAACAGCCATTGGTTTTCGAGTCATTGTGTTAGGACAGCACTGCAGTTTAGCAGGACTTTGTTATTGCCATGAAAGTGTGGGAACATCAGGAAGATCAGAACAAAGGCGGATTTAGAACAGACTGCGGATATAAAAATCTATTAAAGACTTTCTCTCTCTTTTTTCTTCAGAGTGAAAAATCAATAAAGTGGTATAAGCCAGATAGCATGAAATGTACAACTTCTAGACCACCGTGGATTTATGCACAAAGTGACCTTGACCTGTATACATCTATTCTGCAATTTCCTATCATTAATTTATTATGTACCACTCCTAACCACACAGAAAACAAAAGAAAACAAAACCAAAACACACAAAACTTCAGGGCTGGATGTGTTTTCTTTTCCTTTCTTCTCCTTTCTTTTAAGGAAGCAGACTTAGCACCAAGTAAAAGAATGTAAGTTATTATTTACAACAAAGGGGGAAATATTTTTTTCACAACCCATAGTCTGACTAAATAGCAACAGTAATGATTTACCATCTAGGAGCTGGCTGCAGAATACATTTAGGAATCATATGAGTCTGTACTTTCTGAAAATGTTATTACTGTCTGTACTTTTCTACCTTTAGACTCACACTGTTTTCTCTAATATTTTCATGTGCATATGATCATAATGAGAACGGGAAAAAGGAAATGTGAAAATAGTTTCCCAACCACATTTAGTTATTTTAAAAGAACTAAACACATCATAGTCTCAATCATAGGTCTGTTTACCATATAAACTGCAATTGGAGGAAGATAACTTCATTTTACATGGTCCAGGTAAGAGAGAAAACTAACTGTGCAATTCAGGTCATAATGGAGATGCAGTTGAGTCTGAGGTAGACCTTGATAAGCACTTCAGTGCTGGCTATAATGAGCAGACTTTTAATGAACTTATGGAAAGAAAAACTGGAAAATTCTCTTTCCCTTACTTCTAGTCAAGCTGTTTCTATGGCTGTAATGACATAGACAAGATCCAGTTTGTACAAATGCTGTCTAAAAGTCATCTGATGGCCAGGCAGTATTCCAGTCCATTTCTTTCCAGGGTGGATCTAGCCCTGTGAGCACCTCATTTCATTAGGATCTACTTTAATTTGCCTGTTTTGGGCATTTTGGGCAGGTGAGTCCTGTCCTCTCAGCAATATGTCTGTTGTGGGACAGTTTTAGTCAGCCATGAGACTGTTTTTTCCTTGAAGACACCTCCAGGTGACTGAAATCATCTAATCTAAATCTCCCTTGGCACAACTTGTGGTCATTTCCTCTAGTCCTATCATTAGTTATTGGGGAGAAGAGGCCGACCCCATCCTCAACACAACCTCCCTTAAGGAAGGTGTAGAGTGGATATAGGTGATATTGATATGGATAGATGTTGAAGGTGAGGGCAGGATATCATGGCTTTCTGTTGAGAAGGCAGCCAGAAGAGATACCAGGACATGCTATACTGCATCCTGGGCAGCTCTTCATCAACCAAAGAGGTAGATGCCTAACAGCAGACTGGATCACCCTCTTGAGCTCTCTGAGTTCCTTGCAAAAGTGTTATCAGACAAATGCCCTGTCGAGGGACAAATTTGCACCTCTCCTTTTTGAGACACCGGAGGATATAGGCAATTCAGTTCTTCCATATCAGATGCTTCCTTGCCCTCCCCCCCACCATCCACCCTCTCCCAGGGATACCTGTCTGAGATGAGGCAATGCCTAAATGAGGTTGCCTGGATTATCACCCTGATCAGGTTATTCCGCTAAATACACTGCCATGATCTTACAAGAGCTCCAGTTCAATTTGAATATCAAAAAGTCTTGACATTATTGTGTCACCATTAGGGTGACAGAAGCTGGTAATTATCAAAATCAAGTTTCTATTTCAAGCATGAGAACTAAAAGTAACTGCTGGTTTGTTTTTTTTTTGTGTGTGTGTATGTGTGTTTTTTGTTTGTTTGTTTTTAATAGCATTTTAAATTTTTCACCAAAGTGATTGAGCAGGTACTGCAAAATACAAAGAAAGACACTTATGCTAAGCCAATTACTTCTCAGAACAAGTTTTCAAAGAGCACCTCCAAAAATAGTTGCCTGTTATTGATCCTCTACTCTGCAGATGGGACACTAACTGGGAAAATTTCCCCCTGCACAGGTGTTGCAGCATCTCAGATACTTGGGTGCAGAGTGTTGTGAACTACAGCCAGCCTCAAGTATCCGTCAGTTCTTAAAATCCCCAAATCTGATTGGAGGTTTGCCCTCCATTTCCAGAGGAGCAGGATCACACTCTCTGAGGGCACCTGAGAGCTGTTCTGCAGCTCATGTACAAAGTGAGCACATTCACACAGAGCCCAGTCACTCCTATTCAGTGCCCAGCACCAAACCCCAGGGAAGTTGTTTCTAGGTCAGTTTCTTGTACCGTTGTTCCAAAGTCCTGGCCAGGAATACGGAGGGGACAGACTCGAGACTTTCAGATGTTTTCAAATTCCCCTCCACTCTTGCATGCAGGTTAAAATCCACAGGGTTTTACCCCATGAACCAGCCTTCTGCTGCAATTTTGATTGGTGTTCCCTTCACTTTGGAGATATAAAATCATGCACACTTTCTGCTTTTTTGATTCAGATGTAAGCAGCATGTAAAAAAAAGATGGTGCTTCTTTCTGCCTGACCCAAATGCAACTTTGCAGGAAGAGCAGCAGCATGCCCACACTGCTTATATTGTCATGCCAGAAGAATTAATGTCACAAACTAGTTTTCTTCAAAGCTAACCACATGCAAAAGCTGGGCTGCTTTGGCTGACTGGAGACAACAGGTATAAATAACCTCCTGTGCCCTAGAAAGCAAGAGCTGGG
This sequence comes from Aythya ferina, assembly GCF_964211825.1. Lineage (NCBI taxonomy): Eukaryota > Metazoa > Chordata > Aves > Anseriformes > Anatidae > Aythya > Aythya ferina. The sequence goes on from NC_140296.1 coordinate 62,370,900, forward strand.
AAAAGATCCTTGAGTTGTTTTCTGCACATCAGCCTATGAGCTCGGGGTGTTTTAATGCTCTGTTGATGCCACAGGAGCCGATAGAAGCAGGGACAGATTACACTGAGAAGGAGGTAAACAAGTTGTTTACAACTCAGCGGGGCTGCAGCGTATCCTTCTTACATCGGCTGAAAGGCAATGAGAGCATTGGACACTGGGCGGCTGATGGGAAAGGATCCCCGGAGCTGCCAAGCTCTGGCTCCAGAAATGTCTGTGGGGCTTCAATAACAGGAAATCACGTGTGCTGTCATTATCAGCTGCTGAGCGAGACAGATGCACCCAGATCAATATCAGTGTCCGATATCAAAGAGCTATTGTGGCGGTACCGAGCGGTTTGAAATAAGGAGAACAACAAAACTATTTTAAATGATTAGGGCTGGCAAAAATCCCCAGACTTTCTCCTTTCTGTTTTGTTTTTGTTTTTGTTTTCAGAGGCAGTGGATTCATCACCGTTAAAAGAACTGAAAGTCCTCTCTGCCCAAAGTAGTTTTGACCATTATTGATTTAATTAAACTCTGTTTGCTTAAGACTGCAGTGGGAAAGGGCTGCAAATCAGCACTCTTCCTGATCTCTCCTAATACGAGAGTATCTGTTCACTCAGCTTGGGAATCAGCATGTCCTTTAGCACAGCTGAAAAGGGACTAAGCTTCTCTTATTATGCTGTCTAAAAATACAATGCAGGAACAAAGCAAAATATCTTCAGGGCTTTTCTTCAAAGCCGGACCTGGTGAGCAGAGAAATCCTGCACATGGACATGTGTGCTCCCTGTGCTGACATCCCTATGCTCCCCCCAAGCTGAGGGGGTCTTGGTTGCACTGGCATTATGTGTCAAGGCTGACTTCTGCAGTGGGCTTTCTGTTTCTCGTCATTTGTGTTGTCAAATAAAATATGACTGTAAAGAAGCATGCTATCTTAGCTTTGTACAAATTATATACCAAGGGATGAATTCTGTCTTACGCAAAGATATATTTCTCTGGATGTTTCAAGATTTTTTTTAATTATTATTATTTATTTTTTATTATTTTTAACAGCTGGTAGGTTAGGGTATTTCTGAAGGATCATTTTCTCATATGCCCTTAAAAACACTGCAAGCTGTTGCAGAGAATTCCGTAGTTTTGGGGCCAGGAACAGAAATTCACAGGTAGAAGTAGGGAGCTTATTTCATAACCCACACATAGATACTTCTGTTATGCAAGGACAGCCCTGGCAGAAGGATTCCTAGGAAGTTCTGGCCCCTCATATTTCAGATAGGGAAGAATCTGTGACGTATGAGAAATGCACCAAGGTGAATCACATGTTTCTTTCCATTGCTTCAGATGGGTGACTGCTGTGCTACTGGTACCTCAGAAAAGAGCCAGCAGTTAAAACAGATATTTGTCTTCTGCCAGTTCTGCGGGTGGCTCATCTGTTTGCATTATGCACTCTAGCTTGTAATTGCATTGCTGTATATTTGCATGTGTGTGTAAACTGCTCACATAATCCCGCATATCCTGATAAAAGCACTGTATAAAGATGAGGTGGCACAGTCTGCACGGTACCCCACACATACATTTTTCTTAAGTGCAAGTCAGGTACTTGATAAGCAGATTTGCATCAGGAAAAGGTCCAGCTCTGTCATTATTCCGGGCTGGGGAGCGGCGCTGAGGGCAGCGTGAAGGTTTCTTTCCCTTTGCTTTTGCGAAGGGGCAGGGATAGGGGCAGGAGCAGGGGCTGGGGCTCACCTGCCTGCCGTAGCCCCCGTTCACCCCTCTATAAAGCATCCCTGCCGGTGCCCAAACACTGCACCGGAGCGGTGTTCCGCGGCCGCAAGGAAATGGTTAAGGAGAGCTGTTTTCCTGCTGCCAGCGCTGCTCCTGCTGCGGGGGCCGGGCGGAGGCAGCCCCGGAGGACCGCTCTTGCCTTCCACGATAAGACAGCCGAGCCCTCCCCGCGATCCCCCTGGGTCCCCGAAGGGGGACGGGCAGAAGCGAGCAAACACCGCCGAGAACGAATGGGGGCAGAGGCGGTGGCCGGAGCAGCGCCGGGGCCCGTAGTAAACAAGGCATCGCGCCGCCTCCCCCAGACCCGCCGCCCCACCGCGGCCAGCCGGGCCCAAGGGGTCCCTGCCCCCGGGCCGGGGTGCGCAGGCCTATTTCAGCAACCCTCTGACAGACCTGCTTTCCTCTGGCAGATCCGCCCGTAATGCTATGAAGGCGGCAGAGGGGAGAGAAAAGAAGCTGCTGAAATAATTGTGCTGTGCAGAAGTAGGAGGAGGAGGTGGGTTAGGTTGTGCAGGCCGTGGCCAGCAAAGGTTGCTCCCAGGAGGATGAAGCTGAGTGCAGCGTGGATCAGCTATGTACCCGTGTCTTGAGCTCCCTACTGGGGATAGTCCTTTTTCAGTGCAAGTTTGGCACTGCTTTTTGGTCACAGGAAACCTTGCTCCAAAGTCTTTGTGGTATACGTTGGCGCAGCTTCCCTACACTGTAGTAGCCATCTACCCCAAGCAAAATGTAGTCCCCTCTCCTTTTCTGCTTCTTTTTAGGACACTCTGCAATACAGAAATGTTCTACAAGGTCACTCACACAAAATGTAATAAAGCAAGCTTCCTGTTTCCCAGAAGAAGATTATGTCTGAGTTTCTCCTTTTCCCTCTTTTTACTCAAATTGCTATGTGCAATGTGTTCACTTTGGCAGGGTTCAACTGTGAAAGTCGCACCTGGGTCCTGGCTTCTCTCTCATGATATCGGTTTTCAGACTATTACAACATGTGTTTCAGTCTGTGAAGCTGATATTCCAGGGCTTCTGTGACCTTCCTAAATATTGTAATAGTTACTGGCCACCAAGTGACCCTGTCATTCCCTGGGTGCTTAGATAGGTATATCCAGGCTGACCTTCAGCCTGCATCCTGTCTTGCTGACTACTCTCTTATGTCTTCATCTAGGAGGTCAGAGATCAGAAGGGAGCCAGCCAAACTGGCCAAGGGGCAACCCTCACCATGGTGCAGAATAGCTGGAATGCCCTGAGTGGGCCAAAGAAAGTTGGAGGAAGAGGTGGAGAATAACAGCTGAAATCCTGGGGTTGCTGAAAGTCCCTGCACCTCAGCTTAGGCAATTTCATGGCTGTAGTTACACCCGCATTACCAGACCTCAGAGCACTTCCACATTTATGAGCCAGCCTGTGTGCTCTGGCCATATCCTAACTCTGCATCAAAGCCAGGTCTGCACACCAGCCTTCTCCAGCCTCTCCTGCATGTCTGTGGAAATGAAACCTTGTAGGTGTGGGCTGGCCACGAATGGCAGCGCTTTCCTGATGGCACTCACCCACCACCACAGACCAAGTATCTGAATGAGTCTTTACTTTTGTCCCTTATGATCCAGTGGAAAGGCAAATAGATTAGCATAGGTCATTGGCTGTTTAGGGCTGTTAGACTTCAGAGAAAGCTTGCTTAAAGACTCAGGAGCAGGTAGGAGGTAGTTTAAAGAATCTGCTTCTTAACAGCTTTCAGTTATCGGTTTCTGCCTCCCAGCTGAGACAGTGTGTGACTGTGTCCTAATTAATGTGGTAAGATTGGGCCAAACATGCAATACAAACATGCAAAAGCCATTGAGAGAGAATTATGCAAAATTTTTTTTTTTCCTTTTTTTTTTTTTCAAGGATTTAAAGCCTGTATCTTCAGCAGAGAAGGGAATTTTGAGAAAGCATGAATGGATGATAAAGAACACACCTCTACCATTTGAGATTAGGTCAATACCCTTTGCTGTTTGTACATTAACATTATAGTACCTATGGTAGTCAGCAGAACATTACTGATTTAATCCAAGTACAACAGTAAACATACACTATAGGTAGTATGTTAGAGTGTTTTACCTGTGTGATAAGTTTTGCACTTCTGAAACTAAATATAAACTAAATATATATTTTAATCTAATCATGTTTGCAAATGAGATAACCACATTGGGAATATTTTACCATGGAGATGGAATATGAATTAAACAGTTAGGGAAGGAACAGTAGCCAGCAGACTACAGTAGCCAGTAAATGCTAGTTCATAGTATGAGATCTATGGAGTACAAAGAGAAGGTGGGAGAGAAGCAAGAATATTTCCAATGAGTAAATAAAAAAACAGGAGGAGATAGCACAGGAGTCCAGACTGCAAGAAGGCTATGATGAAGCAACTACTCATAGAAGCAAGGTGTTTGAATATGTAGGCAATTTCTTCAACAAGAGACTTCTTGGGAAGAACAACTGGAAAGTGGGTAGAAGGCAAGAGACAGGATGGCCTGAACCCTGTTAGAAGATGAAAAACAGAAAATTGAGGCAAGAACAGCAAACAGCAAGGGGAAGTCAGAACACCAGAGCATGCAAAGCAACAATAGAGTTAGAAAAGGAGCTGAAGAACAGATGAAGAGGAGGAAAGCTGTGAGAGCAGGTCTATGTTGAACTTCTCAGTGAGAAGTTACCGAGGTCCAATCAGAGAGAACAAGCCAAGAATGAGAAGGCAGAAGGCAAGGAAACAGAGAGGCTGGAACAAGGCAATGGGGATTAGATACTGTGGTTGTAGGTGAAATGATAAAATAGTATTACTACAGCAGACGAGGAAGTGCAAAGGCATTTCTAATGGAAGAAATTATCTCGTGTTGAACTTTACAATGTTCTTCCAGTGGCTCAGCGTCTAGCAGAAGAGAAAATGGGTATGCTGATATTTCCTATGAGTTTTGTTCTGGATGTCAATTTAACTTAAATAAAATAAAAGATTGGACAGATAAATATATTTGTGTCTTTTTACAGCCATTTTGTCTATTAAAAGACTGACTTCAGCCCTTTAAATATCTGTTTGTAACAGCACTAATGAATTCCAGGGTCCTTCTAAGTAGCTGCTACTATGTAATGGCTCTTGCAGGCATCTGCTCAAACTGTATCCAATTAAAAAAATAAATCTAGGAACAAACTGCTCTCAGTTTCAGCTGGCTGAGAGGTATGAATTCTACTTTCATAAATGGCTTATTCCCTTTCTCAGTTCTGATTAGGGCTATTGGGCCAGGAAAACTGCATCGCGTAACTTTCAACTCATATAACCCTCAAATTTATCTAACCTTGTTATCTGCAAATAGAATTAGATCAACAACATCAAGACAGTAAACAAAACAAGACAAAGCAGCTCAGAAACCTACAATGTGGTAACATACCTTATTTTGAAATACTACCAGTAGTTTTGGGGAGTTAAGCATGTCACATTTCATCTTTTTGGGGGATAAACCTTATTGACTGCTGCCAGGGTTAACGGATGTGTTGTTTTCAGTAAGTGCAAAACAAATACTAAATCTCTGTGCCTAGTGATTTCTCCCACCTTGTGCGATCTGCAAAAATAACTTAAAAACTTCTCTCACTTCCAAGCCATTCAGTATGAGGGCTGTTAGCAGTAGTACAGGACAGTGTGAGGTGTGGAGCTTTAACAGTGGCATTATGGTAGCACTTTTGGCACCAGACGGAGTATCACTCAGAAACATGCTATGTCTCCATTTTACCCTCCAACCTCCCTGTGCTTTGCAGGAGTAAACACTGCTGCACAAGCGGCAGCAAGTGCTGGGTTTGCACTGGTGAATTTTGGGGGACCAGCTGGCTGTGTAGGTGTGCCACCCAGAAGGGGCCTGCACCCAGCCACTGGATCCCAGCTGGAGCCAGGCTGGAGCCCACTCTGGGGCGGCTGCGAGGGGCCTGGGCAGAGAGGGAGCACTCCTGGCTCCCGCTGCAAAACACAGCCTTATACGGCAGCGAGCCTGGCTCTCAGGGATGTGGGTATCTCTAAACACTGCGCTTTCTTTAAAAGGTTAGCTGGGAAAAAATGTTCCCGCTTGGAAAATGCGGGCATTTGAAATAGGGGCCCAATACTAGGGCTGTTGATAATGTGACTCGGAATGTTGAGTCAGACACTTTTATTGTAGTTGTTAGCCATAATCTCCATCTCTGTGTCTACTACCCATCATCTGCTCAAGAGGTTGTAGCTGCTGCCAGATTCACAGGGGCAGAGGAGCAGGGAGCAGCAGGAGCAGGAGCAGTACTGTACAGAGATCAGAGTGGCCCCCATAACTCTACACCCCTTCCACTATTCGGGTCACAAGTGCACTGGAGTTTGGCTTCCCTTTTGAAAACCACAAGGCAAAACTTTAAAAATGAGATAGTGTGGTCCCTCATTATCTATCCTTCTCTTTTTAATATTCTCAGGCACACAGGTGAGTAAATGAATATATACGATAATCGATGCATTTTCATTTTTAATGATGACTGCTGTTAAGCATGATGCAAACTGGTAATTGATGTAACAGTATTCAAACATAGTGCTTTGTCAGAGTTTATCTGATGGTGCCTTTGTTTCTATTTTTGATATGCTTTCCTAGTAATTTTTATCCATTCTAGGATGGATAAGCACTCACTGATTCCCCCTTTCAAAGGGAATTAGTGAGCCTGACTTCCTGTCAATAAATATATAGTTATAAAATACTTTATCAGTTGATTCTTAGAGCTGACCACATAAATTGCATACTGTGCCCATCAATGCCAAATAAGCTACATAGCATTAATAGCTATCAGAATTAAAGAATTTTGGTTAGCTGCACTGATGGGCTATATCTTACTATTTCCAGTAAGCCATGGATCAGAAGTCAAACAATAAGAATGAAGAAGAAGGCAGAAGAGCAATTATTTTAGATACTTCTTTGTGGGACTGAACAGCTGAGGACACCAGCTATAACGTTAATTCTAGCAGTTTTGCTTGAGAAAGGGCTACTTTAAGATCAGTTGGAACCAAGCCTCCACATGGGTTATAGCCATGAATACACATACCTAGATCCAGGACATACAAAATACCCTGTGAGGAATTCTTTGTCACTTGAACCGCCACATGCTGTGGATCCCATATGGAAGTAAAGGGGAGATATGAGTCTATTTATATTCTAGATAGATACTGGGCCACTGGAAAGCAGAGCATAGTAACTCCTGTCATCAGGCAAACCATTTTGTGGTGAAAGCCATCCTGTTCTCTGCCCGCTCCAGCCGCCTGTCTCCCTGCAGATGGTGGCGGGGAGGCAGGGCGTGCACCACTGAGCCCTGGCTCCCCCACGCTGCCAGCCCTCCCTCCGTGTAAACATTACGGGGCTGGAATGCCGCTGGAATTCGGGGTCGGGAGCCAGCCGGTGAGGGGAGCAGGAGGAGCAGCTGCTTTGCATGACGGGCTGTCACCCGCGGCTCACCCAGCTCCCTGGGATCCAGAGAACCTTCTAAGGCCACGAGAGGCTCCCCTGGGTGCAGCAGTGGGTGCCACCTGCCCACAAGCAATGTGATGCCAGCACGTCTTGCCCTTGCTGCAGCACAGGGAACAGGAGGTTCGAAAGAAGTGTGCCCTCTGTTCCTCTTCCTGACATAGCGATATGAATGCAGAAGCGTCGCATGCAGCTAAAGTCATGTTTTTAAATTAATACTAAACCCACTGTAAGTGTGTGGTGGGTGAAGTCCTGCTCCTTGCATTCACACTCGACACGAGACTGAGATCCAGGCTTTCATTCATACATTCAAGGCCAAGTCAGCGAGCTTCTAGTGCCCACATTGTGTTCAGGGGGTGTTCACACACCAGCAGCTCCCAGCTGAGTCCTGTGGACATCTTTATGCTGATATTCACTAAGAGGTAAGAACTGAAAATAACTTTCTAGCTGGGTGCCCATGAGGACAAGGTAGAAAGCTGGTCCATAAATCAAGTTAATACTTTCACCCTCTTTGCAGATTTATCTCATTTTAAGATATCCTGTACTGCACAGAGACTTCCTTAAATTGATCAGCAGGAACATCGTATTCCTCTGGGACAGGAGCAAGTGTCTAGTTGTCCCTTTGCTATCGGTCTGTGTCATTTAGTGAAAATGCAGTCTTGATTCTGAGCTTCTTGACGCTCTATCACATACTGCTTGTCACATGTTCAAACTGTGTGCCCTGCAAATTCAGCGTAAAAGCAACAGAGTTTTCTTTGCTAGGAGAAGCACAAGGAAGCCTGTGTGACATGCAGGTTAACCTGGGAGGAAGAAATTAGGCTAAATTGCAGCAAAAAGCCATTCTTTTGTTACCAAATATATTTTGTGTCTGAAAACAGACCTAATTGTCAGGACTCCCTGAGCACACCAAGTAACTCTTTAAATAGCCACTGATCTTCATATCATTAGTTTCCCGTTCTGAAAATTGAAATGCCCTTTAATTATCCAGCTGTAGGAGCATATAAGATGGCACTAAATTTTGCTTAAGCACTGACCATTGCCAAAAAGGAAGCCAAAATACATAATTAGGCTGGTATTAGCATTCTATAACTGTGCGGTATCAAACCGCACAGTGGCTGGGACATTCTGTGAAGGGCAACGCTGTCTGGGTAATGTAGCAGAAACACTTATCTAATAGCGTGCCCTCCTGTGCCCTCTGTCAGAGCGCCAGCACATTAGTCCTATTATCAGCCGGCAAATACTGTCGGCTTCCACATTGTGGCGGCTGCCAAAAGAAACAGTCTTCCCTGTTACAGGAGCAAACGTCTGTGCACATAAATGAAACTGAAGAGTAATTAGATTACAGCATTTCCGACTGACCCCTCTGCAACAAAATATTTGGGCTTGCTAATTTACATTAATAAAGATCCCGCAATTTTTGCAGAATGCTTGGTTTAGTTCATAGGTCAGACATTTTCCATAACATACTCTAAACAGACCACTTCAGTCAAGTAAAGTAGAAATGTTGAGATGACCTCTCCTAAAATTATGTTTAAAAGCCCTCTTTGTCTTTTCCTTCACCTGTAATATGTATTATTTTTTTTTTTCACATGGGATTATTATTCAGTAGATTATGGGGGTATTTTTCTTTCATTTTTGTTTTACTCAACTATTTGAACTGATTAAGTTAAAAAAAAAAAAAAAAAAAAAAAAAAAAAAGCTATAACAAATACCTCTTCAAGCAATGAAAAAATAAAATCTGTCAGGAAGTTACTGAATGTATTTAGCTCCTTCATTACAATCATATTGCAATAGTGACACATTTGAGACAATTTCATTTAATTTAAGACAAAGGGAACTAGACTTCCATAAGGAATCTAAAAAAAATAATATATATATATATATATATATATATACATAATAAAACAAATGCCAGAATGCACTTTTCAGGAATAAATCTATCCATTTATTAATGAGCATTCTCATCAACATTGCAGATTTAGAACATCTGTTCATTGGAGCCCACGTAGCTGAATTTATATTAGCTAGTGTAAACAACCTATATACTATTAAGCCCATCATGGTAAAAATAAATTAATCACCGATCAAAGCAGATTAGAGCTAAGGGGCTGAGTTTTATACATAGCTTAGATTTATAAATTTCAAAAATATTTTTTCAAAACCTAAATTGATATTGATCCTTTCATTCCTTTACCCCAAGTTAAATGTCTCTTTATAACTTGTAGAGTTTACGGTTGAGGAAAAATTAAACAAAATCTTGAAGTTTTACTCCATTGAATTAGACACTTTTCATTTTTATAAGGTTTTTCAGTCTTGTTAACTCTTTCTGGAACTTCTCTCTGGAACTGCGTTTGGGAAAAGACGATTGTCCTGTGAATAAAATTTGTCTGGTATCAGTCTGTAAATTCCTGTCACTTCTCAGAGATTCTAAAGAGAACTCAGTTTGCGGTAAGAAGGCTTCTTGGTGCATTTGATGGGTTTATTATAAATGAACCAGGGATTCAATGATAAAGTTATTTACATTTGTGAATTATGTTTCTGTAATTTTATGAAAAAAAATGAGTTCAAAAATAGAGTAATACATTATTGCTACATTTTACGCATGTAGTTATGTTGTGACTTTAATTACATTTCTTTTATATGGTTCTAAGTGTGTCATTAATGACATTACAGGTTACCATTGTTGCCTTGCATACATGCAGCTTCAAACCTGCTATCACTTACATAATGAGATGTATTGATGTACATCTGAGAGAAATGACGAAATACATCTGAGAGATGTATTTCTGAATTTTTGCCCTTATTTGCTTCTCTAGTGTGAGCAAGCTGTGGATATTGGAGAAAATCCTCTCCTTCTTTTAAAATAAATTTAATTTCTTTAGTCTTACAGAAGACTAGTAAAATTTCAGAAAGAAAGAAAAAAAAAAGTTAGTGATAGCTATCAAACTTTGTTATAATCCAGAAAAAAAAAAAAAAAAAAAAAAAAAAAAAAAGCATGATGCAGTGAATTACAGGTTCAGGGCAAAATAACCTACTGAAATGAAATCTCAGGACATCTTCCTTCCCTTGCAATACATACAACATCTTCCAATATTTTCTGTGCACACCACACTATCTGCATTTTCCCGCTTGTTCCTGGTATTGCTTGGTACAATAACTCTGGCTTGCTGCCTCTCAAAAAAGACTGCTCAGCAGAAATCTGTAGAGATTGATAACTTTAACTTTGTTAGTATAGCAGGCTAAAAATGCATTTTATTTATTTTCCCTTGGCAGAACAAAGTGTTAGAGAAAAATCTGAGGTCTTGTCAAAGAAGATCCTGGACTCGATAAGAAATCAGTGGAGGTGACACTGGCAGGGGCAGTGGGAGATCTGAGTTAACTCCTTGTTCTGCTCCAGACATTCAAAACATCCTTGGACAGGCCATTTTATGTCAGCTTCCTGTATGAAACAGGATCATAAGAACAATTTTAGGCATGCCATACTGCCATCATTCTATAGCATGGCATAGTGCACTGATGACCATGATGATGGGGGACACATCAGTGGAAATATATCATGGGAATGTGAGATAAGCAGATTTATATTAAAGGAGAGAGGAAAAATGAGAGTGGTGATTTTATCGTCTCAAGAGGAACTGGGTTAATATTTAAGGAAATCTATTTGCAAACAAGAATGTGCAATCCTGTTATGTACAGACTAATGTTTTTTCCTTGCCTATGAATATTCATGCAATCAATTTTAATTCACCTGGAGAAGTGCTTTTATCGGAGCAGAGATGGAAATTCACGTGTGACATTATTTCTAGGCAATAACAACCAAAAACAACCAAAAGCCACACTCAGGCTGTTCCCACCTGGCCACCTGGACACTTTGTACCAGCTGGGTGCATGATTCACAGATGGGGATGTTCTGAGTTCAAGACAGAAAAAGAGCAAGTGTGAACGCCTCTGGCTTTCAAAGCACCTCAGATACATCACCCAGCACAGGCAGCTGGTGCAAGGAGAGGTCATGTAACATAAGGACAAAGCCAATCCAGTAGCAAAGTCCCTGTCCTAGTGACACATTTAGTGTGTTTCCGTCACAAAAGGCAGCACAGTCTGCCTGTGGAGTGGGACAAAACCTCAAGAGCGGGATCAGCCTCTGAGCCCAGCTGAGGGGGAGGTTGTGTGCTGAAGCCTTGGCTGATCTTTACACTTCTGTGCCTCTCTGCCTGCAGGGTGAGATTGTGGCTACTGCTGCATTATTAAAAGGCACAAGGTCCTGAATTCATCTTGTGTAATTATGGGATTATCGAGGATGCCTAAATTAGGAGTGTAGCCACTTCACACTCCCTCTATGGGCCTCTCTAACTATGAGATATAGGCACTGTCAGTAGGCAAGCTGTATACATAGCTTTCTTTGCTGTATATTGTGTAGTGCTTTTTATGGACAGGCTCTTTTCATCTTACCCTTGTAGAGTCTGCACTTAAGATGTGAGCTTTCATACAGTCTCTTTGTGGCTGTTTTGAAAATTATATCTATGTTTTCTTCCACACTCCCCAGATCACAGTGTCTTCTTTATGCTAATCCAAAACCTCTATTTTTATTCTTACAAAACCTGCCTATCAGTAACTGAAACAGCCTCAGGTTCTCTGTATCCCCTTTAATCTACCTACAGAAACAATCCATCATGCTATGTCCTGTATTTGCTGGTCTTTCCTCTGGTCTATTGCTTTGTCATGCCCCACAGTTACATTTCTATCAGAGACTTATTCATAAGCTCATTGAGGCAGGAATTATAGCTTTTATGCATGTCACATCTTTGTTAAAATAGCTAATAATGTGACCAATCACACACAAAACATGGAGATGTTGCAACTAAATGGTGTAGTGAGGAAAAATTCTCTGAAGGCAGAATTTGCACAATAACATCCAGCTCAAATATGTCCAAGATTCTCATTCATTAAGCAATTACTACAAATCCATAAAAATCAGGATCAATTCTCAAATATAAACAGTGAAAAGAGTCATATCTGATGACTGTTCAGAATGAATAGTCTGGCCAGCTGCAATCTCAAGTGTCTAGATTGGAAATCAAAGGTAATGTGACCATGTGTAATGTCTTCAGTTTAGTATTTAGAAGCTGAAATTATGCAAATTCAAGTGAGAGTTAATATACACGTTATGGCACTGTGGATAATCAGTCATGAACACAACTTGACAATGGATATAGTTGCTTCTCCATCACTTGTTTTCAAATTGGTCACAGACCTCTTTTTTGAGCAATATATACTATAGTTTGATCAGAAGTTATGATTAAGATAATTATGGATCATCCAATCTGTTTTATGCAGATGGTCAGCCTAAATTATAATAATGGATCTTTATAGTCTAAAATCCATTTGGGGATTTTATTCTTGTCTTTTTTTCTTTTTTTTTCTTTTTTTTTTTTTTTTTCCTTTTTTTTTTCCAAAGGACAACGGTTTCTTGTCAGGTAGGTGAGCCTACCAGAAATGAGAACATGCGAAGGGGAGCCTCACAATCTCACTACTGAGTGGTGCTCCATGATAAAGATATATCCTCTGTGCTCTTCATGAATAAAAAGGTATTTTCAGCAAATGGTTGTTATGGCCAAATACTTAAAAGAAGCTAATTAAAAAGTTTGCAAGTGTTTTTTTCTTTGCCTGTTTGGTTGGTTGGTGGCTTCTCAAATATTTAGAGTTTAAGACTAAAGGTAATTCTCATTGCTTTATTGCACTTTGCAGAATGAGTCTTCTAAATGCTCAATATTCCCTTCCAAGGCTTTTTCCAGGTTAACTGTGTTTGAGCCATAATGCGATAATGCTTTGATTCATACTGAAAATAGAGATTAACAGTACCACATACAAAAAGGACAGGGAAGGGAATGAAGAAAGTATCCCTAAAATATCCATCATTAAATTCCACTGTATATCTGTTTTTAAAAATTAAATTCATAATGTCTGAACTAGTCGATCTTTGCACTCGGCAATAAGCAATAACAGAAGTAACTATTTTTTTTTTTTCAGGGACTTAAAATATTTCAACAAAACAAAGAAAAGAGAAAAACAGCAACATAGGGAGGCATTTCAGTGCCTCCAGCCCTAGAACAGGAAGCTTTTAAAGGTTTAAAGCAGGGGTGGGTGGTTTGTTTTGTTGTTGTTGTTATTGTTTTATTTTGATTTGTTTTGCCTTATAACTAACATTATAATGTGTACCAACCACAGTTTCTAACAAATTTTAATAAACCTTAAATCCTTAAATTTGTACTGCTCGCTCTATAAACACGTTACATGGAAGACAGATTCAAGTATACGTAGATTTTCAATGCAGTATGTAAGATTACATTTATTTATTTATTTATTTTAATTGGAAGGACCACAATGGGTTCTCATCTGGAGCTGGTATTTGATATTTAAAGTAATTCCTAGTCTAAAACAATTCACATGGAAAAAAGATAGAGTTTCTAAATGTTTAAAGTTGATAAATGTTTAAAGTTTCTAAAGTACACCAATACCCAAAATGATCCAATGTGTTGTTGGCTGATCAAGGGTAGTTAATGGTGCTCAAACTGGCAGTGAAGACTACAACAACTTGAGTTTTCATTCATTTCATTAGACTCTAAAAGCTGACAAAATAGCTTGGGGTTCAAGCTAAGAGTAATTACCACTATATTCTGTTAAAACTATTCTGTTCTCATTATCATCTAACCTAAAATGACAAACTACAGACAAATAAATAACATTTGAAATATCTATCTATGTTCATTGTAGGGTTTCTCTTCCTAAGAAAATTACGGTGGAAACCCATGATTTCATTAGCCACATACCTGGAAGAACTTTCCAAAAGACCAATTTTTTTTTTAATTTATTTTCCTTTCTTTTATTTCATATGAAGAAGTTGAGAGGTGTTGAGAGCCTATATAACCTACAGTTAAAGCCAAATTAATCTTCATTTTAACAGACACATTTTTAAAAGTTTTATTTTTACTGAATTTGTCCATTGAAAATCCATCACAAGCAAGAGTACATCTTTCTTTCTTTTATGCAAAGTAATATTGCAAAAATATCAAAACTTCTTGCATAGCAATTAGACCTTTCTGATAAGACAATTTTCCTCACAGGTTGTTCCCCTTTTATGTTGCAAGATATTTCAAGCCTTTTGACACAATAGCCACTTTTCTTCTGAAAAGAAGATGGAAAAATATGTGCCTTCCTTAACATTGTTTTTTAAATGAGACTGGTTTTAAGATGAAAAACACAGCATTTGTATTAAAGTAATGTGAGTCTATTTTAAAGAAGTGGATTAATTATGTCACTTGCTCAAAGCTGTATGCTGTAGGTCTAGTGATAAATACCTGCAGAAGCATGACCTAATGTATTTCCTTCCTGTATAAAGGTAAGTAGTTCTTCTTAGTCACACTGAAAATAGTGGACTGAACCCTGAAGCTTTTACTCTGTGTTTAATCAGTTGTCAGTCAGGCAAACCTCCTGGGAAGTCGGTGGGAGTTTGCCCAGGAAATGACAGAGCAGGAATTTATTAAAGCCCTTGGAACAGAAATGTATTCTTAAGGTTTGCAGGATCAGGCCTATAAGTTAGCATGAACTAAAAACATGGATGGAAAGTTGGCCATTCAGTAAACTATAGAAAGGCTGGGCAGGGGCAGGCACAACTCTAGGCAGTGTGCGCTATGTCTCTGCGTGTTATGGGCACAGCGTAACAAGAGATGACTGATGCAGCTTGACAGAACGCTTCAAAATGATACATGGAGCTGGATTCAGTGAAAGGATAATGGACAGATGGCTTTCATTTTCAGAAATTTAGTGCTGACTTGACACCCTTTGTCATTAGTTACCTTCTTTAAAACTTTATTGAATAGTGATATTTTTTGTTTCCCATGTTTTAACAGAACGATCATCCTGCTGAACTACAGCCAGCAAAGTATGCCTATAAAACCCTCTACTCTTAAGCAGAATGACTGAAAGAATGAATAATTTCATTCAAAAATGATTATACTTATTTTCAACAAATAAGTTGCATGAGGGAAGGGGAGGATTGTTCTTTTTTTTTTTTTTTTTTTTTTTTTTTTAAATTATTATTATTTTCTTAACTATAAAAACAGGGAAAGTACATCTTAAACCCATATTTGTCTACTCACCATACTACAATAGTAAATTTGAATAGTTCTTCAAGGTGCTACTATAAAATTATTTTTTAAAGTGACAAGTAAATAAACATATTCTATTTTCTCCTGAAGCCTACTATTAAAATATTTACCATATAAAAGTAACTCTGTTTTCAAATAGAACTCTGGAAACCATATGAAATATTATAAAATGCATCCCATTTTTTTCCAAAATGACACCTCCACTCAACACTAATCTAGCCATTCTTTTTAATCAAAGATTCACAACCAAATGTATCCAGTTTTCTGCCTGAAATTTTGACTTTACCACAAGGTTCAGGCTATTAGGTAGGAAAAATGTAAATATTTACACATTTGTTATTATTATTTTTATTTATTTCAGCTGCTAAATAATCAAATAATAGCATACTCCCAAAGTACTTCTAACTTATACTTTTGGTCTTTGTATTTCATCTGCAGATTTCTGCTGCCCTTTGATAGTGCCAGAATATCTTTAGACACAGAGCCATCAGATTCAGAATACAGTAAATGAAGTGTCTTTCTTTCATGAAGACACAAAACCCCACTGCTTCTTTCATAAATCACATTCAGAAGGGACATACGTACATGCCTTGAAGTCTGAAATTACAGTTTTAGTAAGTAACCTGAAGTTCTTTTTCAAATCATGAAAAGAAATATAGTTGTGTGTTTTATAATGACCTAGCAAAAAATCCGGATATTAATTTTGTTTTTATATCACTCTCTGATTTATGCCTTATTTATTATTCCCCAGGAAAGCTCATGACTGAAGAAATACTAATATTGGATTTTCTTTTTCCTCACAAAACCAATGTTGCTTTATTTGCTACAGAAAGATAAGGTTTCTTCAAACACGTAAGTTAATATTATGAGACCTACACACTTACAAAGGGGTAAGAATAAAGTTCATATTTGTGGCCTATTGACTGTAGCAGTGTCCTTTTAAAGCATTATTTTTAACCAATGGATCTGTGCTATCAGGCACATTCCATTTTCATTACTTATAAATGGTACAAGGCTTATTGCATGACTTATTTATTAAGAGCCCACACTGTTTCCTAAGTTAGTGAGTGTTCAGGTAACTTCTGGAGCATCATGCAAAAGGGCAGATTATCAGCTCCACTTAGCTCCCTGACTTTCATTGAAATACATCAAAGCCTCCCTTGGGAATAGGGTTGCTGTCCGCCAGCAGGCAGGAAACTCTTGGCGCTACAAAGCTTATTTCTCCCCCCTGCACTGAATACTTACAAGTTGGGCAAGCAGAGGGGGAATACGCCTTCCAGGCAGTGAAGCAGATCCAGCATATTTGTGCAGCTTCAGATCAGGAGGTGACAGCTGCACAAAACCTCTGTCCTTCCCTGCAGTACATTTTCCAGGAAGGAAACCCTTCCTCCTGATCAAGGCATTCCATTCGCACCCAGGATGCTCGCAGCCATCTTCCCAGGATCTTCCTTGGGCAGAGGGCAGCATGTGAGCCAGGTGCAGGAACTGGCCCGGGCTCAGCAAAGGCTTAGCATAGTGCAGGGAGGGCACCAGCGTGCCTGAGGGATGGGGTGGGTGGCCAGTGCCTGCTGTCCCTTCGTGCTGCCTGACATTGAGGTCACCTTGGTGAAAAGGCTTGCACCACTCTGTTCCCACTACAACATGTACCCTACATACATAAGCCAAAGTTAAAATATACACTAGCAACACACGTGTTAAAAATATATCCAGGTCTCCAGGTCTAATCTGAGGTGTGAATCTGCCAAAAAAATATAAATAAATAAAATAAAATAAAAATAAAAATAAAAATAAAAATAAAAATAAAAATAAAAATAAAAATAAAAGCTTCCTGCTGCCTAGTGCTGTCAAGACAAAAATGTACCCTAAGAGTAGAGACTCCTCCAGGTTAAAAAGAGTAACACAAAGCTTGTCAGTATCTACTAACCCCATCACCTTCTTGATAGAAGTTAGTCAGAGGATCAGTGTAGAACAAAGATTTCATAAAGCAGGGAATAAAACTTTAAAAGAGAGAAGGTCATTGCTAATTTAGAGGTCTTTAAGTGTTTTGTTTTAATTTCCAGTAGTTCATATTTTCCTTAATGATTTACAACTGCAAAGTCACCATCTTTATTTACAAAATTTAACTTTAAAATGTATCTATAAGCAAATACAAATTTAGAATCATGATTGATATGTAGCTTAGCTCTTTCACTTTTGGAGTGAAAGGTATGTGTTTTTTTTTGCCTATTTTTTTTTCCCCCCATAGTGCTTTCTTAAAGGCATCACCATTCTCAGCCCTGACTTGCAGGAATCGTTCTGTACACCTCTTCTGTAATGTCTCCAGTGAGACTGGTAGGAAGGATGCCAAAGGAACTGCTATTGTTTCCACGTAGCATGACAACCTCTTCAACAGGAATAATTGGCTCGGGCCAAGAACTCATTTCATGTCTGTGACAGAATCACTGACCCAAGCTGGATGGGAACCAACAGACATATGATTTAAATAGGAGATGAACATTGATCTCAAAATAACTTCAGCAACCTAAGCCAAGGAAGCTACAAAAGGTTGAATGCTTAGCACTGCAGAAAAATAAATACCCCGTTTTAGAAAACAGACTTTGCCACAAGACCCAAGCACTTGTGTATTACCTAGTGGCTTAAGCTGAAGAATATGCCTCTACTGGTAAATACAAGGAAAACAATAAAATAAACCCATTAATGAACCTTTGCTATAATAGCATGACCAGAACTACTGGAGTGAGAGCATATCTCTTTTGTAGTTAGACTGGTGAATACGGATTATGACAATGTCAAGGATATCAAGTGACTTATCATGTTGCAGAGAAAGGCCAACTGAAAGGGAGTACCAGACTAACAGAGATCCTTAGCACAGAGTCCTCTCTAGCTTATATGTATATATTTATATACACATGTATGTATATACACATACATACAAACATGCATACATATATATGTATATATCAGAGATCTACATAAATATTTACATGAATATATACTTGGGAGGTGTGGCACACTGCCCATACATATTTCTAATATCATATATGATGTATTACAGACCACATAACAGAGGTATAATATGTCACATCTCCCAGGATTTGCAGTCATTGTAATCTTTACTGAAGCCATAGTTTCCTGAAATCCTGAATTGTACTCTTTGTGGAAAGTTAGGGTCTTGAGCAAAATTTACTTAGCAGAGGGAATAAATTCAGTCTGAGGAATGGTTCCACATTCCAGTCAGCAAATAGACACAGTGGAGGAAAACCATGTCAGCTTGTGACCTGCCTGTTTTCTTGCACTATATGGAGTGTGCTGCTGGACAAGGTGCACCAGCACCAGGTGTTCTAATAATCTGTTGCCAAAACTTCAGGGGAGAAGGGATTTTTCTCACAGCAAGGGTTCAAAAAGGCCTATGAGAACAGGAGTGTTTTTTTGTTTTGTTTTGTTTTCCAGAATATCTGTCCATGTGAGATTCTTTTTCTCTGTAGAAAAGGATATGTTCTGCTCTTCCAATCCAGTATATAAATTGCAAAGAAAATAATAACTTCAGCTAAATGTGAGTCCAAAGCACCATCCACTAAGCTACTTGTTTATATCACAGGTAATGTGTAAGTGCTTTTCAGAGCTAATCCTGTCAGCCATAGTACAAATATGAAGGCCAATAAGATTACTTGGAGATGAAGCATTTTAATAGCATCACTCAGTCAGGAAGTAACCAGATTATGAAAAGCAGCAACTGGCATTGATTTTATTTTGCAGCTTGGCCCAAATGTCCCAAACTTGATGTGTCTTGTAATCAATCTTATTTGAATTTCGCATAAGATTTGATCTCATCCAGAGGATAAGCAAGCGTGCAATTTCAAAAATCAGGACATTCAAAACACAAATGATGAGAGGGAATGAAGCCACAATGTAAAACTCGATAGCAAAATCCCTTTTGCCAGTCCTCAGAGGTACTTGGTTCAAAGAAAGAATCTGTGGAACAATTGTGCAGCAGATGACTGCAGCAGCACCCACCTGAAACAAAGCCTCCAGAGAGGTTAGAGTTGGTGGGTGTTTCTCTAGACACTCCCAGCTTCTCCGTGGGTAGCTTGGTTTTCTCCCTGTCATTCTGGAGCATTCCCAGAGTGGACTGCATTTTTCTGTCTCATTTTTAATATGAACATCTAGAACAGATTCAAACTTTACATGTTCGGAAAGGAATCTCCCTCATGTGCAATGAAACCCCTTTGCAAATCAAGCTGATATGAGGGGGCAATTGAGGAAATAGTCCTTCAATATGTCACTGTTGCTTCAAACCAAAACACTCATGTAGAAGGCGGAGATTAGGCCTAAATTGCCAATTCAGTGAAATGAACGCTCTGATTTCAGATCTGTGAGACCTTTCTGACAACCATCACACTGTAAGAGCTGTGTTTCCATGCTATAATACTACTGTGAAAGCTCTCGACAACCTACATAGAAACAGAGAAGTATTTATCTCCAAGCACGACTTTGTTGGGGGGTGTGGGGGAAGTCTCGATCAACACACTGAATACCAGCTCTGATTTTCTGCCACATAAATCTTGAGTACAGTGGAAGAAAACACTGTGTTTGATGAAGCTGGCTAGTGGGGCTAAATTAACAAGAAAATCATATGTGCTCTTTTCATTGAACAGGAGCAGCTGACACATCTTTTGCCATGAGATTTTTCTCCAGTGTTCAATCATGTTCAACATTCTGTCAAAAATATATAAAGTCTGTATCTGAGGTAACCCTGTGCCTTTCTTCTGGTATAGGTACAGCCTCACATTTCCACTGGTATTTGCATATCCAGTAGATTTTAATACATTTTGAGTCTGTTCAATTTGAAATTCAACACTTACACTCTGTCCCTGCAGCTAGATAATTTGTTTCAGTGATAATCAGCTTTTACCTAGAATTTATGCCAAATCCACCACTGCACTCATTTTGTGTGGTTACACTTCCATTTCATACTTCCAGGCTGAATGAGAGGGCAATTATATTCCCCTTAGGTTAATAATAGCTGAAACAAAAGAAGCTACTGCGTAAGAGTGGGCAGGGACTAGGTAATACAATTGAACAAATACCCTTTGGAGCTGAGAAGTAGGAGGGATTGGTTGGATGTGAATGTGAAAGATAAACAGCAGAAACGTATTGAGTACAGACAGAGAAATAGCAGCATGAGGAAAGCAAGGACTGGATGTCGACGAGACAGTCAGCACAAGCATTGGGAACGCAATTCTGAACAAAATAAGAGCCTTGAGGGAGAAGTGGAGAAAGACTTGCAAGTGGCAACAAAAGAAATGCATCCTGCTGACCTTGCAATGAGGTTTAGGGGGACCTGTCCACATGATTTTTTTCTGACTATAAACAGAATTGCATAAAATGAGTGTCTGACTCCACCATCAGCTTGTCCTAACACAGAGAACCCTCAAACACCAGCCAATTGCTGGGGACAGACAGACATTACACACTCTGCCTATTGGGCCACTCTCATGCAAGGGGGTGGCTCAGATTTGGCATCATTCAGATTTGTAAGAAATTTCAAAGCATAACTTCCACTTAAGCCCTCGCTCTTAATTTCATAAATGCCTTTGGGCTTTCAGCTTTCTCAGTTTTTTGTGTCAGAACATCTGTATTTTTTGCACTGTGCTACTTACCTTGTAAACTCTCCCAGAACTGGTATATAAGTTATCATGCTCATCTCCCACAAATTATTCTCACTCTTTAATTTTCCAATAAATCTAAATAAAGATGAAAATGAATTATATGTTAATTTTATTGGGAAGTAGTGTGGAGCTTTACCATTACAAGACAGAGCTTTGAGGAAAGGTGCAGAAACCCAGAGCTACATGAACAATTTTTGTTTATTATTTCCCCCCCCCACATAGATTTGAAGTAGGTATGTGCCACCTGAGAGTCTGAATTTGTGGAAAAGGAAAGAGTAAAGAAAAAAAGTATTCTTTATCTCTAGATTTTTGGAGAAGTGTTTCTCTTTTAAGGCTGCAGCAGAAAACAATTTCATGTCTGGCATGCAGTTTGGTTCCTAAAGATCACCTCATTCCTCCTGAGAATCCTCAGGCAGGGCACATATGGCATACAGTATAATAATACATGAGAAAAAAATTACTTTGACTATTGATTATTTAATAAAATATTGCTTTAAACTGATCTTCCACTGGCTGTTACTTCCACTGGCTGTTGTATGATTTAACCGTGAGAATTTCATGTTCTCTTGCTGTTTTTGCCATCCCTGCACAGTTACCTCTCACACAAATTTTCTGCCAAGTGTGTTGGTTTTTAGATTCATCCTTGTGATGATTTATCTGAGTCACTGACCAAGAATTGCTTTTCATGCAAAGAACAACTGAGCATTCAAGGGTAAGACAAGGGTTTTCTTTCCTACTTCATCAGCTGCTCTGCAGGCCAGTGGCCACACCTGAGTGAACCAGTGCCTCTGTTGTAAACATCAGAGGGGGAAATCTGGGACAGATTTGCCTTCTGGCTGCTCTAACTGTGATTGCCACCTTGACTGTGGTGTTTTACCATTTCTCTGCAAGAGTTGTGAGTTTGTCCCATGAGACAGGTCAATGCTGTAATTTTAGCTCCATAATAATATGGAATCTTTCCAGCATTGCTATTTGATTTTCAAAACATGTTTTGAAAAATCAAATAGAAAAAGAAAAGTAGCCAGAAGAATTAACCTCAAAATCCACTTTTTGTTTCTCTCCCCTTCCAATTCTGAGGAATCATTTCACCACCTGTTACACTCTTTTAGGGAAGGAATCCTCCTTTAGAACATTTTAGAGATTCTTCTCCCTGAATTTCCTCTTCCTCTCAGCTGCTTGTCTCATCTACCATCTCTCTTTACCTTCTTGGAAAGGTTGTGGAAAAGCCTTTCCATCTGACGCTGACTTGTACACATCTGCATGCTCTAACAGGGCACCTGACCCAAGACCCCACCATGGTATCTTGCCTGGGCTGGTGTCTTGACACCCAAAAAAGTGTTAGAGATTTTATGCATGTGCTGACCTGCTTAGCAATGTCACAGGAGCTCTCAGTGCGCTACCCAAGAAAACTCCTCCTGCTGTATTCTGGTCCATAGTGGAAAGTGAGGTTAAGGAGGGAAACCTCAACCATAGCCTCTTGTTGCTGGCCAGCAGTGTGTTACCAGACTGGGCATCCAGTGGCATCCACCGCCTGCTTTATTACAATTTATTCTGTTAAACCCCAATCTGGGTCTGTCTAGTCACCCCTCCTTCACTTAGTGATGAAGATAAATTTATGTCTTATTGTCTCCTCAAAACCTTCTTGCTTGTACAGCCCAAAGAGAGTAATTTAAGAGTTATGCCACCACATTCACAATGACTTACAGGGAAAAGAATGAGCAAAAGTAAGCTGTAATATCTTTCAACCCACCATATCAACAGAAGAAAAATTTGAAGTCTCCAAAATTAAAACCAGACAGGTAGCCACAATACTATTAAACGTCATAGGACTTCTTATAGTCTAAAAATGTCATTAGTTTCAATATTTACGTAATCAACAATAATGTAAAACAACATATATTGAAACAGAGAACCACCTTTTGAAAACCTTCATAATGGCCAGTCTGTCCTCTGGACTGTGTAAAACATAGCAAAAGAAAATACACAGATGGCTTCTTTTTGCTAGGAACTGTTTTGGTCCTTCTGATGTTACCTATCTTGCAAAATAAAACTGTAATTTTCAACATATACTGTTCTAGATCAGGGACCTACCTAGGAAAATGCATACCTCACTCTGCAACTGTAGGCTCTGAGAATCAAGTAGCTGAGTCTCTATATAAAGTGATTGGCTATCACTGTGATAGGTAGAGGGCTATTTGGAAAATGATATGAATTTTCCCCTTTTTATCTGTTAAACCTGATGTACATTACAGTTGCTGATGAAATTGGAAGTCCACAGCAAGGTAACAAGCTCTCCATACTATTATTTATAAAACTAGTGATGCTCTATGAAAATTTAAGTATATTGTTTTAATCCTCCCTTAGACCTGTCAGATGTGCTACTAATTATGCTGGTTTGCGCTGTTGGAAAAAGGGCTCATACATTCTCATGTCAGATTGCTGAAACAGCAAATTTTACTATAAATTAAATGATCCATTGTTTCATTTAATTTATAAAAACATAGGTAAGGCATTTTGCTGTAGATACAGCAAGAAAACAGGCAAAGTGTTTTAAAAGCATTGGTATAAAAACTATGCTGTGATCTGGTACCTTATTTTCAGCTGAATCAGGAAAACTTTCTCAAAAAAACCCTTCACACTTCTTCAAGGTTTTCTATTCTACCTCCATCTGTGCATTATTTAGAGCAGAAAAAAACTACACAGAAACAGCTCATGGACCTGCAATCTTTTCTTTATAAAAGAAAACTATAATTATTTCTGAGTATTTTCTTTTTTGAAAGTTACATTAGAACAATGATGCTGGGACTGACTTTAGTGTAAGCTCCAATCACAAACCTATTATGTAATTCATTTTTGAGACTGAATTTAAGCCAGAAGCAATAATCTTCCTATATATTTTAAAATAAAAATAAACATATTAAGAAAAAAATGAAGTTTATGTATAACATTTGATAAGCACTTTTCCTCTCCCTCTTTTATTTTTCACACCCATGAAAATATAAAAAATGAGTAATACTGAGTGTAAACAATATTAAGCATTGTGTAGGAAATATTTTCACTGCATTGAAAATTATTGGAAATTATGTCATTGTATTATCATTTGCATGACATCTGTACACCCAAAGTATTTGCTTGAAAACAATTAACATATGCGGAGTAATTCTGGAAGACCTATGAGTTTAAAAATCTCATGGGACTTACAAGGAAAATACAGAACAGATGGGCTGTGAGTTTAAAGAATGTGAGGTCTCCTCATTTTTAAATGTGAATGGAACAAGCTTTTCCAGCAAGACTTGTATTCATTTCTGAAGTTGAAATGCAACTTGATATGCACTCAAAATGGAAGTACAAACATATATAAAATTTAGATTAACTTTTTAAGTAGTTGCTTACTGAAAGTAAAAAGTAATTGTGATTTCCATTGCATTAGCATTTCAGGCAAGTAATGTATACAGTTTATTTACATATTTAACAATAGTCTTCCATGAATTGCAAAAATAATATTTACTGTTAGAGGCATACAAATTTTATATTGTAAAAATATTAAAAATCCTTGTCAACAAATTCTTTTGGGACTGTATAGGGTAGCAAAGTAAAATATTTTTTTCTCTGTACAGATCTATCTCCTGAAAAAATGCTCTTACTCTAAGCATAATAAGAGTAATATCTTCCTCCTGCTCCACCAAATTCTTGATCTAGCTGCAAGGACAAATTGGTGCAACTCAGGGAGGCCAGTTGCAAGACTGTAAATTCATCTTAGAGAGGAAATAAAAACTGAAAACAAATACCTGAAAAAGAAATTCAAAATTTTGATTTTGAGATATTTCAAATGGGTTGATTTTAGACATTTTCATTTGCAAAATCAACATAAAAAAAAATAATAAATAAATGAGAAGCACTTCATAAATGTATGCATTCTGGAGAAACATTGTTTTTAACAATTTTAGGTCAGTTCTGATCACTGTTCTTTTCCAAGTCCTCTTTTATTTCCCCAGAGGTATAAAACTCCTCCTAAAATATCATTATCACAGAATCAGACGATGTCTGAGGCTGGAGGGCACCTCTGGAAGTCACCTAGTCCAATCCCTCTGCTCAGAGCAGGATCAGATAGAACAGCTTGCCCAGGCCTGGACCCAGTTAGGCTTTGATTATCTTTGTGGTGTATCTCTCCAACTTTTCTGGTCATCGTCTGCCAGTGATGGGTCATCCACACAGTAAAGTGTTTCATGTTGCTCAGAGGAAGCTTCCTGTGCTTCAGTTTCTATCCATTGTCTCTTGTCCTGTCACTGGGCAGCACTGAGAAGAGTCTGTCTCCCTCATTTTTATTACCTCTGTTAGGTATCTATACACACTGGTAAGATACCCCTGAGATATCTCATCTCCAGGTTGAACAATTTCATCTTTCTCAGCCTCTCCTTGACTGATGCACCAGTCCTTTCACCATCTTTGTGGCCCTGTGGGCACATGGTCTTCTAGCCTGCAGGAGGTATACTGTTATCAAGGAGCTGTGTTGTAAGGTAAAAGAGCTGCAGGAGGAGGTCTTCTACCCTTCCTCATGGCTTACAGTTACAGGATAGGTTCACTGTCCTTGTAGCAAATGGAGCATCTCTGGTGGTTGAGCCTGCGGCACTTGTGACCATTAGGATAACCGTGAGGAATGATAGTGGGTAGAAGACTAACTACAGTGAGGGACTAAGGCCCCATCTGCTGTTAAGACATGTTATCTAAGGAGGTTTACAGCCTGCCAAGGGTTCATATTTGGGACATTGAAGAGAGGCTGCCAAAACTTGTCTGGCCCTCTGACAACTACTACTCCCTGTTACTCTTCTGTGTGGGCCAGAGTTGACCTGGAAAGTATCAAGCATGGGTACAGGAGCAATAGTTAAGGGCATGAAGACCAAGATGGTGTTCTCCTTGATCCTGCTGATGAGGGAGAAGGGTTGGAGAAGGACTCAGTGGTTCCTGTGGGTTAATAACAGCTCAGTGGGTGGTGGCAGCAGACTTTTTTCTTTTTTCTTTTTTTTTTTTTTTTATGACCATGGGACATTCTTTAAAGGTCCAAAGCTGCTTGGAAGGATGGGATTCATTTGACTAAATGGGAAAAAAATGTCTTCACCAGTAGGCTGGCTATCTGGTAGGGAGAGTTTTAAATTAGAAACACGGGGAGGAAATGACTTGTTAACAAATAAGCAAGAATAAGGAAGGACTTCTCAGAGATATGAAAGCTGAAGGCAGCTGTGGCTTTTGTGGCCATGAGATGGTGGAGTTCAGGATCCTAAGAGAAGAGAGCAGAGCAAAAAGTAAGACCACGGCCCTGGACCTCAGGATGGCAGACTTCAACAACTTCAGAAATCCATTTGGAAAAATTCCATGGCATACAGCCACAAAGAGAAGATGAGTCCAGGAAAGCTGACAGATATTAAAGGATAAACTCCTCCTAACTCAAGAAAGGGCCATTTGTACAGGTAGAAAGTTCTGCAAAAGTGTCAGAAAGCCTGTATGGATGAGCAAGGAGCTCCTAACTGAACACAGATATAAAAAGGGAGTATACAAGAGCTAAAAGTAGGATTAGGTGACACAAGAGACACATAGAGTTGTTGTCAGACTTTGCAGGGATGGGGTTAGGAAAACTAACCTGGAGTTGAATCTGGCAAGGGACATGAAGGGTAACAAGAGAGGATTCTGGTACATAGACAGCAAAAGGAAGAATAGGGAAAGCATGAGCTGAATACTGAATGGGGCAAGGGACCTGGTGACAACGGACTTGGTACTGAATGCCATCTTTGCTTTACTGTTTATTATTAAAGCTGATCTTTAGGAATCAGGCCCCTGAGACCAAAAGGACAGTCAGGAAAAAGGAAGACTTGTTTGGTGGAGGAGGACCAGGTTAGGGAGCACTTAAACAAACTGGACACAAATAAATTCATGGCGCATGATAGAGTGGACTAATTTTTCCTCTAATTTTATAGTACTCTATGCATCTGGACTATTGGTTTACTTTTGGACTACCACATGATTGGAGGGAATAAAGATCTCTTTCATCTAATGAATATTTGGTTAGTAGTGTAAGATGGATTTTGAGACTTGCATTTCCTCCTGTAATGCATCTCTAATAATTATAATGAAAAAAAAATCCAAAAGATTTTTTTACAGCTATGTATGTGATTTAATTACATTAGTCATACAAAAGAGATTCATATTGTCATAGTAACTAAACCAAGATTCTTTTCTCCCTTTTATACTGCCACAGTATATTGTATAAATATAATATTTCATCTTGGAGAGACATGTCTGAACTCTTCTCAAGACATTTTTGTCAGAACATATATTCTACGATTTGACATTCAGATCTAGCTCGTTATCTCACAGATGCTGCTTCTTGAGTTTATCTTTAAGCAAATGAATATGCTGTGGGTGTACAAAATCCTACTCATCTGTGCAGCGTTAAGCATGAGTATAAAGATTCAGATCACTAGAGCACTTTTACATTGGATGTCAGGAATATGCTGGCATTAACTGCATGATGGACTTCACCTGACTGAGGGACTAAGTCTTTGCAAAGCTGGAACCTTAATACTGGAGTTGCAAACAAATCAAAAGACCACCAGATTATTTAAATTTACCATCAGTTTTCTGGGGAAACACCTTTGCTACAGAACAAGACATTGATATTGCAGTGTGCTGCAACATGCTTTTTATTTGAATACTTGATTTTTGTTCATCCTAAGGCTTATAAGGAATCACTCAGAAGTAACTCATTTTGCCAAGTCTTCCTTTATATTTACATTGTACCTGGTTCAGACAAAAAAAAAAAAAAAAAAAAAAAAAGTTATAAAAGCTGATTACAAACTTAGAAGACCATGTCTTGGATTTTGATTAGGTAGAAAATCAGTCATTAACCCAGGAAAATCAGTCATTTTCCTGCACAGCTGCTCAAACATGCTGGGGCATATACTATGGAAAAAAAAAAAAAAAAAAAAAAAAAAAAAAAAAAAAAAAAAAAAAAAA
Source organism: Aythya ferina (assembly GCF_964211825.1). Lineage (NCBI taxonomy): Eukaryota > Metazoa > Chordata > Aves > Anseriformes > Anatidae > Aythya > Aythya ferina. The sequence continues at coordinate 62,399,015 of NC_140296.1, forward strand.
AGGGTGTGGGGGGAGGAACATTATCACCGTTGTAAAGCATTGATTAGAGTTTATTACAGAAATAATTACATTTAATCAATTCACAGTTAACAAGTGATTTCTTAGGGATTATTATTACCTAATTGTTATTAAAGATCTGACTACAGATGGCATATGCAATTCATTGCTTATTATTACTCTTACAAGCACAGATGGTAGAGTACAACCAGTAAGATGAGCAGACAGTGATCTTTTTTTTTTTTTTTTTTTTTTTAATATAATAACAAATGAATGTGCTGAGTGATTTTTGTAGTTTTGCTAAAGTAGTACAAAACAGCCAATGGACTCAGCTCTTCAGATCATTTTGTCTCAATAGCAATTCCTACAGATTGCATGTAGAAGCATGCTGAAGACATTCCCCAATTACAGACTCAAAATGTTACAGACTCAAAATATTTGCGTTATGATGTTCTTTCCAACTTGCCTGAAACTACCCTTTGCAAAAGAATCAGTTTAGCTTGAACTCTCTGAACTCTACTGGCAAAACTTCTAAGGCATTGAACTATCAATAACATTCACACAAAGAAAGAAAAAAGTTAGTGGAAGAAAATTTTATGGCTTTTTATTAAAAATAGAGTGGCCTCTTTAAAAAAATATGGGTCTCTTTAAAAACCAGAAGAAATAAAAAAACATGCTTATGCAAAAGCCAACAAAACAAAATCCTTTTAAACTAGCAAGAAATTATTGTTTCAGTGAAAGATCAAAAGTTTTTTTCAGAAAGAGAAACACATCATGCATTTGATACTTCCATACGTCCCTTTTTTGGGTCCTAAATGAGTGGGTCGGAGGATACATGTGTAATTCTACTGACTGTTTAGTTAGATTAAATTGATCCTAAAAGCAAGACAAGTGCTGTGATAAGAACAACTTAATTTTTTTTGGCCAAGTCTATCCAGCAATTATCTTTTAATAATCCCTCTCCAAACCTTCATTTCTAGTAAGCCAAACATGTCATTCATGGATGAATAGAATTATCAAAATATCTAAAAAGTTACACTCCTAAAACATAATTATAGTACTCCTGTATGAGAGCTTTCACAGTCAGCAGTTGTACAAAGCTGGAACATGTTTTCACTATTCAGCATGGGTCATATTAAAAATGTATTGTTTGCTCTCCTTAAAAATATCCTGATCACATCTCAGAAAAGGCAAACAACATTGCTAAGTTGTATTAACATTGCTAAGTAGTATTAAAGGATTGTTATTGGAATGCTTCAATTTTGAAATAGAATGAAAAATATATCTCATGAGAAGGACAGCAAAGATTACATCATGGCAAGTATAGATAATACAAAAACAGAAAAAGAAAAAGAAGAAATTATTAAAGAATTATCAGATGGTAAATAGGTCAAACATGGGAATATATAACTTTTTTTTTTTTCCAGAGACATATCACAACAGATATATGCCTAAATATGTAGCAGATAAAAGGAGTGAAGGTAACTCTATTTATTATTAAAATACATGTATGTATGTCTTGATCTAAATCTGTGGAGTATCTAACAGTTAAGCTGGTTATTAAAACCTCCAAGATAACATTCTCTACTTTCAGACACTTCTAAATCTGATTCAGCATACCAGGGCAACAACAATAAAAATTCCATTTGATCTTCTTAATAAAGTTTTTAATAATGAGGTAAAAAACTATCCTTATATATGGTATTCTTACAAGGTCAAATATGATTTAATTACCTTGTCTTATTGAATTACTCCTCAACAGCTGAGCTGTGGTAACTGGCAAAGTGCACACCTTAGTGGAAATCCATTTGGTAAGTAAAATCCATTAGCTTAAACCACTATGAAACAGTGCATAAGAAAATCACCATCAAGGAGTTGTGGTTGAACTAGTGGTTTGATCTAATGTGTTTCACTTTTCAATTGCAGCAGGTTAAAAGCATATACACAGGTCTTATCACAGCTTGGCAGAGAAGTAGTAGCTTGTTTAGCCACAATAACATGATTGCTTCTATTCTACCTCCATTTCCTTACACATTTTCCATTAACTTCAACAAAGGTCTGGTTCTGCCTGCCTTATGTTAAAAGGGTACTATATGGAGTAGGCATGGCAGAAAAGCACCCACAAGTAACTTCCCCATCAACTTACTTTAATTGAGTAAAATAATCTTGCCTTTAAGTCTCTGAAGAATACAGAAAATAGTACGGACTCTTTGGTGAGTTGAAAATAGCAGATATATCAGGTTCAAAGGGTAATAGATGATGATTTGATGTCTTGTTGGTGGTCAGCAACTAGCAGAGTACGTTAGAGTTGATACTGGGGACCTCACTGTTTAGCACAATGACCTGGATGACTTTGGAGTGTACACTCAGCAAATTTAAATCAGAGAGTATTACTACTGGAACAAAGAGAAGGACCTGATAAGCTGGAGCACTGGACAAATGAAAACCTTATGAAATTCAATAAGGAGAAGCATCAAGTTTTGCATACAAGGTGCAGTGCAGTGGAACTGTCTGGCAACCAAGTGATTGAGAAGTAGTCCTGCTGAAAAGGACAATGAACAGAATGTGAACCAACAGTTTACTTTCATCATGAATAAAACAAATTACATGCTGATCATTGCCATGACTGATTTGACCCAGTGGCAATCCAGTTTGACTGTGACTTTGGAGTCTGTTGGTCCCTCCAACCCATCATTTCTGCTGTGCTATAATTCTACGGCTTTTTGATAAGTCTAGCTGTAGGAACTGTGTACAGTTCAGACAAATACTTTGGACTTAAACAGCCATTCAGTATTGGTAACACATTTTTCAGTGCACGAAGCCCATGGCAGCCAGATATGTCCAACACCAGGTGGTGGAGCTAGGAGGGACTAGAGTAAACAATACATTCCATGGTCATGATTCAAATACAAGAATAACATTGTGTGCGTAGATTTTTAAGAATTAAACTTCATTTTTTTTTTAAATAATTAAAAAAAAAAACAAATCCTCAAAGTCTTGTGAAGTATTTTATTTTATTTTATTTTATTTTATTTTATTTTATTTTATTTTATTTTATTTTATTTTATTTTATTTTATTTTATCTTACTCAGCATTAAGCTCATTTTGTGAAGATAAAACAAGGAAAGCAAGGAAAGCAACCCTTCATGAGATTTTATGTTTTATGAGGTGTAAAGATATTCACTCTCTTTTCAGTATGGATTTCTTTGGATAGTAAAAATTCATCTCTGTAATTTCCAAGGAAAAATGGTAAGTAATTGAACACAAAAGACTTAAAAATCTCCCTTGCTTCCAAATAGGATGCAACTTTGGAAGAATTTTCAAATACCATTTTGTTTTGGGTTGTAATTGCCTCACTACAATACGCTTTTCTTGCCCAGTTCCTATTCTTTAGATTTAACTAAATTGTGCAGTGTATTGGAAACAATTCTGACTTGGTATCAGGTCTCTTTTAATGAGTTTTGTAAAGTGCTTTATTTTTAACTTTTTCTAGTCTTTGTCATGTAATCGCTTCCCTGCTCAGGGATTGCACTGCCTACTCTTCTCTGCACCTTGTTCAGAGAAATGTTGCATTCATGGAAGAGCCAAAAGCTGGCAATAATCACGGAGAATGATCATGGTTATTATACCAACCTGTGGGAAGCATTGATAGAAAAGGGAGAAAGTGGATCTTTTTGCTTCTCTTCAACATACTCCCTGTGGTGTGTCATGTTACACTATTCTCCACTACTGATGTGAGGAAGATTTATTGCTCAGCTGCCATGGATCCCTGTGGCACGGATCATTTTCCTGTCTCTCATTTTCACTAATCAGTTCAATGTCAGGTACCACCACCTACCCCCTAGCCTCTCTGTGTCCTTCCACCAACCTATTTGAAGCCTGCATACAAACATGTCCTCCCAAAACACAGAACAGGCAAAGGACATTGCATGCAATGACCATGGCTTCCAGTGACTGTGAATCAGAAGTGGTGCAACATTCCCACCTTTTCCTGAAACCATCAACCATCTGGACGATAGAATGAAACCTGTAAGTTTCTATAAATTTTTGGATAATACTGCCCTTAGTCAAAACGTCTGCCACAGAAAGCAATTGCTGAGCTAAACTTACAGGAAAAACTTCATTGCCATAATCTGGCAGTGAAAACTTCACTGGTGCCTCTGAGGAAAGTACTTTCATCTTCAGTGAGATCCTGCAAAGTATATTTTTATTGTTGCAGATGTTGTGGCTCAGGGACAAAACTAACCTTCATAAAAGTAATAAAGAAAATGTCGGCTTTTCAGAAAAACGTTTGTAAACTGTGAAGGACTAGAGACAAGCCAGTGTTTACTGGAAAGCAAGCACTCCTTATCAGAGTTAAGATGTAAACATTTCAGTATTCAGATATGATTAGAAAGTAAGCCCATCTTTTTCTGTGGTTCAAGTATTTCTGGAATAAATGCAATACAAGTGCAATACAAGATTTTAGCACTTCAGGGAGAAGTGACCAGAATCCCGCTGTAAGTTTTTGGGTCTCCAAACCTGGTATAGATTTATAATGATTAAAGGGGAAAAAGAATAGGGGGGGATGGGGGGGAAAACACAAAAGATCCCTTTGAAATACTTTCTCAAGAGTAAAAGCAATGACCTGGATTCCTAGCACATGTACATGTTTAACAAGAAACAAAAGAAAGCGCATGTGTGTAGCTCCACAGGCAGGCATGGCAAGCAGTTTTATATGACTGCTCAGGGTTTGTTTTCTTTTAATGAATTTGCTTCAGCTGTGCTTTTTCTCCCTTTGTATTCGTTTTCAAAAAAATAAAAATAAAAAATGTAGGGGTTGTTATCATGCATCTTGGTCTTTAAGCTGCCAGAGTAAGTATTAGTGAAACTACTTGACACATGAGAGAGAATTTGTGCACTCCTTTAATCTGAGAACAGAAACAACACCATATGACTTGTCTGACCAGTCACAACTAATCAACACAACTAGAAAAACAAATATCAGACATTGCATAAATACAGAAAACTGTTCACAAGCAGTCTCAGCATTACTGTTGCATAACAAGTACTTACGATCTGTTTGTACATTGATCGTAAGCATTAGAAAGAAGAAGGTTTAGGCCTGTGAGAAACATTGCTAGTTTCTTCCTGTTTTCTTTCATTTTCAGCATTTATACTTGGAGAAAAACTGACCCCTTCTTGACATCTTCTCTATCTGCAAAATAATAATTCTAAAATATAGTTTTCCATTTCATTTTGCTTATTTCCAATACTCTTTGCATTGAAGATCACCTAGCCCTAATCCTAGTCTCAATTTTCCTCAAGTTCTGTTTTTATCTACATAACTGTGTGTACACAGTGCATGTGAGTCAATATACCAGTCTTGCTGTGATGTCCACAATTACAGCAGAGCTGCAGCTTTGCTACAGTCTACATCAGGAATTCCCATTTGGAAAAAGTGGATGCTCCTAAGTATTCTATAATCTGCATGCTTACTTGAGTAGGCATACTTCCCTGGAAGGGGAAAGGTGGGAATAGAAAAATAAGGAAGAGAACATCTGAAAAAAAACAACGTAGGGATTTTCTTTTTTTTAAATGCTTTGCAGATTTTCTTCTCTTTTCTTTGTTGTGCTTTGATTTTTTTTATTTGATTTTCTGTGTGAAGATTATGCTACTGTACTGATTGTTCCTAAAATGGTCTCATTTGTTGAGTATTTACCTCATGCTTGGCATTAGCTGCTCCACTGGGGAAATCTACTAGAAAATTGTTTTCAGACAAGTATCTTTTTTCTACTAAAGGAAGTCTAAAACTAACCCTTACAAACCGTATACTCACATAAATAAGTAAAACTGGCCTTTTCTTGAGGTCTCCTACTCTTTGAACCTATGGCTTGGGAACTGAGGACCTGCATGGTTGAAAGTAACAGGAAGAGACAGTCAGAAGGTCTAGGGACAGTTTCCCTCTGAGCGCTTTGCAGCATTAGAGATCGCTGTTCAACAAAGCGAGGCACTTGATATCTCCACCTTTCCTCAAGGTCTGTGTGAAGTATTTTTATAACACTCCTGACTCTCTTCCAAGACAGGGTGAAAATACTAAGACAAGAAGTCAAGTGGCTGTTGCTTTCTACACATGTAAGAGTGGTGTAATTGCTGATTCAGAGATGTTTGCAGTCCAGGGAGCTGTCAGTACCCCATTATCATTAAACACATTTCATATGACTTGTCGGTAACAGCATGCTGAATTTCCCCTTCAGAGGTACTTCTCTCAGATTCTGCTTCATTATATTCTCAAAGCAAGTCAGACAACTTGCAATATCCTGTGTTTCTGGAGCAAGTAGCTACAGCTTCTCAGTATCTCCAGCAGATGAAGGAAACTGACAACCAGCTCACGAGGACCAAAAAGTCAGGAGATAGGGACCAGAATGAAAAAGCTGGCCTTTTAGTACTTCTGTCCATCACTTTATTTCTGTGAGGACATATGCCTAGACACCTAAGTTTTCAGCAAGGAGCTTACCTAAGTGTTTGGCTTTTACAAGGCTACTACAGATGTCACCATCTAGACTAACATTTCTTATCTGGTCCCTAGGGATTCAAGGGATTCAAAATCTAGACGTTCCTGTGGGTGGGTTTCCTCATGTGCTTAGTTCTGTAGACAAGCTCATACTGTGCCTAACGACTAACACAACTAATGAAAAACAGGTGCTTTGATTTGAAAGCAAGAATATTAATTGCCCACATTTTGAATAAAACACTGATTAAAGCACACATGAATAGAAAACTCTGGACAGAGAAAACTAAAAACTGTGTTTCCTATTTACAATAATCAGCAACCTATGGATCAGATGAGAAAACAAAATCTACGATAAGCAGTCAAACCCTTAAAGGTAATGAGGTGGTCTGGTAGAAAACTTCAGTGAGGCATGAAGCTAAAGGTCTGATGCTATATTCACACTTGTGTATCTGGATCTGTTAACTGATTAAATTAAAAAAAAAAAAAAGAAAAAAAAAAAAAGCATGAAGAAAAATTTATCTTGAATATTGCTATACTATCTGTTTTCTTCTAAAAATATTTTCATAGACCATGAGAGTTACCTAAAATATTTAAACTCTGGCAATTTTAATTAGTAAGTACAAAATATATTGAATTTATCTTGAGTGATTTGTGTAAAAAATTACTTTTAGTCACACATATAATATTGAAATCTGAAAAAAAAAAAAAAAAGGTATCAAAACTGCATTTCGAATAAAGTAAAGCATTTGATTTTGAGATAACTAGTAAAGCTCTTAAAATTAAATAGAAGTTTGTTTCTAGTGTAAATCAGTATACAAACAGTAATTTATCTTTTTCTAACTTTACTATATTAATTAGCATATCCCTTGCCAGATCTGGTTCAAGATGTTTGTAGTTTCGCCTGTTTTATAGTTTTCAATGTAATAAAACATTTTATTGGTAAATTCTATGTTGAAGATCTAAAAGAGTGAATTGAAATCATCTTAATCTCCCTGCCTGACCTGAGTCTACAATCTTAAAAGAGTAGAAAGCAGAAAAAGCATGGTCAATATTAATATTGTACTCCCAGTGACCTAGGGTAAACACAGTTAAAAGATCAGACATACAAGAAGGTGCTATTTTTGCATGCTCACTGTTCAGAGCAAAACCACACTTCAGCAGCTTTAAAGAAAGCATTCACAACATCTTTGAAATGCAAGCTTGAATCATGGAACACACTGTACGTTGAAAGACATCCATCTAAAGAACAATGAGTAGGCATTCTATTTCTGAAAAATATGACGAAATAAATGTCACCATAATACGTTTATTTGTAACATGTAACAACTAGTTCTAGGGATAATTGCTAAGTGCTTGTTTGCAAAAATGAATTTGCTGAATATATTTTGAAACTGGCTATTAACTTCACTACATATGTGTAACCTATATAAAGCTGGTAATTGTGACTATGTTCACTTATCATTGGAAAAAAAAAAGAAAAAAAAAAAGACAGTAAAAAAATAGAACTATCTTTTATTCATTTGAATTCAAATGTTAAAATATATATATTTATATATGCTAACTATTCCTGTGATGAATTTAGTCCATTATTTTGGAGAACTTAGTTGTGCACTCATACACATTACTGCAGTTGTAATTGATTTCACCAGGCAGTTTTGCACTTCATTATGAAAGAAAGAATTGTTATCACTGAAAGCCAATATGAATTTTAAAAACACACCCAAACTTACCAAAAGCACAAGGGATAGCTTTCTAACATTAGTAAGCCTCTTCCATGCATTACAGTGCAGACAGTACAATACAGCAAAGAATGGGATCTCTAATAGCCAGAGATCAGTGAAAACATGCAAATCCTCCCTCCCAAGAGTATCCAGGACCAATTTCCCCAAGAACACTAGGGAGTGTGTACTTAGGCTTCAGAACAGGAGGAAACACACTCACACTTTGAACTCCATTTTAAATAAACAAGAGCAAGAATTGTTATTAATGTCTTCATCAAATAGATATTTGATAAAGTACAGAGTTGACAAATTTGAGAAAGCAAGGAAGAAAGAGAATTCCCTTTTCCTCTCAGTTCCTTTTTCCACTCTCATTTCCATTGCTGCCTTCTGTCTTTCTGCATGACTGCTCTCTTCAGTTCTTGTCATTCCCTCCATACCTTTCTGGTTCAGTCATCTGCATTCCTAACCACCTAGATAGCGCTGCCATTTATGTGGGCCTAACCACCATTGCCTGCAAGATAATGCCTAGAAAACTTATAGCAGCCCTCCCATGTTGCAAACTAATTAGGTCCAAACAGAAAGGTTTTGAGAACACCTGATAAACTGCCATCTTTTATATTTACAGATGTGTCTAATTTAGTAGGCACCCACCTGTGGGCCTCACAACTCCCTATGGATTAATAGTGCTGTATTCTTCCACAGCCAGAAATATCTAGTTCATACCTGTTAGGTATACTGTTTCATTTGCAGGTGCTGGTCTAAGCCCTCTTTAAAGTCCTGGCAGTGAGCAGGATATGACCCTCTCCATCAGCCAGAAAGGAACTTCTGTCTATGGATGTCTCATAGGGTGCAGGAGCTGCCTACAAATATTTTTTTTAAGTTCCAGAATAAGGACCTTGTCCACTAAATATAAATATGGTAAAACTGGTTTGCTGTATGTATACAAGTTGCTGTACTGTTATCTCTTGATCTTTCTTTTCCTCCTGAGAATAGTTATACACCTTTATCTTGATATTTTCACTAGTGTCAGTAGCCCAATATATATTTAATTTGATTCGTTGGTTTGAACTGTAGCAAGCCTAGGGCAGTATTAATATACTGCATGTATTAACATATGTAACATGACTCTGTGAAAAAAAAAAAAAAAAGCCACCTTTGATGAGGTTAGGTCTTAGCAGTGATACCACCACTCTGTGAAAGAGAATAATATCCTTTCACTTTGAATAGTTTTGAATGCCTATTTTCTTTTACATTCTAAAATAGAAAAACAAAAATGAAAACTGTTATGGAATCATTCACTGAAAATAGCTAGTGTAATAACATGGAGATGAATTCGAGCACCATAGCAGAATAAACAAACAAAATCCCCAAGAAGCTAGACTTGACAAACACTAGTAACTTTATTGCATTTATTATTAATATTAAAGCTTTCTCAATGTGTTATTACCTGAGCCATGCAATTCACAGTTTCATTAGAGAGGAAAACTGTGCAGCATAGCAAATTGTTTCTGACTCCCATGAAATCTTTGAAATTTCAGAATATTTTCCATTCCACGCCAGGATAAAAGCTATGACCTTTTGACAATTCTCATTTAGGAAACAACATACCACCTTCGAGAGCACTCTCACTCAGATGAAGGCACAAATCACTTCCCTTATTTGGGATGAATTATCAGCTTTCAGCTTAAAGACTGACAAAACTGCTTTGAGCACCAGGCTGTGCAATATTTGGGAGTGGAAAGCCAGTAGACGTGATCTCTCCTTTTCACTGCCATCCCCAGTTTGGGCTTTCTCATTAAAATATTTATGTACATGTAAACACATATGCATGCATTTAAATGTTGACCAGCTGTAAGAAGAAATATTGTAAAACATTTCTTTGGGCCATGTGATCTGTTCTTTCACTAGGCTGTGTGAAACAATATTTGTTTGGGGGGATTTTTGCTACTGACTGTTGTAGGAGGCATTTTTCTTGCAGCAGTACGATTGTTGTTATTGGTGCATTCATCTTTCTTACAGTTATCCTGAAAGTTTTGCAGCTAAGGCTTTTGTGCATAAACATTTAGACTCAATAAGCCAAAAGAATAAATTATTTGCAAGGGGTAATGATAAGGAGTAGCAGTTCCCTGCTGAAGAGTGGATTCATTTAGAGGAGAATAAATCTATTCCGTTATGGAGGATTCTGAAAGTAATTATATTAGATCATTGCACTCATGTTGTCCATCTGAACTGTTGTGTAATTATTATTTTCAAAATTTTTATTCAAGTCTTAACGCAAGCATTGTAAACAATAACAGAAATAATCCTCACTCTTATCTAACATATCTATTTGGGATTCATGGCAACAAAGAACAGGTATTGGAGACCTATTTTACTTTTGTACTTGTTACTTTCCCACTTTTTTACTCTATTGAAATGAATGTTTTTTACTCTATTGAAATGAATGTGCAAGCTGCATGCACAGTGCAAGTGTGCATGCAGCTTGCAACTGCTAAGGTTATCAAATGTGGGGGCTAATCCCATGCTCCAGGGAACCCATGCAGAATTAAATTAGTGGGTGTTATGCTGGATGCTTCCACAAATTTTAGGCTCAGAACAGGTAAGGATAAAATCTTATGGAAGCAAACAGTTTCTGACTTAAACATTAATAAACAAATAAACACTAATGAACTCAACTTGGTGCAATACCACTCTACCTAGGCCTCTAGGACTCCTTTTTTTTTTTTTTTTTTTTTTTTTTTTTTTTTTTTTTTGTCCTGTGAAAACTCTTTGCTCCCCCATCTCTCTGCTCTTCTGTTTCTCAGTACCATATTTATAATATTTTTATATTCTGTGATGTTTGGGGATAGGTTTTTACTAAAGCAAATGTCCAAACATAGCTGTGTGATATGTTTAAAAATTCAGCGTGACATCTATTAATGGAACAGTAGTTAGGCAAATAAATCTTCCATGAACTGAGATTAGAAAATTATACCTCAAAGTGTTCACCCACCAAAACAGGCCATGAGGAAAACAAAAAGAGTTATAGATTATTGTCTTGCTTTTATTTAATATTTTAATCAAGCTGGCTGGAATCCCATAATTAAACAAACAACTCACTCCCAAGCGATTTCTCAGAGTGAACAAGCTCATAATATTACAACGATATCTCATAACATCAGGCTTTAGGGTAATGAAATGGTCACAGATTTTGCTTTCAGAAGAAGGGAGGGGAAAGGATGGGAAGGGAAGGAAAGGGAAAAGAAGGGAAGGCCATGGAAAAGAGTCTTGGTTTCACAGTACAAATACCTTTCCATCTTGGGATGTAAGCTGATAACAATAAGAATTCAAGTCAATAAAGAAATGTCATTTCAAAAAAAATGCTTTAAAATGGTTTCAGTTCCTCTTATTTCCCACATACATAAGTAACTGTGGGGTCATTGGAATTCTTAATTTCCTTCAAAATTCTTTTATATATATATATATTATTTTATTTTTAATTAAGAACTGATACTTAGCTGATTGTTTTTCAGTTAACAGCTAGCATCTCAGGTGAGCTAGAACCCAATGGTGTACTGGATGGAAGATGTCATGCCACTGAGAGTGACATGTTATATTGGACAACACTACAGCTACCTTATCTTCAGTGGAAATATAGAATATAGGAAGGGAAGCATTTTTTAGTTGTAAGCCACATCTTCAGGTGGAATATGGTTCCTGTACACCTAACATGCAATATGTCCTACAATATCTGGAATACTACAGGGTTGATTAGGTCCAATCCATTTAACTGATAGAAAACCTTTACCTCAATGGTAGGATTTCTACAGATGTATTATTACTACAAGATGGATTCTGGATAATGTTTCTTACCTAATTCATAAATCTTCATGTTTTTACCCACCTGGGAATATAGTTTATCAAGTTTATTGATTGATTGGTTGATTGATTTTTGATTTTCTGGTGGTATGGCCTACATTTATATTACTTTGATATTAACCACACAGTATTTTGGAAAATACCTTGTTTATTTACACAGTAAAAATACTTACTTTTTCAATTCCACCTACTTTTGATGTTCCTCTCAATATAACCATTAAGAAGTGCAGGAGAGTGATTTAGGCAGGTATCTTAAGGAGAACAGACTAATGTTTCTGGAAGGGAACTCTTGAGTTCGGAAATTTTTCTGTTTATCAGCTTTGCTGGCCATGTGCCTTATTAAGAGCCACACCAAAAGAACTGCATGCAAAAGGATTTAAATTACAGATCTATATCTACAAACAAAAAAATCACCTGCAGATACCTTGGATTCTCCAATTGCTACACAGAGGCAATAAAACAGGTGAGCATGGCTAGTTCTTGTATGCCTCACTTATCACAGAATTAATTTGTACTAATTGCAGGCAATGGACAAGTCTCTCCCTATGTTTCCTATTTTTGTTCTTTGGTGCCATTTTCCAAGAAGGGAAGAAACACTTGTAGAGATCTGGGGAAGGGGAAACTTGAGGAATTTTTGTTTCATTAGCAATCACAAGAACTCAGGAAAGATATTACAATAATTCCTATTACATTGGTAAAGTCCAGTGTCTACCAGACACATTTTACCAAAATAATAACTTTGCTTTATGTGATTCAAAAAGCCCCTCACAAAGTCCAGTTTAGTAATCAGGGTAGAACTGAATGACAGTTTTCTGTAAATATCAATAGTATTAATGGCAGTATAATAATAAAAATAAAGTAATTATAATATTCAAAACTGTGGTAAAATTCATCACATGGATATATTCAGAAGAACTCCTAAGCATGAAGAGTACAGACATGCTGAAACTGCACGAGGGTCCATCATTTGTTTACCATTACAGGTAGAATATCAATCCCATACTAAATGGAAAATTGTAAAAATTCACAATTTGTTATATTAATTTAATTCCTTCCCATTGCATAAAAAGGAGAAGGGAAGGGGACTGTTTTGAAGTCCTATTTGCTTTATTAAAGCCTGTATTTTCATAGCTCTTTGAGCCTGAAAGACAGTCCTCAGGAGAATGTAGGTGTTACTGAGCCATCATTTATTTATCTACTTATTGGTTATCAAATATATTTTTTGAGCTAAAGAGTTTTTAAATATTGGAATTTATGAATCCAAGTCAAGCAAGTTAATTTCATCATTTAAGATAAAAAATAATAAAATTAGAGCATTAAATTTATTTAACATTATCAATATTAATATTAGCATAACAATCGGATGAAATTAATACTTAATAAGTATTAGGTTTTCTTGAAAATTAGATTATTATTTACACAATTAATCCTCCATGAAGTCCATAAGAAATTTACTTTTCATCTTTACAACAGTTCAGAGCATATTGTTCTGACACAAACATTGCCTATATAGAAAACTGTACATACATGTGCATAGAAATATATGTATATGCAATATTACACATGCATATATGCATGCATATATGTATACTTATTCATACACAGACGTGATCTATTTTTGTGAATGGTTTTCATCAAATACTACTTTGTGGACTGATACATGAAGAGACATTAGAATTATGAAGAAAACATCCTGGCTGCTAATTAGTAATTTTTCAAAAGATACAGATTTTCACACTTACACAAAAATTTTCATAAAGTAACACTAAAAAAATACATAGTAATACTCAGTTTTCATCAAACACTACTTCTTGAAGTGGTAATATATGAAGAGACAGAGTTATGAAGAAAAAACACTGACTGCCTTCTAATTAGTACTTTCTCAGAAGATACAGGTTTTCACACTTAAACAAGAGTTTTCATTAAAGTTACACTAAAAAAAAAATACTCTAGGTTTCTGCATTTAGTGGGATATCTTTCAGATACTTTACCACCCCTGTTCTGGAGTAGTCTGAGATGCTTATCTAAGGGCCAGATTAATTTGGGAGGAACTTTGTTTAAATGAATAGTGCAAATGCCATGAATTACTTCTTAAACCAAGCAATTCTCCTGACCCCTTATTTTATAGTTTGTTTTTTTTTTTTTTTTTTTTCTCTCTCTCTAGTAGCATTATGGTCTCTTTCTTTCTGCTTTTCCCATCCGCAGAAATAAATTCTCATGTTCTTCTACACAAAATCTATCCTCCACAAAATCTTGATGCAGTCTTTAAACTTTTTTTTTTTTTTTTTCCCCCAACTAATTTCCATCATCTACGTTCATTTTATCTCTGAATAAACAGAGTATAGTGCTACCAGCATTAACAGTTGTACTAGTTCTGGCTGAGATGGAGTTAGCTTTCTTCCTAGCAGCCCATATGCTGCTGTGCTTTGTCTTTGGGGCTAAAACAGTGTTGGTAACACCAAAGTTTTGGCCATAGCTGAACAGTGCTTGCATAGCAGCAAGGCTTTGTCTCTTCCCCCACCTTTCTAAAAGCAAGTCCTCCACCTCTCTAAAAGCAAGTAAGCTAGGGCTAGGCAACAGGATGGGAGAGGATACACCTGGATGGTGGACCTAAACTGGCCACAGGGATATTCCATACCATGTGGCATTGTGCTCAGCAAGAAAAGCTCAGGGAAAGGAGAAGGAAGGGGAGACATTTGTGGTGATAGTATTTGTCTTCACAAGCATCTTTGATATGTACCAAGGCCTTGCTTTCCAGGGAGAGGCTTCTGATGGGCAGGAGTGAATGAATTCCTTCTTGTGCTTGGCTTGTCGGTATAGCTTTTGCTTTCCCTATCAAATTGTCACTGTCTTGATACACAAGTCTTCTTTTCATCCTTCTATTTTCTCCCTGTCATGTGGGAGAAGGGAGTGAGCAAGCGGCTGGGTGGGTGTGTGACTGTTGACAGGGGTCAACCCACCGCAAAATTATTTCCAGCTCTTTATATGGATTCTGAGGAAGTAGAAGTAAAGAACACAAGCATTTGAATCACCCTGTTCTTTAGCTGCAAGACAAACTTCAAGACATATTTTGATCTGAGGAAAATAAAAGTATGTATTTTCTCAAGCCGTATTTTATGATACAAAAAGACGTCAAGCTTAGTTTGACATCTCTCTTCTGAAACACCTTACAATAAAAAATGTGTATAGTTACATTGGTCTTATTTTTTGCAGCTGATCCATGACTGAAACAGGGTTTATGACAACTGTGACTGTGGCACATCAAAGCTGGTTTTAAAGTTGGCAGTATGCATACACAGTTGCAGTCCAAATCAGGAGTAGGCTGAGGGCAGGTTAACCTCCTGTCTGTTTCACTGACACCCTGGGCTCATGGGCAGAATTGGCATCCTGCCCTGAAGTTCTCACCAGCACAGTTTGTCTCTCCCTGTACCTAAACTACTCAGTTTAAAACTGGTTGTGGAATATTTATGCATAGGCATTCCCGCTTCAGCACCAAATATACCATTGCTAAAATAAGAATTAAAAAATAGCAATGCTGACTCAAAGTAGACATGCTTAAAATGCTTCTCACATGAACAAAATGGTGTATTTAAATTCCACAAAAGATAATGGAATTTTCCTTTTGTTCTAAAAGGTAATTGCACATTGACTGACTTAGTGCTAATAATATGTATCCTCATAGTTAATAAGTGACCACTGAGATGCAACAGAGAAAGTGGAAGCTGTCACATAAACAAGACTAGATTTTGCCATACATAGACGCACAGTCACAAGGCTCTTTCCAAAAGCCACAAGGCTCCTTTTCAAAAGTTAAAAAGATTTGTGGAGGCCCTCAACTTGAACTCAGTCAGAGCTCATCACCCATTTGTTCTTTCATCACCAGCCTTTTCTTTCAGTTTTGCTGAAGAATTTTAGTGCTTATTGTCTGTGCATGCTGTACCTGTTTTCTTTGTGTGAATGAATTATACTCTCAGGAGGGGGGAATTTAGGGATGTGCATGCAGGGAATCTTTTGCTCAAGTCCCCAATCTCACAACTAATCCTTGTTTCTTGAGTAAAAAGCAGGTGTGATTCCCTCTTCAATCCTTTTCATTAGGCTCTTTGGCTCTGAGAATGAAATCTAGACTTAACTAACCTGACAGTTTGCTTGGGATCCCTCAGTCTGCCAAAAATAGTCAAATAATGTTGATTGGTGAGGGGCTCTGAGATATATCATCATGTTCCTTCTTTTAGCATTTCTCTGAACCTGATAGCACTGCTGAGAAAATCAACTCTTCCATTTGTTATTATTTACTACGCTTTGGGATCCATGGCATTGTGAAAAATAAAGGGAGACATTAGTCTGTTTTTATAGATTATTATGCAGATCAAGAACTCTGAGGTCATTTAGAAAGCACAGATTGTTCTCTACCTTCCAGCGAATGTATCCAAACTGGATTTCATGTGTATGTTTATTTGACTTGTATTTCATCTGGCACAGTAACCATTATTCATCTGAAGGTTCTTTTCATCTTTTGTGAAACAAATGGACATTTAGTACCAGTATCAAAGATAAGATCAAATACACAGCTGGCATAAATCACCCTAACTCTACTGAGTTGCTCAATTACTACTGTCAAAGTTCAGATCTTAAACTCGTTGCCCGTTTCCTTCTGTACAATGTGAATAAAAACATAAAATAACATATTTCCTTGTTGTTATTCCATGGAAGATGATGTAGCTAACAACAATCCACTCTGAAGCAACAAACTATGATCACTTTTTGACTGTGTCATGGAGTCTTCCATTATTGGTGTCTAGATATTACCATGGAAGAAAGATTGTTGGCCAATGTTCTCTGCTGTATGAATCATCAGTTATCAGTGGAGATTAGATTAGATAACCCTATTAACTTTGATACGTTTAACTAGAAGTTGCTGTTAACCTGCCCACAAGCTACAAAAAGTAACGTTGGAGTCACTGCAAAATATATCAATTTCTTGTTGTTAAAGATAAGCTTGGGGTCAATTTCTTTTAGCTGTTTTGAGCCCAAATACATCCTTCTCTTCTTCCCTTCCTCCCTCTCTCCCCCATGTTTAAATGATCAACACTTGTAATATTTATATTCATACCTTATTTGCACATGCACACTGTAGTAATGTCTTTAGGATCTTCAAAAGTTGGCAGTGGCATGTATATAGAGCGTGTGTTTAACCCAGAAAAAAAAAAATAATAAATCAGAAATACTTGATAGCTGTAAGTGTTATTAAGGATATTATTAACTTCATAGTTGCAACAGTCAGTGCTCATTGTAGGTTAACTGCCCGAACATTTACCGTTCTTTTTGGCAGCTCCTGATGAACCTTGCATTGCTCTGACTGTAACATTTCTACCACGAGCAGCTAGCTTAAATGTAACTCCAGAACCTCTATGCTATGTTTCAATGACAGCACTGGCTGTACTACAAATGTGCATTAAACTTTATTCGATGGGTCCTCAGTGGCCCATTCATAACACTGAGGAGACAAATGAGCAAATCATCACAACTTCTCTTCTGAAGAGGTTGTTTCTGTAGACAGAAAGTCACTTCTAACAGAGTGAAAATACATAGTAGAAATAGATTATCTTCATTCCAGGTCCCATCTGTAGTGATCCTAACAGCTTTATATTCAAGGTCTTCTTAACAAGACCTCTAGGACACTGTAAAAAGTACTCCTCATGTTGTTTTCTCTTTCCATCAATAATTTCAGCCACTTGGAGTCACAGAACTGGAAGAGGCTCATCTTAGGTCTACGTATGCTCTACTTGAAAGAGTGCTTTTCCTTGCCTATCTCTAGCTGCATTCATGCTGACTGGGGTTCTGGCTTACTGCATTTCCATATTTTTGGTCCAGCTTGCTGTGCTAACTGTGTACAGAGCCCTAGCAACTGCAACCAACATAAACGCTTCTTATCTTCTTGCCTGATAGATTCAAAACTGGGTTAGCAGAATGACAGATCTACGTTCTTTACTAACAACTGTTGACTTGCTTTGAGCATGCAAACCTTTGTAAACTTTTGGGCAAAAATGCTGTCTACAGGCTTTCAACAGCAACAACAGATGGTCCTAAGGGCACTAGCCACTTGAGGATGTTTGCAACAGACAATTTTATGTTGAATAAAGCACTAGTAATTGCTGCTTTCATGTCCCTTTATCCACCTGCAATGCCTTGTTCATGTCCCTTTATCCACCTCCAAAACAAGGCAGTGTGTCAAAACAGGCACAAATTCTTAGGTTTTTGTGTGAATAGTGCTCTGCTGCTTGAATGTGTCTTTTGTTTGGTTTTGTCCCCCCCATCCGCCCCACCAGGCAGGCTAGCCTGGGAGATATCACCATTTCACCTTCTTCTCTTCTGTAGCTGGGGTATTCCACAGTCTTGCTCTTGGTAAAGGGGTGGCTGTTGAAGTGGAATACTATTTAAGAATGAAACTATGTTTTCCTCCCTCCAGTTATGTTTGTGCCCATGATGTAAGCATGCTTCCTGTGAATCTCAAACGTTTATTAAATGGAAGTAAATGTTTTGGTACCTCAAACCAAGCTTTGGGGGTTCAGTTATGTGTATTTATTTAACACATCTATTACTGCTGGCACTGGGAGTCTACATAATTCTTTTACAGACTGTCACCTCTATGTAATCTGCGTAAGCCCTGTCAGGAATGCTGCCCTTGTGTTGCCCTTGTGCATTTGTGTCTGGCCAGGTCCATGGTGACCCTTTACCTCAAGGTGAAGAGAAATGGAGTGGTAAGAGAATCCATGACATTTTCATCCTACTTACAAGTGGCCACAAATAAGAAGATGAAATTATTTAAGTAGGATAATTTTTTTCCTAAGATGGAGCAAGACATTTTTTGGTACTCCTGCCAGGAAACTGTATGGAGAGTTTCATGGCCAAATTCTTTGAGCTGCACTGCTTTCAGATTCCTTCCTAATTATTGTGATGTCAGGAATGGCAAATCCAAAAGGTCACTTACATAGTCTTGGAAGCAATGCTTTCTCCCTGTCTGTCTTTCCCTGAGAAATTACAGTGAGCTGATCGTGGTTCTATTCATATCTTTGCATCTCGTTAGAATACACTGAATACTTGATTCTCATTTACTGAGTGGTCCAATCGCTGTAAATTAAAATAGACCAGAAACAAATGAACTAACACAGTAATTATGAAAACAAAACCAAAAGTCAAAATGAACATCCAAAACAGTATCCTTGACAACTGGCAGAATATTCAGTTTAACTCAGCCTCCCGCTATCTGCTTGCGGTAGACCCCAGGAATGTAGTACCCTGTGTTTTTTGTGCTCCCTATCAGTACCAAATATACTTCACTGTTTCAGACAGAGCTATCTTTGAGCATCTTGCAAGCCTATTAACACTTGAGGAGGTCTGTGCGGGTCTGTAATACAAGGTTTCTGAAAACTGTCTGAAAATGATTTTATTAAAAATTTATCCGGAAGTGTCAAAATGGTTACTGCCTTTGTGTCTAGAAAACTCATATCTGAGTATGAATGTTGTGTTTGTGTTTACAAGTATTCTGATATAACAAGAATAATATGGGGGGGGGGGAGGGTGGAGAAGGGGAGGAGAGGAGAGGAGAGGAGAGGAGAGGAGAGGAGAGGACAGGACAGGACAGGACAGGACAGGACAGGACAGGACAGGACAGGACAGGAGAGGGAGGAAATGCCGTTTTTACTGTATCTTTTTCATGCATTTCCTCAATTTGTGAAAGAAGACACTGTACCCTTGGGCTCCTTGGCTTGAATGGAGGCTGCTCTGAATTCATGTCTACACTGCTGTAGAAATACCTAAAGTAGCTACAAGATAGCTTGCTCAGGTAGTGGCACTGGTCTAGCATAAGCACACAGGCACTTTATCTCCTGGGATGAGTTCAGATTCATCAAGGCAATGGTTTGGCACTGTTTTCCCTTCAGTGTACCTCCCTGTGCTTCAGGTCCCTGGAGAACAGCCTGGAGGTGGTGCCACACAGTGTGACCCTAAAGTCCCATAGTAGGGCTGTATGGCTATGGGCACAAGACACCACACTGCCTCTCCCTCCACAGCCTCGGCAGGGCTAGTGATCCTGCCCTCATGAACAGCTACGCTGCTTCAGGACCCAGAGCAGAGCCTATGTGAAGTTGTGCCTGAGATAAGCAGCCCTGCTGGGGCAGAAGTGGCCCCATCTGTGACACAAATGGCCAGAGTGAGCTTCTCATGGGCAGCTGAGAGTGGATAGACCACTTGTGTGGGTGCTCTGGGATGCCAGGCAAGCCTCACAAGCTGCTGACAGTTGGTCGTGTTTGGCTCCAGGATGCTGTACAGGAAAGTAAGAGATGTGGGTCTGAGTCATTTCAAGCAGAGGAGAGAATGGAGAAAGTGTCTCCCATATGCTGGACCACTCTTAGACTTAGAAGCTGTCGTGTGGGAAAGAGAGAACACAACAACTTTTTATGGCTTTAAAAGAAAAGTGGTCTGACTCATACACCTTAGAGGAAGAGTGGTGCATTACTGATGCTTGCAGAGCAAGGATTTTAGGGCTTACTTCTAGCCTCGGTAATTCTCTGTCTCTCCTTGGCAGCCACACACAGGGAAAGCTGGCAGCTCTGGATTGTAGCTGTGAAGGGTGCTTGCCACTTCAGGTGATACACAACATGTCAAGGTATCCAGACAGTGGCCTGGATGCCAGCTGGGCATTCACTGAATGTGGCATTTTGTCCCTGGCTTTCTTCTACTTTTTCCATCAGGTTTCAGAAGAAGAAGAAAATTTCAAGCAGTATGGTTCATGCAGTGCTTCCTAGTGCCTGTGCTTGAAAGTCGCTGTTCACCCATACTGTGAAGAAGTGAGCCTTTCTCTTCAGCCTTCTAGGCTCAGGTGCACCTAAGGATGGGTAATGCAGCCTGAGGCAAAGGTCCATGACTGGCCATTAAGGCCTTCATCACCCAGGCTGCACTGGGAAAGTTCACCATACAAAAACTTTTGTACACAAAAATTTCACAGACAACAACAACAAAAATATTTTGTACATGCATATTCTGCTTAATATTGTGGATAATTGTTTTCACTCTGTCCTAGTTTGCTTTTCTGTTTTTCTTTTACTTTCCATTCCCTCCTTCCTTGTCTCTCTCTCTCTCCCCCCTCCCACTCCCCCAACCCCCTCACCCCCCCTCCTTTTCTTTTTAAAGTGCACTAAAATAGCTAAAATAGCTCACACATTGTTTTGGAACTTGTAGTACTTCTGTTATGCTGTAACTCGACTTTAAAAAAGGAAGCTTGATTGGTCCAGGCCTTCATGGAGCTGGAAAATAAGGACCTATGCAGCGCAGCATACAAAAGAGATCCAGGCTTAGTCTCGTAAAGAAAAACATCTAAACATTTATGTGATTACTAGGAACAGCATATTCTCCTGCACCCATGTGCCTCTGGATGCATTCCAAGATATTAATAGCAGTAGTGGCAGGGCTGTACATTATATTGTTATTTCCTCCTTGGAGAGAACAGAATGTTAGACTGTGAGAATATGACATGGAAACTATGCGAGTTGGCTGCCCTGTTCTACTTTATTTACTCCTTCCTAGATCTTTCTGACTTTGGGGCTTTTGCAATCACTTTAAAAGGGATTCACTTTTTGCCCAGGAAGAGGAACACTGGAATTTCCACTCTGAATCAGTTTGTGGACATTAGTTCAGGCTTCCGTCTCATTCTGTCAGAAACACAACAGACCTGAGGAGTCAATAACGTGCTAGACAAAGGCTAAATCTTAAATTTACTTTTGTCTTGAGCTACAATGTTGATCGGTTTATGCCAGTAGGTATAGATACTGATAAGATTCATTATTTTTCATATTACTCTTACTGAAATAGACGTTATACATTCAGATAAATGCTGTCCTTTCATTTCACTGTCTCTACCTTTGACCTAGTCATCAACATCATGCCTTCCATTGGTTTGGTCTAGGATTCAGCTACAAGCAGGTCAAATACTACCAACAGACAGGCCTAAGAAGATAAATGGAAAGCAATGATTCAGTTTTTTATTCCTTCTAGAGCAAGAGTTGGTTGCTGTCTGAAAAGCTCTTGTTCCAAAGTTAAATGGGAACTCAGGTGCCTCTTAAACTGCCCTAGTCTGTACTCTATCTAGTCACATTTTCCAAGATTGGGGTTTTCCAAGATGTGGGCTTCTCACTGCTGTGATGAGAAGCAAGCTAGTAGTGCTACTGAAACTGGCAGCTCCCTCTTTTCTGCATCTCCTTCCCTCCTTCTCCCACCTGCTCCTGCCCTTCGCACCGCATTAGCTCCTGTGCTGAAACAACTATTCACAGGGTGGCATGGAAAGTCGGACCAGAGAATTGATCCAGACTGAAACTAACTGTGTTTTAAGCACTCAAGCCCGTTTCCCACCGTTGTTCACCAATCAGACACATAGAATCATAGAATTGTAAACTCACAGAATATCCTGAGTTGGAAGGTGCACATAAGAATCATTAAGTCCAACTTGTGGATCTGCAGAGGACCACTGAAAAATCAGACGAGGTGTCTGAAAATGTTCTTCTTGAACTCTGGCAGGGTCAGTGCCATGACCACTTCCCCCATGGTGCCTGTACAGGGACTGCAGGTGCTTATTCTTGTGCTCACCTCCCATAGGCTCACCTCCTATCTTTTTTCCTTCTGACCTCTCCTAATTCGACACCTAAAAGCCTCGTACCAATTGCTTAAGATAGTCTCAGTGAATCTGGAGGTAAGATACCTTTGTCTTAGATATAAAAGATACTAATTTTCTGTGTATAGCAGAAAGTACTACAAATACTAAGCTTCCATTTTCTAAAAGCAATCAATTGAGTTTTTTGTTACTATTTCATTTACTCACAGTGTGAAATCATCCTGAGAGTCCTACTCATGATTTATTTGATAAAACAGTGCTTCTGTTTCCTTATAATTTTGTTCCACTATAAACACTGTATTTTTCTGCTTGAATGAGTGTTGGGCCCAGCTACGCAATTGGATCTGAATTCTCTGATAAAGTTTCTCTTTGGGATCCTGCTTCAAATTTCTTTGCAGAGACATGTCAGAACTAAGAAGCTGAATTTTCCATTGCTGCTGGAAAGATTCAGAAGACCGGTACCACAGGGTAGTTTTGAAAATAGCAACAGATGTGCAGGTTTAACACCATATTAGGTCTGTCTCGGGGTGTCAGGGGCTACAGAGCTGACGTGTACACCCTTGCCAGGGCAGCACAGAACAGAGCAGCAGGGGCCTCCCTGGTGCTGAAGCTTTCCAAAACATGCTGACAAAGGTGCCCATTGAGAAGATTAACCTCCAAAGGCCATACTTCCCTCATAGCTATGAAAGGAACTTCATTTCCTCCTATACCTAGTACATAGGCATCAAGAAGATTTGTTAAATGCCGCTACAAGATTTAAAGTTGTGCATGGCAGTGTGGAATAAAGCTCATTGCCCTTTTTGCTTTCTTTCACTTTACTCATTGATCACAGATATGAAAAGAAGGATGCATGTATATAGGACAGAAAAATACACTTAATGACATGTTCAGATTTTCAGTTTGTCTTTCTGGATTTATTTTTTTTTTAACTTTAAATTAAGTGTTGAATTCCAAATACATATATTTTTTTAATGTTATTATTATTATATAACATCTGATTATGCTGAGAGTTTGCCAGGGTACCTTCCAGAAAATAAATAAAGACACAATGTCTCAGCCTTACACAGTGAGCTCATCAGGAAGTTACTTGTGGAACAGCAGCTGCAGCGAGTATTAATCTAGAGAATTGATAAGGAAATAGGATGGACTAACTCACTTTCCTGGAGTGCTTATCTGTCATTTGGGCTTATGTAAAATATTCTAATAATGTGCAGGCCCTGGTAGCCTGAAGCTGTCACTGGGGTATCAGAGGAACCAGGGTTTGCATAACAGGGGGGTATCCTTGCTATGTTTCCTGCTCTTCTCTTGTTCCCAGCCCTCCCTGGGTCTGGAATGTAAACTCTAAACCACTGGACAAGGCAGCAAGTGAACTCTCATGAGGCAGCCAGCAGGTGGGCAGCAAGTGGTCAGGGCAGCAGTACGTCTTAACTCCATACTTCAGAGTGTGCACAATCCGTAGTGGAAGACCACGGTGCAGACATTTGGCTAGATGAAGACTGAACATGTAATGTAGTACCTGAGCATCACTCAGGTTTCCTGGCGAGAATCTGGTCATGGGTACTTGAAAAAGTAACTGTTTAGTCAAGATAGACCTTAGCTGACAAGGTGTTTCTTTTTCATATAACCTGAGTGCTCATTAAAGGCTTTTTGATGATGGTGTTGATGATTGAAGTGGCCTTCATCTGTACAATTCATGCATACGAATGCACCACGTAGCCCAGTTTGACCCTGGAGGGTCTTTTTAAGGGGAACAGTGTAACACAAATCCAGTGACCATTCTGCTGGTTTGCAGAAGTAAGTGTGTTTATAAAATTAGATGAAATATCTTGTCTGTAATTACTTTTTTATTAAAAAGAATTCAGAGGCAGCTAAATGGGAAGAAGCCAAAAAAGCATATGGAGAAAATAATATCCAAAAAGCCTGGGATGTACTAGAAAACCAGCAGTCAAATAGGAACAATAACAAAAAAATCGATAGGAAAAAAAAAAAAAAAAAAGGCTTATACTGAATCCAATTAAGTTTGCATTGATTATAGAGAGGAAAATAAAACCAATTTTGACTCATCTCTCTAATACTTAACCCTGAGAATGGTGTCCTTATTTAAAGCATTCTCGATATGAGTTTCCATGATTTGCAGCTTTCTCCTCTGAGAATGTGCCATGCAGCACATTTATCATTTATGCCATAATTAAATAAAAACAAGCAGAGAAGCCACTTAAAACAAATTTATTTCTGAGAGGTAAAACTATCAAAAGAACAATCAAATAACTGAAAGAATAATTAGCAATAATGAATATAAAATCGCTTTTTAGGCCTGTTTCAAGTCTCTTTCACGTTTGGCCATATGTCAGAGTGGAGCTATGGAAGCATGAAAAAAGAGAAACATTTCTTCTCAACAGAGTGGAACTTAAATTCAGACCACACCTAGGGTCTAACCAAAATCCCAGTTAAAATTCCTTAGGGTAGACACTAACTCCTGGTGAGCAAATGCATTTTTATTTATTCACCTAACTCCTACTTTGATACCTAATATCTCCAGGTGATCACATTGTTCTAACTGCTATAACCCATTTTACGTCAAGAACAACGTCTGTGTGCAAACCTGGATCAGATAAGTGGACAAAAAGTAGAAAATGAGGTAGTGTTCAGATCTTTTTAGGAACTGGAGCTCCAAATTTCAGAAGCAAGATAATTAAAAACAAATTATAAGATAAAAACAACCCACTGGCATAACGAAAACATCTCTTCTTTCTTTGATGTTATTTTATAGATTTTGAAGTTTCATTTACTTTACTGTCAAAGTCAGGATGATTTTAGAGTTAGAAGTAAAAAATTAGAAATAATGAGTAAATTAAGAAGATATGATGATACATCTCTCTACAATTTGGGGAGAGAGAGCACTGAGAATGCTGCCCTTTTTTTTCCCAATAACTGAGAAGTATCGATTCGCAAAATATTTTGACTAACTTGCTTGGGCTGGGATTAGCCTCTCCTCACATCTAACATCTAAAAATTCAGTATCTAATCTAATCCAGTTGACCAATCTCATTTTGATGTGGACAGAAAACATTGGATGTCTAAGGCAGGTAAAATTAATTTGTTTCCAACTGTGCTTACCTCCCAGCCAATGCAAACACTTGAAGTCCTCATCTAAGTGTTAGGCAGTTAAGTGAGAGGAATCACACTTGACATCCAGATCCACAAAGGTATCTTTTGATTTCAGTGGAAATATATTGAGAGCTGGCTTTAAAATGCTATAGTTTGTAAATTTAGTAGTTTTGGTCACTGTGATGAAACACGCAAATCATGAAAATTTCTTGCAAGATTCACTTGTGAAACATTCTTTCACAGTAAGATCT
This sequence comes from Aythya ferina, assembly GCF_964211825.1. NCBI lineage: Eukaryota > Metazoa > Chordata > Aves > Anseriformes > Anatidae > Aythya > Aythya ferina. The sequence continues at coordinate 62,425,106 of NC_140296.1, forward strand.
CAACATGATAGCATGATATATAAAATGCATTATGAAATGGAAAATAAGCAGCCAACCTCTGTAACAAGGAAAGACAGTAGGAAATCAACTTCATTTTCAATACAAAATAATTATTTGGGCATCAGAAAAACACCCTTTTTGGAAGGATGTAACAGTGGAAAGGGGAATTAGAGTTGTAGCAGAATTTCTTTTACTAGCAGCATGTGACAGCAGGTCACCTCGTCTGTCAGTGACGATATACAGATAGCAAATCCTACTGGTCTTGACTCAGTACAGGAAAGGAAGATCAGGCTTGCTGACCTCCAACCTCATACTTTACAACACTGTGAATAGCCTTATCCCTTGCATTTGGAACATAGCTGAGTTTGCACTGGACATGTATGCCAAGGTCCAGCTGTGTTTTGTAATTGCTGATGGAGAATATTGTTCCCATCTGCCAAGACTTGAGCTGGGCTGTGCATGAACTGAGGTGTTACTCAATGTATTTGGGAAACTTTAAGCTGAAATATTGAAATGGAATTTTGCAAAATTCAAGCAGCTGAGCAGGATCACAGCTTTGGACTTGGGTGCCCATATGTTCTGTGTAAGTCCCATTTTTGTTAAGTCCTTTTGCCCCTGCCTGTATTGTGGGATGTGAAAGTGCCTGCCAGCTTCTGCATCCCTGAAACTGAATCTGGGCACATATCATCTGCTTTTCTTGCCTAGGCTATTGTCTTCAGCCAAAGAATATTCAGGCACAGAAGAAAGACACTGACAGCAAGTTTCAACAATTTCCCAAAATGAATGAGGGTTAGGACTGGGTGAAGGAGGGTATCACTGAGGGGACACAGCACAGCATAAGTGACCCTTCAGGCCATACCCATAGAGCCAATATATTAATTTAGTGTGGTACTCTATTTCCTGCAGAAGACAAAAGAGGATGTCAAGGGAGGGGTATTCTGCCCTTCAGTGTAGATATGGCCTCTCTGAATCTGGCCCGGGCAACTACCCAAAATTATACACACAGATAAGTAAAGCTTCTGAGGAGAAAAAATGTTTTTAATCCATTTCCATTAAATAAAAAGGTGTTATGGGTAAGTAGCTGATAAGCTTAGCTGCCAGTGAATTCATACATCTACTTTATGACCATCCGTTGTTGTCAGAAATATGTGCTGGTCTGGAAGCCCTTTTTACAAATTGACAGTGACTGGCCAGGCTGAAAGCAGGTGTATCCATTTAAATCTGTTTTGACCTTTGGTTTGTGGCATATGCTCATGTCATGTCACATTACCTCATCATATCACAAAAGCTAAATGTCATACAGTGTCACAACTTTACCTAAGATGGCTCATCAGCCTCACTGTTTTCAGATTAAGTATCACATGACAAGTACACAAAAAAAATACATCTCATGGGTTATTTTAGCAGATAGTATTCATGTAAGAATTTGATGGTAATATTCATGCAAGTGAGCAGATATAGCACAATTTATTTGGAACCTCTCTGGGGCTTGTTCATTGATCAATATTTTCCTAAATTCTACTTCTTAAGACTCTCTGAATTATCATCATACTTGAGGTGAAAGAGTATGGCACCTGAGGCCAGCTGGCTGATAAAATTGTCTTTGCCTTCTGTATGGCTGCAGAATTGCTCTGCCCATGCTCCTAGCTTTCTATTAGCGTATGAGTCAAAGCCTGTCAATGTAATCAAGCATGTGTCTCTTTATAAAGCTTATGTCTTCTGAGTCGGAAACTGAAGCAATCCCTCGTGACCTAGGGGACCAGACACAGAAGGCCAAGAATGACTGGCCATGGAGCTTGACTGCCCCAGGATACAATTTGTTTAGATAAATTGCTAGTAAACAACTGCAAGTGATATACAGGTTTGGAGAAATTATCAACAGTTCACAGAAAGATCACAGACTGGAAAAGAAGTCAAGCAAAGGCACCATTTGTCATGTAAACTGATTAAGTGATCTCTCCAGGCCTATTCAGCCCATATCTTGCCATCCTTTTGTAAGAACAGGCAATCAAAAGAGTAAAGGTTTAAAGTGTAAGGGAAGGTAAGTTGCATATAGCTGCAAAAATGACACCTGGTGGCCCTTTGTGAGAGTGGCTATCATGCGTTCTTTGGTGGGGGGGGTGAGAAGGGGGAATAAAGTTCTTTTCAGAAAATCTTTGTTTATGGTTGGGCAGACACAGTCAACATGGGTTTATAAAAGACAGGTCCTGACTGAATCTCCTTCTAAGAGAAGATGTCCTGCTTAGTGGGCAAGGGAAAGGCTGTGGGAGTTTTTAACTTGGACTTTAGCAAGCCATTTGATACTGCTTTCCACGGCCTTCTCCTGGAGAAACCGGCTGCTCATTGCTTGGACAGATGTACTACTTCCTGGGCAAAAAAAACTGTCTGGATGGCTGAGCCCAAAGGGTTGTTGTGAATGGACTTCAATCTGGTTGGCAGCCAGTCACAAGTGGTGTTCCCCAGGGCTCAGCACCGGGCCAGTTCTGTTTAATATCTTTATCAGTGATACCAGTGAGGGGAATGAGTGAACCCTCAGTAAGTCTGCAGATGACACGTTAGATGGGATCTGCTTGAGAGTAGGAGGGCCCTGTAGAGGGATCTGGCTAGGCTGGATTGATGGCCATGTCCTATCACATGATATTCAATAAGGATAAATGCTGGGTGCTACACTTGGGTTGCAAGAACCCAATGCAGTGATAATAAGCTTAGGGAAGAGTGGCTGGAAAGCTGCCCAACAGCAAAGTATCTGGGGGTACTGGTTGGCAGCCAGCTGAATGTGTGCCTGCAGTGTGTCCAGGTGGCCAAGAAGGCCAATGGCATCCTGGCCTGCATCACAAATGGTGTGGCTGGCAGGACTGAGGAATTTATTATCCTCCTGTACTCAGCACTTGTGAGACTGCATCTCAAGTACTGTGTTCAGATTTGGGCCCATATCTACAAGGATGACACTGAGTTGCTGGAATGTGTTCAGAGAAGAGCAACAAAGCTGGTGAATGGACTGGAAAACAATACTTATGAGAAGCAACTGAGGGAAATGAGGTTGTGTAATCTTGAAAAGACAGAGAGACATCATCACTCCCTGCAAATGCCTGAAAGGAAGCTGTAGCAAGCAGGGTGTTACTCGCTTTCTTCAGGTGGCAAGCAATAGGATGTGAGGCAATGGCCTCAAGTTGCTCCAGGGGAGGTTTAGATTAGATGTCAGAAAGAATTTCTTCGTATAAAAGGTAGTTAAGCATCGGAATAGGCAGCCCAGCAAGGTGGTGGAATTGCCATCCCTGGAAGTATTTGGGAGATGTGTGGAAGTGGCACTGAGGGACATGGTTTATGCAGTGGACTTGTAGTGTTAGGGGAATGGTTGGGCTTGATGATCTTAAAGGTTTTTTCCAAACCAAATGAGCCTGTGATTCTAAGTTGGGTAGATCTGCAAGTGAAATGTTTCAAAGAAAATGCTTCTCGTTGTTCTTCTAGATACATTTTTTTCCATCTTCTTAGTATAGGCAGATGCAATTCCAACGAGTGTTGTTTAATCAGGCCACATTGCAGAAGCATCTTAACCTGCTTCCTTTCTCCTCCTTCCACTCCACAGTGGTCACATAGGTAGGGAAAGAAGGAACTTGCAGAGCTCTGCCCTTCCTGCCATGCTGCATGCTGGGACACTCTTTCCTGATCCCTGCTACATATACCCCTTGCCTACTTTCTCATACATGTGATGGGGAACTAGGGATTTATGACATAGTGGGGAGTCTTAAGCTGCTTGCATGCAGCTTGCATGTTTTTAATGTGAGTGCCATGTGGCATTTGGCAGCAAGGTGCCAAAGATAAGTAGGAATACAAAGAGAGATGGGATTTAACAAGGCAATGAGGGTCCTGAGGTAACAGCCATAAGGACCAGCTCCACCGCATGCCAGAGCCTTGCATGTGAAATGCTGAGCACCCCCAAGCTCCTCTGTGGTTAATAAAACCAAAAGGTTTTGAAAGTTTCCAAAGACTTCTTGAAGACATTTGGCTTCTTTCAAGACCAGATTCCCCTCATCACTTCTTCCTTTTGCCTCCTTCAAGTTGAAGTACTTACTGGCTAAATCATTAACAGATTCAAACATTTTAATAGGCTAAGTAATTATAGCCCATGGTCATAATAAATGATATGCAGAGAGAATTTTTTTTATTAAGAAATGTTTTCCCACACCTGTATAGAAAATGACCTTCAATGTATAGGCCATATTTCTTGCTCACTCTGCCACCCTGAGGGCACCACTTCCCTTTATATATTAAAAAAAAAAAATGTTAATGATGTACTTATGATCACATGGCTACATCTGAACGAACCTCATTGCAGACTTTCCCCAAAGGGTTTAATTACACGGGTTTGTGCAGAATTACACCCAGTTGTAATCCTGGGGTCTGCTACTGTGGCTGGTGGTTAGTTTGAGCATCTAGACTCCTGCTCAAGTGTGCACAAATAAGTGCAATGCAAATTTAAAAAGAAAAGCTTCATTAATGTGACTACAGATTGAACCTCTCAAACAGCAATAACCAGAACAAAGGATGTGTACCTTTCTACAGAATAGCTGAACGTAATTCCAAGCTATCCCTTCCATGTGGGAAGAAAAGTAAATGTGTTTTTGTTTCTGTTTTTGTTTTTCTGGTTGTTGTTGTTTTTCAATCACAGTCATTTTAAAAAATACCCATTTCAAAAGAAAGTCCTTCCCTGATATACTCATATTAAAGGTCTGGGTCAAAGTCTGACATCTGCTACCCTGGTATAAATCTAGAGATGATACCTGGATTCCAGTGGAGTAGCTCTGGATTTATACTGATGCCAATGAGAGCTCATTTGGCCTTCTACATATGTAATTGTTCTTAGAGCAAAAAAATCTATTAATCCTTCACAGCAGTCACCAATTGTGGCATTTTAACAATAACAGCCAGCATGATTGAGTGTTTTCAGTGCTTACTGACAGATGGTCATTGTGTTACAAAACAGCCTCCAGTAAATAATGACCAAATCCACATGAGAGATGGAAAATAGTTCTCTACTGTACAATCTTTTCTTTCTTTCTTTCATTTTTTTTTCCTGCACATAATGAAGTAGAAATATGTCTTCAACTCCATTTTATACTGATACTAAAAGGCCAAAACTTCCACTTGAATGGGAAGTGATAAGAAAATGAAAGCAGAAAGGTTCCAAGATGCTTTTATTTGTTTGCTTGCCTATTTGTTTGCATCTAACAAACCATTGGGACTTTGTGGTTAATATTATTCTATCCTTATTTCATAGTATACTGTTCCCTTAGGGCGCTAATGGAGCTTCTTTTTAAAGATTGCAAGTAATCTAGAGGTGAAGATACATCTTAATAGTTAGAACCTGATTGGGCTAAAACTCTGCATCTTCTAAACATGATGATTGTGAGAGTGCATAGAGGTCTGCGTGGCTAGAAAAGATATTTCATTCTAACCACACGGCTTAGGATCATGATGTGTTGCATTAACATTCGCAGAGCTGTGAAATTACTAATGTTTGCTGCAGGAACTATGTCTGTTATATTGAAATCTGAAGTGCCAAGCATGCTCAATAGATGCCTCAAAAATGCTTGCAGTGGATGCTTTATTGTTACACTAGGAAATAGAATAGTCGAAGTAGAAGTGCTTCTACCTGAAAAGGAGATTGGATACAAATGAGAGACAGAAGTTGTCTTGCATCAGATTATTGCTAAATAAAAGGAGTGTTACCCAAACATAAAAGGACTATAATCATAATGTTACCCAATCATAAAAGGAGTTTTACCCAAGCCAGAGTCGGATAAGCCTACCTTACCAAATGTATGTGGATTTAAGTTTTTGAAGAACAAATTGCTGATCAGTAGCTGTCTTAATTTTCACTGCAGAAAGTCTCAGTGATCCAACTGAGCTGAAGTAAAACAACAGTGAAGCACAACTGGAAAAATGAATACGCAGGGTTTTTTTGTTTGTTTGTTTGTTTGTTTTGTGTTTTGTTTTGTTTTGTTTTGTTTTGTTTTAATGTGTTGACTGTTTAGTAGTACAAAAAGTAGCTAAACTCTTTTTCATAATTAAAAAGTGCAGGTATAATTAAATACATGGAATGAACAGTTCTATCAAACAAGAATGTGCCTGTCACAGCCAAACTATCCTTCAGAGGTAATATTTAGCCCTGTCTTACACATTCTACAGCAAAAAGACTCTCACTGCATCTTTATCTGCACTGAAACTGATTGCTCAACATTTCACATCTGCACTTCACTACCTTTTAATGTTTGATGTCTTAAACTGGATTATTTCATTGACTTTTACCTTTTAATCAGGGGGAAATGCAAAACATCCAAAACCACAAGCACCTTGTCTACAGAAGTTTTCAGGGCACGTTTTGCACAAAGTTTGCTAATATTGAGGTCAATGATCAAATTGAAATCAGAAACTTCCATGTGTCTGAGTGACCCCTTCCTGTTGCAAGTGCGCCGGGGTCATAACTTGTGGGTTTTATATTCCTCTATGTGTTTACATGTGTTTAAATTAGGAATTGTTCTTTATTAGGTTCTGTGATTAGAAACAAGAGCAGTTCTTTTATTAGAGGCCATAATGAGTTCTCAGAGCTAGTCACTTGACCCTGACAAGCTGTGGGAAAGATTTTCTGTGGTGGTTCCCACTTCTGTCTGATAGTGAAGTAGCCTCTTCAAGAAAAACTTATCTCAGTAAAGGTGAGAGACATTCTCATATCTATTAAGTAACCATTTATCATTCAGAAGAACATTTGTGAAAGCAGCAGCATGTCTTTTATCTTCTATACATGGGACAACATTAAATTCTTCAACTGTGAGCACTTTTGCTACAACTTGTTGGCCCCTTGAAATGCTGTGGAGAAATGAGTGCATGGCTTCATCACCTGCTAGAGAGCTAACACATCTCACCCTTAGCTAGCAATCTCACAGACCTTAAAAGCTGAATTATTACAGAGGCTTACCTTATCTTATTTTAAATGTGGTATCTTCCTGTCAGAATTGCACAACACAAAACAGATCTTTTAAAAGCGGTATCTGGAGTAAAAACATAACTCCTGGATCTGGGCAATTTCAAGACCTTTTTCCTTGTCATAATGTAATTTAAGTAGCTCACTATTTGTAATTGAAATGTATTAAAAGAAAATTTTATTCATCTAATCAAAGAAACACTGAAAGGTAGAGACAAAATCACTCATTTCCTCATTTTCAGCTGCCATGGTCTTGTGAAACTACTTGTATAGTGGTACCTTAAATATGTTCTCTGTACCAAAATGGAGCTAAATTTTGCTTTATCTCCTAAAAGAACTTCCATCCATTTTTTATTTTATTGTATGAAAAGCTGTGGGGGGTATTATTTCTCTAAGTAAAATCCATGCATGGAATTCCTCAAGTACATTCCATTCATGAGTTGTAGAGGGAAGGGAGGACATTTCTAACTTAATGAAGCCATATGGTGGAATAGCTTTTGCAGACTCTTAGTCAAAGTTGAATTGAGATTTCAGGTATTCCTATACAAGGTTTATTTATAGGCATATCTATTAAGGAGCACATGTTAAATATACAAACACAGATACTGAGACAGACACATGCAAGTGTACACAGATACATGTTCACAAATTACATATCTGTGTGATGCCACATTTATGACAATGCAATAGCTTTCATGTTGTGTACTCCATAACACAGCTTACACCAGCTCAGCACCTTACATACAGACCATCACAGTTGCTTAAGCATGGTTGTCTTGAAATGAAGTTTACCCTTCCTTTTTTAAGTGCTGTGAGTCTTTAAGCCATACTGTCTCAGAGACTGTGGCCATGCTTCTTCCCCACTGAGGGAGAAGAGCACCACTTATTTTCTTGCACAGTGGGAGACAATGCAAAGACAGTTGTTCTCTCTTTTGCAGTTGTGCACGTCTCCTTCCACAACTGATACATTTTTTTCATGGCTTTTAGCTTTTTTCTAATGATTTCAGAACCTTTTGCAGTTTTTATATGATCATTTTGGATTCTGCTCCAGCATTTCTGCAAGTTCATTCAAGTCTGGTGCCATCCTTAATTTAATACAAGTCCTTTCTGCTCAGTCATCCATACTGGTAAGAAATATTTGGAGCAGAAGAGGGTCTCAGATGCTTGCTAAGATGTGATCCTACATAGTGTATTTCTTTCCTTCCAGTCTTCCAGTGATTACTTTTTGAGAACTAGTTTTCAACCATCTGTTTGTCTAGCACAGCAACCTATAGCCAAACTGATGAGATACAATTTGGATAGCTGAACTACAAAGCAGGTAAATAATCGGCTGGACTGTTGGTCTTCAAGCATGTGACAACAGCACACACACACACACCCAAAAAAATAGTTGGCAGTCAAATAGCAGTATTCTTCCAAGATTAATACTGGATCAAACAGTCTTAATTAATGACAAGAGGAATAATGAAATTTGTGAATGACAGAAAATTCTGCATATGTGCTGGGATGAGGGGGAGTTAGTACTCTGGAGTGAAGTACTGGAGCATGGGGTTGCTGTTCAGTGGATGCTGACAGACCAGAGGAATGGGATGGCAGAAATTTAACATAGTTCAAAAACAAACTTAGGTTCTGCATCTTTAATGGAAAACCTCCATGCAGCAGTATGGGCTGGGGGCAGACTGGAAAGGAAGCAGACTTGCAGAAAGGATGTGATGATGGTCCTTTGGGACAAGAAGTTGAACATGGTTCAGTAGCATGCCTTTGTGGCAACGAAAGCCAACCCCACACTGGCTTCTACTAACAGAAGCACAGCTGTCAGGCTTAGAGAACTGATCCTCCAGATGTCTTTCCCAAGCTAGATTACTGTATGACAGCCCTCATTTCCTCAGTTTGTTTAAAGGATGTGATTGGACAATAAATAAAGCAACCCAGTAGTCAAGCTCTCTTGTAATGTTAACAAGGCTTTTAATGTTATCTGCCTGGTTGGTTACCTTATTAAACAAGAAAATGTGCTGGACTGATACATAATGTATTTGGGAACCTCATATGAACTTTTCCTCTAGGTGCTTGTTATACATTTATATATAGCCTAGTATTAGAATAGATAAATATAAAATATTAAAAAAAAAAAAGATATAAAATTTGCCTGACGCATCTGGTGGCCATCTACCATAGGGTTACAGCATTGGTAGATAGAGGAAGAGCAACTGACATCATTTACCTGGACTTGTGCAAAGCATTTGACACTGTCCTTCATGACACCTTTGTCTCTAAATTGGGGAGACATGGATTTGATGGGCCACTCGGTGGATAAGGCTGGATGGTTGCACTCAAAGAGTTGCAGTCAAAAGTTCAATGTCCAAGTGGAGATCAGTAACAAGAGGTGTTCCCCAGGGGTCAGTGTAGTTTAGTATCTTTGTCAGTGATATGGACAGTGGGATTGAGTGCACACTCAGCAAGTTTGCCAATGACATCGAGCTGTGTGGTGTGGTTGGCATGCTGGAGGGAAGGGATGTCATCCAGAGGGATCTTGACAAGCTTGAGAGGTGGGCTTGTGCGAACCTCAAGAGTTTCAACAAGGCTAAGTGTAAGGTCCTGCACCCAAGTTAGAGCTATCCCAAGCACAAATACAAGCTGGGCGGAGAATGGATTAACAGCAGTCCTAAGAAGAAGGACCTGGTGTTGGTTGATGGGAAGTTCAACATGAGCCAGCAAAGTGCACTTGCAACCCAGAAAGCCAACCGCATCCTGGGCTGCATCCAAAGCAGTGTAGCCAGCAGGTCAAGGGAGGTGATTCTCCCCCTCTGCTCTGCTCTTGTGAGAACTGTAGTGGGTTTACGTGGCAAGATTGTGGTAGCAGCGAGCCATAGGAGTGGTTTCTGTGAGAAAGATCTAGAAGCTGCCCCATGTTTGGGAAGGGCCCCATTGTTTTCCAGAGCTGAGCCAATAAGCGATGTTGTTTTGTGCCTCTGTGAGAGCATATTTAAGACAGGGAAAAAAAAGCTGCGCCACACAGCAGCTGGGAGAGTGAAAGGAGTGAGGAATGGCCTTGCAGGCACCAAGGTCAGTGAAGAAGGAGGGGGAGAGGTGCTCCAGGCACCAGAGCAGAAGTCCCCTGCGGCCTGTGGTGAGGACCATGGTGAAGCAGGATGTCCCCCTGCAGCCCATGGAGTACCACGGGGGAGCAGGGTTCCATGCTGCAGCCCGTGGAGGAGACCACGGTGGAGCAGGTGGCCCTGCACCGACAGAGGCTGCCGCCTGTGGAAGACCCTTGCTGGAGCAGATTCCAGGCTGGGCCTGTAGCCCATGGAGAGGAGACCACATAGGAGCAGGTGACCTGGCAGGAGCTGCTGCCCGTAGGGGACCCAGGTTGGAGCAGTTTTCTCCTGAGGGATGGACCCCGTGGTACGGACCCATATCTGGAGCAGCTCCGGAAGAGCTGCTGCCTGTGGGAAGCCCACGCCGGATCAGTTCATCAAGGACTGCATCCCGTGGGTGGGACCCCACAGCACAGGGGACGAGAGTGACCGAGAAGGAGCAGCAGAGAAGAAGTGCTGTAGACTGACCATAACCCCTATTCCCCCGTTCCTCTGCGCCGCTCGGGGGGAGGAGGTGGAAGAGGGTGGATTGGGGGAGAAGGTGCTTTTGGTTTCTTTCCTTTGTTTCTCACTTCTCTAGCTTGTTAGTAATAAGCAATAAATCTTACTATCTCCTTATGCCGAGTCTGTTTTGCCCGTTACAATAATTACTGCATGATTTTCTCGTCCTTATCTCAACCTTTGAGCCCTTTTCACATATTTTCTCCCCATTCCTCTTTGAGGAGGGGGAGTGAGAGAGCGGTTGTGGTGGAGCTAGGCTGCTCACTCAAGCGGAACCACGACATCTGGAGCCCTGCATTCAGTTCTGGGGCCCCCAGCAAAAGAAGTACATGGACGTAGAAGAATGAGTCCAGAGGAGAGCCACAAAGATGATCAGGGGCTGGAGCACCTCTCCTATGAAGACAGGCTGAGGGAGTTGGGGTTGTTCAGACTGGAGAAGAGAAGACTCCAGGGAGACCTTACACCGGCCTTTCAGTAACTTACTGGGACCTACAGGAAAGCTGGGGAGGGACTCCTTCTCAGGGAGTGCTGTGATAGGACAAGGCGGAATGGCTTTAAACTAAAAGAGGATAGGTTTAGATTAGATATAGGGAAGAAAGTCTTCACTTAGAGGATGGTGAGGCACTGGAACAGGTTGCCCAGAGAAGCTGTGGATGCCCCATCCCTGGAAGTGTTCAAGATCAGGTTGGATGGGGCTTTGAGCAACCTGATCTGGTGGGAGGTGTCCCTACCCATGGCAGGGGGGTTGGAACTAGATGATCTTTAAGGTCCCTTCCAACACAAACCATTTTTGATACTATGATTCTCTAAATAAAAGCTTAGTAGCTTTGTAGAAATCTGGCTTCTTTCTTCCTCCGTTTTCTAATATTTTCATCTTTTTCATCTTTATAATTGTTCACATCCTCCACAATTTCTAGATGGCAATTGCTAATCCCAAGTTATTTGTTCACTTCAAGGATTTATTTGTCCCTGCCTAGGACTTTACTTTTACCTGGGACTATTTTCAAGAATACTGGCCCTGAAACCTGTCTGTACTCTCACTCTCAAAGGTTAGGTATTGCTTCTCTTAAACAGTGTCCCAATGATTTAGTAGATGAGGAGCATGGAGGTTTGGTAAACTCTGGAAAAACGTACAGTGAGGTCTCAGAAATTTTCATATGTCATGGGAAGATGGAGTCTCTCTTCCTTCCAGCTCCTCCTGTGCGCAGTGATATGCCCATTATAATGCACAGGGATTCCAACATACTGAGATCCTCTCCTTTCCTGCCCAAACTACAGTCCTTCTTCCTCCCTGAGAAATTTCAGATGGTGTCAGAAATGGAAGCCTAGAACAGGCACTACAGAACCCCAGCTCAGTCCTATACACCTTTACAAGGACAAGGCACTTAAAAGGGAGGATTTATGTTTTAATTCCCTTTCAGGATCCAAATTCTCACCAGGATGCAACCTTTTGATCCTATACAGGGATTAAATAAAGAACTAGATGTGAGCATTTGCCATCTATTATTGATTTTTTCTTAAATTATTATTATTTTGTCTTGCCAAGTCTTATCTGGATATTCACTCATGACTTGTATATATATAGATACACAGAAATAAGTAAATAATCTGTAGGCATTAAAAATCAGCTGAGGACTAATCCTGAATTTAACTGAATATTTCAAAAAGTCTGAAACTTAACATTTAACCCCAAGTTCCCCAAGTACAAATCAGTGAATCAGTGTCTCAAGCAAATAAGCCTGCTGCAGAATATTTAAGGTAATGATAGCTGGTATAGAAAAGTAGGAACTTTTGTAGGAACTGATGTAAAGCATTAATCATTGTGCCTTCTGGCAACTAAATAGAACCCCCTTCCAACCTCAGAGAAGCTGAGGTCTAGCTGCTATAACCTCAGGATACAAAACCCACATGATGGCTGAACTTGGGAATTGCTCAAGCTTAATAAGGACTATAGAAGAGAGCTACTTTGGGGTGACTGCTTTAATGCTGTGATATCTAGCAATTTATTTATGGTAACTCTAGGTTTAGGGAACCCAGGTCCTAGCATGGACTTAGAAGACATCAAATGCATTTATTTTAATATTAACTTTTTTTTTTTCCCCTTTAAAAATGTTATTTGTTTTTTTGTTCAGTGTCATTTTTTAATTATAAGTTCGCATTACAGACTTTTGTGCTGTGTCAGCAAACACTAGACTTCAGTAAATACAGACTTCCAGTTACTAAAATGTAATAAATGAAGATTATTAGAGGAGTAATTTTTATTCAAGGTAACTCTTCACTGCACAAACTGATGGGGGATTAGATTCACAAAAGCGCTAGATATCAGGACTTGTTGAAATGCAGCACTGTAATTTATAGCTTCAGGCTGTTGCTCAGAACCATGAGGAAGGTCACAGTGCCTAGAGATTTCCAAGCATCTCAGAATGTCTTCCACAGAGCACAGATCTCCTGTGCTATCCACATTTAAGCACTAGACATCCCCTTGCCTATCTGATTTGTGAGGCTCAAACCAATCTATTGTGGAGGGTCTGCACTAAAACCAGCTAAAAGTGGTTTTCATTCAAAAGACCTATGTGGAGGCATCTTTCTGAAAGGATGCAAAAGAAGCTCCCCTATTTTTTGGAGTATTTTCCTGACCATGTTTTACTATGTTGTGAGACAGAGGAGCTATACATCCATAACCATTAATTTCATATATTTCATTTTGCATGGACATTCATTGCCACCGCTTTCTAACTTAGTGGTAGAAATATATCTGTACAGTGAACAAGTTTCATTCTAATTCCTGTTTTCAGAAACATTAAAGTAATTTATATTACTTAATAATTAGAAAGAGCCTGGAGTACACTTCTCCACCCTCTTTGGAAGAGGATGACAGACAGATTCAGCCTTCTTTCTGGAGTCTAATGCATATCAGGAGACAGGTGAGTGCACATCCATGTAGATGGAGAAGGGCTTAAAACCCTGATTAAAACTGTGAGGGCACAGGCTTTGTCTAACAGCTGTCACATTAACATTGCTATGATGGCAATATAGCTGTGCTTGTCAAGTTTTCCCCATTTATGCTCCTAAGCACCTCAGTTCTCTTGCATCTCAAAACATATATACATTAGCGTGGCCTTTTCAGAGAGGAGTGGATTTATGAAGAACGATGTCTGGGAATAATTATGTGTAAAATCAGAGTGCATTCAGCAAACAGTTTGAGCTGGAAGAGAAAAGGTGAAAAACATGTTGAAAATATTGAAATATTCTATTGTAGCATTTTTAAAATAATTTATTTCATTTAAAAAAATAACCCATTTTTGCTGTAATTTTCTTTAACACCTTTTTTTTTTTAACTTTTTTCTTTCCTTTTTTAATTATAAAATTATATTTTAAAATTCATGTAAGAAGTTGACAGGAAAGGAAAGAAGAAAGGGCTAAAAGGGGATTTTATATACATATATAAGAACCAAAACAAGCTATTTCAGATTGAATTAAATACTTCTAGCTAATTCAAAATGATGATTTTGTTTATCATAATAAATAAAAAAAAAATCCTCAAAAATCCTTTTTGACTTGACAAAATTTCTGCCTAAGACATTTCTCAGCAATGTCTATGATTCAGCATATATTCTTGCCATCAGAGAAGGGGTCAAACCACAGGTGAAAAGACAGACAGCCTTTGCTAATGATCTAGTTCTCACAGGCACAATATATATCAGCACAGGGATTTATTTATTTCTTCTGAAAATGAAAATCCTGAGCACACAGAGAACAGCAAAAACTGGAAGAAATGCACTTCTTTATATGCTACTGTGTTCTGTTCAGATACTGTGAAATAGTTATGCTCAGGTTATGTTTTCTTTTAAATATATATATATTTAGAACACAAAGCCATGAAATGTTTAATACCATTCTGGAAAAATGACTTGTACAGAGTTTAATTGCATTTATTATTTAACAAGTGAATGGCAAAAACTTATCTTAGGTTCCTCAGAGCATTTCAGATATTAGCAGTCTTTATAGCAATAGGAATAATGTGATTACGAGGGATCTCAGTACTACAAACCAGAATTAAAACTACAATGAATATGGCTAATACTATCACTTTAGAACTATGCTACAATCTATTATGCTTTCTTAGCAAGTTAATGAAATTCTTTGTCCCCCACACAAAGGACCTGCAATGTAATAAAGTTATTAATGAAAATAATTCAACCTTTTAGACGGAATAGAAAGGATCACAGGGAGATTTAATTCACTTATTCAACAACCATACTATTGTTTTGTAAACAATATAAAGTTTTAAAAGGTTAACCACTTCATGCTGTACACAAGGTCTTTCATAAAATATTGGTGCGTGTACTTCTCTGAATGTCTAAATCAAGTTTTAAAAAGTAAGGATCTGCTTATAATCTGCAATAGGAATGCAAGAACAACAACCAAAAAACATGAAGTGCTATTTCAGGAGTAACAAGTAAGATTTACAAGCTTTAAAAATTTCTCATGCCAACAGCTGTTGGTTTTTGTTTTGTTTTTCATTTTTATTTTATTGTGTCTTAATATGGTTTAAGAATTCCATTTTTATAATGTGAAACATATCTGATTCTTCTTACCTTATACTGAGAGGCTGATTTGTTATAAGTTTTGTTTGTTTCACATATTAAAAATTAAGCAATAAGGCACAATGTGGAGGAGCGATTATCTGATGATAACCCCAGCTTCCTGAAATTGCTTTATTGCAAATATAAATACATTTTAGATTGCTCATTGGATATTAAGGGCATTAGCATGTTCATAGAGTTTAATCTTTCCCTTTAGAATATTAAATTCATAAGGCTTTTTTTTTCTTTTTTTTTTCTTTTTTTGCCTAAGCTATTTTTTAATGTGCAAGAGAGGACTTCATATACTCAAGAAATACAGTAATTGGCTGGCACATACTCCACTGGGGAGATTAATTTACAAGCACTGTACAGTTTACTAAAACTACTTTCAACATTTCAAAATATCAATAGTATATTTTCCCAGCCCTGTAAACACATTTTGATACACAATATAAACTTTAATGGTAGTTTTAAGACACCTCTGGGGGTACGGTTATTTAAGCAATAAGACACAGTAGGGTGTGAATTATGGTGTAATAATTCCCTACCAACTGCATTGTTAGGCATGAGGCCAAAGGCCAAGGGACCAATGAACACACGAGGTGTGAGTTATGACATCATAAGTCACACTCTGGAGTGTCTTGCTGCCATTACAGAAATATTTTAAACATGTTTTAACACAAATACTTTTCCTAAAGTACTATATTTTAATTGAATATCCTGAAAAATCCTCCCATGTAAAAAGTTGGCTATTACATATCCTGAAATTAATAACAAAATTGAAAAAAAAAAAAAAAGAAAAAAAGAAAAAAAGTCTCATCTTCTGCTATTGAGTTTGTCATATTGCACTGTGATTATATGCTGTAAGGAAAAGCCCCAGGAAAATGCATTCCTTACCCAATTCTGCAAGAGAACAAAGGCCTTCTGCACAGGGAGTCATGATGTGCTTTGCCCTTTGGAGAATCAAGGCTGCCTGCATCAGGTTTGTACCAGCTTCTCCTGTGCAACTGTACTGATGAAACCGCCAGCAAATCTAGCTACCTTTTTCCACACTTGGCTCATGCTGCTGTAACAAGATACAAAGCACACTTTGAAAGAGTAGCAAAGAGATTCCTTAAACCCCACCTGTGGTCCTGCAGCTGAAGCTGGTCCCCGTTCTAAGATAGCTTTTAGTAAGGATTGCAAGTAGCATGATGTGCATAGTCACATTTTAAACTCCATTTGATAAATGTATTCCCTGCCCTCTGGATACTCCCATGTTACAAATGCAGCACTGATAATACCGTAGTCTGGAGGTACAAAAGCCTACCTTGCAAATAGCTGGCTTGGTGACTGGTGGCAAGCTCTTTGCAGCAGCAACGATCTTGACATGATCTAAACCAGCTTCTAAATCAGTTTCTACCATTTGTCCTAAACCTCCATGCTGCTCTGGATTGATTGCCAGAAGTCACCAAGCCATCCAGTGGGGACATTAGAGTCAGCAGTGTGGTAGTAGAGCTTATGAGAGGGCTATTTGCCAGACCTGTCTGAGGAGCAATAAGCCTGCGGGCACATCTGCTTCTCCTAGCACACTGAGGTCGGGATATCCGAGCTAGGTGGGTAGATGATGCTGTTTTGGCTACATACAGCAATGTTGGGCTACACAGAGATAGCAACTTGCATCCTAGAAGCCATAAGTAGTAGTGTCAGGTTAATTAGCTTACTTGCATCCAATGCAAGCCTTCTCATTCTGCTTTTACACAGGGATTTCTGCATGTCCCTCATTACCTGAGAAAAAAGGCAAAACCAGAACTCTTCCAGGCTAAGCCCCATCCTGACATAATGTTCAGCAGGTGAGAGCAGTTTCCTACATCACCTCACAGTGGCCCTTTGATCTGGCCATTGACATCAGCTGAAGGCAGAATCCCTGCTTCTCCATCCTCTCTTAGTGGGTAACCTTACAGAGAGGACTTCTGCCAACAGAGTGGTAAAAAGGTAAAATTATGTGCTAAGTGATATTTACCCCTAAGTATCAGAGACCAATCAGCACATCATTAATTTAAGAGTTAACCTGTTGTCTCCCTTCCTTGTTCACTCAAAATGTCTGTTTTAATCTCCACCAAGAGAAGGTGTTTAATTTTGCCTACATTTCTCATGGGAATAATTTGAGTTTTGCTGCTTCCCCTGTAAAAAACAAACAAACAAGAACAGGATTGCTTTTTGCACGTTGTTATCCCTTCCCAACAACTTCTAACCAAGGGTGAGATCACTTCCATAAACCTCACTTACATTTTAAAATATTAGTTTTACATCCACTTGCAAAATTACAAGCACTTTTTCCTGAATCCAAATAGGAATGGGGCAAACAGCCAAGAAGAGTGTTTCACATGGGTTCTACATACTCCAAGAATTTAAGTGGGCTCTGACAAAATACGCGTGTATGTATATAAATTACTCCTTTTAGTGGCAAAGCAGTATTTCAAAGACTGCTGAGCAGTAGCTAACAAGTTTCCAGCAGCATGTTTTTCATAAATTAACATTCCTGCTCAGAACTCATGTTCTCCAAGTAGGATGCTTCAATTTCTGAAACCATTTCATTGCATGAAATTTGAGGTATAAATGCATCACTGTACCACTATAAGGACACAATCTTTTGATATACCCATCTCCATGAAGCCTTTTGGCTTTTAAAAGTAAATCACAGCCCTATTTCCATACCTCATTACCATTATGTAGCTTTCCACTGACACCTGACCTTATGCATAATCAGGTGTGAATTTCAAACCATACTTATAATTTAAATGAGTGCCTCATTATTTTACACAACCCAGAATGAAATAGGATTTGAGATGTAACTACAGAATTCACAGTTCACCCATTCAGAAACACAAGTCCACAGAAAGAAATTCATGCTCTCTAATACTTGAGTGTGAAAACCCTTAGACAACACTTGTAAATAGGGGCTTTGCAAGAATTTCGGGACTGGACTTCAGAAAGGACTTTGCCAGTTCTGAACAAACACCACAGTGTTGAAACAGTCTGGGATGTTGTTAAAGATAAACTCTGAAAGAAAAATGTGAGTATTGAATTTATTACCTGTATTTTGAAGAAAGAACGACAGCACCAATTGCATAAAGTTATAAAACACCGGTAATAAACATGTAAATAAACTTCAGGTTTGCAACTCCAATAGAACACAGACATCTACAAAGAAATATATATATGTATACATGTAATATAATAAAACCATTCATTAGGGAACAAGAAACATCATATTTTTATACTATATAAAACAGCTGTACAGTGTGCACACAGACTTCCTGATCTCCCTAAAATGCCTGTCAGTCACTTCTCCCTGTCATCATTTGCTTGACATAGTTTCTTCATTGTCCACAGGAGAGCTCTAAGTGACTGGCTTGTACTTTTAAAGTACTTATAGTGCAGTTTGTCTCCATATATATATACACACACACATACATATATATACCCACAGATGCACACATATATGTATATGTGTGTGTATATATACCAAAAAGACAAACACACACATGTACACACACACATGACAGATCTAAATAGCTCCTCTATCCTGTGCTCTTGAATGAGTGCTTGTAAAAAATCCCTGCACGCTCTGTGGAGGGAAGGAAACTTGCTGATTGTGCAGATTGAAGTCATTAGATGGTTTCACTCCTAACTGTCTGCAAACACACACAGACAAATCACATGGTGGTGTCCCATATTCCTGAAGACAATCTGTTGCAGGAGGTATCCTCCACCTTCTTCAGCAGCGTTGGTTTTTTACAAGGGGGTGGAGGTGGGGCTGTGATTCTTTGCTCAGTGTTGTGCAAGATTTGCGGCCAGTCTTCTCTCTCTTCGCACAGCTTTCTCCTCCAGTCCAGAAGCTCTTGCAGAGCCACACTCTCATTCTCTGAAAGTCTAAGCTGATGAATAACCTGTTAGTGAGAAGGAAATAATAAGGGTAGATAAAGTTAATTTTCTTGGCAGTGTAAAACTGCAATGTCCCTGTTGAATGATCCTCCACACAGGATCCTGTGCCGCTTCTGTCATTGACGTAAAACTGCAATCAGAGCAGATTCAGGTCCCATTTTCTTATCATCCTCTGTAAATAGCTCAGTGACATGTATAATGCGGTATAAACAATCATGACTTTCCTCAAAATAACCTTGCCTTGAACTCATGAGAGGTATTTTATATTGCCAGGCCCCATTCTAGGTGTGAACCACCTTCCACTCCACAGACTACATCTATTATTTGCAGAAGGACCCCATGGAGCAAGATAAGCTTATTCACACATACTAGTAGGATGATGAACCAAAATCTTGAGACTGCTACAGTGTGCCCTGGCTTAGCTATGTTGGATTGTGAGTGCTCCCATTTTGACAGTTACAATTAAAGAAATAAAAAGATGCATGAGTATAAGCAGTCAAGTTCTACACTTTTGCTGATGGAAAGCTACTATCATTTATGCTACAACTGAATGAAAAGAGATCAAACAACTCTGTTAATAATCTGAAGCAGTGTTCTCCTCCAGAAGGGTTTAAAACTTTGTGCTTAACATGCTGTCCCCACCCCCTCCATTATCACCGTTTACACAAAAAATAAAGAAGATTAATGAAGTAGAATTGCCTTCCTTCAGTCTAATGTCTGGAAGTCGCAAAACTGAAGTATGAACTAGATGCCAAAAACTAAATGGAAAAAACACCCTTGTGTCAGCAAAGACTACATGAACACAGGCCTTAGAAACACACAAAACAAACTAACTACTGTGATGAGTAGTCTGTATTTCTAACAACATGGTCTTAAAATTGTTGTCAAACAATACAATTATTTTCAGAAAATATTCTTACACTGCGAAAATAGCAGGTGCAGGAGCAGCAAGGGTTTTCCCCTAAAAGTAAATACCTGAATAACCACAACCAAGAAAGTATAACCCGTTTTGCTGTTTGGAATTAATAAAGTTCCTGTTACAGATGTGTATTATCCTTAGAATTGGGGGCTGGCATTTGTCTTCCTTCAGAGAATACATTATTGATTTGAAATATAGTTTCAGTCTGCCTGAAAATATTCATAAACTCACAGTGAAGTAGCCAAGCAGTTATGAATTAAATTCATAATACACCTAAAAGAAAACTGTTCTCTTCCATTTAACTTTTCTGTTCCAATGATTATTTATTTTGTACAAGTCAGTGTGAAGCCCTCACATCAGCACAAGTTCAGTAAGCTATGGAGTCTATTGCACTGTCCCTTAAGATTCAGTATAGCAGTACCTAGACTAGGTACTGAGAACTATTTGCTGGAGGATATTCTGTAGCAGAAGGAGAATCTAGGGAATATGAACCAAACCCATCAAAACAGCTAATGGCCCACAGCCCTTATCCTGTTGCCTTTCTTCTTAAGAATCCCACACGGACATCTAGGAGAGGCACCTGTACATGACTAAAATGTGCATAGCTTTCTTCACACAACCACAACAATTGAAAAGTATGGCTATTCCTGGCAAGGCTTCACTTATACTCCTGATCATAATGAGAGATGGCTGCATTTCAGTCACCACAATAAAGGAAGTGATGTGTGGTGCCTTTAAATGCTCAAGAGAATCTACACATGTAGTTGGTTCCAGCTGCAAGGAGGGCTGAGTGACATGAGGGGCATCTCTGTCCCCGATGGGCAACGAGGTTCCTGGGGTAGGAGGTTGTGCTTGCCTGTGGCTCCTGTTATTCTGTAGTGGAATAGCAGGTACCTGGGTACAGAGGCTTACACAGGTTTCACAATGCTGCTTCAAATACATCCTGTGCAAGTTAGACCTTTCACGTGTGTCACCAGAGATGGAAGAAGCCCTTACACAGATATGCCTGAAAGTCTTTTAGGAATCTGCATAATTTCTGTCTGGCTGATATTTCAAAAAGAAATGAATTAACCTCTATATTAATACAAGACGTTATAATTTCTAGTACTGTTATAAATTTCAGGTTTTAAGAAAAAAAAAGAAAAAAGAAGAAAAGTGGAAAGTGTTTGAAAGACTCCATTAAAGTATATTTAGATGTCATCCCAGACCACTATACACAACTATGAAATCAAAACCATTTTTTGTTTTTATGTTTATACAAAATGCACCAATGCATCCCAGCAAATCAAAGGTAAACAAAACATTCCACAGATATTGTTAGATAGGTTTCAGAGACTTCCTGTGTAACAAAACATATTACTTTTCAGTGTGAGTAGGAAAGTTTAGAAGACAAAAGAAACTTTTTAAATTGGAAACAATTTATCAAGAAAGAGAGGTAAGGTATTTTTATCCTGAGAAACAGGTGTATGGTTTGAGAAGCACCATAGCTTACTGTCACTGATTTGTATAGATTTTTGTGGGTTTAGATTGTGGGCATAACCCAGTTCAGAAAACAGGTAGATTGTAATTCAGTCTTCCCAATTTAGACACCTTATTTGCATCTAAACATTAGGCATTTAATGAGCCTGTATTAGGTATGACTTTCAGAGATGTGCTAGAACATACAAAAAGAAAACTGTGTTAGACTGTCATCGCAATAGTTTCATATGAAGGAGTTTCAGAAATAATTAAACAAAGATGTACTTAAACATTGGTAGATATATACTTAAAACTGATCATTTGAAACTGCATTCAGGTGACTAAAGCCTGATAGCATAACTCTAATGAACTACAGAGGAATTTTCAGTTCTGAAAGATTTATAAAGTATATGAATAGAGACAGCTCCACTACTATTCCAAGAACCATAAAAGCACCCAGGTGCAGGGTAAAAAGCAAGTACAATTTGCCTGGGCAAGGCAATTGTCAAATGCCTCCTATTTATAGATTATAGGCACTTTACTTTCCTGACCCTACTTATGCAAGCTGTAACTTAATGTGCCAGCAGTTTCTCTATACAGCTCATTTTCCAGTGTATAGTGGACAAATCTTAGTTCAGTCTACAAATAAGTGTACATCTTTATTATATTTTCTAAACACAGCTGGAAAAAATATCTCAAATCTTAGTTCATTATGAAATTGATTTGGGAAATAGGCTGGAAAAAGTTTGTATTTCAATCTGGATGAAGAATGTGCAATGGAAATGCAGTGGCAATGAAATGTGAGGAAATGCACAAGAAATGACAGAATTTTAAATGAATCAATTAATTTAGTTAGATTTATTGAACAAGATGATATCTTTTCTCTTTTCCATTCATGACTAGACCTGTGACAAGTTAAAGGTTTATTATACATATTCATTATAGAAAAAAAGATTTACTGAATTATTTTACATGAAGCACAATGTAAATCAGCAAGCTATGTTTCTTCATTATTATTCTCTACCCTGAACAGATACTTTGTGAAAGGTGAATAAGGTGTGTAGGAAGTAAGTAATTTAAGAGTGTTAATCTTTTCAATGAACACTGAACAAACAACTTCAACCATCAAGGGATAGAGATGGTACTAACTGTAGACCAGGATTTTCCTAATTAAAGTCAATGGTCAATCAGACATGGGCAACACACCATTTAGGCTAGACCCACAAAAACATATATCATTTGAATAGCTAGCATTTAACAGCCTGGTCATCTGGTGAAAACACCTACCCTGTGTTTGGTATCCAGAGTCCTACCTGAGCAGACAATAAAAGCAAAAGAGTCAAAGACAGTGATGCACAAGAGAAGAGCATGCAGAGTTGCCAACTCAGTGGATTGCAGTAGAGAGAAGCAGTTAAACAAGGTCCATCTTTTCAACTGTGAATATAGCAGGATGAACAAAATCAATTTCTGATGAGCAGCCCAGGGAAGAGAGCCCAGGAGCATTCCTCCCACCTCACAGCCCAAATCTGCACTGTGGAAGAAAGTGCTCTCCTCCTGGCACTATGGCTTTTGATTTGTGGTGAAGCACCAATGACTTAGTTAGAACAAACATGGAGGGACTTTTCACCGTGATCTAGCAGTTATAGTACATCTGGAAATCAGAAGATGTAGATTTGACTTATTTCAGGTTAAGGAAGAAACTGAGTTCCCACATCCTGTGGGTGACCTTAGGACACTGCAACTACAAGACCTGGACTCTGAGCACTAGGAAAAGGACTTTGGTTCCTGTGCAATGTGCTAAGGTGTGCCATCCATATGTGTTAAGTGTGCTAAAGCAAATCCTTCAGAGTGAACCCCTTGTGGTTTCAGAGCACAACAGATAGGAACTTAGAGACAGATCACTTTGGGTGTATGCTGCAACTGTGAAAATTTTAGAGCATGATTGTGCCTACCAAGTAATATGGACTTTAACTCATTCATTGGAGAATGAGTTCCTGAATTGTCTTCCTGGACTCGAGCTTGTAAATTCTGCCTAACTTCCTTTATAAGGGTCTAAAGCAGATGTAGCGGCTTTAAACTTTGTCTTAGAATGAAGACGAGTAGCTATAAGTCCGTAAATTACTTTAATTAGACTTAGTTCTTTGGTGGGTTAAAAAATAGAGCATTTTAATTATGAAAAGTTGGAAGTTTCACATTTTTAAATAATTTGTGACAAAAAGGTGTGCCAGATAAAAAGA
This sequence comes from Aythya ferina, assembly GCF_964211825.1. Classification (NCBI taxonomy): domain Eukaryota; kingdom Metazoa; phylum Chordata; class Aves; order Anseriformes; family Anatidae; genus Aythya; species Aythya ferina. The sequence continues at coordinate 62,448,814 of NC_140296.1, forward strand.
TTAACAGGCCCATTTAAAATTAACTTCAGAATTATTTACGGATTTGGCTGTAGAAACTCTGGAAATTCATTCTGCATTAAAAGATCAAATTGTATAACTTTACAGAGGATGTTCCATAAGAGTAAGAAGTAACAAAGAATTTATATCCTATGTGTGGCAAATACTACACAGTCTTACTCATTAAGCTAGGGCAAAAGGACTTAATGTGTCTGTCAGAGATTTATTAATTTGCACTAGCATGTTCTTTTTTTTATAAAATAATATTTCTCTTAATTTTGCTCTTTCCATGGCAAAATGTACAGTTTATTTTTTCAAAAATATGTGTATTGCACTCGAGTCATTTTTTTTGGTCACTTGCAACTGCAGTGATTTTTCTATCAGAAATTCACTAGACAATGAAAAGAAGCATTTAATTACATTCTTGGATGTTAAAACTTACAAATAAATATGCACAAAATAGCATAGCTCCGTGTGCTTTACTATAGTTCAGTTTTTAGTTGCTTCTGTAAGCTTTAGTAAAATTTCCGAATATAGACATCGAAGTAAAAAAGAAAACAGATTTTTAATCACAATACAGTTTAAAGACAAGTATAGCATATAAACCTGTACTCCTGAGACGTATGCAGGAGATAGCTAGTCCATATTTTCCCTTCAGAGACATATTACTAATTACGTTCTTTAATAGATTTTTCAATGCTGGTGCTTTAAAGTAACTGTCAGTAGATTCTCACAATTAATTATTGCAGTTTTATTATGTTTCTCTTCCATTAGTGTTTTAAACTGTTAGTAAAGTTGAAGTCCCATCATGAAATCCATGGGGAGAGTGAGTATATAAGGGCAGTGATTTTACCTTTCTAACATCAGTTCAGGATCTATAGTAAATCATGCCATAAAGGTAAAATGTTGATGATAAATTATCATAGTTAACTTAGAAATGTAACTACCTTAATAAATTCCACATTTTAATTTTTTTCCAGTTTGCAGACTGTCTAAAAATGTAAGCAGATCAAATTTGAGCTTGCAATCAATAGGTGACTCACAGTTATCTCTGTTATAACCCTTAAAAGTAGTTTGCAAGTCCCAGTGGGTCTCCTGCGGATCATCAGTTTTAAAGACAGAAGTGATCAGGATGTTCTCACCTCTCATTTCACAAGACACTATTTCATTCAGTAATTCTGGAAATAATTCTTGCTCTGTGTAATTATTATGGAGAGCAGCACATTTTGATTCAACCTGTGACAGGCATGCATCTCTCTCATGCAAAATGTTCCTAACTCATTTTAATGGTTTCATCTTTTTATTTTTTCCTTTTTTATCTTAGAAGCCCCTACACTGACTGCTTCCAAACATATAAGTCACATCTTTTTTTCCTACCTACAGGACAAATACACCGCAACACCTCAAAAATCCCAACCTTTTCGGTACCAAAACAGATATGTTTTGTTTTTATTTCTCTGTTACAAAAAGTCACAGATCAGGAAGGGATTGCATTTCCACCAACTCTTGAATCAAGATAAAAAAATCTTGTCAGCCTACATGTTATTTAACAATAAAATATTAATTTGAAGATACGAGGGGAAAACACAGTTAAACAAGAGTGCGTTAAGAAACCTAGGCAAGCACTCAACATAAATCAAATCAATATGTTAATCTGTATTTGATTGGGAAACCTGCATTGGCCACATAAGACCCCAGCAGGGATTAGAGAACGGCTGTGATAAATGAGTTTACATGCTTCTAAATTCCAATTAAAAACCTTCAAATACAAATGTACCACTGGGATCCAAGCTGATTCATCCAAGTGTCTTGTGAATGCTGGGACATGCATTTTTTTTGTAAATGCATACCCACTGGACATAATAACTTGATATATAATATGCAACCGTAAAGTGATTTTAGTTAATTGTTCTCTCAAATTGCTGATAATTTTCCTTTGTATTGGAAATAGTAACCTTACAGTCTCCAAAAATAATACTCTCCAAATAGATGGCAAATGGATTTATTGGAAAGGACAAAAGGGCAAAGCAGATCAGTACTGTCTGGTACAAATTTGGAATTGGTCTGAAGAAGTTATGCCAGTTTAAACAGTTAAACATGAGATCTATAACTGATATATATTGCATTTGCTGTGTTCTGAACAAGAAAATGTCTCATTTGATTAATGCACTTCTTACATCAAAGGAAAAAACTAGCTCCAGATCAAGTGATATATAAATGACATACCAAAGGAAGTTAGAACCTTGCTGATACTTAAAATCTGTGGATAATCTTAAAACTAACAGTTTGTATTTAAAATAAAACAAATCAGCACAGAAATCAGGAAGAAATCTTTTCCTTCCTGACAAGAATTTTTCAGCTATCTTGATTTTTGGAGACAGATTTAATTTTCTTCCAAGCATGTCATGATGCTGGAAGCAGGATATTTTGGGGGCAGAGATCACTTGGGTACAGGCATCTTTCATTCCATCCCTCTGCTATCACATGGCATTTGAAGAAGTGTCAAACTTCATCTCCCCAGAAAATCAATTCTATTGTTTGCTGTGGGTTGGCTTGGCTTTCTGAGAGGATTTTCCACAAAAGTTCATGGAAGAAAAGTCCACCAAGTATTGCTATTTTTAAAATGAACTCTGCCTCCAGAAGTCTCTTCCTCACAGGCTGCTGGAAACTGGGAGGATGTACATCGAGTCTCTCTGAAAGAGGCACCCTGAAATCCCTGTTTCCTGAGGCAGCAGTGTCTTGTTTTGCTCAAGAGGATCCTGGGCTACACACATCTTTGGTGTGACTCAGATTTCATATTTTTAATCTGACCACAATTCTATTTCTGGTACAAATTGTCTGATTTTCTCTCAGGCTCTTAGATACTCTTGATGGGTTTTCTTATTTGTTGTTGTTTTGTTTTGTTTTTGTTTATTTGTTTGTTGGCTTCCCCAGGAACAAAATGTAGTTGCAAAAGCAATGGTTGATCTTCAGTTCTTTTTCACCTTTCCCTCAGTGAAGCAGAGACATGCCTGGGACCACAACATTATAGATTAATTAGGCTCCTCATCTTCCACGAGGTCTTTCAGCAATCAAACAATAATATTATATCTTTGCAAAATAAAGTCACTATAAAAATCCTGAGCATAGCTCTAACACATAATCTGGCAAAAAAAAAATATTGGAGGAAGGTAGGGAACGTTCAATAATGTATGACAGAACACGTTTCAGGCTCTCTGATTACTTGAGCTGGGAATACAGTTGGACAAGTCCACACATTCAAAACAGGGCTACATTTTATTTATTTATTTGGATCTTGTGGGTTTTTATTATTTATTTATTATTGTTTGGTTTGGCTGAGTTTATCTATACTCTACATTTCTGTTGTCAGCTACAAAATGACACCTTACCAGAGTGACTAAAACTTCACCTTAATACTGAAATATATTGATATATTGTTTGTTTATTTATTTTTTTTTTCCTCTGAGGCAGTATTTCTCTCTCCAGGCATACTGACTACAAACTGCTCCTTAAAAATTTCAGGAGCATCCTCATAATTCACATCTGATGTGTCAGAAAAAAGATTATGTTCAGGATAGCAACTGTGCTTTTCTCAAGATGAGTTCTGAAAACAAATCATCCATTGTAGATGTCTCAGAACAGCTGACCCAACAATACTGACACCACTTTGTACATAAACTAAACAAACAAACAAACAAAACACACACACACAAACATAAACAGAAACACAAACAAACATCAAAAAACAGAAAGCATGCTGCTACTTAACACTAGCACTCTGTGGTATTAAGAGTGATATTTTACTTGATGAAATATCAGTTACTTTGCCAATCATTTTTCTGTGAAATTCTCAAAAATCTCCCTCATCAATTAGAAGCTATGTTTGCCACTATGCTTTTGAGGCAATTACAAAAACCATCATCAATTCCTATTTTCTAATGTATCTATCACCCTTGTGTAGAAGGCTACGCTTATGGTCAAACAACATTAGAGGCAAACACCACTTAATTTATGGGCTGTTAGCCATCCAAATCCCAGCTGATCCACATGGATATGGCAGTACATGAATGCAAGAGAGTGACAGGCACAGGGATCGATTTATTCTCTCTCATACTAGGCACTTAAAACCGTGAACTCGGAAGTGAAGTCATGCTCCTCAGGTACTGTCCATGGGCTACGGGACCACCCTCCCATTGAACAGAAATTTAAAGTGGCCTTTTAAAGGCCCACTTGCCATTGTGGCAGCCCAAGGAGAATAACTATATAACTTAGCCAATTACCTGAGCTTAGCGAGGGCAAAGGGATGCTTGGGAGGTTTTGTTTCCTTCTCCTCAACAGTCATAGCAGGAAGTGGAAAGACGGAAAAGGGGCCTCAAATGTGTAGGGCAGGGCATCTACTGGTTCAAAGGGAGAGAATCTGCACCTTCCCTTTTGGAGTTCACAGTGTAGTGCTAGAAGTCAGAATTAGGACATACTTGCTAAGGAGGGGAGCATCTGCCCACCAAACACCATTAACACAGCAATACTAGATACGTGTACCTACTGATGAATTTATAGTACACATTACCTCACAGTATTTAATATATAAGGTACACATTTTTGGCTCTAAGTCTTCTAAAAATAAAGCTGCACTGTGTTATAAGTCCTGATTTTTGTCTGGATGTGACATTAAAAGAAGAATTCTTTGATATTACTGTCAAAACAATAAAACAAAACACAATATAGGGGGAAGTACTGATTCAGATTGATGACAAATATGAAACACTCTGTGTCCTCTCTTGGATGTTATGTGTTTACAACGGCATTGGTGATTTTATTATTATACCAGACTTGGTTGATTGCTACATTTTTCTTCAAAATGTTCAAAGATTACTTCCAGCTAATAGCCAAACCCGATAGACATTAATAACGAATGCTAGAGCCCAGTGTTTAGAAACGTGACAATAGGCTGGGGGGTAGCAACACATCACATTCTTGAGTATTCTTTTTTTAACTTCTGAACAGTCAACAAAAGAAGTGATTGGCAACAAATATTAAATCAAGTAGGAACAAAGGCAGCCCTTGAAACTATAATGAATATGCAGCTCTTTCTGAAGGAAGAGACTGCTGAAAGCAATGAGATTTCATGAAATAAGAGCTATGGCTTAAGCTATAATGAAACAATAAATACATTCTTCATGAATATGAAAAGACATTTCCAATTTTTCATTGTCAGGTGTTGGCTCCTATATTACTGCAATCTGCCAACCAGCTCTACAGGGTTTAAACAAAACAGAAGAGATAAGACTGCAGATTTTTTAATATAACAATATGTGAAAAAAAAATCATTTTTTATCTTATCTCTTACCTTTTGAGCACGTGACAGACAAAACATGTTTCACAGAAGTAGGTAACCACTACTATTAGGATAGCAAGCTGCTTGATTATTTAAGTCTTGTTCTAGGAGTACTTCCATTGGATGTTGAATGCATATGACTTCATTTGATTTCAAATAAGCCAACATTCAGTCATGAAAAAAATAAACTGCACAGAGAGGCTTTGCATCTGTTAATCAGAAATTTTCGACCTTTTTCCTCTGATACATGTGGACACTGTGTCTGTGAACTAACTTGCATAGTAACCACCCTATAGGTGAAGGTGGATTATTGCAATTATTTGTATTTTGCAGAATATAAATATCACACTGATATGTGTATGAAGACGAATGTCTCATCTGGAACATCACTTATCACTTTCTACTTTTTTAACTCCTTAGTGCTGCTCTCTTTTCTCCCCACTATGCTGTAATCTGACATTGTTTTTTTCTCTCCTTTTTTTTCCATCTTTCTTTTTTTTTTTTTTTTTTTTTTTTCCTTTCTGTCTGGCTCTTCTTCTTTCCTCTTTCTAAATCCCCTATTCCTTTATACTTTATACTTCTTCCAGTCTTTCTTCTCTGAATCATCCCTTAACTGGTGCCTGTTTTTCTTCCCGCTCCCACCCCACACACAAGCTTATTAACACTCCAGTCTTTAATCTGCCCCTCATTCCCATCTGTTCTTTATCTCCAGGTTGTCCATTTTATCCCTTTACAGACAGACCATGTTGTTTCTTACTGCCCACATAAGAAACAAGAAGTCTTTTAGCTTGTCTGCTTTTCTTCATTACACAGTGTCTTTCTCACACCACATCCCACTTCATAGCGAATGTTAATAACAACTTTAAAATATTTTTATCAAAAATAAAAAATACAGTCCTAAATCTGTGAAAAAGAAGACAGGGCTGCTTAGCTTTTGTGCAAGGTGCCAAAGATACACTCCTGCTTTTGTTGTCTCTATTTTGTCTTGCTGATGTTTCTAATATGCCAAAGAACTTACACATCTCAATAGTCTTTATGCTCACATCTTTCAAATATACACGCTCACAGGAGCCATTGAGAACAGATGAAGCAATAAATACTGTCCAAAGAAGACAGTCCATTGGACTGGCTAGGGAACTGAAAATTTTTTGTTGTAAAAGGAATAGAGCACAGAGGCAATATTTTCTAAAGCTTTTTTTAGTTTAGATGAGATTTTGGTTTTTAGATCTTGCTAATTGATTTCAACATTTGTGGAGCCTCCAATATGCTTTGGATCACTTCCTGGGGTATGACTAAACACGAATAACAAAATCTTCTACCTAGACAAGATTATGGCACAAATGATCAGAAGCAGCATATCTCCCATTTTGGTGCTTTCTTTGACTATGGAAGAAAATTATGGGGTAAGAATTCAACACTACAGGTCCAAGCACATTGTAAAGTCCCAAAATGTTTAAACAAATCACTGAAGAATTTGACAAAAGCCAGCATTTCAGTAATTTAAAATCAGTTATTTTAAATCAAGTTTGGACATGTCAGTTTCCCAGTTTTCTAACGTTCAGGGAGCAAGCAGGTGAGCTGAAAAAAGGCTTTCTGCAGTAGCTGAGTGTGATGCACTGCCTGCAGCTGATGTATTTGGATTTAGATGCTAAGAGCAAAGTAGGCTTTGCTGTATGGGTGGATCTGGATATTGTTTCTTGCAGGGTTGTTTTGCTGTATAATTCTAGTTTACATTTGAAGATTTTCTTGACTAAAATGTTTTGTTTTACAAAGAAAACATAAAATACATGGAGCCTAGCATCCTGCGTTGCTGAGAAGAATACGTGTGTTTCTTTGCTAATAAATAGTTTCTTAAAGACCTATTATCTGAACAAAATAAAATACATGAAACTTTTGGATAACTGGTTCTGAGAGCTTTGATCTCCAAATCCAAGGTTCAGTTTTCAATATTACAGATTTATATCTGATGTTAAGTTCTTTATGTTTTATGTTGTGCTTACTTGCAATATATAGATATAATCACTTGGAAATCTACAACTGTACAGCCACAATACAATATGAAGGAAAATGCATTAGCTAAAAAAAATCATACTTTGCTGTTCACACTTTTTCTGATGAGACAAAAATCAAACTTTATTTTCTTTATTTTTAATTATATTCTTTATTTTTAATTATTTTCTTTATTTCTTTATTTATTTTTTTTATTTTTGGATACAGAATGAAGTATAATTTTATTGTGTAAGTTTCAAATAAGAAATATTTTGGTAATATTTTAACATATTTTTTTTTCAATTGTTGTCTTTTCATCCTGTTAAAGTAGACCTTTAAGGAATAATGGCCTTAGAAAATCATCATTTGTGGTCAAGACTGAACTTATTTTGTTTTCAGTAGATTTCACTTTAGAGATGATCAGTAAAGTTGCTGAGTTCAAATCTGCATGATATTTTATACTAGTAATTGCTTCCAGAAGTATTTGTTAAGATTGATCATTATGATGCATGTTGACAGATACCGAACTGAAGAATTTGCTCTCTGAAATGTGTTGGTTTGCAGTGTGTGGAAAGTTTCAGGCAGTGGCACAGGTAATTATCACCTTATGTGACAATATGATGGTACTGCAAGCTACAATACCTAAACTTTAGTTGGTTGTATATGAGCCTTGAGATCCTGTGACAAAAATGAAATTAACTCCTGTCACTTCAGGAAGGAACTAGCAGGGAGATATTAAAAAATACATAAATATTAGAAGTCCCTGAAGGCTAATGAACCATTTTCCTTTAGCTGAAATGACAGTGTCAGCCAAGAAACACGAGGACCCAGTCTTTGTTTCTCTCTCTAAAGCAATTAGTCAATCAGTACCTTCAAAGATCTGTGAAACAATCTGTCCTATTTCATATGTCTGTACAAGAATTACTTTAAAGTGATAAGGTTATTGTATCAAAGCCTGGAAAAGAGTTTTACAATAGGGTTGTATGCTGTTAAGACTCATCCGCAGCCTGCTAAGAAATGTCAACTGTAATTAAAACCAATCATTTTCAGATATATGGCAGGCTTTTGAAATAGTGAAGAATTATTTTTACAGTAAGAATATTCAGCCCTGTGAACACAGATTTTTTTCTTTTTTCTTTTCTTTTTTCTTTTTTTTTTTTTTTGTGGGAGGAAGATTTTTCTTTTTCGTTCTGCAACGCCATTTTGGAAGATGTTTATTCATTAAGAGAATTGTATCAAAAATCACTGAACTGCATGTTCCTTCTCTAAACTTGTCACAGTTCTTATTAAGGCTGCATTTAGGGATCGTCCCTGCATGTAATTCTGAGTACATGGCATGGAATATATTTTAAAGATTTGTGAGACATTTTGCCAACCATCTATTTACTGAAAAGTGATATTTCAAAGTACTGAACTGAAATTGTGTTAAGCTTTTGGCAAGTAATGTTGGAAGAATCAAATATAGAAGTTTGCAAATGGTTAAAGACTTTCTTCTAAAATAAAGCATTTAAATGTGCAGACTAATTTCACATAAGGATACAGTTTCCACTTGTAAAGATAAGAAGAGGAAAATTACTTCTTCAGGTCCAGTTCATTTAACTCTCCGTGTACTGCACTGAGGTAGTAACTTAAACATGAGCCCCATTGATCCCAGGCAAGCCCTTTTGCAACAGGTGTAAGGTGCTCCACAATGACTGTGTGTCATTGTGTAAGGTTTATCACTGCAGCAATGTCTGAGATTTGGGATTTTCATTCACTGGAGAGTGCTCCTTGGCCACTCTCATGCCCATTAAGGATTTGGTCGTTTATCAGAAATGTATAAATATACCATCTCCAGTTGTCCTTATAATCCCATACCCCCTTCCAGTATAGTGACATGGCAGTAGGCCTGTCAGAGAGGTGTAGTGATGGCAAAGATTTGTTCATTTGCACAAGAAAGGTATGTGCCTGTGTGTGCCAGTGCAGTTCTGGCAGGGCTGTCATACATTTGATGAGATCAGCAAAGTGCTGAGTACTGCCCTGGCACAATTCTTCAGTTCAGAGTTAAGTGACGCAGTTTTGCCTGTGCTTTGGACAGTGGGGCATAAAAACAAAATGTGAAGACTTCTGTACTACTTTGCTCCCATATTTGATCAGTTGCAACATATTGTTTTTCAAAGTTATGTTAACACCTAATATGATGCTGAAGGTAGAATCCCTTTCCTGTTGGAGCCAACGGACAAGGATTCATTCACTTTGTTATGGCCAGGTTATCATAATGAAATCTCATCTGTCTCCCACAGAGAAAAACAAACAAAAAAAAACAAACCATCTTTTAAGTGTGATAAAATACTTCCCTTACCTTCTGGTAGTGTATTTTGGAAACTGTAGCATTGGTTACTGAGAGCTTTCTGTTGAGGAAACTCCTCTCAGCTCCAAAATATTTTCTTTTTGGACAATATTTAGCTTTATGGTAAAATTCTTACAGTCTCACATATATATATATATATAAATAAGAGTCAGAAACACTGTTTTAGGAAAAGAAGACATAAAGACAACAAGAAAATACACTAATGTTATTTAAGTGAAATAAAATAATGCCTCAATTGGGTACTTAGAAAGTAAAGTGTTTCTCTTTACATATAAAATGCTAAAGTAAAGAATTAAGAAAATGTATTATGAAAAAATTTGTTCCTTCTTGTTCATCTTATGCACATCAAAAAAATCTATGTTGTTACTATTAAGTGGCACTAGCTAAACAGAAATTTTAATATACACAAAGTGTAAGCTTCACACACCTGTTGTTACTTAAATTGACGCTGATATTTTGATTTTAAGCGTGCAGCATGGTTATCTTCACAACGGAAAAAAGAAAAAAAGAAAAAAAAAGAAAAAAAGAAAAAAAAAAGAAAAAAGAGTATATTAATCATTGTCCTTAGCTCAGTACAAGCCTGTAAGAAAAGTCTGCGTTTTTTAACACCCAACACATAGATTTGAATCAAGAAAGCTTTCACCATGCAGGCAGTACAAATTTTTGCTCTCTTATGGAGTAAAAATTACTCTCTTTCACTGGTTCCATTAGACCATTAATGACATTTTTACCTGAGTAGTGTGGCTCTCTCTGTGTCTTTGAATCGATGAGCCTGCTGTACTGCTGGCTGACAGTCTTGAATATTCATTTTCCTCTGGTAAACCTAAAGCAGAACAATAATAATTTATAATCTGACATTTATGCATTGGCTGATTTCAGCATCAGATTCAAAAGATCTTGATGTGTTTTACTGCAAAAGAATGAAATACATCTCTCATTTGCCTGCGTATTTGTTATTTCCATGCTTACTGAAGCTGGACATATTATTGTTTATCAAGCACAAATAGTATCATAGGTATGCATGCTGGCTTACAGAAGGAGCAATTGTACTTTAAGAGCCTACAAATAGCACATTACCTATACATTGGCCACGGACTCCTCCTGCAATGCAGAAACCCCTGGCCCCTCTTCCCCTGGCTCTTTTTCATCACAGAAGCAATGCAAAGGGAATGGAAAACAGGTCCGTGGTCTGCTCTCAAATTAATGTCTCTAGTCACAAGGGAAGTTGAGAGTAGATCCAGGATTTACAACTTCATCTCATCCGTATACTGTTGGGTTTTTTTGTTTGTTTATTTGTTTGCGTGTTTTGTGTAATTTTTTACTTATTGTGTACTCTCTGTATGGGAATTAGATAAAAGTTAGCCGTGTAAAAAGCAGTCATCCAATGTAAAAGAGCCAGGCAGTCTCACTCTGGAGACAAGAGAAACAAGCACCTCTGCACAGTGACCTTAGAGCGGGGCCCATGGCCAGCACCTCCCTATCGCTTCTGCTGGAGTGAGAAGACCATTCCCACAACTCTTACATTAGACTAGGTACCTACCTTTTGGGTGGCTAAAACTAGAGAAGCTGAATCTGGGAATAGATATGTAACTGTGAGATGAAATGAGGTGAATCCTACTGTTTGTGTATTATACACAACGTACTCAGAATTGTGATGGAAACAATTCAAAGTTCAGATGCAACGAATCCTGAACTAATTATGAGATTATGTACTGTACTACCCATAGTTCAGTTTCATGTTCCTGTTCAGTTTCTTGTTCAATCAAGAAACTGCCATAGAAACACTCTATTGAAATATGCTTGTCCTACAAACCTCTATCTTCTGTATTAAAAATGTTTACTTTTTTATTTTGATAAATGAACATTAACTCTTTTATGGTTAGCAATATATGATTTAACTCACGTAAGTGTAAGTTGCATGAAAAATCTCATAAAATAACCTGTTTCTGTGAGAGAAATAAAACAAAAGTTTTAAAGAGAGTGAATGATCCTTATTCTCTTTTGGCCTCTTTCTCGTTTTTAGTTTCTCCCTAATACTGGTGCATCTCCACAACTCTGTAGATAAGGACAGCTGCTTTATTTATATTGTTCTTCTGAATGAAGTTTGTGTAAACTATTTGGAGCTTTTTCTACAGATTCACATCATCTGGACTTCTTTTGGACACATACAGGCAATGAAATGGTGGAAGCCCTGCTTGCAGCTCTGGAGACAGGACCAATCTTGTGAGAACCCAGCATTTCAGTCCTTTTCTGCCTGATGCAGAGAGGACATCTGACCCTGTTCTCTCATTGCTTTGAACTATCCATTATTTTGATTTACAGTTCTTTTTTTTTTAAAGGTATATATTGGAGCTAGGTCCAATACTCATGGTCTCAAGCATTCCAGGTTTGTAAAACATATGTTACCACTATTTTCTTACATTTATTAAAGTCAATAAGCAATCCCTATGCTACAACTGTAAATTTCTCCTCAGCAAAATCATATATTTGTTGACAAATGAGATACTTGAAATAAATGTTTTTATTTATTTGGAATTTCCCCTCAAAATCCATTTTTGCCAACACAAACCAAATCCTTTTTTTTTTTTTTTAATTAGTTTCTGAACTAATAATGTATTCACATGGATTCATTTTGTACATATCTCAAACAACAATAAAAAAATTGTCTACTATTTAACTCAAAATGCCTTTTAAAGTATGTGTTATTAATTTAACTCAAATACAATATATATTGTAAAATATTTGCATGATTCTAGACACCATAAATGAATGAAAAACTTTCCTAGGCCAGCAATATGCCTTTCCAAAAGATACTGCTTTTGCACTGTATTCATACACTTTAGGATCTATGGTGCATGACAGCCTTGAGCTAATAATAAGGTTATCAATGATTTTCTGTTTATTCCTATGAAAAGCACTTTGATAAGCAGCCTTATCAAGTAAGTAAAGTTTCCATGTACAGCAACAGCACGTCAGCACAGACATGGAAAGCAGAGGCTTGGTGGAGTTTGGAAAGATAAATGGAGTAGTTGATTGAACTCTGAAAGTTTTCCTTTACGTACACCTAAGTAAATATTAGGATACCACAGCTGTGCACTGAATAAGACCTTGCTTAATTCAGCACAAGGTTGGAAGCATCAGTTTAGCAGGGGCAGGCATAGAACAACAAGAAATTAATTTAATGAGAGGTTCAGGCTGGAGCACAAATTATGACATAAAGACTGGGATTTCTTGAAACTACTCTCGAGTTACCCAAAGTAAGTCTAATTGTGATTTTTCTGGAAAAATTCTGCTTTGTAAGGTTACTGAAATCATACATGGTGGTGACAATGACAGCAGGGAATATGATTCAATCGATAATCTATGGCTGAGAAAGTTAAACAAAAGAAATGTATTCCATTATTTTCATGTAATAAGAATACAGCCTTGTCCCAATCAATATGTATCTTCAAACTAGAAATACAATCTTTTACTCACTTGCCTCCATAATGCATTTTCCATGTTACTTCAAAGGAAGGTCCCACAGTCAAACCTTGATCTTACTACTATACTTCCTTCTTCCCATGCCTGCCCTGCTCTCATATGCTCCTCTTACAAACCTTCAGATAAATGGCTTGCATCTCAAAATTGCTGAGATCTAGAGCACTGGACATCTGGAGGTGCTTCTGTGGTTCCAGAGAACCTCTAGTCTCAAAGGCTCCACTTCCCCAGAACAGGGGGGCCTGCACCTCCTGACCTCCAGCATATTTTCCAATTCAACAGCAACATCAGAGATGCTCTGGATCTTTACAACTGTGACCACAAATCATAACCCAAATCTTCTACCTTTCTCAACGATTCTGTATCCACACACAGGTTTGATCTAGTGATAAGCTCCACTCGACACATTGGTTGCTACAGTGTAAAAGAGGCATCACCAGCAAGGGCAAGAAGGTGACATAAGACTCTGCACTCAATACCATGTAGCTTGTGTCATGGGGACATAACCCTTTTCTGTCAGGTTGTCTGCTGTGACACTTCTCCCATTCTATGTGCAGATGAGAACCTGTGGCCTAATGTGCTAAGATTTGGGGTTAAGTTTCAAAAAAAAAAATGTACTGCAAACTGTAGTCTACTGGTGACCTGCTTAGACAGAATGGCTACCTTCTTGACAGATGAACTTAGATGAGATTAATCCCCTCACCAAAATAATGCATAGGGCTCTTGGGGAAACAGACAGGTTCTTGACAGCTACTCTTATGCTGATCAGCATAAACTAGACAGTGACTCCTCTCATGTGTATCTCCTCACCACGAACACGGGACCCCGGTTATAACTGGAGGGAAGAGGATATAACCAGAGAGGCTTCCTTTGAGGGACAGCAGGGTGCCAATGGAGCTGTATACATGCATGGCACAGTGTGAAGTGCATGCTTGTACGACCATTGGGCAGGATGCAGCCCAAGCCAGAGTCCTTTGGTCCAACAGGACTGTGTCATCTGTACAGTTTTCAGTTGGATCACACTGGGTTAAGTACCTCTACAACACAATCCACTGGGGGTAAAAAAGTGTCATGTATAGCATAAAAGATTGCTATAAGGTTTATAACTACTCTTTGTGCTTGGACAAGAAAATAGAAGAAAGAAAAAAAAAAAAAAAAGCTTTCTTTTAGAACAAAACTGTAGATACGGAAAGTTTGTGGAAGAAAACTAAAAAAGTACTCTGTACTACTTCTACAGTACAGAGCTGTAGAAAACTGTTACTACTAATATTAAAGATAAACTAAAGAAGAAGAGGATTACTTTACATAAAATGAAAAAGAAACTTCTATTAAAATTCCAAGCAAACAGCAGTGCCAGATATTAAACTCAGCTTGTGAAAGCAACACAGCATTAATCTATTTGGAAGCTGAGCCAGCTAGCTTTTTAGCTGCTTACTAATGGTTTTCTAAAGAATTCATCAGGTTAGAAGATTAACATCTTGGTCAAGTTGATTATCCTTATCACCATAGTGACTTTAAGTTTCATGATGCTTCAGAGAAGTGGTGCTGACACTTTGCTTCGTTCATGAAAGCAAAAGACTAGTCATATTTAAAAAGTGTCTCTGTATTAACTCACTTGAGTAACGCATGAATCTGGATTTTAGTTTTAACAATGAAAAGTAGAGTATACAGTTCCACTGTGTAACAGTGGGAAGCAAATTATTATATGCTCAAGGGTTTTGTAATCTCAGCATCAACTACTTAATAATACATTTCAAGTTTTATTTTCCTAAAAACTAGCTTGTATACACTAAAAGAAATAAAAAAGTATTTAACATGGAAATATCTTATGACACATTAAAAAATACTAGTGTTACCTAGAGATATCCGAAAAGACAGATTTTGAAATCATGATGAATCCTGGAAGGAATACTTTTTCTTTTAAGCAAACTGGCAAGCTGTTTTTCAGGTCACGTAATCTAAGTACACTAAAGTTTTCCATATTGTTAATTCTTTCAATTATTATTAATGCTATCTAGAAAACTAGAATTATGTACAACAAAATTTATTTTTTGATTTTGTTCTGTATCAGGGTAAAACTAAAGCTTTTCTAGAACAGTCTGATAGACAAAATGTAGATTTGAGCCTTATAATATCACAAATAATGTTAATTCCTTACCCAGTAGGATACTGCAAGACCTAAAGGGACATTTTTTCTGCTCATAGTATACAATAAATACCAAAAACATTCCTTATGAAAGCTGCATCAAAATTGGCAATCTTCCATTGAAACTTTGAGTTTGATGAATCAGTGTTTTTTAATGGAAAAAAATATCTTACTGGAAAATTCCACTGCACGACATTGCACCTTTATGATTAAACTTTCCATTTACAAATAGTTTAAAAATAATTACTTTATGCATAATAGATACTGTGTATTATCAATAAGAATAGCCCTGGCTACTAGCAGTTGCAAATACACTAATAAAAAACACCACACAAATAATTATAAGCACCCATCTCGCCTACTAGTTGGCCTTTTATTCAAGCAACAACCATTTATTTCAGTAACTGCGATCATTTACTAACTTAACTATAATCATCACAAATTATAAACATAAATCATCACTTCATTTCTAAGCTGAAAGAAACACAGCTCTTGTGATTAAACTCCCAGTTAAGGGATCTGGGGATAAAATGGTTGCTCTTATAAAAAGCTGATCTCTCACAGGTCCCATTAGGACATCAGAATATATGATTAAAATCCTACATAGAAAGGAATCAAAGCCTTGCTCTACCCACAGATTTTGTGTTGCTGTAACAGTCTGACTGTTATACATACCGAAAATATGTTCCCTCCTCCCTAAATTGTTATATTGATACAAATGGGGAAAAGTTATAATGAACAAAGATGTCTTTTTCTTCTATTACAGTGAGTTCCCAGTTCCACGCAGGAATGAATGCACCTTTACACTCCTGTAACTCAGACTGGAAGAATTTTTTGCTTTGATTATCAGAGAGAACAGGAAGAGTTATTTTGGCAGAATAAATTTTATTGTGAAAAAAAAAAAAAAAAAGAAAAAAGAAAATTATTTAATTTTGAAATGCTTCATTTCAAATAATAAACCTTGATTTTTTCATTTCAAAGCTTTTGCATTTTTTATTTTTTTGACAAAACACTTGTTCCTCCACATCCCATTGAAATAAATACTTTCTATTTGTCTTATTGATATTCATACCATACTTGTGTATTTGTATGATATGGTTTTACATAATAGAGGTGTTATATCCTTAGGATTATGTTTATAGGACCTTGAAAGATTTCATTTGGTCATTGCTCTTGCCCCATTTTGATCATCTTATTGCAATTATAAACAATTTGCCATTCACTAGCAAGGCACTTGCACCAGTGGGAGATCCCGATTTTCCATTTTCTGTTCAATTTTTATCGATTATAGGGTCAAAAGTCTCAAATCTCTGTTCTCCATGCCTTGGGTTACTTACAGACTTGGAGCTGAGGTAATTACAAATTCCTCAACAGAAGTTGTTTTATTTTCTTCACATTCAGCTTTTATTGGAGAGGGGCTTATCAGTTCATACATATGAAGTTAAGCCAGTTCCAGAAACACAGATATTTCACAACTGAGGAGATCCAGCTTGGCTATATCTTAAAAAGCTCATTGAAAGATGCACTTCAGCAATTTTACGTTAGAAGAGCTTTGGGATTAAAAAATGCTTACCATTTGATACTGAATTTCCATTTTCAGCAGTCACAGAACTGGACAGTGGATTAGACGACTGAGTTCCATGGTTATTTGCATTTTTATCCTGGGTTTCTGATCCAGTATCTGATGCATTTGGATCTTCCCTGCTCCTCAAGTTTAGATTAGTTTCAGCACCTGTCACAGAGAAAAAGCTTGTCAGCTTCCTATTTGCTACTGGCTTTTGCACATAAATAGACAAAACTAATACAAAGAAACCAAATTTATCAAATTACTTTACTTAATCACTACATTCACTACACCGGTCATAAATGTGGAAGATTTAAGTCAGTGATTTTTGCAGGGTTCTTCTTTGTTCCACCAATAGCTGTCTAAAATTTATGAAATTGAAAGGCATTAACAAAATTTCATTTGTACTCTTCCCTTTACACATACATCAGCTGATAAAACTCAACACATGTTTGTGTTGACCCTATTTCAGGTTCCATGTCTATGTCACAGGAGTTCATACACTGCTGTCATCACTGCAATGTCTTTCACCATTGTATTAGGTGATATGAGCACCAGCTATAACATGGCTTTATTTTGTTTCTCTTATTTCTAAGAAATGAAATGGCCTTTAATACAAAACCATACGTAGCAAGATTCCTGCCACCAGGGCCTCCATGTGGGCACTATTTACCATGTGTCGAGGCTCTCCAGCCATCGTCACTTTCTATAACGTTCCAGGTTTTCACGTTAAATTTTTTTTTGCCTTCTAGTTAAATTTCTTCAAGATACCAAGAGGAGCCCTGATCCTGTAGGACATCACAGGCTGCATACAATGCACAAGTATTTCTCCAAAAAGAAGGGCAAAACTCTTCTCTTCTTCCCCCTTTGACTGATGGCACATCTCCACAAAGCAGAAGAGCTCACCACAAAGTGCCCTGAGCTGGCCCCAAGCTTGCTAGGCTTTGTCAGCCCCATGTTCAGCCATCAGGCATGCCATGCAATGCTTTCCACTGCAGTTCAGAGGCTTAAGGGGACTCAGAGCTGGGAGACAAGACCATGAATGGATGGGGATGGCAGGAGAGAGCCCTACTGCATGTCTGGCATCCCAGGCTATGCTTACTCTGCCCTCTGTGGAAGGGCTGATGAGACTGCGTTAAATGCTGCACTGGCAAGGCTATGCACTTTCTGGTGGATTTCTATCTCTTTACTGTCTTTACATAAGTTTGGTGGTGAACATATATACACCCTGTTTCCTTGCCATAATGAGGTTTCTTTCAGAGAAGACAAAGATGAATTCTGTTCCCTCTTTGGCTAGCTGCATTTCAGCTTCCCTAACTCCCTCCACCCCCTCTGAGAGCTGGCGTTAGCTGCGGGTCTGACGCACAGTCGCTGACACGGGAGCAGAGGCCCTCATTTAGCACTCTAAAATGGAAATATTTCCTCTGTGACAGCTCTCAAAGAGCTATTCTTTGCTTTTGGTTGGGTTTTCTTAAGCCTTGTCATAATAACAGCAACAACCAACGAAGGTCAAAAGACTAGCTATTAAAACCAGCGTTATAGCATTTATCCATACTTCCAGTGACATCCTCAGCTCTCCCAAAGATGCAATACATCCTTGTAAGTCCTAAGAACATGAGCATTTTTCAAGGGAAAAGGAAAAACACTTCTTCATCAGGTAACAGATACTTTGCCTGCAGATTTTCAAACCTAATGCTGAGTGCATGGTCAATTTTTCATTTTCATGCCTTAACTGAAAAAAAATCTTGGGTTATAAAGCACTAACATTTTAAAAATGAATTAACATGAAAACTATACTTCCAGTTTGGTTGACTTGAAATGTTTCCTTTCATTGAAAAGGGCTTTCTTAGCTGTGTTTAGCCTTCAGTTATCTAACTCTGAATCTTTCTTAACATTTCCTTTTCTAACAAAAAAAGCTGTTTTGAAAAGTCAAAAAGTTCATTTCCAAGCTGTCAGAATAAAACATTTCAATGTTTTTTTATTCCCTTCCTTGCCCTCATTCCCTGATCCTTATTTGCTGCCAGATCTGATTGGAGTGTTTCAGTGGTGCTGTTTCATAAACTGCATATTTAGGCAAATGTGCTATGCACTGAAAAAATTAGGCCAGCTCTACCCGCAGTAACTGATTTGGGCAGGCGGTAGAAAGGGAGTCTGAGCTAGAAAATGCATGCAATACAATTATAAGAGCATGCCTGACTTAGCTTTTGTACAAGCAAGTTGACTGAAAAATGCATCTTTGCAGCTTGTATTAAATTTGTCTGAAAAGGAAATGTCACTTTCAGATGTTAATAGTCAGTGCACTTGCCTATAGATCATCATCCACCTACATAATTATTGTGCCACCTTTTACATAAAGAGTCTCAGGGGAAGTGGCTAGGATCCTTATTTTTCTTGATATCCAAAAGATGTATTGATTTGCCTGACATCTGCAATTCATTTGATTATTGAAGTGGAAAGACATTTTCTTGCATTTCTACTTTGTAGAAGTCCTTTGTTTTATAGGTACATTGATATCTTTTCATAGCATTCATGAAGCAGTCTTGGGGGAAAAAAAAAAAAAGTTATCTTTTCTTCATTGTATGTATAAGATGAAATACTACAAAACATTGTGGATAGCTGTTATTGAGCTAAAATATCATCATAAATTGGCAGAAACAAGTAGTGGACAAATATGCAACGTATCTGTTGGGACAGCTATCTAAATAAAGATCTGTTATCCCATTTGCTCTATTCAGTCATTGTGAGAAATGCACATCTTCATTTGCTAAATAAAAGAATCTTACAGGGAAAATACACTCCACAGTGCCTTACTTCCTTTCTCTCAGAGGTGAGAAAGAAGTCCATATTTTGTTTCAAAATAATCTGGATTATACAAAGTTACTTGCACTAATTTTCAATATAATGGGTTTCTTCAGCTCCTTCTTGAAGAAGTCATGTGAGTCTTTGGAAGAATGTAAACGTATACGTTGGCTAACTTCTAAAAGACTCCTGGAGAAGCTGGAGTTTATCCCTAGCAAATAATAATAATAATAATAGTAATAATAATAATAAAATCTTTATTTGTTTGGGGTTTTGTGTAAGATGGGTGATTTTTTTAAGAAAATCTTTTCTATACATAAGATAATAAGAGAACGTTTTAGTCAGGTATAACCAGGGTACTGTCCCTTGCTGCAAAACTTATATTGGGCAATCCAGGCTTGAAGGAACCTCAGGAAGTCCCTAGTGAATCCCCTGTGACTTTATCTTCTGCTCTGGGGTATCCCTCTCTGCTGCCTCCCCACTACTAAAATTTCTCTGAGACAAGCATGTCTCCTGACTGTCTGTCAAAACAGCTCTGTTCCACATCATGTACCATTGCACAGTGAGCAACTCTAAAAGATATATGAAACACTGTTAACTCTGAAGACTTACAGGAAAGTTCCCTGATTCTAATTTTATCCATCAAATATTGGTCAGAAATTCACTTCACTCAGTCATCTCAGTCATCTGATATAAAAATTTAGACTTTTCTAACATTAAAGTCAGCTTCCCCCTACTGCCATGAATCCCTGCAGAAACAAGTATGCACTGCTCTTTCATCCCTTACCAACTTTCTGGAACTATAATAAATACATATGGAAAAAACAATAGTTCTTACAGTTGTACATCTTCACCAACCCAAGCTTTTTGTGCAGACTTGTACTCTTCTGTTCTCACCAAACGGGTGGATTATCTGCTAGAAGTTTCCACTATTTTTTAATATATATGTATACATATATATAGATTTTAGTAACAGAATCTGAGCAGTTGCCAGCCATTTGAATGTTACTTGAAGAGTCATCTGTGCCTACTTGTGAGAGACTAGCTACAGAGAGGTATCAGCTTTAAGAGCATGGTGGGAGTTCATGATTATAAAAGGAATGCAAGCTTCAAGTGAAAACCTACAGACTGTTTGCAACAGTGAACAGCATTTGGATTATTATTCTGGCAAACTCAACTTGCCAAAAAGGTATCTCTGACTCAGTCAAATTCTGCTCTGACTAATCTTGCAGTTAATGAGGATGTATGGACTATGAGGGTGCATGGACTGGGGACATAATTTGTCCCACAATTGCAGCATAGTTAATAACTGGAAGCAATGTCATGTACAGTGCTTTTAATCACAGTACAACAAATCAAAGTGTAACAATTATTTCCTTTCAAGCAAGCTCCATATTCCAATAAACCCATAATTAATTATATCAACAGTACTTGAAAAGTGTAAAAGGAAATGAAT
This sequence comes from Aythya ferina, assembly GCF_964211825.1. NCBI lineage: Eukaryota > Metazoa > Chordata > Aves > Anseriformes > Anatidae > Aythya > Aythya ferina. The sequence continues at coordinate 62,469,930 of NC_140296.1, forward strand.
ACAAAAGAGGCAGCTTGTAAAATCTGCATTTGCATGCTAGTCTCAATATTCCTGGAAGAGACAAAGTTTAAAACTCATAAGGCATTGAATGAATATTAGCTTCACTTTAGAAAAAAGTCAGAGTATAGCAATCATGGACATGATTTAACATAACTGCTTTTTTATTTTATTTTTCGAATCATTACCTGTCATTTAAAAGAAATCCAACACACTGAAAGTCTACGTGGAATAACTTCTTGTCAAAAGAACAATGTGAATTCTTTTAATTGAGCTATGATTTCCAAATATTATACTATAAATCTCTCTCTTTTTTTTTTCTTTTTTTTTTTTTTTTTTCTCAAACATAAAATGTAGGATGCCAAGCACTGCAGTTATTTCATAAGTAGGATTTAGGTTGAATCAATGCTGTTATCACCAAATTAGAAAATGAACTAGTATAGGCTCTATTCAAATGACAGATTAAAGTGCAATAGTGAAATATTTTGAGGACCTATGATTTTTTATAAGGAAATTATATCTTTAGCCTATTTAATAAAGTCTAAAGCAAAGTATAAATCGATGATTGATATCAGCATTCAGGTGGAATCAACATAGACTTTTTTTTGCAGCAAGGCATGAAAAAACAGTATGTTATTAAAAGCCCAGCAGTAACTAACCTGGTTGGATTGTAATTGACTTTTCTGCCAATGCCCTTTTTTTTTTGCTCTCCTTTCTTTAAAAGCAGGCATATCCTTAGCTTATGTTCTTTTTTCAAATACTTCTTTTAACATTTAGTGCTCATTTACAGTCTGACTGAAAACTCATTAATAACAACAGAAGGCCTCCACTGCTTCCAGTAGGTTTTGGATCAGATTCATGCTTACCTTGGATGCTTTGTGCAGCACTGCCAAAGCATGACGGGATTCATGATATAGGGTAAATACAGACAGCCCCTTGCTTTGTCTGCCCTGGTAATTTTAATGTGCTCACAACTGTTCTCTGGCCCTGAGGCAAATGGTAAGAGACCCATGTCTAAACTATTAAACTTTCTTGCCCTCCACAGCAGAGAAGCTGCATCCAAGCTGTCTAGTGGGAATAGACCCTGGCCTGTGCCATTTCCTGAACCATGCTCAGATTTGTCTGGAAGGGAACCAGCCTTCCAGGTCCAAAACCTTGCCAGATTTTGGACTGCTCTAACACCAAGAACCCAGATGACTGAGCTGCCATACCCAGGACATTCCCTGGCATTGGCTCATCTACTGAAATAGACATAGTCCTTTGCCTTGACTTGCTTTCAGAAATGAGTGGTCAATATTGAGTTCATCTTAGAAAAGAAAAGACAGAAAATGAACCTCGGACAGGTCGGGGCTAGTGGGGGCACTAAACAACTGCTTGGTCTCTACTAGGTAAAAGTTTTATCTTCACTTGTATTAGTCCAGTCTCTAATGATACCGGGGGAGCAAGTCTCCCAAGTTTTGCATTAATGTAAATGGAAGTCATATGGTCTATGAGGAGGTTATACCCCTCTTGATATGATCCATCTGATTTGACTTTTATCTGGATCAGTTTTTCAAGGTACATGTTCTGTTTCATTAATTAAACAGTGAGCTTAGGCTGAGTTCTCAACTGAGGAATTCCACTGTCACAAGCTAAGCTGGATGTATTTGTCCTAAACTAGAAACAACCTCTGCCCTGGTCCACAAAGATCAGCTCCATAAATCAGAAACCACCAATACTGTAGAAAAAGCTCAATAGCTTTTACACACAAGAACCAATCCTACAAAAGTGTATGAGACAATAATGGAAGTAAGTATACAAAAAAGGAGGAACTAGTCCCCCTTCTTGTTTATTGTCTGGAAAGAAATAAAAATAAAATTAAATAAAAACAGGATAATGTCTAACATTATTTCTTAATTCTTGAAAAACATGACTTTCTGTAACCAATAATCAATATATGGCTTTAGTTATCAAGATGCATAATCATCCACCCCGTACTAGCAACTGTGAAAGACAGAAAATGTATTCTGGTAGATAAATTAATTTAATACTGGAGGAGAAGCTTTTTGTTCCTGAGCTTCCATGGAATCCAAAAGCTAAATAGCTTGATTTCCTTGAAAACTGTGGCTGGCTTCCAGCAAAATGAAAATTTCAAGTGAAGCAGCTTGTCACTGTACACATGAATAAGTAAGAACCGATGGATCTTATTAACTAGCATACGAAAGACAGAAATGTCTGAAAGACATTGCAGACAGAAGGGATTCTTGATCTGTGCCCTCATTCTTTCTTGGGAGAGTCTGGAGTATACAAAATCCTAGCAGCCAACCATGAATATTTGTTACATTTCCTGTGGTAACTGGACACTGTGAAGTGTGGGAAATAAAGGATGATGACTGCACAAATTACACAGATATTTTCTGACAAAGGAAAGGGAGAGCTGGGTTACATAAGAGGAGGTCATTTTATTTTGGTGCCAGTGTTTATCACTGTGTTTTGTTGCACCTTGGCAATTTCACTTGGCATTTCCTGTTTTGCTCTGAACTTACTGCTGAGACACTGCTTGCCAGTGGAGTTTGCTAGCTACCCTCAGCACATGTTGTCTTGGGTGTCCTTTTGCTGGATGAATGCATATTGCTTCAGATTAGCTCAGTTTACTCACATGAAGTCACACTGTGACCTGCTGTAGCATGACTGTTTACTTTGTCTGCTGAGAGCTGGAGGCAAACAGATGCATCTTATTTGCTGAAAGAAATGGAGCAGGATGAAAACTGTCAAGACAGGATTCCCCCAGCCTATTAGCGTGTATTGCCTGTCTCGCCCTCATAGCTGTGCTGCCGGCTGCCGCTGCAATAATTATTCATTGATTTATTTCATCTCACAAAGCCTGCCCTTGTAGCACCAATTGTCTGGGATTTCCCCCCAGTGATGCTGCTGCCTAGGATAGGCAGCAATGCATTTGTGCTGTTGCTTCCAGCACCCTTCTCTCTGAGCTGCATAAATGGAGGTATTACAAACCACTCCAGAAATCTTGTTCTTAAATGAAGCACGTAAATAGAGCATGAAGGAAACACACAACTCCTGCTTTGCTCTGGGAAGACATACTTGTGGAAGCTCTGTATAAGTACCAGAAAGCAAAGAGAGGAGACATAGGCCATGAAGATCTTGAACTGACTCACTCTGCTTGAGATGAATTGCTCCTCTGAAGAACACTGTTGGTGTAATACTGGTCAGAGCTCAGAAGATAAGGCTGGTAGTGAGAAAGCAGTTGCTGAAGCACCTATAGGAAATCCTAGATCTGAGTAAGCCCTTAGGAACCATCAGCTCAAACACTTTTTTTGTATATCACTTTAGATCAACAGAAACAGTACACCTAGAATTGAAAATGTTTGAAAGGTTTCTCCAGCTTTTCTGTCTGACAGATTCATGTTGGTGGGAAGATAGTGCTCTAATTTTACACTGTTTTCAGCAATCACTACAAGCTACCAACTTTTCACTCCTTCGTAGAAGTAATGCTTGAGACACTGCTGTGCCAGGCAAACTTTCAGGGTTGGTGAAGGAAACTGTAAAAGCACCTTCTTTCCCAGTCTGGAGGACTCTGGATCATCTGAGATAGATCAGTTCCCATCATGAGACAAAGAATATTGCTGCTGAAGGGAAGAAAACTACCTTCTTAAATATTCATCACTGATAAAGAATATCTGGACAGACTGACATATCTCCTACTTGATAGCATCTGAGCAAGAATTTGGAATGTCTTTTAATGCATAGACTCAAGGCAGCATACATTTTTCAGAGAAGGGGGGTTTCATTTACCCTATCATCTTTAGATACTGATCTCTGCGGGCCTTTCTGAGGCTCCAACACCAACCACAGAGGGCAAGAAGGAAGGCAGCATTGCCTAGGACAATTTCCTGCTTCAGGAAAAGCATCTCTTCCCCCTGTGTTCCCCACCTTTTCAAGACTAATATGGAAAAGAGTAGCTGATTTTACTCTGTAATAGTTTTGTTTACTGTGAGGTGTGTTGATTGGCTCACCAAAGAGGCTATTTCTTGTGTTTGTGTGGTTAATCAACTGCTGCTGTGCTGGAAAAGGAGGAGGCAATTTGGTAAGAAACACAGCTTCCCTTTTTTAAACTGTTTTCTTCTAACTAATGTGGATGCAGCAGTTCTTTTTGAAGACAGGCATTTAAGTTTGTTTACTTTTGTGTGTGGTATCTCAGTAACAGAACAGCCATTACTGCTGGGCTTTAGCTGCTGTTGGAAAGAATTATGTGATGAGACACTGTCTCAGCCTTCCTCCCCCTCGAACACAGTTGCAAATATTGTGAAAATAAACAAACAAAAAGAAAAACAACAAACAAATAGACAGGGATTTGCCACTGCCAACAACATCACATCAGTTCTGTTTACTTTTCCCAGAGAATACTTCTACAGATTTTTCAGAATCTCTCTCATAAGAGCTCTGGCACCAACTGCAACACATAAGTCCTAGACTAAGTGACTGCATTGGGCAGATGAATTGTTTGAGCAGGTCCTGAGGGAGTATCCAAGGAATCCAAGGAATACCCAAGGAAAATCCAAGGAATATTTTTGGATCACCTGTATTGTCAACCTTCCCACTATATAGACACAGATATTCTGGAAAACCTCTGGACAACTTTTGCAATTTGTTTTGGAAGTGAACTTCCCAAATAAGAATTGAATTTGGATATACTTCTTTAGCTTGTTTTTAAGTTCATTTTGAGGGATACAGAGATGGTCAGTGTCACATCCACAATCTTAAGGCAGGACCATATGGATATATCACAGATGCAGTGTGGTAAGTATCCATCCTGTATAGAAATACAGCCAACCCGTGGCTAAAAACTATCACTTCATTCTACTGGTATGTCAGCATCATTATACAGGGACCAGCCCTGAAGGAAAGAGATAGAAGAAATAATGAAACATTAAATTTCAGTGCTGAGATTTTTTTCATACATTGTTTCTTTTAAAATTTGCACCCCACAGAGGATAAAATTAACCTTCACTTTTTTCATTTTAAAATACAGTGAAAACTCTAGCCAAGAGAACCTTGAACCTGAAGGCCTCTTTATATTCACTTTCACTAGTGGGCTTGGGGAGAAGGCAGATGCTCCAAATTTCTACTGCTAATTCAGTGCTCCATTTTCAAATGCTCTCCTACTCTCCTGATAGCACATTTCAGTTATGAGGGTCAGGGCACCCTCATGTTTATGACCACATCTTTTCCCATTCTTTTTCTGGCTGCCTTCTCTTTCTTCTCCATCCGGCCCCACAAAATGCCAATGTTGTAACTGGAACACAATCAACATGTGGGATTGTTTCATGAGTCCTGTCAAGAACTTTGGGTCATCACTGATGTGCTAGAGTCTGTGCCATCACAATGGCATTGATCTTGGATATCTGAGCCAAAAAGTTTAGATGCAGCTTGGTTTGTTTGTAACAGGCACAAACATGTCTTTGGTTTCTGTGCAGACATACCCCTAAGTGACATCCTGACCACTGCTGAAACGGCCACTCTTGAACTTAGCCAGGACCAAAACAAGTCAAAATGCTTTACTGTTAACATTTTCAGTACAAAAAAATTCAGCATCTGTGATGCAAACCATTTCGATACTTTCCAAACATTTTCAAAAGAGTTGACATGAAAGAATGTTTATTTCTGCACAGAATTTCAGAATGCTTGATTTTCATTCCAGGGCAAAACAAAAATAAATGTCACAATCTTGACATTTGCTGTGAAATGGAATTACTGCTCTTTACTTAGGCTTTATGCAAAATATGATTTAATGCTGAGATGGATATAAATAATTAAAAGCATCTGAACAGATTTCTCACTCAAATTGAGAATTAGAGACTTTCATTAAAATGAGTGTTCAAATTTCATTCTCCACTATGTTCCAAATACCCATAGTCCTGTAAAGTCAAGAGATATGATGTTTACTGCCAAATATCTAATATTCTTGGTTGGTCTTAGGAATGAAAATGTGCTAGAATTCAATTTGCTTGTTCTCTCAGATATGACTGATGTCTCACATTAATGTACCTTTGTTTTACAACTGGTGATGCAGTTGTTCCTAATCAAAGTCCTTCATGGTTGTCCACATCGGTTCACACATAAAAAACACTGAAGACTGTTTATTATATAAAGAAGCCCACAACACTGTCACTTGTCAACTTTTCAAACCAGTGCTGAATTTGGAACAATGATATTGCATCAGATGGTGAAGAATCTACATTGTTATGAAAATAAGAATCCTGTAAATCTCCACCTGAAGGACTGAAGTCACTATTACATGTGGGATATTACTAAAATCCATGGGCTTGAAACACCCTAAGTTGAACCAGACTGGTGTGGTTACTGTTCTCCAGTATGAGACAGGACAAAGGGGACATGCAGTAAATTGAACCCAAAAGGAAAAATAGACAATAAGAATTAATTATATAAAAGGAATGCCTGCAGTTCTCAGAAATGGACCATTTAAAAGGAACATAAAATTGTGCTGCTACTTCCTGTTAAGCACTGACTGGGTATGAACACGATAGTCCCCACTGGGTCAAACCAAGGGTCTGTCAGCTCCAGGATCCTTTTCTGACAGATGTAAATAATTACAAGACTGAGTAAAAAAATGAAGTGATATTTCCTGTGTGATATTGGGGCTGTACAGCCTCCTCCAATGTCTACATGACTGGATATCAGCTTTGGAAGTGTGCGTAGGAGTGCTAAGAATTTGGGTTTATTTTCATTGTAAGCACATCAAATGCAAAATAAATATGATAAAGCTTTATGACAATAACCATTCAATTTTCAGCTGAAATATAAATTAGTTTTGATTTATTCTTTTCTAATAATCTTCAGGTAAAAATTGTCTATCATAATCTTACACCATAGCTTAATTTTCATGTCACAACTGAAAACCAAAGCAACCACACACTGTAGGATTTTAGGCAGTAAGAGCAAACACTGAAATCAACCAGGAAGAGAAATGCTTCAGTGAAAAAAATAATAATATTGTCACAATAGAAAAACAAATATCTCTACACTGTGAAAATATTTTAGTTTTCGGATTCTGAAATGGAGAATTATCCTTGGTATACTGTATTTATCCTAAAACAGATCTTTTTTTGTGACACATTATCTAGATAGTGGTAGCCTTACAGATGAGGAGAAAACTGCAGATTAAGGGGATATCTTCCAGGCTGTAAAATGTTCATAAAAATTCTGCAAACAGAAATGAAGGGTGCTTTCTCTAGACTCTTCTAATGCCTTTCCTTGCTACAGTAATGCAAATCACAATTGTTTCTTCAGAAAAATCACACAGTATGTGCTGAACAGCAATGGTATTGCAAGCAGTTCAGTCTCCTTTGTTATTTTCTGCACAGGGCATCTACAGCTAGCCAAGAGTGGGACTTTTTCATGACTCACATTAAATTGTTAGTAGCAATGTTTTGGCTTTTTCCCACTTCTCTGTAACTACTGCAAAAGATTCAGACTGAAAGCTGCAAGTAGTCCATAGTGAATCAGAGATGATGACTCTCCTGTGTTTAGATAGCTAATCTGAAAATTAGTCATAGAAAGTCACCCTCATTCCCTGGTAATTAAGGCAATTATATAAACAGATATTAATCTTTCTCAGAGAAGTATTGTGAAGATAAATTCATTAAAGTTTTAATGCTTTGAGAATTTTTCTTCAAAGATGTTATACAAGTCCAACATCTCATGTAATCATTCCTCCAGAACTCACAGGTGAAAGAAGACAAAAGGTGACAACACAGCTTTTTGTGTTAGTCATGTTTTGTAAGTTGTTAGCTTTTGCCACAAAGAAAGTAAAACTATTACATTGTATCAGTATAATGTAGGAATAATGAGATGCAGATATGAACATTATCTTTATTAAGTTGCTTAAGAGGAAAAGCTGACTGGCTTAGAGGATAAGGGACTGGGATTTCATCTCAGAAACCCCAGTGGGAATTTAATTTGCAATCCACTGTTGAGATGTTAGCTGCACAATAGTAGCTTACTCTAATCTGCTGATAGAAGCAAATTATTTACTAGCTGTCAAAGGGATACCCGCCTTTGACAGGTCAGTATTCCCTATACATACACATTAAATCCTGTTATTTTCCAAGTTTGAGCCAATTTCAGCAATGAATATTTGGCAAACTTTAATCCCAACTAGGTACATCTAAATATTTGCACTATTTTCCATTGGTAACTATCTTCCTGTGACTTCCAGTGCTTACACTGGAGAATGTGAAATACTTAACTTATACGTGAAGCTACCTGAACTGGAAACATTTCACTTAGGACATGGGTAAAAAGGGTTTTATATGGGTGGCAAACATCTGAACAGTGTTGATATTTTGTATGTCTTTTCTGTTCCTGTTATATAAGTTACTAAACTTTTTTTGAGGAACAAACAGGTTACTGAAGCGTAGACTTGCATATACAGACCTATTTTTAATGAAATTCTAACAATAATTCACAAAACTTGAAGCTTATACATTGATGGGCTAAATAAAGGAAAGGTCTTCCTAATCTCATTTCCTGAGCATCTGAATCTTGGGCTGCAAGTTTACACATCTTCTTTTGCTCACACACAGAAGGCAAGTATCTGTACCAACCCATGCTCAACCAGCAGGAAGGAGAGAAGGCTTAAATCTTTATCTCAATAGCCTGATTGTAAGCAAACTCATCCAGGTTAAATGGAAGTCATGTTTCATTTGCTCTTTTCTTTTTGGAATCCACACGAGTACTCACTCAGCCAGTCTGAGCACAGATGATGGGCAGAGAATTATTCCTTCTTTTGTTCTGAAGCAGAAACAATTCCACTTTGCATGGAATAACTTAATATTAACTGTATCCAATTATGAGAAACAATGGTACAATGGAGCAATCTGATTATTATTCACCCATATTGAGGAAAAAAAAAAACTATGTCCTTGCTCCACAGATATTTAATATGAAGTATTTCAACATGTAACTGCCTCCTCCTTCCCAGGAATGCCTTAGATGTTGAATAGTGACAAAAATTTGTACATTCTGCTAGAAAGAGTGTGTGCAGATTAAGGCACTGATTTGGGTTTCATGAAGTCTAGTTTCAAGTCCAATGTTTTCATTTAAAAATACCTGGGTAGGAACTCTATACATGATCATTCACCTTCTATTTGACTTGCTAACTAAAGTTACTACTTGTAAAAAACAGAAGAATAGAAGAAAGGTGTGTGTGTATTACTGCTAATCTTCACTCAAGTCTCATTTTATATGGAGTAAGAGGGATTTCCTGTCTAACAATACATCTGTAGCTTCAATGGCAACTCCTTTCAAGCTTGGAGAAATCACTTCAGCTCAGTTCACAATTATTACAGTTTTGCTTATTTAAACTGTAAGTTCTGTAGAGCTGAAAACTTCTCTCATTGTATGTATTTTGCAAGAAAATGCATACTATACAACATACTGAAACTACTGTTGCAGTATGTTGAAACAATCGCACAGTATACATGTATGACTACTGAAACTACAAACTTCAGAGTTCAACAGGACAATATCCTGACAAAAATGCTTCTGTGTGTTAACAAAGTTCTTCCTGGGAAAACAGATTGATGCCCTAAACATCAGTAAGACAGCATGTGTGCAGCCAGCCAATGACTTGGTCATTAAATCTCATTCTGTGATAAGGTCACCCACTTAGTGGATGAAGAGTAGGTGGCAGATGTAATCTTAAAGGATTTTAACAAGGCCTTTGATACTGTATCTCACGGCATCCTTCTGGACAAATTGGCCAACTGTGATGTACTGTCCTGATGGTAGAGATCAGAGGGTTGTAGCAAATGAGGCTACCTCTAGCTGATGGACAGTCACTAGCGGTGTTCCCTGGTGCTCCATTCTGTGATGTCCTCTTCAAAATTTTTATCAATGATGTGGATGCAGGAGTAGAATGTATCCTCAGGAAGTTTGCTGATGATACTAAACTGGGACGTCCTTTGAGGAGAGGCTGAGGACACCTGGGTTGTCTAGTCTAGAGAAAGGTGGCTGTGGGGTGACCTCATTGTTCTCCACAACTTCCCAAGGAGGGGAGGCACAGAGGGAGGTTCCAGTCTTTGCCCCCTGGGGGCTAATGGCAGGATGTGTGGGAATGGCACAAAGCTGTGCCAGGGGAGGTCCAGACTGGATGTCAGGATAAGTTTATGTACTGAGAGGGTGGACAAACACTGGAACAGGCTTCCTAGAGAAGTGGTCGTTGCCCCATACCTGTCAGCGTTCAACAGGCATCTGGACAATGTCCTCAATAACATGCTTTAACTTTTGGTTCAGGCAGTTGGACTTGATCTCTGAAGCTCTCTTCCAACTGAACTGTTCTATTCTAGACTCTGATCATTACTTGAACCTGTAGATTATTTTGTTATTTTGGAAGATCAGATATGCCCAGGCTATAACACCAGGTAATGAAAGTTGGTGCCATTTGATTATTTTGTTATTGTTGTTGCCTGTGTGAAAGAAAGGTGATCTCAGTTCAGTTCACAATAAGCCAGTAGTCCATCAGAAAACCACAAATCCATTCTAGTGGAATTCTGGATGATCATTTCCCACAGAGAGGTCAGGAGCCAAAAGGATATCAGTGTTCTCAGGCCTTGAAATTACTCCTCCATATAAGAGGGAGGCATGTTGGGAGATCTGTCTGTATTACACTTTTATTGGCAAAGAGGCTTTTATCTCCAAGGCTGATGATCCTGTACAGAGACTTATTGATTCCCATAGCTAACTTTCCTCGATTATGAAATGACCAACATTTGTACTTTCAGTTTGGAGTTAAAGTTGTTAGCTTATAATATAATATTTCTATAATATTCTATATAATATACAGAAATAAAGTAAATTGCACATTACAGAGTACTGGTCTAGGTTGTGTCAATTTTCATGAATTTCCATTTAAAATTATTTAATATTTTTTACCACATCATCTCATATAAGTGCAATACTACAAATAATGGCATGAATTGAAAAAAGGAGGCAGTCTCCCAGGAACTTCATATGCATAAAGTAATAGGTGATAAAAAATCAGAAGGTAAGAAAACTTCTAGTTTTAGAGCCTATTCTGCCAATTGTCATTTATTTAATTGTATCAGAGGTTTAATAAAAGACTATTTATTCCAGCTGTTACCCTAGAAATGAACAAAACCTATGACGTACACAAAAAAGTCAAAAACATTGCACATACCTTCACCTGTATTTCCTTGTTACTTTCAATCCATCTGCTCATTGCTGAACTATTCATATGTAACTGCACTTAGTATTATGCAGTAGCTTCCTAGCTCATAAAATATTGATTCAGGTTTTTTATTCTATATCTTTTTTGAACTTTGATCTTTCATAGTTAGTGCTGCCCTGATGAAATATTTAGAAGTACAACATTTTCCATGCGAAAGGTAAATTTAGAGGTTTTATATCGTAGCCTGTGTTAATGCACCAGCTTCAACCCACAGGAGACCCAGGCTGAATTCTGTCTTGGTCACATTTAGTTGAAAACTGAGTTTGTAGAAATCCTCAAACCCAAAGCAAAAAATGTTTAAGGTAAAAGTCAATTTTCTGACTTAAATGGAGTAGGCTTACCACACTTCCTCACTAGATACATTTAGAGAACCTGAAGACAATATATCCTAAGAGCTGACTTTAAAATCTGATCATTTCTTCCTAGCAGATAAAAATGTATTAACTATATAATAAAAGCAGAGACCCAACTTAAACAAACAAACAAATCTGCATGTATTAATAGGTTTTGAATGTTATCAACTAACTGCCAAAGCAAACAAAACTACTGCACTATCTTTACAAATTTAATCAATTCCTATACTTAGAATAATAAACAAAGCATTCTCTTGAGGTTGAGAACTGATGAAGTCTCAATTTGTATCCCATGGCTGGTTGAATTAAACATCTAGGAACATGCAAGGTCCAGCTAAAACTTTTTCTAAGTCTGGAGGACTTACAAGAGGACTTACATCCACCAGTGTTTCTCTGATGGCTGGTAGAGGCCTTCTTCCCAAGTATAAGTCTCTCCTCTCCATCTAGTCACTGACTTTCATGAAACTTGTAGAAATTCAATTATTTTGAAATCTTCATCATAGAATCACAGAGTCATAGAATCATTCAGGTTGGAAAACACCTTCAGGATCATCAAGTCCAACTGTCAATCTGACTTACTCAGTTTCATCACTAAACCTTTCATCACTAAACCCTTAGTTCCACATCTCTTAACTATTTTCAGGGATGGGAACTCCATCACTTCCCTGGGCAGCCCAATCCAATGCTTGACTACTCTGTCCATGAAGAAATGCTTTATCCAATCTAACACCTCCTATCCCCCACCCATCCCACCCCCAGTGCAATTTGAGTCCATTTCTTTGCATCCTACTGCTTGCCACCTATGAAAAGAGACTGACACCCTCCTTGCTACAGCCTCCTTTCAGGTAGTTGTACAGAGTGATAAGGCCTCAACCTGTTTTTCTCCAGGCAAAACAACCCAAGTTTCTTCAGCTACTCTTAGTAAGTCTTGTTTTCTAGTCCCTTCATTAGCTTCATTGCTTTTTTCTGAACATGACTGAGCAACTCAATAACCTTCTTGTAGTGGGAAGTCCAAAACAGAATAAACATTTGAAGTGAGGTCTCACTAGTGCCACATACAAAAGGACAATCACTTTCCCAGTCCTGTTGGCCATACCATTTGTGATGCAGGCCAGGGTGCCATTTGCCTTCTTGGACATCTGGGCACATTGCTGGCTTATGTTCAGCTGGCTGTTGACCAGCACACCCAGGACTTTTTCTGCTGGGCAACTTTCCAGACACTCTACCCCATGCCTAAACTGCTGTACATTACAACCCAAGTTCAGGATCCAGCACTTAGCCTTGCTGAATGTAATGAGATTGGACTCGGCTGATTGATCTAGTCTATCCTGATCTCTCTGCAGAGCTTTCCTGTCTTCAAGCAGATAAACAGTCCCTCCCAACTTGGTATCAGCTATGAACATACTGAGGGTGCACTCAGTTGCCTCATCCAGATCATTGATAAAAATGTTTTACAATACTGTCTTCAGTATTGATCCCTGGGGAACACCTCTGGTGACCAGCCACAAACTGGACTGAACTCCATTCACTATAACAGTTTAAGCCCAGCCATGTAGCTGGTTCTTCACCCAGCCAATTGTGCACCTGTCCAAGCCACGAGCAGACAGTCTCTCCAGCACTGTGGAGGAGATGATGTCAAACACTTTACTAAAATCCAGGTAGACAACATCCATATCCATTCCCTCATCTACTGAGTGTGTCATCTTTGTCATAGAAGGAGATCAGGTTAGTCAAGCAGGACCTGCCTTCCATAAACCCATGCTGTCTGGGTCTGATCACTTGATTGTCTGGCATGTGCCATATGATGACTTTCAAGATGATCTGTTCCATGACCTTCCCTAGCAACGAGGTCAGACTGACAGGCTGGATCCTCCTTTCCTGTAGATTGGAATCATATTCAAAAATCTACAGTCAACTGGGATCTCCCCATTAGCCAGGACTGCAGGTAAATTATTGAAAGTGGCTTGGCAAGCACTTCAGCCAGCTCCTACAGAACCCTTGGATGAATCCCATCCAGTCTCATAGATTTATGAACACTGAAATGATGTAGTAGCTCACTTACATTTTTCCATTGGATCATAGGAGCATCTCCCTCCCTGTTACCATCTTCCAACTCAGGGGACTGGGTACCCTGAAAACAATTGGCCTTACTAATAAAGACTGAGGCCAAAAAGGCATTGAGTACCTCAGCCTTATCCTCATCTTTCATCACTACATTTCTCCTCACATCCTGCAAAGGACGGAGATTCTTCTTACTCCTTCTGTTGCTGTTGATATATTTATAAATTTATACTTTTTTTTTGTCTCTTACTGCACTAGCCAAATGGAGTTCCAGACGGGTTTTTGCCCTTCTAATTTCCTTCCTGCACAACTTCACAACAGCTCTGTGGTCCTCCTGATTTCCCTGCCCCTTCTTCCAGAGTTCATAAAATCTCTTTTTTTTTTTTCTCCTGAGTTTCTGAAGAAGTTCTCTGTTCATCCAAGCTGGTGTTTTCTCCTAACAGCTTGACTATTAGCACATTGGGACAGCCTGCTCCTGCTCCTAGAAGATTTCTTTCTTGAAGAAGGTGCAGCCTTCCTGAACTTCTTTGCTTTTCAGGTCTGGCTTGCAAGGGACTCTTGTCAAACTGGTCTCTAAATAGGCCAAAGTCTGCCCTCTGGAAATTCAAGGTATCAGTTCAGCTAACCTCCTTCTTTATTTCTCCCAAAATCAAAAACACTTGTATTTCATGATCACTGTGCTCAAAACAGCCTCTAAACATCACATTACCCACAAGCTTTTCACAGCTTGCAAACAACAGGCCAAGTGGGGCAACAGGTATCTCCTTGTATTTGATTAAAACGGGTTTTGGTTGAAGGCTGCCAAGGATATTAGGGAAAGAGAAATAGAGTGACACACAGACATACACATGTCCAAAGCAAGCACAAACTCCTGCTTCTGTTCTGTTATAGCTTTATAGGGATAAGGTACTGAGATCAATAAAGCAGTATATAAATAAGAAAACAGACATTTAATATGATGATAATCTCTCCCACTCCCTACTGCTTTGTTTTATATTTCAGAAATGAGACTTCATATTGTCCATTTTGAATGCACTGTGCACAGCTTATCATTAAGGCAAGCTGTTTGGGCAGACAGAAAAGCAGAAGCAGAGAAAAAAGCCTTGAGGTTCTATCACTCCAAATTTTAAATTCACAATGTTTTGTATAAACTAGAGGTTGCACACAAGTCAGGTTGTTCAGGATATGTTTCTAGGGAGATGACTTCATGTATACAGTGCACTGACTATTTTCAATAGGAGACTGTATTTTAAATCATAAAAGTAACATAAAGTTACCACACTGGAGACAGTGTTATAATTGATACACAGGATGGGATTTACTTCACCTAACTTTAATCATTTAGAAGTTACAACTCTACTTGTTTAATCATCTAGGCCTTCCTCATACCCAGTGTAGAATGGGAGGAATGTAGGAGGAATTAAACTCTCAAAATGACTGTATCTTCATAGCCTAAGGATGTGATGACTACATTTTGAGCTTTTAGATGGACAAAGTCAGATCTGAAGCATCTCATCCCTAAAAAGCAGTGAAGTGAATTTGTTAGTATCAAGATGAATTTTCAGTATTCGTAAGATCCATAGATTTGTTCCAATAACACAATAAACCCTTTCTACCAGCACAAGGCAAATAATTAAATGATATCCTCTCAGGACTGTAGTCTCAGAAATCTTACCAAAATGGCAAGTTTTGCTTCTTTTTATACTAGATACAAACTATGTTCTTCAGGTGCCACAAAATCAAGTAATTTGTGGGTACGTACATAAAAGTCTGTAACTTAGAGAAAAGGTAAAGGAAAAGGAAAAGGAAAAGGAAAAGGAAAAGGAAAAGGAAAAGGAAAAGGAAAAGAAAAAGAAAAAGAAAAAGAAAAAGAAAAAGAAAAAGAAAAAGAAAAAGAAA
Source organism: Aythya ferina (assembly GCF_964211825.1). Taxonomy (NCBI): domain Eukaryota; kingdom Metazoa; phylum Chordata; class Aves; order Anseriformes; family Anatidae; genus Aythya; species Aythya ferina. The sequence continues at coordinate 62,485,509 of NC_140296.1, forward strand.
AAGAAAAAGAAAAAGAAAAAGAAAAAGAAAAAGAAAAAGAAAAAGAAAAAGAAAAAGAAAAAGAAAAAGAAAAAGAAAAAGAAGAAGAAAAAGAAAAAGAAAAAGAAAAAGAAAAAGGAAAAGGAAAAGAAAATAGAAATAAACACAGTTTACTGCAACACTCTTTGTCTCAAATTCATTTGCAAGAGGAATAATTGTTGTATGACCAAATCTGGAGTTTGATGGAAATGAAACCTGAAAATAAAGTTGTCAAGTACATGTTACCTACCAGACAGCTAGCCAACTGAAATATAAAAAATACATTTCATTCAAAGTATTTATATGGATTGATATTCTAAACTCATTTCACATAACATCTGTGCTTATTTTACTGAGACTATTGGAATGTGGAAAATAATCCATTTGATATTGTGTCATACAAATGTTTTGGTAAAAGACATTTCAGAGAAAACTTGAAGGCCTATATTTTTCATACACAACAAATTTCCCATGTGTTTCTTATGACTACAATGGATCTTTGTTTTTTAAAAAAATGAACAAGTTTCTTTTGTATTTTATGTACCCTGTCACCTTTTAATGTAAGACTGTTTTGTTGCAGAATAAATACATAGAGATCAGTCTTACCTTCTGGCTCCCTGATCTTACGTCCTGCTGCAGATTTCCGTAGCACGCTCCGTCCTGAGTTGAACAAGCTAGTTAACTCATCAAGGGGACTGGTCAGTGACCTTGAGTTTGTAGGGCTGTACGGAAATGAAGATGATGAATTAGAGTTCAATTTTCTGTGATCTGCTCTTGCCACCTTTGGAGAGTAAGGCAGTTTGGAGAATGGAGAAGATGAACATCCAAGCGGAGCAGGGTTTGGTCTCTGAGGTACTTTTGATAGATCTGAGTTTGTACCTGTTTTCCCAGTATTAATAAGAAAACTAGCACAAGGGTCTGGAGGAAATGCAAAATGTGTAGAAGACCGGTAGGAAATGGGAGGTGGTACAGGAGGAGGGGGTGGTGGAAGAGGAGGGGGTGGTGTTGAAGGAGGAGTCACTTTGCTAGAAACGTTGAACACAACCAAGCCTGGAGATGCTGGTCTTTCATTTTCTCCTTTCTGGCTTTTGGAGTACTGTGGTGATAATGGACTTGAGCCTTCTGACTGCACAGGGTATTTTAGATTGGTTTCCAAGACTGGAAGCTTTTTAACTTCTAGTGGTGTTAGCGGTGATTCATCAGAAGCAGGTGAACATGTGACAGGAGTTGGAGGGAATACAAGAAGTGGAGGCCTGTGAGGGAGCAAGTTTGGGAAAGGGGCTGGAATGTCACATGAGTCTTTATAGTTTACAGCTGCTTGACTGTTTTCATCCAATGTTCCAGCTTCAACGTGAACATTTTTTTTGCTTTCAAACATCAGAGGAGGAGATCCAGTTGCGACTGGAATTATTCCATTACCATTGCTTCCTTCTTCTGGTAGAAAATACTTCATTTCTTCATATACAGACTCTCCTTGCTCTGGGCTTTCTGCTTCAGCAGAACTGCTTTTCATTGCATTCCCTACCATTTCAATATAGACAGGCTCATTTTCTTCCTCCTCTTGTGACATGTAGAGACTCAACACACCATGCTGTGGTCCATCAGCAGATACTGCTCTCTGTACTGTCACAGTGTCATAGCCGCCTGATTTGGTGACTATGTTTGCCTGTTTCACATCCCTAGGCTTTTGGCCAGGTATTTCTTCATAAGAGCCACTAAGTTTTGTATTGGGACTTCGTTTTGGTTTTCTGGGAGGTATTTTTTTCATGGTACTATAGTCATCACTGTGTGGCCTTGGACGGGTCAGTACTAGGAAAGTGAAAAAGCATGTGTTACTAACAGATCAAAGTCATTTTTTTCTTACACATGTCCAGTACTTAAGCTTTCAAATCTTTCTCATATAGTTTTACCATGAGAAGCAGTTGCACACACAGGGATTCAGTCAAAAGTATACATATTTCCAGGAATAAAATGCAGAACTTTCAGCTTCAAAACCACAAGCTTTTGCTGCCTGGGCATACAATCTGCTTTGGTAGCCTCTACTGCCACTAAAACTAACACCCAAGGAGATATTTTTTGAATCCAAATGTTCACTGCAAGGTCTGTAACACATGGAAATATGTGCTTGTTACTTCTTTTGCCCCAAGGGAGATGATACAGGGGCATGCTTTTAACTAGGAATTTCAGCATGGTGCTACATTGACATACATGTTATCACCAGCAATTGAAGTATCTGCCTTTTATGTGAGCTGCTTCGAGAGCAACTTTTTACATGGGCAGATAGCGATAGAAAAGGAGGAACAGTTTTAAACTTAAAGAGGACAAATTTAGATTAGATGTTAGGAGCAAATTTACATGGAGAATGGTAAGGCATTTGGACAGGTTTCCCACAGAAGCTGTGGATGCCCCATCCCTGGGGCAAAGCCCCATAGCCTGGCTGGATGGGGCTTTGGGCAACCTGGTCTAGTGGGAGGTTTCCCTACCCATGGCAGGGGGTTTGGAACTGGGTAATCTTTAAGGTTCATTCTATTCCGAGCCATTCTGTAATTCTATTTGGTATATAAAACTTTAATTCTAGGCTGATTATTATCCCTATCTCTGCTTTTTTTTGTATTGTTGGTGTGGAAATAATTTACTAAGTTATGGAATCACATACCCTAGGGGTAATTCTTCCACTGAGTGAACATACAGTTAACAAAACTAGATAGCTTTTCACAGCCTCCAGGTACAGATGGACTGGAGATAACAGACACCAATCATCAATATGTGACTGGTCTTTTAAGATCAAAATTAAATGGTATAAATTGAGCTGGTTTTGGACAAAGACTCGGTGGATACATAATTCTTGAAAAATGAGCACAGCAGGGAAACCAGTCTGACTGTTTTGCGAGTGCATAAGCACTTGTGTTAAGACCACACAAACATATATAAATTGTCATTCTTTCAAAAACTCTGCTACAGCTTTTTGGTTAAATCAATCATTTCTTTCAGTGCTGGGCACAGAAAGCCTAAACCACTACTCCTTAATTGAAACTGAAGTTTATAGTTTAAAAGTATTATATTGGACACAGTTCACGTCACTTTACAAGGACATTGAATGAGAAAAGAAGTCAGAAAAATGGACTTGCATCTAATAAACTGGGCATGAGTAATTATTTTGCAAGAGGGAGCTGCAAAAATCTACAGCTATTGTATGCAGGTGTAGAGAATAGTTACACGTAGCTTTAAACCTAACCTGAAAAATATTCCCTGATAAGCTTAGAGGGGGCTCTTTACACAAAACATGACAAGTCAGGCTTAACAAGGAAAAGCAGAATGCATCCCTCATCTTCATCAAGAGTGTAGGAGGAGAGAAGAATAGAACTCAAAACTGGACCTAATGCACAATAAATGCATTGCAACACTTTGGGACTTTCATAGCAGCTTCATTCCAAACAAAAAGCGAACAATAAGCAAGTTATGGCACAAGCATCAACCACTGAATGCACAAGTTATTCATGTTAACACAGAGCAAAAGCGGGAGAAAGTTTAATATTTAACTTGGTGAAATTCAGGATTTGAGCATTCTGTTTGAGTGATCCAAGGTATTCTAATACAGTTAAAAAGGTGAAATAAAACAGTCAGTGGGGTAGAAAAACTGAAGCTGATAAAGATCATTTGCCTCTAGAGGGAATTCTGAAAACAGGTTTTGGATGTTGACAAACCAGGCAATTAGAACACACAAGTAGCTATTTGCCGATTTGGGAGCAAATGACAAATTGACTAACTTTATTTACTGCCACTGAAATATTTTACGGAAGCGGGGCTTTTCAAAGGCACTTGTCTGTGCTTAGAGGGATCAAAGTGGAAAGAACAAATCAATAACCTAGAGTAACATTTGTGACGGCTTCCCCCTTTGTGCCTAACCTTCGCTGGCGGTTTCCTTAGAAGCTGCCGACAAGCAAGCGCTAACAGCCTCGTAGGAAGCGCTCAGCCGTGTGTTAGGGTCCCTCTTTGGCTTGGGAGGAGGCTGTTTCCTTGGTGACGGCAGGCTATTGCTGTCCTCCATGCTGAACACAGAGTGCAGGGAGGGGGACCTGATGGATGACCCAGCCGCAGAATGTACCAAGCCGTCCACTGCCATGGGGACGGGGACAGAGCTGGAGTGAAAGTGCTTAGGCGTTCGACAGCCGGCAAAGCTGTCCTCAGAGACCTTCCCACCCTTGTCTTCGGCTCTGAAAACACAGAAGAGAGGCCCAGATGCATTATTCAAGTGATAACAATGAACCTGTTCATGCAAACATAACAACAGCTTTTTGGTAAACAACCTCACAACTCCCCTGCTGCGCGGAGGGGATGTGTGGAGTAATCTTCTGACAAACAAATCCCGATCAAGCTGCTAGCTTTCTTCCATTTCCTGTTTCATGATAAATCAGGACACTGGCCCCTTTTCACACAAATGCAGCTTTCCTTAAGCAGTTGCATATTGTTGATCAGACGTTCACCGAATGAATCGTTCACACTTTGATTGTTGCACACAATCAAAAGCTGCGTTTCCAATCTGAATGATAATTTCAGGGAAATCCATTTTAATGGAAAGTTACTGAGGCAGCAAATGCTGAGCCTTTATCATTATTTTCTAAAAAGACAACAATAAATTCTATTTAGATAATGCAAATCTTTAAAATATTAATGACCTTTTTAACCACCAACATTGGCTGCCTGAACTATTCCACCTAGATATCTATATATCCTCCTGTTAAAGCTTACTTATTAATTATCCCTTTAAAGATATCAAATATGACAGTTTTGGACTTTTACTCATTCCTTTTTTTTTTTCTTTTTTCTTTTTTCTTTTTTTTTTTTTCTATTTTCATGTGTAACGAGAAGTGACAGTTATCAACAAATTGATAAACCTTATAACTTACAGTGGTAGTGTATTAGATAGATGTTCATACCATCATTTTACAAACAATTTTTTTTTTTTTTTAAATTGTATTTCTGCATGGCAGATCACCAGCAGAGCTGGAATTCATGCACAGGATATAGCCAGCTGCCCATGTAGTAAATGAAACAGCTAAAGATGAAAGTGTGGTGCTCAGTGGATAATTTGTTTTCACTGTAATGTTTAATTACAGTCTTTCCTACACAGGCATTTCCTCCAATATGTAATCACTGGGATATTTGAAGCTAATTAAGCAGATGCACTGCCATTTTCACTTTAATAAAAGTCACTGACAAAAGCAATGAAAGCAAAGGCAGTTTTTCCGGATGAGAATTAAGTTCCTATGGAAAAATAAATATTTGTATGTCCAGCAAGTTATAGACACTTTCCTGCAATTGATACATATTTGCTAGTAACTGCAAATGCTACTTTTGCCCATTCAGGTGTCTGAGAGAAAAAAAAAAGATCTCGGACACCACAGCTAAAGAAAGAAAGGCTCTCCAACACCTGCTGGATTTGAACAATAGGTACTCTTGAAAGTTCTGATGGGAACTAAACAAAACAAACTTTTGTCTATTTTTTAAAGAGGCTTCATTATCTTCCTATGAAGCTCCGTCTGCCTCGAATAGTACATTACCAGTATCCTCTAGTTTTGAGACTTAATTACCTGCTACACAGACAAAATTGTGTCTAATACTGATTCAGGCTGAGTATATACTTGAAAATCTTCTAGAATTCCTGTGACTTCCTAAGCAGGGAAGAAAAGCTGAGGAAATGCTCTAATTCCTCACTATCCAGCACAGAAGATATTTTCTCATCTTACCTTTTGTGGACTTCCTCTGGTCTGTTTCTAGCCTCTAGCTTTTCCCTGTGGTAAGCTGCATTCATCTCATTGCGGATCCGGTCATTTTCCCGAGCAATGTCAGAAGCATTTTGAATGACCAAGGCATCATATGTTTTCAGCCCCATATCCTCGACATTCTGCAAGAAGCTTTTGATTGAGGTGACCTCTTGCTGTTTGATGCTCATCTTCTGTAGCATGTGCTGGCGAGCTAGAAATCCTCTTACAACTACCATAACAAAAGAAAAAAATATGGACTAATGAAAGACAGCTAACAAATTAGCAAATAAATTAATATTACTGTGTGTTCTGCTGTAAACATAAAGAAATCAAATTCAGTCAAAATCTTATACAAAGAATGAAAGAAATGTGACTGAATATATACATACAAAAAATGGAACCCTGTTTTCTACTGCCAGTGCTTAAAACAAAGTATGACAGCAAATTCATTCACAAATTTAAGCTATCATAACTCAAAATGTTTACTTTCAATGGTTACTTTTATTTGCATTACAACTGGAAACTTGGATGTATGATGCAGAATGCAGAAGCATACACTTACAAAGCAAAGGTCAAAAGATCAAAATAAACCCCTGAGTAAATGATTGTTGCATTGAATGCCATAGAAATTATAAGATCATTTGGATCTGATCAACTTAAAACAGTATTTTAGATATTTTTGTGTACCTATAAACAGAAAAATAAACCAAAATCAAAACCAACACAAGATCTTTGAGACCTTTTTTTTGCTCATTTTCTTTCAGAAAAACAATTAATGCAAATTTCTGAAATGTTTCTGTCATATCATCTGCATTTTTCAGTTTAAAAATTTCATCTACATTGCATCAGCTTTATGTGTCTATCAGGTCTATTTTTCACACTCCTTGTCAGCCTTATGTTTTGGTGTATCTCCTGTAATAGCTTTCTGTGTTACTTTTCTAAGTATGTATATGCATTTCAACAGTTTCTACCCAACCTAAATACCACATAGTTTCCTAAATTTTCAGAAGCACCCAGCTGATCAGAAACACAAGGCACAGGGATTTCTGTGGCCATGATGACTTCAGCACCAAATTGATTACTCTACCTATAACCAGTGGTATTAGTATTCTTGGAGCATACGTCCTGGTTTAGGAGGAATAGCTGTACCAGCCAAAGGTGCTTTTCTTGTTTGTTTGTTTGCTTGTTTTCAATTTCCCCAAGGTGCTGTTTCTTTCCTGGTCTAGAGTAAATTCTGTGTACCTCACAGGGAAGAACTTCTTTTAGAATTATTTGCCTAGTGCCTGAAATATTGTCAGTTTTCAACTTACATGTAACAAAAATGGGTTAGATTTCATCATTCCTCATAATGTTTGCCATCATTTTGCTCAAATGAAAGTTTTTCATAAGTAAAGTAAACAGGAAGTAAGTAGCCTGTATAAAATGTTGGTTTGGGAGATACTAATGAAAATAATGAGGTTGCAAGACTAAAGAAAAAATAATATATATATATATATATGCTACCACGTATAGGCGTTTTTAACAATGTAATTAAGTGTTAGTTGTAGGAGCACTGCAAAGTAACATCAAATACCAGTCAAGCTGAATTAATCTAAAGGAAAAATATATAGAGAGAAAGATATAATTAGTGTTCTATGAATGTAAGATACTGAATAAAATAAATAACACAAAGAGCAATGTAAGATAGTATCACCTTTTATGTCCTTGTTTGGATATTTAAAACAAGATTTTTTTGGTTTTAGAGATGCTCTAAGCCTGACTGATGAAATATAAGACAGGGTAGTGTTAATATCCTAATGGTGCTGCTATCCAAAATTCACTGGTTTTGGAAATGTTCAAGTTTCTTTGATATTACTTATATACTTTGATATTACTTATAATGGACAACTTTGAAGCTTTACAATTTTTATAATCATAGGCAGCCATGCCATTTTCAGTCCCTTGGAGTTACATTCTATAATAAAATCTGACTTCTTAAAAATCTGAAACATTAATGCACTTACCCAATTTAGTTGAAAAGGAAATTAATAGCACAGTTTTTTTTTTTTGTTGACAATTTTATGAGAATTCACAGTGGATATACACATTACTGAGTATGAATTCATAATGTTGCTGTTGAGAAGGTAATGAATACATGTATAGAACATTATCAGAGTTCAAGGCTCAGAAGGATGAAAAATTTTGAAGAGCTTAAAAATCACAAATTGTTCCTTCACTTCCAGTATTTTCTTTAAAATTACCTGTTGCAGAGCAGATTGGGCATTTGAGAAATGTTTAAGCATCAAATCCTGGATGACTTTGAAAAAAAGCTTGTATATTAAAGTACAGCTGCATTTTTGCAAGTGTGCTCATACATTTGTACTTTGATATTGGCTAAAAAACGAGAGGGGGTCAGTAATACCACTAAGGTAGTTTATGAAAGGGAAATACAAAACGATATCCATTATAACTAGCTGTAGCACCTAGAGACTACTCAGAAATAAGCACTTTCATCAAAGCAGAGATGTTTTGAAGAAATGCTCAAGAAAGTTTTTGTTTGTTTGTTTTTGTTTTTGTTTTCCAGACATTCTCATGATCTGAGTATCTCAGGTTTTCATTAAAAAACGGACATTTCACCACATTTCCTTTTCTATGAGGATATTTAAAAGATTTTGTCTTCAGACACAGAAACAGACAAACAGAAAAAAAAACATAAATTTCATAAGGTCAAAAACAGATGTGAAATGAAACCGTCATTTCCTAGATCTTTACTGCTCTGTGTCATATAGTACTGTATAGGTACTTAGATTGTGTTATAAACTCATTCCTCATTTATGTAGATCTACAATAATTCTGACTTATGCAAATTAGAATAATTGAGGTTAGCACCTTCAGGGCATTAAAATACCTAATTCTTCACAGTTCATCTAAAGTCAAAGATCAGAATAATTAAAATTCAAGTAGACCATGAATCTGGCTTCTGTGATAAATGTTTTAACTATTGTCTATACAATGTATTAATGTTAATTCCTAATCAGGACAAATTTTAATAGAAGAATCTAAAGATGATGGATTTTCCTATGGGTGCAGTCAATTTTCTCAATGATTCAAGATGATCAAAACTTCTCATATGTAGTTCTCAAACTTGCAGAAAAAAAAACACAAAACAAAACAACAACAACAACAAAAAAAAAAAAAAAAAAACAAAAAAAAACAAAACAAAAAAAAAAAAAAAAAAACAAAAAAAAAACTGTAAAATGACCCTTTTCTTTGCCCATGTAAATTAACTTTCAGGATAACAGAAAAAAATTATCTGGTTTGGTTTCTTTAAGTTTAGTTTGTTGTTGTTGTTTTGTTTTGTTTTCCAAAATGTATGGAAATGCTGAAGGGATTGCTTGTAAGACTGGAGTAAAAACATTCTCTTTAGCTAAGAATTTTGGACAAGATCTGTTTTCCCATTTAAGTTCTTTTATAGTTATATGCTACTACATTTTAAGATTGCTACAGAAAATACTGAGTAATTTTGCTGTTAGTCAATATATTACCAAGAGAGATTTATCTTTCTTTGGATACAAGGGATGAGGGGAGAAATACATGGATATGCAGCAGGAGTGATACCATTACTTGCTAAGCATCATCATCCATGTGTAGAAATTTATGCACCTCAGTTTTAGGACTAAATAAGAACAAGGCACAGGTACCTATCCTGCTCCCAACCTGCCAGTGCTCTTTGGCATGGTACTTCTGAATTTCAATTGTAGCTATTTGTGAAGGCCAGCATATTTCATGAGCTAATGTAGTGAAATGGATGTGTAGCTATTTACTTATAAAAGTTCCTTAGTTTCTCAGGTTTCCCAGATTCTAGAAAACTTACAGATGAGCCTAGTTACATAGTACAAACACTTAGTTTTGGCTAAAAAGACTTTTCAAGTTAGCCTAATTAAGGATAACTAGAAGAAAAAAAATAAGACAAGAAAACCTACCATCTTCATTCTTCAGGCAGGGTTTGGCGGATACCTATTCCCTTAGCTCTGTAAAACATGAATGCACCTGAGGTGTAGTGCTCTATAAATTGGACTTTGAAAGGCAAATATTCCCTTCCTTTGAAAAGCTGGCATGAGAAGGGTGACAGGATAAGTCATTGTTGCTTTTCTAAATGTATGAATACAACAGGGTTATTCGGATACAAAATCAGGCACAAGTTTCAGCACCCAGACGACCTGTGGCCTGTGTTAGCTCTTAGCCTCCACATTCATTCCTGAACTGCTACAACTTTGATTCCACTTCCAAATTCAACTTTTCTCTTGGTTTCCTCTATTTTAACAAATACATTTTACACTTTACCTCTATTTTTACAAATACACTTTACAGATATCTTAAGTGTGGGAGACAGAGGGATTTGGCCAACTTCTTTTCAGTGGTTTGCAGGGACAGGACAAGGGGCAATGGCCACAAAATGGAGCACAGGAAGTTCCACTCCAACATGTGAAAGAACTTCTTCACAGTGAGGGTGGTGGAGCACTGGAACAGCCTGCCCAGGGAGGTTGTGGAGTCTCCTCTGGAAATATTCAAGGCTTGTCTGGACACCTACCTGTGCAACCTGCTATAGGGAACCTGCTTTGGCTGGGGGGTTTAACCCGATGATCTCCTGAGGTCCCTTCTAACCCCTACAATTCTGTGATTCTGTGATTTTTCACTGTAGTCTCATAGGGAAGAACAGTTAGTTAAAATGAAATGGTTATATATTCTTAAGTCTGTAATATTGTCTATCTGACTGATAAAACCAACAAGATAGGTCTTTGTCTTTCTGATTTCCTTAAAAGAGGTGCTACTGGGAAATGCTGTAGACATCAGCTAATTAGATCAATAATGCATTGTGTGAAGGAAGTAGCTATTTGAGATTTTGATAGGAAATGGAACAGAAGTATCAGGAAATCAGGAGACAGTGAATACTAACTCATTTTAAAAATGAGCCAAAAATGTCAGTGATCTTAGTAAAAACAAAAACATAGAAGAAAAAAATGCTTAAAATAAAAAAAATACTTTCTAATAAAAAAGCTGCAATAAAAGGAGAAATAAAGACAACCAAACATTAAATTATTAGCTTTGTATTCACAAACATTTGAACACACTGGTATTTTCTATCTTTGTCATTGCATTTGATTTGCAACAAGAAGCTTAAGGTGATATTAATGCCTTGAAAAATCAATGAACATACTTTAAAAAGGAAATATTCAAGCTCTCCTTATTTTTAATTATAGTCAATAGTTTTCCATAAAATTATGTTTCAAAGACAGAAAATGCAAGCATTACCAATGCTTGCATCACCTCCAAAAATCTGTATAAGCAGTTAGTTGGAAATATGTCTATAAGGAAATATATAAAATACAGCACTATTCAAGGAGGAGAAATTTGTTGTTGTTGTTATGCAATATGTTTCTTCTAAGTGTACAAGGTGATAGCTCAGGAATACTTGTTCTGTAATTGTTACCTTTTTGGCAGGTTATAATTTTCTTCTGAAGCTGAAGGCACAAATCGTTGAGATGGTCAGCTTGCCAGTACTTAAGAAACACTTTTCGGACTCCTATCTAGAATACAAACAACAGGGAAACCTTCACCATCAACAAAAAATGCCAGGATGATGACAAGTAAATAACAATAGTATGTATGCAATCCATCTGAGGGTTGAGATCAGATCTGCCATTTAAGAATAGAGTACAATGCCAACAGTTGTGCAGAGAGGCAATATCACTTTGTTGAATAAAAAGTGTATTTAGAAAGGACAAGCAAGCTGTCATACACAAATTCCCCCTTCATGTCCAAAAACACCCGGGGCAAACAGTCTTCACATTAAATATTGGGTTGGAAAAGAAAGCTTTCTGGATGTAATTACACTAATGATGTGTTACTTAGAGACACAGTTTAATGGATAATAGTGCAGGGGGACAGTTGGACCAGATGATCTTAGAGGTCTTTTCCAACCTTAATGATTCTGTGATTATGTGTTAGACAATTTAAGAGAAAACAAGGTTTAGTGTTCATAAAACAGAGGACTGTGAGCAAGGAGAAAGGTGAAAAGCCTTAAACCTATGTGGAGCAGAAAACAGTAGCAGACAGATGACACCTGTGGAAGAGAAAGGATTCAACCCAAGTTGCAGGATAGAAGAAACTCAATGCCATTGGTAAAAACGATTCCTAATGTCCTATAAAATCATGAATCCTGGTTCCTGGAGTTGCCAGCTGAAGCTGTTCTGCAAGTCTCCTCTTCCTCCAGAAGTCAGAGCTGCATTTGTGAAAACTGTTTTCCTATGTATTGACAGAGTGTATGAGCTTCTACTGGAACTGAGCATTTGCTTGGCTGGATTTATTTAGCTCTTTGAGGGTCTTAATAAACACAGCATACCTAGATGTTCTTCTCCTTTTACAGAAAAAATTAATTAGTTACACCAAAAAGAAACACCTTCCTTTTGATACTTCCAGAACATGCTGAAACAATCCTTAAAATTATTCTTTGTATAATCTTCAAAAGCATTCCTTACTAATAGCTTTAAAAAATAAATAATATTAAAAAAAAAAAAAAAAAAAAAAAAAAAGCTACTCCACAAATACAAAGTAACTAAAAAGCTTGGAGAAGTGATGCATTTGTTTATATCACTTTCTTCTCAGAAATTCTGGAGAAGAAACTTCACTTCTAAGAAATAACAAGACAGTACCAGGTAGCTGTGCTATCCAGTGAAGATTATAGCTTTTGTCTAGCTATTTTGTATGGTTTATAAGCATACTGATTAATTAATACCAGTCTGGCTAAAATTGCAGACATTCGTTCCAATTCTTGTTTGTACGCAGAGCACAAGTTCATTTTCTTCTCATTGCACCATCCTGCTCCACTGTTTTTTTAGTATAGATGTAGGAGCCAGATAGTTGGCAGGGAGATTTGCACACCTTTTCAACTAACTGCTTTTAATCCAAACACTGTTGTCAGGTATACTTCACTGGTGGTGATAAACCAGAGATAGCCAAGACACATATACCATGTCTAAACTCCATTAACAAAATTCAGAAGTGACAGGAGCACTTTTTAGTCCTTCAGCTTCCCTTTTCTCTACTCTAGAGAAAAACTACTTTGAAACAAATGTTAGGAGTCTAATTCTGAAGTTTGAGCTGACAGACAATGATTGTCAACTGTTAGTCTCTTAGCTAAAATCAGATGCACTCAACTGGCAAAATTAGAATTATTTCTAATTTTTTTATTTGTTAGTGGCTTTTTTTCCAATAAAATAAGCCTTTTTGTGTTACTGTAAAGCGTGCGAAGGCAAGGTGCTAAAAAAACATATTACTTGTCTTTCTACTGTAGAAACTCATAAATAGGGAATAGGCTTTCTTTACATGCTGAAAATGCCTGGAACAGCTATTTTAGAAAACTAAGCGGCTACAGAAATACTAGCATAGCTTAGCTATTCCAGAAAAGCTCCTCTATTCAGTCCATCTATTCTGGAATAATCCTTCTGCTTACAAATTGAAGTTATTATTCCAGAACAAAATTGCTTTTGTCCAAGAGCCCTGTTTCTACAATTGTAGCTACCCTGGTAAAATGGTGCCATTATGGTTACTTAATAGATTATCCTAAGTGATGCCTAATAATTTCATAACGTCATATTCATCTGAAGCAACCTCACTGAGTTCTCATTAGGCTCTCATACTTTACTCTCAGGGACATATTCTCATCCTCATTTTCCTGACTGCTGACTTCAAATAGCAGTTTTCGCTTTTCTTCCTGTACTTTCACACTTGTCTCCTTGTCTGGTTCTTAGCACTCCAAATTCCTTCTTCATCCATCATCTGCAGTCTGCTTCATTAACTGAACTTGCTAAATTTCCTTAGGAATCTTTCTTTTAGTTCCCAGTTTTTTTCCTCCTTTCTTCAAAAAAAAAAAAAGAAAAAAGAAAAATCAAAGAAAAATAAGTCAACCACTTCCTTCTTCAGTTTAAATTTGCTTCTCTTTCAGGCATCTAATCTCATGTCATGAACAAGCAAATTTTTTATGTTTTCACAGCAAACCATGTCAATTTGCTCTTCTCTTCCCTTCAGGCATTCTTTCTATTTTTGAACCTTCGATTTTCTTCCATGATACCAGAACTTCATCTCGACTCCTCCCACCACATCCATTCTGTCACTAAAGGCTGCAAATTCTACGATAACTGCTCATAAAAAAACAGTTTTCTTTTCATCTTGTTAAATCACATATTGAACTTTTCTTATTACTAGCTTTGGCTACTAAAATCTTCATCTACTTGCTCACATCACCTTAAATGAAGAATTGTTCTATAACTGAATTATTACTTGTATCGTTAACTGTAATGAAATTATCATGTAGTTTTTAAAACTAACATTTTTTTTTTTCTGAGTAGTTCTCAGAAAACCAATGTGCAGATACAGGTACTTCTTAAAATTATATTCTTCTCCTCTGGTAACATTTTCTCTTTATACCCCACTTCTTCTTTCCATAAGCCCTCTGCATCACTTTGAAGACTTTTTTTTTTTTTTTTTTTTTTTAACCCCTGTGTCTAAGGCCTATACACTTTTTCTCATTTCTACCTCTTTCACTCCTTTTCCTAAAATGCTTGTTTCTTTCCTTCCTTCCTCACTGAAAGTCTAAAGCATGCCTCCCTATTAGGGGAATTTTATGGTACTTTGACAGTAGAAAAATCAGTTGAAGGAGATGAAAAATTACATTTTGAAACCTTAGAAGGAACCCTTATTACCAGAAACACATATAGAAAAATTAACAACCCCATTCTCAATTAGTCTCATAATTAACACACTGATCACATCTATGATGTACTTCAAGTGTGTAACTTAACTAAACATGGAGTTGTGATTTATTTTGCAGCATTCAGTCACAAAATCACAGTCAAGACAACTGCTCAAGCTTATGGTCAGTGGAGCTACAAGTGTTCACCATCTGGCTCTGTAGACTCACAAAGCCAGCTAGGGGACGTGCAAATCATCAGCGCTCTTTTCTCCCATCCCATACCCGAGGAACAACATAAATGGATTTATCATGGTATCATTTATACTAAGAACTTTGTTAGTAGAAGTCTGCTATAATTTTTAAGTGAATGAAGAACGGACAGAATACAAATTCATTTTTTACATTCAGATAAAAGCTATCTGCAGATTTTACATCATATGCCAAGTCTACTGAGAATACACAGAGGCATGTATAGAATAAACTACTGTAAGACATCAGGTTGCATTCACATTGCTGGAAATCTCTGTTGCTCCATCTTTGAACTAAATCTGATACCCTCTGAAGCTGATAGAGAACAAGTTAGTCTCCCTGTCTCCTCTGCACAGTTCTGGCGTTCAGTGAAAGCAGAAACACTGAAAAAGGTTGGCATTTCATATGCTGGATATCACTACAGTTTGTGAGCCTGCGTCTTCACTGTGGTCTTTTCTCTAACCACAAAGTGTTTCCTGCTTACCTAGAGGGAAAAAGATTAAAATGTTCTTCCCCTAAAGAAGTCACTTTTCCGTACTTTCTGGGCTACAAAGTGCTTTCATCTGAGTCTGAAATTTTAATGTCATTCAGACTCCTGTAAAAGTAAACCATCTGTGAATTACAGTCACAGTTATTTTAATTAGAAAAGCATTAGGGCTTTAAATGTTATTTTTCAAAATGACACATTTTTTAAAGATTAAGTAAAATTGTCATTGATGACTACCAAAGCTTCAATTACTGCTACAGGCCTTTCTTTCTTTTTTTTTTTTTTCTTTTTTCTTTTTTTTTTTTTTTCCTAGGAGGAGGAAGAAAGGATAGGAGCAAGCTGTTCTTATTCTTTCCTTTTCTTCCTTCCCTTCTCTCTCTCTCTCTCTCTCTCTCTCTCTCTCTTTCTTTCTTTCTTTCAAGAAAAGGTGTAGGATGTAGAAGTACAGACATTCAAAACTATGGAATGGATGCTGAGATGGTGTGTAGGTGGCATGGAGGCAGTATTAGCTCATATTTAATAGGTGTCAAGGGAATCTGTAAAGCTGTTCTTTAGTTTAAAAAAGGCAATTTGTGGGAGTGCTGTGTGTTTCTGGCAGTACTTTCAAAATAGCTACCTACAAAAGACAGAGAACTATAATCTAATGATATTTTACACAATGACACACATTTTCACAGTGCATTAATGAAATGTAGAAAAAAAGCCTTAAAACTATTGTAAAACGTGTCTTTCTGCAGCGTACATGTCTGCAAAAATATTACAATGACAAACACATTTACAGGGCACTGATCTTTTACAAGGACTGAAATGTTATTTTTAAAGGCTTACTCTCTCTGCTTCATTTGTTAGCTTTTCTTTACACATTTTAAGAGCCTTCCTTTATCTCTGGCAAACTACTGACCTTGTACAGTGGCACATACTGAACACAACCACAGTTGGGCATAGCTTATGTATGGTCTTAACATAAGCATGTGAGTAGTCCAGTATTCACGCAAGTGACAGAAGGTATTTATGCAAGAGTTTGTCAGGATCTGGACTTTAGGGAGAAAAACTGTCATTCAGCTCTCTGGGAAATCGCAGAACAATGGTCAACTCTGTTCCAAAAACTGTGCAACCCTCACTGCTCTTCAATGGTGAAACAACAAAGAAAAGACTGCATCAAAGGAAAAGAAATGAACAGGAAGCGTAAGATCTACGTAAGGAATATTTAGCCCTACCCTGGTTTTATCTTAAGGGATCTCTTTATTATAGACCTGTAACTCTATTCTTTCTCAATTCTAGAAATAGACATAGCACTGACAGAAACAAGATGGAAGTATGTGTGAATGTGAACTGAGAAATACAAGCAGCAGGCAACAGGGACAGACATGGCACAGAAGGTAGCCCCTGAGGTGGAAATCTGGAAAACTAAACCCAGACATATAAGAGATGAGCACCGGGACCAAATATGAAGTGACCTTTCTAAAAACAAAAGAAAGAGAAGAAAACAATAGAAAAGGGTCAAGAGAGAGGCAAATAGAGAAAATCAACTTTGAATTAGAATGAGAGACTCAGAGTCCAAATGTGAGAGAGCTGCATGAAAGAGAACTCAGAAGGAAAACGAAGTTTGCCAGACTAGTAATCATAACCACCCTGAAAGGTAGATGGAGGTAGGGAGGGAGAAATATATTCCAGAGGGGGAAAGAAAAAAAAAAAAAAAGGAAATAGGAACCATAGGAAAAGCTCAGTGTGAATAGATAGAGCTGGTCAGAAGTCAAAGTGAATGATCCAATGGTCGAAGAAGATGCTGTGGACTTGTATTGCGTAGCACTAAAGAGCTGCTAGGAAAGCTTGCAGATGAATGCTGACTTGGGCCAGCTTTTTGGCAGTACTGGTGAGGTGTAGCCTCGCTTTGGCAATTTGTGCTAACAGCAAATTATTTCTAAGAATATAATGGGATGATATACTACTTGGACAATGTAATTTTGCTGACAAAATTCAAAGGATGAGGCAAATACAAACACTGGTGTTTTAATCATTTGCCATTAGTTTGGAAACCCCTCCTGGGATTTTTTTTTCAAATGTGAATATGAAATTACTCAATTTTAAAATTGCCTCAAAGACGATTGACTTTTAAAATATGAGATTCAAAACAAAAAGGAAAATTACATTCAGCACAGCTAAGATTAGCAAATGACAAATAAATACACTGAAATACAATTTATGAGGCTCCTGAAATGACTTCAGTAATGTCTGTAGCTGTAAGAATGTGGATTGAAACTAAATCAACATCTGTCTCATGCAGCTACCTGCTGCTGATTTGGAGCTTCAGAAAAAAAAAAAAAAAAAAAAAAGGAAAAAAAAAAAAACAAGAAAAAAAAAAGAAAAAAAAAAAACAAAAACATTCAGACTGACCTTCCTGTACTGCTTATTTCATATCTGATCAGTCTTTAGATCATTCCATTCAAACTTAACACCTGTCTAACTCTCTCCAAAATGAGTGATCTCTTGTTTTCAGAATCCAAGGCTACTGATAAGGAATCATTATGGATTAGAACAACCAGGCTAAAAATTGAAAAGATAAGCTAAGACAAAGATTTTATTAGACACGTTTAAGAAGTCCTGTCTTTTAAACAGACAAGTATTCCTAGCAGTTAAAGGCTCAGAGATTCTCCTTCAGTGAAGTCTGTCCTTCACAGCGCTTGTATTTAAAAGCTGCACTGTACAGTGAGAGCAAATTAAACTGACGTTTTACCTTTGGTAAAATAGAAGTTGTTTGCATTTTGGCAAGCTCTGTATGAAGTAACTGAAGAGTTAACTGCAGATCACTGACCTTAGCTAAACAAAATGTAAAGCTCCGAGTTTTGATGAGAAAGCTCAGTAAGCTATGAGCTAACTCCCCTTTATTGAATTCATATTTGCAAGCTTAACAGTGTGAGGAATGATAATCCAAATGAATGAAAGTTTCCTTCTGTCAGTAAAAGCAGCCAAGGACTGTTTGTGCCCCAGATTTCTCTCAAAGCATGCTAATGTTTGCAAGCTAGTCATGCTATTGGGATGGTAGGCTTTCTTTGGCTAATACATCATTGCATGACAATAAATGAACAATGAATGTGGACTTGTAAAGGCCTTCACATGTTCTGGAGGGTGGGAGATTCTCCTGGTCGACATGAAGCAGCCAGTACTCCCACTCAATTTGACTCTGAAGTTACCATATATCAGCTTGCTCCCTCTTACATTAGTAGCAAAACTCTCAATGACTTCTCCAGGGGTTAAACAAGTCTGTTATTTTCACTCTGTCTGGAGCAGGAATGGTTTGTTTTGATTTAGAAATCTGATTTTCTCTTACATAGGGTGTGCTTAAAAGTCACAGCAAGTAGCTAAGCTTGTCATGATCGAGTATATATTTAAACTGAAAGAACACTTTATCTAGGCTGCACACAGAGTCAGGATGCAAAAACAGCCTTTCATTAGTAGCTCTGCACTTTTATAATTTCTGTAGTTAAGCTAAGTGCACGACTGAAACAGCATTGTATGCCAGCTTCAATTAAACAGCTATTTTATTGTCCTAGTTTAGTTATCTCCAGCTCAGCTTACCCAAGTAACAGCAACATTTCATAAACCTATCAACACTTCTCTAATAAATACTTCCCCCTAACACAGAAGCTGCTGAATCAAGCACAAGACCTTGGCTAGCAGATAGTGTTTGCTCTTGCACTCATCTAAATAGTAGAAAATAAACCAAAATTGGATTCTGGCATTGGGTCTTCTTCATTTGCCCTCAATTTTTAAACAGGCTGCAGTATTTACAAGAGGAGGAAGAACATGTTTTGTGAGTAGGCTTTGAGTTTTGTTGTTTTGTTGGTTGATAAAACACTCTCCAAATGCAAGTTATGTGAGGAAAGAAAGATAAATTGTAAAGTAGGAAAGAAATACAAAGAAACCACTTTCTTCACTCATTTTTGAGAACTCATTTCAGAACACTGATTCGCTTTCCTCTCCCCTCAATTTAAGATCACCTTTCACAAAATGAGATAGTCAAGTATGTTATCCCAAGGAGGATGTAGTGTATCAAGGAGGATAGTGTATCATCTAAATTCACTCAGCTGCTACAGAATCCAGATTTTTCCTTCCTTCCCCCACCCCTCACCTCCCTTCTGTGGAGTTCATTGCCAACCTTGTCCTCTGATGACATGTAAGCAGGAGGTTGATTTCAGATGTGTGTTGCTTTTTCCTAAACTTCACCATCCTTGATGTGGATACTTTAGCTGTCTATTTTTTGGCCAATTTATCCATCCAAATCTGCAACAGTTCTTCAGGGAAGTGCAGGTAACAGAATTGGGGAAGACATTCTTTGACTTATTCATGAACCCCTGCATCAAACAGATTTTCAGTTCCAGCAGTGACTCATTTGAAGTAGTTACTGCTGGCAACAGTGGCTGAATAAACTGGTTATATGTGTAACCCCCTAACTCTTGGATGATTTTTAGTGATGCACTGTAACATAACTCCTTTTCTCTGACTTAGGTAGCTGATGTCATCCCAGGTTCTTGATTTTTCTTTTCCTTCCCTTTCTTCCCCCTCCTTCTTTTCTTTTCTTTTCTTTTCTTTTCTTTTCTTTTCTTTTCTTTTCTTTTCTTTTCTTTTCTTTTCTTTTCTTTTCTTTTCTTTTCTTTTCTTTTCTTTTCTTTTCCTTTCTTTTCCTTTCTTTTCCTTTCTTTTCTTTTCCTTTCTTCTCTTCTCCTTTTTTCCCTTTCTTTCTTTTTTTTTTCCTTTCCTTTCTTTATTTTTTTGGAGTCCTCTGCTGTAAAAGCATAGAGGAGGTCACCCATGACAACTACAGATTGTATAAGCTTCCTCATTTAGATTGTTATTTAAAGTTCAACTTTCATGATTAGTCAAATGAATCAAAAAAGATAATTGAGAGAGAGAGATTATGTGACACAGACATTAGTCACTACTGGTATACAGTTTTGTATCAGCAACACAAAATGTGGTGAATTCAAGTTTGTATTCACTGGGCATTTTCTGTAAGAAGTTTTCTGGACTTAGAATTAATTTTCTCCTAGATTTTCTTCCATTTTCTTTCATCTGTTTGTCATAGGTCTTTGTGGCTTGAAGTGGTAAGGAGCAGGTCACTCACTCTTTCAGACAGCCCTTTTTCCTTTCAGCTTAGTCTGTTGCCAGTGTGCTTCTCAGTCACTCACTGACAATGGTATAACTATCTCCTACAACCCCCCCATTCCATTTAACTTACCGACATCACCTAAGAGTTTGTCTCCTTACTGGTTTGAAGGAAAATGCATCATGTGCTGCTGTAGTTTTGCACACCTGACTTCTCACGGTGAAAATGATATTCTGGAGTCAGAACCTCTAAAACCTGTTTGAGATCACAAGCTGCATTCCCTGAATAATGGAAGGATCATGTTTTGCAATTTCTTTCTTACATTTTTGTTTTTCAAGGTTTCAGGCTTGTTTTCAAACACCAGTCACTATACAATCACTAGTCTTGAGCTACAGAATATCACTGATGGCCAATTGGTTTTTGGGGGGCTGTAATGCTGTTACTGGGGAAATAAACTTGATAGGCATCTTGCTCTGTTTTGTGACTGGAGCACAATATGTAATTACTGTTACATAGCTTTTGTCCCATATCAAACTTGTAGCCTCAAACAAGTTCTGAAGGTTAGTGGTACTCTCAGCTCCAGGTACTCATAAGGTAAAATACATCTTCTAGATATTAATGACTGTTTTTTGTTGTTGTTGTTGTTTTGTTTTGTTTTGTTTTGTTTTTTTACAGGGAACTTTCTGGCAAGGATGCAGAATATGCTCCAGTACTGACCTAAGAAAACTGACCTAAGGAAAACAAGTCTATTTTATGATTTGTATCTTCTTTTGGGCCTTTCTTTTTGCTCTTTACTATTTAGATCATTAGAATTTAGATTATACAATGATATGTGTCCACTACTTACTTTAGTGACTAAAAGGGAACTTAAACAGAATTTTGACCAAAGAAAAACCTTCTTATGTGTCCACGTACAGGTAATCATGCATATGTGGGTAGGTACAATTTTTTCCTGTTATAAGTAAAGAATCTAGGACACTGAAAAAAAATCAGTGTTCACTCAGAGAAAATCAGCACAAGTCTAACACAGTCCTTGTCCTTCATCTACCTTTCCTTTTTCTTTTTTTTTTTTTTCCAGAAACCTTTTCTGGCCATCTTAATGCTTGGACATTGTTACATGAATTGGAAGATATGTTAACCCCTTCCTTTAAACTAATAGGCTTTTAGAATATATGAGTGTTCTGACCACTCGTCCATCCCTAAACTTCAGACCTGCCTCTGAAAATGGTCCAGATGCTGTCTTGTGGTATAAATTTCAGTTCTCCTAGGCTCAGAAAAGACCTCATACTGTCCAGATCCATACATTAAGTCACAGAATGCTTCCTTTCCATACATTAGCTTATATAGTGTGAAAGGGAGCAACATTTTCTTTAGAAATTGCATATGGCAGGGAAATCACTGCTTCTAAATTACAAAATTACCCTAAGAGTACTTTGGCCAAATGGAGACATATGCATTGCAATCCTTATTCTGGTGAGGATTAACCATGGTATAAAAAGGATAAGGAGAAGGGATGGGAAGCTGAGAGCTTCCTGTTCATTGGCTTTTTTCTGGTGGTGGTGGTATTTGTACTCGATGTACAGTGATCCTAGTTACCTAGCTCTGAGTCAGCATACTGCTACCTATACAGGCACTGACTAGAAGGGAAGTCCTAAGCAAAAGTTTTCAGTCTGTCCTATTATGACAGTAAAGCATTTAGCATAGACTTTTACATGAAGAAAATATGCAGGTGTTTTTGTTTATTTGTTTTTTTTCTTTCCCAATTCAGAAACAATTCAACCACTAAAACGCCACCAGATACTTTTAAAAACCTGGATACAAATTTATAAAGTGTACACGCTTAACTGAATTCCTTTTCTTCCCACAAGAGTACACCAATTTTTGACACAATGATCACAGCTACTCATATGGTAGAAAACTCAGAAAATCAGCTTGATTCTACTCCAAAGCATATATTAAATGTCAAAAGAATGTACTGCTGCAAAGGATCTGGTGGCTTGCCACAATGGAAGTGACTCAGCTAGCTTGTTTAAAGAATGATATTTTAATTGCTTTGTAGATCACAAACCTGCCAGCCTTGTAATTTACACTGCTGAAGAACAAGACGACATCTCTCCTTGGCAGACAACTTCTTCTCTCCTGCTGCTGTATCAGCCAAATCTTTATACCTAGAAAAATTAGCAGAAGCAGAGTTACTCTAATGTGGGACTGGTTGACATTTTTGCAGATACTGTGAGTTTTCCTTTGACTTTCAAATCTCTGATATACAAACTGGAATCTTAGGATTCTGCTGCAGGTGAAGAAAACAAGGAGACCAACTGCTTTAAATCTTTCATGTTATTAGACATGACCTTGGCTAATAACAGTGTGGGATAAGTAAGGCCTAAACTCAGATTTGCTTCTTGTCAGTTCTTCTGATGCCTCACTGAAAATCAATGCAGAAAGCCTCATCAACTGATTTAATTGGTACTGAGTTAGGTCACTGAAAGGAGGAAAATATTTTTTCAGTATATGTTATATAACATATGGCTACCACAAAGTAATTCATAAGAAAGTGGCATTGCTTAAAATGTTTTCCATCAACCTAAAAACATTTTTTCTTCATTTTGAAGCATTTGAATGAAATGTCTTGTAGCAAAAAAGACTTTAAGAACTTGATCAGTTTACACTATTGGAAAGGAGATCAAGAGGAGAGTTCATTACAGCATCAGAGTACCTTCAAAGATAAAAAATGCTAGCTATTAAAATGCTCTTTGATGTACAAAAGAAAAGAACCAATGTAGGAAACAAGTTATACAAAGTTAAATAACAGAAAATTTCAATTTTAACTGTGAACTTATTACAACATACTACTACTAAAGAAACGAATTTACCACAACTTGATGCCACATATTATTACTATAATTTCTTGAAGGCATTTCTCAGTCTAGATATGACTAGATGTAACAAGTTAGAATGCTTTTTCATTACAAAAAGCCAGTTTTTGAAAGGGAAAGATTTCACAAATGTGCCACATTTGAGTAATCTCCCAATGAAACAGAGATAAGTTTTGAAGTTTGTGTGCCAACTACATTTCCTGAGATTTGATTTGTTTGGTACTCTGGTGCAACACAAAAGTGCTGTCCCAGGCCCACTCACACAGACCATGGCAGGCAGAGCTGCCGGGTTCCGGGGATATCAATGGTCCCAGAAGCCATAGCAACTCTGGAGCAATTTCGTCAGGCAAACCACTTTAAGGCCAAATTGAACCTCTTCTTCTAGCATCCTGGAGCTACACTGAGCTTCTGCAGTCTGGGAATGTCAACTGGTCTGGCAGCAGTCCTGCTGAAGACTCTACAGCTAAGGATCTATGGCTAGTAAATGAAATTTGAGAGGAATTAT
Organism: Aythya ferina; assembly: GCF_964211825.1. NCBI lineage: Eukaryota > Metazoa > Chordata > Aves > Anseriformes > Anatidae > Aythya > Aythya ferina. The sequence goes on from NC_140296.1 coordinate 62,509,244, forward strand.
TTCTGCCGTAGAAAATATATCTGGAAAAACAAACAAACAAACAAAACACAACCCAACAAAAATCACCATCACCACCGACAAAGCAAACAACAACAGACAGCCTGTGCCCGTTTATTAAGTATTCTACTATGTTCTGTTAAACACTGTCACCTTCCAATGGAGTGTAGCCATATTTGAACATCCTTCTGAGATTACTGGTCATTAGCCTGTTTTAATTCCCAAATTATGTCCAAGATTGGTTTGGCGGAATTCTGGTTGGAAGGGGCCAAAACTTTATCAGAAACCCTTCTGATTAGTCTAACACCTTAGACTATCACTAGGAAACTGGGGATCTTATTTTCTTAATAGCTCAACTATGGTCAGAAAGACATTTGCTTTGTGTATTGCCATTAAGGCTGGGGCCACCTTGTTTCCATACTTGTATCAACCAGCTTTTCTTAGAAATCATGGAGAATCAGAGGTATTAGAGAGAAAACAGCTGGAAAGCTTAGCAAATGCTGACTAAAATGAAGATGATTCAGCATTGACTCACAATGCATGAAGATGCAACTGTGAAAGTGGCCAGCCTGAAACTCACTCATAGTAGAAACCCAGAGAAACATATTTCATTCCTAAAGCAGTGCCAAATCAAAGTTTAAAAGGCTGAAATTCTAACTTTGGTTCAGATTTACTTTAGAACTATTCAAATCACAGGACTCAAAACAAGGATTACCAAATGTACTTTGCAATCTCTATTATACAAGAAGCTGGACAAAAATGATCCTTTGATTTTCCCCAATCTTAAAAATCTTTGAAATTTCATTACATTATCCTGGAAGTCTAATCAAAGTTTAAAATTCCTGTCTACCCCTTAAAACAAGTTCTATCTTAGAGAAAGAGGACAAGCTAGTGGTTGTGGTAACAGACACAGAGCTAACTATGGAAATTTAAATTAATTTCCCAATTCTGCCACAAATTTCCATTTTGAATATAGGAAGTTATTTTGAAAATAACCTACTTCTTCCTAAGTTAGCTACTGAAAAGCTATGCTCCTAGTCTGAGTTAGCCACCTAAATCTCACAACAGACTGTGAAGACAGGTTTTTCCATTGGGTGATTTGTTCTATGCATCCTAGACATTTTTCTTAAAATGAGAAGAGATTGCCCTCTGGAGGTGCTCTTCTCTACTGACCACAGATGGACTTGAGAGAAGTCTAGACTGGAGGCCTGCATTTTGGGTGGCTGAGAGGGCTCTCACTCTATATCTACTTGTCTGACTGACTGACTCATCTGCTGAGTGGGCCTAAGAGAACTTCCTTATTTCTCCTCTCTGTCTTTTTCAAATTTGTTGGCTATCTAAACACCTAGAATGAAAAACAAAACAAAACAAAACAAAACAAAACAAACAAACAAAAAAAACAACAACAAAAAAACATTACTTTTAGACTTTTAGACTTGGTATCATCATCTGCCATCTCAGATCAATCACTTTAATCTTGTATATGACTGTTTAAACAAAAACTACACAAAATTTGTAGCTATTTTTCTCCACCAGAATGTTTCCCTGGTTGATTTGATTTTCAGCACAATACTGATACAAATATCAGTACTGACACCAGGATAGTAATGGGAATGGAGAAACAGGGATGAGCAGACTACATCTGTTGGTGGCAGCCCAAATTTGTCCTGGACAAAAGTGGCGTTGTAATCATAAGCTTATTTGACTTTTTTTCATAGCTAATTTTAAATGTGTTAAAGCATTTAAACTTTCTTTATTTTGTTTTTCCTTTTGGAGGTATAACCAAACATGTAATCTATGGCTTTGTGATTTTTTTTGTATTTTAAACTTGATATTCCCTTCAGGAAGCATTTTGTTAAAAAGAAAGCAAAATAAAATTGATAATAAACTGAGATATAAAACAAAACACACAAAAAAACTTGTAATAAACAATATTATTATCAAAACATGAAATTATTCATATTTAGCATATCAGATACTTTCTACTGTGAATGGAAGCTTGTGTTGCCATACAGACACAATAATTTAATGTCCTGTTAAATTTAACACTTTCATGGTCTCAAGAATAACAAAAGAACTTACTATTCATCATATTTACTGTATCATAGTAAAATCATAATAAAAATACTGAATTTATGTTGTAGGCTTGTATAGATAAACTTGAGTTATGTGCAAACACTGAGGTTTGCTTCTGGGGAAATGCAATCTGTAGAGTCTTTGAAACCTTCCCTTACCAGAGAATTCTGTTAGCAATGTAACCTTAGTTCACTCTTAGGTAAACGAACAACCCAATTAAATACCAGGCTTCTTCTCACTGACAGGTCATATATTTTCCCCACATAAATAACGCAGAATATATTTGTAAGGCTTTAGAGGCGATCCCGAGAAACCTAGTGAGCTACCTTGCTAAAAAAGACTTCAATGAGGTGAAATACATTTCAGCTAAACTTCCATTGATGAATTAGTTGTGTAGACTTTCTTAAAAGTCAATAGAAGATGCTATTTGAGTGTCATATACTCTGTTGTAACACCGATCCTTAAAATAGTTCAGATAAATTTTGCACTGTATGACCCCATTTCTTTCCACTGAGTATAAAAATAGGGTATGTATGCTCCCAATTCCAGCATAGACATGTACCGTTAGACAAAGTGAGTCCCTTTCCTAGGAAAGTAGAGAGGCTGATAAAAAGCAAGATCTCATGTCCTAGCCAGAGCAATTTATTCACTAATGGATCCAAAACAAAATAAAAACCAGGCAGATTTAAAGGATTAAATTGACTATACTCCTCCGCCAACATGTAAACACTAACGTAGTGTGCATTAGGAAATGCAAGACCACTTGCACCCTCCTTCCAGTTACAAATGATCATCAGGGAGCTCTCCCAGTCTTCATCCTCTCTACAGGAAACCAGTGTGTGTTTACCTCACCTTCATCCTTAGCACTGTCCTCTTCCCAACCTGTAAGTTTAACACAACAGAAGAAAGCTTTTGGCTAGACAGGTTGGCACTGTGAGCATGGTCTGGCTGGAACCCTCTGGTGTCGTAGAACTTGTGCTCTAACCTCTTTTCTTTCACTTCTCAGTGTTGCCCTTTATCATGAAGATTTTTTTTGATTGTTTGGACTAGACACTACTGCCAATGCCTTCAGGTAGTTTGTGAATATGGAAAACTCAGTTCTCTTGGGTCTTCAAAGATGAGTGTTATCTGATCATTTTCTCCTTCACTTCCCTAAGTACACAACTGACAAGATCCAGCAGGCTGCTTTTTTTTTCTTCTTTTTTCTTTCTTTTTTTTTTTTTTCTTTGTTAGAATATTCCTGAGTTCAGGTTATGGCACAGTAACCCACAGACATACTCTCAGGCTCAGCACATTATTTGATTTACATGGAGTGTGCACAAATAGGCCGTAGGGCTGTACTCCCAGTTCTGTATACACAGCAAATCTTTAAGCATCGGAATAAACACCACACACTCAATTTCAATAGAACATCAACATGATAGAAGACACTAATGGAAAGAACATTGCAAGTACAAAGGGCACAAAAACAAGCAGCTCCAAATCAACAGCTTACACAAACCACATTGGTGTCCTTGAACTGATGCCTCAAAAATACCTTTTTTTCTCTCTCTCTTTTTTTTTTTTCTTTTCTCCTCTTTGTTTGATTTTGCTATTCTATTTCTCAGGTCTTTCTCCTGCTTAGCCAAGAAAGAACAAAGTTAGAGATATCTACTGAGCGCAGTCCAATGTCCTCAGTAAGAGGACAGCTTTGAATACCAGAACTCCAATCTTTCCTGAAAGCAACTCCTTCTCTCCATGTCTTTGTCTTGTTATTTCAGAAATGAAAATCACATATGGCTGGCATGCAGCTGCCTTATAGCAGTGCTAAGTAATGTAGTTTTAAGTGGTAAATATCCAAACACAGCTTATGCAAAGAAAAATAGTCAGTCCTGCCAGTGTAATTCATTATGTTGCCGTTTCGTTTTCTCTTTCTTTTGTTTACTATGCTGTATTCTGTTTGCCAAGTTAAAATGGCATGATTCAGTAAGATCTATTCAAAAGGTAGTGAATAAAAGAAGGCAATCCAAATTAACCTGTATAATGTATTTCTGCTAAAAGAAATGTAAAAATTGTCATCACAAAGGAGTAAAAACAGGTTGTGCTGTCTTACTAAATTCTCTTTTCTTCCTTTCTAAACTTCTTCTTTTCTTCCTTTGACAACCAGTAACAGATTGATGTATTATTATGTCTGTGAAATATGTGAAAGAGATGGACTTTGTTTGCAAAACTTGTCACTATGTGCTCATAACTCAAGATCTTTAGTTTTGTTTGTTTGGATTTGGGGAGGATGGGGAGAGTGGGTTAGGCATGGCTTGTATTTGAAAAATCTATCAAGTGAGAGCTGAAATATCTAGAGGATCTATCTACTGCAGAGAGAAACCTATCCTTTTCAAGGGAAGATAAGACATTTGGAAACGTTTCAAGTGATAGAAACTTTGTAAAAACAGTCACCAGAAAAGAATAGGATGGAATTTTGATTAATGTTATGTGTATACATGTATAAAGGATACATAGTCATTCTAGTTCCCTGTGTTATATCTTTTTTTTTTTCTTTTTAATTAAAGGAATAACCTAATTATCTTTGAAATATGAGGAACAAGGGAAATTCCAGATAATTAGAAAAGGTGAAATAGAGTATTATAGTTTCCAAGAAAAGAAAAGTGATTTTGCCAATCTCTGTGCAATATATAAAATATAAATATATTGTTATACAGCATAAATATTAACACTCAAATCAGGTATTCAAAATTTGAGATAGAATAAACCCTTGACAGACATAAAAAGATGCCTTTATAAAAACAGATTATAGCAGACAAAAGAGATTGTATTTGGGGCTTATTTGGTAGAAGTACGAAAATACAAGATAAGAGGACTGTAAGTTTCACCTTTATGTAACACAACAGTTTTGGACTGAGTCTGCTTCATACAGACTTACAGAGATAATCCGTATAGGTGTGGACATGAACATACATGCATGAAGTGCAATTTGCCTAATAGGTTTGAAATGATGAATAAGTATATGTGGCAATGAACCAAAACTTCAGAGTACCTGCATACCATGGTATTAGGTTTTACAATATCTTAATTGATATCAAGCAATGCAGGATTAAATGGCTAGACCTACAGACCAATTAGAATTAAGAGAGAAAATAAAATTAGAGACATTTTGGAAAAACCGCAAGCAGTTTTGCTGGGTTAACCTGACAGCTATTTGCTGAGAGAAAGAAACCTGAAAAGCAATCATGCTGAGAGCAATCTTACAGCAAACTGCCAGGTATGATAGCTTCATGACAGTGCTTTTATACACCACTAGAACCCAGAAACTTTTCAGCTGATGAAATATTCTGATTTTTTACTTCAACATTTTAATTCCTTACATAAAGGCACAGGGTCATGAATGGCACACTTTAACATGTCTATGGAGAAAAAGAAAAATAGAAAGACCTAAATGGTATGTAACTGAGATAAAATAGCAAAATTAAGGACAAAGAAGCACAAGTGAAAAAGACTTAGAAAATCCCCATGGCATAATTTTACAGTGACCTGCATCAGCCCTACATGGAGCTCAGTACAGACTTTTGAGGGAGGGTCTGGGCTGTGAAATCCACTGAATCACAATAAACTTGCACAGGAAGTGGTTGTTTAGGATATCTTAATTTAGACTGAATAAAGTACAAAATAAATCCAAAATAAATCTCTCATATAAAGAAACCAGTTGTGATGGGTGATAGACAAGTGACTTGAAAGGATTTTTTTTCTTTCCTAAATTTTATGGGTTTTGCATCAGGTTTTGTCATCCTCAATCTTTTCTAGATGTGTGAACTGCAATTTCTGGAGAGAAGAAATAACGAAGACCCACGTATCTTAATCCTGGAATATTTATTCATATACTTCATGTAATTAAGCAGGGGCTTCCTCATCTCAGACAATGTGGCAGCAGAATAATAAATAGAATATAAATTATAGTTCAACTCTTGGGATTAGTGGATTCAGCTATGCAAATAAAAAAATGAATTCACAACATCTGCTAAAGATTTGCATTACAATACTTCTGCATTATCTTACTTAAAGCTGACACTCCCATTCCACCTACATAAAGCAATGTAAAAATGTATTTACTTAAGGAATTGGCAAAAATTAAATCAAAAATACACTTGCATCAAACAGACAATCACCCATATTACACAAACATGCCTCTAACTCTGTAAATGTTTACATTTCCCTCTAGGCCTTCTCCATAGCTAATTTCCTCTTCATGTTTGGGCACTCCACAAGCACACACATAAAGCAATAAAATGTTTCCCTCCCTGTACATGAAATATAAGGACTGAAGAACAAATTCAACTTTATCAAACTGATAACTTGATTCTGTATTATACACAGTGGTTATAGGACTGCTGTATAATGAAACGAGTTTACCTTCACAGACATAGCCATGTGAAAACAGGGCATCAAAAACAGACGCCCTGCAAAACTTAAAGGATCAAAAGGTACACTTTTTTTTTTTTTTTTTTTTTTTTTTAACACACACCAGAATATAGGAATGCTAGGAGTGGGAGTCTAAAGGTGATTGAACAGATGGGTAAATTTCTGTCCTTTCCTACCGCAGAGGAAAAACCTGTCCTGTGAATCTGAGTCACATCTCACTACTCAGGATATAAACAATTAGAAGATGACTTAATGCATCCCTTTCTTTAAGATCACAACCCTATGAGACAAAGCTTTTGGTGATATCATAATATTGTGCACCTGGTCTCCAGGAAATTTGCAGAACTGGGCATCACCAGCAGGCCAGCTTTGGGTAAGTCAAGATAGAAAGTCTCCTGTCTCAGGAAGCTTAGAAGCAGATGCCTGAAAAACTGCAAACAGGTTGTGTAAAGCAAAGTGAATTGTGGCTTCAGACTTTTTCTGAAAAATGCATAAAACCTTTTCAGAAAGGCAGTGTGATTCTGAGTTGAAACACTGCAGACAAAATGGGCTTAACTCTTTCCCACCTGGTCTCCTGTTACTAGAGGGGCTGCTATGATGTCTCTGACTGCCAGGAAAGCCCTTGCCAGTTTATTTCAAGGTATATTGAGATAGAAGCATAAAGCAAAGCCAGAGTGAAATGGAAAACACTGATACTAAAGGGAAAGAGGATTTAAATTGATGTTCCATATAAATGATTATTTATTTCTTCTTTGCTTTTGCTTTTTACTCTTCTGTTCAACAAAAGAACTCACCCAAGGAACGGAAACACACAGAATCTTTCCCAGATGTCTCTCGCATTGGTAACTCAGAGAAGGTGCACTGAGATTATGAGGAAGGTTTTCAGGACCTTCTTAAACCATACAGGCAAAACAGCTGCTCTGGAAGATCATCTCTACCTCTACTCTCTTCAGTGGGAGCTTCCCTTGTGCCCTCTGAACCCCACGAGTAGTATCACTCTGGGTAACAGTGATTCTTCAGTCTCTCGAGTGTGTAAATGTTAGACAAACTGTACTGTTGAAAAATCAACATTTTTTCAAGATATGCAAAGGCAGACCCCTTGCGCTGCTGTATCAATACCGGAGCAGATTCTGCTCTCATTTACTGTGAAGTACAGCAGGGGTAATTCTGCAATCAGTGATATTAAATTAATGCAACACTGGTGTAAGAAAAGAGAAAAGAAAAAAAAAAAAAAAAAGCACAAAGTAAGATCCAGTGATTAAGCCATGTAAAAGGTTTTTACATGCATGCTTGCATGGGATTTTGTGTTTGCTCTCAGATGTCTCCAGTATAAGCTGCCTGCTATTATTCAGTCTGACTAGGAAATGTAGCTTCAGGACGTCTCATTACAGGTTCTTCTGCTGAAGATTAAATGGTTGTAAAGAATATCAGGATGCGGATAAGGAGAAAAAGGGTGCCATGAATGTCTGAGTTGAGTGGAAAGAATTTAACAGCTGCAGAACCAAAGAAAGAAAAAACAGCAGGAGGGTCACAGTGGCTTTTGAGTGTGGGGCAGCTGGACTGCATTTATACAAGCCTTATGAACAGACAAAGAAGCAGTCAAAAACAACTGATTATATTTTTCTAGGCACCACAAGCACACAATTATATTTAATTAATCAATGAATACACAGAAATTATTTTAAAGCTATAAAATGAATCTATCCATGTGACAATTTGCTCCATAATTAGATAACTCAAACTTCCTGCATAGTGCCATTAGCATAAACTAATGTGTTGCATACTTACTTGTTTAAAATGTTTATTTTAAAGATAGCCTGTTTGTATTAATTTAATAGATTTATTATTTTAATAGGCATTTCCTTAAAAGGGTTTCAATGTATAAGGATTAGTAAAGGGATTAGTGGTTGATAATATTTTCTTTTAACAGGTTTATTTCTATGGCAGGCATTTAACTGAAGTTCTTACTGCCATATATAAATCTCTGTCCATTATCTTTGTCATTAGGTGCTGTCAGCAAATTGTGAAGTACTCAAGAGCTATTTTGGTTAAAACATCAAGGTTCTGAAATCAGTTAATGTTATTAGCTGTTTGTTATGGGCACACAGACATCAGGCAGCTTGTTGTATTAAGAACTTTTAATATTCATATTTATACACAAATATAATTTTACCTATTTTTACAATTCAGACATTTAGATGGAACCCAGTACTGTGGTATTTTAGTATTCTGTGGGAACATTTTTCCATGCTTAGAAACAGCATGAGCCTTTAAATTCACAGACGTAAAATATGCATAAATATAATATGGATATCTTAGAGTAACAGGGCTATTTAGTGGTTTAATAAATGTTTAGTTAACCCTGAGGGATGAGAAATGTCAAATTCAGATAGTGGAAGCTGAATGTCAGTCCAGAGGTACCAAGGGTTGCATGTAATTCTGGAAATGAAGTAAACATTTTAAAGTTTCACAGATATTTCCTTAAGTCAAAATATAGAAAATGACTGAAACTGCTGAAAAAGTTCAACCAGAAATACGTTTGTGGGTGTCCCATATATTAATTGTTGCATAAGAAAATTAACATAACTAGGAAAAAAAAAAAAAAAAAAGATGGAAAACAGAAAGGTGGAAAAACCCTTCACGTCATTGTAGTGGAGGAAGAACAATACCTTGAGGTTCTCTTTGAAACAACCTGAAAAACAGGATATTCTCTATTGTACAAAACAATAAACTCCATGTAGGAAGTTCCACTAAGATTTATACATTCAATACTAAATTTAATACAAATAACACTAGAAGCTCATTCAGACTGGACACATTCGGAAGCTAGGAACTGCCAACCACAAAACTGACCATGCCACCTTTATTTCCTCATATGTGTGTGTTTTATTACTGAGTTACATCCCACTACTCAAGGGATCCCTTTTCATGATGATCCTACAGAACTCTAAGTACATGACAAACATGAATAATTCAACTGACTTCAGTGGAATGACACAACTGTTTACATCCACTTATGATTGCTTTAGAAAAAATGAGGGCTGCATTATAAAGCTTAGAAGATATCCAGCAAACAATGCTGATACTTATTTTTACCTTCTAATATGGAAGAAAGATAGATGTCCAATTTACCACTGAAAATTCCAATTGTTTTCTCTTATACTCATTTGTGCACTGTTGATGATCCCCCAAAACACCAGCAGCTTTATCATTCTCACAGTCCAACTCTGTGACATGCAGCATAAGCACTGGTTCATGGCATGTACAATACTGCTTATTCTGTGGCCTGGAGAACTGATGGTACTATGGTGTAACTTCAAAAGCTACTTCTACTTCTAATCCACAAATTCAGTTTTTTTGTTGGAGCCTGTTAAAATTTGAAGCCCGTAAAATTTTTTGTTGGAACCACAGACAAGACCTCAACTGACCATATGAAATACCTGAAAAAAATGGATAAATCTAAAATAATTAGGTTGAATAATATCTTCAAGGTGTACGTTTTTCTCTATACGCTATAATTTAAGTACAGCCTAACTGGTTGTGTCCCTATAGGCATCTGAAGATATCTGATGCTATATAATTTATTTCTTGTCTTCTGAGTATTAAAGGGGAACAACAGAGAAAACAAAGCTAAACTGCTGCAAAGAAACACCCATAAATAAGATAAACTAGAATATTCTATTACCTTTAGTATATTTGTAACATATGGAGCTTTTTAGTTTATTCATAATATGATAGATACTATCCATGCACTACCACATTGTATTAGTAAAAATCAAATGGTATAAGATTATATGTAGTCCTAGATAGATAGTCTTGTAGTTAAACTATAGAAATACCTACTTACATCTATCTAGGCAACTCCCTAGGTGATATACACCAATTCTAATATATGTGGATTGCCAGGGAGATCATCAGTGCACTCTGGGTTCTGGTCAAAGTTTACAGCATAATCAATCCCCTATATTAACAGGCTTTAACATGGGATTAGTAATTTAAAGTAATTCTGAGAGTGCCATAAATTATTGCAAACTGGACCCCATTATCAGAAAGGTGGGCAAAAAAACACAAAGATTATACACTCCATTGCCCCCAGTCAAGTGCAGTGAGAAGCACAGTTCATGTGAAGTTAGGTTTGAGGACAAGGAGTGCTAATATTGTGAGCAAAATAAAAATAATTTACAAACAAACAAACAAACAAATAAATAAATACTCTTACTTTGGAATGCCATTGGTCTTAAGGTTCCAATGTTATCCATTTCTTTGTGGATATATGCTTTTGAAAGCCCAAGGCTAAAGTTTGTTTCTGACATTTAGGAAACCAAACTTTCTAAACTTTCTTTTTTTTTTTTTTTTAAACAACCCTATGCATTAATAAAATGAGTCTCCTTCAAAAGACCTCCATATTTTTTAACACTTTTGTACAATTATTAAGGCAACTTCTTTATAGAATTTGATGATTACTGACACTGCTAACAAGATAGTGTTTTTAAAAATCATAGTTTTAAACTTTGTTTATGAATTTGCATTAAAAGTGTTCTCAAAATGATGACTTCAAAATACTTCATTTACTCACCTTTTGTTGAATTTTAAAAGAAAGACAAACAAAAATTATTGTCCTATTTATTATACTGGTCAAAAATATCACTTCCAGTTTTATGTCTGAAGCAACAAACAATGCAATGATGAGATTGTCATTTGGAATAAATTGGTAGCATTGCATCTACTTTAATTCAATATTGCTTTTCAACAGCAGTAAGACTATATCTTGTAGTCATTGCAAGAATTTAAAGTATTATAGTGCATATCAATGCACTGCTCTATGAGAAAACTGATGATATTATTGTATAGCAGACAATAAAGCTAAAAGGGCCAGTCAGTGTGATGACCTACCACTTTGCAATTTACTCAGTACATCATTCAAGCTAAAGCTTTGCCTAATTTGCTCAAGAGACTCTGAAATGCTTTGATGCAGTTTTGTAATTCACTACGGATATATTATAAAATATTATAACTTCCCTGCTCTCAAGGGGACAAAAAGAAAGAGGAAATACAGAGAAAGAACTAAACACCAAAAAGCTTCTGAACAAAGAGAATTCAGATATGCAATGATGAGTCCTACAATAAATCCACAGTCACAAACAACAAATCTGTGCAATATAGCATCAGCTAATAGTACAAATTTGATTAAAAACTTGTAATAGTGTAATAGCTTTGTGACAGCTGCAAAAGAACAGACTTTACTAGATAAAGCAATGATATTACTATGAGCATAAACTTTCCAAGGAAAAATGGAAAGATCATCTTCAGAATGATCTCCCAGCAAAGCCAACTGTCTGGATGACTTAGTAACCCTTAAGTGCTCTGCAGCCATTTTTGATCTTCTACTGAAGTTCACTATTAAAGCATTTTGGTATCAATTAATGCCGTCCTGAGTAAAACTGCAGATTTCAGGATCTGCAGTTAAGTGTAACTTCTAGGAACTTCATACTGAAATCAGAATAAAACCTGTAAATAGAACAGGCTTCAGAAATACTTTTTTTTTTTTTTTTTTTTTTTTACCCTCACTGCTATTATTACCATAAGAATCTATTATAATTGTGTTCTGTATGTTCATTCCTAATATTTCCTACTGAGAAAATAGGAAATCTTTAAAAAGGTGGTCCTTTTTAAAAGTTACTTTAAAACAAAACAAAACAAAAAATAGAATGCTTACTCTTTTTAATGTTCTATTTTCAAGACATTAAAATCTTTAAGATTTTTTTATTATTTTAACTGATTCTATGTGGCTTACATATTATAATTTAGATATTTTAACATATTCTGTACATAGAGAATAAGATTAGCCTATGAAAAGAAGAAGGAAGAGGAGAAATAAAAGGAAGTAGGAGGAGGAAGAGGAACGTCTAACATTGTGCCTTTGAATCTTCACATGATTTTGTCTTATCAATACAAACAACTGTTTATAATCTAAGCTACTTGACTGCATGAATATAGGTACAACTGAAGAATAGATTAATTCAATTTAAGCCATTTTAATGAGAGAACTGGAAATGGTGAATTTCCATTCTAGAGATTTATCTCTTCTTGCAATAATACTGTAACAGATGTCTCTACATATAGCCTATACACTCCCTTTGACATGAAATTTTCTGCTTTTCCTTGAGCATCAGTTGAAGATAGAAAAGGAGTTCCATGATGGAAAAGACAAGACTGAATTGAAAGTGTTAAAACCAGAAAAGACAGTCTGGAAACTAGAGAGATATTTGTGAAATTTCAAGAAACACTCAAAAGTGCTGAAATAATGACGAGGGACATCATACTAGTAGACAATTATTTGGTCTTTCTGAACAATATTTTTTTTTTTTTTTTTTTTTTGGTCATAGAAATCCAGCAGTACTCATCAGTTATTAAGTGATTAAGTGAAAGGCTGGAAGTAATACCTGTTCACATAACCCACAGAGATTATCCTGGGGTCCAACAGCCCTGAAGATGTGTTGCAAACAGGCAGGGAAGGCTAATGCAGATGTATTATTTCAGGACCTGTGCAAGGACCTCGCAGTCTCCACTGCTAAGCAGGATTCCAGACGCAAGACCTATGTGTGACACACGTACCTCAATCTCTAAGGCAGAAGATGGTTCATAAACTTTCCATCAACCCAGGATACAAAAGCACAGGCAGGGCAAAGCACTGGCTACAGTTTGGAAACTTACTGAACCACATTAAAGAAAAAAAGAGGAAAAAATCATTTTGATTTCTAATCCAATTTACATTAATGGTAGACAAAGTCATTTGAAGAGGATGCTACCAAAATAAAATTGTTCAGAATTAATAAAACAGAGCACTTTATTGCCTCTTTTTTACCTGACCATGCCTGAACAGCTGTATTATACTTCACTGAGCAAGAAATATAAGCTCAGCTCATTACTTAGGATGGGTCCTTGATCACTATCATTATTTTTAAAAATTTATATTCCAAATGGCTTTTACATGTCTTCTTTGGCAACCAAGTGAGGTGAATGACACGGAAGTCAGCCAGGATCCATTTTATTAATTGATACAAAGAGATTAAGTCCTAGATATTAAACATGTACAACCAGGCTCTGTCTCTGCCCCACAGAGTTTCTGAGCCTTATTGTTCTACACTGATTGTAGAACACATAATAGGTAACTCTTTTTTTTTTTTTTTTTTTTTTTTTTTGCCATTTAACAAAATATTAATAACAAAAAATTACTGTGTTCCTACTGAAGTCCCCACTGGCTATCTTAGGTAGAATTAACCTCACTTTAGGTCAGATATCAAAATGCTGAATGCTGGAAAGCAACAGCCATCTGCAGACAGTCATTCCTTTGACTTGGATGCTTATGCCAGGTGGTGCTGTAGCAGTACTTATTTCTCCTTGTTGACTACATATGGGGTGGCATACACCTTAGACCTACCTGTTTGATTTTGACACAGAGGACAGAAGAATGCCTTCCATTTTTGAATTACGATCCTTTTTGATAGTTGTGCAGGAATTTGAGAAAAACATTAGAGCACTGAGGAAGTTGTGTGAACAGTTCCTAATTCTATCATTATTTTATTATATTCTTTCTTCCAGTAAAAGGATATTTGAGAATAGTTTACCTATGCACATAATTTTGACTGGAAAAAATTGGAAATTCTGAACTCTTTACAACACTGCATCTTTAAAAGTAATTTCAAAATCTAGAGTATGAAGAATAGAATCTTAAGATATTCATGCAAAAGATAAGGGCAAAGTTTTCCAAGAGTTCAAAATGCATGTTATTCAAGGCTTTTTATTTTAAAGATAAGGTAAAGACTGATTTCTGACTCTCTACTCAGAGAGCTCTAGAAGCTGAGCCAACACTGCAGGCAAATTCAGCAGAAACACTGCAGCTGGAGTTGGCAAATCCTCTAAAATAACATATATCATTTTATGATTATATTGGTGCTGCCAGTTTTTACAGTATTTAATAGCATCTGACCTTATTAATTCCCATTTTTATTATATATTCATTGACAGTAACTGTCACAGCTTCCACTTAAGAACCAGAATTTCCACAAGATTTCCTTCTGATCAACGCACCTTGGTGATTGAGGGGTTCACCTAGCAGCTGTCAACTTTTACTTTGATAATACATAAGAAGAACTGGTAAAACCAAAAAGAGCAATAGAAATAATGATCAAGTGTTGTAGCCCAGGAAGAAGTGCTCTTGCAGAATATGACCTTTCCTTAGCTACTGTCTTTCTTTAGCCATCGTAGAGTTCAAGTGTGACTCTTAAATATATGCTAGAGACCAGACATATTAATCCCTAATGAATAGAAATGTATTCAAATTCATCAGATTAAGAAAGCAATGGTACTGTCTGTATTACTGACGGACTATCCAGTTTTTCTGATATTCTACCCCTTCACCACAAAGACTGCTAGTTCAAACATTGTCTTTTTATTATAAAATAATAAAAAAAAGATTTTTAAATTTGTCATGGATTATTTTTTTAAACTCTGACCACACTATTGATAATGATAAGGAAGACCCTAAAAGTAAATGGATAAAAACTGCAAGGAAGGTGGGGAAGGGTAGCAGTTCATTATCATCTGGGAATTCAGGCTGGGATCTGTGCCACAAATCCTCTTTGATTTTATACAGTGCCTTCAGACCCACCATTAATATCCCTTACTTCTCAGGCCAGGTAAGCCCAGGAGAACTGCATAGTACATTCAGCTCCAGAAAAACAAGATTTCCTCGCATCACTAACATAAAACACTTTGCAGCTGAGCTAAGCCATGCTGTTGAACCACAGAGACACGTTCACTGAAACTCAGCCCATCAAAAGGATGTCAAGACAGAAACTTGAATGTGAAACTCTTATAGTTATAGGTAAACCTCCCACAGGCACCAATCTGGGGACACATTTTCCTACTTGTTTTTCTTTGGTTAAAATCATTCTTGGATTGGTAGTTCCTAGGGTTATATTTATTACCTGTATTAGGACAATGGGCCCTCTTGTGTTTTACATTTGTAGGCCTAGTTTCCACCCACTTGAGGCCACACAATCAAATTGCTAGTTAACATGACTCAAATGGGGAGGAAGCCCTCTCCTTCAAAAGATAAAATCTGCAATGAAAATCAAGAGCCCTTACTACTGTTCAGTATTTACAAACAAGAACACAGAACAGAATGACAGAATAAAGCAAAAACAAAAAAAAAAGATTTAAATTTCCATTTCTTATAAAGCATTCAAGGAAAAATTAAGGTATATGCCAATTTCACCATGCTCAGGTGCATCCATCACTGAATTAAGAGAAGCATCCCTATTTCTTCTTTCTCCCTCTGCGTTATTCTGTTTCCTTCTGTGCTTCTGTCCCCAAAGTAATGGGAAGTAATTCCTTTGACTCTTTGGGCAAGCCATGGAAAGACTAAATCATTTCAGATAGGATCAACATGTCTGTGAAACGTGACAGTAGCCTTGAGGAGGAGTTGGGGGTGTGGCTTAATGAAAAACTTAATGTGATCCAGCAATATGTGCCTGCAACTCAGAAAGCCAACCGTGTTCCAGGCTGCATCAAAGGAATTGTGACCAGCAGCTGGAAGGAGTTGATTCTCTTCCTCTATTCTGCTCTTGTCAGACCCAAGCTGTAATGCTGCATTCAGCTCTGGTGCCCCCAGTATAAGAAGGACATGGACCTGTTGGAGTGAGTCCAGAGCAGGGCCACAAGAATGATCAAAGGGCTGGAGCACCTCTCCTATGGAGACAAGCTGAAAGAGTTGGGGTTGTTCAGCCTGGAGAAGAGAAGGCTCCAGGGAGACCTTACAGTGGCCTTCCAGGTGGCCTACAAGAAGGCAAGAGAGGAACTTTTTATGAAGGATTACAGTAATAGGACAAAGGGTAATGGATTTAAACTAAAAGAAGATCTCTTTAGATTAAATATTAGGAAGGAATTCTTTACTCTGAGGGTGGTGAAGCACTGGAGCAGGTTGCCCCATCCCTGTAAGTGTTCAAGATCACGTTTGATGAGGCTTTGAGTAACCTGGTCTGGTGGGAGGTGAGTAACCATAGTGGGGAGGGGTGGAACTAGGTGATCTTCCAGGTTCCTTCCAACCCAAGCCATTCTGTGATTCTGTGTGCAGAAGGTTTCTAACCTCATATTGGACAAGATGGTGCTCTTTCTTTGCTGAAGCATTTGAAAATGTAAGAGAGGAAAAATCAAATAACTGAAATATGGACAGGGGAAAAGAGTTTTTCTTCACCCAGAAACAGTGGTATAAATCTTTCATTCATTTCAAATTAATTAAAAATTTCACTATTTTTTAACAACAATAATAAAAATGGAGTTGTAGTATGAGCATTAATAACTCATCAATATGTAGATGCAAATCCTAGCATACTAAATACAAATTCTGAATCCATGACACCTACAATGATAAACTGATAAAAATGAGACTATTTCTACTTCTCTTTTTTAATTACCTAGGGACAACATGCAATATTTTGTATTTTGTAAATCATATCAATAGTATAAATTATAAAAAGTAACTACTTAATGAAGTTCTCTTTTGTACATTGAACACATTTTCCTGATGATATTTATAAAAATATTTCCACAAAGTTCATGATTCCTTCCATTGCAAGTAACAACCCTACACCCATTGCTAGAAGACATGATTTTTCTGTTAAGTCTGAAAGGCTCATAAACAAAACAACACTGCAAGCACTACTAGAGCATGACAAAATACTTTGTACTGTAAGGGAGAAAAAGATTTTATGAAACTAAAAAGAATTTACCTTGACAAGAAGTCTGTGAAAGAGAGACGTATGGGATATCCGTGTCGTATGATTTTAACCATGTCTAGGACACCAATATACTGCAGTTGAGCAGACACATAAAAATTGTCAAAAGTATCTGGCAACTTGGAGTTATTAGGCTTTATACAATGAACTGAATGTGGTGTGCAATTCTGCAGCTTCCCTATAATATCTGTGAGTGATTTCTGTGGAAAAAAAGAAAACAAACAAAAAACAGTTATCAGCTGTTATTGTGCTGGAAAAGCAATTGCACAACACATACATTATTCCTAACATCATTTAACATCATTTTCTCAAAAGATACAACCTGGCCATGCAAGTGGCTTACACAAGAACGTGATTTTTCTGCAATTGCAATCTGTAGAGACTAATTCTGCCTTTAAAACTTTTATTTATTTATTTATTTTTAATATATATCTGTGCAGAAAACATTCACTAACCCTGAGTTGTATTGCCACAGTTGTTGGCCCCCCTCTCTCCAGTCTCTGAAGAAATGAGGATGTCCCTTTCTTTTTCAACAGCTGTGGGGGAGAAAAGCATACACATGGTATCTTTATCTCAAGATGGGCAGGAACCATTCATTTTCATTGTTACACAATTTGATAACAAAGGCAAACATTTACACAAATAATATGTCATAGACAATGATTTGATTTTCAGAAAGAATTGGGAAAGTGGATAAATACCCTCAAGTGTCTGTGGAGCTATGATTGGCAAGAAACTTCTGATTTCAAAAGAAGTTGTATTTCATTGTAATGATAAAATCACTTTTTTAAATAACTGGGCAAGGCAATATGATTTGTAATTTTACTGTAGAAGCAGGACTTGTACAGTTAATATCCCATACTGTCTGTGTATTAGTAGCACAATTCTCTAACTCCCTGAAAAGCTTCCTCATGTCTTTTTCAGATGCTTAAGTGACTAAACATAAACACAGTTCATTAAAAAATATTGAAGTCAAAACAACAATATTAATATTTTAAAACCTTCTCTTTTCTTCCTATACAAGTGAAGGCAGTTCAGCTTTTTTTCAAACAGTTTTCACCCATTTTAGCCATAAATTATCAATAGATTTATATTATGTTAGAACCAATGTTATCCTTCCCATACCTCAGTGCTCAGAATGGGGAACAAATTTCTTTTTTACTTTTCTACTTCGTATCTTTCAGACTAAAATGTCAATAAGCCTCCTAAAAGTGGTAAAAGCATCTTTTTTGTTAAAGCTGCTACAGAAATGCTGGTAAAACTATCGTGTTCTAGGATGTGGCCAAGCTCTTAGATTCAAACCTCTGCATCAATGACAGCCTTTTCACCTTTCACTTTTTTTCATTGCCTTTCTTGAGTCCACTTACTCCATAAAACTCCCTTTCTATCAGCTCAGCATGTTCTGGCCTACTCCTGTCTTTTTCCAGTTGCATTTAAAAACTGTACATTTCCTCAGTTTGGCCTTTCCAGGCCAATCTCCATTAAAAATATTGCAGTGTTAGCAATTCTCTACTCACTATACTAGATTTTGGAGCTCTTTTTTATTTTAAATCTCACTTACTAGGATGTAATAAAATTTTAAAGGCAAATTCATCCCAAACTACAAAACAGAAAAGTAAAAGAGAGCTGCTTGATCCATGTCTTCTCATAAAAAGAACCACTATGATATTTCTCAGTTAAAGTTTACAAAATGCTTTAGGAATATAACTAAAATAGAGTTATCTTTGCTTGGCAGATGATTTTTTAGGAGGAATGGGTGATTGCATTAAGTCACTAGTTATAGACCATTTGCTGAGTTAGGGAAAGAGACAGGAACAAAGCTTTGGATGTTAAATTTCCTGCCTGGTGTCCTGCATTGCATACTCTTTCCATGGGAAAGAGGTGTAAGAAGCCAAAGCCTCCTAAAAAGTCTCTTTACTAGCACAATATATTAAAGCTTTAACCAGGTATGTCTTTAACCAAAGACATACCAGAAGTTTTGCAACAAGTGAACTCTTAAAATAACAGTCAATGAAGCAAAGTGATCATAAAAAGAAACAATGCGAAGCCAATGAAGAGAAGAGCCTTTTGTTTGTGACCTGCATTTGTGTGACTAAACTTCTGCTATACGAACTGCAAAGCCCACTGATTCTTCCAAAGGAAGGAGGTGGGGAGGAGAAGGCAACAGTATAGATTTGGAATAAATTACAGAAAAACAAGGGTGCAAGAGCTGATGTGAGCAAAAGAGAGTTGTGAGAGTATCAATGAAAATATTTTCTCATTTCTTGACGCACAGCCTTCACAAGTCACAGAGACCTGATCTGGCAGCTTCTCACTCCTACGACGCCTTATGTGCTCCAGACTTCTGGCCTGTTCATGTCTATTTTGGGATGGATGAACTGTTCTCTTGGACCCTACTACAAGTGGAGTGGTGAGTTCAAAGAGGTAGACTGTCCTTACCTGTGACAACTTGCTCTGAATCAATGAAAAAGTCACCTATGAAGAGGTCTAATGGTAAATATATGGTGAAATACAGAGAAATCTATAATCATATTGGCTAGCAAATAGCTAGTACTAGAGATGAGAAGCTAATAGGGGAGGGGAATCATAACCAACTCTTGTGTGACATCTGAAAGCATCTGCTTCTCTTCCCTTGATACAGTGGAGTCTAGATAAACCATACACCGTAACACAGAAACCTCTGAATTGTAACACACATCATATGATGTACCATATGCATCAGCCTCAGATTTCAGCTATAATAGAAAAGGCATTCTTTCTGGTTGATGATTCTTCCCGTAACGTCCCTCTTCCTTTTTCTTCCCCTCATTTCATTTTTTTCCCTTTGTTGCCTTTACCTTCAGGATAAACTCCAATAAAAATGCAGTGGTTATGATTTTCCAAAATGTAGTCATTTTAATTCTCAGCTGATAAAAAATGCCTCTTACATTGCATTTGAAATTACAATAACAATAAGAACAACAAAACAACATTGTTCTAGCTTACCACAGTGGATTTTCAAGGCTATACTGGAAAAGGGAAGAAATTATGAGATACAGCACACTTATAGATGCGGACTTGATCCACAAAAGAATATAAGCACTTACCTACTTCCAGTCTTCCAGTTCCTGCATCAGTTGCCTATTTGAAAATAACAATAGGCTTTTTTTTTTTTTTTTTTTTTTTTTTGGTCACTGGAACAGATTAGATACCTAAATACCTTAGATACTGCTTCAGTCCTGCAGGACAGCACAATACCTTTCTCAAATTAGGCCAACTTAGTATCTACAAATTGAGCAATGTTCTTTCTCACCTGCACAGCTTTTCTTAAAGCTTACCTTTGAGAAACTAAGCAAACTTTCCTTCTGTGGGCAGATGAAGGATGGAGTTCTTCCCACCTTCCATCTAATACCTAACAGTTTAGATCTTTTTCACTGAACCTAGAAGATCTGACTTAATTTAGCATGCTTCCCAAAGGAAATTGAGTATGTTTCTCTCTCTCTCTCTCTCTCTCTCTCTCTCTCTCTCAAGAGAGTAAATCCAGGTTAAAAGCTATTCTGGACTGGTGAAAAGCCTCATAGTTTCAGAGATCCCAGCTGTGTGGTGTTTCCCCCTGGCTTGATTAGGCTTCTAACTTAGACATGCCTTTCATGCTTCCTTCCATGTATGGGACTAAGATCTTTTTCACGTGCTTAGGAAGCTTCCTTTAGGAAGCTGTTACTATAGTAGAAAGGCACCTAAAGGCACCTAGTGATGCCTCAGCTGTTTGCTAAATATATCCTTAAACCAACACCATTGACTTCAACTTAAGTTTTTTCCACTGAGATTACTGACAAGAACAGTAGACAGGAATTATGCTACTATCAGCAGTAGGGCTAAAAGGAAGCTCCCATTGCTCTTCTGTGGATGTACTTGCATAAAGCCCTCCACAAAGACACATGAGAGCAGGCTCCTTAATCCCATGGCAGAATCAATTTTGTGCAGCTGTAAGCCAAAAATAAAGTTGTAAGATTCAAGAAGCCTGGCAAGGCAGCTGATACATTGAGAGAACTGCTTGCTGCTTTTCTATAAGGGTGAATTCCAAAACTCCACCAAGAATGAACACAGCAAATAATGTGATTTCTCCTTAAATCAGAAATGTTCCATGGGACATTAACAATTACTTTTTGATAGCCTCCCAAAGTTTTTGTTTGTTTTTGTTTTTTAAACTTTTTAAACTTTTAGGGTTGACAGCTAGCAAAGAAAAAGAGGCAAATTCTAACATGCGAAAGTTTGATTTGATTTGAAACCAACTGGGAAAATTTATGTGCAAGTAACCATATAAAATAGCAATCTTTTAATAAATATACAGCATTCATCTTCATACAAAACCATACAAACTGTCTTTTACAAACCAAAAATGTCTGTTTAATATAATAAAACCACTGAGGTTTAATTTTTAGCTTCCTCCTTAATTGACTTAACTAATCATAATCAAGGAGGCAAAAAAAAAAAATTATAGCCATAAAATAAATAATACTGTATCTATTGCTAAGCCCTTGAACCACAGAATCATGGAATGATTCAGGCTTCAAGGGACCTCATCATCTTGTACAATCTCCTGGCTCAGAAAGTCCAAGAAAGTGTCCATATGAGCTACCTGTTAATTCTCATTATTGCTCTAGTGTTGATATTTGGAACTAGATTATTTTAATTGTTTAATGACTACAGAGAACCAAGAAGAACACAGAGCTTTCAGAAATAAGAAAGTACCAGAAAAATCTGCAAAAAAGAAAGAACAGAAGGATTTCTAAATTCCTACCTTGCTGAGCTCAATATATTTCTTTGCTTCTCCACTTGCAGAGGGTACGGATGTATTTTTACTCAGCAAAGCTGCTTTACACCCTTTGATTTTAAGGGAATGATACGGAGGAACGAGTGATCCAGTTTGTGTCAGCTTGGACTGGAATAATTGATTGATGACTACATTTTCACTGGCTGGAAAAAAAAAAAAAAAAGAGGAAATTAATGCATGAAAATAAAATACAGTTTAAAAGGTAAGTACATGGTATTTGGAATAAAAAACACATACAGTAGGAGACCCTTAAATAAGTAAATTCAAAACAAATGGAAAACCCAATAAACTATTATTTTATGCATGGATCATAATCAAAGAGCATTCGATGTTTAAGGATGCCAGCCATCAGTAACATTATTTTTAAACCGATTCAGATCCTCTACTGAACAGAACAGGGCAGAAAACAAAAACTGTCTAAACAATTACTTCTGATAATCATGCTTGAATTTTGTCCCGTTACTTAATGTTAATTTATCTATCTATCAAAACAATATAAGAGATGCACAACTTAACCTGTGGCATTTAGAAATGAACAAGGCGTAACTATATAAAACATAATATAGGAAGGGATAAAAGAAAAAGAAAAGAAAGAAAGAAAAACAAACAAACAAACAAAAACAAACAAACAAACAAGCAAACAACAAACTAGGAGAAGGAAAAACCTGTACCAAGCTGGGTTCATATTTCTCCACATCAAGACCACACTTACAAACAAAATTGATGGAAAAACTCATAATGACATATATATTTTTGATGCAGTGCTAATAAAAAGTACAAAACAAAGCACTTCCAAGAGATGTTTTTGTAAATGGAAATCTATGAACTTAAAGACAGATAGGATATTTTTAATAATTCCAGCTAAATTATCCTTTGTAAGGTTATGGTCACAGGCTTTTTAAGGTGAACATGGTAATTAAATGCTGCTTGCACTGCTACAGCACCAATAAGCATTGGAAACCTGCTGTGTGATACATCTTTAACCATGCTTAATTTTTATTTCTTTCTAACAAACTGGCATTATCACACCCATAATTGTTGAATAAAACAACAATTAAAACAAACAAACAAAACAAACAAGCAAGCAAACAAAACACCCACAACAGAGAAAGATTAATGGGATTAAGGTCGTAAGTAATGTCATTAAGTATAGCAAGTAGAAATCTTCAGTTTGCTCATTATTAGCTGTGTGAAGACACATTTACTAGATGTTTGAATGTAATAGATTTGTTTATCTTTTTCTGTAGCAACTATTATTGCTGACTTAACTGGAATAATAAAGTTATGAGAAAGATACTAAAGCAGATACCTGAATAAATTTCAGCACAAGCGGTGGACATGGTAAGCCTCCATATTTTTAAAATATGGATAAATGTAATAAATAGCATTAGGAAAGACATTAAAATTATGCCCTCCAAATTAAAACAGATAAAATCTATGTTAATAATGTCTCCGGATTTATCTACAAGACAGGTACGTTCCACATTCTAACACATAAATGACTTCTATGATGTTAATGTACTTAAAAGTTTTGAACTGAGTAAGGAAACTTCAGTTAATGAAAATCAAGAAGCAAGCACTTAGCACTTAAGTTATACATACACAAAACATACAAAATTGATGCTAAAGGAAATACATTACTGATAATCAATAGATTTTAAGTTTCAAAAGCATAAGTCACTTAAAAAAAGAAGGAACGTAGCCCTTATATCACTTAGATCCTTTTAAAAATTCTGCCTTCAGAACGTTCCCATTAATTATATTTATTATTATTTGACTTGTTAATTATATATACTCACTCTCAGCAAATCAAACATTTTATATCAAATCCAATCCTCCATTCTTCCCTTTTAAGAGCTGCATAGATGATTACACAAAATAGCAATGAAAATGCAAACGGAAACTATTTAAGAGAACAGCAGAATGTTCTGTCTTGTAGAACACACTGGAAGTTGAGAATATACCTTCTTGTATTATTTGGCATAAAGTTACAACAGTTAGAACTAGAATTTCTCTAAAACTATAATCAATAAGATTATATTTAAAATCAATTCTTTCATTTCTTTTCTCATCCTCAATGTATGCTATTTTCCTTTAAATTGCATCAATTACTTTACTAGGAGGTTTAGCTCATTTCACAGAAAAATTGCTAAAAAATATATTGGAACAGCAGGGCTGATTTGGAAGACAAATACTACTTCCAAAAGATCTCTATTTCTATTGAAAGAAATATAAATACATAACGTATTAAGCAAAAGACTCTGCACAGGTTGAAGCAAAGACAAATAACAGCTCAGGATATAATGACATTTCCCTGAGGAAGATGTTTTGTTTTTCTTCACAGAAAGAGTAAATGAATGAGGTTTTTAATTATCCAATTATGAATCATTAATTAATAAATGGAGATGCATTATTATTGGACATAATTATACAATATGCACACGGAAAGGTATTTAATTTTGTATTTCAAAGGGCATTTGTATCTATTCATTGGAAAACAAGAACGCCCACAAGATGCTGCTTTTAGAAAGCGCACTCAAGCAGTGAAGTACATCTCACTGCAGTCTCTATGATTTTGGGAGCCTTTTTTCCTTTCCCTATTTTCATTTTTTTTGTTGTTTGTTTTGTTTTGATTTTCTTTTTAAAAGGTTTTAAGTCATACTTAATGATTTTTTTTTTTAATTTATACTAATCGATAACACTGTATCTTTTATTTCTTTACTTCACATCACATAATAAAGATGCTTCATGTTCATGGATTCTAAAAGCTTTCAAAATTAGAGTAATTTTCAGACAATAGAAATGTACTTCAAAGAGATGAGGATGACTTCTTTTTAAACTGGAAAGAAAATATACATAAACTCTTCTAAAAATGAATGAAAATTGAAGTGAAGTCATAATAGGTTGATTTCTAACAACAACAGCAACCACAAAACCATTTACTTACTTTTCATTACAAATACGAGATTTTGTGAAAGGGAATCTTTATTTTTTTCTACTGCACCAGCAATTTCGTAAGTAACCTATAATAAAATATTGTGACATCATTAGTAATGATCACAGCACCTATTAAAAATCTTATAGCAGTAGAAATTAAGTTGTGTTTTCTTCCACTTGACAGTTAAAGTCTGGCACCAGGTAGTGTCTTTCAATTCTTTCTTAACAACACCAACAATACTAACCAGAAGAACTGGTTGCTGAACATTGTGTGTCTCTGCAAGTATACAAAAATTTCATCAGACTGATTCTAAAACAATTCCACAATGCAAGACTCAATCACAAGTGTAGCATATAGAAGACAGTGATGTAAACGTTACTTTCCCTGTAGTAATGATCAGTCCCAGACTACTGTGGTCTATTCACAGTGACCGTAACAGACCACTCTTAGATCAATCTGAGTCCCAGCTCACACTCAAGACAAGCTCTTGCCATTTATATTGTCTTTGGAGGCAAATTCAGTCCACAGTATATGTAAAAATTCCATTTACCCATTGAACGACTATGCACATAAGGGTTTTGGATCACCTTAGCTGACTGATGTTATCATTTCAAGTGCTACTCCATCTGTCATCTGAATGCAGATGAACTCTCAACACATATGGTGGGCACACCAAACCAAGCAAAACCCAATGCTACAGCAAGAGTTCCTGAAGATACATACAAAATGATGAAATATGACCAAGTGTCTGTTTTAACTTTGAGCCTATCCAGGTTCCACTGTATAGAAAAGAAGCACTGAGACCAAAATGCAGTCACTGAGACTGAAACGCCAATTAAAATCCTTGCATCACCATTATCAGATTGCTTTGGCCTCGTATTTCTAAATTTATGTTTATTTTGCATAGAATATAAATATTTTACAAAATAGAATGATTAAAATAAAACAGCAAAACAGAATTTTCTTATCAACAATTTGTGATTATGGTTCACATCTTGGCTAGGATGGCAATCAATATTAAAGACAAACCTGGGGCACAACTTGAAAAAAGGAACTGTGCTACTTATGTCCTGTTCTGAAAACCAGTCTGTGTACAGATGATGGGATTTATCTCACCTTATGTAAGTGTGGGTGCCTACATCTCAGTCAGTCACACATGACTTCTGTATACATGCAGGAAAAATATATTCCTGACTCATCTGCCCTATTTTTCAATAGGATGCATTCCATCCTAGCAAGTGCTTATTTGCCATCCACCAACTATGCGTGTAGATTAGATGGCCAGTTCTGATATGTAAGTCTCCAGCTGCAGCAAAGGACATTTTGTTAGATGAATCTTGACACAGAGACACTAAGGGTCACAAACCTTTAACTGACCTAAACTTTAACACCTAACCATGATACCCAACCTTTATCTGACTGTTTTGTGGAATGGGAGCAAGGATTGGATTCTCTAGACTTCAGGCTCAGCATCAAGTGAGAGTTATGTGACTGAATTCACCAGTTCCTCGAACATGAAATGCCCTAGAACTAGTGAATGGAAAATATATATCTAATTTGACCCAGAATTTTAATCACCTAAATTAGCATTGCAGAAAGATGTCTAGTTCCACCCAGAAGTGCAGCCCACAAATCTTTCTTACAACCACTCTCTCAAGTAAATCAACTTTCTGGCATTTTTTTTATACATGTATATAATTATTATTTATTTAATGTGGTTGACAGGTGTGTTTACTACCATTATAGATGCTACTTTTGCAGAAAACAAGATAGAAACATTCTATTTACATGAGTGATTCAAGACAATCAAGCCACAAAAGCTTAGAGCTTCTTCAAAGCTTGCTACCTTTCTGAGAAGAAAAATCAGCCCAAGTGGCAGACACATGCACACTTTGCCATACATAGTAGATTTTCCTATCTCTTCACTGCATTTCCCTCTTCTGACTGAGGTGGAAATTTATCTTTATTACCTCCCAAAGCAGTTTTTCTAGCTTGAGAAAAACTGTTTCTTCTCTTTATGTTGAGGCATGGAACAACAATAATTACATCACTAAGATTTTTATGGATATTCTGTTAATCTAGAACTCTTGCTGTATGTACCCATAGCTTTAACTTAGGAAAGGAAGCTGTTTTCCCTCTTCTCCTCCAAACTCTAATATCATCCCTATCCTCCACCTTGGTCTACATATTTGCATCCCTCCAGGTTAAGCCAGAAGCTAAACCAGTGCTTCCTGTTTCTCAGATGAAAGCTCTCACAACCTCACAACTAGACCACTACATGAAGGGTAACCACTTACATGAAGGGCAACTTTCTGAATGAAAGGGATATTTTGCAGAAAGCTCATTTCTACAAAATGGATAGCCATTTGTTTTTTGTTTGTTTGTTTGTTTTTGGTGGGGACAACAGACAAACAGCTAATTAATTTGCAAGCTTTAGATATAAACAGCTCTAGCTTGCATAGTAGTAGAATCCAAAGGGAATTTAAAAATCAACAAGAAAAAAAAATAAATAGACTGTAGTACTACCTCTGGGATTAGGCAGAAACTTCATGGGAAATTCTTAGAACACACTTTTTGTTTGTTTGTTTGTTTTACCTTGGGACCACGTTTTTATCTAAAACCTGTTTTAAGTTTCTTATTGAATCTATATCCTAAGCTCCTTAGGTATTTGGGTAAATTTTATCCTTGTATATTTAATAAAGCTGTAAATATATAATAAAGATTAGTAATAGTAATCAGTTCATTAATTTTCTTTTCCATTGGGTCATTTGACAATTATGTGATGCTACC
The DNA here is from genome assembly GCF_964211825.1 of Aythya ferina. Lineage (NCBI taxonomy): Eukaryota > Metazoa > Chordata > Aves > Anseriformes > Anatidae > Aythya > Aythya ferina. The sequence continues at coordinate 62,537,067 of NC_140296.1, forward strand.
TTACTCATGAAAAATATTTTATGTCTTGGATGTGTATAATCTGTTGTACTTAGTAATTATCAAATGATGTAATTAGTATGGCATCTAACATAGAAAAGGTGTAACAACAGAATTATGTTTGTTTCCATGATGGATGTACTCTTATATAATTTTTAACTGTGTCTCTTAAGAGTACACAGTATAGCTAGTAAGCTGTTAGAATAATTTAAGCATACTATTAAAAGTTTTCAGTGTACTTAAAGTACATGTTCTAACATACTGGTCCATAAAAGATAATTAACAGGCCTTACTTAACAAATTCATAATACCAGTTCCTAATTGAATGTCTTAGGCTTTGACTAAATTAGAAGAAGAGAGTTACTATTGATGGGACAAGTAGGTAAGTATAGCAGTGGGAGATTATGATAAGTGTACCCTCAGTAAGTTTGCAGATGACACCAAGTTAGGAGGAAGTATTGACCTGCTGGAGCGTAGGAAGGCCCTGCAGAGGGACTTGGACAGGATGGGTTGATGGGCAGAGGCCAGTGGGATGAGATTCAACATGGCTAAGTGCCAGCTCCTGCACTTTGGCCACAACAACCCCATACAATGCTACAGGCTTGGGGCAGAGTGGCTTGAAAGCTGTGCAGAGGAAAAGGATCTGGGGGTGTTGGTCAATGCTCACCTCAACATGAGCTGGAAGTGTGCCCAGGTGGCCAAGAAGGCCAACAGCATCCTGGCTTGTATCAGGGATAGTGTAGCCAGCAGGACCAGGGAGGTGATTGCCCCATGTACTCTGCTCTGGTGAGGCTGCACCTCGAGTACTGTGTTAGCTTTGAGCTCCTCACTACAAGAAGGACATTGAGGCCGTGGAGAATGTCCAGTCCCTGGAGAATGGCCTACGAAGCTGGTGAAGGGCCAGGAACACAAGTCCTGTGAGGAGTGGCTGAGGGAACTGAGGTTGTTTAGAGGAGGCTCAGGGGAGACATTATTGCTCTCTACAACTACCTGAAAGGAAAGTGTAGGGTTGGCCTCTTCTCACAGGTAATTAGTGATAGGACTAGAGGGAATGGCCTCAAGTTGCACAAGAAGAAATTTAGGTTAGAAATGAGGAGACATTCTCAGAAAGGCATTGGGACGGGTTGCCCAGGGAAGTGGTGGAGTCAACATCCTTGGGGGTGTTCAAGGAAAGGCTGGACCTGGTGCTTGGGGACATGGTTTAGTGGGTGATAGTAGTAGTAGGGTAATGGTTGGACCAGATGATCTTTAAGGTCTCTTCCAACCTTAATGATTCTATGATTCTATGAAAATGCCTACATTGAAACAGGAAGAAGTTTCAGTACTGGTACTGGTACAATACATTATCAACTTCTAGAACTATATTCATAAGACATCTCTCATCACATAAAATACATAAAAGTTAACAGGATTCCCTTTATTGCTAACTCCCTAACACTTTTCCCATAGTAAATTGGTAAATTAATTCACTGCCTAAACACATGAAAAGTGGCTCAATGAAATGGCACTCAAGGGTCTCATATTTACTGTCAGTTCCACAAAAGAGAAAAAGAAAGAAATACTCTCCAAATTGTCTATTTTGTTAATTTAATCATGTCCCCATCAGAGATGCCAACTTTGCCTAAAACACATGCAGTTCACCCACTTTTTTTTTCATTGGGTTTCTAAAGTAAACTGACCAGAACTCTGCACTGATTGGCAGTCGAGCACCATGTATTCTGAGGAGAAAAGTCTCATACAAATTTTATGTGGTTCAGACAGGAAATGTACAGTAGCTTAGCTCATGGTTCTGGTATTATAAAACATACCCCTTATTCTCACTTCCATTTATTGTACCTGTTTGTCTTGTTCTGCACCATGAACATTTAGGGGTAGACGGTATGTAAACCTACGTGTCTGTGTTAACCAAGGGTAACACAGTAGTAGTAGTATCTTTAGATACTACCTGTACCAGTTGTTTTTATTAAAAAATGGTGCAGAGTTCCACAATGCATTTGAATTCAGTAAAACATTTAAACAAGAAAGGGATTGAATTTACTTCCTGTAAGTTCAGAAGGGAGGAGAGCTTAACCTAAACATACTAGTAGTGGGGCAGGCCAAATGTGCATTTAGCCCTGGGCATTTAGGGGAAAATATTGAGTAATGCTTCTACTTTGCCTCCCACCAGTTCCCCTCTCATCTTCCAGGGCTCTGCCCATTAGGGAGCTCTGGATCTGCAGGCTGTATCTCATCTTTGTGGTTAATATCTCTTGACAGATGTTTCCTCTGTGAGTCTCTGTTTCCAGAGCTCATTAACATTTTCGGCATCCATAATACTCCGTGGCAAGGAGTTTCACTAGTTACTTGCTATGCGAAAAAAATATTTCATTCTGTTTGTGTCAGATCTGTTCTCTGGTCATTTAAATTGGTACACCTGGCTTTAATGTCATGAAAACATGTAGATAAGAATAAGAGGAAAAAAACAACACCCAGAAGACAGAAAGCTTGCACTCCAAAGGTGCACAGAGAACTGCACGGCCCTCTTACCTTCTTACATACTCTTGTTTCTTCCAGTCATTAATTATCCTCATGACATTCGATTTTACATCTTCTCTCAGAAATCTGACTTCTGACCTGAAGTATCCCCCTTTGTATCACCTGATTTTAGTAAGGGACTTCATCTAAGTTTACTCGATTTCCCCAAATACTTTATCAACAGAACCACCTTTACACATACTTTTAATCAATTCCTTCAAATAATTTTTGTTTTCATATCCTGTGGTATGACAAAAGTACTCATGGTTAATTGGAAGATTAAAAAAGCCAAGAAAATACCACCTGGAATGTTATGTTTGGTTGGTTGCATTTATAGTTAAAACCAAAAATGTTACTATTTTCATAACATAGTAATAATATTAATAATTTAAAATGTAACTCAGAAACTCTCATTTTGTATGTCTTGTTAAATTCAATGAATGTGAAAATAATCGGTTCATATAGTTGAAAGAGAATTTTTTGAGAACATGTTCAAGGACAATTTCAATGTACAGAAAGGTCACTTGTAGTTGCTACCTTTCCACCAGTACAAATATGTGAGTGACAGCATTTTAAAGTCTGAATATGCCTTTTTTTTTTTAGTATCTCTGGGCTTCTCACACACTCCAAACAAGCTTTGTTAAGCAATGAGCTAATTAAATACCTTTAAAACAGTCTGTAAAGTCTTACTCTCAGAAAACACTCAGAAATAGTGGAATATTAAAGCCAGAAGATATCTAAAAACAAATGAGAGCAGTGGTAGTGATGATCTATTATTTTTTCCCTCAGGAGAGCCTGAAGGAAAGCCAAAGAAGGAAAGAAAAGAAGGGAAGCAAAGAAAGAAAAGGGAAGGGGAAGGGGAAGGGGAAGGGGAAGGGGAAGGGGAAGGGGAAGGGGAAGGGGAAGGAGGGAGGGAGGGAAAAAAAGTACAACTACCTTGTCTGTGTGAAAAAAAGAGAATCTTTGTCAAATAACCTTTATAGGCTTTGGTATAACTTAGACTAGACTGATTTGATTGTTATGTCTGGGGATTCGGCCTGGGGAAAAAATAGAGAAAATGAAAGCTTCCTTATTGATTAATCCATCTCCTTTTGTCTTTTGATTTAGAGGTTCAGTTTCACAGTCTGCCTGGGATACATGAGGCATTTCAGAGATGACTGCACTGGTGAAGGTGAGCTGACAGCTGAGAGGTATTTTTGAAATGTGCATAGCTGAGAAATGGCACAGACATTGATCTGCACTTAAAGGACATTATGTGCACTGGTTTATAGAGCAAAGAAGTTGGTCTTTTGGTCTGAACAGTTTATTACAGTACTATAAATCAAAAACAGTGGCAAAGCAAACATTGACAAGGGGCTTACCAGATTTGTTAATTCAAGTATAAATTTAAACTGCTCAAAGCTTAAAATACGATATGTTATTCAGGCTTCTTGAACAAATGAGCATATAGCTCATTATCTCGTACAAGGATATGTTAAATACTGCTACAAGATAAATCTGTGTCTCTTGACATTATGTTAAGCTAATATATTAGCTTATATATTTCTGGTTTACTTACTGGCATGTTAATTCTTTCATAAAATTAGGAAAAAATAAAACAAGTTTGAATCCTAAGCAAAATTCCATGATGGAATGTTATTCTTCAAAAATCATGACTATCAGTAAGGCTGACAGTTCAGAGATGTAATTCACGTGAAGCCCTTACATTACGTGAGAGCGTACAATGTAAATATTAATGTTATTGACAAAAGTATATAGAGATTCGGTATTACACATTCTTAGTACAGTTTCAGCTGATGGTTAGATGCATTGATCAACTGTACCCACAAAACACCTTATTTCCTCCAGAGAAGCTAGCAGTGTGCACCATGGGCTCACCGTGCCTCTCCTCTCACAGTGCTGCTAGGCAGATGGGCACTGCAAGAAGCAGCTGAGTATACCCACATTTACGCCAGGCATCAGAAACAAAGCAGTACCCTAGACGAGCAGATTTTTTTCAGAAGAGATCAGACTGCCAACATTCAAGGCAATGTGTAAAACAACTTTCAGATAAAGCCTTCCACGAGTTTTTTTTTAGTCTCACAAAACCTGAATCATTCTTTTCTACTTTCTGCCTGAACTGAACAGATAAGCTTTTTGTCTTATAGCAGTCAGATACCAAGACATCAAATAGCTCTTAGAAGAGACTCATAATATATCAAGGCATTGTAGGAGTCTGTTCAGCTGCAAAATTAAAACTGGGAGATAAAGTAAAATACTTGATATGATCAAGTACTAATATTCACAGTGGCCTTTGCTAAACATGTGATCATGGAGATAACAATTGTATCATACTACTGCAGAAGAATGAAGATCTAGTGTTGAACAAGCATAATAGTGAAATTCAAGAGAAATAAAGAAAAACAAATGTTTACTTTCTTCCACAGGATGGTTCTGTCACATTTGTGTAATATGGAATTCATTCTCATCTTCCATTGAAAAATTTCACTCACACATTGACTTCTATGTGCAGCAGCTTACTTGTGCACAGTTTCCTCTTTTAGTCCACTTTCTCCATGCCAAAAGAGTCAAGAGTATAATAAATAATAATAATAATAATAATAATGAAAAAGGTCTCTGAGAACAGTATCATACACAGACATTTTGTTAAAGTATTGTTTCTCCAGAAAGTCAAGCAGGGATTCCAAATTCTTTTTTTTTTTTTCCTTCTGAATCTCTTCTCCCTGTATGCCTTCCTAGGTTCATTTTGACCTTGTGCATTTTTTACTTTTATTTTTTATTTTTCATTTCTCGCCCCTTATCTCTTCCCTCTTTTTCTTAGTACTGCCTGTTCTGGAATAATCTGTATCTAATTATGCTTGGAATAGCAATATGGCATATGTAGTCCTAGGGAAGGCTACTGAGCACAAAACAAGGGAATGAGCGATACTTGACAATGCATGATTATAATCAGTCAGAAAGACTTAATAGTGGGGAAAAAAAGACTATTTTCCTACAACAATAGTTACATAACATTAAGATAGGAACACATTAGAGGTCCTTAAAACTGCATGGACACATTTGTGTCAGTTGTAATTCCTTCATAATATAAAGCTAGAAACACACTTTCATTCACAGAAGGCTGTCTGGCATCTCAATTAAAGATAAAACAGTATGCCTCTTCAGCAAGGCAGAATTTTCAATAGCTGCTTTTTGCAGGATAACTGCACTTAGAGTTGCTAAAATGGCAACTCTAAGTGTAGCTACCTGAGTAAATGTATCTGAACCCAGTTCTTTCTGGACTTAGAGCTACATACATAACCTATTGCAAAAAGGAGCCCACACCACGTCCAACGTGAAACTTTTTTTGCAGTAGACGAGGTGGACTACCAGCTGTTTCACACTGACTGTGAACTACATTGCAGTTACAGCTTTTGTTACCTAGGGAAATCAGCCTGTCTGCCCTCACCTTCTGTTTAACATAAAGCCTGCATTCAGTGTTACTTTTTCTGTGAACACCAGCCTAGACACATTACCTGAATATAAATGATTAAGCCTAGAAGTGAAAATTTCATGTTCAATTACCTGTCACATTTTACTGGTAATTCTTCTGCCCTCTGGGTCTGATTCATCTTTCAGCTATACTCATGTAAATAATGACAAACTTTACCAAGTTAAAGGAGTTATAATCAGTGAAAAATTGTGATAAGTGAGAATAAAATTAGCCCCCCCCCCCCCCCCCATTTTAAATTTGGAGATCTCTGAAGGTAACGATGCAGAAGAAGACTGCTTTCTACTTCTCTTGCTTTAGACTCATTTAATTGATATCAGACTATAAAATTAGCCATCAAAACCTGCCAAACTATACTGTCACTTTATATATATGAAATTCTTATTTTTGAGTGCCAATAAAACCTGATGTATTTAAAAGTCTGATCTATTAACAATTTTCATTAAGTATAAATCACAAATGACTTCTATAAAACAGATACTAAATGTAGTAATAACACAATCTCAAGAACAGCATCAGCAGTTTAAAAAAATGATAATAATTTAATATCTTTTTTCTTTCAACCTATGAAGATACACTAGTCTGGGAAAATAATCCATTTGTGTAATAATTTAGTACAACAATGCTACCATCAGATTTTATGTAAATTCCTATCACAAATCCCTGGACATTTCCACTTATGATAGCTTGGTAACAGTTCAATGAATTATCAAAAATGCAAGTGTCTTTAAAGATCTTGCTCAGTCACTATTAAAGTAAGGGGAGTTAAGCAGTTGCACAGGAACTTTTCTGTTTTGGCAGGGAACATAAGCATTTTACTGCTATGCGGATGCAAAGAACAACCTTACAGTCTGGAATAATTCCTTGGCCAATGTAAACCAAAGGATCTCCATCGACTTCAAAAGAACGTGTGAATTTACATTACTTGGAGAGACATCTATTTGTTCATACTTTTAGATCAAATGTCATTACTATTATTAGGAAAAGGTCAAGCCAAGAGTCTATGTAATAAAAAAAAATCTAAACAACTATGCAAGGATAAAACACACATTAATTAAAAATGTACTCCTTACCACTCATGATTTAAGTTTCAGAACTGGGCACCTGAACCTTTGATCTGAACAAATGATCCTACTGAGTCCTTCAGAGAATAAAAGACATTATTTTCAACCTCAAGAAATTTGCTTATTGTTGTGATTGTGATTTTAATACAACTTCCTTGCTGCTGTTTCCATATCAGTCTTCTAGTGTGTGGAAGCTTTTTAGAGGTATTCTGATAAATTTGGATAATCACAACAGAAATCTATTAAAAAACAACAACAACAACAACAACAAAACCACCTTACCTAAGAACAACAACAGATAACAGATTTATAAAGGAATTTAGACATCTGGAGCCCACTGTCAGCAATTAACTCAAACACTTTAAGTGCTAATAAATTTCAGAAAATCTTCACTGTGCTGTAATCTAACCCCCACGTGCCCACATTTCTACAAAAAGAAAAAAAAAAAAGTTCTAGTAGTAGAGGTATTCAAACCACTTCCATTTGGTAACTAATTTGGGCGTAAGTAGAAGGCTTCGTGATGAAAGAAGAGCCTCCAGTGAGTTATTCAGAGTATTTAGGTTAAGAATTTAAGCACTGTCCAAACACTCTTAATCCTTTCCATAATGACCACATTTCTAACATTGGGCAGGAACAAATTTGCCTGCGTCAGAATGCTGCCCAACACTTTCATCTACTTCATTTCTGATGCCAAATAAGAGCCACAAAATAGACCTTTCTCCATACATATTGCTGCAAAGGACCCTAATCTGGTCAAAGAAGCCTAAGCATGCAGAGCCTGTCTTCTCATTTGCTCTGGACAGTTCAGGAAACATAATGTTACCTTGAGATATGACAGAGACAGCAAGTCTTTTTTTGGCGACTTGGAGGCAAATCTTGAACTTGACTCCTAGGTGTACCCACTGCCAATAGTTGACTGAGCATTCAATAGCATAAATCTGTTGCACCCAAAATATTCATCATAGCAGAAAGTGTGTCATTCAGTAGAGTACCTTTAGCAACATGGATTAGAGCGCTATTTCTTTTGTTCCTACCCTAACAAGCTCAAAGAGCTCCCTTCTGAATCTATACTGATATTTTAGCAGCACACCAGATAAACTCTCTGCATTTGCTACAAGGACAATCATGTGAAGAGAAGGTTGCTCTAACTACCTTTCACAGTAAAGAGCAGCAATGCTCTTATATTTGTGTTAGCATTGTAATATGCATTCTAATCAAAAGACTTATCATAGCTGCCCAGTTTCTTGCTCAATGACCTCATCTCTTCCATCTCTTGCTCAGGTAAAGAGAGAAGCATCTAGGTGTCATTTCTCTGGTTAAGCTGAAGCACCTGCAGTTTCTACATGGCTTCCACAGAATATTCTGATGTGTTGAGGTACAAGTCACAAACCACTAAATCATGAAAAACCCAGGCTTTGCCTGATACCGGGCTTCCCGAGACCTCAGGTTTAAAGTCCCCTGTTATGTAAAGTCATCAACCAATAACAAGTACATTTATATTTATAAACAACACAGTGCATATGATCACAGTGCTGTCGTTCCTTGGCAAAGTAGCTAAACAGCTGCCAGGCACAAAGCTTTTATGGGATTTCATCAGTGGAGAGATAGCTCATGGGATCACTGCTTAAGACTTGGGAAGTGTGAAAAGACACAGAACACTTTGTTCAGATGCAAGGACTGATTCCTGCAACTTTCAGTCTATATTTCCACTTGATTTCGGTGGAAATTTCTGAAAAGAGAGAACTGAGAACCCCAGTTTATGTCCATACCTTCTATACTCATAAGCTTATTTCAAATACCTTACTTTGAACAGAGAAAAGTGGCAACATGTCACATTAATTACACAGAGGACAATCTGTCAGATTATAAAACAAACATATTTTTATCCATTTAAACACATAAGTATTTTGCTTGCTTTTAGCCGTGGTTCATTGTGGTAAGAATGTGAAAATGAGGGAGTATTGGAAAGAAAAGGGTAAGAGGCCTATTTAACAAAACTGATCATGCTTTTCCTGTGAACATTGCAGAAGGGGAAATGCAAAACATTCATCCTGTTTTATGGCAAGATTTAAAGCCACAGCATGTTCTGAGATTAAAAAAAAAAAAAAAAAAAGTACAAACATATTTTATGTATGATTGCCAACTTGCCAGAAAAAATGTAGGGTTTTTTTTGGCCAGATTCATGCTGGTATCCATGGTATCTATATATGTGGCACAGGACCTACAAGGAACCTATCCTGTTCTGGAACAACTTCTGAAAGCTAAGTGACAGCCAACTAAAATGACATTAAACATTTATGCTGAGATATCTGAATCACCCCTCTTCTTCATAAACAGCTTACAGAAAATACAATTTAGGATACAGAATTATGTAGACTGAATCCTGCCACAAAAGTCCTGATTAACATTTACCTATTCATAACTTTTCCAAAAATACACCACAGGGTACACACCAGCAATTCTATACATATATTGCATTGAGATACAATCTCAAAATTCATCATTGGAATGTGAATTGTTATTTGTAACCAGAATTTAGACACGCCACGCAGAATTTGTATTAACTGTGTGTTATCATTCAAACAACTTACCCTCCCAGCATAATGCATAATGGTGAAGGTTGCACCCTGATCCTTTGGTGCAAGGTTGCCATTCCCATCTTTTGTGGAAGAATAAACTGTATTTGTGTCTGATGTATCCAGATAGGACTGAATGCGTTTAGAAAGACTCTGTTCCATTGACCAGTTAGATTGGCTTTCTTCATCTAGCATTGACAAAAAACCTGATGGTTTCTGAAATAAAAAATAGATGTTTTGGTTTTATGTAATTTCAGTTGTTCCTTGCGAAGTAATACAGCTGGTAATTTAATAAAGATAAACATATCACTTACTACAGAAAGAAAAGGAAAAAAACAGTATAAATGTTCTTTAAGTCTCAATGTCTATGCATATCAGATAATTCAAAACTGATCATTATTGCTGATCTTCTAGGAAACCGATTGGGCTATGTCCTTCTTAGAAGTTTTACTCCAAAAACTTGCTCCAGGCATAAAAGATACTGCCAAGTTTACAACAGAGATTGGTTGGTACTACAGCTGCAGTCAGGACATAACATGATACACAAATGCTACACATGAATCAGTATGGACAATGTCTTTCTGTTACATTTTCTTCAACCCTAGATCATTACAAATCTGTTAGCCCTCAAACTGCAAGAGCAGACAACCCTCTCCATGGTTTCTTTAGTCCCATAACCTTCTCTTTAGATTAAAAAAAAACAGGAAATGTAAACAAAACTTCATATTAGTCTAACACACAGAGTACGTGATGTAAATATACATGATGTAAAGTGGATCTGAAAACTACCTGAAAGAAAAAATCCAAGGCTGCAGTATGGTTTCCAGGAGAATATACTGTTTCCGTGGTAACTCCCTCTTGTACACATTCTGCTTGCTCTTGTAGGAAAAGTACTTCATTGATATACTGGTGTATCTTCTCATTGGTCATATTGACACACAGCTATTGCAAAATGAAGAAAAAAAATAGTATTAGAAGTTTACTGGATTCATCAGTATAGGATTTACTGCACATCTAATATTGAATTTGATGAAATGTCAATTCACAACGTGTTCTCTCTCTCTCGACCACATATTAGGGACCCTTGGGAAATTTACATTTTAATAGCTATTAGTATTAAATTGGGAATAAACAGTTTTCTGTCTGCATAATTGTGAATTCTACATAAGAATTATCAAATACCAGCATTATGAAACAGTGCAAATTTACTTTAATTCCATTGACTAAAGTGGTGTAACTCTAAATATATGTTGTACACTCAATATTCTTCTGCAGTTTATATTCAGGATGACTACACAGATGCAATGTGCTTAAAAAAAAAAAAAAAAAAAACAACAACAACAACAACAACAACAAAACCTGCATATTTGGTTAATATCCTGATTTTGTAGTTAGTTTAGTATTAACAAATACGTTCAAATTCTGCTTCCACTTATACAATCACTGATGTCTAAAACAGTTTCTGAAAAACTCACTGTGTTTTGCCCAAATATATCATATAAAACAACTAGGAATATTTTACTAAATGCCCCTCTGCATTTTATTGATATTCTAAAGGAAAGTTGGCAAGAAAATGGTCTTCCATAGAAAAGTTCAAAGTCTGCAGAGATAAATAATATAAAAACCTCTCAAATATTTTCTTTGATTGCCTTTTAAGACTTGTAGTGCCACTTTTGTAAAATAAATAGTTTAATAGGAATCTGCTTTTCAATTAAAAACAGGTGAGGGTTGTATCAGCTTATTCCTGGACCTTTCGTATTTTATTCAAAGTTCACAATCTTCGAAGAAAGTAAACATTTAATAACTTTGCTGAATAAATCTTGAACTGTTTTATTTACATTAAAATGGTAATTTTAGTGAGATATTCTAAAATCTCTTCCAATGCTATGCTATCACTAAGAAATTAAGAAAACAGAAACTCTTAGAGGGTTGGAAGAACCCTTTATATGAGGAATCATGCAAGGAATAACTGGACAAAGTCTCTTTTCACATTAAACTAGTCACATATTTGTTTTGGCGATAAATTCTATCTTCCATGAATAAAGTGTATAAAAGCAATTCCACCAGCAAGTCATATTAAAAAATATGAGATATTTAGATCAACCATAAAAGTACATGGTTTAACATTCAGGTAACGGAAACGAACCCAAGTAATGTGTAATAGCTGCCTGAATTTTCCATTAACACCTCACACTAGTATAGTCAAGTCACTTGCTCTTCAATGAAGTAGGCTAGTGTGAATAACAGCAAGAAATAAAACAAAAACCAGATTTTATAACCAAATGTCTGTTACTAATTGTCCTTACCAATGTATGAAAGTGCAGACAAAATGGAGCCTCAAATACTACCAGTATTTTTTAAAAGAAGGATTTATAAAAACTCAGTTATCTCGTTTTGTTAACACTGAAAATATAAAATTCACTTATACTATTTAATTTTCTTATTGAAAGTGATTTTTAACTTTGATGCAGGCAAATTTAACTTTGAGGCATGCTTTGCTGAACATTTTCCAAACTCAAATTCTAATTCCAAAATCTTTTCAGAAGCTCCTTAACATTATTTTGGAAGGCAGACATAACATTGCACACTTATACTACACAGGATATGTAAAGCCTCAACTTGACACATGCTTTTTTTTTGCTATACACATGCTATATTTGAAAATTTTACTTTTTATCATTTGCAGTTATCCTAAAACACATAAAAACAATTGACGTGCAGCAAAATTATTAAACTAAACAAATTCAGCTGGAGAGTAAGAATGTCTTAGTCAAATCTTAAAAAGATCTGATAAATAATATTGGTTTCAACTGCCAGTAGTGAAAGGTGTATTATTTTGTTAAACATTCACACATAACACGTTGGGCTGGTAAAACAAAAAAAATATTCTAAGTTTTACAGATTGGTATATTATAGTGTACATTGATGTGCTGTTTGGTAACAAGCAATGTTGTCATTCAGATAAGCAGGCTGGTCATAATGACAATAATATGCTGCAAACCAGACTAGAAAGCAAGCTCGAGTTATTATACAAACTGCAAGCTGCTTTGAAGCTGCTCTGTCTAGCACTGGTTGTGAGCAGCAGCTCTGCAGAATGAGCATTGGAAGACCAGCTGAAAAGGGCTGCTGAAAAGCAAGACGCTCTGATTGCATCTTTCTCCATTTCAATGTTTTATACAACCTGCTGAGAAAAGGTGATAAACAGAATGTTTGAAATTAAATGCTTGACACAGGTTGCTGCAATAATTAAAACAAAATGTAGAAATCTGATGAAAATGAACTAAGCTACTTTTGCTAACCCATCTTCTTTTGCTCTGTTATATGAAGTTTATATAAACAATGATGTTTTCTGTCCAAGGGTGATATATAAATGTGAAAAGTTCAGAAAAACACATGCATTTAATTTCACCCATGCAAATGAGATGGAAATGTAGTAGTAATTAAAGAAAACACAATTTTTAAACAAAAAATAAATGTTGTGGGAATACCTCTTAGCATTCTATATGTGCTTTTCTTTGCAGAGTTACTCAACATAACCCATAGTGCTTCTTGTCATTAAACATGGTTAAACTATTTGTCACAAGCCTCTTACTGGCTTCACTGTATGTCTCTTCTGTACGAAATCTTCCTTTCCACCTATCTTCCTTTCTAATCCTAACTCACTACCATGTCTAGGTGAAAATAAAAATACAATTTACATGTCAGTCTTCATTAAAAAGTACTCCTAGAATATCACTACAATACAGTGAAAAAAGGCCAAGTAAAAGTATTTAAACAAACTGAACTTGAAGTAGCATCCAAACTGTAGTATTCAGAAAAAATATGTATAGTGCCATTTAGTAAAACAAATAGGTATTCATCACATTATACAGTATTAGTTTGACCTCTCTTTCTTTACTGTATTTGACCAGTTAGTAATATTAAGTATATTCAAAATTCAAATTTAGGTAGGAGACCAAAACTGTACTGTATCCCAAAGACAGAAAACCACCTATCACTAATGAAAATTTCCTGTTTCCTTGCTCCTCAGTGTATAGAAAACGCTATTTGAAAAAGCATAGCAAAAAAAAGGGGGAGATTTGTGAAAAGAAACCTTGGTGACTATTAGACAGTGAGGTTGAGATGGATGTGATCACCCTCTGCAAAACTCATTTACTTCCTTAGGTCATGGAGAAGCATTGAGTAAAGTTTACACCTTTCAAATCAATCTATCAGGGCAAATGTTATAGGCCAAGATGAAGGAGCTACAATGCCAAGTTTAATTTGTAAGGATATGCTCTATCTTTTCTCAAAAACACAATTCTGAGATAATAGAAGGCAAAATAATCTTCTATTTACTGAGTCTGGATTCCAAAAATGTTTTTAAACCTAAGGTAGGTAATCACTCAATCCTCAGAATTATCTTGATGACTGTTCCCCTTTGCATCTGCTACCCTGGTGAAAAAAAAAATAAAAATAAATAAATAAATAAAAAGATCATCTCTTTTCCCTTTTAGTATTGTGTGTGACAGTTACTAGACTCCCACATCTTTTATGTAGAGTACCAATCAGAATATTTTTAATGCATTAATAACAACACTATAAACCATTACATTTCTTCCTTTGCCTTTTAGGGGCAATGGGATTTAATATAGACTTCCTGTTTTCTGTGTAGCTTCAACACAAATTCAAACGTAGTCCTTCTGCCTCTCTGTCAGAAAAATTTTATTTCACTGGGAATTCATGTTGTCCTGGGGTCAGTTGCTATTATATGTTCCTCAAACAAATTAAAACAGAACAGAATGCTCTGCTGAAATTCTGTTGTGGGTAGCTGTCACCTGGAAATCCAACAAGGAAGGGTCTACAAAGCCCTTTCATAAAGGATACGATTTCAATGCAAAGTGGAGTATCCATCCACTTGACCATGAACACATCAGAATATTAAACAAACAAGGAAACAAACATAGTAGCAGGTTTTTCCTTGAAGGAATTTGGAATTAGAGATATTGAAATAGTTCCAAGTGACTTTTTCACTCTTACTGCTGGCCAGCAATACTGTAGGATATAAAGGGGTGGGTGCTGCTGTGAAAAAGAAGATACCGGTTAATAAAAGTCCTTGCGCAGCATCTCACCAATCACAAAATGAATCTGGCCGGGAATCTAAATTTTAGATTTTATTTTCAGCCACAAAGCATTTACTGTAAAGGATTAAAGAAAAAAAAAAAAAAAAAAGTATTTTAATGTCAGGTACGTGGTGAGCATTTTGATGTAGCCAGCTTTAAAACTGAGTAACACTGGCTTTTCAGTGGCTTGCTTGAATCTGCTGCACAGATAACAGCATCCTGCACAAATGAAAAAAATATGTGCAGAATGAAAAATAAAAAAAAAGACAAAGAGACTCACAGGGAACAAGGGTACACCATGACAAAAGCTATACAGAGTGAAAGGCTCTCAGGAACTGGGTAGAGGAACAGATTATAGCACAGGTTTGTCAGACCCCTTGGGAGCACTGATTTTCAGGACCCTACTCAGCCTCCCCTGGGACCTCTACCCACACTTTGTCCATGGGCCCAGTTCCTGTCCCAGAGACACCACAGCAGTGTCAGTTTCCAGACCCATCTCCCACTGCTCCTTATGGCACCCCAGCCCTGGCTTGCTGCTTGCTGCATCAGGGTTGGCGACAGGTCCCGTTACCAGCCCTGACTGCACACCATGTTCAGACCCCAACTGATGGTGCCCATCAGGGCGGGCATGGCCGGCTCCCTGGTACCAAGGGGGCAGCTGTCTCCTGCTGCTCCCTGACAGGGATATTAAAATCCTGTGCATGAAGGCTAACTGGACCACCGTCCCATTCATCTGTGCTCAACACAAGCAAATCCAATTTTTTCTGCATAAAATCAAACATTGGAATGCCCTTTGGACTGCCTGAATGCAGACACTTGTGTATGTGACCTCCCATCTGCTATCACTGAGACTGTAATGACTGTAGAAAAGTTAATTTATGTAACGTTTATCTATTCATGCACATCTATCTACATAACAGGCAACATGACCTTACATTTAGATAGCTAGAAACAGGCTCATGGCTGAGGGAAAATAATCAATTAACAAAAAACGTTATGGCTCTTTTAGCTGGGGAAGGTGACATGACGAAATCAAAGGAGGTCTCAGCAGAGTTAACTAAAGAAATAACCCACTGAGAAATTAAGATTTACAGCACCTAATAATAAATGTAAGCTAAAATTCCTGTGAACATAGCTGGGTTGTACAAGCTCTTTCACTTTACTGTAGTGACTTGGAACTGAACTGAAGCCCTGAGTGGAGCAGGCAATTCTGTTTGCTCTTGGAGTCAGCTGACTCCTATGGCAAGAGAAGTGCAGCACCGTGCTGCTACAGGAGCCATGCTTCTCCCAGCACTCTGCTGCATCACACAGGTAATGCTGCACACACTTTAATGGGTATTGAGTAGAATGGGAGTCAACAGACATTTAACTATTTCAGTAACCTTCAGTCCTAACTCAGATAAATTGGTTGTATTTCCTATTAAAAAAAAAAAAAAAGAGAAAAAAAAAGTTATGATTTATACTTTCTTTGCAAAGCTTAAGAGGACTACAGAGGCAAAATACCATGCAAGAGCTAAATACGTTATTTACCACAAGTTAAATACTTTTTCATTTTACCCCTTGACAAATATCAGAGAGGAAAATCTCTACTAGAGTCTGTTTTGATGAGCTGGGGGTTGGCCTCTTCTCACAGATAACTAGAGATAGGACTAGAGGGAATGGCCTCAAGCTGCACCAGGTTGGATCAGGTTGGAAATGCAGAGAAATTTATTCTCAGAAAGAGTGGTTAGGAATTAGAATGGGTTGCCCAGGGAGGTGGCAGAGTCACCATAATATTGGTGGTAGGTGGATGGTTGGACCAGATGATCTTGAAGTTCTTTTCCAACCTTAATGATTCAATGATTCTATGATCAGGCTTGCCATTTCATTATGAAAATTCATCAGGCTGGTCAAGCATGAACTGCCTCTGATAATCCATGCTGACTTCTGCTGATAATTTTCTTCTCCTTCATGTACCTGGAAATGGTTTTCAGGATTAGCTGCTCCATCACATTTCCTGGGATTAAGGTGAAGCTGACTAGCCTATAGTTCCTTCTGGCCCTTGTTGAAGATAGGAGTGACATTTGCTTTCCTCCAATCTTTAGGCACTTCTTCCTGTCACCATTACTGATCACAGTCTATCAAATGTGGCCTCACAAGGACTTCTGCCAGTTCCAGCACTTCTTGGTGCATCCCATCATGGTACATGGACTTATATACGTCCAGTTTGCTTCCAATCTCCATATGCTTCCTTTTTGTGTTTGAGTTTGACCAAGAGATCCTGCCCAAACCACATTCCAGTGTGGTTGTATATAAAGCTGTTCTGGAACAGCAGTTATACAGCTGCTCTAGGAAAATGCTGTTCCCAAGCTAATGATCATTGCTAAGAAGTGACTGTAAATTGTAATTGGGGTGAGCTGAAAGTGTAGTCATTTATCATAGCTCAGCTGATGACCAGTAACTCACCGACTCCTGGTAATTCAAAAGCTTTCAGCTTTCATTGAGCAACAACTCCCTCAGAATACAGCTTCTAAAAATATTGTGCTCTGTTTTTAAATCTGTGTTGTAAGAGTTTCATACCAGAAAGCCCAGCTCTGCTCACTATCATTTATTCTATAAACTCATTCACTAACATTGTTTCAAAAATAATCACATACTATTTTTGCTACCATGTTTTAAATATAATATATTACAGATACATGTTCCTACATAATGAAGGCTTACTAATGCATGCCAAGTGCAAGCAAAACTTAACACTTAAATAATACTACTTTTAACTTCTAATACCTTCTTTTTTATAATCATCTATAAAACTTTTCTCCTTGTAAACCATCAGCCACACTTTTTTGCCTGCAGAAGTTACCAGATTCTTGTTGTAGACATAGTTAACCTTACTTTTCTAGCTCTTTCACACCTTGTCCTGTGCATTGTTCATAAACTGTTACCAGTCCAATTCTTTGTTTAACGTTCCAACACACTCACTGGAGTGATCTTGTTGTTCTACTTGGTTTATTCATCTCTCTCTTCCTGAAATGTCTACAAACAGTCTATTTAAACATATTGCTTAAATTGACATATGACTTAATACCATATTGTTCTCTTAAATATTATATTAAAATGTCTACCAATTAACCCAATTTGAAGTACCAGCAAGATTCACACATCTGCTTGGAATGTCCCAAGATTTCATAAGTCAGGGGATTTTAAGCGTTCATGAAAATAATTCTGGTTGGTTTTTTTGTTGCTGTTGTTTTCTTTTCAAGAAAGCAGGCAAACAGATATCACAAAGAATTCCTTCTCTTATACTATGTTGAAACCAAAGGTTAATTTCCACCAAATTACTTTTGCTATGCCATTTTAAAATATATTAATCAAAATCTAATAAAAAAGTATTTTCTGTGTCTCCTCCACTGTTCAGCTGCTAGGCCCATTTAATGTTAACGTTCTGCAATCACAGGCCTTGACACTGGGCATGTTTGCAGACATGATGCAATACATTGCATGAGGACCCTATCTAGGCTAACACACCTGTTTATCAACAGGGTTAACGAGCCCAGGCAGGATACTGAGCTAGGTTAGACAGCTCAGGCTCCTGAGTGCAGGCTGTTTGGGGTATGTCTGCACAATTGCATCGTGTGGAGATACAAACTGCTTCTGTTTGCTCATACTGCAACCTATTGCTTCAGGAATCTGATGTGTTAACCACATGACAGAGTCTTCATAAAAATGAACTCTGTAATTCCCTCACCACTGTTCTGTCTTTTAAGGAATGCAATTGACTAGTTTCTGATGTAATGACTCACAATGTTACTCAATATTACTCAACAAAACCCACTCAGTCCAAGGAGAAGGACAGTCTATGTCTTCTGAAATGTATTTATAAAAAATAAAATAAAAAATCAAACTTGACCTTGAAAGTACCTTGCTTGCTATGCAGAAATCATAAAATAAACTACTTTTACAAGTTTTTCTGTTTGTATCTCCTCAAGCATCTTATGTAGTCACTTAGCAGAAAATGGCTTACTCTAGAAAGTGGAATTCATGGTATTTTATCAGATGTCTGTTACAGAACTTATATATGTTTCATAAGAAAAAAAAAAAACAGAACAGAGCCAAAGGGAAAAAAAAAAAGGCCCAAGGCACACTCCTCTCCTTTGAGATTCTTTTAAAAGCACAGAATACGTTTTATGGGATTTTTTTTTTTTTTTGCATGTTTTTGGTCCATCAAAATGTTTCCTATTTTTCACTTGATATTTTCACCTAAAGAAGATATTCACACAGAGTAAATGACTCTGAACATTGGCATGCATCTGTAGGATTCAATCCAACAAAGTTTTCAAGCTAGGCAAAACTGTAACAGCAAAAACAGTTTTGCAAGAGCAGAACTGGAAATATGTGTTATTGTATTCTTATATGCTATTTTGAAGGCAGAGGTTTTATGCTTTTGGACTTTTGGAAATTGTGTGGACAAGTAAACATTCCACACATAATGAACTGAAGCAGTACTATGACTATTATTTCACTAGAAAAATAAAGTTGAGCCATAAAACAATGGATTAACTGAGATGAATGGGCAAATTCTGATTTCAAACAATAGTAAGTCCTTTGTTGCCTTTGTTGTCCTCTTCCTAATGCTTTAATTTTCTTCTGCTGCATAAGAGAATGAATGAACAACTGAACAATAACTTACTTACACATCTTCAGCGTGTTGTATAGAGTTGCTACTGCTTTTGGAATATGCACTTCTCAAGAACTTTGGTGTTATGAGACTAGTGTCAAAGGCGGGCAAACAGTTCTATCACTTTCAAGAAATGTTTGATATTTAAATGGATTTTCAAACATTAATTGAGATGAAGTTTAATTTATTTTTCATGGATGTAATTCAACTTTAAAAAAGTCTCCTGTTGAAGAGTCACACAGAGGTGAACCATTATGCACTTAACATAATGGAGCATTTTCTTTTTTTTTTTTTTTTTTTTTTTTTTTTTTTTTTTTAATTCTCTGTAAAGCATCTGAAGACCTTTTGATCTTTCTCCCAATCCTGTCTATTGTCATCCCATTCACTGACCTAGCTGAAGTATCACTTCCACAAGCATGAAAACAGACAACACTAAGTACTTTCCTCAGGTTTTCTTTCAAGGCTGATACTACCCCTCTTCCAAATCATTATGATACATGTTTACCAGATTCTTTTAAAATGATTAATAGCACTAGAAAGCCTGGATTTTAATTCAGACCCATACAGGAAGACTAAGAAAAATATTTTAAATGCAAGTTTTCTTCTCCTTGACATTTTTATTCTGATCAAAACACTTCTTTTGGCTAAAAAAAAAAACCAAACACAAAAACAAAACAAAACACATTTACAGATGAACGACAGTTATAATAAATTCAGCAAAACAAAGCTGCTTACCTGTTCAAAAGTATTCTTTTGAAATTCTTCAAATCCAAAAATATCCAGTATTCCAATTTCAAATATCTGGTCACTGGAAAAAAACAAACAGACAAACAAAAAAACAAAAACCAAACAGATAATAAGAATTCAAGAAAGATGATAATATATCTGTTGTTTCTGACAACAGTACTTCTGCTCTAGGATGAAAACAGCCTTCATTTCAAAAACATGGTATGAAACACTCATGCAGACTATATATACAACATAACAACCAACATTCGACCTACCAATCTACAAGCATAAATAAAAAAATGAGGTTTCAGATTGTTTTAGGACAATTAAAAAAAATGCTTTTTTTTAAATTCAGATTCTAAAGATGCAGATATCTATTCATTCAGATGAAGAATAGCCACTGCGGGAGTTTCAAAGTTGCCTGGTTGCACTCAGTCACCCCTTTCAGCTTCTATTTCCCCAACAGTCAGAACTGCTCCTACTAAATGCATATCAAGGGAAACCCTTTAAGCCAACGTCCTCACGGCCAGCATCAAGCAGAGGTTATGAGCTCAGGCTGCACAAGAGGTTACATCTCCCAGGAGAAAGAACAGTCAAGATTTTGGCATGAAGAAGACAGATGTTTCTTTTTTGTACATATAAAAAAATGTTTGTTGGCTGTGCATCTGATTTGTCATACACCACTGTATGTATTTAGGGAAGGGCTTTTACTTAGGGCTTGTGGAAAGATAGGTAGGTCCTTTGGAAAATCCTAGGTAGTCACCTAGGATTTGAACAGGAAAAATTGGAAAAGGACGGAGGTGTTATTACTCTGTACTTACTTGGGACTAAGCCATTGTCATCCAGATCTGGAGAAGAACCTAAGGTCATTAACAGGGATTAAAATTGATGTTTTGGTATAGTCTATTGCTTGCTTTGGAAGGATTTGAGAAAATTATATGAAAGGGCTGGGCTTGCTGAAGCTGAGCTTTTTCTTCATGTTCTTCACATTACCATTAGAGAGAGAAAATGAAAAGAGGCCATTAAAAAGTTTCAGTTTGCCTATATGAATGCATTGCGACTTTCTTCAGTGTGAAATGATCTGCTAGCAGGATGAACGACCTTCCACTATAGACTTCCACTTCCACTTCCAATAGATCTCTTGGAGCAGGAAAAAATAGCAAAGGAAAAATCTTTCGGTTTCATGAGAAAGGATATGGACACTTTCTAAAGCATATGAGTTTTCCTTTCTCGTTTCCAACATAATTTGTAAATGTATGAGGTTGCATGCATACAAGTAATATTGCAGCCTCCTGCTTCTGAGATCTAGTTTTCCTTCCATATTTTTGCTTCCTGTTTCACACTTCTTCTCTGCCTAAATCTATGTGCATACCAAGATATAAAGGTAAAGGAAAAAAAAAAAAAAAAGTGATTCACTGTCAAAGTACTTCAGTACAGTTCTATTATAGTCAATAAAACATTACCATTCAATTAGGCAAAGATCCAGCCCTGAAAACAAATCCTATATAACAAACAAAACAGTAAAATAATAATAATAAAAAATGACTACTATAAAACAGACTAGAAAAAAACAGTCCTCAGAGACTAATAGAGCCTTCTTCAGAAATGATATCCATGAAGTTTGTCTTCATTTCTAAGGCATACTAGTTCAACGCACTACTGATCGTCACGAGACTGGCTATATGCATAAATGTCAGACATTGGACGTTGCATAATAAATCTTGTCTAGAATGACTTTGTTGGGCAGAAGAGGTTATCATGAGGTTGATTAGCCTCCAAGGGAATTTCTACAACATGAAGCATAAAAATATATCACTACCTCCTTCTCTGCGTGTGATTTAAATTGTGTTTAAAAATGTAAGCCTCATTCTCAAGTGTTACTGATTAGGGATGGATGTGCATTCCTTGTCATAATGTGTTTTCAACAAGACTGGTCCATTTTTATAAAGAATTAAACATTTTAAAAATAAAGTACCTCTGAATAACATTCAAAAGCCAGAATTATTATGTTGTTTGAATAAGTTCTAGAAAAAAAAAAAAAAAAAAAAAAAGGAGTTTGGAATTTCAAGATACTTGATAGGTTTTCATTTTTACTTTAGTGTTTTGTTATTAGCTATTGCCTTCCTCATAAGAAAGTGTAACAGGAACTGCTAGGCAATACAACACTGAAATATCGCGTATTTCACAATTATTAAGATCTACATAATGCTGATGCAACAGCTTACCCCTGGATTTGAGGCTTGGTTGCTTACATCCCAGCTGAGAGCCATGATTGTTATTTAGTCAAATTAGTCTCTCTTTCTCAAGAAATACGTAAACATTTGCATAAAGAAAAGTGAAAAACAAACTGACCTATGGAAATATTATAAATTAGGCAAAACAAGAACCTAGTGCTCTAGTTTCTAGAACTCCCAGGAAAAGCCTTAGCAGCCAGCCTATTGACTACTTCATGTAATATTCTTTATCAAAACGGTGAGATTTCCATGAAATATTTTGATTTTCATGGAGATGTACTTTTTTTTTTTTTTGTTAAACAGGAAAATATGTCAGTCCAGTATTTTGATGAACTTCACCTGATAATCTTTGCCTTGTATTATTAGAAGATGCACACACTACATGAAAAGAGCTGAAGGTTTTACCTAATTAATATCTTGGCTACAGGGCAAATATAACGAACAAGGCTCTGTATCCCTAGAATAGTGATAATTTATTATTGTATTGTGGGTTTATATGCAAAATTTCACTGAGAATGACAGTAATTTTCTGTACTAAATATTGCCCAGTTTTGCAAATTAAATAGCAACAGACAGGGCAACACCAAATTAAATGTTTTATTTGTAATTACATATAAAGATTGGCTTTATTTTATTTTTCTCTGTTCTATACTACATTTATCCTTAGAGGGAGGGTCCATATATAGTTTCTTGGGTAGCTGTCAATCATATTAATTCCAGTAAAATTACTTTTCTTAAATTAATCATAGCAGAGATCCCCAAGGCAGAATAAAGCATGAATGATCCTATGTTTACAAATGAAAGGGCATGTTGCCCATGTCCAAAAGAACAAATATTAGAAAATAGCACTTTTTGTTCTACATTATTCCTTTATTTTACTGTACTTTTTTACTGGTTTATAAACATCATTTACACTTTTCAACATTATTTCTCATACATTCAATATTTAATATGTATAAATTAAATAGCTATCATAAGATACAGGGGACTGAGATTTCAATTACATTATGTAATATTATGTGTTTATTTGGAAAGTAAGAGAAGATTATGCATTTGTATTCTGTATGGAAATGAGATTCAATTATAAAGTAGTACTTTCTTTTTGTGTAGTATTTATTAATGTATTGGTAATATGACCAATTTTTTTTCAGGTTTCACAGTACTTTTTTAGCATAAAAATTAGGAAAACAGTAGTTTGCCAATATTTAAAGAAAGTTTCCATCTCTGACACCACTACATAGCTGTGAATACTTAAAACACACAATGGACCTTAACTACATCTGATTTGATTTTTGTTATTTTACAAAACAGCCTTTCAACCAATAATATTTTACAATGTCTCTGGTTTTTCCTTTTTCTTCAGAATGATTCCCTCTGCATATATGTTCCTCACAGACTAGAAACACCTTTTGATCTTGTACACTTAGAAGTTGCATTGTAAAGAAACTGCATAAAAATTCTTGGCAATTCTTAAAAACAATACACATATACCAGACATCCTGTCTGATGATCTACTGTCTTGGCAGGTATCTTGCCATTCATCAAGAGATACTTTTAACCCGTTTGCCATTTCTGGTAGAGGTGAACAGAATTCCCTTTACAATACTTCTGACCCATCATTTCAGACAAGCCTACAGGATGTTATTTGATCACTCTTTTTTCATCCCAGATGGTTTTCAGCTCTGAAATCCATAAGGTTCATTCCCATTTTTATTTTTCATAATGTGCCTACGCAAAGCAGTGAAGTGAATCTGTTGAGGCAGTCTGATCTAACATGTCTTTTCATCTGCCCCAGATATAATGTTTCTTGCTCTTCTTCCAACTTAGGCTACTAACGAGGAAGGAAACTAGTTCACTTATGTCTGATCTGGATAAACCAGATGCAATAGTGATTAATGACTGAATATTTCTAGGGTGAGATACATAACCAAGCCTTCAGCTGAGAGCTGCCACACTCAGAATCCTACTTAGACCCCCTCAGTGTTCCCAGGAGGACAGATTACACCTGCTGTCATAAATACAGCACCTGAAGGATGCTCATCAGACATGGGCTGATGTACAGTTGTAAATGTTCTTCATCTCAAAAAGTTACTCAAACAAAACAATTTCTGAGACTTTTGAGAGCAACTTTTCTGAGATTTTTGTTTAAATTCTGATCTTTTTTTTTTTTTTTTTTTTTTTTTCAGAGACTTGGTGACCTTTCCACATCTCCCAGTTATTTTACTCAACACCTGCCATTTTTCTTTTAACGTTACTCTAACCAAGTGTGAGAGGTACAGATAGGCAGTGGATGGACACAGTAAAAGGGAATACTGACTCTGCATCTAACAGACATTTCCTTTAGTAACTTGACAAGTATGGTAGAAAAGAAGAAATGCTTTTGTTAATAGACTCAAGATCTATAGCCCTCTCATCACTAGCACATACACTTCTCTACATACACTTTTACCTTTAAAGCAAAATCTGCTTTAAGACATGGTGCTGTCTTGCTTAATAAAACTCTGGAAATGATCCAGACTGAAGCAGATCTCAAAATATGATATTACACAGAATATTGTATGATCTCAAAGTAATATTACACACAATTTTGCATTAGATGTTTTGTATTGTTTGTATGTTTTAAAGTTTCCCCTATGTTCACATACAGACAGTTCTCATTATGTTGTGGGCTCATATTCTGAATAGGAACTGCCCCTCTTCCTCCTGCATTCTCTGCATGCTTTTATGGGGTTCAATAATAGATGAATAAAAGTTTTAGTGTATGCTCAGATTTTTATTTTTTTTTAAGTTGGGCAGACTTCTGTTTCAGAAATATCTCACCCATGATCATAGTATAAATCAGATGAAGTGTATTAAAAATTCAGTGAATGAGACTTGGGAGATCTTTCCTTTGCCCACATAAATGTTGCACTGCTACTCTCTGGCAATACTCAAACTGCACTGGGAATAAGATTACATGGCCAGAACACACAAGCTTTCAGAAAATACAGATATAGGAATATTCTATATGCTATATTTGAAAAAGGAAAGTCCTATGGCTGACCTACAGACAGAGCACCTAGCTGAACACTAGCATCATTTACTTACCTATAACACAGCATGTATATTGGCATTAGCCCCATCTTCAGGGCACATAACAGAGAGACTCTTTGCTAACTAGGTAAAACAAAGTGCCTTCTTCTTAATAGCAGACAGGGAAGACAATATCTAGATTTTCTAAAGCAAAGACATCTAATTAGCTTGGTTTTCATAAGAAAATAGAAAATATATATATTTCAAAAGAGTTCACAGGCATTCTTAAAACTCCATGAATGCAAAGTCCTGTTAAAGAATAAGTCAAGCATTCTTAACACACCATCTCATGATATTGATTTACTAATATTTGGACCATCAGATCCAAATTCCCTAAAGTGCAATTAAATACATTGAAATGCCACATTTAGGCAATCCTGACAGCTCTAGTCTCTTTTAGCTAAAAACAGAAAATCAGCATATACATTTGAATGGAAGAAAAACAGAAGTCAACTTTTAAGAGTTAACAGTCTTGGGAAAAAGATCACATAGACGACTTTTAAAATGATAAAATAATTGGACTACAAAGTCATTGTATGAATGAGTGAACGTAAGTAGTAATCATTAGAAAAAAAACAAAACGATAAACACCTGTGAGAAATTTTCATAGCTTTCCTGTAATTCCATTCTAACTTCCAATTACAAAAAACAGTTTCTCCCCAGTGGATTTCTTTGAAAAAAATATCAAGTAAGATGAATAAAGTAATCAATTTCAAAGTACTTTGCAACCAGTACAAACTAGCATCAATGGCTATAAGTTAGTTCCATCTTGACTTCTTATGAAGGCAAACAACATTTCTGAAGGTGTATTATTTCACTTTACATTGTCATTAAAAACCCTTAGTACGTATTTATTGAATGGTATTATAAAGTAGTGCATTTGTTGGATTAGGGCAACAATTTTATTCTCTATACTTTCTATCTCTAGGGCATGGTCTTTGCAGCTTTTCATGAAATCATCTCCCCTTCCCTTAGATCTAATGGCAGTCATCACATTTACTTTGCCTGAAACCAGCCACAAGCTGTTTCATGGTAAATATAAATCAATATTAATGAAAAAATCCTAGTAGCTTCACCTTAAAGTTAAAAACAAGTAACTAATTTCCTCAAAAATGTCAAGGTCAGAAGTTTCTTAGAGTTACCAAGCCAATAAATCTAATTTTATTGTTTCATAAATTCTCATGGAAGTAGAGTTAAGCTACCTCACAACAAAACAAGAGAACTGAGCTAGAAACGTTATTGCAGATTTGTGATGAGGGTTTCATCCTGTCCAGGAAGTAGTAAATGTGCAACTCTCTAGCCAGGAAATAAAGCGTGGCCTGAAATCTGTCAGCCTTATTTAGCCATGATAGTTGAGATCTTTGGTGGATTTTTAAGTACAGGTTTATTAAAAGCACACCAAACTGGAGATAAAAACTGTTAATTGCTGGATTTGCTCAAACGTATATGAAATAAATCCAAACCACAAATCACAGATCCAGGCAATGACTTGCATTAATCCAAATTGCATCTTAACCTGTGCTATGCCTTGATTTACTATGACAGGTAAATCAATATGATTAGTCTGGACAAAAAGAAGGCTGGAGATGGAGGGAGGTGTTTTCCTATCTCAAGCTGGCAAATGCAACTGAGGTTGAAATATCAATGAGGGACAATTAACTTCATTTTTACTTAAAATAAGCTATTTGTCTTCAAGTTTGGAAAGGGACCTTAGGCTGAATTTGGCCTGCTAAAATGTAATGTCTTGTCAGCACTGCCAATATATCTTTAGCTTATTAGTTCCCATTAGCCAAGCTCAACAAAGAATTCCACTTTTTCAAGTATATGTATAATAAAAAACTATTGCAAATTCTTTGTTCCTGACAACATCAAACAGCTGTTGCATTTTAGCTAGGACTTACAACATCACACAGCCTACAAGTTACCAGACGGGTGAAAATAATTTCACAAAGAAATATTTCCACAGGTCACCTCAGGCACATATGATTGTAATAAGAGGAGAATACAAGGTAAACAATTGACAAACTGACTTGACTTCCAATATTTTAAGATCCTGTGATATCTAGAAGTCACATTACTGAACAACAGAGATACACAACACCCTACTTTGAAAAAGTGTGAGATGTGGAATGTCAAAATAGCACAATTTCACATTTAAAAAAATTTCAAATATTTTTCAGAGATTTTTAATATGCTGATTCTAATTTTTTTTTTCCTCAACAATCACTACAAATGAGCTCACTGTACCTCAGCTGTATTGTTGTTTGAGACAGACAAGTGCTGAGCTAAGCCTATAAGGTACAGGAATGAATGGGGAAGAATTGAACATGACCAATGCCACTGTCCTTCCTTATAAACACAGTATTTCAAATTAACACATGGATTGGAAAGTAGCTTTAGCTTGATTGTCCAGGTGCCTGCAATTCTAAGGGGCTGTACAGTCAGAAACAGCAAATAAAAACATTCAGGATTACTGGAAAACCTTTCCTTTGCCTCCAGTGGGAAGGTAGGCATTCTGGTGTTTTATACAACTAGGGAAAGCTTTTTTTTTGTGCAAAACACTCTGAGGTTCTCAGGTACGGTAGCCTTTTCTTTTAGTCAAGATTAAAGAAGAGAAATGTGATTTAGTACTAATTGGTCTACAAATATGACAAGAATAAAATAATAAAAAATAATAACTGCAAAGTCTTCGAACTTAACAACTCTAGAAGATTACACCTGATAAATATTTATCCCTTGAAGCCAAGCCAGATACAGTTTAAGGAAAAATTATTTATTCCTTTTTGGAAGTCCCACATCTGTCTTCTGTGGATTTCCATTTATCATTAATGCCAAGACATCTTGTACCTGATGTTCATAAGAAAGTCCACCTGCACATATGAGATGCTAAATCTTGGTTAAGTCACATACATGCATATGCTCATCTAATTAGGTCTCCTGTCTTAGTTTGCTACTTTGATTATACTGAGATTTCTTTTTATTTTTCTTTCCTGTTTCTTGACTGTGATGCATATTTGACAGTGATGCAGGCTAATTAGCATTCTTTTTTTTTTTCCACAAAACCACATTGGATAGCAACTTGTATTCAATAGTAAGTGAAGTTTAAACATTCATTTTAATGCCTTTGAACAAAATTCTGTTTTTAATAACCAGTGCTAAGGTCGAAATTTGGGGGGCAAAACTAGCATATTCTGCACAAACCAAACATCAAGCAGATTTTTGCTTTTTGAAAGGCTTACTTCATTCTGTATTGTCAACTTTTAAAAGACTACTAACTCTAACCACCAATGCAGATAACTGTATTTATATATATTGGCTGAATTATCATATTCAGCCATGTGAACAAGTAAACAAACAAACTTGTAATTGAGGAAGCAACTTGAAACATTCCAGGAATGACCAGTGAGCATTAAGGATTCAAGTGTCAGTTTCATGCTATCATAAAATGCATTAAATGATGGCACCATGTTTCTATTATGAATTTGAATTTGAACAGATAATGACACAGATATTAGTTTGTAATGGTAATCATACCTGCCAGTCTCATCTTGATTTTGGAGGTAGCAGTTGATTGTGTTAACTAGAAAGCTAAATAAACGACCATATAGAGATTTTGCCAAGAGATCCCGGTAAAATTCTGCAATCTCTATAGTGTGTCTCCGTACTATTGTGTCTCCTAAAAGAGAAATCAGAAAATAGAAATAAAACAATTTGTAAAGCTTGCTTTAAGTAATTTTAGTTACAGTAAGTCCTTCCATCCATTTTACTTCTCCTTTGCCACAGCTATACAAAGTACTAGTTTCTTTCCGAAGCCTCCAGTGAAAGATGAAAGACTATTAACACTCACAAGATCTTCAGTTTGGAAACATGAAGTTCTTTTCAATAGAAAAGGGTATGCTTATCACACACAACTAGCATTTTACTGAAGAGAACTTCTTCAAAACTAGTGTTTTTAGGGACACTCCTGTTGACTCTAGTTCTTAGTATTAACAACTAATCTGTCATCTTGACATACTTGTAAGATTAATAAAGCTAGGAGTCCACAGTGTCAGACTGTAAAGCTCCTTTGCTCCATGTTATAAAGACAGTTCTAATTCAGTGGTCTGATCTGACATATTGCATGGTGGATAATCCTACATATTCCTCAGAGAGAGGAATTTATTTTTCATGAGACCATGAAAAATAAAGAACAAAAATTATCTGCTTTTAAAATTCTCAAATCAGAAGGATCAAAATGACATTAGGTCTTATCTATGAGAATGTAAGCTTGGAAAAGATTACCTTTAAAATACTGAACATCAGTTGTTAAGGCTGAAGCAAGCTCATCTGGTGAAACCTGCAGCATCCCTGCCACTGAAACAAAAAGAGAATTTAAAGAAAGAATTTAAAGAATTTGTGCTGAACTGCGTATTTCATTTTTATAATAGATTTTCTTATGTAGATGTTATTTTTTGAACAGTGAAAGAACCCACACATTAAAGAAAAGAGCGCTGTCACAGGAGTAATCAGAATTAATGAACATATAAAAATGGATTACTATAATCAGCACTTTGTGAAGTTGGAGTGTATCTGGATATTACATTACAGCTCTCTTTCCTCTTTAAAGATTACTCAGGACTTTCCACAGTGCTTGGCAGACTTTCTCTCCTATTACAGTTAAGGTATGCTATTTATTGACAATCTGTATCCATAAGCCACTTTGAGGAGATTTATTAGTGACCAACAGGGCAAACTTCAAAGCATGAAAGCATGAGACCTTCTTAAGACACAGATTTTGAAAGGAATTTGATTCAATGCAAATTGTTCAGCTGTTGACGAGCAGCACAAGAGTGTTTTAAAAGAGGGCTGCACAAAGTGCACTGTACAACTTCTTTTGGCAAACAACACCATTAAATCTGACATTGAATTGGATAATTCGCAATCCTAGCATTTTATTTAGTCTCATAAAAATCTGGAGTTTATAAAACATCCAAGTTGATTGGGTGCTTGTCTTCCCACAGCTCCAGAAGCTGGCTGTCTCCCTGGAGCTGGGTTTCCATCTGTCGGTGGCTTGGCGCAACCTTCCCGATGCAGGGCCAAGCAGGCAGTGCCGGCAGGTCGTGTCCCACTGACCTTGCTCCAGCAGCTGCAGGTCCGACACGAGGGCTGTCTCGGCATCTGTCAGAGCCGTAAAACGAATGTCTCCAAGATGCAGAATTGCTGAGAGAATCACAAACAGGTTCTCCACCTCCTGCATGTGTTTCATGCACAATTAAAGACAAAGAAGAGATCTGTTGGGCACACTGGTGAAAGGCAATGCTCTATTGAAATGCACATTCTAGTAGTTTATATCCTTGCCACTTGCTAAATTAAAAAGTATTCATGAGATAACTATTAACAGTAACTTTTGGATTTACAAATCAAACTGGAATCCATATAGGACTTAAAACAATATTACCTTTTTAACTTTTGTTTTAATATAAATCACATTAACTACTGAGTTTAGAAACATTTTTACAGTGTGTGTAAAAACACTGAGATATCTTTACTGGATGAATTATTTCTGCAAAAAATAAACATATCTTCTCCACAGAGAATTTCCGTTAAGACAAATTCTCTATCTGGGAATAGCAAGGTCTGTTTTTTCCTCAGCCAACTGCATTCACAAGCAAAGCATCTAGCTTTAAATTACAGCAGGTTCTTGGTTTCTAGCACAGCTTTTCCTACCAGGATTGCAGAAAGAAAAGATTGGAAGGAAACAAAAGCAACCCCCTTGCTCACACACTTACCCCCCACGATTGCATGCTATCTTCAGATGTCTCTAATGTTCTGAAATAGAACATTATGTTTAAGGGCTATTTTTTCCTGGCCTCATTATTACCACACCAAGAAGAAAGCAAATGTTTTTGTTTCTTTGCTTCTTTTAATGTTTTTAAATTCAAGCAAGTAATTAAAAAATAAAATAAAATAAAAAGATCTAAGACACGGAAAATGAGTGTTCTTCAATGTTTTTTAAAGTCAGTTATATAACAATGGTGTTCCTTTAAAATTATAAAACAGGAAATCTGATATCCACCATATCATTGCATGGCATTATGTATAGCAAATTTACTTGAAATATTTTTTTTTTAATATTATATTTAGAGCCTGATTCTACTGAAACAGTAGAACTGACAGCAAGTCCCACTTACTGGAATTTGCAGGGTAAGATTAAAAAATACACTGCAAATGAAATATTTTGACAGTACATTCCCTTTACTCTCTGGTGTCTGCAATTAATTCTGAACACATTAAAACTAAGCTTGGAGAACTTTTCATTTGTTTTCAGAAGCTACAGGTTAAAAAAAAAAATATTTTTTTAAAATGCATAAGTATTTCTGTGAAACAGACTACAGGGTCTGATAGTTTGATTCCTGAAATTATACTTTAAGACAAGAACTTCAATCTCATACCATGTGAGATAGACGTACATAGGGCAACAGGATATTTTTCTGTTTCACAATCACAAAGTTGGAGATTAAAAAAGATACCAAAACAAGATATCAAAACAACCCAATACGTTGTTGCTCCTTTTTACAGGCAAACTTTGAATAAGATAGCTCTTACCACAGATGAGTTGCCACACTAATCTGGCATTCACACTAGGGTGATACACCCTGCTTCTTGCTCTTAGGCAAGATCGAATGCCATATTAGTAAAGCATAGTTCTTGCTTGTTAGCTTATTCAGAACTGGTTTGGGGATGACTGTACTGCACTGACTTGCAGGAGGGGGAAAATAGCTGTTTATTTTGGTGGTTTTGGTAAGGCATCAGGTTTAGTTCAGGTTCCAGAGTCTCAAACACATTTGCATTGTGTTCTAAGATGCATGTTTCCTCAACTTTAAGACAAGTTTTTTATAGACATTAAGGTACTTTGTAGGATTCCATTAAAGACTGTTTAAGAATATTTATGCTGTTCTTCAAAAAGATAATCTATTATTGAATGTGACTAGACAGTAAAGGAGTAATACACACAAACCTCTCCATGTATCTCAGAAGTAATGGGTAGTAATTTCAGGAGACATGTTTTACCTACATTATCTCTTTCTAATATCCAGCACAGGAAATCAGCCTGCAGTACTCTGGTACTCCACAGATATCTAGTTCACTAAATGATTATTCTGATGCTACTTGGATATAGAGGAGTCTTGAAGCTTGTTTATGCTTCTGAGATGCAACATACCTTCCTTTCAAGAACTCTAGAGGGTAGTGAGGCACTGGCACAGATTGCCCAGAGAAGCTGTGGATGCCCCATCCCTGGGGGTCTTCAAGGCCAGGTTAGATGGGGCTTGGAGCAACCTGGTCTGGTGGGAGATGTCCCTGCCCATGGCAGGGGGGTTGGGACTTGGTGATCTTTAAGGTCACTTCCAACCCAAGCCATTTTATGATTCTATGAACTCAAAGTGAAGTGAAGTGATGGATCCCAGATACTCCAGTTTTCTTGTACAATTTTCTCAGACTGTTTCTGCAGGCTTCCAAATGTGATTTATTCTGCATTCTACTGTTTAATTATGAGCCAATGCCTTTCATCAATGGAACAGGAAGATTAATCAAAGTACTAGAGATGAGCTATCATCTGTGAACGCTGAACTAAATGCTGGGTTATTGGAAAAGCATGGAACTTCTGCTACTCAATACTACAGGTGCAGAGCTTGAGACGTAGAAGTAAAGAATAATTCTGTTAAATATGGACATATGCGTTCCACTTCATACACAGCCACATGAATATTCATGAAAAGAAAAAGAAAAAGAAAAAGAAAAGAAAAGAAAAGAAAAGAAAAGAAAAGAAAAGAAAAGAAAAGAAAAGAAAAGAAAAGAAAAGAAAAGAAAAGAAAAGAAAAGAAAAGAAAAGAAAAGAAAAGAAAAGAAAAGAAAGGAAAAGAAAGGAAAAGAAAGAAAAACAAAAAACCACCACCATTGTTTCTTTATATTAAAAGGTGGCAGAGGTTACCAAAGAACATTTGTTACTACCTTAACTAGGGAATACAAATAACTATACGATGCACAATCACTGCAGAAGTTACTCTACCTCACACCTCAATAACAACTTCAGCACAGGGTCACAATTTTTTTGCTGATGATCCTTTTTTATTACAAGCTTTGCCCATCTGTCATCTCTTATGATAATCTAGCATACTGTCACATAAACTTTTCCCCAGCTTTTTTCTTATGGTGCTAAGTATCATGTAGGGGTGAAGAAAAGATTTTACTTTTTTCTGAAATTACTGTTGCTTACATATTTGTTTTGTAGAAGTGTCCCAGCTATAGTGTGCTAGATAGCATATATATATATATATATATATATATATATATATATATAAAATATGCAGAGTCTGTTAAATATTCTAGTATCTTGAAGGGAATTACACAGTTTATATAAGCTCTTATACTCAGCCCTCCATTTCTTCTGATTCCCCTCACACCTCTGTCCTCCAGAACCTTTTCTTGATGGATTTTCCGAATTATCTTCTTCATTAACATTTTAGGATTGATGACAGACATCAGACCTATCTTCTTGTTGCTTTCTGGGGGTTAAGTCAACTCTTTCAAGTTACCCTGCTCTAATTTTATTTGATAAATATATATTTATTTCTTTTCAGGTGTTGCTAGCAAAGGCATTTGGAATGTGTGTTTCACAAAATTAAAAGGGACAGGAAGATAATCAGGAAGGGGAAAAATTCCTGTGGGTTTTATGAGGTTTCTGTCATATGGGATTTGATTGTTTCTTTTTATCTATGCAATTTAATTGTTCAGAGCATTATACCTTGAAGCTGTTTTGTGAATCTTTAAGAATGAAAAAGATTTACATTGTTGGTGCTGTGTCTAATTAAAAGTGATTACAGTAATTTCCCTGGAGTGAACTAGTACTGTAAATTGTTTCAAGGTCCTTACCAACAGAAAAAAAATGGAAGACAGAAAGATGCTTCTTTCCCCCACAAAAGGTTATCAGTGACAGTTCCTTACAACCTGCTTTCAACTAAGTAACACTGATTTTAGCTGTAAATAACATAAATTTGTGTAACTTACCAGGCTATTGAATCCCATAGCACCTAGAGCTTGTCTTAACCCAGCTAATTTCTCCCTGTTTTGAGGGTTGGCTGTTAACGTCGTCTCTTCTAGCACATTCTGGTTTAGATACCTGCATAGAAGAAAACTGGCATATTTAGTATTTCAATGCTGGTGCAAAATCAAGTTGTTCAGGTTAAAAGACAACTTTTCTCCTCTAATCAGAGATTTATCACATACTTCTCAAACTTCAGAGGGAACAGTACTTGTGACAGAATGCTCCTCACTTCTTTCCTTAATTTCTTGCTTAATTTCACATTCCTTGAATGCCGATATTAAATCACAGACTACACTTGTGAAACTTCCATGTATATAGACAAAATGCAATGAGTAAATGGACAAAAATTCACATTTCTTAGCCAAGTGAGATTGCTTCACTTTTGTGTTCAGATTTTTTCCCTTTTTTATCTCAGAAAGAAAGTCTTAAAAAAGAAATCATTGTGCCTCCCCCAGCTCTCAACTTTAGCCCTATTTGTAAACTAAAACTTCAGATTTAATTTATACTGCTGAGATTTTTGCCATTCTTGCACTACCAGAGATTCCCCTTCAGAAAAAAAAATAAAAAATAAAAAAAAAAATTGAGGAGACTCTTGATAACTCTGGCTTATTCAAACTGCCCTCCTGATGGCTAGGGTAGGGATCAGCTGTTATCTGCCTGATCGCATGATGATCATTCACTCCCCTAGCAGCTGAATGGGGTGACAGGTATACTTAGCCTCTCTTAGAATAAAGTAGTACCTGAGTACATAGAGTAGTAAGTGTACAACCCTTATGCTGCACACTGTGAAGCAAAAATTATTTCTAAATCCTTCCCAAAAATAACGATTTGAAGAGACAAACAGGAACATCTAGTGCAGCAGCTAACTCATGGAGAGGAGGGAGGAAACAGATGGATGGATGGAGGGACAAACAAACAATTTAAACAAAACAGAATTTAAACAAAAAAAGAATAATCAAATAGTATAGTACAAAAGACTAGGGAAAAGAACAGCAATCTAACCTTTACAACAATCCATTGACCCTCTTGTAATATATCTATGTGCCAGATTTTTAAAAGTATTCTAGTAACTTCATATAGTCAAAATCACCAAGAATGCACTGACTGAATAAAAGATCTGATTTTTAATTATGTCATGCTGACATGAAAAAGTCATAAAAATGGAAAAAAAAAAAGTTTTATTTTATCTTCACTTGATCTCTCACATAAAGATTGGAAAGTACGGTTTTAATTTCTGACAATTCATGTTCACAATCCTATTCTAATTGAACTGTGAAGGACACCGCTCCAAAGTAAAAATGTTATCATTGCGAGTTTGGCAAAGTTCTTGTAAAGGTGGTAGCTCTTATAAAGGTCATCTTTTTTGTGATGTAGCTTTTAGAAACAGGTGAAGGAATAATTTAATATTTACACTTTTCTAGCCAATAGTGAGGTTTACAAGATATACAGGATGAAAGGTACTGTGCATTTTTAGTAGATTAATACTGGATTTACCAGCGTGGAGTTAGTTTGGATTGATATTGTTATAAGTTACCTCAGCAGGTGGTCAGAGAAAGAATGATGGGAAAAACGTGTGCCTGGGTACATAAGCAGTTTTTGCACCCACAGGAGAACTCAGCTAGCAGATATTTCAAGTACAAACAAGCCTCACATCACAGTGGCTAAAGCCTGTGAATTAACACAACCTTTAAGAACACGGTGCTGTGATCATCACTGCCCTAGCCCTGTACCGTTTCCTTGACTCTACTAAAAACATGACATTTTTTCCAAAAATGGTAAATACAGATTGCACATCCGTCAAACTAGCGGGAGCAGATGATAGAGAGTGCGTGCCACATTTATGTTGTTGGTTTTTTGTTGTTTGTTTGTTTGTTTTCTCACATTGTCTGTATGTTTCAAAGGAGGCTAGAATAAACCTGACACTGAACCTGGCACAGAACACACTGGCATAAAGGTTAATCCAGCAGAAGATTTTCCACAGTTCTGAACTGCTGTATGAGCTTATACCAGCTGAGTGCTGTGCATCATCTGTCTGTGTCATTTTCGATCCATAATTAAGAGATTTACAGCAGCATCTATTCTGCTGTCAAAACATCCTAATGTTGAATGGCTGGAGGAGTTGGAAGCTTATGGCCATTCTTTCAAAAAAGGCTCCTCACTGGTGTTCTCTCTGAAGAACCCTTTGTCTCTTTCTGTGTACTGAGCAGGAAATACATTTCCCTGTCCTTGTCAAGAGAATATTGTATACCTTTCTTATTTAAGCAACCCCATGTAATTAGCTCAGTTTAGCTTAGCTAAAGTGCTGGTGGATATCACTGCAGCAAAAAAGTGTGTGAACACTACCAAATCATCGCAACACAGGCAGCAGCATAGCAAAAGTGACCCAGAATGTTCACTCCCTTGGAGGAACAAGCTGAGTTGTGATACGAACCAACATGTGGCAGTTTTTGCCTTCAGCATGAACGTTTCTTGCTGATACAGAAGGGGGGCAAACTGGGTACCCGCCAAACCAGATGCCTGTGGCTCCAACAACCCAGCAATAAACTGCAGCATCTGCCAGGACATGCCTGTTGGAAGACAATCTGACTTTCCCAGCATAAATCTCCCGAAGTTTTAATCAGCAGATGTGCTGGTGCACTCAGAAAGGGACGTGGTTGGACTTTTTGTAAGGTGCACTTGAATTTAGAAACAATTTCTCCAGTCTAAAAACAATTAAGTCCTTTCATAGCATGTCATGAGGCCCACTAATTTTCCAAACTATTTAAGGACTAATAAAAGATGAACATTGCTTTAAAGATATGGACATTGAATTGTCATACGCTTATAGTATAAAGTATATGCTTACTAAGTGTGGATTAATTGTGTAGAGTACTTAGAAATGTTCAC
Source organism: Aythya ferina (assembly GCF_964211825.1). Classification (NCBI taxonomy): domain Eukaryota; kingdom Metazoa; phylum Chordata; class Aves; order Anseriformes; family Anatidae; genus Aythya; species Aythya ferina. Next base: position 62,574,470 of record NC_140296.1, read on the forward strand.
AGATATCATACAACTCCCCAGAAATTCATAAAATGTACAGCGTAGCAGAGCTACACCTCTTCTCACCTTCAAGCCCCAAAGGAAAGGAAAAACAATTTTAAAGGCTTGAGACAACTTTAGTACTACTAATAGTACTACCATCTATTGATATGTAAAAATGAGAGTTCAAAAACAATTTTAAATTGTTACCTCTCCTCCAAAACAAGGAAAGGGAAAAGAGATGTCTCATGGTGTTAAGTCCTAATACTAATGAAATAGTCTTTCACTGCAGACACATCATTATTCCATAAATTGTAAATATTTTCTTAAATCTGTATAGCTTTTCTCTCATTTATAGAGAATTTTTGTCTTTTGACATTCAAGTGGTCTGGATAGAATTGCATTGTTACTGATGAACAGGGATTAAATTTCCATTGTGAACCTACCATGTAACTTTGGGTTATTACTTTTACTTACGTATTTGTTATTGTAAGTTATGGTGCTATAGCCATCATATTAATGAAATTTTATGCTGTTACTAGATTGTGTGCAATGTTCCTGTAAGTTTCCAGCCAGGTAGTCTGTGATCAGATGCAAACCAGAGCTGGTGAATCCTAAATTCTTTGTTACTGAAAAATTGAGGAACAGAGGTGCTACTGCTATACAAGCCAGAGGTGACGTTCCATAATGCCCAGTGCATGTAGGCTGCACACGTTGTGGTCTTACTGATTGTTGTTTTTTTTGTTTTATTAGCCTTGATATAAAACTGCTTATCTCTGAGTGTGAATTCATTCTGCAAATGCACATTCACATCTTTACAGTAGCCTTAGAAAAAGTTTCTCAGATTTTGGCTGAAGCTGAGCCTTGTAGTGGAAGGTAGCTGCTCAGGCAAGTGATGTTTATATCTCTGGTAGAAGTAATGAACTAACCTGCCTATGCAGTTCTAATAATTAACTCCTTTCCACTGACTGTCTACCATCTGTTTAAATGCTACCATGTCAACATTTGCACTGGACTAGTACTCTTGACAGACAGCTTATCAGCAGGCAAAAAAGTTTTATGCACATGTGATCAGCAACTGTTTATTTCAAATCAGAAGAAAGTCACTGATCCACGAAATGGGGTTATTTTAAGAAGATAAACTAATCAATAATTGTAGAGAACAGTCACTATGAATAAAACAATGCTGCAAAAGACATAATTACTCAAAAAGAATAAAGGAGGCTATCTACACAGATTTTCTTTCTGATTTTTCTTCTAACAGTTCTAATTTACAGCATTGTAACATTCTCATCCATTCCAGCCTCCCAAAGGAGGAAAAAAAAAAAAAAAAAGACTGTTTAGAAGAAAAAAAAAAAATCAATGATAGCATTTTTTCTGTATACAGATTATCATAGTTTATAATTTCTCAACCACCATTGGAATGAGATAGATCAAATTTTCAGGTAGGGGTGCCAAAGAATGTGAAGTGCTTAGTGTGACATTAAACTCTTTTTGTATTAACTGCCCCCAAAAGTTAACAATTATTGTTTACCTTATCATTCTCATTAGAATTGTTACAAGCCATCATCAATGGTACTAATTTCGCACATTTATACTTCTCTGCCAAAAACTCAGCAAAGCGATATTTGATTTGGATTAAACTTAAATTGATTTATTTTCTTTTGAACTGCAACCCAATAGCATTTAGTATCAAATGTATCAAATGAAGTAATCTGCCTCATTCAACACAAACAAAACAAGTCATTTCATTTCCTTACATAAAAAGCAAAGGCAATCAAAAGTAGGACTCACAAAATTTTTACAAAAGGTGAAAGTGTATTTTTATTCTCAGTCTTTCCTATCAGAATGTTATGCTTTTATAAAATCTGTGAAGAGATAAAATAAAATAAAATAAAATAAAATAAAATAAAATAAAATAAAATAAAATAAAATAAAATAAAATAAAATAAAATAAAATAAAATAAAATTTGCTAATTAGAGAATTTATTTCAGAAGAGGCTACTCATTTTTTTGGTTACTGTCACAACCAGTAGGAAAGTCAGCACAATCCACAGGAAAGATAAGGAACTTGCTTCCCCACTCAGTGTGTCAGGCAGTCCATTTCAAAGTGAGTTCAAAGCATTTAGAGCATGTGGAGATACTGAACCTTCATGTCTCAAATCCCAGGTAAGTTCTGCAACTTTCTGCTTTCCTTGTGGTGAGCCAGAATAGCTTAGCACAGTCAAGAACACCACAGCCTTTCAAAAATAAGCTTTTCTTGACTTTTGTAAATTTAGTCAAAGCAAAGGCAGAAAACAACCATGGATTGGCCATGGATTTACTGTCCAATGTTGAAAAGCTGGTCACATTTTAATCAGAATTTGATGCATCTATCAGCTATAGTCATTGTATCTACAGACCACGGTTATCATGGTCTCTCAAGGGAAGTCTGAACTGTTTGATGTACATCACATGTCACACAGGGAATTTTTCTGATCTCCAGAAAAAAAAAGGTTGACGACTGATATTTTGCCCTGACCAACTGTTTAGACAACTACCGTCATAAAGCACTTCAGGCAGTATTGTTTATTCTTGTTAGCTGAGAAGAAAAAACTTAGTCCCCATGACTGATCACAAAGTCAAATGTTATCACAGGGACCCTATGGTAGTAAACCTTCCTGAGGTTTGTTACAAACTTTGATATTTCACTAATAGAACAAGTAACGCATTAGCAAAACACTATCCCGACACCTAACCACTCTGCATTTGTAGAATCCAACACTGGAAATATTTTTCTCTAAGAACACACACTTATGTCATGTGTATAAATATACATTAATGCTGTTTATCATACAAAAATATACAGTTTTTTATAGTGGTTCAACTCATATCTGACAGTGAAGCTGTCTGAAAGAGATTAGCAGGCAGCCTCTGCTTGATCAGAAATTCCCTTTTGTCAGGACAGTTAAAGTTGGGTTCCAATTAGGGGAGAAGAGGAAGCCTGTTTTGCCAGATGGACATTTCTTTTCAGAAGGCTTTTCTGAAGTAAATACATTCTGTCATGAATAATTAAGAGAATTCTTGGCGGGATTATATCATTAAGTGGTTCTAAATCACTATAAAATTTTTGGTTAAAGCACTATGGTGAAAGAAAAGGATTTTTTTTTTTTTTAGGTTAACATCCAGCTGCTTGCTACTTGATTCCTTTCCTGACAGAGGCTGAGTACTGTCTCATCTGAATTTTGTCATAGAGCTTGCAGGCTTGATACAAGGGAAACATAACACAAAGATTAGTTGTTAGTCTTGAAACTTTACGGTATTTGAATTTAAGTCAGTTGCTGACTGTAAGTCAGCCCAATAAATGTTTGTGGTAATTAAGGATTTCATATATCACAGTTAAAGTCTTCAGTAGAAAAGCTCAGGGACCTCCTGAAGCCCCTGACAAGATCAGTTATCTTATGAAACATATTGAACTGATTTCTCACTTATGTATTTTTGAACCTGATGGAAACAGTCCTTTTCACCCCAGAAGAGTGAGAGACCAAGAACAGGTAGAGTCTTGAACAGTTGGAGACATTATCTTGACCTTTGAACAGCTCCTCAAACACAAAAATCAAACTACCTGGCTCTTACAGTTTTCTTATCACAACTAAAATATCTGATGACAAATCAGTTTTATTTAGAAATTTACATTGTTTAAAAACCAATGATGGTGTTCTAAACTCAGGACAATCTGAAGTGTCAGAACCCTACCCAAGTATGTATTTGTGTACTGCAATACCCCTGCTTATCTCAGCAACTCTTTCCACTAGTTTATCTGTTAACCCCAGAAAATGTCTGATATAACACTGCCTCAAAAAGTAGTTGTTAAAATAGCACAGCCTTATTATTTTATGAAAAGGAAAATGTCTTCTCACCTTGGAAATAAATATTTGTACAATTTCTAAATAGTCCTTTCTAAAGCGAGATAATAAAGTTTAAGAAAAACTAATATTCACAGTTTACCAACAGAAAAAAAATAAATATATATATATATATATATATATATCCAGACATTTTCATCACTTTCTTTGGACTGAAACTGACAGAAGACCACTTCTGGATTTTTTTTTAATCTTCGAAATAGCTGGGGGTGGGGAGGTAGGGTGGTGGCAGAGGACAAAATTCTGGAATTTAGAAATATATATCCCATTTGAGCTGTGTCAGTAATTGTCAAGATTTGTGCTGTGACTTGCAACAAGATCTCCATGCTAATTCTACTAAGTTTGATTTTGTATCTAGATTATAAAAGGCTTGTATCTTCTGCACAGAATTGTTTATTCATAATTCTAGCAGGATGACTAAAAATAATATTTTCTCACATAAAAACAGTAAGGGAAGATAAGATTTTAATTTTGGAAAATTTTACTGGGCTTCCAGGTAAACGTGTATACTAAATGAGCTCAATCTAACTTTATTTAGATATTAGTATTTACATTGTATGAACTGGGAAAAAGATAGGGCTGAAACAGTCACCATGGAAACTTTTCTTATTCCAAACATCACGCTGAGGCTGAAGAGGCAAGTTTCAAGATTTGGGAATAATAAAATCATCTTCCTGGTAAGAACCAGGAACATGAATGAGAACACAGCTAAACTGTCCTGGCATTAGTGTACGAATCAGTAAGTCTTCTCTTCCTTTTGTGTAGCCATTGTAATAGATTTTCAAAGAACCTGTCTGTTTGCACAGCAGATCCTGTCTAGATACAAAGAGTTGGATCCGATCTCTGGAGGCCCCTTTCAAACCAAGGGTAAAGGAAAACAATATTTTTCTCTGTTTATGTTCCTTTAGCTGGTGGAAAAAAAAAAAAAAAAAAAAAAAAAAAAAAAAAAAAAAAAAAAGAGAGAGAGAGAGAGAGAGAGAGAGAGAATGAAAGAATAAAGGCCTGAGAAGAGTGGAATGTCATAATCTGCTCTTTTGTGAGATATCAGGGTATCTGGTTCCTGTGAGCAATTACGACATTTGTACTGTGCTTTCTTCTTCCAAACCATTTGACTATGTGTCAGTTCTCTGCTACTGGTATTTCTCTACTTTTCTTAGCTAACCCCAGAGAAAAAGAATAGTATCAACTCTTATCCTAGCACAACTGACCCCACTCTGCAGTATATTTACTTTGGTAAAAGGAGTCCAGGATCCGTGTGTAAATAATTTTCACCTGCAAGCAGCTAAGAATAAATATTTAACATAAACAAATAGTTAACTAAATACAGGACTCTGTATCAATACTTACTTGTGCAATACAGGCCACTGCAGATGATGTCATGAATCAGAAATGAATCCTGGATTCATTGAATTACTGAATTACTCATTTCTTTCATAAAAATGACTTACAAATAAAACTAATGTTTACTTAATTCAAAATAGCTATTAAAACTGTGATTCTGTTACTTTGTATTTACTTATTTATACAAGTCAGCTCATCTCCACTTTCCTGTTCAATGTGATGCTGTAACCATGTGGAAACCTGTCATGCAGCAGTTCTCCAAACCCTTTTGTGCTGTCCAGTTAAAGAAATGCAGAACACAAAAATGAAGTAAGACTGTTTCAATTTATCATCCTCATCCTCGATATGATTTCCTGCATACCTCTACCACCACACAGAGCTATCCAAATTCTTTGTAATTGTGCTGACAGGCAGCAAAAAGAATTGGCTTGCCACTTGCTTTGCATGATCTGGTTGACAAGTCTCAGCTTTATAGGTATCTCGTAGGCAGGCAACACTTTACAGGCAACACTGTGTTTATATCCTGGAGGAGAACACATCACTTAGACCAAATGGATTCAAATATGCCTATTTGAAGTATTCATATGCTTCTGGTGTTGCAAAGGCTTTTATTACAGTTTGACCTTAATTAAAATGTGTCATTTAAAAATGCACAAGTATCCTTTCTGTGTTAGCTTCTATAAACTATTGCATCAGTTGTTCTAAAAGCACAGATGATACACATCATGAAATCACATTTAGTGTTTACAGGCCACTGGAATAACAAGAAGGAAGCAAAGGTTTTTTTTTCTTGCCAGTTTTACATGTACTATGAAGTAGGAAAATTTATCGCACTACTGCTTATTGTCCCAATTCAATGAAACATTTATGTGTAACTAGTTTCAAACCTGTGCTTCATCCCACTGATTCTACTTGAATAGTAGCATAATAAATGTTAATATGAAGTAGAATCAGAAGTTATAGCTTGGCACCCTACTTTGCACTCTGATTCATTATAAAGGGGGGAAAAAACAGATGAAGTGTTTAAGATACAGAGCAGGTGATAAGTGCTGGAGTACTGGAGACCTAGTCCTCAAGCTGCCCTAAGCATTACCTATATAATTTTCAGGCATATCCGCACGCCATAGATTTATTTCTACACAGTGCAATGCAGTATCACAGAAGTATTCCTGAACTATACCTATATGACCTAGGTGTAGTAGAGGAAAGCACAGTAAGTGAGACTAACTATCTCAAAGGGACTACTGGCCCTATAGTAACTATAGCACATTTTGCTCAGCATCATTTGAGGTGTCTCTGCTACACTCCAAAATGAGCCACAAAGACTTATCTTTTACCTTTACCTATCTTTAGATAATATGCCTAAAACAAAGACAGTGTTAATTGGACTTTTCTTATTACAAAGTCTTAAATCTTCATTAATTGATGCTTTGTCGCTAGAAAATTCTCAAGAGGGTCAACGTCATAGGAGGGTAAAACAGTATTTCATAATCAGGTTCCAGCTCTAACACAATCAATATGCATGTTGTGGGTGTCATTTAATGTGACATTGTATTAAGAAGCATGGATTAACAAACTAAATCCCTTCCTTCCCCTTATTAGTGCTGCCCAATGAACCATGTACCTGCACAATCATGTGAAAAGCGTGTGGTTTTTGCCTGTGCAGTCTGCATCCCTCCTTCCCATCCAGCTCAGGGTAGCAACGCTGATTAAGCACAGTGATCATCACCAAAAATTCAACATTGCCAGCTCAGTTAATTTTTACTTTAACCTAAGCAGAAATTGCAGTTGCTCACATGTATTTTAGTTCCAGATGAAATGTTACCCGTTATACTATCAGCTTTCTAAAAACTAGGTCAGTTTACTGTCCTCACTTTAAACATTTGTGAAGTCTTTCTCTGAAATGCACCATATTTTCCTACAAAGTTCGCTGTCCCCTGCTGCATCCCAAGTTTTAATTTAGGTATAACTAAACACTGAACTTAAGGACTGTTTTACCAGACTGAGAGTGAAGGAGTTCATAGCCTTACATATGTTTTCAGATATATTTTTTTTTTCAAAAGTGCTGGGACAAAGAGTATTGAGTGTATAAACATTAGCTTTCAAAAATAAATGCCAATAAACTGGCCTACATTTTCAAAGTCGCAAAATAAGAAATTACAACCAACATTTTTACTTCTTTAGATCTGTCATGTGAATGAGAGAGGACAATGTACACTGTTTAGTGAGGAATAGCTGCCTTGCACTTAGCACTGTTTGATATGTAAACAGAGATGAGATAAAGACAAAACAAAACAGTTGACATCAATGAAGTAAACGACATTTACAGAACATGATAATGAATAGCTTCTAGTTGTGGTGTGCATTGGTAGTTTGTTGTTGTTGTTGTTTTTTGTTTGTTTGTTTTTTAAGGGAAAAGGGGCATATTTTTATTGCCTTTTTTCTTCTGTCTTCAGCTTTTAAACCAATTCCAAGATGAGCAAATTTTACATCATTTGAAATTTGTTGTGCAGTAGCACTGAGCTGTAATTACTGCTATATAAGTGTACAGATTTCTGTTCATGGCTGGTGCAATAAGGCACCAAAAACTGCATTTTAAAAATAACTGTGTTGATGTCAGTAGGTAAAGTATCAGTACAACATTAATTAGTTAAACACTGCAGACAGCTTTGGTGATAGCCAGAACACAGCTCTTGTTTATATTTTTCTAAACTAAGAAAACCAAACGTTAAGATACATCTTTCATAAATTGGGCTCAGTATAGAAACCTTACTATAGTCTTATACTATTATTCAGTAAATATTTTTTCCCTGACATTTTCATAATAAAACCTCAAACCATTCTGCAAGAAGTGCCCCTGTACTATTAAGTATGTAGGTTTTTACAGACAGCAGATATCCTCAAATGGAAAGCAAAAATATACAGCTTGGACTTTATTCTCAAAATGCCAAATGTCTTTAGGCTAAACTCAAGCACATTATCTTTTAATTGTATTGATATTCCTGTGGAGTAGACTTAAACCAGAAACTCCAGCCCATGTTCCTAAAATTCCTTGAAAGTGTAATTCCATGATAATTCCATTCAAAAAAATAAAATAAAATGAATGCACACAGTAGTGAATCAAAATAGGATTCACTCAGTATTATAAGACAGAATCACTCAAGAGATCACAAATCTGTGAACTTTACCAGTACAATTTTGAAGTTGAATATACACTAAATAACAAGCGTGATGATGACGATGATAGTGGTGATGATGACAAAGATAAAAAAATAGCAAATATTGAGCAGTGATGAACACATAAAGTCAATCTGCAGGCAAGTGCAAACTGGTCTAATCCATGTCCTGAAATGCTTCAGAAATTGTGTGTGAACTTTGTTCCTACAACCAAAAGATATTTTGTACTCCTGTGTTCAGACTTACTTTGGCACTAGTTGCCAGGTAGTTTATGAGCCTCAAGGGATTTCTCCACCAGCATTTGCTACTTCTTTAATGCTGATTCATTAAATAAAGCTTACTGGGTTAAGAGCCACAGTATCAGATCTACAATTCAAAAAGTGCTTTTGGTATCTGCTTGTAACAAGCACCAGTATCCAGTTAAAACATTGCTAATACACTTCAAACCAATTTCATATAACTGCTGACTGTAGTCCCTGGATCAGTGTCATATCATCTTGTTTACAATAAGCCCTCTTCTTCCTGTATATGCAGGCATGGCTGTGTGTATTCAAGTATGTATCCTAAACAAGTAATTCTGAACAGTAAGATCCCTAACTTGGACAGAAAAAGTGAAAGTCACTCAAGTCACCAGTTCCTTCTGAAATACTGAGATACATACGCTATTAACACAAGAACAAGACATTTTTAAGAGGCATTAATAAAGCATAATATAAATAATCAATAACAATTTCCCTCTCACGGGTTATGAAAGCCTCATACAACACATGAATATAAGTTGGTGAAGTACTTAACTTTACCCACTTATTTTACAAAGCAAGAATATTCGTTTTTCTACTTTAAATGGAGTAAGTATGTATGAGTTTATATATGTTACCTATTTAGCAACCAGCAATCCACAGTCTTTAGTGAGGCTCCTACTTCTCCAAAAGCCATAAAATTACACGACCCTGAGCACAGGGCTCAGTTATGGTGAAGGCACAGCCGCTCTCCCCTGCTCAGCAGGGGCTGCCAGCCTCCCTGCCCTGGCACCCAAGTGCAGAACTGCCAAAGATGGGAACAGGGTGCGTGCAAGTATGTGCTCCTCTGCCACCTTCTCGGCCCTACCAGTGCAGTCACACTCGTGAATGAACTGCTTCTGACATTGAAACTCCCAGATTGTCTCCCATTGCCTCTTGTAAGACAGAAAGTGCTAGAGACCAATAAACCATATGCTCAGTGAACCTAAAGTAAATTTTACAGGCAGCACATTGAGGACTTGATTGAAGGGCTGCACCTGGGCAGGTTCTTTATGCTACACTGAATTTACAATGTATAAAAGAAAATGACCATCCCAAATCCAAAAATTGCAGATTTACCTCCTTACTTCTGTGGCTCGTGCATCCAAATAGGACAAAGTCTCTCCTGCTGAGTCTTACTGCTAAAATCACACTGTGTTTTGCACTTTTTGCAATTTAGTGCTATAGAGAAGCTAGGCTTGTATCCAAATACACTTGAAAATGAAACAAAATGGGATAAAAATAAAGTAAAACAAAAATAAATTTTAAAAGAAACACAGAAGATGACAGCAGAATGAATTATGCCTTAGAGTAGCCCTTTGTTTTTTTCTAAGATATGCATGAAGCTAGAAAGGGAAGATACTGGCATGGATAAGAATTGCATGTTGGAAAAACAGGCTCCACAATAAACCATGGAACCACATATTTTGATAATATGTTCCTTGTTCTAGTTTAGACTTAACAATCAACCTAACACTGTAAGATACCTGAAGTTAAGTTCACCATAGGATGTATTTTATTGGATGGTGCTTCACTCCGTTCCTCTTAATTGTTCTGTGGCTGAGAAGGCCTGTTTAGCAGGGGACTTAGTCTTGGAAATACATCAAGTTTACCTAAAGGCAACTAAAATATAGTGGGAAAGTAATCACTGAGATGGAAATAGGGGAAAAGTACAATAACGTACAAATGCATCTCTTAACAGTGAATCTGATTTTTCCAGCTGCACCTGGAAACAAAGACAGGTGACTTACACAGAAGAAAACACAAATCCTCAGAATCATTAGGAAAAATTAGGGGAAAAAAAAAAAAAAAAAGGTGAAATCTCTTAAACTAGCAGTTTTAACCCACCTGTATTTTAGACAGGAAAGTGATAGAAAATAAAGCCCAAGCTAACAGTGATTTCAATAGAAAAACATATCAAAGGAGGATTATACAGACATTTTCTGAGTTCTATTAATTACTGAAAGAATTTAATGACATAGGACAATCCCCAATTGTTTTCCAGAAATTATTTTACTGAATTAATAATTTTCCTGTTTAATGTTATCATTTTCATCATTCATTTTTTACTGTGAAAAGCCTCAGATTTTTTCCTTCAAGAAATTGGCACTGTAATCCTCATCTTGGGTAGTAACAAAACAGATCATGAAACTGGTGTCAGCATACCAGTGTCAAAATAAACACTGCAATTGCTTGTAAGTTTAATATTAAGCTGCAATACCAGCTCGGTAACCTGATTTTTACCCATTTAATGGCCTGGTAATGCTAAAATTTCATAAAGGTTAAAGTACAAATTAGAAGGTGCCAGTATCCATCATAAGCCAGAAATGTTGCTTTTCTGTAATGACTATTACAAATGCAGTTTGTTTCTCAAAAAGTATTTGTACATTGTTTCATTGCCTGTTTCCACCATCTTAGTCAGCAGAAATTTTCTACCAAGTTCTTTATTTTAGAGGACTTTCTCGATTTGCCACATTCTTTGCTCAAATCAGATTTGTTCTAACAATTTTCTCACCCATATTACCACTCTTCAAGAAATGCTGAAACTTTAGATCAGATGAGCAGAGGTCTTATCAGCACAGATGTGTCACAGACCAAAATGATGTGTCAGGAAGCACAGAGCCTCCATGTTTCTTCCCTGAAGCCCTCTGAACTATTCCCAGCTCTCCTTGGTGTGTCTCCTCGTCTGATCCTTAGTTCTGTTTGCTCAGATATTTAAAATGCAGCTCTCTCTTGTTAAGACAGACTAGTATATATGTGAAAATCATTAAGCATCCCTCCCAAACAGTACTATTTTATATCTGTTGAATGCCAATCAAAGGTGACTCAAAAATATTGACACTATACTTGAAACAATATTGTTTACCTTTGATATCAATCACTGAGCACATCAAGTTTCATATGATTTTTGTTGCACTGTAGTGAGCCACAGCAGCAGCACTTTGTACTGTGATTCAAAGAGATGTGTTGTAAATGAGAGAGAGAGAGAAGACCCTCACCCAGAACAAAGTAGCTCCACAGACCGCCTGCGTGGTGGTAATGCAGTACAACACATTCCTGGACTCTTCTGTCCAGCACTACACTGCGTAAAATCATTTTAGAAGCCAGGACTGATGGAGCTGCCATTTTTAGGAGCTGTATAGAACCGAGATCCTAACAACCTCTGGTTGTTAGCACTCAATTAACATATTCTCAAGACTTAGCTACATCTAGGATGACAAAACTCAATTTGAGGATTTCAGCAGGAATCAAAAGAAACTGTGACTACCAGCAACCTGACACCACCGGGTTTAACGGTGTAGAGCTGATTTTGAGCTATGCTTAATGAAAAGAATAAGGAAAGACAACCAGGCTACACTTTGGGTCAACCCTTTCTGACCTTCCCAGAGGGAGAACGCTAACAGTAACAGTGAAGTTATTCCAGTGAAGTCAAAAAATTCAGGCTAGCTCAGGGAGCCCAGCATGTGCAGCCAGCTCAAACAACAGTGAGAGGTATCATCTCTCTCCGATCTAACATGAAGTTGAGATGAGCCACGTTCAATGACTGGGGCTGCCGTATGCCAATAACAATTTCTTAAATGACCCATTTCTGACTGGAAATTCATCTACAGTAATTGTATCAGGATGATTTTAAGAGTGACTTTTGAAATATAAATTGCAGAACTATATTATTGCTGTAGATTTATGCAATGTAATAGCTAAGTGGTTTCAGGAGCTGAATCCACTGAATCTCCCCCCACATAGGAGACGATTAGCATCCTAGTAAAGTGCAGAGACATATTTTGTACTTAAACTAAAAGCCAAATGAGCTGCTCTGCCATTTTTATAAGTGAGTAATCACATCTACTTTTAAACTAGGATTTCTACAGCAATTTCATCTTTTGGAGCTACATCCATTTTCACTCTGAAGTGAAATACTGGTGGGCTGCCTAAACAGTCAGCATTTAATTTCTTCAACGGGGGACCAAATTTAGCCTCAAGATATATATATACATATATATATATAAAACTTCCACAGATCTCTGGATATTTTTCTTTTTTAACAAAAGGTTGAACACGGCCCAGAAACTTTAAGGTGTAAGATATTCATCAACAGAATTCACAACAAGTTGGAAAGTCATCTGGTATATATTATATTTAATTTTGCTTTTTTCTTTCTCCATTTCAAGCAATTTATTCCAAACAATGTTTTATTGTGCATTTAGTTTTCTGCTAAAACTAAGACAGATGTATGTTCTGTCTTCAGTAGTGTCTTCAGTAGATTTACATGTACCCTATAGTTCTCAGTGCTCTTAATTACAAGTTTGTTTCTTTCTCTCGGATTGAACAGATTTCATTTTTTCCTGCCTCCCTCTCTTTATCTTTCATGCCACAGACAGATTATTCTCCTCTTATTTTCTGCACATGTTTCCATATCATGCTAACCCCAACGGAGACAAGAAAGACAAAGCCTCTCTCAATCAAAGAAATAGCAAATGATCCCATGCCAAGTCAAATGAAGGAATGCAAGTTTGTAGATTATAACTAAACATGCAGAAGTAAACAGGCTACAGCTTTAAAAAGGCAAAAGTCAAAGTGGTTTTATATGGTCTGATGTTATTTTTTCTGTTCCAAACAGCTTACTGACACCAAGAGAATGTAAAATATCAAAGATTACCAGATATCTGAGTTCCATTAGGATAATAGAGAAACGCAGGGAGGAGTGCCTCAGCTTTACTGTACTGCTTTATGAATACAATTTATTCCTGAAAACACATCTCATTTGTTCATTTACACCTTGTTAGTTCTACACATTCAGCTTGTTAGAATTATGAGCGAGAGAAAAAACATTGTTGAAAAGAGAGGTAATCATAATGAATGATTTCTTTACCTCTGAGAGTCTGCCAGTGGAGTGCTGTACACCCTCTGCTACTATTCAATCAATATGTATGAAGAATAATACAATGAAGAGGGGTTTGTTAACATCAGATGAAGGAAAATACCCAGAGGAGTATGAGTTTCAGATTTACACTCTCAAACAAAGCAGAATTTCTGTAGCATTTATTCTGAAAGCCAGACAAATAACAAGCCCGCTTGGGACCTAAGACAAAGACACTGAGCTAAGTCTCAGACTTATTTTACTACCTTTGTTTTGTTAAATAAAAATTATTCTTGTATTTCATGTAAATTAATGATTACCAGCCATCATTGGAGCTATATTTTCTTAAAGGATCCTTTGAGAATAAAGCAGTAATGCTATAATATACAGCTAATGTCAGAATTGGAATAAATAAATTAATCATCAAAATCCAAGGCTAAGATACCTCTGCTTTCAAGATCAAAAATAATATTTTGGATATCTTGACATGTAATTAGAGTGCAAGTGTGCTCTTATGTATGCAACTAACCCAAATTCAAGATGAACCACCCAAAACAACTGCATAACCAGATACTCAAAACAAATATTGTGAAATAAAGTTAATAACATAGATGTATACTATGCATGAGGTTTACATATCTGCAAACAGAGTAAGAAACAGATGCTTAATTTGCAAAATAAAGCAGATGACACAAATTAATATTTCAGTTTTGTTTTGAAAACCTGAGCTATGATCCTGATTACATCTTCTGTAATTGCAATACCTCCTAGAAATATATTGGATGTAACAACCCATAAATATCTCATATAAAGAGGGGGTTTAAGGTAGAGGAAATTGAATAAATTTTCAGAAAGATATAATTTTTGATTTAACACCAAGTACCAGACACTTTTTGCTGAATATTAAAGTATAAAGAGATAATTTTAGGGAAGCAGTTTTAGTCTATACAGTCCAGGTATCATATCTGCCCTGCTAAAGCACACTGAGAAATTTGTTCTGTACACTAATACACTAATAGACTGCTTAGCGTTCCACTTAATTTCCATTAAAAACTGAGAGTTTACTGGCCTGAAAGCTAACCACAACAGAAGTGAAGTACAAGAATAAGAAAAATTAGATAAATTAGACCGCAGAGTAACTCTTTAAAGGTGGGGGGGGGGGGGGGGGGGAGAGATGTAAAAATGCCCCTGATTTTGTTAAACTCTGTTGTATTTTTCAATCTCAGGTATACTGGAGAAAACACGCACTATCACGCACTATGAAAAGCTCAGATTTCATTGGATTCAAATAAAATTATTTCTGATCAATAAATAGCACTTTACAAAATGAAGACATATTTTAAGAGAACATACAGTAAATTTTCTGGTGTCCAACCTCAACAAAACCAGGTGCGTTAGTCAGGATTTTTGCTATGCTGCATAACAAATCACATACGTCAGCCATTTACTGGCATTGCCTCTCAACCCTTCCTTCTTTGAAGTGAAAAGAAGAACACTGATGCTTGAAAATCATGCTCCAAGAGATTAATGGAGCCTGAATTTCAAAGAAGGAATAGGACAAGAAAAAGAGAGCTGGGGGATAAAATGTTCGTTTTGGTTCAACTCCTGTTCATTTCTGGGAAAGAAAAAGAATAAAACAAGTTCAATAATCCCATGAACACTGTTTACTCAGAAAATATGTATTAATGATGAAGACATGGGAAAACTGAAAAAGGTAAGAGTACTGAGGTAAATGATACTACCAGTGTAAATAAAGGGGAAGTGGAGAGTGAAGGTATAAGGGGGCAGGGAAAAACAGAGAGTGCAGTGTGAAAGCACATTTTTCTGGCATATGTTACATATCCAGTTGAGAAGGTTCAACCTCAAAAAAAGAAAAGAAATCATTGAACAAATACAAGGTAAAGAGGGAAAGAATAGATGGTATGCAACAAATAAAATAAACAAAGCAAAGCAAATAACCAAAACAACAGGAAAGATTTAGACAACTCTTTTGATTTTGAAATGATTCCAGATATAAAACTCACTGAAGCAGGTTTAAACCTGCTTCCTCTCTCCATTAGCTTTCTAATAACCAGCTGGTATAGTTTAGCTGTCAGACCTCACTGCAATCTAAGTAAATGGAATTGCCTCATTTTGGTCAGATTCTACAAAACTTGTCCTTAAAATAGTACCACTGATTGTGAATCAAATTTCCACAGTAATATTGTATGACAATAGTTAAAAAACAAACATTCACAGTTACAGCTTTTCTCTGGACAGTTGAAATGGAACTAACTCATACAGTGAAGATGTAAACTGATTGAAATGTATAATTTTTGTTACTTGCTATGATGTATCAAAAAAACAAAAACAAAAACAAAAAAAAAAAAAACCAACTGTTTTTAATTTTACTTAGGGCTTCACCTGTCCATATCCGCTTTTTGTACTAAAATAAACTCCAGCAGAATTCCAACTGAAGTTAAGAGGATAATTGGACTAAGGGGAATACAGTGATGCCAAATTTTCCAACTCTGGCTTAAGCCTCCCTACTGAGTTAATAATCTTGCCTCAGCATAAGCAGAACCCAACACTTCACTTTTCAAGAATGACAATTGTGTCTTTTCAGCATGAAACACCAAAGAGGCCCAGCTTTTTAGGGAAAAGCATTTCCTGAATATTAGAATTTACTTGATTTTTCCCATCTGGGATCATAAAAAAAAAAAAAAAAAAAAGGCACATTTGTTGTGCAAATTTTTCATCTGAGTACAGAGGCTTAGAATTAAGATTTAAGCAGTCCTTAGCCCTGTGTAGGAAGGCAAAGGAGATAAAAAGAATAAAAATAACTAAGACCGCAAACACTTTAAAAGTGTTATTTCTTAATGAAGTTGACTACACAACATGAACTAAGAGTGGTCAACAAAATCACTGTAAAAAAAATAGATTTTTTTTCCTATAGTTTTCTGAAATACAAAAATCTTAAAACGTAGCTTATCTCATTAATTTGTTCAAGTTCCTGCAATTATTAGATTAATGAAGCCAAGCCAAGCTTGCAGGTAGCTGGAAAGTATTGCAAACTTTTTATTCTATTACTATTGAGATAGTCAATAATGTATACTCCAGGCTGCATATTTTGGAAGTCTAATTTAAGAACCTTGTAAAGAATCCGTCTTCTGGAAAAAGAATACACAGTGCTTTCTGTGAAGGTCTCTTCCACTTCATAACAGAAAAAAAAATCCTTAAGTATTTTCAGAAAAAAAAGAAGAAGCTTAAAAACATTGTCTCCAGTTTTTATACTTTTCTCATGAAAAAATGCAGACTATATTCTATTAGTGGTTTAATATTTACTGATACTGAACCCTATCTGAGATCCTTACTTTTTGACAGCCAGTGAAAACTGAAATGCTATTGAGTATGGTTACTTTTTTTTTTTTTTCCAGAGAGAAAACACAATTTTATTTATTTAGCTTGGATACATATTAACTTACACAAAATAATGTGCCAAGTATTGCAGATATTACAAATAATGTGAATAATAGAAAAAAAAGTTAAATCAAATAAGTGCATTTTGCTTGTCTTCACAAATTAATTATTTCTTATTTTCAATTGTCATTAACTTCCCTGTAAATTTGTGTAGCTACTACAGCCCTCGATCACCCATGGAAATACATATACCAAATTTATTTTTCTCTCCAGCTGCTCTACGTATATACATGTACATGTATGCTCTAAACTTATATGCCTCCTTATCATAGATGCTGCTGCATTGATTTCAACTCTGAAGCATTTTTAAATGCATCATCCACAACCATATGAAAACTTCAAGGACATCAGATCTTCATTGATGGAACAATAAAGTTCCTGATTAACTCCCTCAGGTTTTGAAATCTGGGTTCAAAACTGGATTTTCACGGCATGGCTTCTCCCATTACCACATTAGTTAGAAAGTTTATCAAGCACACTTGAAAAATCTTTAAACCTCAATGGTCCTTTGCAGTCTAGGTATGCTAATATACACAGCTTGTGCTGTATCACTGCACTGTCTTGTAAGTACTCATGTACTTAAAATGCAAGCTTTTTTGAGAACAGCAATGTGCTGTTTTTGAGAACAGAATTCTGCTATGCGCAATATAGTTAGGACAGAAAAACTTGCACAGTAACAAAAAGTATGGATTTGTTCAGTCAGAACATTATTTATTTTAATTCTTTTTTTTTTTTTTTTTTTTTTTTTGCAATTTAAGAGGCCTTTCACAAGAGAAGAGACTATCAGGAAAACAAACAAACAAAAAACAGAAAACAGAAAAATGGGATAAAAATCTAGTTTTCACTAAGTATACTTTTTTTCCAATAAATGCCTATATATGTGCATGCACACACAAATTCAGGGCATATTACTTTAAGACACCTGAAATATAAGAAAAAACATGTCTTTGAACCTTTATGCATTAAAAATAATTCTAACGACTGCAGAAAACATAAAATCTTTTTTCACATTAATCTACGTTTCACCTCTAAACCCTTCAGCTGTTAATGCAAAGTGATTACAAGCAGAATTTGTTTTTTTAATAATTAAATTGTATTAGACATGATATTCAATTTAACTTGGATACCTAATGATGAATAACTTTCTCTCAGTGCTCCAGAGATACTGTAGGAAAGGTAAAAAAACTTTTCCTAGAACAACTCCAGGATAAATATTTGAGAATTAACTTTCTAATCAACATTCATTACATATGTTGGAGTAGGATAATGGCAAGATGATGAATTTAAGATACCACCTTTGAGAACCACTCATATATAGTCACTCAGTCTTTAAAATTACTTATCCTCTGTAAAACATCAGATGCACTTCTAAATTTCAAGTCCTTTGCTCGTGTTTTAGTAGGGTTGTCAATGTTAAGTACAGGAAGATGAGCATAAAGACAGTAGAATCCAGTGATAAGTTATCTATATGCCTTCATGTAAGATTATAAAGTAGGTTGGGAAAGGAAAAAGAAGCGGGAGACTGATTCAGGTTTTTCCTCTTCTTCGTACACTTTCTTACTAGGAACTTAAGGGCCAGAAGATCCATGGCAATAAAATCTTAGGGGTGAAAGACAAACTTCAAATCTTTAGCTGAATAGTTGCCAAAACAGCTGCCACATATTGAAAATGTTAATTAACTACAAGTTTATAGGATTATTTTATTTTACAAAAGAAAATACATACACTGAAGAAAATATACATATGCAAAAGTGAGCAATTAATAGTGATTTCTGAAGGTTTAGCTGATTTTTGATAATGTGGGAAAGCAGATTAGATATTCATTAACACTAATTGAAAATTGATGAAGGACCTTTCACATTTCTGTCAGGGCCTTGAATGCCACCTGCCTCCTCAAAGGTTTATGGGCTGTGCAGGAAGCTTTGCTGGGACCCCCCCTTGGCTCTGGAGCATCTTTTGAGTTTGGTTGTGGCCTGAGCTGTGGTCAGCCAGGCCTGTGCACAGCCACGGACCTCCCCAACCCATCTGTGTGCTGACATCCCAGCCTGGCCTTGGCCCATTGCCATTCCTATGACCCTGCCCAGCCATTCTGGTCACCAGCATCTGACCCCAGTGGCACATCTCTGGACTTGGTGGGTGCTGAAGATCTGTGCTGGCTGGTGAGGGTCCTACCCCACTGCTACCCCCAGATCCTCTGCCCACACAGGACAGCACCTACCTCGGCTCCTCTCTGGCCATTACATGGAATTGACTAAATCCTGAAAATACCACTAGAGACAGAGAACTCAAAGAAGGCAAAGAAAAACTGTATCTATTATTTGGGAATGATTTTAAGGTTCAAAAGTCTCCCCTGTATGTTTTCCATGGATGTGCTTGAGAAGAAATGACATTTAAAGATAAGTAGAACTTTCTTTATTTGCACTGAAGAATTAGAAAGGGGCTACGGCCAGAGAAAAAATGACCCTTATGGCCATGCAGCTGCAGGGATGATAAGCTTAACATCTCCTGTCACAGCTTGTCTTCCCTCCCGTGCCCATACATTTGCAATGGAAAAGTGAAAGACAGACAAGGAACCTCTGAGTCTCATCTTTACCTTCCTCCTTCATTTAAATACAATAAATGCCACTTTTCTGACTGCCTGGAGCTTTATTCTGTCAAAAAACAAAACAAACAAAAAAAAAAAAACAAAACACATCAATCCTCACCAGTGCAGCTCACAGATCCTCAATGCTGAACTTTATTGGGGTGAGAGTGAGGATTTGGGTACAAGTAACTTATGTTGAAAGCTATCTCCATCACACAAACTCTAACAGCACTTTGGTAAGGTGATGTAACTTGGCACTTCATATGGAAGTTATTAATCAAGCAGAACTGCTACATGTGGGAAAATCTGATGCAACCCTCCAAAATTTAGTAATGTCATTCACAGTATTTAGATCCAAACAATCTTGTAAGGCAGGTCTAACACTTGTTCAGATTTCCCTCTAGTCATCAGGCACAGATAACAGCAACAGGTAACTTATGAAGTAAAGGGATCAAAATGGCATTGCATAACTATATTTGTGAATTTTTAAGGATGCAGCTGGACTTCGTGGGGGTATTGAGTGTTTAAATCAAAGTAAATATCTGTGAGCAAAAAAAAAAGTGACCTATCATGCTTAAATATGAGGAAAAAGCATGGCACATCAGAGGATTGGAACAACCCTAAAGCATCTATTTTTCCAGCTATGTGGCACTAATTAAAAAATAACCTTTCTCTATGAATTTGCCTTATGTAATTAGACTGCCACAGCTACATTTGTAGACAAACAACACTGACACACAAAACAGAAGGTATATTCTCTCTTTTGCATTTTAAACAAGAAACTAAACAAACAGTTGGAAACAAACAAACAAAAAGGTATCCAGAGGAAAAGGGGTAAGGAGAAGAAATAGAGAAAATAGAGAAGACATGGAAACATGTAATGTCATCCTGTCTTTATAGCAGTTAGAAAACAAAGGCTGCCTCTCTAGTACGCTGAACTGGAAAAAGTTGGATTACGCGGCCACTCACTATCTTGAAAACTCTCATCTTGAGCTCTCGTGTGTGAGGGAAAGGCAGAGTGGGGATCCACGTGGATGGCAATAAATAATTACCATTTTGTACACATTGTATAAGTGCTTGTTAGAAAAGATGATGCCTGGAAACACACACACACAAAAATCAAATTTAAGGCTTTGCACATAATGTCTCTGGAAAAATGTATACTGGGATCTTTTCTATACCAGTCACTTTACCTTACTGTTTTCTCCAACTCCTTTGTGAAAACCAGACTTTACCATTTAGAATGGGAGGTGATTTCCTCAGTGGTCAAGCAAAAATATCCTGATCAACTTACATTCAGAATTCAATCACTTCACTAAAATTACTACTTTATACATTAAATTAATGGAAAGGTTTCTTTTTGAGAGTGGACAGGGACCAGCACTGAAAAACCATAAAAAAAAAATCAGTTCTGTGAACTATCTACAGCTATTGTGGCATATGAATTTCCTTGCTTTTAGGGGGTGAGGGAAATATCACAGGCAGAGCACACACTGCAGTGTACATTCTTCTGTGAGCAGAAGGAAAGTTTTACATGCCTGGGAATAGCAGCCTGAACTACAAACACAAAATGTAGTCCCTGACCACAGTCCAGCTTCTGCATGAATGTGTGCATTTACATTTTCCCCAGCCTGACGCTATTTATTTTTACAGATACAGTTCACTTGCAAACAGCATATTTCAACCTATAAATCTAGGGTGACAAAGATCTGACATTACAAGGGAGGACTAAAAAATATCCTTTTGTCTGTATCAACCTGCAGTGCTGAGAGCATTGCATGAGTTTGCCTACCAGAAGCCACAACAGTACAATCAGTTAGGATAACTAGCAACCTTCTTTAAACCAAAAATGGTGAATATCAGGCTGAACTATCTTTTCTGAAACAATTTTCTGTAACTAAGTAGCCTTAAGTTATGTCTCTAATATGCATACACAAACGTAATGACATGATTTTTAATGACAGCATATTTGAGTATATTACTTATACCTGCTATACAAAGACATTCTTTTGTTTTTATACATACACTATAGCTTTGGGATATCAGTGCTAATATGAAACAATTGGCCCCCAAAAGTAAAACCAGATCTCTCAACATTTTTCTGTAAGATTTTTCCCACTTTTTTTTTTTTTTTTGTCTTTGTGATCTCTGTTTAGCTCCATTTCTTCGTCATAAAGACAATTTATAAACTGATCTGTCACCATTGTCACTTCTCTACTTTGCTTTCTTTCACTTTGATTGCAAGATTTATCACTAAGGTAGCACATACTGTAACTATGAAGCTAAGCTTCACGTGCCAGAAAACCAATGCTTACTGTAATGGGACTGTATCTGCACCCAGGCAAAAGAAAAAAAAAAAAAAAAAAAAAAAAAAAAAAGAAGAGCAAATCAAGAATATAGGTATAAATCTCTAGTCTCTCGTCTCTCTTGTATTACATACCATCAGCAAAATAAAATTCTGAAGTTCGTTTGAAACACACAAAGTTAGGAGAAATTTTGGAAATTTCAATCAAGTATCTACTGATAAAATCAGATTCTGAATGAAATGAATGCAGGGGAGTAATTGTTGTGAAGCAAAAAGCCTTGACTTGCCCTTTTGAGACTCTCTTTATCTGATGTGCTCCCCCTGTTCAATCTTGAAAAATGATCTTACCTTTCAGAAATTGTTTCTGTCCTTATTCACCATGATCCACATGCAGATACAGTGGGAGACGTATTCATTCTGGTCCCTCCCTACGAAGGTTTATGTGGCTTGCTATTCCAAGACCCCAGCTATATATAGCCTCCAAAAAAAAAGTGGCCCACTCCTGATTTTCACAAGCTGCCCTAACAGTTGTTATGTTTGCAAGCACATGCCTTGAAGTTTCTAAACTCAATATCCCTCCCTGGACAGCATCAAGCACTGCAGAAGTACAACCTAATAACTGCCCTACAGATTGGGGTGAAACTCCAGCCTTACTGAAACTCTTAGTGACTCTAAAGGGGAGGGGTTTCCCCTTTTTATTATTTACAGTGACTCTTAATGCAGGACTGTAAACTGTTTAGCACATGAACTACCTCTCACCTTTTACAGCACCAAGCATAAAAATAACCACTATCAACAATACTGCTACGACTCTTTCAGGTACTTTCATTTAAAAAGAGAATAAGGAATCAATGCTACATCTCATTTCTCATATTATAATGTCTTAAGCAAACAATGAAGAAACAGGGGTATCTTGTGATCTTAATAGACATTATTTATTAAGACTGTTTAATCTTCTACTTTAAGGTGCAACTTCAAACAATATAAAAAGGAACAGAAAAATTATCAGAAACGAGTTGGTTATGAACCACCTATAGTTTCAAAGGGGCTGTTATCTGATTAAATTTGATAGTAGAGTCAAGATTACACTTGTTTAAAGAAAACATAACAAATTCATTTATTGATGTTACCAGAATGATATGATCTCATAAAAATTTGACTAAGCCAGAAATCTTGAATTACTAACAAAAGCCAAATTCTGCCTTCCCAATTCTTGTATGAATTTGATGCTGTACAAACTTACCCCTAGTTTAACTCCATCAACCAAGAAATATCTGTGCCACTGAACTCCTATACTCAGGAGTATAGGAAAGAAATACATGGCCCAAATTCTCAATCATGAAAGATACAACCTATTCTATGTAGCCAAAGCAAAGCTTTATTGATAAAAGCAGCTTTATGCAAATATTCAGCCATAAATTACTTCTAAAACTTTTGGCACATACAGACAACTATTTAGAAATGCTATTTTGTTCTTTTTGGATGCTTATCAGTTATCTTATCAGATAACTCTTTGTTCATGTGAATATAATTATTCAGGTTTTTGCTATGTTCTTTCCTGTTGGAGCTTCTTGCAAAATGACTTCAAACTGTTCCATTTTCTGAATAAACTGAGGGAATCCAAACAACATTTGATAAAAGAGCAATAAATTAATGATCAGGAGTTGAGAATCCTTGTGGTCTTCAAAGGATTTTAAACAGAATTTAACTCTTCTCCCACACACACTCCTTTTGAAAGCTTTTGGTAAAGCAATTTAGCCTCAGGTTACTTCAAAGTTAGTGCTTTGTTCTATTCTGTATAATATGAAATGTGTTAACAGGTTAAAACATTACCATACAATGGTAGCATAAAGATTTCTGTTTAAGACAATCAAAATCAAGTAACTATTCCTGCACAAAAATGAATGCTGTGTCTTTCTCTTTACAGGCCCAAACTTGAGAAGTACTGCTTTATGCAGGTATTAGCCAGACTAAAAGGTTGAGAGAGAAATCCATGGGAAAAACATGCAGATACAAAAAACTGAAAACACTCAGTTTAAATCATTTTAATTACTATTGGTCATTTTATAGTTACTCATTGCACTCATTATAAACTTAACCAATTTAAGGGAAGACCATTAATGCCAACTAGGCTTCTCTCATTTTAGTGATATTGCTTAGGAATCACCTAGGAAAGACTGAAGAAAGAAAGGCAAATAATCTAACTTGGGAATATGCTTTCATTCCAAAATGAAAGCCTCATTTTTTTTTCCTCTTTCTCCTTTAAGGTAATAATCCTAGTAGACATACGACTGACTTTTTAAGAGAGTCATTTAAGAATGAAATCCTTGTTAGCACAGACTCAGTACTAAATTACTTTAGTTAAAATAACTACTTTTAACTTTTTACTTTTTTTAGTTAAAATAGATACTTTTAACTTTTTACTTTTTTAGTTAAAATAACTACTTTTTAGTTTAAATAACTTACTAAATAACATTGAAGAGTTAGGACAGAAAAGTTAACTACTTGAGGAAGGACCTCAGCAGATCACAGGCATTAAAATAAGAAAAATATTAATACTAAATATAAAGTTGTTTTCCTACCTGTGTGCAGACAAATTACTGAGGTACAGCGCGTATTTTTCTTCAGCAGACAGACCATCCATCATCAAGTAAAAAACATGAAAATTACTCTGGTTGAGAGGTTGCATAATGACACGAGACTTCTCCAACATGTATGTATAAATCCTAGCTGATTAAGAAACAAACAAATAAATTTATCATTATATTGATTGCTCTAAACTCATATATTTTAAACCATTCAACACTGCAACACTGACAAATAGAAAATCTTTCTATAAAGCAGTCTGAAGTAAGCATAATATTAAAAATATTACCATTCATACAACTATGGTTTTCTCTATAAATCACATATAAAACCCCAATTCAACTAACATTTGTGGAACAAATGTGTTTCTTTTATTTTTAAAGATAATGATGTTGATTTATAGTCTGTTTTGTTTGCTTAAGGAACCAGTTGTCATATTTGGCAAGACTTTCTAAGAGACAAACTATTAGTCATCTACCAAAGGGTAGCCATCTGAGAATTGGCATCTATTCCAAGCTCCCTCTTCATGGAGAGAGAAAGATGCAAGAAAGATTCAAGATGTCCTAGAAAAAACTGCCCAAGCAACTATATCCTCCTTCTCTGTGGGCACTCAAAAATGCTTGGATTAGTAGTTTAGATTGACTACCTAACTTCTAGATGGTTACTTCTAGATCACTATGAGATAAATCGTATGGTTACCAACAACCTCACTAACCAGTACTTGGGAAAACAGCGGAATCTCAGAAGCGCTATGAGAACTTGCCACATAAAAAGCCACATGAATCAGCATATCTGTGAAGAAGGGGAAGGAGGAAGAACTTGACCATGATTTGCCTATGGATATTCTGATTAAAGGATCATACATAACTTCAAACTTCATGACCACTAAGGTTCGTGAAATAGGCACAGCACGAAAGCATAGGTAATATTGGCCACCTAGATCTATTTGCCTACTTTACCAGGTAAAAGGCATTTTAGAGGTATATGTGGAGGAGACAGAGAGAGGTTCACTTTTTTGGGCAGGTTACTCTTCAGCCCTCCACTGAGTGTACGATACTATGCAGTTCCCAGGTACAGCAGGCTAAAGAAAAGAAGGGAAAGCTTAAACATACCTAGTGGTCAAAGCCCTCTGAACACAGACCTGACTCCAGTTCCCACTTACATGCTGCTTGTAAACTGTATCTCATCACTCTTTAATGTAAAACACTAGCTATGGTGCAAAGACCACACACAGGTCCGGTCCCTTCGTACACAACTGAGACCTCCCCAACTCAGATATAGTACATTATGTTGCAGCTTCATGTTTTTCAATCTCCACAACATGGCAGAGCTTTCACAGTGTCTTAGCATCCTTATGTGAGCATCCTTACCCTGGAAAAGGTTGTGGAGTTTAAACTGTACTTCTCAGCAACAGAAGAGCTATATTTTTGAAACCCTTTGAGCAGAGAGGGATATTAAACCATAACTTCCCACAGTCTGGATGATGACCAACTCAACACGTAGTTGTTGCAGATTCAATGACATAAATACAGGTATATGCATCCTGTAGATGCACAATAGATATGTTCTCTAAATGCATACCATTTTTGAGCCACTAACTTTTCTCAATTCTTTTTTGTTTTTCCTTTTTTGAAGCAAACTGGGATTAAGCATAAAATAGCACTGAATTATTCAGTGCAGTCAAAACTGTTGCATTTCTAGGCATATCAAGAAGCACAACTTAAAATGCCTGAGACACTTGAAGTTTGAAGGCAGAGTGAATTTAAAGATTTCTAAAGATGGGGACCATTGAAACTGTATTTTCAAAAACAGCTTTGGAGTCAGGCATTAAAGTTTAATGGCATTGCTCAGTGCAACACTGAGTAAAGTTATATAGGCTAGATCTCTGTGTGTCTATCAGAAGCATGGTAGCCACATTAGCCAAAAGGCTAAGATCAAAGCCAGAATGTCACACTTCTGTCACCACACAGCTGCTAGTATCCACAGCTAGCTTGGTTATTGCTATACCATCTGTATTTGTCTGGTAATTAGATTTTACTTTTCACCTTCAATTTTTCACCTTCTTATCTTCTGGAGAGCTCTACATCTCTGTCTATACTGTTAAATGAAACACTGTAAACTTGAAGATATTTGAAGTTATGTGTATGAGGGAATGTGCCCTGTGAGAATAGTGTTGAAAGACTGTGTAATATGGAGGGAAATAAAACCAATGAATCTTGAACATATTGTTTTGAGAATGGTCTCAGCAGGTAAATGCTGTCCCTGAAATACATATAACCATGCACTGTCTCATGAAGCACTACTCCACACAAGTCAAACCATCCCAGACAGACACCAGTAAAGTAGTGCAGAAGATCAGTTGTACACCACCCAGGGTGACTTTCCACCCTTTCTTTTATTTAACAGTACAGGCATGGCCTAACATGTGCTGACAGCCACATTGTTCTAGCTACGGAAGAGACAGTAGCACTGACACAGCAGAGCTGTACAGCTGGCTTGCTGAACCAAGGAGACCTGAGCTGTCCCCATTTAATCATCTTACCAAAAAAAAAAAAAAAAAAAAAAAAAAAGGAAATTACTGTTATTACGGAGTCTATATTATGAGAAATTATGTATCAGCCAGTTAACCCTCAGTTGCTGCACTATGAAAAAAAAAGAACTATGCTAGAAGTAAAAGGACACGCTTGGGAAATCATTATGTTGGTAGCAAGATATGTTTCTGCCTCCAGTAACTTTGCAGCACATTGCAAATTGAAGCAATACAATCTTAACCTATCATGGCAAGGCTGGCCCAGACACACACTTTGATCAGGATCAATCATTACCTGGCTGCCATTTCAACGGGGTAAAACAGGATAGATGAACCTGTCTTCCATCTTTATTCTGCTTGCAACTTACTTTGTAAAACTAACCCTACCATCAATTAACTTGAAAAGAAGCCATTACTAATCTTTAATCACTTTCTTCTTTGCAGAGATCTCCTCTAAGGCTTTCATAACTATCACACTCAGGTATTTTTAACCTTCACTGATTAATAAAAACAAGAAAATTTGTACTGGAGATCATCTATCTGATTAATTAATACATTTAACTTTAATGATGGGCTACACCACTTATGTAGTTGACACAAATTAATTCAGCCCTTTTCAGCTACTTCAAGTCACCCACTTTAATAAGACTAAATACAGTTCATCTCAGTTAGCATCTCCAGCAATAGGAAGATTTGTTAAGAACTGCCAAGTCTCTGATCAGCAAAAAACAAGCACAGCAACACTTTAATTGAGTTAAAGTAATTCATAAAGAAAACTATCACAGTAATATGGCTTTTCTACAAACAGAAATATGTTCTTTAATCTATATATGAAATAAAAGGAAAAAATAATAGAGTTCCAGAGCAGAGTCTGTTATGTTTGTGCAATGTTAGCTGTGCTTACAGGCACAAAGACATTTGTACTTCCTCTAACAAACCAGTTGATCTACGGAGCTGTTACAGAGTCAGCAAGCAGACCCTGAAAGTGTGGCCAGTGAAATCTTCGAGCTATGCATTCTCTGAAACTCTCAAAAACCTTGCAGTCCTAAACACAGCAATTGGTAAAGACAAAACATTTCAAAGTTCTTAGCTGAAACACAGTATAGAAATACATCTTAGACCTTAGTTGGCTGCAGTCTTTCTTAAATTAAAAAAAAAAAAAAAAAAAGAAAAAAAGGAAATTAAAGTCTGAAACTTTTTTTGTTTTTTAAGTGAGCAAAAATGTTTGTAACACAGGCAGGCCAATATACATTCTGCTTCTTTTTGCAACTCAAGTTACATCCTTCCATTTTAGTGCAACTTAAAAACCACCATCAACAAAAAACACATCACTTTGCTTTTCAAAATGTGAGGACTAAGAAAAGCAAGGTTGGAAAAATTGGAGAACAAGTTTCTCGGGCTTGATTTTCTTTTCCTAACCTTATTAGATGCCTGAGGAAACTGATAAAAGCCTTGCCTTTCATCTCAGAACTTACGTCAACTTACATGAAATATCATTTATCTTCATTCTTTCTAAATAAAAACAAAATGCATTAATTTTAATTCTAGAAATAGTTATATAATCAGACTGTCACTACTAGGCTGTTGATATGAAGCATCATCTGCAAAGGATTGTGTTTTTTTTGGCAGAAGGTCAGTCTTTGAGTTCTGCTATGTATGAGTTTATTTTAAAAACTTAATTTAACTACTGGTCTGTAGGTTATTCTGATTTTGTTCTAATATATTTATGCACTTTTTACTAGTTCCCACTGCCTTACCTTATTCAGTCACAATGAACAATGACTTAATCTGGGTTATTTCCACTTGTTTGGACTAAAGCAATGAAAGGTAGCTGACCACTAAGCCACTTATCACCTGAAAACTCTCATTTCAACTTAACACTGAGAAACAAGGGTCAGAGGAGACACATAAAACCTCTACAGATGTTTGTACTGGCTTACAGTAGAATCACACTCAAGAGAATACCCTTGTATTCAAATCTTGTGGTAATGAACCAGTTTGTAATAAAGACCAAATCCAGCCTGTAGATGAAAACTACGATCACCATTTCTGTTCTATGGCTATTTTGGACTTCCTGCTACAAGAATAAGCCTTATGTGACAAAAGTCAGACAGAGTATTTCCAGGGCCTAGGCATGAAAGAACTTCAGCACAAAAAAAAAAAAAAAAAAAAAAACACTGTCAATAACTTCATCCAGTTCCACTTAAAATACAAGGAATGCTACTTTCAACTTGTCCTCTATAATAAAAATGTACATATATATTCTGCATGCCTCTTCCTAAGTACATTGTTTTGGATCTCTCCCCTTGAAGCTCTCTCTGTTTTAAAGAGTTTCAACAGCCTAACCCCTTTGTTGGAGGCAGCCTAGTGTCACTTGAAGTTTTGTTTACAAACCAGACATATTTAGCCCAGTTTGCCTAAATGAGTTATAAAGTCATATCTCAGCAGAATCAGGTGCTCTGCATATTTACACTCTTCATTCATGCTTAAACAGTGTAAGACAGTAAACACTGCTTCAAATGATCTTTCAAATAGATACACAGAATTGTTGGGTAGGATTCAAACCAGACAATGCACCAGATTCTTTTCTCATTTATGGTGGTATAAATCAGGGACAATTTCATTCAAAAGTTATACTTAGCAGTGGCCTAGAAAAAGTAATATCTACAATGCAAATCAAACAGCATGAACAACTGCAACATACACGTACTTCAAAAAATATACAAAACTTTTTCTGCTGTACTGGAACTTCTCACTCTTGACTTTAAATTTTGGAACTTTTGGCTATCTAAGTTTTGTTAAAAGTAAATGACTCAGTCCCTAAATATTTGGAGGATGGCTGGGCAGATAAGTCAATCGTTTATATTTGTTAATGGACTTGACTCAACCCCAGTTTTTCTTATTTTATACCTATAGTTTCAAAGTGATAAAAACACAGCATCAGTGTACCAGAAAACTGACATCAGAGCCTGGTTAGCAGCTTCCACATTTATATCCTTCACAGACAAAGGCTGTGAATTAAACTGGTGAGTATAGGTAAATCTGCTTAAAAAATCAGGTCCCTGAAATCTCAAGCAAGATGCCTAAGAATTTTGGGAATATGTGACCTTGAAGCTTCTATGTTATCCTCATCTGAGGAACTGAATGACACAATTTAAGGTCAGAAGTGCTGTGAAAACTAAGCAAGCTATTATTCTGAAATGCTCATACACTGAAATATGTTAACGCGGAACACAGAAAATCCATAGAAAAACTATCATTCTGGTGTTAGAGCAGAATAAAATAGCACAAGTCACATATGGATCGATGAAAGGAAAACAAACTGTTTAGTAGCAGATCACTCAAGAAATAAATATAGTCCAAAGTGGTAACTCCATTGACTCTACTAAAATATGTACAATAAATAGAATTTTTTAAATGTTAGTTTTAGGGATTGAACATTTTTACAAGCTCAATTCAGATGCTATTTAGTCCATTCTGATGTTTACATCCTTTATTTTAATCAAGCAACAGCTGATTAATGAAAAGAAATCCCACTGTTTAATTCTACATTTTCTTTCTAAATAACCTATCTTTATCATAAAGCAAAACAGAAAAAAAAAAAGTGGTACTGGTTTTTCCCACAGCAGTATTTTCACTGTTATTTGCTAGGGTACAGTGAACTCCCTTGCGAAAATAAATTCTAATTACCACTATGAAATAATTCCAAATAATTTTTTTTCAGAACATCTTCTGAAAGTATAAACATATTAATTTTTTTTTATTTATTTAAATGAAGCACTTTTGGAAATGTTCATCTAATGAAAACTAAGTTACTTGAATCAAATTGTGTCACCACGCAGCTTCGCCATTCAGAAGGATGCGTGGTGCAAAGCCACGTGGTGACACGAACCAGAAATAAAAGTGCTCCCAGACTGGCTCTGATGATCAGAATTTTCAGAATCCACTGAAGTTTTGCCCAATATTCGTTTTCATCAGTAATGAACTGTTGCTGGGAATTTAGCAGACTCCCACTTATAGTAAAAGCAGTCACTAACTTTACACTATTTTACCTCTAATTAGAAGAAACATAAGCATGACTCCTAGTTCCTTCAGAAGAAGCTCAAAGCTATAATTAATAACTTCTTATTTTGGCATTACAGAGAATACCTGTTTTTTTGTTTGCCCTAAACAGCTAAGATTATCACTTGTTTAAGCAATACTTAAAATACCCAAAAAAATACTAGTTATTAATGCAAAAAGTAATCTCTTTGTTTCTTTTATCTGATAATAAAGCAATACACAGCTGCCACAGTTTGTTAATCTCAGGAATAAAGGGAAATACGATTTCCTGGGCAATGAAAGACGAATCAGCCGTGGTCAAGGTTTTTTTCTTGTGTTTCTCTGCCACCTGGTGGTTGCACAGAGCATTTTTCTCCCTCCTAATCTTCCTCCTAACAACTACTCTGAGGGATCTGTGAATTTACATGTTATGAATCATGTTCCTCTGACACTCCATAAAGCTCCCCTGCGTCTTTCGCGCACTTTAAGTCCATTGTTGCCTGTATGTTTGGCACATTGGAACCTCTTGACATCGTCTGTGGGTAGTATCAAAATAAAATCAGCACATGTTTTAAATAACACTTACCTGCAATTAATGTTTTTTTCTTCTCACAAAACTGTAGCTCAAAATATTTTATAAAACAGCTAGAAAAATCATTCAGGGGTGTCTTAGCATGTCCAAAGGCTTCCAAGACACAGTTTACCTGCAAGAAAATAGTAAAGCAGTAGTAAGAGAGGAAATAAACAGGAATATATTTCAAAAAAACATCAGTGAGATTGATTTGAGACCAGTAACTGGAAGAAAGAAAAAATAAAATAAAATAAAAAAATTACTTTTTAGCTTGGAGTTTAACAAATTCCTTAAAATTTTATTTTCTGTACAGAACTTAAAATAAAATAGCTTGGGAAAAATAAGTGCTGACAGAATAGTGGGAGTTGTAAATGGAAGGGGTAAGACATGGGCTCAGACTAATGCATTTCCATGTGACATCTTCATGGTCACAGCAAATATTTTAAGAAGAGCATGTTCAAAACACTACATTTAATTTAAAAATATGAAATATGCCCTCTTTCTTCCATCTTCTCTCTGTATTTAGCTTTTTGTGTGTAATTAGTTTATTACACTAAATGAATTCCCTTCAGCACTTTCCTGTCTTGTATCCTGAGAAATTGACTGCAATGTGTCTGCAACACACTGTCATTCTGATATAACAGTGGTTTGCTGGAGCTGGATGAACCTGGCTGCGAAGAGACAGGAGGGAAGAGGGCCGTGGAGAGGCACAGACAACATGTGGTTCCAATCACAAAGGTAGAAGCTCTGAAAATCAGATGCTTCAGAACCATTAATTAAACCAGCTATTTGTGCAGTAGGTGGCAGCAGAAAGCCAGTAAGCCTAGTTTTGGTTGCACTACAGTAGCATTGCAGTTTAAGATGCATTTGCTGAAATTTGGCTAGTTCAGCACTCGGTTTGACCAGTACAGCTTTAGTAACTTCCAATGATACTATGTATGACTGCAACAGGCACAAATCCAGGTGTTCATTCGAGCATCTTAACAGGCAACTAAATCAGATTCATCACTTGATTCCCCCGTGTGTGGGATCTGCTACACCTCTATTCTCTACCTGAAGTCAGGTGTCCCATCCCAGTGTCCCACTGTTACAACATGCAACTCATTTTTCTTAATACATGATGTTTCTCTTCTACCTGTATTGACTAAGAGTTATTGACACATATGACTAATTCTATACTGTAAAACTAAACAGTTTATTAAACTAAACTCTAACCTCTATGGCAAGTGGCATGAAAAGGTTCACATTCATATATTTTTTGTTTGCAGAATAGAGTGGACATACTGGTACATGCTGTCCTCTGAACTGTTGCCAGAGGACCTGGTGGGGATTTAAACTGTACCAGGAAGCAGGAGATAAATAGCAGCAGAAACAGGAATACCTCCCACACCTCCTAATTCCCACTGCTGCCAAATTTGTATCCAAAAACATACTGCTTTCAGTTTCTTATTCAGAAAGTTAATAATTAACTGATTTCTTATTTAATCTGAACTTTCTGAAAACAAAAGGATTTGAAGGATCAGACCTGAATTTTGCAGTTCTAATTCAATAACATCTATGGTCAGATCAGTTCAAAAGTACAAGAAAACCAGTGTAGGTAGTAAACTAAAAAACAACACAACAACAAAAAACAGTAGAAATAGATATAAACTGAAGATCTGGCTCACAGATTCAAAATAAAAGTGTACAGTCCCTATCATTGAAACATTAATCTTCATAATTTATATTAAAAAGAGAAAATAAGCAACAGTATTGTTAACATTGTCAAGTGAAGCACAGGTTAAATGTGTCAGTTGAGGAACATACATGAAGCAGGATCACAATGAAAAACACTTTAACATGGAAGTTGTATGAATGCATGAAGAAAAGCAAAACTAGTGTGTTGTTTTTGTTTTTGTTTTTTTCAGTTGTTGTTGTGCTTTTAGTGTGATCAGGATTTTTTAATGTCTTTATAAGACATTAAAACTACTGTTTTCTAAAATCCAGCCCTAATCCATAGGACTTTGATTAACTTACTGGCTAGAATGTGCTAAATAGGAACCAGTGTATCTATAGTCTTTCCCAAATCCCAATAATCCTTATTTGTAGGTTGTATGTTAGCATCAGCTATTCTTTGACACCGTTTTGTCACCTTTCTGGACTTAATCATGCATAATTCAAGAAAAAAGCATTGTGCTTTGAGTGATGCATATTATATCATTAAAAAACAAACACAATGAATGAGTCCAGAGTTTTGTAAGGTATCATGCATATGGCAAGTTAAACCTAAAAAAAATTATCCTGGGTTGAACGTAAGTGCTGTAAAGGAGGAAGGATAAGTGAAAGATTTGGAAAAAAAAAAAAAAAAGTATGAAACACAACTGTTACAAGAATGTAAATTGTGTTAAAACTTTACACGTAAATCTGCCTCTTAACCAGGATCTCAGATGAGTAGTTTCATCAGCAAAGGCAGTTTTTTGAAAGAATTTGGATTTGCAACCTAGATTCCAGCATAATTTAGAATGTGAGTCTGAACCTTTATAGCAGTGTTACCGCTATAATAAAACATCAATGAGTTACGATGTTCAGTCAAATTAAAACTTTACATTTGCAATGTATTAGCATGGAGCCAAGTGTATCTGATATGTGAAGCAGGTTCTCATGACTTCACGATATGCACTGAACAGAATTTGGTTCTGCTATGGGAATTAAACATGCAAATATTTCAGAACACTTGCCTATTCCATATTTAGTGTATGACCACTGAGTCACAAAACTTAAACCAGCCCTTGCAGTTCTCCTGCAACTTTTCAATTTCTGTTTCACATAATATTACTCCAGATGACTGAGTGCTTGCTTCTTAGACTGGCCAAAGAAGCATCATCGCAAACAGAAAAAGTTATTTATTTACTGAATGCAGTTAGTACATATTTAGGACACAGTACCTTAGCACACATATGGTTCCTATTCATCAAAACTGGACTCCACTTTTTGGTTTCCTCTCATCACATCAATGTGAGCTTAATCCTGCTCCCATTCAGATCAATACAGGAAAGAAACCCCCTTTACCTTGAATGGAGGTGATAAACCCTTTATGAACTTCAGCATAGCAGATGCCTTTTCCCTTCACCTTTGAATTATTTTGCCTGTCGAAGAAGCCAGATTTTTGTCTTGTTCAACTCAAGTGTTCAGAATGCTACTTACATGCTTTATCTTTGTATCAAAGGTACTTCTGCTGGAGCTGGCTCTACAAGTGAGGTGCTTCACTATCTGTTTGCAGGCTTCGGTCTTTCCAGACCCACTCTCTCCACTGTAAGATAACAGGCAAGGAAGAGATGTGAGAATCACTGTTATTTTTACATTTGAGATATTACTTATACTCTCTGCTAGCTCCGTTGGAATGGATTTAAGATATCTTTTGTCCAGCAAAGCAGTCTGCTTGTGCTGCCTGGTTCTTTATCCAGATGGGGAAATACTACTGTGGCAATGAAAGGAATCAGAAAAAAAGAAAAAGGTAGAAAGCAATAGGAAGAAGAGAGAGGAAATAGAGGAAAGAAAAGGATGTTTGAAGAGTCAGCTGGCACAGAGCACTTGTGTTAGTAGGGCACAATTTCTTTTTGCTGCCACATAGTCAAGAAGCTGAGGAGATTTCACAAGCTGCCCAGTCTCTGCAGTGCATACTCTGACTTCAGTGATTCTGATTCATTAAATTTCTTGTTAATGATGTGGAATATATATTTCTACCAATGAGAATTTCTGAGGGGGAATATGAACAAAGAAAATGAGTTAATAGGCAATTTGATTAAGGCAGATGGGAAGAAACAATATAAAAGTGGAGGAATGGGGGAGGGAAGCAAACTCAGTGGCGCATTTTAAGCATGAAGATGGAAAGGATAAAGTTAGTGAAGCCTGATGAAGAAATTCATGTAGGAAATTCTTATATGAATTACAACTGTTTTCTTTATAGGAAACTGAACCAAATGAAATGTAATTTGATGTTTCTCCTTCATTTATCTGCTTGATCAAATTTTTCTGGCTTTTTCTACAACAGCCAGATTAGATTTTCACCAGTACAATGGCAGTGCTAGTTGGTCAGTGTGTTACCTAGTTTATGAAAATGAGAGGGCAGCAAAAAATAGTATGTCTGGCCACTGCCATACCTGTTCACATCTCACTTCAAAGGAGAAAATTAAATAAAGGAAAAAAAAAAAAAAAAGAGGGAAGAAAAAAAAAAAAAGTCTTCATCCTCAGGCAGAGCTCAGATCTCTGCTACTTATTCTCATTCAGTTCTTATAAGACATACATGCAGCTCTGGGGGATATCATATTTGTTTGCCTGGTGAGATGTATTCCTAGGTGTCAGGATGGATTTCTCATTACTGTATATAATGTCAGACTGCTTTTAACTGTGTCCTGCATGCTTCTGGAACAAGCTGGAGTCTGACCCTGGACTTCAAACTCCTGCTGGCATCAGTAGGAGGTTTGTGGTCCAAGACTGTAAAGGTTTGCAACCTGCATGTATGTTATGAAAAGAACTCATTTAATAGGCCACAAAGACATATTTAAACCAGGCCAACAAACTGAAGGTAAACAAATCAGATGAAATCAAGGTCACTGTCCTAGCTAATGTGAAACCAGTATTTCCACAGAATTGACTTCATAAGCACACTATACCTTGCTCAGATCTTCAGCTTCTGACTTTCTGAAGCAATTTGTTTCAAAACTCAGTAATGTTTGGTATCACCCTCAAAAATCTGCATGCTTCTCTGCCCTCTGAAGCAATGACTTCACTCTCCAAATGCTAATTGCAACATGCTGCCTCTTTTCCTAAGTAGCATTAGTTTTCTGCCTTAATGTCTGTGTCCAAATCCTATAATCTTTTTGCTGTTATCACTAACAGGAAAAGAAAAAAAGTGCAACAAGGGCATTAGTCCTGCAATACTCCTCCCCCTAGAGACACTTCATACTCTTGCAAATTACAGATCTTATGCCTGTATTATACAATGAGCTTCCAGACATATATCAAGTGTCTATAAGGGGAGAAAGAAATATGATATTTGATGTGCCTTTGATTGTTTTCAAGTATGATAAAGAAGGCATGCAATTTGTAACTAAAAAGAAAAAAAAAACACCTTTATAAATGAAGGAATCAGAGGGTTCCCCGTAAGTTTCACTCTTAATTAATTTGTTTCACTTGTATAAAAGAAAAAAGAAAAAAAAATATGATTCATTTTCTACTGCAAGCAAATTTCAGCCCAGATAACACAGGACTTGCACAGAGAGGGGAACTTCTGTCTCTTCTTCAATATTTCCTTCCAAGATTGATGTTTCCTTTGCAGTGACACAGCTCACAGATTTGATAACTCTGGGTCAACTGTTAATTTTAGAGAATTTAAAATTTGTCTAGCAGTGTCACAGGAGCTTATTGCTTAAAATGGTTGCTAGAATACAGTTCAGAGGTGAGAATTCACTAGAACTTGCCTGCTGAAAGACAGACAGTGTCATGCGGTTGTTCTGCGCATTTCAGGGATCTGTCTATAATCCTAGTGAAATACAGATTGAAGCACTAAGAAATAAATGCCATGTTAGATAAAATAATAATTGTTAATATCATTGCAACATTTGAGGCAAGAGATACTTTAACAACAAAAAGTCATTCAGCAACTTCAAATAGTTCTAATAGTTCTCCTTTACTCCGTTACCTTTGAGGTGGAGTATAAAAAGTTAGTAATACCCCTGTTCACAATATCTGTGCTTTAACAATTTAATTCTGCTTCGAGAAAAAATCCTCTTCTCTGTTCTAAATAGTTGCACCACTAAGTTGTTCAAAATGTAATTTGAAGGATGTAATTTGAACCATATGAAGGATGGTTTGTTTTTTGACTTTTGGTTGGACTGTCTGATTAAGGTGGAGGGTAAATTAGCATTGGAGCAGGAAGGCACTTTTCTGCAGTAAAACTTCCATAAAAGTCATTATGAAGCAGGTAAAGCAAAGGCAGCTTATTCCACAGATAAACAAGGTTAAATCAGAAAACCAGTACAGAGACTGTATTCCAAGGGAAAGGAAACAGAGAATTTGAAATCCTATGCTCACAAAGCTGTCACATGATTTCTCTTTTGGCTTCCTAGTATTCCTACATACTACCTGATGGAAGGCCTGCTTCCTATTATTTCTTAAATAACTTTTTTTTCTTTTAATAATACCTTTATTACAACTCTAGTCTTTATATCTTAAAATTAAATGAACAGTAAAAATAAAAAATAAACTCTTTTGAAATAAAAAATCTGAAATTGTTATAAAAAAAAAAGTCCAATTCAACGTAACAAAATACAAAGGCAAGGAACACAAGACATTCAACAATCAGGGGAACTTGGATTATCATCCAGCTCTTCTCCTACTTCATGCAAGTCTGGCTGGGCCACTGGCACCAGGAATCTGTCCCTGGTATATGAGTATACCAGTAAGCTGGAATGTTGGAATTTTTTGTGATGGACATTCATGCATAATATTTTACGTAACAGGTGATTCATCTTACAAGACTAAAAATTATTTTATTTTTTACATTGTCTCCTTTGTTGCTTGGGGAAAGCCAGTCAACCTTTGGGAGCAGACGGAGCAGAGATCTGACATGTCAGAGGTCCAACAAAAGTGGACCTTCTGCTTCCATAAGTTTAATTACTATAATTAACTCAAGCATTTGTTTGGAGTCAAGAGACTGCAACCAAATCTGGCTAAGGATACAATACAGAAATGGCCTGACCCTGAAGAGCTTCTAGTCTAAACATATCACTACAAACAAGCAGCTGCAGAAATAAAAACTTTAAAAACAAAAACAAGAAAAGCCTGGTGGAAGTTGTATGAGTAAGCGAGAAATTGACAGTAACTATGAGCAGCATTGTATACAGTGAGTATAACTGCTTGTGTACAAATGACTAGTTCATTCACTGACGTGAATTAACAGTGCTTTAAGAAAGTTTGTTGGAAAGGACTTCAGTAAGAAATGTCAAATTCCTGGTTCCCAGTTAGGCTTAAACTTGAAATAAATAATGCTGTTAAGACTATGCCTATGAACCTATGAAACACACATGGGCGGAAAATTTTAAGTAGCACTTAAAGGTAAGAAAATAGAGCCCAGAAGTTTAACAAGGGTTTCAAGACCATAACTTCATACTTAGGCAGCTAAGTTCCAGCTTAGACAAATTCAGGTACCTTTACCTCTTTTCATTATAATATTTGGCAAAAATGTGGGAGGCAAAAATGACTAGACCAGTATGATTAAGGGTTACACTGCATGCAGAATTCATTAGCAACAATAAAAGAGTAATTCATAAATCATTAGTAATGGCCACTAAACTCATGGGAAGTATCTTTCTGTAATTAAACTTTGGCAGAAAACAAAAACAAAACCAGCACTGAACTGAAAAACATTGCTAATAGAAAATAAATTTTATCTCCACAAAATAAACAAGATACTAAGCTTGATGAAGATGAGAGGACTAGAACACAAAAGGTAATTATTTTCTGAAATTCTTTCCAGTCTCTTTGAAAAGATATTGGGTAACTTGATATACTGAAAATACAGTAATAGCCTTCTACAAAGAAATTACTGTGTTGACTTTTTTTTTTTTAAAGTAACAAATTCCAAATTTTCTGGAAGAGTTCAGATGAGTTACGCACTGCTATCATTTGGTTCTTCTTTGGCAGCTTATAGTTAAACTAGACATATTTTGAGAATTGCACATGAGAAGTAAAATATTCATACTGGTATGGGACTGATTCTCACTGCTCTTTATCACGTCATAACATGCACATTAAAATAACCTCTTCTCACAGTAAAATGTAAAATAGTACAATAGTAAAGTGTATTACAATAAAACTAAAGAATAATTATGTTTACACATTCTACTAACAATTTGCTTATACTATGAAGTACTTTTATAGTACTTCAAGTAAAATAAATACAAATTATGAGATTTTATTGTATAATCACATCATGTTTCTCTTCCTAA
Source organism: Aythya ferina (assembly GCF_964211825.1). Taxonomy (NCBI): domain Eukaryota; kingdom Metazoa; phylum Chordata; class Aves; order Anseriformes; family Anatidae; genus Aythya; species Aythya ferina. Next base: position 62,614,072 of record NC_140296.1, read on the forward strand.
TGACAGCAATAAAAGACAGAAGTGTACCCTGTGTGTACTCTTCCCAGAGTACACAGAAAATGCATAGAAAAGTATTCACAACTCAGCTTTAAAAGTGGGGGTATTTTAAAATTCCAGGCCATATGCCAAATATACAGCTTTTTTTTTTTTTTTTTTTTTTACTTGGGAATGAAAAGTATATTTGATAAGAAACATTGGAGAAAAAGTAAAACACAAAAGCTTGGAGTATTACAGAAATGCAGAGCTACACTTATTTGGTTCTGATACGAAATGAAATACATCTCTAAAAAAAAAAAAGCAACAAACTGTTGTTCAAGTGAAAAAATCATGAAAAAAAAACATGGTCACTATAGCACATGCCCTAATAGTCAGTAAGCCCTGCTCCTTGTTGTTTATTAGCATAGATGTAGCCAAGGTTGCCATTTGTTTCAAAAAATCAAATCAATTCTGCACATAATTTATATTTTATAATTTATAAATGTATATACTATACAGTTCATATAAATGAACTGTATATAGACTACACTTTTTATAAGCTATGCTTTTAAAAGAAAGAAGACTTAATATACAGAACTTCAAATACTCGCAGAAGGCTGTATGCACATAAACAGAATGCAGTAAAAACATCTACATATTATTTTATGATTGTACTTATGTGTTCATTTTTACTGTTTTAACTCTGCAACGATATGTTTAGCAGCTCTTGTTAACTACCTCTAGAATTAGAGGTAGGTCAAGAGCAGTTATAAGTTTTCTGAAATTTATCAGCCTTTATTCCTGGTCAAAATCAACCTTTTTTTTTTTTTTTTTTTTTCTTCCCATCTCTATGAAGCTCCACAAACCTTTGTCAATATTTCAGCCAACATCAACAATCAAACTGATATGATGGAACAAGAAATTACATTGAGCAATTACAACAAATTAATCAGACCCTTTGCTTTCAGGTAGGGTGAAGGAAGAAAAGGGAGGGCAGAAGATTAATGGATTTGGGAAGCAAAATTTCCAAGGGGAATTCAAACTTTCACAATAATAAAGCTGGAATATTTGGATGAACCTCTGTTTCACTGGAAATTTTTAATACATTTATCCACAATCTTGGATGTATTTATTATTGCAACAACACTGTGAATTACAAAAATGGTTAAAGTGCTTTTTGAAGATGGAAGACTAAATAACAAGCTCATGATCACACACAACATGAGGCTGAGATGTAGCTTGAATTCAGAGGTTTATAATTTAGAAAAGTACTTCCCATTTTTTTTCCATTAGGTTCTATTTCTAATTCTTTTCCATGCAATATTAGCAAACACACACAGTGTGTTGAATTCTTATCGTTAACTCTTTGCAATTATATCCAGTTAGATGAAGTGGCATTTTGCCAAGAAAATTTAGAAACCTGAAATGTAATTAAGCCTTTTTCCGTTCTATTTAGCTCTAATGTATGACACAGAGATCAGTACACAGAAAGAAATCAGTTGGACAAAAAAATACAATGGAAATCTTAAGTGCTGAGTCCTGGGGGAAATGGCTGAAAGGCAGGAGTTGTAAATTAGTTAATAGAAAGATAAATTTTCACCTGAGGATAAAGCACTGGGGACGCTGCTCCTGGAATAGCATGTGGTAAGCTCTTTCAGCACAGGAAAATATATGTGGGGGAAGTGAGGAACACAGTTTTCCAGAGTTGCTTAAATAAAGCTGAGTAACCTGAAAAAATGGTGAAAATTTGTATGAATACAGTTTAAATCAATTGTTTCATCCCTCCCTTGCCCCCCACTGTATTCCTAATTCTGTGTCTTTCATAGAGCTTTCTGAGCATTATGACCAGAATATATACATATATATGGCACCCTTGAAGTATCTGTGAAGAGATTAATTAAAGAAAACAGAGCTGTAAGTATAAAAGTTCTAATTAAGATACACAAGAAAGAAAAACTATGGCACTCAGCAGTGCTGGGTTTTCCACTGAGTAAAACAAAATGCAATGAAAAACCTGCACACATTTATTGTCACTGCATAATGTTGCAAGTACTTTGCAAGTTCAGACATTTTACTAATGGATTTAAAGAATATATATATTTGCCCTAATCTGACAGAATTAAATTCTGTACAAATATAACAAAACAGGATACCACAGTACAAACTGTTTCTACAGTTACTGTCATCTCCAAAGTGCTGTCTGTATGTTCAGTGGTTTTGTGCTACTACAGTAGTCAGTGTATTTCAGTGTAAAAATGCAGAATGCATTAATATTATCATCTAACAATTGTATCAAACGAAGCAGCATATATCAGTGCTCATTAATTCATGGCTCTCTATGTCATCTCAGAGAGAAAAAATGCTTACAAAATTATTTGTTTTAGTAAAAGTCTGCTGGAACTAAGAGTGGGAGGATAGCGTAGCATGAAAAAATCCCAAGTTATGAAAAATGATTACAAATCTAAGAAATTTTGAAATGTTGTTATTGAACAATATACATGGTCATCTTTTCATTCCTTCATCATGGATCTTTCATTTTTTTCCACATATACTCTATTTCTAAAATGACTGAGGATGATGCAAATATAGAATCATCTGAATTTACATTATTTGCACCAATCTACAAAGACTACTCAATTTAGTACCAGTGTCTAGGTACTGAAATGATAAGCCCTAACTATCAGCCCTAACTAGTCTGCCTCATAAGGGAAAGATTATAAAGATAAGGGTACTAATAAAGAAACACCTGAAGCACTTTTTAAGGTGCCTTGTGGATATGATTGGACACTCATGGACTCCCGTTTGCTCATATGCTGCCTACACCCAACACAGGCCAGCTCTGTGCAACAACTGCCCCAGTGCAGTGCTAAGCTCATGTCAAGCACTTTGCACTCCTTGTCTGTGGTGTCTGAACTGAATGGCCCGGTGTGGAGCACAGACAGCAAGTTTGAGCCTTTCAGCACCTCTCAAGGTTGTTATCTTCATAATTGCATTTTCAGCAAGGTGTGAACCAAACAATCACTGCATAAAGCATGTTTGTCTCTTCTTCCAAGTCTAGCAATGGCAGAAGCCACCAAAGTCATGTTATACAGCTGGAACTACTTTTAAACAATTGAAAGTGCTACTCCTCATAAAACACTTGGCAAGGTGACTATTTTAGGTGACTAATAGGACATAGAAAGCAAAAACAGTGGCATCATGGAAGAAATTGAGTTTTTTCTTTTTTCTTTTTTTTTTTTTTTTTTAATTAAGATGTTCCCAACATAAGAAAGGACATTTATTTTAATAAATTACAGTGGTCTGCCAAATTAACTATGAATCCTCTGAAAAAGAACCATACTGTAACATTTTAAAGACAGAATACTTACCATGGTGGAATAAATAGGAAGTTCCTTAAATGGGTTAACAAGCAACAATATATCACCAATGTAGGTCTGGTAGAAGAAAGAAAGACAGACAGACAGACAGACATATAATTTATATATTTGCTTTAGTAAGAAATAAATTAAGTCTTTAAGGATGCTAGTGGTTTTCTTCTGAAAAAAACTTTTGGCAAAGCATCTTAAATCTGGCTATCAACACATTAAATATATTAAATATAATTCAAGAACTCTGAGCTTTTAACTTCGTAAATTTAAATTGAGACCTAAATTTACAATTCAGATAGCATTAATTATTCTTTTTGTAATAAAATAGTTCTTTATAATGGAAAATTATGCACAGAAGAATTGCACTGCATATATTATTGTTATATTATTTGAAAGTTACTTTGTAACTCACCATTTGTTAAACTACAGAAATGTAACATACCTAACACATAAACAAGTTCCTCAAGCAATTGTTATGGGTTACATGACAGAATTTAGAAATGGTATATTCATTACATAGAACTGATACATTAAAATATGTTTCTTGTGGGATAAGACCAAGCAACTAATACATATATAACTATTTCTATGTGTGTATGTATGCACATAAAAAATAGCAAACCTTCCACTGATTGTAAAGCTGCCAAGATTTTACTATTTCATTTTTAAACACTCGTTTTGAAAGAAATATTTAAGTATAAGGTTGTAGGTCACCCTTGGTGCTATAATTCTCACTCCACATAAGTAGCTGCTACTGTATCACACTCTAGGAATGTGAAAATTCCAGACCTCTGTCTGACAGCAAATCATGCGAACAGTCTCAATCATGCTGCCTTTTTCAAAATGAGATATTTTGATCTGGGGAGGAGAAAAATATTCCCTTCTGTAGCAAATGTACTTTTTTTCCTTCTGAAGTGGAATGGCTTTTTTCCTCACTGTCCCTAGACTTGGCTTCACTGTGGGTTTTTATTGTGGAATGGAACATTATTACCATTATTACACATCAGGAAACACAAAATAAGTAGTCTTCCATACTAAGGAGGATTTTGATTTAGAATTGAGTCCAAGGACTTTTCCTTCTAAGGCTGAGAACCAAATCACTCAAGGATCCAAGTCAGCATTGATGCTGACAACCTACTTAAGTACAATGTCTGCCTTTGAGCAGAATATTAGTCACCACTGTCTATAAATTTCCATTAAGCTAAGGAGAATGCCACAGTAGGTTATGAGATCCTCTTAGGTAAAATCTTCAGTATTTTAAAGTAAAAGAAGTACTTCTCTTCCCTTTGATAAGTATCTGTGGATCTTCCTTAATTCAACTAAAGTTACCTGTATTTCACATCCTTGAAAGTGAGATAAAGAAAAATAAATATTCATACTAAAATGGGATTTGATCCATGCTTCTATAAACCAGATTTTTTATTATCATGGAATACTGTAACACTTAGGATTGCAGTGCCCTTAATTTCAAAGGTATTGGCTGCAACTTGTTACATGTGACATTCCAGTTCCCTGTTGTGGTCTAAAAAGTGTAATCAGCTTGTATGTTTAAAAACAATTGCCATGTTTCACATTGACATGGCACTCAACCGTTCAATACATGAGAAGTAAGTTATGAGTAACATATGAACAGGGATAGCATAATTTTCAAGTGCAGATTTTTATCCACAGAAATGCACCTAACAAGATGCTTCCAATGTGTAATATGGCAAAATCAAGAAAACCTGTTTTACAGAAATCTTCTTATAATTTTTGCTTGATATCTAGATGATAGAGAACATATAGAATGATTTCTGTAATACAAGAAAAGATCATGAATAATGAAATCTCCCACAATCATTTGTAAGCTTTTTAAATCTAAATTGCTTTTGAATTTCCAGTAATCATATGTTCTATTATATTTAAGTGAACATAATGTTAAAGGTGGAAGGATCTTGTGCTTGGCAGGGGGGGTTGGACTAGATGATCTTCAGAAGTCCCTTCCAACCTTGGCCATTCTGGGACTCTGGGATCTTTCAGTAGTTTAAGAGGGGAAGATTACACACAACCATCAATTTTTATCAACACACTTACTCTGTGAAATAAACATACATAGGTTTTATCCAAGCCTACTTGAAGTGTTATTTCATGTTTTATTCATGATTTTATTCTCCTATATAAACTGAGAACTTGCAGGGCTTACACACATATATGTCCTCACCCATCTAAATATTAGTCATGAGTACTGGTCAGGTTACTGTCTAGTAGTTACAAAAGTAATCCTATTCTTTTACTCTTATTTGCTCTTTTTTGAAGCCTTACTGTTGATAGGTGAATAGTAACTCACATATATCTGATTATTATTGAAACGCTTCTGAATCTCATAAAGTAGACTGCTGTCTGTCAGCTCACTCAGAGAAGCCAGGTCATCATTTGGAGCTGGAGGCATTAGCTTGATCTAGAAAACACAAGTTACACAGAGAAATAAAGTAAACTTCCCAACCAGTCATTCTGTACTGTAATGTTTTAACCTGAAATATAGGCTTAGATCACTAGAATTTATGTAAAATGCATTAGGAAACTGGAGGGTTGTCACTCCTCCCATACAATTGCACAATCTTAAGCAAGAGAAGCACATCAAAAACAATTAGCAATGTTAAGGTGTGTAGCTGTGTGAGTTTGATGGGCTCTTAAGAACATAGCCCCCTATTAGAGTGTCATTTGCTATTCCTGAACCCATAAATATTCCCAGCTCAAGTGCAATTCTCAAGCTCACTTCATTAAATGTTTACGGCAGACAAAATCAAGACTATAATAGTTAGTGTACTTGTAAACTATTTATTGCCTAATATTTAACAAAGCTTTCACGTTACTCTTCATCATAAAGGATTGAAAATTCTATTAGATTTTTTTCCTGCAGAATAGAAGGAAGTTAATAAGAAGTGGGAATTGTGTTGTCAAGGAGACCAGAAGAGATTCAGAAACTGCTACTGTAGCGAAAACTGGTGATTTAAATGAGCCTAGTATTTCTCAGACTTAGGAGGAACAATATAAGCTCTGCAAGGCAAAGTGAAAAATAAGGAAACAAACAAACAAACAAAAAATCAAACAACAGAACTGGAAAAAGACGGAATAAAAGAGCCAGTGACACAGAGAAATGTGATTAAAGACAAAATAGCATTGATGCATCAAGCACAGTGCTTATAAATTATGATCTACATTTAAAATGTAGGTTAATTCATTTTTTATGGCAGCAGTAAAAAAATATTTTTCCATAACAACAGATTACCTAGAAGCAGAAAATCCTCATGTGAATTATAGTAGAATGATTGTATTTGTTTGCTCTGAGTTTAAAATACTCTGCGGTGTCTATTTTGAGTATGCATAAAGAAAATGAAACAACTTTGTTCAGCAGCAGCAAGATGTCTGGAAGGTTTTGGAGGGAACATGGAGGATATTTCTGGCAAGGAGAAGACCCCAATGACCACGGATGCTGGTGTTTAATAGCAGGGATCTGATCCCAAACTACTGAGTTTCCGTTGTTTTCATAGGCTCAAGGTCTAGTCCAGAAATCATGACGATCTGGGTTTTCTTCCTACATTTGTCCAGGCTGCACAGTTTGATATTGCAGAAGAATTTCATCTTAATGAAATAAGACTAACAATCTCAATTTGTCTTCATGTTCCAAGATTCCTGAAACATACATACAAACACTCCTTTCACATGCCACCTTTTTCAGGTGACCATATGCAAACACCAGGGAGTTTGTAGCCATAAACAAGAAGAATGAAACAGATGTAATTTTGCATCTTCTTTAAATCATAGATCTTCGGCCCAATCAAAATTATTCTCCTAACAATAGCAGTATTGAATATCAGTATCAAAATATTCACCAAACAGGGATAAAATTGCTTACTCTTCTGTTTTATCAAGAAGCAAATGATCACAACCACAGAACTACTAGCCTTTATGATTCAAAACAAAATCTTGTTGTTTTTTCCTTTCACATATTTCAGCTTTACTGAAATCCATATGCTGGTATGGTATAAATTAAGTTACAAAACCTTGAAGGCTCCTTTAGTCTATAGAGAAATACAAGTACAATTTGTAGAATATCAACTTCACACTTCATTTAGCACTACACAATGACTACTCATAACAGCATGAGAAAAAACAAGAGACACTTCTTTTTATCAGTATTTTTTACATGCCTGACTCATGGCATGCTGCTCTTTTCTTAGAATCCTAGCTTTAAGGCCTTACTAATCCTAAATAAATTTGGTGAATTAAGCAGTTGCTTACAGCCCAAATCATCTGTCAATACTACACTTGGTACAGCTCAGTTCACTCTTTCCTTCATCTGACTCCAGAACTGAATAATGAGGCACCAGCTTAATCATACAATCTAAAGAAACTGCAAAATGTAGCTAAAGTAACTCTAAGGAATCACGCACAGTATATGTGAAGCCATGGTTCATCACAGATGAAACATATCTGTAGCAGGAGTTGTAAGCTCACAGCTTCTGTTGCCCCATAATTTATGGAGCACCTTTTATTTGTGGAGAGCACACTTTTACTCTTTTCTCGACCTCAAGTGCTATGGCTACCACTGCATTTGTGTTTCTTGTATTAGCTCTATGCTGAAGATATTCAAAATAATACCGGGGCCTCTGGCAAACTTCTATTTTGGGACTGATACAGTGCCTGGAAAAAGGTGGGAACCTCCGCTCTCATCTTTAAATATTTCCTTACTATTCCTCTAAAGACAAATACACTCAGTAGAAAATACTGCCTAAAGCAAGTGTATTAGGTAACAGGCAAACTCCTCACAGAAAGCTGTCTCCTGTCTTTATCAGCTCTACAAACAGGCAATAAATGATGACTACTAAACCTCATATGCATGTAACAGCATGAATATTAACAAAAGCTTTTTCACTGTTTTTCCATTCATACACTAAAACATGGAAGGCAGACGTCTAATCTGCATCCTATCTGCAACAGATGTGGAACTAGACAAAGTAGCAAACTGTAAAAAATGTAAGGAAAATGTACCTTGTAACAGTAGCTCTATGAAAGGTACAGCCTGAATAGATCAAGTGAAGGCTCCGCCCCCCCAACACTTTTAATCAATTTTAACTTTATTTCTTATATCCACAGATTTTCAGTAAAAGATTAAACAGACAGAAAAACAGTACCTCATGGGGGAAGCCCTTAAGAAGAAAAAGAAAAAAAAAAAAAGAAAACCATCTTGCTTTTGGATTCTTTTGAAAATGATCCAAATAAGCTCAAGACAAAGATTATTTAGGAGCAGAAAGATAAAAATTGTTCACCTTTTTAACCCTAACAAATATCTTGGGGCTTCTTTCTTTTCATTTGCAAAAATGCTAAGTTCTCAGTTCATACTTTCGTATGTTGGAAAACAGATACCAAAATACAAAATTTACATACTTCATAGGCTTCTATGCCTTTACCATAGTTGTAAGAGTCAGTATTAGACCAGCTGCATGCACATAGAAAGCAGCAGTGCCCAATTACACTTTTATGATGCTTTCTATTTCCTGCTTTCCCCATAAAATTGAAACTCTCATTTCATTAATCCAGAAAGCAATAAATGTACAAATGTACAAATGAGTGAGTATTTCAAGGAGTTAATTTTCTAGATTTAGCTGATGTAAGCTGTACATGTAAGATTTACTTATCCCAACATGTAAACTCTGGAGATACGTGCATATGCCAACTGAACATTTCACAATGTACCTTTTCACAGCCCTCATTTTCCTAATTCAGTCTTTTTCAGAGAATATGTACTCTGAAATGATGGAGTGCTGAGAACTATCAAAATCTTATTATGGATATTCCCAAATAGACAGGAAAAAAGGAGAAATGCTGACTTGCTTCTCAAAATATTTGTACTTTCAGGTTCAGAAAGCAGAATATGAGTTTGAACAAGCCAGACATAAACAGTTAGGGACTGCAGGTTGCCTGCTACATTGCCTTCTACATTAGTCTGTGTCTTTCTGACTGCTTATTCTGTAGGTATATTCCTCATCCCACTAAAGTGAATGTAGATTTTTCTGTCACATAAAAGATACCATTTCTTCCTTTTTTTTATTATTTTTATTTATTTAATTATTTAATTTTCATGGCAGTTGGATGGCAGGCTCGCCATACAGCAGATGAAAGACAGAAGCCTGCAGCCTCCTTCCCTTACCAGGGTGTTCACCTGGCTTGCAGCATCAAAATGGGCACAGGTCTTTACTATGTTCCCTTGTGCCCTATCAAGACTGTGCCATGAAATAAGTTTCTCTTAATTGACTTTCCGAAGCTCTCATTCCATATAAAGATGAAATCTACACTAGGCTATAAATAAATGTCTTTATTTCTAAACAAAAAGGCAGTTGGATTAGAGTATTGGCCTGTGGTTGTCCATATTTTCTGCAAAGCTAATAAACTTCTTTGTATATTCTGGGCCCAGATAGAACTCATGCATATGAGTACCATTCAGGTACCTGGGCACCATTCAGGTATCCCATCAATGGTCATTTCCAATAGGCAATTTGGACACAAACCCATCTTTTAAGGGAGAAAATAGTTTTGTTTTAAGGATGATGGATGTTCACAGGGCCACCCCACATAGCCCTAGGCTAGAGAACAGGCTCTTGCTTGTTTTATTTCATAATATACATATAGCCAAAGATGCTGATTCCATAGATTGATGGAATCAATCTATATAAAGTGCTCAGTTAATGTAAGTGCTCAGTTAAACTCCTGGATGCACAAGTAAGGGAACCCAAGTCTTTCACCATCAACATATTATTCTAAAATGTACAAATAAAAAGTTTAGAGTTTGGTGGTTCAATATTTTGTAACAGAGCCTTTGCACTAAAACTCACAGCTCAATGAGCAAGAAAATCACATAGAAACTGTAAACTGGAGTACTAGAAAGAGAAGAAATTCAAAACATATTAAATTCACAAATGATTGGACCTGGCCATAAACAGTATTTACATTATTAATAACCTATTTGTGGATGTCTACAAATTCTATTCCTATCATCTACTTTTTTAGCATACAGATGAGTTTTCTCTATTTATTCACCTTGATGTATTTATCATAAGTATTACATAATGCATATTTTACAAGACAGGAATAAAAGAAAATCAGTTATAAATACATCATTAAGTTCTAAGACAACTATGCTTTATGAAGTTATTAGTTTTGTGATTATTGTAACGTTAAAAACAAAGATCCCTATTCACTCCTTTAACTTACATTCACATAACAATATTCACTGTCTGCGCAGATAATGGTCTCTAATTATTTTTATTTTTTTAATTACTTACGTCACTAAACTAAGTATGCATTGTAGGTTGTACATGTAATAATATGATATACACAGTTGGCCCTTGTGTATGTGGCAAGTGATACTAGAACAACAAGAAGGGCACCTGAGGATACTCTGTCACATGTTTCATATGGCCTAAAATATGTAAACAAGAATTATAAGCCAAAGATAAAACACTTAAAAAGACCTAATTAAAAATATATATATATTTATTTGTAGAATGAAAATGAAGCACATAATTTAATTTTAGGCCAATCAAAAGAGCATCCTTCCAGCTGAGAGGAAACAAAATTGCCAGCTATGCTAAAATTCTGGAAATTATTCATATTGCTTTCTTTGTTTGGTATCACAGACCTTGAAATTACATATGATCAAAGAACAGCTTTTACCTAGAAAAAAAGCAAAAGCTAACACAAGCCAAGAGAGACCCAAAATGCTTTATCAGTGTAGTCATTTGACAGCCATCTCCTATACTTCATGCAACAAAAATCTTGCTTCATGAGAAACAATATTTTGTTAAGGTTCTTTTACATTATTTTTGCAATTAAAAAAAAAAAAAAAAAAAAAAAAGGTACATATAAATTTGAGCTGTTAAGTTTTCTCAAAACCAAAAAATTACAAGCTTCTCTATTAAAAATGCATGTTTCAGGTGTAATAAGATTATTTTTTTTCTCTGATCCTCCAGTAAAGGCCTAATCTGCATGCCATATTGCCTAAGAATGTATGATACTACTGACACACAGCATAGGAAATATCATGCTGATCTATTTCAATAATATATGAACATAAAATCCAGGCAATGACTCCACATACCCTACTGAAAAATTAAACAGAACATGATTACTTTGAATGTAGTTGAGAAACTGGTAAGAATAAAAGATAGCAAAACTCATTAAAATTAGTATACCTAGGAGGCAGGGGTAGGGAGAAGGGGTTATTCAAAGCTTTTCTTTGGTATCAGCACTAAATAAAAAATGTAATATCCAAGTTGAGCAAAAAAGAATAAAAATTAAATGAGATACTTGGAAACACCAACTCTAAAAATTCAGATCTATATATTATATATATATATAATATATATATATACATACACACATATCATAGCCTTATTGGTTATGATATGTATCTACCTACAGTTCATAAAGCATGCCAAGTAATACAGAATAAAACCAGGTTTTGTAAACAGGTTTACAAAAAAGCTGCTGCTACACTAAAAAAAAAAAAAAAAAAAAAAAAAAGTTCAAAAAGTTCAAAGTACACAGAAATTTTGGTCTTGATTGCTTTTTTTTTTTTTGACTATGGCAGTTTTTGCTGCCTCCATTTTTATGGCCAGAAGTCAGCTTGTGATAAATAGCTCCTTATTCTATTCCAGAATGGAAGAAAGAAAGCACTGCTCATAGTAAGCAGTATGATTAAATAACTGCAAGCCAAATGTTCTGTTAAAAAAAAAAAAAAAGACTTCCAATAAATTACAATAATAATAAATATATATATATATCAAGAACATGCTGAAACAAGAAATATCTGTGATGGAAAGTCCAGTTTCCAGGCTGACAATCATGTCTCTTCAAAAAAGAAAAAGAAAAAAGCTCATATCCTTGTTTTGACAAAACATTCAATTAATGTTTGAAGATCTGTCCTGAGACCCTGAAGTGACTTTGGAACATCATGGTGGAGGGGTAAACTACCAGAGTGAAGACCTCTGGTTGCTCTTCCTGTCCCAGAAGATCAGCTGCTCCTCTTACCAGCTTCTCCATATATTTTACTGCACAGACTATAAAGCAAAAGTCTAGCCTAGAGATAAAGAAAACTCAAATAACTTTAGAGAGATGTTCACCAAAATAGAATCAAGCAGAAGGAAGTATGTATGTTCTTGTCCACACTTCAGAACATACAGAAGCAAGCGATAGTTTCAGCAAGACCCAGTTAAACAATTACCACTCTTTCCTTACAGGGATAAGAGGGGTTCCTCCTAATGCAGTTGCAAGCATTTAATTTTCATACAGGCATTGCTTCTCTTTTGAATTGATTGCGTTTTCATCACCTAAGTGCACAGTCAGCAAGGCCAGAATTTGGATGAAATGAAAACAAGATGTAAGCCAAGTGCAAAACATTTTGTGGTATCTTCTGATGGAAGTGACTGAATAGGGAACTGCATGCTCTATGGGATTCCAAAGCCGAGCACTTTCAGAGGCAGATTAATATGACTGACACATGAACTCACTGATTGATCTCATATGATTAACACAACATTCCTCTGAAACATATTCAACAAGTATGCATGCTTCTGCCAAGACAGGCATGCACGTTTTGTTTGTTGTTTTTTTTTTTTGAACTGAACATGGTTTAAATGAAATCAGCATTTTGCTCCTTTGTTATGTCTCAAAGTCATAATGAGTGATTTTAAAAGAGGATTCTCCCTCCCAATTCTAAGTAGATTTTTTCTCGAATTGCTAAATGCTTCTGGAATATATGTTTCCCAAACACATATAACAAAAAAGTAAAGTCTTTGTATTCTCCCCCCCTCCAACTCTCCCCCCACCCCAAAAAAAAAAAAAAAAAAAAAAAAAAAAAAGGCAATACTTGTATCAGGACATGCCAGATTTACAAGCAACAGGTAATTGCCTCCTTTTCTACCCACCCACCCTATGCACTGAATGAGACTGTGATCCTTTGGAGAAAACTGTAAAAGGTACCTAAATAATCAGTGCCTATATTCTAATGCATTAGCACATGAAAGGGATTTAAAACTGCAGCTGTAAATCTGGCAATTCCTATCCTTGAATTAGAGTCACTTATTTTGCAACTTAATATTCCCTAGACATTCCTTTTCGTTTTTGCACTCTCCCAGGTTGTGTTTCTTTCTGTTGTAAACCCAAACTGGAGCCTAGAGCACACTTTGGGCAACACTAAGAGTTTTCCACAGTGAACCATCAATAAATAGAGCCTGAGCAGCTTGGAGCCCTCTGATAGCCACAGACCCCAACCTGTCTCCAGGAGCTGGTCCCTTTGCAGAGAGGGAGCTCTTTGCAGGGCCAGACTGTGATCACAGGGAGCGATTGAGAAGACAAGGCTCCACAGTGCATATCACATTGCTTTGTGATGAGGTGAAAAAAAAACTACCACCTTCTTTGGCTTCATTAACTTTGCAATTTCCAGGCCTAAGCACTAAAAACATTTCAGGAATTTGCATGCTATTACCTGTTCAAGTTTGGCTGTACTGTTCACCGTGACGTTTTCAGATGCACTGTCTTGAGATTGCTGCTTACATAAACCTTTAGCTGCATCTTTAAACATGGTGTCTTTCTCCAGCAAACTGTCTTGCTTGGCAATCGGTAAAGCCAGGGGATTGCTACAAAGAGAATCAATAAAGCAATTAGACTCCTGCTGAAGATGTCAGACAAACAAAAGATTGCCCAATGTGGATGGCACAAACACAGAGCTAAGGTGCAATTCAGGGCTGAGGCACTGGTTCTGGTCCAAGTACAGAAACTGGTATAATATAAAAATAAAGTGTTCACCTGGGTTGGTCTGTTCCCAAAGATGTAGAGCAAAACACTTTGATTTAAAATTCACCTTTATGCATATCCCTTCTGAATCAGAATGAAGCAAGCCAAACAGAATATGCATGAGCCTGTACTTGACAGTGCTAGGCTGGCAAATCAATAGGCAATTTGAAAACTGAATTTTAAATGCACAATTAATGTACACAATACCGTTTTGAAAAGTAATATATTATAAAATAGTCCAATACAGATATTACCATTACAGTTAATAAAACTAAAATCCAACAATTAGCTTGCCTTTTTTTTTTTTTTTTTTTTCAAATCAGACAATACCCTGGCTTTTATGACTAAAAGCTGCTTTGAATTTGTGGTATCCAAAAAATAAAAAAAAAAAAGAAAGAAAAAAGGAAAAAAAAAAAAAAGCAAACAGCAGACTCTCGAAATCACTGCCACTATATACAATACTTTTTATTCACACATAAGAGTAAACGTATTTTTACATGCATGGAGATATTTTCCTTACTGACACATCAGACTTCTGAAAAACAACAATGCCAAAAATTTTAGTTGATTTTGGCTGTGTTGTACATCCAGAAGAATTAACAAGGAATCAGTCCCAGGAGGTGAGAACACAAACAACTTAAAAAATAATTGTCTGGCCTCTGACAGTGCAAATAAGACAATGTCATGGAGTATACGGCAACTCTTTGCCAAAATATGTGCATAATTTCTTTGAAAGGAGATATGGACTCAATGTGGGAATAGGGCATTCCGCTATGGGATAAAGCCCAGATGTCAAACTTCGTTAAGAAAAAATCTAATTTTCTTCTCAGTTATTTGAGTTTGACCACTTGTTATAACAAAAACAGGATTATATATATAGCTTACTTAAACAAATAGAAGCAAGAACCATAGCTAACATAGATTTCTATTCAGGTTAAGAACTACTGTTGAAAACAGAACTGAAACACAAACACTATTTTATAAAGGTGCGGTCCAAAATAGAAGCAGCAAAAGGCCCCTACTAAGCCCCCACTATTCACTGGAATATCGGTGTCAAAGTAGCTTCCCATTGGAAAAAAGAACATGAAAAAAAATCTATTTTGATGGAACCCTCAGTCTGCAAAAATTAAAAGAATTAATTTCAACATTTTGCAATGGAATACAAATACCTTAAATGTGGGAGACAGAGGGATTTGGCCAACCTCTTTTCAGTGGTATGCAGGGACAGGACAAGGGGCAATGGCCAGAAAACAGAGCACAGGAAGTTCTAATCCAACATGTGAAAGAACTTCTTCACAGTGAGGGTGACAGAGCACTGGAACAAGCTGCCCAGGGAGGTTGTGGAGTCTCCTTCTCTGGAGATATTCAAGGCCCATCTGGATGCCTACCTATGCAACCTGCTCTAGGTAACCTGTTTTGGCAGGGGGGGTGGACCCAATGATCTCTTGAGGTCTCTTCTATCCCCTACAATTCTGTGATTCTCTGATTCTGTGATGCATGATTTCTTTTCTAATTATATTCTGTTTCATATATTTTGATGTAAAATGCCTAGAAGAACACCAGTGAAAATAAAATTTTCTGTTTACTGCTATGATTGACGTAAGATTTATTTACCAAATGTGACATGGACAAAAGATCAAAGAGCCAAATGTATATATTTTTTTTATTTGCCTTTTGCCTTGACTTGAACTGTAGAACAGAAAAACCGTTATCCAACTCTATTTACGAATGTTGACAATATTCACATGTCAGAGAATAAGAGACATCAGTGATTGGACAGTAAAAGAAATAGCTGACATCCACAAGCAGAAATGACTAATCCACATTTTACCCAGACTCAGAATTTAGCAAAACCCAAATTTTCTTTTTGAGTGTATTTTGCCATTGTCCCAAATTTCTCAAATTCCTTTGGACTCAACTATCTTAAAATTAGATCATAAAGAGGAGAAGAAATTAAAGCATAAGCCAAATAAATGAAAATATTACAAAAACTACATGCTGTCACTTAAAGCTTTCTATTACTCTTGTGATATTTCTTTTAAATCATGAAGATCCAGGATTTTTTTTCTTGTGAAATGTAAGCTTTTCCATTTAATCTCACCACTTTCATGCTAACTATACCACACATACTAGAAACATTGTTTTTAAAATTTATCTCTAAGCTCCTCAATTAACTTTTCAGGTGTTGCAAAAGAAACTTATGTTGTAAATAACATAATGTATTTCCTCATATACCTTTTTGAACTTAGAAGGACAGTAATATTACAACTAAACCAGAAGCGTTCCATGTTTTGATGTAAAGAGTATCCTATAAGCTATGTGCATTTGTACATAGCACTTTAAGTGATGGAATGCAGCATATAACTCATATTACATCAAAAATCAGAATGATTATAACAGAGAAAAAGCAGATTAAAAATCACTATAAACAGTTCACCATGACTCAGGGTCAAGAAGACACTGTGAAGAATAAAACAAATTGAAATAGAATGTTTCCAGCAAACACTGACTTTTTAGAAAGAAAAAAATTATATGTTAATATTCAAATGTACTTATATTAATCAAAAGATGAAGTCAAACACTGCAATTGGAAATTAAACTACAGGACAATGCAAGAAATTTTATGTTAATGTAGGCAAATGGGTTAGCATGAACAGCCTTCTTCTATGATAATTAATAGATAATTAATCAATAATTAACCACAAAGGGAGACTTAAGCCAAAATGATGTCACATAATAGACAAGAAACAGAGTTATCTAGGGTAATTGTATTAGAACAAGGTAGGACTGTTACCATCGGAATATATAATGGGGAAAAGATCTTGCACATTATATGGAGGTTAGTCACTTTAATTTTTAGGTGTGTAAACCATCTTATACATAGTTAATTTGGTTGGTTGGTTTTTAGATGATCTTTAAGTTTTAAATAATTTTAAATAATCTACCATTTCCTTGTTTGTTCAAGGAAGGAAGGAAGGAAGGAAGAAAGGAAAGAAGGAAAGGAAAGAAAAGAAAGCATACAAAAAACCTGGGAATTTTATGACATGGTTTTATCATCAATATTGGAATCAATATGGAGCTTCTAACTAGGAAGAAAAATGTTATAAAAAGAATTATATTAAGACAGAGTCTGCAATGACATTTTCTTGTGCTCTTTGAACTTACAGCTTTTGTTCATGAGAACTTCTCGGTTTTGTTACTGTAATCCTTTCACTGACAACTGAGATTTTCCAAACAATTTCTAAACCAGCTAACATCTGTAAACTGCATAATCTCTGAAACTTCAGTCTAAAAACTTTTAAAAGTTTCGTAACAGAACCTTCTGAATGGATTAAACACATTAAAAGAGTGTTTGAAAACACTAGAATAAATAAAATGCAAGTTGCTTCATAAATGGTTATAAACTGACATGCTCTGTAAGAAAATGAAAAATGTAATCTTTCTGCTTTGTTGACTCAAACTAAATTTCTACAAGTACATGTACTAAACCAGAAGTACAGTGGTGATCATCACAGCTGTATCACAAACCTAAAGTCCCCTTAAACAGATACAGCCAATTTGATTTCCTGAACCATAAGCTACATCAACTGATGTATTCAGGTGCAGTTGGTTTTGCCAGTGGACCAACAGAGCATGTTCTGAATGTACTATTAGAATTAAAATTGTTTCTTTTATTGATTTTGTTTCCTGATACTCAACTTCATACTCTTTTTTTCCATTTTTTTTTCCAGTTTTTCAGGTGTTCTGTTGTGTGTTTTTTTTTTCAGTTGGCAATAAATTAAATTACCCATGCTGAGTCTGCTTTGCCTGTGATGGTAGTTAGTAAGCAAACTTCCTGTCTTTATGTCAGCCCACATGCTTCTCCTTCCTAATCTTTCTATTTTCTCCCCTGTCCCATGGAGGGGGGTGAGAGGGAGCAAGGCAGCTTGGTGATTACCTGATGGGGTAACTCACCGCAATTACCTTCCTGGTCTACCTCTCCTCAGTCACACAGACAAAAGTACTCAGTAACTCAGTAGAAGAACTATGAAAAAAGTACTTCAGTACTGAAATCAGTGCTTCACAATAACAGGTTCAGGTGGATAAACTTAATGCCTGACTAAAGGAACCCAGGTTTGCTTGATAACCTTGCATACTGCAAACATACCGACGGCTAATTTTTTTTTTTTTTTAACCAAGTAGAGACACTAATCTTCAATTAATCTATTCATAGATTTCAGAAATTGATACTGTAATTTAATCTAGAACCAGCAAAATCAGGTTTCTTGACAGAGCACATACCATTTGTAATTGTTTATCATTTTGGAGTCTTCTTTTGAACACTGTTCTCTTCTGAGAGATGGCCACAAAGAAATATGACTGAACTACAGCATTATATTAACTCTTGTTAAATTATCTCCTCAGTCTAAACATACTTCCCTGTGTCAGTAGAGTTGACAGAGATTAGAAGTAATATAGACCAAAAGCAATTGTGCAGGTTATTATTGTGCATTCATCTTTGCAGCACTAAAAATTCTGTTTGATACACACGAATAATACAGACAGATTCATCTTCATCCTAGCATATTACATGTCTGTCTGTGGGCTCTAATAGAGCTAAAAGGATGAAACTCTTCAATTTCAGCATCAGCCATTGAAAAGGTAAGAATTTGGTTGAACACAGTCATCTAAGCTGCCTCTTTCATGAACTAAGACAAATAGGCCTTCTGGAACATAATTCAGTATATCTTGAGAAGATGGCTACTGTAATTTGGAAGAATAAGCCTCTGTAATGCTTTGTTTTTCACTGTTGAACAAGCATGCTACTACAGAACTAAGATGACTAGCTTTGAAATGACACCTGATTTTCAGGTGACTATAAAGTAAGATTAATAAATATTGTTTCTAAGCAAAATGGAACTCTGCAAAAAGTGTGATGTGGATCACTCACATTTTTCCACATTTCCAGCAGTGATAGCTGGGTCACACACATGCCAAATACACCAGTTTGTTCACCTTTCAAGAGCTCACCCATGTCAGAATTGCTGGCTAGCCAGCGAGTTCACTGATACCCACTGCACTGATGGCAGGCCTGATAGCCAGTCAGTGCAAAGTTCTGGTTCAGATGGTCCCTAACCCTAAGACTGCCGAAAGTCAGGAGAATGTGCCAAAGAAGCATTACTTCAAGCTTAACATATCCTTACATTTTCTCCCCAGTAGTTAATATACTAAACCCAGCTATGTATCTTACTGTATAGCAATCATGAAGCAGAAACAATACTCTGGGTTTTCTATACATGAAATATGCAGTCTTTAGTATATGTAAGTATAGCCCATAGAATTCTAAATTTAGCAGATTAAACATTTCATAATTGCTTACTACATCCAGATTTTAATGCGTTGCAATATGCTCTGCAGACTATAAATTATAATTGTTACAAAATGCAAGCAAATATATTCTCTTTGTCTCTCTACATATATAATTTGAGAGGCTTTAATTATTTTTCCCCACATACTCTCCAGTACCAAAAAAAAACCACAATGTCTATATTTCAAAATCTTGTACAACAAACATGCTTCAACCATACAGCAGCTATATGGCAACTGCCTAATATATAAAGGAATTATCTGTACCTTTTAAAATTCTGATCAATCATAGTATATGGAAATTAGAATTTGAGAAATCAACATCTTGCACTACCACAAAACTACTCTTGATGCTTCTAACCCATTTTATACCTTTTTTCACATGAGAGTTTCCTCTTAAGATTCACATGAAAATATTAAAAGATCAAAAATTACAATTTAAGACACAAGTTGTCTCTTTGATTCAATACACTGCATAATTCTACTAAAATTCCTCTTGTATTTTAAACAGTACAAACCTAACTATAAATCTGTGACTACTTGGAGCCATATCATTTTATCCATAATAGTACGTTGTGTTTTATTGTTTGTTTTTGTTTGTTTGTTTGTTTTGTTTTTGTGTTTTTTGTTTGTTTGTTTTTTAATCAGGACTCATCCATATTTCTTTCATAGGCATTGGTAGTTTTACTACGCTGTTTCATAGGCATTGGTAGTTTTACTACGCTGTTTCCATCTACCTTAATAAAAGGATGTTTGGATCTACATTATTAACACCTAATAATTCTGCTAAAGGAATGCCCAATCATTTTACTGGCAAATGCTAGCATATTTCATTACTCATAGAATTAAGGTTGAATTAAGGTTTATAGAATTAAGGTTGATAAAAAGAGATGAGAGATACAAGCAAACAAAATGATTCAGTAAAGTTCCAAAATTAAACAGTTACTTGATCCATCAAATCACATAGAATCACAGAACAGTTGAGGTTGGAAGGGACCTGTAGAGGTGATTTTGTCCAACCTCTCTACTCAAGCAGGGACACCTACAACAGGATGACCAGGATCATGTCTAGATGGGTTTGTCTCCATGGACACACAGACAGGATTGAAAGATTGATAAATACAGTTCAAAGGATTATCTGAGTGCATGCCTCAGTGCATCCCTCTTAACAGAAACACTTACAGTTTATTGGAAAGTGCAGGCAGATCATGGATGATCTCTTCATAAGGCTCTTCTTGAGATAAAGTAGAAACAGATAAAGGGTCTTTCATTTTTTCTTCCCAAACAATTTCAGCCTTCAAAAGCATTTCCTCAATAAACTCAGAAGCTGCAATATCTAAGACATTGGAACACCAAGATATCAGACAAAGAAAACAGTACAGAAAAGCTCCTTTCAATTCAGCTTTCCAGATCAGATTAAGATTAAGCAGTTGGCTAGATAAGTATTTCGTTAAAAAGGAAAGAATTGTTCAGATATTGATCATAAAATAATACTTGAAATTGCTGGAAAAAACAAAGGTGAATAAATTAAGCATGAAATCAAGTTGTCATCTGCAAAACCTCAAAACTAGTCTGTGTAGTGAAATGAAGTATTTATTCAATAATTCATAGGACATCAGTAAAAACAACAAAACTATTCTCAAATCTGTACTTCAATGAAAATATACTGAAATAGCTTTCGAATCTTTCACATTTCTACAAACTGGATTTATGTCTTGCACATACAAAAGCACTGAAATTGGATGTGTTTGTGTGTTTGTGTTTTCAGACCAGAAATACAGTTAATTCAACTGTATTAATATTAATATTAATTAACACATACTAAAAATGTTTAGCTAGCTGTATTGTTAGGTGATCTGGGTTTAGACCATAGCCTTTTATACAAACTGGCATGTATCTAATCAGAAGCAGCTTTCCTGAATTTAAGTGTTGTGAAGTTCCCTAGGAGTAAGTATACTTGTAGCTAGCTCATTATTTGAAGTATAACTTAACTTCATTTATTATGCAAAGGAAGTTTCTTCTCCTAAAAAGAAATAATTCAATTTTCTACATTCTTGGGTTCCATTTTCATTTTACCCTAGGCCTGGAAGGTTGAACAACTACATGTTTCTTCTCTCCACCACTGCTATCTAGCATTACTGACATTAGCTCTGCCTTGATACCTGGGTTAGACCTGAAGATATGAAGTCCCTTCCAACTTAATTCAGTCTATAATTCTACTTCCTTTAGAGTTAATGCTTCAGCTCCTGTTGTTATCTGATCAAAGAAGGTGCCTTCTTCTATGGGAAACTACAGGTATTACATTTGAAATTTGGATGGTGAATTTGTGTTCATTTAGCAGCTACAGGAATTCCAGTCTATGTGTTATCATCAATTGAGAAACAGAAGGAAACTCAGTAAGAAGTCACCAAGGAAGCATAAAGGCAGCTATCACCAAGCACTGACAAACTTACAAGGAAGAAACATAACTAAAAATAACCAGAGAATGCAACAAGTAGAAGAAAATGCTATTATATGATATGACATCTTTCATGACTGTGACTAGCAGTTCTCAGCAATATACAAATATTATAGTTATAAACAGACATATATATGTATATAACTACACACTATATATAAACTATATGCATATGTATACTTACATATGTGTATGCGTTCATAACTAAGTTAGTAAAAAGGAAAAAAGTGTCACAGTATAGTGGCACACATAATACACATAGATTTTCACCTACCTGAAGGTTTTTCATTATTGCAGTTAAGAAGATTAGGATTTGCCCAGTGCATCAAAAGTAGCTTCACAAGGTGGGTCTGAAACAAGCAAAACAGAAAAACAGAAATGGCAGAAGCATGGCAGGAACAGTACTACTGTCATTCAGTGTATTTGGTCCTTCCTGCACTAGGTGAAATCATATAATAACCAAAGGCAACATCTGCAGCTCCTTCTGGAGCTACTACACATTCATATAGATCACCAGAGACAGAGTAAAATACAGTTCTATTACAATTTCATCGTATCCTCAGCACAAGTCCAACCCTGAACTCTCCCTCTATCCTTAAATGTGTAAACAAATCCAAATCAGCAAGGAAAAAAACTAACCCTCCATCACCACCTGTCATTACTGGGATCACAAATATTTCTTTATGCCTAACTAATTCACCAGCTGTGTACCATCACTGCGAAAGGGGTATGACTCACAGCCACCATGGAAGTAAATCTCTTCTCTGTCAGCAGTAGAAATTGGCACATTTATTTTATGTTTACCAAGTCAATTTAACCTACTAGTAATTGGAGCAATTACAGTATAGTAGAGTAGGGTATAGTATCATATAATGAAAAAGTCTAAAACATATTTTTCAATTCCTGCATAAATGCTGCAAGCAACTGTTTTTAGCAAGCTTTCCTATCACTCCACTGAAGTCTCAAAGGTTATTTCTCCATCAAAGACTGCAGTAATGTCTACCCTGATAAATTGGTTGGTGAGAAAAAAAGTAAGAAACTACACAAGAAGCAAAAATATATTTAGAAAGCAAAGTCAGAGATCAACTAAATGAGAGAACTGTTTGCAAATTAATTTTTTGCTAAGGAAAATAAAATGTATAATGTAAATGTAACCAACAGAGAAGGCCAGGGGAAAATGGTGCACAGGAAAGAGGATACTTTAGAGCAGAAGAGAGCTAAAAAAAAATGAGATGTAGATTGGACAGCAGGTAAGGCAACAATTTGGCACAAAACCAAATAAATGATAAATAAATAACATAACGGCTAAAAAGGAAGGAAAATATTGCAATTTAAATGTTAAATTCCATGTGGATTCAATATTTTGTAGACAATTTACTAGGAAAGACCATGATAAGGAAGAATCAGCTAAATGCAGGGGAAAAAAATCAAACCTTTAATTGCAGAAAAACATTGTTATAAATTTCTATAAAAATAAAACGATCTTGCACTCCATGGCTTTCTAATGTGGGCTTTCCATTCTGGCTGTAATAGCAGAAGATTCAGTAAAGCATGGAAGCAGGGAGGAAGCCATAACAACTTTATTTCCAAATCCAATTAGCCCAAGTTTCAACTAAGAACCCTCAACACATATATCTCTGTGTTTTTTCATTATGAAAAAAATGGAATGTGGTTAGTCATTAAACTGACTAAATCAGTGGCAGTTCCGTAATCTCATTAACAGCCATTATGAAAAGTGGTAGAGGTTGTATCAAAGGAGTTTTTTTTTAATGCACTTTTGGTTTAGTAACAACAAACAGCTTTTTGGGTTACCAAAGTTTTGGATTTATGCCACATGAAGGCCCTTACATGGTGCGATGCCAATGCTTCCTGCTGTCAAAGAAATAACTCCGGCTGGAAATCCTTGATGCACACCACCACAACTAAGGCATTCAGGTCACTGTTAAATTCAGTTACGTGCTCTTGGATATCCAGATCTGTCTGTGTTAGTTTTAACCCTATTCCCTTATCTTTTTGAAGCAGTACTTTAAAAACCAGGTGCTATAACTTCAGAACTGTGCCTGACAATAAATATATATATATATATTATAACAGCAAAATACCACTGTCCAAAAGTATTTCAGTTGCAGAGTTACAAATAAAGTAGAAATGATTAAAAAAAAAAAAAATGCAATATCTAATGAAATACCGTAGATCACAGAATCACAGAATTTCTAGGTTGGAAGAGACCTCAAGATCATCGAGTCCAACCTCTGACCTAACACTAACAGTCCCCACTAAACCATATCCCTAAGCTCTACATCTAAACGTCTTTTGAAGACTTCCAGGGATGGTGACTCCACCACTTCCCTGGGCAGCCTGTTCCAATGCCTAACAACCCTTTCGGTAAAGAAGTTCTTCCTAACATCTAACCTAAAACTCCCCTGGCGCAACTTAAGCCCATTCCCCCTCGTCCTGTCACCAGACACGTGGGAGAACAGACCAACCCCCACCTCGCTACAGCCTCCCTTGAGGTACCTATAGAGAGCGATAAGGTCACCCCTGGGCCTCCTCTTCTCCAGGCTGAACAAGCCCAGCTCCCTCAGCCGCTCCTCGTAGGACTTGTTCTCCAGGCCCCTCACCAGCTTCGTCACCCTTCTCTGCACCCGCTCAAGCACCTCGATGCCCTTCTTGTAGCGAGGGGCCCAAAACTGAACACAGTACTCGAGGTGCGGCCTCACCAGAGCTGAGTACAGGGGGACGATCACCTCCCTAGCCCTGCTGGCTACACTGTTTCTGATACAAGCCAGGATGCCGTTGGCCTTGATAAAAAGAAAATATCAATATAAATGATGATAAAAAGAAAATATCAATATACTTTTTTGATGCTTATTTTCCAGTGTTGTCTTTGGCAATTTATGTAGAGGGAAAAAAACGATTAAGGGAGGATGATTCACTGTGCAGAGAAGTACTAGTAACAGCTATTATTTAAAACATCTGTTTAAAAAATGTCACTTGCCTTGATTTTCCTCTTACACCTCTAAATATTTATTCAGTGCCTTTTGACAGGACACCAGGAAACCTCTTCCACCCTCAGTTCTTTTCAGAACTTAGCTCTGAGTACTCTCCTTCACAAAACAAACACTTAGTTACTTTCTCTTTACAACTAAAATACAACTCTGTCTATATATGTAGATACTCCCAGCGTTCTGGACAAATTTTAATTTTTCTACCTCTCTTTGACATCCCTTCCTGTGTATCTTACCATCTGACTGTTGAGAATACTGTCGCAAGGAATATTTTCTTCCTTACCACTTTAATATGAAAGTCATACCTTTTAGATTCTCTGTGGGTTCCTTCTTTTCCCACAAGCCATAAGCTGCTTGACTTCATTTTCAAAGGCCTTCATACACCTCTGTGCCTTACCTTTTCAGTTCTCAGACTCCTGTTCCACCTTCACATCAGTCAGTAACTTTGCCCCTCAGTAATATATTTTCAAATGCATTTTGCCATGACTTTTCCAGGCTGCAACTAGAAAGGATGTCTTCAAAACATCCACAAGACTACATTGTAAATCTCAGTTCCCAGGCCATTCTGATTTGATGTTTGCCAGAGGAACATGTAAGGCACTGCCATTCCACCATTTAAATGGATTGAAAGCTAGCTCAGTGGATGGGCTCAGAGGCTGGTGATCACTGGCAAGAAGTCTAGGTGAAGGCCAGTAACTAATGGTGTACCCCAGGGGTAAATACTGGATCCAGTCCTGTGTAACATCTTCATTAATGGGCTGGGTGATGAGGTGGAGTGAAACCTCAATAAGTTTCCTGATGACACAAAATTGGGAGGGGTGGCTGACAGACCAGAGGGTCATGTGGCCATCCAGAAGGACCTTGACAGGCTGAAGAAATGGGCTCATAGAACATCATGTAATTCAACAAACAGAAATGCCAAGTTCTGCCACTGGGGAAGAACAACCCCAGGCACCAGCATATGCTGGGGCCCACCCAGCTGGAAAGCTGCTCTGCAGAAAAGGATCTTCTGTTCCTAGTAGAGACCAAGCTGAACATGAGCCAGCAATGTGCCCTCGCCACTAAGAAGGATGACAGCTTCCTGGGCTACTTTAGGAGGAGTGTGGCCAGCAGGTCAAGGTGATCCCTCCCCTCTGCTCAGCACTGCTGAAGCCACATCTGGAGTACTGGAGACAGTTCTGGGCTCCTCAGTGCATGAGAGACATGGAGCTACTGGAGAGAGTCTAATGAAAGGCCACAAGGATGATTTGGGACTGGAGCCTCTCTTCTGTGAGGCAAGGTTGAGCAAGCTGGGACTGTTCAGCCTGGAGAAGAGAAGGCTCATGGAGGGTATCTCATCAATGTATATCAGTAACTGAGGGGAGGGTGCACAGAGGACAGAGCCAGGCTCTTTCCAGTGGAAACTGTCCCAACGCCAGGACAAGCGACAATGGCCACAAACTGGAACACTGGAAGCTCCCTCTGAACATCAGGAAATACCTTCTCGTTGTGTGAATGACAGAGCAATGGCACAGGTTGCCCAAAGAGGCTGCAGGGTCTCCTCCTTGGAGACCTTCAAAAGCTGCCTGGACATGGTCCTGGCACCCTGCTGTAGGTGACCCTGCTTGATCAGGGGATTGGACCAGATGACCTCCAGAAGTCCCTTTCCGCCTCAACTATTCTGTGACTGTGTAATGTAACAGTTCACCTACAGCTTTTCCAAAGAAGACCATTTCATATCCATGAACTAGTTAGTGAACTTTTAACAGTTTGAATATCTGTGGACATAGGAAAATCTTAATGAAAATATATTAAGAAAGGTTATATTAATTACAGCTTTACAAAGTCATATATAAATAAAAAGTTTTTTTGTGCATTTGAAAAATCTGAGCTTGATAAACAAGACAGATTGCATGATCAGATGTGCAAACAGACTACTACACTTACACCAATAGAAATGTTTTTTTTCTAAAGTAGAAAGTGAAGAAAAATGCAGCCTGCCTACTGCAGTGAACTTTAGTACTCAAAGGAAATATTACAAAAAAATGCAGTGTGATTCACATTAATGGGAGCAACACTTCTGATTGAAGGAGCTAGAAAAATATGCACAGATGAACAGAGAAAACATTGGCTGGACAGGGGACCACTGGAGCTGAACAGCTCTTTAAATGTAATGAAACATGAAGTGCAATAAAAGTTACAAAGGGAAAAAAGCATAGATTAACCACAGTAGGCATATTACAAAGTTTTCAAACAAAATTTCCCTCTGCAAAAGAAAAAGGGGCTAAGTTTTACCACACATGAAAGATTAGCAAAGACAGCCAAATGCTCAGTTTCATAAACCATAGGCTTATATGCACAAATTTTGTCCAGCGGATAACTGTGAGGTCTGTTGCCACAGGAAGTGACTTCAGTGACAGTCACAGGTAAGTGACTCCAGGGTAGGAAATAGGGCATGAAGGAGTGATAGAGGTTCCTCAGGACTCTTCCTATGCATCAAAGGCTGAAAAGGCAGCTCTGATCTGCTCTCACGCCATAGCATAGCACAGCATAGCATCATTCAGGTTGGAAAAGACCTCCAAGATCATCTGGTCCAACCATCCCCCTACCACCAATGTCACCCACTATCCCATGTCCCCAAGCACCACGTCCAACCTTTCCTTGAACACCCCCAGGGATGGTGTCTGCCATGATCCCCAATAGCCATGTTACTTTTAAGGCTAGTGAATTAGCTGGAGAGCCGAATCAGTGCTCCTGAAAAGTGTCTATCTTCTTTTCCTGTCCAGGCAGATATTTTCTTCTAAAGTAATGCTTGTGCCAGCACCCACAGAGGTTAAACTGCTCGCTCTGGCTGAACTTTGGCCTCTTGAATTACTATCCAAGCCCCTGTACAACTGTTTGAGATATTATTTATTCCCTTTTATTTACCATTGGAGAAATAACTGCTCAAGTTATAAACTTAGAAAGCTGGAGGTTTTTTGCAAATATGCTCACGTGTTACTTTGCACAGCAATAAATATGCATCATCTAATTTGCATACACCCCCAGCAGCAAATTCCTTCAGTCCCTCATTTTTCTTCTATCAAAACCAACCTTTCTCTCCACTCCTCTTTTTCTTTTACAAAGTTGGACATTTCCTACTACCCTTAGTGACCTGATTCATGATCAACCTTTCGTTCACCCACCCACCTTTTTTGCTTCCCCATGCTCTTTCTCTTTGTTCCCTCTAAGACTCCTAACTCCCTGCATGTCTCAATAATTTGTTTTTTTTCCATCATTTTATTTGTGCTCTTACACTTTTTGGGAGACAACTTTACTTTTCTTTCTTGGCATCTATCCTTCAGTTCTCTTTGACTAAGACTTTCCCACCTTCCTCCTGCAATTGCCTTTTACCTACTGTCACTTTGTAGGTTCCTATTCCATTTTCTGTGCATGTGGTCCCTAGCATGCTCTCATCCACAGCTGGACAAAGCCACATAATAGGAAACCAGTGGATCAACAACGTTAGATCAAAAATAGTATTATTTTGGACCATAAATCTCACAATGCTGTGGGGGGAAAAATGAAATCTGCAGGAATTATTTTAATATCTACAGCCTTTATTCACTAAACACAACAAAACCTTAGGCAAAACTGTTGGTTAGATCGTTATTGACAACAGTCTTCACCACTGAGTAAGATGGACTTTAACTGCACTCAGAACCAGGTTTCAATTGCTTATAAGGCTAAACTATACTTCACTGAACTGGAAAAGAGCATGTTCACCTCACTGTGATTTTTACTAGGCACTTTGCTAGGACTGTTGCCTGTGAGTTTTTATGATTCAATAAAAAAAAAAAAAAAATCTGTCAAAAAGGTAAATCAGCCAAAACTGAAGCACTTTGGGGAGCAGGGTGTGGGAAAACATATTGTTCAACCATTGTGAGCTCCCATGTTTGTATGACTTCGTATTAGGCAGAAAATGAATTCTGTGGGTTGACAATATCCCTTTTGTTGTCTCTTTGTTCTCAAGTTTCAAACCTCGAAAAAAATCATAGGCACAAAATGCTTACAAGGCAGTTTTTAGATTATAATGGATAAATTAAAGAGCCCACCTTTGCTCTTAAGTCCACTGTAGGCCTAAATGTTAGTCTAACCAGTATCAGTGGCTCTGTTAGCCAGAAAAAGATTTGGATGTTCAAAAGATCTGCAATAAAAAATATGAATCAGGTAAGTACTTTCAGTTTTTGTTATTACAATTATTATTATAAGCTTCTGTTATGGAATTGCTGTAACTTCAGGCTAGCCATATACTGAGCAGATGGAATAAATAAGATCAGGTAAGTGATTATGTAAGAAACTACACTGAAAAACACTGGAGACGTATTTAATTAATAGAATGAAGTGAGAATTGGCACTTAACAAAGCATCAAGGATATTAAGAAAAGTGCAGGTTAGGGAACTACACTTACTTAAACTACTGGGGAGAAGAAAAAAAAAAAGTAGAGCCTATGACTGAAACACCCAACATTTTTAAGTAAGGCAATTATTAAACTATTAGAGTTTCTGTGATTTCAGTTTTGAAGATCATACCGTATATTTGTTGTTCCTTACAAAATAGTACACCTTGAAAGACTGAGTCTTCCTTGAAGCCAAAGTTCCATATGTAAACAAATAAGAGCAGTATCATTCAGGGGCTAAGTAGCATTTTCTCTTCAATTGCTAATCTCATCCATAGTACTGTTCTACAAATAGGAAATTATGTCTGAAACTCATTACAGATCTCTCTTCTTAATACAGTATAGACAAGGAAGATATTTTCCCTGTTTCAGCACAGAGAAAAGGAGACCATAGCCACCTGCGGTCAGCAAAGTGGAACAGATTAGAAAAAGTAGGTTGCAGGAATGAGATGAACAGCAGGGTAATAAGAGTTGAGAGGAAAAAATAGAACAGAGCATGAATAAAACACTGGACTTTGGAACAAACAGCATCAAATAAATGAAGTGAAAGGGAAGAAGAGAGATGTGGCAAGGAGCCAGGATATAGGCAGAGACAAACTAAGCTGAAAAAGAAAATGAAAGAGGAATGTGACATTGTGAAGAAAAAACACTGAGATTGAACAAGGGAGATTGGGACTGTGAGCAAGTGGGAGAAAGGGATAAGTACAACAGAAGGGCAGGAAGGTTGGCATGAAGCCAAAGTAGAGAAAATAAAGCTTGGATGAGAACCAGGAGGAGGGACAGAAACTGGCTGTGCAAGGAAAGAAGGATTGGGATAAGAAGCCTAAGATAAGACATGAAGCCAGGCAAATAAATGGGACACCGAGGCAATGGAATAAAGACAAGAATGGAACAGATTGGAGGGAATGGAATAAATAAGGTTATTGCATTGGAATTGGAATAAATAAGGTATATTCCACATGGGAGGCATAAACTGTAAAGATTGGGCCTGTTTATAGACAGAGTTTGGAATGGAACCCAGATTCCCCAAGAGTCACCACTACCTTTCCGTAGTCAGTATGTTTAACCTTTATAGCTTACATGCACTTTTTAAGCCTCTGGAATAGTTTGACTAAAGAAGGACAACATAATACTGTTTTCAGCTATTTAAGAAAGTCACAAAGGTCAGTAAACTGTAGACAAAAGTCAGTGAACTTCTGTTCATCTGAAGTGAAGACTTAAGCAGTCCTTACTTCAAGACTATAACCTACACTTCTATTTTTCAGTCCTCCAGGAAATTAGATAGAGAAAACAAAATAGATTACATTGGGAAAATATTACATGATCTTGTGATGAAAGATGGTTTAGGTTATGCTCATACAAGTTCTATATTAATGCCACAGAGAATCATAAATCTGGCACTTCTCAAAGTTTTTGCCTGAACAGTCTTTTCAGCCTTGTTTATGATATATACCTCTCTTGTTTTCATATATACATACCTATGTATATAAGAGAAAGTTACTATTGCTGGTACTTCAAGGAAATTAAATTTAATTTTGATCACTATGATCCTGAAGTAGTGAAATAAACCTAATGTAGCCAATGCACATCTCAGTTTTAACTACACACTTGTAACCACTGAGAATTTTATATTATTTTTGGAAATCAAGCCTGCCCCGAGTCTGTCTATGAAGCTTAAAATCATACTTCTATTTTGTTATCATTTGGTATTGCGTGAATCCAGCTTCTCTTGCTTTACTATTCTGTACCCGCAATTAGCATTTGAAAGATTCATAGAAAATTTCTGAGTATATTGAGAGTGAAAGAATGATATCACAGGCAGAAGTCCCAAAGAGGTCTCTCTGCTTGAGGAAAATGAGTGTAATTGGATCTGAAGGGAAATGCTGCTGTTCTACCTGAGTATCATCATGAATGCCAAAGATGAACAAAAAGACTAAAGAAACGAGGGTGAGATATGACTGGATAAAGCATTCTCAAGAGGATTTTCTGACCATAAATGAAAGATTCTGACTGCTTGACAGGGAAAATATGTATTCCCAGAGTGACTATACTCTATTCTCTTTGAAATACAAAACAAGCACCTGCTTCTTTAGGTTCTTCTCATTGAAAATATTTGTGGAATGTGTTTGCAGAAGTCCAGAAACTCAAATCAAAGGAACTACTATAAAAATGGACAAAGTGGAATGAGATTTAATATCATTTCCTACAAAGAGTTCAGGTATCCTGTCTACACTGTAGTATATTGTAATGACCTCTGTGGATTCTCTCCTATTTTGGGGTCAACATGTGCATAAGAAAATAGTTCATAGTTGGGTTGAATTACTAATTTGTTCTGCTAACGATGAGTAACTTAGACAACTAGTAACAAAATGTGTTCTCTCAAACTTCAGCTGTGAAATGCTGTGTTTGGATGAACTAACTAGACAGAAGGGTATGATTCAGTCCAACCAAATGTGTATGTATTAAGGGAGAATATACTTACAGATTGCCAATTTCACACACAAATTTTAAAAATGACACAGGATATATATGATATAATAAGAAACATAAGGTAAATATCTGAGGTCACTAAACAATTTTGTTTACTTACGCTTAATAGTAAATCCTTTCTATTGCAAGAGTTACTTTTGGAGAGGCAGCGCGCAGTTCAACAATTACCTTTTTTTTTTTTTTTTTTTTTTTTTTCTATCGTGAAACTGTTAAAGCCTCAAAGCCACATGCTAAATCCATCTTGTTAAATAAGAGAGTGCAATGGAGCAAGCTTAAGTATCCCTTATAATCCACACTGCTTAACTGTTAGCTCTGTCCCTGACTGCTTTGGACCACTCCAACCAGCTCTCTAGAAACACGACTAATCTCCTATAGAAGAAGCTAGCTCTAAACAATGTGAATGTAAGCCAGACTGTTCCCTGGCTTAATCCCTAGCCTTCTTTGATTTAGCAATTTAACAGTTTATACACAGGCAGGCAGCATCCCCCAAGGATGAAATTTTGGGAGAGGTAGTATTTAAGCTACTGGGGAGTCAGCTCTGACCTGCACGCTTCTGATAGCTGGTTTGAAAGGTGACATTTCTGTGATAAACAACAAAGAAACAGCTTGTGCCTGGGAATTGTGCCAAAGTACCCAAGGCAAGTGTCAGAGCTGCAGCGTATTCCCACCACAGGGAGGGCGAGTGCGTGCTCTCCTGATCACAGCAGCCCGGAAGGTGTCCAGCAGGGACAGCACTTCCAATGCCAGACTACTAGCTGTTCACAGAGAGATCACTATGCTTAAATACAAACGAGGGCATCTGCCTGAGAAACACAAATTGCCCTTCCGCAATTGGTATCAGCGAGGGCATGAGAGGTGTGGTACCCCAATGACTATATGCCCTACTATGGTGCACACAGGCAATAGCCACCTATAGATCGGCACTCCCCATGCTGTTTGTGAATGAGACAAGTTCAAATAGCCACGAATTACAGTATTAGAATGTATATGTTCGAAAAGGCCCTCTTAAACTTCCTTAAGCAACCATAGCACATTCTAATTTCTTGAGGCTTGCTTTGTTGTCTTCATAATCTTATTTTGAATAGAAGTTTGTGTCATTGATGCAGATTTGCATGTGTTTTAAAGAGGTTATTATATTCCATCATTTTATTAAGTTGCACAACTCAGACCTTAATACCTCAACAGCATCTCTTTTTATTATTATGTGAGACTCTCAACTTGCATCAAAAATAAAAAATTGGTTTTAGTCCTTGTACTTACAGGGTGGAAAATGACAACAGTCCTAGAAACTCAGCAATACTTTGCTTAAAAATATTCCTATTTTTCAATGCTATTACCATTATTTTTTAATGTTTGCAGCTAGCAGTATTTCAGTTTGCAGTCTACCCATGCACTGATCAGTAACCTAATCAGTTTCTGCAAAGCAAAGCATCATTTTACAGAAAGAGAGACTGACCTTCAGGCAGTAGCCTCAGTTACCTTATCATGTACTCAATAGCCACATGCTGTAAATACTCCTCAAACTCAGTAGTATCCTGTACTTCTGTGTAATAAAGGAAGAAATTCTACACTGGGTCTACATGCTCAGGCACTAATAGTATGATTCATTTATCATTCACTTACGTTCTTCTTCAATTTTTCAAAACTCAAATTTTTCAACCATTTGAGCAAGTTGTAGACAGTAAATTTATCAGTAACTGGAATGTTTGAAACTGCTTTTCTCTCCAAATACAAATAAACGTAGCTACATATTTTTTAAAACATTAGGTAAGATATACTGACACTGAAAACTCTTAGTTATTCTCTCTTTACAAGGAATTCATTATGTTTTGCATTTGATAAGATAGGTATTGTGTTACGTCTTTAACTGTACTGCCTATGTAGGATTTACTCTGTGCAGCTTTATGTCATTTAAGAGTGAGAAATCCGTTCCATGCCCTGTTTACAATGACTAGGGAGAAATAGAATATCCAATGCACAATTCACCCATCCTTTGGCTTGTTAGCCCATCCTTTTTGGACTGGATTTCTCACATATTTTTTTTTAAAGTGTTCAAGTTAGTCCTGTAACATATGTTAGCTGCTTATACCCTCTGTAGTCAGAGGGAGGGGCTGACCTCCAAATAATGATTCATCCCACCTACTTCAAATGTGCCTCTTAGACTTGCCTGAATTGCACCCTAGAGGTTACTCTCCATTCTGGTAAGGAAAAGCTTTGAATTTGTATTCAAGTTGTAGTTAGCTAAATTTAGTGAGAAGAACCTCATCCTAAATAAAACTGCTTTTGCCATTATCAAGGTACTTGTACAAGCCAGAGTTTGATTAATAGGGGTGAGTGTGATGTTTTTCACATGCTTTGCTCACTCAGGATAATGTATCATTGTTCCAACAATTTATCATATAGTTTACTGTGGAAGCTGGAGAAATAAGCTTTTTAAGATCCACTTACATTGCGTATTAATTTACAACTTGAGTTTTGTAACATTATGCTTCCAGTGCCTATATTCTTCATAAATTTCCTCCTTTACAGCTCCAAATTAAATTTTCTCACTATAAATTTTAAACTTCAGTGGATTCAATTTATTTTTTTCCATGTAAAGTGAATTAGTACCAACTCTACTCTTGTTATGATCATACAAATAGCCATATCAAGGTGTGTGGGGGTCATTCTTCTTTAGTATTTTGTGTATTTACAAACAAAAAGTTTTATATGTACAGAGCTCTGTTCTTTCAGCTGAGTATTTATGTCACTCTAAACCTACATAACAATTTCTTCATAAGAATATCACCACTCACTTTTTTCATAAGGTGATGTATGTATGTACAGTCTATAACATAAAGCACTCCAAGAACATAATATGCAACTTGTACAACTTGTTCAATTGCATTTTAGTAAGATAAGCAGGTTCACCAGACAAAAAATATATCTGAATGATATGAATTTTACAGTTATTTCATAGACAGAAAGAATTATCAGTTCACATGATTCATAAAATATAATGATAATAATAATAAATTGGATGGGGGCTAGAAGGAAAGAAATCAGCTCAATGATTGAAAAGAACATTCAAAGTAGTATGCATCTGTAGTATAACTGAGGTGGAAGAATGCATTACAAATGAACTTTTTAAAAATGTGAATTAAAATACATAAAACTCCTGACAGAAAAGACAGTAAAAGATTCAGGGGATACTTTGTGTCTATACTTTCACATTTTAAAAGACATTTGCATCTTTATTAGAATCTAAATGGCTCTGATTCATTCATTTAAATATGAAATTGTAAGGAAGCCAGTCTATCACACCTTAAAATGGCTGTCTTTCCCACTGGAAGCACAAATGGTCGTGCATCAAACTAAACCAAAAAGATTTTTTACTGTCTTCTGATAAAGCATACAGTTTATCACTGCAGCAAGCTTTTTAAGTGAAACCTTTAAACAAAGCCTACCAAAAATATGTGCTATAAGAGGGTGAAACTGAAAGGGCCAGAGTCAAGAATTTATATTAATGACTTTCTCAGGAAACAAGAATAATTTTGGCTAAAAAATAACTAATTTCTCATAAATATATTTTTATTTAAAACAGATTATCTCAAATCACATCTTGACTAAGATAATTCTCACCTTGCCATACTATATTCTCCCCTAAAAAGTAACAATGCTTGTATTTGTCTATAATTACTACTAAAAATGGAATTGTAAATACGATATGCACATGAATTCACATTAAGGCTAAATGTTTTTCAAAATTATCATAAGAAAGGAAATTTTAAAAACACTGGTGGCTTAGCTATTGTGTGAAATATTTTCCTGTCATCTAATAAATCCCTCTTGATAAAGCAATTTAAATGATTTAATTGATTTTTACAAAGAGAAACCACATTCAAACCACGTCTATCTTCTAAATAAGGATGGCAAATTATCTACAATGAAAAGAAGGTATCTCCGAGCTTCATTATTAACACTACATAGGGAAGATATTTCCTCTCTATTTTGTTATTTTTAGTGATGAAGAATGCAATGTTACTTCATTTGTCTTCACCCACGTGTACCCAAAGTGTTTGTACAGTGACTAGCAGAATTGGTCCCTGGCTCCTCACCGACAGCTCTGGGAATAGTATGAATCACTGCCCCCATCATCTGGGACATAATGACAGAATTACAGAATCATAGAATGGTTTAGGTTGGACTTTAAAAGTCATCTAATTCCAACCTCCCCGACATTGGCAGGGACACCTTATGCTAGACCAGATTGCTCAAAGCCTTATCCAACCTGGCCTTGAACACTTCCAGGGATGGGGCATCCACAGCTTCTCTGGGAAACCTCTTCTAGTGCAGTGCTGAATTCAGCACACCAGGTAGGGTCACAGGAGAACAGAGCGGGGGAGGAGAATCACCTTTTTCGACCTTCTGGCCACATTTCTTTGGATGCAGCCCAGGATGAGGTTGGCTTTCTGGGCTGCAAGCACACATTGCCAGCTCATGTCAAGCTTCTCATCAACCAAAACACCCAAGTCCTTTTCCTCAGGGTTGTTCTCAATCCATTCTCCTTCCAGCCTGTATTTGTCCTTGGGATTACCCGGGCCCAACTGCAGGACCTTGCACTAGGCTTTGTTGAACTTCATGAGGTTTGCATGGGCCCACCTCTCAAGCCTGTCCAGGTCCCTCAGGATGGCATACCTTCCCTCCATTCCACACCATACAGCTTGGTGTCATCAGTAAACTTGCTGAGGGTGCACTTGATCCCACTGCCCATGTCACCAACAAAGTTGTTAAACAGTGTCAGTCCCTATACTGACCCCTGGGGAACACCACTTGTTGCTGATCTCCACTTGGACATTAAACCGTTGACCGCAACTCTTTGAGTGACAATCCAGCCAATTCCTTACCCACTGAATGGTCCATATGTCAAATCTGTCTCTCCAAATTAGAGACAAGGGTATCACGAGGGACATTGTCACATGCTTTGTACAAGTCCAAGTAGCTAATGTCAGTTGCAGAAAACAAATAAACCAAACACATAAAAAAGTCATCTTGGATTCCTATGCAGACCATCAAGGATGTTACAACATCAGCAGCATCCCACCCCTTGTATCTCAGCACTAGCCTCTTGTAATTCACAGATTTAGTCACCTGAGTACCAACAAGCAACTAGATTATGAGAAACAGACATGAACAAAAATCCTGCTTCTCATCAATTATTGAATAGAGATTCAGCTAAATAAATAGCATTGTCTCCACTGAGATCACAGACAGAATTAAAATTATCTGAAGCTATTGTGAAGATTATTATGAAGTTGATATTCCAGCAGAAGTCTATACAGGATTTTATTTATATTTATTAAAGAATTAAAAAAAAAAAAAATACAGAGTCCTGTTTAGGAGCAACACATTTTTGCCATTCTGAGTTACTTTTAAAAGCATGATTGATAGTCAAAGTGACAGAAGTACAAGATGGCAAAATACCAAAGAAATAGGGTAATGGCTTGACAGCTACAATTTATAACATTTTCCGACGAACCCTGTACACCTACATCCACAGTGTCAGGAAGGATAGCTCTGCCATCAGAAGGAATCTGAAGAGAAAAAAGCAATTTGTATTCAGAGAAACACAGTGAAGCTTAGTGTTGTGTCCACAGCAGAGCATGTCTCAGTCCCTCCTGGTGGAAGACAAAGATGGGATGGGGTGAATTTTCCAGAAGCTGCAAAAGAAACCTGACAGGAGAAAGGGCAGGAGTGGGATGCTGAGCTAGGATGCATCAGAGACGTTTTTGGAAGGTGTCTGTGGGTAAGTGGTGATTTGTTAGTTGTCAGGTGGGTCAGTGGGAGCTGTGGAAAGCAACCGTGAAGTAGTCAGACTAGAAAGGAGTACTGAGCATGTTCTGGGAGACTAAGGGTAAAGGAAATATGAAATGATGGGATGTGAGACGCACAAGTCATATTTAGATACAGCCTCCAAATCCCACTCCCAGAGCACTGTTCCACAGCTCAGAGACTGGAAAACTCTGAATGCAACTACTGTGTTAAGTGAATCCTGTACATTTACAGAAATATACACAGCAAATAAGCTAGCTAAAAATAAGAGTTTGACATCAGAATATAAGAAAACAGCAGACAAAAGTGCTTTTTTTGGCTCCTTTTCAAATTTCAGTGCAAATTTAATTTTTTGCCAGAGACAAATTGCTGTTGATTTTAATTTTACTGGGTTGATAGCTTTACAATGTTTATTCTCAAATGATCTCTGTCATTTTCCATATGCCACTTACAGTACAGAAACGAGTATGTTTTTCACATTAAAAACGGAACAGTCTCCCTGTCTTGAACATATTTGCTATTGCTACGCTAGAGTACTACAAAGAAAAGAAGGTAAAGAAATCATGCTTTACCTGTCCATACTTCGCAGCTAAATGTAGGGGTGTCCAGTACTGATTATCCACTACATTGAGATCAGCCCCGTGATCCAGTATCAGAGATGCAACATTCTTGTATCCATTTGCACAGGCCATGTGCAGCTGCAATATGAAAATAGCTTGAGATGTTTAGTTTACAGTTCTCATGAAAAAAAAAAAATAATAATAATAATAATAATGCACTATTGCATATCTTGGTTCCCTTACAGACATACTGGATAAATCACAGTAACAACAAATTCAAAACATACATGAACGCAACATTCTAGAAAACCACCACATAATCTTACTTATCATTTATAAAGAAAACCCAACAAAAATAAGAATATCAGCTTACTGACATTTATATAAACAATTTAGTATCACTAGACAAATTTAGTATCACTAGACAAATTGAAATTTTCATACAATTTCAAGCAAATACCCAATATCCATTTCAAGCGTATTCACAGACTTCAAGAGCCCAGGTAAATTCACACATTTCAGCAGAGCTTGGCCTAGACCTAACTTTCTTGTGCAACAGTTCAAATATACCAGATAGGAGCTGACATTACTTTATTGTAAGAGGAATTCATTAACACATAATCAATTTAAGCACATTGACCTTGCTGCACAACATTGGTAACAAAAAACACCTTCTTAAAAAATACCACATACACTTTGTTCTTCTTGTGTTGTGTTGCTTTACAAGATAATTTAGATCATTTAGTATTTAGAGTGGTATTGCTTCAATAGTTTAAGTTGATTTTCTACACCACTATAATTCATTTCAGAGGTAACGTGGGACAGAGAAAGAGGGAAATAAAGTAAAAGAATGAGAGAAACTCAGGTAAGAAGGAACCTCTGGTGGTCTCATAGTGCAACTTCCCATTAAAGCAGGGACAACTTCAAAGCTATCTGTACTTTCTCATGGCTTGTTAATAGGAGTAGCAACAGCAGAATGAGAGATAAGGTACTAAGAACTGCAATGTCACAAAAGTGAAAGACGAAGCTCAAAAATTATCTTTGTTAATGGCTGATTTGAGAATTTGGGTTCATCGAGAATGATGTGGTAGGGCAGCATAATTTACTTACATTAGTAATAATCAAGTGAAAGAAGAAACGCAATAAGGAATCCTACATGAAGGAAAATTTGTAATTTGAAAATTTTAGTGGAAATTGTTTCTTATGTACAGTGAATAGCTCTGTTGAGGCAGATACTTCACATGACCAGAATGATTCAGTTCACAGGGTAGTGGTGTTTATTTTCTCATGGCTCTTTGCTATGATTTCAAACACTTCTGGGAGCAAAGGAGACAAAATTTGCATTTGGAAGTTGGCAGAATGTAATTCCCCACCCACAGTCAGAAAAAATCAATCCTTGTAAAGGTCAATAAGAACAGGGTTCAGTAAGACTGCAGAACAGGGGTAACCTGTACACTAAAATAATGTAGTGCAACCACATGGTTTTTTTGTTTATTTTGTTTGTTTGCCCCTTGAAGCATTGTTAGCCTCAGACAATTTTTTTGAGAACTGGAATGGATGGCTAATGGCAAGTAACCTCTTGCAATAAACCTCTTACTAGAACTGTGGGTTGTAAAGTCACTTTAAGCATAGGAGACACCAAAAACTGAGTCCAGCTATTTTTTGCCACTATTTTTTTTTTTACTTCTGGTTCAGCTGTATCTGCAGAGAATAAGCATAAAGTTTTCTTTATGAACATTCTTGATGCAGAGGGGTGAAACACATTACAGCACATCAAAAATCTTCCCCTAGAATGGGGGCAGAACATCAATTCTGTTCACCATAAATGTTCTAATTTCAAATGTACAAAAACCTCAATATTTTCCCTTAATGTGATATAGCTTCAGCTTTTTGTTTTTAACAAAAGAAATTACATTTTCTATTCAAACATCAATCTGACAAGTGTTATTTTAAAGAAGTTTAAAAGCTGAGAGGACAAAGGAAATATTTTATGACTAAAATCTTTTGAAGAAAAAAATTATTACAGGAGAATTTATCAGAAAAAAAATAGTTTTACCGCATATCATTCTGTGTCTGTACTGCATAGACACCTACATATGTGCTATGAATCCAAAAGAGCGTATACATATGTCATCAATGTTTCCTAATTGATCCTAATTTATGCATGATCTTAGATAATGTATGAAGAAAAGATTGTGACCTACAAAGAATTAATTCCTGATGTGGAAAAATCAGGGCTCAGTGCCACTCTTCTCCACCTTTGCAGCCACAAAGAAAGTGGTTTATGTTTGTACCAACAGGTATAGGTTTTCCAGAGATATACCAAAATACAGTAGAACATCAAGCTGAGAAGTGAGTTGGACTATACATTTTTTCCCAATCTACTGCTCTCTGTTCAGGACTTATAGCACCTACTCCATCCATAAGGTACTTAATCTGCTGCTTAGCAATCTGCACTGAAGATGTAGTCAGCTCTTAAGGCAGTCCTGTGCAAAAGTGTTCTTCCAAACTGGCAATAAGTCTGATACAGCTTGTCACTGTGTTGACAAGTTTATCTTCTCAGTATGCCTGATATCAAATTAAGAATGTACTTCTGGCTATGGCTTACAATACACCTTCAGAAATGGAGAACATAATATATATTCAACTGATTGCACAGTAAAGAGTGAAAGCAAATGAAAAAAAAACACAACGTATTACTTGGGGAAAAAAAAAGACTTGGTGACTGTCAATCGATAGGATTAAAGCAACAGACTCGTGGTTTTTGGTACATTCGCTTTCAAATATAATTATATTCCTGCTGTAAACTGTATCATCTTAGATTCTATCAAAAGAAAATACATCTCATTTTCTCCTTACAACTGACATATTTGTTGTTGTCTCTGTACTGATATATTTAAAGCAACAAAAAACTGTTCCCAGAGCCCTTTGATACACACACAGCTATTACAGACTGGCTGACTCCACACCCATGAATAGAGACAGAGTAGTCTAACAAATTCTGTATTTCCCACCAATTTGTAAGACAAAACTTTCACATAAAAATCTCAAACAAAAGCAAAATGATTTACTCTGTAGCTACTTGTGGCAAGACTATGAAAGAAGTCCAGAAATCAAAGTTCAACATAAAAACTGTGCCCAAAAATATCCCCTTTGTCCACATCCCACCAAACAAGAAGAAACAAACTATCAAAAATGCTTTTCTTCTGGTATATGCAGTACTGTTAAACACATTTCATACATGTATTTCAGCTATTTCTGCTAACTACAGAAAAGGTTTTATGAAGTGCTAATCAGGCAAGTTCTTGACTTGGTTCAATGAAGCCAATTCAGACCAAAATGGCAATAAGAGTAATGTACAAAAAACTCACATTGTATTGAGTTAGCAGCTTAATTTAAAGGTATCAAGAAAGTAGAAGTTAAATTAATGCTTTTATGAATGAAAGTAAACAAAACTTCCCTCATTCCTTCCCATCCAACAAGGATGTTTTTAACTGTTTTTAAACCCTCCTGTTTTTAACTACAGTTAACTGCCTTGAGGCAGCCACCCCAAAAGTCAACAGCTTTTCAGCACATATACAGCCAGTGCTAGGATTCACCAAACCCAAATATGAAGCTAATAGTTGAATATGAATACTAATAGTTTAAACTCTCCACAGATGTTAAAACACGGAACTAAATACAAATGATCTAGTATTAATTCATTATCATACAACATAATTCAGCATAAATGGAATGGTTCAGTAACACATACATTTCTGATTTAACTTGAAAAAAATATATGTAAAGAGAACATTTCACAGACTTGCTATTTAGGGAAAAGTACATTAATTTAAAAATGATTTGGTAGCTGAAGTAGTAGTAATATCTATTAGGAAAAAAAAAAAAAAGAAAAAGAAAAAAAATGAGAACCTATGATTACAAATAACAAGCAAATTTAGAAGCGGGAATATTTATCCAAGAATAAGGTGCATGCTTCCTATGCTTCCTTACACTGAATCAAGACGGGATAGCTTCATGAAATACTGTTTTACACTAGCTCAGCCAAAAGATATGAGCCTAACACAGTAATCACTCAGAGAAGTTTTAGGCCCTCTCTTACACAGAATGTCAAAGATCATAAGTATCTGCTCTAGTTCTAAACTACAGAACACAATTTTTTTTTTGTTACTGATTTTTTTGTGTTGTGTATTCAGTGGCTAAGAATAAGAAAGTTGACATTAAGACACAGATATTGCACTAGCCTATTTCAAAATCTATACTGTGCAGGGCATTGACATATATCTATTTTTAAAAGGACAAATAAGAACCAAAATCCTACACTCCTTCGTGTCTTTTTGTACAGAACGGCCCAGCCTTGCATCTGTACTTGCAATACTCACCATTACAGTTGAAGTACATGTGTATTCACAGGGCTGAAACTCTATTACATACTGGTACTCACCAGGGTAACTCCATCATCATTCTTTTGATTCACGCTTCCTCCACTTGCTATGAGCTGTCGGACATCTGTAAGCATTGTCATAGGTCTCTGTATCTTCATTTGACGCAATGAATTCAGCTCAACACCTGGAAAAATGAAAAGACTAAAGCCTTCTGCTATTCCATTCAGCAGTCAAGAACACATATGATTTTGTTTCCTGGTTTTGTAAAAGGCTAGTCATCATTTAATTAGACTTCAGTGTATATTTACAGAATGTGTTTACTTGCTCATATTTACCAACAACCTGATTCATATCTTTATTTATCAGTCACTACATTTAGTGTCATTCAGTAATAACAGATACATGGTCATGAACCCCTGTTAACTTGCAAGAGCAGTTGTAAGCAAAGCAGTTGGAATATCATTAAATACACTGAACCTGTGAGAAGTAAAACAGCTGTGAATGGGAAAAAATCACTTGAGGGAAGCCACTCCAAGTCTTTAAGACTTACTGAATGAATATTATTTTTGACTGCATTCTTTCACCCCTCTGTATTCATTACAGTGCCCCAGACCAACCTCTCATATCTGTCGGCTCAACTGCTTCAGAGATTGTGAAGTGAAGCAAGTGACATTAAAACTCAATGCTTTTTTATTTGCCTAGGTTATTTTTAGCCAGGATTAGTTTTCCAGCTGAGCCTGGACCATTGCAAGGCCTATAAACCTAGTGAAAATGTGGTCTGGAGGCAGGAACAAATGGGAGGGGATGAAAGGAATGAAGAGCCTGGGACTGCTTGAGTCAGCATTGCTATTGAAAGAAACACTTGTCAAAGTACAGCTTTAAAAGGAAGATACGCAAGGCAGTCTATAACCAAAAGAAAGCATGGCCTCCAGTCTGAAGAGACTTAAAATTAGAAACGGCGGGTACAACAAAATTGCTGAGTGGCTAAATTAGCAACTGGCTTTGGCCTGATTGGAATATCTAACCAAAATTCAGGGCTTGATTCTTCTGCTCATAACTTCCAGTGGTCATTTACATCCATATATAGAAAATGTAATTAGAATATAAAAATATTTCCTCTCCGCCATGGTCATGACATAACAAAAACCATACG
Source organism: Aythya ferina (assembly GCF_964211825.1). Lineage (NCBI taxonomy): Eukaryota > Metazoa > Chordata > Aves > Anseriformes > Anatidae > Aythya > Aythya ferina. Next base: position 62,657,878 of record NC_140296.1, read on the forward strand.
AGTAAATGATTTCTTGGTTCTCTTCCACATTTGTCAGTGAGGTGAAAAGTGACAAATAATAAATTAAATTAAATAATATGTATGTAGCTTAAATATTTTTACTTGAATGATTCATTTCACATTTACTTTTCAACAATTCCTGCAGGGTTTTCTTCATTAGTAAAAGGACTGAAGCATGTTTCAGGGTAAAAGCATATTTAAAGTTTCATAGTTTAAAGCTATGCTGGAGCTTACACAAATGGGTATACCACATGTAGTCCAACAAAGAATCCCATTCATTTTCTTTCTCTAACATGCTGTTCTACACATTGCTCTATGTTCTGAATTTTATTTGCATGCAGCACCTCTAAGTTGCAGCTCTAAGGTGAAGTGTTCAGTGTGAACATTGTCTTGCTGACCACATTTACTTATCTCTTATTTTCATACTTGCCACCCGAATGATACTAAATGATACCAAATGTAAAAGACAAATGTGAACCTAAACTGGAGAAAATGAGACATGTTCTGCACCTGGACTAAAACCTGTGCTCTTTCATATAAATTCAATTCAGACAAACATAGGTATTTGTATTGACAGCTTAAATTAGATAACCACCCAAAAGCATAATGTGCAAACATACTATATTTACTGACAGTTGCTAGACTGGGACACAATGTAGATTTTATATATGACATTCTGAGTACCTCCTAAGAATCAATGTATTTATTCATTTTGTCAGAACAGATTTTTTTATGCCTTCATCGCATTTCACAGTAATAACTTAAACCTACCTCATGACAGTTACAAATTACTGATGTCGCGTTATTTTACCTTCCCATTTCTTCCTAGCTCCTGCTTTTGCAACAGTAAATTGATAGTTTAACATTCTTGCCCTAGAAGCCGAACTCTCTCAAATGCAGAAGTTTAAATTTCCAAAATGCTAAGTAATGAAGGACTACATACACCCCAAATTAGTCATCATTTGTAACATTGCCTCTACCTGTTAAGCAGATTATATGGAATGAAAAGCTGAAACAAAACTTGTCTGGCTACGATTAAGCTCTATCTAATGCTGTCAAGTAGGAAAGATTAAAATACATGTAATATATAAAATATATGTATAGTTTTATACCTGATGAAAAAGGCTATTTAAATTACTACTGACAGAATTTATGTCAATTTTTGTCTTTCTTTTGATGTCTCCACTAAGCATCTACAGTAAGTTTTGGTTTTCAAGGAGAGAGGTGACAGGTAGAAATTAATGTACCTTTTGACCTTGCATAATACCTATAACACTCAAACATGGAAACTATGTTCACAGTTTACAAATTAGAAATACCAGTACCAATACAATATCAGAAAAAAAAAAAAAAAAAAAAAAAAAAGACAAAAGACTGATTGATTGAAATATTGATCCTTGCCTTGCAAAGCACATTTGATAGCACCTTTGTGTACTCTCTGTGGGTCCCCAAAATACCTGACTTGAAAATTTAACTTCACTCATGCTGAAAGAGGAATCAAGAAGAGTTGAGTTGCATCATTTGCTTTAAAAATTCTAACATACATATAATTACACATTTAAGCATACATCAGCTCAGAGAAGATGCATAAACAATGCTACACAAAAGGCACAAGTGAGATACCTCAGTGACATGTTCCACAGGCTATATTTTAGCAATGTCCAAATGAGTTTTGAAAATGCTACAAGAACAATAGAGATTCCTTTCTGCTGCCTTTACAGAAAATAGAATGAAAACATGCAAAAAAAAAATATTGCAATCACAGAATTGCAGAGTTTTGAATCCCGAGAGCTCAGGAAATGTTGGATTTGAGAGGGGAGGCTTCTCCAGTGAGGAACTAACTGAGAATCAGCTTTACCAAGCATGTGCATCGTTCCCTGAGACTCAAAGAAAGAGACTTGGTCAGTAATTGCTTTCCCTTAATCAAGTTTGTAATTCTGCAGAATCCTCTCTCCCTCTCCAGGGAGTGATAGTTTTCATGAGTTTAGATGGAATAAAAAAAAATGTTACCCATACAGTAACTTTCGCAGTCTGAATCAAAGAATGACCTTCATGCTGCTTTTCAAAGGGAAAATATGGTTTAGATATTCAGCTGAAACGGGACGACAGCCAGCATGAATAAATAGAGGAAGAAAACCAAATTGGCATGTAGTATGGGAACAGACTCACATTGAAAAAAAAAATAAAAAGGAAAGTCAAAGAAAAAGGCATAAGATAGAAAATACACTCCAAATACCCTGTAAAATCAGAAGAGCTACATGTTCTCAAACTCTGCAGGAGACGAGATGGAAAAGGAATAGTTAAAATGGTAGTGACCCTGCAGAGCACAGCATTGGGTGATGAGTGTCAGTGCTGATGACAAGCAACAGCATAACCTAAAAGCTACAAAATGTATCAGTTCTCCACATTTACGAGAAACACCTGACAAGGCCATTTCATTTACTTTGGCTCTCTCTCCCTTTCTGGGATATGGCTATAGAACTGACAACCCTAAGGAATGTAAAAACCTCAGAGAAAAAAGGGGAAAGTAACTTTCATTTAAAGCAATACATGGCAAACAGAACTGAGAATTTCTACAAAAATATTTTCCTCAGAAACATCCATTACCAAGAAGTGTCTCTGTCAGGCAGACACCTGTTTCTGTGACCAGACCAAAGCTCTATACTCGAGGACACCCAGCAGCAACTCTTTTTCTAACTAATTTACATGTCTCATCTCTAATGGGCATGTAGGAGTCTTTAAGAAAGGTCAATATCATCATGTCTTGCAAGCACAAATGTATGGTATAAACTTGAAACAGCTGTGAGAAGCCAATTGCTCCTTTTAACCCAAAGTGTTGATCTATATTCTATAATTCTGGGGATACCATACCTCAGATGTTTTTCCCCTGTGTGGCACAGTACAGGATAGATGTGTTCACAAACAATCAGTGAGAAAAAAATAATCATGGTACCATTCTTGATATATTCATTTTCATTCATGATACTATTCATGTGTGGCTGTTACTTCATCCAGCTTTATTTGCATAAAGTTTCAGCTCTACTGGACACTTATTAGATAGCTTTACAAAGAGCATCAGTTTTGTAAAATTACACAGTTCAGTAGCTCTTGTGAACATCACTTAACAGCATTATGTTCATCTGATTTTCAAAGTTCAGGATGTGACCAGATACTTTTCAGCAACAATTATTATGTGAGAAGGGAAGCCAGTATTTTCAGTATGTGCAAAAGAATGCATACTCGCAAAACTACTGAGGGTATAGCTCTAATTCATTACAGAAGTACTGACTGATGGCTGTTGCTGGGTTTCACATGTTTGTCTTTAAAGCTATTATTATATATGCTGTCAAAGCAAATGAATGATGTTTAGGTTATTTCCTTTTACTCTGAAAATCTATCAGAAATGAAATTCCTGTTTTCCCCTCATGTAGACATCAGAGTGACAACTCTCCCACTCTAGTGAAATACACTCTCTCTTCTATAATATGGATGTTGATGACCCACCTAACTAAAATTAGCTACATGAATTCAGTCTCTTCTTACTTTGTATGATAACAAAAATAACTCTCATTTATTTTAACAGACTGGCACAATCTCAAGGCTTAATCCTAAAGCATTCATCTGTGGAGATGTCTTGCATGTTTATTTTATTTGTAATGTTAATACTAGAATGCAGAAGCAAAAGAAGTGTACCATCACCTGGTTACTCGAGACAAGCATCATGTCTTAAACTAGCTAATCATGTACAATACTTCTGTACTCAATATTTCTCTGCAAGTTCTTAATGTTATGGTTGGATGTTTTTGTGAGAGAGCTGTAAGATCAGGCTACTCAACAAGTGCCAGGGAACACGGGGCAGTGTCCTCACTGCCCAGGGCAAGCCTCAGCATACCCAACAAGAAAATCAGCCAGGTCTGGCGATCTGGGAATCTGGGCCAACCAACAGTCCTATGAAGCTAGGAAGCCAAGACAGTGGGTCAGGGTCCAAGACATGGCTCAGGCAAGGGCCAAGGACCAAGGACCATGGCTCTTGAGCCAGGGAATGAGTGAAAGATCATGACAAGGCATCTCCCAACTCCGTCCCACTACTGAGCTGTCCTCTCAGCCAACTGTTCCCCAAGCTACACGGCTCTACCACATCAGAGCTGGCCTTGAGCACAGGCAGCCAAACCCCTGGGAGTGTGGCAAACAGGTTGCAGGACCTGTGGATACATGCAGGACACTGAAAACTTTTTTCTAACTTGTTAAAGGTTAGAATTGGCCCTGGGAAACCTGACCTACTGTGTGGCATCCCTGCCACACAGAGGGGTTGGAATTAAGGTACTTTCTTTAAGGTACTTTCCAGCCCAAGCCATTCTATGATTCTATGGTAATTTTAGATATTCTATAAATGTTGGTCTTTTATTTCTGATGGTAACAGAATTAGATTGTTCATCAGTAAGCACTTCAAAAGGATACTAAAAGGCCATCCCTCATTTCTGATGTTCTTCACAATTTTTTTCAAATTTCTGTAAAGGCTATTAGTCAAGGAGATCCCTGTTTTCCTTCTAGAGTCACTTACAAAGTAGATTATAACCTACTGACTATAACTTAAAATGTTAATTCAAGTGCCAGAAGTCTGCACAGTGAGTTTAAAGGCTCTTCCTTTGATAAAAACATATGGGTAACAAAATGTTTCCATATGATGGATTTTTTTTCTTTAATTGACCACACATTTGCACGCTGGAAGCATACAAATAGTAAGAGGAGTCTAAGACTTGAAAGTTAATTCCTCAAAAGTGAAAAAATGTAAAAACTAAGGTGGTCTATTAAATCTAATAATACAAAATAAAAATATTTTTTTAAAACAGGCCAAAGGAAGACAGATGAACGCTCTCAAATACAACATTTTCAATGTGTCACATTTTCTGTGTGGTTCATTTTTAGGACTTGAAGGGATCTAGTGAAACATGAAGTTTAGTCCCTTGGTTCTCACAGGCAATGCTGTCACCTATTCCTTTATCAGCATTTAATCTAGCTCTACACAGAAAATTGATTATTTGTGTGTTATAGTCCTACAGGTAGGTGATTCCCAACCAAGAACAGAGTAAAAAGCTTTAAACTACCCTGAGGCTGTTTGGTGTTGGTTGCCTGATTTTCTGACAACCTACTGCTTCAACATTAGTAGTAGAAAACTTACAAGCAGACATTTACACCACTTTGCACACGGCTCAAAAATAATAATAATAAGGGAATTTAATTTAAGCTTAGGTTCACTGATCTTTAGTGCTAACAACTTGCATATGTTGACACTTTAGTCCATTCTGATTGTAGTGTGTTAGCAATAATTCCTTAAGGTCTATGAAAAGCTTTTCATAGCTTTAAATATGAAAGTCTAGAAAAGTATTTTTATGCAATTATATTGATCTGCAGCAGTGGCTTTTCTTGAGTGCACTTAGGAAACAGTACACATATTTCCCCCATTTGATTACTAGATCTTTTTAAGGGTTTCTATAACACAACCTCAGTGTTAGAATACTTTGGCATCCTTTTTCTTATTTTTTTTTAATTAATAGTAATCAAAAATGATGAAAAATATACTTATCTGGGATCTTCATATTGCTTTTATTTTCATAAAAAAGTACCAGTGTTGAGCAACACATGACCAAATGCATTTCATGTAGGTGTCAAGGCTTTGGTAGCACAAGGGGTTGCAGGGCTGGCCGGTGTAAGAGGCAAGGGTCTGCCCCTTATTGGACACAGCCTGTTCCAGACAGCTCCAGCGGAGCCATCACAGGGCACAGCTGAGACCATCACTAAGATCTGTAGAGCATGTTGAACAGATCCAAGTTAACATTAGACTAGATAGCTTGGATGCTATAAGTCATGTAGGCGTGGAAGGGAATTATTCAAGAAAGCTGTCTGGGAAGCTGAAGAAATATTTTAGCAGCTGGCTATGCCAAACTTAAGGTCTGCAGGGTTACCAATTTAAAGGTGGCTTGCTTAGGCCTGTATGAAGTAAGACTAAAGTGCTTTTATGCTTGCAGAAATAAGAAAGGACGAGTTCATTAACTTACGACCTCTCAATACATACCTAAGACACTAAAGAACAAGAATGCTTATCAAATAATCATACATTGAAAAACAAAATTGGAACCATCACTTGTATAGAAATGTCATGTTTGCTGTCTTCCCTGAGATGCTTAACTGACATTTTAATGGCATTCCACAAAACAGACAAATAGTAAGAAAGATAACTTAAATTCTATCTTGCTAATAAAGAAGGGAGATAAAAGCGGTTTCAATGCTTCCTCTAAAATAACCTTCAAAAAAAAAAAAAAAAAAAAAAAAAAAGAGGAAGGAAATAGTGGTTTAGCTCATTTAAGTATAATCGGCAACCGGAAGCAGTAAAACTACCCCAGTGATAAAATCTGTAAGAAATTACAAACATAAAAGACTTCTAAGAACTTTAATCTCCCCAGTTAACAAAGTTCTCTGTACCATCAAAACTGATTGTTACAATCTTACTTTCTTTCATAAAAATAAATTGATAGCTTCTTGTTTTCCTGTTAGCTGAGCCATATGGCATGTGATATTATTTTTCTTTGTAAACTCCACAAAAAAAGCAATGACAGATGATTACAGATGTACAGAGTACAGATGATTTTACACAGCAATCTTAATGCTGTAAATCAGACTGCACTATGGAATGGAAAATATAAAAAAAAAAACTTTTAGGAATGCAGGTGAAGTACAAAGAATAGGGAAAATGCCCTACACATTGTATTTACAGTGTGAGACTATACAAGGGTGTTTCACAACACTGCAGGCTGGGGATGCTATTTACTACAGGATCAGATAATGCTCTTGTGCAACAAGACCTTTGGCCATAACATTGCTCCATGTATGACCATACATGTGCAGGTGTGCATGGGGATTATTGCTATGATGAGAGTTTCATGAAAACAACCCTCAGAGATCCCTTTATTTTGGGCACTTCAAAGTAATTAATACTTATCCACAAAGCTTTATTTCCTCCAGTGATTCCCTTATCAACTATAATGTTTTTAACTACAGTAGAATATCTAAATACTTCAGAAGATACTAATTAAATTCTAACAAGTGCAAACCAAGGTTTCTTTGTGATCCATATAGTTAGGGAAGAAGAGTAGCAGACCACTGAAGATGATGAACCAAACTTTTGATGCACCTGTTTAATACACCAATGTTCTGTGGACCAAGAGTATAGGACTTGACACTAAGACTGATTTCCTTGCCAGTTTAAGTTAACTTTTCTTTTAAGTATTCATTAACACAACATAATTTAACTTAGTTTATGTTAAAGCATATTTCTTATATGGAGACAATGTGAAATGACACATTTTTCTATTACTGCTCTTTGTTTTTTCTGCTTAATACATTTTCTTCAGTTTTATGATGAGCCCCTTAAAATGTTAATTATAGTCAAAAGCAATACTAGAAGTCACTTCAGAATCTGTACCTACATTTGGAAAAACAAATGTTTTTTTCCAATACAGATGTTGTCATCTACAACATATTAGGCATATTTTATAACACAAATCTAGCTACATTTCCTCAGTGCAAAACCAACCAAACAATAATATTGTGAAATAAGTAATAAAGTTGCATATACATTTCCATTCAGAAGATTTGCAGAGATTTATATTTAACATATAAAAGCATACTCTGATGGTATACATAACTCACATGGGAAATGAAATAAGATGTAAAAAATACTTCTGACATCATTCAATTATTTGGTTTAAAAGCTTCTGCATTACTGCCATTTTTCTGTTTCTAATTAACATTGTAGCATCTCCATATGAATGGGCAAACGAAGATCTGACAACAGCCACTGTCCCTAACCAGTGTTAGTTGTTCCAATCTGAACACACTGAGAACTTTTGTGATTCCAGATCATATTCCTCCCCTCCATCTCCAAACTAACAGAGTTGCTAACATATGTCAAATCAATATCTGTTCTTTTCAACTTGATGTCACGTTCAATAAAAACGTTCCAGAATCTGAAGAGCTGACTTACCGTTTTCTTCCAAGTACATTAGAAGGATGCTGCTGGATTCAGTCCCTTCTATGGCATAATCAAGAGCAATGTTTCCATTAACATCTTGCAGCAGTACATTTGCTCCAGCCTACATATAAGAGTGAAAAACATTTTATGAGTTTGCAATGAAATCTGAAAACACTATTGGGGTTCTTATATATCAGGACCAGCTAACATTCCCATTCAAAAATATTTAAAAGCTGGAGTTCCTAGACAGCAGGCTGATTGTAACTTGCAACATTAAAAGCAAAACAAAACAAAAAGCGCATAAAATAAAGAACTTCTGAACATCAGAAAGGACTGGCTATGCTGGGGACAGCTGATGCTGTTGCCACACTATCTCTCCAGCCGGCCTTTACTGCACAGATGTCTGAGCTGCTCATCAGTGAGTTTTGGAACCACCACAGTTTGCAGCACAGCGTTTTAAAGTAAACTAAGCTGTCACCAATTACAGTATGCCTTAAAACACTACACAGTAAAAACAGCAATGGTTCAAAAAGCTGACTGACAAGCAGCGCAGACACCCAGGCAGCAGGGATGGGCAGACAGCTGGTAGGGGTAACCTTGTCAGCCGGCCCAACCTCTTATGGCCTCATCCATCAATTCAGTCTCACAAAGAACCATCCCTTGCTAAATAAAATTGCCATTTGTCACCAACTGGAGACAATGAAAGTGAGCTTGATGATTTCAATTGTAGTCCCTAAAGGAGACAGACTGACATTTCTGTAAGTTTCATTCAAAATTCAATATAAAGACACACAACTAAAAGGAGCCATTAGGAGGGGGAGAGGAGGGAATGGCAATAGACACATGAGAAGATTGAAGAGAAAATACCATAACAGTAAGAAACCTTGTATTTTCTATATTAAGTATCGTTTGTGTCACAATTTGCACTATGAAGGGCTTTTTTTAAAAAAAATAAAATATGAAAGCTCTCTTCATATCTCTGAAAATATTATAAATGTCTTGTGGACATAAAAGTTTACACTACAGTAAAATGTCATGTATCTTCTTTAGGAGGTTATAACTTTAATTCATTTCAAATGTTCTCTCTATGACTTTTAACTGAAAGGAATTATGAAATAAGAATGACCTCTGGTAAATCTAATTACTTTTCTTACCAGCTTGTATGATAAAAGTTTAGCAAATAAAAATGAGGAGCACTAAGGACAGCCTTTCTTAAAACCACAGTGGCAGAGGTCAACTGTAATAAGGAATTATTAATAGAAGATATGACTGCTTCTTTCAGAAGCTTACACTCTAAGTACCATATCAAAGAAAAACTTAATGGGGTCAGCTCCTGGATCAGAATGAAATACAGCATCGCAAACTAGCAAATTCATGTGGCTTTCATGTCATCAGATTTAAGGTGTTGAAACTGGACTGCTAGTCTGAGCTAATCTCCTGGGTTCCCTTTGTAGTGACAAGGGGACAGAAAGCATCAAAGAATGACTCACCGCAGCTGTCTCAAATACCTGAGATATCCCACAAGGTGATAGACTATCCAGCAAAATAACCTATCATGCTATGCAGTATGTTACTTTCTTTTAGTGTCTGTGTTGTTGTACTGCCTGTAAGGGGAACCTAGACAGCAAATTTAGATTAGATGCATATCTGTTAGATGGCTAAATGAGATGAGAGTAATTAATAAATAATTAGATGAGAGTAGCCGTCTCTCATGCTTAGTGAAAAGGAACAGAAGACTTACACGGAAGGAGACTTACAAAGTATAAAATGTTCCATTCATTATAGTGCTATAAAAATAAATTTCTAGTTGCCTATCCTGCTAACCAAAATTAAAGAGTTGATCAGAAAGCAGATAAGGATGGATTTGAAGATCATAACCTCTTTGCAGACTGGCTTAATAACTATTTACTGTTTTGCCCATAAGAGTCTGCTGGTAATAGTAGAGTCGATGAAGTAACATACTTCTGTATCCAGTTGACTTGCACGCAGTAAAAAAAAAAAAAAAAAAAAAAAAAAAAAAAAAAAAAACACCACAAACTCTTGAAGATACCTATACTTCCTAGCATACTCCCTAAGCAATGCCAGAAGTAGTTCAGGAGAACAATAATAAAATAGATCTACATACATTTTCTTCCTGCTTGAGCTAAGAAAACAAGAGACATTTGACACTAAACTCAGGAAAATTAGGAAATGGACCAGCACACTTTTCATTCCTTCTGTAAAACATAATATAATGTCATTGAAAGGAGAATATAATATCGAATTACTCAGCTCCAAGTAATTTTTTTTGGTAGTTCTACATTAACTTATTTCTTCAGAAAAAAGCACAGTGAGCTGCACTCAAACTGAAGGTCAAGGCTAGTAAAAGCTGGGACAGTGGAGATAGGAGACGTGCTCAGAACTCAAGTGAGGAGGCAATTCTGGCCAGTGATATGGTTTTAAAAGTAGCATCTTTCTTTAAAAATAAATCCTTTGCAGCTTTTAAAAATAAGCACTTTTAATATGGTGTTATCTGCCACTCCTCCCAGTTTTGTATCATCATCTAACTCTCTGAGGTTGCACTGTAGCCCATCATCCCAGTGATTAATGAAGATGTTGAACAGGACTGGACCTCATACCAGCCCCTGGGGTACACCACTGGTCAGCTGCCTCCAGCTGGACCGTAGGCTGCTGATCTGGGCCCTCTGGGCCTGCCCAACTATGCAGCCAGGCTTCAATCCCCCTCACTGTCTGTTTCCCTAAACTCAGCTACCACTTAATCTATGAGGATGCCACAGGAGACTGTGTCAAAAGCATTACTACAGTAAACAACAGCCACTGCTCACCCACCAAGCTAGTCACCTCATGGGAGAAGGCTGTATGACCCACCTGACCACAGCAAATCTAGTTTTAAGGACTCTATCAAATGTCTTGAGAATAGACACAAATACTACTATTTATAAAGTCTGTCACTGCCCGGAAAACAAGTGTTCAGTCGAGGAATTTTACTTTGGTTAACCTATTGCCCCCCACTTCTTTGGACTTTCTCTTTCAATCCCTGTTGCCTCAGTGTCTTTCTTGCTCCTCCCTTGCCACTCTTCGGGTGTCTTCCCTGCCCTGGCAAAATCTCCCGTGTCCCCTGCATTTCTTCTAGCCATTCCCAGCCTTTCTTAAATATATTTTCCACAGGTGACATAAACTCCTCCTGATGCTCAGTTCAATTTCAGCGCACGGTGGGCTGGTTTTGCTCACAGCAGAGCTGGCTGGAACTGGCTGTGCCCTGCATGGGGCAGCCATGGCTCAGTCCACACAGGCCATCTGCAGCCCCACTGGCAGCCTGCCCACTATAAAACTCCAGCATGCTTCGCAAAGCAAAGCAGTTCTGGGTGCAGCTTATGAAAAAAGATTATCTTTTTGTCTCATGAGAGGAGCCGTTTGATTCAGGAGTACGTAATTCAAAGACTTCAGTACACACAGGGGCAGGTAATGGAAATTTTTGTTAAGCTCAGCTCCTTTGGTGCATTCACAAAAATAGTTCTTAATTCTATTTCTGTGCTTAGCTATGCTTTCAAAGAGGTCCTGAACTGAAATAATCCACCTTTGTGAAAGACATCTGAAAAAAAAAAAAAAAAAAGAAAAGAAAAAAAAAATCCCTAGGCTATCCAATCATTTTTTCCTGTCTTTATGGAAACAAAGCTGAGAAAAGGTACATAGATAAAAATTGCTTCCTTTCTCACAAGGTTTTATTTTTCCCTCATTTTCCTCTCTTTCACATGAGGCTGTGAAAGACAGACTTCCCACTGTAACTATTTCAAATTAACTTTCTTATGGGCATTTTTTATCAAGGGATTCTCATTATTGAACCAGATTTTGGTATGCATACCGATGGAAAACTTATAGTTATTCATCATTAGAACCCACAAACCAAACAAATTAAAAACACATTAATTAATTCAGGTACATCCACAAACCAAACAAATGAAAAACAAATTAATTAATCCAGATACAGCTGAAGTGTTGCCAATGTATAAATAACCGTTTACAATTAGTCAAAATATGAATTTAATATAAATTTAGTGATAAAGCCACCGTAGCACATGTTGAAGCATAGGATTTCCCAGATGATTTTACCAGTTAGTCAGACACTGTTTTTGGCAATAATTGATATTCAGATGTGTAAAAAAAAAAAAAAAAAAAAAAAAGTCAACCACAACATACTCTTCATGTTAACTCAGGAAACATGGGGAACAACTAATAAATTCGTATTTTGCATTTTCACAGAATCACAGAATCACAGAATTTCTAGGTTGGAAGAGACCTCAAGATCATCGAGTCCAACCTCTACCTAATGCTAACAATCCCCACTAAACCATATCCGTAAGCTCTACGTCTAAACGTCTTTTAAAGACTTCCAGGGATGGTGACTCCACCACTTCCCTGGGCAGCCTGTTCCAATGCCTAACAACCCTTTCAGTAAATACGTTTTTTTTTTTTTGTTTGTTGTTGTTGTTGTTGTTGTTGTTGTTGTTGTTTTGTTTTGGTTTTTTTTTGCCACACAGGAACATGCACATGCACTGTACACGGCACATGTGCTATAGAAACCTGTGGAAGCATGATGACCTTAGTTCAGGGAAAGGGGAGACATTCAGAGACATGCAAAGCAGCTGATGGCAAGTAAGGAGCTCGTTTCCTTTAGCAGCAGTTTTCACAACCATTAAGACAGACCAAAACTCTTCTGTCTTTGTTGCAATAACAAAATTTCCCACAAACTGGAAATTTTGAGTTTTAAACAAACTGCAGGTTATACCCATAAATACGTTGTACTACCATCTAAAGGTGAGAAATTTTACTGTATTTCCCTTTCTAAGTGAATGGCACAATATCCCATTAAAAAAAAAAAAAAAAAAAAAAAAAAAAAAAAAAGGTTAACAGGTTGTCAGTATGATGCAAATTGTACACACCAATATTTCAAAGTGTATATAGTATGGAGCATATCCTCCTGTTCACTGATTACATATTTGCCTGCAATGCACTGGAAATTCCTCACTGTTAAATGTGACACAGACTTTTCAGATCCTCAGCATTCTTTTTACTCCCAGGCATCTCTTGGGTAACTATGGTAGGTCCTATAAGAGGATTTGAAATCTTATTTTCTAATTAAAATGCAAACTTTCCATTTAGCTTCTTGTATGAGTGGAGAAAAGATGGCAATTCTAAAGGTGGCAGAAAAGGTGACAGATGCTCACACAGGTAACTAACTGATGGTGGTCAGGGCAGAATAAATGAAAGAGAAGCAAACTAAGCAGCACAAAAGCAGCAGTCTCGAGTAAAAGTACAGACAGAGCATGACAAAGATGCAGAACATGTTGAAGGTAACAGATGTCATTAATACTGCACATTTAGCCCAAACTCAGATGGTCAAGATTGTGCTAAAGTATGAGTGTTACTGTTACATCTATGATCTTGTCAGACAGACAATAAGAAACCTAGATATAACCAGCAATGCAGACTATCTGCATATAGTCCTAATTTGTTCCTAAATTTCTGTTTGTAGTTCTTGAAAGAACTCCGAGGAATACTTTCACCAGGCTATTGATATTAGAGTTTCCAAAGTTCTGTGCATACTTAGTTTAAATACAAAATGCAGTACCTTGTTTATTCCATTTCAGTTCAAGTATTTTATCCACCCACTTGAATTCTGCATGCAGTGTTCAGCATAGCACGTACAAGTTACTGGCTTACCCATTCTCAACACACCTTCATACTCCAGTCATTTCTCATAAAGAAGATGAATGTCTTGAAAAACTTTATCGAATATATCCCATAAGTTATAAAAAATATTTCAGAGAAAAATATTTGCCTTCAATGATAAATTGCTTCATTTTAGGAAGACTTTGAAGGGAATAGGTTATAAAAAATGCTCCCACAGAAACCTGATTCAATATACAGAATGCAAAATGCAACTGAAGTGCATGCACTGCTATGTGGAACAACATCCATACATAGAAAGACCATGTGAGAGTGAACGCTGGTAATCAATAACAACTGAGTGGACAGCACCAGATTTGCACAGTGTCCCCGTGTGACCAGATATCAAAGCCTCCTGCAAGAGAGAAAATACTTTTGGCTATTGAAAGAAGAAAAGATTTCACTTCTGGTTTCAGAAACAATGATTCAAAATACTTCAGTTTGTGATAGCACTAATTTACTGCACATTTTTAATCCTGTTTTAATTTCTGCTTTCCTTTTTTGCAGAACATACCATGTTTTCATTTCCATCAGACTTGATAAAATAGCTTAATTCCATACATACAGAAAAACCGATGACCCTAAAGACCAGGTACTGATCACAGAGTGGGGCAGGTTAGATGTCAAGGGCTTCACAGTACCAATCTACACACACACACATTTTTGCCAGCATAAAGTAGTGTGAGATGATTTCCCATTCAGTGAAAAGAGAAATGAACAACTTCAAATTCACTGGCTACAACTGCAGAATAATCATACAGTGTACATTCCCACTCTAAGCTATCACAGGATCATATATTTGTATAGCTGAACTTCTGGGTTATTTAGAATAGTACAGTGTTGAACAACGCTTTTTGTACAATGGTGTTGGAGCAGTTGGACTCTTCCTTTCCAAACACTGTTCTGGAAGGTGGAGGGGTAGGGGGAACAGCTTTTGAAGTCCAAGTTTTAGCAGACTTTTTGATTCGCAAGAATTTACAATGATGAATTTACCTTCACCACATAATCACTTGTGAACTGACTGTACGCATATCCAGAGTCCTCTTCAGGGTACTCTTCCTGTTCAAGCCATACTTTACCACTTGACTCAAGGGCAAAGGTATAAATACAGTCACAAACTCTTAAGAATATTTTGCTGTAGCTAAATCCCAGTGGATCAATGTCCAAATTCTCACTAGTAAAATAAGGGTTGAGTTTAGTCCACATTCTACATTTGGAAATCCTAATTAGTGATACTGTTAACTCATAAGCATACTATTTATTCTGTATTTTCTTCATCAATCTCTCTCTTTTTTTTTTTTTTTTTAAAGAATAATTGAAATCTACAAATCAAACTAACATGCATACTGGCAAGCCTTTAATTAAATGTTTGATTTAATGTCAGTCTTAGAACTTTCAGCCATATCAGTGCTATTTACCAGCTGGCTAGTAATCCATGATACTTTTTCTTATTCCCAATGTTTCTTTTACATCTTACCATGATTCCCTAATGTGAAATATATCTACCTACCATTACTTGAAACAGAACAGGAACACAGGAATCTTTATTCTAAGGAATGTGTCCTTCTTAACAGATTTTCAAGGATTTCTTCTGTCACTCTGAATTCCACATTATTTTGTTTATCAGCAGCCTAATATCATCAGGAGAGGTAAAAAACATATTCTCCCAACACTGTAAGGATATAATTATAAAGTCTATTTTGTGGGAAAAAAAGAGCTGAGGGTTTAGATCCTCTCCAGCCATCTCCAACCATCTCCTATATCCTGGCTCAGAGTTCTAGCCACTAGGTTTTATGTCCAGAAACATAGTATCATCACAACTCTCATAATGTAATCCGATTTAGGCATTCTTAGAGGATACCTCACTTACTGAGGTTTCTGAAGAACTTGAGAAGTATTAGAACATCTCTCCACCTAGCTGCAGAATTTTAAGGTACTTCCTCTTGCTTATCTCCCCAGCTGCGATGCCAGGGCTAATACATCCACGGGCTGACAGGCGTTGTTAGCTGGTTGAGAGAGCATGCTTGAACTGCTTTCTGAACCAGAGTCAGCATCCATTTTAGCTGGAAGCCAGGCAGTATCCAGAAAGTCTGACTTTCTGGATAGATCTACTGAAATCCAAGCAGAAACTCCTATGTGCTATTGCAGGCTTTAAATTATTCTTCCAGAGTTGTGTTCTATGCAGGTTATTTGAGTATTAGAAAAAAATAAGTAATTTCTGTTTAATTGTATAATAGACAGTCCCATATATATCATAAATTAGGAAAAAATTCTTTACTGTGAGGGTGGTCAAAGACTGCAACAGACTGCCTAGTGAAGTGGTTGATGCCCCACGCCTGTCAGTGTTTAAGAGACATTTGGACAATGCCCTCAATAACATGCCTTAACTTTTGTTTAGCCCTGAAGTGGTCAGGCAGTTGGACTAGATGACCTTTGAAGGTCTCTTCCAACTGTTCTGCTCTGTTTTATTCTAAAATGTTATACGAGATTTTCAGTCATGACCCAGCCACTGCTTCTTTTACCCAGGATTACAACCATGGGGCTGTATGAAGGTAATCAGATACAAAATAAAGCCTGAGGAATATGTGTGGATATAAAACAGAAAGAAAGGGGGAAAAAAGCATGAATGAGACAGAGGCAGAAACAATCTTTGTTTTTAGGTCAGTAGCAATGGATCTCACTTTCCACAAATTCACAATACTAAGCAGAACAGGAACAGTTCTCAAGGCAGGGATCAAAAAAATTAAAAGACTTCACGTTAGCAAACCACAGACAACGAAATAAAGTAAAAGAGTAAATGAGATTGAGCAGCTGTTCTCAGTTCAAAAGCATGTTTTCTTTCCAACTCATTTCAAGAACAGACTTTCTGTAGGCAGGAAATTATTTCACAAAAATAACAATTTAGTTACAAGAAGAGCTGGAAAAAAAGAAAAAAGAAAAAAAAAAAAAGAAAAAAAAATGAGGTTTCAGTGATTATAATTAGAGATTCTCTGTTGAAAGTTGCCCTACTTGTTTCCTGTTGTAATCCAGGTTTACCTACTTAATAAGAAGCAAATGGACAGACACAAGCTGAGTTACCACTTTTCTCTTTTAGGGTATAGAAAAGTATAGAAACTACATGGTATAGAATCTAGATACTATCTCTCAAAATGATGATCGCCATCTTACCACTTTCATTTTAACTTTTTCCACATAAATCTTTTTTAAAGTCCCTTCCACATGACACTGCACATCGTTATGATGTCAGCTACATAGCTAATCAATTTGTATCAATTCCAGAGTAAAACAAGGATTCTTGTTTCAGAACAAACCGTAAAAAGAAGCCCATGAAAAGTCAGCTATAATTTTCCCCTGAGCAGATTCAGGGGTAGGAGTCTACCCACCCCTTAGCTTACCTATTTCTACTTTTTTTTTTTTTTTAACTGTTTTTTCTCCTCCCCCAGGACTTGACAGAGAATAGAAGAAAGATCATGAATCTTTATAAGCCATCTATAAAGATCTTTAAGTTCCAGTACAGCCTACAGCACACAGCACAATTGCCTCAAAGCTGCTCTAGCTTCTACTTTGGCTTTAATGATCCCTCCCAAATAAAAGAAAAAGCATAGTTCCTTTACAGAAGACAGGATTGGGACTGATAGAAAATCATTCCCCGAACAGTAGTATCTGCTATGCAGCTAATCTTAGCAGGCTCTTTTCTTTTACATATCTCAGTGGGGGCAAAAAAAAATAATAATAATAAAAATAGATAAATTAAAATTTCAGCTGTACAGAAGCAACACAAGCCTATTCTTCATCCTTTCAGGGCAATTTCCACCACTGTAGCCTGAGGGGACATAACTGATGTGTGATTAAGCGGGGTTTTCAGTAAGCTAAGACTGATGACTGGACTTTCAAAGTTATTTGTTACAAATAAACTATAGCTTCTCTCAGGCAGTTAAGGTACTTGCAGGTAGTTTACTTCCACATCTGAACACCACTATACCCTGAATGCAATGGATACCAGACCCAAACATAAGTTTTCCAAAATAATAGTGTGTTGTTTGTTGTTTGTTTTTGTTTTGTTTTGTTTTGTTTTCCCCTCAGTAAACTTGTATTTATTGAAACCTAAACTTCTAAAAGTATTGAAAATATGCAAGTGGTGCATAGGGATTTCCAAATTGAAGATATTTTCTTCCTTTCTTTCCAGGGTGTCTCTTTTCAAAATAATTTGAGAAAGAACTTACACTCCTTTCAGCAATTCAGAATTAAAACCCATGGATCACAAATCAAAATAACAACTGGAAAGACCTAGCTGCATCCGTCATGCTTGTCATTTGATACCCTAACAAATGGTCCCTGCATGCCCTACACGCACTTGTGTAGCTCCAGAAAAAATGAAAGGAACGAATCCTCCTGCTCAGCTGATTTCCTCCCTAGTAGTGCTGCACTTTAAGGCATATTCATGATGACAGGCAAATTCTCCCTTCACACAATTGGAAAAACCTCTCAGTTCCCTTTCTGTAGAGATCTGTAGAGAGCAAAGCTCCGTAAACTGGGCTGGCCCAGTTGACCTTCAGTCAATGGCTACCTGCAGATCATGTGAAGAGGCTGACTCTATTTCAGGGCTTTAAACTCTGTACAAGTTGCCACCGTCTATAACCCCATGCCTGACACATTACCAAAATTATTCTTTCACAAGAAGCAGGAGTTGTCTGACACCTGGATAAGGTTAACTTGCAATGCAAGTAAAGGCTTGGATTCAGTTTCGGTGTGCCTGATGCCACATCATACAAACACAACACTCAATCCCTTATGTCTGTGACAACACAGCCTACATAACCAAAGCTGAATTCTGTATCTTTTAAGCACTCTCCTGGCACATAAAACAAGCCAAAGACAGGGGACTGACTATCTCCACTAAGATATACTAAAGTAAAGCAGTGGAGAACTCAGTGACGATTTTTTTTTTTCAAAGCACTTAAATAATTTCTAAAGCATTAGCATTTATATTAATAAAATGCTATGCTATACCATTGCTACTCTGTTTTTTTCCCTCATAGCTACAAGATAGACCAGACAAGGAACCTTCATGCAAATACAGTTGGGAATTCAATCATGTTTGTGCAGCAACCATCCTTGTGTAAGATCCTTGTAAAAGAATTTCAGCTGACAAGTGAAACATGAAGTAAAATTCTTTAATTCGCAGCAATCCTGTGTTTCCACATTGCAGAAAGGAGCACCAAAATCTGAATATGCATCTTAACTCCTGGTCAAAACAGACCTTTTGGTTGTTTGTTTTTTTAATCTAGAAATTAGGATTTATGGATGCATGCCAATGTGCATAAAGAATATGAATTACAGTGTTCTGAAAATCCCATGCATAACCTCTGTGAAAGACTAGCTAAAACAGAATAAAGAAGCGTGCCAATGTAGCGGCTGTTTATAAAAGGCATCATATAGATGTACACATATAAGATTAGTGACATCTAAAGAAATAGTCAGCTATATTTAAAAACAGATTTGCTGTTGAAGCACTTTAATAAAAATAGTACTTTAAAACCATCAAAGTTCCACAACCATTTTGATAATCAATTTATGAATAACACATTTTTCCTTAAGCTAATAAAATGTAGACAATGTCATTTCACAGAAAGGATTTTCAGTAGAGTTTTTTTTTTTTAAAAAAAAAAAAGACTGTCATGGCACATATTACAGATTGCTTGACAGGCATAGTCTGTTGCACTAATGCATTCAGAAGATAAAAGAATTAGCACTGATGACTGAAAACTAAAGACCAACATTTTCCCATCTGTTTGTGCACCATGGGGACTTAAATTCTGCCCATCAGCTGGAAGGCTTGTAAAAGGCAAATGAAACCTCAGTTCCAGTACTGAACTCTTCTGATAACACTGTGGAAGTGCATTATGTTTTCAGTAACATTTTTCAAAGTAAAATACAACTAAGCATAGAGTTAGGAGATGAAAAGTTAAAATCTACTAACCCAGAAGCTATCAAATAAAAAATAAGGTACATTTCTGAAGTATGTACTATTTCCATTCCCCAGCAGTACAACTTTCATGAGGTTTGGGAACATCCTATTAATTCTAAAAGCATACAGATAGTTACTTGCATCTTAATTAGCTGGCAAGTTGACTTTCATGGTTGTTCATCATATTCTGGCTCCTAACATACATCACCAAGATTTCTTGGAATTTAAGGCTTCCATTTCTGAGCTACATAAGGCCTGGTTTCCTTAACTTAGCTGTACTGCAAGAAATCTTTGTGACACTAATTTCCATCAATGAGTTTGGGCCACGGGTAAAATGTTTTCAAGTCCAAGACTAGGGCTCTCACATAGCTGTGAGTTTAAACATCCAGTTCTGCAGTGTCTACACATACATTGTCTACACATACATTTTATTCAAACAGAAATGACTGGAAACGATCTTACTCTTGAGATATGCACTTACTGTAACGTAAGGCAATATTCCAGCTGCCAAAAAATTGCCTTGCATTTAAAATAAGTATGATGATAAAGAGCAGTTAGTGAAGACTTCTATCCATGATTCTTGGATCCAAAGCCAAGCATAACACAAAGAAAGCAATATTTTGTATTATTTAATAATTTATGAGGCCACCCATAGATAAATTGTGTCCAAACACCTATTGAATAGTTTTAGTGAGGGTTTCTCAGAAAAGAGACAAAATGATGAGGCATTAAGGTACCTGGAGGGCACAAAAAGCATGAAGAAGCTGCTTCTCCTGGTTTAGTATAATAATAATAATAATAATAATAACAACAACAAAGTTCAGTTGGGATAAACATATGAGTTAGATGGACCAGTTTGAATATCACAAAAATAAGGTAAGACGTACTTTTAACTCTTTTAATTAAATCAAAATTGAGAACACATCTCAGAATGTATTTGCTCACTGTGATTTAGCATTTTTACTGAAATTCAATGTAGACTAAAGAAGTGACAATAAAAGATGATAGCAAAATGTATTTGTGATATTACGGCACAAAGAAAAGTTCTCTTCATCTAGAACAGCATTCAGTTGTATTTTTAAGACAAAGGATCAAAATGAGGTCAACAAAAAGGGTGACTGAAGTATAGAAGAATGGGTATTTGACTTGTTATTGTCAGCCCGCATATTATTTGGCCAGAAAAGAGAATTATAAGGGAATCTTCAAAGAGCATTGATGACTAAAGAGTAAAATTTCCCCATCTGCTTGTGCACATGGGACTCGCACACTACCCATCAGTTGCAGAGCTTACAGGGGAAAAAAATGAAATGAATCATGCACTGAATGCCTCTGATAACAGTATAGCAGCACAATTTATTTTTGACTTTAATTTAATTGTAATAATTAAAAATTATGACAGACACACTGAAAAATGATCAGTCCCTGTCTCATAACACTGGAACAAAAGGTCACTTTATGAAATTATTGCCTTTTATTTTTAGAACAAATGGAAGATAATTCTCCTTCACACAGCAAGGCATGAGCCTTTGGACTTTCCTATCAAAAAAGTCTTTAAGTCAGACAGGATAGCTAGAATTAAGAATTACTTTATAACCACTAATACAGCTTGCAATCGCACAAGGTCAACCAATCTCATATTTAGGAAATAAAAAGAACCTGTGGTTAGCAAGAGCTGTCACTTGTGTACAACACTGGACAGTTAGGAGGGTACAATTCTATTGCAGGCAGAATAAGGAGAGGAAGCATCCTCTGACGATCAACCACAAGTAGTACAGTGAAGGACAGGGCACAAACTAAGCTGGAATGAAACAGAATATTCTGAGACAAGACAGTAAGCATCACCTTATACTGATGTTTCCTATTAAGTTGTGTGTATATGAGTATGCATACATACATATCTAAATATATGGGGAAGTATACATATATATACTCCAAATGAAACAGCGGGGGAACATTTGTCTAGTAGCTTCACTCAGAGTTACAAAGGATTCCTGACCCTGACCTACCACTGTTGAAGTAGGAACAAACAAGCCACATGGAGCAGCAAAGAAAGGAAGCTGGTTTTGATGGTTCACTAAAGATTGGAAGCTGGTTCTGAGGACCAGGTAGCTTCCAGGCTCAATCTAAATGACATAAACAGTGGAAAATCTAACCAGGGGTAAAACTGAAACCAACAAAAACTCTCCAACAACTCTCCAACAAAATGGTCTTCTCCTTACTCCCTCTGCGTGGGAAACTAGCCTCTTTTTCCCATCTATGCCATCTGTCATATGAATTGAGTTACACAACTTGGAAGATATGGATGCTGAATGTTTTGATTTTCATTCTCCAGTCCATGCTGACATTACATAGTTGCACATAAATGTGTGCATATTTATATCTGTGGAAGTGAAATATGCTTCAACTAGCACATGAAAATAAATAGCACTACTTCAGGCATGACATTGGATATTACCATTTTACTGATGAAAAGAAAACAACAAAGTCTAT
The DNA here is from genome assembly GCF_964211825.1 of Aythya ferina. NCBI lineage: Eukaryota > Metazoa > Chordata > Aves > Anseriformes > Anatidae > Aythya > Aythya ferina. The sequence goes on from NC_140296.1 coordinate 62,680,092, forward strand.
ATTATCATACATACACATAAAGTAAAAAAAAAAAAATAAACATCTGGTATAAAAATCAAGAGATTAAACAGTACATAAGAAATTATAGCTGTGTACAGCGCATAGTTTCTGCAAAGATAAATGCATTCATTTCACGCCAGGAACTAAGAGTACAAAAACGCTAATTTAACCCGGTTAATTTGCATTTCTGTTATGAGATGTTCATTGTGTTGACTGATAACATCAACATATTCCAAGTGTAGAGGGTAGGGACTCTATAGCAGCTTAATCTGCACTCAGGGTGACGCTGTCCTGCTGGTTAGTAATTAAATCTATACACTCTACAAACAAGTCATTGTGCAAAACACCGACTGTATGTAAGCAGTTTAGTATGCCAGTCATCTTCATACAGAAGAACTGGCTTCTGAGAATACCAGAGCGTGATTAGAGAACTTGCCAGACAAGCAGGCTACCCTATAACTTTTCCTGTGCCTTTGTAGTGAATGAAGTATAGCAGTATAGCATGTATCAAAAACTTCCACACCTAAAAAGTAATAACTTGCTTCATGGGACTGCAGTATTCTGAACCAGTCATGGAAGAAATTCACATCCCATGCCAAATTTTCACATTGATTATATGAAAAGGAAAACATATACCTGCCATTTCTACCAACACAAGCATAACCACAGCTGTCATTTATTTATTAAGCAGCCATAGGATTCCAGGCTTATTTGCATAAAGTACAGTCAATCAGTTAATTCACATATTGGAAAAATGTCAGAATTTTATACAAATTTGAAACAAATACTTTTGAAGACATAAATTTATGTAGCCCATCTGTGTTTTAACAGATTTTTTTAACCATGTTCATATAGTATAATCTTGGCAGTCAATAATGAATTTAAAGGCATCTAGCATCTTATCATCTTGCCCTGCAATATTTGTCCATAATAATTCCCTAAGGATTCTCTGGTCTTCTTCATCCCCTAAAATACATTTTGTCAATTTCCAATGTCTCCTAATTTTTGTGAACATCCTTCTTCCCAAGAAATGCAGTAATCTTGCAATATTTAATTCAACAAGTACTTTCCATTTTTTTAAGATTTTGGAAAAATGATATTTACAATGTTTAATTGGTTTGCAATATATCATAGTTTCCAATGAGATTCATTTGAAAAAAAGAAAAAAAAAAGCAACTGATTTGTTAGATTTTTGCATAGCTGAAGCTGCAGCTGTGATTCAGAAATTTTCTAGAGCCATTTTTTTCCTGTAGTTTCATATTCCAGCTTATACATATTTTCCAACATCCTTTTAGGCTTTCATCCTTGCAAAGAGCAGCCACATCTTTTCCAAGCTCATTAGCAAAACCAAAAAAAAAAAAAAATCTGCAACTTTTCACTGTTTTTTACTTCATATCTTCAACTCCACACTTCATTATGTGTATCATTCTCATTAATTTACACTGTTCTGCACTGAACTGAATTACCTACTTTTTCATATAGTCTACACCAATTATTCTAAATTTGAAAAGTCAGTATTTTTGCTGTTATAGTATTTGATAGCATATTTCCTATTCTATGACAACCCTTCACAAACATGTGCAAACATGAGGCTTTTACTGACCCTCATGTCACCTTATTTATTACCTCTGCTAACCCTGCACTGTTGTAATTTACCTAAACCATCTGCTTTCAATATGTAAGCCAGTTTTTCCTGCAGCAGTTTCCTTTCCAATGACTTCACACATCAGTCTTTAGAGTGGCATATCAAGACAAGTGGCCCTTGATTTTTTGATAAATTGCACTAGTTCTGCATTTTCCCCTTCCAGTTCACTCACCAATTCAAGAATTTATAAGACTCATTTGAGTGCTCTTTTTTTCATAGGTTCATGCTCCCAAACCGTTCTAAGTTATGAATTTCAAAATATGCTGTATTGAAGTTTCATTCCAATTTCCAAAAGGAAAACACACAAAAAGCCATGCACGATTTTAAGGAAGGACAGATTGCGAGTATGGGTTGTTTGGGATTTTTATTTTGGAACACTGCAGGATTGCTCTGCCTATATAAGTAACATGGTATCAACTTACCTGAAGGAATATTCCTCTCTCCATGTTTTTTTTTTTTTTCAGAGAACAGTATCTGATCAGATCCCTCTGGTCTGGGAATCACACCTGACATCCTTCTTATAGTTCCATTTTATTGGAATTTTGGAGATGCTGCAAGGTTCATTCATTTTCTGTGAGCTAGTTTCTTTCTTAGCTTCAGGAGAAGGGTGATGGTGAGAGATTTCAAAGATTAGAAATCGGTTTCTGGCTCATTAGGGTGAATAACCTGATTAATTATTGAAGGAAGGTAGCAGAAAGAAGGAACTGAAGAAGTCTTATCTGTCATATAAATATTTCATATTCTGCAGGCGTGCCTAAATGAAAGGACAAATGCAACCTTTTCTTACTCCTGCAGGGATGGAGGAGGCATAGATTTACAGATGGATGACCTTCACACTAAGTTGACAGTAGTGTCCTAGACAGTAAAGACATACAATGCACGATACTATTCTAGGTCTTTCACATCCCAGGCCACTGCTGTAATCACTAGACCAGTGGCTTCCAAACTATTTGACTGTGTGCCACTCCTATCAGTGAAAAAATCCTGCATATGTTGCCCCAAAATATGTATATTTATTTGTTTATAAATTAAAGATGTTGCATTTTTATTGCTAACGAATGAGTTCAAAGGCCACTGCAACTCATTCTCTGGAAGATTTATAAACAGATTAGGAAATTGTTTCCAAGTATTTTCAGTGTACAGATATAAGAGTTTGTATAGGTTGCACTTTAACACTGATGGGCAACTAAGCTCCATCATACTGCTCTCTCACTCCCCCTTCTTAAGGGAACGGGGGAGAAAATATGATGAAAAAAAAGCTCCTGGGTTGAGATAAAGACAGGGAGATCACTCATCAATTGCCATCACAGGCAAAACAGATGCAGTACAGCGAAATGTAATTTATTGCCTACAGACAGTGAGAAACTAAAAGCAAACTACAACCACTTTGTCCCCCCACCCACCCTCTTCTACCTCCTCCCCCCGAATGGTGCAGGGGTATTGGGGCTGCGGTTAGTCCCTAACACTTCATCTCAGCTGCTCCTTCATGGTCACTCTCTGCCCCTGCTCCACGTGGGGTCCCTCCCATGGGATGCTGTCCTTCCCGAACTGAGCCTGTGGGGGCTGCCCACAGGCAGCAGCTCTACAAGAATTGCTCCCACACGGCTCCGTACCATGGGATTCATCTGTCAGGAGCAAACTGCTCCACCAGGGGCCTCCCCACAGGCTGTAGGGAACTTCAGCTCCGGCACCTGGGGCACCTCCTGCCCTCTTTCTGCTCAGACCTTGGGGTCTGCAGGGCTGGTTCTCACTCCTATCTCCCAGCTGCTGTTTCCCAGCAGATTTTTTCCCCTTTCTTAGATCTGCTCTTCCAGAGGCCCAACCAGCATCACCTATAGCTTGGTTCTGGCCAGCAGTGGGTCCCTTCTGCAGCCAGATGGAGCTGGCTCTGATGTAACATGGGGCAGCTGCTGGGCTCTGCTCACAGGGGCCACCCCTGCAGCCTCCCCACTACTAAAACATTGCCATGTAAACCCAACAGAAAGTAGGTTGTTTTGTTCTTCTTTTACAAGCAAGAAGAACAATTTTTATTAAAGTTATTTACTGCTGAGAATATATCTCCTCTGGCACATCTTTATTTTATTGGGCCAAAAGAAAATAGCTCTTTGTGTATTTCATTATTGAACAGAATCTGGCAAATACCATAAGCTGAAGCATGTCAAAAGACATTTACTTTCAGGAAATTTCATAGCAAACCACCTACATAATTTGTTCTAATACATGCAGCATGTTTTTTTTTTTTTTATATGTCTTCCAACAATATCTGCTGACAAAGGCATGCATTTTAGAATTTGTCTCCATGTTGTTTTCTCTGTACCACTCCAGCCATTTTTACTGCAACAGGAAGAACAAGTGTTTCCCCAGTGGTACGTGGCTTTTTGTCTTCCGCTATTAAATAAGAAACCTCACTGGAGGCTTTTAAAGATTTCTCATTAAGTTCAGTGAAATTTTGTAAAGTGCTCTATTGGGTACAACATGACTTTAAACATCATCGATCAGATCTGATAAGATCAGCTTTGTTTCTACTTCGTAATGTGTCTGATGAAGTTCATGCATACTAGGCGTAGAAGTGTTTGCTCTGCCATTTTCATGTTCATTTGCTCAGAATTAGCTTCAACCCCTGGTTTCTTTGCAGGAATCTTTTTAAGCCCTTGACTATTTTGTGAGTGTTAGTTTAGTTAAAAATAGATAATATAATCCCTAAATCCACTTAGCTGGGCACACACAAACTGCAGTAAAGCACAACACACCGCAAGTCAATGAACAAGTGATGGTACCATCATCACTCATCATGTCAACACCTCTGCGCTGAGGAGCACCCACTCTTCCCCCAGGACACCCCGCATATTGTACGTGAAATGGGACCCTCTGAGATACAGACAGGATGAGGGTGCCAGCATCAATAAATATTAAATATTAGTAAAGCTTATTTTTTTTCTTTTTTTTTTTTTAATAAAATATAAGTGGAAGTTCTAATATTTTCTTCCTACACATCATTGTATCAATATAGGCACCCCACTTTGAAGACCACTGCACTAGACCTTACAAATTTATTTATTTTTTTCCATTTCCAAATATTACACACCTTCTGGCAAAACCTGGAAATCAGTAGGAATGAGGAACACAACAGGAACTGTTAAATAATTTCAAACAAATGTCACAAAAGATTGTCCTAATACACTTTTTTCTTTGTGACTCTTGCTTTAATCATTTCTCTGATTAATCAAGTGCCTTCACTGGCATATTTCTCATATGTCTGCTTTTTCATACCCCCACTGGGACAATATTTGGGTTTATGAACCAGTCTGCACTGCAGTTTCTCTTACAAATACTGCCGAGGCAAACAATTAATTACAGATATAAATATCATTCTCAGCTTACTATCAGTAACAATGCATCTGACCTTTTGTGACCTTCAGGTTTCTTTTCTTCTATTTTTTTTGCCTGTTATGCATTTTCTCTCCAAGTATTTGAAAACAGTTTCTGAGCTTTTTCCGTGAACTCTTCTCCTGCCTCTTCTCATGCCCTAGAAATTCAGCCACAATCTAAGTCATCAAATATCTACCACAAAACTTTATTTGCTGTCGTTTGCACAAGTATAGTTTTTAATATCCTCCACATGTTACATTATTATTTTAAGCACACAACCAGCATAATTATATCTACACAGCCCTCTGAACAGATGTCATGTGGGAATGTAATACTAGAATGGATCTCCTGAGGCACTACTTCCCTACTGCAGGTAAAAACATAACATATAATCTCATTCACAACTTTAAGATTGTTTTTAGAGCAATTAGGTTTGTTTGTTTGTTTCTTCCTTATTATTCCTGCATGTAATGCTGTTTTCTCACCTAAGTTTCTGTCCTGGTTTAACATTCAAAACAGTTAATTTTCATTTTATATTAATTTGTGGACATTTTAAAATCATTTGCTTTCATGCCAGCAGTAACCTCAGGCTTCAATAGCTCTTTTTACCCCCCACCCCCACCCCACCCCCATCCTGATATATTTACAGCAAGTTTTCACAACCTCTCTGTCTCAGTCTTTGTTGCTCTTGTTTATTTGCTTGTTAAACAAATCGGTTATTTTTAGCCTCTTCCCATAAGATAGCCTTTCTAATTCCCTGTTTATCTTTGCAGTTTTCCATGGTACAATTTACCATTCTTGAATATGGCTGTACATAGTTAACTGTGGGCTGCCATTCGTTGTGCAATGCAATAATGCATTCCCCTCTCTACTGGAAACATCTTCATTTTGACAGATCCAGGAATCTCTTTTCCCTATTGGAAGCTACATATTTGTAATTTATAATCACCTTGCAATTGACTAAAGCTCTAAGATCTTTCTCTTTCCTTGCTGTTTCCAGTTGATGATTCCCAAGTGTATTTCAGAAGTGCCTGCTACTCAGAACATGACCTTGTATTTTGTACATTTCACCCTTACTTTTATTACTGAAGCTTTCAAAGATATCCTATTCTTTCAGCATGACTTTCTAATCCTCATCTACTCTGACAAGGCATTGCATCTTTGTCTTGTAGATTTCATTATCATACTTGTATTTTTCCTTTCAAAGTTATCACCAAAAGCCTTAAATAAAATAACATTGTACAACCAATCCTAAAGAAATCTCAGGAACTCCCAGCCCCATAGTTTCTCTCTCAAAAGCTAGGCTTGGTAGCAAAAAGCTGGTCTTGTTGCTACCAAGTTCTCAACTACCAGGCAGTTTTTCCATTCTCTAATTTAAATAACAGTTTTCCTCATATTCCCTAGCTATTTCATAAGAACCACTAACAGGGTAATCGTGTCACTGATTCAAGCAGAGGCCACCTGGCATAAGCAATAAATCTCACCTCCCACAAATATCTCCCAGTGATTGAACATTCCCAGATCATCTTTTCCATAGCACAAGTCTATGTTCACTGAAGATCAAAAGCCAGATGTTGATTTTCATTATCTTGTCATTCCTTCATACCCTTTGTTTGGGGACCAAGAGAATTTCAGTGAAGCTGATCCAAAATTCCCCATCTTTGTGTATGTAGTCCACATCTTGGCATACTTGTCCTGATGTACTCCAACCCAAAATGGGGGTGTTATTTTTCATGATATGAGGAGCAATTTGTGCATATTGTTGTGTTTTCCTCAAGATCATCTTCAGTCTCTAGGCTCTCTTTTACCTCCAAGATTTTTTATTTTCTGGAAACACTCTGATGCTAAGAACTGCAAACTACACATATCTGCTTGGTACTAGCACTGTTTTAAGTCCACTCTCCCCTCCACTCCCAACATTTGCCAAAATCAAAATCCAGGTACTTTCTGCCAACACCTGGAGGTGGGGAGAGGTTTTTTCCATTTTTGCTTAAAAACATGTCTCCTGTTAGACTGATCCCTTATTCCCAGCCCCAAATGCATTAAAGAATAGCCAGACCCCAGTCTAGGCCAGCAACTTCTAATTTTAACTTGTAAATTTTTACTGGCAAATAAATCCTTGCTTATTCTTCATGCTTTTTCCCTCTTTTAAAAGATAAATAAGTTGTTTGTCTAGGTAAGATAAGAAGTTCTGCCATCTTCTTTTAACTGTGCTATGTTCTGTATCATCAATAATCAGTGTTAAGTAGTGTTACTGTCAGCCAGTTCCTATCATTCGTGATGTTTCTGCTAGCAAGCAATACTTTTAACTGTGACCTCTCAGCCAGAACCATTCAATTCTCTAACTGTTGTCCACAGATTTCTTGGTGATTTCTAGCCATCCAATAAGCATTTACAGACTCTTCAGACATAAAAACATGTCTAATCTCTGAGCACAGGTTTTAATTTCTGTGACTCCTTCCTGTGGAATAAGACTTTAACTTACGACTTGCTTTAGCATTCTTTGTACTATAAACTGCAGGTTATAGTACAATGGTTAGTACCAATGTACATTAGTCATTGATCATGTACATTAGTCATTGGTTATTTCTTCTGTCAATGGAACATTCCATTTGATTCCATTGATTCCATTCCAAAGCATTGGAATGATGCTTTTCTTCTCTCATCACATTATCCTTATTCTTTTACTAGAGCTATCTCCATCACTTATTCCTCTCTTCTGATGAGATGCTTTTATTCTTTCTTGACATCACATCTTTTAAGTAGTTCTAAGAAAATCTTTTCCTAAAATCTACATCTTCAGCAGCAGCTGGTCACTTCTTTCATCCTTTCCTTATGATCATGTTACAATATACTCATATCCCTTGTTTAGCACCTTTCTTGGTCAGTCTCCATGTTTTCATGTTGACGGACCTATGGAAGTATTTTCTTTATCTGTTTGGTGTTGTTTGTTTGTTTGTTTGTTTTTCACTTCTCTTCTACAATATCTTCATATCTCTCTGTGATAAGCCTTGGATTCCCTCTTTGATGAATTCACTCCACCAAGCAGTCTTTCTTACATAAATACCTCCCAAGATAACACTCAAGGACAAAATGCTTTCCAAAGCCTCTGTATCCATTTGGTTTCCTGTTCTTTTCTCTCCTTGGACCACCTTTAGTGCTGCATCACTAGCTACCTTCATCCCTTTTTCTCAGTCTTAAAGGAGAAGCTACAGCTTCCCCTGAGTGTTGCCATCTGGTGTTCAGCGGCTCATTAATAGCCTTTGCCTAGATTAGTTCTATCCTAGCTCAATCAGCTTTTACTTCTCTGTCAGCAACGATTAAAGGCAGTAAGTCAGTAGTACACGCTTTCTAGAAGGTCCCTCCCACACTCATCGCACATTTGCTAGCCTCTGCAGACTGCAAGCGAGGAAATATTTAGATAGATACTCACAGCTTTTATATATATATATATATATAAATGCATTTAAAGCTTTTTACAACCGCTAGATATTGATAACTGTCTCTAGAAACCGAGAAAATCATTTTCTTTTAGGCCATGTTATACTTTAAACTAGTATCCACAGTTTCACTCCCAACTCCACTGCTCATTGTGCCTTCATTACATTTCCTTCTTATATTGACACAAAGGAGAAATAATATTGAGCACGACTGAGTGGGAGGGCAGAATTACTTTCTTTTGAGGAAGCAATTGTTTATTCTGCTTTAATTGTTTCTGAAACTATGAAAGATAAAAATCTTTCATTAAGTTCTAAAGCTAATGACATTGTCATCATTCGTCTCTGCTTGCTAAAACAGTCTGATGCAGCTGCAAAGAACAAGGGCAAAATAACTATGCAACTGCTCTCTGATTAAATGCCTTGAGATACATGCCATACCAACTGCATGGGAATGAGGAAAAGAGAGTTGTAGTCCATAAGACTTCCTTCCTACTCCCACCAGTAACTTTTCTCCTGTATTTCTTTTCCAGTAGACCCATATCTGATTTGGCAAGAGCTACATATAAAAGGGTTTTTAAATTAAAAGCAAAAGAAAGCATCCTACAGAACATATTAAAAGGTCTATCAAGAAAGTCAGGGTTAAAAAAGGAAAGGATGAAATAACCAATAAATTGCATACATGAAGACGCAATCAAATTTAAAACATTCATCTAGGACTACTAGTACGGGAGTCGGATTTGAGTAATTGAATATACTCATTTCTAATTCTGTCAGCCAAAGTGTGGCAGCAGTGGTGGAAAGCATTTAAATAAGTTTCCAAAAGCCCCTTACAAAAGCAGAATCCTGTCTAACCTGACACAATGAACAGTGTCAGGGCAGTCCATGGCACTTTGATAGATGTCATTCAAGTATACCCAGAAAAATATTCAGAGGATGGTGCCCTGCTATCTTCAATAGCCCACTGCACTTAGGGGGCTTTGGGATGAGAACTATAAAATTTTACATAGTACTTACTTTACTGTATGTTTTGTAAGAACTGAATTGTTCAAGTGGCCGAGTTTGAACTTGTATAATCACATTCTGTTTAATGGCACATCCTCTGTAGCTTCCTCTGTATTCTTTCCTTTATGCACGACATAATGATCCTTTTGTAGAATCATTAATTTTCAATATAGAGAAAGCTAAATTTCCATAATAGGTTTATTCTACTGATTGCCTAAATTGCACTGAAAATCCAAATAGCTCAGAACTCTGACAAGTGAGAAGATTAAGAAGTAAAATCAACAATTTACAAGTTACACATTTAAATTCCTTCTTGTCACATTAAGATGAGGACAAACAAGCGAGTGTGGAGAATCTTATCTTTCCCAGATGACTTCATACCCTTTGCAGGCCACAAGAATACAAACACAGCTCTACTGCTCCCACAGACAGACTTTTGCTTAGCACCACTCTTAAGGATGATAAAAACAGCTTCCATCCACCTCTAATAAACAACATCACTAGATGTTTCCATGCATGGCCTGTAAGGCATGGCACACCTCAAGCACAAGCCAAGGAAGCAGAAAGCACTATCTACCCTTGCAGGGCCTTAAATACTGCCTTTCTAGTACCTTGGCTCCTTGTGATGAGACAGAAACTGTGAACACCTTCCATCCCACCTCTTCCCTAACAAGCTCCACACTCCACATACTCTACTGTTTGTTTTGTTTTCTGGTGGCCTAGAAGACCCAGCACCTCCTGGGAACACTATCTGTGCACCAAAATACTTCTCAGAATCTCTGGCAGAAATTTGAGAACCCATGAAAACGAGGACAAAGGAAGACAACCTACTAGGTAACACAGAGATGCTAAAAAATACAGTGAAGTAGTTGAAGGAGTACGTCATAGACCTACAGTTTGAGCAATAGGCTAGTCTAGAAGAAGCCAAAGCAGGAACAGACACTGCTAAAAAGTATAAGAGAGAGCTATGTAGCTTATTAAAAATAAATAAATAAATTCAAGTCTGTAGTTGAAATCACAATGCAAACTACTGAATAATGCTTTCAAATGACTGCATAAACTGGATAGCATTATACAATTCAAATACCCCAACACTTGTTCATCTACTGTTGGTGACTTCATGATTCAAGTATAACTCCCTTTTTCATGCTGCTGAACACAGATTTTCCTAAGTTCTTGAGAAGGAGAGACAGACAAAAATATTCAGCCTCGTTTTTTGTGGTTTATAAACTGCATTTGTAGCTTTCTGTGCCTGAATTGAATTTTGTGCTTTGGCTCTATTTTCCAAAAAGCACGTGAAGAAAGACATTTAATTGGCTGGCAGGCAGCACTTAGATCTGCTTTTCCTAGCAACGTCTGTAAAAAGGATATATTAAGAATGTATTTCTACTCCCCAATTTTCCTTTATCTATATGTAAAAATTCCTGAGGATGTAGTATCGCTTTTTGCCATTCTAGTTAATTAACTGCCATGTTTATTGCAGTAATGCCTTCAGGTCAAAGAAAGAATAAATCTCCACTGTACAAAGCACTGTACAAACACTAGAATACTGTCTTCACCTTCCTAGTGTCATTTGACAAGATCTGCATTAGAGGGTGAAAAATATTACATTCATGTTGCCCACTAAAAGGTGACTCCTGATGATAGTAAAATAAAGTAAATTGCACTATAAAAATGAATTCTCACCTGCTCTGTTTGTTTGGTTTTGTTTTGTTTTTTGGTTTGTTTTTTCTGCTGCTCTTAACTTTAGGTCAGTCAATGTAAAACAATTCCATGACTATTTAGGAATGGGGAAGAGAGAAAGGAAAAGACACCCTCCACAAATAAAATAATACCAAAGAAGTACTGAAAAAAATAGTCATAACTACCAATGTTATGTGTGAGTCCAACAGTACAGCTAAATGATTAATTATCCATGACATGCTCTGAAATTAAAATGTAGCAGTAAGTCATAAATATACTTACAGTTCATAACACAGACATACTTTGTCTCACAAAAGGAACTAAACATAGGAGCTCAACTTGACTGTGAACCTTTTAATAAGGACCTAAACACCATGTTTCAAAAGCAGAGAGAAAAGAGTGGGTCAGGATCCAAATAAAAAAAATAATCATAGAATTGCACAGGCACAAAACAGAATTTGATCCATTATATTTTTTCATTTAATTTTCAAATGCTTTCTGGCAGGGAATACAGTGGAGGAAGTGGGGCCTCTGAACAACTTGACCTCCTTTGCCTTTTTAATGATCCAGGGCTGATTCTTAGAGCACAGAATTCATAATAATTAAAAATACTGTCAGGCTGAAGAAAAATGAAGATGAAGAAAATGAAAATGAGGAAAAGAAAAAAAAAAAAAAAAAAACAGTTCTACACAGTGATATTTTTATTCCCTACTGTTTGAGTAGCTAAGGTTAATCTACTGAATTGCAGCAGTATTAATGCTACTATGTAAGGTGAAAATTTGAATAGTACACAAATGAAGTTTTAACTGCTTTTAAGTGTCAAACAAATATGTGGAGCTAGAAAGTATGTGATGTGGAGGAATAATTACACTGCAAGCAAGGGATATCAGTGTAAATTTAGAGCCATTTACAGAGTGGACTAAATACCTTCCTCCATCTAGCAATGCACACACACTATCCAAGTACCAGTGTCTAGGCATTCTGTAACTCTTTGAATATTAAATGGCAAATCTTAGCTAGTATTTCAATTCAATACAAACACTGGTACCAAAAATTAATGCAAAACACAGCGTTGCAATGCATCCTGAGATGATGGAAAAGGAACACACCCCAACCGGACAGAACTGCTGTCAGCATGTCCCAACCTGAGCATTCAAAAGGCAGCATGGCAAGACAGAGCAGACGCTTCTAATACCATCTGGTTGCTTTTCATGCTCTTTTGGAGACCTCGTTTGAGCACAAATGTACGTAAACCTATGCATCTTTGTTCTTAAATGGAAGTCCCTTCAGCACTCTCCTCAACCTGCTAGGGAAGCCTCCTGCATTACAACATCCACAGAAACAGTCCCCTACCCCAAGGGAAACCCCCAACCCTGATGCTGCCATGCAAGGATTGATGAGTCTGACCTTTACCACCTCATTTGCATGTATGGCAACCAGACCTCTCCGGATTACCTTTGATCCTTGTGTGCTAGCAGCTGCCCCGGGGCAAGTTCTTCAGTGGCTGACTATTTAGCAGACTAGGATATATTTCCTTTCTGAACTGCCCAGTGTCCTCCCTTGCTGACAGCTACAAAATGGAGAAGACATAAATACGTTCCCCAGAAAGCTAAACCACCTTGGGTAAATGTTGGGGAGGAAAGAAATTGCTTCAAGCATTTCATCTGCATGTATTCCCCAAACATGCCACAATCTCAGTAAGGATCCAGTAGGAAATGACAGCAGATGATGGCATTACAAACACCTACAGCCCCTCCTAGCTTTCAGGGAAAGACATTTCAGCTAAGGAGCTTTGTCTTTGGACAGAAACAGTGAGTTACCACAGCTAAACTGATGATAGATACGTCACTATCCTGGCTGAGCCAGGGTACGTGAAGACATGAATCATGAAAGTGGGATATAATCACAAAATGGGGATGCTTAATTAAGTCTTCATTGATGGCCTTCTGCAATCTATATATACTCCATGTTCATTTTTTTCTATTTTCCCTTTGAGAAACATTTTGAAACCCTCTGTGAGGAAACCTCCACTGGTCAGTATGACAGTTTGGCAGGAATTAGAATTTGCACAGGTCTCCATTTAAGGACCATGATGTTATATTTTAGTTCACATCTTTAAAACAGATAATATAGCATTGTCCAGGTTATAAAGTCAATCCAGAAGAAATATTTATCTGAAAGTAATTCATGAGGGCACATGAAGTATTATTTATTCTTCCAGCTAAAATTTGTGGCATAATAGAAGCTGCCTGTGGCTCATATTAGCATTATCCAGGCTCATGCTACACATTAGACATGGCCCATGAAACACCGCAACCTCAAGGCAAAGTAATTTCTAATATCAAATGCTCACACAAAGACAGTTCAGGGTTGTGAAAAATACTTCCCTCCAACCCCAATTTCCATTTTCACTTTGTCAAATATTATTAAAGACAGCATTAATGTCACGGTTCAAAAACTACTGCTTACCTAAGAATAATTCTCTTTCTCTGCCATAGTACTCCATTTATTATTCCCATCCCTGAGCAAAGAGTATAAAGTTATTATTTACATGGTCAAGGAAATTTTGCCTTAGAAAGTGTTGTCCACCTAGAAGGTGGGCAAATTCATTAGCAGTTATTGCAAATAATATAGAAAATTCCAATAGTAAATGTAAAAATCCATATGGATGTAACTCTGCTTACTGAAACCTTAAGATATAAGATGTCCTATTTATTCCAAGTTATCAGAAGATATTCTGAACCTTCAGAAGACAGCTTGTAATAAACAGGGACTAAATCAAACAACATTCAAATGATGGAGGCTGAAAAATAATTTTGGATATAACCCTGTATAGAAATACTTAATTGTTTTTTATTAGACTGGGCTTGCAGAAAAAAAGGCAGGGGAAATTTTTAGAGACATCCAGCACAACTGATCCTGTTAATGTCAACAACAGCATAGTATCCGGTATTTCTGAAAATTACCCATATAGCAATACAAGAGTTGTTATGGACAAGCTTCTCCATTCTAATCAACTTATACATTTAGGAGTACACACAGAATTCAAGGTAACACAGGCTTCAAAAGTATGTACATAGAACAGATCAAGGCAATACAAAAGATAAAATATCCTCTTGTGGAAATTGCATTTCTTATTTGCCAAGAGTAGTTACAATGTTTAGAATGAGCTATTCCTACCAAACCTACATTTATTTGATAGCTGCAGTTAGATAAGCAATACAATTTTAAGCATTAAGAGCAGAAAGTCAGATTTATACATGATACTTGTACATTTACTGCACCTAATTACAATTGTAATAGAAAAGCTGAGAAAGTGGACATTCCAAAGAGACCAAGTATGAAAAAAACTGTATCTCTACCATTGAATCACATGCACCTGAGAAAACTCCAGGCATTGAAGCCAGCTGGCAGCGAATGGACTATGTTTAGAGCAATAAAGTCTCTTAGCCTCTCTACATCATGACTGCTGGATACAAACTGGACCCTGGGACTTTCCAGCTTCAAAACTGTGCTGGGGAGTTGTTTGGAAGGAAGTTAAATGGCACATGCCAAATTCATACCAGAGGCCATTCTAACACTTTACTACTACAGATGATCATGGTCCAGGAATGGTCATGGACACCTGTCAGTTTCCTAGAGCAGGTGCAGCCTCAGAGGCCATCAGAATCCTAAGAGTCTACCAGAGAAGATCTGGTGCAGATCAATGCTAAAACCAAATTTACAGATTGGAAAAAAGAAGCACAGGACAGTGTAAAAGTAATTTCAGGTTCAAAACAAAGGTTTTGGTGAAGCCCAGGTCATTTTGGTGAAGCCAAAAGGGCAGGTAGTAGCTACAATACTTTCATCAGATAAATGTCATTACATTAAAGTAAGCAGTCATTAACTCAAAATCATATTAATGTAATTCACCATCCTGAACAAAGTCAAAAGATTATCCTCTCTACTACTAAAGACTACTGAAGACTGTTTACTCGTGATGGCACTCTAATTGAATAGTATACACTATACTCCACAAACACCAAAAAAAAATCTTTCATGAAAGTTGTCAGAGTACTTTAAAAACACAACACATGTTCATGTGGGACACAACATTATTTCTGCAGAAGAATCTTTACATTCAGAAATTCTTTCCAATTTGGTGTGATTGAACAAGAGTCTGTAAAGGAAAACTTTCAAGGGTTACCTGTTCTGATTTCAAATAAAGGTTGAAACTTAGGAATTCTGAACTGAGATGAAAGGAGGGAAGGCATTACTAATTCTGAACTGAATACAATATTTTATTTTTCATTTATTTGCTAATTTTGTACAGGGTATGACTTACCGTGTTCTGTAAAATGAAGCATAAGTGCTAGAAGGAAGAAAAACTGCATTTCAGAAAGAAATCAAATGTAGCCAAGACAGCCTGAAACAATAGCCTTAAGGTGTAAATTACCAGATTAATCTCAGTGGTTGCTACTTCACATACTGACTGTAGAGTAACAGAATCATTTAGGTCAGAAAAGTTCTTTAAGATCGTCAAGTCTAATCATTCACCTAACACTACAAGTCCACACATTACCATGTCCTTAAGCACCACATCCATATGTCTCTTAAATACCTCCAGGGATGGAGACTCCTCCCTGGGCTGCCTCCCTGGGCTGCCTGTTCCAATGCTTAACCACCCTTTTAATGAAGAAATTCTTCCTGACATCCAATCTAAACTTACCCTGGAGCAACTTGAAGCCACTGCCTCAAGTCCTATCACTTGCAACCTAAGAAAGACCAAGACCCTCCTCGCTGCAGCTTCCTTTCAGGTAGTTGTAGAGAGCAATGAGGTCTCTCCTCAACCTCCTCTTCTCTAGACTAAACTTTAGTTCCCTCAGTTGTTCCTCATATGTCTTGTTTTCTAGTCCTTTCACTAGTTTTGTTACTCTTCTCTGAATATATTCCAGCAGCTCAATTTCCTTCTTTGTGGCAAAGAGGACCAAAGATTTCCTGAACAGCACTGCCAGCAGGTCAAGGCACTGGTGAAAGCTCAGAACTGGTGAGGTACCGATTGCAGACTTCCCAGTACGTGAAAGTCATGGACATAACTGGAGTTAGTCCTGCAAAAGGTCACAAAGATGATGAAGGGACTGGAGCATCTATCACACAAGGAGAAGCTGAGGAAACTTGGACTCTCCACTCTTGAGAAGAGAAGACTCGGGGATATTACCAGTATGTAAAAAAACTCGAGGGGAAGGTAGAGAAGATGGAGCCATTGGATTCTCATTGGTGCTTATTAAAAGGACAAGAGGTAATAGACACAAACCAAAATACAGGAAATTCTGTTTAAACCTAAGAAAAAATGTGGTTTTTGTTTTGTTTGTTTGTTTTTCTGTGCAGATGGTCAAACACAGGAGTGAGTTGCCTAGATTGGTGTCTTACTTGTCCTGGGCAAGCTGCTGTAGCTGGCCCTCCTCTGAGCAGGAGGGTTCGACTAGACAAGCGCCCAAAGTGATTCCATGAAAGCTATTATCAAGTATACAGTCTTTCAAAAACATTTCTCATTTAACTTTACCTGTAACATTGAAATACCATTATGAGTATACTAAGAAATGCTGATCTAATTGCAGTGACCTATTAAGAACATACAAATTTTAAAATTATGCAGATAGATTAGAAAACTAAGTCAGACTGTGAATTAAGCATTACTGCTTTAAAGGGCAATATAAAATGAACCAGGACAAACAGCTGCATTAATATCCTGAAGTCAAACTAAAGGCTGCAATCCTAGGAATGGAAGCACAACAAGAACAAAGCTGTTTTCTACAAAGGCTGAATGTCATATCTATTACTACATTTGGTATACTCTGCTTCAAAAAGTCAAAGTTGTTTAGATAAATATGAAATTGGCCTCTTTTTGACCATGTCCACAAACAGTTCTTTATGAATACTGAGTGTAATTGAGTGGATATTTGCTTTTAAGAAGGAGTTTTTGATAAGATTGTCTGCCAACTCAGCCCTTAACAGAAAGTGACAAGGAGAAGAGAAAAGAAATTATCTGAATATCCCATTTGGGACTGAGTGCTTATCAGAGATATAAGCTCCTGACTAGAGGGAGGAGATAGGGAAGACTTGACATGACATTCATAATGAATTCTTGTTAAAAACATGAAAATATAGGCCTTGCTATACACCACCTAAAAATCCTGATCACCAAAATAATGTCAAGAACACAACACAAAATATATGCTTTCACTGACATGATTAGTAATATACTGCATTTACACAGCAGTTTCAGACTGCATGGTGTTATATTCTGTTTCCTTTTCAAGCACACAATGCATTGGATTGCTTTACTTACTAGCAGCAGCAGCAGGACAATATCTGGATTATCACATGCACAGGCTACATGCATTGATGTCCAAAAATCCTCATCTTGATGATTTACATTTACTCCTCTGTCAATTAGAATTTCTGCAGCAAAGGCATTATCGTAGCGAGCACACTAGAAGAAAGAAGAACAGATTAGAGATGGTGTTTCACTGAGCATACAACTGAATTTATTACATACTTTTTTTTTTTCTCCATTTGACATTTAAATTTAGCAGATGACACACAGTTAAACTGCTGTGTTTGTAGGGGACAACAGCTGATGAATCTATAGAAATAGTTCTGTGGAGACAACAAGTTCCATGTGTATGATTCAAAGAATCCCTTATTCCCTGTGAAAAAGTATTAAATAAAATCTGCTGAAAGCTACAGCGAAGATGAGATTCCCTTTCAGTTCAGTACTGTCATTCCAAATCAGTGCACAGGCACTGAATGAACACATTGTGAGTGGTAGGGTGTAAGTATATGCACACCCACACGCACATATGTCCACAAATACACGAACTCCTGCCTTTCATGCAGATTGTAGCAGCAGTACACGCCTCTCTGTACCCACTCCTGTCTCCAATCCACTAACTATAGCAATTCCTGTTCAAGTCTCTCTGACAGACACATACACTACACACTATGAGTGTGTTTGGGGGCTGTGTAGGTATGTGTATGTGTGCAGGCGTGTGTGTTTGTACACTTTGTTTCATTCTGAGGATGGAGATCACTATTTTTAGCAGAGAAGAATAAATTGGCATAGCCACTGTTTTGAGCTTACTACTCTCATCACACCTCTGACCCCATGTGCTTATGGATAATACTTCAAAGGATAACCAGAGCACCTACATGTAAGTTAACATCCTCAGTCTAGCCTTGCATATAATCTCAGTAACTCTTTAAGTAGGGATCCCTTCTCCTTCACCACTGGAGAGAGGCTACAGGGAGCCTAAGTTTCTATATTAGGTACTTAGACATTTTGAATACCAACTTTAATAATTATGCCTCATTCAATATTTAAGGCTGTGTAATATTTCCCTCTTCTGGAAACCACACATATATGCTAAGAGCACAAATATAGAGAAATTTACAGGCCATATGCAGGGGAGGGTGAAATAAGTATGCTGTTATGTCTGTAACTCATGGAGAACCACACCAAGGCATCCTGTTTGCTCATCTGTATTAATCTGGCATGAAAGCCAGGACACTGGAGGAAAAGAGGAAGATGGAAATATGCCCAGCTGGATTCCACTGTGAAGTCAAGACATAGCTGAGATACTCAAATGAACATGGGAATTGTATATACTTCTGGGTTCATGAATATAGACATAATATAGATCCTTTGGAAGATGAAAATTAAACTCTAGGATGCTAACATCCAGTCCTTTATTAAGTGATTTTCACACATACTGACAAATTAAAAACAGAAATTAAATTCTGAAGTAATGGATTTCCTTTAGCTTGTAACTTAACTCTACAAAGAGATACTTTTGTTTCACTGCATCAATATCATTCATTGTATCAGCAGTAAAACTTAAATTGAGTTGTTCTATGTTCAACTTTTAACAAATCAGTGATAAGACATTTTATAACACAGATCAACATAATCTCATACCAATCACATTTTCAAGGCATTGTTAAGCAAATAAAAATAATTTAAAAAAATCCAGAGAGTTTCTGTACAAAGCAATTCTCAGATACCACTGAGCCATTGTGTGTATTATTAATAGATAAGAGCCTTCTGTACAGAGCCTTATGCTGCCAGTTTTAAAACAGCCTTAGATTTGTAGCAGCAATATAATTACTGCTGCCCCTCAATCCTTGTTTAATGGCAGTTGTGAAGCAATTGGGCAATATCCATCAAAGTTCCAGAAGAAAATTGGCACTCATATACTTAGTTTCTGGCGTGGGTTGGGCAATTGCCTGTGTGAATTGATATACCATTACTGGGCTTCCCACTGAATGCAACTCAGATAAGAACTAACTTTTCTGGTACTTCTCCTCTCATGGATTCTAATGAACACCTTTGAAGATCCCATGGCCTACCTGAGATTCAAGCATATTGGAATACTGCCTACAGAGATAGCAACAGAATCCTTATGAATCAGAATCCATTTTTTTTTAGAAACATATCACATTCTGGAAGATAAGACAAGTGGAAGAAGAAAAAGGAATTATATCATGAATCAGTTTTTAAGTGAAACATGCAGATAAATATATTTTCCATTCATTCTGGAGTAAAAACTTTTGTTCTATAAATGAAAAGAGTAAGCACTGATCAGGCTCCCCTTTCTCTAAAGTAACTTACATGGAAATATAGTGATAAAACTGGTACATATAATAGATATGAGTGAGGTTCAAAAATACATTAAAGATGTATGCACAATTACTATTTTGAGTTCTCACGGAAAAGCAAAATTCACTAATCTATTTTCCTGTATTATGACTCTCCCCTCCTACTGTACTGCTCCCAAATCAGGGTCAAAAACAGCTTTCACTGACATCAGGTTTGCATCTGTCTCAGATAGGACTGTCATTTTCCTTTAAATGAATTCTGAGTACTTATAAGTAACACTGACTAAACTGGGGCAGCAGGTTACACACAGATCTCTACTGCGCTTTTCTTGCTGCAGGAAGCTTTCCGTCCTTTTGAAGCACTTGTGCCTGTGAAGCAGCAAGCACCAGTGGAGAGATACTGAGCGTGCCAGTGTTACAGGGTGTGATGCAGATGATCAAGAAACCTGAAAAGTCACAGTTCACTAAAATCTGCAGTTAAAAAGTGCATAGCAGTTGAACTAGAAAAAGGAACCTAAAATCCCTAAAGGATGCATCTTTCTTTCATTCTAAAATGTCAGTAGGACACATCACATCAGCTACACTGAAGATATGGGTTGTCTCCTGGGGCTTTCAACACAGGATAAGATTTAGGATGTCTCAGTTTGGGAATCCTAAAGATAACATCTCGTATGGGCTGCATTTTTAGAGTGTGATTGAGAACCTTTTGCAGAAGGCAGAGTTGGAAGCCAGGAAAGACAACTTCTGTTGTCTCTGTTTCACCTCATTATTACACCTATCCATGCCACTGTTTCCCAAAATCTTTGTAAGCAGCACAGCCACAGAAGATGAAGAGCACAGATTCATTACACAAGGAAAATGCTATATCTTGCAAGAGTATGGCTGCAGGTATGCTGTACCCCAGTAACATTACAGGATCCGTTTTCATCAAGAAAATGTTCTATTTTGTGTACATACTATGAGAAACTTAATCCAATGGATCTAAAATGAAACACTCTGCCAGCAAACTTCTAGGTAGATGCTCTTTTATGCCCTTATATTTCTGAAGTCAAATTTATTTCAGCAGCATTGTGAAACAAAGTCGAATTCAAATATCTTAAAATAGTTACACATTGTAAAGAAAGCACATCTGCAATTGAAGCTCCACAGACCAAAGTAAAGTATAATCAGACTTAAGATTCTACTTATGATGAGTTTTGACACTGGCTTCAGCAAAGCTGAAATTTTACCCCTACAGTTTTGTCTGTCTGGCAGTCCTTCTCCCACATGCCCTTACATGTTGCTTCTCTTTTGGTTATTACACACAGTTTTCCTTCTATCATCTTCTCTTTTCTACTTAATCCAAATGGCTGGGCAAAAAAATGATAAACTAAATGCTGACAATCTGTTCAATATCTATGTGTAGAAAATTGGAGCAAGAAAATATGCACAGAAACAAAAGGAAAATGTCACATCACAGTGTTTTTCGTATAGGATCTGTGAATCTTTGAACCATATAATTCCATATTCAGAATCCAGCAGTATTTCCTTTGTTCTTATTTACTGTGCAGATAATTTGTAAATAAAATGTTTAATTCTACACTGTTAGTTACCATTCATATGACATGATCCATCCTTTCATAAGCAATTTGAAAATGACCACTTATTTCACAGGCATAGCTGGATGCCATCGTAATGACTGTGAGGGACAGCGTAGATAAAACATTGCTAAGCCTTTCTTGTTAATATGCCCAATCTGCTACTCTGTATCCCACCATATTTATTCACGGTTACTAACACTAGTCTTCCATCACTCTTACCAGATGGAGCAAGGAGCCTCCTGAGGAAACAAGCATGTGAGGATCAGCACCATCCTTCAACAGTCGTAACACTGAAAAATCAAAGAAAAGAGGAACAAGAATTAATGCAGCAATGGAGCCAATTCTGAGCTGTTAATAGCCTGATTCTTCATCATCTTCATTAACAGATTTAATAATATATGCAAACCTCTGAGATAACATTTGCAAAACTATCATGTCAGCATTTCCCATCTCATCTATTTTAACGACTAGGCCTGGAAGCAAAGGACCTTTGATAACGATGTTAAATATGAACAGTATCAAGGACTTCTCAAGAGGCCAGATGAGCGTGTTAGTTCTATACATAGGAGAGGGGAGGGGCAAGACCCTCTCTCAAGGTCAAAATCACCTCGGGAGCAAAATCACAGTCAACTGGTTTTATTTGACTTTGCAGAGCTCCCATGGGACCTGCTGGCTTTTTCAGTAAATAATTGAAAATAGCGTTCACAACTTATATCACTCAAAATTAATCATCATACCATAGCTAAATGATCTGCACTCAATTTAACCTTTACAGTGCATTGTCAGATCACCGACACAGCATAATTCTTAAAATGATATTCAGAGCCTAACTCCTCTCCCATTTACACGTATCAGCCTCCCTTTTGAAATGAAAACAGGCTTATAAATGCAAGCAAAAAAAAAAACAACCCTGCACGTTAATGCTCACTCAAGTGTGAAAATTCAGCACTTTTCCCCAATAGTCTTTACTGCCTTTATAACCTTTTCACTTGCAATTAAAGCATTGACTAACTCATGCTATTGGTGCTCATTCCTGGAGCAGGATGGTGCTGTGACACTGCCAGGCATTATTAGGGGAACTCACCCCTGCACTGCAACCCTTTCTTCACTAAACTCTTATGAAAAGTCCTTCTAAAAGGCCTCCATCTAGGAGAGTAACTGCTTATAATGTTCACTGTATAGGAACACAGCTCATTCTGCCCCCATCATCTGGAAATCCTGTTTTAAATTCCTTTTTAAAAGTCCTGGATGGAGTTGTGCAAAGGTCTGCAAAGCACTGAGCACCCCAGAACTCTGAGCTACTGCAACCTCTTGATGATCATCAACTGGTCTCAAGGCTGTCCTCCTAACTTCTGTCAAGAGAATAATATGCACCACTTCTTCCTTATCCAGGCATTTTTGTGTGTGTTTTCTTTCTCTGGAGAATGTCTTCTAACTCCATTTTCACTGTACATTTAAATTTCTTACTGCATTCAAACATTCACCTGACCTACTCGAAAAGGGTCATCTTTCTTTTCAGATATTGTCAATTTGCATAAGCAATGTCTTCTGAAAAGGATGAATTATTTTTGATCAGGTGTCCTAGAAATATTCTGGACAAGAAAGAAAAATTGCCAAATGGTCGTAAGCCTGTAAAATTGAAGTGAAAACAGACAAGGGAAGACTTGGCTTCATCATTACTAACTGCTTCACACATAGTAAACACAGTGGTATATTGGGCAAATATTTATACTAGCTATACAAATCCATTTAATCATCTGCTCATGTTTAAACTTTGAAAATCAAACATCAATCCAAACCACTGTACAAATTCACACTTTACAAATACCTCTGTGGTACCTATATCACCTCACCCAAGTTTTCATTTCAGTTAATTTATACGACTCTGAAAGACTTTATGTTCTGGCAAATGCCACTTTGAAAGCTAACTACAATTAGAAGCCACCATTGTCTCCAGCTTGTCCAGTAAAAATAGAAGCAGAACAGTAAGTAACCTGGAATAAATGAACAGTACAACAACTGCCAAGAGAGATGAAAAGCACCAAAGGAGAGAGGGAGGGTGGAGAAATATTTACAAATTTTCATAACCTCGAGAAAAATGAATGAATGAGAAAAAGCAATGGATTTTTCTGCTCTCAGACACAGAAATTCAAGACTAAAGTACACAATTGTCCTCATCCAGACAGAGTCCATTAAAAATAATCTTCAAAACTAAGTTCCTTCCTTCTTTTGCCTAAATTGCTGACCACATAAGGAGATGCTTCTTCTACCTCAGGATTAAGGATTTAAGACCTTCTTTGGAATCCTCCCTCCTTAAATAGGTGTGCAACTATATCATCTGCAGGAGTTGATATTTTCAGTGTTCATGTGCTCTTAACATTTCTTTAGGAATGTGGAAAATACAAATTCCATATCACAAAGCATTTCTTAAGGCCCCAAATGTAATTTCTTTCTGCCAATCTGATCAGGATTTCATCTGAACAAATTAATACTCATTCTCCTTCCTCCGTCCCCCCTTTTCAGCAGGGAAAGGATAAATTCCACCCATTTTAGTTTCTTAACCCCTTAATAGCAGTGGTTTTGTGTAGCATTCTTTCTTATGGGATCTATGTGTAGGTTAGAAATGTGAACTATGGCTTGGTTCCACCCACAGAGATATGGAAATTAAGGCAGATAGTCCTCAAAGATGTGATTTGCAGGAATTATTAAACTACTGAAATTCTGCTCTCAAGGAGACTTTAACTGATGACTTCGGTGGGAGTGCATCATTCACTGAAAATAGCATTTATAAGGTATAGTCTCATGGGGGGAAGGTCTGGTCTCCACTGCATTGACAGCTCTTCCCACCTATGCAGCTGCATACTCAACTGCACCAGTATTTTTAAGTCTTTTTTATTTTACTTTTTTTGTGTGTGCTGATGTGCTCCATCAGCACATGTACAGAGGATACAAATGCATAAATCAGGTAGAGGCAGAGAAAGCACACTGCATTTTGGTAGCAGCACACTCTTATATTGGCTAAGGGTGATAACAAAAATGTATTTTTAGTCTGTGTTTTCGCAAGATGTGATGAGCTGAATAAAGAGACAACCAAAAGGCCTTGTTCCCTTCCCCCATTCACAAAAAAATATATATGCATCATTTACCTCTGCCTACGTCTGCCTCTGGGAACTGCTCAAAAGGCAGAAAATGATTCCAGCAAAAATAAAGTTCAAAATTTCTTGTTGGGTCATTGAGATTAAATCACTCATTAAAAGTTTTGGGAGCACCAAAAATGTTCTTTGGGTAGGTCTCTCTAAGCAAATACAGAGGATGAAGACCTTTCCTGTTTGGCAGGAGCAGGGCACACAAGGTCAGAGGATTGGGAAACTGCATCTCTAAAAATATTACACATGAATTTCATTTGTAGCCTAAAATAGTAACTAAGTGACACAAAAACAATTTGGCTACTTGTTTATTAAAAAAAAATATGGACAATTTATTGATTCTCTTCCCTCCATAAAGCCACCAAAGACTTGGTTCTTGTAGAACATCTTCTTCCATGCAAAAGGAAATAAAACCTTTCCAGACCCACTCAGCAATACCTTGCTGTTGAAATCAAAAAATGACAGACCTTTTCTAGATCTGAGATTGAAATTCATAATAATTAATCTTTGCTTCGCTTTCCCTCCCAGAAAAATAAATAAAAAGATTACAACAAAAAGAATTGATACATAAACTGCAAGCTTGAAGTAGAATATTAAATAATTATGACCATAAACAAATCATCAAGTCATTTAAAAAACAAATCAGGGTAAGTGGATAAAAACTCTCTTCTCAGTTTTCTTTGTCTGACTTATTTTCCCGCATTATTAAATGTAGTTTTATCAGTGCTTCAGGAAATTCACATCACAAAGATTACCAGGGCAGGATATGCAAACTCTTCTTTCAACTGGGCAACAGCCTTTGTTTTGAATTAGGATGATGTGCTACATCCCTCTGCATATAACACAAGTAAAAAACATTCCTCTTTCCTTGATTTTTTTTTTTCCCTTGAATTTACCCTCCATCCTGTAAAACACAATAAAAAAGCAAACAAAGAAAAGGTCACAAACAAAATTCCCCTCCCCGTCATGCAATTCACTTAGGTCATTCACTGAAGACTCTACAAGCCAACAGGAAAATCTTCACTTTATGTTCAATTTTTCCTTTTGATAGAACTACTCTAGTTACTGCTAGTAAGTTTTGATAAATTGCCCTAATGAGGACAAAAAGACACACACAGACACGCACACAGCTAAATTCCAGAAATGCTATCTCTTAATTAGTGCAATTTTTAAGGTAGTTTCCAAGGGATTTCTTTTAAAACTTGTTTAATCTTTCATGGAAGAGAAGTCCTCAGACAAGATGAGGAGACTGAAAATGGGCATTAACACGAATAGCTGACAGTTACTTGAAAAAATAAAAATAAAATGAGAGTAAAATTTTCAGGAAACTCCCAAGCACTTCCTTTGTGTGTCTAAAGAGGTCCATCAATTCCTCCAACAAATCCTTTCAGATTTGACATGCAAAATTATCAGCTACTTGTAGTAGAACTAATACAATCTTTCACAAACCATACTATTTAATAAAGCATTTTAGAAAGCACTGAAGTGATAAAGTCAGTCTCTCTGTGGTAAAAAAAAAAAAAAAAAAAAAAAAAAAAAAAAAAAAAAAGATAACAGGGTAGCTTTTTACATATGCTTTATGCTACAACTGTAACTGGATGACTCCAATGAGCTGAACAGCTTTCCACAATTCATTGACTGAATTACGACTTACTGCGTAGCCCTTTAGTCCAGTAAAGACAGCATTGCCATGCCTGTTACCAGCCACAAGCCTCGTACTAGCTTTGCATATGGGACTTCGGCTGTAAGGCTTACTTTGTCTGTGCTTGGCTTGGCTTGTTTGGAGAGTTGTTCTAGCTTTTTGAGCTGTTACAGCAATTGGCTAATGACCAGTGACAACTAGTCGATGTCCTAGTTTTATTTAACTTTGAAGACCTGTGCCATGCAGGGTGTAGCGTTAATAATTTTGATATATATGATAATAGTACTTATGCTGTGCTATGTCTAATAGCACCTAGCTGTTCTACCATGTAAAACAGTCTGTGACCTTACGTGCTAGAGACTAAAGGAATACAGGTCTGAAGTGACAGCAGAGCCTTGCAGACGATTTCAGACAACCCAGGACTATCAACAGCTCACCAGTGGTCACCTGCTGATGGTAATGCAAACTTCAGAGCTAGGCAAACCCAGTTTTATTTTTAACAGAAAAGATAAAAAAATAAATGTCCAACATATATAAAACTTATAATTGGCCTTTTGCTGTGTATTGCTATATATTCAATAGAGTACCAGTAGATGTTTCTAACAGTTGTTCCTCTGGGAGTAGCAGCTAGATAGTGTGACCTTTGTTAACATTTACTTCTGTTCTCTTCAGTTTAGCAGGGATTACTCTAGCTGGAAGGCTTTACTTGTTCATTATGTGAGGAATTGTGGCTTACTTTAGAAGCCTAAGACCATGCTGTTGCTCAAATGGATTATTCTACTCTCCTCCTGCCTCAGGCTGCATGTTTCTGCCACCTCCCTTGTGCTGGCACAAGATAAAGATTAGTTTTCAACTAGACCAACTATCTGGGGATGTAGCAACGGCTACAAACAGGCAGAATGGCATAGCCACCACTTTCAGCAACAGCTGAAAGCAGTTCTGGCATATGCTGACCATGAACCTGTGTAACTGGACAACAGAAGTGATGCTGAACCACAAAGAATGGAATACTTCTATTGTCAGTTAAGGAAGGGCCATATATTGCCCTTTACTCACTCCATAATCAGACTACTCATCCAATACCTGCATCTTAAACTCTGTATTCCACCTTCCCACCTCTGTAGCACACCTCTCTCATTCCAGTCACACTGTATTTTCAACTTGTACCAAAGGTAGCCTTGAGAAACCTGTTGGATGACTCAGCTGCATAAGAGATTAATTGATGAACACTAATCTCTGGTATGTTATTCCTCAGAACAGCAAATGAAATCAAGCAAGATCACAGAATCACTGAATTTCTAGGTTGGAAGAGACCTCAAGATCATCGAGTCCAACCTCTGACCTAACACTAACAGTCCCCACTAAACCATATCCCTAAGCTCTACATCTAAACGTCTTTTAAAGACTTCCAGGGATGGTGACTCCACCACTTCCCTGGGCAGCCCGTTCCAATGCCTAACAACCCTTTCGGTAAAGAAGTTCTTCCTAACATCCAACCTAAAACTCCCCTGGCACAACTTTAGCCCATTCCCCCTCATCCTGTCACCAGGCACATGGGAGAACAGACCAACCCCCACCTCGCTACAGCCTCCTTTAAGGTATCTGTAGAGAGCAATATGGTCGCCCCTGATGTTACCATTTTTTGGTAAATGCATTCTTGCATTCAACAACACTTCCTTTTCCTATCATAAGGTTAAAACAAAATTTTAAAATTTAAGAACAATTATTTGTAGATTTAATCATTCTTTTAATTCTGCTTGTTTGCCAAACAAATACATTTACAGTAGCAATACTTTTACTACATAACTAGTGAGACAGCTGATGCTTTCAGAGCAAGCCCTACCCATTGGGATACAGAACTTATTCAGAGAAGTCATGCCCTAGTAATGTGCTTTTCAAACCACTGGTTCATAATTCTACTGCTATTTCCACCCTTAAAATATTTCCAGCAATCACTGGCAACATCTGTCAAAATTGTTCAAACCTCATCGTACTTCTCATTTTCTGAAGAACCCTTGCAACTCAATTCCCACCTTTGCTACATGAAAACAGATTATAAAGGAAATACACACACCATTTGGACAACTAAGTGTTACCCCATTCACAGAATGCAGAAATGAAGGGAGGAAAAAGACATTTTCCACAGTGGCTGAATTTGAGAACCTTAGTCTTATCCAACCTATTATCTTCCTCCTTTTAAACACAGCATTGATGAGGATGGGGCTGATGCTTCCATCCTCCCTGGCAGGCTCTTTGTAATTTATATTTTTTTTCAGGCAGCCAGGAATCTGATTACCATGGCCCCAAAGCAACATAACCATTGATTCTTTGTTGAACTTAAAAGCATGGTGTGAATTGTCAGGCTGATCCAAGAGCTCCATTCAACAGAGCATTATCTTTAAAAGGAAGAAACCAAAACACCAATGAAAGACTGACAAAAGTAGTCCTACATCCTCAGATGACCTCTCTACCAGCTTTAATGTTAGGCACATATCAAAACGCGTCAGATTTTTCCCATGCTTTGTTACTGGAGAAATCAATCAGCCCCCAAGCTTGGGTGCAGTTCAGCACCTCAATCACTGCACTATGGGAATGAACTGTAAGCAGCAGAGGTAAGCACATGACAAGACAGCTCCCTTCCTTTCTTCACCATAATTCCACCAGGAATTGTACCCTCAACTACTATATGTCCATGCCTAGGTGTCCGGCAATGCTAACAGCTTCCTACTAACACAAGTCGCTCTGGAGGTCAAGGACACATCCCTCCTGTTATCTGAGGTACCTTGAACTGGAAAACTACATAAAAATAATAGTTTTGTCTCTTGGCCCCCAGACACCAAGTCGAATTCAAATGAGATCCACAAGGAGTTCCCTCAGTGGGACAGATATTTCTGTTGCAATAGACATAGCCAGAATAATTCATCTTTACACTCTACCATTATTTAGTAACTGCTAACTTGGAAACTTCAGACAAACTCCCCCTCTTTCATTTCATTTTGTCTATGCAAAATTTAATGCAGCTTGTGCCTTCAATGGAAAATATTAAGGACAGAAATCAAATGGCATAAAAAATGCTAGTAGTCAAGCACAGTAATACAAATTAATCTCCTAGGGCAGCAGTCAAATATGACATGCCATGAGTTAGGTGGTAGAATGGCAGGCAAAGCATCTCTTCTGAAAAGACAGATATTCACATGGAAGAGCAGTGTGGACTCTGAGATCATTTCAGAGGAACAAGATTTAAAAACAAGTGGGTCGCACTACCTAACCTCTACATGTGATTTCTTCTCTCTCTCAGTTCCCCTTTTTTGAAAGATATTTACTCCTAAAGGCTTGTTTTCTTCTTTTTTTTTTTCTTTTTTTTTTCTTCACAATATTCAATTCCTTCCTGCTTCATAGTTACACTTTCAAATTCAAAAATTCAAATACATCATTTACATACAAGAACTTGTGTAGACAATATCTATGTTTATGCCCACAGTGAGAAGGAAAAACAGTGATTACAGTAATTTAGAGAAGACTGGAAGTAGCCGCTCACTTGCATGGCTCAAAGATATTTCTGTAAGGGGACACACTCCAGAGTACTATGTAATGGAGGTCATCCCTTGTTTTGCCTCTATTTTTGAATTAACTCTTCCAGAGCTAGAGGTCTAGAAAGGTCACAAGGGGCAAACTGCTGTGGTAAGGTCTCACTTGTTTATAAAGCTGTGATTTTACCTCAGTGTAACTAAAACTTCTGTATGCATTACAGAGCTGTTGCTAAAATGATTCACATCCCCTCACAAAATAACACATGCTTAGCTAAAAATATTGCTTCTATCATCATAGCTGATAGCACAGTAGGGTTTTTGCCAGCATAGCTATTTCCCCGGTCAAAACAGCTGTGTCATCAAAATCTGGTAGCACAGACCTGAACAAATTCTGAATTTCTATTAGTGAGGTAAAGTTACAATAAAAACAAAGCTTAAAAAAAAAAAAAAAAAAAAAAAAGAAAATTAACCTTAGGGGAAAGTAGTTGATCACATAGTAAACTTAAATAAGACTCTTTACAAAGTTTTCACTTCAAACTACCTATTGTGAATTATGTATTTCAAAGTAAAATAAATAAATAAAGAACATAATATATTAGCACTTCTTATCTCCTGCATTCTATATACATATTTTATCTGTGTTCTATGTGTGGGTTTTTCTCCTGAGAAAGGTGACTAAAAAAAACATCAAGAACATCATCAACATGCTAAAGTCAGTTATTACAAGCGCTTACAGCCTATTGGATGTACCTGAGAAATACCTGTCAATTTAAAAGCTTATAAAAGTACTGGTGTAATTTTTAGACCAACTCTTCTCCTACTGAGATACCCAATTGTACAATGTTTGCAGACTTGAATAAAAGTTTCAGATCCTTACAATATTTTACTAAATATGTTAAATTTATTTCAGACTTTTCAAGTTTCCAATTATACGGTCATTAAAAGCAAAATGTTAAAACACACATCAGCAAAATAACTCATTCTGTGGGCAGTAGCTTTGAAAACCATTGCCATTGTGTGCTTTTCCCTAATGTAACAGTGAAAGTTGAAGAATTTGCATACAACACAAATTTTCTGCTGAATAAACTGTATGCTGCTGCTGTTTCACCCATCATTTATGTTGATCCTACACCAGCATTACTTAATTGGCATAAATCAAATTACCCCTGACCTGCATTCCATATGAAGTGAGACTCAGTCCCTCTTTTAACTCTCATACCATGCAGAGCAAGTTTATGCCAGCTGGTTTAGAAGCAGTGTAAGCAAGTCATTACGATTCCTATTAGAGATCTTCAAGGATAACAGTCTATTATCCTGCTTAGCAGCTGCTAAATGGTGCTAATTACCAGCTGTGGACCACTGGCTGTTAGATTCTGTATGTATATAGTGGAATTACCAGGGTGTGCAAAAGGAAGCAAACTTAAACCAGAACAAACTTTGGACATTAGCAAGCCATACATTAATCCAAAACAGTCACGTGTGGCATGTGAATAACCAGCTATGATGGAAATGCTGGGTTCCAGGAATATCTCACCACTTGACATACTTTCCTTAGGCACCCCTTTTCCCAGGATATAGCCTGGGACAGCATACATCATTGAAATGAGAGTTGCTTCACTTTTGTTGGTCTTTCCATTGATGCCCTCCCGCCTCTGACCCTGTGTAGCAGTGGGGCATGTCCCTCTGCCATGAGCTAGAAGGAGGGCTTAAGCCACCTGAAGGCTAACAGTGGTTTCCAGCTGGTTTAGCTCCCTGAAATGGCTCACATCAAGATGAGCGTAAAGGAAGGAACATAAAAGGACAGGACAGAACCAGAGGACGGAAAGGAGAGCTACCTGTGATAACCTCAATTTTACCTTAATTTTAATCAGTTAGAAACATACTTTGCAAGTGTCACTTAGTATCACCTGTGATGCCAGTACATAGCTAACTCTGTTTTGTGTGAAAGAGATAAAATATGCACTCTGAGGAAAGGGCAAGATGACCCGCGTCTTTTAGCTGTCTCCAAGTTAATCATGAAAAATTATTAACTGAGGAACTGCTAATCAGGAAGACCATTGTGTTGACATTCTCAAGGGAAACATGCTCGTGAATATGACAGTAACCAATGCAGTGTGAATAGTCTCCTGAAGAACAACGATTAGGCATATTCTAATGCGATCCTCATGATAATAGTGAAAAATCATGCATAAGGTTGGAAGATCCTGGCCCAACAAGGGACCCTTCCTCTCTGATGATGAGCAGAGTGACTGTGTCATATCAGCAGTGTGCTAATTAGGTAACCAATCTGAGGCGAGGGGACTGTACAAACATGTGAATGTATTGATAAGGGACTGTATAAAGAGTAGTGTGGAAGGTCCTAAAGGTACCAGTTTTATGGGAAACCACCTGGTACCTAGACTGCACAACTCTGAAATAAACAATATCTCAACCTAGCAGGTGGATCGCACACCGGGTAATGAATCCAAACTCTTTATCGGACTACATATATATCTGTAGGCTACTCTCAAACTTATGTCACAGTGCCTCCAAGATTCTTGCATATTCCATTTCCTTTCTTTGCATCCACACATCAGCTGTGACAACAGGGAGGTCACTCAGTTCAGACAGTTGACACCGAACATAACTGTTGATTTTGGGGGATGGTACACTCTTCTGGATCAGTTTGCTCAATTGGTTTCCTCTGCAGCCACACTAACTGATACAAAGAGCATGCAGCAAGAGCTCTGGTAGGAATGGGATCCAAAAATATGAATGAAAATTTCTGAATCAGAAATATAAACACATAGTATTGGCATAAATAGAGGTATAACAGTATAAGCAAACATTTTATTTATGTAATTTGATTCACTATTGAGAAATGCACTGAACTCAGAGAACAACTCCCTACTGATGTAACTACACCCCTGTAGGAGTGAGCAGCACAATTCAATTCAAACAGTGTGACTGGAATGACACAATTGTTGTTGTTTTTGTTTTTTTTTTTTAACACAAATCATGACACAGGAAGCCACTACAGGGTGTAATCAACAAAGTATTTCCCTGAACTTTCAATATACAGGCAACTATACCTGAGGATGTTTACGTAAACAAAAAATACACAACAGATGAATTTTAAAAGGCATCATTTGAAGTGTTCCAAATAAGGAATACATTTGGCAGATATCACATCATTCTTGGCAAAATGCTTTTCTCCATCATCTAAATCCAATCTATATTTTTCTTTTATTTTATTTATAGCTATCTTGTTGTATCTACCAACTCTAACCTAATTCCTTCCCAAATTTGGTATTTGTATCTTGCAGATAGCTTGTAGATTAATATGGCTATAAACTGATTCCCCTGAAGATCATCTGTGTTCTAACTTGATCATTAAGTAGGTGTTGGAAAAAGCCCACTAGATCATTGTGCACTGTCACTAACAATGCTTGCAGTCATCATTTGAGATAGCTCTCACATTTCTACTCACAAATTCCATCCATCAGCCTAGTTCTTCTTTGTTTCTTTTTCCTCTCCAAACTTTCCACTCTCTTTCAAATCATTTTCAGTCATAGCATGCCAACTCATGAAGATGTTTCTATGAGAGTACGCCTGAAGTCAATTCCTGCGCCCCAAAATCAATACCACACTCCTTACTGCTACTTTTCACTTAAAGAATTTATATCCAGTTTGAATAATAACATTGCCTGTTGCACTCTATACCCCACCAGCCCAGGCCCCCAACATCAGCCCTGGGGCCATCAGCCCCTGCCCCAGCAAGGCCCCACCAGGGCCAGGCTCCAGCTCTGCAGAGCCCAGCCCTGCCTGGCCATGAGACCCAAGAGCTGGGTCCAGCCTCAGGCCCAATTCCCAGCCTGTCTCCATCCCCAGGGAGGTGCCCCGTGACCCCAGCTGTGCTGTTCCTGGCTGGGGTGGTGGGACAGGCCTTTGTGCCAGGCCCTGCCCTGCCAGCCCAGGTAGTTCTCCATGTTCCCACTGCCCCAGACCACGTGGAACTGCTGGGCCTCACAGTGCCCTTATAGCATTTACATATATCTCATTAAATTCAAACAAACTGCCACCTCCAGAAAAGATTTCCAATCCCACCCAAACTTGATGACAAACTTCCATAAGTTTCATGGAAGCAAAATCACAACCCTGCTCCTTTACATTTGCACTTTCAATGTCCACATAATCAAATTTTTTCTGATCTTCTAATTTTTTACTGTTTTCTTCTTTGTCCTTATTACCTATCTACGTCATTTTTAGCACATTACAATTTATGTGCTATGAAATATTGTCTGATTGAGGTACAGTTTCCTGTAGGGCAAATTTCAATCTATATTTTTCTTTCTAAATCTCTCTCTTTCAAATTTCAGTCTATCACTTTCAGTCTATTGATACCAGTATCCTTTTTTAGACATCTCAGAGATAGTCTAGAAATGTGAAGTGCCTTGAATAATACTGTTCTACAGATATAGCCACTCTCCTCATAATATTTACAGAGTTTTTAAATGGAGAGAAGTTGAATGTTGGCATATATATGCCACACTATTTTTATTTTTCAGCAACATCAGCATTCAATCACAGTCCTATACAATTTACCAAAACAACTGAGAGCATCATACAACTTTTTAGTAGTTCTTTTCAGCTTTACCCTCACCTCTCAATTTTGTTTCCATTAGATGTGCAAAGCCTAACGACTCCTTGCACATAGGAACAGCATGAGACATGACCTCCTGTAGGAAATGGAAATGATGTAACATCTGATGTAATAACTTGTATCATTCTGAATAAATGTACTTACGGGATTCTTAGGGAGAAGTTTAAAAGCAAAAATCCAATGTTCATTCCATATAGGAACTGAGTGAAGTTCAGATGGCAATTACTAAAAGGCATACTGTGACAGCTGGTGCCCTCTTATAGGATGTCTCCTTAGTAGACTACAAAACAAAGCAGCAGTTCAAATTTCACACAGATGCTTCCAGCTTTAAAACTGCAAGTCATATTTTCCATACTCTCAATGAGTAAACGTGGAAGTCTAGAAAAAACTACCACTATGTGCCAACAATAGTAGTGATTTCTAAAATCTGGAGCAGAGACCGAGCTCGATGATTCAATGCTGCAGCTGTCATGCTTGCCTTTTGAATCTGAATGTAATCAAAACCCGTAACAGTGCATGGTGTGAGAAATTACCTCCTGAAACCATCTCGTTGTTTCCCACGTAAAGTCACAATATATCACGTACAGTCTACAATGTAGTATAGAATCATTGGTAAGGAACAAGGTAAGGCAGCATGTAGCCTTAGGTTGACTGTGAATTCTAACTTGAACTGTTTACATATGCTTAAAATCATTGCTTAAAGCAGGGCATTTAGAAATATCACCAATTTCACCTTAACTACTCGCTTTTCCACCTCCATTCTTGGATGCAATTCACATAGAAACACAAGCTAAATTACTCATTCCCTTAGATGCATTGATTGTACTCTTGCAAGCTTCAGTTCCTCCACTGTAATAACCTGTTACTGTGATGGCTGCAAATAACAATAATCAAGAAAAATCAGTTATCTTTTCATTATGCCTTATAACCCTTTTATTCTTTTCTCTCATAGTTACAAAGCTTGTTCACTGTCAACTTGAAGTGCAAAAGGTTTTAACAGCTAAAGCCCTGTACACCAAGTTAAGATGATACCTCAGTGTACTGAGAAAAAAGAATTCTCCAATTCATGTGTCAGAGAATAGAAAGATGACTGAAATAATAAGTAGTATATATACTTTGTGTTCAGAATTTTTATTGGGTAAAGAAACCACTACATGCTGTACAGGTAAACCTGGCACTACCTATAATATATTTGTGTTTGACCACAAAAGGTACTGCAATGCAGACAAAAGATCTGAGTAACAGAAAAAGCTCAAAGAGACAGGACTTACAAAAAATAATAATAAAAAAAAAAAATGCTAACTATTATTATCATCATTACTCTTTTGCATTAAGTGATTCTGGCTGTATTCATTTTGTTATACCTTCAGAGCTTCTCAGGGAAGCAACTCCACTATTTCCCAAAATCTCCAAAGAAATTGCACTTGCGCTGTTTTTCACTACACTTATTTAGCTGGTCGACCTTTCTCATCCTCAGAAAACCTATGACAAGTAAATTTAGGGTTCTCATTTAAATGCTGAGAAAGCATTTGGACAACACTCTTAGGTGCATGGTTTAATTCTTAGGTTGCCATGTGTGGAATTAAGAGTTCAACTCAATGATCCTCATGGGTCTCTACCAACTCAGGATATTCTACAATTCCAAAACCTCCAAACAAATGTTCTTCTCAATCTGACAGTTCGTATGATAAACTGAAGTCTGTACATTGTAGGCCCCGAAAATAAGGTCTCTTCGCACACTTATGCTTAAGTTTTCCATCAAATCAATACTCCTCCAGTGTAACAATGTCAGTCTATACCCTGATGGAAAAGCCTTCTAAAATTAAATTGAAAAATTGAAAACATTTTAAAGGAAAAGTTGATTTATTTTTCTTTTTAAGAATTGTATTATCACTGTAAAGGTCTGTTCTTTAGGAAAAAAAAAGGAAAGAAAGGAAAAGGTTTTTCACTGCTGATTTCTGTATTTTTCCAGCTTAACTCCTATCATAGGAAAACACCTTAAGGTAAGTGTTATTGAAAGATGAATACAGAAAAGTTTCCCCTTTGGACCAAAATATTATTGGAAATCAATCTGAAGTACAAAAAATACATTGAAGTAGAAATCAACAGCAAATTGTATAGAAAAGCTTTTCTTCTTGCTGTGATTTTATTTCACAAGTATAGACAAGGGTCTTCTGCCTAATCACAGCAATCTTTCTTTTTAATCAGTGTGACTTCTAACAATACATGGAATGGGAATGCTGCCTACTCGTAGCCTTACATCCCATTGCATAATGCTGGAAAATCAACTTTAGATCCCCTTTGAAATAATTAGGAAAAATGCCAGATGCCAAATTGTTGTTTGTTAATGGCTTAACAATCATTTATTGGCATCACAGTGAATTTGTCAGTGATTAACCTTGGTGTTTCTTGCTTCTTTTGGGTGCCAAAGCATGTTCAAGTGGAAAACTTTTTATTATTACATTAAAAGAAAGATATAATGGAGAAAAACACCAGCATGGGAATATAAATGAGCTTGATAGGTTTAAACTGAAAAAGTACAGATAGATGTCTCTAAAGGTTATCAGTTCAGACCATATTATATTCTTAAAAATCTGGCTGCTTGTGTAGAGGTAATAGTCTTACTAATAGTTTTTCTTAACATTTAATTCATTAACCCT
This sequence comes from Aythya ferina, assembly GCF_964211825.1. Classification (NCBI taxonomy): domain Eukaryota; kingdom Metazoa; phylum Chordata; class Aves; order Anseriformes; family Anatidae; genus Aythya; species Aythya ferina. Next base: position 62,717,068 of record NC_140296.1, read on the forward strand.
TCTGAATTAGGTCCTCATTATGCAAAGTCATGATTAATTTACATGCTGACTTGTCCCATTGAAGAAAAGCTTTGCACCAAAGTCTACCAAAAGAAATATTTGAAAATTTTGGAAAAGTATTTAAAATTAAATAAATAATATTCTTAGTTGAATTTGTGCATTTTTTGACAAATGTTTCATCATAAATACTATGCTTTATAGTTGCAGTTGAGGCAATTAATAAATCCATGATTTCTTTTAATCAAATGTTCTTGTTTGTATTTATAGTGTTCAAGAACAGACCTATCTGCCTGAAAAGTAGTCATTTCAATGCTTACATTCTAGAAATCCATTGTTCAAGGAAAAAAAAAAAAAAAAAAAAAAAAAAAAAGAGTTTTAAGAAACTCTGTATTATAATAATAATAATAATAATAATAATAATAATAATAATAATAATAGTTACTCTCTTCAAAGAGGTGGTCCACAAATCCTTCAGGGTGAACTTCGAAACATCCAAAACTGTCATATGGAAATTGCTAAATTCAAATCCGTATCTCGATCTTGACTTATTCAGAGCTTAAAGATGTGGAACAGGACTGCAAATAGCCTAGTAAATACTCGTATTTTCAAAAGAAATAAGGAGATCTCATTCCTTTCAGAACACAGGTAGTAGCAGAGATGATGACAACATCAACAGTTTTGGACAAGGCCTTACTATGCAGTGAACTTTCTACAGTTTATTATACAGTAAGCAAGACCACTCAGGTTCAATTTGTTTCTCAGTCAGGAGGTTTCAAGGTCCTGTCCCCAGGAGAAAGCCCGGTCAGGTTGGACACTGCTTGAGAGACTGGAGGTGTGGGGTATGGGAGAGGAGAGGAGAGGAGAGAAAAGGTGGAAGAGAGAAGGTGGCAGAGAGAAGTGCACAGACCCGAAACAGCACTCAAAGCAACAGTGACCTGCAGGCTAGCATAAAAGTGTGGGTGACAGCTTCAATCTCACTTTCATGGAGACAAGGAGGATACCGCAACTCCATCTGATGATAAGATAGATAAATTACATTTGGCATGAATGCCCCTAACATATCAGCTCAAGAGGACCCAATATGGAGGGAAGCTTTGTGTCTAGTTCCCTACTAGCTATGAGGCAGAGGGACAGCTGTTCAGCTCGGAGTAGTTTGGGGCATGTGTGAAAAACAAAAACTGCAACTGAAACAGCCTAGGGAGCTTTCAGGACTGAAAGAAAAGTAGCTGGTAAATGAAGGCACTCCTGAGATTAGGCAGTCCACAGGGAGAATGAAAAGGCTAGATAAATCTACTCCATCAAGTCTATCATTTGTTTTTACGATACATTACATTTTTTTCTATAAGCTTTACTTATTCTAATTAAATATATGCTGCATATCAGGAATCTTACATATCTTTATCAAACAAAACGTAGTTTAACATACAGTTCTCATCTCAGCTTTATCAAATTACTTAAAATGTAAACACACGGGCCAAAAAAACAAAAAGCACATATGGAATTCTGCAGGAATTCAAATGTATTCAAATTTCATCTCACTGTGATTTTATGATTGCTTTTGAAATGGGCTGCTTTAATTACTTAACATCTGTTACCCAATAACTAAAGGTATTGTTTCCCTGCGTCATAACAAAAAGCTGCCCTGTGTTGCTGAATTCAGCACACATGGAGCTAAACAAGGATAAAAACCATGCTGAACCTACAGGATTGAAAGTTGTTTGAAATGTGCCCTTACCTTCTGGGTGTTTGAAACATCTTTTTCATCAATGGCTAGATTGAGACGTTGATTGATGCTTCATTTTTCTATATACCAAACCAATTAAATCATTGGCAACTTGACCAACAGTCAGTAGTGTTAGTCTCTTCTGAAGTTACAGAACTATGAGTTCCCTATACGGAATGCAGATATTTGTCTGACTTGTCGATGTATTCATTTACAGTAAGCCGTTTTCTTTCTTTACAAGACTTCCAACTGGGCAAAAATTTATGCACTTCATTAATTTCATATGCACTGAATAGTCCCTCAACTTTACTATTCATTGTCTAGTGTTCAACTCTCTTCAGGATTAGGCAATAAATATTAAATTGCATAAATTATCATAGATATGTATTGTGATGTTTTCTAAAATAGTTCCTAGTAAATCAACATTTGTCAATAGCCACTTCTAGATTGTCATCTAATTCACAAATTCATCCTCTGATTCAAAGGAAACTAACTGTAAAATAAAAAATAACCCTGTATGGGCAGAATCCCTTGTTATTACATATATATATGTACCCCTGTTATTACATATATAAATATAGTGGACTCCACTTGCTGTTCCAGTAGGGGGAAGAGGGGAAGAAGTTTGGATGAAGTTTAGAATGAGAGTAATTGGTTGGAATGATGGAGCCAGAATTTATTGGTGAAAGGGAGAGGGTTTCCCAAAAGTGAATGTAAAACTCATGAGTGCAGGCAGAGAGCTATGAAAAGCCACTCTGATTACACAGCCTAATCCTGATTCATCAACTGCATTTACAAGTCTGATCTTTATGTTCTTGGTGTAATATATGTAAAACAGCACTATATATGTAGTAAAACACTCCATGCATTTAATATTTCTCATAATATCACTTATACAATTTTACCCTGTCTCTTCAGAAGGCTGTAGCTGAGACAAATAGTATACAAAAGAAATGCTAATGTAAGCACCTTTGGGAGAAGACGGGAATGAAAGAAGTTGATATTAAATATTAATAATAAGAAGAGCACGTTATTTTAATTTGCAATGGCATAGAAGACTAATCTAAACTTTCACACAGAGGTCCTTTTCTCATCAAGAGTCATCTTTTTAACTTATGATGTAGTTAAATTAAGCCAAATTTAAGGAAACTCTGGCTTAATGATACTCAATTTGGTACATTTAACACACCTATTTTTCACTTCTTTCCTAAAGCTAAGAACAACCATAACAATACGTTTTTCAGTCTTTTAGTAAATTTTTTATCACAGAATCACAGAATGGTTTGGATTGGAAGAAGCGTTACTGGACCTCATGCTCACCAATGCATATGAACTCATGAAAGAGGTCAAGATCGGAGGCAGTCTGGGCTGCAGCAACCAGGCTGAGTTCATGATCTCAAGGAATATGGGCCTGGCAAAGAGCAAAGTTGGGGCCTTAAACTTTAGAAGAGTGAATTCACAGTTTAAAGAACTAATGGATGAGATCTGGGACGCTGTCCTTAGGGACAGAGGAGCTGATCAGAGCTGGCAACTCTTAGAGGGCAAGAATTCTCCATCCCCATGTGTAAGAAATCAAGCAGGGAAGGAAAGAAAACTGGCATGGCTGAGCAAGGACCCACTGGTAACAATGAGGCACAAGAAGAAAATGAACAGGCAGTAGAAGCAGGACATGTGGCCTGGGAAGAGTACAAGGATGCTGCCCAGATGCACAGAGATGGGATCAGGAAAGCCAAGGCACAAACAGACCTTGGCAAGGGATGCAAAGAATAACAAGTAGGGATTCTATAGGTACGTTGGCCAGAAAAGAAAGGCCAAGGAGACTGTTCCCCCTCTGATAAATGAGAAGGAAGAATTGGTAACAACAGACATGGAGAAGGCTGAGGTACTCAACAACTTCTTTGCCTCAGACATCACTGTCAGTCAGGCTTCCCATGTCTCTCCAGTCCCTAAACCACTAGGGGAGATTGCAGGAGTACAGTCCCTCCCACTGTAAGCGAAGAGCAGGTTTGAAATCACCTGAAACTGAACAGGTACAAGTCTATGGGGCCCAATGACCTGCATCCCAGGGGCCAGAGGGAATTGGCTGATGTAGTTGCCAAGTGTTTCTCCATCATATTTGAAAAGCCAGGGCAGTCAGATGAAGTCCTCAGCAACTAGAAAAAAAGGAAACATCACTCCCATTTTTAGAAAGGGTAGAAAGGAAGATCCAGGGAGCTACAGACCAGTCAGCCTCCCCTCTGTGTCTGGGAAGATCATGGAACAGATTCTCATGGAAGCAATGTCAAAGCACATGCAAGACAAGGAGGTGATCTGTGACAGCCAGCACGGCTTCACCAAGGGCAAATCATGCCTGACCAATCTGATTCCCTTCTATGATGGGGTGACTGCATCAGTCCACAAGGCAAGGCATACCAAAGTCATCTACCTGGACTTCTGTAAGGCCTTCAACAAGGTCCCACATGAAATCCTGATCTCCAAATTGGAGAGATATGGATTTGATATGTGGACTATTCAGCGGATAAGGAATTGGCTGAAAGGCTACATCCAGAGAGTTGCGGTCAAAATCTTCGTCCAGGTAGACGCCAGTGACAAGTGGTGTCCCTCAGGAGTCTGTCTTGGGACTGGTACTGTTTAATATCTTTATGAATGACATAGACAGCAGGATCGAGTGCACTCTCAGCAAGTTTAGAGATGACACCAAGCTGAGTGGTGCAGTTGAAACAACAGAAGGAAGGGATGTCATCCAAAGGGACCTGAATAACCTTGAGAAGTGGGCATACTTGAACCTCATAAAGTTCAACAAGTCCAAGTGCAAGGTGCTGCACCTGGGTTGGGGCAATCCCAGACATAAATACAGACTGGGAGAAGAATTCATTGAAAACAGACCTGCAGAACAGGACTTGGGTGCTCTGATATATGAAAAGCTCAAGAGTGAACAGTGCATGCTTGCAGCCCAGAAGGACAACTGCATCACATGCTGCATTAACAGAGGCGTGGCCAGCAGGTCAAGGGAGGTGATTACCCCCCTCTACTCTGCCTTCATGAGGCCTTACTGTGTCCAGGTTTGGAGCCCCCAGCACAAGAAAGACGTGAACCTGTTAAAGCAGGTCCAGAGGAAGGTCACAAGGATGATCAGAGGGCTGGAGCAACTCTGCTATGAAGAAAGGCTGAGAGAGCTGGGGATGTTCAGCCTGGAGAAGAGAAAGCTCTGGGGAACCTGTGGAAATTTGCAATCAATTTCTAAATAGGTCTAAAAAATGAAGATAACAGTCCCAGCTGCAATATTTTGTGGGTGACTCTATTCTTTTAAATAAATCTTTATGTATCTTTTACCCTTTTCCAAGAGTAAAACCAGAAGAAAATTTATCTCACAATTTGCACTTTGAGATTTTCAATGTTATTTTACAAAACCCCACAACACACAACAATGAAACTTGAGAACATATAAACACTTTGAAACAAAAGATCATAAAAATAGTACAAAAACATTAACGTCCTCATCTCCAAAGGTATTCCAAATGTCTATACATCCATCAATTTTATTTAAAGTACCCAGGTTGCACAGTCCTCTTAGATTCTACAGCTTGCCCATCCATTCTACACAGGTTAGGCTCATATACAGCCAGGTGAATTATATTACACCTTGAGTGGAATTCATCTCTTCAAAACCATTGCACTTCAAGCTTACAAAATTAATTATCAACAAGGAAATGCATAACCTGACTGAATTTAGTTGACTAAAACTACTTGAGTATGGAATACGTAACATACCTTTGTACTTTATAACGAGATATCTCATTATAAACAAAATGACTAGTTTGAAAACTTTCTCTAAAAATTAAATACATTCAAACGACATTAAAATATCCTGCTGGCAATTATTAATGTTTAGAAAACAAACCAAATTAATGATGACATACTGAATTCTCATCTTAATTACTTTTGATATTTATTCTTATATAGACAATATTCAGATTAGTCTGAATCCCAGTTTTTCACAGGATAGCAGCTTATCTTCATCTAGTAGAAGGTGGTTTATACTAAATCATGAAATTATTATTACCAATTCATATTAGGATACTTCTCTGCTACTTAATTACATTGAGCTATACTGTAAAAAATGCTTGTTCAATGCCCAGCTTTTGCAAAGAGAAGCATTTGGCTCCCTATATTCAAAGTGAGAGTGTTTGGGAATGCTGTTGACTGTTAAGCAGACAGTGTTGTAAGAGCCTGATCCCTCAAACCAGACATGGATTTACAGAAGAAAGGAAAGCTGATGGCTGTTAGCACCTGTCTGCTATCTTTACTTCCTTAATGCAGTATGATGACCTCTTTCACACTCCCTCAGGCCATTGCACTACTAGCAGGGAGCTGAAGAGATGGTGTGACATTTGAAAAGCCAGGAAATGTGTGCTCATTCTTATCAGCAGTCTTATACTGCAGTCATTTGTGCCTTACAATCCAGTGAATGTGCCTTACAACCCAGTTCAGATCCCCTTTTTCATACCAGAGCTGCGTGTACCCCAGCTGCACAGATACAGCTGATGTGAAACTGCAGCCCAGTGCAAGACATTCAAAGCAATTATCAGGATCCATCACAATTAGCTTACTGGCAAGGTACACAGATTAGTAAAGTGATGTGCAAGATGAATGATGAATGTTGAGTGAATGGTTGAAATATAAATAAATACACCAAGAGAAACAATTAGAGCCCAAATTTCAACTTCCCCAGCTATACATGTTTCAGTGGGATTACTTTAATTTAAGTCTAGCCCGACTTTATGGATTGAAAATCCATTACTGTTTGTAGGCATTAGATACACTCTCAGAGTATGTCTTCCAGTTCAGTTTTGTCTGAAAAGAATCTAGTTTCCATGCTCCATAAAGCGGGAAAAAATACAGTACATGGATATGATATTTAGTACAAAAGCATATGTCTAATTTGAACTGAAATCCTGATGTAGATGCATTCACCAAAGAGTCATGGCTGAATGTTCCACTCAGCAACTGCAGCAGGAGAGCAGCTTTTATGTCTCTCTCTATATATTAATTATTATTTTTACTCACATTATAATATTTCTTACTATAGCATTATTCACTTATAGGTGGACAGGCAGTGGGAATATTTGCCTAAAATCACAACAGACAGGCATCTGCAGGTTCCCTAGGTACTTAAAGACAACAATAGCACTTTTCTAAAGTCCTGTGGAAGGACAACAGGCATCCAAATCAGGATAGTGTTGTTATTCCTACTGGGGTTATCTTTGGCCTATTTGAGCTGCTTGCTTCTGGGAAGGCATTATCTGTTTCAAGTGCACGGTACCATCCCTGTTTTTCCCCCACCTTACTTTCTTCTGTCTGAGGTATCTCCTCTTTCTGCTCATGCTATTCAGTTTCTGAATTTGCTGTTCTGATTCAGGTGCAGCTCAAGGCCAAGTATGCACAACACAAAAGACTGTTGATCCCCCTTCACTACTCCAATGAGCAATCTACATTTCTTCAGCATAGCAAAAATAGCCTGAAGTATCCGACTTTTACAGAATGCTAAAAGTCACGACTTTTACAGAATGCTAAAAGTCACGTCTAGTATGCTGCTTGTTTTTTCAGAGAAAGTTAGAAGCTGTGGGAACATGGAGAGAGAAGTTTTTCACTTATAAAGCCTGTATTTTTACACATTGTAAGAGTGGAATGAAAAGTTTTGAATTTTATTTGTAACATTTATAAATGATTCCCTGGGCATTCACTTTAAGAGAAGTGCTCTTTGATCCATTTGCAGTATAGATCTAAATGTGCAGGACTATATCTCAATGATGAGCAATGGCTGTTAGAACAAATACCTACTAAAACTAAGGTTCAAGAGTGAGTAAAAACCCTGTATCTAATCAAATTGGCAAAAACTAGGAGAAGGCTGGCAATTCAGCTGTGTAATGGGACTCTTGTTCAGAGCCTCCTGTATTAGGGTAGTTTTGTGTTAATGTGATTAGAAAAAGCAACCATAAAATCTGATTGTAAATAGTTGCTAAAAGCATTGCATCAGCTCTTTTCTTATATCCCTCCCATACAATAGTGTGGGGATTCCTGGGAACTTCTAAAACATGAGATATCCTTAATGCAAGGTTTGATTTCCCTTTGAGGAGTAAATTATAAAATTCCAGGGATGAGATGATTACAAGTGTACCAGGGATTCAGACAGTACCAGGAAACTAGAAACTGCGGCTAAGTGTTTCAAAAGGCCATGAACGTCATACCAGACCCAGAGAGCTGACCTGTTGTCAGTGAACAGCTTTAGCCAGGCCAGTGCTATTAATATCACATTTCATTTTGCAGATTTTTATTATAAATGGAAAGTTTTCAAAATAACTTGAGTGAAATTCTGTGGCCCACAGATACGTAACAGACCACACATAATGATGATAATAGTCCTAACCAGTTTTGAAATGCATTAGTTTATACACATATTAACCTCAGAGTCAATGTTAGGCCTGCTAAGGTTTATTTTTTATGCCTTAATGAATTCATTACAGTGACAAGCTATAATATATTGTATGTAATACATATCTGTATATTCTATCATTTTATGATAATCATAAAGTGAAACTGTATTTTTCTGAAGATGGGTAAGTAGAAGATGCAAGCTCCTTCTCTGAAACTTTTAGCTATACAAAAAGTAAACCATGGCATATATTCAATACCTTCTTTATCGTCGTGATGTATGATTGCATCCTGTATCATATCGGCAAGATTGAAACGAACTCGATGATTCTTTCCATGTTTCAGTTTTTTGACGTAACCCTCCCGTTTCTGGAAAGCTTTTTCTCGTTCATAATAAGCCTTTATTTGATCACAGCGCATCCGCTTCACCAGCCGCTGCCGCTGGCCGAGAGGGAGGGACTCCAGCAAGCACTGGTCAATTTCCATCTCATGAGACCGAAAAACATTACATAGCTGGAAACAGCCTGGAAGATATGGAAGAGAAACATATTTAGATAAGGCACCAGTGTGAGTTAACTTCTGATTCCAGTGCTCTACATTATATACATGCTTCTAATAGTAGATAGGTGCCCAAATTTCTCATTTCTTAGAACTATCAGCATCCTAGATGAATGAACTTCTCTCTCCTTAGTTTGATGTAAGTTTTTGAAGAGAGTGTAGGCTCAAGAAACTTTGGGCAGTTAAGAAACACCAGAATTAAGCATTATCATGAAACTCTAGGCCTGCTTTTGTTTGCCCATTTTGCTAAATCTTTAATTACATCACCAAAGGGCTCCTACCTCACACAGGGCACTACCTGGGTAGTATTGACTAAATGACCACTCTGTTTTCTCCTTGCTGCTTGACATAAGTCTCATCTACTGAATACCATTCTAACCCTGTTCTGAAGACAATAATTTCCTGACAGGCTTTTGTAAAGCTCACATCATCCTAGCATTCAAATGCTTCGCAAATATGTATTTATTTTCTTTTAAAAAAATCAAGGATAAAGGAGCATTATTACCTACCTTCTGTACTGAAAAACTGAAAACACAATCATTTTTAAATCACTGATTTTCAGTGTCCAATTCAAGACATCTATGCTCTTTTCTCGATTTTTTTGTTTTGTTTTATTTTGTTTTGCTTTACAGACATACTGTTCTATACACTATTAGGTAACACCATAATAAAATATTACCAAAGTGATAGTCCTACACCCGCATACCAAGCAGCCCTACCAATGAGAACCCAGAATCTCACACTGGATTTTCCAAAACCAAGGAGCATACATTTATACAAAACGTGCCCAGAATGTCTTGTTGAGAAACTAATACAAAAGCAGACACAGAAAACAGTTCTATAGGTCAAGTTCAGTCAACTTATTTTAACATAAGCTACCCTTTCTCTATATATTTCTACTCCTTTCTTGGCATGCCCTTCTAGTTACAAGAAAATTGTCAAACTAAAACGTTGGAAACAAGTATTGGCTTGCATTAAGCCAAAACATACACACTCTTTTTGCATGTCAGAAGCCAACAACTCCTTCTGTATAAAACAAAATTTTCTGGTTGACCTTTAATGATATGTTCCACTGCTGAGCATGTCAGAAAGGGCAAGAAAAGTAAAGGGTAACTCCATAAAGTGGCGGAAGATGGAACCTCATTCCCAGCTTCACTCCAAGGGATCAGAGCATTCAATCAAGTGGAAGATCTGCATTCAGATAATCCTCAGCCTGAGGCAGTTTGTGACTGCATCTTCTTTCTGTCACAATATCAGGACAATGGAATAAGCAAACTCCGTATCTTCCCCGTTAGAATTGTTACGCTTTGTATAAAATATTTCAGTACCCATGCCATACGCCCCCACAGTATTTTTGACCTGTAAAACTCTTAAGCTTATACTTTAATACACCTGAGTCTGGGTGTAGTGCCTGCCAGCCAGGCTCACAGCCTCAAAGGGAAAACCAGCTTGCTGTCTTAAACCATGTTGACAATGCAAACTGAAAGAGATTTTCTTCTAAATGCCATTCAATTCGTCATTGCTACTTCATGACTGCAACAGAAGACCAATTGCAGGAATTTTCCCCTTCTACTCCTATAGCAGCAGTTATTAGCAGCTAATTAAAGGCACAGACAGCATTAGCTAAGATGCGGCAGACCACAGTTCTCATGTCCAACCTTTGCACCTTAGCTTGGTGACCATGCACGTGGCCTCAGGCCTTTGTTGGAAGAATACAGCATAGCAAAGATGAGCACATACAGCCAGACTTCAGTTTCAGCAGGGATGTGGCTGTCTTAGTGTCCTCTGTATCTCCACTGAGATGACCCTCAGCCTGTATGACTGGCAGTCTATTTGCTCCATGAAGAGTTAGGTTGAGCTGCTTGACTGCCAGTACTGGCCTCACATAGTTGTTTCCAGTGTGTGGCCAGAGTCAAACAGTTCAGGCAGATTAAGAAGAGATTTATTCATCAATTTGGGTGCTGGTCTGAGCTGAGAAGTGATGAGTTGCAGTTGGAATTCCTTCTCTCAGCACATCTGGAACCTGATGAATACCAGATCAGATCAATAAGTGACTGTGGATATAATAGCTGCAGGTCAGCAGTCTTGGTAGGTAAAGCCTGAATTGAACAACATAGTATAGATGCAGAGGAGGCAAACATTCTGAGTTCATCATTCAAATGTCTACCCAGTCATGAAATGTCCAATTCCAGTTTTAGAACCAGGCATATCCCTACACCGACTGTGGTGTCCTAAAGGTAACGGGGAACTGCTGACAGCACAACAGACAGGAATTCCTGGATATTGCCCTCAAAGAGCTTAATTCAAACCCAGGAAGGTTGTAAACATGCTTCTGGTGGAAATTTTGGGGATAACATAGTGCCACTTTGAGCAGGGGGTTAATAGGAAACATCGGATCATGTGACCACATCTTTGCTGGCCTAATCTTGAAAACCTCCCTCAATGGATTCTGCAGGTTCCCTGGATAACCTGTTCCAGTGTTGCACTGCCTTCTATCAAAAATGCCTTTTTTACTGTGGTCATTGCACCTAACTAATAATGTCACTACCAAGCAGAGTTCAGCCTTGCCATTTCTGTTACTATCTTGCTAGTTCACTGCTGCCCTCACTCCAGCTCCTCAATGTCCACCTTATACTAGGGAGGCCAAGACTGCAGACCCTTGCAAGTGTAGCGTTGCTAACCCCATGTAGAAGGACACAAGGACTTCCCTCAGCCTGCTAGCCTGCTATCTTCCTAATGTACCCCAGTATTGTGGTTTGCCTTCTTTGCAACCAGAGTACAGGGTTGGCTGCCATTCAACTTTGTGTCCACTGTAACCTCCGCATCCTCTTCAGCAGGGCTGCAAATCAAACCAGTCACTTCCCAGCCAGTACTGATTCAAAGGGTTGTTCTGTCTCGGGCAAGAAAATATGTACTTGTTGAACTGCCCGGTTTGACAGCCCAATCCTCAGGATTAAGCTCTACCACTCAAAGTATGCCAACCAACCACTCTGCCCTAATTTAGCATTGCCAATAGCAGCAACAGCTTCAGCTGTAAAGAAAACCAGGAAAAAGCTGCTAAAATTCACAAGTTTATTAGGCAGATATAAACTGTCATTGTTTATAGACTGACAACTTGGCTCAAAGAGAAGCTATTGGAGCCTCCTAAAGGCAACATGTGTGGCAAGTCTGTCCATCTTCGTTTCTTCCATGTATGAGAAAAAACATATGAACTAGCAGAGTAGACTCATACAAGAACCTCATAACAAACTCATTGAAGTAGAAGATTTTTGGAAAAGAAGATCTCAACCAGATCTCTTTCTGAATGCCCGTCAGGAGGCAGTATGATAACGTGAGAAAAGGCTTGCACATATGTAGAAAGCCTGCCTTCTGAATCAATTTGCATACAAGTTTATAACTCATTATATAAAATACCACATTTGAAGATTAGCTCACGTGTTTCTTCTTGCCTCAGTGTATGACAAATTACAGTTGTGTACAGTGATTTGATGATTTGATAAGGTCACTGTGACTGTCATGGCAGATTGGACTGGATAACTCATTAGCAGTGTCTTCATCAAAACACTGAAAAAGCTTCCTAGGGTATGATTTATTTAATGAGATGCCCAGGACCAAAACGACTAAAATAAACATGATTGTTGGAGTATATCTGGTTTTGAAGTACGCATCTTTCATACAATCATACAACATAAAAGCCTCTATGGAAAACTGAAGTATCAAAACCAGAGATCCTTTATGGTATCACAATGGTTGTTAGCTAGCATAGGACAAAGGAAGTCTGTAAATATAGAAGAAAAAAAAATGTTTAAAGGATGCTTGCTAGTGTAGAGCTGCTTCATTGACTCCACCTTGAACCTTTAGAAAGAAAAGAATCGTTGCTACAAAAGAAAAAAATAAAAAGTTGATAAAATTGTAGCAATTTACTCACAATTGGCCAGAGTGCCAATTACATTACACCACAAATTACAAGCTTGATCCTGCATGTTCGAACAAGGTATTTCTGAGTAAAGAGGAACTGCTTGCTTTGAATTGTTACTGGTTCTCATTGCGAAGGTGAGAGAAGGAATATTTTGTGGCATTATAAGCACCAGTCCACGAGCATCATGAAGAGCCTGGGGAGGATGATGGGATATAAATGGAGAAGAATGCAATTGCTACAGGCGTTTTCTTCCATCCCCTAGAGGTGACTTGTGCCCAAGTAACTGTATGTCACATAGGAACAGTTGCAAAACCTTTTTCCAGTAACCATAATGACACAGCTTTCCTCTATATTTCCTGTTCTTATGGCTCTATCTCACTTCACTTTAGTCACTAGCTCTGGCATCTAAATTAGGAGTCCAGTCACTCTAAAAAATGCACCTTAGATGCTAATTCACATTGCCATTGGGTGAATATGTTCCTATCTGGATTGCATGTCAAGAGGCATTTCCAGAATGCGAAGCTGAGTGCAGAACTGCCTATACACATTCACACTCTTCTCATGCATGTTGCATTTTCATTTTTCATGTGATATAAATATTTGCTATTGTGATTCAAAGAAAGAAATACTAATGGACTCCAGGAATAATGTGCTTTATAAAGTATGGCAAGTTAAAAACCTTCTCTCTTCATTAAAAGCACACTCATAACCAAAATGCTGACATTCCTTACTGCAGCAAGTATCTCAGATAAGGTGATACAGAATTATGGTGCACTATACTTTCAACTATGAATAAAAATGCTAATAAATACTAACATACATATTTATCCTTATTTATACAAACATTTGTCTTGATTTTGATGATATTTTAAAGGTTGAATAATTAATCTTCTGGGTGTTTGAAGGACTATGGTCTTTATAGCAGAGAAATACTGTGCAGATGGGTTAAAATTACTTGGAAAAATGGCAAGCAGATTCCAAGAATGCATCTACTTGAGACTGCTACCCAAACAATATTCTTTGAGCACGCTGCTCTCACTGAAGGAAAAAGGATAAAAAAAAGAACATACACTGTGTTCTGCCTGGGTTCTCTGACACTTCAGCTCAAGAGTTTTGATCTGTTCCTGTCATAACTACAATTAAACACCTAAATTCTCATTTAGATGCCCAAAGTTATCCTGATTTTCAAAAGGACGAAATACTTGAGAATTTCATCCACTTCAGTATACAGTTCAAACAGATAAGCATTTGTTAAACAAAAATAGCCAAATCTTGATAAATACTTAATTATTGTATGACACTTTTAAAGCTGGTTAGCTAAACATATTCCCAGTACTAAAAAAGAAATGTGAAAAAAGAACACAGTGAGAAGCAAGTACTTTGATACATAAAGAATCGGATACATGTATGATGTAAATCAGTGCAGCTGCTTCAAAAGGCTGCATTACTTTACATCCCACAGTTGATAATAGAAATATGACCAGAAACTACTGGACTGACCCTTTCAGTAATGAATTTTGTTGTTACACTTGATGAATCATAGAATCATTTAGGTTGGAAAAGATCCTTAAGATCATGAAGTCCAAACATCACCTGACACTACCAGGTTCACCACTAAACCATGTCCCTAAGTGCTACATCCACACATCTCTGAAATATATCTGAGGATCATGCATAATTGAAATATTAATTTATGGTTATTTATGCAGCTGAGCTGAATTCCACGTGAAATCAGTGATAAAAATGCAGAAGTCTAACTGATACAGTGCGTCTGGACCACAGATCAATGCATTCGACTACAGGTGCACTCTTCAGAAATCAAACATTATTATGCATCATCTATGGACCTGTCAGTTTCAAAAAGAAATATTTCTTATCCACAGAAGGGGCTACATTAGTTTAAATCCATCTCAAATTGCAATGTTAAGGTCGGTATCAAAATACTTGGGTTTGAAAATCCTTTGTTCAGTGCAGGGAAAATTACTTACCATGTGAACAGCCTCTCTGTTACGTTTATTAAGCTCTAACTGAAACACAATGCTCTTAACCACTCAGCCCCATCTTTAGAGTTAAAGTATTTTCTTCAGGTCAGCAGTGCTGTTGTTTAATGCATCTGCAGGCTTATTTTATTCCTTTCTTTTTTTTTTTTTTTTTTTGTACCCCTTCCCAACCACACGCAGATAATTTTAAGAGACCAGTATAAATGTAAACTATTTCTCTTGTAAGGCATCTAAAGAATTCAATTAATGCCAAATCTTCTGAGAATAAATTGCATAGCAGCAAAGGTGCTGATCTGGATCTCCTGTTCTTGGCTCTGTGGAGCTTCTTTTGGATGTACTTGCAAAGTTAGGCTTCTTAAATGATATAAAGCTTTCCCATTTTCTGCTGAACACCCTACTCTCTCTCTGCTGAAGAGCAATACTGATCATATTCAAGCAACCACTCTCTTGTAAAACCCTAGTCCTGTATGCTGCTCTTCAAGAGCCTTTCGATGTGACTAGACTGGTAAGCAGGAACTGCAATCAATCCAGCTGATCCAAGGAAAACTTACTTATCAGACACTATTAATCAAGTCTATAGGGTTTCTAATAGATTCTATTATCTATCTATCAGCAATTCAGTGAAGTTACAGCAGCATTCTCTACAAATTTATGATATTTAAATTGGAGAATCAACCAGTTTGGGATTTTGCCTTTGCAGTGATAGAAGAGCACCTGAATAATAAGGAATTAAATAAAGCAGAGAGCTCTGCAGTGTCATTTGTGATTTACATCATGTAGCAGTCTATAACATACGGATATTGTATGTGCTAGGTAAAAGTCATTAACAGCATGTCAGCCTATTCAGTAAACATAATCAAATTGCCTGCCCATGCATCAGTCTTCAGTGTAATAAAACACAGGTTTCCAATACACACGCAAAGGGTTCTTCCTGATCAAAAAAAAAAAAAAAAAAAATCACTATTATTTTGTTTTGCCTGTCTTCAATTCACAGGTTTGAACGTCTCAGAGGAAGCATGTATATCTATGTATATCTGAGAGCAGCAGTCCTCATTTGTGGATCACAGCCAGAAACTGAAGGAATGTAAATAAAATGAATAGGCACGATCTGGTTGTACTCAAACCATTAGTTTTCATAAAGCTGCTGTCTTCCACATCCCCTCTACTGCTATCATCCTTGTATGTTTCCTTGGAGAACGAGATGAAGGAGGACTCTGGATTCCCACAAACAACATGCCTCAGATACTTCAGGACACTGGTAGGGAGGGTCCCTTGGGTGTCAGTCCTGAAGGGCAGAGGATCCAGGAAGACTAGACACTCCTCAAGAAGGAAGTCCTAAAGGCGCAGGAGCAGGCTGTCCCTGCGTGCCATAAGATGAGCCGGCGGGGAAGAAGACTGGCATGGGTGAGTGAGGAACCTTTGCTGAGTGTTGAGGAGAAAAAGAAAGTTTATGTTTGATGGAAGAAGGGGCATGCAACTCGGGCAGAGTACAAGGAAGTTGCCAGCATATGCAGAGAAAAAAATCAGGAAGGCCAAAGCTCAGCACAGGCTCAAGCTGGCCAATATGGGTAAGGATAAAAAAAATATATTTTTATAAATATATTAATGGCAAGAGGAGGGCCATAGAGAATATCCATTCTTTACTTGACACCGGGGGAAACATGACTACTGAGGATAAGGAAAAGGCTGAGGTTCTTCTGAGGTTGGGATCCACCCAAGTGTGCTGACAGAGTTGGTGGATGTCATTGCTGGGCTGCTTTCCATCATCTATCAGCAGCCATGATCATCTGGGGGGGGGGTCACAGAATACTGGAGACTTGCTACTGTGATGCCCATCTATAAGAAGAGTCACAAAAAGGACCTGGAGAACTACAGGCCTATCAGCCCAACCTTGGTGCCAAGAAAGGCAATGGAACAGGTCATCTTGAATGCAATCACACAATGTATGCGAGACAACTGGAAGATCAGGCTGGTTAACTCCTTAACTGCGTTAAGTTCTGGGCCCCTCACTACAAGAAGGGCATTGTGGCCCTGGAACACGTCCAGAGGAGGGCTATGAAGCTGGTGAAGGGCCTGGAACAAAAGTGCTATGAGGAGCAGCTGAGAGAACTGGGGGCGTTTGGTCTGGAGAAGAGAAGGCTCATGGGAGACCTTATTGCTCTCTGCAACTACCTGAAAGGAAGGTGTGGAGAGCTGGGGGTCGGCCTCTTCTCACAGGAAACTAGAGATAGAAATAGAGGGAATGGCCTCAGGTTGCAGCAGGGGAGTTTTAGATTGGAAATTAGGAGACATTTCTTCTCAGAAAGAGCAGTCAGGCATTGGAACAGGTTGCTCAGGGAAGTGGTAAAGTCACCATCCCTGGTGGTGATCAAGGAGGGGTTGGACATGGTGCTTAGGGACATGGTTTAGTGGGTGACATTGGTGGCAGGAGCATAGTTGGACCAGATGAGCTTAAAGGTCTTGTCCAGTTTTAATGATTATATGATTCCCCGGCAAGCAGCAGAACAGGTCCTTTGAAGTTTTTCTACAAA
The DNA here is from genome assembly GCF_964211825.1 of Aythya ferina. NCBI lineage: Eukaryota > Metazoa > Chordata > Aves > Anseriformes > Anatidae > Aythya > Aythya ferina. The sequence goes on from NC_140296.1 coordinate 62,734,231, forward strand.
TGCTGCCTAACTACCTTATCTTTATTTCTGCTTAGAGCAAGGTAGGTGGTGTAAAGAGCAATTCTGCATAGCAGTATATTTCACCAGAGGAAGAACAAACTTCCTTGCAGTAGGATTTAATTTCCTAACAACATCCTCAAGTCTATTTTCTATCTTCTGTGACAAGAGATTTAATGGTTATTAAGCAACCCAGATATTCATACTGTAGAAAAGCAGCATCATCAATTCTAACTATAATAGAAGAGTATAGTATCAAACACTGCTCACTAATTTGGATAAATTGCGTCAAAAACTAAAGGATACACAGAGGTAGCATAGTCACATGGACTTCATTTCTTTTGGAAAAATCAAAGAAAAATATGCCTATATGATTCCTGAAGATACTAAGTATTATTCCTAAAGCAGTTAACTTTAAAGTTTTAATAGAAATAGTATAAGTCCCCATGTTAGTATAAGAAGAGAGAGCTCAAAGTAATCAGAAAGTAACAGTCATCCAATTCAATGATTGCATTGAGTGTTTTGTTTGTTTGATATCTCTCTATATACAAGTTAAAAGAAGAACTAAATTGGCTGTCTGAGCTAATCATTATAATCTTTTGTTCACTTTTGGATCTATGAAATTATGTCACTGATTATTTGGAATTTCCAGAAGCAAGCAATGTATATTTTTTAGCTGAATACAAAGCACTTAACACTTGCAAAGTCTTTGAGAAAATAGAACCATAGACAGATAGAATCTCCTGAGTTGGAAGGGACCCACAAGGATCAGTGAGTCCCACTGTTGGCTCCACACAGGTCCACCCAAAAATCAGACTACGTGTCTGAGAGCGGTGTCCAAATGCTCCTTGAACTCTGTCAGGTTCGGTGTTGTGACCACTGCCCTGAGGAGACTGTCCCGAGTGCCCAACCACCCTCTGGGTGCAGAACCTCTCCCTAACCCCCAGCCTGACCCTCCCCTGTCCCAGCTCCATGCCGTTCCCTCGGGTCCTGTCACTGTCCCCAGAGAGCAGAGCTCAGCGCCTGCCCCTCCGCTCCCCTTGTGAGGGAGCTGCAGGCCGCCATGAGGCCTCCCCTCAGCCTCCTCTGCTCTGGGCTGAACAAGCCAAGGGACCTTAGCTGCTCCGCATACATCTTCCCATCTAGACCCTTCACCATCTTCATAGCCCTCCTTTGGACACTCTCTGACAGCTTTATTTCTTTTTTATACTATGGTGCCCCAAAACTGCACATAGTACTCAAGGTGCAGCCACACCAGTGCAGAGTAGAGCAGGACAATCACTTCCCTCGACTGGCTAGCAATGCTGTGCTTGATGCACCCCAGGGTACAGTTGGCCCTTTGGGCTGCCAGGGCACATTGCTCACTCATATCCAATGTGACATTGACTAAAACCCACTGATTACTTTCTGCAGGACTGCTCTCCGGCGTCTCATCCCCCTGTCTGTACATATATCCAAGGTTGCCTCTTCCCAGGTGTAGAAATTGGCACTTGGTCTTGTTAAAACTTCATACCATTGATAATTGCCCAAGCCCTCTAATTAGTCAAGGTCTCTCTGCAAGGCTTCTCTACCCTTGATGGAGTCAAGGCCCCCTCCCAATTTCATAGTTTCATATGCAAATTTACTCAGTATATCTCCAAGTTCTACATCCAAGTCATTTATGAAAATAGAACTGGCCCTAAAATGGAGCCATAGGTAACCGCACTAGTGACTAGCCACCATTCTGATGTAACCTCATTTACTATAACCCATAAATAACAACAGTGTATTTAGTTATATTTTAATAATCTAAATCTCTATAAATCACACCACCAACAAGAATAACTCTAGAAGCTCCAGATCAGAAGGTATAAGGAGAGCAAAAAAAAAGATCTGGGCTTACCAAATGACAATTAAAAAAAAAAAAGATAGGAAGTCCTCTAGGATAAATAAGTGTATATATATCTCCTTTTAGTCTTTGCAGAGACCTGGCTGTCTTTATTTGGATACAACATAAAACTTTTGAAGTTGTAACTAAACTGTGAAGATGAGTTATTCCTTTACAGTGCAGTAAATGGAAAGATAATAATACATTCATTTCTAGTCTACTCCTTCAGATATGGGACACAGAGGAGGGGAAGATGTGCATCTGGGAACTGATGCACTGGAATATTCTTGCTGCCATCACGGTAAATATAAAGGGCTTTTTTATGCAGACCAAGGACACTCAGATCAACAGTAAGTGATGAAAAACACTAAGACTATTGCTGCTACTTGTAAATCTGGAGCTTGGAAGGGTGAATTAACACACAGGTACACAGTAAGAGAAAGCTACAAATTACAGCTGCTACAAAGGTTTCATGATACACTTTTAACTAAAAGAACTAATAAAGTTGCATGGCAGCAGAAATAACCAATAGTTTTACAATAAATAAATCTCTGAATAAAGAAACTAAAGAAACTTAAGATTGTTTCAAATCCTGGGGCAGTTCTTTCACAGACATACTCAGTTATAACTATTTAAGTACAAATATGCCAGGGATCAAAAAGCATATAGTATATGAGAATTACAGAAAACACAGGCAATAAATACATAAATCAAAAATTTGTAAAGCCTACAAAGATTTTTATATTTTTTAAGAAGGGACATGTGGATCAAGACAAAGAGGATATTCAGTATCATACATGACGGATAGTCAAAAGCCAAAAAGGAAACAGTGGTTGATAGACCCCAAGTGTAAGGACTGGCAAGCACACAGGAAAGGAAATCCTGTGCCAAGTGGACTGTGGTTCAGCATGCCATCTAATCATTTACAGAGATTACTGCAAAGTAAAAGCAGATGGAAAACTAGTTTACAGTGGGGCTAACAAGAACTCTGCTTCAGAGCTAATATGCAAGCCTTTGGTCACTGCTTAGTGTACATCAAGGGACTGCCATCTCAGTTTTCAAATAGTGAAAGGATTGGAAACAGACCCTCCTCCTTTCTGCAGAAAGGCAACTTATCTGGAATATTGCGTTCAATTCTAGACAGTCAAATTGGAGCAGTTCAAAAGAAACCACCACAAATGGTTCTGGGGCCTGAGGGACTGATTTATGAGGAAAGATGAAAAGAATTAAATATGCATAGCTTAGCTAAGCAGTGACTAAGGAGAGAAATTAACAGAAATTTGAAGGGTGAAAAGGAAAAAGAAAGGTTATATATCATAAAAAGGAAGGGAACTTGGAACAATAGAACAAGTTTAATATAGTGTAAATTTAGGCAGAGTACCAAGATACAAATAGCACACCTGGATTAGATTACCAGGTAAAACTACAAAATCCCTCGTTTGGTATACTGTGCAGACAGACACGCAAAAGCACCAACAAAGGCACAGCATTTTTGGGCACTCAGGGCAGCCCAGTCAGCTCTGGCATCTCTGGATGGACCTGTGTGCTTTTGTAAAGACAACGCTCCAACAAAGTGGGGAAGCAACCACCAGGGCAATTTCAGGTATGTAGACCCATCCCAATGGCCTCTGAAAGACCTCTCTCCCTCACACTGCTATCAGACCTGTTCAAGGTTAGCCTGGGCTATGATTAGAACAGCAAGAACTCATGCTAGTCTCAGCTGGATCTTCACAGATAAGTGAAAATGAAAGCAGGCGGAGCAGGTGTCCTTATAACATAGTTTAACCTAGTATGTCAAGGTCACCTTCCACATCTACCATCTAAGCATTATACTCTTGGTCACCTAATACCATAGTCATATGGAGGCATATAACATAGGAGAAAAGAAGTGCAAAGAATCCCTTATCAAACTTGAGTGTGAACATGCAACAGCAATATCACTTTTAGTTTAAGATAAAATGGGAAAACCCTGTTGACCATTTCTCTTCTGAGGAAAAGGAGGAAAAAATTGAACAACTTCATCTCACATGAGAACTGAAAAAAGACAGTGTCAACTTATGGACTCCTAGTCTACATGAAACTTCAAGTTTGCACTGGGGAAATAACTAGACAAACATACAAAAAATACTTCAAAGCTATTGAAGAATCTGAAGTAGAAGTCAAATTATTGTTGAAGCTCCAACATTATTTCTCACAAGACAGAAAAAAGTGTTTCAGAGACACAATGAAGCTATATATTAATTGGTGATTAGAAGTACATCATTTAGATTGCTTTGAGCTTTATTTTTCACAATCTATGTGATTTACACAAATGACTACTGTAACTAATATCAGTAATGCAACTCACTAAATAAAATAATCATGTGCAGAGCAAAACACCTGAAGTACAAATTGTTCATTTCATACACAATCTGAGTATATTTTTTTTTTTCCTGTTTCACAATAAACCAAGTACTGGGTAAGGGATACATAGACTTCACATACTGCCTTACAGTCTCCTGTGGTAACATACTTAAGTACTATCACCCCCACAAAGACTGAGGAAAAAAGGAAAAAAATCTGCATGCCTGCTTCCATCCTTCCTTATCTTCAGCTTAGATGCCAATGTTTATAAAACTTTTACAGGAAGAAGCTTTGATTACACGTATAGTAAAAGGATCACATTTGAAAGCTATTGATTAGCTTTCAAAAAAATGACCTTAATAGACCGTTCTATTTTCAGCAGAAGTCTTTACAAGGTCTCATATATATTTCATATGTCATGCTTCATAACAGGATTTGCCTCAAATTTACCACAGCAGGGCTCCATCAGCCTGGGGTGGAATGGCCCAAATCTATCGTCTGTCTACATGCTCTGAATATGACTTCGATTTCTTCTGAAAAGAAAAACTGCATAGAAAGGCATTCAGAACAGTATTTCCAGCCCAAGGTATCAAACCTTGAAGGTTTTCCTTCTTCCCAAGAATAATACTTTTTGTATTAAAGTCAAATATGAAGTACAGATGAGTAATGCACACTTTCAAGTGAAAACCCAACAGGAATGTCTCCATTCTAGCTTGGCAAATGCCTCCTCATAAATGACCAGTGGGCCTTTGGCTCATATGCCATGCCTTCCAGTTCATACTACTTGCCAGTTCCCTTCTTCACAGAATCATCTAGATTTTTGCTGACCAGAGATCAAAACACACTACATGCCAGCTCTCTGCATCACCTTACAGATGGGGAAACTTGTCACAGATGATTGTCTTTCAACGTTCACAATGAAACTGGTAAGGAAAACAGATCTGGCAGTATTATTTTCAATTGTGTTTCTTCGGATTACAAAAGACTGATCAATGTCATTTGTTATCTGAAAGAGAGTCCAGCACTCAAAACACCAGAACTTGTACATTTCTTTTAGCAGGTCTTATTATGCTGTTGTTTGCACTGATGGCAGTTTCTTGAAAGCAAACAAATGAAAGATACACATTTCAAGATACATGTAAATTTATTATTATTTTTTTAAATGTTGGTAGTACTCTTTCATGATATATCACAAAATTTGCATAAGGACAACTCTTTGTTGTTCCCAAACCAAACTTCCATTGACTTAATTGATTTTCATTTGTTTAAGTACAAATTAAAATTAATTTAGAATTTTACTTGCTTTGAAATAACTATTTTTATACTGTGGCAGTTCTGATGCAAGTATTTATTTCATTATCTACAGATGTTTTCTCTTAGGCTTTATAACTTATCAACTGTACAAAATTTACCATGATATAGCCTGAAATATAGCCAGATTTTGTCTGAAATAAGAAAAAAAAAAGTGATTATTTGGAGCAAGAACTTATTTCAGGAATGAAAATAAGTTACTGTTTCTCAAAATTTTCACCAACTTTGTAATGAGAAGCGGCTACATCGCTACAACTTCACATGTTAAAATAGAGAGGTTTGGTTCGTTTTTGCTGTTCTCTATTCTTGCAGTAATCTTCTCAAAAAACATAATATCAGAATTCTGAGGCTTCATGCATGCTGTGCAATATGGTGAGAAAATATGATACTTTGACCTTTACAATCTTCTTTCATTTTCCTTTTAGGATGGTTATATTTCTTTGCTGTCTGCAGACTCACTATATTAGCAGAAATAAAGGAGTATAAGTACCAAAAATATAAGAGATTTCTTTATAATTTCTTCACAAGTTCACAGTAAAGTTTTTCCGTAGAAAATGCTGATGCTTCTCCTTCATGGTAGATTTTTTTTTTTCCACAGCATGAAACAAAATGTTCAAATAGAAATTTGGGGATGACTGTAATTTTCTTTGAAAATATTATAAATACAACCTATGCTTAGTTTAGTACAAAGTTGGAATCCTGTAGCCTTCAACTGTCCATGTTAGTATTTCTCCTCTTGCTGTTATTTCAAAGTGTATTTCCCCAAAATAATTTTATATTCAGTCTTCTATTTAGAATCTACAAATGAGTTGTTACAGTTAGGAATGTTTTATACACTTGGAAGCATATTTGACAAACAAAAGTGCAAAGATAACTGGGCTACTACAGGCCATTTTTCTAAATATCACTTTCAGTATCTATATACAGATATTAAAGGTTCTTTTAACTTCTTTCCTGGCATCCAGTGTCATGATTCCTAAGTTTTTCATATCTAAATAGCAAATTAGCCCAAATTTTAAAAAGAAAAAAAAAACAACTTGACTTTCTGTCAATGTCATATGAACCCAAGAACAGAGGGGTATAAATAAATCAGTAAATTTAACACCAAGAGCTGGTGTGGAAGTACTATGTTCATAGGTTGTACATTTTCTTTTTTTTCCTGTTGACTTGCGCCTATCCTGTTATTGGCATAAGAGAGACAGAGAGGTTAACAGAAGTAAAAATGTTCTAGTTGAGGTTTTACTTGTATCAAGATTTGTAAAACAAAAACCAAAATTGCAGAATTAAAAACCACTGTTTTACCTAATTTTTCAGATATCCTTCATGACATGTAAATTATCATACCTTTTTTTTTTTTTAAATCTACTTTGTATATCACTGGAACACTAGACTCAGTCTGTCAAAATTAAGGAAGAAATAATGAGTACTGCATTAGCATTATTTTTGTGTATTTTAAAATGTAGGTTTATGACACAAATGTCTTTCATCAAAATCCCTTTAATCCTTCAGAATTTCTTAATGCACCTTCACAGAATCTAAATACTCTCAATCAGTGGCCAGTCACACACAACTGATCCTCTCTCTCTATCTGGGCTCCCAGGGAAGAGGACCTCCCGCTCTTTTTCCCAATCTTATTTTAAGCAGCTGTCCTAGATATCTCATTCCAGTAATAACCGTAACCTCATGCCATAGGTTACTGGGTCAGAAGCATAAACAAGGAAAAGGAACATTTCTCTGCAGTAACATAAGCTCTCTTAATGCAGAAATAAACATGACACGAGAATTTGCTGACACAACCATGAAACACCAACCTCAGCTAAAGTGATGACTGCTGAACAGGGACCGGTATAGACATTGTGTTTGTACTTGTAGCTCTACATCTTACCACCATAAATTTTACTTTTTTGTGCCTCGAGCTCCTCATCAGAGGCAGATTCTCTATGTAACTAAGAGGATGTAAGAATTCTCAAGGACATCATAAAACGTACTACATAAGTGAACGCTGCATTCCACTCAACCCTGGAACAGAAGAAACCTAATTTACAAGAAGAAAACACTCTGAAGACTTTATTAGTTTTCTCACCTCACTAACGGTCCAGTGTGACAGAGCTATGTGTCTCCTTCACTTGGGGTAATCACACATCCTACACACATACTGCCACAGGGGCAAAGGGCTCCCTTACCATAGACCAACTTGGGGACTCCAGTTTTTTCCAGGCTCCTCTTCTTTTCTTATTCAGCCTAAGATAGAGCAATTCACTCCACTGAACACAAGAAATCTTCACAGACTGCCTCACTGTGATAAAGCTGACATGAACATATTACATGTTTCACCCACTGCATTGCCTCTTCCTCCTCAGGGGAATTAAGTTCAAGTCCCCATCACCTGTAAACTAAAACTAATGTATCACATCACATCTTCCCCCACCCCTTTCCAAGATGCATACACTTCAGGTAGATCTACTGCTGTGGCACAAGTCTGGAATCGAACATGACTCTGGGTGACACAAGAAGGGCTGAATTACTTGGCAACAGCACCCAGACTGAATTCAAAGTGCTAAATGAGAGCCTGGGACAACATGACTCTTTCCTTGAAAATATCCTGGAACATGCTAATGCAGTCCATCTTATAACCTTGGTGATAAAGAAGCAGACAACACCATAGGTGAAATGCTCGTCCAGCTGTGCTGAGTGTCCTACTGGTTAATAACTTTGTTGAAACAGAAAATTTATTAAAATGAAAAAGTGGGGTGAAATTAAATAAAATGGAAATCATAAGAATAATCCAAAGAATTTACTCTTCTTTTATTCATAAATATAACTTTATTACAAAATCTTCTGTGAATTAGTGTGAGAAATACTCAAGATGACACACATAAGATCATTACTGCTAGCTTTGGCCTTTCAAGACAAAGTGTATGATTAAGGTCTCTGGCACTGCAGACTGAAGTCAAGACAATATATTTTTTTAATGTAATAAAAGATCACTGGAGTATATGGATTTTTTAAATATTATGATTAGGAGGCAGTGAAAAGAAGGAATAAATCAGTACAGTTTACAAGATACCTTACAAGGATATAGCAACATTTAAAGGCCAACTCTTTCAGAGCATCTTCCATCTTCTCCTCTACGTAATTTTCTCCATAGACAATCCTTGCCATATATTCAGACACTGGAATGAACAAGGGTTAGGTGTTGGAGAAATCTGTAATAATTGCTTTTGTCTTGTTTGAAGTCCTGAATTAAATTCACCAATAAGCATCTAGTTAATATCTCGATCCCAGGTCTCTTTACGTATTGGTCTCTAACAACACAAAATTCAATGTTTCATAATTCCTACAAAGGAGATTAAAGGAATCAGAAAAAGAGATACTCCCAAAGCAGGGAACATAGATTCTGATGCTCCGATTTGATGTTCCCAGAATTTGGATAAATTCACTTGGCTCAGATTTTCAGCTGCTCTGAGTATCGCTCCTTACCAAAGTCTTCATTCCATTTTTAGATTCATGCATCTCTACAACATTGAGAGTGGAAATCAGACTTGTGGGTAATGAATTTAAGCTTCCTGAAATAAAGTACTGCTCTTCTTGCTACCTTTGGAGATCCCTTAGAGGAAGTCCAGAGTACAGGTGGAAAACCAGAGCCATAATACATAAATGATGTTATTTATGTCATAACTAGATATACAGGAGAGAGAAGCTAGCAGCAAGGCGCTGCCTAATTTGCAAAAATTACATTCATTTGTACAGTCTGTCACACAAATCACTGAGATAAAATGGTACCCAGCAGCTGGCAGATAACATGTGGCAGCCTCCTACAAACCACTGTGCTCTCTGCTAAATAGCTTGCACCAGCTGATTGCCGGGGAGAAGCTACTCACACAGGCAGGGACAGCTCTCAGAGGCAAAAGTGCTTGGCCACAAAAAGGAGATGGGCACCAGTAGTGGCAACATGAGCTGCTCAAACAGGCAGACGCACATGCTGCCTGTGTTTCAAATGCTGAAGGTGCCAGTTGAAGATGACACAAGGGCAGCAGCAGGTCTTCTTCCAGGGTTTTACTGGGATGAAAGACCTTGCTGGGCATTGCCCCAGACAGCCTGGTGTGACTACACAGCTGCCTTGCTTAGAGAAGCAGGAGGGTGGACTAGAGAGCTCCCCAGGCTACTTCCAACCTGCAATGTCCGGTGACAAGATGATGCCAGTACAGCTCATTTTCACAGCATCCTAGTGGAAGCAGCACATTGAAAAAATGAGGGAAAATTAGTGAAATTGTACTAAAGCACTAGTAGAAGAATAGGTATAGACCTTCTCAGCTCAGATCTCCAGTCTGCAGAGATTAAAGCACAAAGTGCAGACACATGCAACATCCAGGTGAGTTACCACTACAGTTCATAAAATGCTAGCTTTAAAATGCCATTAGTTTACGCCTTTTAGATACTTCTCTCTCCCTAAAGTAGATGCAGAGACAGTACTCTCTGCAAACATGTTTCCTATGGTTCAATGCCTTTTCCTTCTGATACAGAAATCATCAATGAAATGGATTAAACACAAAGCACGGTGTGGAAACTCGTGTGCTATCCCTTGTGAGGTTCAGCTGCTCTCAGCAGATCTCAGAACATCGCTGGTGCTGCCACTGGCACTCAGCCCTGGCCCATATTTGCTCCCAGCTTTCTGCCAAACACAGACATGAGTAACACTATTGGCATGTTAAGTCAAATGGTAAGGCTCAGAGGAGGAGCACTCAGGAGGGTTTCTCCTTCACTAATTACAGGTGGAGGTGGAAGCAAATTCACTAATTCTGTATGGAGAAGCACAGGCAGTAAAATGCCCTCCTGCTTTAGATGCTGGCTGAACCTGCCAGAAAGGCATTCTAAAGCACACTATTTGGAAGAAGTGCAATGGGGTAAAAGATAACGATTTAGTGAAAAACCTCTTATTACAAAATTCTGAATTTCGAAAAGAGGAAATACACAATATCGTCAAAACTGTGATGTACATTCACCTTTCCCTCTAGTGTGTTTTAGTCCTTCATCCCTGCCCTCTAACTAATGCAGTGAACATCCCAAGTTGAGAACCTCACATTAATCCTTCTCTCTTGCCAATTAAGGAGCCTATGGTATCATCATAGTCACATATACAGCATGTCATTGAACATACACATGCCAACATACACTTTCACTTTAAGAAAGTAATTTCAAAGCGAATGAAGACAGAACAGGATTTTTCTGACATCTTTGAGATATTATGCTGCAAATTCCCCATCTGCATTTCTCAAGTCTCGTGACAGGCTCCAAGACTTATTCTTAGACAGTGCCTTTAGAGCTACCCAGTAAAACCAATCTGTGCTTTTCATCATATACAGGGAATTTAGGCTAGGAGCTCCCATCAGTACTTGAAAGCACTTCCATGCCCAAGTCCCACTGAATCCAGACAGGAGGAAACCCTCATAATTCATTTCCCCTTGAATTCCAGAAATTATTCCATGGCACCTTAATTTCATAACAAAACATCAAAGAACCACATTATTGGTTTCTTAATGCAGTATTTTAAAAATAGTTCCAGAAATGGCCTTGGTACACTCACATTATATGAAAGACCACAGTCTGAGAAGAAAACCTCATAGCAATCTTTCATTTGTCATGTAAAAAAAAAAAAAAATAAAAGTGACATAACCACTAGAAATCTGAAGTTTTCCAAGTCCTGTAGTTAAAAAATGCCCATGGCTAACAAACTCCTCCTGGCTGCCAAAAGCAAACATCTAAATAATAATTCATTACTATGATGTAAAGACAGCAATTTCCATTCAAACACTGGATGCTTTAAAAAGCAAAATGCAAAAGGTAGAAAAATACCCAAGCTAGGAAGACAAGCACAATCTTGACAGACAGACTAAAAAAAAAAAAAAAAAAATGCTGCTAGGAATTTGCTCTGCATTGAATCAATGCATTTAGCACAGATCCTAATTTCATGCTCTAAGGAGGTGCTTGCATGATTCAAGGTTAAAAGTTCATTTCATTTTTTAAGTTTGTCCCACCAAATAGCTAAATATTCTGATAAGGAGAGGACACAAAGGTTTGATCTACATAGATAGTGAGATGTGCTCTTAATTATGAGCTTTTTCATTTCATTTCTCATTTGTAGTACCCTTGCAAAGTGTAAGAGCAGCGTCCAAGGTTGTCCTTATAGGCATCTTTACCATTATGCTATATATGACATTTCTTCTTTTGGGAAATTATTTTCTTCAGTGATTAATTAGAATAAAAAAAAAGTTTAAAGAGCTAATCAGTATGAAGTTCAGAATGAGAGCTTTATCATACACACAATGAAGTTGCCTCTGAACAGAGGATAAAAAGAAACCCTGCTCTGCCTGCATATTCACATGCAAAGTAACAACTCCCCTTCCCGACTACCACGTTGACATCATGCGGCATCTGCCTCCGACTTTTTGCATACGCATTGAAAAGACACACCTCGGAAATAAAAGACAGCTTTATAATCAAAATAACCATTTTGTTACTTACAGCATTTGATAAAATGGTAATGAGACATTCTTTCATCTCAGGCTGTAGTCTTGCTACAGGTTTCAGCATTCTCTTCTGCTACAACTGTCATGCCCAGGAAATGCATTATTTAGAGCCCTTCCTCAGGTATCCGGTGTACCTCAGAATACATTATTTAACGCAGGTTCTGTTCCAGGATCTTGCAGAGGCTTCCAGGTCATCCTCACCCGGCTGCTGGAGTTACGATAAACCTCTGTGTGTCTTGAGCCACGACTACTGCACGTGCTATTGTAGCACGATTGAGTGACACTGCTCCTAATCCCACATCCCCAGGAATAGAAAGATTTAATTGGTGTGCACTTGCAGCCACATTCTTCCAGCACTGAGGTGTGCTGCTGCACTGCGGCTCTCGCAGTCCTGCCAGTTAATGGCTTTTCAATAGCTTTCAAATGGCAGCAAACTAAGCTTGATGAGTGGGCTCGAATGAAATCGCAGAACAAGGGATCTTAAATTTTACTCGTGCATGGCGTTTGTGTGCCAAATGTGACCAGATTCTTAGCTGGTACTGAAACAGGATTATTTTTAGTTGCCACCAGTTGCTGTGTGAATAGGAAATTGATATAGGTTCCCCAAAATAGCTACCTTTTAGCATCACAGATCATTATGTCAGTTTGCTGTAAGGTAAAAATCAGGACAGAGCTCACAGCCATCTTCAGACTCTCCTGGTTTATGCATGGGTTCGTTTAAATTGAGCTGAGAAACATGCTTGGGTGTACATTCCTCGATATGCTCTTGTTTTGTCATTTCTTTGTATTACACTGCATCTTTTTCACAGATGGAGTATTTCTGTCAGAAGAAGGAAACTGCAGGCTCTGCATGGTTTATGTCATGAATATGTGTGTTATCTAATGATATTGTAATCACCGATTCTAAGAAAAAACGCCTAAGAAGACGCATCACATTTAAATATGAAATAGGCTCCGCTGAGAACAAGTCCATACAATTATTTAGCAGACCCCGGAACAACCAGTCAGTGTATCCTGACGCATTACCCGCCTTCAGATTAAGGGCATACAAAAGGCAGACCTGCATTGTATTTTAAACACCCAAACCGCATCATCCTCTGAGCACAATCCCTGCATTACTTTCCCAAGAACAGTCACCTAAGTATTTGGTTACTACTTCTTCAAGAAGAACTACAGCAAGACATTTAAATGAATCAAATAATAATTTAAGAAAATGGTGTTCAGAGGGGATTTACCTTTGCTTACCATTTGTCATGCTTACCACAGTCATCATTTCACTGAGTGAGAGCTCTTGTAAAGGGAAACTGATAGCCCAGCCATATTTAAATCTTTTATTCATCTGAAAGGTTCTCACTTACTGTTTTGTATACATAACATTTTTAACAGCAATGGAGCATTAAAGGGACTACAAAGGGAAAAGGGTCTGTCTCATTAGTAAGGATTACTAATTCAGATTCTATTAACTATTCTGCAAAGTTCCCACAAGAGCAGAAAGATGTATATTCACAGGCTTCCCATGATCCATTAGCAAAACCCTCAGGTGAAATCTCTCAGCTCCTAACAGCCACATATTTCAAATCTACTTTTAGGTATAATATGCACAACAATAGTTTTGCCAGAGTAATTATTTAGGTGTTGTTGTTGTTGCTTTTTACTCAAAACATCATTTTTCAAAAGAAAAGGAAAACAGTACAGAAAAATAACCTCAGGAAAGAGGGATAGATTATATAAAGCACAATACAGTAATTACATTACCATGGAAACTTTTTCCTGTAGTGTAAAGTAATTAAGAAGTAAATTTTTCCAGACTTCCTTTCACACATATCTAACACTAGGCCACCTTGGGCCATATGGCTTATAAAAAATACATATCCAGAGCTTTAAGAGGCAATGTAAAGTCATAGTCCATAAGCAAGTGTCAAGTAACATGACAAAAAGCCCTTTGAGCACCACTTTGTGGCTGTGCCATGCCTAAGGAGCCTGCCACCCACCCAACCACAACAGCTGAGAGCAGGAGGGCTCTGGGCAAACTCTGGTGAATGGGAGCAACAGGCAAAACGTGATTTTTCTCATGAGGAAGAAACATTTGGATTTTGGCATGAACCTGATGTGGCCAAAACAAACAAACAAAGAAGGTATTGGGATCTGCCTTTCATACAGAAAGGACCAAGGTACAGGTCAGACTCCTGATCACCTCAAAACATCGATACTTCACTTTTACATCAGACTACTTGGAAGCAGAGTCCTTCTGTCTATGACCAGGATGCCCCCAATTTCTTTTCTCTCTTACCACACACCGGGCCATGTAAGCAGGGCAGTGCAAAGGGCCACTTGACACAAGAGAAGCATTATGTTGTGGCTGGGTACTGTGCCTTGCCACTGGATATTTGGGTCCATCGGGCAGCACATACCCCAACTGCAGCAGCGTATTGCAGCCTCTCCTCTTCTCTGTGAGCCCTTGTGCCAAAAATTTGGTCAGTTGCTCAAGCGTGATTGACAGCCTGCAGGTGAATGAAAGACAGATACCAAGTGTGTCTCAGTCCCAGGACGTGGCGTTCGCAGAGAGCTAACCTCAAAAGACCTTTCATTTTAGAATATCACATGTGCTTGTTTTTTTGACTTTTTTTTTTTAATTTAGATTTGTTATATGGGTAATTGACATTAGTGGACTCTACAAAAGACATAAAAATTTAGAAAATGGCATTGTATATTGCTGTCAGCAAGAAGTTCTGACTCAAGTTGAAGAGCGGCATTGAAGCAGTGCAAAAATGAGAAAGGAAAAATCCCATAGAAATGGGATGAAAGCACCAGGCAGGGTAAAGACAATGAAGTGGAGAATGAAATGAAGCCATCAGATAAATACTGGTATAGATGGAATGGACTTGAGAAGTGGCAACTAAACCAGAGGCAAAAGGAAGCCAGCACAGGAATATCGAAAGAGGACAAAATCTGATCCACTTATTGGAAAGATGGGTAATTTCCACTGTAGCCTTCTTCTAGGAAAGTAGAGAAAGAACAGAAAGAGAAGAAACTGTAGTGCTCATGGTGGTGGATGTCCATGTCATAAACAGATTCCAGGTATGCGAACAACAAATAAAAGATTTTGAATTCTAGAATGACTCCAAAGGAGGAAATATTTTGTTGTCAGTGATTATACGAAGCAAATTGTACCATTTGCTTATTCACAAGAAGAGGGACATTAATTGTGCTACACATTGTCTCCTGACTGAGACAGGAATGAGAAAGGAACCCTAATGTTAAAAAAAAAAAAAAAAAGACAGAAATGACACTTGAAGTCCAGCCATTTAAGCAATGCCGATATAACTGTACAAGCTCTTAAGTGTTGCAAAAGTGCCTTCTTTGAATATTAGAGAACACAGACAAGTTTTCAATCCAGTGCTTAAGTCTACAGAGACACCCAAGTGTACTTGGACTGGAGAACAAAGACTGAGCTGGTACCAAACCTGATGTTAAAACACCAAATACCAATATATTTGATTTTGTCTAGCTTACCAAAAATAGTGACAAAAGAGAATCAAGGTAAGAAAACAAGATATATATATGGCCCTTTCAGAAACATTCCTTGTCACCTCTTTCTATAGAAAGAAAATAACCACTTCTGTGCTAAGTGCAATTCCAGCATTCAACGGAATTATGATTTTTTTCAAAAAATAGAACCTTCAAACTTGTTAGCCAACATTAGGATAGCTACTTGTCTTAACATAAACCTGCATTTACAGGCTGCCAACTCAGAGTGTACACTGCTTCCATATCTCAATTTCCAAGGCTCAAAACCTGTCTTAGACAAAGTATCTATGAAATGTTTTCTAAATATCCCAGCAAACAAAAATATTGCTTAAAGTAAGGTTTTGCTGCCAAGAACTGACATGCTGTATTGTATTCATGTCATGTAAATATTTTGTTATTCTTAGTGTCTCCTGTTGTCACAAGCAACCAAAAATCTAATATTTTTAACACCTTAGTGTTTTATACTTCTCATATAACAGCAAGATTTGCTCTAAAAATGCAGACCTATCTGAAAGCAATTTAAATCATGAGAAAAACACCATAACTGCTGGTTTAAAAAACATGACAGATGCTCCCCATTTATGATGTTTTCATGCATTGCAACAAAGTTTGCTATATTCCTTCAGATGTTACAATTTCATTGTATTACTTACGGGTTTAAGACTGCAATGTTTCACCAGACAAAAGCCATGGAATGCAGAACAACATTAACATTCCTCCTATATTTTGACAAATCATGCTACTTAGCAATCACTCCTTGGCCATGCCATCCAGCTGCCAACAAGCCACTCTTCAGATAACATCTGGTAGTTGTATGCTCTTCAGGAAGCTAGGGATGAGCCACAACAGATGCAGATACTTAGCAAGAGGCACCCTATATAGCAATTTTCTCTACATGAATCACAGCAGAACAAAACACAGCAGTATTTCCACATAAACTTTCAAATGAATTGGCCCATAAGATATATGCGAGATTCGTTTCACAGATAGCATCAACAAACCACATCTAATCACTCAATCACTCAGAGCGTGGCTGACCCCTAGAGAACTAGATGAGTTCTTTTCTCTTCCTCCAACCTTTGCACACTTTTTTTAAATTCCCACTTCATTGGAAATAGGGGATCTTCCTCACATTCCTCTGTCACTAGATCAAACCCTTACAGAATAAGTGTAAAAAAAAAAAAAAAAAAACTTTCATTCTTCTCCATTTACAGTTACAATTGAATGTTATAAACTCTACATTACAGTTATAAACAGTACATGAATAATGTCACTTACAGGACATTATTATCCAGTACTAATGAACTTTGCAGAATTACTGGTAGAAGTTGCATGCCACTGGAGAGAACTACTTGCTTCCACACCCAGAAAATGAGTATTTTTATGCTCTGTGTAGACCTCCCTAGCAGCTCCTTAGCTGGTTAAGATAAAGAAAGTATCATGTGTGGTGACAGAATTGAATAATAGCAAGACTAAATACAACAAAAAAATCTCAGTGGTCTCATATGCCTTTAGTCCTATCTGTGGCATTGATATTGACTCAATAATTTGTTACAATCTGTGTATGCATTTTTTAAAATTACATTTCTTACTACATTTGATGTAATGATGTTAAAGAGGAGCTGCAGATTTTTATTTATTTGTTTTTTTACATGAAAACCCTCTTATAAAACTGAAAAGAAACTATCCAGACGTGTTAAAATAATAAACAGAAAAACAAAAAACATGACAGCCATCAGTACCACCAGACACAAGTGAAAAATGAATTTCCACGTAAAGAGTGATTACATGATCAGACAGATTTTTTTTTTTTCAGTTTATAATATTCAGGAAAGGAATAGACAAAGATAAAAATTCAGTTCAACATATAAAGTGTATTATCATCCTCCTGATAATTAGCAAGTGCCATGACCCATCACACTCCATCCCTAATTTTTCTTTTCTAATTAGTATGATAGTTTTAAAACTATGAGACTAATGACCACAGTACAAGATGGATAAAAAGCCTGGAACAGAACAGAAGAATGTGTGTAGCTTTACTGGGGCAAATGTTAATTCAACAGTGTAAATCTTTAACAATAAGCACAGAAAACCTGGAAGAATTGCAGAAGAATCACTTAAGACAAAATGCAACCATAATTTAAAAAAAATATCTTAGCTGAAGAAGGAAGTGACAGAATCAGACTCCTCTGGGGACTACAGGACAGTGCAGAGGATGGTGTGCAATTGGTAATCACAGAGAACTCTAATACTGTTTAAAAAAATAATACATGAACTGCTGTTGATACAAAAAGAGTTGGTGACTTAACAGAATTTAATTTTACCCAATGATGATATCCTACTTGGATTTGATAGGTTTAATTTTCAGAAAACAAAACAGACTTCTAGCTCTCAATTCAAGATTCTCAGGTTTATTACCAAGTCTTACACTGAGTAAGAAAAAATGAAAAAGATTACCTGCAATATTTAACAGATACTTTCACAATAAAAAGAAAAAGAAATTATGTTGAAGGAAAATTAAATGAAGACAATAAAAATAAAAATCCTAAGTGACTCCTTGTATCATTCTTATGAACTAAGAATATAACTAATAAAATAGTCAGCGAGGACACAGCAGCGTTGTTATTAAACAGGTGACTATTAGTTTTTTGCAGGTATTTCTGAAACACAGCCAGATAAAGTAATTGGGATGTGAACACAGAAGTCACAAAGGAAAGGAAGAACAGGAAAGAAAATGGAAGAATGCTGTTAAACGTTAAATATTTTTAAAAAGAGTAGGCTATATATATATGCAGTGAAAAAAAAAAAAAAAAAAAAAGAACAAACCACTGAATAAAATACATTTATATATGGAAAACAATATGGAACTGTTATAGACCAAGAACAGAATAAATCTTAGATGAAAGTTTTAATTGAAATCACATGATACTGAGGGTAGTTTTGTAGATATAAGATGTATATTGGCCAGTTATTATTGTACTGAAAATGATGCATATAATACTTTGATATGTAAACATTGAAATATATATACTGTAATCAAAATAGAGTAATATTAAGTTGTAGAAAAGAATCTGAATCTAAAAACCAAAGACTAAAATTAGGCAGAAAGCTACCCAAGATCTATTTTATTTTCTGATCTTTCTATTATTCTGCTTTCCAACTCATACTACATACAACCATTTCTTTTTCGAAGCCTTTCTGCTCTCCGTTCTTCATGCAACTTAACTCAATGCATATCTGGTTCCGAATTCGTTCCTATGAATAAAGCACAGAGCAGAGATAGGACTTTGGGAAAGAACGGGTGCAAAGACTGGGAAAATAAATCTCAATCACTCTGATTCTATACCTTCTCCAGTCACTGATGGTCATATTTATTTCCACTTTTTCTTTATGTGCATCAATGCTTAAGAAATTCATCAGTCTGACCTCAGAGACCAGGTAAGAGCCTGAACTGATGAGAATGATAATCAAACCAAACAGTCTGATGATAGGAACTAGTGAAGCGACTTAAGATAACATGATATGTCTCGAGAATAACAAAGTTAGTGAATAAAACAGAATTCATGACAGAATTTACTTCAGTCAGCATTAACATAATAGAGTTAAATTCTCATTCTCAAGTAAGCAGAAATTTAGCAGAAAAATAGGAGCTGGTAAAGATTGGACAGCTGCTAGTGGAAGGAGAGGAGTAAAATATGAAGCTAGGAAATAGAGAGATGGTAAGAAGACAATCATTAAAGACACCAACTTGTAGGAATGTCCAAACAATGCTGATGAAATGTCAAAACAATATGACTTTAATAAAATGATCTAGAATCAATTTATAGGAAGTCAATGACGTAATGAATAAAGACAGTCAGAAAGGTGGTGAAAAAGTACTTCACAGTTGTGATGCCAATAAGAACACACACACAAAAAAAGGATTCCCCAAACATAGACAAAGAACGGTGTGCGAAACTCTGATGACTGTGTTGATTGTTTTAATCAATAAATATAAGTTGCCTTGATAATCAACTCCTCCAAACAAAAATAAAATATTCAGATCAGATTTCTGTGTTTGGTATACAAGTGAAAAATAAAAACAAAATCCCTCAACTCAGACAGTAGACGATTTACACATGAACAAGCAAATAGTAGGGCAGCTTTTTACAGTTACTGCACATACCGCTAGAGCAGCAATAAAAAATGAACACAATATCTCAATTCAGATAGCTGAAACCCAGTTTTCCTATTTTATAATAACGTTATATTGAATGCACCAATGATTAGAAAACCTGTGGAATCTTACAGAATGATGCATTTCTTTTCCTACTGGAATGGCCAGCTGTTCATAACCAACAGAAGGCTTGTTTCTTTGCTCTCAGTTGAACACTTAACTCTTTCAGTCAAATGCTGTATTAGAAAAGTAGTTACTATTCCAATACCCTTTTCTTGGAAATGCAACAGTATTTACCTTTTATTTCAAATAGTGAGGAACACCTGAGAAAGTAACAACAGAGAAAGGTACAACAATGAGAAGATAAAACATATCCAAAAAGAATTATCCAGCGGGCTAAATTATGCCATCTCAATTAATTTAAAAAGCTTTAATTCATAGTGGAGTCTTTCTTGAGAAGGAAAAAGAAAGTTTAAGAATTAATGTGACACAGCACCTTGCCATCCTGGGAGAGTGCAAGCTGCATGACAAGTTATTCCTTTTGGCCCAAATAAATTATGCTGAAATCTCCAAGGATCAACACTATAATTTCTTAGAATGAGAGAAAACCATGCAAGTTGGTACAGACTAGAAATAATTCTTTCAGAATTCTTAGATTTTAATGTCAGAATCAGTAGGGGCTCTGTCATTGTCTTCAAAGGGAGCAGAGCTAAACCCTTTAAAGTGAATGACCTAAGATTACCGGAAAATGACATAAATGAGCTATCTTGGAGGAAAGAATAGGCAATTACATGCAGCACACCAAGACTAATTTGCATAACGTCTTTCAGATGACCATGTTGAACTTAGTGTTAACTGAAAACTACGAATTTGCCCATTTCTCAGTATCTTTCTCATTTCAGAAATACTTTTCTCTATTATTAACATAGTTGTGTCAAATGCAAGGACAACATAGCAGTAGGTAAGGCTATTTTAAGTAATTAGTAGGAGTTTTTTCATCATTGACTCTAAGTCTAATCTTACAGCCATGGCTGAAAGTCAAGAGTAGAGAGGGCTTAGCATCTTTTACTATTAGTCTTCCTGGAACTTCATCTATGTAAACCTAATGTTGCATTAATGTAGGTTTACAGAATTCAGTTCCTTATGTTGTAAAGAGAAAAATAATCATATCTGCCAAAAAACATCAGCATTTGCTAAACCTAATTATAGTGTCTGAAGTTAACATGTATTTAGAGTTTTTGCTAAAGACGGTTTCATATTAGGATACATTTAATCAGTAGAAACAAATGTCAAAAATGGACTTTTAAACATGAAAAAAATATAAAGGCTTAACAAAGAGACTTACCAATAATAATGTGGATAAGCCCAAGGCTTTGTGATATTAAGAAAAAAAAAAAAAAAGGCATGCCTCTAACTTTTTTTTCTCCTTTTGACTAGTATACCAGAAGTAATAAAGAAGACAAGTTGTAACTGGTTTTCCGTGGTTTGATTTAAAACGCATAACCACAGTTAGAATAGCTCAAAGTTGGCACATCAAGTCAAAGAGTGGATAAACAGGGTCCTTCAAACACTAACTTGGGAGATGAGCTAACCTTATATGAATTCTCATCTCATAGTAGTTAAATAGCCTTGTATCTGGTCTCAGACAACATCTGGTAAGGAGTTGTGTGCAAAAATTCCATTTAAATGTCAGCATGAAATATGCTCATCAGTTTAAAAGGTGATAGAAAAATACGACTCAGTAGATACAGACATTTCACAGCAAGACTGGGAGTAACAAGGCTTGCAAAAGGATTTTGCTCACTGAATTAAGCTGCTGATAATTGACCTATGGAGTAAAGGGGTCAGCTCCTGACCCGCCAAAGAGATGCTGTATCTCAGCAGGGTTCAGGACCTACATCCTAGATAAATGACAAATTACTGCTTTCTGTGACGTTGCAAACAAACAATGACAATGAGTGGAAAAGGACAAAATAGTTTAAAAAGCTCTCCTTGAAACAGATATATGAAGGCAGCATGCTGCACCCAGATTATTTCACCTACTAAAAGCAGAGTTACTAGCTACATTTCTACAACAAATAATCCATAACCCACTGCCAGAGATACAGGGTTGTAAGCTATCACCCTCTCCAAAGCCTTTTTTTTCCCTCCTTGATTCTTCCCCATATTCACAGAAGTACATAGTGGACAAAGAAAAGGTTTCCTCACCAAAAGTGAGGAAATTTTGTACTTTTAAAGTACAAAATTTGAACAACAAATGTTGAACAACAAATTTTGAGGCAATTCATACCACAGGCTTCTAGCTTTTTTCCATAAGACCATGTCCTAGAGACTTGACAGTACTTTTGCTTTTCTTATTTTATCAGTAGGATTTAATTTATCAGTAGGATTCCAGGACCAGGACATGGGACTTAAGAAGATGACTCATGGTCCTATTCTCTGTAGTGCAGTCCCTGAAGATGATGAATGATGGGAATTGTGCTGTAATAAGCAAGAACAATCTCCTCCTTGTCACCAAACAACTCCTAGAAGGTCACTGGAATGCAGGAGAAGACAAGACTGAATGACAATGAAGAGCCTTAGCAGGTAAGGAGAAGGGCCAGAGCCTCACCTAACTGAAATGAGATCAGAAGGGGACAGCAGTGCTACATCTACCCCAGCTGAAAAATGTATTTTTTTCTTCCATTTTAAGGGGGAATAGACCAGAGATTCAAGAACAGTCTGCCTGAGACTAACTCTCCACTTTGATTATTTGCATAATATTCCCTTATACATGGTAGCGGACATTTTCTTGTTCAAGCTTCATTTTCAAAAATGTCTCTTGGGAATCTTCCAGAGTTCCTGCCTATGATGGCCTCGCTCTTATTCTTTACTGATTAGGTGCTTTTGAGTTGTATTTTCATTCACATCTTACCATACCTCTTAGCAAAAAAGCGACAGCAGCTCCTCCCTGGTGAGGAACCTACACTTAGTTGTTTCAGCTGCTCACTGTGGTTGTGTACCAAGAAGGGCACTTGTGAAACATTCCTGTTGATTAGTGCATTAAGTCAGTAACATGCTCCTCTTTTAACAAGGAGCATCTCTATGGTTGATTTCCTGTATCTCTCTGAGCCTTTTAATAAATATTCACACAAATAAATTAATCTTCTCAAGGAAACTTTTAAACAAAATCTGAGGACAAAATCTCTTGTGTAACTTGCTAAGACACTAGGTTTGTTGTGCACAGAGAGGATTTGCTGGCAAACACACACAAGCTACTGTTTGAATAGGTAATGTCATGGTCCATCTACTGCTCTTGGATGACCCAATTGTACTTATCCCCTTGTAAGGATGCCACAAAGAACAGCAGTGTTTGCTTTATAGAGTATGAAGTATTCAAGAAGAAAATCAGTGTGTGAGAAAGACTATACTCCTTCCAGTTTCTGTTCAGACCTACATCTGAAAGCAAAAATAAACCATTGAGGAAGACAATTCAACAATGTTAATATCAAAGTTTTGAAAAGCAGCACAAAGACAGTCTATGGCACAGCAGCTCTTTGCTGATGAACTAGGTAAGAAAAACTTAGTTACTTCAAATGATCTTTGCTGTTTAACTGCAGCTGAGAGATGAAGGACATACATTTCATGAATAAGATTTACGTTCCTAGGGTCAGCAGTAAACTAGACAAATATCCAACACCAAAGTTTCACACAAAATGGTATGAAGCACGTGTTCATGTAGAAGAGTACTAACAACTATCATATTATACAGAGACCATATATTTCCAACAAGACATTATTTTCAAGAAGCTGAAAGCAAAAAATGTATGGGAAGTTATTTTTAGCACGCTTGTAGGATCCATAATATACAATCACATTAATGGAAATATAAATCGTGATCTATAGAAAGGTGTATAAAGATTGTGACACTGCTGATCTACTGAAAACCTCCCTCCCAAACCAGACACCTGACAGAGAGGGGAAAAAAAAGGTATTGATTTATTCAGAATTGAAGTGGATTTTTAAGTTCTCATTTGCCTCCCTTACCATGATGTGTATTTTCCATTTCATGGATGTGATCTGATTCACAGGAAAAGCATACAGGGCTTGAAACACTTGATAGTACCGTTTCTTTGGTCTCTGCTCTGAAACATATACCTATGTGGGTGCACAGATTCCAATAAATTTATGAAGCAATTTGTGTTCTTCCCTGAAGGATTACAGTGCAAAATGGCTGAGGGAACTTTACTGAGCTCCTGTGGGGTAATTATACATAGAAAGAGAAGTGTTGCACCACTACAATCCTTCCACCTTGCCCTGTTACCAACGCTGCTATCTGTGTGCTGTCAAGTACCCACAGCCTCCAAAGAGCAAGGAAGAACAAGCTAAGCTGTCACACTGCCAAAGCCTCAGCAGAGCTCTCAAGCTGACGTTTTTTGAAGCGTGACACTGTGCTGCAACCTGTCCCATCCTGGGACCCCAAGAGCCTGCTGAATTCAGTCCCCCCAGACAGCACCTCTCTGCTACCTGCCTCCTGAAAGCATACAGACTGTTTAAAAACATGCAGGTGTTCTGCAGCAAACATCCTTGTATGTAAAATGAAACACCTGTGAAATGTGCAAAATGAACTTAATGTGTTTTTTGTTTTTTTTTGAAATAAGAAAAATTATTACCCATTTCCAAAGTCATTTTGAGTTTAACATATGTTCTGTTCCTACCAAAGATATGAACAGATCTAAAAGCAGATTACTACAGTCGCCTGTTTGCTACCCATATCAAATACTTGCTACGTTACCGGAAAAAATAAACTATTTTTATACACAGACTATAGATTAGTTGGCTGGCCCTATTTTATAAAGCAAGCACCTGGTACGACTCCTATTGACAACAGAAGCAATCTATTTCCAGCACATTTGACAATTTCAGCTCTGCCCTCCAAGTGTCCTCAGCCTGTTTCAGATGCTGTTAACCCTAAGAGCCACAGCCACCTATCTCAAGCAAAACCCCTGCTTCGTTCAGCACTCACTGCTCCCTTCCCACGTGCTTACCTCCCTTCAATTCACAAAGACTGCTAGAAGAATATAAACCACCACCTAAACCCATACATTTCTATTTCGTTTCTTTTCACCCTGTGGCTGACACTGCTGTTATCTTTAAACCTGCATAATTTTATTGGAATTTATGAATTGCTGTTGTCAACAGCGGTAAGGAATAACACTTTATCTGATGAGACAGAAGTCACCACCACATGAACAAAGATGTCAGGGAAAGCATTTTCTACCTGACTAGAAAATTATCAACAGCCTTTGATAAGAATCACAAATGATGCTCAGATCACATTAGGAGAGATGTAAGAAGGAAAGAGATGAAAAAAATCTGAGAGTAACGGAGAAAAAAGCATGTGAGCCAGAACTAGTCAGTCTTCAACATGCTGCATCAGAACTGCAGGACCAGACTATTAAAGGGAAACAGGTGCCTGCAAGGAAATACTAGAAAGAGACATTCAGGAAAAAAAAAAAAATAAAAAATAAAAAGGCTTTTGAGTAATCCTGTCTACTGTGGGTACGAGTGCTGGGAAAAGATTTCCGGTCTCAGATCATTAAACTCAAGCTTTGGAGGATGCCATTCTTTTAAAAAAATCAAACTAGTTATTTTTAGATAAGTGTGTAAGATTATCTTGTTATTAGATCATGTAATTATAAGAAAAAATATTTTTAAAGAAAGGAAAATCTTATATACTGAGCATGGACAATGATTTCATGACAGTATTATCCTGGAAAGCATGTCTGGACATATTATGTACAGTAGACTAGAGCTAGGATAATACTAAATCCAATAAGTCATAGCAGCAAACATAAGGGAAGAATGCTAGCATGTACTGCAGATTACGCAGAATTTGTATTACATTTAGGATATTGTGCATTTTCTTTACAGATGGATTGAAGCCTCAGTGTTTCTTCTTATAAAATCACATTTTTATGTGATTGATTTTTAAATCAAAGATTTCTTATAACAAAGTATTACAGTGGAATGTACGTTCAAGAATGTCCTTATTTCATGACGTCTCTTTGTGTGAAAACCCCACTGATTTAGTGGGAGATTTGGGCACATGACAATGGTAAGGTCAGCCTGTAGAGTCAAAGTGGCAAAGATCACTCGAACACCACTTGTGCTCAATACAAATTATATTAGATATTGGCCTTAAAGTGAGAAAGTTATTTAGCTTTCTGGGTGTTTTGTTTTGTGTTTTGAGGGAATAAATTGTTTTGGTTTTGATAAAATAAACAAAAAACCCACAGTGGAACTAGGTGGCTTTCTGAATTTTCAAATAAGTGTTTAATTTTAATATCTAATTCCTAAGAGCCTGCTCCTGTGTCAACTAAGGTGCTATGAAAATGTTTCTATTGACTGTAGTGTGTTTTAGTTGAGGTACACTGGGCAGGCTGTTCTAAGGTGTCTCTGCTGGAGCAGGTGGGTTTGGCCAGATGACCCCCAGCTATCCCTTCCACCTTGCGTTCTGTGATAATTCCCTTCATAATGTGCTATTCAAACCTAGTAAGCACAGACAACGTTATTAAAAATACGTAAAAATCTACAGTAAGGTCAACGTTCTGAGAGCTAACACAGCATAGGAGGACTAGGGGTTGTGGGGAAAGACATCCCTCAGATTGGGAAAACTGAGATCAAAGCAGGCAGATAAATGGTTTCTGAGATGGAGGGCCAACTAAGCTTGGTATGAGAATATGGAATCCCATGGGGCTAGAGGCCAGGCTTCACCTGCAGCTTTGTACAAGGCACAACCTTGACAGTGCATGGCATCGGCTACACATATCTGTAGCAGTCACAAAGTTCCACTTAGCATGTTCGGTACAGGGGACAGCAGCCTGGATCACTCTCTGAAATTACCTTTCCAGACCATGCGAGTTTCTGCAAAAGATACCTGCAGTATGTTTCATACCCAGGATACAAAACAGATTATGAAGGGATGATTTGTTAATCTTGCCTTCTGGTTGGATTCAGTACTTTTTTCCCCCTCAAGTCCCTATCAAGTGCCTATCTTGACCAGTCACATGACTTAGTGAGGCAGAAATGGACATGCTAAAGGTCAGAAAACATGTACTAAAGCTGGTGTGACCTGGCAGAGAAGGCCAAATTCTTCAGCTTTCCAAGCATGGGAATGCAAGCCCTAGGACCCCATGCAGTTCAGCGATGGAAGGGCTAAGGCAGCAGTGACACACAATGTGTTTTACCTTGTAGCACCTGCCCTAAATCATAGCCTCTCCTCAATTCTGGGATCTAGTGCATCAGTCAAACCTGATAAATGTAACAGCACCAGCGAAGTCTGACAGGGGAAGTTCAGTCCTAGGACAGAAGGGAGACCATGACACTGCCAAAGTCTGCAATATCAGCACCACAGAAAGGAACACGTAGTAGGGACTACAGATACAAGTCTTCTGTTCGAAGGAGGAAACTTGCCAGATCAGTAAACAGCTCTTACGCCAGGCTTAAGTAGCTCTCAGCACATCCCAGGGCACTCTGAAGGTTACTTCAGCATTCCTGAGGCAGCCAAAAGTGGTCTTAGCTGACTGAAGCTGCTGGCAGGTAGGTTCATGCAGAGATGATCCCCCGAGTCCAGGGGCACAAAGGATATGAATAAAAACAGTGTGAGAGGGAGCATACAGCATTCGGTCATTTTTTCAAGGATCACATCAGATGTCTTCAGGTTTGACAGGAGAAGCTGCAGCACAAGATTTTTTTTTTTTTTTTTTTTTAAACCTACTGTGCCACTCAGAAAACATACAATTAAAGAGAAAAAAAAATCAAGAGGAACACATTCAGAGTTAAAGCTGCTCTGCAGAGATTTCAGAATGCAGCTAAATATAGCACCAAAAAAATAGTGAAAAAATGTGTATAAGGGTAGATAATTAGGTTCATCTGCCCTATTTCATGGATTTCAAAATACCTTGTCAATCTCCAAAGGTAGAGTATATAAAATGAAATTGCACATTCAACATTTTTGTTGACCACGTTGGCAAGAAAGCAATTCTTGATCTGCTAAGATCTGCACATTATTTAAAGGACAGCAAGCAATGACTTCAAGGGAACATAGAAGTGAAGACAAGAAACAACACCTGTGTTTACACCCTCAACACATCACTCCATATTCTCTAAATACAGTGACCAGAAAACGCACCCAGAATTCTGATGCCTTGCTACAAAGTATACATAAGGTAAAAGATTAAAAAGCAAGTAAGAACTGATTTTAAATACAGCTGCCACAACAAATTATAATTATAGCATCTTAACATTAATCTCTCTGGCATAGCAAAGACTAAAGCAGTACATACTTGCTCACTGACACAATCATTTTCCTTTGTCAAACATTCATCACTAATATCATCGTTCTGAAATTTGTTTGAAACATATTGCCAATCACCCTTTTTTTGCAGCACAAGTTTTAATTGTATGTCAGTTGGGTATTTTGCCCCCTCGTCAATCAACAAAATCCATCTCCAACATCCATTTTGGCAAACCATCCCAGTGCCATTAAGCAAAAATGGCTTGCTTCTGGGCTAGAAGCCACCTCTATAAAGATAATTTCACAAAAGGAAACTACAGGTCTCTGGCACCCTCATATTTCTTTGGGCAAAAACCAAAGTTGCTAGACTTTTACCACCTTTAAAACTTCATTTCCATTTGTGAAAACAAGCAAATAAATCTTAGACTCTCCATAAATACGTGTCTTCTATCCTGTTTATACACTGACACGTCTGACCTCTATCTCCAAATGGAAGTAGTTTAATTTCTTAAGAAGGAAAAAGCCAAGACAGACAGGAATACAGGCGGGGGGGGGAGGGGGTGAGAAGGTATGTAGATATGAAGTTAAATGAGAAAAACCAAGGGTTAGGTTTTGTTTGAAAGCTTACAGAATAGTAATAAGGAAGCCAGCCTTACTGGGAAGGGCCAGAAGTAGTCTGGTGTCTGACAGAGATAAGTCCGTACAGAGGGCATAAGACCCAGTCTTTATCTTCCACTTCATTTCCAAATAGATCAAAAAGGATTTTTTGGAACTGGCAGTTCCCTGTGGAGAAGTACAACTGATGAGTGTACTTCAGCTCACGCTAGGAGCAGGATAAAAAGGAGTGAGACAGGGATTTGTGCACAATGCTGATTCATTAAAAGCAGAATCTTCTGTGGAAAATTCCATCTTTAAGTGAATTTCTGTTTGGAAAGGTTTTTAGGTCCCGAAACCAGAATTTGTGGTGAAAATAAAACAAAGCACCAGAACAGACAACAGCATGGTGATCAATATATGAGTTGGCCGCAGGAGTAGCAGGTTCTATCAGAAGCCTGCCAGCTTCCCTGCCAGCTTGGCTGGTGACCTGGAAGGAAACAAAGCTTGCAGTGTCTCCAGGCAGTCCTGCCATCTGGACTGCCTCCACATCGTGAATCCTGAGGTCTCTAGGGACTGCAGCCCCAGGAAAGCCCTGCCACAGAGGCGTCTTGCAGGTTGCTGTCTCAAGAAGCTCCCTGCGCTGGAGGTCCCGGCTCCCAGGACCGCGTGGCTCCTGCTAGAGACGAAAGGGAAAAAGTAATCTGGGAAAAATCAGGAGACAAGGGCTGAGCCAAGAACCTCAGTCATGTGTTTGCAGCTTCCTACAGCATTTGAACAAATGATCTTACTCCTAAACAATTTTACCCCTACTATGGAGCTTTTGTTACTGAAAGGTGTAGGGTTTTTTTAGAAGACTTTCCAGCAAAACAGAAATTCTAATGCATTTTAATTAAATATAGTACAAGTTAATAATTGCTTTAGATACCCATTTTGTATCCCTTCCAGTATCATTCACATGAATACTACTTCTGCTCCGTATGCAATACAACAATAGGTAATTAGGCTGAGATCAATGCACAGATACAATTTAGAGAACTGCCAATCAAATATTTATTCTTCACTACAGCTGGCTACACCCTACGATTACTACTATCCTTCCCATTTCAGGCAGAAGCAACATAGCCAAAGGCTCTTTTTCCTGGGAGAAGTGCCTGCAGGGTGGCTGTTGACTGGACAGGTTTCCACATCAGCTTGACATGGGTTGCTTGACTTTTGGAGAACTAGCCATAGGTTTCCCTAAAGCATCCCAAGCCTGGCTTTTTAACTTTGGTGTTTATTAGGGAAATTAATAGCTGCAGTAGTCACTTTCTGCTCATAAAAATTCTCTGCAGACTGCTGATTTTTTCCTACTCCTCCTCACTTCCTGAAAAGGATTATCGGGGTGTGAAACCCTACAGCACTCTCTTGCAGAACATAAAGGCTGCTCAAACTGGAAGATGACACACTTATTTTCTGACATATCACTTCCAGGCTCAAGTGAAATCACACATTCAAATGAAAATCACTGAAACATTGGAGATAGGGTTTAACTGAAACTTGGGAGAGAGCACATGTCCATTTTGCAAGCTGCCTGAAGCCTTTTTTCCCCCAACTGTCTCACATCAGACCACTTGGCTTGCAGTCTGCTTGCACGTCCATTAAAGTTTTATTTTTGCCTGGTGGTAATTTCCCCGTGCCCATGAGCCTACAGAATGATATTCTAGGTTATAAAAAGATCCTATCGCTTTCAGTGAAAGAATATTTATAAAGGACAAAGTGGCACAAGAACGAGAATGTACAGAAGCTGGTTGTTATTATATGTTCTTAATTATATTGGTCTTAAATGGGGCCTCAAGAGGAGATCAAAGCCTCGGTCTAGCAGGGACTGTGCCTGCCAAGGCTAGAGCAAACTCTGCCCCGAGATGCTGCCAGTCTGAGTGTCCAAAGACAGACAGGGGAATGGAAATCATAGTGGAGAAGGAAAAAGGACAAAACAGTGAAACTAAACTGAACACAATTAGCTTAAACCACAGCAGACCAGCCACCAACAATTGTCACATGTCCAAACCTAACCAGCCCAGGGTCTTGCCTGCTTTTAAATTTTAAACCCATATTTCCCACATTTCTCAGTTCACAAACAACACAGCATCGTGCACAAACCACTGTGCAGGCTGGAGGGCTTAGCGTGTGGGATCTTCCGAGCCAACGTGGCCGTTCCCATTTGTTTGCTCCTGGCAGTTGCCAGGACCTGCTGCCAGCTTGCCAGGAGTCTGCTGCTTCGTCCCTGCCATGAAGCCAGCTTCCAAACAGCTGTCACAGGAAACAGCCTTCAAAACTCTGCTGCCAGCAAGTTAACTATTCGAGTATTTTTTATTTTTTTATTTTTTTTTAAATGCAAGAGGGGTGATTTAAAACTGCATAATGTAGACGCGCACACTTGGGTTTGCACTGGAATTGTCACGCTTCTCGCGAGCTCGAAGGAACGGCAGGTCAGGAGCTATAGCAAGTCATGTCATTTGCTTTGCTGATCTTAATTCTTATTCAGTGACAGATCTTCCTTGTCAGATGGCTCGCTAGCTATTTTCCATCTTGTGTTTTGGTAAATTGCAAGGTAATTCTCAATCCCCATTAATTCCATACCACAGCTAATGACAAATGAGTTAATCATGATGAAATCTTTACAGAGGTTCCTTTGGGTTACCTACTTAAGCTGCTGCCAGTATTACACAGTCATTACACTCAAATTAAAGGATCATTATGGCATATATTGAATATTTGGCTTCACAGCAGGTAAGTTCTGTTCAACACAGCTCAGATGATGAGAAACAGTCTCCTTCGGTCCCCCTCTCCCAAATACTGCCATCAGGAGAAAGCCTGATGGGATTACCCTATGAAAATGTTCCTAGCATGACCTGCTTCTTATTTACTTTTAGGGGACTCTTGAGACTGCTCCGCATTTCACAGCAGTGCCCAGTATTATGATCAGTTAGTACCCATTGATCACATTTGTCTTACTGTGATGCCCCTAAAAATCCCTAATTCCCTGGTGCAAAAGACATTAGAGCCTGTACAGCAATATCCCTAAAATAAAACACTGCTAGTTGTTCATTTTTATTATTTTCATCACCACCTCTACCCTGAGGCACCGGATGTCTGGATGCTGTGAAAACACTAAGGATGTTCATTTTTCTGCTAAGTGCCCTCTGCAAGGTGCAATAAAATGGAGGTGCACTGACAATTTCCCCTCAGATGTGCCAAAAAAGCTCCTTAAACCTATTCATAGGAGGCAGGTTATGTATACAAATGGCCAACCCGGCCTCAAGGACACCTGGAGAATTCTTTACATTGCAGCACTACAGTAAACAATAAAATTCTCTGTTCAGGGGAAAACAGTCCACCAATTATCTCACCCACCAAGAGATTAATGTATAACTGCAAGCTTTGATTCACTTCATTACATACTTTTAACTTCACTCACTCTAGATTTGTACAAATAAAGAGATAGGGTTAACAGGTTGCCCAGAGAAGCTGTGGCTGCCCCATCCCTGGAGGTGTTCAAGGCCAGGCTGGATGGGGCTTGGAGCAACCTGGTGTGGTGGGAGATGTCCCTGCCCATGGCAGAGGGTTGGAACTGGATAGACTTTAATGTCCCTTCCAACCCAAACCTTTCTGTGATTCTATGAAATCGCTCCACTGTTTTTATTCCTTAACAGTGTAAATAAATGCCAGACTTGGATTCCTGTTCAGGTGGACCAAGCAGAAAACACGACAGCAGTACAAGTTAATGGGGAGAAGAATTGAATCCATGTCTGTGTATAAACTGTTCTGAATTTGATGGCAGAAATACCCAGATGCATATAAATAACTTCAGACCTGTCAGGGCTCATATTGTTCAAGAGACTCATCCAAATGTCTTCTGCTTGACTACAAACAGATGCATGAAGAGGACCATTGGGGCTTTCACTCCCCACAACACCCTCAGCCAGCACGATGACTGCTCCGGCATCACTGCTGCCCAGCCAGAAGCTAACCTCACACAACTCAAGAAGCCAAAGGCCCAAAAGCCAGACCCATTTGACTGTCCCTTGGCCTGTGCCTCAGCCTCTCACACCAGGAAAGCAGCCCCTAGGGCCTGGATGCCATTCCTAAGGGTCTTGGATGGCTATTCTGGAAACTAAAAAATGAAACAGTGCTTTGAAGTCCAGGAATATCTTTAAAACCTTACTGATTTTTTTCCTACATCACACGGATCAAATAGTAACAGTAAAGGAGCAATAAGTAGAAAGGATGGGAATAAAAACCAGTGCTTTGCTTTATTCTCACTGTGGGATACTTCTCTAACTAGCAAAATTATCTCCTGACAGGAACAAATATGAAAGGTTAAGGCCACACCACCATAATGGCTTATAACTCAGGTGTTGCAGAAGTACATGACAGGAAGGACACGCATCAGCTAAGCAGCAAGTAAGGTGATTTCTTCTCGAATACATTTTCAGCAGCAAGTTAAGGCTAATCAGAATCAGAGTATGGCAAGCTTCAGTAGTCTTCCTCTTTCCAACAGGTGTCCATGCATTTAAAAATACATTATGGGTTTGTGAAATTTTGCTTTTGTTTATAAAGGCAATAAGATGCTGGTAAGAGCCTTCTACAAACTTCTCAGTACTATGAAAGAAATACTGGACAAGAAGTGACCTGCTTCCCGTGTTCTGGGTGAGTAGGTTTAAACAGAACACAAATATTCCCATTGGGAACCACTTTCCTGGCTTGGCTTGAAAGAGCTTAGTGCCTCAAACTTGTTTAAAACACAAGACAAAACAAAACAAAAACACGATGAGCCAAAGGCAGAAGGTACTCAAAAGAAAAGAGAATTTGAAGAAGAAAAAGCCCAAAGAAACATAGCATGACCCAAGGACTGCCCCAGTGACAGTCACAGCATTCTACTATCATGCTGTGGCACATTTCTAACACCACCACTTCATTAACAAAAAGATCCTATTTTCTGTGCAATCATGCCGAAAAAAGAAGAGAAAGCAGTTTGGGCTTTGAAAACATTAATGCAATTTCTAAACCAAGCTGCAGTGCGAAGAACACCGCTGACACAATTGTATCTGCGTTATAAGTGTATCATGAAGAAATAAATCACAAGGAAGCAGGAGTCAAGCTGACTCTTTAAGATAACTGAAATACATACAAACTCACATTTTCTTTGAGAATTGACATCACAGAAAGGCAAAGTGATACAGCAGGGTAAGAGAGTTCTGATTCAGAAAAAAAATTGTTTCCCACCTTAAAATATTTTTCCCGAAACTATCTTACTCCAAAGCTTTTCTCTTTATGTAACTATTAAAAGTAAATGTAGTGCAACACTAATGTGAAGTACCATATAAATACTGAGAATATTATTTTATGATTTTGAGTTACATACAAAAATCTAGATGCAATTTTATTAAATTACAGTGACTCAGTGAATATCATATGCCAAAGTAACAAAATGAGTTTTTAGCTATCTAGAACAAAGAAAAGGGTTTGTCAAAGGTACACCAAATAGCTTTTTTCTTTCCTATTTTTCTACAAGTGCCACTGACACATAAAATACACACAAAGCCTTACACAATATACCAAGCCACATCCATGTATGATAACTTAGCATTGGGTAGCTCTTTTAAGACAAAATTTCAGCATAAGGCTGTCAAAATAATATCTCCAAAGGGCCTATTTACGTTTTCCTAGCAGCTAATGAATTGCCATGGAAAATGGCAACAGGCAAGCTTATGAAAAGCATCTTTAAATCTGTTTTTCCTCTTTCTAAAGTATGAGCCTACATGCTACACTTAACAATGAAACACTCCCTGATGGCCCCAAACAAAGCCTGAAAGAATCCCAGTGTATCTTTGAGAAAACTTGATGAAAGTGATATTCATTTGTCATATACAAAAGGAAAACAAAAGAAGAATTTAACTACTGTTCAGCTTAAAAAAATAAAAATAAAATCAAATAGCAGGAAAATACAATGGATAGCTTTAACTTGTATTTTACAATATCTATTATAGGTGCTTAAAAGAAAACTCCACGGGGCAGAGTATTTATTATCATTTTTACATGCCAATAGTTACTCTGAGACAGCAAGCTTGACAGAAACTAACTTCACGCAGTGCCTGGATTAGAGCCGACTTGCACTCAAGAGCCTTCGTACAATACCTACTCCAATTAGCTCCCATAAAAACCTGTTTAAAAGCACAGCTCTTCAGGGCCTTCTTTTGACCTCTAAGCCAACAAAAGAGAATATGAACACCTGAAAAAAATATAAATTAAGACACACAACGTGTTTAGTTACTATCCAAACACTGTGACACAGTTTTGCCTTAACTGGAAAGCAGAGGTTGCACTTGAAAAATTGGAAAGTTGGGTATAAACATTGACTTTTTTTGTATGGTGACATGTGGTCTCAAGATTTCTCAGTCCTGGATGCTTTGATGAAACCACTGCAAATGGTAATAGCAAAGCCAAGGTATTGCTGACCTGATGAAGCATGACTGATGTTTAGCCAGCCAAAGGGCATTAGCCACATCAACATCTGTGACAGAGAAAAACTTATGTAGAGTTGATGACCTGGGATATAACCTAGCCTGATTAGCAAGGAAACAGCCTAGCACTCTGTCACTAAAAAAAAAAAAAAAAAAAAAAAAAAAGCAACTTACAAAAACCCTACTACTTCAGTTTGCTTCACGTTGCTTTAACAGTACAGAACATAACTTGCCCCTCAGTTAGTTTCTATTTGTCCCAAACTCCCATGAAAAGCCCTCTCACGGCTGATCAGGAGAAAGAACCCAAGGAAGGAACACGAGCATCTTGCTGTTCATGCCCTTCTGTCACAATTAACATTGCTCATTCCTTTCTTAATCATATTCAACAGACAAGATTCAAACTATAAGGAATGATTAAATTATCAAGACAAATTTATAGACTATGCAGCATAGTCTTGTAGTGCAGAATATAGTACCCTCCACTTGGGTCTGGGTAAGCACCTCTGCTACATCCCCACTACACAATGGGACAAAAATCTGAGTATACAACACTCCCCTCCCCAGAGAAATAAACTCAGCTGTATCATTTGCAAGGCAATGACAGCATATTCTGGCCAGGTCCCTAACCTCAACAAGTAGGCAAGCAGGACTGTGGGAATACTGCAAGGCAAGATTATTCAGTCAGGCATAATATCAACAGCTTGACAAACCATGCTTCATCCAACTTCTGTTCCCTTCTTCCCAGGCTTTCCTCCGTGCCAAAGTGTCCATACAGATAGCTACATCAAAAGGTACGTAAGGGCACCCAGCTGAGACAGAGGTAGAGGTACTGAGACAGAGAGATAATTTCATGGCATCTCATTGTTGTTTCAATCCCGGTTTTGTGATTATGCATAGAATCATTTTGATTATCTGGTGCCAAATTTTGGATCCCAAGCCACAGTCAGCTTTTATTTTTCCCCTTGTCTGCTTTCACAAAAAATTTCAATTTTCTAGGGGCTCCAGCATCAATTTCTAATGGCACAGGCATCCTTCCCTTCAGCTGTCAAAAAAGATGTAATCAGCTGAAAATTTGTGCTTCACTGCATCCATTCTATTATTTAACAGTGATAAATATGGATCTACATTTGACTCCACAGTCTGAGCGAGACCCTTATCATTGTCATGCCGTTTTCCACCAAACAATTCTACTGGAAAGAATGGGAATCTGCAGTGACACAAGAACACCTGAGCCTCCAACTTGCTTAACGTCTGATCTTGAGCCACATTTCAGTGGGCAGAAATTTAAGAAGTTTATGTACCATACATTACACGTTTTCCCCTTCCCCTACCAATTTTATAGAAAACTGCTTTGTTTCTAGGTTGATATTTGTCTTACACCCAATGGGTCTGCATCTCTGAAGGAAGGACCATACACTTAAATCTTTCACTAAAAGAGTTCTCTTGGAGCTAGCACTAAAAAAAAAAAAAAAAAAAAAAAAAAAAAAAAAAAGGACATTTTTGCATTCCTTTATATTTAAATTCATCTTTTAAGATAAGTTGTTCTGGACAGTATCTTAGGAATTGCTATCTTGATGCTTTTAAGTCAAGTTCTATTTGTTTGATAGCTCCTCTTTAAATTGAAAATCAGAATCAGGGATATATTTTATACACTCCTTGCTTTTCCAGGAAAGGTCATCTAAAGGTTTGTCTAACTACATTAATTGCAAATCCTGCTTTGACTGAGACTAACTTGGGCATCTTTTCTTTATTTATCAAGATTCATTTCCAGAAGCCTGTTTTAGGCAGCATCCAAATGACAGATTATGATCAATTTGCACTATAAGCATATGCATAACATGGTGAGTTCCAACCAGTTTATATACTCATAAATTCCATAACTCCTTCATTCTTCTATACACTTCCTGCATGACTTCAGAGAAGGCATTTTGCTGTAGCTCAGTTGTCTCCCACAAAATTGACATGATTTTTATATACAAGTTACACATGCAGGGGAAGTTCAGAGTGAAGCGCTCAGAGGTAGACAGGATTCCAAAGATGATTTCAATAACGTTTCTGAGCAGGTTCTAACAAAGAACAACTTCAGTGGATAATTTTCATCCCAAAATTGCATTTTGAGCAGCCCATGCAAGACAAAGTGGTGTGCCCTAGTGAATGGGAAGAATCATCTTCCTTACACTCTCATAACTGTTCTTGCTTCATTTTGGGACAGGTATGTCACTGTTGCTATACTGAGCTACTTGGCCTCCTATCTATCGTCAAATGGGGCCATCAGCCAAAGAAAAACTAGAAGCAGGGCAAACATTCATGATACTGTTCCACATTACTCACCTGTTGCTGAGCTGCTTTCAGAGCATTTCCTCAGTAACACCTCATGGATTCCTCTTCAGAGCACTCGATAGTCTCCTTCCAAACTCATG
This sequence comes from Aythya ferina, assembly GCF_964211825.1. Taxonomy (NCBI): domain Eukaryota; kingdom Metazoa; phylum Chordata; class Aves; order Anseriformes; family Anatidae; genus Aythya; species Aythya ferina. Next base: position 62,771,758 of record NC_140296.1, read on the forward strand.
CAAGGCAAAGATAGCATGGATATACTCTCCTTACCACCACCATCCCCCTAAAAAGCGATTCCAAATGCATTGTGCTAGGAGATTTCCTGTCTCAGACTGTTTTGAGCTCATCCACTTAACTGCCAACATTTTTATACTCCTGCCTATAGTGCTCTAGAGACTCAAATGGAGCCACGAGCGTCCAATGCTAGTCCCCAAACTCAAGAACCTCCTGAATAAAATCTTTCACTTATTACAACACTACCATAGTTAAAACTATAGTAAGTCATTAGAAACACCCACTATTACTAAGAAAGAAAACTTGGCATAATACTGAAGTACAACAGAACAAAAAGCAGAAAACACTGGGAACAAAAACATGCAGACAAGTGATAGATTGTTTGTGAAGTAGATTTCAATATTATTTATGATTACTGCCTTCCACCATTCTTTAAATGTTCTTCTTAACACTGCTTACTGTTTGCCTGTGCATTTATAACAAACTTTCTTAAAGGTCAGGTTGTACCAGAAAGCTCTATCAGTATGAATGGCAGTTCGTTTATGTGTTAAAAGCTTCACATAAGCCTCTTTGTACCAGAAGGAAGGTGCTGATAAAGAGGAACCCACCATGTAAGTTTCTACAGACAACTCTGCTTTTACGAGACCTATTTTAAGTCAGTTTAACCTAAGGCAAATGATGTCTGTTAGAGCCACAGAGCCAAGGCACATGTGTATGGTTAACTTTTCAACTTCTGTCTAAAATCTTTGGGTGAATAGTGCACATTTATCAAAAATGATGAAGCTTTGGTTTCTTATTAAAGTTCTTATTGAAATTCAGAAAGTCTTAGGAAAGCATTTCCATGTAATATTGCCTTCCATATAGTGTCAGTTTGATACATGAGCTCTCTTTCTCATTTGAGAATAGTTTATAAACAAGTGCTCTGAGCCACCATATTGAACCTTGAGCTCTTCCTCAGATCTGAGACTGAAGAAAAATATTTAAACCTGATTTATATTTCACATAAAGATTGGTTTTACGGAAATGTGAGGAAAAATTAGCCGTTTTATTCAGCCACACAGAATTCAAGAAGCAAAACCTAGGAAGACAGAAAAAAAAAATCACAAGAAGTATAATAATGCATAATGAAATAATCTATTAAAGCTACCCAGTTAAGAGCTTTTTAACATGTCAGCTAAGGTGAAAAAATTTTGAGATCTGAAAACCAGTAGAAACTCAGATTTGTAATACAATGTGATACAGCTACGGCTGATGAGCTCATGACTGAAAGGTAGGGAAAAAAGTTCTTCTGATTACAAAAATGTAGTTCTGTAAGTTATGTAGTTCTAAAAAAGCCTCTAGATCACAAATTGGGATCTCTAAACAGTAAGTTAATAAAAGTAGGATGTATAGAAATAAAATGAATAAAAATACACCAGGTATACAGCATAAGATTCCAGATATTGATAAAAGGAAGAAATGAACAAAATCAGCTGGAGTTGGGTTTCATTTTCTATTTACAGTACACTGCAAATTTAAAAGTAGTATCCTGAATGATTTTCCTGATATTTCCTTAAAGTAGCATCATATTTGAGTTGCTAGTTGTTTTATACATGTATCTAGCTGGACATAAGACAGCCTTCCATCTGCATGGAGATGAGAGTCCATTGCAGTGGTGCAACAGGAACCTGAGAGAAGTATATCACACAGGGAAATGTATCATACATATCACCCTGTCTGATTTCTTTGGATAAGAGTTTTTATAGTCTTTCCAGATTACACCTTCAAACTATTTTTTGCCCCCACCGTTCCAACTTGACAGCCACTTTGGAGTGGCTTTACAAATATTCACTTTCATGGTTAGGAACAGAGTCATTCAGAAATTCTTTGGCAAAACAAGAGTCCCAGCTGGCAGCTGAATCCAAACTGTTTTAATAACTTACCTTGAATTTAGCTTCAAAGTACTGAAGTGAAATCTCACTTTACTCCCTGTAGGTGACTGGAAGCCTGAAGTGCCAATTTCCCTGAAGTTCAGCTATGAGAAGAGACCTCAGGCATACCCACCTCGTCACCTACATCAGTACCAGAAATCCTAAAGCTTTTAGTTACCCTGACCACAAGCAGCTGGAGGCCTGACAGCTCTGGAGACCTAGCACATAACCAGGAGCCTCTTCTGGCCACACAGCCTGGACCACCTGTGGCTCCATTAACCAGGCTGATGGTTTTCATGCATGCTGGTGCCATTCTCAGGATAAAGTTACATGCTGAAACACAGCAGGCCTGCCAACTCTATTAATGCTGAAAGGGAATATGAGGGATTTGCCTCATTTGCTTTTCACACACCCCTATTCTGTATCCCAGCAGTGTAACATCACCTCTCCTGCACCAGCTCAGGTGCTTACTGATCTTTCACTGAAGTGATTTGACTTATTAACACAATACAATAGAAAACTTGTGTTTTGTGTCTTGGGGGTGGGAGCAAGAACAAGTTAGTTAGCTACCACTTTGGTGAGTTGATTGTGACTTGGTAAGTAATATCCTACATCCAGTCAAGCTGAGGAACAGGGAAACAGCCTGGGCAACAGCAACAAAAGACCTCTGACCTCCTTCACAGGCAGCACTCCTCTTCTGCCGTACTTTCTCCAGTCCAGGATCTGCTTGTCTTTTAAAGGACTTTCTCCTCCCTGCCTCCAAGGCCCAACTTCATTCAACCTTTTTCAAATTGATAGTTAAAAGCTGTAATTCCCACTTCATTTTCCCATAGAACCATTCTCCTAAAGGATTCATAAAGGATTCATATGCTTTCTGATACATTTTCTGATTTCCAAGTGCAGAGTCCCTGCTCAGGGCCCCTCCAGGCTCCTTGGCTCAGAAGCAGGGCACGGAGCAGAGCCTCTCCAGAGATGCTTCTATGTGGAGCAGTAGTACTGGGAAAAGGATTGCAACCACATGAAACCCCGAGAGGTTAGGGTGCTTTCAGAACAAAACAAACCTTTACACATCAGTATTTCCAAACTGAACCTGGGGTGACAGAAATAAATACATATTTTGCATGACCCATCTAGAGTACAAACATTTTTGTTTGTATTAGAGTTTTTTTCACTGACTGACAATGACAACTTTCAACCAATCCACACTAGAAATCTTCCAGTTCTGCAACAGGCCCACCACAGGACACAGCTGACCCCATTATCCAGGCTAACGGCACCCCTATAAAACACATTTAGGTAAGGGCAAGATGCTGCACAGACAAGACTGAGGAAAAAAAAAAGTGAGAAATATCTTGCAAACAGCAAGGTAAGAAAATGAGGGAGAGGAGATGCTCCAGGCACTGGGAGCAGAGATTCCCCTATAGCCTGTGAAGGAGATCATGGAGACCACATCATTAAGTTTTAGAACATTTTGACATTTTTATTCATGTTAAAATCAAATGGGATTAAAGAAATGCCTACAAATAGTTTTTAGGCATCCAGATATTATGACCTAGATGGATCACTGTACTCATGTTTGTTTTTTAATATGCCCTTCTTATGTATCAACTTCAGCTGTATTCTACTCAGCAGTTAAAAACGGAAGTATCTTTAAGATTAGCACTTTTTCTCACAAAACGTTCATGGTTTTGTAAAATATGAGTAAACACAGGCCTATAAAAAGCCAGGAAATGCACAATGTGCCTGTAAAATCCAACAATATGAAGCTATCCAGTTATTTTCTCTAATCTAATAACCTTTTCAATTCCAGAAAAACTTGATGAGATTACATTTATATCAAAGATATTTAATGAATTATCAGAACCGTTGCCAACTGAAATTCTCACCTCAATAAAGATGCCAACCTCAAGGAATATATGATTTTCAATTTAAAGTGCCATACTGAGTACCTACTTTAAAAGCAGGTGTATATTACACCTGTCAGAACAGAAAGACCTTTCTCCAGAGCAAGGTGCTCTGGATTCTTTGAGGCAAGGTGATCGCTTTCCCATAAATGTCTGTAAATCTGTGTTACATTTAACCAGGTCTGCCTCCAAATATCAGTTGTTTCAGTTACCAGCAAATCAGATTAACAACATAAAGAAAAACAACATAAAAGAAAAAAGGAATGAGATATATCTCATTTAAGAAACTCCCATGTTGGTGCAGCTATAGCAAGAACTTCAGATGCTTAAGACATAGCTGCTTGTAATTAGTATCTATAAAATAGTATTGACTCTTTAAGACTTCACATTTTTGCAGAAAACAAGAATGATAAAAAGATATAAAAACAATTTCTAACACACTAAATATTTTCCCAACGTTTATATGAAACCACACTAGAGTCAGTGGCTTTAGGATGAGGTAGTTAGGACTGTCACTGTTCATCTAGCACCAGCTAAGCACAGAGCTGTCTAAAACGAATGAGCCATTCTTTATTACCTCTAACACATCAGCACAAAGATGATAAATTGAGAGATGGCTGGAAAACAACATGGGTACTATCTGTGCATGGGAAATCTGGGATTTGTTCTGCCAGTACCTTTACTGGACTGCGTGAGCAATCCTTCCCCAGCTTCCACTGGTTTTAGGATCTGCTGTTTTCCTTCAATGCCAGCATCACTGCAGGGGAGCTACCCCTCCCATCCAAGCCTGACAAAGTAAGGCTGTTTTCAAAAGCCTTTGAGAAAAAGCCACAAAACTGGTCTAGACCATCTTGACAGCCCTCAGCTAACAGCTGGCCAGGTGCCTTTCGGACAGCATTTTGGCAGTGACCACCACTCGGTGCAGCTGTGAAAGCACTGCCTCAAGTCGCACACACCATAGGAGCACACGTAGTCCTTTTCCCATCCTGTACGATGAAACCCAGCTCCAACAAAGAGATTTTATGCAGGTGAAAGGCAGGAAGAGGAATGATGGTGCCAGGCTCCAGTGAGGTGCATTGACAGTGGGTATGCCAGGCTGTGGGCAGAGACCAAGACTGGAACTCAGGGCTGTCAAGCTTCCAGCTTTCCTTTGGCCACCAGCTTGACCTCAAGGCTGGAAAACCTGGTTTGTGGTAAGGCTCATTCAGGATGGCAGGGCTAAGTCAGGATTGAGAAAGACAGCCATAAGCCAGTCTCATCCAACTTTTTTCCACACACCCTCAGAAGCATCAGCCTGCCCTTTCAAGTTTCCACATGGGACACAGTAAGATCTCTTCTTCTAGGGGAAATACACCCATGGATATGATACCTGAATATAACCAGATGCGGACTTTGGTGAAAAACATTCATGCTAATCCTTATATAAGCCTTATTTTTCCCCTCAATCATATTTATTCAGTCTTCACTGAAAACAGCAGCTTACTGGTTTTAGGCATCTGTTACCAGTTTCCTGTGAGAACTGCAGTCCTAGGCCACTGTAACTCACTAACTACACCCTGTTGTTTGGCATGGCAACTTTCACATTCAAAAATAGCCTTCTGTTAAATGACAATTTTGTTTAAGTTTCAGCTCTTCCTTCAAATGAGCATTACATGCTTTCAGTTTTGCTCTCACAGAATTCATGCCTTTCCTCTTCTTATACTTTCAAAACTGACGGAGACACGGAAAGAAACATGATTTTAAATCTCCCTTTTCAAATCAGGAACGAGGGTTGCAGTTCTCTACAGGAACCAGATAGTGACTTATTGGTGAATAAAAATAAACATATTATACAAATCTCCATCAAAACAAGCAAAAAAGACTTGCCCATTAGTCTTTCAATAATGAGATAACACTTGATTGGATAGGCAGTGCAATACACTGATAGTATCAGCATCAAAAATAGCCACTTGCACATGGTTTAAAGCAGGCAAAGTTATAGGGGAGAGAACAATGAACAGTGTGATTATATACTGGATACTAGATTTTATTCTTTCACTATGTATGCAACCCAGGTGGATGGTTAATATCTTGAAATGGGTCCCAAAAGAGCAAACAAAACAAAAATCGTGAGGGACAGAATTACAATTGTGTCCCACAAGTAAAATTGGTATTTATTTAGGTTTTTAAAAATATATTTATTGTCTTTCATAAAAACTTGAAAGTAAAAAACATATCTCAATAGACCCACAATGACCACTTTGGGAAAATATGCAGATATTGCGTACAACTATAATGTCATAACCGAACTTATGCTGTGCATGCAAGAGGAATATAGAAGGGAAGCAGTAAGAAGCAAAAATGCCTTAGTGATAAAAAAAAAAAAAAAAAAAAAAAAAGTAGTATCAGTCTGCTTTAAGTGAGAGAAGAGGAGGAAATAAGGATAGTTCCTGACAGTACTCCACGGTCATTTTATGGTATCCAGGTCCTCACACGCATGAATTTTTGTGATGACTCTCAGATCCATGTGCAATTTATGCGTAGTATCAATATCACAGAATTGTATAATCATTTAGGTTGGAAAAGACCCTTAATATCAACTCCAACCATCACTTAACACTACAAATCCACCAATAAACCTTGCAATTTTAGACCAGTGAAAGGTTTGGAACATTCCAGTAAGAACACGTAATTGAACTTAATAAAACACTATAATCCAATTCCTACGACTTAGCTAACTGGATGACCAAGGTCTTAGCCTTTCACACTGACTTCTGCTGCATTTTACTTTGCATCTGGAAAGATTAACATACCATGAGATTAAAAAAAAAAAAAAGTATCTTTTTCTACTGCAGTAATTCAACCGCTTCAAACTATATGCTGACTTAACATCTATGAGATAAATGCATTTTTCTTTGTCTAACTTGCTCCACATGAACATGCTCAGGAATGGAAGGCTTAATATTGTGTGGTAGCTATATGGGCTACAACTCGTGAATCTAAGGTGAACTACTTCAGTGTTTGGAATGTATATTGCTGAAAGAAAAAACAATGCTCCCTTACAAAAAAAAAAAAATAAAAAAAGGTTGGTTTGGTTAAGAGTAATATCAGTTGCTTGTGATTTTTTTTTTCCCATGTCAAGTAAAGAGTGAGTCAAAATGAAAGGTTCTAAGTTGAGATTCCCTTATGAATCCAAAACATCAAATGCTCATGATGTTCAGGAAGCTTTCCAAATGCCTGTTGCAAATGTTAGCCCTCTACAGCAACTGGGAAGTACTGAATTTACACAACCTCTCTCATCTACTGCTGAAGCAAGTTAGTACCAGAGGAAGCAGTTAGAATTGGACTTACCATCTTACACAGTCAAAAAGAAGAAATACTTCGACATATTAGTCTCTCATTACACATCATCCAGACTTTTAGGATATTACCAGCTGCATTTGTTTCAAGCCTTTTATTTTCACCCAGACAAGTTCAAAAACCCCAATAATCATGGCAAGAAAACACGGAAAAACAATAGAAATGGTTCAGACCACTAAAAACACCAAGCATAACATTTTGTCTGGTAGTGACAACTGAAGAAGCTGCTTGGTAGACAGCATGGAGCAATCTTTCCTCTCTTCTTTCAGTTTCTTGCCTTCATAATTCCCTACCTTGACAATCACAGAATTGGGGATGCTAGAGTGTACTTTTGACAATTCCCTTTAGTATCTGTCTATGGGCCAACTAACCATGAGTTCATTTTTATTTTTTTTTAAATCTGATATTATCTGCATTCACAACACCTTATGGCAAAAAGAAAAAAATCTAAATCTGTTAGTTTATAACAAAATACTTTCATCTGTTTTAAGCCAATCTCCTCCTAATTTCAAACGTCATCTGGTTCCAGTGCTACAGGATTTGGTAAATAACAGCTCTGCCCTTATGGTTTTGAAGCTGTAGTCATGCTTCCCATGAAACTTCTTCCGAAATGAGTGATCCCTGCCATATTAGCCCTCAAAAGTATCTGCTTCACCCCCCCTTCTACACCTTCAGCAGTCCCTTTCTGTTCCTCTACATCTTGTGGGTGTGTAAACCAGATCTGCGCAGAACTACCAAGATTTAGGCACAACGAATTTGTACACAGCTGCAAAACACAGAGCAGCTATTATCTGTTTTGTTCTCAATATCCGTCCTGATGACCAACATTTTCACAGCTTTTTTGGCTGGTGCTGCTGCACACTAAGCTGATGATATCAGGGAATTGTTGGTGATGACTTCAAGACCTTTACTACTGAAGACCTGTCAAAATTCATGTTGAATCCTCCCAGGGTGACATGCATGAGACAGCTCGTTTGTAGTAGTCTGTAAGTGAAAACGCAGCCTGTGTTCTCCTTGGCTCTAGTTCCTCCCTCCCCCCCCCCCCCCATCAGATGAGCTCATTCCAATGAAAATGTGAGACCTGAACCATTAATATTGTCAAGAAAGGCAGATGCAGTGCTACCTGCCTTCAAGCCCATCTTGAACTAAGATGCATCATGCAAGTACCAAGAAAATACAAAAGGACTGGTGGTATCAAACAGGAAGGTCTGGGGGATACAAACAAAGAGTTTATGATATGCTTTTTGCTAACTGCCATCGTCTTTCCACCCATTTTCCTCTTTGGATTCATGAGTACAGCTTATATCTTATATTTATACATTACATAGTATATTTTACTAGTTTTAAATTTACCATCTGTAGAGATTCAAATGTCAGGATCGTAAAATCTTTCAGTGTTTCCTTTCTAAAATGAAAGGAAATTAAAGGAGTTATGTTTAAAAGTAGTCTATTCTGCTTGTCAGGTTGGCTGAGTTCTCAACTTTGGATCATTCTAAAATGCCAGCCTCAATAGTATCACGTTCTCCCTTCCTCCCATACTATTTGGTGTCACTCCCCTTGCTTGCTGTTAATCCTTTTTCTTCATTAGCAACAGAATTCCAGGAAAGCTTAATTCCTTTTACTAGCAAAAAAAAAAAAAAAAAAAAAAAAAAATTCTTGACGGTCATGCTGTTTATAGGCTGATGAAAAGTGTTTGACAATCCAAACACTTAATGGCAAATTGAACCCTTCTAAAAAGTCTGATTCAAGGTGTTTCTATGGCATGCATTACCAAAGCCTCCAACTATTTAACTCTACAGAACATCCCTATAAGTCAAGTTAGACCCTTGTTCCAGCAATCAGAGGATTAGCTACCCCCTACCTGAGGCTCATCAAATAGTACCATGAGGTTGGAAAAGCCGTCCAACAGCTGAGCTGAATTAAGGAAGCTGTCTGTGTAAGAAGGTTAGGATGCTAAGATGCACTGGCTACAGGAAGAAAGCTACCAAAAGGAGGAGCAGGAGTGAATTCTAGGTTGAAAAGAACAGACCAGAAACCTCTAGGTAGCACAGATGGGTCTTCAGCTGGAGAACCAAGGTTAGAAGAACATACTGACTGCTTTTGCACAGACATGTGAAAGAAAGTTGAAGCCCTGAGAAAAGAGTCTGGGCGTGGTGCCATGCCTTCTTGAGCTCAGAGGGCAGGCTGCCAGCCTATACTTGTAAGCCTCAACAGATTTCTCCCAACAGCATCCCTGTGAAAGAGGAGTATTAATTCTCTCATTTTAAGATGGCACAATCTTACTGTCCTCAGGGTCAGAGGAAAGACTGTAGGGAAATATGATTTGGATCTTATATTTTATTCAGTTCTGATTTAAGTTTGTTTAAACTTGCATGCTAGGAGATTTAGAGCTGGGGATTTCATGGGGAGGGTGTTTTTTTGTTTTTTTTTTTTTGTTTTTTTTTCCCTCTTGGAGGGAGAGGGAAAATGGAGGAAAGAAGTCTCCCAAGTGTTTTGCCATTCAATCTTCAGAGAGAAAAAGTGGCATTGCTTTTGCTTTCTCTACTTGGAAAAAAAAAATGTTCTACTACAATGTTTCAGCTTCAGAACTAGATTGCACACTGTCTATAAACATATATTCTTTGATTTTTCACAATATTTACAGATAGCTTGTGCAGAAGAAAATAAACTTGACACCCTAAGAAAATGAAAGGACAAGGAGGAGTGAAAGAATGCAAATACATAAAGCATTCTTTGCAGAATAAAAATATTATTCTACACCATCGACAACAAAACAAGAAAATATCTTACAAAGTAACTTTAACCCTCTTACATGTTCAGATCAATAGAAAGCACTGATGAATGAGCTCAATGGGTACTTGATCTCTGCAGCCGTCCTGCTGTGGCACTGCTGCTTCCTCAGAAAGGCATTCACCCCCCAGATCCACTCATCAACTTACACAGTAGGTGATTCAGCTGTCTCAATTTGTGAACTGCATTTTGACCATCTTTCACAACAGTTAGCAGTAACTTCCGTCCTTCATCCACAGTTTAATATAAACTGGTCCAGGGGTCAAAGTGGCTGGAAGAATTCAAAGGATTTGGAAAAGTTTCCACAGTTTTAAAAATGACAGAAACAATTTCCATAAATAGTCTTCTATGACACGACTGTGGGCTTCAAAATCCTAGTTAGGTGCACATGGAACAGACCATACTACCCAGAAAGAATTACAATGTACTTAATAATGCATTTATATGCTCAAAGTAGCCATAACTTTGCATCCCAGCAGTCAAGTGCATATCACAATGAACATCTACGGACATCCAAGCTAACCTAAGGTTTAACTGCAATACCAGATGCTACAGTGAAACAGTGTCAGGCATTTACTGCAAGGTTTAATCTTCGAGAGATTTACAGCTCACTTAAAACATCCTTATGTGGATAAGACTTCATGCGTAAATTGTAAGTTCGGAAGTTACAGTAGACAGAAAGGAGCCAGAAGTTCCTCTGTTAGATGGAAATAACACTAGCAATTTTGCTCAATACCACAAATAAAATTACCTAATCCAGTTGAAAACGAATACCAATTTTCTCATCACTACATGCCTGTAGGAACTATACACATATTCTGTGGGGACAACAAGGTCTCACCAATGGCCTGCTCTACAAGCAATGAGCTGTTGAATAAAAACACTTCAGTTGGCACAGCTATGTTCACAGCCTGTGGTACAGATACAGGCTTCGTAAACATTAAGACCTATATATGACACCCTGAATCTCCTAAAAAACAAAACAAAACAAAACAAAAAAAACTTTGTTCAAATACAAATGCTTAATTTGCATGGAAGTCTTCAAGTCCTGGATTTTTTTATTATATATATATATATATATATATATATATATATACACACACTTTTTTTTTTTTTTTTTTTTAAAAGAGAGAGAGATTCAACTAACCAATTATGTGGAACATGGGAGGGTTTTAAAAGCAAGAGTAATAACTCATAGCACTTCAAAAACCAAGTAAATTCTGGCACAGTTCATAGAAATGGTAAAGGGAAGGTGCTGTCATCATGTAGCTAGAAGGAGTTGAAATTCATACAGGATAAGAGTCAGGAGTCCCAATTTGCCAAAGCATGTCCTGCAGTTCTAACACCAAGCAATCCATGAACACCCTCCCGCCACTCACCAAGAACACAATCCCTTAACACTCAGCTCAGTGAAGAGTCAGAAAGGCTGGAAAGCCACTGAGAAGGAGGTCATGCAGTAGTTCCTCCCCTGCTAAAGCATTCTGGCACCTTTCCACCTAGATCTTGGTGCACTTCAGGACAGGTATTGTAGCATCTTTCTTACCAGTCTTGAAAGGAAAACCATGACTTTCCCACAGATAACAGGTTATAAATGTGCACGTAAAAGTGGAAGATAGTTAAATCTTCAGCTACACTGCTAATTATAGACATTACAAAAGCATAAGAATATACCACCAAATATCACAGAACTTTGGTGTTTTTGTTTGTTTTTCTAAAAAAGAAAGCTTGTTTCTAAAACAAAACAAGTTAATGTAACACTGAATATAGGGATCAATTTATTTATTTTCTGTTTTATGGTCCTTTAGAGTCCATGCCTTCATGTTAGTAACACAGCATATTCCCTGCCAGTGGAAAAAAGAAAATGCGATGCTTTTAATGTTAATCAGTAAATACAACAAATATTGGTACTGAGAGGTCAGAAATTCAGCTCTCCTTTGGCAGCTTATATACTCAAGTCATCACACTAATGCAATTCAATGCATGAACTATTGGCAGATGAGCTGATAGTCTTCAGGTCACCCAATTGTTACAGACAATGCTAGAAAGCAGAAGCCAAAAAATTGTGGTTATCTGGTCCCAACACATAGGGAACCACAACTGCAGGATGCATTATGGAATATGATGGACTGTAGGAAGAAACACAAAGAGTATCACAAGAGTGATTCAGTCACAAGACTAATAACACTGTATTTTGACTTTTTTAAACTGCCAGGGAGATGGCCAGCTTTGTTACTGTATCTGATTTGACCTCATCAATGTGTATAAATACCTGAGGGGAAGTTGTTGAGAGGATGCAGCCAGTCTCTTTTCAGTTGTGCCCAACAAGAGAACAAGAGGCAATGGGCACAAACTGAAGCACAAGAGGTTCCGGCTCAATATAAGGGGGCACTTCTTTACTGTGAGGGTGACAGAGCACTGGCACAGGTTGCCCAGAGGTGTTGTGGAGTCTCCTTCTCTGGAGATATTCAAAATCCACCTGGATGCCATCCTGCACAACGTGCTCTAGGTGATCTTGCTTGGCAGCGGGGCTGAACTAGATGATCTTCAGAGGTCCTTCCAACCATGGCCATCCTGTGTGATTCTATGACTACCACTACCTATCACACATCTGCTTTATTCATTTTATCATTCTGCTTTATTCATTTTAAAGTAGCACAATACAAAAAGATAACAGTTTTAACAGCAACAACCAACTAATAGATTTAAGTGGCAGATACTGGCACAAAATCATTCAGAATACAGTTATATCAATTAATTAAATCTACTGCTAATGCAGCCCTTCAAGAAACAGACATAAACTGCAGGCAACGCAGCTTGTCTGAAAAGCTTATGAAAATACAGCATTAACCAAACAGATGCACAGAAGAATGACAGAGGAAGCCAGCTGTCTCAAAAATAACTGAAGCTAAACCATAGAAACCACTGGCAATTTTACAGGAAAGATTGGTGGCTGGCACCTAGGGCTGCAATAAAGGATTTACCAAATGAATGGCTACACGATCCTGAAACCTACACGGAGGATGAGCCACGACAACTTTTATTCTCAAAGGAGGAGGAGCTAGATGTCCCAAAAGTGCTAGGAAGAGACTCTCACCAACCCCAAAGAAAAGATGAAAGGTGTTGGAGACCAAAGGCCCTCCTAGGAGAGCTCAGAGGCTGCCAAAAACACATTCTCCAAGTAATTCCAAAGAAGTTCCTCAGCCTTCCCTCAGCTCCCTTTGGCTTCTGCCTAGTGCCCCTTGCACACATCAGACAGCTCTGGCCAGATGGCTCTGAGAAAAAGAACGATGGAGACAGAGTTCCCATCTGTGGTCCCAGCTGGGTGTTCCATCCTGTGCTCACAGGTAAATTGAAGATCGCCTTCACCTAAATATCATAATTCCAAAAAGCTGCTCTTGAAAAGAAAAAAGACCTAAGAACTAAGAGAAAAATCTTAGTTGAGAATCTAAAAGATAATTTGTATTAAAATAATCCTTAAGAGATGAGTTCACGTTTCTACGAAAGGACAAAGTGAAACCAAAGAATAAAGATAATTTGCTTCAGAAGCTTAAGTAGTTTAGTCACTGTCTCACTGGAAACTAAAGTCACATGTGAGCACTGGTGGTTATTGCGGGAGACTATCAAATGCATAGAAGTAGTCTACCAGATTGAATTACAAAAAAAAAAAAAAAAAACAAAAACAAAAAAAAAAACCCACCAAATACAAAAGACCAAGAACATAAGAAGAGACTTTTATCCCCAAACTGAAGAACTATGAAATATAATATAATTCTAGAAGTCAGACTCTAATCAAAGGCTGAAGTGGTAACCTTTCTATTAAAAAAATCTCACAGAATCTACTTTCAACCTCCCTTCTCCATACACCAAAAAACAAAACCACTAAAATCACATAGTCTGAATGTGTAAGAAACAATGACTTGTACATGAGTAAGGACTTTTGGCATATGCAAAGTTACCTTATGACACAACGATGTGTTTGGTTTTGTTAATGCACAAAGCTACCTATCCATTGAAGTTACAGCCCTTTTAAAAAAAAAAAAAAAAAATCAGTTAATAAGACTGTGATATTCAGAGGAATTGGTGCCTGGTGGTTCCCTATTTGCACTCAAAATCCTCCTCCCTGGTCCAAGGCATGCCACAGGTGCCACAGAAGGGGGTGGAAGGGGATCTGGGCTATCCCACTGATCCCAGTGTCCCCTATGAGTATTTCAAACAAGTCGACAAACACTGTCAACAGCAGCAGAATGAGGGGCAGAAGCTCTGATGGTGACAATGTTGCCTCTGCAAGCTGTGGTGGATACCAGCGTGCAGCTGGCATCCAACTAAAACTGCCAGTGACTAAAGCCGCCAACTGACAGGAATGCACTCTGTGCATTATGCCTTACAACGCAAACTCACTTCTGGCCTACGTTACTTATTTTTGCATCTGTTTAACCTTGATTTATCTAGGTTTGCTCAATTAAGTTGGGGATTCTGTTCACATTTAAAACAAATGAACAATCTCTTCAGATGCAGCTGCTCACCATCACATGAACATAGTAGTATAGGAATATTATTTAGTCAGAGCTTAACACTTGCAAGGAAACACAAGAAATGGGTAACTGAAGAGCTAAAAGATGTTACTCTGCCACACAAGAGCTTTACTCCCATCGTCAAAACTCCAAATCACAAAGAGCTTCTGTGAGCACAATGTGCAGCCAACACTTGCCCTGTGTTTTCCTTTGCCTTATCATCACATCCCAGTGTAAAAAGACATCGGTCAGCAACTTCTCTGCCAATGACCTGGCAAACGTTGTTCTATAAAATCTAAGCCAAGGGGTAAGTGCAAACAAATATTGGTTTCTGTTCTGTAAGTAAATTGAGCTATTCAGTTCTGATTTGAACTAAAGAAACCAAAGCAGTATCACAGTGGCTTTTACATGACACAGTGGTACTTCAGACAAAATACATTGTATTGACTGCATTTGACAAAACCATTCTAACCTCTTAAAAAATAAAATTTAACTGAGTTCTGTTTATTGTTATCATATATATGTTTCCTTAACAAAATAAAAATAGCTTGGACATAATAAATATAAGAGTAAGGGGGGTGAAATAGAAAAACACATGGAAAATGACAGATTTTTAAGCTATAAATGACCAGTAAGTTTAGATTGAATTAATAGCTTCAGCACTACACACACTGAACCTGACAGAAGCACACTTCGTGCCCCAGAATACCAGACAGCCTGAAAAGTGTTCTAAAAAAAAAAAAAAAAATAATAATAATAATAATAATAATAATAATTCATTAAGTCTTACACAAACAAGTATCAATTTGCAGCACATATAACTCTCATACAATACACCACCCTTCCAGTCCTCTGTAACAGGACATTTCCCAAGACAAGGATCTTTATCATTATTTGATACTCCAACTGCACTAAGATGCATTAGTAAAACAGAAATCCTAACTAAAAATATGCCTGATGTGTATTTTTATTTTCCCTAGGTAACAGAAACACACTGCTGATACACATATTATAATCATTCCTTTCCCAGGATGTTTAAAAATAACTGGGGAGAAAAAAAGAAAAACACATTTTCCTCCCTAAGACATCACACATACTGTTGGTCACAAAAAATCACAAAACAGTGCAATGAAGCGTGATCAATATTTGTACTATCCATTTATAAGCACAGATATCTGTCTTTTGTTACATCAGCATGCTATTCAAAATGCTTACTGCCTCTAGGACATGTTATATCACTGTACTTCAGATTTAGAAAAAAAGAACAAGTTTAAGCCTGATGTATTTGAAATAATGCTTTCAAAATCAACTTCTACTATATTAGCTTTCAGTTCATAACAAAACTCACACAAGTTAATTTATCTTACTTACATTGCTACCAATTATTTTCATTTCTTTTTTTTAAATATACTTTGTTTTACTAGATTCATTAAACAGAGGTACATTTCTCAAATGCCTTATATATGTTGAAACATGCACATAGCATCACATGAAGAATACATAAGAGTTTATAGTTAAGAAAAAAATATACCTCTAAGATCTTATTTTTTCCTTTAAAAAGTCACTCTAATAAAATATTGAAAACATGAAAAGAAATAGATTTTCCTACCACAATTTTTATCTTGACCAATTTGGCTCCCACATATTTCCGCGTTCAACTGAATCAATTTCACACTTACTCACCTCCCTGTCTCTGTGATGTGGTTTATTCATTGGTTTGATATTGCCATAGCAACTCCGCAGCATGGAAACATGTTCGCCAAGCAATGCTGCTCACCTCCCAGCGCACGGTGAATAGCTGTCTGCTACATACAGCGTAATATTTTAATGTACATTGATTTCTGCTTCCTGCTATTAGCAAACTGTTTGAACATTACCACTTCTAACTTTGTATCTGACAGTCTTTCATTGTGACCTTCGTGGTGGCGAATTTGCATTGGTCTTAGCTTAATTATAAACATCAACTCCTACCTCAGAGTTAAATGCAGGATGTATTTTTACTATAAATTCTTACTAACACATTTGGACATTTTCAAGCAACTGGAAAAGCAAACAGCACTATGCCGACCCCAAAAATATTAGGCCTTCTCCAGTGTTTTGGCATTTTCACCCCTCATGCAAACAAGCCCATGCAACTGAAAGACCAGCCTGAAGCAATTTCTCCATCTGAACATGTGGCCTGGAGGGACTGGACACCCTGTCCAGGCCCTTATCTCACCAGCAAACTGGCTGTCACAGGCCAGAGATGGTGCTTTGTACCCAAAAGGGATGCAGGGGCCCACACACCAGCAGCAAGCCTCCTCAGTATGCTTCGACTGACCAGCTGGAGGCAGCTGGCTTCCTCTGTTTGGAGAAAACAGGACCCCAAAGGAAGCAACACATCAGAACAAACATGGGATCTAGGCTGCAGCAAGTGGCTTTTCCACTCCCAAGCCTACCATATCAACACTATGCAAAGCAGGGTATCCCCAAACACAGATTTGGATCACAGCAAGGAGACTAGGCAATCATCCAGGGCAATAGTACGAGTGGGAGTCGAAACTGTCTCATTGACTGAGTCTTTATCTTCACAGGCTGGCAACCGTTTCACAACTGTGCTTACTCATGGCAGAAACATCCTTATGTTTCAGCAGGGTTGTACCACAGCTTGACCCAACGGGGCTTTATAAAAGCAGTTTACTTGCCCTCAGACAGTGTTGGACAAGTCCCATAAAACACAGAGGCTCTGCCCACACAAAAGCAGAATGGAGATCAGCAATAGCACAGCACCAAACATGTCTCTGAATGCGGTAAGAGACCAAGACACCTCCTGCCTACCTAACAACATCACAACTGTTTCAGACTACACTGTGCTTAAGCTCAAAGGTTAAATGCTGTTGTTTGCCTTAAGCTAAGTGCAAAACACATCTGTGAGACAGTATGAGCTTCACAGCAGAAATTCAAGTCACTGCCAGGTTGCTATAACACAGGAAGGTTTGTGATCTGTGATGTACCAGGAAAACATCTCTGCATGGACTAGCAACAAAGGGATCTAATTTCTTTCCCCAGCAGAGCTGAAACAAGCATTTTTGTCCAGGATTTCTTTAGATTGTATCAAGGAAAGGATGTAGAGCAGAGGGAAGATAGAGTATTAACTCTCCTAAAATATATTGTCATCTCTTTGACAAATATGAAGCTCTAA
The DNA here is from genome assembly GCF_964211825.1 of Aythya ferina. Taxonomy (NCBI): domain Eukaryota; kingdom Metazoa; phylum Chordata; class Aves; order Anseriformes; family Anatidae; genus Aythya; species Aythya ferina. Next base: position 62,789,391 of record NC_140296.1, read on the forward strand.
AGAGGAGTTAAGAGAAAAATTATATTCTATCTCATCTTAGAGCCTATTTCATCTGAGTACACACTCTATTTAGTGACCTTTGCTGGAACTCTTACAGCAAGTACGCTGGTAAAGGCATTTAAGCAATATTAAACATTAGCAACCGGTCTGGTGGCTGCTATGCCCTTCATCCTCTCGGTAAAGAAGAAGACTCTTCACACCCCAATGCAATTATCTGTTTTCATCTAAAGGACTTCAAGAAGGGGTCAGATGGAAGCTATCTGTGCACACAGGTCGTGGAGACACAGCCAAGAACGGGGCATGCACACAGAAAGATACTCCACACTGTTCCCATTGGTACATTATATACACCCTTCAGAAAAAGAAAACAAGGAATAGTACAGAAATAGTACAGTTTCCATATGAACACAGTCTTTAAATAATCCCCATACTATGAATCTGCACTAAAGCAAAACAGATCTCAACAGTAACTAGATATAGATCTCACAAGCAGCCTAACCTAGATGCACATGGAGGTTCAGAGGTGACACTGAAGTACCACCCTGGCATCCCTTTTATTCCCCAGGTCTCCACAACTGCGTGAACTGACTTACCCAAGTAAAACAAACATCAGAATTATGTTGCTCTTAGGTATTATCATGACAGTTGAACAAGGAAAGTGCAACTGGATTTGATGTTGTAATTTCCTTATAGGTCTGAAACAGTCCACAATTTCAGTGGTACAGAAACATGAGCAAAAGTTTCTTGGTAAACATCAGAGTTGTAGTCCCATGAAGGAAGGTCTAACTTCAGCTTTCATACAGCCCCAGTAGCTCTGGTTGTTTCTGCAGCTCCTTAGATTTGCAGCCTCCATATTATCTTTTGTGAACATTTGCTCCTCATTCTTTCTCTGCTCCCATCCTGATTTCTAATGCACATCTTAAAAACCTAACTGTTAAGACTGCTTGAATAAAAGCCACATTTTAGTTTCTAACAAGCCTGTACCACATATTTCAGTCACAGAGCCAAAGCACACAGTCAGTCAATCGTAACAGCAAAACCTTGCTCTTGCTGAGGGTCAGACATCACCTCTGGGGAGCTGTCGTGGGCTTCTCTCCAGACTCGGCATTTCCCAGGGCCAGAAACCCACAGATGCAGTGGGTGCTTCACAGAGCTTAGTGTCAAGGCCTACGCAGTTACATGAGGATGGTTTGACAGCTCTGGGCTTCACACAGTGCCAGGAATCATTTTTCTTTACCTCTATCCTCCGAGCAAGGCCATGACTCAAAAAGCATTTTATATCCAGTCATAACTGCCACAAGGGCTGCCAATCAGACTATTCTGGATTAAAACAAAAGGTCATACAACTTGACTTTGGCTTTAATTGCACTTATTATTTAGACTAAACAAGAGGACTGAGAACTTGGATTTCAGAAAGAGATTCCAGTCCCAATATATAACTTCTTTAAAAATGCACCTCTGAGTACCTTTATATTCTCCCAGCAGAGATGCATACAGATGTGATTTTTTTTCTTGCTGAGACTCTCGTAAACTTAATCTACAAAACCAGCAAAACCTTGAAAACCAATCAAGGTTTCAAAACTACAAGAACAATCTACAAAACAAATATATAAAACCAAGCAAAACCTTGAAACTTGTAAAACACACTGGATGAAAAGCCCTCATATTTTGAGCACGCATCTTTTTTTTCCTTTCCCCCAAACCAGAAGGCATCATTGCAACAACAAAATTAGCTTGATAGGTGATTCAAACAGACAAAATGGGTTGTCAGCAAATAAGCTACTGCCAATATAAGCAATCATCAGGTCACATCAGGGAAGCTGTGCAAGCAGAAAATGAAGGGACTGGAAGTCAGGTCCTACCCAGTAAAAACAACTGGTGATTTCTTTATTAGTATTTAGATATTTTTAATAAAGATGCAATTTTAAACTTGAAATGTATTGCTAAGACATGGTGTTATTTTGATTGATTGCACCTTTCTCTCTTCATCAAGATGAACCAGCACAGACATACAAGTGCCTGCAATGGCAAACCAGGACTTAAAGTATTACCAGATTACCGCCACTGCATAATATGATCTTTTTAACATCTAGTAACTCTGCTGTCGGCTGTTGTGTTGTTGTTTTTGTTAATGCAGCCTGCTAGCATAAACCTAAATCAGAGAGGGAAAAAAGACTTCATTTAGAGAAGATGCATTCTGATTTCTGTTGCAACACAAGCATTAGATAGAAGCTCAGTTCAGCAAAACACTAACAAATTTTCAAGGTATTTAGCATCTTTAATTCCCTAAGATTAGGAAGGTCCTATACCCATCACATTGTCAGTTTTAATGCTTACATTAGACAAACATTATCTATTTTCATTTACATATTAAAGAACACCTTTCATTTCAGTTACATATTAAAGAACACCTTGTAGAAGACAGTCAAAATAGTAAAGTATTGGTGTAACTTTATAAGCATCCTTCCTTGCTAGATCAGGTACTTCAAAAGTCTGCTTTCCCTTACCTGACAGTAGATTGGTGGTAGAAGAAAAGGGAGTGCTGTGCCATTTCACAGCAGTATGCTTTCAGAGGGAATGTTTGGCAATTTTGCATGTTAAAAATGACATTAGAAGAAAAGAATACTTCTTCCTAAAATATATTAACACTGCAAAATTTGTTTAAGCCAAAGTAATGTAAAGTTAGTGTGGAAAAAATACATTTCCTCATATATTTGAATTTGACGTGAATCATTAGATAAGTACATTTGGCATCTAGTGCTGAGTAAACAGAATTATCATTGCTGTTACAATTACCAAAATGTCCATGAAAACCAAGAGCCATAACAACCAACCAATTTTCTTCACAAATTTTAATGGATAGCATTAAACCATATAATGAAACAGATAATGTAATAGGATCTTGATTTTGCATTGCTACTTGCTTTCCCTACAGATTTGTTCCTTGTATTTCTATCAATTGCTGTTTAGTAGTGTTATTAGTCAAATAAATACTTGTATTTGTGCTTTGATGTAACAAAGTTATCGCCTTGATTCCAATACATTGATATGAACACATCAATCTTCGCTATGGTGAATAAAATCATATTAACTTTACCATGCTAAGCTAAAGCTGCAGGACTTTGATTGCCCTTGTAACAGGCTGAGCACCTGCAACATCTCTAACACAAAAGGATTTTATCACTATCTATAGACGGAATATGCTAGAAGCATTATTTGTATCAATTTACAAATAATCACTACATCTTACACCTCCTCTCCTTTCGAGTCACAGATCTACTCTGAACACCACCATCAAAAATAAGGAATTTACTTTCAGAGTAAATACAGGGAAGAGTAGAATTCAACTTCACTCCACAAACAAATTTAGCCCATAAAGGAGATCCTACTAACACATATTCATTGTTTGGAAACAGCTACATCAGCACTGAACAGGTATTCTTTGCTGCTACTTTAGGGAGATGAGCAAATTAATATTTGAATTTGCTAACAGACCTAATTCAGCCCTTGTAGTGAAAGGCAACTGAAAGATGAAGCAGCCAAAGCCCAGCAAAAAAACCCCATGGCCTAGGAAGCAATTGACAAATGCACAGCCACAGCTGAGCGATTGGAGGGCCTGATAAGAGTCCAGAGCAAATTATATCAGATTAATTCCTGACTCAAGAGTTATTATCCTCTCTGCAGAAGGGAAGCTACAGATCCATTAATGAAAAGAAAGGCACTGTAACACATGAGCAATTGTACTAACTCTGTTCTGCTAGTTGTTTGAGCAAGATGTCAATAAATACGAGATCATAATAATTGACTCCTACTACTGTCTGCTATGAATTCATTTCTAACAGAGAAAAAAAAGAACAAAAGCAACAGGATACTTGTGCATGTGCTGCTTTCGTTATGGGAAACACTTCTGGTTTTGGCAGATGATTTTTTTGACACCAGGCTTTGGTGACTGCATTGTGACATACATGAGCACTGTTTAACTAACACCCAGCATAGTTCATTATCTAAAATAAGCAATTTTCTGATTTCTAGACAGTACAGAGATCCCAACATTAAAATGAGAAAAACTTACTGGGCCGGATCCTTTGCACTTACACAGCTTTTAGCATCTCACTGATACCAACCTTCCTTAACTGGTGCCTGTAAATACCTGGATTTTGATTAGTTAGACTCATTCCAGATCTTCCTGAAGAACAGCAATAGAATCAAGACTGTTTTGACTGCGATTTCAGGCATTGGAAGGTAACTCTAAACACTACAGATTACAATACACTCTGAATTGCTTAAGACTTCTGCAATCACTGAGTTATGGTTAACTGGCACACTGTATTTCAATGACATTAAATAAGGAAGGCTTTTTCCTCCGTTGTCTTGCCTCTATTTTCAATTTAAGTGAAGACATTTTTTATCCATTGTTTCCTCATCTTTAACACTAAGAAGGGAATGCTGAGAAAAAAAAGCAAAATTTACACTCCTGAAAATATACAACTCTAATTTAAAGCACAAAGCTGGATTTAATTACATTTCTTCATTCTTATGTATTGTTTCATTTATTCAGAGACCCAAGTCTTCTGTTAGCTCCAGCCTATCCATAATATTATAATCTCATACCAACAGGAAAAAAAACTTTTTAAAAAGTTTAAGGCCACACACCACAACCTAACACAATGATCCTTCATACATTATTATTTACAGGAAAGAGAGTGGAAAAATGGCTGTTTTGAAGTCAGTCTCCTAACCTTTTCAATTTTTAGGCTTCTCTGGAAGGCAGAGAAGACTCCACAAAAGCCTTGTGTTTTTGTGTGTCTTCTTAACAACTCATCTCCAATGAAAATAAAAACCTTTTTGGAGAATCATGCACACAAGCTCTCCCACAGAAAGTGCCATCAAAATGCTGCTAAATCAGAAGGTAGAGCTGGTCATCAAAACCTAAGAGATTAACGTTCTACAAAAAATGGCAATTTTTGGCACTGATAAAGCACCAGGTCTTATTCTATAAGCACATGGTGCTGTTCATAAGAGAGAAGACAGAACAGAGTTAGTGATACTCCATTCTGTACATCATCTACAGAAAAAAAAAAAATAATAGACCTTGTTTTTTTTTTTAATCTGGCCTTTATATGGTACCCAAAGGGCATCATATTTTTGCTGTATTATTTGTTTTAATTTAATTTTTCTGAAAGAAAGAAAAAAACGTCTCATTTCACATGAGCTGGATGCAGCATCACCACAGGTTTTATTGTTCACTTTAGTGAAAAAGATTTCTCCTGGAATTTGATGAGAGAAAAGAATCCTTGCAAGTTCTGTCCCTTCTACAAACAGACATTTCTCTGTATATTATTTAACCAATTCTTCAGGTTGTTTGTTTTCTTCAGGTTTTTAATCTATGCATAAGACTTTGAGGCAGTAGGTTACTGAGGGAACTCATGCAGCTCATCTTTATCTAGATCTAATTACTAAAAATTCAATTTGGGGTGAATAAACTACCCTGCTCTTTTGAGGAATCTTGTAAAAGGGATATTGAAAAACTGCCTTAAGTTTTTAAAGACCTGGGTAGTCCAAGCAGATTACTATGGGTCAAACAAGTTGAAGAAACAGCTCCATAAACATCTTCCTAGTTTCCCTTGCCCCCAGTTCACCCATATGTAGGCATCTGTTTCCCAGGTCCTGCCTTCTTCATGACAGTGAATCAACTTCATTGATTCAGAAGAGAAAGGGGAAAAAAATCAAGAGCTTCTAGACAGTGTCAACAGACATACACACACAGGATATAGCCAAAGTTGAACTCAGGTTCAAGACTATGGCAAAGCATCTCCTGGTTTTACAGTCCAAACATTGGATCAAGAGCATAACTACTATGTAGCACAAATCACAGGGGTGATATAACCATATCCTGCCAGGTCACATTTGGCTTAATTACACAACCACTAAGTTTACACAGACTCAAGACAAACCTGTCCCCATTAGATCTTACTAGGCCTTCCACCACTGGTTCCCAAGCTTCCCTGCTAGCCCTTTATGTTCCTATTCCTTCTGTCTGGTCCTGCTCCCTGGCTTTCATCAATTTACCTGAAGAGGCAGCTTTAAGCCCAATGCTTGTATGATTTCTTTAAGCACAATACATCTGAACCTTTCTCTCACCAGGGCATCCAGTACCTGGAAAGACAACCCAGCAAAGCCAGAGACAGAAAATCCTCAGGCCACATAGGAACCCGTGAAGGTTGTTTAGTCTGGTCTCACATATTATAACACAAGATTCAGGCAGGGATCCTCTAGGCAGGCACTGCACCCTGTTTGCAATGTGTATAATGCTGTAGTGATGCATAGTCACATGTTGATTCTTCACGCTAAAAGACCTGAAGAACCAGTTCAACATCTGTAAAAAGGACTGAAAAGAGAAAGAAGAGACCAAGGTCTAGGACCAGCCTACTAGAAGCAAGTTGAGCAAAGTGCTCTGCTAGGTGCTTGGCTTGACCACTGAAAAAAAATGGGTCAGTGAAGGAAACGGTGCCCTCAAGAGAAGAATAACTGAAGCTTGTAGACGTTTCTATTTCCCTGGTGAACATAAAGGCTCCAGAATCAAGGTAAGAAACAAGCCACTACCAGCCCAGAATTATTCTAGAATAGAAAAAAAAAAAAAAAAAAAAAAAAACAGACCAAGATTCTGCAAGCGATCAGATATTTAAAAGCCGAGCTCAAGCGTTGACCTAGAGCAATTATTAAGCAATAAAGAATGGGGGAGCTTGTCATTTTCAGGGGGGAGGGAGGGGAAAATGGGAAGGGAGAAAGGGTTTCCCATAAGGTAATATGGCAGTAGGTAGGTTAGAGGTTCATTACGTGAGGAAATATGGGCTACCCCCACCCTGTTGTTTCCACACTCCATAAAAAGTGTTGTGAGGAGCCATGCTGAAAGACGCTGAACATCATCACCACACTCTAGAAGGGCTACCTAGCACTGAAGACAGTCCATCACCCCCACAGGGCTTAAAGAGTGATGAGATAAAGGTTTCTTACACAGACACTGCAGTTTATTGAAACAGGAGCATATATTGCGTTTCTTGTGAAACCCCCACTCATGCCCCCTAGTTCTGGTTTTGTTCAGCCTTGTGCACCAGTGGACTGAACAAAAAAATGGTAAAGAGTTCCTCCATAAAGAAAAACTGAAAAGCAGACAGGTGGGAAGACCTACTTGAAATTCACTTCCCCACTTTTCCTCCTCATCTTAAGACTTTAAAGAGCATCACGTTAAAAGTCCAGGCAGCATATTTGAGTGTTAAAAATCAGGCATTTTAGAACAGGGAAAAAAAATGATATGACCATAATACAAGTGGCACCCACAACAGTATTATTACTTACAAGTTTTATTATGCAAATATATTCTGGAAACAAAAAAAGGATTAGGTATTCAAACAAGAACTATAAAAGTTTTGGTAATCAACAACAACACATTGAAATATGCAAATGGCACTGGATTTCATAGTAAAATACCATAAGACACTGGAAAATCCAAATATATTCTCAAATTGATATCAAGCTTCACATTCTAAGATGTAGCATTTGCAGAACTGGCAGTAAATGAATTTATTTAAAACCAGCATGCAGCTGCAATAACTCTTCAATCTGCATGTGGAGATGCTTAACTAACAACAGGAGAGGCTCCCTCTGCAACTGTTACTGCCGAGCTGATGCACTTATTTTGCCTGAACTCACAGGTTCCGATTTTCCCAGTGTATTCCACTGGCAGTATCTGGTGTGTGAACCCAGGCCAGGCAGAACCCCCGTTTTTATTGGGCTGTATATCCCATTGGAAAGTTTTACCTGTGGGGAGACAAAGTCGGAGCTGCACACACAGTCTGACACGGAGCTGATGGCAACTGCTTTCAATGCTAACTCCAGACCATTGCTGGTGACACCTGCACAACTTGACACAGGAACCTCCTTTACAGCAAATGCTAACACTGAGCCAGAGTGTCAATGACAAGTAATCCACAGCATAATCTCTTGCATTTCTACACTAGCCTCGGTGCTGTCTTTACATCCTCCTTGCTGCTAAGCTTACAGGTGTTAACAAGTTAGCAACTTCAGACCTACATCCTCTGTAGCCTTTTCACACCAGCTTGCTGGCATATCTTTTACACACCAATGTCTGGGTAGAGCTCCAGCCAACACAAATCCTTCCTTTCAGCTCAATCTGCATCTCAGGTAGCCCCTAACCAAACTGACAGGGAGCTATGCAAGGACCAAAGTTTAGCCCCTGAGCTCCCCTTGGAGATCTCTTAGTGGCCACAATGGTTTCCCTCAGCCTGGTTTTCCAAAGCAGAACGTGCATTTGCATCCATCCAGATTTGCAGTTTGGTTCAGGGAGCTTCTGCTCTTGGAAGTCCTGCTTCTGAAGTTCACAGCATCCACACCACTAGACACACCCTGCCACAGAGAAACAGGAAGAGCCGACTTTTTCCTTGGAGCAGGGAGATAGGGCTGGAAAAGCTGGAGTATTTCTATTTCTCTATTATTCTAGATTTGAGAGCTTGGAAAAGGAAAATTAGGACTCAGCTCCATAGTGCTTCTCCCCAGTACTCCATCCCAGAAGGAAGCAAGCAGTCAGCCAGCAGAACATGAGTTTTCACAGCACACATCCTTAATGTCACCAGCAGATATGGCAAACCTGGAGCTTGTGGCCTCCCTCCTGAAGCCGCATGGACACAACACACCGTGTGCACACAAGCAGAGCTATGCAGCTGTAACTGCACTAACACAGCCATGAGATAAAGCAAGTCAAACCTAAGAAACAGACTGATACTTAGAACTGAGGTTAGTTATTTAACACACATTTAACTCCTGCAAGCTGACTTTTAAATCATGCTTTAAAAAAAAAAGTTAAATCACTTTCCAGCACAGAGTTGCCATGCTTTGAGCAAACTAAAACACACACCGCACTACCATATGTGGCACCTTGTTCTGGGACAGCTTAATTTGGGGTTGAATCCACATCAGAGTGCACCCTGGCCAAAAGAAAACACACTGCTGCAGCTGCACCCATTCCTATCTGCCTGCCAGTCAGCCAGGAGGCACAGACAAGGCGACATGTTGTGCCTTAAACATTTCTTACCCCTTACCAGCCTAGGCACCGTAAAATATTTATAGACCATTTTAGGTGGCATTTCATTGCCAGTTCCATATGCTTAGCTGAACTATTCAATGCTCAGAATGACAATAAAGAGAAGATTACATCTGAATGCACAGTGCAGCAAGTATTTTCCCCTTTAGCTGCTCTGGGCCATTACTTCCCTAAATAAACAATGCACAGCCTGCTTGCTCCATCAGCCGGGTTCTGCAGCATTAGCCACTTCCCTGCAGCATGAGGATGGAGGTGACTCATATCTATTCCAGGGTCTCATCTCTATTCATGGATATTCACACACTTTCCTGGACATGAGGAAGAAAACAGGGCCTGAAGGGTGTGAGTGTACGTGGTGTACAGCAAAAGAACGAGAGAAGCAAGGCAACTACAGATCCCTTCCCCAAGCACTACATGGTTTTTCTCCTCCCTGTCGGCATAACCATATGATGCAGCACTCAAAAACAGAAAATTCCTTGCAATGCAATATACAAAGGAAGAAAACAAGAGATATGTCTGATCTCCAGAATAATTTAATACAAACTGAAGGGAAACTGACACTACTATGGGAAAAAAATCTGTACTCATAGGCTACTGCAAATTAGTGAGGAGACAGGAGAAAGACACATAACTTCAGGATATGCCTCAGCTTGTCACTTCTGCACCATCATACATTTGTTCTTGTGTATGTGGTAGCAATGTTGTATATGAGATATGCTTTGCAGGGAGAGACAGTGCAGACAGATGCACGAGGACAGAAGAAGAAAGTGCCAGCTAAATGGATTTGAAGTCTGTTACCTTCCTTGTAGAAGAAACTACCTGCCATATTGAGTTACTCCTGTGGGTAGCCAATCTAGTGACAAGGATGATCTTTTAGGGGCTTCTACAATATTTAGGATCCTAAAGCAGCTCATTGGATCAGCTCCCCAGTGGTAAATCAGTCAGGGTAATCCCAGCTATATCCAACAGTGAACTCTGGACAAATGGCAGAGCTTTTAGTTTGCTTTGACAAAAGCTGGCTAGGCACCAGCCTTGTACTACAGCTCCAGCACAAACAAGACTGCACGTGCCATCCTCCGAACCTTTCTCCTTATTTTTTCTTTATGTCGCCTGCCTAGAAATTTTGCAATCTATTCAAATTTAATGGTTGGTTTTGTTTGGGGAAGGAGGGGGTGGTATTTTGTTGTTGTTGTTGTTTTGCTTAGGCTTTAAATATTAAAAAGATCTCTTGGGTTCTATTTTATATCTCCTTATGCATGTTTTTTTTTGTCCACTATACTCACACTGTTAAGTTTAGAGAAGTTTACTTTAAATACAAAAGACCTGTGTATTTTCCTCTCATTTCCCTTCCCACTTGCTGCCTGTTCAGAGCTGGAAGACAGCACCTTTTGCATTAAATCCTGACCAGGCCCATTAACATCAGGAAACCATCCCCATTAAAACAGCAATATATTGATATGCGAATGCTCCACTCCCCAAAGCTTTTTTTTTTTTCCCCCACTTCATTACCATTTTTCACCGCTGAACCATTATATCCTCCCAAAGTGGGTCTTTATTGTTCAATTTCCTCAGCCTACCATTAATGACACAACAAAAGGAGAGGCAATTGCAGATAAATCAGACAAACTTCCCATTGGGCTCCCCTTCTGCACTGCTGCCATCTGTGCCGGCTGCGCGCGTGCTTGGGGACAATACTGCACAGGTCACACCATGCTCCAGCCGCTCGTGTCGGCTCTTTGTGGCTGTCACAGTCCGGTACCTCTGCTGTCTGCCTTCAGATGCATGTCTGCAAGGGAGAGAGTCCCTTCACCTAGGCTGGAGGCAGACAGCTGAGCTCCCCGTGCAGCAGATGCCTTTCTCCTCCAAGACAACTTGCTGCTCATCACCTGCTCCTTACCACATGGATTTATAAATCACAGATTTCAAGACTTGAGAGGCAACGTGTCACATTTTCAATGCCCTGCTTACTCCCCAAAAATTCTCCCTGACACAAGAGGGTCTCTTTGGCAAAGAAGTGTATTTCCAAAGCAATAAATATGCAGGAAGCTTAAATCACAAACAAGGTTAGGAATATGGGAATGTTCCTTTTGACTAAATAAACACTGGCAAAAGACAGAATGAAATATTGATCTGTGTTTCTGAAATAGCTTTCTGAGGTTTGCAACCTACCTTTTCATAGTTGTGAACACAGCGCAGCAAAAAAAAAAAAACTGATCATCACTCACTCCGCAAGCTGAACTGCATGGATCGTTAATGGTTGACTTGTTAATTAAATACGGTAGCAGAATCCCAGATTAGTCCCATCTTTATAAGAAGACCATTAATAAACCTGTTTTTCAATTTAAGAAACATCATCTCTGCATACAGTCGCCATTGTAATATTCCTGCCTAAGTACAGTATTTCATTCATTACTCTGACAGGTCACATCACTTAGGCCATCCACAAGAATATATTTCAGCAGCTCACACACGCTATCTCTGTTTCCATGCAGAAACCCCACATGCACAGTGTCTCCTTTAAATCTTACATCACCATTTTCATAAACCAGCAGGCACAAAAAAACAAACCCATGAACAACAGATTCACAATAGGCTTCCCAATTTATTATTTGGCGCCACAGGAAATGATTGTTTAACTGAAGAACTCTCATCTTCCTACTTTCCATTTTTTCAGTCTCTTGCAGTGCATGTAGAATAAAATTAGAAAAAAAAATGTCTACAAATTCTCAACAAGGAAACCAAACAGGTCCAGTACAGCTGTGTCCCTAATCTTTCTATATTGCATATTATGATATGAACATGAGCATGTACAACAGCTGTTGTGCTATCTTACTTTTGATTTACAATGCAATACATCAGTAACATTGACATGTTCTGGCCCTACCTTCTCTCAAGTATGGTATCCAAGGTGAATACCAAGCAACATACTTGTTCTTTCAAATATACAAATACTTGTTCTTTCAAAACAGACAGCAAGTGCCACTGGGAAGAATAATCCCCTCAGAGAAGCCTTAGAAAAATGGTAGCTGAGAAGGGATTCTTTTTGAAAGTTTCTATGACACATCTCACGTAATCAATGTGATTAACACTCATATACCATATATACATGCATATACACACAAAGCATCCTTCAATATTAAAAAACCATTATTTCAGGGACTGAAACAATGAGTGTACAATGATTAAATGACTAGCACAGTTAAATGCTGAGGTAGCAATACTGCTAAAATGTATGCTGCAATTCACTCCTGCCTTCACTAGACAGATAGAGCCATCACTGTGGAAGTGGAAGATTGTCTTTTTGGCTAATACTTAATCAGACTTCAACTATGTATTGCTAATAACTGTGAATAATAAATTAATTCCAAGACCAGAGCATAAAAGGATATAGAAGCTTGATGGATGGTTGTTAAGAGGTCTGTTCCAGAGACAGGAAATAATCTTAAACGCTTTTTTTCTTTTTTTAATTATCTATCCATTATTGCAAATCCTTAATGAAAACTCCACTATTTCCTATTATAAGCATACAGAAAAGGAAGTTTAAGGAAATAGTGACTTAGAGAGGAGGCCAAACAAAGAATAGGCATGATTCTTCTTTCACACACCCTGTTTTTAAGAAGGTGCAACTGATCTCCTTTCAGTGGAGTTTTTCTGATATATGTTTCTCATGTAAACGAGCCAGCTATTTTACAGAAAGCCCTTGGTATTTTAAGATCTTTAGTTTGCCTCTATTTCTGAGAGCAAAATTTCTCACTCCCCAAAAATATATGACCAAAATTCTGCCTTTAAGAACTTCCAGTATAACAGTTCATTCTATTTTTAATGGATTTTGCTTCCTACCTTCTATCATACAGTAGGTTTTGAAGCAGTACATACAGTCCTTTTGCAAAAATTAACAGCATTTATTATATTCCAGTGCTTGCAATTAAAAAGGGAATATTTCCACACCACTACAATATATGATATTGAATGATACACTGAAGTCTTCTCTGTGCTTAGAAAAGAGAATAATCGGCATATTGCAGATACCTTATTTAATGAGGGGAAGTCTTTGCTTCTTTTGAATTACTTTAAATAAATACAATTTTCTTTGTTAAGGAGATACGGAATAAATTATACTAGTTAATGTGTTTTTTAGATGGACTCAATATCAGATATTCACAGACAACATAATAGAGTAAATCAAGATCAGTATGATGCCCCTCAAAGGATGAATAATTAAGTCTTAGCTGCAATACGTACAAAACCAGCAGATTGCAGAAATTTTCTGGCTGCATAGCTGATGTTCCATTTGCCTTGAAATCATTAGAGAAAATGCCTCAAAACGTAGACTGTATCAAGAAAAAGCACATCTTTTTTTCCAACAAAATGTTTTAATGCAGTACATCAATTTCTCACACAATTTATATACGTAGTAACACATTTCTTCAAGGGAAAAAGGCACATTAAGTACACACATCTATGGAGATACAAGACTACTGCAATTTTACTAGCTTTGGTGCCACAGAATACAGATACTACTTTGCCTACACAGGTTGCAATGTGGAGGGAAAATTCAGGATTATCTCCATTGCAAATACAGCCACTAAGCAGCTTATGTTGCTAATCGATACATTTTTCTCCTCCAGAAATAAAATAATTATTTTTATCTCATATACTCAAGTGCATTTACTTGTACTGTTCCCCAAGTTCTTAAAATAATTGCATTCCTTTTTGATTTAAGCATGCCACTCATGTTCAAAAAAGAGTACAATTCTTTAAAAGTGAAGTTCGGGAATTGAATGTTTGCATGCCAGCACAGATTAAGTGCTTTTAATATTGTCTAAAAATAAGGAAAAAACTGTATTCCTTTCAGTTGAGTATTTTCTTAAATATTGTACATCAGGAACCATAACATCTAATAGGTATTTCTAATCTGAAAGTTCCTTTGTAGATTATGGTATTTGGTATTTATGATTTAGTAGTCCAATCTATATGTTATTATATAGATTATCATGATAGCCTGACCTTGGCTGGCTGGCAGATGCCCATACAGCTGTTCTGTCACTCCCCCTCAACAGAACAGGGTGAGAAAATAAGGTGGAAAAAGTCATGGGTCCAGATAAAGACAGAGATCACCTACCTATTACCACAGAATCCTAGAATCACGTAGGCTGGAAAAGACCTTTAAGATCATCATGTCTAACTGTTAACCTAGCACTGCCAAGTCTACCACTAAACCATATCACTGAGCACCACATCTACCCATCTTTTATATACTGCAGGGACAGTGATTAAACCACTTCTCTGGGCAGCCTGTTGCAATGCCTCAAAACCCTTTCAGCAAAGAAATGTTTCCTAATATTCAACCTAAACCTCCCCAGTGCAACTTGTGGCCATTTCCTCTTCTCCCATCACTTCTTGCTTCAGAGAAGAGACTGACCCCGACCTTCTTGCAGCCTCCTTTGAGGTAGTTGTAGAGAGCAGTAAGGTCTCCCCGAGCCTCCTCTTCCCCCGGCTAAACAATCCCAGCTCCCTCAGCCCGCTCCTTCTTAAATATGCTTTTACAGAGGCACGACCAGCTTGGCGGATGGAGTCAGCTGTGCCCTGCACTGGGTTCAATGAAGCTGGTAGAAATCAGCTGAGTCCAGCATGGGGCAGCCCCTGGCTTCCTCCCACAGACATCAACCATGCAGCCCCTCAGCTACCAAACCTTGTCACCTACACCCAATACATTTATTTACTGACAAATAGGTTGTTTTGATATATGATACTAGAGCACTCAGTTCAAACGCCCACAGTAAGATCAACCACCTCTCTTGGAAGCCTGTTCCAGGGTTTGACCACCCTCACAGTAAAGAAAATGTTCCTAATGTCCAGCCTGAACCTCCCCGGCACAGCTTTGAGCCATTCCCACACGTCCTGACATCGGTGCCCTCCTCAGGATGTTGCAGAGAGAAATGGGGTCATGCCTCAGCCTCCTTTTCTCCAGACTAGACAACCTAAGTGTCCTCAGCCTCTGCTCACTGGACATGCCCTTCAGCCCTTTTACATTTACAGTCAATGCACAGATTGTAATAAAGAACTTGAAGAAACATTTTTATTTATATAGCAACTGAAATGCATAAGAAATATAAAAATAGATTAACATATTCACTGAGTAACTCTAAGTTTGATACATAAATTCATTAGGGAAGCAATAAACATACTGTACAAATTAATTACTTTGTGGTTATCCTCATTAAATGCTACTTAATGAGTTAATAAGCTTGAAAAGCAATGACAAATTGCTAACGTACATGTACATGATTTTTTTTATTTTTTATTTTTTTAAAGAAAAAAACAGCACATCTAACAGAATGCTGCAGCTCTGGATACAAGCTAGCAAAATTGCCAGCTGGTCACTTTACCTTGTAAAATGCATAAAAAAGTACCTTTCCCTACAGAATTTGAATGTGACAGAAAAAAAAGTGCAGACTTTACAAAACTCATCTGCAGAAGACAGTCTTGCTACAGTTTAAGAACCACCTACTACTAAAACAAAAACTTCTTATTTGTCTTACAGGATGACTTCCAGCTTCTTCGGAAGCGTTAGACTGTGCCAAATCAAAAACATACACATGCACATACATATGCATACACACATTTGTATACACAGACACTCAAAAAATATACTGCTACTTTTGATGATTATGATCAGGCTTTTGTGGCTTTAACATCTTAGGATGACAAACACATAACCACATCGCCACAACTGGGAGTTGGGAAGTTACCCTCCAGAGGCTGAGCAGCACTGGGGAAAGCTATATCCATAGCTGATAAATACCTTAATTCCTGTGATGGTGCCTGAGTGTTCCAGCATTGACTGAGCTCTGTTATCAGCATGCTGTGGAAGACTGGAATGGTGGCCCATTTGTCATGTCACAGGTATGGGCTGCTTATGCTTTCATCTGGTGGAGTGCAAATGCTGAAACTGGCATTGGTCTATGTTACAATCAAACACAACAAAAAAAGCCACATAAATATGGTTTTCACTTGCTCTCTTTCCATGCCTTAATATATATATATGAGTGAAGATGGCAAGCTGCATCCCAGAGTACATTAGTCATATTGATACTATAAATAGTCATATTGATATTATAAGTAGCTTTATTTTGAAATAAAGCATAGCCTGAACATATCTCCAGTGCCACATCAGTGCATTAACTAAGCATGGTTCAGTGAATGCATCAATATGCAGGTCTCTCACCTTCCCAGGACATGTATAATTTGCAGTGAAACTACCAGTGTAACCTTGAATAAAATATTTAAGGCAATCTTTGACAATTACACGCTCAAACGATTCCTTAGAAAAGCTCAGGATATTAATCCAAAGTTCCATCCCTTAACCTGATTTTGTTAACTTCTTCAAACTAACTTACACCAACAGAATCTAACTTCCCTTTGCAGGAACAATAAACAGATAAAGAAAGCAGTACTTTGAACAAAGCATTTCATTCCCTTAAAGGGACTATCATTCCTTAGATTACTTTCCTTTTTCCTCAAGAACACCTAGACCAAGGAGATTAGGATATGCAGTTCCTGATTGAGAACCATGAGAAATACCCATGAGCAAACTTCAACGCCTACATGATTATCCACACAAAGCAGTTTTTAGCATCCTCCAGCATGACCAGTAAGATCTCCACAAGTTCACAGCACAGGAACCCTATTTAAACAAAATCCAGAAGAAATCAGCTACTAAAACTTCACCAGAGTTAGTGTTCACACTACAGCATTAACCTCGCATCATGTAAGCTGCTCTGCATTGCTATGACAGCAGCATCAACCACATAAATTGAGGGGGAACACAAAAGTACACTTCACAAGAAGGTATATGCTGATGGAAAGCAGCTCCCAGCAATTCTTTCCTAAAGGTAAGTAACCCTGTAGCCTATTGTTTAGTGAAACCTTGAATTCTTTTAAAACCTAAACATTTAGTAAATGTAACTGTGTCCATAAATCATACGAAGTCTGTAGACATTTTCAGTTGATTTTGCTCAGTTAAGACTAATTCACAAAGGATGTGGAAGCCAGAACACAGTTAAATGTCATCTCTACACTGGGTCAAAACGTGTATTAAACAAATGAAGACATACTCATGTTACAAGCAAGCCCTCACCAGTTCTGTGCTGAGACTTTGGTAATAAGACAGCTACTGAGAGCAGCTCTACTCTACTCAGCAATGTTTAGGACAGTAACTAATTGTCCGTAGATGTTTTGTCATCGTGTTCCAACAGGAAGAAGCCACATTACTGAAGGGGGCTATAAAGGGGAGGAGAAAGACAGGTCACAACATACTCCCGTAAGGAAATCTTGGATCTCAGGCTAATTACTGGGATAACAGCAATAAATTATATTAGAAAAAATTACATGGAACAAGAGTAACCATTTACCTAGGTTACTAACATATTTTTGAACTACTGATAGGCACCTTAACCTTCATGTCTTAATTTTCAGTAGTCATTATAGCACTTTACAAGAACTGTTTTGAAAAGGAATTTAAACACAGTTTGAAACAGAAGGACCACAATCAGTCACTGCCTGCATTTTCACACAAACAGGCAGGAAAGTCGCAAAATGAAGAATGGGTGGTGCGGCTTGAGATTGGTTTTCTTTCTGTTTTCCTTTAATGTATCTTATCTTATTATCTCACTCCTGAACCATTGTGCCTGTGGAAGAGATGAGGAAAGGTCATCAGTAGCCAGTGGCAGCACCAGCTGGGAGCTCGAAATGGCACTTGCAGTTTTCAGCTGTCAGATGCTGCCTGAAATTTAACAAGTGCCAATATGAGACGATCTGCAAATCTGTAGCTTTTTTAAGCTTGCAAGGATAAATGAAGGGTTTCAAGAGCAATCTCAAGTCTATTATATTATTATGCTTATACATAAAGTATTTCAGGTTGTTCGGTTTCTCTGGTTCCCAGGTTAGCTAAATTCCCACCCACATCCCATGCTTAAATACCAAGGCTGAAGCATGTTGTGTTATATTTGATCCACTCCCTGCTAAAATTCCCCACTCTCTTTTGTCTCTGGTTCATTATCTGTGATGTGTACTCACAAAAAAAGTGATACTGAAAGATATTGGTCACTTATTTATGAGTGGTACCCATGAATTGCTCGTATCTGCTAACAATGATTAAGCCAAGAATGCTGAAACAATACAACAAAAATATAAACAGCAACACAACTATACAAGTGTTTTCTATCCGCATCCACACAATGCTTTTGGTCCAACCCCATGCTTTATGTCCAAAGCTGTATCTTCTGTGATCTCGACCTGCCTTTCCCAAGCAGCAGGCTCCAGCAGCATCTGAACCCAGCTGGAATTCACACACACGTGCTCCCAGCCCAGCAGCAGGATGAAAAAGCCACAGCTGTGGCATCCTCCACGACTGTGTGTTCAGCAAACGCACTGCAACAGCAGCCACAACACCGCTGCCCTTCCTTCCGGAGATGATCAGCTAGCATTTTAGCATGGGTATAGAAAGACACTCAGGCCCATCCTTAGCCATTTCCAAATGCCAATCTGTTTATGAACACAACCCTTTCAGAACACACTTAGCCAGCCTCCCGACACCACAGAAGCCTCCACCTCACACAAGCCTCTCAAATATCCCTGGCTCAAACACAGAAGAGAATGGAGCATGACATCAAGAGCCGAAGGAGGTTTACCATGGAGGTGAATGCCCTGCAGTGCTCCTTTCTTTGATTTCTAGACCTGCCAAGCTGGTGCAAGTAGCTACAGCACACTGCCATGGCCCGTCACCATCACAAGACAGGGAGACCAAATTCATCTGCCATACAGATTTCTGTGTTTCAGGAAAGGCTGTGGCCATGCCCATGCGCAGGTACACGACATGGCAGATCTACAGACAACCTCAAGAGAAAAAATCAGCTTTGTCCCTTAGAAGTAGGCCAGCTTACCCTTCCTTCCCTCCTCCATTCCCAGGGCACAGGATGTTCTACAGCCCTTGCCTTTTGATGGCAGAGTAACCTTCATTCCACTCATTGGCACTGAATGGACCCCTCTAAAATCCGAGGTATTTTATTTAAATTATGATCTTTAAAATATTAAGATTAGCTAGTCTAATGACCCCTTACTACATATACCAGAAAACTAGAAACAGAACTGTTCTTAGCTAACAAAACTCCCCTGACTTAAATTATATTTGCTATCTCATTTGTCCCTGTGGACATTACCTAGTTTTCCCTTGCTCTTCTTACATCTGATCGACAGAAAGCTTTTGTGGGGCAGGGACTGTCATTTACTGTATGTCTAAATGGGACCTAGGCCACAAAAGCCTAAAAGCTTTGAAATGTTACTACAATAGCAAATAATGAGCATATTTGACCACTCTTTCTAGTGGATGAGACTTGCAGAAGCTATATTTAAAACTAATAAGGAGGAGAAAATTTGAAAGTGATATTCTCCATTCTTAGGAAACTATATAATGAAAATAGTAAAACCACCTCACTTTGCCTTTCTGCACTGTTAGTAACAAGATTAATTATTGATCAGGTTTTCAGCTCTACTGGAACACAATGACTTCCACCAGGCACTGAAATGCAGGCGTGACTGCAGCCCACAGACTGCTCCAGCCGCCAACACAATGCTGCCTGCTCTCCTTCCGTTTCCAGAACTTCTTTCTGCAACCACTGTGTAGTTATCCTGATTCAGCATCTCTCGTTTGAGCTTTGTAAAGGAAGCTTAATATTCTTGAGCATCCTCTGTTCAACTAAAAGTTGAGGGAATAGAATGGGAGGAACGCAGAGAGCAACCACCAACCCAAAAGCTACCAGCCCCATAAAATTTCACTTTTTTGGAGAAAAACAAAAACCCTTCATCATCCTGAAAGGAAACGGATGCAATGAAGAGCTATTAACACAAGCATAAATTCAGAAAGCCTGGACAGAGTTGCACCAGCAAATAAGCACACAAATAACAGCTTTTCCAACCTGTTAACTTACAAAAATTAAGTCCCTGTGGGTGAAAGTTGCCATGAGACAGTTTGGCTCCCTCAGCCTTTACTCACTGGGATGAAACTCCCTACACCCTGATGCGAAGCCTGGTGTCCATCAGAGCACCCTACAGCTCCTATGGGCACAAACAGCACACATTTTCCTCTCACAGGAGGCCAAAGGTTAAATCTGTAAGCCTAGAAAAGATCATTAAATACCAAAGTCTCACTTGACACAGAATTGGAACCGCTGATGCTGTCTCCACATACTGTCCCCAGCAGGCTGGGGTCTCCTCACTGGAAGTGCTCACACTGAAATCCAGCTGAGCCTGACAGCCAGGAGCGCTTCCAAGTTCTTTCTATCGCAGGCACGAGAGGGCAGCTAAGGGCAGAAGACCTCCTGGGAGAGTGCTAGAGAAATGTCCCAGGCAGAGGAAGCCAGACTTGGCAGCATTTGTATCCATACTCTTCATCCAGAGCAGACCTTAAAGCAAATCAGGCAGCCAGCAATGCCTCCCCGCCGCCCCAGCCCCTCTTCAGAAGGAACTACTTCACTGTCTCTGTAAGGATACGGAATTAATTAGCATGTATGCAGTGTGAGCAATTGGGAGACTTGAACCTGGGACTAAATGAGAGCCAAATTATTTGACACTAAAACATTCAGTGAGAAGGAGTGAAAAGGGTCAAGGAAGTACTGGGCCACTTGACATCAAAAAGCAGTATCGGTGGTAGGAAGGGGAAGCAGAGAAGAGTAGCTTGCAGTGTTTTTGTATCCCTTCCTTTATACGGCTGTGTTGGCACACTGGGATGTAGACTAGCATGTCCTGCTGGGAAAGGAAGAGATGTGACAGGACTGAGGAATCGCCAGCCCAGGGCAGGATCTCACACCGTTTTTGCACCAAATACACATATCCACACTCCGTGCCCCCTAAGCATGCAGCAGGTCTGCTGAAAAGTGAGCCCTTTTGTCGTACAAAGATAAACAAGCAAAAGATTAGTTAAAAGCCTACTACAACTGTTGTGCAATAAAAACAAGTGACAAGCTTTTAGGCTTAATTGCTTCATCGGTCCAATAAGGGAATAAAGTATTCTGAATCTAAGAGCTTGTTTCTTTTCCAGCTACATCAATTAAACTAATAAATAGATCTCGCTCTCCAGACCTTATTTATACTATACTACTCCAGACCAGTTACAAAGCTCCCCATCTCTAAAACCATGAAAACCTAGCATTTAAAGAGACCAATTTATGGAGTTTTAATTCAGCAAAGCCTCAATCACCTTCCTGAACTAAGAATTTGTCGGTTTTGTGAATCTCTGAAACAAGCAAGCCTGTTTATCAAAATTAAGGGAACCCCTGAGACACCTATGAGAATAAAACTTCTACAGCTACCTGCTTGCTGGCCAAAATACTCTCTGCCAGGTTCTCTGTTAACCTCTGAAGTATGGTTCAGCTGAACTGGAATCAAGCTACAAGGACTGCTTTAATCTTCTAAAGCCACACTTTGGAGCAGGCTCATGTCTGCTTCAAGTTGCACCTTCCTAACTGTGCCTATAAAAAATCTGCCTTGTCTACTATAAACTACAAGAGCCCACAGCCAGTACACCCCAACTGCACCCTGAGTTCTCCTTCTCACACTTTGAAGGCCAGAGATAACTGTGGTATAAAACAATTTGAGAATGCCTTCTCCACTAGGTGTATCTGTGCGGAATCTGATCCTACAAATGTGTGTTCAAGAGCCAGAGTCATTTGGGTTGCGATGACTGACTATAATCGGTCTCTGTAAACACTTGGCTCATATCTGTCTTTGCCATTATGCAAAAATAGAATAAATATTACTATTTCCTTATAGGCATTTTCTACAGAACATTGCCACAGAAATAAAGCTCTCTATAAACATTGGAAATGAGTGGTTCTGATTTCCTTAAGGGTGTATTTTCCATAAAAAGTCTTGCTCCAGTGCTAATTACAAAATTAGCAAGTAGCTTACGAGTAATTAGATTGGGGTGTTAAATCACTAATAATCCTTAAATAAAACTCCTAATTAGGACACACTGCACATTTATCTGCAAGCTAGATCTGACAGACTGTCCCAACTTTCCTTTTAGCTGATATTTAGGGCACCACATGGAAAGGAAAGTCCCCCAGGGCGCCCTGTTCGGGAAGGAGCCTTTACATCACCTGCACCAGTATGGCTCCTGCACCCACCCACCCTGACCCCAGAACAGAAGGCCTGGCCATACATTCAGATACCACAGGGTCATCCATCTCCAGCTTTTAATTACACAGGAAGCATGGAAACTTATCAAGAGCAAATACCACAAAGGCATTTAGCTGCTGATACCATAAAAATTACAGAACTATCAACACTACCTGGTCCTCCCTCCTCCTGCATGGTATTTCTCAGGCTCCGAGATAAATTTAGTTAGGTAGAAGCTTTGCTTTTATTACACCTAATAAAGCAGCACCTGATACAAAGGCATCTCACTTGAGAATTGATCCACAGTAAACTAAAACAATGCAAACAGCAAGGGTTGTAATTCCTTTACAGCTCACTTAGCTGAGACATATTTAACTGCTTCCAACAAATACAACTTTATTGACAGGCCATGCATCCCAAAGACAGTCTTTCCAAGCATTCTGTACCTTACTCTAGTTTCAAAGTGAAATAATCTATGGTCCCAACTACTTTTGGACAAATCCTCTCTCTGCCAGAGGCATCCACATGATGAAGCCAGCTGTGCCACAGGTACCTTGCCATTTTCAGTGAGGGTGGGGGAAGAAAGCTTTAAGTGACAAGCACAGCAACTTCAAAACTAAATATCAGTCAGCTGCTTAAAAACAACAACACTGTTTTTTGGAACAATTTGTATTTCCTTTCTCCCACCAGCTCCACTGAGAGTGGTTTATGCCCAAAAGCACCAGAAAAATCAGCTTGGTTACCACAGTGTCTACATCTGAGTCAGGATGCTCCTGCTCTTCCCTCTTTTGCAGGCCACTGAAGTTCAGAATTGACACCTTCCCCACACACATTCAATTCCAGAAAGGAACAAGCCAGCATTAACCTGACTGGAAACAGTGAATTCTCTACATGTGACCCAAAAATCCCAGTTATTTCAGCTATCCTGAAGGTATTTACCTGTGAGGCCCCATCGTTGGGATTTCTTAATTTCCTTGACATCTACCATTTAACATTCCTTTTTGCTTAATACCACAGCAATTAACCCAGCAAAAACAAAGTATTTGCCACATCCATCAGGAATGAAAACCTATCATACACTTCCTACAGCCACAAGAGTTCATACAGCACACCAGAATGAACGATTTTCTCAAACATTTTTCTCCTGCTGCAACTTACAGTTTCCAATGGATACACCCAGCCCTCTGTATTCAACCACTTGTTAACACCAGAGATGGCCAGAGATATTGTGACTAAAGCAGGGTGCTTGGTCAGAAAGCACAAGTTCTACTAACTCAAAAGCCTTTCTCAGAATGGTGTTGCAAACCCAGGATGTCATTTTTGGGAAAAACCAAGCACAGTAACACGCTGACCACATCTCAGCTACATTGCCCAGCAGCTGACACCTAGGTTTGCCACAATCAAGATTTGAATCCCGGTCCTGCACAGCTTCTTAAAGCTGCACTTTTTTTACTTTCCTGTTTTCCAGCCCCAAGGGGAACTAAGATCTCTGAAGTTGCATCACAGAGCTTTCAAATCTCAAATATTTTGGGGAAGAAAACACTCCATGACCGAAGACATGTAAGGGCCGCATTAACAGCTCCAGGAATTAAGGATAGTGATATTACAGTGAAGCATTTATCATCAAAACCTGTAATCCAACCCTGCTCTTCTGTGTGTATAATAAGACTATAATAAGGCCATGAACCAGAGCACAACTTATTAACAACTACTCCACAAAAAGGATGTGTGAATAGCAAAAAAAAAAAAAAAAATTATATATATATATATATATATATATATATATATATATATATATATATATAATGTTGCTGTTTATTTGACTGCTGTGGCACATCTCTGAAGCAGCTAAATGAAATTAACAGCTAGGCTTGGCAGCACATGAAACACACACACACCTTAGGGAAAATTAACAAATCTAAGTTCAAAGGTTAGGTACATGTTTGCCAGCAACGTTCTTTTATTTCATTGATTCAAAAAATAAATAAATAAGAATCTTTGCCTTTTTTTTTTTCCCCCTTTGCAAAGATGCAACAAATTGTACTTCACATGAAGCTGGCAGAGTCTTAAGCCAGCAGGCCTGGCCCACAAAATGGCAAGTGTCTCCAGCAGCTGTTATTGTTGACAACATGTGACAACATGGTATTTCCAGACATCATCAACAACATCCCCAATTACTGCTAATTTTGTGCAGGATTACAACATTTTCCTATGTTCATTAGCTACAATTATCTTAATAACAGTAGCAGAAAGAAGATGAAGTGGAAAAAAAACACAGAATGTGCAAGTGAGGTTTGCTAGGCGACAATCTGGAAGACGGTAACAAGCCAAGACGCAGGCTTAACCTGAGATACAGGGCATTACAGAGTGCTTTTGGACCATTCTGCCTTTTTCATTCATTTTAAAGCAAACGGGAAGTTTTCTAGTGTGTCATTTATCACAGAACGGTACAAAGAAAAAAGTGTTCACGCAGACCTGGATAAAAGGATCATTCGGGTATGAAGACTATTTTCTGTTATCTCTCACAACTGCACAAAGCACTGTGGTGCTCATACGTTTAAGCTGGGTATTTAAGCACACTTTCTGTGAAACAAGCAAACAAATCACACTCCGAAATAACTTGCAGGTTAGGACAATCAGGTGAGACGGAAGAGGCCCATGTCTAAACCTGTAATCCATCTCGTTAGGATGTCCCATTTATTATGGGCACTTATCTCACCATCATTTTGTCAGAGTTTCCATGTCTAAGCTAAGAAATCATTCCCCTCCAAACGAGTAAAAATGTGGTTGGAACTGTCATTCTGACAAAAATGTTTTAAGACAGCTTTAACCTAGATGGCTATTTTTCTTGGTACGACACCCTACATAAGCATGGTGTTTTATGGATACCTTCAAGCAAAGATCTGAATTTAGCACTCAAACTGTTGTTTTACAGGAGCGCGTGCCAAGTGCTTTTCATCTCATTATGCTGGTTTGAAATAATAGTACTACTTAAAGTAACATCATGCTAGCATAAAATGCAAGAGTGATTTCCAAGCAGCACAATAAACCACTGTTTCATGATGGTCAGTTGCCTCAGTCAGCATTACAAATTCCAACCCGCTCAAGCTCCATTTAATTCCTCCTGTACAGTTTTAAAATATACTATGCCCTAGGCAGATTTATTGAAATCATTCTGTGTACTCTACCCAGCTGGAATTATTTTGATCTTCCAATTAGAAGATTTTGGTCATTTACCCCTTCTCCACATGTTCTGCATACCGTACATCAAGCATTATTGCTACCGCTTGCAAAATTATCCCATAATTAAGGCTCAGCTTGCAATGAAAAAAAATATTATAACAGAATATACAAAGCCAGTTTCAGTCTGGAAACTTTCCAGTTCTGGTCTAACCTATGTAACATCAGACAAATCGCTTCCTCTCTGTTCCTTCCCCTTACAAAGTGCTTGCTGTACCTATGTCATCCCTTGAGGCCAAGGGCTGGCTTTCCCTCTGTATAATGTGATTTACAGCTGGGATTTCTCGAACGCTACTGTAAGACAAAATCACTGCAACGGTTCAGAGCCCTGCTCCACCAGCCACCCTAATCCCAGCCCTTGCTGGTACTTCTAATGGGATCCCTGCTGCTCCTCGACAATGCTCCAGCCAGGAGAACTTGTCCCATCACCGTGAGCCTGCTGTGCACACACAGCTCCTCAACGCCAGCCTGTGAGATGTGCTCTGAAGTCTGAACTTACTCCACACCCAGCAAAAGGCGCCGGTTTTACACCCCCAAAAAATCATTCCCAAGGTAAAACGCTGCCTGAAAAGCCACTGCTTCAGCACTGCCTGCTGGGTTTCGGTACAAAAAAAGCCCCAGTAATGAGCCTAACCCGCTTTGCTCCTTTTCCACTCGGGGCACAGCACTCAAGTTCAAAAACGTCCTTTGGGGTGGGGGGAAGCCGGTTTGTCCCCCTCCCCAAAAACCCTACACAGTGACCCCTCGGAGGGAAGAAAAAGCCCCCCCGGCCCCTGCCCCTCCAGGAGGGGGCTCCCAGCCGCCAGACGTGGGACTGGGGGGGCGCCCGGCTGGGAGCCACCTGAGGAGGGCTGGAGGGGGCGAGCCCAGCCGACACCTCTAATAATAACCAAAAAAAAGACATATTTTAGCAGAAAAACCTCAGCAGCACGGTGTCAGGCCGATCATGGGGAGTGGGGGGGGGGCAGCCGCGGCTGTCCCCCTCCCCACCACCCGCGGCAGCTCCCACCTTTCCCCGGGCAGGGCACGCACAGAAAATAAAGACCTCCACAATCAAACGCATTTATTCAAAACAAACCCCCAAAAGCCCCACAAAACACACCTCCCTCCCCCGGGCGCCCCGCGGAGCAGCCCCCCGACCCCCAGCACTCACCTCAGGGGGACGCGGCCTCGGCAGCGACCGGGGGCAAAACCGCCTCTCCTCCGGCTGCTGGGGCACTTCCACTTTTCTGTCGTGGTCTTGCAAACCCGGCACGGTGCTCCCTGCCCCTCGCCCAGCCGTGCTAAGCCAAGCCGAGCCGAGCCGAGCCGAGCCGTGCCGTGCCCGCTCCCCCAGCTCTGCTCGCAGACGCCTCCCCGCGGTGCCCGGGCAGGGGAGCTCCCCCTCCGTGCCGCCCCGCCCCGGTACCTGCCCGCTTTCTTTCCTCCCCCTAGCCCCTTTTCTGAGTTTCTTTTTTCTTTTTTCTTGTTTTATTTCCCCTAACTTCATTGCCCGCCCGCCTCCTGTGGGGAAGGAGCCGGAGGGAAGGGGGTTGTTGAGGTTGGAGGGGGCTGGATGGAGTTGAGCACAACAAAGACCCGCTTGATTCCCCGTAATGCCCAACAAAAGGGAAACGCTGCGAATGTCATCGTTATCACCCTGTGAGATACAGGGTGAAAAACAACACTTCTTACGGGGTTTGTAGTTTCAAAACAAATGGCAGCTTGGATGCGTCTATTTCTGTCCCGGTACTATAAGCAGCTTGCTCACGCCCTGCTGCTTTAGTGCTGTGTGTGCTGGCACTGTATGCAGAAAGCATAAAGGCAGCAAAGCCACAAGTCTCTGGTGACAAAGAAGTCTTTTGGCAGCTTCTCGAGTGAGGAGACTGGCTGTTAAGACATATTGCTCACAGGTGAGAACCTGCTTAACTACTGGCTCAGGTACTTAGCCCTTAATACACATCCCTGCATCCATTTTACTCCTCACATGGCCTGAATGGTGCTCACCTGGCGATGGCACCTGCACCTGCTGGAGGTGGGCAGTGTAGGCACACAGGCACCTGTCCCCATTAAAACTCAGCTGTGGTCCAAACACAGGCATCCCACCTCTCAACTTCACTCAAGCTTTCCAGAGGAAAGGTGCTTTTCCAAGGTGCCAGCCACATATCTGACCACAACTAGCTTCACACAAAGTTTGAGGAGTCCACTACCTAGTGCTGGAATGTTTAGTGTCCCTGCAGATGGATAATTTAAACCATAATCCAGACAAGTGCTCTCTCACGGGCACAGGGGTTTGGGAACAGAGCCCTCTCTGCCCTGCATCTGGAAGCTGAAGCCACTGCACAGCAGGAGTGAAGGAGCCACAAGGGCAGAAGGAAGGAGATGAGGAGAACCCAACCTCTAGCTTTGTGCCTGGGGGGCTCAGTTAGGAAATGTGCTCCCGTGATAGTTTCTATGCTGGTGACGCTCATAGTGGCAGCAGTGTAGACCCACGTTCGACCTCCCATAGGTTAAATGCTTAAATGATGTATTCTGGCTCCCTGACAGCAATCTGGCTGCCCTCTGGCCTAACAGGGATGGAGCTTTTTCTCCAAGCCTCAGCATGCCTTGGGAGCTCACTGAAGCACTATTTCAGAAAGTGAATTGAAACTCTTGGGGGGGTGGGAAAGCTGAGGAAGGCCTATAATGGCCCTATTGCTTGATGCCAAGCACTCTAAATAATCAGCTGCTATGCAGAAGACAGGTAACTTCCTTCCTGCACTTGATAAGCAACTTTCATGCATAAGTTCTGACATTTTCTATTGATTTCAACTCAGCCCAGAAAGACTGATGTCTCAGGTGGTAAGGATCTCCTAGCAGCCTTTTGTGGTGCCTATTTCTTTCCTTTCACTGCTTGAGTAATGCAGACTTTACTCTATAGTCACCTTCCTTGCTTCAAGGACTAAGGGCTAGGCATCTAAAATGGAAATGAAGCACTAGCTGTGCTCAGTGCCTCAGTTAAGGCACACCAGGTCCATACAGTTCATTTTGTTTTCCAAAAGCATGACGTACACTAACTGTATCCTATCTGACACATTAGACTATTACTTAAAAGCAGTCATTTCAAGCCAAAAAGAAACATTGCCAGTGCTCCTGAGGTGACCACATTCTAGCAAACACTGACATCCAAAAGTTTATTTACAAAGCTGGTTGTGTTGAAACTCGTTGATGTCGTGTGTGTAGAGGAAAGTCCCTGCAAGCTGAAGGAGTTTCTCAAAAGTGAGAAAGCCAAAAAGTGTTCAGAAGAACCAGGGCTACATACTATGAAATTAATAGTTAATTCATTTTTGGTTCTAGGAAGAAGAGAAACAGGAGCACAGGTATGCAAACAAGCCCCCGTATCTTGACACTTGCTGATGCCACCATCACATTAACACAGCATGGAAAGGTTTAGATCACACAGGACTCTCCAGCAGTGACCTGGGTTGCTGCTTTCACTAAGGTGTGGTTTTACAATGCAGCTAAGCTGGTTTTGGAGCTATCTGCTGCCCTAACGGTGGCAGTCCTGCTCCTGATGCTTCCTCTGTTGGAGCAAAACTAGTAGAAAGCAAGCTTATTTCCATAGCTGGTTTAGCTTCTTGAACGGACTCTGAAAGCGAGTGCTGGGTAGCTGAGAAAGAAGCACAGAGTAGCTGTAGTGCTGGGGAGAGGAGACAGGGACTGGGATTTGGGGCAGCAGGCACCAGTTTGATTTAACCACCCTATGAAACTCACCTTCATAGAAAGAGCTCAGAAGAGAGGGTGTCTTAAACCTTGCTCCTCCTATGTACAGTATTTAATTTGCATAGCACAAATGGACTGTTAGACAAAGAAGGATTTTGTTACTTAACAGAGAGGATGCACCAGCAGGCAGAGGGAAAACCTGACTCCTTGTGTGTGCCTAGAGAACTGATGACAACCGCAAGAACAAGGCACTAAACCAAGGCCTCCCTATTCCCCCTGTGTCCCGTCATTTTCCCCACACCTGCCTCTCTATCACCAAAGTTCATTGCCAGGGAGAAGCACCTGGCTGGCTCTTAACATGACAGCACTGACAGCACATGCAGTGGCTGTGCACTGCTGCCACGACCCATCAGCATTGTCTTGGCAGGAGCACAGGCTGCATCAGCGTGGCTCTGCTGGGCCCTGCACACAATCTATCCCCAGCATCTTTGCAGGACACAGCACTGTGCAGCAGGCATACCAGCTCCCAGCACGCAGTCCACGTTGAAATATCATTGCAACAGTGAATAAACTATGGGATTGTTCCACTAAACTGACGATATTTCATTAAAATAACAATGTTGTTTCTGGTTTTAAAGCAGATTCTTTCTCTATTAGCAGACTTAAATGGCCAGTTTTCCTTCACATCCAATGTATACACACCCAATTTCTTGGTGTTCATCTGTTTGCTGACCTAGTAACATGTGAAACTCAGCTTTTGCAAAGCCACAAATTAGAAGGCAACAACAATAAAAAATATTTTACGACATATAAATTAGTTAACAATGTTTACTGTAGAAACAATGTATATGGCTTTGGAACAACAACAAAAAAATATATTAATTTGGAGTAAAACCTTTGTAATAGTGAGTTAAGATCACCCACTGGTGTTAACTGCATCTTTTCAATCTCCAGTATGAAAAGAATGTGGCTGAGCTATGTGCAGCCTACCAAGAATGCTGTTGCAAATGTATATTCATTCTTTTATTGATAGTTATGAATCTAAATTACTATCATATGTGACACTAACCTGCAAAGAAATGATTGCTCCTTGCTCCTCCGTTAGAACATGCCATTATATATCCATTTAGGGGATGAAATCCTGAATCAGGAGGAATTTGAAATCATTTTGAACTGCCGATCAGCTCCTTTCTCTAACCTACTACTGCTGGGAAATTCCGGTGTGGGTACACCAAGCAACTTTGCAAATAAAAGCATAGAAACCATCTGTAAGAAGACGTGCAAATTCCCATGGCATGAGCTTTACCAAAGTGCCAAGCATGCCATGGCATGCTCTGTGGTTGTTTTGAGGCTGTGCTCCTATGTTCAAGTGGATCAGCCTTCACTTTTTCACCCTTTTTTACTCCAAATTGAGCAAAAGTAGAGATCATGTTAACCCCACACTATTCTTAGCATATATTCAACTGGTATATTTCTTTTAGACTTCACATTTTCTATGGAAATATCATTTCAGCTATGCATGTTGGAGAGACAAATGTGTAACGTTGTCTTTTCTTGTCCCCAACAGCTATGGCACATACTATGTAGATGTGTTGGCTGCTTTTTAACAGAACAGTCATTTGAAAGAAAAACTTCTGTAGTTTGACAGCTTAAAGCTTAGGTAGGAGGTGTGAATCATTGCCTGAAAGCTGGGAGACACTAGTTTTGTGTGAATTGCATGGGGTGAAGTGAGGACAGCAACAGGTTTCTAGACAGAACCGTAGCAATCTCAGGAAGGAAAAGTGGAGAAGCAGGGTCAGAGAAGGTTTGAGTCAAGGAAAAGGAGAGGGCGTATTTTTAATTATGCCAAAAATACCTGTTTTTCAAACTTTGAAGGCATTTCAGTTCAGCTGCAATGAAACATATAGGCAGGTTATGTCAAAGAAAATAAACTGACAGGTAAGGAAGTAATCTACCATGGCTACAGACGTGCTAGGTGATGCAAAAATGAGAAGGGACAAAAGTGACCTAGAATATACACATCAAAGGATTGACCTCTATTGCTTGAATGATCACAGTAAAGACCACTATTTTTAAAGGAGAAATCACACAGCATGATAAAAACATTGGGAATAGAGAAAAGGGAACAGAGAAAAGGAAAAGGGAAAGGAGAAGGAGTTGTCCTTTCAGAACGAAAACATTTTTATACATAAACAACATACAACAGCCTGACTTCCTTGGTTCTAGTGAATAAATGTCTCTGCTGAAGTTCTCCGCCAAGGTTAATGAAACATTATGAAAGTTAGTCAAGGAGAAAAAAAAATGTATCCATTCAAGGGTATATGAATTTCACAGTGTTTTTGTGTCTGTCACTTCTAATTATATTCATCAGTGTTTATTTGTTTTTCAGATTAGACAATGGTCTGCTCAGATTGCTTTCTTTCCACAATTCTATTAGCTAAATTCATCAATAAGGACTTGTTTTCTAGATAAAAATTCTATATCCTAACCTGGAGACTCATATATCATTTTCTATTCTGGCAGTGAACAAATTACAGGATTGGGTAGGTCATTTTGATACCGGTACAAGCAAGGCAAATTAAAAAGGGAGTATCAAAATTTATCTCATGTGCCATATTCAAAGGTTTCCTTTTCCACTGCTATGGATTTTCTGTTTCTCTAGATCCATTCTGTACAGTGCTAAGCTAAATGCTAAGCTTGGGCAAATTGACAAAGCCATAGATTTCTATTCATGGGCTTGCATTAATCGAGGTCCATAGTATTTTAATACGCCACATATCATCATGACAATTAGTTTGGGGAAGTACAAGACTGGAAATACTGGAGCAGCTACTAACCTCTGAATAACACTGCTGCTGATGTGAATTTATGACTCCATAAGGGCCTATCACAACAATAAAACTACTGATTGTTGATGTGTTAATTGAGGATTGAATTACCAAAAGCTTCAGCTGCTTGGTGATGGCTGCATTTTAAATAATGAATTAGATGCCCTCGGCTTCTACAGAGAGAAATGTGTTATGTTGGTAGAAGTAAATGTTCTGAAAACTTACATTTAGGCATTCTAGAGACTTGTGAAATGAGTGTTTCAGGCAACTGTGCCATAGATTCTTATCATCTACATCTCTATGCAAGTGATTTACGTACTGGGGTCAGGTACACAAAATTCTTTATTTTTAAGGTTGAAAAACACTAGCTTCATGACTTGTGTAACAATGCAAGGCGGGGGATATCTGTATTTAGCTGTATTTTGTTTAACTGTATTTTATTCAGTTACATGTGGTTACAGTGTGGCTTTGTTTATTCTAAATTCTTAATGAATCATTTTTATAAACTCTTATTTTAAGAGGAACTTTTTATTC
This sequence comes from Aythya ferina, assembly GCF_964211825.1. Lineage (NCBI taxonomy): Eukaryota > Metazoa > Chordata > Aves > Anseriformes > Anatidae > Aythya > Aythya ferina. Next base: position 62,821,968 of record NC_140296.1, read on the forward strand.
ACTGGAATTACATCCAGTTCCTTAATACTGCCAGTTCAAAAGCTACTTTTGTCAGGAAAAAGTTTTCTCAAGGGAAGGGTATGCAACAAAGCAATCAGATTACCAGAGCTTACACTTACTATGTATTCAGTGAACTATAGCAAATAATAACGTGCATGCTCTTATCCTTCCAGAATTTCTAAATGGACAGTGTAGCTGCTGAAAATGAGAGGATCTATTCTGCATTATTCCAATGAGGATTAATCCCTAGCTTGAATAAGGCTAGAGAGTCCTAAAATTAATATATGTTTCTGATATGCCAAGCAAATGCCCTATACACTTCTTGTTCTCCATGGGTCAGCCAGCTGATATTTTTCTTCAATCCCCCCACTCTTTCCAACGGTTTTACTTACATTCTACTGAGAAAAGGGAGTGTTTCTGATGTCTTAAGAAGTCTGTAGGATGAAATTGTGATTTCATGGGTCTCTCAGAAATGCTGAATCTTAAAAAATGGTATTCAATTTCTTATATCCTTTTATCAGTTTAATACTGTCTGTAAATGCATTTAGACAAAAAATGTCATGATCTTAACGTATAGAAATTTAACTCTCGTCACACTTGCCACAGAAGCTTTCATTTTATTACTGATAAGCATATCATTTTGTAATGAAAATATCATATGGTGCTGCAAGCATGAGCTCTAATGAAGCAGCTTACTCAGCAAAAGTAGCTATCTCAAATCATTGGCTGTATCTATGCTCTCCTGCTACATGGCATGTGGCAGCACTCTGCAGGTCACATTCCTCAGATGTTTACATTGCTTAGTCAGAGGCTTTTTCTGGGCCACGCTCTTGGAAAAACATGGGGGAAATGCCAAAAATACATAACCCTTACAATGTTCTTACATAGTTCAGGCAAACCGCATCATGCTGTGCCCCAAGTACTCCAGCATGGATTCCCTAAAGCCATTTTCAGTGACTATTCTGAGGCACAGATAGCAACAAAACTAAAGAGATGGGGGAGTAAAGCGTGGCTTTCTTGGTTAGAGATTCATGAGGTGTAAGTGTGAGGTGCTTCAGAGGAGCTTGACACCTTGCACACAATCACAAGCGAAGGAGAAGAAGAGAGGGAAGAAGAAAGAAGGGTAAAAGTTGGAAGACAAACACATCTCCAGAGAAGATGATGATGATTAAACATTCTGTATCTCCACATAACTTTAGGCCATCCCCCAACATCATTGATAAACAATTAAGGACCTCATTATTCAGGGCCACACCATCAGGCTTGCCAGGCACCCCTTTTTCCACATCCTAGGGAGTCACATCTGAGCAATCATCACTGATATTCTTCCACTCCACAGGAAAATCAGCCTGGTTATCTCCAACTGGTGGCTGAACACTATCTAAAAGTAGCTTGCCTACACTTTGGTTTAGTTTAGGCAATAGCTTAACAGTTTCTAGGTCTTCACAGTTTGGTAGCAGACTGGAACCACCTCTACAACAGTTTAATGGAGCTGTTCATAAAGCTGGGAATTACTATATCCATCAAACAACAGTTTGATCTTCTGGATGCAGTGTCTTCTGGAGTGGGCCGAAGGACTAGGGGTGGGCATGTGTCTTGTAGAAACTTTTTACACTACCATACCCATGCCATAGCCTTAGAGGATCTTTAGACTGCATAGATTCTCAAAAGTGCCTGTAATCATTTAGTCAAATGAATCTCAGCACATTTTGTTTAGTAAAGTAAGATTATTTTTAATAGAGCACTAGCCCAGTTTTTGTCCAATTGTCTTAAAGTCCAATAAAATATTTTTTATACCATTAATTGAAAACTTAGTCTGAAAATAAATGGTTTGCTAACCACTTTTACATTCTTTAGGAAAACATGAATCACAGGTGAATTGCAGGTTTGGTTCCTGAAATTCTCTGGAGAGCATTAACAAAACTGGTATTTTACTTGTAATCTTATACAGGGAATTGACAAAATTCCTCAGATAACTTAACCAACCAGTTAGGCATAATAAAATATGACCTTTCCATTAGTTTTGGTAGATCTCTGACTTTGCAAACAACACAAGAATCCTTATTCAAGTGTCTTACGAGTGGAATCAAAGCAATAGTGGCAAGTCTGTGAAGTTTGTATGTTGATTTAATTATACTTTAATATGTGTACAAAATTCAGTACTCGTGTTGAAGTTTATATTAGCAAATTAATATTGACTTGAATTGTATGATTCAAATGAAATTAGCTGAATTTACAAATTCAGAAGAAATTCAGCAAAGAAACAAATAATGAAAAAAATGACTTCTTGTCACTATAGCTCAGCAGACTAATAACTACATATATATATAGAAACCAGACAAGCATTGATTTTGACAGTAATACTCATTCCAGATTCCAACATCTCAACAACTCAGGTGTTCATGACCTCTTTATCTGAAGATCTCTATACCAGCAGCTAACAAAGCTAGGGTTTAGATTGAGCCAGTTTGCCTTGTGCACCACGGCCTCAATTTCTTTCAAATAAAAAGCCAAAGCTCTTGCCACTGTGTTTCCAATCCCCTGCTTACCATGACAGCCTTGAAAAAATCACCCAAGAGCAGAGATGTCTTGTGTTATTTTGCACGAGCAGAGTAGAGGGAGTCGGTCTGAGACTACACAGCACATGTGCAATAATAGTAATGAACCTTCTAATTCTTTTCAGTGAGATACTATTTCAAATACATGTTGTCATCATTATTATTTCAATGAATGAGTGCTAAGAAATGAATTCATTTATAGAGACATATGCAACCCATTGTGGTGTGTCACTCTTGTTGTCAATGAGTTTTGTCTAAGTATGACTGAATATTTTTTTCTGCAACCTAAGAAGAACCAGGCTTTAAGCAACCAATGATGCATGTGAGTCTCATCAGAGAAAAATACTGACTGTAGGGAGCTCAGGAGATGTGTTCAAAGTCTGTGAGACAGAAGTTAGCCCAAACAGTATGGTGACATATTGAAAGTCTTCAGCTTCAATATTCTGTCCCCTAAAAGGAGTATATATCATATACAGAATTTTGTTTGTGCGGAAAGCTTGGCAAAATGCTGCTTCCTTCCAAGCTAGCTTCTGAAGCAAACTTTGTATGTTAATGTGCTCTTGAGGACTTTCTTGGGAAATAATTTCAGTACAGCTTTTTAAATTCTACAGGAAGACATTCTTAGCGTACTTGAATCTAGCCAAAGAATCAGCTGGCAGGTTTTCTGTTTCACGTGCAGGATAGAGTCTTGGAACAGAAATATATGGAACAAAATCAGAAAACAAAACAGGTGAAAGAATAGTTTGCCAGCAAGTAAGATACATGTATGTACATTTCAAATGGCAATCTATGCCTTCCAAAAATCCCACTTTTATTTCAGAAACACTTCTTGCAGGTAGAATTTCTTTGATCTCTGGAAATTTGTTAGACCTAGTGCCCGATGTTCCAGAGCTGTCAGATTTCATAAAGAAAGATCAGATTGTGAAATAAGGGACATAGAATATAGAAATTACTTAGCTCATTTGAAAAAAATTGCTCCTTAATCTGCTACTCTCCAATTGAGCATAATATTCTACTTTTCTTAATACCAGCTTGCACAAATGGCAATAGGATTGAAATGAATTGTAATAAAATATAAAGACTAATACATTAGCTTAATGAAAGTGCATGGAAAATGGAAAGCTCAGGTCTCTACATTTAGGCAAATCTGTAAATTAGAGAATAAGTCTGTGTTTAGGTAGGAATTTTAAAAGGCTCTCTTAAAAGTATGGGAGAGGTAGGTCGTAGAATAAAGTCTACAGCCTTAATGCCTTTATCATTGCGATCTATTGGAAATTAGTGGTGGAATATCCCAGATCCCACAGTCTAGATGCAATCAACAAGTACAGAGAAAACAAAGCTCTCAGCTTTCAATAAGAATAAGCTGTCTATTGCTGAGTTTACACACAGGCTTAATTAGGACACCCTGGTTTGTAGGCTATGTCCATTAATGACACCATGTTATGCTGTCTGGGTAGATTACAGTATGGATTAAAATGCATAATGTTTGCTACTTTTACATCTGACCTGCAGGTTAATACCTGCAGATTTCATCTCTGAGGTGAAGAAACATCAAATGTTACACAGATCTAAGGAACAAATTACATCAAAATTTATACAGCCTCCAGTAAAGCTAAGGTGGACTGGACTCAACAAATCCAGTACAACCAACCTCCTGTAAATTCATTTCCATGCCACTCCTTTCTCCCTTTATATTAGTCGTAGATCTGTGCCCCGTGTGGCAAGAGTAGTATTCTCTTCTCTGTCCCTCCAGCCTTGGACACGGATATTCTACCTCTCCCTACATGTATGTACATATGTATAAAAAGGGATGGAAAAAGTTTCAGGATGAAGTCCTACTGTCCCCCCTCCCCTCCCTTTCTTGACTTGGAACTGATGAAGAGCCCTTTGTCATCACACACACACCTCCCACTACTGTACATGACAAAATAAGCTCATAGACAAAGGAACTATAGAAGGTACTAAGGCCTCTAGGTTACACATTATTTCAGGTAAGGTATGCCTTCCTCTACAGTTTGATCCTGTTCCCACTCCAAACAAAAGCAAATGCTTATTTAATATGAATTGTTAAAGAGGAAAATGCCCAATTTTATGCTATTTCTTTAATAACAGAGTATCTGTACAACGTGTACAATGAAAATCCGATTCAAACTTTAGATTTATGTAATAGTAGTTGTAAAGATACTTAGGGAACAAATGGCTTATATTGGACAATACTATCAGCAATGATGAAGAATGAAGTAACTTCAGGGGAGTAGGTAAATATAAAAAAGGCTAAATTATTTTTCTTTAAATAAGGCGGGTTTTCCTCTAATACAGAGGAAATATCAGAGGGAAAAAAAAAAAAAAAAAGCACACACACAACAGAATGATGGAGAAGCCTTGCCTTTACTCTTTAAATCAGAATTATGCTAGATAAATATGATATTCTAGCTTTTCCCTTAGAAATATTGGAGAAATTGAATACATATATGTGTATATCTGAGATGTGTTTACCTATATATCTCCAGGGACCTGGTGAGGTGAAAGGGTTAAATCATGTTTAACCAGAATGTATACTTAGTCTTCTTTATCTCCCTGGAACTTGTTAGCACTTTGAGGACCAATTCACTAGGAATGAATAATGCCATGAATGACATCAGCTTCCGCCAACATGCAAGAGGTTACTATGGTAATGGAGAAAGTTTTTCACAGTACAAAACAAGTACCATACTTGATATATTAGCCAGCCAAAGAAAGCAGTCACATATAAACTACAGCATCTTTCTAATGAATAGCCATTTATGCAGCATGCATGTTAGCAATTCTGCTGAGTTCCTCTGAACATCAAACTGTTGGCAGTTACATTGAAAAAACTTGGCAGATTTACAAAAGTGTTAACATTTTGTTTTCAGCAGCTTGTTTTTTTTTCTCTTGGAGCCCATATCTTCAGCATATTCACAGAGTCTTTAGCCAATGCCAACCAGGAAGGTCTCTGATGTGAGCTTAAATGTACTGTATATGCACACTGAGAAGGCAGGATGTCCAAACCATGCAAGTGACTCAAAATAGACTTTTCTTTTTCTTTTCTTTTCTTTTCTTTTCTTTTTTCTTTTTTTTTGGATTTGTGGCAGAAGAACAGATGGCTTCTTTGTTAGGTGGCCCTTTCTTTTTTATTTGCCCAGCACCTTTTCCATAAGATTTTAATCCACAAAACAATGCAGCATGTATAGTACAATGGGAAACTCAGAAAATCTTGAGACCTTCAAGTCATATCAGTGCATGTGTGCACATGCACACACACATCCAACATATATATATGTATACATATATATACTGGATCAAAGCCAGTGCCAAAGCAAACCACAACAATATTCTCTTATGACAAAAATAAATAAATAGTCAAAACAGAAGCAAGATATTACTTCCTTGTTAATTCCCCTCCCTGGAAAGAAAAACAGTGACTTCTTGTTTTGGCTATGGTCGTATCAACTCGTTTCTAATCAACAATATGATTATTGCAGGGGATGCTGAGGGATGGAGGAAAGAGAAAATCTGTGAGCAGTTACAGACCATTGATTCTAAGAGTCTGCTGACAGATATCTCTGCGTTTTGCTTCAGATGGAGATTTTTGTAAACCTGGTGCCAAAGGACTTGGATAACAACCGAACAGAACTTCTTCACAGCACTTCTCTGCTCCTTCACTGCTTTACCCTTGCCAAGGATGAAGGAAGGAATAAAAAGCAAGGAATATATTTAGAGTGAATGAACTTTCATGCAATAAAACCTTCCCACATTCTAGAAATAAGGGGTAACTGATCTTGGACTATGTCTTTTCTGTGTCACTTATGAAGTACATTCTGGCTGTAGATGCTGCCAAATATACATACTTAATATTCTACCAAAATTAAATTTCACTGCCCAAGACCTTCGTGGGATGATCATCCCATTATTCAGCCTGCCATCATTTTGACAGGCACAAAAGACTGTTCCAACTCCACACTTATATTTTTCATCAATCTTTCAAGAGGGATTTTAAAACTGATTTAAATATAAAACACCATTAATCTGATGTGTTTATATATATGTGTGTGTAAATTATTTTCTTCCTAATGTCAGAAACAGAAGAATATTTCCTGCTCTAAAATTTGAAACCTGTCAGCTCTGTATTTTCTGCTACAGAATTTTCTAAAGCATATTCTATTCTGGATATCAGAACAGCATATTTTGAGATAATATTTTTGGTAGTGTTTTCACAATGTAATTTCTTTTCTGTTTTCTCATCTGTTACAATGTTAGTTGATATGTTGATAGCAAGGGGTTTTTGTTTCAAATGTTGGCAAAAGGGTAAACAGGAGGTGGAATAAAAATAGGAAAAACTTTTCCTTTTTTTTTTTTTTTTTTTGACAGCTTTGCTTTATCCTTTCTAAGATATTTCATGTTTAACTGCCATTCTGTAAGTGCAGCAGTTCCAAGAGCAGATACCCAATTTAAGACACAAACTGGCTACCACAAAGATTCTAAAAAAAAAAATAAATCTTATCATTTCATTCTTTGTAGCTTCCTCACGACGTTACAGTTTCTTCAGTTTCTTTCTAATCTTACATCGACCCACTGCACATACCTGGGTCTCTTACAGCTGTTGTATTCTCACTGAAATAACCTAACATAAAAAGGAAAGCATTTAACTTGTAGTCTAGAATGAGCTCCATCCAGGGTTTTATCTTCCTCTATACAAATGATTGATATATAAAAAAGAAATATACAATATTGCAGTCTTTGAAAGTGGAGGAGACAGCAGCACAGATTACACATGTTGACCTAAGACAAAACTACAGAATGGCTGAGGTGGGAAGGGATCTCTGGGATCATCTGGTTCAAAACCCTGCCCAAGCAAGGCCACCTGGAGCAGGCTGCTCAAGACCAAGAGCCCTGCAACCTGTCTGGCCTCACCAGGCTACCATGGCTCTGGGGCAAAACACAGCCCATTTTCCATTACGTTCATAGCACACTTACAGGCTAGAGCTAGGTATATTTAATATCCAGTAAAAATCACAGATGATCATTTGGAAAGTACTTTTCCATCTGTATTTTGACAAATCCTTTTTTTTTTTTTTTTTTTTTTCCTTATCAGTCCTCTCGTGTCTCAGGCAGAAGCAAAAACATTTTTTTTTCTTTGTAGAAAGCTGCTTAATGCTTCTGAGCTAACACCATCCCCAAATCAGCAGTAGCTTTCACTGAAGAAAAGAAAACTAGTGCCCTTTAAAGTACTGCCACCCCATAACATTTCTGAGAGGGCCTGACCTGGCCTCTTAAGAGATGGAGCTTTTTAGGTCTGGACTCTTAAAGGTGGATAGATATTCACCTTCTTTCAAGTGTGCACTGGCCTTACTATTGATATTCAGCGGCCGACCCACAGGCATCTAAATAGGAGAACTAAACCTCTTTCAAACTACTCACTTTCACTCACTTTCAAAGTACTCAAAAAGGAAGATGTTTCAGATTTTCTACATTCCATTGCTTAGAGCTTTTACAAATTAAAAAATGTTTTAAAATCTTATAAAGATGGCTGGATTTTTTTTAAATATTAAAATACCATCTGATATAGACAGTTGTAAATGTACTACCAAGAGTTACCATAACGTTTTACAGCATTTACCAAGACAAGTTCAAAACAGCATGACTCCATCTCTACTGTAACAGAATTCAAATGAATGAGCAGAGGAAGTAATAGTACCAAATACCACATCATTTCTACTTGTTCTCTCCTCAGCTTTGCCAACATGAATTATTTATGTTGGCTGAGCAAGTAGAATCAGTCTCATTCACAGCTAAGCACAGGTGACAAAATGTAACAGTGATAATGATGATAATCTCTCATTGCCCTCAGTTATTTTTTCTACCACTTCCAGTTACAAACACAGCATTTTGAGTCCACTCCTTCTTCATTTCCACAGCATAAGACATTTTGAAAGGTGGCTTAACAGATTTTTGGGGTGCTGGGAATCTGGGGCCAGTTTTGAAGTCAGCCAGTTGAGGCCACCACAACTTTCTCAGCCTTCAGCTTTCTCTGGCCCCTAACAACACAGTCCTTTAATGACGTTACATAGCTTGCACACTGCTCCAAGCTAGCTAGGGAAGTGATTGTCCTATGCCTGGAGTTTTGGAGATGACTTGGAGGCATCTTTGACTCCTGTTACCCTGCTGATGTTAAATCCTTGCCGTTACATTACAGACCTCACTATCACAATACATCTGCACGCTATTTCCCTCACTCCTGTTACATTACTTCTGTATCTCATTCCTTCTGCTCAGTCCCATCTTTCCATCCTAAGCTGAGAAACGCAACTGTACGTTTGAGCCATACACACAAACACATACAGACCTCTGAGATGACTGTCTCACTTCTGAATCCACTTTTCTACTCAAAGCACTTAACAAGTGAGATAACTTGACACCAGATGAATGGACATTAGATGAGCAAGATGTCAGGTAGATGAATAGCTAGATGGAAGGAGAGACAACAGACACTGGCTGTGAAATCTCACAGTATTGTAGATAGAGTTTTTGCCTCCAGCAGAAGACAAATCATTGGGTATTATGGCATCAGAGAAGGAAGAAAAGTTGAATGAGTGAATCGGTTTCTGATTATTATCAAGTCCAGTATTTATCTTACTAGAAATGCACAGTAAGCTAGACAGATACATTCTGCAACTGCTAGGCAGAGAGCAGAACTTTGAATGAACTCCAAAGGGAAAAAAATAGAAATGAGAGGTGCAGAACTGGTGGTAAGACAGGCTGGGAGAAGAAAGACTGCTGGGAAGGAGAAAGGAACCAATCCTTCTCATGAACAATCAGGAAGCCAGCCCTGGTCTTTCCATTCTGACTTCTGGTCTGGTGTATTATCTTTAAAGTAGCCATTCTTGCACCATTTCAGGCTGCCCAGTTTAAGGCTGCCATTTCCAATCAAATTTTCAGGAAAGCCTTATCTTCTTTCTCTTATTTCCACTCCACCTGAGGTTTGATATATTCTTAGCCAGCTTTCTCTTTTATTTGTAGAGTTGCCTTGGGCTGCCAAACAACACCTACAAAACAGGAGTGGGGCAGTGCTGAAGTTTTAAAATCATGCCTTTTACTAGGCTTGTAGCAAAATGGCAGATTGTTCAGTCAGGATTAGAAAGCAAGTTTAGCAAGAGGACTTGTAAGCCACATTTCACATGCCTGATTGAGTGCCAGACCTTGAAACTATGGCAAAAAATGTGCTGCCACACCATAGTGCATTTTTGTCCTAGTTTGAGTTTTAAATAGGAATTACCTGCCAACTTCCAGATTACAATGATATGCTCTAGTATTTGGGATTTAATCTCAAGTGATAAAAGAAAATCGTAGTTTATTATTGACACACACACACACACCACCTGTGGATATCAGAGAAAGAGAGAAGGAGAATTGACGGAACTGGCAAAAATTGTCCAGAAGAGACATAATTCTAGGTACGTCCCTGCTAGTTTATGTCTCCATATAAGTCTCTCTGATTAACTAGCCTGACCTCCAGGATAGGCAATTTGTGAAAAACTAACACTTCAGTTTGGAAGATAGAGCAAAACGTGGGAGCAAAATTCAGTTCATGATATGACCTTTTTCATTTCCTCTTGCTTTTCTACTCATAAGTTCAAGCAAAGGCAAGAGCTCCAGCTTCAGTCCTTCCAATTGAGGCTCCCAGCTATTTGCCTTCTTCATGTTCTTCCTAGGTGGAAAGGGCTTTTTTTTTTTTTTTTTTTTTTTTACTTCTTGAGTCGTTGCTGCTTCTTTCTGCAGACTCTCAAAATCCCCTTGTCCTGCTGACCACCCCTGGCTACTGAAGATTACCTCAGGAATGGTGGTTCCTGTCAGAAATGGAAGGGTTAATCCTTCCCTTTCCTAAGGTGATTGCGCCTGACAGCATGGCTCACAAGATTGCATGATCTAACTATGGAACATGATCAGCCACTTAACTAACTGCTGCCAAATCTATACCCGTTAGGATTGCATACATTCATGTCAGGGTGCCTGTGTGTTCCCATCTGGAACAGTTTCTGACACATTTCCACCCAATTCAGAAAAGCCTCAGCAATGAGACTAGGTTAAAATCAAGGGTAAATTTAGAAAACAGTATTAAACATTTCTTAGGGATAATAGGGGGAGTGTGCATACAGCACCCATAAAGGAAAGAAAAGGAGGAGGCCAAACTGAATAACCCCAGAGAGGGAGCAAAAGCCATAGGACAAAACATTTGGGTGATAGTTAGCAGCTGGTTCTACTTTCAGTATCACCTGGGCTTTAGATTGCAAGAACCTTAACATGATAGCAGAACATTTTTTGTCCTACAGTACATTTCTTAGATTTGTTGCAGGGTCGTTCTAAGCTCTAGACCTACACAAACCTATACAGACAAGTATCGATGTCTGTCCATCCATGCTATAAAAAATCCAACACTGATGTACATTCTGCATAGGTTTCACATACTTCCTGAGGCATATAGATTCACATAGGAAGATGACAAGGATTGCATTCACTTTGTGAGGTCTGTGAAACAACTTGCCCATATTGTTAATGCTGCCATAAAACTCTATACTTGCTAATGTGACATAGTTGTTCAGAGTAGTTGAAAAATCTGACAAAGCTGAAAAAAAATAAAAATAAAAAAATGCATGCCTGAGTTGTACAAGCTGTCTCTGCAAGCAGGGCAGTAGGCTAAATCTCAACATTTGGCTTGCATTTGAAGCTCTGCTATAGGTTTTGTGAGACACCAGGCAAGCCATTTCATCACTCTGCCTCATGTCTCCATGAGACATGTAAAAGTTAGAAAATGGAATATTCATTACTGAGCTTACTTTACATAGCACTGCTGAGCGCTGCTGCTATGTGTATAGACAAAATTATGTGCACATAAAAAGGGATATATTTGTCCTACTAGAACATTACAGTCTGATTAGACCCTCTGGGGGTACTGCATTCCAAACAATTAATCAGATCCATAGTATCTAAATTGGTCAGGAAGGCTACAGACAGTCAAAATGGGAGGTTTTTGGCCTGCAAGCAAGCAGAGGTCAACATGAACTCAGGAGACCTGTCAGCAGGCCACCCATTAACAAGGATTTCACCATTAATTATTTCCTCTCAATACAAGACTGATGGAAGAAATAAAGAACAGCTAACAGGGTTTAATGAGTTTATTGCATAAATGTAGATAAACTATTTCAATTTGTGCTTTATTTGCATGTACTTAGAATCATTAGAAAAGTTAAGTTGAAAGTATCAGATTTGGAAAGGATAAGGGTATATAAAAAGATATCGTTTAAGCATACATAGATGTGATAGAAGAGTAACAGGGATTTAAGACCCTGACATTCCATATTAACATGTCTTCATTGTATTAACAGTGCTAAAATGAATAGCTGTGCTATTTGCAGTGGCTTTAACTAAAAAGAATGATCATGTTAGCTCAGTCCCTGTGAATAATGCATGAGGCTGAATTCAACTTATTCACCTCATCTTGCATTCAGTCTAAGAAACCCACAAAATAAAGGGCTATATTTAGCATTAAGTAACAATTTCTTGTTTTAACTTCCATATCATTACTTCTGAGCAGTTAGAGATTGGTTGGCAAATTGCATATAGAGTGGTTTTCCATTTGTTAGAATTTTCAGATGCGGTCTCGGTGTCAGATAGAGGCCAGTCTGGGAGTTTTTCTATTTTTCCCATTTAAATCTTTTAGGCTCTCAATGCATTTTTAATAGGCCATATAAGAATCAATTAAATTTTGTTATTTGGATGCATTACAGGGTTATGCTCTTGTGGATATCTATCCAGTGTTAATTAACCAAGGAAGAAAGCATTTTGCACTTTAAAATTGTGTAAAATGCTATGTTCACAAATTAAGGATTTCACACGTCTTAGAACTGAAAAGACTTATTAATGATAGCAGCGCATTAGTGAGTTATGACTTCCAGCTGAAGAAAGTTATGTGGAAAAGAAGACTTCATTATCACCTCTATTTAAATCAATCTATTTTCATCATTTTATTCTCTTAAAGAAAACTATACTTCATAAGCACTTTGAACACCTTAACTAACCAGGATAGTAATGACCTTGAAGGAATGAAATCGCCCAATCTCCAGGTAGAGAGGTTCCTGAGGAAAACACCGTGAGGCTCTGAGAAATCTTTCTAGCCTTGCTTTTGTTCAGAAAATTAACTACTGCCTCTGTCCAAAATGGGCTGACAAAGCAGCTATCCAAAAGAAAACAGCAAAGACGGACAGTAATGGAATAGGAGACAATCAGGTCATCTCATCCCGCTGCTGTTTATTACTTTCCCAGTCAACAGTGAAGGGAGGCAGCAGCGGAGTCCTGCCATCAGGCAACACCAAGAAGACAGGGCTTACTAGGATGGCTGATGGTCAGCTTTGGCTGCAAAGATATTGAACAGCAGTAAAAAGAGCAGAAAAGCATTTTTGTATCAACCAGGGAAGCACAGGGGGCAGAGGAGAGAGCAATAAGCAGGGAGAATGGAGCTGAAAGGTGATGAAAATAGACTTAATGAAGGAGCATCAGTGGTTATGGGAACAGCTATGAGCCCAGCAGAACTGCACTAGGGCATCCCTACCTCCTCTGCTTTCCAGCTGCTGGGGAATGGTAGCTTCTTACTCAGATGCCCCTCCTGGAGAGGAATAAGAGGTTTCTGTATCTTGGATCAATCTCCTGATAAAGGTCTTCCAGGCATGGTGCTTCATATTTCCTGGGTGGAGGTCTCCGCATAGAGGCTATGGTAGGTCAGAGGTAAATGCTACACCTTTGTCTGTCCAGAAAATGAAGCTGTTGTCCCCCTCTCACAGAGGCTGTGTCAAAAAGTATTTTGTTGCTGCAGCATGGCCACGGGCATCCTGCAGGCCAGGGAATGGCTGAACAGCCAGATGGAGAAGAGTATTAAAACACTGAGGACAACCCAGGAAACTGTGATCCTTTAAAAGAAGGAAGATACATGACCTATAGTCACATTTTGTCTGCTGTTGTTGTTGTTGATTGTAACATTTTATGCAATTAATTAATTTGCAGGTCACCTTAGACAGGAAGTACCATATCAAAAATTAGTTCATTCAAGACAGCATGAAAGGCAGTGAAGGGCTGTTAGCAGTGGAATTTAGTTCAGAAGATACTCAATTTTTACATCTTTATTTATTTGTTTATTTACAGCCTTGAAATTTATGTTTGAGTTCAGTCTTCAGTCATCCTTGTTTCTCAGTATAACTTTTGGTAAACTAAGGGAAGATTCATTTGGGCTGAGTGCTCTTAGGAAACTGCTTCCCTCCATGCTAATGTGATGAGTTTCTTCTTGTCCTGCTATTACAGAAGAACAACAGTAGCTTCCTGGAACAACTGACGTTCATTAAGGGATCCTATCATTCATCAAGCACAAACAGTGTGCTAAGCCAAGATGTCTATGGGAACAAGTACATCTTCTGTATTTCTAAGGAGTCAAAGTACATGTTGTCATGTCTCAGTAAGGAGCTGGATAAATATTGTAAAATATTGTTTCAGTGGAGCAGATGTTCAGACCATACTGACACCTAGTAACAAACTCAGACCCCCTGAGGCAAGAAAGTTTATTTACAGTGGAATTGAATTATTTCTGAATGCGCGAGCAACATGCTACCTAAGGCAAAGGGTAAGATTTCTTCACATTTGTTAAAAATACTAAACCAAACCGAAGTATAGACCCATACTTCCCATGTACTTGAACATCATTTTCAGTAAACCAGAAAATGTCTACTAGTAGTTAACATAATTTCTATTTCATGAATAACAAACTGATTAAGCATAGAAAAATATAAATTGCAAGCATTTTAAAAGTGTTTTTTTTTTTTTGTTTGTTTGTTTTTGTGTTTTGTTTGTTTGTTTTTTAAAGCTATTGTTCTCATTCTAGATATATCAATCAACTCTGGTATAATTTTGTTTTGATTTAGCATATAGACTTTCACCTGAAAAGAGGCTCCACAATTGGCCAAAATATGACATATTTAACTAAATGGAATGTGTATTTTATTCTGAATTGGGGAACAACACAAAACACCTCCAGGATATCTCCCAGGGCTTTCCTAAATAATGATTTCCTAAGAATTGTTACAGTAATGTTATGCTATAATCCTCATTTCAGCCTGCTATCTTTTAAAAGCACTGTGCGTTGGAAAAAGAGTCCTTGACTCTCTTTGATATATTATTAGCATGTAACTGTTGGGGTAGAAAAGGTGTTAAGAATAATGTTCATAAATTTATATCAACTCTATAAGCATAGAGCCTTTACTGCTGCTGAGTCAGATTTGTGTGGCTTTATTTTCCTAACACAGAAAAAGCCAATGGATTGCAAAGATAAAAACAGTTATCTATTTTATATAGAGTGGAAGTGATAGAGAGTTTGGACATTCTTACACTATAAATACAGGACAATTCTGCGTGAGATCTATTGATTAGAAATAGAAGCAGACAATGAACATGAATTCATGATCCTAAAATAATTAGGTAACAAATTATTAATCGTGTAACTTAAACCTCAATCTACGTGTAACTTAAACCTCAATCTAGAGAGCCAACAAGACACAGATCCAGCATCAAAGCACCAACATGTGTTTTTTTATGAAGTTAATAAAGCCTAGAGAAAAATAAAAGACATAACATAAAAGTTTAGAGCAATCAGTTCCCCTTTAAAAGATTAGGGCCAGCTCATGTACTGAACATTAATTTA
The DNA here is from genome assembly GCF_964211825.1 of Aythya ferina. Lineage (NCBI taxonomy): Eukaryota > Metazoa > Chordata > Aves > Anseriformes > Anatidae > Aythya > Aythya ferina. The sequence goes on from NC_140296.1 coordinate 62,837,283, forward strand.
TTTTGCTGGAAATTCTGTCCTTGCTTCCTATACTCTACACACTAATGTGTTCATCCCAACAGTGAACTACCCACTGCTATCACAACAGCTAAGATGTTAATTTTTTTTTTACGTATACCAGAAGAAAAAATGCAAATTCACATCTTCCCAATGAGTAAGTGCACTATTTATACCTCTTTAATCTTAAAGAGAAATTCCTACAAGAGTTCAAATACAAGGCAGAAACAGTCGTCATAGAAAAACTTGCCAGAAGCTGTATTAATATGCATTTTGGCACATTAGAGTCTACATTAAGAGCATTGATACCATTCAAATAATCTCACTAGCATCAAGCCTTTGGCTGTCAAAGAAAAAGATCCTGCAGAAGGCAGATAAGCCCCACCAAGGCCCTTATTTGTAAACACAGTACAGCTGCCAAGTGCCTCTGAATACTCTTAGGTTACCTGGTCACGTAGCTGGGAGCAGAATGTAGAACAGAATTTGTCAGCTTGCAAACAGAATGCACGTCCCCCAATCTGCAGCAGATCTTGCCAATATTAAAAATGGATAAAGATAAGGTGCTATTCAAATCCTGCAGATGCCACATAACACATTTACTGGTTTACAGCTTATGAAACCAAATTGTTGTTGAGGGCAGAAGCTTCCTCCCTCCCCCACCCACTTTTATCTTTCTTTTTTGGACTATACATTATTAATCAGGATTTTTTTTTCCTTTGTATTTTTTTTAATGAAATTGATTATATCCAACTTTCTCATCCTGGGGTATTGGAGAAAATAATTCTTGCCATTCATATTTTTTTCTATCCAACTCAAAAATGCATAATTCAGGCAAACAGAGGAAGAAGCAAAGGTATAAAACATTATGCAACACTTTTGCCCTGTAAAAAAGGACAATTCTAAAATTAAAAATTCTAAGGAAAAGAGGACCAACAGCCAGGCATTTCCAGGAAGTCAGAGAGGCAACATATTTTGATGACATGCATCCATGTATTTTTCTCTCTTTTAAAAAGTGTGTATACTAGGGTGAGAAATATGCTGGTGATTAGGACACTGGAGCTCTAGATTAAGACCCACCCATAGTAAAAATACTGATAGAGCTCGCAATAATTTCAGCAGGGAAGAATTTCACCACAGCTTTTCTCTTCATTGCTCTACCACTGGCTGGTCGGATAGCTTTTAATATCACTTCATGTATACTCTAGTTTCTCTTCTCGATCAGAAAAGGAGTGCAAATTCTGCTCTGGTAAATGCATTTGCCAAAGGCATCTCATTTTCAGTGACTTCTTTCTCTCAAGTGTGACAGTAAATTTCACATCTTCAGTAAGTGCGACCACGCTTTCACACCAAGCCTTCTCAAACTGCCCTCAGCAGGCATCAGCGTGAGCCATTCTGCTCCAGTTCTCTCAAGATACCTCTCTAGGCACGTTTTTCTTTCTCCAAGAGTGCAGTATGTCACCTTGAAAGCTGTGCAAAGTGTTTCTGAGAGTGATGGGCCCAATGAAGAACCACGTGGTATAGTGCCAAAATCTGTCAAGATGGTTTTAAGCTCTGGTTGAGAATGGGTAAATGACTAAACAAATGTAGGTATTATTTTTAACAATCAAAAGTACAGTAAACCGTATAAGCATTGTGTAGCATGGAAAAATTTTGATTTGTATCTGTGGTGGGCCAACACCCACCCAGACTCTCACTCCTTCCCCTCTCCTGCAGAATGGGGAGAAGACAGAAGCAATGCAACAAGACTCAAGGATCATGAGTGACACTTTAATAGGGAAAGTAAAAGCTGTGTGTGTAAACCAAAAATAATATGGAATTCACTGTTTTCCATTGGCTGGCAGACGTCCAACCACTTCCTGGAAAGCAGGGCTTCGGCACACATAATGCTTCCTTGGGAAGACAAACACCCTCACCACAAGTTTTCCACCTTCCTCCTGAGCTTTTCCTGCCCACCTTCTTCTAGAAAAAAAGTTGACTCCATCCCAGACAGACACAGTACGATCTTCACCCCTTATTCCATACCATTTGCATCACACTTAGGTCCCACATTATCTGATACATCTAAGTACTCTCTGACTGTCCCATTCATCTATTGTTTCATTTCAGTACCAAAACTGTATTGCGTTAAAGTTTGATTTAACTTTAACACTTTATTGTATTATTTGATCCTTCTATCCCAAATCTTTTTTTTCTTTTCTTTTCATTCTGTTTTTTCATTCCTGAAATCCCCTCTTACCAACACTTACACTACATTCTTAAACCATCTTTAGATCCCACAGTCAGATTTATAAATCCTCATTAACCACCAACCTCTGTCCCTTGACCTATGCACAGGTATTATTCCCCTACTCCATGCCCCCTCAGATGTCCATAAGAAGAGCTGATGATTTAGCCCCTCTTTCTCCTGCTCCTCTGATGGCAGTGAACATATGCTTGATAGGCACAGGCCAAATCCCAAAACAGTGCTCGGAGCTTCTGGGTCTCATTGGGGTAGGCAAGGCACCTATCTGTCAAGTGGGACACCAATTAAATGGGAATCCTCTTCAGGCATGTCCTAGTAGGTTTTACCTCCCATCAGGGGTCCAAGTTCTGTGTCCTCTCCCCTCCCCAGAAGGAGCTGGTGGTGGTCAAGAGGCTGGGAGCTGACACTGCCTGGGCAGCAGACCCGAACTGACCAAGGGGATATTCCATACCATGTGGCATCCTGCTCAGCAGGAAAAGCTCAGGGAGAGGAGGAGGAAGTGGGAACAGTTGTGGTATGGAAGGAGTGAAAGAAAGTAATCGGCATAACAAAGACGAATCAGTAACACACTGGCACACTATCACAGAATCACAGAGTCATTAGGGTTGGAAAAGACCTCCATATATTTCTCTGTTTGGGCCGGTAGATTTTCTTACTTATCTTTTTGTGTTCTTGACAGCTTTTAGGTCAGTGAAAAGTCCCTTTGATAAATTTCATTATAGCATCACCACAGGAATATGAAAGGTTATGTTCTGCCATCAGCGTGACAAATGTCTCTTCTCCCTCTTTAACCTTCGAATCAATCTGTGCAGCACAAAATAAGAGTCAGCTTCATGTCCACAAGCACTTCTCATCTTGCTGCTGTTTTGGAGCTGGTGAAAGTCATAGCAACTACCACATCTAATTTGGAAATCAATTTCAAAAGCTGATTTCTGTCTTCTTTGCAAGAAGATGCCACATTTCCAACAGATTGAACTCATTAAAATGTGTTTCTTAAGGGAAAGATATTTCTGTATAATTCAACAAACTAGTTTTCCAGTCCCTAACACTCTTCCTTAACTTTGATTTTAGACAATTAATACATAAGTAGGAAATTAATGGAAGTAGATACTTATTTTATTATTCACAGGACTGCTAAGAACATCTAAAGTGGCATGCGGGTCACCGTGAGAAGATTTTATCACATAAAACTTGTGATAGCATGCTCTAGGCACTTTTGCAATACCCACTGAATTATTTTCCTTTGGCTTTTGCTTTTTACTTCACACATTTTCTCTCTTTTTAATTTAGCTAATATCTCTTATTAATCCTTCTTGCAGGGGTTAGGGACTTATGGCTCTTTTTTTTTTTTTCTGCAGGAAATCAGATTGAAGAAGTGTTCACGGGCCCTCAGCATCCCTCCTGCTTTCTGTTCACTTCTGCGTTGCTGTCCTTGGACATGCTGTCACTTCTGTCCCACCTTGCCCTCCTGGCATCTTTACAGGAAAGGAACACACCCAGTGTGGTTTTCTAACAACAAAAACCAAGAGCTTGGGTTCATGTGCTCAAACACAAGAGAGAAAACTAGAAATATTGGTGGACCGTATAGAAAACAAGATCGGGAAACTTGTCTGTATCATCCGAGCTTTGCGCCTTGACTCATGTCCCACAGAATCACAGAATTATCTAGGTTGGAAGAGACCTCAAGATCATCGAGTCCAACCTTTGATCTAACACTAACAAGTCCTCCACTAAACCATATTGCTAAGTTCAATTTTTAATGTGTCACTTCTGCTGGCCCCTCCTTGCTGCCCTCTTGTCACGATCGGCATGTTGGCTGCTGACTCTGCTGATGTTGTAACCTCCTGTTTTTTGCAGAGATAGAGCATTTCTGGTGCTCGGGACGAGGCCACATGGCTGTCACCAAGTCTGAAAAAAATTGGGGACAGGTTCACTGTTGCCCTTGTCCAGTGTCTCAGACTAAAAAGAAGCCATTAAGATCACTAAATCAGGACTGGTGTAAAACCAATAATATTGTCAAGAACCACTTAATTTAATTAAAAACTGATCTGTCAGTTACATACACTGAAATTTACATCTCAAAAAGGAAAGAAGGCTCATCTGTAAAAATGCCATCATTAAAACACCTTTCAAACATATGAAATCACAATATCATGTGGAAAACAATACTGAATCCAACGCCTTTTATTTAACATCAATAATTAAATTTCCCTGAGATAATTCAAACTGTATAATATTCCACAATCACCAGAAGGAAAGAGCAAACCACAGCCACCAAGTAATGGTCTGAAGGTGTTAGGTGATCTTGCAGAGGAGAGCTGATTTGACTCCACAATGGAAGCATGTTACGACTGCTATACGAGTCAACACTCATCCAGCGCTGAAATCTTGGGTTTTCATCCTCTCTCAGCCTTTATCTTTTTATCTGCTCTGGAGAATCTAATTTATCCCCATAAAAAGTCACTTGTTTGTTCAAGAAAACACCAGACACACGATCTATATTAATGATACAGTTAATTAAACGGCTGTAACATAAATAGGGAGTAACAATTATTGTAAATACTGTTTCACATCTCTCTGGTAGGATTCAGTCTGACAGAGAGCAGCTGGTGCTGGAAATGAGTGAAATATGAGTTCCTTGCTACCAAGGGTGAGAGGAAGGTTGATAGACAGCTGCAGATCTAGGACTTTCTTTACACTGAAAGCACTTAAAAAATATATTAAAATTTCCTATTTGTTCAAATACCAGCATTTTCTTGGGAGCATCTGTCATCTCAAAAGCAATTTAGGGACTTCCTTTGGTAAAGTTGCCAATGAATTCATCATAACTCATAGCCCTATGTGTCATCTCAACAGTCTCACTGGGATTTCCTCTCTGATTACACCCTAGTTTCTTGCAGGGAAGACATCCTTTCTGAGCTGTAGCCATAGGGTTATCATAGTTTTGTCATAACTGATTGGTTTTCATACAACATATAACTACAAAAATAAAATAAAATAAAATAAAATAAAATAAAATAAAATAAAATAAAATAAAATAAAATAAAATAAAATAAAATAAAATAAAATAAAATAAAATATAAAAGTAATACTAAAATATCTCTGCTACAGTTGATAATTTCAAATAGAAAAAATCAGCCTATGGTGTTCAATCCAGAGAAAAGAGTGCTTAGACAGTAATATAATATTCTAGATAAAGTTTTCACATTGCTAATCTAGCTTGGCTGTGTGTTTTTTACTGAGAGTATGTTGCTGAACATAGCTAGCAATCACTGAAAATTAAAAAAAAAAAAAAAAAAAAAAGAAAAGATTCCCCATAAAGAAAATTAACTAATCTTTGCAATGTCTTTGCCTGCAAAACTGACTTTGTTCTTAGATTTAGATAGGACCTATTAAACTGCTTCTTAGAAGTTCAGAAAATTAATCTACCCAGTCTAAATAAGGCAATTGTAAATGAAAGGCTTTCCTGTAGATTCGTCACCCTCCCACATCCCTTCAGCAGGCAGACAGATACTTACATATAAATAGCAAAATGTGGAGGATGCTAATCTTGCCTGGGACCACAATGCATTAGAAACTTACCAAAGCTATTTTTCTGTTTTAGTGAAAGCTGTTATTTTTTCTTTAAGTTTCAGACAAACAAATGACAACATGAACTCTGAGGTAGTATGAATTCCTTTTGCATGGTGATCCTTTTGCACATTGTTGACTAAACAAAAATATCTGCATCTGACAAGGAAGAAAAATAAAAGGAAAACAAAGAAAAAAAAAAAAAAAAAAAAAACACCAGGAAAAGAGAAAGGGGAAGGAAAAGGGAAAGTGTAATATGAAAAGCTTGAAAAAAGTTAAAATATTCTGGAGAGAAAAATCAGTTAAGTATAAATGCATGTGTCGTGGTTTAACCCGACCGGCAGCTAAACACCACGCAGCCGTTCGCTCACCCTCCCCCCTCCCTCTCTGGGACGGGGGAGAGAAATGGAAAGTGAAGCCCGTGAGTTGAGATAAAGACAGTTTAATAAGACAGGAAAAAAAAATAACAAAATAATAATAACAATAATAATAATGATGATACAATGGTGATAATACGAAAGTAATAATAGTATGTACAAACAAGTGATGCACAATGCAATTGCTCACCACCCGCTGACCGATGCCCAGCCTAACCCCGAGCAGTCCGGCCCCCTCCCCCCGGCTAGCCACCCCTATATATTGTTTAGCACGACGTCAGATGGTATGGAATACCCCTTTGGCTAGTTTGGGTCACCTGTCCTGGGTCTGTCCCCTCCCAGCTCTTACTGCACCCCCCAGCCTGCCCGTTGGCAGGACAGAGCAAAGGCTGAGATGTCCTTGGCTTAGTATAAGCACTGCTCTGCAACAATTAAAGCATCGGGGTGTTATCAGCACTCTTCTCATTCTAAGCCAAAACACAGCATTCCACCAGCTACTAGGAAGAAAATTAATTCTGTGCTAACTGAAACCAGGACAGCATGCAAATCACATTACAAAATACAATTAAAGCACTTGCTATAATTATTTTATATGTATATTTCAATTACCTTTATGTGTTTTGACATATAGAGATTTTTCCACACATATTATTCACATAATTCATGCATATAATATTGCTGATCATAGGAAAAGATAAAGACAATATGCATTTGTTTCAATACAATGCACTTAATCTCCTAAGTTTTTAGAAAACTATAGGAAAATAAAGACTGGCTCATATTTCATTGGTAAAATGAACAAAGTTGAATTTTTCTTTGAAAAAATCTGAAATGATGTACATTTATCTTTAATCAAAACAATTCAAATCTGTAAGATGACAGAACATTTTTTACTAATTCTTAGTGATATGATTATCTTGATGATAATCTTGATAATCGTAATTACTGTGTTTGTCTTGGGCAAAAATTGTATTAATGTAAAATAATCCTTATATTTAAGATTAACTCCTGTAACTGACAACAACTTTTTGTATGTTAAATGTATAACCTGGTCCCCAAGGATTACTGCTCCATTTGTCATCTATGTGAGTAGCATGACTAGTATAAGTATTCTGATATGAACAGAATTTCACAGAAATGAGCTATTGGGTCAAATCATCAGCAATCTATCACTGTACAGATCACTCAGATTGTGCAGCTAGTTCAGTGCTTCCTCATAATGTTTAAAATGGGAAGAACAGCAGATCTAAGTTGAATAAAATCCTGAGTACAGTATTTTCCCGGGTAAGTGTCAATTTGGATGGGAAGTTCTAGCAACAGATTAAGGAGGGAGAAAAAAAAAAAAAAAAAAAGCATTGAAGCACTGCTTAGAAAGAAAAAACACTTTATCCATCACTGATGGTTGTCACGTAGCCTGTGAAGTATTGTCTGTTTTGGAACATTCCCATTTAATAACTGACAGTGTGAACTTACAGGATCTTATGTCTTACGAAACACTTTTAATCCCTATACAGTATGGAAATAGAGATCCCAAGGTGGATTTGCCTACTTCACCTGGGCTCTGCCCTACTTGAACGCAGCTTGCACGTTTCCTGCTGTAACCCTTCTCCAGAGCAGATGAGGCGGTGACCATACCGCTCCTACACACCGCAGCTGTGCTTGTCTTTTCAATAGCTTCTCAAAAGCTGTGTCAAATCTTCACCATGTTGTGCCAGGTCTTCCTCATCCTGGCAGCCCTGTGGCAGCAGGATGAGGAAGATTGCCACAGTTGTGGCGTGGAGGTGGGAGAGAAGGGGATCAGTGAAGCAGATCTTTCACAACATGCTCCCCGATTCGGTGGCAGCTGAGCAGTCAGCACCCTATGCCTGCCTTTCCTGACAAAGTGTTGCACAGACACAGACGGATCATTTGTTCAAGCAAGCCATTTATTGACATTTTTGTAGAGGCCAAAGCACTCAGAGCAAATGGGCACTTTCTGAGAGGCCAGGTGGTCCCTGTCCAGCTGGTGACAGGAGCCCTGCAGAACCTCCCTGCAGCAGCCTCTTCAGCTGCAGGGGGTCCACCTCCCTCAGGTGTGGTTTTGCTGTGGACAAAACGCTCAGGAACAATTCCCACTGCCTGTTGAGCAGCTTCTTCTCCGTGTCTGCTGTGCACAGGTCTGTGGTACCCACTGTCTCAGGAGCACCCGTGAGGGTCAGATTCTGCAGTGTGGCGCTCAGTGAACACACCTAGACACGTCAGTGGTGCCTCTTGCTTTGTCCCTGCACAGCCACAGGTGTGAAGAGGAATTTCTGGGCTCACGCAAAATTGACACCTGGGCTGTTCCAGTGCAAGGTGACAGTCAGATGTCTGTCAGCAGGTGATTCTCTTATCAGAGAAAAGAAAGCAAAAGCTGGTAAAATCAGTCTTGGCTCACACACAGGAAGACATCCAGATCACCTTGCTGCACCCAAACATCTCCTCAAGCATTGTATCATTTCCTAAGAGGAAGTGGTTGAGGTGTTTCTCCTGCATGCAGCAGTGCAGGTACCACAAGATATCATCCATTCTTCTGCCCTAGCTTGACAGGGGTATGGTGGTCAGGAGGTACATGACAGTAGTCCTGAAGGCATATGTGAAAATGCCTGTGGCACCAGGATATGGGTGCAGAGCAGCAGACATTTCATGTGGAAGCTGTCATGTCAGATGTGCCTGACCATGTGCCTGAAAGGCTTCATCCCTGCCACAGCCCATCTCTGCATCCACCTTGTGCAGGGGGGTAAGCTGCCTTCTGGCTGCTCAGGAGGATATTTGAGTCACCTTGCTACAGCCCAAAATCCCCTCAGTGCAGATGGTTCTCTTGAAGGAGCAGTAACTGGAGACTCTGGAAGTAGATGCAGTAACTTTAAGTAGATGAAGTAGCCTTTAAAAAAATAGATAAAAGGTAGGACAACAACTTAATGAGAGTCTTCAAGGGCTTTGTCATCCAGCTGAATAAACTCATCAGAAGAGTTAGATCACAAATAAATAAATAAATAAATAAATTGTAGCACTTGAGATGCTCCCTCCTTTCATAATCTTTCCTGAAAAATTCACTTTGTCTTTAAGATCCTTAACTATAAGCCTTTACTATCAAAAATGATAAAAAGTATCAGTGACTTGAAATCTTACTTCAAAGATTATTCTATCCCCAGCCAAACTAATCAGATTTGATTTCCCACATATTTCTTGAACACAGGTTCTTTAGCATCTAACAAAGGATATAACCCTGTCACTCAGTGTGGCTAGTAGTAATCCAGCAGCTTGCTGCCTGTTTTAAACAAACCTTAAAGAATTGAATGTGCTTGACATTTCTATACTTTTAGTCAAATTTGATCAAAATTGGCCAGCAGGTTAAAAATGAACAAGGTCAAAGAGCACAGCTGTATAAACCTCCCTTCCTTTAGTGAGTGTACTTACCAAGCTCCTTTAGAAGAAGATTTTGCATTTGTTCTTGATTTCCAATTGCAATTAAATCTTAACTGCATGGATCAATTGTTATTTTCTTTCTCATATATACACGAGATTTTCATACTACATACATTGCAATTTTTTACAAAGAAATTTCCTATAAATCCACTCCGATACAGTAGCTCAATACAATAAGACAGATTGATTCCCCCTTCAGGCAAAACAAATGCCTGAAGTTTCAGTCTTCCATAAATGCACACATCAAATCAATCCAGGAAAGTGGATCATTGTAGATAAAATAGCACTATTACAAACTAATTTAGGAACTATGCAATTTCTAGCAAATTATGTTCGGCACTGCAAATCCAATATCGTGTGTGATACAGTACTTCAGATAGAATGTGCATTCAATAGATGATGTCTGGGGCTCATTTTTCCTGGCAGACTTGATAAATCCGTACCAACTTCATGAAGAGCAACATAAGTGAAAATAATAACACGATGATCTGTTTCAATTTTAAATCTAAATGTTGCTTTTGTTTCCTCTGTGGAGCTTGCTTTATATTTATCAACACAAATTGTATCCCATGGAATCATCTGGCAGCATTTGTCCCAGTCTCTCTTCACACATATTTAAAATGTGGAGGAGGTATCTAGTCAAGAATATACCATAAATAAATTGTAATTCCAACAACGTAAATAAGGTCTTCTTTGTGGGAGGCCAAGAAGCTAATTTGTTAAGCTTGCTTGCTCTTGTCATATTAGTGTTAGATCCTAGTTTGATGCTCCTGGAAAGTGTCAAGGACAAAATGGTTGAGAGCTTGTCTTACAACATTAATGCTTCCTCTGCATTCAAAAGCAAGAGTCCTGCTTACATTTCATTACCATGCTTCAGACAAAGAGTGACTGATGATTTTGCTGTCAAAATGTATCACTCTGCTGGATTTCATTTTTTTTGATCAAGTGCCACATGGTCTTCTGGTAATATGGTGTGGAAAGCATACATGACAAGCTCTGTGAGACTGGGAAGGGCAGCATGGAGTAAAAGGAACTGTTTAACATAGGATTCACTTTCCATCTGAACTGCTTACTTGAGGATGGAAATGCACATCATTGTTATAATGAGTTATAATGATTGTTATAAGGTAAGCCAAAGCAAGTGCTGTTTGTAGCCATACTTGATCAAAGTTTTAAAGATATGTTAATAATTGCTTCGTAGCTTCCTTCATAGCATGTTGCTATAACTGCTCACTTTGGGAGCTACTTTTTTTTCCCAGACCTCATAGAGTAAGCCTTCCCATATAGTCCAGCATCACAGATGACACTGAAAATCAGGCCTCGGGAAAAATGTTGTAGCCGTGGATTTAGTCTCAGGCTATATTTCTCTCAATATTTCTGCAATGTTTGTGTCAATGTGAACTCGTTGCTTTATATATATATATATCTTAATATGAATGTCTTACACAGGGTAGACAGAAGATGGTGAAGCTCTGGAAACTGATTTTAACACAAATTCTTTCAAGATATCTTTCAGTTCACTTGGTCAACTATGAGGCAGAGACCAAAGTCTTTGTCTAAACTCAAGTTTGCTTTTTTCTGTTCATCCTCAAAAACAGAGCAAATAACAGCTGCAAACCTAGTTTATAGGCATTAGCACTTGTGACATTTTTATGTGCTATTACAAAACTTGTTATGATATTCATTGTTTAGCAGTGTGAGTTGGGTGAAATGTAATTATAACATGCATCTACATTTCAAGGACACAGAAATAGCAGTGAATTTTGGGATGACGTTTTTCATGGAATTCACCGTTCACTTCAGAATCTAAATTAAAGATGCAATATTTGCAGGTATTTTCATCCAAGTGAGGTGTGTGAGTTCCCATTGTAGCCAATGAATATATAGACAGGAAAACTGAGGGAGTTGAGAGATTTATTCAGATGGCCACATGAATTTAGGGTGAACTAAGTAGCTCACTAGACTTAACTACCTATAGTGGACACCCACACACCCAACCCGTATGTAGATACCTGCATTGCAGACATGCATATGCAGATATTTGGTTAGGAAGTCAAATGCCCCACTTAGTTTCCACACAAAATATTTAATTTACTGTCGTGTCACCTACTTAAACTGCACCTTCTGGAATTTCAACAGAGAGGTTATTGCATTGTACCAAAGCAATGACAGCAGCATCCAGTCCTGGTTTTCCATTAAGCCATGCACAGGCACAGGTCTGTCTGCATCATCTTCTCATCCATGGATCTGGCTGTGGCAGTAATTACCTGCAGGGTTATTCAGAACCCTGCAGTTCTGCATGTTTCAGCTAAGACTACCCACACAGCTTTTTCCTGTCTGTCCTCGGAAGATGGTAGACCAGATTTCTGTTACTTGCTGAATGGGAATCCTTGTGCTACCTAGATGGGATTACCTATAGCTAACTATTCTCTGTCCCCTCAACAAAATAAATAAATAAATATATAAATTAAAAAAAATTAAATAAATAAAAAGGCCTTGATCAGGTTTTTCAGGTATGTTATGGATGGTCTGAAAAAGCCCTAAGGTTTTCAGGCCTACAAGAAAATGTTAACAACTAACTTTGAATAAATAATAACTATGAGAAATTGATCATAGAATCATATAATATCCTGAGTTGGACAGGATTCACAAGGATCAGTGAGTTCAATTCCTGGCTCCTCACAGGACCACCCAAAAATCAGACCCTATGTCTGAGAGTGTTGTCCAAACACTCCTTGAACTCTGGCAGGCTCGGTGCTGTGCCCACTGCCCTGGGCAGCCTGTCCCGGTGCCCGACCCCCCTCTGGGTGCAGACCCTTTCCCCAACCCCCAGCCTGACCCTCCCCTGTCCCAGCTCCATGCCGTCCCCTCGGGTCCTGTCGCTGTCCCCAGAGAGCAGAGCTCAGCGCCTGCCCCTCCGCTCCCCTCATGAGGGAGCTGCAGGCCGCCATGAGGCCTCCCCTCAGCCTGCTCTGCTCCGGGCTGAACAAACCAAGGGACCTCAGCTTGCTGTATGTCTTCTCCCCCAGACCTTCCACCATCTTTGTAGCCCTCCTTTAGACACTCTAATAGCTTTATGTCCTTCTTACACTGTGGTACCCAAAACTGCACACAGCACTCAAGGTGAGGCTGCACCAGCACAGAGTAGAGCAGGACAATCCCTTCCCTCAACCAGCCAGCAATGCTGTGCTTGATGCATGTACCCCAGGGTATGGTTGGCCCTCTTGGCTCTCAGGGCACACTGCTCACTCATATCCAACTTGCTGTCAACCAGAACTGTCAGATCTCTTTCTGTGGGGCTGCTCTTCAGCCTCTTGTCCCAGAGGCTGGATGTACAGCCAGGATTGCCTTGTCCCAGGTGGATACGCTTAACACAGTAGAGAACTACTTAGTCACTGCTTTAAATACACACATTAGATGGTATTTTATTGAGCAGGAGAGGAAACGTGTTTCCAGTTTTTCTTACTAGAAACAAGCCATCAAATTAGCAGAAATCACAGGCATCCAGGAATTCCTATACTCACTTTTCTTGTATGTATGCCAGAAATAAGAAAAAAAATCATGACATTTTTGCACACATACTCCTTCCCTGCCTACAGCTCCCAGCCAAATGATAAGGCATCTTTGTAGCTACATTTTTCTGGAAATTATGACTTAGATAAGTCATCCCATCCTTCTTACACATACATGTACAGAAATAAAAAATCACCAAAATAAAGTTAAGCATTTTTCAGGAGTTATAGAATCACAGAATGGCTTGGGTTGGAAGGGACCTTAAAGACCACCTCATTCCAACTCCCCCGCCATGGCCAGGGACACCTTGCACTAGACCAGGTTTCTCAAAGCCCTATCCAGCCTGGCATTGAACACCTTGAGGTATAGGGGGCATCCACTACTTCTCTGGGCAGCCTGTTCCAGTGTCTCACCCCCCTAGAAGAATTTCTTCCTAACATCTAATCTAAATCTCCCCTCTTTTAGTTTAAAACCATTCCCCCTTGTCCTATCATTATCAGACTGAGCAAAAAGTTGCTCTCCATCTTTTTTGTAAGTCCCCTTTAAGTACTGAAAGGCTGCAGTGAGGTCTTCCTAGAGCCTTCTCTTCCTTAGTCTGAACATCCCATGTTCTCTCAGCCTTTCTTCATAAGAGTGATGCTCCAGCCCTCTGCTCATCTTCATGATGAACCCACTTTGGACCCACTCTAACAGCTCCACATCTTTCTTGTGTTGGGGGCCCCAAACCTGGATGCAGTACTCCAGGTGGGACCTCCTGAAGTCAGAGTAGAAAGGCACAATCACCTCCCTAGACCTGATGGCCACTTCTCTTTTGATGCAGCCTGGGATGCAGTTGGCCTTCTGGGCTGCAAGTGCACACTGCTGGCTCATGTCGAGCTTTTTGTCCACCAGAACCCCCAAATCCTTCTCCAAGGGCTGCTCTCGATGTGTTCTTCTCCCAGTCTGTACTCGTGTCGAGGACTGCCCTGACCCAGGTTCAGCACCTTGTACTTGGACTTGTTGAACCTCATTAGGTTCTCATGGTTCCACTTACCTAGCCTGTCCAGGTCCCTTTGGATGGCTTTCCTTTCCTTCTCTTGTTTCAACTGCATTGCTCATCTTGGTGTCATCTGCAAACTTGCTGAGTACACTCGATTCCATTGCCTATGTTGTTGATAAAGATATTAAATAGCAGCGGTACAAGGACAGACCCCTGAGGGACTCCACATGGACTTAGAGCCATTGACCACTACTCTCTGGGTGCAGCCTTCAAGCCAATTCCTTATACACTATATGGTCCACCCTTCAAATCCATATCTCTCCAATCTGGAGATCAGGATGTCATGTGGGACCTTGTTGAAGGCCTTACAGAAGTCCAGGTAGATAACATCATTCAGTCTTCCCTTGTCATCTCATGCAGATGATCCATTACAGAAGGCCACCAGATGGGTCAGGCATGATTTGCCCTTGGTGAAGCCATGATGCCCTTGGTGAGGCCATGATGGATCACTTCCCTGTTCTGCATGTGCCTTGACATTGCATAGTTGTGGCCACAGAACTATGACATCTTTGTGCTTACATCATCCAATTTACCACAGAACCACTCAGACCTGGTGTTGCATCCCTCCTTCCGTACAGGAGTCACTGACTCCACAAGCCACTGAAATGCAGATGTCTCAGGTGGGAGTACAGCACCTTCTCCACAGTATGTGGCATGTTTTACTACAGTTATGGCCAGAAAGAGAAGCCCACCAGATCCCCCTGAAGCTGCAGGGGCACTACTCTTAACAAGCACAGCAAAGATATGACTAAGGCACAAGGCCAAAACACCCGTTTTTGTTAAGAGTACAGATCTGTACTTGCATCTAGCACTGGGTGATTACAAATCCAGCATATCACTGTGTTCCCCAAATACAAATGCAAAGCTTGCTCTAAGCAGGAAATGCAAAATAAACACAGTTGAGACAATGAGAAGAGCAAAAGGACAAAAGCTCAGTGCTATCCCAGAGACGTTTAAAATCTATTCCCTGCATTTTAACTGTACCAGCAGATAAACGGACAACCACTATGCACAAAATAAGCACCTGTGTGTAGGGGTTGGTGGGAAGTGGCTACTGAAGAGGTGGCCTTTAGGACATACTGGCATTAACATAACCTGACCATACTGCCATAACAAGATGATGCTGAATTATTTTTT
The DNA here is from genome assembly GCF_964211825.1 of Aythya ferina. Taxonomy (NCBI): domain Eukaryota; kingdom Metazoa; phylum Chordata; class Aves; order Anseriformes; family Anatidae; genus Aythya; species Aythya ferina. The sequence goes on from NC_140296.1 coordinate 62,852,605, forward strand.
AAAGGATACCCACATAAATAAGTAAATAAGTAAATAAATAAATAAGTGAAATATATTATCAAAAGGCTTCATAAACCTATAAACCTAATATGAATAGCTCAGTTTGGGCGAGATCCAATGTACCTCCTTCCAGAAACAGACGCCAATTCCCATAGGGCATGACATCACGACATAGGACACAAAACTAGATCTCCATAATTTTGGGATGAAAGTAAAGGCACAGATGAAGACAAGAAAAAAAATCTGACCATGACAAAACAGAGTTCATTATTTGAAGCCCTTATAATCCAAGGGGAAACAGTTAGCAACCTACGGGTCACAGTCATTGATAGGGAAACTCCAGCTTCCCCCAGTGATTCCCCGTCATGGCAAGAAGAGATGAGGACAGAGCTGAGGGAGTCATGAGTCATGAGGCTTCGTGATTTTGTGCACCGTAGCCTTTAATGGCTAGGGAAAAAAAAATAATAATAATAAAAATGAGGAAACATCCCTCTCTGTTTTGCGGAAATGAAGTGAGGCGTGACAAGGTGGATTTTGGTTCACCCATACTGTAGAGTAGCCCACAGAAATTAGTGGGAGGTAGTGATAAGATTTCCCATATTGTTTTTTTCCAGAACATTAGCTAAATAATTAATCTGTTAGCAAATTAAGAATTGCCTCCAGCACAACATGCATAGAAAAAGCACACAGTCATGAAAATCAATACTACCCTGCAGTACCAGGAGTAGAGGAAGGTGAGATAAGAACCTTTTTATGGCAGTATTTGTTAGTAATGTCTTCTGCTACCCCTCTTCTCCTTCTGTCTGAATCTCATTTTGCTAAATAATTTTGCTTTATTTTAGCTTCAGAGGCTTGCATTGCAGGGAAAAGCATATTGCTGTAGAACTGCCAGTATAACTTCCCTCATAAAAATATTACTCTGGAAGCATCTATTCTCAAGAGAACGTGGTTTAATTTATACATCAATTAACAGTGTAAATTAATGCTTTACTGTTCATCCTATCTCCAAAGATTTTAAGCGCCAGTGGAGGTTTTCATTCTGAACAAAGATGAAAGACTTCAGAGCAAAGCGGATGAGACAACCTTAAAAAAAAAAAAAAAAAAAAAAAAAAAAAGCATATCTAATGCCTTGAGTGAAACTTGATGTAGCTGGTTTGGATTCTCTCATGAATTGTCTCAGTCCACTTAGCTGGCACACCAAGACAGATGAATAGAAAAGAGGATTTTCTTGTAAAAAAAAAGCTTCAGATTTTGAAATCTTGAATTCCAAATCATGATGAAAAGCCAAATAGCTTTTACAAGCGTGAAGTATAATTTTAAATATATTAAACCATTCTACCTGTTTTTTTTTTGTTTGTTTTTTTTGTTTGTTTTTTGTTTGTTTGTTTGTTTTTGTTTGTTTGTTTGTTTTTGATCCAGAATATGAAATCTAAGGATGTATCCACATGAATAACTTAGTGCAGATAAATGATTTTGAAGCAAACCTCCCAGTCATCTCCACTTACTGTGCTTTGATTCATACCAAAGAGCTCTGAGACAGAGCACACAAATTGCATTGCTTTTGGAAATGAGTCTGTTTATGAAATTAAACCAAAAAGTGCACTCTTAACATGCTCCAACCAGTAGTGAGCACTTAGATCAGACTAGTACTCATCTGAAGCAAATGTTGTACTATGGACATTCTTACTATTTCATTTTACATGTCTGCTCCTACATTGCCACATGACTTGCTACTGTTGACTTAGCCTAATAATAGTCACTGACTTTGTTTTTCCACGCATTTGTGTTTCATGTGAAAGGCAAGAGGAAATTTTTTTTTTCTGAAGAGCGAATATGAGGTCTGGTGCACAGATCAACACCTAAAGAAAGAGGGCAGAAATAGGTGGAAGAGGGCAGAAGGACGAGTCTCCTCAGAGCTTCAAAAAGCACTGTGGAGCTTGGGAGCATTTTGTAGTGACAGAAGGACAGCCAGGTGGTAGCTCCCCAGTACCAACAAGCTAAAAGTCTTCTCCTGTCTGTTTAGTCCCCTGGAATGCCTGGGGGGCCACTGAAATGGTTGACACGTGAGCTGGCACATCACTCACCTATCACCATCCCACAACCAAATGTTTGGTTCCATCATCTCACTTGAACTTTCATTTTGTGCAAAAAGGTTAGCTGTGGCTATATGTGGAAATAACAGAACAGCTCTCCTCACATTTATAGAACTTGGGCAGAAGACTTGCAGATATAGCCTTGTGGTGCATCTTAATGTCTCATACTTTTATAGATTGCTAAAACATGAAAAAGGATGTACATGCATTTTTTGGCTAAGTCCCCTGTAGACAAGGCCTCCCAAACTTCTTAAAATGAAAGATCTGGAAAGTGCAGGGAGGAAACAGATGGAACAAAAACTGCACATGCTGCAGGTATTTCTTTGTAGTAATTCAGGAAGAAAATATAAATAAACCTTATTCTTTCTTTAGTCATAGTGCTACCTCATATTGCTTTAAAACACTAACTAAACCATAGTAAATATGGCAATCTGCTATGCTACTTTATCTAGTAGTTTGCCTTTAGAGTGCATATATAGACTTATAGCAGCAGCTGAAGGAATCTAATCTTTGAAATAAATCACTATGTGTGTTTATCTTTGTTAATGTGAGGTTTAGATAAAGTTGTTCTATGATATTTGTGTTAATAATTTAATAAAGCTTATCTCATATAATGACAGCTAAAGAGTTTGAAAGCTATTCTGATACTTTGCATCAGTATATAGACTTCCGTCCTGTGATTCAGCAACAAGTTGCTAATATTGTTTTATCAGCATGTTTTGATCTGCACAAGGTGATTTAGCTTTGCATCGCAGACAGCTCCATGATAACATACCTCCTTGCTTTGCCTTTCACAATCCATTTCAATAGAGACAGGTGATAGACACTGCAAACCAAATTTCTAGTAACAATATGCCAGAATTACATGAAAAAATATACATACCAGATTGTTTTTGCAGAAGTTCTGTGTATAATTACCATTAACCTGAAATTATTTTGTAAAATAAACTTCCATATATCAATGTGAAAAGGACTAAACACGTATTATGTGATTTGTGCAAAAGTAAACCACAAAATGGTGTCTTACAACCTAACTATAAGAGCTTGTGTATACTTTGTAGGATGACAAACATACATGACAAAATGTGGTGGGGAAAAGGTTTTCAAATGGACCTCAAGGACATTGTACTTCCTAGATTATCCAGAGGGTTTCAAGGAACTGCCAAATCAATGTATTTGCTGATACATTTCATAGAAATGAAATGTATCAGCAAAAAACTTCATGGATCATTGGTCACTATTCCACAGAACTCCGCCCTTTCTGTGATGGAAGATTAAAGATTATTCCTTTAAACAAGAAATATTTCAAATAATTTTTTTCTACTTACTTTAACATACCTTGAAATTCAAAATTACACTGAGCTCTAATATTCCTACTTGCCTTCAGCTATTAGCTTCTCCATTTGACAAGGTGACATTTATACTATAGGTATTAAGATTGAGGTTTGAGCTGAGTGCACTTAGGAATATATATACTGTGATGATTCACTTTTCGCTCCTGAAAAGTGTAAATTTTTTCCTCTTCATATGTATTGTCATGGTTTAGTAAATTTTTTGACAGATGAATCTACATTAAAAAAAAAAAAAATCTTCACTGGTTTGTTCCATTGGGTTAAAAATGTGGATATCAGCTCGAGCATTGTGTTTGATTTAGGAAGCCATACTTCTTTGCTATTCATGAGAGTACCACAGTGTCCATATTAAACCAGTCTCCACTGCAATCCTGCTTTTAAAACTAGTTCTGTATTATTTTGTTCAAAAGTAGACTTTTTATATCCATTCTAAGATTCTCCAAGGGTTTCAGAAATAAAGAAATGTCACACCTGCATTAATATTTCCTAATCAATGGCACAGCCTGAAGTCTGCATAAGAATCTCATTATAAATGAAATATTTGTATTTTCTATAAAACAACTAATATAACATTAAGCTGTTATAACAGTAGTAGTTAAGCTTTGCAACACACACTGGAGGTAGGCATTTCTTGATTAGAAATCTTTTCAAGTATGCTCACTGAGGTTATAGACAAGACTATTTAAACTAACAGATAGATCATGCAGTCCATAATTATTTGTTCAAGGAATTTTAGTCTGTTTCAGTCAATTTTAATTTATCTTTATTCATCTAACTTAATTGAAACAGTCAAAGATTTGTATTCTATAGTGTATTAAGAAAGATATAGCTAGACTCAGTTTAATTTACCTGGAGACAAATTTTGAGTTTAGTGGAAATTCCTTTAGAGGGATGGAAAAAGCATGAAATTCCTGCCTCTGCCAGCGTTTCTTTGTGGATGCTCTCAAGCCTCTTGTTCAGTTGCTCTTGTCACAAAATGTGGTGGGGAAAAGGTTTTCAAACGGACCTTAAGAATATTGTACTCCCTAGATTATCCAGAGGGTTTCAAGGAACTGACAATCCATGAATGCTCAAGATATAGGCTAACACACAGCACACAACAGCATTTAACAACACAAGTCTCCCACTCTGTTGAGAAATTCAAGAGATTGTGGGTCCTCATCTGCTCTCAGACTGATCATCTGAGGTGTTTAGCACTGGTTAACAGGAAGCCCCTTTTCCTTCACAGACAAATGAAACAGAATCAGAAAAGTGCCTGTTGTTAAGGCTTCAGAATACAAAGGTACCTTTACAGTTTAGGTGTGCCCATCTCACACCTTCCTTCTTCCTGCCTTATTCATATTTCTCATGCTTTCTCCTCTGTAGTTCAAGATAATCAGCAATCCGTCCCTGTTAGTATTCTACAGGCCAAGAGCTGTTGCATAGAAATTATACATAGAAATGGTGATTGAAATTTTGGTTTGAAAATATGTTAGCTGGAATGAGGAAAAAACAAACAAACAAAAAAAAAAAAAAAAAAAAAACACCACAAACTTGTCTCTATTTTTCCATCACTAAATTCTCATAATCTTTAGAATAGGTAAAATGCATAGCTCTTGGCACCTGGGGAGAGATTTTTCCTTTTCTTGAAAAGGAGGATCGTTTCTTATAATAGCAGATCTATAGAGCTGGGGCTGGTGGCAAAGGTCCAGTTCCTTTGTCTCTGTTTAATGCTGGTTTTGCAAAGGTCTTACGTAGTTAATGGTGGTTTTGTAATAGCAGAGGAAGGCTGGTTTGAGATTTATTGACCAACCCTCTGGGAAGAATTGTTGAAGAAACGCTGGAAAATAAAATCAGTTTATTTATTTATTTTTAGTTGTCGTAACTCTTCTTAAAGACTTAAGAAAGTGTCCACACTATTATTCTTCTAAATGCAAGAACATTTTTCTGCACAATTAAACTATATGTGGGAACCTCCAGTATCATACACAAACCATGCAATTCCTTGTACCAGTTTCTAGGAATAATTGTATCTGTTATACTTAAGAATACACAGAATAGTACATGCTTGTACTTTCTTCCTTTTTGTGTGCAGAATTGGCAAATACTTGTGGGTCTCCCCTCAGGAAAGAGTTGCTTAAGTGTTTCCATATTTTTAATCCAAAGGGTATAATTTATTTCTGCAATATGATTCCTCTGGAAGAAATGGAAAGCTTAAAGTGAGTGAGAGCTTTTCCACAGCTCTTTGACTGGCTGTTAATGCACCCAACTGGGAAAAGAAAAAGAATTTCTCCATCAGGCTGGAGCACAGGAGTTAGCTGGGTCCAGCACATACTCCTGGCTGCCTCATAGCATTGCAGCAGTGCTCCAGCACCCTGCACTAGCAACAGAAAGCAGCAAGTTCTTACGGTAGCAGGTGAATCTCCAGCACCTCCAAGGGGAACAGGAGATAAGATGAAAGATTCTTTAAGCCTGCTCCAGTCTGTTTTTATAGTGTTATCCATTAAAGAAAGTTAAATCTTCCAGTAGCTGCCTGGACCTAGGACAAAGAGAAGAAAAGTTTTTTAAATGCCTTGTATTTAACCAAAGTTAATTATAACAACTCACCATGCCACCTGAAAGGCCCAAAAAGAACTTTCTGCAACACTGTGTGCAAGCCTACATAGGCAACTAGAAACTGAGTTAGGATCTCAGTAAATCTGACAGATTTACTAGACTCAAATACTACCTAAGGCAACAAACTTTGAGGAAAATTAACTAGAGATAGTCCTGGGTATTTCAATAAAACTTTTTCCCAAACAGCATTTTCCAGTGCAAAGCTAGAGCTTTTGTAGAATTAATTTACTCTTAAATAAAATTGACAGTAATGTCTATTGAGGGCCAAAACTGAGAGCCCTTACCTTACCTGCCTCTCCCAGGGCAATGTGAGAGCCTTAATTGCTGTGCTGGTGTGCTCACATCTTGGCTGAGCAACACAGAAAGCTTTCGGGTTCTGATTCAGGTTTCTGAAGAGCAGAAATGAACGTGAAAGCACAAATACCATGGCAATAAAAAAAAAAAAAAAAAAAAAAAAAAAACAGAAATAAAAAAATGAATGAAAGATGTTCCACAGAATACACTGAATTATCAGAGGTTTCAAAGATTTATTATTGTGAGTACATCACAAAAGCAGCTACAGAGTACTAGGAAATGTAAAGTAGTGACAGTGGGAAATCTACCAAGGAAAAAATTACTAATTTATTATGAGGTACTGTTAGTATTTTTTTATATCTTCAGTGAACTGTTTATACATTTTGATCTTCTTTCTCTTACTAATGATTTGAAATATATAACACCAAAATGGAGGGAGACAGTCCCTCATACTACAGGATGTGACTGAGAGTGAACTGCTGAGCTAGGACAGCTTACAAGGCTGTTGTCTGACCCATTCTTGATATCAGTTATTCTAAATGTGAAGTTTTAAGTGATTCTGAGCTTTGCAACCAGAATGTAAGTTCCATTCTTTCCCATATTTATGCTGCATACACATTTTCTGTGAATATTAGTGCTGTAACTAATGAAGCATGGCAGTGAGAGATGCATAGTAGAGCTGGAATTGCTTTTCTTGATGACTTTGATTTACTGTGGAATTATGTTGGAACTAGGCTGACACACAGTTTGGCTGGTAAGTTTTAATTGTACAAGTGAAAAAGCAACAATCTCTTGCTGATGCTGCAAAAATAAGCCGGCACATTTCAATATTTTTAAAGACCTCAAGGATTATGCTGATTAATTACTTGTGAGAGTCTGCAGAGCAAAATCTGTAAATGCTGGTCTAATAGAAAACAACACCAACAACAAACCATTTCCTGTTCTCATTCTAGGAAGGCTTGTATAATGCCTTATATATGCTGAACTTCTTTAATTATAGGGTCACAGATTTTTTTCTTTTTGTTGTATACATCAAACAGAATATTCAATTTACATCAAATATGATTCTACCAAAAAGGAGGAAACAAAGTACATCTAACAGAGCTGCTTTTCTGCCTGAATTAATATTAGAAGGAAAACTACAAAATATAATTGCAGAAAATCAGCAGAGGTGGAAACAAGTAAAGCTGTCAGCCCATCTAGGAACAGTCCTAGAACTAAGTGAGGTCAAGCAGGAGGACTTCAATGGGTTTCGTTGCTTTTTGGATCAAGGTTCCTAATTTATTGCTCTTAGCAGTGCTTTTTCACATTTTCTGATTGACTAGCTGTCTGACATTCAGCTGTCTATACTTTGCTTCTCTGCAGATAAAAATTCCAAACGAGGTGACACCTCAACAATAGCATCTGTTGAAATATTTCCTGCCAGATGTGAGAAAAGGTCTTTTTACTTCGTTGAAAATTTATGATCCCAAAAAGTCATCTAGTCTAATCTAATCGGTAATCTTTTAGATTTTGAGGCAGGCCACATTGCCTGAAATTCTGCTAATAATCTCTAACCCGATAGGAGATAGCTTTCCCTTTCTCTGGTTTGTGGTTTGAGAGCATTTCATTTACATACACAGGCAGCAAATCCAAAGTTCATTGCAAAACCCCAGAGATTCTCAAGGACTTTCTCTAAGGTCTGCTGTAAACTTCCCAACCGTGGCTTCTTTGACATTGTCAGCTGCATTGCAGGGAAGAGAGAAATGCTTGCTAAAATAGCTACTTCCACCTACTGGCACATGAAGAATGCTTTTATACAAACTATTTGTGTGTTTTACCTCTCACCATTTTAGCAAGAATATTTGAAAGACTAAAGCACCTTACTGCAGCATAAAGCTTCTTTTGCATCATGTCATTGCTTTTACATTCAGGCAGTGCTCTGGATTGTTAATTTTACTCAGAAGCCTTGATTTTAACATGTGGCTCACCATTATGTACTTTACGATTTTCTCCTTTAATTTCTTACTACCTTCACTTCAGACTTTCTTTCTATTAAGCAGTCAGTCATTCACTTTGATTTACTCTACATTCAATATTATAGACTACAATTTCCGAAGTAAGGTTTTATGCCAGATGTTCTCTGGAAAGTGCAGGATGTGATTTGTACATAGTTTGAAAAAGAGTCAGCATTTGGCTAGCTTCCTTAATTCACACTGATTCTTTATCCTGAAAGTGACAATGTAGAAATAACTTCTGAGTAGATCTATTTAAGGATCGTATTGCAAATGGGAAGACAGAAAAACAACCAGAAGCATTGGTGGAAAGGCAAAGTGAAGAAATGTTAAACAAAGTTTTAGGTTAGATGTTAGGAAGAACTTCTTTACTGAAAGGGTTGTGAGGCATTGGAACAGGCTGCCCAGGGAAGTGGTGGAGTCACCATCCCTGGAAGTCTTCAAAAGACGTTTAGATGTAGAGCTTAGGGAAATGGTTTAGTGGGGACTGTTAGCGTTAGGTCAGAGGTTGGACTCGATGATCTTGAGGTCTCTTCCAACCTAGAAAATTCTGTGATTCTGTGATTCTGTAAAGTCGGAGTCCTCCAGCCCAGACAAAAATGGGTTCAGAGACGTACATTCAAGGTGGGAACAGAAGTGCAACATCCCTGGACTCCCAAGCTTTGAGGCATTTGAGTCTCATTCATTCATAGATTTTCCTAATATAAGTTTGTAAGGAGTTTCAAGGCCATTCAGAGTCATGAAATGCATATGTTCAAATATGGCTTTGCATGAGATTTTTAAATCTGAAGAAATGGGATGAGGGTAGCCAGACTGCATGTTTTTAAATATTTCTTATTTTCAATTATACCAGAGCAAGAGAACATCATGGATTAAAAGATTATTGTGATTAACTTCTCACATGGAGGGAGGAATGACAAAATTGTCATCTATTTGCTATGACTGAGGGGAGCCTTGCAGGTGTATTTTCTGAAATTGCTTTGCATTGATTCAAGGCCCCTGTGGAATGAGATGATGACCACTGAGAAATTTAAAACTACTTAAGGGACATACAGGAATGAATAAAATAAAAGGCCAGTTTCAACAGAGAAATGTTAATACGTTAACTCCTACTCTGATTATCCTCAGTATCTTAATGATGAAAATGAGCTTGGCAAAATATGTTGGAAAAGCTACCTCTATTCAAGACCAAAAAAAAGTATTGTGGGAAAGGCCAGAAAATGAGGTAGTTAGGCAAAATGATCACATGTAAAATGCATTATAAACAAGAACAAAATGAAGTATCACAAACAAAAGGCCCAGTTAATTGTAACATGTCATGGAAAGAGTTAGGAGTAACTTTTGGGGAATGAGGAAAAGGCCCCCTTGTTTTAAAATTACAATAAAATATGAAGATGTCCATATAATAGATATAAAAGGTACTGAAATAGATACAAAAAAGCAGGACAAGTGAACTAGTGACGTATTCTAAACTCTGAAGACAGTTCTTAATAATAATTCAAGCAAAAATAAGCAACAAGAAAGGAAGTGAACATGAGGCAGAAAATGTTGAGGTTGTGCATATCCTAAAAGAAAACATTAAAAGAAGATGTATCATTTTCTCAGACAGATGGTTAGTTATAAAGAATGGAAGGGAAAGCAATTTTTATCTCTAAGAGCTAGTGGTCATTGTTGTGTTTTTTGTTTGTTTGTTTGTTTGTTTGTTTGTTTTGTATTGTTTTTGTTTTTGTTTTTTTCAGGGGACAGCAGCAGTATACCTTGAACAGCTACAACAGGAGCATTGTCATCAGGAAGGAAAAGCTATTTCTCTAGTGAGACTTCCTATCTGTCTGTACAGAAAGCTACTTCTGATTTCATGAGCAGGATACATGAATTTGATTTCCTTGTACAACCCTGGGAATGCAATGAAGTAGGTATAGGCTTCATGACTTACTGTTAAATTGCTATTTTTTTATTTTTCAGTCAATTTTCATGTTGACTTTCAAAAGTAGCAACCAATCCATTACTGCTAGACTCTTGCAATGTGTAGCTTTATACATACTTTGGCATATAAATATATATGTGTATGTTTTACATATGTACATTTACCTATACTTACATGATAATAAGTAATCTCTTGTGTCAGTGAATCTCAATTTATTGTAACTGAAAATGGTACTATGAAATCTTTTTCTGTAAACTTACCAAAAGTCATCTCAAATTCTCTCCTGCAGATAAATGCTACCCCGAACTTCTCACTCAGTCTCTTCCCAACTCCTTAATGAAAGTGGTTCCAGATTTTCATTTCTGTGATGTTTAGAAACCTTCTAAATTTCAGCTAAGTTCATCAAGGCCTGATTTCTCAATTTACTTAACATTTGCTATTAATATGATATTTTTTCCCTTCTGCTAGCAGCATGAGCTAATTGAAAGGAAAGTACATAAATCCTTGTAAACAGCAAGAAGAATCTCCACCTTTTTTTTTTTTTTTTTTTTTTTTTTTTTTTTACCTTTGAAGTGTCTCTTCTCTTGGCGGTTACAATAACCTGGAATTCCAAATGGGTCAATAGAAACAGTACCGTAGGTGGAAAATAGCATAATATTAGACAAACACCTAGGTTAAGATATTAAGAAGGTCCAAACATGTGATGTATTTATTTATGGCTTAACCAGGAAGCCCTTGCCTTGCAGATCAATTTTATGTGTGGCATCACTAAAATTAATGAGACTGCTACGAAATACATGTTTAATTTCTACTTACAAAGACGTGAATTCACTTGGGAATTTTCAGTACCTGTTGGGTACGTAATGAAAACGTATGACTGGAAGATTGATTTATTCTGATAGACTTTGCAAGTACCTTAAAGCTTTCTTAATATGCATGAGTGCTTGCATCTGCAGGATGTGGATGCATGAGCAAGTGAATCTGGAGACTTTAAGTGTTTATGCTTCATCATCAAGACATGTTGTGTGAAATGATGCTTGTTGCTAGTTCCATCTGTGCCTGTTATTTTATATTGCTGTGCTGTGGCCATTTCTGAATGCAGATTCATATCTGTAAAACATCTGATTGTGTACTTTAACTTAGCAAACATGCTTATTTCTACTGACCAGTATAAAACTGAACTGAATGAAAAACTAACAGAAAGATTAAAGAGTAGTTATAATTACAATCTGCCTTTTATAACAAGCTTTATTTTGACTTGTAAGTCAAGAAATGATGTCCTTTTGCTGTATGCAAGATCTTCTGTTGGTGCCTAGCAAATATTACAAAACTACACTGTATCGTGCATTTCAAAATATGTAAGGTAAGAAATACACGGAAGGAATAGTGCAACACTAATAGTGTGATAGGCACAAATCCAGCTTGCATTATTTTTAAAGAGCAGTCAAAGTAGCAGAAGTAGTCATTACCACATGCTTGTATCATTTATGCACATTGAATGGCTTTGGAAGTTCAAAGATTCATATGCCAATAACTGCAATCAAACCTTTCTTTGTAAGGCTTGCCACTATAGCATTACCAGAATTACACTAGGCAGCTTATTATCCTCTGGTTTCTTTATAGAAACTGTACCGTTAACAGAAAGGATGATATTGAAGATTTGACTTGTCAAAGGAAAATTGCAGGATGAGAATACTGCTTAGCAGAACATCAATAGCATTATGGGAAGACGACTACATTGATCACGTACAGGAAATACACCAGAATGAATCAGGCAATCTTCAGCACAAACAAGCTGTCTTTATTTTGTATATATCCTCTCATTGTGTGTGGAGTTGGCAGAGTTTTTAATCATATCGGATAAAAATACACCCTTATGCTATAACTGCTCTGGAAATAAAGGAGAACACTTATCTGCTCTTCATCAAAGATACTTTGGGATACAGCAGCTAATAGGTGATGAGCTGATTAAATACCACAGACGGAAACATTCTACACATTACCTCAGGATGTACTTTCAAGAGAGAAGGATTTTGTATGTAAGAAAGTACTTTTTCCCTGGTTGCAGCATTCATTTCCTATTTCAAAAGGTATTCTGTTGGGCTAGCTATACCTCTACCTGAACATTTTGGAAAAGACATGCATTGAACCATTTCAAAATTCGATACAACAGTAAAATTTTTATATGGAAAGGATTATTTCAGATTCGCCATTGGTAACATCTAATAGATTGCAATAGGTTAATCATAAGCTGGCATTCATAATGATTTGGTATACTTTTATCCCACTAGTTATATTTCCTGTTATAATAAAATCTTTTAAATGGAAGACCCTTGCGGATACACAGTCATCCTATTTAAGTGCTTGCTCTGATTAAGATCATTTCAAAGAGCATTATATTAATATACAGATGTATATTAATACAGTATTATTCACTACTTTCCATCCATCTTTTTGCAGTGATTTTAATGTAAAGATTATTAAAGGCTGAATCTTTAAAATCTACACTGCTGTAAAAATAGTTCAATATCACTTCACCCACTTGTTAGTACACAAATAGAGCTCTACAGAATCTCTATTATGTTTTCCTTGTTCAGGTTATTTTGGTTTACCGTTAATAGAGATTGCATTGTTACTGGGCAATAATGAGAGACACACTGAAACAAAGGGGTGAGCAGGGGATGGAAACAGCTGAGAAACAAAGAAGGGAGTCTAACAGAAAACCTAAATCCTTCCTCTCTTTTAATAACAGAATAGGATTTCAGCTTGGCAAGTAATGTAGCTAAAGTTAAGTCCCACCACCAGAAGCTGGGCCTGTGGAGCTGGGGCACCTCACAGCCAGCCCAGGGCCTGCAGGCAGCCAGGCCCTTCACAGCCATGCATACCACGGGGTGACAGATAGAAAGGATAGGCTGAAATTGGAATGGTTTGGACTATATATGAGGAGAAATGTTTTCATGAGAGGCAGGCAGTGGGAGAAGCTGCAGGGGAGGTCACACAGTCTCCACATTTGAAAGTTTTCCAGTATCTGGCTGGGTAAAGCCCTGAGCAACCTGGTCTGATCTCACAGCTGGCCCCGGCGTGACGAGAGCCAGAACAACCTCAACTGGGTGCTCTAAGGACTTTCTGTAATGAGGGGAACCACTAATTATGCGCCAATTATGGAGGAGCAAGCTCATTTAATGGCCCTCAATAAATAAATAAATAAATAAATAAAAATGCATAAACTTCACCACACACAGAAGATGACCAGACAGTCTTAAGTTATGTCAGCTGGGACCAGATCCAAAAGAGAATTTCTTTACAATTTAAGTACAATGGTGGAACCCCCAAACCTCTTGCTTGGCAGTCATTCAGTGCTGAAATGGCTTTAAATTTGGGTTTTGATTTTGAAGCTAGGCAGAGTAGTGCCTCAGTCCCACACAAGGGCCATTAGATCTCACACTAGGAAGAATCAGCTCTCAGCTCTCGGTTTTTCTAACATCTCTTCTGAACAGAGTCATTTAAAACACACTAACAAGATCAGGCCATTCACAGTATCTATGGGCTGTGGCTATTTTCCTGTAAAAACATAGCAGCTGTAATAGCACCCACCTTTTTCAACATATGCTGACAAAATTGGAAAACATTTCTCTTGGAAATTTGCCTTAAGTATGAAGTAAGGCTAAAGGCTTTAGACTAGGCTTGTTTGGGCAGGAGAAAGAAGAAAAGGAGGAAGAGGAAAGTCAAAGAGTCTTCAATGAATAATGAGGAATTCAAGATATTAATTTAATTTAATTTAATTATTTATTAATTGTTAAGGTTGGAAAAGACCTCCAAGACCACCTGATCCAACCATCCCCCTACCACCAATGTCACCCACTAACCCATGTCCCCAAGCACCAGGCCCAACCTCTCCTTGCACACCCCCAGGGACGGTGACCCCACCACCTCCCTGGGCAACCCGTCCCAGTGCCTGACTGCTCTTTCTGAGCAGAAATGGCTCCTCATTGCCAACCTGAACCTCCCCTGGTGCAACTTGAGGCCATTCCCTCTGGTCCTATCACTGGTTACCTGTGAGAAGAGGCCGACCCCACCTTCCTCTCAGGTAGCTGCAGGGAGCAATGAGGTCTCCCCTGAGCCTCCTCTTCTCCAGACCAAACACCCTCAGCCACTCCTCACAGGACTTGTGCTCCAGGCCCTTCACCATCTTTGTAGACACTCTCTGGACATGCTCCAGGGCTCTGATGTCCTTCTTGTAGCGAGGGGCCCAAAGCTGAACACAGTGCTCGAGGTGTGGCCTCACCAGAGCAGAGTACAGGGGGATGATCACCTCCCTGGCCCTGCTGGCTGCACTATTCCTGACACAAGCCAGGATGCCGTTGGCCATCTTGGCTACCTGGGCACACCGCCGGCTCATGTTCAGGCAGGCATTGACCAACACCCCTAGATCTTTTTCCTCTGCACAGCTTTCCAGCCAACTGGTAAATGTAAAATGAATAAACAGCTCTAGGCCACCTCCAGATCAACATTCAAGGGTTACTGGGAATTGCCCAGACTTTGAGTTTGGTTTCCACTGTTGAGCTAGGGCTTGCAAAGAGCAACATTGTGCCATGTGCCTCATCTTCACAGAGTTTGCGTTTTGCAGCCAGAATTTTAAAGCTTTTGGGGTCAGCTCAGTATTATAAGGCCTGAGAGACTAAGATGGCCTATTTTCAAGTGTATAAATTAAAATACATCCCCAAAATACTACTTCAAGATAACTTTATAGTTACGAAGTCAAGAAGTTAAAAAATTAGGATGTCTTAGACATTAAGGTTATGTAACCTTAATCAGCCCACTTGTGAACACACTTTAGGATGCTGTCCTTAATTTCATCTGTCCCAGCTGTCTCCATCCCTATTCTCTGATTATTTTTTTAGCTCCCTTAGGCTTTCCTGTGCTGATTTTTTTTGACTTCACTTGTCCAAAAATGCTGTGCTCCCCTCATAGCAAAGTGATTCTCTTCCCTGCTACTCTTCCCCACTCACAGTCCTCTTGTGGGTTGCTTATCCAGTTGCAGGCTCCTATTTTCTTCACGATGGGGAAGCAAAGCATCCATCCCACTTTTCTTGGGGTCAGGGTAGGCAGCAGGAGTTTTCAGAAATGATCCTCAGCACCTAGATTTTCAACCATCTTTCCCAAAGGAAAGAACTCATGGACGTTAGGTAGCCCTCTGCTCAGATATAGCTGCATCTCTTTACTTATTTTAACCGAATTTCACACAGTGGTTGAAGCCTCAAGTGTATCAAGTTTCTACAAGTTTCATAAAAACCCTGACACAGGAGAGAGAATGCAGACAAGGTAAAAAGGCTCAGCGCTCATTCAACACTTAGCAGAGGTCAAGGAACCCATCCACGGTACAAATCCATCACACACAATTTCAACGGCTCTACAGCTCACAGAGCAGTGTATTAATACTTGGACAAAACAATTTATTTTTCTCTTCTCTCATTCTTGGAAGCAAATCCCAGCCTGGAGCAGCCAGTAACTATGGAAAATTTCAGCCCAGATAGTTAAGATTTGGCAAATTCTAAACTCAGAACAGGGACTTAATAATAGGCAGCACTAGCGTTCCACCTGTAATTATCCATTATGTCCCAAGTGAGAAACCACAGAATGTTTCCTTGAGACATAGGAAAAGTAGTTGCATCCAGACATTCCTAAATGGTTTGAGCTGGATCCAGTCTAAGGTAGTGTTTACAGATGAGCACCGATTGGAGGAGGATCTGAAAACCATCCACGGTATAGGGATGGAATGTGCTAGCCATAACGTTGCCAGCAGAAGTCTCTCATCTCCAGCCTAGCAATGACACAAGCACTATTTCTGCTTTAATTGCATATGTTCCAAGGTTGGTTTAGTGCAATAATTATATACGATTGCAACCAAGATTGCAACCAGTAATACTTTTCAAAAATAGAGGAGGGACCAATTCCTTTTTCATGGAACGCTAAACGCCCAGTGTTCTTAGTAAAAGCAAGATGACATTGTGGATTTTCCAGAGTCTTATTCCAGAGCCCACAACTACAGATAGATCATGGATAGATATCAAAACCATGGTTTCTAGTCTGAAAGGTGTTACAACAGTGCAGCTTGATCTGCTTCAGTTTTCTGGGTATCACTAAGGCACCAACCATTTAAAAATTGTAGGGTGTCTTTTTCCTCTTTTTCACTAAAAGTATTCTCAAAGTTCTTGATGCAATATTTATTTGTGCCATACTCTACTAATCTTCTGCACATGTTCTACTAACCAGTGCAATTACATTTCAGTCAGCATCTTTTTTGTCCTGGTGGCTGCTGTAAACCACTCACTGGAAGACATGTCCTGTACCTTACAAGACAGGTTGTATTGCTTGTGAGCAGGGGTTATTAATGAGGATAAAAGCGATGCAGTCATGCCAGGTCAGTCAGGGGCAAGGAGAAGGGGATGTAAAGGAGACAAGAAGGTGACAGTGAGTAGTAAGAATGGCTGAGCCCCGATGGTAGTTGCTGCAGAGGCAAAGGGCCTAGTAAAGAGGGGGTGGCTGAAATGCAAGTCTGAGGAGATGGTGTTCTTCAAGTGAATGGAGAAAAGCTGAAGTACTCCCAGTCACGGGACTGAGGAATGACTGCATTCATCCCTGATCACACATGTGTCTTAAAAGGATGTTTACATTGTCATCAGTGCTTGACAAAGTCCTATAAATTCACAAAAAAGAAGTGCCAGCAGGAGCTAGGGGTTCAACTCCTTGCACCAGGGTAGTTTCTAGCATCCCTGGTTCATTCTAACTAGGTGTTTTTACCTTTTTCAGCAAATCAAAGACCCTCCAGAACTACTTTAGAATACATAAAGTTCCATGGTGTCACTGCCCTTAAAATTAACAAATGTTCTCCTGTGCACAACCAAAGCTCCTTTCTTGCCAGTTACACCGAATTTCATATAAAATGAATAGAAGGCAAACAATTGATCACAAATCCTCCTTATAGCAACTTTCAATGCCTGAAGCTATTGGCTTCTTTTTTTCAGGTTTGATTGAATTTATTTCCTTCGAGTTTACTTCATAGATTGCTTCTTCAAAGCTATTTATCATTGCCAGTGGTCTCCTCAACGCATCTCCCGATGTCTCTGTGGCTCCCTCCTAGATGAATAGCCAAAATCTTACACAGTTCCTTGCAAGCAGATGCAATCCTCTTTGACTGACATCAAGACCACATGATGGGGACATAGCATGTACTCTCCGAGCCCAGATTTCATATGGACAGCACTACCTGGGCTCTAGTCTACAGAGGAGTTTCTCTATTGGTGCTGGATTGATCCCAGAGTTGTGGAGCTTGTATTCTTACTGCTTATAACTTATTTTAAAGGGTTCTTATGCTTACCTCTAAGGGAGAGCTGAGGAAAGGAGAAAATCTATATCCCGTGGCTGTCAATGAAATCTATCTTCCAGGCTACATCAGGGTGTTTAACTTGAAAATCCCATTCTTGTTGAGTAGTACATGCCACACCAGGTGATGCTGGAGATCCTCCTTTT
The DNA here is from genome assembly GCF_964211825.1 of Aythya ferina. NCBI lineage: Eukaryota > Metazoa > Chordata > Aves > Anseriformes > Anatidae > Aythya > Aythya ferina. The sequence goes on from NC_140296.1 coordinate 62,870,387, forward strand.
GACCACATGCAGAACACAGGCTGCTAAAGATGTCTCTCTTACGTGACATTGCTATTTTGTAAAATATTGTGCATTATGTTTGAGAAATAAGGGTTTTCCTTTTTACATGCATCTAAGAATTTAAACTGGGTCTTATTAAGCAGTTGGATCTGTTTTTAATGCATTCCTGCAGTTCTAAGTGAGACTGGCACACTCTTCATGAGGGACAGCATATCTTGTGCTAACGATTGCTTCATTCCTGCTGTTAAGAACATGTTGACTTTAAAACTGGACACAGGCTTAAGTTTCAAATTAAATATCTCTATCCCCTCATCCACCAGAATACCAAAGCTGGAGAGCTGAGCTATCCTATTGCTGTGGGTATGTTTGGATAAAGCAAGAGTCCCCACCTCTCTGGTACAGACAGATAACTTTCTGCTTGGTGTTAAACAAAGAACATTTCCCAAAATGCTAAATAACTATACATCCATCTTGCTTTTTGCAGACGGTTCAGAGTTTGTTCTGGCCACATGAAAAACATCAACCAAGAGGGCTTTCAAAGAGAACCCTCTGAAGAGGACTTATTGGTTTGGGCAGAAGTGACTCAGATTCAGTCAGCCCAGGGCACTGCAGTATGAAATGAGTCTTAGTGGAAAAGACAGAGTGGGTCCATCTGTATGTATTAAACCTTTTCCAGATTGAATATACACTTGTTTTCTGTATTTTTCCTGAAGAACCATGTAGTACCTACCCTGCCAATAATATGCTGCAGTGGTTTTCAGGCATCAGTCAGTGATCTGCCCCTAAATCCATACCTAGAACAGTAAACCAGCAAATTTCCATTTGCTATGGAAAGGACCATGCGTTATTGCTACAGGCTGAGAAACTGCAAAAGATTTAAGTCACTGTGGTACTGATGAAGATTTAAAGCTGGTTCTGTCAGATTTCCCATTCTTTTCAATTTTCAAAGGGTTCTTTAAATTTTCTTTCTCTTTGACAACCTAAGTTTATTACTCTGTTTTATGTCTCTGACATTCAAAACATGACACACGCTTGCATTGTCCTGCTCTGCAGTTGGCTTTGAATATTTCTCTGTAAATACTGCTTTTTGTCACTATAGTTCCTGTCCTTGAAATAGATAGGGTGCCATATGAGTATTACATTTCCTTCACTGGCTTCATTTGTGCCATCCCAGACACAAGATCTGTGACAGCTTCTTCTGCTGACAGACACCACTGAATTCCGATGGCAAAAGCTGGAATGCTACCAAGTTGCTCTTGCAACATCAGCACTATCAGATCCCCAATAAACTCCAGGGCTGTCAGGGTTTGGCTGTGCTGCAGTCTTGATAATCCTTCCCAGTGAAGCTGAAGTGCTTTTAAACCCAGAATTGAAAAATCTGTAGCAAAAAAAAAAAAAAAAAAGTCTGTATTTTAACTTAGTCTAAATGAAGAATTATTTTGCTGTAGTCTCAGCCTCTGCAGCCAATGGAAAACTTTATCCTAGTCTTCATTTTAAGATGAGCAAACATCTGATAATCTAAACAAATATACACAACCCTCTTTCTTCACAGCCTATAGAGCTAGACAGGTCTGTAGCTTTTTGTAGAACATCAGTCAATGTCCTGCACTTCTCTGCTCAGCGTACACGCCCCAGCAACCCTGGCATCACCTCTAAGAAAAACTGAGGAACAACCATGCTGGGCAACCAAATCGTTTTTTTACAGAGGACAAAGCATACATTTCCAACAAAGCATGCTCTTTGTTGATGCTGCATCACCCTTATGCTCTTCATGCTTGGAGTTTCCAGTGAGTAGAAGCCATGAAATGGTAATGTTTGTTCTGCTGTTTGCTCCTTCTGAAGGCACAAATGTGAGATCTATGTTATAAAATCTCTAAATCCATGAAGAGATCTACTTCAACCACTTACATCCAAAAGTAATAGCCCTCATGATGCCATCTGCTACACTGCACTTCACCAGCTCAACAGCCAAAGAATAAGATAAGCCTTAGAAATTAGGCCCATTATTAAGAGTGCTTTAACCACTTCTTAAAATGTCATCAGAAAGGCCTAAAATTAATTTTTTTTATCCCTTCCAGTCTATGAATGACCCGCCATGGATAGATGGGAGGAAGGGGAGGAAGGGAGGGATGAAGGGAGGGATGAAGGGAGGGAGGGAAGGAGGAGATATCATTCAGATGAATATACTATAAAGGTGTAGCTCTGCTAGGTTTGAAAACCATTTCTTTTTTAAGACTGCAGCATTTATTAGTAGCCAGAACAATTTGGATGAAAACTTTTCTTTTTTTTTTTTTTCTTTTTTTTTTTTACTGCTTTTCCACAGAAACTAAATATTTGCACATTTTATAGAATAAATAGTTTCACACCCCAGACAGCTTTAATATCAAATTTTCAGCAAAGTCTACATAAAGGAAAAAGAATCTAAGTAAATGATACTTAGGTGCAAACCTATACTAATTTAGTATATATTTTAATAATATTATTTTATGAAAGTATTTTGATAGAATGACTATATATACAAGTTCATTGAAATCAGATGCAGAATTTGCCTGAAAATAGATAAAGGCATGCACACATTCACAAATAGGTATGAACTGAGGTTTTTGAGTGCTTTTTGTTTTTGTTTTTTAACCACAAACTCCTTTTGGTTTCACCTTAACTAATTTCACCTTAATTATTGCTTATGTTATCAGGAGAACCCATATTAAACTGCAGACAGAATCCATTCCTCATCCTGGCTGCAGCATGACATGGTAGAAGCACACCATCTTCTGGCAATACAAGATTACTTCTCAAAAGCTTGTAAAATAAAGTCTTTATGAGTCACTCAAGAATCAACAAAACTCCTCAGATGGATCAGGGAAAAAAATAAATCTTTTTTTTTTTTTTCTTCTTTATAAAAATATTCTAATTTATTTATTTATTTTTCCATAGACATATATGAAGAAGATAACCTGAGGAAGATAGTGAGGCTTTCTAGCAAAACACATTGCCCATTAGCACTGTACTTCCAGCTGGTTGTCTTAGAAAGGTTAAACCTCATCTTGCTCCAGAATAGCTTGGTCAGGATAGACAGATGGTACTTCAGTGGTGAAACATCTAGTAGGAAACTAACACAAAGTTTTCATTCTTGTTGGGTGGTTTTCAATCATGTTATGAAGCATGACACAAACATGATCATTTTGAAAAAGGCTTTGAAATTGATCATTGACTTCATTCCCTCTGAAAGAGAGAGAATTTATGCCACAACTTTGAATACACAGATTATATTTAAAGGATTTCAAATATATAACTAAATAATGATAAACTAATGGCCTTTGTAGAGAATTTTGATGCAGCTGAGGCACCCCCTACTGAATTTGGCCAGAAGATGTCCCTCACAAACCCTACAACCCTTTTACTTAGCTCACCAGAGCCTGATGCTGACACTTCTGCTTTCTGCAACAACGTGAGGCTTTTGGTGACCCCACTAACCTCCCAAATGAGACCTACAACCAGCAGGGGATATTGTTTAGCTAATCTGTGCTGCCTGTTAGAGAATCAACATTTCTGGTGCCTTAACTGTCTTGTGTGTGTGTGTGTGTGCATTTCTGACATTTTAACTGTTTGCACTCCCTAAAGAAAATGTATTGATGCAGGGGTAAACCACACAAGAAGACCATGCGGAGCTAATCAGACTGCTGGAGCTATGTTTTCCCTCTAATGTCTTTTGAAGATGCAGGTTAACTTCTGCATTAGAGAAATGAACTCATTCTGAATTCAGACTCATGCTGTGCATTCCAGTTCAGTGTAACATCTCGGCTCCCTGATTTAGATTTCCAAGACACGTGCAGGCCTTCACTTCTCTCAACTTTAAATACTTTGTGAAGACTTGTGAGGCAGTGCTAGTTCCTTACATTCTGCTTTTTCAAACTAATGAGTACTAATCAACATACTAACATCTCTTATTGAGAGATTTACACAACAATCTTGTCCTCATATTAAATACCTCACATGAAATAATATTTAAGGCCACCTTTTTTCTTCCTTTTATGCCATTCTGACAAGTGTCTAAATCAGACCCTCCCTCAGGATCTTCTAATGCATCTCAAAGCATTTATAGGAACACTCCAATTTATATCCTCCTTCCTACCATGGGCACATGTTGTATATCCATCATTTCCATTGTATAGAAATGACTGACACAACAGGTACACTGGCACGTACCGTGCCCCAGCCACTAAATAAAGAATATGGGGAGAATTCAATTCCAAGCAAGTTTTCAGTAGGCTGCAATCTTGCACAATTCTTCAGTAACTGAACAGGCTCTGGTCCCACTTACTGCTATTACTTACTGCTATTGCTTTTTTATTTGTTTGTTTGAAATACACTTTCTTGGATTAAAAAGCGTGCTAGCAGAAAATGGATACTGCCCCATTTTGCTGATTTTGTGATCCCTCTGTATCATCTTACCTTGCTCTTTGTTCAGCAATCCCATCTGCCGCTCCCTCTCAGGGCTGCTGGCTACTCTCTCACTCCCTGCTCATTCCTAGTTTAATGCCCTCCTCATCAGGTCTGCCATCCCATTTTATGGGCAAAAAGGGCTTTGACACAGATAATGAGGTGATCCTATCTCTGCCAAGTAGATGCTGATCCTCAGACTTGGCCACCAACATCCAGGCTTCCCCTGGCAGTATCATTTGTGCCCACATGCATTAAGAGCAGGGGACAATGTGAGCATGCACAAGACTCTGAGGGTGGTGGTGCAAACAAGCGTGTGCGACTGTGCACGAGTGCAAGGACAGCAATGCGTGTCAAGCATACTGTGTCTGAAGGTTCCTGGATGTGCCAGCAGTTCTGTTTTGCTTGGTTTAGCCACAGGAACGCTTTACCTCATTGACCAAGTGGCCTTGGCACATTTACTTTATTCTCCTGGCTGTGCATATAGGTACAAGCAAGAAGCATCCCCGCTGTGTAAAAGACATTTCCAGCTCTGATATAAGAACACTGTGAAGAGAAACTTGTGCCCCATAGGACAGCTATTCAGCTCTGTATACAGCACAGAGGGAAGAGGTTGGTAAGGACTAGAGATGGGGCATGGGCTCAGCACTGGAGGGCTGGGAAGCAGGCCCTATATACCCCTGGAGGCTGTTGGCTGCCACAAGGGCATATTCCTCACTAACGTTCAGCCAGGCGTCCAACAGGAACCCCAGGGTCTTTTCTGCAAAGTTGCGTTCTGGCACATCAGCCCCCAGCATTGTACTGATGTTGTTTTTCCTACCCAAACGCTAGACATTGTACTTCTCTCCATGATGTGTATGAAGCCAATGAACAGCATCAGTCCATTTCTACAGCGGGTCCAGGTCTCCCTGGGTGGCAGTAGGACTCTCTGGCATATCAGCCACTCCTCGGGGATTCCACAATACAGAAGGACACAGGGACTTGGTTTGCAAAAGATTTCTGTTTATTACAGATCACCACAAATCACCACCAGCAATTAGCCTGATTAATAAAACAAACATGGATAGAAAGATAATGAGGTATTATGGCTATTACCAGAAAGCATTTACATATGTAACACGTACTAAAGATATAGCACTAATTAATAGGAGCAGCAATTAGATATAGTTGAAAGGCAATTATAGGTAGCAAAATCTGTAATGAATTAGCAAAAACATCGATATTATAGGTTCAACAAACTTATCAATAGTAAGTGAATATACTTATTATGGATAATAAACATATAAATATCAGCAAATATACTTATCAAATATACTTATCAAGTAAAATCATACTAAGTATACTCTTACCATAACTATACTGATTAAGACAATATATAAGTATACTTATATATGTCTATAGCCATAAAATGAGACCGATTCCCCCCAGAATTGGACCCAGAAAGGGGATGAAAGTAACAGACAAAGTCTCACTGAAGCTGATCCACGTCACAGGGCTTGGACCATTGCAGAGTTTACTTCAGTCAACACTGAAGTGTCATAACCTGAGATTACAACACAGCTTCAACCTCCTTTACTTTTTTTAAAGTAAACAGGAGGAGCATGTGCAGCACAGGGAAGTTTCTCAGAGAGAGAAGCTCCATTTGGGTGAAAATAAGGCCCTTTTTGCATCATGAAACTAATAGTATACCACCATTTCAGGTAATTAATAGATGGTGGTATTCTTTTTCTTACTCCTGAGACAGCCAATAGATGATGATGGTTCTTATTTTCTTTCATTTTCCTTAAACAAAGTTTTATTTCTTATGTTGATTCCCCACTTTCTCAGGTGGACTCCACCTTTTCTCAGACTAATTCTCATCTTCTCAGGTCATAAGTTGTTCCTCAGTTTCTTGTCTTTACCGATGTCTCAGGATGGCTTTACCGATGGCTTCAGGATGTCTCCAGTTTTCAGGTGTCCAGCTGCACCCCAGGGATGCCCCCCATTCAAAGGTACCTCTGGATCTCAGCCAAGCTCCCAGGCTGGCGGACATTTTCTCCTGTCAGCGCTCAGCAGCCATTTTGCCAGAACTTTCTCGTCAGTCAGGTTGCTTCTAAAGCTGCTCCCACCACGTGTCCAGGCAAGATGACAGCAGTACAAACCTGCCCTGTGAGGACTTCACCTCATGAAGTCATGCTCTGCAGTGGGGCAGTGGCTCTATGGCTTCTCTCCAGATCCCAGCTTAGGGCCATGAGGACATGCTCCCTGTAAGCAAGCAGTGTGTCTGCCTGATCAGCTGGTCCTTGAAGGGCTGGTGCCTATGGCCTCGAGTCAACATTTGGGGAGCTGCCAGGTCCCAGGGTATAGCTCACTCGGGCTCCTCTGTAGGCTGAAGGAATCTGCACCCGTGTGTGGACCCCACCATCCTCCTCCAGTCACTGCAGATCCCTTGTGATGAAGTATACTGCAACACGGCATGAAAGCCTTTCTCTTTTGTATTCCGACCCCCTCATGTTGGCAGTGCTTATTCCGCTTCTCCACTGGATGCTGGTCCTGAGCCTCCAGAGAATCCGAAGGCTGAGCTGCTAATGTCCTTGCAGATCTGCCTGGACCCTGGCCACAGCTCACACAGGCCCCTCTGCACCTGGCAGAAGCTGAGCTGAAGTGTGGCTCCCACAGCACTGCATGATCCTTGGGCAGTCTCTGTTGTCCCCTTACGTAGAAGCCTCACGCTACATGGAAAGAAAAACTCCCTTCTGTATTTGCTTACAGCTCCGACTGCAGGCTCTGCATCTTGGCACTACCATTTTCCTGAGCTTCCAATCTATCCCCAACGTAAACAGTCTGTCTTTCCTCACTTTGTAGAGTAAGCCGTGATGTTTGGTCTTGCCTTCATGTGGAATGTACTTTCCTAAGTTCTCAGCTCTTGCTCAGAGATGCCAAAAAGCCATGCGTGAATCAGGAGAGCTCAGACACACCAGCCGCTCCAACCTTGTGTTCCTTCCACTGCTGGCTGCATTGGCAGTGGCTGGTTGGGGTTGAGCTTACAGCTTGTGTGAGCTCCTGGGAGTCCTCTCCCCCAGCAGCTCCACACATGGTTCTGTGCCAACACACAGAAACCCTCTGCCAGATGCTTGTGAGTGGTGAGAGGAGACAAGTGCCATGCAGTAACTGCATGTTTGAGCTGCGTTCCCTGCTACGCAGAGCTGAGGAGGAATACTGGAGTATCACACAAGAGCCGTTCTCTTCTGCCTTTGGTTGCAGATGTTGCTGCTACTTCTGACTTAGTCTAATTCTTCTCAGTGAGATCCAGGTTTTGAAGCCTGGAGTGATCACAAGGGTAATTCATGAAATAGTCCCTTCCTTTGAGAGCTGCCAGGCCACACCCAGGAGGTCACCTGGCTCCTGTGCAGCTGCTGCTGCTGAAGTCTACCAAAAGAAGTAATGCCAACTTTTTCCAGCAGTTGGATACTGCTCTTCAGCTTCATGAGCATCCCAGGAGCACGTTATAAATGTCAATTTCCTGAAAGCCTTACATATTTGTTTTTTTTGTTATTTTCTTCCTCTCAGAAGCTCAGTGTTGCCCCTCTACTGCTGTGGGTATCTCCACCTATGCGTGAAGCTCATATCCTTCCATCATGTCCTTCCATTACCAGCAGTTCTTCTCTCATGCAGCCTATTGCAACATGGAAGGAAATTTTTCAGCTCAAGATGTGCACTAGAAAACCATGCATGTCCTCCATTTTGGCAGAAGCCTGCTTACCCTGCCTCTCAGCTTGCTCCACTCCCTGAGCCTTAGTGGGACCACAGGGCAAGTTGTCACTCTTCATTCGCTTCACAGAATACACATTTAAAGTCCATCTTTTGTTCGCGTGGGATAGAAAAGACTGCTTCCTGCTGCTGCTTTGCCATGCACAAGAGCAGTGGGACCTGTTGATGGCTACGCGCATGGCTAGTTTTCTACCAGTGTGCGCCTCCAAGAATTTGCAAGAACTCACAAACATGCGAGACTGACTCATTTCCTTCAGGTACTGGTGCTAAGAAAACCTCAGAGCTGCAGATCATAAAGACGCAGAAGAACAATGTGCAGCTGTGGTGCTGGCTGTCCCAGGGTCCCTGCTCCTTTCTGGTGGCTTTGGGCTACCCAGTGAAATGACTGCTGAAGAAGAGACGAGTGCTGCTCCGCTCATTCCCTGCCAGGCGTTCAGAAGGGTCCTCTCCATCTGCCAGTCAGATGCACACAGAGCACGGTGAGGACTCTTCCCCAGGTACACGTAATGCCAATGCAGACTTAGAAGAGGGTGCTATTGCCCAAGAAATTGAAGTTCTCAGTAACTGCTTCCATCTACTTTGAGTATTTCCCTGCAGAGCTGGTTGGGTTATTCCATAGCCCAGCTTTTAATTATAAATGCATCAGGTCGCGCTTGGAGTTGCCTGGAAAAGAGGAGGCTGAGGGGAGACCTCATCGCAGTCTACAGCTTCGTCATGAGGGAAGCTGCAACAGGGGAGGTTCAGGCTGGATGTCAGGAAGAGGTTCTTCACCAAGAGGGTTGTCGCACACTGGAACAGGATCCCCAGGGATGTAGTCACGGCACCAAGCCTGTCAGAGTTCAAGAAGCGTTTGGTCTGTGCACTTAGTCACATGGTCTGAATTTTTGGGTAGACCTGTGTGGTGCCAGGAGTTGGACTCAATGATCCTTATGGGTCCCTTCCAACTTGGGATATTTCATGATTCGGTTTTCTACTCTGCTTTGAAGTCTTTGCTCTTTATGTAGTTTATTATCACAGTATCAACTCGATTGCTGAAAATATGCCACCAAAGAATAGCCATAATTTCCTAGTCTCTCATTCACTGAATTGAAATCTTGCCTACATACGTTGATCCAAGGAGGATCCATTACAGGAAAACAAAAAACATGAAATAGTTTGAGTCCTGTTTCATGAATAAACCTGTTAATATAGTTCTTTCCATGCCTAAAAGAGGATTGGAAGTAGATACTGTTCAACTTCTGATCCATTCTCTTGATATGAATCTGGCCATAACAGTAGAGGGCCAAAAGATGATTAGAAGGTTCACATATCTATCCGTAAATCTTTTTCATTGTTCCATTTTACTTGAAAAGGGGACTACTGACTTCCTCAAGGTGTGGCTACTACTCCACCACTGATGAGTTTCAGCTGTAGGATCTGAAACAAACTGTAGATTGAAAGAAATGTTAATGCTACAAGTTATGGGGTAAAGACATGACTCCACCCACAAAGGAGCAGTGAGGACGAGGGTAGGTGGGGGAGCCTGATCACACCCTGTCCCTGCTGGCCCAGGTATTCTGTGCCTTGTGTTCAAAGTGCTCCTTCCCCTCAGTGTGGCCGGCAGAGAGAGCAACCAATGACTCTTCCCAATCAATGGATTTCTGTGGAATCACCCCAAAATGATTGCTCTCAGCTTGATAGCTACCATAGAGTTTTCTGAGTCCTGCTGCAATAATTTTAGCAGCAAAGAGGACTAAACTTTCTTCTAGATTTTGTCCTCTAGCTTTGATGTTTATGCTAGATCTCTGGCCTGTGGATTGTCTGATGACATACAGGGTCGTGTAACACATCCCTCAAGGAAGTGGGGAAAAGAATATTAATGCAGTCAAATTTTTGAGTGATTTTGGTGGAAGAAAGGTATTGGTCAAAACACAGTCCCATAACCTTCTTAGTTCTCTCAGACTTTGTAAGAATACTACACTCCCAACACACACACACCAAAACAGAGTATTCCTACCTGTAAAGCAACTCAGGACACGATGCCGAGTTCTGAATCCTCCAGCTTTCCTCTGGCACACCAATTATCACTTGCTTCAGGGTCCGTATTTTCTTACAGCTGAAATGCTGCCTGCAAGTACTCCCTTGAATCTAGGTGCACTGACAGGTTCTTTAAGGGGCCCAGGGTTACCTGCTTCATTAAACAAAAGCCAAGAGCCCCAAGGCCTGCACTGTAACGTTTTGGGGACCACTGCTTCCACCAGCACCAGAATCCTGGAAGGCAAACTTGATAGTTCAGAGCTGAAAGTTTTATGCATCATTCCCAGGGGAGTTCACCTCCCTTGTCACCACATCCAGCCTTGCCTCAACAACCTGGCTGTTGCCGCTGCTTCCCAGGGATTTGAGAAGGGTAAAGACAAAAAAAGGCCACAGACTTGTTTCACCTGAGGGGAACTATTCATTAACAAATTGCACACAGCTGTAAGTACAGATAATACTAGTACCAAAAGACTGCAGTGCAGAATCCATAGGTGAATACCCCCTGCTTCCTTGCCCTGTCAAAGAATCATAATCTGTTAATTACAAAAAGCAAAACAAATGTTTGAAAGATAGTTGTGTATTTATTTTTCTAAGCTTGTACTTGTGAAACATAATAAATGACCTGATAGAATGACAACTTTGCAAAAGAAGAACCCCTCCTCTCCCCAGCATCTGGACAGCAATATATAAATATTTACAATGAAAAAATAGGCAAGGGAAGAGAATGAAGTCAACATTACCCAATTCAGTTTGCTTCTACACATCAGATTTTGAACATTAATTATTTCAATCCCTTCAGTCTTAACTGACACTTTCCCTTTATTGTACTGAGGCTTTAACTTCTGTTCTGTGTTAGATCTTCTGTGCAATAGATTCACTCCTGGCTCTGTTTCTATAGGTTTCTCCTGTACAGGAACCACATAATTTACCTATTAGATTTTTTTTTTATTTCAAATTGTAAACCTTGAAAACAAAGAAAAAATTAAATATAAGTCTATGTCTCCAGATACAAAGTTTCTTACACAGTCAAACACATCACAAAACTGAAAATCAGCATAATGAAATGCTGGATAGCTTCGTAATGAGGACATTAGGTCTGTGTCCTGATCTGTTGGCTTTAACAAAAGCTCTTTTCAAATAGAACAATTACATATAGAAAAAATAACCTTCTTATTTTCTTGTTAAAAAAGGAAATGATGCCTTCTAAAACAAAAGAAGTGATTTCCTCAACACAAATATAAGTTAGTGGAGAGAGCTTACAAAGCCTCAAATAAAATTGGCATTTGTTTAAAAGGATGACCTAAGGATGATTCGAAGAGGTTCAATAAGCCCATTGACTCTGATAATTCTATAAACGTTAGTGTAAAAAAAACAACTACTTTTTTTGCTCTCTGCTATATAGTGTCACACGATCACATGACTGAAAACATGTTGTCTGCAGAAATGGTGGACACCTATCACGCACGATTTGGTTTTATTACGTCAACACTGATTGCCTTGTCCAACAAGAGGTTCAACATCCTTCGGATACCGAGGTGCAGTCCTTAGCAGTTGTCTCACATGTGTGAGCTCCGTCTGCCTCTAGTGCCCAAAGACATACGAAGCCTTGGTTCTCTTGCTTTATAATGTTCATTGAAGTCCAGTCTAAAGCTAAGAAATCGAAGGCTTTCATCAGAACTGGTTGTCAGCAAGACCAAGAACTGCTGGACGATTCCCTGAATGAGAAAGAAAAAACAATGAGACCGCTAAGGTGACATCAGCGGTGTGTTTTGCACAGGCATGCCAGGTGGTGTCTGAGCCTGGCAAGGAGGCAGAGGGAAGCCACAAAATGGCAAGCACAAGAATTTGTACTCAAATTTTAGCAATCAAGTTATGTGGGATTCACTCTTTCTCCAAAAAGCCTGTAACTTCATTTTATCTTCAAACTTCTGCCACACACACTTCATGCTTTCAAACAGATCACCCCACTTGCCCAGCCGGGACTCTCCAGTCTGGCTTCTGGGCTGGAGAGGAGCACCTCTGTGCTCCTGCCATTTTTGGGAGACATTCAGGACACAACCTACCCAAACAGGCAACCTTATTGTTCTTGTGTTGCAGGTACAATGCAGGCCAGCCCAGCATTAAACCACTGCTTGTTTAAAAATACGCATCTGATGTATGCTGTGCTAACCAAGTAGCACCCCAGAACAGCAAAGCACCTGCAGAGCTGGGCTAGGCTAGATACCTCAAGCAGCTTTTACTCGGGACTTGCACTCAGGAAGCTGGAGGCACATTTCTAGCCCAGGGGCTGCAGGAGCTCCACAGCATGCAGGAGAGCACACAGCTTTGGGGGAGTGGGACAGCTCACTTCAAGAGCTTATTCCTGATCTCCACTAAATACTAATGTGAGCGTGCCTAGAATTAGGCACGTCCCATTTACTACCTGCTTACTTCCAAAGATGACCAAGGCTGGCCAGGAAGGCACCACATGAAAAAGCTGGCCTTTTAAAAAGCCCTATTCAAAAATAGGGCTGTTGCAGGGTCTGCTGCAGTCCAAGCTGGATTGGATCTACAAAAGGTACGTTGCCAACTTGTAGCAGTCCCACTGAGCACACAAACTACAATCTATTCTAGCCTACAACTCTTAAGGTATTTGGTTGCATTTTTGCTGGGAGGGAGAACTGCAGTATTTGGATATAGGAGGGAAATTCTTCCCAGATCTGAAGTTCTCATATCAAAGCTTAGGATATCTACAGCTGCCAACAAAAGCCATCAGTATTTCTATTTCTGTTTTCCTCCAAAATTCCACGTGAACTACCTCTTTTGACAATGCAGCACTTCATTCAGGACGGCTATAGCTTGGCAAAGCTACACTCAATACAGAAATGGATTTGGTGGAAACCATCAGATAGAAGGGCTGGAAAATGCTGTGCACATGCATGTACAGGTGCTAAGTCATGACTACAACTGCTATTAAGAACCTAGCTTAGTTTAACAAGCTAAAAAACGAAAACGTGGGTAACAACCCAGCAAAACCACTCCAAGCTCGTTTATTTAGCTAGGGAAACAATGCATACTTACATGTTTACTACATTTAAATGTGTATTTACAAATATTAATTAATAAAGAAAGGATAGGAAATATTGACAACAAGCAGACCCTACAGCTTTAAGTCAAACTCAGAATCAACATCATAAAAAAAGGCCTAACTTCAGGTTTACTGAAGGCGATAAATAAGAGTAGTTAAAAGTCTTACTACACCACATCACAAATTTCTCATGTGTGAAAGCCACGAGAAGGGTTAGGGGGAAGGTCCTGGGTTTCAGTTGACCTGGGCTTTAATCCTGAATAGCTGCTGTGGCACACAGTGCTGTGTCCTCTCTTTCTAACTAACTTATTGTCCATATTAAAAAAAAAGAATAGCTAAGGGGTACCTGGTAAAAATGAGTGAGTATTCGCAGCTGCGAGCACATTTTGGGTATTGAGTCTTGAAATTCTTTTATCCTCTTGTTCTCTTCTTCTTCTTCTGATGCAGTTACACCCCATTTGCCCTAACACAGACAAAATGAGTAAGAAGTCAAACATTACACAACAACTGGATCCACCTTCTGCCTGGCTGAACCATCATGCTCACACAAACCAAACATCGCCACGGAGAGCCAAATGTGGAGCTTCTAATACTGACATTATCTCTCCCCTTGGTGGCTGTACAGCACATGAAAATATTCAAGGTGTGTAAATAACATTCCTCCTCTGGAATGGCAAGTTATAGAAGTTGTTCTCATGTTCTTCACAGAAAGACTGCCATTACTAAGGAAAACTGAGACAAGCAAAGCCAGTGAGTCTCCCACCAGCCCTGCACATCCCACGGCCTGGCAGTATGGAGGCAGGCATGCAGCTATGGCATTCTTTGCAAGAAGGTTCAGAATATTCAAGAATATATCATTTCCTTTACAGCCCTAAACTTCTTGTCCTCCAAAAAACACTGCAAAAATCTATTTACCTAGAGGTTTTGGGCAAGAGAGAAATTGAAAGTGACAGTCAGGGATTCTGTCTGAATACACTAGCTACTGATGATGACTTTTATGTTTATATCGATACATTTTTCAATTCTTTCGTAGCTGTAGATGACATTGAAAAACTCCATATGAGATATCAAAAGAGAAATATATCTGCCTCAATTCATTTTAATGTTTTAGGAATCTCTTTACTGTACCTCAAGCTCACGCTGTTTCTTCCTCTCTTCAAACTGTAGCCTCAGCTGCAACTCTTCCAAAGCAGCTCTGTACATTGCATCTTGGGCATTCTGGAGCTCAATGATCTGATCAAAAACAGCTCGAAGCTGGTTGAGAAGTACCTGGGAGGCAATTCAGCAACAAAACAATGTAAGGGCTCCACAGCAAAAGAGTTTTAAGTTACTACCACTCTTGAGAAATGTAAATTAAAATGTAAATTTTAAGTTATTTAAATTATTTTTAAATTTAAACGTAAATTAAATGTTCCCACACCCAACTGGAGAGGTTATTTTGCCAAGTTTCAAGTCAGTTATTGCATGACAATGCAGCTTCTTAGAACCAAAAGAAACTCACCAAAAGTGCAACAAGTTTCAAAATCAACATCTGTCAGTGTGTGCAAGGAGTAAGTGCACAGCCTACTGTAACAAGGTCTAATATGACAGGGAGAAAACTGACTTTTCCCCTTCCTCCTGTACCAAAAGGGAAGAATGTCCTAACCCTAACCCATAAGCCAAGATCACACAGATTACAACTTAACGCGAAGGAGAAGACTTACCCTAGAATCACTATCCAGCAAACACCGAGCTATGATCGTGTCCAGGAAAACTTCATGAGCTGCAATGATATGATCTAAGTCCTGAGCTTGCTGGACCTTGTTCCAGAGTTCATCCCACGAACATTCAAGCACCTGGAGCACAATGATTCAGGATTGGGCTGTTTTGATTTGCTAGATGACAAGCTCTTTGAAAGTTAAGACACACAACACATACAGAATATTAAAAGTATTTCATTTTTAAGCAACCAATTGTGTGGATAGAGTATACCTCAAATGTAATGTAATACTGCATTTGATGAATGAAATGGACCATTTCTGATGCCAGAACGTGACACTGATGCAGCACCCCAGAAAGCTCTGTAAAAAATCCAAAGAGATGGCATGTTAAAGACTGCAAGGACAGGCACAGCCATCAAACCAGCCTCATACTCTTTTTTTTCTACCAAATTGAATACATCATAAAACAGCCGCTAGTCTTGGATGGTAGCAGCAATATTGGCAGGCAACAGATGAGCAAGGAACATTGTACAATTAACTCCTAGAATACATTAGCCAAAGACCACACCAACTGTGTGCTCAGACTGCTGGAAACTTTCAGAGCATCATACAGTCAAAAAGACCCTTTCAGTCCCAAGGGACGAAAAGACAGTAAATGTTCCATGTTGTCTTTTGGCTGCAAATCTGAGGCCGCAGATCTGCTGTTGCTTCTGTGGTCCCTCATACCCCAAGTTCATAAGAGAGCCGGCATATTTTATATTACCATGCTGAGAACAAAAGAGAGGGTGGTTACAACAGGGGTAGGGAATTTGTGACTCAGGTTGCCCAGGCTCAACTTCCTGATCCACCAGAGACCCACAGATAAGTCACTGCTGGCCTCAGCTGTTAACATGTAAGACAGCACATCACTCATCCTTCAGGAATCAGGCAGATGTCCAAACAGAGGCATTCACTTCTAAAAAGCTGCCAAAGTAATTTACCAAGTTACATGACTTCTACAAAAGGAATTTTACATTCTTCTATCTAGGATGTTACAGAACCATCCAACGATCTGAATGACAGCACAACAAGGTACTCCGTTCTTTGTTTCTTATGCCTTTGCAGGAAGACTATCCCTAACGTATTTTATTGCATCTGCTTTAAATTGGGTCAATGAAAAAAAGTTCAGGACTGGCTACACAACAGAAATTCTTCAGCATATCCGAGCTGGGTACATCTGTAACTTCTTATTCAAATTCCTGATAGGAAAAGATCAAGCTTGACACTATGGTCTAGAAGAACTCCTTTAAAACATTAAAATCCCTAGCTGTTTGTTAGGGTGTTTTGGAAATGGTGAATAAAGATACCCTAGAAAGTCAACGTTACCTCTTGGTGACTGGAAAAAAAACAACACCCTGCAGCTGCTTCTCCTATCACTTACGGTTTTCCATTTACTGCGCTGTGACCAGAAGCGCAAGATACAATTCTGAAGGAAGAAAGAAAATAAAGCAACTTCTGCTTCTTTTCAAATCAGTGCTCGGGTGGACTCTCCAAGTGCTGCAGGAAAAAAAATAAATCTATCCACAGCTTCCAACCTAGACATGCCAGAGAGTGAGAAAGACTCCCGTCCCTCCAGGCAGAAGGCAGGTCTTTGTAAAACACACTCTCCTCTCTCAGAGGCACACACCCAGAAATAGAACAAAAGGCTTTTTCTGCCAACAATAGCTATAAGATCTTGACTAGCATTTTAAATACTTGTGTTAACTAAAAAGTAGCCAAAACTGAAGGTGACAAGCAACTGAGATTTCATCTCAGAAAGACTACAGAAGACTGTACCGTATCAAAGCATATGAAAGGCCTCCCAAACAGGTCTTCTGAGAATAAACAAAACTCTAGCAGTAGGAAACAGTTCCAGCCTGAAGACCCTCAAGTGACAGAGATGAGAATAAGACCTGTTAACTGTACCCTTGACTCAAAGGGAACAGAAGGAGCAAACACAGTAGACTGCTGGCTTTGAGTCAAACAAGCACTTGTTTGGGACAGGGAAATGACAGTAAAGTAATCCTATCTCACAGAAGCAGAAAGGCAACAGAAAGTCATCCCATATAGTCCCCGAGATCAGCCTTTCACACTGGAGCATCGTTTTAAGAGTTTATTTACCAGCAACTTCCTGAGGCCAAGGTGTCCACTCCCATCCAAACAGTTTCCAATTACAAAAACAAACATATTTTTGTTAACACTACTACACCACAAAGAATTGTAAGCCTCAACAGTTACTTTTTACCAAAAAAATATGTAGCTAGGTCAGAAAAGTCAAGATTAAGCCTGTACAAATGCTCAAAAAAACCCACCGTATTCTCAACTGAGAAGGGGGATCAAAAAGTCCCAATCCTTTAAGCACATGCCAGAGTCACTCTATACTCAAGAGCTTTTTTTGTTTCTGCTCAAACACCTGTTTGTTTTTATCTTAGCTTCTTCTGTTCTTTGCTAAATAAATGCAAAATGAACAAGTGAAGATAAAACTGGTAAATTTGGAAGTGTGTATGTGTGAAACTCAGTTCTTCCAGCAGAAGTAAAAGGGAGGCACAGGGTACAGATGGAAAGTCATCAAGGAAGATGAAGAAAAGGGGATGAAGGAGTAACAATCTTTTCAGAGACGTGGGATGTTTCATTTGCCCGTTGCTACAAAAACTCATAATCAAGGACTAAGTAACAGGAAACCTCCATATCCAGCAATGCTATTTCATCTTCATCATCATCTGTCATTAGCCAGTCAGTTAGAGCAACAAAATATAAAATTCCTCTGTAATAACAGACTTTACTTTAAATAGTTTAAAAATAACCTACAGCAATCTAAGTGCAGTTTACAAGTATGTCATCCACTCAGGCCTCTCACCTGGCATACTTTTCAAAAGCTTTGCGTTGCACATGTGTCCTTTCCATATATCAGTAAGAATATACTCCATTCGCTTCGCTCTCCAGAGGAAATTAAATACTCTCAGATAGTGGCTCATGCACTCACGTGTAAACACCTATAAAACGAACAAAAGATGACTACAAATTTAACAGAGACACCGTGTGTTTTGAAGGACAAAGAATATTTTTGCAGTCTTGTCTATTCTGACCCATGTAGTTTATCGGTAAATACTGGTAGAACAAATCCTTGGAAAGTACAGAGCTCCTAGGAAGACTCTCCTTCAAGACCTGAACCGAGTTATTTAACATTCAATAAAAGCACTGCTCTGGTCCAGAGTGCCCTTCAACTATGCCTGCTTACAACACTGCCATTTTATTTTTTCCAGTTTAACACCAAAAGGATTCCCACATTGTCACTGTTTTCACATTGCATTCCTAAGACTGAAGAAAAATGAAGTAGAAATGCATTACAGCTTGTTTTTCTATAAATTACTCTTCCACGTAGGCATAGCACTGCTCTGATGCTTTTGTCAGTTCCATTTCATTGAAGGCTGAGAAAGTACCAATGCATTTACTGTTCTACCAGCATGACAACTTAAAAAGGCATGAAAAAAAAAATTAGAAGTCCACATACTAGGACAAAATCATTTCTTAGGAGGTTTTGAGCACTTCCAATCCCATATGGGAGGAAATGTGATATAGAGTAAGCATAATAAAGACAAAACATTTCACTCTTTTCAAATTACACACATACACGACAATTCCTTTTGCTGGTCAGACTCACATTTTGATATTAGAATATCTTTACAGAAGCTAAATACATTCTGATCAATTGTGTTATTGATTCTATGAATATATTTGTTTTCTCAGTTGTTCCAATGAACATCTATGAAATTTTATTTAGGTAATACAAATAGGTTCTCTCCAAATACATTTTCTAGTTCCCTTCAAATTATCTCAAAGCAGCTGCTACAGCCTAGTAATAATGGCAGAAGAGGAGCACTCCATTTATTAAGTACGTGCTAAAATCTCTGCTGGAACAAATTCATTACTGATTTTCAGTAATTCATGTTTTAAATGTAGCTTTTCAGCACTCAATTGTAATATAGAAGAACAGAGATTTTGGCTTACGGTTTATATAGCGAGTGCATCCTTGATGCCAAAAAAAGGGGTCTATCCGATCATACACTTCAGAATAAAAAGGATATTTCAACAACAAAATATTTAGCAATCCAGTTCAGCATAGGAGACATGTTCACAACCAGCAATATACAACATTACCGTTGCTATTGGTCCGTCAACGTGATAGTCTAAGCTGAAGACATCCCATCCAGTGTCCCCAGGAGACACCTGTATTTAAAAGATACGCTACTTTTAGTGAATAACCAGAGCGTGCTAGTGCTCAAGAGTTGCTTATTCTTCTATTCCTCGAAGACCATGAAAAACCAAGCATTCACTTCAATACAGGATACAGGAGTTTGTCACCAAAAGCAGCAGATTAAGCCAAAATAAACCTTGACACAAGGATGGGATATATCTCACCCAACTGTTGATGTTTTTAAGATAGGAAAAGAAGACTTATTAAGTGAGGTTTACATAATTCAGAGTAAGCTTCAGTGGAAAAAGAGGGGACAAAATGGTATTTACCACATGCACATACCAAAATTTTGTTTCACATAGATTTGTGTCCTCACGCACATACACACAGAATGTAACTTTATTCATTTATGTTTCATATGAGAGTCACCAAGATGCAACTGACCTCCAGAAGTCGAACATCCAATCGTTTGAGAATCTCAGGATTATCGAACTGCGCATTAGTTGCCCTCACTGCTGTTTCAAGAATTCCAGTCAGGTTATGCTGGTATAAGGTTGTAGCTGGTCGTGCAAGCTCAGGCCTGGAAGTTATGAAACAAAAAGTCACAGAAGCATGGAATATTCTGAGTTGGAAGGGACCCACAAGGATCACTGAGTTCAACTCCTGGGTCTGCACAGGACCACCCAAAAATTAGACCACATGCCTGAGAGCGTTTGCCAAGCACTCCTTGAACTCCAGCAGGCTCAGTGCTGCGATCACTGCCCTGGGGAGCCTGTCTCAGTGCCCAAGCACCTTCTGGGTGCAGACCCTTTAACTAACCCCCAGCCTGACCCTCCCCTGTCCCAGCTCCATGCCATCCCCTCGGGTCCTGTCGCTGTCCCCAGAGAGCAGAGCTCAGCGCCTGCCCCTCCGCTCCCCTCATGAGGGAGCTGCAGGCCGCCATGAGGCCTCCCCTCAGCCTGCTCTGCTCGGGGCTGAGCAAACCAAGGGGCCTCAGCTGCTCCTCACACCTCTTCCCCTCCTGACCCTTCGCCATCTTTGTAGCCCTCTTTTGGACACTCTCTAATAGTTCTATATCCTTCTCACACTGTGGTGTCCAAAACGGCACATGCTACTTGAGGTGCGGACACACTGGTGCAGAATAGAGCAGGAAGAAAAAATGCATTTCCCTCAACTGCCTAGGAGTGCTGTGCTGGCATGTTACTGAGATACTCTGCAACAGCAATTTGTTACTAACTGCAGCACACAGTGAAACACTTTCCTGAAAATTTTAAAACCTCTCATATTACTGTTTCAATCTTAACCACAAAGCAAATCAATGATCAAAACATTTCTGTCTATTTGTGTGCAGCTATATAGCTGAACATCAGCACGAGAAGTAAATTAATCCCGAATTAATGCCACTCATTTCAAGTTACCAGGGTTGCTAGCATAGCTATTCTGACATTTGAGTTGCATTTGTATCTAAAATGAGGCAGATTTACTCATTAGCACAGCACACTAATTTTATTTCACAATTTTGGGATACTTAACTGATAGCAGTCTCATGGGGTTAGAACTGCTGACAAAAAAAAACACCACCACCTCCACGCAACTTAAACTTTCCAAGGAGCTGCAACATGCAAGTAGCAAATGCCTTGCAATCCTCTCCCCCATCAGCACTGGAAATCCCCTCACTATTTTTACCTCACATGTAATACCAGCACTACATACCCGACCTTGTTCTGCTTCACCCTGTTTTTCACTTAAAAAAGCCTGGTCACGTACAAACAAGTTAATGGAAGCTTTATTGCAAAGCCTGCCTTCTAGTCCAAAGGAAAACTTTGCAAAGGACCTTTCTAGTAGACTAAGTTTTATCAGAAGCACCAGCATGTAGAAGCAGCCAGCTGGCAAATACACACAATGTACTGAAACTGATACTTGCAGGTACACTTGAGTGCTTAAAACAGAGGCTGCTGATGCATCAATTAAATTTTAAAAATGCACTGAGAGGTTCTGACACAATGTTTTACACCAAACGCATACAAAATATAGAAGCATAACATTCAGAACAATACTAACTCGTGACATCAAGAGTACCAGAAACGGAACTTTTCGGCTTAAATTTGCTGACAGGAGGAAGCAAAGTGCAAACATCCTTGGGGCTGTCACAAACTCACTGTAAAGCTACGTTAGTACAGCTTTTCAAGACACTGCAAAAATGGTACTGTATGTACTTCCTACCAAAAAGAACAAAATTTCAGCCTCAGGGTCAAAGAAACTCAACCCCAAATAGAAATTAAAAGATGTTCAAGTAAACCACTGAGTAGTAAGATAATTAAGGTGTCCTCTTCTGAGCAAAACAGTTTCTATGCTAATGATGCATACTTGGGAGCATCAAAAATTCAACATAATTACCCTTCTAAACTCTTACTTGAGCAAGTCCATTAAGTGCCTGATAAAATCTCCTTGACCAAGTAGTAAGTAGCGTCTCATGGCCTGCATGTGTTCCAGTAAGTTGTACTTCTTATTAAGGACATCCAGCAGGTATTTGCTGGTCTCAAAATAAGCTGCGTCAATTTTCTCCTGAAATGCATTTTCCAGATCTGTGAACAAATCAGCAGCTAGAAAAGAAATCAGAATTAAATTAGTGTTTTTTCAAAAAAAAAAAAAAAGAGGCAAACAAGCTTTGAAATTGAAACATACCAGCAGAGAAATTGCTATTTATTCTCATCCACTCTATTATACATTAGGCATAGCCAAAGTGAAAGCAAGTCTAAAGCAGCCCGTAGCTCTGCTTTTAATTTGTACTCAGCCTGTACTTTCCCATACGAACTCATTATTTTATCACTTCTACATAGAAAGTAAATTTCTTTTAGTTTGCTGAAATTTTTCAGTTTACAGAATCAAATTATTTAAAAGGCATCAAAAAGAGCAGAGTTAGAGAAAAGTGTTGGTGGAGGCAGATCTAAATTAGAAGTCACTTTTAAGGGCAGGAGAAAAAAATCTTCTAAGAATCACTCAAAGCATTCAACAGAAAAGAGTTCCCACACAGAAGTCAGAAAGAGAGAGGAGGGAATATGTTTGCATTGTCTGGGGGGCAGTCAGCAACCTGGTGTTTTCTTCTCCACATATAATGTGTGGCAATTTGGGGGCAGAAGGTAGGACATAACTGTTTAGTAGGGAGCGTGTACAAGTACAAGCTTGTTAAGAAAGGGATTATAACAATGCTGTTATGAGATACAAGAAGAAAAGCATGGCTTCTTCAGGCAACATGGAGCAAAACTCCAAATACTGGACTGCCAGGTGGCTTACCTACCTTCCACAGCATTATATACTCTCATTTTCAAGTTTTTAATTCTACAGCAATTGCACTAAAAGGTAGAAACTAAAGGTCCAGGCACCAAATGAGTGTAAGACCACATGTTGCCTGCTCAAGGATTAGTTTCAACCCATACTGCAGACATTAAAAATTAGAACCAATTTTGACCTGTTGTTCTGCTGAGATTTATCATCAACTAGTAAACTGCTTTTAAACTAAGTAAATGAACAATTATTCTAACAAAGAATTCACTGTTTATTGAGGGAAACACCTCACAGTGTCTGGTTCAATGACTCACTGAGATTTCCAAACTCTCATTGAATAACCTGTAAAGCTCTCCATGGGACATCAAGTGCAAGCACATGCAGAGCATTCACACATATGCTACTTGTAAATAAGCATTGCTATGCTCAAGTTCCCTACACCAGCAGAGTACTACTTGGTCAGGTGAAACACATGAAACTTAGGAAATGTGAGAACTAATACAGACCATAGGTAAGGAGTCCCCAAAGTACTCTTTCTCCTGTCACTGACAGCAAACCAGGAGAGACAAATACCTCACCAAAGTCTCTGCTCACTCTGATCAAGGCAGAAGTCTGGTGTGATTTGACAAAGCAACTCTTGTATTGCTCACATAAGGAAGCACATAGCAACACCATACCCATGGCTGGGAGAAAGGGATAACTGTTAGCTGGTGCAAACACATTTGTCTCACTGGTACAAATGCACTTGTCTCACTGCTATGGGGCAACTTGGCATTAAGAAAGTCCAGTCAAGTCCAGTTTTCTTCTAGCCTCTCCCCATCAGCAGATCCTGGCCTCTTAGCTGCTGTCTTCAAAGGATGAGTTTAAACGTGGCTGCTTGCACACACAGAGGTGTCAGCCATTTGATGTGCCTCATGGCTGGCTTTAGAGGAGAAAGGAAGAACTTCCAGAAGGGGAAAGTTAAAAGAGGAGTTTCACAGAGAGATCGCAGTAAGCTACAACACCCCAATGATCTGTTCCTGAATGTCTTTTCACAGGATGCTGAGAGCCTGAGAGCCAAAGCAGGAACAAACTAGCCTGCAGTTTGCCTGCATAGCTGTAACCCATCATCTCTGCATACACACACACCAGCACAGGCAATGCACCATCCCTATTTCAAAAAGGTTGCTTTCATCAACAAAAAAGAGGCCTAGACACAAGTTTTTAAAGCTGTGTAAATTTATCTCTGGGCACAGCGGAAGACAGAAAGTGGGTTTGGAAAGCAAAAAGCAAACAGCACTGACAGGTCTACGAGTTGCTACTGAATGTAGTGGTCTTGGGCAAATCCTGGTTGAGAAGTTCCCAAGCTTGAGGTTGGAGTGCCAGCTTCTACTCTGTCCTGCACCTCTGGCTTCCTGTTTTTAACACAGGTTCAGACGGTAGCTTTTTTTTTATACCATTCTTACTTCATCATCAAAAGAAAACCGAGGAAAGACAAGAAGTTTAAAACCATAAGCTCACAAAGTTGAATAAAGGGAAGTGTTAAGTCCTCCAACTGGGGAGGAACCACCCCAGGCATAAGGACGCGCCAGGAGCTACCCAGTAAGAAAGCTGCCTGACAGAAAAGGGGGTCAGGGTCCTGGTGGACATCAAGTTGAACATGAGCCAGCAATGTGCCATAAAAAAGGCACATTTATCCTAGAGTGTATTAGGCAAAGTATTGCCGCCAGGTGGAGGGAGGCAATCCTTCCCCTCTCTTCATCTCTGGTGAAGCCAAACCTGTAAGTACAGTGTGCCCAGTTCTGGGCTCCCCAGTACAAGGGAGACATGGCCATACTGGAGAGAGTCCAACCAAGGGACACAGAAACAATGAGGGAATTGGGGACACCTTTCCTAGGGTGAGAGAGGTGGCAATTTTAATCCTACAGGAGAAGGCTCAGAGTGCACCTCAACGTCTTTGCACCCACCCCTTCAGGAGGGTGCAAAGATGATGGAGCAAAGAAGATGGAGCCAGGCTCTTTGTAATGGTACCCAGTGACAGGACAAGACACAACAGACACAAACTGAAACTGAGGAGCCCTTTGAACATCAGACAGCCCTTCTTCACTATGCAGATAGAGGTTTCCCAGATCTGGTTGTCCTGTCACGTTCCTTGGAGATTTTCAAAACCTGCCTGGACATAGTCCTGGGCAATCTGCTCAAGCAAGAGGTTGAACCAGGTGACCTCCAGAGGTCCTTTCCCACCTCAACCATTCTGATTTTGTGATTCTGCAAGTTAAGATTCCAAAGCAAGTTAAAATTACAACCAAAACCATGAAACGTTCAGAATTAAAGTGAGAAAAAGCACCCAAATTCAGTCTGGCACTCTATCCTTCTGTCGTTTTATTATAAGTAATTATCTGAAGAGATGCTCAGTTTGTTGTCAGATGGCACAAACAAGGAGGACAGGATGCATTTCCAACATTGACATAATCAATGTGAGAGAAACACAGACAAAAAAAAAAAATCAGAAAAGCACGGCCATAAGCTCTGAGTAAAGCAATAAAAGTAGTGTATTCCAATAATGTTTTTGCCTTTTTCAGGAGTGACTGGCAAGATGATGTTTCAAATGCTTTTACAGCCCTTATTCACCTCAGCCTGACCTCCTCTCTGCAATTTAAGAGCAGCCAGTTGACTAGGCAACCACTGGTACAAGAGAAAAAACACCCACCCCACAGCATTAGATGGAATCTTCTTGCAGACACAAATGTGATTTTATTATTAGAACAACTTTCATACATATGCCCATGTTAAAATGCTGCACTGTGAAGAGTTAATAGAAAAACTAATCCAAGGTTCATCATAAAAAAAATAAAAGAAAAAAAGAAAAAAGAAGAACCTCACAAAGCCAGGGTTTTAAGTTAGCTATAATAACGTTGTATTTGAGAGCAGGAACAACACAAAGTATCGTACAAGAGGTCAAAAAGTGCAAAGAAAGATGTTCTTAGAAAACTAAGTAAAGAACTAGATTGAAAAATACTTGGCTAATGCATTTAACAAAAGCTGTATATACTAGCAGGACATCACTATGCTTCTAGAACCTACGTATTCAATAGCATCAGAGAAATTATCACAGTCATCTACAGCTTAACCATTAGACTCTCCTCGGTATATTAAGTAAGTTACAGGAAGTTAAAGTGAAATATCATTTCACCAGAAGAAACTTTCTCCCTGATGTAGCAGCATCATAGGCATTACCTTACCTTCTTTGCTAATTTTTAAAACCTCTAAAACAAGTACTTCCTATGGGTATTTGCTGTCTTTCATCATAACAATGCTAACTTGACTGTAAAGAATATGCCAAAGATTAACTATAAATGGCATATAAACTCACAGATTCATCATCAGATTCCTAAAAGCACTACTTGCAAAGACAAAGACAGGCAGCAGGAATGCTGCCCTGTCTGTTCCCGTCTTAAGCATTTGAACTGAAATTTCTTCTAAATAATAGGAAATAATCTGAAGGAAGTCTGGAATTAAATTGATTTGGTTTCAATGTTCAAAAACCAGCCACTTCAATTTTAAATAAAATTCCAAAATGATTTTACAAGCCTCACACATACTCAATTTTCTTTTGGTGTATTATAGCGGTAGAATGAATTTACAGAAAGGCTTCCCTCCTGACTGCTTTTACTGTTCATTCTCTTATTTACATCTAATGGGTTTTTGTTGTTTTTTTTTAATCACAGAATTAATTTACGCTATTCTTCTAG
Organism: Aythya ferina; assembly: GCF_964211825.1. NCBI lineage: Eukaryota > Metazoa > Chordata > Aves > Anseriformes > Anatidae > Aythya > Aythya ferina. Next base: position 62,896,589 of record NC_140296.1, read on the forward strand.
AGTATTTGATGAGGAGGTGTCTCAAGTACTACATTCTCACAGAGGGACTCAAGAACATCCCTGCTCTCATCCTACCCACCCACCTGAAGTCATTTGAAAGCAGGCTGATCGTGCCTGGTTTCATTCAGAAACCCAGTACATTAACAACCACCCAGCAAACCTATTAAGAAAATTAAGCATGCTCATCTTCACACGTTTTCTGTAAAATGCAAGTAGCCATTTAAAAGCTATCTTACAAAGGCAAACAGGAGGGACTTTTGTACTCCTTTCCACCCCACTATCAAAAATGTCAGCTTATAGTCTAAACCACATATTGTACAGAGTTCTGTTCAAAGGGAAGAAGTTGACCAACACTGATACCCTACCTCCTTTTGAAGATTCTGCAGACTTTGCCACAGCAATCATCTTTGTGGATGGAGTTTGGTCATGACAAACTTGATGCAAGAAGTTTATGGATTTTCCTATAAGGAGGACCTGAAAATGAGAGGTTTTTTTTATTTTAATTTTAATAGCGACTTGCAAAAGCTAACAAAAAAGCCACCCACAACCAGCAGGACAACACAGTATTTTGTCACATTTCTTCAATCCTAGCTTTACAATCCCAACCACAGAACTTCACTGCCAACACAAAACACTGTGAAACACAAACATTTACCCCCTCAAGATCTCCTTAAACAAAGATTATTGCCAAAGAATGGAAAAAAAATAAACACAGTCTTATAGTCTTCCTCAGCAAATAATTCTATTAACTTTGATATTCTTAAGATGAATATGTACTGATAAATTTGGTCTCCATTTTCTTAATAAGAACCTAAATAGCAGCACAGACAAACAAATCATCAGAAAATTAATTTTTGAATACATACCTTTTTTGATTGCTCCATTGTAATAAAAGAAGGGATCATTGATTTCCTCAAAGTGTATTTGTCATGCCACAATCTATCAGTTTTCACTGTAGGATCCGAAGCCACAAAAAACTGTAGATTGAAATAAATATTTAAAAGAGGAAGGTAAACTCTCTCCCCGTTTTTCATTTGTGAACTACGAAAACTGAAAAAAAAAAATATTTCTTAGTTGTTCCTTTAACTAGAAAAGCTAAAGTTGTCCTGGAAGCTCATGTTCAGATTGAATCTTGTCCAAAACAAACTCTGAAGAAAAAAATTGAAAATTGGACTCATATAATTTAATCTCCTCTGTACATTGTGAAACTTTGACTACCTCAAGAAAGATGTGCTATCCATAAAACATCCACTAGGAAATACAGAAGCATACATACTTCAGGCAATTAGAGTAGGAGAAAAATGTCAGAATATAACTGCAATATGCTTTTATTTTATTCATTCAATTTTCACTCACTCCTCCTTTGGACTTTTTCCTATTTTAGGAGATGCAGAATTGCAGAAAATAAGAAATCTTTCAGCAAGTGAGGAATCAAATGCCAAGGTCTCTCAGCTCTACGTAAGAAAATACTTTCATATATGTAAGAAACTAAATCTACACAATTAGTTTTATTAAAATGAGCTGTGGAAAGATTCTGTCCTCATCCAGTCAGACAAGGCATCCATTTTTGGGATGAGAACTTTTTTACCCCCTCCAAATACCACTTCAAGCAAGAATGGGTTTTGTTTGAAAACCGCCTATGATAAATAGTAGCTTTCAATATACACATATACAACAGTGATTTGCAGTATTAAGAACACCCTCAGAGCAAGCATATAAATTTTTAAGCAGACAAAGAGTTGAAAGCTAATGAATGATTTAAAAACAACCAAAACCCCCAACCTCTCAAGTCTGAGGGGTAGCTGGAAAGACAAGGCTACATTTCTACACTTTTGGACATAAAGATTCATAGATATTTTATGCAAGTCTGCTCAAGATGACCTTAAAGATCAGCCATGTGTGATATTTGTACTCATTTGAATTTTGATGGACAGCTTCAGGAATCAGACAGCACTTTCCACATCCAAGTTACACAGATTCTTCTCAGGACTGGTCAATTCATTTTGAAAATGATTCTTTGGCTTTTTGGAACTAAACAAAATCTCAGTTTAACAAGACTGTACTGATTGGAGATGGGAAAAATAATTGGGAAAGCTTAAAAACACATAAACTCTTTAAGAAGAAAAGGAGCGTTACTAGAATGTGCTGTTAGAGAAGTTACAACAAATACATGTAGATTTTCCAAAGAAAATCTGCAACCATAAGCTGTTCTACCCCATTTGACAAACTAAAGTTGTTTATGAAGCTGGGGATAACAACAGGTAGTCAAAGCAGAATATTCAGTCTCTTACTTCAGAAGAGATTAAGCTTTTATCCAAATACAAGACTCGCATTCTAAATAGTTAGAGAACTCTGTCATCTGTCTTCTTTCTTGCTTTGTGTAGTAATAGTAATGTATACAATTTCTTCAGATGCAAGCATCTACCCTTAATCCATTATTCTGCCTCTACTAAACAGACCCAGGATACGATTCATCAAAGACAACATAATGCATCTCCACAACGTTTGGACACCACAAAAATAATCGGTCCATGAAGACGTGTCACGCTTCATGTTGTTATTGTATAATATGAGCAATTAATATATGTTTATATCACTGTTTATTTCTCCAGTTCTTCTCTAAGCTTCCCACAGACTCTCCCATAAAGCAAATGAAGAGATGAATTATTTCTCATATAAGAATTACCTCATGGTATGTATCTTCCAGCTCCCCGTCATAAATCCACCGATAAAGAAAATTCAGCACAGGATGGGATACCAGGCCAAGAATGTGCTGAACCAGAGACCTCATGTAGGGATCTCCTGTTTTAGTATAGGCATGAACTGCTGAAGCTAGTTCACCGCCTTTTCTCCCTGTAAGATCATCAGAGAGAGAAACAAAAACTGTATGAAAGAAAAATATATACACTACACTTAAATTCAGCAGCCATCAATTTTAACTACCCGTATGTCATTCAGGGCTTATTGAATAGTGATTCTAAAATGTAGCAAAAGTAAGTGTTTTTTTAAACATTGACTGGGAATGGTTAGCTTTTAAAGCATGAATCATTTATCTCACTGAAGCATTAAGCCTAGTTTTTTGACACGTTATTCTGTCCAGTACATGGCAGCTTGGAGGAATCCAAAATATACAGTGCCAGATCATCCACAAAGGTGGACTTTATGCTTCTTTTCTTCCCCAGCATGCCAATTAGAAGGGCATTAAACGAGCCTCAGCATTTGTTTCCCTCAGTCTTGACTTCCTCAGATATTCTGTGTGCATCATAATCATAAACATCTTTTCTGCTTCTCAGTTAGTCTCCCCAGTAGCTCCCCTTTAGGCAGGATCTTGTCATCTTGTAATGACATCTCCTCCCTCCAAGAAAAAAAAAAAATAGATCTAGAACTTCTTTTGCTGTTATGCTATACAGCTTAAGTGTTCCTTGCAGCACAGGTTATAGCATTCAAAGTTTTCATGAACGTCTTCAAAGTGAAGCCTTTTTTTTTTTCTCCCCAAATTGTCATCAATTTCAATAATCAAGGTAGAACAGGTGATACAAGACTTTTCAGTTAAGATGTACTTTCCACAGGCCTGTAATCTCCCTTTATTTTCAAAGACAGCCAAGCTGACGTACCCTCAAAACGAAGCGTAACTTATAGGTTGGTTAGTGGCCAAACTTTTGGTCAACTCCAACACCATTCCTTAGCTCTTTCTTGTGGATTGCTAGCACAGCCACATGCTATTTGCAGCTTTGTGAAGTTCTGTTGTTTCACACAAATCTGCAGAAAAGCTGCAAATCTCTCCTATACATGGCAACATGCATAGAGGAACACCCGTAACAGTGAAAAGACTGAGCCAGCCATTTTGTAGTGTGCTAGTGGGATTTACGGCAGTATAATATTCTCTGAAAGGTAACTAAAATTGAACTGGGAACAGTATGAAAAGCACGTTCCCAAAATCTGAAGAATATCTTAAGCATGCCCTTATTAAAAACAAAAAAAAAGCAAGTTTAAGTGCATATTAACAGCATTGTAGTTGATTGTTTTCTGTTTAAAATGAGAAAAAGAGATACTTCTGAGGATTAGCTACTCAAAATGTTCAAAAACAACATTTACATCAGTAACATTATTGATATTTATAATTGGCATGCATAACCACTCAAAAGTTAAACAACTTCCCCCAAAATGGCAAATGAACATTAAACAGACCTTGGCAGTGATCAACAAGTGCTGCAAGGGTCTTTAACCTTATTTTAGGATCATACGTCCAGACTAGAAGACGACGAAGTGTTAAACTGCTGTCAAGTCCCAAATTCACGCCCTGATCGTCTTCCAATTGGAGCTGATCAAATTAGAAACAGATAGATAGATCAAGGAACAAAACTGGCAAGTACTGAAGCATGAAATGGTGTTTCATACTTTTTGTTCTGACATTAGCTCTTTATTAATACACTTGAAATACCCACCATTATATGTTCTCTTATAAAAATCATTGGTCCAAAACCTGAGAGCCACACAGGTGGAAACAGAGAATCAAGTGCAGCTGAAAGGATAGAGATGAGCAGAAGTGTAATAGGACAGACAGAGCGCAAAGACCAAGAAAGTTAAATAAACCAAGGTGTTAGTCATGAAAAGAGAGAAGGGCAAAGGAGAACAGAGATCCTGAAAGACAGCAAACACTAGCCAAAGAGATACTCAGAAAAGAGTAAAGGAAAATATCTGAAGGAAAACATGAAGGGTATAGGAGGTACAGTGTTTATTACTGCACAGACAACTTAACTTCCTTTAGTTCAACATGGTATAAATTCTGTTTCACGTCTTTCTTGAAAAGCCATCAGAACTTAAATTAGCTATATAGCAAGATCAAGGAATTGCTACCATCAGTACAAACATCTATGGTGAGAAATAACTGTCACGATGTGACTACCACACATATGAGTCTCACAACACCATGGAAAATACAAATGAATTTCTTGCATTCGAGATGCAGATGTATCGTACAAGCACAGATGGAGTAAGCAGGACAGGAAGACAAGCTAAGAATACAGAAGCAAGCAGTCCTAAAACAGTCCAAGCAAATAAAGTCTTCGGAAAAAAAATGATTTATTTCTTCCTGTACGCTACAACCAATTCATTCAACTTCCTGATTTTGCTTCCTAATCTAGCACATATTTTGTCAAATGCATTGGCTGAATTTATGCACATTTGATTTTTGGTTGGCAATGCTCAAGAACGTGCATAGCCACAAAGCGCAGAGAATGCTGTCAAATGCAAGCAGAACAAAAGCAGAGACAATTAGAAAACTCAAGACCCATTTAGTCTAGCAAAACAGAAGAAAATAACTGCTAATAATGCAGGTCTGTCTTATTAAAAAAAAAAAAAAAAAAGGAAAACAACTCATCTCAGAAAAACTTAGAACTTGACAATAATAAGCAGATGTAAGCAAGAACTGCCCTTTGTCACTAGGGAAGAGAGTTTGAAGTAACATCTTCATCATGAATGTGTATTTTTGAAAGGGCTGATAATTTGAAAAGAGTCTGAAAGGAAAAGACATGAAAAACTTATGGAATAGTATGTGGTACATATAGGAAGACTCTTTCAGAGGAAGAAAATGTTTGGGGGAAAGCTCTGAAGATGTAAAAAAGTTAGAGAGAAAAAGGTAACAGAGAACCCTTTGATGAGATTCTTGTTATGTACTGTGCCTGAACTGCAGCTAACTGAACTCCTAATCTAACAAGTTGTATGGACTCATGAATACAGGAATGCATTATGTACTCAATTCTAAGACACGATCCCCTATCTGGTGTCAAGGAATTAAAGTATAAAGTTTGGCAAGGCAGCATCTTTCAAAAAAGTAGATTTTTCCATCACTGTTTAAAATAAAGTAGACAAGTCATCAAGCGCACCTTGGGGATATTCTGGTAGAAGTCTTGAGAACACTGACTTGTTTCTTCAAAATTTCTGTCCCATTGATTATGAACATAAGAAATGCCACGCTCTGTCAGAACACTGTCTAGATGGACTATTGCTTTATCTCCAATAATAGCAAAAAAAAATGGTGTGCAAAAACATGCAAAGCTGACCCCTCCCTATACTCCATTCCCCTTAGGCTCCCTGCATCCCAGCTGTAGCCTTCTGCATGTCAGAGGACACACCCTTGCTCACCCTTTTTAATGGCAGTTCACAGACCTGCCTGTAACACATTTGTCTAATCCTCTTTTCAATACGCAGATACTGCCTTCTGCCACAACACCATCGGGAAGTACACTTTGCAAGATGATCACTCTTGTTTTGTACTAACCTCCTGCTCATTTCACTGTTCATCAAATCCCACAACTTTGCATCTGGCTTGTCCTCTGTTAGCCAGTAAGTCTCAGCCACAGCCCCCCTGAGATTTTTTCCTCTTCAAGCAATTCCTCTTCCTCTGTGATTTCACATCTGAACTCCTTCAGAACCCTTGGACAAAGGTCATCTGGTTCAGGTGAGTTATCATCATATAACAGGTATTTAGCCTAATGCTTCTGTAAGTGAATTCAACTTAATGAAAACTTGGAGCTTCTTGTAAGCAAGAAAACCTGTTTATATCAGATTCTTCTGTCAATGGCACAGGTAGGTGAGTGGGAAGATGTTTGAAAAGGTTCACTTGGGTGTGCACATCTCTACATGGAATGATAGCTCCAGTGTGTAGACTGCATACTAATACCTCTAATTCCTGAAAACACTAACTTACATATATATATATATATATATAACCTCATAATGGAATGAGTATTCTATTTGGGACAACTTGATTAAGTGGTTATCTCCCCAAAAGATTCTTCCAGGAAAACTGCAATTCTATAGGGAAAAAGGATGGAAGAGAAAGAAGAAGCATGTTCTGTTCTCTTTGGAAGGTACAGCAAAAAGAAACAGAAAAACAGAACAAGCTCCTTCTGAATCCTGGAAATGACACCTCTTGTCTTTACTTCATGGTATTGCTGAAAAGTAAAGTTTGATAGGATTAAAGTCAATGCAGAAGAACATCAAGGTAGTGTGAGTGATCTAAAGTAAGTATGAGCTGAGAAAGAATATGCTATTAATAATATAGATAACGATAAAATAAGACAATTAAAGAGATCCTAGAAGACACAGAGAAAGATCTTATTTGGATGTTCCGAGAAGAACAAAAACAACAAAACCAACTTTGCACTTCTTTCTACAACTGGAAAAACACCAATGAAACCTCTTTTTGCTTTGCCTGTGCACACAGCTTTTGCTTTTCCTATCAAATCATCATTAACCTGACTGACAAGTGTTTTTGCCTTCCGTTTTCTCTCCATCCTGCAAATGACAGGAGTGAGAGGCAGAATGAGTGCTTGGCTGCTTGCTGTGGTCAACCCAGCACAGAGGCAAATGTAGTTGGAAGGTGACAGTAGAACCTTCCATTCCTTTTTCTCTTACACACATCTCCTCCCATCGGACTCATCTCTCCTTTTGAACAGTTTAGTGGAGCAGGAAGGGTAAAGAGGTCTGAAAGATGTGCTTTAAGCACGTGTAATATTTTCATGGTCAAAACGTTTTGGAAGTTAGAATAAATCAAAGCTACAGCAACCCAAGAGACCAGACATATTATAGACAGAGCAGAAAATAATTACAAAAAGGTTAACCCAATCATAGCCAGGAAGAAAACATTAGTACAAATGACAGGCAATCCAAAGTTAGAAATGTTGAGGAACTGCAAGTGAGTAAAGAAAGGATTAGAGGCTTTGAAAAATCATATAAAAGCTTATGATTTAAATGATAGGTTCTTCTACTTTGTTCTTTCAAATGGCATTTTAATTAAATGTTGGGTTAATTCTCAGAATATTTTTTTTCTCAATTAGCAATAATGAATTCCCTGAAAGTCCCATATAAAAAAAAAAGCACATATCAAAGAAAAAAAAATTATTTTAGAGCTAGCATCTAGATGCACATACCTATATAAATTTGTGGACAAACTGCAGACTATCAGCACTGAGTTGGTCTATGCAGCACAGAAAAATAATATAACACTGAAGCATCTGACTCGATCAGCAGAAGGGACAAGGAAAATGCACAACCAGCCTCAGACAAAACAAAAAGTTGAAACTGTCCTTGTTACTAGCTACTGAACTATGCACTGCTTGAAATACAGAAGGAATGTTATTCACCCTTCACAAACACGTCATGCTGCTTGGGATTTGAATGATAAAAGTATCACGCAATGAAACTGACAAAGTGAAGCAAAAAGGGAACACAGAAACACAGCTTATATTTCTTGCTTATGTAGAACATCACATAACAGTGAATTTCTAAGAAAAAATATTCATTGATATAAATATACGTATATATCCAAGGAGTGCACACGTTACAGAGAATTGCATCCACTGTCAATAGCAACTGTTATACATCCCTCCCTTTCCAAAGGGACTCCTAGGTACTACCTTTTAGGAGTTGCTGTGCTTTACACTGTTTGAATTATAAAGTTTAATAAGAGCCTCCTAGTTTACCTGAGAATGCAAAACAGACAGAAGTCGGTAGTATTCTTTGAGTTCCTGATGTAAGGCTGCACAAAAACTCTGTAAGAGAAAGAAAAAAAAAAAATCATCAGGAAATATCTTTCTGCTTTCATCTGGAGCAGCTCTTATCCCATCATCATACTCTGAAGGTAGTTAGAAGTGTCCTAAAAGGAACTGAGCTAAAAATAACATTTTTAGGGGACAAATCTTAGAAAATGTTCCAACATATAAGTGCTTCCATTGGAGATGCAGTCCTTTTCCAAGAACATGCACATTGTCGTGAGACTTTGTCATCATCTCAATAAAGATATTCATAATTACAATAGGGATGTGTAAATGGAAACATTACCCCGAAGAGCTTTTTTTGAATTATGTAAAAGACACCAAGTGATAAAGTAATAGTTTCATTTTCAAAAAGGCCTCTAAAAACAGAATCTAAGTCAGGCAGCTGTCATCATATGCACAGTATAGACTACATGACATGAAGTAGAAAACATAATGGTCATAAAAGAACACTCCCACTAAGTGCTGCTGGATCAAGTAATCTAAGCTTTTGGCTTTTTACCCATTGGCAGCCATGCAATGGGTACTTTTCACTTGACACTCGAGAAATAAATAATACTAAGTATAACCTAAGAAACCCATAGAATGGGTACTTGGTGTTATTTAAATATAAATATATAAAGATTTTTTTAAAATAATTCCTGACGGAATTCTTGTCTTAATGGACGGTGTTCTACAGTTTGGGAGACCTGTTGTTTTTTTTTTGGTTGTGTTCTTAATTTAGCAGATAGACTAAAAAAATCCTGCAACATTTTCTAAAATTGAATAAAAATACAGCTCATTAATTTTGGAAAAAGTTGAAAGTGTTTGACTTCGAACATTTTTTTGTTTGTTTGAGAAGTGCTTGCGTGCGCACAAATTCTTCAGAACTGATTTCTCAAACAATTCTCAGGTAATGATTTTGATCTCTATTTTAATAGATTGCAAGCAGAATAGAGGTACCATTGTCATGAAAGCTTAAAACATCAAGAGCACCCAACCTTTTTCTTTTCTTTTTAAATTGTTTCCCCAGGCCCTTCCCTTCAACCCATTTTAAGTAATTTGAAAAAAAAAAAAAAAAAAAAAAGAGAGAAAAAGAAAAACCTCACACAAACCCAAGAGCTTGAAGTAAAATATTTATTCATTGCAGCATGTACAAGGGAGAAATCACTACTACAAGCACAAGAAAAAAATATATCTTCTTTTCTGCTAAGACGCCTACCTGCTAAGATGCTAAGAAGCCTAGAAAAAAAAAATCATTAATCTTGTCATTGTATCCTTGATTGAAGAAAGAAAGTTCCTTTCTTCAATTCAATTTTATCACTTAGGAAGCAATACAAAATTCACTATATTCCAGAGAATACTGAAGGGCAAAAAGAAATCCCCTCATGTGTAACTGCACTTTTCATTTCTTCTCACTTGCTTCTTCAGTACATTTTTGAACCTATTAAAGTAGCATTTGTCAAGACAGAGGGCCGAGTAGAGACTCCAAGAAAACATTCAAATATGCCATGTATGCATCTACAGAAAAAGTGAGGTCAGTACCACTGACTTCAGTGTTCAAAAGATTTAAGATGTAACCATCCATCTACTTTTCAGAGAAGTTCTGGAAGTTAAAATTTATATCCAGTACCAATTCCTGCATTATGAACTACAGATTTTTGTTTCCTAAAATGCCAAAGAAAACTGGACATTATCCTAGAATTCTGATTTCATCTACAGCAAAAGAGAATTCAGGAAAGAAAAAGGATGCTTGCTCAAGAGAAAAAGTTTAAAATGCCCATTACCTCAACTGGATATTTTTTCCAAATGGGTAAAATGTCAAAATATAAAGCAAGTTATATGTCATTGCTGATTATAATTTTTGGTTTCTGAGGACAAAGTAAAACTTCCACACTAAGCAGCAAATGTCAAAGTGCAGTATATTGGTGTATCTCTACTTCAATAATTGTCTGTTCCTGTTATTTTGCTTGGTAAAAAGCAATCATCTTATCCTGCACACATCTTATCCTACATGTGGTTTAAACATGTGCTTAGACAAGTGCTCTTTTAAAGTAGTAACAAAATAATCTTCAGAATGCACAATATATTCTTGTGCACAAATTCTTAAAGCACATTGTGCAGCACCTGAAATTGTCAGCTATAAAAGCAATGAAGAGCAGTAATACATACTCTTTTCGTCCAGATACTGGTAGTAGGAGTAGAAATATGTTTTTCTTTGTACAGTTACACACTAAAAATATAATATATATTTGCCTCGAGCAAAATTAACAGCATTAAAGCTATGCAGATTCAGCTAACTAGCTGCACAGCCTTCTGCTCTGCTACATATGATATCTGCGATACTGCACATTTAAATTCACTGAAGAATTAAAGTTCTCTCCTTACTGTAAGCTTGAAGATAAAAGGCAGAGACAGTAAAAATAAGCATAAGCAAGAAGTTACTAGATAAAGAATAAGAAACTTCACCCAGACAGAAGGTGGAGAGTGAAGAAAAATGCATATACAGTAACACTACTATATAAACCATGGAAATCAGCATTGGATCACTAGAAAAATAATTTATATGTAACTAAAAGGGTTACTTAGAATAAGAGACAGAAGGGAACAGAATAGAACATCAGAAAAGTAGGAAGCACTACAGTGTCTCTACTGACCTCTTAAGAAAAATTAGATTGAAGGGAGAAGCACTTCAATTTCTTTGCAGGTTAGGTAGGATGTTATGCCTAGAGGCAAGGACAACATTTCTGTCGACTCAGAAGGGATAATATCCAGTTTTACAGAGGAAGCAAGTGAGAGGAAACGGGAATGCCTTAGCAGTAAATGTGGTTTTGAGTATTACAGCAGCTGTGAAGTTACTGTAGACTACAAATCATGCTGATGAAACCTATAAAAACAAAATTTGACATTCTTTTGATGCTGTATTCAAAAGAAAGAGCAGCAGATAACAGGGTATTTGCATTTTCATGTAGTTAGTGCAGTGTTAACACATGAGCAAAACATTAGCTGACAAGACAAGAGCATCTCCGGCATAGGTCACCTTAACAACTGAAGTAGTGATTAATTAGCTTCAAAATGTCACCATCCCACTTAAGCAATGCTTTTGTTTATAAAAGTGCATTATCGCTTCAAGAAATATGTGAAATTCAAAAAGAAGGAACCTATGCATGAGACCTTCCAGCTATAAATGAAGCAAGTCCTTCTCAGGACCATCAAGGGCAAATGCCTTTCCCTTGCCTTCAGACCCATACCAACAGCAGCAGTCCACGAAAGGTGTAAATGAAAGGATGAATGATTCAAGCTACAAGTTCTCCAAAGTTTACCCACCGTTCCAGCACTGCATTTTACTCAGAAGCTTCTAAAGGAAAGAAGACTGAAATATTGTAGCAAAATCAGTTTTCTTTAGCTGACCTACCTGACCCACAAGTCCAAACGCACGATCCAAACTCCTCTGGTCTGTGTATTTTCTTATTTTATTATGTAGCCATCCCAACTCTGCGAGTCTACTTGTAGTATCTCTGAGAGATTTGGACAAGCTCACCTACAAAATTAACAGAAACAGAAGTTGTAAGTTGAAGTCAAATCACACCACAGAAGTCTCTTTTCCACATAAAACAAGACAACTCAGGAAACCATCATATTAACTTCTACAGCAGAGACAGTGCCAAAAAACACAGGCAACCATGTAGTTAGCATAAAGTTTATACATATAAACCATGGAAAGAAAGCAGCAACAAATATATTACTGGCAACTTCAGGATCTTCCCTTTTGGGAATCTTAACGTTACAGTATTCACACTGTACATTCCTTGTACATTAGACAATTATGACAGTAACAGAAAGGTGATTCAGAATCACACTTCATCTTATCCTGATATGCTGAAAATATCAGGTCTCTAGAAAAAGGTGTCAATGACCGAAGCCAGTAAAGAAACCTGAAGAAAACAATTAGTTACTACTACATGTGAAATAAATCTTTAATAGAACATAAATGACCCAATGCCAGACTAGGCATCAGGAACCAAAACTTACAGAATCTGAATTCCAAGTTTAAGTCAGATGCACCAGTAACAGCTTTACAAGTTGTTTAATCACGAGTATCTCTGAGCTTTTCTAGTTTGTTCCTCCTTTTCTTTTATACAGTATCTCAGTTAATTTTGCAAGCCTGCCTTAGTTCCCAGCAACCTATTTAACAATTACTCTCTTCTTAAACAGTACATTTCTTCCTTCAAATTACCAGCACGTAAGATGCTGCTCATCCTCTTGGTCCTGCCTAGGATCTGCTTCTACCCCATTTCATCACATTGCCCAAGAACACACATGAATGAGTTTGCAGAATTTTGTTTGACAGATAAAACCAAAGAATACGACTTATCCATTAGGCCAAGAGGCAGAGATTGACATTTGCCCATAACACCTGGTCCTACCTGATCTTTACAGACAATTTTGACTTGGAGAGCTACCAGAACAGTCCAAACAAAAGCAAGGAAGGGCACTAACGAGCCAACTACAGATCCACCTCACTCATTAAGCCTTTTAGTTAGCAGTACATTCTCCAAGATAAAAATCAGTTACCGAGGGGGATAGGCACAGCAGTGTGGACTTGAACCAGGCAGCACTGCTTCATTGTAAGACCAGAGTTCAGCCCCTGACTCTTTTGTTTGGTTGTACAGACCAGCTTTCGCTACTTGAACAGTTTCTGTAGGATACATTATGATTTGACATAGATAGAAATACTGTCCACGGTTATAACCAAAGTGATGACATAAGAGCTATTTAGAAATCTACCATTAAGGAGTGCTTGGCAAGCATTAAGCACAATTAGACATCCTCGAGAATCAAATGAGGAAGAAGCAAAATTGGCTTAGAGTTATTATATGTGTATCTGTTAGATACAATCGGAAGCTGCTGGCTTACACAGTGCTGAAAGTCACCAGCAGACTAATAAGAAGATTAATCCTAGAAAACATTCAAGCAAGAATCAACAGATTGTCAAGTATGTTACTTTCTGGGAATAAAATAACAGACTTTGAGTAATATTCTTTTAAAAATAGAAGACTGCTTCTTTTCTGTGTTCAAACTCATGCAGCTGTGGGAAAACTATGTGCTTTGACTTTTTTTTTTTGCCAAACATGCAGGCAACACAAGCAGAGTAGGTATGATCTTGCTACTCCTCATTCATCAGGACAAGTTCCAGCTGCAGGTCGTCAATGTAGTCTTCACTGTAGCTCAGTACAAGTGCCAACAAAGAAGGACGGAAGACAACTGACTTCACAAAAATAACCCAGAAGACACTGAGTTCTCAGGAAACAGCATTATTGACCAGAAAGCACCTGAATAACCAAACTCCTTGTATTAACATAATTATTAAATTGAAGTAAAACGATTTTTCACCTCCAACTAGCCTACTGGATGCGGAATTTATGCAAAAAAGTAATGAAATCCATTGCAAAATTAGTGGTACCACTTACTATGTTTTCTCCACATTCCTCCAGAAAAATCCATTACCCTATCTTTCCTCTGCCATATATAATTTAATTTATATACAGAACTTAACAGTGCAGGTGTTGAGGAATTACAAACTCTGCAGCATCTGCAGGTGTAGAAGATGACATCCTTAGCAATACATTTATTAACAAGATTTGAATGAACATAAGGTTTCCATTCCCCTTCCCCCCCTCCCCATAAGCAGCCCTAGAAGTCATTATAAAGCTATGAGGGGAGCAATTACGTATTTCACTTTTTGCTATTATTACAGAGAAAAACAGGCAGTCAGTTCAGATATCATAAGTCTACTGTGCTCTTGAACACGAAGTGACCCCAAAGCAGCTCCCAGCTATTTTGGGGCTAAGTCATATTGTCATAGTATAAAGTTCCTAATGCAATCAGAAGCACTGTCTTCCCAATCGAACAAGAACATGAAAAGCAATTAGTAAGCTGAAACTGAATTGTGATGCAGTATCTTCTAAATACTGAATAATAAGATACTAAAGCAAGTAGCACCAGCTGCATGGCCTCATCTGACCTCTTTTAAGTTGTAATCAAGTCCATAATGCCAAGTGCCTAGCATACATGCCATTACTCAGGCTGCTAATTTTTATCCAATAAAAACGTGGTCAAAAATCTGCATCTGCTTGATATTCATTTTTATACGCTGATGAAGGCAATGATGACCAAAATCCTCAAATTAAGCTGTTAACTTAGAAGTCTTTGTACTGGCTTAATTCTTGAGAGCCTACCTTGGTAGCTAGGTAAGGTCAGCTTGGGTACTACCTCCGGACAACTTATGAAATGCAGGTTTCTTTCTGGGACCTAACCCAGCCAATTGTTTTTAAATTAATAACGGCACATTTATATTGCTCTTTAAAACAGAAAGATGTAAGAACTTTCAGTCCTCACTATGATAGCTATAGTTGTTCCCCAGTCTTGTGCCTTCACTCACAGCAGCAAGGATGAAGCAGTCAGGACTAATTCCAAGGTCCAAAATTTCTTCAATTCTAAACTCTGATATTATACTTCCCTAGTATAATAATAGGCCTGGTATCTGTTTCTGTGCCTATTTCTATGCACATGTACGCACAAAAGTTTGGACTGAGCACTATGCTAACAGCAACAGACATGGTCCTTTCAATCTTTCAGCCACAACATAAAATATTAGAATTCCACGTGTTTGCCTCCAAATGTTAAAGTAGGCAAAAGCACACACAAATTTCAACCATCTGGGTTTCCTTGTCATCCTCCAAAAAAGGCAATTTTGTTTCATATCGCCCCTGCATTTGTTTGATGGTGACTTTCCTCCATCCTGCTGAAGGCATCAAAGAACTGTGTTTGACTGAAAATAGAAGATTGCTTAATAGTAACTGAAATTACTCTGTTGTTCAAACAAAAAAGGGCGGGGGGGTGCAGAGCAAGTAATGACTTCGGTTAGTATTTTTTATCTACATAATTGTTGTTGCTATTCTTGTCTTACACACCACTCTGCTGACATATGAAAGACAAGTCCCCATACAGTACCTTTCCCTCTACTTTATAGCAATTTTCAGAATTGCACATTTTGATGTTTTTGCCATCTATTCCCTGGAAGACATACAAAACATCTCTTACAAGGTTTGCTTCAGTTATTTCAACAGAGCCTAGAAAGAAAAGAAAACAGGATTTAGATTTGGTGGGACAATCAAGTTGGATCACAGATTCAACAAACTATGTAGATGCCTAGCAAAAAAAAAAAAAAAAAAAAAAAAAAAGAAAAGAAAAAAGGAAATCAGAAAATCTGTACATATAAACTATAACCTGTAATTATATATTTTTTTTTCTGACATTTAATATAACAAACTGACAGGAAAGCTGGTAATTCCCCGTGCCTGCCTCTACCAATACCTTGAATTGTGTCAGATCAGGTCAGCTAGTGTGACATGGGGCATGTTGTGTTTTAACAAACACTTCAGCGAGTTCTTAAACTTGTTATCTTCTCTAATTCAATCACCAGAACAAGTTCTGAGGCAAGCATCACAGTAACTTCACCTTTCTTAATCAACACAGTTGAAGCTTTTAGTTTGGACTTAGAGAGGAGAACATCAGAGTTAATTCAGAATGGAGAGCTGCCTGTTTAAAAGCGTTACGCAATGCTGAACACCACTGTTCAGTGTAAAAATATTAATCAAAGTCAGACTGCCAGCTGCATAACAGCTACAGAGCTGGCAAAGAGAAAAAAGTAAATACAATTAATGAATCTCTGATTTAGTAAAACTATTGCAGCATTCACGGAACCACAGAAAGGTTTGGGTTGGAAGGGACCTTAAAGGCCTTCCAGGTCCACCCCCCTGCCATGGGCAGGGACACCTCCCACCAGCCCAGGCTGCCCAAAGCCCCATCCAGCCTGGCCTTGAGCACCTCCAGGGATGGGGCAGCCACAGCTTCTCTGGGCAGCCTGTGCCAGGGCCTCACCACCCTCAGGGTGAAGGATTTCTTCCGTATGTCTACTCTAAACCCACCCTCTTTTAGTTTAGAGCCATTCCACCTTGTCCTATCACTCCACTCCCTGACAAGGAGTCCCTCCCCAGCTTTCCTGTAGGCCCCCTGTAGGTACATTCTGCAGTCTTGCTCATATAACTAGTTAGATGCTAGATTACATTTGAGACTTGGGATACTAATTGATTTACAGGAAATAAAAGATTGAAGAAGATGCTATGCAGGTCCCTGCAACTATTCCCACATGTTCTGGACTAGACAGCACCATCTACTTTTGTGACTTCATTTACAACACCAAGACCGTAGGGATTTCAACTCTCCAGTTGATAGTAATCTGGAAATTGAGATGCTTCAACATACTTCTTCCAAATTTGACAGCACTCTTATTCTCATCAGTCTGCCTCCCAAACAGATCCCAGCATAAAAACAACAACAGTAACAACAAATGGTATTCCTATTTTGGCAAAAGTAGCCATCACCTTAAGATGCTCTTTAAAATTCACACTCCTTTCATACGTCCAAGATGTACACAAGAGTGGCTAGTTCCTTTTAGGATGTCTTAGTGAAGTGGTAGAAGATTGAAGTGCACACTCCTTTAATTGCTAAATTGTACTACAATGCTCCTGATTGCACTGTCTGTATAAGTACAGTTATACGAGAGCTCTAGTTAACAGCAACAAATTTTAAAAGAAAAATAAATTAGGAATTATAAGAATTTTTATTCACAGAAATGTGTATCTTCTTGAAAATAGTCTTTCATATTCTGAGTACAGTTCTACTACTTCAGCAAGTGCCTACATGTAAGAAAACTCGGTCCTTATAGCTATTCCATGTAGGAATGAGGAGTCGTGGATGGTTAACAAAAACAAGACCTACTGCTCTTTAGAGCAATTAGTACAGCAAAAATAAGAGGAATGCTTTTCAACTAAAAGAGGGAAGATTTAGATTACAAGTTAGGATGAAATTATTCACTCAAAGGGTGGTGAGGCACTGGCACAGGCTGCCCAGAGTGATTGTGGATGCCCCATCCCTGGAGGTGTTCAAGGTCAGATGAGGCCCTGGGCAACCTGATCTAGCGGGTGGCATCCTTGCCCATGGCAGAGGGGCTGGAACTGAGTGATCTGTGAGGTCCCTTCCAACCCAAGCCATTGCACGATTCCATGATTTGAAAGAGAGAAAAAGTCTGTCCATCCTCTTGCACATCAACAGTAGTGTTAATTAGGTTCTAGCTGCCCAGTGTTGCCCTCAGCCACACCAGTACAACTCTGTTCCATTTGCTTTGTGCACTGTTAGCAGTAAAGAATCTAGATGGAGTTTAAAATACCTGGTAATTTCTGCAGGGGCTCACAGAGCGTATTTTAAGCTTATAACTATCCCTGCATCATTACAGAAGAGTTATTAAAAATACAAAACACCTCATCTTTTTTTTTTTTCTTTTTATACCAGCCAGTAACAGCAATGTAGGATGATAACATCTGCCATTAGCTCCCTTACTCAGAACAGTCTCCCATTTCTATAGTAAAGGCAGAGTGGGTTGAAACTTCCACAACAATTGCTGCAGAGATGATCTGGTAAACAGTTCCTCCTTAGCTACACTTGCGTAAATTCAGAATACATCCTCCAGACATCAGTTTCAAGTTTACAGCCACTTAAAGAAATAAATTAGTAATGCTTGTCTATTTTTTTAATTGACAGTAACATGGCAATTACTCTAAATAAAACCACCATAAACAATCTATTAATTAAAAAATAAATAGTTTTAAAGGCTCTGTATCCCAATGCACAGTTCCAAGTTTTAAAAGACTGAATCACAAATGGCTTAGTGTATTTCAGCAAGTTCTGTTCATTGAATTGTTGTCCTGACTTTTTAAAAGCTGTAGCATCTTTTGATCGTCACAAAAGTATCTGTTCCATGTACCCACAATCAGTTGATTCTGACAAACACTGCAATAAAGTCATAATCTTTTAAGAAAACCAAAACACATCAAATCAAATGTTGCAAAAATGAATTAGCAACCAACTAAAGCAACTGTGGTTAAATATACTAGTCTTGCATATTTATGTCTATCCTTCTATCAAATACATTTTAGAAAAACTCTTCAAAAAATTCAACGTGCTATAAAACTATTTCAGAAAATATTGGTGGTTGTAGATAAAACAATTTGAGTTGTAGAAAGTTAAATTCAACAAATGCATCTTTGCTTACCACTTGTGTCCCCTTCTCGCCTTGACCTTGGCACACCACGGGAAACGGTATTTGAAAAGCCTTTTGAGGTAGCACTTTGTAAAGAAGGCTGGCTTGCCGTTAGAGTCCATGCAAGGCGTGACCCTAGTTGCTGACGGAGGCAGTCTCCAACACCTGGAGCTTGATAGGATTGTCTAAAAGGACAAAAGGAAGAAACATCTTGAAAACCTTGACTCTATATCCATCAGCTGGTTTGGGGTACGCAAATTATGAAAGATGCCCTAAACTTGAGGGCTTTTGTTTGTTTATTGAAAATAGGAATATCAACAAAGGTCCACACATAAAATCCACACATACAAAAAAAAAAAAGCAATGAGGGGAGAATGAATTTCAATAAATATAACCTCGTATCAGAGGATGAGATACTTCATTTACAGAATTGCGTGGATACACTGAAATGGACTAGAAGCGAATACAATTGTTCCTATCTCAAACCACAAAAAAATAAAATTAATTGCTACTTGAATTTGTAGTTACACACAAGACAGAATTAAAGGAAAGTAGAGAAAGTGGAAAAAGTTCACTGTCATGCTACTGCATATCAGGTAGTTTGTATCAAGTGCCTGAAGATGTGATGGAGGAGGGAGCATCTAGATAGTTCCAATTTCCCTCCCTTTCAAACTTGTCATTCTTCTCACTAAAACAGCTTTAAAGGCAAAAAACGTTATGACTAGGAGTTATCTTCCTGGTTATTTCTGTACCATGGTGATGAAGTTGATTTCTGTACCATGACAATGAAAACAAAGTCGAAAATATTTGCAAGGGACTTTTACCCCTGACAGATCCTCCATCTTCCCCTACCGGAATCTGGAAATATTCACTTATTTAAAATAATAATTTTTTAAAAAGCACTAAAACAATACCACGAAGCTGTGAAAACACAGTTGCAGGGAGAGATAAAACAAGACTGCAACACAAACATTCATGTATAGAGGTGAAGGAATTTGCCTTCTCACTCACCACACCATAATTCATGGCATGGCCACGCAGCATCATGTAACTGATGCACAAGAACACAGCAAGCAAGACAGAGCAACAGGGTTGTGTTTAGCATTTGTAATGCCTCAGCAAGACCACGGCACTGAATTCAGGCTGTTATACTCCAACAAGAAAGCACAGTAAGAAACAAAAGGGCATGATAGATACTGAGAAGTTTACTCCTGCCAGGGGCAGGGACACCTCCCACCAGACCAGGTTGCCCAAAGCCCCATCCAGCCTGGCCTTGAGCACCTCCAGGGATGGGGCAGCCACAGCTTCTCTGGGCAGCCTGTGCCAGGGCCTCGCCACCATCCAAGGAACAGTTCCTACTAACTTCTAATCTAAATCTCCCCTCTTTCAGTTCAAAACCATTCCCCCTTTTCCTATCACTACACTCCCTAACAAATAGTCCATCCCCAGCTTTCCTCTAGGCCCCAGGAAGGCCGCAGTAAGGTCTCCCCAGAGCCTTCTCTTCTCCAGGCTGAAAAATCCCAGCTCTCTCAGCTTGTCTTCATAGGAGAGGTGCTCCAGGCCTCTGATTATCTTTGTGACCCTCCTCTGGACTCGCTCTAATACATTCACGTCCTTCTTGTGCTGGGGTCAAATGCTCACAGAAAGACCTGATTTGGGTTGCCCAGTTCACTGGCTACAGGACTAAGGAGAAAGCAGTGGAATTGTTATAAAGCGGAACAGTTTGAACAGGTCAGACCAAGAATAAGTTGGGAACAGCACAGGTTCTGCTGATATTCCCAAGCGGGCAGAGAGATGAAATAACCTCACTGATATACCTGCCTGTACTGTATAAGGATTACAGGATGGTGGAGGCTGGAAGGCACTTCTGGAGATCACGTACTCAAACCCCTGCTCAACCAGAGGAGGTAGCCTGGGACTTTGTCCAGTCAGGTTTTGAATGCTTTCAAGCCTGGACACTACACAGCCTCTCCAGGCAACCCCCTGCAGTGTTTCACATGTATTTCCATGACCCACTTCACAGTAAAAGGTTTATGCTTCAATGGGGCTATCTGTGGCACGAGCTTTGCCAGTTTCCCCTTGCCCTTTCCCTGGGCACTACTGAGAAGACTTAAGCTCAGTCTTCCTTGCTCCCCTGGTCAGGTATGGACACATACTGGTTAGATCCCCTGAGCCTTTTCTTCACAAGCCTGAGCAGTCCCAGCTCTCTCAGCCTCACGTGTCTGATGCTCCAACCCCTTCATTAGTTTTGTGCTCCCTTCTCTGGGCTCACTGCTGCTTGCAGGCCCAGCTCAGGGAAAAACCTTGGTGTCCTCACAGGTGGTTATCTGCACGGCTGGGCTTGCTGTGCAGTCAGGAGCCAGGAAAGTGGGCACTGGGAACAAGGCTGCAGGTGTCAGGGGGAGCTGGAGGGCTCTATGCAGTGCTGGGGGCCACTAAGGAGGGAGAAGGTCAGCTACAGTCCTCAGGAGCGTGGACAAGTGCTGTGGGGGTAGCTAGGATGAGTTTTGTGACACTTGAAGAGGAAAGGCTGGTGGGGGCCGTGGCTGAGGCTTCCAGGCTAACAGAAGACAAGCCAAATGCAAAGTTGTGGGATTCGATGAACAGCTACAGGAGGAAAGGACACCCTCTGTGAAATGTATGTGTCTTTATTAAACTTAGTACAATCCTTGCATGCCCACTCTTTGAGCCTGTTCAGGTCTCTCAGTAAGATGGCTCTCCCTACTGACATTTGTACTGGGTCTGGCTGGAATGGAGGGGACTTCCCATGCAGTGCCCCACAGAGTGCTGCATAGCTTGCTGTGTAGCTCTGCACATGTAGCTAGAACAGCAGTGGTATCACACCAGTGTTGTGTCTGTTGCTGAGCAGTGCTGGCACAGCAGCAGGACTCTCTCCAGCCCCCCCGGAGCCAGAAGGCTGGGGATGAGCAAGAGGTGGGGAGGAGATGCTCTAAAAACCAGCCAAGGGGATATTCCATACCACGTGGTGTCACTCAGAAATTAAAGGGAAGGAGAGGGGGCCTCTCATTATGAAGCCACCCATCCTTCCAAATGACAGCTATGTGTATTGAGGCCCTGCCTCCTGGGACATGGCCAAGCATTGCTCATTGATGGGAAGTAGAAAGTAATTTCTCTATGTTTCCATGCAGCCTTTGCTTGATTCCCCCCCTCCCTTTTCCCTTTAATTAAATTATCCTTACCTCAGCATGAGTTGTTTTTTTCCCCAGTATATTTTCTTCTCAGCCTCTTCTTCTAAGGAGGAGTGAGAGAGTGGTTGTGGTGGAGCTCAGCTGTCCAACTGAGTAAAACCACCACGTCTACTTCAGCACCCAGTTTAGCATCAGCAGACTTGCAGAGTGTGCTTTCAGTCCCATCACCCAGATCACTTTTGAAGATATTGAACAGCATGGGGCATAGCAGCTGTCCCTGTGGGACCACAACTTATGACAGGCTGCCAGCCTGAGTAAAAAATGTTGAACACCAGGCTCTGAGAAGGGTCTGTTCAACAATTTCCTACTTACCTCAGACAACCATTCAACCTATATCTTGGCTGTCAAGAAAACTACTCAACTCCTTCCTCCCCTCTGACACCTTCTCCAATGTTTAGATCAAACCCATGAACTACTGGGTGCTTTAATGAATCACTTAACTACAGCTTTTTGGCTGTAATTAAAAAAAAAAAAAAAGCAAGTTTGGAAGTATGCTGACAATCAGAGAAGGTGGAGGAACCAGTTACAGCTTGATTACTAAATATGACATATGATGTGTGAAGTCCAATGTCTGCATTTATATACCTATGCAAAACCAAAGTCACCATAAAGGCACCTGCCATCAAGCTGATGAGAATGTCTTTAGAAGATATGTGGGCACTTGAACAAGTCTGATCACAACTGGACCTTCTGATGGGCATTTTCAACATCAAAATATCAGCTGTGTCACTACATCATGGAACCTAAGAGGACTATAGATATTAGTAATGGACTGGACTGATGTGAACACAGCAATTTGAGAATTTAGAATATGCCTGGACATGGCTCTCGCTTGTTTACACAGAAGATTATTCTCTGATGAGTCGTACACATTGGCTACAAATAAGCAACTAGAAGAGCTCGTACACTCAGCATATTGATTTTAAATCTAGGTTAAACTGTTTGCTGTAGTCTACTTTTTTTGTAGAAGTCAACTCCTCAGGCCAACATCAATAAATCTGTTATTACTCTTACAAACAATGGCATGGTGAAAGAGAGGTAAATCCTTGGCACAAAGAACTTAGTTCTCCAAAAAATTGTTCTTAGGAGCATTTGCATGTTAAAGAGAAGC
Source organism: Aythya ferina (assembly GCF_964211825.1). Taxonomy (NCBI): domain Eukaryota; kingdom Metazoa; phylum Chordata; class Aves; order Anseriformes; family Anatidae; genus Aythya; species Aythya ferina. Next base: position 62,919,608 of record NC_140296.1, read on the forward strand.
CAGAAACAAACCCTGGCAATTCCCACTAGAACATGAGCTATGCCTGTAAGTACGATCAGGTTTGTGTATTGTAACTGTCAAAAAAACACTGTACAAAGGAAATACAGTGACAAGACGTCCTAAGGATTTAACTGATTCAATAAGAAGAACAAAACACTGAAAATCTAGATGAAAAGCTGATTTTGTAACAAAACCCCGCACAGATAATCTATTTTGACACTAATCTGTACTGTATCATTTATCACAGGTCAAAAACGCTAAACTGATACTAAAATCAGTTAAAGGATGCTGACATTGACCTAAATATGGCATGCCTTTATTCTTTTCAATATAAATAGGCCATCATCCCAAGACCTTGGTAGAAGAGGTACTGCTTGGTAGTATTAACTAAGTAAACATTAACAAAGTAAATTTTTTGATTTTTTTCTTTCAAGTAAAAATCATTTGAAAAAGCAATGGGATTCCCATAAAACCACTCAAAGATTAAAAACTTACATATTTCAAGATAGGAGATGGCTTTTTCCAACTCTTTTCATCCTAAGAAGGAAGCAAATAGAAACCCTTGTTTCCAAAGGAAAATCCCTGTCCCTGTGACCCCTAGGAACAGATACTTAAACAGTCCCCAGTTTCTTCTCCAACTAGCTGTATGAGAATCATCAAGAGGTGATATCAAGAGGTGATCAAAGACAGCTTATCCTAGATTACATAAAACTGCAGAGGTGGTGGTGGTGGAGGAAGCTAGAAGAGGAAATAAAGCAGATGATCTCTAGGCTTCTCCATACTTATTTATGAACTTAAAAGGCTAAATTTACCCTGGAAGGAGCGACTGTGGAGTTGGTGTTGGCCCATTGAGGGCATATAGGCTGATGCTGCTGATCCCACTGCTCCCCATGCTGCCAGAACTCTGGGCGGATTGAGCACTGCGGTCCTGGTAATTCAGTGGAAGGCTTTGAGGTCTAGCATAGTAATAAGGGGTTGAGTGAGCATCCCGTGGCAATGCTTGAGCAAAAAGCGTGGCATAACTTGATACCTGAAAAGGAAGCGGATTGGAAAAAAGTTGTGAGTTGTTGTAAGTCATGTCTCAAGTTAACATGTAGTGTAATATTCAAGAATGCAAAAAATAACTGAAGACCATGATTATGCAAAGAAATTCTTTGCTAAAATTAAGATGACAAAAGAGCAAGTCCCTTACAGTAAGCAAAAACCCTTTTAGCAACATCGCTTATTTTTGACTGTGAACTGTCAATAGCAATAAGTGTAAAAGCACTTTGGCTCTAGCAGAGCTGCAACCAGAGAAGGAATTTTCCTCTCCTTACTCCATTTCAAACTCATTAGTACATGAGCAGACGTTACACCACCAAGCAGAAAACAAAACCATCTAGCGAAGTCACAGCTCAAGCTACAAGTGATAGACAGCTCAATTTTGCATTCACTTAATATAAAAAGCTGCAAACACTTGTGCCAAATGTCTTCTTCCTTTTAGCCTCACACACAACCACCACACATGATCTGGTTTCTAGAACTATTTCAGTCTGGATAGTGACTCGGTGACACCCGAACTAAGCAATGGTTAGTTCTCAGAAAACTAAGCATATTATCTCCTCACTTACCTTATTAGACTGCTTACGGGGGTCTTCGCTGAGACTAAGCAAGAGGTAGAGTATTGACCATTTATTTTTCAAAATGCCCTTTAAAAGAAAAAGGATTTATAAAGAGTTACAACCAACTCATTGATTTATAATTTTTATTATCCAATCTACTAAAATGTGCACGTTTAAATTAATTTAACATACGATAACACCAACTTGGAGCTGCATTCCTAAATAAACTGAGAATGTGCAGTATAGCCTCTGCAACACTATTTTATGAACTTTCTCTACTGTGTTCATGTCATGAACTATCGCATGCTCTGAGATCAGCAAGTATTTAAATTTAAAGTTCATTGCTATTAAGAAAAACAATTACATAGATCTAAACTTTTACCAACACTCCTCCACACTCTCACTACTTAAAACATCTTTGACTTGGATCCAACTCTAACCTAAAAGTAAAGAAACTTTTGGTACAATAGCTAGAAAAGAACTGTCTCTTCTCCCCTTTCCCCTTCACCCTCCTTTTTCAGGGAGGCTTCACAAGTTTGAGGGTGAGAGCAAGCTGAGGGTAAATTTTCTGTTACACAGAAGATATCTTTTACATTATTTTTTGTTGTAAAAAAAAAAAAAAAAAAGACGTACAAATAACAACTATTTTATTACTGCCCAGCATATTCTACTGTGCTAAATGTTTGACTGCTGCTAATCTGTTCTGGATTCTTCACCTACCTCAGATAAGTGTGTCCTCACATCTTCACCTCCTTTTACCAGATTCATTATCCTGAATCATGGGCTTCTATGCACTAACATTTTTTTCCAATCAGTATACCAACACACAGTACTCTTTGATTTATATTAGTGTCAGTAGAACCAAAGCCAAACCCTTAACCTTTCACAATAAAAACCTGTGACACAAATTCAGAAGCATGAGGCCTGTTTAAACCCTAGATTAATAAAAGATAAAAACTTGCAAGGCATTGCCATAAAACAAGAAGAAACAGAGACGACAGAGCTGTCCAGAAACAGCTCTAACATCAAAAGAATGCTTGTGTGTGTTCAGTTTCTTTACACATTTATTACACTACCTGCGAACTGAGTTTTCTGTAGAGTTCTGAAAACAAAGCAGCATCTGCTTCCCTTCTTTGTCGTACAACTGAAAAAAAATATATAGATTAAAGAACTGAAACAAGTATAGTAACCATGTCAGAAATCATATTGTGGTAAATTGGAAAACATAAGCATGATTATGTTTTCTTGGGTAACTGTTTCACTTTTGTCACTCAGACTGCTGCCTGTTTTCATGCTATCTGCACTCCTGCCCCTGAAAGTTCTTGCAGTGGGAGTGACCTAATGCAAGCAAATGTTTCTCTTAGAACAAGAGATATCTTTTAAAGAAGTTTTTATTATTTTATTTTTAAAGTCTAGCTTACATTTCTGTAGGTTTTGGGAATTAACACAACTGCAAACAGATACGGGTAAGAATGCCATAAAGCATGATTTCCATATTAGGCAATGAAAGAAACAAAAATAGCAATGTCATTTGGTCAAAGTCAAGCAGAACTTCAATGTCACAGAACTTCCATATATCAAGGAAAGTAACAGTTTTGATCACAGCCAGTTATATAATAGAAGTCTTTGCCCAGAAGAGTACTTTAAAGCTTTAAGATGTCTTCAGAAAACCAACTTTATATCAGAAAGAGTCACATTTAAAAAAGAGGTAAGACAAGTTCTAAGGAAGCGTTAATAGGAAAACAATTGATGCTTAACATTAGAAATGCTAATTAATATTAAAGGCCACAGCAAAGTACATTTTAACAAATGAGTCACCTACTGCAAAACAACTCCAGAATAAATATAAAGTTAGAGGGATGTACCCAGTCAGTTATTCCATGACCATTAACATTTAACTACGAGGCGAAGCTGGGGAGAAAGAAGATGAGGGAGATAATCAGCTGCATTGTTCCTTGCCTGTTGAGGGAATAGGCAACAGCAGAACAAGGATATATGCTGACGTGCTGCCTAGTACTGGCCAAATCATACAGAAATTCAATGTGCAGAAGCGTTTATTGTAGAGTACAGTGTTTTGGAGGTCCATCTGGAGAAGTTCTGATGGGCTTATTTGCCTATCAGGAAGTAATGGAAGCTCCAATTTATCAAAAACAAACAAACATCCTTTAAAAGGTTACAGCCACTGGCTTCAGATATCCTAACTCTATTGTCCTTACTGACTGAATGTTTGAAGCTCCCAAGCATAAATAGGAGGCTTTAAGTTAATTAGTAATTGCTTCTGGACATTCTACTGTAGGGCTGAGAAGCTGTTGAAAGCATTACTTGGCTTTTTAAAAGGAATGCCTCACAACCTCATTGGATTCACCGAGTAACACTTGACTAAAAAAGCAGCATAGAGCACAACATAATACAACCACAGCTTAACTTACACTATCACAGTCTAATGTTTTGGCTTTGAGGAGGTGGTTGTAGATGAACTTGTAGAAAAACTGAAGTCAAGAAATATCAGGAAAGTTGCATGAACAATGACTCCACTCCATCCATCCCCAGAATGCTCATTCGTTAGGTTTCACACAGGTGCTCATGAAGTTCATTATGCCAAATGGTAATATTGCTAAGGTACACCTCAAAAATATCAGTCTTCCAAAAATAAATATGAATTTATGAATTCCAAGAAATATTAAAATGAAAGAAGTACAATATTAAATCATTCTTTCTGTAGTGGCTGAGAGAGAAAATGATTCATACTGCAGCAAGGGAAGATTTAAACTGAGCATTCAGAAGCATCCGAACTGTTAATACAAACAGCCACTCAGAGACAGTAACTAGGGGATTCCTGGAATTTTTATCACAAGATTTTCAAGGACAGCCATAACAACAGAACTGTCTGCAAGGCAGAGTGGTCCCGTCTTCAGATGAATAAAATAAGTTAGTGAAAGACTTCCATGCATTATATCTAAGAAACAAAGATGCACGTACGTTCTTTCTTGATTTTCTCTGCTACAAGAAATTCATCCCGTTCAACGGTGGGAGCAAAGTTGCTTCCAATAACTCTCACTGCATACTGAAACTGCTGGGCTGCATCAGCTGAAAGAAAGAAAAAAACCCTCTCAGTTAATAGAAATTCAGTCTGCTTAGAAGTGAAAGAAAAAAAGTTTTAGACACAAGTTTGCTTTGCTATGACTGAATTTGGCATAGATGTACCCAGCTTGGATCATGTACTGTTAAATTATGTTCCTTAGACACACTTCTAACCAGAGGGCAGTGAAGTCAGGTTTACCCATGAGCAGGTATTTCAAACATACTCACCTGTACGTACACTGCAAAAAGAATTGCACAGAAACTTGTAAATAAACCTTTCCTATTCTGTGTTGATTTAGGCCTGCCTAGTCTAAGAGAGCATCAGCAATCTTCAAGCTATCCTGCAGCTCTCCACAGCCTGAAGAAGTACAGGACTGGGCACAAAGTCACACAATTTGGGTACACACAGCAACAGCACAGCCATGTTCACCAGCAGCATGTTCACATCCAGCACCAAACTGGATTATCCTACCTGTGCATGTGAACTCAGATGTCTGCAACAGTGGCTTTACCAGTTTGTGTGTTGTTTTCAGATGTGGTTTTAGTTTGTCTTAAAAACAGTTTACATGGTTTTACCACTTCAGGTCTTATGCTCTTCTTCCAATGCATAACCCACAAGCTAGTCACCTCCCTGCACTGCTCTTTCATCATGCAAAGATTGAAATTATAATCTTGTTACCAAAAACATTAATGCAAGTATTTGCATCAATGTATTCTTTGTGGGAAGATTATTAATCTGGTAACACGGAGATATGGACAGCTCAGCATTAATGCCTCTGTAGCATAGTCACAGTCACACGTATTGATATGAAAGACAGTCAAGCAGTAACCCTATGGACATGTTGAGTGCCCTTTGAAGTGCAAAGTGCTGGATAAGTTTCTAATCCTCATATAGGAATAACTGTAATAATACAAGGTTTGGGCTGGAAGAACCTTAAAGCCCATCCAGTTCTACCCCCCTTCCATGGGCAGGGACACCTTCCACCAGCCCAGGCTGCCCAAAGCCCCATCCAGCCTGGCCTTGAACACCTCCAGGGATGGGGCAGCCACAGCTTCTCTGGGCAAAGTGTAGTGTCAGCTACACATTTCCTGATTTCAGGGAAAAACACTACTGAATCCCAAGTATTAAGTCTGTTTTATATATAAAAACACTGCATGCCAAAGCATGTTCTACTCAGTTAAGCAGTCAACTTACAGAGAAAACTAAAGTGCAAACTCAACTTGGTACAGCAATGGTTCAGCCAAGAAAATAAGAAGGGATCCTGGTTTGGACAGACACATTTGAAAGGAAAAGGGAAATGGAATAGGACAAAGGTCCACTGGAAACAAAGATACTCACTGACTTCCTGAAGTGGCAGGTAGGGAAACAGACCCCTAAAAACCATGCTGGGCCAGTTAACTATTTGCACTAAATTATTCCAGACAATAAGAGTTATTGTATCTTTCATTAATTCCTTGATTGTGTCCTCAGGAGCAGCTGGGACAGTTCAGTTTCTCTACTTATTCTTAGGCATCTTTTCTTAGATATCTTTAATTATAGTGGCTCGATTAGAACTACAATTTAAAAATAAAATTGCTAAAGAGAGTTTCAAGTCAAATGACCCAGATTAACCGAAGCCAAGATGAGGCCAAGGGTTAAATGTCAGAGTACTTGATCATTACAAAATGTGCCTAGATTAAATAATTAAAAACTGATTATTGACTAAAAAGTGTGTGAAAAAAAGTTACCAGTGAGCTAGGTCAATGTTATAGAAAAATATAAAAAGGAAGCAATTAAAAAAAGAGAGATGTCTTAAAAACACACACAAATTCAGCCACAGCAAAGCCACAGACACCTCCCATAGAGTTTCTCTTCACTAAAGAGTTGTATTACTCTGGTTTTCTAAGAAAAATGATGTTTGGAAGTTCATTTCTACGCCCACTCCCACTACCCTCTCTTACCAACCTTTAAGAAAAAACAAAAACCAGAAGTCCCTGAGGTCTCTATGAGGGGACTGGCAGAACAACCACCCTAATAACCTTGCCAGGGGTCAGCACGCAGCACAAGCTCAGTCTCTGGTCTGTCAGCACAGGTTTAGCAATGTCAGGTACTGCCTCCTGCCCAGACAGAAGCCAGGGAGCGTGGAGGAACAGAGACATTTGGGATGTGAGATGTTTGACAGGAGAAATTGTTGAAGAGAGAAAGTACAGAAAGGGAAATCTGGCAGCACTGCAGCTGAAGAATGCTGAGGTCCTACTGAAGAGAAGACCTGAAACAATCAACTAATTTCCTACACATTCGTAATCTTGCAATATTAAGATGCACGTCCTATGATATAAGTATTTTTATTTGGAACTCTACTACATATTCTATTGTTCAACATCCTGCTACATCTGAATAATTCAGCATTACTCATTCAGCTGCTTCTGCTAACTTCTTAGTATATGTTATGATTATTACTAAGTTTAGAGCTTAGGGAAAAAAATAGAAATCAGAGCATTGTTTTTATTTTATACCAGTCAGCAACACATAATGTTCTTCCCTTGTAAGCAAGGGTGTATTTACTGTTAACTCACTTCTTTTGTTTCTGAAAAAAAGAAGTTAGTATCAGTCTTTCAAAAAGATTAATGTGCTATGCTTCTTCTCTGATGCTCCCTGTGGTTTTACAGGTTTATATTAAATTAAAATGAACCAAGATTCATATGAAGAGAAATCAAGTGAGTTTATTATCTGGTACTTCATAATCACCTGATGCAATGATCACAAAACACAGCAAAGATACGTACAAAGCCTCTGAAGACTCTCTGGAGTCTCATTTCTCCAAAGACCTGACTCAGGAAGAAAGCTATAAATGGTTGCAAGGCTTTTTTGTTGCTGTTGTATCTCTCATGCATGTGTGCACAATGAAAGATATCAGAGTAAGGGCTTATCTTCAAAATAATGGAAGAAAAAGCATGGACTTGACTATCTGCATGTTTTCCAATCTGCCTCTGACACTGGAGTCAGTAAGACTACCCATGTTTTTCATTTTCTGTTACAATGGAATATTGATGGCAGGACAGACAAAAATATTCATGCAGATTTCCAAAAATCTTGAACATTTAAACCTAAGTTTTCGATCTAATAAAAAAAAAATTGTTAATTTATCAACAGTACAAGAAAAAATCTGCTATTTAATGGGGGAAGCTTTAACAAAAATCATAAATAACTTATTTCAACATTAACTATAGCAAGACTACTTAAACACAGAAACCTAGTATAGTTTTTCCATACTGTCCTAAGAAGGCATGTGAGAAAGATCTTTATTTGAAAGACTACAACTCTATCAAAAAAGCTCTGGAGATTAAACCTACTACACTATTAATGGCATGGCCCAAAGTTATCCACTCTTTACACATACAGATTTGCACTGGAAATTCAATAGCATTGTCGTAAGAGCATTGTTTGTGTTTTTTTTTTTTATTATTATTATTTTTACTATGTTTTATTCAGCTTCTCTTACGTTAGTCATATAGAGTCCAGATTTTTTTTTTTTTTTTTTACAAGCAAAACTTGCTAAGGGAGTTTCCTCACCAGCAAATTACTTCTTACAAGTCTGTAAAATAACTTCAGTACCTAAAGCGATTAAACACGACTTTACTACTGATCTCTGTCAGTAAAATAAAGAATTGCATCATGTGTAACTAATAGATACTTTTAATAGCTTCCCTCCTCAAAAAACACTTATTGAGACAGCAGGCAGGTTTAAAATACACAGGTGTGTACCTATGTATGTGCACATGCCTTTCCATCAAAAAGTGATTCAATATAAATCTGTTATGAAAGAGCAAGTTCAAGGGATGCGATGCACAGAGCTGATACAGCTGTTCACACGGAAAAGGGGGAAACCATACTGAGCAGGACTCATTTTTCAAAGGCCTGATCAAAGAATTCGAAGCAAACAAAGACAGACATTACCCTTTAAGTAATATGCATATACACAGAAAATTAATTATACCTGTAGGCAGCCATACAGTTAAACAAAGCAATAGCACTCGCAAACCACAAAAAAAGTTAAAGTCTCTCATTTGAGCAGAGAAAGCTATCAATAGTTCAGAGACCCACAGTCTACCCAGCCATCCATACCCTCCTAAAAACAAAGAGGTGTAAAAACTGAACTGCTTCCAAAAGGTAGGTAACATTTTAAAGTCACACAGAGTGCAAGTGTAGAACAGGCAAAAAACAGAGCAGCATATAAGAAGAATGTGGTAGTAAGAAAGAATGTAGAATAGTACAAGAAAGTGAAGTTCAAAGGAAAAATTGAAGAAAAAGTAGAATCACTTGGCCAGCATGCTTTCAAGAAGCCAGCATTTAAGAGGAAATGCTGAAATTCAGTAAGTCTTTTGCTAAGAAGCTTCTAACTTTACCTGTAGTTCTAGGAAATGAATTGAAATTCACTTCAATCTTACACATTTTTTTTCTAGCATCATTGTTTATGGGTCTCTAAGTTTAAAGGGAAAAAAAGGTTTCAATTGCTGCTTTTGTTTTCAGGACTTGTTTCAAAACATGAATATATTAAGATCGTTAGAGATGAAATGCTTGATTATTTTAACTTTCCTGTAAGCTAAACCTAGAGGACATTTCTGAAAAAAAAAAAAAGTTCATCTAGACTAGTCAATAATCACTTTCTTGAAACACTTCAGAAATTAGCAAGCTCTCCATTATTTCCCCTTCCAGACAGCTGCCTCTTCCCAAACAAGAGCTCTGTTCAAACAGAGATACAGCATTATTGTAAAACAATGACATTAAACCACATGCAATGTTCCATGGGTGGTGATGAACAACAAAATACTGAAAAATACTCAAACACCATTACTGTAAGCTAACACATGCTCACAAAAAAAGGGTTTTTTAATAGTAGCAGTGTGTTTGCTAAACACCTAATGTGCGACTGTTGCAAAACTAAGCATCAAAGCTGTAAAATTTGAGAAGCTGCTCACACATGCTGTGAGAAGCTCCTGATTTCATCCATATAGCAATGCTGCTATGTCTTCTTTATGCATTTTAGCTGTATCAAAAGTTTTATGCCAGTATGAATTATTATCAGGAAAGAAAACAATTATATTACTATAAAGATGCCACATACTGATAGACTAAAATACCAGTCTGAAATGCCAAGCAACATTATGATTCTATTTCTATTGGCCTTCAGCTTTAAAGACATTTAAGATAGTTAAATTCATTAAGAGTAATAAAAATATATAAAATTTATATGAAAAAATAGTCTCAAACACTAGTTTATTGAAGATTTAGAGTTTATTTTTAATTAACAGTCCTTTCAGTATTCACACTCCTGTCCTAAACAGATGCACACCTTTCCTTACTTACAGGAGATGCACAAAATTTTTAGCACAGCACAGGAAACACAACTATTCTTTAATTCTGTTAATATTGTTGGTTCTCGTTGCACTGTCTGTAAATAGATTTGAGGAACATCCCAGTGAACTGTCAGCAACATGGGTAGATGGTCTGCTTGTAACTTTCCCCTTGCTATGACCTTTCATCTAACTTGTCACTTTGCATTTCCTTCTATTAGTATATACAATTAAACCTCCATTTCAACTGTTGAATAAACTCAGTGTTCCCCTCCCACCCCCACTCCCCCCCAAAAAAAAGCCCACAAACATTATTGTTTATTATAAAAATGTAACAAGAAAACCACTGAGATGACAGATTAAGTTAAGGCCATAGCATGGGCCTCTGATAGCAAATTCCTCTCTAAAGGCTGAAATATCGCTTTCTAGAGCATGCATACCTCCAAACACTACATGAGTTTGACATACAAAGATCTTTTTAGGCTTCAAAAACAGGGAGATACAGCTTGAATATTAACAGCTGTATCATTTGATGTACTAAGTTTTTAAAATTGACATGCTAGTACAGCAGCCTACAAAGTCTCTGACTGCCTGAGACTTCCAAGAGGTTTCTGAAAGATAGCTAAGAACAAGAAGTTTTGTCAGGAGCATTAAATTCATGCTCAGGGAGCAGCATGCAACCTCATACAACTGCTGGAGTCCACAGATAAGGACAAAAATAAGTTATGGAAGTTACTGTGCAGGCAGACAAGTTCTCTGGGAGATCAGGTGTTAGTGTAAAAGTGAGGCAGATAAGGTGGATAAACCCAGAAAGGCCGATGATGCAGAACTTGCCCACCAGCTCTTAGATGCTGCAAGGACGTAAGGAAGAGCGAGGCTGGCACTCGCTCCTGCCACAGAGCACCAGGGTCCCCAAAGACACATGGTACCACAAAAGAGAGGGATTCAAACCCTCACTGAGGCTATAGCACAGGAACAGAGGTCTTTCAAACCTTCATTCTAACAAAAGTATTGATGTATGTGTTTTCTGTTTGGTTTTTTGTTTTGTTTTTGAGTTCTTTACATACCTCAACAGATCTTGAAACATGTTTCTCAGAGGCAGAAGAGTTTGCCAAAACAAAAAACAAAAACAAAACAAAAAAAACAGCAGCTAGGTCTATGCAGCTGATTGACTTTGGAAACGCAGGAAGCCATCTATATAGTGAGTGGTCCCAAAAATCAGGGATGGAGGGAGAAAACAGCTCTACTGCTGGACAGCTCTGCACAAATTCACTTCAACACAGATCTCGGATACGTGGAGAACGCAGGATGTCACATGTAGAAGCAGATCCCCCAGCTGACAATGGGCCCAGTCAGGTTTGCTGAAGGCTTCAGGCATTGCAGAGTAAGGCCACTCATAACTCAAATTAGCTGCAACACACTACTACAACACAGACATCACATAAACTGAACCCTTCAGCACCCACTGAAGCCATAGTTTCCTTGCAAATATTACAGCAAACAAGTGCTGAGCACGATAGTAGGCAAGCAGCTGAAGCCTTCTGAAGTACAGAGAAACACAGGGAGTGTACAGGCAGGAAGATCCATTAGATCATTGAATCACAGCTCCTTTCTATTATTAATCCATATTAATTACTTCAATAACTTGTACTTTACTAGAGCACTTACTCTAGGAAGGTATCAAAAGCTAGCATTTCTAGAAGTTCACAGCAGAATAACCACATAAGTGGTTAAAGATGACTGGGTGGACCCAGCTACAGCTTCTTGCTTCTAATTTATTACAGGAATTTCTAGTAGAATCACTGAAGAAGCTATGCTTAAAAAAAATACTCCACAGAATTAAACATCATAAACCATTTAACAGAAACCAAACTGATCATACTTGCAAAACCTGCTGCAAAAAAGAGAATGTGTACACGAAGCAGCTTAACTTCATCAGTACCCAAGGATGGGAGAAGTTGCACGCACACCACTAACTGCACACCAATACCGTACTTCAGACTTGTCCAGTGCTGAAATGAAATCAGAGTTAAAAGCTTGAAAACCAGTTAGATGTTACTTAACACAGAAAAAAGCCATACACACCTTTCTTGACTGGGATTTCATCCAAAGGCCTCCTGTATTATTGTCTCTATAAACTGTCCATCAGTAGCTGGGCTGCTGACACACTAACACGTGCTACAGCTGGCTGTTTCAGAAGCCTCATGTTAGAAGGGGGAGCCTTTAGTGCTCAAGTCCCTCATAACACAAGAATAAAGAGCAGGTAAGGACGGGCCTCCTATCTGCCACAGACATAAAAGCATGGGCTACAGGAAGTATAACAGATAATGCTTTCTTTTCAAAAGAAAAAGTTGTTACTTTAAGAAATCCTTCAGTAGGAGTTGAAGGATTCAAGTGCTCAGGGAAGTGAGCAGACAGGGAACTACTGGCTGCACACAGCAGCTTACCATGATTTGGGGCAAAATTTCTCCTGTCACACACACGAGACATCTTAGTTACATGAGTGGCATCTCACCGTACAGGAATAGGTTTGGCATTTATTTTTAAAAATAAACAGAGTTCTCCTCCATGTTTTCACACATACTGCTGGCAGAAGACAAGAAGATGTACAGAAACTGAGGCTTGAAAAAGAAGGCTACACGTAAAGTCAGTATAAGTGGCCCACCTCTCCCCAATACTTGTACCGTAACTGACAAACATGGATTTTTCTAAGCATAATAAACCTAAATAAGATGTCCAATACCAAGAAACAAGCTTGGATTACGTTGAAATTCACCCTTAAATCTAAGAGAACAGAATTAGGCAATTCAGCATCAGCAATATAGAAATAATGGCCTAAAAGAGGGTTCCAGCACTCCCATAAAGACAATTTATTTATTTTTTAAAGCAGAAATAGCACAACAAATTCAGGATTTCTGGTAGCGAAAAAGTTTGAAGCGCTCTTACATATGAGCATACATCAACTGTATTGGGAAATGTTTTCTAAGGGATTTTAAAAGTGAGAAACAGCTTTAAAAGCAAAGCTCTAACAGCAGCTTGGAACTGTAGGCTGATGTGAAATATACTTTAATATACAATTAGACCAGTTTACCAAAATAAATGTGATTACATAAAAGCACACGAGGTGTTACACAGCTTACAAGCTAGAAGCGATCTGGGGGAGGCAGGGGAAGAGCAGGAGCCGCATCCTGAGAGAAACCCCACACCAGAGATTCCTGACACTGAATTCCTCCAGACTGACAGGTCTGGAAACGGGATGTTGGGATGTTCATGGCTTTGCAGGTCATTTTTTTTAAAAATGGAGAGGGAAGATGGGCTCAGATCTCCAAAAGCATAGAAGGAGAGAAGGGGGGGGGGGGGAGAGGGGGGAGTATTTATACCTCATCACTTGTTTTCTACCTTTTAAAGAAAACTCGTTTATAGGCCATTTTCAGTCTGAAGCACATTTTGTACAACAGGTCACCACCCCAAGGTATCAGCTACTGCCGTGCAAACACCCCAAGGCAACCTGGAGGGACTTCTCAGAAGACAAGCGAAGGCGTGAGGCACTTCAGAGCGACCCATAACATGGCAGAAAGCCCTCTCCCGCTCAAAAAAAAAAATAAAATAATAATAATAAAAGGGATACCACGAAAGCTAGGTCATGAATTTCCCCGCCGAGCACTGCCCACACACAGAACAACTCAGAAAGGACCCGGGGACCTCGCCGCCCCCCCGAGGGCTGGCAGTGGGCGGCGGGCAGCCGTTACCTTCGCTCTTGCCCAGGATGCGGCAGCACAGGTTCTGCAGCAAAACGTTGGGGGATTTTTGGTCCGGAGTCGCCATCGCTGCCGGGGAGGAGGAAGAGGAGGAGGATAGAGGAGGAAGACGGCAGGGAGGGAGGCGAAGAGGCTGGCCCCCGCCGCCCCGCGCCAGCAGCCGGCAGCGCGCTGGGCCGCTCGCCTACGGCGCCATTTTAACGGAGCCCGCCCAGCGCCGCAGCCGCCGCCGCCGGCCCGCGCCCACCGCGCCGCTGCGAGGGGCGGCCCCGCCGCGCCCCGAGACCCGGCTCCGCCCCGGGCTCCCCGGCAGGGAAATGGCGGGCGCCCGGCTTCGGGGGTGGGAGCGGCGTTGTAGGGGCGGTGGGGACAGCCCGGGAGTGTGGCGGGCTTAGAGCGCACGGGGTGGCTCTGCACGGCCTCGGGGTGCTGGGTTTAGGCGGCTGGAAGCAAGGTGGAACTCGGTGGGGTTGGCAGAACGGCATCCCGCGTCAATAAACGGGGGCTGCGCCTCCGCTAGGTGAAGGGAAGGCTTCAAATCTTAATTAATGTATTTATTTTTGGTGCCAAACGCCCAAAGAGCCTCCCTTCGGCTCTCCGTGGCTTGCCAAGGGTGGTTATCGCAGTACCGCTGCCAGCGTTACCTCATGTGGGCACAGTGTCGTGGAAGGGGTTGCTCCACCAGGCAGCAAAAACAGTTTGTTCACATTTACACACACACACACAAACAAACAAAAATAAACAAACAAATAAATAAATAATAATAATAATAAAAAGTGTCAGGAAGTGGTGTTGCTCTACAAAATCTTTAAAAGCTCTAAGGGAATCCGGTCACTGGCAAATAAATCCTCTGTTACTTCTTGTGGATGGATATTACAAATCCCTTCTGGCCATTTTAGCAGTGCTAATTGTGTCATGTTTCTAAAATCTGAAGATGTTATAGAGGTGCAAGGCTGTCTCTAAATTGTAGAGGTGTGGATATGAAGGGTGGATACGGAATAGGCTGGATGGCTGCAGGCAGGGACTTGATGTCAACAACTCAAAGTCCAGGTGGAGACCAGTGAAAAGTGGTGTCCCTCAGGGGTCTGCTGGGACCGGTACTGTTTTATACCTTCATTAACAAGGACAGTGGGATTTGAGTGCACCCTCAGCAAGCTTGCTGATGACACCAAGCTGAGTGGTGCAGCCGACACACTGGAGGGAAGGGATGCCATCCCTCTGGACCTGGACAGGCTTGAGAGGTGGACGCACATGAACCTCATGCCACTTAACAAGACCAAGTGCAAGTTCCTGCACCTGGGCTGGGGAAATCTCAAACGTGAATACAGGCTGGGTGATGAGTTATAGAATCATGGAATGGCTTGGGCTAGAAGGGACCTTAAAGATCATCTAGTTCCAACCCTTCTGCCATAGGCAGGGATGTCACCCACTAGATCAGGTTGGCCAAGGCCGCATCCAGCCTGGCCTTGAACACCTCCAGCAATGGGGCATCGATTGAGAGCAGCCCTTCAAAGAAAGGCTTGGGAGTGCTGGTGGATGAAAATCTCTACTTGAACCAACAACATGCACCTGTAGCCCAGAAAGCAAACCACATCCTGGGCTGCATCAAAAGAAGTGTAGCCAGCAGGTCAAGGGAGGTGATTCTCCCCCCTATATTCTGCTCTTGTGAGACTCCACCTGGAGTGTGTGTTCAGCTCCGGGGCCCCCAGCATAAGAAGGACATGGATGTATTTGAGCAAGTCCATCAGAGGGCTGGAGTGCCTCTCCTATGAAGACAAGCTGAAGGAGTTGAGCTTGTTCAGCCTGGAGAAGAGAAGGCTCTGGGGAGACCTTACAGTGGCCTTCCAGTGCCTAAAGGGGACTACAGGAAAGCTGGGCAAGGACTCTTTTTTCAGGGGGTGTAGGGATAGAACAAGGAGTAATGGCTTTAAACTAAAAGAGGGGGGAAATTTAGACTAGAAGTTAGAAGGAAATTCTTCCCTCGGATGGTGGTGAGGCACTGGCACAGTTTGCCCAGAGAAGCTGTGGATGTCCCATCGCTGGAGGTGTTCAAGGCCAGGCTGAATGGGGCTTTGGGCAACCTGATCTAGTGAGTGGTGGCCCTGCCTAGGGCCCTGCCTAGGTGTCCATGCCCATGGCAGGGGTTGGAATTAGATGATCTTTAAGGTCCATTCCAGCCCAAACCATTCTGTGATTCTCCAATAGGAACATGCTGTTAAAATGGCCTTACTCAAGTGTGTCTGCAAGCAAAAGTACTAATTTAAGCTTTTCAGCCCCAGTAAAACTACATCCTACGTTATGCTGCTGAAATAGTGTAACAGCAGTCAATTCTGTTACATTACTGGGAATATATTATTTAATTTCTAGCCTCTTTTTCCCAAGGAATCAGGCTTATATGGTTGCTGTATGTGTCAGTGCCTCCTCATAACTGCTGGATCTTTTAAGCAACTTCAAACAAAATTAGTAGAGAGAGCTCATACATATACTTAATAAAATGTTATAGAAGTCAGTGGCTGAGAGTACTAAAGTCTAAGTTAGTGCCTACTCAAAATTAAAGGACAGGAGGACTTGGTTCTCCCTATTCTGCTTGCTGCTAGCAAACTGCCCAATTGGTATGCACGTCCAGGTCAGCATGCTGCAGCTAGATCTGAGCTAGCTGAAGTACCAGCTACTTCTTGTCTGGTCCAACAGATCTGCAGGATGCAGGAACTGAAGATGTACAGGACAGAGAGCTTTTGAAATACCATGGGAAGTTGTCAGAAAGACACAGGAAGGTACAAGCTGCTGGGAAATACAGGAGACAAAGCTTCATTAATTCCACTGCTCGCAGAGCTCCTTGCTTTTCTTCTTCATGAAACGAAGTGGCCCGGCAATCCTGCCTTAGAAATGCTAGCTCTGATGAAGCAGTCTGCTAGCATATGGAGGTTGTCATGACTCTACCAATTCCAGCACAGCTATGGTCACTTAAATCAACTTAAGATATTCCCCTGCATTTTTATGGGCATACAGAATCACGTCTTAATTTGTTTCATTTTTGAAAAGAGAAATAAAAAATATCAAGTATTTGTTCCTATTGTACAGCTGTAAGCTCAATCCACAATGCTGTGCTTGGCCTCTGAGCATTGCACAATTAAAAAAAAAAAAAAAAAAAAGGAAAGAAAAAAAAAGTAATTACCCTTCAGATTGTTTTAATGCAGAAGAAAATACATCAGTTAGTGTAGTTGAGTGCGTGCTTTTAAATGTCTGACAATGACGAAACAAGGAATTTAATTCATCCACAGAAGCTTAAAGAAGGAAGCTTATAAGGGAGATGGTTCTGATAGTCCTGATATAAAGCTATTTAGCTTTGTAACAGAAGAATGTACAGTGAGATCCAGCAGAAGATGGAAGCTGAAGCTTGGCAGACTAAGGCTAGAAAAATCCGTGGTTTAAATTCAGTAGGGATATCTAATCGGTAGAGAAATACATTTAAGGGCATGACACTCTCTCCATATCTTCAGCATTTTAAATCAGCCTTCTGTTACAAACTTAGCAATCAAATACAAATTGACGCAGAAGCTACTGAGTAATTGTTGAGTGTGTGTTACACACAAGATCAGACTAGAGGGCATCACAGCCCTTTTTGGTGTTCATCTGTTTAAATCAAAGCAGCAATGCTAAGAAAATGCTTCTTACTATAAAAACCCTGAGGGCTAATTGCTCTTGTTTTCTTAACTTCTTTATGGTTATGTCTGCAGGGTGCAATACCTTACACAGCTTTAGCTGTTGGTGGGACACACCAAGATCAGCAGAACATCATGCCGACGCCTCCAGCATTTCACTGTGCCAGACAGACAAATTCTGAGTGTTTTAGGGTGAGCTGTTGCAACTCAATTTTGGGTAGATGAAATTTTCCCTATGCAAGAGTAGGGCTCAGATGAAGAGATAGTTTGATCCGAACAGTTTAACCATCATCCTAAGCTTAATAGCTATGTGTTGCAGCCTATTTGTTGCAACTTTAACAATATCTCAGCCACTTCTCTCTTTTCAAAACTCTTCACTTAAGCTGTTCTGTTTGTTGAGGAGCCTGAACTGTGTTCCGTAATGCTGTATACCTACACAAAGTCTATTGAATTGACAGATATATCCAAAAAGAAACCTGTTTTGAAGTACTTAAGAGATGTCAGAAGCTTTGATGTATGCTATGTGAAGGCAAAATGAAGGACGCTTTTATATTTTGGAACTTTTTTGAGTATTTATAGTAAAATAACATTTTTGACAAATAATACTAGCTATCATACTGTGTTTTGCTTCTCAGCACATCTGTCTTTCTTCTCCTCTGATAAGTTCAGACCAATGTAGTACTTCACAGCACCACAGAACTGTTGAGGCTGTCAGGGCCCTCTGGAGGCCACCAGGCCCCAGCCCTGCTCCAGCAGGGCCACCCAGCGCAGGCTGCCCAGGCCCATCTCCAGGCGGCTTTGGAAGGCCTCCAAGGAGGAGACCCCACAGCCTCTCTGGGCAGCCTGTGCCAGGGCTCCTCACCCGCAGAGCACGGAAGTGCTCCTGGAGCTCAGAGGGAGCCTCCTGGGGGCCAGGTTGTGCCCAGGGCCTCTGGTCCTGGCACTGGGCACCTCTGGCAAGAGCCTGGCTCTGTCCCATCTGCAGCCTCCCCTCAGACATGGATGAGATCCCCCTGAGCCTCCTCTTCTCCAGGCTGGGCAGTCCCAGCTCTCAGCCTCTTCTCACAGGAAAGATGTTGTTATCCATGAACAGAATTCCTTTCCAAAATGAAGATACACAGACGTACACTGAAACTCACTCAATATTAGATGTTATTGATTACATAGGCATTATATATCTTTCTAATGAATAGTATAACTGGAGCCAGCAAATAGGTATTTGCAACAACCTCAAACTACTGAACGTTTTCTAAGTTCCTGTGCTGCCCATAGTATCACAGCCATGCTACATGCATGGAGCTTTAGGAAAAAAAAAAAATCTCATCAAGTCATCTTCCATCACAAAGTGATTCGGTGAGAACATTTTGCAAGAACACTTCTACTTCGTCCAAAAAAAATGCCGTCAAAATATTTTTCAAAATGTGACAAGTATTTCATTTTTTAAAACAGAATAATAATTTTGGAAAGGAACCTGGAAAATTAAACTCTGTAGTAAAGCTGGATGAATATTTCCAACTATATGTTTCATTTGGTGTACAACATCAGCTTCTCAGTACGAGTTTTGACCATATCTGGCTTCAGTATTTTAGAGCAAAGGCTTTTGATCTTTCTCCCACTGTATTTAGCATTGGTATGGCCTCACCTTGAATACCGTGTGCAGTTCTGGGCTCCACAATTTAAAAAGGATGTGAAGATACCTGAATGCATCCAGAGGCCAGGGCAACAAAGCTGGTGAAAGGGCTGGTAAAACTTCTTTACCATGAGGGTGGTCAAACATGGGGGCAAACAGGCTTCCTAGAGAGGTGGTTGATGCCTACTCGTCCTGATTATTAGGATATTAGGATATTAGGATTATTAGGCATTAGGATAATGCTTTGAATAATGTTTTAACTTGGGGTCTGCCTAGCAGCAGTCTGACAGCAGGACTCGATGATGAAGGTTGAAGGTCCTTCCCAACTGACACTGCTCTATTCCCAGCCCTAAAAGAAAGAGGAGGGGAAATTACCAAAATAAGATGCTGAATCCAAAGATGCTATCTAGCAGACCAATCAAAAAATATGTACTTGTGCATTTGTAATGAGATTACTTCTATAAATGTGATAATATCACGAGGCAAAAATAACTCATTAAATATAGCATAAGTCAATAACAAAGCTCTACAAAGCACTGCAATACTTTGCAAGCAGGAACGACAGGGTAATTGGAGTTTTTGGATCAATTTTCTCCTTTGTTGTTGTTGTTGTTGTAGCTAATTTCAATATAAAGCAATAAGGTCAGAGATACTTTTTGTTTTTGATTAACCTTACTTTGTTTACTCTTTTCCCCAGGTGCATGTGTCTCATGCCAGTAGCAACTCTCACGTCTGCGTGAAAGCCTCAAGGTCAAGGTTTAGGTTTTTCCTCCTATCATAGAGGAGAAGAGACAGCAACCAGTTGGGATAGGAGGAACCAATTCTTCCCGTGCTTTTTTAAAAGTGTAAATTGATAAACAAATGACATCTTTTGATTGTATTTGAACCAGCTTTATTTATGCAGTTTTCTGACAGGGTACTCTTTAAGGGGTCAGTCTGAAGATTTTGCTCTGTAATGCTTTTAAAAATGTTTATTGATCTTTTTGCTGCCCTCTCAGTGTTCAGAGAGTTTTCCTGATACTTGTTCTTTTCCTTTCTAATGAACTTGTCAGGAAATGATGAAACTAACTATATCTCTAGCTGTGTTAAATGTACAGGGTGAACAATTTCAAAAACTAGATTAAAAACTGTTTTCTTTCGTGCAGGTCTATTCTGACTACAGCTGTTAGTCATTTTTTTGACAATACGTGCATTTCCAGAAAGAACTGATTGTCAAGGTAACAATATCTCCTGCAGAACACATCTCGAGGTTCATCTTCCTACAAATATTGGAATAAAAACTGCTCTTCATTCAGTGAACCATTTATGTTCCTGAAGCTGATCATCTGTCTTATAAAGCCCATCTGATACCAGCCTGAGCTTTTTTCCATGAGAAATCTTGAAGATCACTGACTTCAGTCACAGTATTAGGAAGAACCTGTGGATGTTTCTAGGGAAGGATATAAACTAACTTCAGTCTGTAGCCCTCTTAAGAGAATAAGAATAATTCCTACTGTTCCTGCCACATTGTAACCTGATGATTAACATCCTGTGTATCTAAATTAGTGAATATGGTATTTTTCTCTGCTTCCTATACTAAACTATTGAATCACTTTGCTATGCCTGGTTAAAAAGCTACCATGTTCTGTTAAGCTAAGAGGTGCAATAAATTGGGTCCGACAAGGTGACTTTTAAGGCCTGAATTTACAAAGGAATGTAGGAATACATTCCTTGTCTTAAACCTAGCTTATAACATCGGTGGGGGTCAGACTTGTGAGTGTCTTTGTGCATTGAAGCTTAAATCACATGCTCTGGGTGCTGAGGTGAGCAGATGATGCTATAAAACGTCAAAGCTCTGCTTGTTACCACCACCACTGAACAGGCAGCAATAGTGGGGCTACAGATAAAAAGAGCAGCACTGGAACTAAAAATTTGCTGATTCTGAAGCATGTGGTTTAGCAGGAGAGCCACGTTTGGTTCCTAACTGCTGAACATTTCCCTCTCCTGTGGGAGGGCAGTTTTTCTGTAGGTAACTTCCACTGCATTCAGCTGTTGAAAGGTTTCTTAAAGGTACTAATTACAGTGGGTTAGAAACAAATCTTATCATTTTCTTCCTCCTGAAAATCTGGGAGAGATGAAAGCATATTCTAGAAGAGTCAGGCTCCCACAGACAGACATAAACACACAGGAGCAGATACGTGCAGATAGTAACTGGAGCCTCTGAGAATGAGGTTTGTTAACTCTGTTTTGTGGGTTTCCTCCGTGTAATTGGATCAGCTTTTAACGGAGAACCTACGTGGACATACCTTGTGTTTCCATTTATAACAATAATCTGATAACACCTTCTATCTCAGTGCATTCAGCCCTACACAAACAATTTCAGCATTCTCGGAGGCAGACAAGGGTTAGAGTCACCATTTCACAGAGAATCAAACGTGGAAATGTGGACAGGCACAGGTGAAGCATTTTGCCCAAGGTTATAAAGGAAATATCTGGCCAGCCCCAGATCTTCTCTTGTTCTTATACTTTAACCACAGAACCATTTTTCCTTCCTACTTAGAATGCTTTCAGTGTTTTTACAAGCTGCAATTATCCTTTGACTGCTTTCTATTTAAAGATGGGGCTCTGTACTCGGCACGTCTCGAGAGCACACACCAGCAACAGATGTTTGTTATGAACAGATTTTTCATGTTTCTTAAACCTGAGGAAAGAAATCATTATTATCTTTCTAATGCCAAAAGCATTCTAAAAGTCAGAAAGTCCTCTTCTCCTCAGTCTAAGAACAGTGAACATTATATTCCAAATAATTGGAAATTATTCATTTTTCTCGTGAAGATTGGGATTCACCGGATTATGATTACAGCTACTATTAGTGCTTTATGAAGGAGAGTATAGTAACAGCGACATAATCTCTGTGTAAAAGTCTTCTAATAATCTTCTCTAGGAAAATCTTTTCTTCCACATGAGTTGCTGGTAATTTGAATAAATTAGGCTTGCCTTCAGTTGCCTCAGATTTCTTACAGACCTGAATAGCATGGGTTATCATCCTACCTTACACAGACACCATGAGACAAATACATGATCAAATAATCAAACAAAGCAGAGTCCAGTCCAGGACACTATGCAGATTCATTTCATTTCCCAGTGGCTTCCTCTGCAGCAGAGAAACAGAACAGAAAACAGGCGGAACTGATGATCGAACAGATAAGATGGAGAGCATTACGCAGAATAAGACCATCGCTGTCCACTTGATTGAAAAGAAGGAAGAATTTCAACAACTCGACTTGCGTGAGCTAACACTTGAAACATCAATGTTGGATGAAAGTCAAAAATTTTCCTGAACTAACATAATGTGAGGCACCTGCACTCGGTTATGGGCACCTCAGGACTCCAGATGCCCAGGTTTCTTCGGCTAAGAGCACGGCAGTCATTCTCATTGAGGGAGAACTTCACAAATATGGAGCTGCTGGGAAAAAAAAAAAAATGGTGTTATTCAAGAAAGCCTGTGCCTGTGTAACTATGGACTACCTTGCATGAGCAAGGCTGGAGTACTGCCACACAGTCAGCCTTGGCTTAGGGAATGGGAAAAGTTGTCCAGAGAAAGCAAACCTCGTGTTTGAAAGCTGTTTCTGTGCCATGGCAGCTTACTGGTAAGCTGCATCACCAACCAGTTGCTGCTTCTCAGCACGAACCTGCGAAATTGGTGATGCTCCTGTTAGCCTTGTTATAGGGTGGCTGGTGTAGGAATGTAAAAGCAGGTTTATTTGGACTCTCCAGCTAAAGGTATCCAGCGGGCAGAAAGGAGGAGAGCTGTGGTTAAGGAAACCATGTGCTTTGCCCCCAGACCTTTGAGCTGTGCACCTGCAGCAGCAGAGGGAGAGGATGCTCGCATATGTACAAAAGACGGGGCAGGAAGCTCCGGAGTGCCTTGTAAATTAAAAAAATAAACAGATAAATGCAAGAAGCGGTTTGAAGCTCATCCCCATTCAAAGCGAGGACGCCAGGTGGCACTGCAGAAGGCAGAAAGAAGGAAGAAAACCCTCCCGCACGGCTGGGCTCCTCTGCCACAGGCAGGGCACGAACCGAGGCGCATCAGGGAGGGGAGCGCTGGTCTCAGGCGGCTGCTGCACAGCAGCGAAGATGAAGGGCACGCAGCATCCAGCTAGGAAATGGCCCGTACGGTTGTGGTGCTGGTTTTGGGAGTGCGAACTGTATGTCTCACTTGGAGGAAGAGGGCTGCTGGGTTTTGCCTCGCTGTTACAGGGTGCATTAGGTGCTTACCGCGCCGTGCTGGGTCCTGCCTGCTGTCTGAGGCTGCGGCTGGTGGTGCCCACCCCAGAGACAGCCCAGACACCAAGCAAACCTCCCGACGGGCACCCCAGGGCTCGGGCTCCTCCCCAAGCTTTGCTGCTTCTGCTCAGGCAAAACCACGCAGCAGCAGCTTTGCTCTCCAGACTCGCACATCATCATCTTGGCTGGTAAAAAAAAAAATGTGCCTTGCAGCAGACAGATATCTTTCTTTTCTTCCTGCTGCTCTTTATTGAACGCTTCATAACTTCCTAAGAGAGAAGCGAGTTTCCATGCACCAGAAGTGCGGCTCCTTGAGCTGCTTGGGCCATTCAGCTTGTTCACATAAGAGGGTTTGACTTGAGAGACTGCTGCTGGACCGCACACGTGCTCCGCATCTCCCTGGGTTCCTCTCCCCCGAAGGCATTAAATATGGAGCAGGCCCATCTGCCGGGCTGTGCTTCTGCCACATATGAACCAGAGCAGCAGGACTCTGTAGCAGTGGGGGAGGAGAATAGGTTGTGGAAAGAGGATGAGCACAGAAATACATTTTGAGGATTGCAATTTGTTCGGTGTCAAATGACTTGTCAGTGCTTTTTAGGTAGATATCCGAGATTTCGGCTGGTGACATCAGTGCTGGTCAGGAGAGACAATAACACTCCCAATTTAAATCTCAAGAGGATGTTCAGTTTCAGACGCTAATAAAAGGGTTTGCAGAAGTCAGATCCAACTATAGACAATATATAATTGAGCACCTCCAACGTCATTTCCTTAGAAGCCTGATACAATGACACGCTTCTCGGGCTGCGTTGAGCCCTGGAGTCTATCAAACCATCATGTCTCAGCCCTATGCAGAGGAACTGCAGATAATCAATCTTTATTTTTTCCTCTCCTAGATCAACAAATTCTCCAAGTGCATGAGAGGACATGGCACTGGCAGGCATGCCAGAGGAGATATGCCAAGCCAAAAAATCACAATGTCACATGAGGGTGCGTGAGATGAGGTGTGCAGAGCACCTGCTTTCGCTGCTCCTGTGCACGAGAGCCCGAGGTTGAGATGATGACCTTCAGGACATCCTGCAAGATTCAGCTGCTTACCCGACTCTTTTCTGCAGGTGTGAGGAAGGGTCCTAAGATTTATTGCATATGTTTTGTTGAAGCTGTTGGTTTTTTGCTGTGTACAGCTCACCCACAGGACGAGGCGGGTCTATCAGAAGTCAGAATGCATCACTGCTTTCAGATGACCAGTTCCATCTTGTAGTTTGTTTTTGCTAAGGGTAAAGATGTAAACCAGAAGCACACTTAATAGATTTTAAGCTACTATTCCCAAATTTCTTTTCATCTCAAGTCTTTTTGTACATATTTCTTAGAAATATTAATGCAGCTGTGAAGAAGTCTTGATAATATATCAGAAAAGAATTTGTAAGATACATTAAAAAAAAAAAAGTCTTTACAAATAATAGATCAAAGAATAAAAACACAATTCAGTTGTCTGCTGTTACTTGCATTAATCTGTAAGTATTCAAAAGTGGCCACAGACTCCAGGAAAACCATAAAGCTTAATACTAAAAAGGAAATTCATTAAAAATGATAATAATTTTAAAAATCTCACCGGGAAACTGTATTATTTATTTTTCCTATTTTGCATTTTTCCTATCTTGAAAGTGTGTCATCCAGTCAGGAAGCAATGTAGCTCAGATGATTAACATTATGGCACATATCGGAGAATGGACATCAAGATACAGAGGACAAGAATATTCATCCGCTGAAGCTTTTTTGGTAGGGAAGCAATGCACAACTAGTAAAGAAAGTCCTTGATATCACAGCAAGATGATCAGGAGCTTCCAGAGCTCACTGCAGAAAAGCACGGAGAAACAGTGAGCTTCATTAGCTCTACAATATAGAAAAATAGCATCAGTTGTGGATAGATATTTTTCACCATTATTCGCTCCACCACATCATGCATTTTTGAAGGCACAGGCATATTTAACTGGAACATTTCACGCAGAATTAAATGCACATGTCAATTAAACGGTCCTTAAAACATCTTACGTCAGTATAATTGAGATCAATTTTAGGTACAGCTGTCAGCTAAATAAAGGAATCAAAATTATTGACAGGGTTTACTTCATAGCTCATGAAAGTTAATTTTCCATTGACGTCGCTGTCCTCTGAGCATCGCTGCTGTTTTTCCTCTCCAGGATAGGTCTGCTCTGTGCCATCCCCAGTTTTGTAAGATGCTGCCGCAGAGCCTCTGTATTCTTTCCAGTAAACAAATTCCTCCAGCTCAATAACACTTTTCTCTGGGTTTGTTTGATGAGGCTGAGGTCAGGAAACAAAAGGATTTTGTTCTCCCGATACTGGATATTGCGTTGCTAGAGTTGCTTTCAGCAGCCTAGCCTCTTCTCCAGTTTCAAACTTGGATGAAATAAAAAGACTCCTGCTGTCATTTGCAGTCACATGTTCCTCCCTGGTATCCTACAGCACTTTTCCGTGGTAAATATGTTCTTCCCTGATATCAATTTCCAGATGTTTGGGGGAGTTTTAATAATAAATGAAATAGGATCTATCTGGCCTGTAGCAGAGAGGAAACAAAGGATGTGCACAACTTCAAAGCTCATTTGGGTTTCAGTTCCTTCCTCCCTTTAGTCTACTGACACACATTTCACGGGAACATATACACCTCAGCTGCCTTCTCTACCTTCAGCCCATGCAATTTTAAAGGCACTTTTAGGCTCTTTACTTCCCCTTATCATGGAAATACAATCTTTCAGGGAAGAAGTGGAACAGACAGAGGCGGAAACTATTTCGCCGTCTTAACATAATTTGCCCACGTTCACTGGTATCAGAACGCAGAGTCTGGGCATGTGCTTCAGATAGAGCCCAGACCATGCCACAGAGAGGCCCCAGCCTGCACTTGTTATTTTATCCCCCTGTGATATCTGGTTTTAAAAAGGTACTTTTAAAAAATGATGCATCCAGAAGTAATTATTTTCAAACCTTGAGTCTTAAACAAACTGCCAAATAGGAGAGATGAGGCCAGACTTTCACAACTGCGAGGCACAAAATGAAATCTAGAAAGGTTTTTACAGAACATTTTAACTGTATTTTCTACAGGTTTCTTAAAAGACATAGCTTGATGCTAACTAAAACAAAACCAAAAAACGAAAACCCACCACAACAAAAAAAAAACAGTCAAGAGCAACACCACCAACCCCAGCATTTCTGCTTTGGTTTAATTTTGTAAAGATTTGTGACTAAAGAACGATCACGGTATATTATTTAGCTTCTCTTCACGAAGACCATCTTCTTTTCCCATTACAAATTGACAGTGGATTACTGTGCTCCCTCCTGCAAGTAGTCATTGATTATATCTTTCTATCAGCTAATTGCAAGCAAATCCTTCCTGGAAATTCTTGCTAGGAATTCTGGCCAGAGAAGGCTCTGTAGCAATAATGCCAGGCTGAGATCTGTGCTAGAAGAATTGTGCAAGGCAAAGTATGTTACCAGGAACTGCATGTAAATTTCCCACTAAATTACACAGAACTAACTGTAAATACAAAAAAAGGAACGAGCAAAGAATTCCCTCAGCTTCCTCTTTGGCACTGCTGCTGCATGAAAAGATGGCAAAGAGTAGAACTGGCCCCTGTGCAATGCAATAAATGAATGGATATGATGACCCATTACCTGTCTTTTCAGACCTTTTAGGAAAGATACTTTCTCATAGATTTGTCGTGATGAAACAGATTCACAATCTTGCATTCCCCTGCAGACAAGAACTTTCTGGCTGAAAATCCTACCTGGTTTCCAACAGGAGAAGCAGGCAGGAAGAAGGGGAATGTTTTAGTTCCTTTTTTTTAACATCTTCTGTCCATGTGTTAGTCCTCACATCTGCCAAATAGTTAGAGAATGTCCTTTTAGACTATCAATAGCTTCTCCATCATGAGATTTATGCTCTATCCCCTTAATCTCTATACCTGAGGTAGTGTTAAACTTTTACACACATCAGTATATTAAAATGGTGAAAGGGTTAAAAATAATTTATTTATTTTCAGAAGTTTAAATGCACAACAGCAGCCTTTTGTGTTTATCAAACCTTTCCTCTGGCTTGCATGCTAACCATAGCATAATTATGTCAGCACTCAACATTGCTAGAAACGTACATCTTGTGAATTTTTAGACTGCTATGTTGAATAAAGTAGGTGAAATGTTATCTTAAGATCTGAAATGATCATGTTCTGAAGAGCAGTTGTGTGCTTGCAGGAGAAAGAGCAATAACAGACTGATAAAAAGCCTAGAAGGGAACTCCTTTGTTAGATCTTCCCTGTAAAAACAGATGTATTTTTCTGCATATGTATTATTTTTATTATTTTAATGATTTATATATACTTACTGGGTTTCACTAATAGGAAAAGCAGGCAATAACAAGGCCAAAATTTAAAAGACCTTTAATTAGAGGTCACTGACAGAGCAGTATTGATGATGACTTGAACACAGGATGGAGCAAGTTTATTTACTGTTCAGAAGAGGTTCTCATACGTTTTGTGTAGATGAGAACCATCCTTATAGATTCCTCAGAAAGTACAGCTGCTACCATAAACACTCTAGGTACACATCACACAATCCTATTTTAACTCTTTATACTGGGTCTCTCCCTCATTTTGCTTCACAGCTACATTTAATCCTGATGCAACTCTGTGGATTTCTGCATAGTTTTTCTGACTTATGCAAAGGATGAATACAGGTCATCCTGTTTGATTAGACTTCTGCCATAGCCTTGTCCTCCTGTAAGAAACACCCCTGAATATGTATGTGTTCTGGAGTCTGCACTTCCATTCTGACCTCTACAGATGTTTTTCTTCCACTGCAAACTGTGTCAGAGCCCAGAGTGCTCTAATTGGCCTTAATGGCCCTGACAAACCTCACCTGGGACTTCCACCCCTACACCTCCCTGTTAATAGGGCAAATGGGTTCTCAGGGCTGGGCCTTCAGGCTTAACCTGAACTATTTTGTAGCTCTGCCTGTCTCCAGCCATGTCTGTGCCTGGTCATACACTCTAATGATCCAAAAACCCTGACTTTTGGACTTCCCAGTCTGACCTTGGCCCTGCCCTGTCATCATGGACCTGCCCAGTGAGCAGTGGGCTGTGTTTGATGCTAGTTATCCTCACCAGACCTGCCCCTCATCTTCAAATTGATTTCCTGGCCAGCTTGCCCCAGCTGGGAGGCAGTGGGATGGGGCCCTTGCTGGTGAGATCCCTACCCTGGTGGCCTTGCTATCACCCCTGAATCTCTGCCCCTTCAGAAGCAGTTGGTCACTGCTGCTATGTAGAGAGTCACTAGTCACAGCACTTGGAGCACCATGGTTACTCCAAGGACAGTGAAAACATCTGCAAAACTGATTCTGAATTATGCAACTGATTGTATTGGCTGGAAAGCTGTTAGAAAACAAACAACCTTAGGGCATTTGGAAAGACACCTCCATATTCCCCAGCACTATGAAAGTAGCATCACACAATGTCAATCAAATCTAAGACAACGTATTTCCAAGATTCCTACCAAAGGGATAGCTGATGAACTACAGTCATGCTTTGTGCTTTGTCAGAGCAAAGAAAAGACAGGGAAAAGTATCATCAGGCTTTAGCAAAAAAAAAAAAAATTAAAAAAAATTAGAAATGTTTTGAGTAAACCAAGGCACTGTCATGGATAGGCTTTAACTGTAATGATGTGGTTATGGGAGAAACACTATTGTACAGATATTTTTTCACCATCATGATGAAGGCTGATAGGGCTAATGGTATGGGCTGTGAGGAGAGAAGGACCTACAGTTCCTTTAGCCAACCCCAATAAATCTGCCTCTGACAGGTGATGAATGTCTGATATTGAACTTAAAGACTTAATAAAGTACAGTTTAAAAATGATTGTGTATTTATGGCATACCCTGTTTGCATCTGCAAAGTGACTGAAGTCGAGTAATGACTCAGGCTGCCAGCAGAAGAACCTTTGCTTCAGTCTCATTTTGAAACACTTCTGAAAACCGGCAGTAACAGCTAAGATTTCTTATCTCTCAGGGGTATCAGGTATCTATTATTGATGGAAAAGATGAGCTGTGGCAGAACGATCTCTTAATAGGGAAACACTGATCCACATTCCATTCATTTAGAATGAGAATTGCTCCTACAAAATGAAAATGGCCTGCTCCAGCTGCTACAAGGCTGAAACTGATGAGAAAGATTTTGCGTGACATTAATTTTGAATGTCTTCCCATGACTTAAGTGACAGGATTTTGAAAGATTTTTATGATTGTATCATAAGAGGAATGCCTTAAGTCGGGGCAATAAAATCTCTATACTTGAAGCTGTTTGATCTGTAAAACAACATTTATGTATCTGACATACAAATATATAGGTTATAAATTTGTATGATCATATGCAGCTCAGTGATACAGACCATACACATTTATGACATATAGGAGAACAAGATATATATTAAGAAGCAGGCTAAGGTGTCAAATATCAATATGCCCAATCTTAGATCTATGGTTTACCTCTCAGGTTGCACTACGTGGTGTCAGGAGTTAGACTCGATGATCTTAGTGGTTCCCTTCCAACTCAGAATATTCTATGCTTCTATGAATTAAAACACAAGATAAACTGTTCCCTTTAAAATACAGTTATAGCAGTGCGAAGATTTTAAAGGCTGTTCTCCGCAGTGTTCTCATTTAAACACTTGAATGGATATTCATACAAAACAAAGTAAAAATGAATACTCAATTAAAATGTGTGGTCAAATTGTCAACTGTGATTGCATTATTATATAAAATGAATTAGCAGGCTGCATTAGTTTCACTGTCTTGGCATAACTTTCATAGTTTCCTAGATTTTTTAGCTGCCACAGATGTCCACTGACTATTACTCATGCTAGGCAGCTGTGTATCAGCTATAGTCAAAAGGGCAAAAACATATACAATTATACTGTGGTAAACTAAAAACCAATAAGATTAATTTTGACGTATTTGCCGTGGTGCTGGATTTCAAGTCTTTTTTACAGGTATGATCAGTTTTAAAAAATATATGGAATAGAAGAAAAACAATACCAGCTTTCTCTCATAGATGAGAAATGTAATTGTTTTACCTTGTTAAAAACGGTATTCCAAAAAAGCATGTTTGTTTGTCCTTAAAAAATAAACAAAACAACACAACACTCTCTCTAATGTCAATTTATACGTGATAGTACAGGGCTGACCTGAAATTGATGAAGAATTATCTTTGATACTAGATAGGAAAGTAATTGCATACTACACAACAATAGGTGCAATTATTTCCTTTTCTACTAAATATAATAGCTTTTCAAATATAATCCTTTTTTATATTATTAAAATAAGTTTACCCATCAGAAATGTGGTTGGTTTTAGTCCTGACAATGGCCCAATTTACACATCCCTATAGCAATTACATAAATACTCTCTGTAAAATAGTGATGATTAACATAGCTGATAAAATCAAGACGCCTTGGTCCACGGCTGTATGGCAACACTCTGTTATGCATATTATAGAGTTTCTATCTTGTGAAAGCAATTTTAAGACCAATATCCAGTGATATAAATATCTGTTGACTTCTGAAGGCAATAGAAGAATCAGTACTGACAGCGTGAAGTTACTTTGAAAACGAATTTAACCTGTACTTACCCTGTAGGTTTATACCTCTTTGGGATTTAGCTTCTTCCAAGGTTATGCCAGGGCAAATATGACAGACTTGGTCTTTAGCCAGGCAAGCAATCCAGGAAGTAATAGTTTTTACAACTCTTTCTTCTGCAGATGAAGGCAGGGAACTTCTTCCCAGTGGTAATTCAAGACAGTATTTCCTCCTCTATAAAAGTCAAACGTCAGCTAGACTTTAATTGTGAGAGTAGGATGCATTTATGTAAAAGTACAGGAAAGAAAAAAAACAGATATGATGGGAGCTTTTATAGGAATACCTTTCCCTCTCAGTAATGAGGGTGTCAATAGATTGCTAGATGTATTTACCAGAGACAAAGACTGTAAGAATCTAAAATGCCCTTAAACTGACATAGATCAAGTTCCTTGCACAGAAGATGTTGAGACAGGTTGACAAGCACAAAGGATTGCAGGGGCATTTATTAGCAGCTGATATCATACATTAGCTCTCATGTTGAATGTTACATTTTGGGAAGGGGGGGGTGGAAGAGAGGGAGGAAAACAGTCTTCAGTGGCTAGCTGAAAAAGAAGGGATGGCAGATCGTCTGAGGAGCATCCTCTCCTGGTACTCCTTTGCTCCTGGGGAGCAAGAGGTCAGACCCTGCCAGTGCAGGTTGCTCCCCAGGACAACCCACCACAACCACAGCAGCAGTAGTGCAGGGGTGAGCCTGTGTTGAGAACAACAGTGAGGGCGCAACAAAGGAAAGAACTGCCCCACAGTCTGTGGGGCAGTGTGGGGGCAGGAGCACAGAGCTGGGAGGGAAAGGCAGGCTGCAGAAGGGCAAATGGAAGACCATTAGCAACATAAATTTTACTGAGAGGCATTGATAAAGGAGATACGCCTCTTCCCACTAAATGTTCCCAGCAGTATCACAAAAACAATGCAATCTTGTACCCAATTTAAACTTAAGCAATATCCTTGATGCAAACACTATCCACAGTGTTCACAGCAAACATACAGCAAGACTCCCACCCTTTACTTTTTATACTCTGAGTCTTATAGATCTCTTCAATCAGTGACTGCATCTTTCAGTTTAGTAAGCCTTAAAGTATTTTTCTTCCATGATTATTCTACACATTTATTTAATCCTTGAATCACTTTTTGAATCTAATCTTTTGGTTTCTCCATCAGCCTGTGATGATGATTTCCACAGTTAAATTATACACCTTACGAAAATGGATGCTTTTAATGTTGTTTTTGAACATTAGGTAATTTCACCTGCTGTCAGCTAGGTCTTATATCAGAATCACAGAATCATCTAAATTGGAGAAGACCCTGACCTACCGAGTCCCATCACTAAACCTTGTCTGTTAGTGCCATGTCCACATATCTCTTAAATAAATACCTCCAGGGATGGCAACTCCACCACTTCCCTGGGCAGCCCATTCCAGTGCCTGACCACCCTCTCTGTAAATACATTCTTCCAAATATCCAATCTAAAATTCCAGTTACATTACATGGGAAGTTGGTTCTAAAACCAAGACATGGAATGACCCATTAAATACTCCATGCATGTTTGATTTCAGTTTCCTTTGGCAAGTGAAAAGTACTATCTCTGCCTCACAGTGCTGCTCTAATTAAACATACATTCCAGGCAATGATACAAAAAGATAAAAATATTGTGGACTATTAAAATACTTCTTTATACATAAAAGGCACAAATACTTTAGGAAATCAGAGAAATTTCCAGTTTATTTTCCCAGTCTTCGCATATTAAATAAAAGCTTATACAGTACAGGTTTGGATGTACACTATTGGTTACCATCGATCATTTTTTCCATTAAATGCCTATTCTTAGGTGGCTACCATAGAACCTAATATTTGGTATTCTTGCCTGCCACTGCTAGGAGAGATTAAGATAGCCTAGCAAATTTCAAAGCACAACTTAAAGTGTTTTTAGTATAATATGCTGTATCAGTGATGATTAAACCTTTATTTATATTCTTTAGCCCATGGTCTGGTAACAGCTACTCAAGAGGGAGCACTTTTTGTCTATTGTTTTCAGCTAAGAATGTTTAACGTGTAAGGTTTTAAGATTTAATGGTTTAAGATCTAACCCTGTTAGAAACTGAGTGCTCTTTCCACCCCTGAAACTGCTCTACCTGTAAATCAAAAACAAAACAAACAGAGGAGTATGATTCAAATGATTTGCTCATGCAAAGACTGAAAATCTGGCCAGTTTGGAAGCAACAGCAAGGGAAATATGCCTACTCTGAGCACCATAACAATTGAGTAGGCGGTTAAAAATTTGTATAGTTTATTACAACAACAACAACAAATACCTCTCCATATCTTTCTCTCAGTAGTATATAATTTAAAAGCAAAAGTCTTCTAGGCAACTTCAGACTTAGTCTTCTGATCCTCAGGCATCTAGTATCAAAGAAGAAACAACCTTTTGGCCTTTGGGATCCAAAGATCCTCATATCTCATTCATCTTATTCTGTGAGTGATTTTGAAGTTTGAGACTTCATCATCAAATGAAGATGCCAGTCTAACACTCTTCAGAATTTCATTAATGTAATGTTGAACCAGAGAGATCATTCAGGTCAGGAAAAATCAGTCTCGATTTTTTTAATCACTGTGTCTTTTGCATCTTATAACATTCTCATTCATCTGTCTACTCAGGGTCTTCTCAAATTTCCCAGTTTCTTCTCAATAAAACCGAAGGTTTTAGGGGCCACTTTGATCTCTCTGGCACCTGGCTGAGCATGAAAGAGCAAATGTTTTGGATACTGATTCACATGTCAACTATGTCAGTATGACATATTAGCCGGTATCAAGCTCACTCTGCCTTTGAAGCAACAGGATTTGAATTTCTTTCAAAGCTGAAGTAGATGTGAACTGACAGACTGAAGTCTATCTATCACAGCAGGGCAATGGTTAGGATATAAATGTATTAGACCTCCTCCCCTTCTGCTTAGAGTGTCTGGGCTGATTGGCTTTAAGTATTCGTTCCAGCAGGGCCTTACCCAAATTACTATGCAGAGGTGTGTCTGACTTTCTCCTGTGTTATGCTAGAACTTTGCTGGGAATAGCCATTACTAGTCCTGCATTTTCAATCATTTACCAGGTTGTTTTTTCTCAAATTGTATGTGTGAGAGGGCAGAGACCAAGAAAACAAGAGACTCTGTCTCTCACTATTATTAGGCTAACTACAGCTCTGAGCTCCCCTGATCCCTGTAGCCTGCACTGGATCTGGGGATGGAATCCATGATTTTCCCTCTCTTTGTCTGGGCTTCAGGCTGCTGTGTCCCATACTCGACCCTTCAAACTTCCACCTTTCAAACATCTATTTGGTTCCTGCAGTTTTCCTTTTCCTGGAAAATAAGACAGCATTATAGCATACTTAGCATTTGTAAGTAATGGATCACATTGGGAAAGGAAGCATGTAAGACAAGAACACATTTTTAATAAAGACTTTGCACAGTTCTTAGTTGTCTTCTCATATGAAGATTCTTCTGGTCTACATCTTTTCTATATCTTTCAGACCCTCTTCTGCTCAGACCTCTAAGGTTTCTTAGCACATAGACCAGTTACCTCCCTATCTATATAGACCAATGGGACACGACAAGAGCTTTAACCCACAATGAAGTCAATAATTGCATTAGTAGTACTTTTTCTCTTCTTCTTCTTTGTTAAAATGAGATGTATTTAGTTATAGTATATGACTATTGTGTTTTGTTTTTTTTTTTAGAAGCCTAAGTGCAAACAGACATATAAATCTGATGAAATTTCAGGCAATGATTGCTGTCCCAAGTTTCTTGACACTCTCTTCAGTGTCTCCATCCAGTATGACACCAACTTAAACCTGGTAAAAAATCATGTTCAACTGAGAGAGGATAGATGTAGTAAGATCACAACAGTTTAAGCTACAGTCAAATAAAATACTAGAGTAAAAGCCTGAATAGCATGTGGAACAGTGTAGATACTCTCGTTTTGCTGGCAGAACCAGCGTATTTTTGAGTTAGTTTCACTAAGCTCCAGTTTGGCTGAACAAGCAGAAATTTCTGAACTGAAATCTGTGATCTAATTTTAGTCAAACATGGTTTCAAGCCATATACTTGAAGCACAGCCAAAATTTGTGGGTTTGATACGTCTGGACTCATGGATTCAACATGAAGCACTACAAAATAAGTTACTTTGAAAGAGAGTCTTCTGATAATCTTTTCTTGAACCTTAATATGTAGGGTATAAGAGAATACAGAATATGTGAAAATTGCAGCTATATACTTAGCTTGAGCCTGAAACATGTAGAAACAGTAGGAGAAAAACTGCATGCAAATATTTCCAGAACAATGCAATCCCTGACAGACAAACAAGGATGAGAAGAAATAGGCATACATGTATTTTCTAAAGGTGTACAGAAAGGAAAAGAACCAACTGTTCTTTACATTTATATACTCACCATGTTCATAAGTAGAACAAACACTTTACAAAACTTATTTCCTCTGGGACATAATTGTCTTTATGATTGCCACATCTAATCTCTGTAATCTTCTCTGACATGGAGTTTTTCATAAAGGAAAGGACTTCAAATAAGACAGGAGACAAAAACTTGCCATAATTAAAGTGAGCTCCGAGGCTGAAAAAAACATTTATATTCCTGATCATCCTGTGTTCTTCAGGAAGGCTGAGCACCTCCACTCCCCAGAGAAAAAGACCTTCTCATCTAATTTTATCTCTAGCCCCTATCACTAGCAAAATCTTAGTAGTCTCAAGTATGGAAACAGGGTGAAAGCTTGTAAAAACTAAGAAATTTCCTTCTTTCTGTATGCTAGACTAATAACTGTATGCTAGACTAATCTGACAGCCAATATGCTGTCTACCTGCTTGTCATTACACCTGTCTCTTCTAAACAGGACCAATGCATCCATTCTGGATGAAGCACATTATCATTTTACAGTGATCTTCCTGAAACAGTGACTTGATGCAGGATTAATAAAATTCCACCTGTATTCCTAAAATACTGTTACAGAACGGAGTCGTCTTCTTTCTATTGGCATTAATACATGGCTTCATTTTTAATCTGCATGTGGCCTCTTCTCCTATCACATCACAGGTGTCACAACTTTAGCATCAGATTTTCTAGCACACAATTCTGATGGCATCCTATAAATCACGTTAGCATGAACAACAATCTAATTTCTGGAAGCTTGAGTCCTTTGAGTAGCCCAGGAATTGTACGGCCTTCTAGATGCCAGGAGACTGTTTTGGCTTTTTAATGTTTCCTTCCATCAGAGATTTACTTTTAATAAGCGATCCTGTAAATCTGGCCAAGTCCTTTAGTTTCCTTGAGCTTTTTTTCCTGGCTGCATAATGCTTCTCAGGAATGCGATCTCAAGCTAAGAGCATCCTAGAAAGTCGCTCTATTCCTTTTTCTACTGAGGAGACAGATTTTTTTTTTTTATATAATCCCTTTTCAAAAACAAGATCAAAATGGTATTTTGAAGCATTTCTGGGGTTTCCTTTCTCTTTAACTAAGAATTCAGATGACATATAATACAGATGATTTTTACTGGCCAGATTTAGGGAAGTTAAGCCTTCCTCAGAAATCCAATTTCTCCTACTCCCTTCCCCATCCTTTTAGTTTATCACTGTAGCCTGGGACAGACTACAAATTTCTTCACATATTAAATGGAAGCTAAAAATAATGTAGCACAATATTTGACATATTCTGCAGCAGGTATAACTGGAGTCTCCTGCCTTCCCCTTGCCAGGCCGGTGTTGAACCCTGAAAAAGATTACAAAAAAGTAATCTCAGCATGATTGACATCAGATTCTGACATTATTGATACCTACCTGTCAGAAACAATACATCTCCTGAGTTTTCAATGCCATATATAAGGGAGGAGGGTGCTATTACATTACTTTACAGCTATTTGCCCAACTACACAAATGAAGTCTGCAGGGATGGACCTCCCTGTTTGCAATCAAGTCCTGTGGTATCCCAGCCCTATTTCGATTTTAAGATATAAATATCAAGGACACAAAAACCCAAGCATGATAAGCCAGTCACCTCATATGTGCCTACATCAGATGTCTGAACAATTCACCGAGATCTGAGAGAAAGCTGTGCCAAATTTTCCAACTCAGCAGCCTTGCAGCCTGTCAATTTGTGAAAAATAACATGCAAGCTTATTGGAAAAGGAAAAGATGTTTTCTCAGAAAGCACTGTTTTTTACTTCAGTCATGGAGGAAAGTTCAACATGTGTCTTCACGTTTCCTGGCAAAGTTAGCAGGCTGTGTAAGAAAAGACATGTTAGGTTTTGTCTGTAGTGGCTGGGACACCTGGAAACCACGTATCGTGCAGGACATTGTGCAGAATCATACCGCTGGGTTGCAAAAAGGGGAAAACCACCGGGCAAAAAGGAAGCAGTTAAGCTTTTCTCAGTAAAAATAGTACCCTAGTAAAAGGGGTAGTAAGTAGGATCTATTTTAAGTAATAATGTCTGGGTATTTGGAATAGGAGCCTCTTTAAAAGGATAAGAGTAGTAGGGTGGTCTCATGCTATCTGTTCTTTGCTATTCTTTGCCCACTAATTAATATAAAAATCCTAAACTAGGTTTTCTAATGCACTTTTTTTTTTTTTACCGTTATTGGTATACAGCCCATACTTTTTCAGGCCTTTGAATATAACTACAGTTTTTTTACTAAATGTGATTTTCTTGCACTGTTCAGCAAAGTTATTTTTACAGTATTTTTGGTTATGTGATGAACACAAGCATAAACCAATTTGGTACTCATATTTGTAGAAGTTTCCAATTTCAGTTTCATGGAGGAAAAAAAATGCCCAAATATGCTCTCACTCTAAAATAAAAGGGTTCTTACAAAATAATTCCCAGCAGAGTACTCCACTGACTTTTGCTGAAGCCCAGTTACCAGTTTGCTTTCTACATAAACACAGCTAAATACGTCCTGCTGATTCCAGCAGATGCACAGCCTTGTAATAAAATTTTGTTTGTTTGCTTTTTAAAATTTTCTCAGTGTAACATAGTATTCCCACAGCCTTCGTTTGCCTGCTGGGTATGATACTGAATAGAAAGTACTGTGACTTAACAAATGCTTTTATTATCCAGGGTTTCAGTGCCATTAAGGGCTTGTCTAAAAACTACAGAGCTGTAATTGCGCCAATCCAAAATCTCTTTACACTCACTAGCTTGGGCACTGGCAGCAGTCTAGTCGTGATCTCAGACAATATACACCTCTTCTGGACTAAAATCGGCTTATATGTCCCAAAACTCTAACACTTAAGGGATATGCAACACAATGTAGCAATACAATTCCAGCTACTACTGTACTCCAATTCCTTTTCAGCAAGTTCTTCTTTACGTATGTATCTCTATATGCATTGCATCATCAG
The DNA here is from genome assembly GCF_964211825.1 of Aythya ferina. Lineage (NCBI taxonomy): Eukaryota > Metazoa > Chordata > Aves > Anseriformes > Anatidae > Aythya > Aythya ferina. Next base: position 62,958,018 of record NC_140296.1, read on the forward strand.
ATAAGTATGCTGTATGTACATATATGCAATGTATCAGCCACGGGGTTACGCATTATTAGACAGCTGCTGTGATTTTGTATCACTGTGTGTGTATATACAGTGACTACTACTAAAGGGCATTACCGTAATCAAAATGTTAAACAGAAAAAAAAAAAAAAAGGAGTTTGCATGTAAGTGGCTGTGTATACATTTATAATTAATTAGGTCAGGAACTCAGTGATAAAATAAGAAGCTATCAAATAGCCATCCCTCCTCTATTCCTTCTTATCTTTAGGTCCCTTCCCCTCATCTCTCCTTTCTCCAGCTAGCAGTTACCCAAATCTTACTCAATTATTTCCATGAGGCTCTGTTTCTGTCTCTAGTGCTATCAGCCTTCACTCCTGAGGCAGCTCCTCGGAAATCCAAGAAGCCTTTCAGATTGATAACATGTGCTGAATGTTACAAGCAAATTAATTTCAGCTACACCCATGCCAGTCCACTGACGTCAGTGGGACTATGCAGTAGCAGGCAAAGTCAGGAAGGTAGCCTAAAGGCAAACTTATTGCAAAGAAAGAATCACTGATTCATGACCTCAAAGCATGGAAGCCTTCATAAATCACTTTTCCCACTGCTGGGTTCTTCCCTTGATATCTGGCCTTTCCAATAGCCCAAACCAGCTACTCTTTCCAAAGCAGGGGATGGCACAGCAAGAAAAAGTTGAAAAAGCTGACTTTTCCCTTACTCCCTTCTCTAAGTAACGTGGAAAATGAAGGCAGAAATCTGAAATGTCTGCAGCACATGCAATTGCTCTTTGCTCATGAATTTCGCAGTATAGAGGGGGCAAAATTATCTCTAATTGATCGAATTCAATTTCAATAGTGGTACGATAACGAACAAATCCTCCCACACCCAGTTATAAATCAATATCCATTATGCGACTCATTTTGCCAGGATGATTAGTTCTGGAAATGTCACACATTCACATCCGCTTCCTGGCTCAAATGAGTCAGGGCAGGCCTGTGCAACTCAGGGCAACACTCATGCTGCATGTGGTTTCATATCACAACTGCATCTCCATGTATAGGAAATTTCGGCTGCATTCCTCTTTCTGTGGCAACAGATCTTTTTCATGGTGGCCTAATTTGGGGTAGTGAGCTGCCAGTAGACAATTATTTTAGGAAACGAAAGAAAGAGGCATAGTCAAGAAGGTAGCTTGGGTTATTTCCTTTCACTGGAGGAGCTTAAAGCCCTAGTCATGGAGGATACAAATGCTACACGCGCTGCCACACCTCCAGCTTTTCCAGCATCAGCCAGCTTTACAGAAGGAGTAGAACAAAAATGGAGCAAAGCAACAGTAGCCTTGACTTTTTTAAGATCAGTCAACAGTGAATGACTGCTGCAGGACTGCCCTAGTATCCACAGAAGTCTATTTATAGAGCATCGAGCACAGTCAGTGGCATGTAATCAGAGTATTTAGCATACTAGCAGATACATCCATCTCAGATGGTTTCTGGTAGTGCTATCTACCTCCACTATTAGATTCCTACAGTTAAGCATCGGTTGCCTGGAACAATTCCCACTACGCACATTTCATTTTGCCCCTCCTGTCTGGACACTGGAAGGTCAGACGCCCTTTTTCAGCAGCCTCTGCCTGGGTCCAGCAGACTTTCAGCCACAGCAGGGAGTGGTAACTGTCTGACTTCCTTGCAAAGCCAGCCCGTTCCAGCAAACAGGTTGGAATCCAGCGCAAACACAGAGTCAGAAAAAGCTTTGGTTTGCCTAATGAGACCTTAAGCCCAATTGCACACAAACACATTTCTTCAGAAGTCATCTTAGTCTGCACAGACTTAACATTTCAGCAGAAACTGCCTCATTGCAGACCACAGCCTCTTGATATAATCTTTCCTTTGGCAGGCATTTCACACCATGTAGACATTCCCGAGCAACTCTCCTTCCTCCCCAGCCATCAGATACAGAAAACCAAAATTTCAGGGCAAAAAAAGAGCACACCTACCGTGTGGGGGCAAACTGCTTTCATAACCATACAAAGCTACCTCCTCACTCTCAGCAAGCTATAGAAATTTCCTCTCACTTGTAAACTTGGTGAAGAGACTGGGAGATCCGTGGCACCTCCCAGATTTTCCTGTGGATACTTTTGTCCATACAGAACACCAGACTCTGTAACAGACTGGCTCCTCTTCATGCTCCTCTCCAAAGGATTTAAACGAGTGGAATGCTTTAGGAGAACGTGCAATTCAAACTTCTGTAAATATACAGGATAGAAATATTTTACCAGTCAATGGGCGATATGCTGAGGACGAAGGATAAGGCAATAAAAATACTAACTTTATTATTATTATTATTATTATTGTCTCTTTATGCAACTCTAATTTTTATTTTTATAAGCCCTTTCATAAGAATGTAAAGGTTTGTGGTAGTGCATCTCTGTCAGGAGGAATCCTTAGAGTTACTATCTATTTAACTACAACAGTTCATAGCCAAATGACAAGTAATACACACATCTACAGTCATACACAAACAATAAGTTGGAGCAAACTTGTAACAGAGACTTTACTGTAGTTAGGGGAAAAAAAAAAGGAATGGCTGTGGCCATTACACATTTCACAGCAAGTGACACGATGGAATTGAATGTTGTCATGGCTGAAAGCTTCGGGGATCTCGTACACTTCGCTGAGCCTGCCTACAAAACGCTGTCTCACCGCGTTCCCTCCCAGCAAGATGCCCAGTACACACAACGCTCACCATGCCAAGCCTCTGCAGTGCCCGAGAAGAGCAGCCAGACCTAGCTGCAGTAAGGGAAAACATAGCAGCAGCTTAAAGACCCACGTCACATAAGCCGCAGCCTTAGCAGCATGTTTTGATACTTGCTACACACATATGAAAAAAACATGCATAGAGCATTAATATTGAAAACATCACTAAAAATGCAGAATCTTTATGGTTTTGCTCATCTGAAAGAAAACGCTGATGCGTTTTGGACAAAGCAAATGAAAGAGGTGGGCTCTGTGCCACTGTCAGCTAGGATTTACCTACAGAAAAGAAAGACTCTAGAATGTGGCCATCCTAATTCCAGTCCTACTGCCTGCGGGGGGCCATCAGGAGGCCTGCAGGGGTGAAAAAGGACCTTTCCCCCCAACACCATCCTCCCGACACCACTCCACCCCTGCTGCATCTGCTCCCAGCGTGTGAGGATGCAGCATCCTAATAATAACCAGGAATGAGGGGAAGAGCAGGATGATGCAAAGGTCCGCAGGCGACTCTGTGGGACAAGTGAGATCACCCTAAGACCGCAGTGCTGTGTCCCTTTCTTAGGAATTTGTCCTCCACCCGGTTGTACCTTTCCAACCGGAAAATCTGATGACTGTATCCTGCGTCACTTTTATCTAAGCAAAAAGTTCACTTTTGTAGTGTTTAATATTTCTGGTACTTTGTGTATTGATTTGTAACTACTCCTGCTTCCTAAATAAACAGTTATAAAACATATTGAACACAGTCAGGAGAAAATGCAGATATTCTTGAGAAACCTGAACCACAGCTTTTTTGAAGCCCGGAATGCTGATACTGCTATATTTAGTGCCTTATTTGGTGGGAGAGAACAAACCACTAAAAATTTCTTCCAGCTTCGATTGAGTGCTACATCACAACAAAGGTAATTTTACAGATGACGTTAAAGTAGCCAGAAAGTGATATCCTATTTATTTACTGTTCTTTTTTTGAAGATCAGCTACGTGCTTCTATTGCTAGAAAATACTGTGCAAAAGTATTTCTTTGACTGGAAATATGTTATGATGAATACTAGTTGTCCTCTGGTTATTACCATGGAATATTAGAGGAATTTTCACATGCTTTATAAAGAGTAAACTCCTGTTTCTTGATCTTTGGGGGAAAAAAGCCCCAATATGCTTTTTTTAAAAATTTATTTATTTTAAAGAATTTGAGAGTTTCACAGTGTAGTACTCATTAACCAGTTAAAACAGACTCATCAGAGCAATGAAAAATGTGAAAAAACTGTATGTAAAGAGGGAAACCAGGCCTGCGAGGTGCTACCAAAAATGAAATGAAAAACAAAACAATATTCTGTCCCTTTAAGAAACCAAAAATAAAACAGAATACTTTTCCTCATCTAGATCCTGATACTGCACTCAGCTCCACAGTCACAGGAGCCTGACTGTGGGGAGTTCATTGCCGGATCAAGGCACTGAAGTGTAAAATAGAGACATAAGGCAAGACTAACATTAATGCAAATCCAAAGCGAAGAGAACACAAAGTTCACACCGAAGCAAGGACAGAATATTATTCATAATACCTATACATTCCAGCACTTTCCTTTCTCCTGTTTACTCTCTGCTCATTTGTATCTTTTTTTCTCCTTCTTTGGTTATGCATGGCTGCCGCTAATGAGATTTGTCACAATTCCAAACCAAGTATCTAGGAAGGTACTTGTGTGTATGGTGCTTGAAAGGGAAAGCAGGTGAGTGAAGAAGGAATTAAATGGAACATCACATTAGTAACCATAGCAGCCAACAGCATTTCATCCCATGAGAAGCTTCCTCTGGTGGAGGCTGTTTTTTTCCTTCTAATGAGTTTACCACACTGTTTCACGGTGATGGGCAAGTCTTCCAAGTGGTCCATGTGACTGGGCTTTCTACTGTTCTGCATCGTTAGAAAGATCTTCCTGAATGCTGTGCCTGTCCTGATGAAGAGGATTAAGATGTATTTGCTCATGGCCAAGATTTCCCTGCGATTCATTAGGTAACATGTATGCAGGTAACACAGATGAACAAACGTTGGTTGTAATTGCAAAGAACTGCCTGAGCTGGCAGTCAAATCATTTTAATGAACATCCACTCATTCGATTGTGTCTGATACTTAGAAGCCAACCTGTGTTCTTTCGGAGGATTTTGTTAAGAAATTGTGTAACAAAGGTCACCTTTGTTAGCAAGGATGTGGGAATTTTATTTTGTCATAATGACAGTGCATTTAGCATTTGAGTATACCAGAAGATATACATTATTGCCAGAGGTTAGGAACAGAGAGATCAAAAAGTCATAAATATTTCTCATTTTCATATGAACTTTCTAGAGAAAAAGCAGATCTAGACAAAGAATGTCACAGAAGAGTGAAGTGACCTTCAGTCTTCAGAGCTTAATCCTTTGTCCTTTGGGCCACTCAACTGCTGAATAGGATCAGCAGCCCAGTGGTTTGATGCTGGCCATTTTACCTGCTTTGGCTTCACACTTTTTGTTGCTTTAATTTGTCAACTGCCCCGTACAGGTACTGTGCCCTCAAAGTACTACAGTAGCCATTAATCACGTTCTTCCTCACATGAAGTACACCTACAATAAACACCAGGAAGAGAAATGTTTTTAACGTACGACAAATGCTCTTGAAAATGAGTGTTGTTTTCACAAAGAATTCTCAGAAGGACATGAGAAAATAATATTTGCAATAGATCAATGCACAAACATCTGTTCCACGGAGGGAATAATTCCCCTTATTAACAAAAATAAACTAGATTAAATATATGGTGCAGACACGAGAAAGAGAAGAAGTTGTTCCTCTGATCAGCTTTTCAGAAATGTAACAGAGGGAGAGACACAATTAAGATGTGAAATATTTGTAGGGGAAAAGCCAGAAACACTGCAGGATCAGCGATTTCACCCAAAGCGTACAGCGGTCGCTCAAGCAGATGAGCTGCATACGGTTAATGGCTTTTCAGTCTCAGTTGTTTCTGTCTCCTCTTGCTGCTCTCACATATGTCCAAGTCAACTCATACCATTTACACTTTTTTTCATGAAGTATTTTCATTAAGTATTTAGCCACTTTGCCCAGGACTGCAAGAGGTACGTAGCCACTAACAATAGGAAGCAGGAATCTGAACATCTCAACACTGAGACCTCTACTGCCTCTGGTACCCACCCTATTGTCAACGTATCCTATACCACCACCGTACCTGTGAAAAACAGGGAACTTTACTAGGGCCTGGCTGCTACATGATGTTTTAAAATGCTGCCTTCCTGCCTTCTGAAGCTGAGGCAGATTAAACCAGAGTTTCAGCATATCACTGCCTCAAGGAAAGCATTCGGTATGAAGTGAGCTGCTGCCGTTGGACCAGTTTCCCAACATTTTCAGTGCAATTACAAACAAGAGTAACAAAATTAGGATTGCAAAGTAGCAGAAAATAGAGCTGTAAATGAGAGGAGTAAATATTTTGCACATTAAAATATTCACCTTGGTGTTTAATGCTACTGAATGTTTCAAGCAGAGTGGTAGTGATATGATTCGTAAATCAGAAGGGATGTGAGACTCTGCTAAGTAGTAAAACCTATAGCATTTGGTAACTCAGCTGGGCAGGCAGGAGTATGCTGAGAAGCCAGTAATGGATATAACAGAAACACAATAAATAATAACTCCCCAAGCAAGGAATGAAAAAATAAAAAGAGCAATAGAACAGGAGGCCTGATCTACAGTCAGAGAGGAAGCAGGGTATTTAGAAAAGACAGCTAGGTTGTGCAAATTAGAGATAGCATACAGGTAATTTTAGGAATGTATTTTAAGAAAATAGGAGTGAAATAAATGTGATGGCATATTCAAAGACTATTAGTTTAATAAATTGCTTACAAGTACAACATTGCATAGTAGGCAGAACAGATCCATGACCCATATGATCAAGGCTTCTCTTTTGGCTCAACTGTTAAGTCACAACATGACCTTCTGCGAGCCACTTCAGTCTAGATCCCGTAAAGGGCTCAGGCACCTTAAGCCTGACTTTGGCAGATCTGAGGCACCTAAGTCCAAAAGTATGACCTAAACACTCTGTTCTGTTGCTTACTAACCCTGGAGGAACTTGTCACTCCAAAAAGGGACACAAATCTGCTGCTCAGCTCTCTGAACACAGGCAGTTCTGTCAGCAAGGGCACGTTGTGCTTACTTCCAGGGGACTACCCATGCTCATTTCTGGGCTGTACATTTAGGTTTCCTTTTGGGGGAATGCAGCAAAAAGGCCAAGTGGTGCAGGCTGGGATTTGGCTTCCGTATGTGCTCAGGATCCAGCTGTCCTCCTGCTCTGTCTGGTTCTTAGCAGCACAGTGTCACAGCTTCAACAGGAAGGACACAATGTCTGAGCTTAGATTGAGCAGCAGCCTGGAAATGACACATGCATACCCAAACACATGTGCCCCTTCCCCCTGCCCTTGACAGAGGGAGAAAGTGAGAACGGGAGCACTAGTCCCACTTTCACCATAGAGCACGTAACAAAACTGTGCTTCCATGTGGGACCTGCACCCATGAGCAAGTGCCGGGCTCTGAATCCAAGGAAAATGTTTCTTGCAGCCCCATCCTGGTTACCTAAAATGAGGAGACAGCAAGGAGCTCAGAAATATTCCCGTGATCATCATGCTCAACACCGAGCTGGTGTTAACTGTTCATCAAGTGAACTCCTTGCACTGACCTTTAGAAACACACTGTGCAGCTGCTCACATGGGGTTCTAGGCTGGTCTCCAATGGAAAAAATGTATAGATATTGGAATTTTTACCTCATAGGAGTATATGCCTTTAACCTCATTTTCCCCAAATTGCTACCCGATGTAAAAAGGAGATAGAGTAAATTACCAGTTTCTGTGAAGGAATGACAATTATGTGGAAAGTGTATTGTGGTATTTGGATGGAAAAAAAAAACCAAAAACAAAAAAACAAACACATACTGAAAGTGTTGAAAGAAAGAAAACTTTACAAAGGGATTTGCTGCATAACTGAAATTCGATTTCACTCAAAATCTAGGTAAGAAGCAACGTAATTAAAAATGATGGACTGATTAAATGGTAAGGTTTGATTAAAAGTTGAATAAATTGTAAAATTATTACAGAATACAAGTATTGTATAGATTCTTGGAAAATGGAATGGCTAGGCAGAGAAGTATAGTAAGAAATAAATAAATCCTGTTTCAGTTCAGCACTCTGTGTTTTGATGTTATCACTTTGTGTTTACGTATTAGGTTCTTCGGTCATTTTTGCAATTAACTGGTTTCCTAAAGAGTGAGGACACACACACAGATTATATTAATATTTAATTGTTCGTGTAAACACTTTCCTGTGATAAGAAAGTATTTTGGTTAACATGCAGATTTGCTCATTCTCAGAAAAATTCCTGTTGTTTCACAGCTCTTGTAATTTTTTTCCTTTCAGTGATTAATCTTTGAAAGTGAAATGTAAAACCTATGAAACTTATGTCATGGAAGGGTTAGATCTGTGACTAGGAGCACGAAAAAGGCAGGTGCTCCAAAAACAAATATGAATTATCAGTAGCGTGACCGAGTTGAAGAGAAAGGGGATTCAGACCCACATCAGTATAGATTGGAAATAGCAACATTACAGGGGGGATGAAGACACACTGCTGCTTCTTTTTGGGCACATTTCAGCCGAATTTTTCCAACCCCTGGGTGCATCGGGCACCCTGATGGGGGAAGCCCCAGAGCTGCCTCACGGCGGCAGCAGCCCGGGCAGCGCGGGGGCGGCGGGCGGGCAGAGAAGGGGAAAGGAGGAAAGAAGGGAAGGAGGGAAGGAGGGCAGAAGGGAAGGAGGGCAGGCAATGTGGCGGCGCATGCCCGCCCGCCCCGCAATGACGGAGAGCCGGGCAGGGCCGGGCTGGGTTGGCCGCGCCCGAGGGGAGCGGCGCGGGGGCGGCCGCGGCTCGGTGCCCTCCCGGCGGGGCGGGCGGAGGGGGCGGGAGCGCGGCGAGACCTCCCCTCGGAGCCGGGCGGCTGCGGGGCTCCGCTCAGCCCTGCCAGGCGCTGCGGCGGGGCATGAGGGGCCGCGGGGCACCGCGCCGCAGCGGCGGCGGTAGCAGCACCACAACCACCGCTACTACCACCACTACTACCAGTAGCAGCAGCGGAGGAGAGCGGTGCGAGGCTTAGCCCAGCACCGGTGGCGCTGGTGGCGGCTCCCCGCATGTGGGCAGCTGAGCGCCCGCCATGGATTGCAGCCTCCTGCGGACCCTCGTCAGCCGCTACGTGAGTGCCCGCTCCCCGCCGCAGGCTCTCACCGGGCTCGGCGGGTGAAAACTCTCTTTTTTTTTTTTTTTCTTTAATTTATATTTGGTCGTGGTTTTTTTTTTTTTGAGCCGAGCTGTGTTTCGTGAAGCCGGCCGATTTGTGTGCGTGGGTGAATGCTGAGAACAAGGCTGTGCTCTGGGAGGGGTGCGTGGCGAGGATCACTGCCGCGAAGCCTGGGTTGAAGGAGAGTTGACCTTAGGGGGTGGCCTCAATGCTTTCCACCAGCCAGCTCGACTCAGTGGTGTTTTGAGAGTGGATCCAGTTGTATACCGAGGTGTGTGAGTGAGAATCTGGTTTCACTGAACTCCCAACACCGCCACAGCCGTGGAAGCGCAGAGGTCGGTATGGCCATGGCCATGGTCAGGGTCAGGCAGCAGCAGGGAAACTCCAGCTTCTCCTTGAGGATGCGGAAGAAAGAAACGGGAAGCGATAGGAGCGAGAGGTGGTAGTGCCTGGCTTCTTTCTCTGCCTTGTATCCCCGGCTGCTCTCACCGCTCTGTATTCCCAAATGCTCACAGCCCTTCCTCCCCTGCAGGAAGTGCTGTAAGTTAGGAAACTTTCGTGCTCAGACCGAGCAAAAGTGTTGGCTTTGTTCACTCCTAGTTTTGTGTATGTGGAGTTATGGTCACATAACACACACTCTGAAACCTTCTGTGTGTGTGAAAGAAGAAAAATGGCAGAGGTGAAAAGATTTTACTGGCTCTTTGTACTATTTAGAGTATGCCGTGAGGCGAGGAGAGCACAGAGAGGTGAGTACTGAAAGCAGCCGTGTGTATATGTGGATCCTTCGAAAGTAACCCTGAGGGAAGGAAGGAGGAGAAAAACATAAATACAAGGAGAGAAGCAGAAGTCTCTGTGGATATGCAAAGCTCAGGTGAACCGTGCTGAGCTCTATTTAGAAACAGGCAGGATCGGTTCAGGTGTTGTGATCCCTCGGTGCTGATCTAACTGTAGGATTTAGCTGAAGGTTTTCTGGTGTGTGTGCTTACATCTGGAGCCTGTACAAACCGTCTGGAAATCACACAGCGCTCATTGTGCATAGAGCATACTGTGGTCTGCAAGTCTTTTCTGCATAACAGTGCTGCTAACCTCTCTTTCAAACTAAGCATTGGATATGTTTGAAACAGGCTCGAGATTAACTCCAGGATTTGTTTTAAAACACAAAGATGTGTGTAAGAAGATAGCGTGCTGAAAATAACAAGGCACTTGAGCTTTTAAGTTGCAGACTGTCATCACCCTCCCACACCGCTAATGAAGGTAATTCAGCAGTCTGAAGACTGGACAAAACACTTAGCCCCTGTGAGGAAGTGTTCATATTTCCTAGATCACACTACTTTCTGCTTTGTTTTTATGCCAGGAGGCTGACTGCCTGGCTGACATGTATGTTTTCACCTGTTGCTTCTTGTTCTTTTGCACTTCTTCTCTGTATCTGGTCAGTTTCTTTTCTTTATTTTTTTTCTCTTTTCTTCCAAGGAAGGAGCATTTTGGAAAAAGCTGTCGTAAATAAACTTGGGTTCCTCATTTCAGTGAGGCCATTAAATCTGGTGAGCTGATTACCGTGTGTGCGGTTTTCTCTTCTTTCTACGGATCAACTATTTTTGTACAGCTCCAGCACTGAAAATGAAAATTAATAGTTTTGAGTGCCGTGCCCGAAACAGCCTGCTGTAAATGAGCAGCAGATGCACATGTCTGCGGTGCTGCTCCGTAGTTGTCCACCCAAGCTATAAACCAAGCAGATACACTTCAGCAGCCTGGATGCCCTTGCCTCTTCCCAAGCTGCTTTCCTGTAAGAGAGGCCAGGCAGCAGGAGACCGGGGAGGGTGGCACATCCTGAGCATGTGTCCAGGTGAGCTCATGTGTGGGATAAGTAGAAGTTTGTGCAGAGCCTGCTTGGCAGGTGGTGCCTTAGGACTGCAGATGGTCACTCTCCAGGTCATGCCGGAGGTTTGTCTGCCTGCAGTTTTCCCTGGAACAGGTGAGTGCTGGCTGGAGATGCTGTCGAGGTAGCTGGGAGCTCTTAGGGCAGCGCTGCGTGGTCTCGTGGTAACAAAAAGTTGCGTTGCACTGATGGAATCTTCTCGTGCAACAACCTCTGAGGCTTCTGTGTTGCAGCTTTTCTTTTTCTTCTGCTGTATGTTGCAGGGCATGGAGGTGTAAGTGATGTACCAGCGCGTCCCGAATGTGCTGGAAGTTTTCCCCCACCTCCTTGCCTTGTTGTTGTTGTGGTCACCGCCCCAAAGCGGTGCGATAGCGCGCATCTCAAAGGCTGTGTGGAAGCGTGGTGATGGCTGGGTGCTGCTGCTTCAACATGAAGTCAGTTTCCTGCTTAGTGCTTTTCCAGTACGTCTGCTGTGCCACCTGCGCTCAGCTTCTTATGTTGTATCATCTCCGTCTTCCAGGTGTCAGAACATGCCAGTGATGTGGGTTGGGGCCATATTCAGCATGCTCGTCATAACATAGCTTGTATCTTCACCAAGAGATGGTGTAGCCTCCTAGGACGGAGGCAGTAATACCTCTTTTTACCAATTTGTACAAACACATTCTGTTGTTCCGCCTCCTTATGGTCATCCTGCTGATTTCCTCTTTCACTCTAGGACTTTCCCTGTTCCATGGCTGCGGCCATACACAATCTATAGGGCTTCTAGTAAATAACTGGCTGTGCCAAAGGTGTCTGTTTCACTGTAGCGCAGCTGACCTAAAGTTCAGTGTAGTTCTCCAAACGCTTTCTGCTCCTTCAGTCTGAAATAGAGCAATGCAAATTTTTAATTGGGTCTGAGGTTAGTCTGTATATTTTGCTGCTTTAAATTGTATCCACCGTACTAGAGGCACCTTTGAATAATGGAGTAGGACGTCTTTGTATACTGCTTCCCCTACGTGGAACCACAGAATCACAATAAGCCTTCTGTAATTAAGACAGATTTTGACGACTGCGTCGTTTAGATTGCCTTCCCAACGAGGGGAAATACCATTATGAGGTTTGTACCCTTTGGGAGCAGGGGGTACGTTTGGTATCACGTACTCTATATTAGAACACAACCTCTCTTTCTGGATGTGGCATTTGCATCAGGCGGTGCGCTTCTGCCTTACCCTTGGGCTGTTTGGGTGCTCCCCGAAGACGAGCCCTGCCCCAGGGAGGGCAGCCTGATGGTCTGAGGAGGCTGAGTTAATGCGCACTGTCCCGTAAGCATCACACGGAGCCTGCTCCACCGTCAGGGCTGAGAGAGGCTTGTTAGTTAATATTAAAGCAGTAAATTATCTGGGGTGGGGAGGGGGACTAAACATACCGTCATAATTAACACCGTGTTCATAGAAGATGTTTTATGGTTGGATTATTTGGGATACTCGTTAGATAGCGTTAAGCAATATATTGTGCCCATGTAACCGCTGTTGCATTAGCTTTGCCTGGTAATCTGTTATTTTTTTGGCTGATCTTGAGACTTCTGAAGTTCTTTATAGTCAAGAGATAGCTAACTCTTAAAATAAGTCTTCATACCGTTTCTAAAAGGAATGTTATTTTTCCAGAGCTTAATAAAATGTGTGCAAGTGTCCTGTGTATTCAGATAGTTGTGTCTGAATGTGGATTTGTGTATGTGGATTCAAATGTGCCCGGGCAAGCTGGGAAATGTCACTCTTAGCATATGCTTGTTTGGACACTAGACGGTCACTGAACATCTTGCAGCAGAAGGCAACAGCCTGGGCTGTGTTTGTGGGACAGCTGGCCCCTCATCACGAACTGCTGCTGCCCAGGTTGGTGCCTTTGGATGGCACAATAAATAACCACTGGGTCAAAGGTCCATATTACTGAACACTTTTGCCTCTATTATGTGGTATATTTAGTAATCCTGCCACTTTATTGCTTCTCCTGTTACTACTTCGGGGTTACAAAGCTGGATGTTAAATATTTGTTGCCCGCGCAACTATCTCTAAATGTGTATGGCAGCAAATAGAGTTTGACTTCCAAAAGGAAAGTGATTTATTACAGCTCGGTCCCCTGGGAGGCTTCTGGTCTGTTAGCTCTGCAGGTATTTTAGGAAAATCTGCTTTTGGGAGGACGGAATAAACGAGTTTACAAATGGCTGCTGTATTTTCTGCATCTACAGAAGTGGGTCAACTTTAATCGTAGTTTGAGAAGACGATCGATCAGTCTAACCAGAAAGTTGTTTTAGGGGTTTTTAGCATCTTCACCACTAAATTTCGTGGTAGCCTGTGAGTTTTGGTCACTGATTTAGCTGATAATGTTTATATTGGCAGAATGATTCTGAAATCGTTTTCTAATCAATTTCTTGAGTATTTTATAAGTAGTCTTGATATAAACAAATGAATACTGAACATCACTTTTTTCATCTGTAGTGTTACCAACCTTTGTATCAACTGCTTTGGCCTGAAAGCTGGAGGAACTACAAGCCTCAGTGCTCTGAATTACTTGTCTAAAAGATGGTCCATTTATCAAGCATTTCAGAGGACCTCCAGTTTTCTGAGCTCGCTTAATACATCCGAGGGCACGCTCCCATTCCACTTCTTGCCTTTCCTCATAATCACTCAGCTCGCCCTGCACTTTTGCAGGCTGGTGCTGAATGAGTGCTGTCTGGATGTTTCTTAGTTGGGGTGCCTGCTCAAATGAATGCTTCTTTTCTTAGCTGTCACTTACAGTGAGATAAAAGGGTTGTTTCTTTCTTCCAGCAGTATGATCTGACAGAATTTTAGGCTGTTTTAAATGCCATATAAACGTGTTGATGTCCTGCCTGTGTTCAAACTTTCCTCACCGTACAGGAGATGTTCTCAGTAGGGGCTAGGCACGTGCTTACAAGCCAGTAATCAGGATCTTGCATTTTTTAAAGTGTTTGTTTCTATCCCTGGTATGTAACACACTTTTGATAATGTCTTGTGGATGTCAGCGTCACGATGTCTTCTCAATGCTTCCCATCTCGCCTTTCAGCTGTGCTGTTCGTGGATGCTGGTTGTTCTCGGTGCAGGAGGCTGACAGAATGTGTCTGAACAGCACGGGTAACTCCTGAGTTCCTATCCCAATTCCTATTTCCCCCGGCATCATTGCCTTGTTATTCTCCCAGTTGCTGTTTTTCCTGGGGAATTGCTCTGTATTGTGTGCTGACTTGATGCTTCTCAGCCCAGCTTTTAAAGAGGGGAAGTTTGAAAGCTTTGCTTCCCTCAGGAGTTAATTCTGCTGAAAGCTGAGTGTGGCTGACAGGATTTGGTGCTTCTGCAAATCCAACTAGCTCTTGCACACTAGTAGTGACTTTTTTATTGTTCTTTCTTGTTTTGTAATGTACTCTTTGGATGTTTCACTATAACCTGAGGCAAAACAAACAAACAACACCCCCAACCCAAAGGAAAGGGAGAATTGCGTGGACTTTGTTCATCTCCCCCACCCCATCAATTAGCTAATTTATACAAGAAAAACTTTTTTTTTATTTTGAGACTAACTGAATGAAAATAGGACACTGTGTAAAACATTCTCTGGCTTCTTGCAAGTGAACTTTTATAAGCTGGTTGCTATTGACTACAAAATATTGCTCACCTATATGCAACAGATCGTTCTGCAGTTTCAACTCTCCAAATGAAATGTTTGCTGCTATCGGAGTTTGTCTCAGTGACTTAAAATAGATCAAGAACTCCTAACCTTGCCATCTTTAGCATCAAAAGTACATGTAGTTTTCCTTCGGTGATGAGAACTGCATAGTCACTTCTGTCCTTCATGAGTTTTTTTTTTATTGAAATATAGTTTTGGTCCTGGGCCTCTTCTGGGGGACAGCAGAACATCGATACTGAAAGCAGGAAGCCTCTTCAAAATCGGTTTTGGGAATGGAAGAGGGTGAGGTACAGCGTAGCACATTATAGCTAAAAATCCCTGTTGACTGTTTCTCATTCATTCTTCGCTCCTGTCACACAGCAGTAATTGAAACCAGAAAAGTGGCAGGGTGAAGTGGGATTTTCTAATGAGTCAGCCTTTTAAAGCTGGAACACTTAATAAAAAAAAAAAATATAAATGGGTCGACAAGTGAAGGGTTCCACAAATATAATAGCTGGCTGCTGCTTGCCCTGCCAAGGTGGGGATAATAGACTCGTTTAAGCTCACCAGAGTGAAATGCAGCTGGGAAACAGTTCTGTTCCCGAGGTGCTGCAGCCTGACCAGCAGTGGAGAGGAAACAAAGCAAGAAAGAGGGAGCAGATGTTTGAGCACCTGTTATACAACTGGATTTGATGCTACCATTTGTTTGTTTTTGAACGAAAGGGCCTGCCTCTCATCATTTTAAGTCTTTTAGCCAGATTACGTTTTTCCAGAATAATACTACTAATTCTACTGGTTTGCCATTACCCCGTGTAATGTAGTATTTCTATTTCTGTAATTGTCGAGGGACGTTTCAGCTGAAGTTCCTCCCGAGCTGAGGCAGAATGACACTGGAATGCTATTATCCTCCCTGCCATAATTGCCATGGCAACACCTGCAGGTAGACGAGGCAAACCAAGGATCCTTTTTCTGTCACACAGATCTACCACTTCTGTGTTTCTTCTTCCCTCTCGGTAATGACTCTGAGACCCTTGTGGCACAAACGTGCCCGGAGTTGTCACGAAATGTGCTCTGCTAGCTTTTGTTCAATTTAAACTTTGACTCTAATTTTGTAAATGTCTGTTTTGTGATGCTGTCTTAAAAATGCGTGCTTTCTAGGAGAAGCTGGCAACCCAGCCTGGGTTATTTTAGGAGATGGATGGGATGAGCCAGGGGCTAGGCAGTTTGTCTGGAACTTCACAGAAGACCATGGGCTATTAAAGCACTCACGTATCTTACAAACCTGGATGTTGATTTCCCCGATCTTCCTTCAGCTTTCTTTACAACAGGGATAAAACAGGGATAAGAGTACTGCCCAGCTCTTTCACAGAGAAGTTTTAAGGGTTGTTCAAGGCTTTGAGGTAAGGAAACACTGTCACAGGAAGCAAACTGGGTGCCAACACGGGCCTGTAATCCTTGTCTTTTTATAGTGCCTTTTTCTTTGCTCTTAAGTGTTCTCCACTGCCACAGGAACTGCATGCAATTTCAGACAGCACACGTGCACACCTCTGCAAGTACATGTAAGTGGTGGAGGAATACAGGGAGTGTGTGGGGAATAATCAGGGGGAGCAGAAGAGAAAGCAACATCAACAGTTATGCCAGGTTATGTCTAGTGACTGAGGCATACTGTGAAATTACATTCTGGAGTGCTTATTATGTTACTGTTGTAGCTCCTTAGAAGCATGAGAACTGAAGAATGGGGAGGTTTCATAGGGACACCTTTCCATTTATTCTGCTATTCCCCGTAGATTATCTTCTCTCTTTGAAATATGAGACTGGTTAATTTGTTTCCTTCATTAATCATTACTCATCTAGATGCAGGGTGGGGTGAGGGGAGAACAGTGTTTTGTTTTCCTGGTGGCACTGACTAATCTCTTTGCTTCAGTCAAAAGAGGATTTCGTCTAACCTATTTAAAATAGGGGATTAAGGACAATTAGGTTCTTCCCCTACATCACTGCTAAGATAGGATGTTGTGAAATCCTCTGAAAAGCACATCTGTTGAAGCACCAGTGAAGTTTTGTAAGATTAATGGTAATAATAATCAAAACAGTTATGCAGAAAAAGAAACTTTATGTGTGAAGTACGTGTCCAGAAAGAAATGTGGATGGACAGAGGAGATGGAAAGGAATCTTTCTGTTTGCCCAGTAGCTTTCTGTCTCTAATGCTTCTAATTTATGCTGTGAAGTGGATGCGTAGATGAACTGAAATGGATTTCTTGTTATCTGAATTACATTAGCAACTTTCAGTTCATTCTTAGCATTTTACGTAGCCCTCTGTATCTTTTCAAAGTACTATTAATAAGTTGCTTGCACAAATGAACATCACGATGAAGTACAAACACTAATGCTCATCTGTGCTTGCATACCGATTTTTGTGCCACTCATGGTGGTTACGTGGCTTCTCTTGAGGTGGATCTGAGTTGGAAGTGGCATTTGAATAACTGACATTAAGCTGCTGTACTTGGCAGGAGGTCATTGCAAAGTAAAACCATGAGAAATACAACCACCGTTGGAAAACACGATGTGTGTAAGATGGCATTAATATAAAGGAAAAACCATTTTGTGCATTTCGGAGGAGATTTGGTTAAAAGAACAGACATCTGATAAGTGATAAATGACTTTCATGAGGTGTGGATAGCACACAGCAAAGCTGCAAAGAAGATAGTGGAACGATGCCACAGAAATTGCTCGTGTGACCTTACGCTTAATACTAACCATTGCAGATGGGTTACTGATAATCACTGTTTCTTTAGTTTTGTTTCCTCCAGAACAGTAGTGTAGAGGGTCCGATCTACTCTTACGTTTGAATGATAATACACGTGAAGAAGGATGAAAAAGTTGAAGAAAGGTCAGAAAAAGCTGAAGTCTGTTTATTTCATCTTATTCATGAGGTGACTTGGGGTGGGCTCTCTGGCCCAGCCTGAAATAAAGTGTTTCCTGAGTGAGTGGGTGTTGGGGCTCTAGAGCACTCAAGCTGACTTCAAGGAAAGTTGTGGTCTTCTCTTAAAATACATCTGATGTCTTTGCTTATGGCTTTGGCTTGATGCTATGCCAGTGCATGCCTTCTGATGCTGTTATAACCCTAGCACTTTGTAGGCTATTGTAAGAACTTCATCTGCATATATGGGCCGGGTATCAAACTTTACTGTCAGGTGAAGGAAAGGGCACATCAGTCATCGGTAAAGTACAGCAAAGGCAGAGGAAACAGATTGTTGGGAAAGCTGATGTACTACTTATTCTGCTATTTTTTTTATTTTTTTTTTAAGAGAGAGCAGACTATTTTAAATTTCACTGTTACGAAAGCTCTTATAAGCCAGGCTACCATTTAATCTTCCTATAAAAATATGCCTATGTAGAAACAGCCCTCTTTCATTATGTGAAATATGATAGGTATGAGAGAAGATATTGCAAAGGTAGGCTCAAAGCAAGTGTATTGACCAAGTCATAACTAAAAGAATAATTAACTTTCGTGCTGATGTTAGCAGAAATGTAGTATAAATAAGTTCAGGGAGGGCATTTTGCTTTGCTCAAAAAGGCTCCCTATGCTATAAGCAGGTTTTGATTGATTAATGTTAATGCTTTTCTTCAGGTTAATGTTCAGCATTTTCTCTGTAAACATGGAATGCACCGAAATGCTAGCACTTCTCAGTAGTGTTTGGTGGAACAGATTAGTTACAGTTCCTTTCTAGCAACTTATGTGTATCCTTTTTTGATTTATCAGTGAACTTTTAAGATTGCACTTACAAAATCTTTCACACTCTAGCCTCCTGGCCAGCAATATAAAACTTTTTGGAAAGCTTAACTCTAATAAAAACAAGCTTCTCTTCATTGGGGTTTAAAGAAGAATCAAAAATTTCGCAGCTAACAAGTATTGCAAATGTTCTCAAGCTAATTTAATGTTTGAAAATCTATATGCTGGATTTTAAATATACTGCATAATTGCTGAGAATGTTTAGTGTTTCTAGCCCTTTGTACTGAATTTTCAACTAATTCCTGGCTACCTTAAACTGGAACAGCTCTAAGAGTTTGGGATCAGCCCACTCTTCCCTGTTGACTCCAAGCTGTTCTCAGGAATGTGTGTCTATCCTCTGTACAATAGATACGTAGCCACTTAAATACATGGCTGGTCTTCGGTATCATAGTTGGGAGTTAGAGGTGGAGAGGGCACTAAAGCTGGGGCTGAGAAGGACTTTGTTCTTACCACTTCTGAGCACAGCTGCTGAACTCTTTTACCTTCTAAGACTACAAAAACAGACAGGGCTCTCATCATTTCACCTGCAATGCTGACGTGTTGCTCATCTGAACAAGCTGAATGTTCCCTACGTGGAGCTGTCGGGTGACCAGGTATACTTGTTGGCCAGGAGGTGTCTGCGTGCTGGCAGCAAGAAAAAAGAAAGGAGATAGGGGAAGCTCTGTCCTCAGCCCAGCACTGCTCGGTCACATTAACGTGATGCATAAAGGCGCTGCCTTCTTGATGCCTCCAGTTCTTGGCTGATGTGAGAGGTTTAAGCCTGCATGCTTAGTGGCTGTAATGATGTAGAAATGAAGGGAAAGCTTCAGATGCTCATGTGAAGCAATGTGCATGAACATAGGCAGGTACAGACAGAGCTTTATGAAGGGCAACCTGGGTTGTGGTTTCGCAACTCCCGTCTCTTTCAGCCCGGGAGGTCTCCAATTTGAAGTGCTTGTGGTTTTTTTTAGGAGGGTTCCAGCCTCTGACTTCTTCCCGAAGAAGTAGAAAGGCCACCATGAGCATTTTGACTTCCTATGTTAATGGTATCTGCTGAAACTTGTTCAAAGAGCTTTTCTGCCAGTGGATGTATAATGTAAGTTAAATATATAAATGACTCCAGGCTAGGCTTCTGCTGGGTGTGTGGAATTAAAATATCAGTATTCCCTTGCTGTTTCCCAGTCTAGAACAAACTTTAAGGCATTTAAAACTCAAAGTAATAATGCTTTTACCCGGGCTTTTTGTGTGTGTGTTAAAACTGACAAAAACCAGACAAGGTTTGGTTGAGTCACGGTTGTAGCTGAGTCACGAGGTGAGACGTCTGTGAATGCTTTCAGTGCTTTAAGACTCGTAAGACTGCAGCAGTGGCTTTCCAGCTGCTTGCCTTCAGCCCCCAGTCAGTGCTCGGTGCTGCTTATGAGGGCTGTTGGTGCTGCAGAGCAGCAGCTGCTTGCTTGTGCAGCTCGGAGTTGACCTTGGTGTTAGGGCAGGCAGCGGTGCCACTCAACTCTGCACCTCCAAATCCACCTCTGTGCCTTTGAGGCCCCAGGGGAAGAGCAGAGATGTGGGTTTTGGGGCCTCTGGGGAGCTCCCTGCCTGGTGCAGGGTGCCCAGATCTGCCCTGGGGTGGGAAGGCCCCGTTGTGGCCCTGCTTCTGCTGCAGTGTAGGGGTTGGAAGGGACCTCAAGAGATCATCGGGTCCAACCCCCTTGCCAAAGCAGGTTCCCTAGAGCAGGCTGCCCAGGTAGGCGTCCAGATGGGCCTTGAATATCTCCAGAGAAGGAGACTCCACAACCTCCCTGGGCAGCCTGTTCACTTGTTCTTTTCCCTCCTCTTGTACACGTGCTGTTGGCTTGTTGAGATATTATTATAATTTTACTTCACTGAGTGGCAGACCACAGGGCAATGAGTATGAGGGTGCGTTTCTGAGAAGGTGACTTGCTTAGGGTTTGAAGTTGGTGTGAGTGTAGAAGGAGAAAGCTTCGCTGTGAGGGAGGGAGAGCAGCTCGGTGCTGGGGTTCTCCAGGTGCTGATGTGAGCTGGGATGTCAGCAAAGAGATGACCCGTGAGTCAGGGCTGATTTGGCAAGCTGCTGACATCCATGAAACACCGGCTTCCCTTGTGGATAGCATCTGGCATCAGAAGAGGAGTTAAATTGGGAGAGGAGGCATAACACATCACAGGAATGACAAGGTATGACTTATGGTATGAGGAGAAGAATTTGGGTACTGCTGACTGGAGGGAGCGTTACTTAAAACCCAGGCACCCTCCCCAAACCAACCCTGTGATGTGCAGTGTCTGCTAGCACTCGTGTGCCACGTGGCTTGACCTTCCCAAAGCTCTAAGCGCAATCAAAGCGTAATGACTGGGGGGAAAATGGAGCAGCCATTATATGCATAGCATCTCTTCCCGTGTGCGTATGAGAACATGTTTTATTGAAACCGGGTTGCTAGCCAGCACAGGCATCTTCTGTCAGGACTGGAAAAGCCCCGAGCACCTTCAGCCCTTTCACAGGCAGCTGTGGGATGCTGGTGACAGGAAGCTTTTTGGTTGCGCGAAGGCCAGCATCAGAAACATAACAATCAAGGCTTTCTCTGCATGGAGACAGGATCTACCTGATCCCTTTCACTAGGGATATTGCAATTTCATTTATTTGTAAACTGAAAATAACTATTTAAACTTTGTATTTCTAAAACTTTCAAAGGGTAGGAAGGAGGAAAACCATCGCAGAATAAGATCAGCAGGATTTCAGAAGCCCTTTGTGGCCGTATTTCTTAAGGGGCCTTTGAGCAGAGCATAGTTCATCAGTTTGCCATCTTACTGATTTGTTCTGGGTTCTTCTTTCAGCGCTGGAGAGCAGCAACGTGGTGTAGGAGCACAGATCTCCTGTGAGGGTCATCCTGCCCGGCCTGCTCGAAGCAGAGCAGCTACTGCCAACAGGAGGTTGGACCATTCACTGCTTTGTCTAGCAGACTGTATAGTGTGCAGAGCAATAAAACATTTGTTTCTGAAGCAGTTTTATGAGTCTGGTATAATTTTTAACTCTTTCTATAAAAAGTGACCAGATGGCCTGGAGAGATCCCTTTCAACCTGCGTTGTTTTGACTCTAAACTAAATTACCATTAAGCAAATCAACAGTTCTTGAAGATGAAAATGTTTTCTTGCCTTTCTAGCAGCCATATCATGTTTTTCTCCGACCAGATGGTACTAAGACATCGTAGCTTAAAACAGGCTCCGTGGATGAAGCTGTGCAAGATCTTAGTGATAACCTACAGACTCAGCAAGTTGTTATTCTGAGCAGTAATTATACTGCGTGGTGTGTTTGTTCATTCATGTTTTAAAGATTGCCGTAATAGAGGCTCACAGCAACTTCCCTGTGTACATGAGCTCAGTAAAAACTACCGTAGGCGGAGTTGAGGCTTTAATAGCAATGAACCTGACCAGGTTAAGGTATTTCTCCTGGCTCCTGTTGTTTCAGTTTAAACAAAAACCTGTAACAACCAAAATCGCAGTTGGTGCGTACCCTTCCCCATAAAGAACTTAATTTGGGAGCTGCTGATGTGTAAGCGTGGCCTGAGCGACTGGAAGAGAAAAGCTGCTGGCCTTAAATTAGTAACAAATGGTGTGAAAATGCCTGTGCCCTTGAGACTTAAGCTTGCCGGTCTCAGCTTTCCTGATGAGGTGGCTGTGTCCCCGTGGCATGCTGTCTGAGGGTGCACATCCTCTGAAGCTACTCCAGAGCTGCTTTGGGGTTTGGAAATGAGGAGTGTGGGAACGGGAGGAGGAAGTGGGAGGCAACAGCGAGTGAGCTGAGGCTGTCCATGTAAAGAGATTTACTTATTCAACCCTATTACCATAAAATATTGGATCAAACCAACAGGCTGTAAGCTGTTCCTGAAAGATTTCCTACTGCGGTAAGAGCCCGACAAGCATCTGGGAAGTTTCTGAGGCCCTAGCCTGGGTAAAAGATGGCAAAGATCATTTAACTATTTGGAAGGAAAATATGAAAGGAGACTACTTGATCTCAGTGTTTTCCTAAAGTAGTGAACGCAGTGGATTTCTCTCTCTGTTTTAAAATTGTAGGGAGAAGGAAGGTGAAGGAGTGGAACAGAGGGAGCCCTGAGGTGGAAGAGAAGCCGGAGCACTTGATACCGCGTGCTTAAATCATGTGGTGTGGCGTGGCCTCCTGCGGTTTCTGAGCGGGTGGCTGAGGGACAGCAGGCTATAAATACAGCTCTGTCCTCTACTTATGTGGTCAGCTGGAGCTGCCTGGGACTCTTACTTAGAGCTGACCACTAAATTGGCAAATTAGGGCAGCGCTCCTGCTGCTGATTGGAGTGGGTTTTTAAAAAGTGCGAGTAGATTCCCTTTGCCTGAGTGGTTTAAATTGTGGGATGCTCTCTTGAAAGATTTGGGCTCTAAAAGAGGAGCTGGAAGCTTTGTGACAAACTGCTCCAGGTTGTAGGTTCTGCTTTGTCTTTTTGAGAACACTTTGGAGGGATTAATTCTCCTCCTGTACTGGGCTCGGCCTTTCCATCCAATTACGTTAAACAAGTAAGCTGCTGCTATTTGCTAATGAAAATGAAACAAATGTGCTTCAATTCTGAGCTCACCTTGCAGAGCACACAGGCACGCAGTCTGTTTGCAGCAGGTGTTCCTGAAAAGGCTCACATTTTGAGGCTGGGCTCTGGAGTTCACACCAGGAAGGACACAACCCTGGGTCTGGATGGCATCACATGGCTTGCTGAAGCACTGTTTGCTCAGTTTTGCTTCTTCAGGTGGTTCAGGATGTGCTGTTCTCCTGTGCACTGAGTAACTTTCAGGTCTTTAGGCCCAGATGTGTCTTATTCCAGTGCCTCAGTTTCCCTTTAGTACCAGCTCGGCTAATCTTACTATGGTTCCTGTCTTTCCTGAAAAGATTTACTTACAGGTTCCTGCCTGCTCAGGTCTCCTGTTTTATCCTGTCTCTTACCTTCCTTGTGTTTTTTAGACCTGTAGACTTTCTCTGTAGCTTTTGTCCTAGCTTGCCTATCCTCTTGCAAGCATCCCTTTTGGGCCGCTACAGGAAACAGGGCAGCAAACTCCAAAGGAGCTCTCCCAGCCTGGCAGAGAAGTTGCCTCCCTCATCCCCAGGAGTCTGGAGCTGAACAGGATCATCTGATCCCCAGCTGACACAGATCAGCTGTTTGCGTGGTAGGTCTTGTGCAGGACGGCTGAATTGACCCTCCTTTCCTTGGGGGGATCCTGCTGCCTTTGGGGCTTGGAGATCTGCAGCCGACTGAACACGCTGCTGTTACCTTCCTCCGGCTGAGCTGAAGCACATGACTGGAAGGATTAGGCCGTGCTCAGTTACTAAATATATTGTTGCCTGACATTTCTCTACTAAATAGAAAAACACAATGCTAGCCGTCTCTCCTAATGATAGGAATACCTTCTGTTGGTGGACAGCAGTGCCAAAACTTTATTTCAGGACCTTCTCCAGTTATTAGTGCAGGCACTGGAACACTTCTGTTTGTCTAAATCTTGCGCTGATGCTTGGGCTGACGAGTGTTAGTAGGGTAGGTGGCTGTGCTTTCCCATCTGGAGGTGTAATGGGATTGTTAAGTCTCTTCATTACATTTACCTTTTGCGCTGGAATAGGGTTATACTACACCTGATAGGAAAGTGATGTAAAAGCTTGAAGTCACCTAAAGAAATATTTAATGTGACATTGAAGTTTTCCTTCAAAGACAGCACGGTCTCCACATTCTGCATCATCTTAAAGGTTATCACATCGGCGTTACACTCCTTTAGATCTAGATGAGTTAGATTTGGCAGCTTTACATGTTTAAAGGTAAAAGTGCTTGTGGCAGAAAGGAGATAGATTTGCTTTTATACATACACAAAGCTGGTAAACTCATGTGACTTGCAGCATAATGTACGCTGATGGCAAGCTGTATGGGGAAACAAATGGGTTGTCTTCTCGCTTTACTAAAAATGTTTTTCCTCCATGTTACTCGGGTAGAGACATGTCCATTTTATGGAAAACCACTTGGCACATGTCGACCTCCAAGCGAAGGGATAAGCTATCTTGTGTGGCTGCTGCTTGTCCTGGAAAGAATCAGTGGTGAAAGCTGGGCTGTCAGCTTTATTTGTGTTTCCCAGCCGCTGCCCACTTGCCAGCATCTTCTAAGTGTTTTAAATGTAGCTTTCGTATTTTTTCTAATGCATAACATTTGTATGCAGTGTTTCTTGTGAAGATGCCAGAACAGCCATATAGTAAATATTTAATAAGAATAGTAAAGATTTCTTGTTCTCAGCAGGCTAAAGTCCTGATCTAAAGGAAATTGCCATTCTAAATTTTTTATGAAGTGCTGCACATAATGAGACTGAGTTTATTTGGTTTATGATACGTAGATGGCAGGAGGATCGGTCTCAGTTTAGTTAAGACATAAATGGTGCAGGTAAGTTTTAAGCATGGCTTTTTAAAAAACAGCAACTTGAATTCCGTTTGATGACTGAGGGCACTCTTCATCCAAGATGACAGCTGTAGTACAAGTTGGACGTTGGGTATTGTCTTCTGTTGCTCCATGTTTCAGGTGACTGAATTTTAGGAGAACTTGCTTTGTAAGCCTTTTTCTGAAAAGCATGAATTGTTTGCTTGAAAGTATTAATAATGGAACTGTCACTTAATTTTTTCTAACTTTTGTTAAGATGGTAAACACAGCTATCAGCTGACCTTGGAACACGCACTTTGCTTGTGATTTACTAGTGTTTAAAGATGATGATTGCTGGCATAGCTACAGCTTAAATGGAAAGGGAAAGCGCACAATGCGTGCGTGGCTGATACTTTGAACATAGAGCTGAGCATAGGAAAACACTGTTCCTTGTTCAACCACAAAACGAAAGTGTGCAGACTAACTGAGACTAGGGAAAGAGTGAACAGAAATGGGTTGTGTAAGGTAAAGGAGATAAGGATGTTATAGAAGACAAAACTGTGCGAGTGCCCTCTGTCCTGAGACGTAGGAGCTTGAAGCAGAAGCTTGTGGATGTTTAATCAGTTGAGACACCCCTTACATGGCCCCTTTCCCTTTCCTCACTCCCATTGTTCAGATTCTGTTGCATGGAGTGAAGAGCACTGAGACTGAACAGAAAAGTGAAGACCTCTGGGGAAGGGAGGAGCTCACCTACTTCTCAGAGCAAAGGGCCATCCATCTGAGGTGGTACCTGTCAGCCGAGGACATGCTTCCTTTCAACATCACCATATTCATATGTATTTAGTTATTTTTTTCCCTGGGGACCACAGGTCTCTCTTCAGGGATAATAAATTTTTGTTGCAAACCTGAACCTGTACTAAAGATGGAAACATCCTGAGATGGCCCTTCCCCAGTTCAGGGTAAAGAAGGTCTGAAGAGAAATCTCTGTAGATCTTGAGATTGCCTGGCAAATAAATGAGAACTGTACTTCTTAAAATACAAAGCTCAAATATGCTTTCTTCTGTACCTTAGCAGTGCAGAGTTTATTTATGATACTTTTACTTTTTTAAACTTTATTTGCTAATATTAATTTCCATTCTTGCTTATTATACTCCAAACAAGAGTATAAGTCACATTTTATAGGTTTGAGTGTGTCTGCAGCGTAAGTTCATATTCTTCATAAAATACATGAATATGTCCAGCAACTCTTCAGTGAATTTGGAGCTATCTTTTTTTTGCAGACAGGGAAAGACAGATCCCAAGGATGCTCAAGGAATTTAAGCACCATAAAAATGAAGCTTCTGCTTTGTTTCATCTCAGTAGGAATGCAGTATTGTCTTTGCTTTTCTTTAAAATAAACTCATCCTTAAGCCATTAGAGTGCGTGTGTATATCTGGCTGTCAGCTTTCCACTTCTGTGCAAGTGAGCTTTCAAAAAAAGTAGTTCGAGGCGCAGACGTTACATTGCTCTTGAAGTAATACCCTCTCTGAAAATGCTGATAGTTACTCTATTTTAGGAGCCTGATATTGTTCTATTTTGGGTAGGACAGGAAGATAATCTGTGATTTTTCTTTAATGTTTTAGATTATAAACTACTCTTAATAAATATCTGAATACTATGAGTTATTTTAACATCATTAAAGCAGTTCTAATGCTTTTTTTCTTTGAACTGGTCATTAGATTTGGTTTAATCTGCTGTAGCTTGCTTCAAAATATGGTGGCGGTGTGGCTTTAAGTGGTGGACACTGTTAGATATGAGAAATATGACTGAATCACTCACCTTTGTGACGGTGCTAATCCCTCAGAAGATGCATGAAAGCAGTTTGGCCAATGGCACACGGTATCTCTGCCAATTCTTTATCTCTGACAGGGGACCAAAATAGAGCCGTGCCACTTAACTTCCTAACAGTTGTTGGGCATCCTATATCCCTAATGAAAGATAGAGGAGACGTGTGCGTGTTGTTATTGCTTGAGCTGGAAAAAGTTGCAGGGCTTAGTTTTTTGTATTCTGAAACATCTTACTGGGTAGGCTCATTTTACAATTTATTTTAAGCTGTCAGTGTTTGGGGGGAGATGAATATTCAACAGTACTTTGTGTATCTGTACATATGCACAAGCATATAAAGCTAATTTTTTTTTGTGTGGAAACAAAACGTATGCTTTACATACCAAGGATATAGATATTAAGAGGAAATGAAATGACTAAAACAGAGATGCATCACTGTTCCAATTCCCTGTATTTCTCCTCTGAGAGTTGGAGCCTTTTCTGTCTCCCTTATTTGAATGCATCAGCTCTTGTGCTTCTGAAATAATTTTGCCTTCAGCCAATAATGCTTTTTATTTAATGTTACATGCTATGTCTTTAGCTGTTTTGTTAAATCATTTGCTTTTTCTGCAGATTTCTAACTCACATCTGATTGAATCCACGGGTTTTCTTGCCACTATCTGAGCTTCTAAGAAATGCATTTCTTTCCCAGGTTTCATACTCAAGAGTCTTTTTATAAATGCCTGTAGCTCTCTGCTGTACTTTCCTGTCTGCATCGTCTACAGACACTTTTAGCACACTCTAAGTTTACTGCTTTCATGGGAAGGCTCATTACTTCCTTCAGGTTGGAGGAGGATCCTGTGTCTTACGTAGGAGCCATCATATTCACAGCTGCCTTTAAAACCCATCCACGTGGTAAGCTAACAGCAGAGTTGATCCGAGTTCAGCTCTAAATGGTTGGCACTCCTTTTGCCAAGGTGCAAGTGTGAACCTTGAGTATGTGTGTGATTCTTTAGAGTACTAGGAAGAGGTTGGGTCTGGAAAATAGGGTGTTGAAACTCTCTATTTTTCTGTGACAAAAAAAACAAAAAAAAACAACACTGGTTTTACTCAATTTATCATAATAACTTATCAAAATAATAACAAAATGTTGCCCTATTTAATGGAGCTTTTTTTTTTTTTTTTTTTTTTTTTTTTTTAGAAGAAGAAGAAGAAAGCTGTTGTAAGCAAAGGCCACTGAAATAAATTACTGTTGCTCTGTTCAACTCCTTGAAATAAGGAGAGGAAAATACCCAGGTTCAGATGGCCCCCCAATTAAAATCCATTGCCTAGAGCAAGGATAGTATAAGCAGATTCTGCCAAAATGGTTAATGATCAGATAGTTGTTTGCAGTGAAAGCTAGAAAAAAAAGTTGTCCATTGAGCAAATGCTTCTGTTGTTGAAAATCCTAGTAGCATTCTTGAGTGCTTCTGGTTGCTTGCAGTTGCATGCAGGTGCTTGTGTTGTCCTTGAACCCTCTCCCTACTTTCAGTTCTCTAATGTGACTGTGGGTCATGCACTTTTACCATTCGGATATCGTAAAAACAATTATCATTGAAAAGGGATAGGTAGGCAATGAACTGCAATTCAATCTGGTGTACAGGGTTAAACTTTTAAAATACTACACAACGCTTGGTTGTTTGTGAGAATTTATTGTGTGGGCTTCAATTTCATGCATCTTCTATTTAGGTTTGAGGAATGACAGACTTGGCACTGTTGATCTTTAAACTGATTAATCCCAAATTCCACAGGTGGTTTTGATAGGACACATTGAAAGGTACTGCATGAAGATAAAGAAGTCTTTCTGATATCTAGGAATCTGGAAGGTATCACGAGTCAGGAAGCATGAGACCAAGGGTATTGTTTCTCAGCTC
Organism: Aythya ferina; assembly: GCF_964211825.1. Taxonomy (NCBI): domain Eukaryota; kingdom Metazoa; phylum Chordata; class Aves; order Anseriformes; family Anatidae; genus Aythya; species Aythya ferina. The sequence goes on from NC_140296.1 coordinate 62,986,498, forward strand.
GTTTCTGCAGAATTCCCTGAAGACAGTGATTGCAGCAGAGCTGTGTTTGAAAAATGCCTCCCTGATGAATGCACTGTAAAGTACGTTTTGTTCTCTTGATTAGCAACATTACTGTATAACCGCAGTGCTAACATTAGACTCATCTGCTACTACAGAGATACTGATAAAAGCCTCATCAGGAGAGAAGAGAGTAAGGCAACAGCTTGGATAGTAATGGCTGTTGCTTATGGTGCCACATTTACAACATTGAGCTAGAGTGGTGTGACTCCTGGTCTGATATTGCTGCAGTAGAGATGGAAATGAATGGAGAGGGAAGAAGGTGTCTTGCCTGCGTAAAGTACAGAATATTTTTGAAAGTAAATTTGAGGCTTCCTTTACCTATCTTCTGGATCTGGTGGTAACGCATACTGTTAACACCATTTGGGAAAAGGTAAACCTGCTCAAGCATGGTTAGGTGGACTGTTTGAACCTTAAATTATTATTATTTTTGTTTATTGGCAGTTACTATCCTCTATTCAGTATTGCAGTCATCAGAAAATTGGGATTTTATCTTAAAGGATAAATCCCTCATGGTTGTGTATTTAACAATGGACGTAATCCATGTAGAAGTTATCCTGCTTCTGTGTGTTTTGGAAAAATAACTAAATTAAAATAACTAAATTGCTTTTTCCTGTAGAGGTACTTCAGGATGGGCCCCTAATACAATCTCTGTTCCTTGTCTGTGTGTGTGTTGGAAGCTTTCGTGTTGTAACGCATCTTGTGTGCTGCTGTTACATGTTGTGAATAAATAACTTCATGCTCTCTACTACTGGCACAGTTTTTCAATGTCTTCTATGGAGCTCCCTTCCCATTATGTGCTCTCCAGCAACAGTACTGTCTCCAGAAGCTTTCTTCCTTCTGACTAATACTACACACTGTGAGTCTACTTCAAGGGGAAAGTGTTGCTCTCCTGTCTCTGGTCATCTGCCCTGCTGCTGAGAAAGTTGAGCTTGACAGGTGTCTCCTGGTGGCAAGTAAACTCCGGCCCTTTATTCACTGAGATTTTTTAAGTTCAGCACCTGTGTTGTTCTTCAATATATTTTAGCTAAGACAAGTCAAAGGCACCAGAAACAAAGGGCTCTCATTGGTTCTGGCATGCAGTTTAGAGTTACCGAGAACAAGATTAAATTGGTTTAAGCCCTTAAGTGCAAATGGGAAAATCAAAGATGAAATATCCTGGAAGGGCATCCAAGCATCTCAAAGCTGAAAGGTGGCCTGCAACTGATAACTCTACATTACCAAAAAGAGCTGGTGAGTTGGGTGACTAAAAGAACAAGCTGTGTTAGACATTTAGTTTGCAATTCTAATGTAGTTGTTTTGTTACGAAAAAAGATCATTAAGATTTATTATTTTGGTGGTCTTGCCCTGTGTCACTTTGTGGACTGAACTATAAAAAGGCAGCTAGCTATTCACCTGCCCTGTCCTCAGGAGGATAAGAGCTGATATATATAATTGCTATCAGGTAGGAATTACAGCTTTAAAAGCAAACAAAAAAAAAAAATAGTAACAGCCCCATACTTGTTGAATCTGTTCAAGAATCTTTGTAATTTTGGCCTAGGGAGAACAGCCAGGTTGATATTGGGCATGCTTTATGACTTGCCATTTTCCAGTGTTGATAGATTTGGATGATCTTTAGCAATAGTTGTGAAACCTCTTGTTATATCAATTTCGTTGAAGTGCTTTTTGCAGTTTATTTCTTAACTATGTGAAATCAGGCTTCTGGACAAGACAAGCAACTTGGCCAAGCAACCAAACTTGTGGCAACAGTGAAAACTAGAATCTAAGCGAATGCTCTCAGTAGACTGGGCTTTCTGTTAAAACCAGCGATGATAATTCTTAAAAAAGTTTCAAACTCTTGGAAAAAAAAATAATCATGCCTAGAAAATGAAAGATTTTGCTTCTGTCCTTCTAGAGGCAATGACTATATACTCGGAGGGAGGAGGGGAGCATACTGTAATATGTCATTATTACTATAGTAATAAAGCTATTCCATGCTCTACTTGCTTTCATGCTATTAACAAAATGCTGCCACGTTACATTACTTAGTTTCTGATCTGTGACTGGAATTTTTCACCCTTCAAGCAGGCTGAATTCAGTGATCTGATGCCCACTTCATTATTTCATGTGCAAAGCCAGATGAAGTGACATAGTAGCTGTAGGCTATAAAGCTTTGACATTTCAAGACTATGCAGCAAAAGGCATCGAGAGGCTGACAGCTAGCGAAGTGCATCAAAAACGCCTACCAAATTAAACATTGTGCAACAGTTCAATTTGATCTGATAATAAACGGAGTGCTAGCATTTTGCTGTGTGCTAATGTTGTTTTATGGAAGTGTCCAGGCTGAACTACGTATTTAGAGAGGAGCTAAACTGAAATTAGTTTGAGACTACAAGTGAGAATTTAGCCATTCTTACTCTAACGTAGGTGGTTGTTAAGAGGCTAAGAAACGATGATGGAAATGGGAAATTGAAAGAAAAATCTCAAAGAAGCCAAAATCATGTAAAGGGAATGTCTCAGGTAAGCAACGAGTCTTTAGGTATCCTCAAGAGCACTCTAATACTCTTGGAGAGGATGAATTTAGTGTGCTGGGATGTTGCATGCTGGTGAAGACACTGAAGTGATTAATGAAAATCTGAGAAGGAGCTGTCATAAGGCAATGTTTGAGAAGTAGTATTACTAAATGAAGGTGGGCTGAGCTGTTAGATCTCTCAGGAACTTGCAAAGGGACTGAATGGCTTTTCAGTGAAAACTCCTGGGAAAGGTGGGAGGGGGCAGTTCAGGGGCTGGTGAATGAAAAATGCAAAGATTTTTAGTCCTGAGGATTGCAGATGCGTTCTATCTGGAGTCAAAAACTGCTGCATAAATTAGCAAAATGTAAAAAGCATGCTAGTTTTATTGTAAACGGCCTTTTCCCGTTTCTACTGAAAGCTGTAGAAGTTTCTTTGGGTGGTTCAAGAAACGATGAAAGCCCTGAGGAAAAATGTTTTGTCCCTTTCTTCTTTCTTGTTGCCTCTTTCCTGAATGTTAATGTTTCAGCAAACAAATGCTCAAATGGTGTCCGTAAAAATGGTGTGCGTAAAAATGGAAAAGCTGATTTAAGAGCAGTCTTGTGCTTTCATCAAAAATGCTGTGTACCTTTGTAAAAATAATAATAAATAAACAGATATTCCAGCCTACTATTTTAAAATGAATGTGCTGATGCTAGAAATGTTTTGAGGAGCTTGGTGGAAGGAAGATAACCAATGGGACAAGGCCATATTTGGGTGCAAATAGGTAGGAATTGCATTACCCGATTGTCCTTAATCATACAGCATTCTCCTATTAAGGCAGCTCATCTGTGAGTAATGTAAGATATGTTACTTGATGGGGATCAAAATATGCCTTAAAAGGAGGTGGAGGGGTATGGTAATGAAGCTGTGCTGTTGACTGCCTAATCGAAATACTGACAGTTTTTTCAAAATGCTAAAAAAATTAAAAATGTGGTTGTAGCAGGAAAACGTATTTGCTTTCAAAGGGGAGAAGGAGGAACAAGTCTCAACTTGGTGTAATGTAAAGACAGCAGTTCAGCCATCATGGATGTTCCTCGGTCCTCTGCCTCAGTGTGCAAAGAGGATATTATAGTCTGAAACAGGGCAGGAAGCCTGGTTTAAGATGCTACTCGGCTATCATCTTGCAGATGTGACCTGTATTGTATTGTACTATCTGGCGTCCTTATGTGAACACCACCACCCTAATTTTTTTTTTGGTGTAAGACTTATACAGGCCCCCTCTTCCCAGAAACCTAATTAAGCCTTATAGAAACAGTGAAGCTGATTAAGAAGCAGTGAGGAGGTGTAGCTGTGAAGGTAAGAGCCTTGCGTATGTCATGAAGACAGCATATTGGAGACTTGGAAGTAACATGCATCAAAAGAAGTATCTACTGATCAGGTAGTGAAGAAAGCTGATGGTAGTAAACTTTTGAAGGGCAGCACTTGTATCTAAGAGAAGAGGAGGAGGAAGAAACTTGAAATTAAAACCATACAGTAATATCCCTTCACACTGGCAGCGGGCAGCGTGCTAGGAAGGCTGAAGTCCGTCAAGTGACCGGAGCATGAAGGAGCTCTGGAGTGGTGCTGTTTCAGCAGACAAGCCACGTGAGCTCTTTGCAGTGCAGCTCGCTGTGGAAATTCCCAGACTCGAAGGTCCTCTTGCAGGCTGTGGATAAGAGGAACTGTCTTTTAATAGTGAGTCAGTAAGATGAATAGGAGGACATCGCGCAGACCAGATGATATTCGCTGAAGTTGTAAAGCACCTCAGATACAGAAGTGTCGTTTTTAATCTGTGGTATGTAATCTGTCACATCAGGCTGTGGAAAGTACAAGTGTGATACTCTATGGGCCTAGGAGGGAAATAGATCTGGGAGTTGGAAGTAAAGTGTAATAGATTCAGCAAACACAGAAATACAGCGAAGATTACAGCTTTTTTTCTTTTTTCGTTTTTCTTTTAGCTAGAATTTGTACCTCATAAAGCAGGTAGAATCTGGAGGAGGGGAGGGGGTGAAGGGGAAAGTGTGGTATGATAGCTGGTATAATGCACTTTGGTTTATTTAAAAAAATAAATAAATAGACAAGACCTCCTGCCATAGGCTTTTAAAGGTAGTCAGCTGTTGCGGGTTAAGAGGAGATGCCTCCTCCTGTATCAATAACTTGGTAAAAGATGAGAAAATGGCAAGATTATAAATGGTCGATTTCCACAGAGGTATTGCCATTGTAATCTACAAGGATATGTGCCCTCAGGAAATCCACACATCTGGAAAAGGGAACAAAATATGCTGACATCCAGCTAGTGATACAAAATCAGACAATCAAAATTGATTGTGAGAACAAAAGGAATTCAGAATACAGAGAAAGGGAACAATAAATAGCTGGTGGAATTCAGCATTGATAAATGCAAAGTAACACATGCTGAAGGAAGAGGATGCAAACAATTCTGCTTATGTCTGCCATAACGGAGAGCTAGCTGTGATCCTTTGGGAGAAATTGTATAGTCGTTGCGGGTAGTTCTTCAAAAGCATATGTTCTCTGCTCAGTAGCTATCAAACATGGAAACGATGGCAGGAGCCTTCAGGGATGAAATAGAAAAAAGGAACAGAAAACATCATTACTGTGATTCCTTCATGCACTGGATATTATATGTGTATTTGGTCACTACTTCAGACTGTGAGTAAATCTAGTAAGGGTGACTGGGATAATCACTATGGTGTGACTTCCATTTGAGGGAAAACTAAATAGGATTGAGCGGTGAGAGGAAAGTTTGTAGCTAAAACATAATCAGGATTTTTTTTTCTTTTTTTCTGGAAAATAGACCTGAATGGTATGCTTTTCTTTTTTGTAAGTCCCGTCACTTTAATGCAAGGGATGTCAGTCACAGGAATGACTGCATGAGTATGGAAGGATGTGTCGCATAGTGGATTTTATGAAGGGTTCAGAAGATCTTAGAGAAGATTCCCAATTGGTAAAGTTGAAGGATTGATGCTCTAAGAAAATAAAGCACTGCAGAAATACCCAGATTTTCAAGGCTGTTGTGTAAAGTATCAGCAATTCTATGAATAATTGTCTCTTGTGTAAAACTGAATTTTTTGGTTTATCTACATACAAAGGTAAAACTGTGGGCTAGCTTGGGCATGTGAACTTTGAAACCTGATTGACAGCATTCTTAGTAGAAGTATTAGTAACTTACAGCACTCACCTACAACAGGAGAAGCTTTAAAAGCAGCCCGGCTCTAACTTAGACACCTTCCTTCATGCCTGAAAATGTGAGAGCCTTGGCCACAACTTTCACCTTCGCAAAGGGAAGGATCTCGTTTCCTCTTCAGAGAACCCGTGAGTGTTTCTGGGTCAGGTTGATGGCTACGCCGTTGCTTTTGTGATGAAGAATGCAGGTGTTACAGCTGTGGTTATGGAAAATGTCTGTCAGCTTGAATGATTCATCAAATGGTTGAGCTGAGCAGTCTCATCCTTGTAGGTGGTGATGGTTGATGAGCACCTAGCGTAGATTGCAGTCAGGTATTATGAGTAGTAGAAGAAAAAGCTGATCATCTACTGTAAACTGCCAAAAACTAATTTTCATTTTTAATTTGATGTGAGGAATTGAGTCTGTTAACACTTCGTTCATTTTCCCCCAAACTGTAGTAGAAATTGATGTTTTTTTGGGTAATACTTTTTTTTTTTAAACTTCATCAAGCTGAGAATATAATATTGAGAATTCTTTTCACGTGGACTAGATAGATCTGGAAAACAGTTCAGTTTAAAGCTCTGTATTTTCTGTTTAATGCTGTCTGTACGTACTTAGGTGCCGTGCAACTCAATAAATCATAGCCTATGCATTACAGAAAGGTGACAAATAGACCTCCCATTTTTTTATGGCATCCCAAAGAAAAAATGTAAAATAAATTACCTTGTCATGTACGTAATTGAACAAATGTTACAAGGCACTAAAAAAGTTGGTTCTCAAAGCTCTGTCCATCCCAAGATGATTTACTTTAAAGAGAAAAGTGATTTGTTAAACTTACCTCTATCTCATGCATATTCAACCTGATGGAAGTGATTTTTCTCAACGTGAGCTGTGTAAGCGTGCATATTAAACTTAGAAAAGACTAGATCTATAAGTAGAGAGAATGGGAAGCCTGCTAACAGTAAGTAATTCAATAATGAAACACTGTGGGCTAGGAAAGTATGTGGGGTTAGTCTTTCTCAAGCTTCAAAAAAAAAAAAAAAAAGCACCACAGTTCTGATATTGCAAGTATCATTTTTTTTTTTTGGTTTACACTTGTATCAGTTCTGTACTTTTGTACTGCCCCCCCTCCAGTGTGGTTTATTCTCGTGCAGATGTCATTTAACTGAGCCCTTCGTCCTTTGGCTGACTTGTTCTGGTTGCACGTGCAAGCTCTTCTGCTCGTCATCTTTTCCCAGCCTCACCTGGAGTCTGAGGTGGACGCGCAAATTCTAAAATAACTTGCAAGGTAGATATTAATTATGGGAAAGGTGATTTTTTTTTCTTTCAGATAATATAAAGAGCAGTGTATGATGCCCGCTGTTCTCAGGATAAGAATAGGTCTTTCTACTGACATGATCTTTATTTGCCTGTATTGTGTGCTGATTGAGAGTAACTGTTTCTAGTAAAAAAGACAACCTGAGAACAGTAAGTATAAAAATAGATGTTTCCACTGCATCTCTCTCTCTCTCTCTTCTCTAATTGATTTACAATTGAAGGAAAAACAATTTGGGGACTGTCAAGCACAAGGTAAAGCAGCTTGTAAAACACAAGGCCGGAGTTAGTGAGTAATAAAAAAAATGTCCCATAGCTGTAGTATATAAACAGCAAAAGCTATACTGACAGTAAGTAAAAATTGATAAATGCCACAGTAGAGAGACAGCTGGAGACAACTGCCCTTATACCTGATGTATTGGGGTATCTTGCTTCTGTGTTTTCACCTGTACATCTTTTTTTGAGGGTGAGCTGTTTAGGTTGTTTTCTGTTTCATATCAGTTTAGTGCTCATCACCCTTTTTGAGAGCATCAAGTTGCAACTACAGTAAGTGTTCTTTTTGTAAAAGGTGGGGGGAACACCTCAAATCTTTCAAAATCTTGTTCTTGTATTTTAGGACCTGTATTCAGGAGAGGAGAGCAGCAGAGAGGACAGCAAATGATAGAGTTGTATTTTGGATTTATTCAACTTCAATGGGCTGGAAACATTGAAGAAATCTTGTTCTCGATGCTTTCTACGACTGATTATTTAAAGCAGATGTGCTGAAATAGTTAACCTAATGGAAAAGATTTCTGAACAGTCATCAGTGAAATGTATGAAAAAATTGAGGTCACTTTTTAGCGTGACAAACTCTAAACTAAGTTTTACGTAATCAGGGATAGTCTGATTTAAAATACGGTGCTATATTTAGAGCTACATCCAACAAACTCCAAAGGGGGAATTGATACAAATTGAGGATTTTGCTTTACAGTGTTAGAAATTGTATCCTAAGAGGACTGCTTCTGAAAGACTTTTTTTTCTCCCTCAAATGAAAATCTGTGAAAAGAAACTAAAGCAATAGTTGAGTCTTCTGGTATGCCTCAATCTGTTACAACTGAGGATAATCTGCAATTCTGTGAAACTAGCTTTTTTCCACATGGAATGATTTACATAGCAATAAAATGTAATTATTCGAGCTGGATTTTTGATTTTGCATTTTTAAATCTTGTTATAGTTTCCTGGTCTGGCTTTTTTGAATTAATGTCTATTTAATAGTAGAAAAATAAATTTGCATCTTTTTATTTTTTGTTGAACTGAGACAATAGTCGATTATTTATATGGAGATGAGGATTGTTTACCGTCTCTAATGTCTGATATACTGAACTTTTTCTTTAATAACAGGAGGTCACCTAACTTTCAGATACCTATATATAGCTCTCTAACATTTTTATGCACCCTTCTGAAGATTATTCCATTTTTATCATTTTTTAAGGAAACTCAGCCTTTTCAAAGCTTACAAAACACTTCCTCTGATAGTAATCACAGTTGTTTTTCCAGCTGCTCTGAAAGTTTAGTACTGGCCCAGCACTGCCCTTCAGCCTTTGAATGTGCAGAATTTCTTAAAGGCCTTCTGTCAGAGGGGAATTAAACTCCAGTTTAAAATGCAGCCTAATCCATACTAGGTCCAGATTTTTTGAATAAAAATGAGGTTTTGCAGTCTTTGCACTGGTTGTGTTTCCTGTAGGAGCAATCTGCAAACCAGAGAAAAATGTTTCTTGAGTTTAATTTCAAATATTCATTACTAATTTGCTGTCACAACTTAAAATTTTTCTATAGGAAGAAATATTCTAGTTCGTGCAAGAGTACGTGTGGAAGTCAGCTATGACAGGTTTAAGATTGCAGTGGACTGCTGCAGGTTTGCCTTCAAGGACTGTGACTGGGAAATGATTTATTTAGAGGTAAAAACGTTTGGCTTCATTTGCAGTTTGTGTAGATGCCAGTTTTATCTCTAGGCAAAAAGCTTCATGAAATCAACCCCTGATAATTCTTCTTTGTGAGAAATGCCAAACTTAAAAGTTAAAGTAATTACGGATCCTTTTATTTTTGCTTTGTGTGCTAACTGACACTCTACAAAAACGTGACCGCCAGATTGCTTCTGTTGTGTTGTTTTTGTGGCTTACCATTTACACAGTAAATTGCTTAATCCCATTTCCTACTTAAGTATTGTCAAAGCAGTCGGTGCTGTGTGATATGGGTCACTGCCTAAAATGATATATACATCTTTATCTGAGCAGAAGAAACAATATGTGAAGTGGTTAAGGCTGGTAGCCTTTCTGAAAGGTAGATTTTCCATGGTTTTTGCTTTTGTCATGTTTTTTCTTCTCTCCTCCTTACCTCAAGGCATCAAATGCATCAAATAGTTGAGAATTAATCACAAAATACCTTCTGGTAAAGTCAGGGTTTGGACTGTTGCCTTATTTTCAGACTGGGGTGAGTCTCGGTGATTCTGCCAGTGCACGTACCTGTATTGTTACTGGGGGAAGTAAGCTCGTGTGACTTCCTCCCCATGACACTGCAGTGGAAATCATCTGAAGAATTGCATGCTTCACAGAAGGGTTCTGCTTTCAAAATTAAAAACTGTCCTCTCAAAGCTGCAGTCGTTATTATTTTCTCACTTAATGTGTGGGAAGAATAAAGCTTTGTGTTACTAAGCTAGCTTCTGGGTCCCCTTTTTAAAATCAAGGTATGGAAGCATCAGTGCAAGTGCATTGTAGCATTTGTGGAAGTGCTTATAAAAACAGTTCCAGCCATGTTGCTATCTCAGTTTACTGCCACAAACAAACAAAAAACTTGAAAAAACAACAGATAAGCATTTATAAAATTATGGAGTATGAAGTAAAAAACAGTGCCACTTAGCAATTTGCTAGTAGAGCACATCTGTCTGAAATGGGTTTCTGTCAGGAGTAGAGTAGTTTATCTGTTTTGTATATTTGTTTTCATTTTAAGGTAGCATCATGTTTATTAAGAATTTTAGTTTGGTAACATCTAAATGTGCCAGGCTTAGAAGAAATAACGTTTCTCAGAAGACTTCTACTTATTTTCTATTTTTTTCTTTATGACCCCCCCCTTTCCTTTGGGAAATTTTTCCTCTTCGCTCCAGCCTCTGTTGCTGCTGGCATTCAGCATTGTGGTGCTGTGTCACAGACAATACTGTTGCCTGAAAGTGCTCATGAATTGCACTGAAAATGAGAATACTGGGCCTAGTGATCTTCATCTTCTCAGAGCATGCTTTGCCTTCTGAGATGCTTTATATTCCTCAATGTTAATTCTTTTGTCTCCCTCTACACATAAAGTGTTTTTACTCCTACGCCCATCCCGAGCTGTTTCCTCTAAGAATGTATTTTATTGGAAATTGATTTGAATGTCCATCTGTTGATCCAGAGGAGCAAAGTTCTTATACCTGACGGGAATTGATGTTAGATGACCTTTTGGGGTAAACCTATAGTTTTGGTCCTTTTATCTGCTCACTTCCCAGGAATTTGGAGTTAATCTTCCTTTTAGTGTTGAACACGCTATCCAGAGAGCCATCGGGGATACCAAGTAGTAGTACCATTGAGAGTACCATTCGTGGTAACTATTAAAAGCTTAGGCAACACTAAAACTTTAGCTGCTGCTGCCTGCAGCCACTAAATAACAAGGGGTTGGTAGCCTGTGAATCAAATGCTGTTAAGACCAGCTATTTATTCTGAGCACATCAGTTTTACCTCTCACTTACACATAGGTAGGCCACTCTTATAGTGGAGGCTTGTGGGAGATTAAATGCATTACTTTTGTTATGGCAGCCCCCAAAAAGCTTATCTGTAGGTCTTCTCAAAAACCTGAGTGGCTTTCCATTAGCCATAGCTTAGCAAGTTTAGACAGGTATGCATGCCATCACTGTTTTGCTCATTTTTTTCATTAGAATAACCTGTTGAATTGAAATTCAGTGACGGTGGCACAAGCAAAATATTCCCTCCAGGGAGCATAATGGCCTTCTGAGGCAGAAGAAATTCCTGTGGAATTGCTCTTGTCCTCTTTTCTCTTATCTGTGTCTTGCTGCAATGGCTGTGGAGTCAGAAGTGGAGCGCTTCATCTCGCAGTACTGTGTCTACAACAGCGGCTTGATCGTACAGATACAAGAAAAGAAGTTGCATCATTTGTCCGTGCTGCAAGCTAAGAATGGCCCAACAGGAAACCAGGAGGGAAAGACAGATTGCCTTATGGACTGTGATGAATGCTTTCAGGGTGCTCCTACTCGGTCACCTTTTTAACCGTGAAAACGTTGTGTAGAAATCCTGTTGCAAAACTACTGTAATTGTAATGTAAGTATAATTACAGGAAGATGTTTGAGACATCTGACATCATGCATCATCCCCATATAATACTCTCGGGATACTCCCAGTCTCGGGCACTGTTTTCTTGGGCAGGAATCCACTGATACCTTATGGATAGTTTTTTGTTTATGCAAAGAAAACACTTGCACTCATTTTTAACCCTAGGCTCTTTGTTTCAGTGTAATTCTGCTGCTCATCCAGGAACTTCAATGTCATTTCTATAAAAATAATGTATTTAGCTATGGTGCTACTGATTGTAATAAAATACCCCCACTGAAAAACAGAGGTCATTTCAGTAACTATAAGTTATAGTTAGTGGCCCAAACTTGAATTCTGGAATCATGCTGGTCTCTGTGTATTTTTGCATTTTCTCCTCAGTAACCAAAGCTGTTCCATAGCAATCACTAAAGGCTCCACCTCTTAGTGTTGGGGTGGTTTTGAGAGTGTGAGGTCTGTAACTCTTCTGCTTGGAGGCTACGCAGTCCGCTGGACTTGCGTAATTGAAATGAGCAAAATCTGAGCTGCTTCTCTTTATCTGAGGAGGGAACTAATTCTCAGTGCTGGCGTATTTCCAATTCTGACTGCACAAAGGGTATATCCATGAAATACAGATGTATAGGTGTAGTCCTCTGTCTAGTCATGTGTTAGCATGTTTGTTAAGGAAGTCTTCTGGGATGGAAGTACACTTCAAGTATAGACTTGAAGAGCAGTTTGGGATGCTAGGTTCGGTATTTTTTCATCATTTCCTTCTTATTCTGAAGTATTTTGTACAACCACACCTTTTTAGACTTCAATTTCCCAGACTCCTAGGTTTCCTAGACTTTTCCTAGACCAAGGTAGAATCACAGAATCATTCAGGTTGGAAAAGACCTCTAAGATCATCAAGTCCAACCTTTAATGGAGTATTGACAAGTCCACCACTAAACTGTGCCTCTAAGTTCTAAATCTGCACGTTTCTTGAAGACCTCCAGGGATGGTGACTCAACCACTGCCCTGAGCAGCCTGCTCCAGTGACGCACAACTCTTTCAGTAAAGAAATTTCTCTTAACATCCAAATTACACATCCCCTGGTGCAACTGAAGGCCATTTCCCTGCACCTTATCACTTGGTGCTTGGGAGAAGAGACCAACTCCCACCTCATGACAACTTCCTTTATGGTAATTATAGAGTGTGATGAGGTCTCCCCTGAACCTCCTTTTCTCCAGGCTAAACAACTTCACCTCCCTTGGCCGTTCCTTATAAGACTTGTGCTCCAGGCCCTTCACCAGCTGCACTGCCCTTCTCTGGACTCGCTCAAGCACCTTGATGTCCTTGTAGCAAGGGGCCCAAAACTGAACACAGTACTGAGGTGCAGCCTCACCAGAGCCAAGTACAGAGGAGTGATCACTTCCCCAGTCCTGCTGGCCACATTACTTCTTATGCAAGCCAGGATGCCGTTGGCCTTCTTGGCCACCTGAGCACACTGCTGGCTCATATTCAGCCGACTATCCACCATCACTCCCAGGTCCTTCTCTGCCTGGCAGCTCTCCAACCACTCATCTCCCAGCCTGTAGCTCTGCTTGGCGTTATTGTGGCCCAGGTGCAGGACCTGGCACTTGGCCTTGTTGAACTTCATGCAGTCGGCCTCAGCCCATCAGTCCAGCCTATCCAGATCCTCCTGCAGAGCCTTTCTACCCCCACATAGCTAACTTGGTGTTGTCTGCAAACTTACTGAGGGTGCGCTCCATCCCCTCATCTTAATCACTGATGAAGATATTGGAGAGAACTGGCCCCAGTACTGAGCCCTGGGGGACACCATGAGGGACCAGTCTCCAGTTGGATTTGACTCCATTCACCACAACTCTTTGGGCCTAGCCACCCAGCCAGTTTTTAATCCAATGAAGCACACACCCATCCAAGCCTTAATAGTTTAGGTTCTTCTCGTTACAATTATTTAGTTTCATTACAATTAGTTTCTTCACTTAATTATTGATGTAACCCAGTTCTGTGTCTGTGTTACTTTAAGCTGATGCTGTTTGAATGAGGAGGACCAGAGTCAAATATTTCACACATCTCACCCGTGTCTTGTATAATGACATCAGTACAGTACTTTCTCTACAGGCCCTGTTCTCACTACAGGCCCTCTCATCCCCTGTCTCACTCCCAGCTAATAAACTGTCAGCTTATAACCACAATTCTTGCTGTTAGTCATTAGAAGTGCCTCATCTTTCACACTGTACAAATAGATTTTATTGCATTTTTTTACTGTAGTTTTCATGGTTTTGGATTGTAATACTAATCCCAGACTTCTTATTGAAAACTTTCACTTACTGTATCCATGAAAAGTTCTGTTTTACCTAGTCAGTGGCTTTGTGGTACTTCATCAAATGCTGAATCGATGGCTAGACAAACCAGACAGATCTGCATCACCCAAGTATTTCAATTCAGGAAAAAAAAAAATTAAAAAAAGCCTGTGTTGGTCTGGTCTAGTTCCTGTAAGGTAAATCCATACTGCACTTTATGCTGTCTTCCATTTGCTTCTGCCCTTAATTATTCTTTCCTTCAAAACTTGCTGCAGACATTGTTTACCGCTGTGGCCTAACGCATACCGTTCCCAGCCCAAGAAATTAAGGTGTGACACTTGCCCTTGTTCAGGTGCGTGGCAACACCTGGACTTGGTTGATCTGCATATAAAACCGTCTCCCTGACCTGTTTCCTCATACGTCACTGCCTTCTGAATTTTGGAGAGGTCATTATCCAGTTTCATTCTACAGATGAAGTCATCCCATGTGTATGCAAATGCACTCTAAATATGATACTTCTGTCCAGATGAAGTTTGTGTGTATATAGAAATATATATTTAATTTTATTTTTTTACCCCCGTATCACAGACCGTCAGCATGGTTGAGGTTGGGAGGGACCTCTGGAGGTTGTCTGCTCCAAGCCCCCTCTAGAACCTTGTGCCATCTGTGCTGTTGTAATGGAAGGAGCAGGTGCTTTGTATTTGCTGGATGTATGCGTTGAGATGTTGAAACCTGGTAATCACAGATTTGGGAAGGGATCACAGTTTATTTGTGGGTTTTCTTGGTCCTGCTCACACTAGTAAATAAAGCAGTCTGGGGGATGTCTCTGACCTGAAGAAGTGTCATGGAAAGGTTTCCACTGCCACGCTGAATGTCTGTCTCCCAGTATGTTTACTTGCTTGACTTTTTTGCCTGGCATTTTAAGGACACATGGTTTTATCCCACTTAGTTTACCTGGCACGTTGCAGCTTCCAGACTTTCATTTTTAGACACTTCTCCACAAAAAAAAAAAAAAAAAAAAAAAAAAAAAAAAAAAAAAAAAAGTTTTGTTATTCTATTCTGAATTTCATTTGGTTTTGCTGTAATAAAATGCAGGGCTATGGGCTGTATTCTTTTCCTTGCTCTGGTTTAGGAGGAAAGATATCAAGCTTGATTTTCTATTTATAAAATAGGATTAAAAGAAATAAAAAACCATGAACAGATCATGCAGCACTCCTTATCTTTTTTTGGGGATTGATGCAAAAGCAATACACCATGCTATGCGTCGGTGTGTGGTCCTGCTGCTGACTGGATCCTGGACCTACCTCGAGCTTCCATTCATTATTAAGATGATATCCTAAACACCACTTTCTTGTGTTGACCCACTCTAATCTCTAGTGGGAAGATTTTCAAGGTAAAACTGGTCTTATGGTCAGTTTTTTGGTCTTTTGTGTTACCGTTGTAAATCAGCAAAGAACAGGATGAGCCCACTTCGTTGCAAGAACAGCATGAGGCTGACTTTGATGGAAACCTTTCTTCAGGATGCATGTGGAAAAATGCTTTCATAGAGGGAAGACAATAGAAGAAAACTTAACTGAAATGAGAAGTACAAACAGTGGAAAAGCAGAGGAGGATTTTATTGAAATACTTGTATTCTTTAATAAAAAAAAAAATCGTGTGGCTGCCTTGAAAGGATAAAAACATAGAGCTAAACCTACAAGTAGTGTTTAGAGGTCCTTTCATATGTCCTACAAAAGAAACTTTTTTTGTTTCCCTTGCCATGCATCTAGGTTATGGCAATTTAAGCTATATTAAATATTGAATAAGTGACACATAACATAAGAGGATGCTTCTTATTGTATTATGTGTGGGTGACTTAACAGCTTATGCTATGGCTTACTTCTCTTTCATGAAAGAGGAACCGTTTTTGTTAATAAAAGCACTTTCTTCTAGAACAATCCTGAATAATTCCCACTGCAGCTGCTGAGATTATGTCCCTTTGAACACAATTAGGAATGAAGCTGAATAGGAAACTTGAAACCCTACGTTTCTTTTTAACTTGGCACTGTGTAGCACTTTATAGCATCCTGATTGAAGAGTCTTCCTTTCTGATGTCTAGCAGAAAACCTGTAGCATTTCTGCTTTGTTCTTGCAGATAAACAGATTTACTCATTTGGCAAACATTTCCTATGGATTTATGCATTAATATTAGTAGTCATCTTGTTTGTTTCAACAAGTAGGTCTTATCTGTAACAGTTGGTGCTCTGTTAACTTCTAATCTCATATTATGCGATTACTTGGAGCACAGAAACCGATGTTTGAAATTTCAAGTGCTTTGCTTTTTCAAGAAAAAGAAAAGAAGAAAAGAGAAAATATGTTAACTTAAAATGCAGTGGTGGAAAAAGTTTCTGACTTCTATATCAGGCAATGCTTAGGAATATTCTGTATTATTCTGATGATGTTTGTTCCAGTAAGGAATAAGAATTCATATTATCACTGACTGGGTTTATAGTAATTCTCAGTGAAGGATGCTATCAGATTTAATTTTGTCCAGTGGTATATATATCCCTGGTGGAGATGGAAGTGATACTGATAAATATGAGAACCTTCAGAGGAGTGAAGTGCTTTGTCAGTGCTTGAGGCTGCTAATGTTTGGGGCACTTTGTTTTTGATGTTTCTGGGTTTGCATAACAAGCCAAGCACGAGGACCTTTTGGAAGTGTGAAGTATCCTCCCCTCTGTGTGGTAGGTCTTTATTTTTGGTGTCATGTGGGAAGTTCCCTAACTTTTATCAGCTTCAGCAGTGTTTGTTATCATCCCTAATATGCTGCAGAACCTTCAGTCAGAGCAGCAGTTATGGAGTAGAAAGGATTTGGGTGACAGCATCATACTTAAGTGCAGCGGTCTGACAACCTGCTGAATTTACACAGTTACTTTTTTTGGTAAAATGAATGAAATAACAGTAAACCTGTGGTCAAACCTTTCCCCATAGACACTGTCCCCTCTCCTGTTTTGTGCCGGAGCTTCTCTGTGCTTGGAAGTTGGACATTGAAGGTCCTCTGACCTTGAAAATTGATCCCCTGGCGAGGTGGGGGTTGGTCTGTTCTCCCACGTGCCTGGTGACAGGACGAGGGGGAATGGGCTTAAGTTGAGCCAGGGGAGTTTTAGGTTAGATGTTAGGAAGAACTTCTTCACTGAAAGGGTTGTTAGGCATTGGAACAGGCTGCCCAGGGAAGTGGTGGAGTCACCATCCCTGGAAGTCTTCAAAAGACGTTTAGATGTAGAGCTTAGGGATATGGTTTAGTGGGGACTGCTAGCGTTTGGTCAGAGGTTGGACTCGATGATCTTGAGGTCTCTTCCAACCTAGAAATTCTGTGATTCTGTGATTCTCCAGAGCCTGAGCTAGGGAACCTTTAGATCCTGCTCCGAGGTTTCTTTGCTCAGCATGTATAGTTGTTGTTTTTTTTTCCTGTTTAATTAGACTTCTCATTTCTCTTTAGTTAGTTGGCTGTTTGGTTTGATACTGTATATATAGCTAAAAAAACATACAGGCTGAGCAGAAAGATGATTTTTAAGTGCTAGACTGAAATGGTTATTATAGGTACACTTTGATACAAACTACATGTGCACAGTTGATTCCTGGCTATGTCTGGTAGTGGGAGGAAAAGCAAAATATGTTTAGCTGAATGTAAGTGATAATGCAGTAGATGAATTTATTTTTTTCTAGGGCAAAAAAGGTATCTCGTATATTTGCCCCCAGTCTCAGTAATTACAAATACTCAGAATTAGTACTTGTATTTAAATAACCTGCAGAAAATACCTGAAAACTTACCTTTAGACACTGCTATAATTCTAAGCAAACTAAAATACCTTTAGTGCTTTTTTCCTGTTCCATTTCTATGTGTTGGAAAGAAGCAGCAACGATGAACTTGCATGTGGAAGCTCCTCTGTTATCATATCTGGTCTACAAGATGCAGCTGGTGTGTTTAGTATTGAGTGTCCATCTAAGAATGTTTCTGGAGGGCTCAAGAGGGAAAAGTAAAGTGTCAGGGGTGTGATTTTAAAAATGTTCCCAAATGAATATCTGCTAGTCAGTTGTTTTAGTCTTGGGACTCAGGTAGTAAAAATCTCTTTAAACCAGCTTCAAATTATGCATTTTAAATTTGTTTTACTTGCTTCTCCGAAAGTAATTGTAGTTGGAGCAACTTGTAAAAGCTGTAATCTGTTATTTTCCCCCACTCTCTTTTACTGAAATAATGCAAGTACTGACTTGATGTGTGTTGATTTGCATTACTTTTTGTGACTTGAAGAAAATAACGGGCCTAATGTTGGCCTTCTCACTCGTTTATTAATTTTAAGGAATCACAAGCATGATTTCTATTCTTAGTCTGTTCTTGTTCTGTAACCTAGAGAATTTTTGAACAAAGGTGATTGGACAATCCAATAAATTTTATCGTGTGTCTGAATTTAATGTGATCTTACTGGAGTGGAACTTCTCAAATCAATAGGTTTTAGTGCTACTTTTGTGTTGGTTTTGAAGGAAATGGCACCAACCAATAATGACAAGCTAGCAATAAAAGAAGAATAGCCTTTTTGGAGAGATTTCAAAAGAACAAGAGCGTTCTTAGATCTTTTGGTGTGTGATCATTTCAGAGACTGAAACTACTTAAATGATGTCGGAGAGTCCAAAACAGAAAGCTGATTAAATGTTGGCTCTCTATATAATGGGAAAGATGTAAGTTTTTGCAGGGTGATCGAAGATGCTATCCTCAGTTTGGATGTCTAATACTTTAAAGTGAAACACCATGTTAAAAGACCTTCAAACTTTATTTTAATTTAGGGAGTTCATTAACTTGTGGCAATTTGAGTACCAATAGAAAAGACAATGGCAATCTAAGAACAGTGTAAATGAGTTTTAGAAGCCCATTAATACGTGTTAAATGTGTTTTTAAAAAACAATAAAAACACTGTCCAATTTTCAGTTGACGTAACTGATTCTGCATAAAGAAAAGGGGTTTCCAAGACTTGTAGGTACTGATTTTTTTTCAGGCTTACTGTGAAATGAAGTGATGAAATCAGTGCAATATTTAGTATTGGCATCACCTTTTTTTGATGCTGGGAGGGGCGGCATTGTTTTATGTTCAGTTGCAGTTTAACTCATTCGGTGATGTAAATCAGTCCACAGTATTTAAAAAGCTCAGGCTCAAAGACCCTAATAGAAGTTTGAGATGAATGATGTAGTGATAAGGGGCTAGACAGTGTTTTGACTCTTATGTATAATTCCATGCTAATTCAGTTTTAACAGTATATAATTGAACAAATTTTGGTCCCATAGGTGCAAGTCTTATCAGGGGCTAAAAATAAACATTTCAGCTAATTTAAGGCTGCCTCGAGAAAGATTTATGATTACTTTTCATGAGCTGCTTTATGACTTCAAATACTGTACGACGCTTGCTCAGCTTAAGTTATTTGAAAAAGGTAGCAAATATTTTTTGTTTCTGCTAAAATATGTTTGTTTTTTTTTTTTTCAAATGCATACATAGGTTGTGTACAAGGTGGAAGGGGAAGTTTTATCCCCTACAGATAGGGAAAATACCCGTATCTTTAGAAACCCAGAACAGCAAAGGCAGTGACCCTTTGCACTGTTGAGGTTGTAGCTGCAACATAACACACCTTCTACACCACTGCATCCTCAGTGCAGGCTGCAACTTATTGCAGAGGTTGTCTACCTGATTACATGCTTCACTAGGTGGTATGTGTGACCTTCTCTGTTAGATGATGTTTGTATCTCCAGGCCTGTAAATTTAGTTCTAAATTCACGAATATCTCCAGTGATTTTTTTTTTCCAGAAATTCTTTGTTTGCTTTCAAAGCATCTTATGAAGATTGGGCTGAGAAGCTTTCTAAACTGATAGTAATATTTTTCTTACACAGAATCTGCTTTTTTGACACTTGTTCTGCCTTGTGGTGGTAGCTACTGTGTAGCACATGGCTACAGAAGGCTGTTCAGGTGGCTAATGCACTCTAGCAGAGCAGAATTTTAGCTCGTGCCAGTGGATTTGTATGGAAGATGCAATTTTCCTGTGTCCACTTTTTCCTTCAGAGAAAGTTGTGTTTTGTTTTGTTTTGTTTTGTTTTATAATTTGAGTGCATCTGTACACTGGTGTTTGTCACGTGAGTGAGGGCATGGTGACTCTCCTGGATGGTAGCATTACCTGTGTGTGACCAGCACTGCCAAACTCACCTGAGATCAGCGGTAGAGGGGTTGAGGTTGGGATTTCAGCAGATGCTGGGCTTTTTGACATGATCCAACAGTATCTCCTGTGGTGGCCCCAGAGAGTGATTCTACCTGTTTCCGATGTTCATTTGTAGTCTGAGAGCAGTCATGTTGTGTTATATATTTCAGGCCAGACTTCATTACACGTCCTCTGTCAAACAGGATGGCAGGTGCGTTAATACAGCAGAGGTACCAAACTCACTGTTTTTGTCAGATCTTCAAAAATACTTTTTTTTTTTTTTTTTTTTTTTAACATGAGAAAACGCAAGATTGCATGAACCCAATTCCTTCCTCCAGTTGCATACACAAAAAATGAAACCCACATACTCTTGAGTTAACACCTGGCTTCCTAGAAGAAAGTATAGAGATAGCTCTTTATAAGATCAGAGTGTGAGTTCCCCTTTCTGTTTTACTCTGGTTTTTGTCTTACTGTCTCAACATGAACTACGTCAACTGCCTGCACACCCCTTTACTTTCAGAGCAGGTGCTCCGGGGTGCTGCTGTGCAGCCATGTCCGTCAGGGGCCCTCCCCTCCTCTTTCCCCACAGCACAATGAGTTTGGCCACCTCTCTACCCCTTCCTTTCTCCTTTTATTTTCCTTTCCTTTCCTGCCATTTTGGGAGCTCTACGTTCAGTTAAATTTCCCCTAGTGAGGAGCAGAGGCCGTAAATGGAGCCAGTCTCAGTGCCCAGGCCTGTCCTGCTCCCCTCTTCTAGAAGGTTCTGTGGGGCCCCTCTGTCAGCCCCAGCTCCCGGCAGGGCTGAGCAGGCGCCATGCCTCGCTTACGCTGCACCTTTCTGTCTGCTGAGGGCCGGCAGCCCCCGGAGCTGGGTGCTGGGACAGGATCGCCTCATGGCAGATCCCCCTCTGGTCAGCAGGTTAGCATCTCACTTGCTCGCCAAAGGCTTTTGAACTCTAGGAGCTTTTTCCCTTTTATTTTTTTTTTATAGCGCTTACCTAGAATTACTTCTCTCTGTTGTAAGTCCATGGGGAATAGTACTGGGGAATTAAACATTTTTCACAGATGGCAAATCTTTTACCTGTTTCAGGATTCTTCTCAGGGACATGCATTTCCTCTACGTGGACTAAGTAGGTCCAACCTCTTATAACACGATCCTCTCCTTGCTGGCATTTCACTTCTTTCACCAGTCAGTCTTCAACTGAATTTACTTCTCAAGTCCCATCATGAATAAATTAGGGAAAAGAATGAAGTCAATGTAATTTCCTTTCTTTAGACTAGACAGGTTGTAAAACATAACAGAATGGGTGTCCAATGTGTGTAGTTTCCTCTTTGAGGTACACCAAGACTGGAAAATTCTATGTATTTGTTGTCATAAGCGTATTCCTAAATATTTAATATTTGGTAAATCTAATGCTGTGTTCTGTAAAATATTCAGAAATAGCGAGACTTTCATCTCAGAGTGGAGATGTCAATAAGGATGTTGATATTAAAGGATAAAAAAGAGGGGAAAATGCTCAATTTCATCTTGAAACTGAAGTATTTATTAACAGATGGAGTTGCTTTTGTTTTTTTTTATCCATGCAGGTTCTAGCTGGCATTACATCTGAGGAAAATCCGTTCCCATCTGTCCAGTTTCATATCTGCACAGATGTATAAATGAGGCATAAAAGGATTTTGAAATACTTCACTTACCTCCAATAACAATGTAACATTAAAAATGGAAACATTAGGAGTAAGCAGATTTCTGTGCCATGAAGAATGATGCTAGTGTGCTATTTCTTCCTTTCTGGTACTTACATCGTAAGAAATTTAAGTGTTGGAGAGAATGCAATGAAAAGCCAAAAGTGCTGTGTGAGAATTAGAAAGAGGATCTTGAACTGATTAAATTGAGAGAAAGATAGAAACTAGCGTTCTGTTTCATGTATTATTATCTGAGACCTTAATACCTTATGAGATAAAATCCATCTTAATAATATTTGTTCTGTTTTTAAGACGTGATGACCTGCTTATATGCTGAATATTCACCTATCCAAAGTGTTTTCAATGGTGGAATAGCTTCAGGCTTCAATTGTAAAGCATTTATGTCCTTGACAGTACTTCACTCCAGTAAGCCAAGAAACTTTTATTTTTTTCTGCCACGTATTCAGATGTACATTTTCTTTATTCTGTTTCTGTTCTTGATTGTTCACATGTGAATGAAGTAACTAATCTTAAAGAAAGTTGTCACAGAATATGGAGTATTGATACCTGTTGGATGATGCAAACTCCCCAGTGAGAGTTACTTCATGATTCCTTCTTCCTTCCTTCCGTCTCAGCTGCCTAATTCGCTTCCTTTTTTGCACATGCATGAAAAGAAAATTTCTTCTGATGCGCATCCTATTTCAGCTTCCTGGGCAAATGAAGAAGAAAATTGATTTCATTGTCTGAAATCAATCATATGAGTTGTTTCTGCTGCAATATACTTGAAGAAAAAGTAGAGAATATGGCTGTAACCTCTGTATGTTATGACTAGATCTGCAGCAAGCAGCTTCATTGGTTAGACATGAATAACTCTGTAGAAAAAGATATGTTTACCGTTTTTGGTCTGAGTGAAACATTTAGTCATTCCATGAGTAATCAAAATTTAGATATTTTTTCTAAAACATCTAATTTTGATACTAAACTCGCAGATTTGTGGCAAAGGGATTTTTTAAGAATAATTACTACTCTAGAAAGCTAAACAGCTTTCAAAGAAATACCGCATTTTTTACGGGGCCTTTAGGCTAGCGTGGCTTTTATATATGGGACATAGCAAGCGTATCTTCTCACAGCATCTCCTCAGTCTCTCTACTGTGATGCTACAGGTTACGTGAAAGCATGTAGTTTAGTATTTTTTACTAAATAATTGGTTCTCTATTAACAGTCCAATGTTAGCATTGTTATGTGCAGGGAGAAACCTTTGCATTTATCTAGTGCTAAGATTTCATTTTATAGCTCTATCATTTATAGAGTGTATATATAAGGGAAGATGCAGGTGCTGATGCAGACAATGTAATGTTTGATTTATTCAGGTTTATAGATTTTTTTTAAATCAAGATGTTGACTCATACAAAAGGAAATCATGGTTATTCTTTGGTGGTATTTTAAATCTATTTTCACAGGACAAGGAGTCAAGAGGGTTCTGTGTATGATGTATGTGTCTGCAGACAGAAATCTGTCCTGGACTTGTGCACTGTACTATAAAGTGTCTTTATAAAACATTGAGGGTATAGTCCTCTGGGATGCATGATGATTCTAGGACTTCAACACTTTTTTGGAAATATTAATGTTAAGGGCAAATATCATTTTGGCATACCTTCTATGCTTTCCTCTTATTCTTTCTGTGACTATAAAAGAAGATTGCTGTGCTTGTGAACCATTGTCTGCTGTACAGGTTTGTCAGTGTCCTCACAAAAACACCCAGGGGTCTTGTCTCTAGAAGTCTGCAGCTGAAATCAGATTTCGGCCTTCTAGATTTCATCCTCATCATTTTTTTAAGTGTTTTTGACTATTTCAATAGAGTTGTCAGTAGTACATCTTGTTAAGAGTTGTAGTTTTTCTTTTAAGTCGGAACAGTAGCACATTTAACTCCCTTGTGATAGAACTTGCCACTTAATATCCTTATTCTTTGCATGTGCCAGAGCTTGTCAAACTGGTGGGAACGTGACTTTACCTGCCTTTGAAGGGAAATTCCAGTTCCAACTCCAGCAGGCAGCGCTGCCTTGGCTATAGGCACTGGCTCAGCCTGAGTAAAATGTTCCAGTTGCCACCGGATAGCCTCTTACATAAGCACATAATCAACTTATTGTAAGAAACAAAGTAAGTAATTATCTCTTACACAGTCAGAATATTTACTCCATTTGAATTCAACTTATAAGGTATAATTGACCCCTTAGGAACCACGTGTACTAGACAGAAAGAAAAAAAAAAAGCAGGACAACTGGTAGCCTACTGATCCTTCTCTGCACTAGATTTGCAGCAACTAACTAGTTCCAGGGCACGTTTGTTGGATTTCGTAACCGAGCTTGCTAGCTGTGGCAAGGCCTCAAATGCAGTCATATTCTACAAATCAATATAAACATGGAATTATTTTCTGCTTTCCTTGTTTTCAATCATAGCTATTTATTTGAGACACAGGTTGACATTTTCTTTGTGCTGTACATGCTAAGGGAATTCAGGTAGGGATCTGTGCGTAGAAATCCAATCTGCTTTTATTAAATGTAGTCATGTTTAATTTTCCAAGGAATTTTTCCAATAGAATGCTTCCTAAAACAAAAAGGGCGATTGTTTCTAGAAGGCAAAAGTAAATTAGTTTTTCCCTCTGAAATTGCCTCTTGTTTATGGATTAAATCTTCTTATGTTTAGCAGGGGTGAAGAAAGGGAAGTATTAGGAAGTAGACAGAAATAACTCCAGTAAGACACTGTACTACCAACCAGGGCAGTGCAGTGCCAAGGATTAGTTTATCTTATTTGTAGTAATACTCCTTGGGCTGTCACCTGAAATTTTATTTTTGGCACTGGCAGTTTGGTATCTTGCTTCATCTTCTCTGCCTTCAGGGTGGCTGATCCTGCCTGCGGGATGCTTGTTATGAATTGTGCAGCATGTAGTCAAAACTATTTGGAAACATACAGATTTTACAAAACTGATTGTATAATTTCTGTGCAGAAGCCAAGTATGCTGCTTGCATTCTGATTGCATGTTTGTGATAGGACTGCAGTAGAATTTTTGGTTATCTTGGTTATTTTTTGTTTTTTAAACTTGTACAGAACATTGGTTTCTGACTTAGCTTGGGCTTTGTCTTTGGTTTTGAATTTTTTTTTTTTTTTGAAGTCTTAAGGCAGGACTCAGCACGGAATTGTTATGGCCATGTATTTTCTAAACAAGCATTATTTGGAATATATGTTGCAGTATAGTAACAGTATTTGATGCTCGCTTTAGTTTTTATGCTCATTTATTTCCTGGATGTAGGAACATAAAAATAAATAAATAAATAAATAAAAGCATGACAAGCTAGCTTAAAATTCCTTATTGCCTTTTCTGGCCCAGTTTTGCAGCACCTGAGCATTAGCAATTTTGTTTTCTGTTCCCTGGCCTGGTTCCAGGAATTCCTGGTCAAGAGACAGGCTGGGGGGTGGGGGGGGGGGGAGTGCACACCACTCCTTTCCGGGAATACGTGAGTTGTATTGAGCAGAGAAGTTAAATTTTTAAAAAGCAAATCTGTCTACTGGACTCCTTTCAAAAAGATAACACTAAGAAAGAAAAAAATCTTAAATATTTTCACTGCTGATGTAATGACTCTGTTTCTGAAGTACATGTATACGTTTTAAGTGCTGTCAAATATTGCTGAAGGAAAAAGTATATAAAATTGGTTATTTTTCTGTTTTTGTGACTGTTTCAATTTGTATGTTCTGTAGTTTGCCATGTACAGCAGATTAAAACAGATAATACTAAAGATGTTGATGGTTTTGATGCTTGTTCAGTTGAAGTAACACTTCTCAAGTATTCTCCTTTTGTTTCAAGCTGATTTGTTTTTTCCCTAAGATCATCAGTCAGAGAAAATCTGTAAGCCTGATGCTCTCAGCTTGGTTCTTTAAGGGCCTGTGGGTCCTACAACATCCTCAAGGATGTGTGTGCTTTTTCAGATGCACTAGAGAAGCACGTTTCCTGCTGGTATGTACTTTGTACTGTGGGGAGTTACTTATGGTAGGGGTTCCTAATATGTGGGCTATGGGAGACTGCCATCCTTCTGTAAGATGCTCTTAGCTAAGGTTGGTTTTCTTTGTGGTCTTCTACTGAGATGTGTTTAGTGTTTTTCCTGTTGTTGACTAAGGGAAGCGATGGCAGATGGAAACACTGGCCTCCAAAGCCTGAGAAACTTTAGGGAGTAGTTGATTAGTTCTTTCCAGATGTGACTATTGTGGGAAATATAAATTTATCTGGGGCGAAAAGGGGGAAATTTTAGATTGCTACAGCCCCTAGGGAGGTTTTATGGCAAGGAGAACATGTAATCACAAGGTTTTTTTGGAGGGTGATGTATTGTAAGTACTCACCTCCACCCCTCCCACATCAAAGAAGTGACAGCAGTAAATCAAAGCCTAGAATAGGTGCTTTCTCCTCTGCTTTATGTAAGCTTTTACTGCTGAATAGAAACCTCAAAAGGTTGCAACATCAAAAGGTTGTTTAACCTTTTCTGCATCACTGAATGGCAGACATGTGGAGGTTGAGATTATACTTATCGTCTCATCCCAGACAAAGCTACACAACCTCCTTTGCCTTTATTGTCAAAATCATTGCAGCTCAGAATATATTAATCTCAATGTACAGTACAGTTCTAGACTTGATAGAAAAGTCTTTAAAAATATCTTGGCTTTCCTGCATGAAGGACACAGAAGAGTTTGGATATATTCAAGTTGAATACAGACATTTTTTCTTTCATGGATGAATAAAACACAGGAAGCATCAAAAGCGTTCAAAGGCACGTTTCCCATGTTCTTCAATTATATTGACATCAGTCTTATGGTATTATTTAGGAGCTTGCATGCTGAGCGATAGATAAATGCTGCAGTGTGTGAGTTGCATTTTCAAGTGGGAAGTAGCCACACTTTTTACTAAAATAGTCATTTATCTTATAGCCTCTAGGATGGACTTGCCCTTTAAGCTTTGAATTTCTGTCCGTGGTCCAGGACTGTCTGTTGGCTCCAGGACTGGACCTCCGGAGCATGCCTAGTGAAACCTTCCTGCTTGAAGCAGGGTTAGCTAGAGCAGGCTGCTTGGGGCTTTGTCTAGGAGGGTTTTGAGCATCTCCAAGGATGGAGACTCCTGAGCTGCTCTAGGTTGTTCCAGTGTTTGAGGGGAGGCTGTTGGCCACCTTTGCCACAGGGGCACATTGCTGCCTCACGCTCAGTTTGGCGTCCATGAGGACCCCTCACATCTTTTCCTGCGAAGTTTACCAGCAGTTCAGACCCAGCCTGCTCTGAAGCATGGGATTTTTCATCCCCAGCTGCAGGACTTTGCATTTCCCTTTGCTGAATGTTGCAATGTTCCTGTGGGCCCATTTCTCTGTCATGTTGAAGTCCCTCTGAACAGCAGCTGAACTATCCGCTGCATCAAGCACTTCCACCATCTGTCAGCTTGCTGAGGGTGTGCTCTGTCCCATCATCCAGTTCAGTTCTTAGCACTTCAGTAAAAGTTGGCTCCGGGTTAAAAATTAGGTTCTATTTCCCTGTTGGTCGTATTTTTCACTGTGTACTCGTTGTCAATATTAGACATGCAGGTGGTCAGCAGTTCTAAAACTCAGGCCAAGCTTTAATTTTCAAGCAGTTTAGTTTTTCCTTTCTTTCCCACAACTAAGAAAAGTTGTGTTTCAAAAGTTGTGTTTCAATTTACAAAATCAGTTTAGGAAGAGTGATAAATGTGTTCATTGTCTTCTAATACTCTAATAATTGGTAGTACCTCAGATTTGGGGGAAGTATCTTCAGAGTGAGAGATGAAAACATTTGCGAATAAATCAATGTTCTACACCTGCATGCATTAAAAATGAATGCTGCAATTTGGCATTAAGTTTGGGAATCTCTGGTCTTTATAGCAGTTTTTCAGTGTTTGGTAGAATTTTTATTGGCAACCTTATGTCATCCTGGCTGCACTTCCATACTTTTGCTCAGGAGATGGTCATGGACAAAGGACTGAGTAAACTGGGAATTGGCTTCAGGTATGTTGCATACCATGTTGATCTCGTTATGAATTTCTTGGCTACCATTAATGCTTTTATTAGCAGTGTTCTGCTAATAGACAGTATTCTGTAAGTATGGTTTATCTACTTAGATCAACCAGTCATTGTGAATCAACTTCCAGTACCTTGTAGGTCACCAAATCCGTGTTGGAGAAGCGTTTTGCTTAAGCTTTCCTCACTGTTATTATAGCAGAAGTTCCCTATGTGAGTTATTAATGGTCTTTGATTTAAACTTCACCCAGTCTGCACTGCACTGTTTAAGTTGCTCAAAACAAAGTTTATCCTTTATTTTCTGCGTCCTGTCTTGATGTCTTGTAATGTTCACTGATCAGTTAGGAACTGGTTTCTCAGAGCCTACTTAAGTTCAGTTACTGAATTTCCTTTCCATGGGTTTGACTATTAAATGATTGGCACTAGTTCCTTGTTACTCAACTTATTATTTTTTTTAATTTTGTGTTGTAGACTAATCTTTTGAAATTTTGCTGAAAATATATATGGAAAAAAAAAAAGCTGGAATATAAAATACTCATTTTGTATGAACATCTAGCTTAAAATAGTAAAAGCAGTAGTTCACTTTTTTAGAAATATTTGACTAGTTACAGTGGAATTTGGTTCTTGAAATAAATCTTTTCACGGAATCACAGAATTGTCTAGGTTAGAACAGACCTCAAGATCATCAAGTCCAAACTTTGACCTAACCCTAACAAGTCCTCCACTAAACCATATCGCTAAGTTCAACATCTAAACGTCTTTAAAGACCTCCAGGGATGGTGACTCCACCACGTCCTTGGGCAGCCCATTCCAATGCCTAAAAACGTTTGACGTTTGTAAATGAAATAAGTTGTGAAATCTTTATTGTACTTATTGTACATATTGTTCGGTTACAAATCCTCAACTCTGTTCTTTGAGAGTAGAAGTAAATATTTAACAGCTCGGTGCATCAAAGAAACTGCCAAGTAATATTTAGTCTTAGTGGAATTCACGTTCCTCAAGTGCAGTGAAAACAAAGTATTCGAAAAATCTTGTGATTGTTGGTGTCAAAGCTTTTAGCGTATTATGAGTAGGTTTATTCATGATCCTGACGTGAACACCCAGAGGTGCTGAGTGTTCTCCATGCCGTTTTGTAAGTTACTGATGGAAAAAGAACTTTTTTAAAGCCTTTATCTGGTCAGATTTATTATCCCGATGCCTGATAATTTTAGAAAATTCGAAAGATCATCACGATTATGCATAGGGATTGAACAGGGTATTATTTCTCCTGTAGCATCTATATGATGGTAGGTAAAACTAATGGCATTGTTTTGCAGTGTTAAAACAAGTGATGTTTTATACTTTCTTAGTGTGCTACAGTTGTACTGGAGTGCAATTGGATAACTGTAAGACTTTGAAGCTTGTTGAAGCTCAGATAGCTTCAAAAAATGTTTTAGTCACCTTTCTAACCACCTGTATCTAGGGTCCTTTCTCATATCCAAGTACACCGTGTCTCTGTGTGGTGGTGGTCACCAAATTAAAATTTACCTAACATGGGATTTGGTGCTGGTGCCCAGTAAAAAGTAAGGCAATAAAGGAAAGTACGAAGTAGCTTCTGATGTTAAATGATTAACCATTTGTCATGCTGAATAGCCAAGCTCTTCTTGAGGTATGTTTGTTCAAAATGAAGTTATGCTGGGTTTATGATGCAACTTCTAATAGCTCGCAAAACCAATTACATGTAAGAGAAAGTGAGGTAAATAATTTGCAGCTTACACCACAGGGGAATATGGAAAATACTGTGGTAGAAATCTAGCTATTCATATTGTCATTTTGACTAATGCCAAGGTTTCCAGGCTGTTGATAAACATAGCAGTAATGCAGGGAAATGTCATTTGTGTCTTACCTATTTATTTCTGTGGGTAGTATGCAGGCCAGTGCAGTCTGGCCCTATTTAGAGGCAGTAAAGTTGGGCACTGGTTTAAACTGAGTAGGATCTTCATTTTAAACATAGTTATAGTAGTTTATGTGTTATGTTTTGACAAAGACTTTAGGTTTTCCCATACAGGGGTGGAAAACTAGCATGTACTAACTACATTAGTTGTTCCGCTTTCTGCATCCATACAATGCTTTTTCTCTTCCATTTTTCTTTGGAAATTTGGTTCTGATGAGGTTGCAGCTCAGATAAACATGCACTGATAAATTGAAATGCAGGTAAATATTCCCCTGAAAGGCCCCTTGTAGTGGTATCTTGCAACAAACAATATCTGGGAGAAAAAAAAAAATAAAAAAGACAACTTTGCCAACAGAGTAAGCCTTCAGCAACTTAGTTTTTTTGTAAATTCAACTTTGCATACGTGGTGCAGACTGTGATAAGAACACTGTGTTTTGGTATTTGTTCCAGACACCTGTAATCCTTGAAATGTATATAATTAAATTCCTGCTAACGAAGTGCTATTTCCAAACTGGTCATAAGCTGAATTCTGATAATGATTTAGATAGAACTGCGTTTACAAAGCAGTAACCACAGTGTGTGAAGCATCCAAGCTCATGGTCTCAAGTGGTGACAAAATCTTGAAAGGCTTCTGGGGTGACTGAAAGTTCATGTCTGGTGTACAAAGAAAGAGGAAGCTAATTTTCATAGGGACAAACTTGCTTTATATTTCTCTGGCGGAAATTAATACAGCTGTTTCCTGCTTAGCTGCTTTGACAGTTGACTGCAGAGGAGTACAATAGTTGGCTTTCTTGTTCATAGCTCACCTGCACAATTAGGGAGCTGGCTAGCTTAGATGAGATGCTTTTTGCAGAATTGCAGAAACATTTGCCAGAGTTGGAATGGACCACAAGGATCATAAAGTCCAAATTGTAAGTCCTAGATATCTCTTATACTGAACATGTAATAAATAATACTGAAAGATATGGGCTTTCGTACACTGGCTTTGCTCTGGAATCCAAGCCAGATCTCTGACAATTCATTTTTTTTTATTTAGGTGTAGTCATAGCAAGATTTTGACCTGAGGGTCTGCCAAAGCTACCATCATGTTACAGGTAGGATAGGTATTAGATGAAAATGCAGCTTCCTCTTGTGACTGCTTAAAGGAGAGCGGCACTTCCATGAGTGTTTGAACAGAAGACTGGCAAATAAAACTGAATGTCAGGTTCACTGTTTGCTCAAGTCCTTGCAGAGGATTTTGGTGCTCTGGCCAGCTCTGATCATGACCAAGTGAAGGGTGATGGTAGAGTAACTTACTGCTCTAAATTTAAACCGTACTTTAGAGTATTTCCCCCTTGAATAACCTGAAGCTCCTCTAAGAACACCACTTAATGGCTTTTAGTTGCGTCTATCTCATCAATATCATCCTAGTGTGCATTAATTTGTGCTTTTGAAAAGGTTTATAGCAGGTATTTTTGCTCAAGGTGTTTTTTTTTTTTCTTTCTTGTTTTTTTTTTTTTTTTTTCCCTCATTCATTTAGTATCTCCATGTGAAAGAAAATAGTTTGTATCTGTGGATTTTGTTTTCATTTATTTAAAAATAAGTAAAAAACT
This sequence comes from Aythya ferina, assembly GCF_964211825.1. Lineage (NCBI taxonomy): Eukaryota > Metazoa > Chordata > Aves > Anseriformes > Anatidae > Aythya > Aythya ferina. Next base: position 63,017,677 of record NC_140296.1, read on the forward strand.
GCTCCTTGCCTCTCTCTGTCCTGCTGTTTCCTAAGAATCTGTATGCTTCAGTTCACTTTCTGACTTAATTTTTTTGATCCCTCTCAAATGTTTCTTGATGAATTACTGAAAAGAAAATTATTTCCTGGCAACTATGAGGGTAACATAACCTGCATTCTGAAATATCTGTAAAGTGTTTTCTTTAAGAATCTCTCTTTAAAAGTACCTTTACAGATACTGAGTTTGGTTGGCAGGGCGTGCAAGTCTTAGTGGTGTTTAGTTTGCCTTGCAAGAAATAAAACTGTTGTTTTGTAGCTTCTGTTAGCACCAAAAGAAGCTGCAGAAGTTCTGCACAAACCTGAATTTGTTGCTGTGGAGATGCTTAGATGTAAAGTTGATTCATAATTAAAGTGCGAAGGCCACCAAGTATTGTGTGTCTCGTGACACTTTCCTTTCTAGCTTCTCTTATCAGCTCTGCTTAGTGTAGTTCGTTTCTCATTTGCCTTTCTAATTGTGAGACACTCTTGAAAGGATTTCCATGTAGCAATTCTTCCTGGCTGGGGCTAGGGAGACGCAGGAGGAGGAGGCACAGTGTCTCTTTGCCACTGTATCTTGTTGATACAGGGACAGCAAGGAGCAAGATGTTTCAGAAATGTAACAGTAGGAGAAAGGAAAAGAAAGGAATTGAAAGCATTTTTTTGTCCAGTTGTCCACTGATTCACATATTTTACAGATCTAGCTTTTGCCATCATTCCAGTAATGCCTTGAAACCTGAAGATGACGTGTAAAAGGAACAGCAAGACTTCTGTCGGACTGTCCGTATTGCTTTTGTTGCTACTTTTCATGGAAACAGGGAAAGTTTTATCGCAAGCACCACAAATAGCTACATCTAATGGGCCAGCACGTCAACAAAATTTGGAGTTTAAGTTCATCATTTGTGAAAGATCTTAATCTTGCTTGAATAACTTAGATTAGTTTTTATGTATTTGAAACAAGAATTACTGTAAATTTTAAGAGGAACACAGATCACTGTGTTGTGATCTGTGCTGTCATCACATCATCTGTCAAGTATAGATGAGATGGAATTCAGCTAATTGTGACATGCTAAACTGCAGATCAGAAAGGAGAACAGGACTGTCTACTAAGTGCTATATTAAAATATCAACATGCAAGCTGATGCTCTAAAATAGTTATCCCCAAATCATGGCACATCTACAGAGCACTATTGTTCTGAGTACGGAGCTTAGGAGGCACGGTGTGGAAGTAAATCTACATTAAGAACGTGTTCAGAAAAGGTCATATTTTACAGAAACTTGAATATCTGCTTTGGTGTCAGAACATTTGTTCCAACTAGTGTGTTACCAAAATTTTCATGATTCCATCATATTTCTGTGCTTCTTCTTTCAAAGTTCAGGCGGTGTCACAGTGCTTTATGAAGCCATTTCCCCACCTGCCTGCATGCACAAGAAACCTTGCACACAATAATAGGTGTCCATACTGGAAAGAAGGATCAGAAAAGCAGGATCCAACAAGTGGTATAGGCAGGGGTTGGTCAGAAAATGCACTGGTGGGCTTAAAATCATTTTGTATAGTTAAGGTATACCAGACTTTGCTTCTTATCACATCCCTTACCTGAGATTCCTATATAAAATAACCTCATTAAAGTCAAGGAATGTTTGTTTGCTTGTTTTTGTTTGTTTGTTTTAGTTCTCCCTCCACATAGACTTATGCCCAACACTGTGGGATTTGCAGGTAGTTGTGTTTGGGAGAGCTTTATTTCCAAGTACCATTTCTGATGAAAATCACCATACGAGGGTTTAAACTGCACTTGCTAAAAAGAAATGCGCCTGGAAATGTTCTGTAGCAGCAGTACAAAACAGCAGATCCCGTGACTGTGACATCTCCCTTAGGAAATGTGTTAATTAAATCATGGGATTTTCCTAATGCCACACAAGGAGTTTTTTGGGGGGATGGGCATTGTTCTGTGGGTTTTGTTAGCGTTTTTTTTAGTGGTTGCCTCTGAAGAGCTGTGCTTTAGTTCTCCATTAAATTAGTGGTTTAATGGCATGTGTTCCTATGGCTTACAACTGCATGAAGCAATTCACTTTGTTTATTGTACCTAATATTGAGGCAGTAGTTTTTCAGATTATAAAAGTTTATAGGGAAATCAACTGATAACTATATATTTGAATTACTTTATGTGCCTTTATGTATTCTTACAAAACAAGTGTAAACAATCTTAGCAGCTTTTAAAGTTGCATTTATTCTTCATTCTGAGTTTGCTCCTGCCACTGCCATATGGCAGGCTGAAATAATGCTGTGAACAAAACTTAATTCAAATACTCCATGTAAGTCTTGGTGTGTTTGCCTAGCATTTAAAATCTTACTAGTGTCCTTTAAGTGGACAAGAATTTCACTCTGTATTTCCACCAAGAATTGTGTGTAAATTCATGTGATTTTATCAAGTGTGCAATTTTGCTTCTCCTTCACTGGCTAGCAATTGGAGGAAATGTGAAGACTTTTCATTAGAAATAGTCTGCTTTGCAATGTTCAGAGGGATTCTGCTTTTTATGATTTATAGATCAGATCTGCCTTTAAAATGCTGTGGATTTCATCAGGTCTGGGACGGTTGGGTGAAAATTTGCATGCTGCACTGTTGTTTGCACAGGGCGACGGCTGACATTTACCTACAGAGTGCTGCTGAGTGAAGTGTAAAAGAGCAGGTACTTGGGACACTTAAAAATCCAGGCACAGGTGAGCTTGTGTGATCTCATGGTTTGGTGATTAGGGTACAATAAGGAAGTCAGCATGCTTCAGAAAATAGAAGTGAGTTTTTTTCCACTTCAGAGTTACATCTTTCTGAGATCCTGAAATTGTTGTTTTCCTCCACCAAACGAAAAATTGGAAGCTGAAGGCATTTTTGCAGTGGAGACCTGTTGTAATGTATCCAGGTAGACAGAAGCAACATATCCTACCTGTGAAAAATTTCTTCGACTGCGTGCCACTATTCATGTAGATTAAATGATAATAGCTTATCAGTATCTGTTACCGTAATACCCTAAAGTGATGAACAGCTTTGTTTGTTGTGCAGTTTTAACAATGGTGTTAATTGTTTTATGGAGATCAAATAGTGTTTTGCTGAAGCACCCAGTCATTTGCCAAGCCTGCCTCCTTGAACACAAAGTATTTGTATGAAAGAACTTTGACTTACAGCCTGGATCCACAAGGTTACAACTGATGTGGAGAACTCATTGCCAGCAAATCTGTACTTACTGTGTAGTCTGTTTATGGCTCTGAGAAGGTATTCAGCAAAAAAGTAGGAGAGACTGTTGTACAACAAAACATACAGCCTGACCAGCAGAGATTTTTAGCTGAGTTTTCAGCTCTACTTAATGCATTATTAACTTTTTAGTAGAGTTTGTGATTACGTTATTTGGAGAGTGGAGCAAATGAAATTTTGAGTCTAAGATTGTTGCTTCCAATTACACCCGAATTAGTAGTTCATGTGGAGAGTCAGGAAACGTACTTCAGTGCTCCCATTGATTCCCGAACCATAAGTTAGATCTCTACTAAAAATACTTGGAAGATTTGGAATCTTTCAAGGTCAGTTACCTTCCCAGGATCTACCCACAGTACTGATGACCCTGGTATGTTCAATTTTAGTTAATGAGCTACAGTGATTTTCAGGTGGAAGGAGCTAAAGTAAAAAATGAAGAACAACTTAACTGGTTAATCTGCTGGACTCCATCAGATTGCTTGTTTTTGTTTTTGTTTTGATTTTTTTTAGGTAAGAATAGCATGAAGGTGAATCTTAAGCTAGTCTCAGATTGATTTATATATTTATTTTAAATCAGAGATAAGCTGTGTGAATATTTGGTATTTTCGTATGAACTTGTACACGTATTAAGGTATAATCCTGCTAACTGTCTCTGTTCAACATTACATAAAGTCTTTTGCTGGTCTTTGCTTTCTGCATTGCTGACCCTGCTTGAAAGAATAAAAGCTAAGTAATGCTTCTTCACCGATGTGCCAATGAAACTTGGTTTCAGTACACTGAGCTTTATACTATTAATAGAAGCAGATAATGCTAGGATTTATTTATGGTTTCTTGCCCATATCCTTAATGGACTTGAGTAAGCTTAAGTAATAGAACTCAAAAAAAAAAAAAAAAAAAAAAAAAAAAAAAAAAAAAGCAAATATAGTTTATTGTACTGGCAGTGGTATCAAATTCCTTTCTTTGAATTACCCTGGTGTCATTCAGTAAATGATCTCATGTGTAGGATCTGAGAAGTAAGAAGAATTGTTGGTTCAAAGTGTATGGCATTGTAAGTTACCATTACGAGACATTAAAATGTTGTGGTTTGATTTCTAAGAGCGTGGCATTTGTGACTTAGTGCTGTTCCTTTTCTGCTTTGTGAAAGTGAGTTAGTTTCCTTGTGTTCTCACTGAATACTGCATTTTACTTTTCGTATTGCCCTATTATATTGTGGTACCTCACTGAACAATATAGCCTTTCCTTCCTGATGAACTTTGCACTTGGACTGTGAGTGTGTTGGAGTTTTTAAGTTTTTGCCAACTTACTGAATTGGGTTAGTACAGCGCATTTGGTTTTGATTCTCCGTTAACATGTTGGAAAATAAAAATGTTCTGAGTTAGCAGACAGCTAAAATTAAGTTAGATGTGTTGTTGTACTTTGCAGTGAATTTATCACTTCCAAATAAAAACCAGATCCAGTTAAGCTAATAGAAGAGTTTGTCTTGGTTTTCATACACTTGTTTAAAGTAAATTCTATTGAGTCCTTCTTTAGGGATGCCAATTCTGGGCTGTGACATCAAGCTAGTTTGCGGGGTGATAACACAATACTCCAGGGGCACGAAACCTTTAAAAATTGACAGTAGTGCAGGATAAAGCTGTTTAAAGAGCTCTGTCTTCTGTGCTTCCTAGCTTGAGAAGTAATTTCTCAGCAGATTGTTTTAACTAAGTCAGGATAAAGATCAGCTTATGCTGTGAAATTAAAAAAAATAAATGCGTATTCAAACTAATACCTTTGTCGGGTTGACTTAGATTGTCAGGCTGGGCCTGTGTAGGAGGAAGGAGAAGCTGAAGGATTTACTCTCGATGCTCAAAGATTCATGCATTGAATTCCCATTAGCCCTTTATGCAATCATCTATGCAGTCAGGCACTTAGCTGTATTAGGAGTAATCTTTGTGTTGCTTTGATGTTTGGAATGTCCTTCTTAATAAAAAATTAATCAACACTGTACAATTTGATCTACTGCTTGGGAATATCTCACACTCTTGCATTTCCAGGAGCACTGCTTGGCACGAGTCAGTAAATCACTTGTGTGCATTATACGTTCAAGTGTACCAAAAAGGTGAAAATGTCATCCGATAAAATGATAAAAGATACCGGGTTTTGTTCTTGGCACAGAAGGACGGTGGAATATGGGAACATCTTTACTGCTTTACTACTTTCTGCGATATTCTGATGTGCTAAAAGAATCATGGCTTGTCTGCAGGAGTGGTCTGAGCTTTTAGTATGGTGGTCTGCTTGTATTGCAACAAGCCACGCTAGAGATCCGGGAGTTGTTTGGCTGGAAAATTAGTGTACTTTTTCCAGAATAACCCACATTTTAACTTCAGGTCCATGCTGCAAAAGAAACTATCACTGAAATCAGTGATAGTTTAGCACAAGCTGCAACTAGGCCACTGATATTTCTTAAGAATGGCTGCCATTTTTCCTTCCTTTAATCTGCATTCATATGTTATTTAAGTGGCTCTTTCAAATTAAGTAAAATAAAAATTTGCATATTAAGGGAGATAAGAAAAGCAAACTTTTACCTTTGAATTTTTTCTTTAGTTCTGTAATTTCAGCCTTCGATCGCTTCTGAACATAATACCTTTGTTTTCTTTCATCAGCAAGAATAAATAACGATTTCATGTCAAATAGGTAACCTTTAAAAGCATAGCTGCTCAAGGTTTTTAAGGTATTGGAAGGTTTTTATACATACATTTAAGCAATTTATGTTGAAACTTTGTTCTTCACATGTGTTGTACTTACTACAGAGGAATAATCACATAGAAGTGAACCAATGAAAGAAATTGTTAGTGTGTATATTTTTGGTTAAGTTTGAGATTTAAGTTTGATATTTAAATTTTATTTTAGACTTAACAGTCACATCTGCACTAGTAAAGTGCATGTGTCCAGAGCTACTGGCAGCAAGGCTAACTGGAAAGGAAGAGACTATATCTATATAATGAAACTCTTATATCGTCAAGAACTGTGTGGCTGCATCCTGCTGCTCTGGGCTGTGGTGCTTTGGTTATGCTGCTCCTGGTCACTGCCTGATGGTAGCTTGTTAAGCAGCAGTCAACCTTAGAGACTTGCAACACCAGTGCTCAGGAAGACTTTGGGGCAGTATTTAATGTACTATATAGACAAAGATGTCGTAGATGGAGAAAAGAAGCTTCCATCTCATTTGTAAAATTGTGAGAACTCATGAGTTGATATAAAGACAATTTAGTAGATAAAGCAAAAGCTGCATGCCAGCAAAGCAAAACAAGGAATTAATTTGCCATTTCCCGTTGGGAGACAAATGTCTACGCAGGAGCATGGGGCTCCATCACGTGTAACATTTACTTGGGAAAACAAACATCATAACTCTGATCATCCCACCCCCCTGCCGTCCTTCTTTTCCCCCAGATTTTATTGCTGAGCATGACACCATATGGTATGGGATATCCCTTTGGGCCAGTTTGGGTCAGTGCTCTTGGCTTCTGGCAGGGCAGCATGAGAAGCTGGGCATGAGAAGCTGGACAGTCCTGGAGTCAGTCACGAACAAAATAGGAAGATTTCTCTCATCCACTTTTCTTTACTTGCAGACACAGCTTTCATTAAAGAGCAAGGAATCTGAGCTGACAAGCTGAGTTCTTTCCTGGCAGTCTAGGGTTCCCTAACCTTGCTGTGTGTCTGAGGAAATCACTATTGCTTGTATTTCAGAGAACACAGGGCTTCTTTCTAGAAACAATTTTTTTTTTTTTCTGCAGATAAAATACCGTATTATGTCTGGCTAGTGTTAAAAATGAGATTGTACTTGTCACATAAAAACACATGAAGTTTTATTTTTATCAGTGGTAAAATGAGCAGCAACCACTTGGTAAATAACTAATTTGAGAATCTTAAACCATTCTTCTTTGTTCAGTTATAAAACTAAAAAGAACAGCAATTTTCATGGATTCTTTTTTTTTTTTTTCCCTTGGGGAAAGTGTTATTTGATGTATTTAAAGAATTTTGACCATCAGCTTAGATTTGTCTTTTAGTGGTCTTGATTATACAGAGAAATAAAGGGTAAAGTAAGTAAGGGGTCGCGTGTTGATGGCTGTGTGTGCGCTGATGATTAGACACCTGATTAGTTAATTCAGTCTGTGACTCATCTTACTGCAGAAATACAAAGTGAACTGACGTGACTTTTTTCTCCCCATAGTGTGCTGGAGAAGAGAATTGGGTGGACAGTCGGACTATTTATGTGGGGCATCGTGAACCACCTCCCGGCACTGAAGCATACATTCCACAGAGATTTCCAGATAACAGGATAGTCTCATCAAAGGTATTGTAATGTGAAAGTATTCTTTAACTCATTTACATAAATCAGCTTCAGTTATGGTACATGTGTTCATTTATTTCCCCCAAGGTTTCCTTCCTATACTTCCTGTATATTTCTCCTATACCATGACTGGCAAAGGTAAAATGAGGGTGTCTCAGATTTCTTCCACAAAAACTAATTGCCTGATTGCCTCTAGATGAGTAATTTTATTCTTGTTCGTGTTGATGTTTAATGTTTTACGTAGCAAAGTCTTAGAATGATGCTGTGTTTTTTCACAAAGGAGTGAGCAAGTCATTTTCATTTGGAGTGATGCTGGAGTAAAAAACATCTTCCCAGGGTATGGCCACATCCTTGGTAATCTAGAGCACCACTTCAAAGTGCTAGAAATACTATGATCAGTGCAAGTGATCTCCACAATGACAGTGCTGTTCCCTTCAAAAGCTCATACTGACAGAAACATTTAGAAATCATAGGATATTGTTACCCATCCCTAAGTGAATCATTCCTGGTATTTGTGATGCATTTAGAAACTTTCCAGTTGCCCCTCACTCTACCTAGTAAATTTGTTCCTTCTGCTTCAGCAGTTTTCTGTGAACATCTAAGTTGCCGGTTTATACTGACCGGATTGCTTTAGCAAAGGACTTTTCCTCCAGTGTCATCGAAAACCGAACACTTGCAGGTTTCTGTATGGCGAACTCCCCAAGAACTTCATGTTTTTCATGTGCTCAAATCTTAATCTTCGTGAATGTCCACCTGCAACCCAGTTATGAAATAGCTCTTCTACTGGGAAAAATTCTGTTTAAACAGTGGCTTAGGTCCACGGGATAACTTTAAGAATCTTACTAGACCAGCTTTGTAATCTCAAGGGGCTGAAGGCTCTCATACCTCAATGGATCTGAACACTTACCTTCCATTAACATGGCAAAGTTGTAATAAAACCTGTACTTCTCTCAAACAGTCTCTTTTCTTACCATGAAATTTTGTATTTTACTGCTTTCCTTGACTACAGTTTTTCCTACCTTCTCACTATACTTCATTCAAAGACAGTATGCCTAGACAAACAGCTTAGTGTCTAGGCATCTTTAATTAGATAGACTATTCAAAAGGCGATGAAGTAAAAAATCTAAGTGGAGTGAAATCCTGTGCTCCATATATTAATTTGTATTACTTCTTAGATTATGGAAGGCTAAACACAGTTTTTGCAGATCTTTGTACTTGTGAGACACTTTGCTTATTTTTTTGTCTCCTGCATGTCATCTGGGATATGCATAATTAAAGCAGTAAGTTACTGCCAACATTTTTTTGAAATATAAAAATTCTGCTACATTCTGAAAGATGTCAGACATCTTTTCTGATAGTAAAATTGGAAGATTCAAGTTACCATGCTTTGCAGTATGGTTTGAAGTACAGTTTAGCACGCAGTTGAGCTAAGGATCCTTGCCAGCCGTTATTAAATATGTAGGATTTCAACTAGTTCAAGAAAAAAATTTCACTTTTTTTTTTTTTTGGATATAACATGTTCAGTTAAATGTTTGAAATGCTAGACTTCTTAGTTACTCTTTCTATAAGTGGTTTTCCATAAACAAAATTTTTCAGTGGAAGTATTTATCTATATTTCTCAAACTTTTGTTTGTTTATTAAAATTGTTGCACTTTAAACAAATAATCTAAGTCTTCGTTGTAAAAGTAAACAGTGGTGATTATTTCAGGAGGGAATAATTTATATAAATCCTTTATAATCCTTTACAGTTCCTTAGACTGCTGAAAGGTCAGCTTAATGACAGTTGTTTTTATATGAGAACTTGCCTGCACTGTCTCTTCCAAGTAAACTCAATTATTCACGTGTTCCTACCCAGATGGACTGGGTAAAGCACTACCCTGACTTGGCTTGCATTGATTCTGGTTCTGTAAGCCAGCTAGCTCGTAACCTTTCACTCTGTCCTTGTCATCCACTCCGTTAGAAACCTTACACAGGGTTGCCTAATAAATGTGGCTTTAACCTTTCTGAAAAATGATGAAACATACAAAATTATGATGGTAAATTCATAGTTGTTAGAGTAAAATAAATATACATGCACACAAGCACTCTGTATAATATTACTTCAACCATGAAGGATATTTCTGTAGTCCTTCATCAGTAAGATAGACAGTAACTTTCAGCTTTCAGTTTTATAGGACTTTAATGCTTATACAGGAAAGAAGATGACTGTTCTTCAAGGATGAGGAACTCTGAACTTCCAAGTTCAGATTTTGCCAAGTTAAATCAAAAGGAGTTTCTAAAAAGGGTTGCTCAAAACCATGAAGAAACCTCATCAATTGTACTGTGTTACTCTAGAGTCACAGAATCATTAAGGTTGAAAAAAACCTCCAAGAACATCTGGTCCAACCATTGCCCTACTCCCAATGTCACCCACTAAATCTTGGCCCTAAGCACCAGGTCCAAATGTCCTGAATAAATGCAGCTGCTTAAAATAACTAGGAAAGGCAAAAGCTCTTCCTTCAAAGGTAAACTTCCTGTTGTCAGCAAGATAATAATGTGATTCCAGTACATAGGGATATTTCTTGTATATTGCAGAGTCACTGTGAAATGTGGTTAATGCTCAGCTTAACAGCGTATTCCTGGTGGTGAAAAATTATATCTAAGCAGACCTTGGGCAGGCAAACATGCTCTTCTGGTTTGATGCGTTATAATTCAGTTATGATTTTTAATGATGTATTATAAAAAGGCTGTGCTGAAACAGTAAGAAGCAAAAATTTCTCCTTTGGCTTGTGCATGTAGTTGGCTTATGTTCAAAGTTAGTGATCTCTGGAAGGCGGATTCTTATGTTCTATTTTTTGCTACTTTACCTGCAGGGGCTGTTAGCCTTTAATGTATCTGTTGTGTGTCCTTGATTGAAGTTATCATAAGATAGTGATGCAGCATGGCCAAATATCAGCTGGTAGAAAGATCCAAATGTTTCACATGAGGGGGGGGAAAAAAAATAATTGAAGTGGCAGGAGCTTATTTGCTTTTTTCATTGAAAAGTTTTCACATTTTGAAAGTATTTACTGATTATTAGCACTGTTTCAAAAAGATTAAGTTAAATTTTATAGCAGTAGTAGCTAAAAGAACTTGGTGGAAATCAGCTTCTTTCTCATAACATAATCATAACATAATCATAACATAATTCTCATAATCAGCATAACATCAAGTTTTTATCATTTTTATTTCTAAACAGCGACAAATTACAAAATAATTAATATGAAACTTGCTTAAGGTCCACACCTCATACTTCTGTTGTGCTCAGAGTATCCCAAGCAGTATGCAGCACAGGATATCTTTACATACATAGCAGCATGTGGATGTGCCAGACCAGTTCTTACAATGATGTAAGAATTGCCAATGGCCCATCTAGCACTAGGGGTAGACGCCTATGGAAGAAAGCAAGAACAAGTAAGCACAGAGTGATACTTGCCCTCAGTAGAATCTTGGTATCACAGAAATGTTTGGGTTGGAAGGGACCTTAAAGCCCACCCAGTTCCACCCCCCTGCCATGGGCAGGGACACCTCCCACCAGACCAGGTTGCCCACAGCCCCATCCAGCCTGGCTTTGAACACCTCCAGGGATGAGGGATCCATAACTTCTCTGGGCAACCTGTTCCAGTGCCTCACCATGCTCTGTTAGTATTTGCTGATCTGTGATTTAGCCATTTGTGAGCCAAAAGTGATGACTTCGTATTTAATTGCTTTTAATGAATTTCTAGACTGAATTTCTTCAGCGCATTTTGAACCTCCATGTATTTTCAGAATATGTAGTTAACGCACAGTTAAACTGTAGAAGTGTTCACCAAAATAAAACTATAAACCTTCATTTTGAAATTCCCACTTCCTCATTTCATATGACGACTACAAGTTCTTGAATCTGTGAACAGCCATTATACTGTTTATCTTCTTGACTCTGTTAATGGTCTTTTGCCATATTCCTTTTCAAGCTGAATAATTTTGGTCTGTTCAGCAATCCTGTAGGGAAGCTGGTTTGTGCCTTTGCTCAGATTTGTCTGTACCTTTTCTCAAGCAAGCTGTAGAGCTTTAAGATTGTGAAGTACACAGAGCTTTCAATGCATAGGCTAATTGTGGGTTTATACAATGGTGTAAGTCTTTATTTTTTCATTTGTTAGTAATTTTTAACATTCAATTTCCTTTCCCTGACGTTGATGTGGTATTTTCATAGAACTGCTGTGTTTCAGGAATCTCATTCATTTGTAGATGAAGTAGGTATTTGCAAATTCAGTTCTAGCTGATTCAGTGAACTAAAGACTAATTGGATAAATATATTTGTATTTCTTGAACAGAGGAGAAGTTGTGTAGAAAACTAAAATCTTGGAGAGTGCAGTGTTAAAGAAGTTCTGTGAGAACATGTTTAATGGCAGCTGCTCACCATGTTAGGCAGCGAACCTAAAGGAGGAACCACAAGAACTAGAAATGTCAGAGATGCCAAGACAGTGAGTGATCCCTGAGTGAAGGATCAGACGTTGCAGTGTGTCAAACAACCGACAAATTTAAGAATAGTGGGGACTCTGTAGGAGGACTAATTGTTTTTTTTCGGTACCACTCAGAGATTTATAAAAACTTTGGGTTTGGAAGCCATGTTAACATAACTTTCATTCTTGTTTTCAGTTTGTGGGGAATCAGTCCATACTATTTTTGCAGTTAGACAGGTTCACCAAGGCAAACTTTTACTGTTTTGTGAAGTTTTTACAGCTACAAAAGACACTTGTGCCTCTGTCACTTAACTGGAAGCAGAGGAGCTTAAGCCTCCAGAAAGACGGTGCTTTAAGTAGAGGGACAAGGCTACAACTGAAATGCAAAATTGATTCTACAGTGGATGCCGAACAGTTACTTGAAGAGCTTGTCCTTGCAAAGAGATTTCACCCAGTTTAAATTGTTATATGGAATTATGAAATGCAGCCTGGTACTATAGCTTTATTTCCTGTGTAGGTTCTTAAAAGGAAGCAATAATGTGAATTCTGGGTGGCAAAACAATACTATTACTAACTCCTGCTTTGAAATGCTTTATGACAGTGTTCACTGACCAGAATACGCCCGTTTTTGTTTCACAAATCTCTTCTGTTGCTTGCATGCTTCCTTGGGGCTTTTCTTCAAATACGGATCCAAACACTGATTTGTATGAGAATCGCCTGAAACGATAATGCTGCGTGTTGAGAGTCCTATCAAATTGGAAGCAGAAGCTTAGCTACTTTCAGTGCTAATCTGATTAATTGTGAGTCATCTCGATCTCAGTGACTAATAGATAAATAAAGCTAAGTAACTCTGGCATGTTTCAGAGGATGTCGAAATGTTGCCTTCTTCCAGCAGACATTCATGCTTGCTTCCATGCAGCACTTCCTTCCAGCATCATGTTATTAAACCACAAAGACTGGAGGCAGCAAGGCTCTAATTTCTCCTTTTTTTTTTGCCACAGTTGGAAGAAATCTTAATTCTGAAGCTTATTAAAATATTAAAATGCCTTCACCCTACAGTGCTACTTAGAACCCCGAGGAAGCCCGGGCTGTCCCAGACCTCTCCAAGGTCATACTTCATAACTGAGGATTTGTCTGGCCTCTGCAGGGACGTGACACAGCAGCTCTAAGTTGAGGAGTTCAAACACAGCCCTGAGCAGTGATATTTGAAATTCAAAAAAGCATCCCAAGCCCACGCTGGGAACTGGCATGGTCATCTGTGTGAAGTGCAAATATTTGTACAGCATGCCTTGTGGGGCAGAGAGAAATGTGTGTGGGTAGGTACCGGTGCAGGGGAAGTTTTGTGTGCCTTTCAGTGTGGACATATTGATCTGCTCTAAAAGCAGCCATAATGCAGAGCTTCCACCTTGTGCCCTGGCACTGCACTTGCTCACAGCCATGCTGGCTGATGTAGAAGGTCAGATTTGATGCTGCAAGAGTTAAATAGTAAGGTTTGCCCAGCTGTCCCTAAGGGTGAGTGGGGCAAGAGCTGTCAGCAATAAAGAAGAGTAAATAGTCTCAATCTGCAGTCAGTCTCATCCTTCTAAATGAATGTGGGCTCGCTCTCTGGTGCCAGCTGATGGGCAGCAATGCCTGTGATGGGATGGAATGTGTGATAATGCAGTTTTCTTCAGGGAAAACCCCCAGTACCTAGAGAGAACTAGGAAGAGCTGCAGGATCTTCATGATCTTCTTCTGGGTGGGATTTCCAGAATAGTGGCTCCCTGCAACCCTCTTGTATTGCAGGAGAAGCCATTTGTCACCCCACTGAATCAGTCCAGGATTACCAGCTATCTATTACTCATTGCTGGGGCAGAGTGAAGTTTTTCATACAAATATGTAGTCAGTACTTTGGGGGGGGGGTAAGGGGGTAAGGGAGAAGAAGGAAGAAAGCTTGAGGATGGGTGTAATTCCCTTCACTTTACGTATGAGAAAGTGAAGCTTGTTTGTGCTCATAGTTTCACATCTCTTTTGCTAATGCTCTCTGAGACTTTTATCTTTAGACAGTCATCCTTACTGTAAGCCTTTTTTTTTTTTTTTAACTGTAATTGAATAATCGTTCAGATGCTAGAGGATGTGTTTGTCAGAGGAGTTCCTGAAGATACAGATTTATCTGATTAATCTGATGAAATTGGCTAAATTAAGAGAGATCTATGAAAGATACAATTCTTGGTTTGTAGTAGGAATCCTATGTTACTGGTAACTGTTTTTAAGGAACCTTATGACAAAATGTTTGTCCATTCACGCTCCTGCATTCTCTAGTCTGACAGTGAAGAGATCAAATTTGTGACTGTCATGATCTGTGTGCGCCTCACTGGGCATTAGAGCCTTCCCCTGCATGCTCGCTACCCTTGACCTGAGAGACCCTGAATGCGTGCAAACCATTTGAACTGATTTCCCCAAATCAGTTTCATTTTTGCACTCCAAGTATACATGTGACTCTTAGTCACATGCAAAAGCCCTGCATTTAACAGAGTTTACTGTGATCAATGTGATGTAACCTGCCCTACATCATGTTGTGGGGAGAAAGAAGGGTGTCTCCCTTAATGGAGTCACAAAGAGTGGGCAGATGAAGTGCAAGTTTATACTTTTGCTAAAATACAGCTAACTGCTTTTTCTATATTCATTCAGAGTTGCTTTCTATACCTCACAAAGTACTTTTCAGAATTCTGTGGATATTACAATTCCATTTTTATTGAGTCTTATTGTATAGATGACTGAAAATTTTTGTCTGAAAAAGGGAGAGAGAGGAGACTGATTTAGCACATCAAATATCATGGATCAGTTCTGCTGCAAACTTCTGATACAGTTATAAAAGCAAGTCTCTGGAGATAAACGGGCCTGGACTCAGTGCTTAGGATTTCAGATAACTTGATTTTCTTCTTCCACACTTATTATTATAGTTGTCTCTACCAATTCTCTGATCTATTAAGCTTTGACAAATTGTTTAAAAAAATAATACTGATATAAATGAAACTAATTTTAAAGAAATGGTCAAACCTTTGATCAGTTCTTTTTATCTATACTGTTGAAGGAGGATAGCTGTATGTATATGTACGTAATATTTATGTAGTTATATATGCATATATATGCACACATACATGTGTCCAGTTGGTAAACTGGCAGCTTAAGAATATATAATCTCCAGATAATTGATAGGTACTATAAAAATCTATATATTAGCGATACTAAAGTTACTATGATCACGCTTAAGTCTTGTGCAGATTTCTGGATTTGTTAAAAGAAAGACATTTAAAACGTAGAAGTGACTGCAGGCATTATTGTTTAGCTTTTTTCTGTTCTTCCCTGAGTTTATTTTTCCTGAAGGTGGATCTTGTTTTGCAGAAGGATTTAGAATTCAGCACAGCAGGATGTATGCAAACCAGGACTGAAGCAACACAGGGAAATTTTTGGCAGAATAGTTCTAAGCACCTACAAAAAACAGTGAAAAATATCTAGTAGTACTGAGGGAAAGGAGTGTCAGAATATGAGATCGAAGCAGGTTAGCAGGGAGACAATGACTATTGGAAAACAAACACAAAAAATACACTGTAAAAAATCGAGATGTTGATAGAATTCAATAATGCAAAATGGAGTGCTGCTTTTTTTGTTTTGTTTTGTTTTGTTTTACAGCTCCAGCATTTTATATCAAGTAATTACACGAGAAACGTTTACTTAAGAAAGTTTTTGTGTTTTAGGATGAAGAGAGAAGCTTGAGATGTGAGCCAAAAATCTGAAGTGGAGATATCAAATGAAAAGATCAAAATGCAAAGTTTAAAACTAAATCAGTTCATTGTTGTGAGGACCGTATTTCATATTTTTGAATCCATGGGACTGGCTCTAGCAAGGCTGGAAGCCAACAAGGCATTAGCAAAGTGACAGGATAGAAGAGTTGGTAAGATGGGGTAGGTGCCTGTAGGTGGGAATACTGCTGAGGTATGAATAAGGACACCAAGCACGCAGTTACAGAAATGCATCAGCCCTGCAGGTACTATCACAATAATAAATTGAAAGAAAATCTACTGAAATTATGCTCTTTTGACTTAAGACAGACTGATTTTACGTTCCTTGCTCAGTGCTTGAGATGCATCTATTCATTGTAGAGATGAACACAGCTCTACTACTTGCTGTCTAACATATTGCATCTTGTATGCAAAATTCATATGTCCTTTGATCTCTCTTATGCAGCTATTAAAAAAGTTTAGTTAAGCCTTCCCCAATTCACAAGCTTCAAGGGCATAATTATTTGGATACATTATTTCCGTTAAGCAAATTACAGTTTTATGTATACCCTTTTTTCACAATGTTTTTCAAAATTTACAGAAAGTGTAAATTTAACGTCTTTTCTTCAAAGGCTTTTATTTTGTTCCTGCCTTGCTAGAGTAGAGAAAGTGCCTTGAATACAGTCATGAGATCTTGTTCTGAGTGGCAGTTGCTCTGTAGTTTCTCCTGGGAGTGACTGTGGTGGTTAAATGTTAACCTTCAATTCGTAGATCCTGGTCTGAGCTACAGGTGGTTGGGGAGTGAGGAAAGGGGGAGATGTGTCTAGGCATCTTAGCGATCTTTCTTTCTTGCCTAGAATCTTTCAAAACTTGTTACTTCTTCTGTGAAGAATAAAGGTGTACTTCGTATGTCTGAAATCCAGTATAATGAAGGATTATACTAAAAATTTATGAGGTTCGAGGAAAACAGAAGCGTTGCCAGCAGCGTAAGGGAGGTGATTCTTCCCCTCTGCTCCAGTACCACAAGATCGCACCAGGAGTGCTGCATTCAGTTCTGGGGTCCCCAACGCAAGAAGGACACAGAGCTGTTGGAGTGAGTTCAGAGGACAACCACGAGGATGATCAGAGGGCTGAAGCAGCTCCTCCATGAAGACAGGCTGAGAGAGCTGGGGATGTTCAGCCTGGAGAAGAGAAGGCTACAGGCAGACTTCATTGTGACCTCCCAGTACCTAAAGGGGGCTACAGGAAAGCTGGGGAGGAACTCTTTGTCGGGGGTGTAGTGATAGGACAAGGGGGAATGGCTTTAAACTAAAATAGGGTAGGTTTACATTAGATATAAGGAAGAAATTCTTCATTGCTGAGGGTGGTGAGGCACTGGAACAGGTTGCCCAGAGAAGTTATGGATCGATCCCTCATCCCTGGAGGTGTTCAAAGCCAGGCTGGATGGGGCTGTGGGCAGCCTGGTCTGGTGGGAGGTGTCCCTGCCAATGGCATGGAGAGGTTAGAACTAGACGATCCTGAAGGGTCCCGACCAACCCAAACCTTTCTATGATTTTCTGAAAATGGTCTGCTCCTAGTATGTTCATATTTATTGAGGTAAGAGAGATGGTGAGGAAGGATGAAGCTGCAGGAAAGAACACTGCTTCACTGGGAAAGCACTAGATGGAAGTTGAAATATAAGGAAGATCAGATACTTTGGATAAAGATGAACATTCAAACTTTTTTTACAGATTGTTTTAAATAACTTACTTGACTTTCTGGTGTTTTAAATATCTTGTCTCACAAAAATATGCTGCCAGCACATCTTTAGTTTAAACACTAGCACATTTAAGCAGAAAGTTATTGCAAACCAGAAGAATGCAAGCAGTTTTTCACTGAAACCTATTTTGTTCTTTTCTGCAAGCAAAGATTCATAAGGAAATAAATCCATTACAATTAGACAAAATTTTGTAGTTAATCAAAGCTAATGATGAAAATATAGAATTACTATAATCACTTCATTCTCACATACCATCATTTACATGATATAAAGTAACTGAAGATGACACTTCAAAGTACGCTTTACATGGCCCGGTGGAGTTTATATTTTTGCAAGAGAGAGCTATTTTGTAGGTTTAAACTGTTTGTCAAACCGTAGTGGCCAGAGGTAACAAAGAAGTGGTTAGAAACCTCTTTAAACCTCTTCCTAGCCACTAGTTTTGTTTAGTTACAATAGTAATGCTTCTGGGAAGATTTCACGTGATAACCTTCTCTTAAGTTGTTTCACTTCTTAGGATGTTTTCTGAACACTGGAGTAGCAAAAATGTGGCGTAAAAGATTTGGCATCATTTCTGCAGTCCAGGGATACATTCTTCTAATTATAAACCTAGCATGTTCCCTCTATGTGTGCATGAAAAGGCAACAAACCCAATTCTGAATAGGTTCATCTCAAGCCGTGATTGACATAATCCTGTCTTTCCATGACTGGAATTACAAGTTCAAGTTGCGTTACACTACATATGATTTATGCATATTGTTTCCAGACATTAAAGAAGAAATCTGGTGTTTTAATAATGGAGAAATAAGAAAAAATAAATTATTCAGATGCCTCTGTTGTGGCTTGCAATCTATGCCTACAGTCATCAGAGGTACAAAACCAACCAGTCGGAGCTTTATTGCTGTGGGTAGCCATTGAAGAGCGCTGGTGAGATCACCACAGCAGTCAGCTCTAGTGGTGTGCTAACTTATAATTTGTTGGTGTGTCTGTATCACTATCACCACTTCAGCTTCTCACTGATGTATATATCTCTAAAATTACCTAAGGGATGGGTTTCCTTGTTGCTGATACTGCTGTCTGTGACTACCAGGCAGAAATCATGTGTGGGACTTCCCTTCTCTGTATTGCTACATATCACAACAGCAGCTTTAAACGATTGGGACCGTTGTACAAGGAAAATTCTTGATCAAGTCTAACCAGTTCTTTCTAAAATCCTGCAGCCAAAGCAAGTAGCTGGGGAGTGGGCAGTGTGAATAGCATTCCAGCCCAGTGAAGGTATTCTGATTGCAAGAGGAGAGCACTTGGCTTCCCAGCTCTTGCATGTATGCTTGCAGGGGTTTGGGCTTGCAAACAGGTGATACAATATTTAAATAACTTCTTAAGCAGGGTAAGTGCTTACTTAGGGAATATTTGGAATATACTGATTTTCGGGACATCATAGAAAAAGAACATATTGTTCCCATGAGCTACGCATGTGCAGGCTTTAAAGCCAAACAAATACAAGGGTTACTCAGGGGTCTGTATTGGGACTGGTGTTATTAAACATCTTTGTCAGTGGTGTGGACAGTGGGATTGAGTTCACCATCAGCAGCTTTGTGGGTGACCCCAAGCTGAGTGATGCAGCTGATGTGGCAGAAAGAGGATGCCATCCAGAGGGACCTGGACAGGCTTGAGAAGTGGGCCCACATGAACCTCAGGAAATTCAACAAGGCCAAGTGCAAGATGCTGCACCTGGTTCAGGAAAATTCCTAACATGAGTACAGACTGGGAAATGAGTGGATTGGGAATGGTACTGCGGAGAAGGACTTGTGGGTGTTGGTAAATGAAATACTGACACAAGCTGGCAATGTATGCTTGCAGCCCAGAAAGTAAACTGTATCCTGGGCTGAATCAAAAGCAGCATGGCCTGCAGGGTGAGGGAGGTGATTCTCCCTCTCTGCTCTGCTCTCACAAGATCCTACCTGGAGTGCTGCATTCAGCTCTGGAGCCCACAGCGTAAAAAGGACATGGGGCTGTTGGAGTGAGTCCAGAGGATGGCCACAAGGATGATCAGAGGGTTGGAGCACCTCTCCTGTGAGGGTATATGGAGGGAGTTGAGGTTCATTCAGCCCAGAGATGAGAAGGCTCCAGGGAGACCATACAGTGGTCTTCCAGTTTCCAAAGGGTGCTACAGGAAAGAAAGAAGGAGAGGGACTACTTGTCAGGGAGTGTAGTGATAGCACAAGGAACAATGGTTTTAAACTAAAAGAGGGTGGATCTGGGTTAGATAAGAAATTCTTCCCTTAGAGGGTGGTGAGGCACTGGCACGGGTTGCCCAGAGAAGCTGTGGCTGCCCCATCCCTGGAGGTGTTCAAGGCCAGGCTGCATGGGGCTTTGGGCAACCTGGGCTGGTGGGAGGTGGGTGGAACTGGGTGGAACTGGGTGGGCTTTGAGGTCCCTTCCAACCCAAACCTTTCTGCGATACAAAGTTCCATAATTCTATAGTCTGCATGGTAGGGGTTTCACATACAAAGGCGGCATGTTTCTTGGGGATCCTTTTTGCCCTCAGATGGAACTGAGGTACTTTCCTTCTAGGTCTTGTCTTTGTGTTCAGGGCCAAATTCAGATGTATATCACATGGAATAATTTGCATAACAGTATGAATCATTGTAATCTGAGCAAATAAGCTTCTTAGCCTGTCTTCTTCAAAACAAAAGTTACATTGGAGTTGTCATTTTATGATATGTCAAATGAGAATTTGAGTAATGAGATAATAGTGTTACTTTTCTTAAGCCATTTTTCATACATTTTCACTCAGTTTTAGATGGCATTTTTCACATGCATTCCAAAAAGCAATGCTCTGATCCAGTTTTTGGGAGCTACACAGTGAGCTGCATAAGCAAAGTAAGGTTAAACCCCCCGTGGCCAAGGGAAGGGACTAAATGATGGAATGACCTTCCTCCTTAACTTTTATGTTTTTTCCTTTGAAATTTTTGCATTTTCAGTTTGCACTTTTATATACTGTTTCTTACTTCTTTAAGCTTTAGGTATTTGTAAGAATAGAGAGATATCCAGCCATGTACTCTTATGCAGTGCTGTAGTTTATTTTGAGAAGTATGTTTGCATCAAAGTCAAGGAACAGGGGCTGGCAACTTTTACGTAGTACTCAGCATGCTATGACTTCGTAGTTACCTCTCAGAGTGCCACCTACCTCCTCAAGTCATGTGTACAAAATGGAAATGAATTAAAAATAATGTTAGAAGCCACTAAGATGTTTTTAAAAATCCTTCGATATCTTCAGGTGAGCTGAATCTCTGAATGAGCATTGTTACTGTTCAAAAACTTTAAATCCCTAGTACCAAGACTATCACAGTTCAGAAAGTCCTACCTGACACAAATGATATGATTCCAGGAATACATGATTTCAATTAATATTCCATTTCAGTGGACTATTTAATAAAGTAACAAAAATAAGACAATTTTTAGTCTAATTTAATCATAGATTGTGACTTCTGAATTTGTCCGATTATTTGAACTAAAGATGTAAATAATATTTCTCTCACAAACAGTGATAATCTGTGCATTTGTTTTCAGTACACATTTTGGAACTTTATACCGAAAAATTTGTTTGAGCAGTTCAGAAGAATAGCTAACTTCTATTTTCTCATCATTTTTCTTGTTCAGGTAAGCTGTCCCCATTTTTAAATAAATTTCTGTATTCTTCCTTAAAAAAAACGAACAACTGAAAAGGGTTCAAAAATCCAGTGTTTTTTATGATTGGGGAGGTAAATGGGTGAACTTGGATAGGTTTTTGAATTGTTCATCTGACAAAAAGGGGTTTATTTCATTCCCAGGTTGTAAATACAAGTCTAACCTAAAGAAAAATTGACACCATCCCTGGTTTGATAATTGAATGGCAAGGCATGTCTTAATTAAGTTGAATATAATAAGTGTCATTTTAATTTTTTTATTTTGTAGAAAAAATGCATCCAGATTAGTAAAACCATTATTATAAATTATGTTGATAATAAACTTTTATTAGTTATGCTGAAAGTTACATTTTTTTATAACAGAATCATCCCATGGCAGAAATTTTTCAACTGCACACTTATCAAGGCCTGTAGAGAAAACAAATTATAGATGCTTATATAATTCTTGCTTAGCATAATACATAGACTATTTGGTTTTGTAATTATTATTTCAAGTAATTTGTTTGCTGCTTTCTCGGTGTCTTTATTCTGAACCATTCACAACACTTAAATGTATTAAACAATAAAAGTTAAGTGAAAAGTTCTATCACTTGACACACTAGACTGCATAGAAAGAAAAACTGTGCAGATTCTAAGAACAACTTAATTTCCTCTGCATTCTACCTCTTCCTTATATAATTACAGAAGACACATGTCAGTATTTCAGGATTTACTGCTTGCGTGCTTAAGAACAGCTGTATTGTATAATGTGAAAACAGCAATATGCTGATTTCAAATGCTGCTCAGTGGTTTTGCTTCCAAAGCTCCCTAAAATCCTTACAATTGTATTAAAGTACTGTTAATTATAATTAAATGTCCTTATAATTAAATGTCCTTGGTACTTTGTAACACACTGGTGAAAACATTACTTGAAACATTTTGTTTGAATAGTTCACTGCTTACATTCACAAAAATATAACCCGAAGATATTTGTTCCTTTTGTTGCAGTTAATTATTGATACACCTACCAGTCCAGTTACAAGCGGACTTCCACTTTTATTTGTCATCACAGTAACAGCTATCAAACAGGTGAGCAAAAGTAAAACGAAAGATAACTTTTGTATTTGTTTAGCATGTTATTTTACCCCCATCTTTTTGTGTTAGACTGTCAGGGAAATGCTTTTGGAATTATTGTGATGAACTTTGACAGGAAAATAGTTTTTCTTGTGTAGTTAAAGTAGAAGCTTTTTTGTTACATGATGATGTCTCACTAAGCTCAACTATAAGCTCACTATAAGCTCAACACAAGCTTATAAATTATTTTATAATTCCCTATGTTCCAAGGAATCATTTAGATTCTTGTGTTTACTCAACACTCTTGTGTGTTTACTTTGACTTTTGTCTGTTTCTGAGTAGCTCTCCACATCCTGTTACATTTTTCCACAGTGGCTCAAAATGAGTTTAGTAAGAACAAGAAAAAATGATTAGATAAATCTCCTTTCTTTTACCTTTGAGATTTCTGTAGCCTCTAAGGAATGAAGAGATAATAAAAATTATTTTGGATCGTCTTCAGTATATGCTGATGGTAATGTACAGTTGGTAGTGATAGCTGCTGTGCTTTCTGCAGATTAGCATGAAAAAATGTTATAGTGTTATCTCATTTTTAATGTGAAAATTAATCCATAAAATTGAAGTAATTTTTAGAAATCTGTTACTGCCACATCATTGAGTATAGAAGATCCTAATAAAAGTTGGTTTGTTGGATTTAAATTGCATAATACAGGTAAGGGATTGTTATTTCATTCTCAAGCTAGTGCTACCAAAAGGAACAGATTTAGGTAGTTTTTCACCTGGAACCCGAATGCTGCAGTGTTCCAATTAACATGAGCACTTAAATATAGATAGAATCTTACTGAAATTAGTGGAACTCACAGATGAATACAGAGTGTTGTGATTCATATGGAGACAGAGTGATCAGACCTATGCATTATCAGAGCTTGGTCTGGGTCAGAATTGAAACAGGAATGAGTGTGGTTGCATATCTGTTGATTGAGCTGGACCCAAATTTGTTGACTTCAGTAGTTTCAGGCCAGCCGGAGAAGGACAGAGAATACCTTATCCTGCATAAACCTTGTTAGTACAAAATTAATTCATCAAAACTTTTACTAGATTTAAATTAGCAAGTGAGTTTATAAGCTGTACATATTACATTCTTCATTTTCATTTACTTCATTACCATTTCAGTATAGCCACAGAGCAATTTCTAAAACTCTGGGCTTCCAAAGTAATAGTCACAGATATTGGTCTTTAGAGTATTTCTATTATTTGTTTGGCTTTTTGCCTTCAGTCCAATCTAACAATAATTGCTCTTGCATGACAGACATCAGTGTAAGAACGTAGTGGCTCAGTGAATTTCATTGCATGGTTCAATCTTCACTCTGTCAGTGGGCCCAGACAGAAAACATTTTTCCTACATAGCGGCAAGATAAAACCAGCAAATAGGACGTGAATGTGTAAGCAAAATTTGTGCAAGCAGCTTGATGTTCAGCGGCTTTTACTGGGCCACTCAAAGGAATTAATACTCTTGATTGGCAGAAGAAAGGTCTATTATTTTGTGCTTCAGTATTAATATTCTGTCTTTTTGGGGAAAAAAAAAAAAAAAAGTTTAATGAGGAAATTAGACATCAAGACAATGTCTATGAATAGTCCAATGTCAGAATGGTCCAAATTTTATCTCAGAACTTCTATATGGGGGTTCTGTATTACCTATCTTGAGTCATGCTCCAGGACTATGATGGCTAAAACTGTAACAAAAATGAGGATGTTGTGGGTTGACCCTGGCCAGCAGACTCTTACTCAATCCCTTCTCCTGTGTGATGGGGAGAAAGAGAAGTAAGGCAAAAAGACACATCAGTTGAGTTAATGATGGTTTGATAGGGAAAGGAAAAGCTGTGCACACCAGCAAAGTAAAAAGGGGAATTGATTAACTACTTCCCATCAGCAGGCAGATGTCCAGCCACATCCTGAAGCGCAGGGTATCATCATACCTCATGCTTGCTTGGGAAGACAAACACCATCACCACAAATGTCCCCCTGTCCTCCACTTTTCCCTTGAGTTTTTCTTTCTGAGCACACCACACTGGTATGGAATATCCCTTTGATCAGTTGGGGTCTGCTGTTCAGGCAGTGTCAGTTCCCAGCCTCTTGGCAACCAGAGCATACTGGCCCTTTGGCGAGGAGGGAGGTTGGATAGAAAGCCTCAATGCACTGAAAGCCCTGTTCAGCAATCGCCAAATGTTTGGGGTATAACTACAGTGGGCTGCTATGAAGAAAGTTAACTCCATCCCAACCAGACCCGCTACAGAGGGTAGTTTTTGATTGTACCTTAATAGGATACCGACTACCTTCCTTGTCTTCATACTAAATGCAAAATTTTCCTACATTAGTTTTCAAAAAAACCTACAGTGTAGTGTTTTCATTTCTTTGTAGTGCTAACTACACAGAGTATATCCTGTCATAGGATTCATCTCTTGATGAGCAAAAGTCATGGCAAACGAAAGCAATGGCTGGTAATTTAGGTATAATTTCCTACTCTTACTATTTTAATTGTTGCACTTAAAAGTCTTAATGTAGTTCAACAGTGGTTCATCAAAGCCTGGATTATGACATGCTGTGCATAGTACTGCAGTTGTTTCCCCCATAGTCTTTTTTCAAACAGCTGGTGTAGACTTTGGGGCCTGCTGGAACAGCTGTACCAGCTTCTGTATTATGCTGGAGTTATAAAGTGAGTTCCCATATTATCTCTGAGAGCATTCAGGGTAGTGATACCCTTGTTCCACACTTGATTTTCAAATGTGCCCAAGATAGTTAGATTTAAACTTTTTATGGAGTACAAGTAGTATTTTCCATCTCTTAACCACTGAGGCATTTGTCAATTCCAGTCTTTAACCCACTGCAGGACCTTTCAAATGGAAAGTTAAAGGTTCTTCGTCTTTCACTTTGACTTTTTTTTATAAAACACAAATTCATAAGATAATTGAGCAATCAAAATAGGTTAGCCTGCAAAGTCTCTGCAAACAAAATTCTTCAGTATTAATAAATTGTATGTAGGGTTAAGAAGTTTGACATAATTGAACAACAGGCAGGAAATATGACCATCTTCAGTCATGGCCTCACTTGATCATCTTTCAATATGGAGTCCCAGTCTTCCAAAATATATTTTCTCCACTTCTACCTTTTCAGCAGCAGCTTCTATAGGTACTTTGCACTTACGAAAGAGTCAATAAACTGTGAACAAAAGACAATCACTTAAAAAACAGAATTTTTTCTTTATATTATAGACATCCCTATTTATCAAAATGTCTTCATTAAAATATATAATTTTGTAAATTAATTGTAACTGTGAATGCTCTTTCTCATATGTCCAACATGACCGTATCTCAATTTCATTTGTTCTAGCGAAAATCTTTTCATGTTCCTTATTTTGGTTAATGATATATTATTTTATTTATTTATTTTTTTTTATTTTTGTTGCAAGATAGAGCTGTTCTGTGTCTTTATAGCCAAATGTGCATCACTGCGTCATTCCATTTCACTGTTTTCTAGGGTTATGAAGATTGGCTTCGACATAAAGCTGACAATGCAATGAACCAATGCCCTGTTCATTTCATTCAACATGGTAAACTGGTTAGAAAGCAAAGCCGAAAATTGAGAGTAAGTAACTATGACTTAATAGACTTCAGGAGTCAGGCTTTACTTTGAACTTCTAGTAAAAATAAATAAAAAAAAAGACACAGGAATATAGTGTAGAAAATGTATTTATTACATTTCATGGTAATAGACCTTCAATAAACTAAATTTTAATTGAATGCCTCTGAGAAAAGTATTTTAAGAAGTTAGACAAGTTTCTGCTTTATCTTTGCTTTAACTCTTCTCTCATAACTACTGCTTTCATTTTCTGTTTTTTAATGAACGTTTCACTCATGATACTTGTCCTTTGTCTTTTCTCCATTTGCAGTTATCTGTGGGTATGCACATTAGTAAGTTCTTTAAGCCCAATTATGATAGTCAACCCTATCAATTTGTCCTATTCCTTATAGAGAAAATACAACACATTCAGAATACTTTCTTCATTACCCATTAAATCACAACCTCTTCATTGGGCTTCTGAATGCTTCTGCATTCTTTTCCTGTTTATTTTATATATTTTTTTGAGGGTTATTTTCAGAAATAAATGTGTCTTTTGTGTTTTTTTTGTTTGTTTGTTTCTCTTACTGATGCTTAGATGCACTTGCCATCCTTATAATCTTTAGAACTCAGCAAATATGATAGATATTTGTTTAGGGTTTCCTTATTTCTCATATCTCTATTAGGAATATCTTTTTCTGCTCTGCCCTGTTTGGGCATAAATAGCTCTTCAGGGCTCACAACCTTTCTGCTTTCCTTTCTGCTTTCCATTCCTTTGAGTGTGATAACTTCTGCCTAGAGCTTCCAGGCAATAAAATAAAAAAACATGATGTGCTTTGTATTTCACATGTGTACCTGAACAGTTATCCATTCTAAATAAAAATGGTGAAGTACCACATAACTGGAATTTGTATTACAGTAATTAATCTATTGCCTATATTTTCTCAATTTCTCCCCAGTTCTTTGCCTTTCAGTGATTGTATTTAACAAACTAAAGGATAGCTGAGGCAGGCATAGAAAATACTTGTGTAGAGAGGGTATCTGTTTATGGGTAACAGGGCAAAGTTCTCTGACCTGTATTATGCAAGAAAACAGACTAGATCATATAAAGGCAGATCCTTCAGCCCCTGAAGCCTGTGGACATTTGATTACATGATTACATGAAGTTTAAAAAAATGATGAAATATGAGATTTCTTTTTAACTGATGCATTAGCAAATGTATCAAAAAACACCTTTTATATTTTAAGAAGATACCTTTTTGTTGGTATTTTGTTTACTGTTTTTTTCTTGACTCCTGCCTTTTTTTCTACTGCAAATTGTTTAGATTATTAATTTATGTTTTAATAGGCTGTTATATTATAGATTGCTCCTGGGTTGCAGACTGATTTGTATGCCATAGCTTACAAAGAACATCTTCATGGATTGATTAGTAAATAATAAGGATCGTTCAGCATTATGATGTGTGAAAATCAAAACTAAGAGGACTCTTGTCTTTGAGTTGTATCTGAAAATTCCGATACAACATTTTCCAATGTGTATTTTCAGTGGCAACCTGAAAAGCCCCAGGTACAGTCTTTAGAGGTGATTAAAGTTGCAGTAATGTCACTGTGTTTTAGCTAGCTGACAATTAAATGAATATTTTCAGTGGTAAAGAGGGCTGGCAAAATCAAACTAATGACAATTACAATTTCTTACAATTTGTTCTACTAGGTGGACTCTCTGTCTTTTAACAGTTTATTCAAGATAATGCCCTAACAGTGTTTTATCTGCTTTTGATAAGTTCTCATTTTGAGTGCTTTATTATAATTTACCATGTCACTGTTTTTATGATTTAATGATGATTTAATGTTTAATGATTTTGTGGCAAAAAGGCAAGTTCTCTCAGAGACACATCTTAGAAGAGTAAGGCAACTTATGCAGTAGTCAGCCAGGCTCCACTGCTCTTCAGGATGAAGGCTCCATATTGTTCAGGCTGGCCCCAGCCAATACATTCACTGCCTCTGGTTAGAAACCTACTACTTCACTCTCTCATTATGTAGCCTCATTTCCCTGGGTCTGCAGAATGAAACATGAAAAATTATTTAATCAAAATGAAGTATATGAGGGAATTAATGTCTTCCTATATTTGAACAGCCCAAGACTTCCTTTTTTTTTGTAAAAGTATAGCTTTTTTCCTAGACATGAAGTACCCAATTGTCATGTCACATCCTTAATTAAACCTTATGCTTATCTACAAGAAGTTAAATCTTTTATCATCATTCTAGTTTTTCAATACATTTTAGTAAATTGTATTGATGCTATCATAATTTTACCTGTTGCTATTGCTGATTGCTTTTAAACAATTTTGCTTAACTAGAATTAACTGAACTCGGCCAGACTGCTAGGGCTGTTAGAATTCAGCAGTATCATGAGGATAATGATTAAGCTGAATCTTATGATAATGAATTATGACTTAAAGGTATATCTAGCAAATGTTGAGTCACATGAAAAATTCCCAAAATTACTATCTTTTAATTGAAACTGATATTCTTAAAACATATACTATATCTTTACCATTTGTAAATTTTTTATATTCCTTTGTAAAAGATGAGCTCCAAAAATTTATCAAAGGCTGTTTTTCTCAAAAGGAGGCTTTACAGTTATCTTTTAAATTTATAGTTGGTTGGTTGTTCCATGATGCCGTTTAACAAACTGTAACATGCTATCTATGTTTGCATTAATGAGAATTAATTTATGCACCTTTAAATGGATAAAGAATGGGATGGACTTCTAGTGACAAATTCTGCTGAAAATCTATCCTGTTTTCATTGGCAGACTTGGAATTCTTAGTTTTTTCAACTGTCTCTAATTATAACATTCTGAGATGCTTATGCTCAAGAGCCAATGAGAGTAGCCCACATCTCCAGCTATTTTTGAAAAGATGGTTTGTTGTATTTATTCTTAAAGCAAGGATAGTATCTTCCATTTCTGAAATAATGTTGCAAAGCTGAAAAAGACAGTACTTGCAAAATGGCTTGAGATCCTGAGAGGAAGGGTACTACAAGCCTGATTCATTTCACAAGGTGTGATTCGTTTTTTCAGAGATATTTCTGTAGTTCTTTACTCTTGTGGTAACATCCTGGTGTAAAGAAAATTGGTGAATTTTTAAAATATTTTAATTTTTGAATAGGTTTTGAAATCTGAAATTTGAGGTGACACAGGATTGATAAGTGTTTTTTCCCCTAGGTTGGAGACATTGTGATGGTAAAAGAAGATGAAACATTCCCATGTGACTTAATATTTCTCTCCAGTAGTAGAGAAGATGGAACATGTTTTGTTACAACAGCTAGTTTGGATGGTGAATCCAGTCATAAGGTAATAAAATGTTATATATTTTCTTTTTAAGGCAAAGTTTACATTTTGCTTTTCTTTTTTTTTTTTAACACAGAACATGGTATAACTTAAATGCATATATTTGTGAGCAGATAAATCGACTTGTATAAATTTCTGACAGTTGACTAAATTTTTCTCAGTTACACTATTCTATGAAAAGATTCAATCACCCTTTCAGTACTTAAAGAGGGCTTATAAAAAAAAGATGGAGAGCAACCTTTTACACAGGCAGATATTGATAATGACAAGGGGAACAGTTTTAAAGCAAAAGAGGGGAGGTTTAGATTAGCTATAAGGAAAAAAGTCTTTGAGAGTTGGTGAGGCAAAGGAACAGGTTATCCACAGAAGTTGTGGATGTCCCATCCCTGGAGGTGTTCAAGGACAGGTTGGATGGGGCATTGAGCAACCTGGTCTAGTGGGTGGCATCCCTGCCTGTGACAGGGGTTTGGAACTGGATGATCATTAAAGTCCCTTCCAACCCAAACCATTCTGTGATTATGTGATATTTATTTGCAGTTTTGACTGTGTTCAGTATAGGCATGCAGATTACAGAGATAATTCACAAAATATTTTGTACTTAAATTTCATGTTAACCTGATCTGTGAGTATATTGCAAGGTACCTGCATGTAATGTAGAAAGTTTCCCAATAAGGAACATTTAAAGGTGCATCTTATTTGAAATATTAGCTCTTATGTGAAAGCTAGTAACTACGTTTCACACTGAACTATATATGCATATTAATATTTTGTATATCTGTCCATATTCTTTTTGTTCTTATTTACACCTTTTTATTCATTCTAGACTCACTATGCTGTTCAAGATACAAAGGCATTTCACAGTGAAGAAGAAATTGATGCATTACATGCTACCATTGAATGTGAACAACCTCAGCCTGACCTTTATAAGTAAGAAAGTAATTTTATCTCTTTTGTTTAAGGTACCCTATCAATATCATCATTAAAAGATCCTGTCTGCATCTGCATGGTTAGAGTGGGCCCCAGAGTGAGCTTGAAATCTATTTAGTCACCATCCGTGCAGGTAGTTCAGTGGTCTCCTCTAGAGCAGTGGTCTCCAAAGTGACCCCAGGGAGTGTGCAAGATAGTTCATTGGGGTTCGCGAAGGAAATTTTAGAACTTCTACTTAGTTTATTTTTCAATCTAAAAAAATAAGAAAGAAATCAAGTATTAGTCATATTTAATGTATGTATTGATCCTGACACCCTCATTCAGTCTGTATATCAGAGGGTCCACGGTTTGAGAAGTATCCTGGGGCAAGAGTAAGTCTTCCATGATGCAGAGAGGTTGACAGGCACTCAAACTTGTTTGTTCACTTTCAGTGTATTGCAAAGCATTGTGGTTTGTGTGTGCCTGGTTAAGCGGTTTTACAGATTATATTGTCTAGTTCTGACTAAACTAACCCTCAAAAAATGGACAAGTGGCTTAAAAAGATTCCTGCAAAGAAGCTGCAGATTGAAGCTAATACTAATAACACAAGCACAAGAGAACAAGAAAATGGTAGAGCAAACACTTCTACTTTTACTACGAGCTCTTCATTAGCAGTTGGCCAAATAAACTCAAAATTGTGAAGACTATTTGAAAGATAGATTTACATCTGCTGTTGTTAACAATGAACACCACCCTACATGCATGTTGTGTTTTGACATGATGATTGTATGAAGCCATCACAATTATCAAGACAATTAAAAGCTAAGCCTCCAGAACATGAAGACAAACTTCCACAGCTTTTTTTTCAGCAATGTTTAAAGCCATGTGATACTCAATATTTTAGGAAGTGCTTTAGAAAATTTCAGTAAACGTAATAACAAATCTTTAAAAGACTCTCTTGAACTTTCTTACTGAATAGTGAAAGATGAAAAGCTATATATCATCGGGGAAACACTCGTTCTTCCTGCTGCAGGAAAGATGGCTGAAATAATAGAGAAAACAATATGGCAACAAAATGAAATACAGCCCTTTGCCAGCAAATACTGTTGGAAGGTACATAGGAAACACTGCTGAAGATCTAAAGAACCTGGTATTAGAATAAATTATGCAGTGTGGGATATTGCTGTACAGTTGGCTGAAAGTACAGGTATTTCTAATATTTTGTAGCTTAAGGTATTTCTAGATTCTGTTTCAATAATGGAATACATAAAGAACTACTTTTTTTGTCTCTGAGTTACTATAATAAAGATATACTAGAGAATATATGTTCTGAACAAATGACTTTTTAATAAAAACAATGTCTTATAGAGAAAATGTGCAAGTATAACTACTAATGGAGCAGCTACTTCTACTGATATGAAAAAGGATCCCAGAGTAAGGTTACAGAGCTGGCACCACAAGTGAAATTCATTCACTTCATCAGTCATAGATAAGCTATTGCAGTAGGAGGTTGGACCCAGAATTGCACGAAGTGCTACAGGATATCATCAGTTTGGTTAATTTCATAAAAACAAGACCTTTAAATAGAATCTTTTCAATGCTTTGTAATGAGCTGGGGTGGGAGTGACCATGAAAATCTTCTGTACCTCACAGAAGTACAGTGATTTTCTTTTGGCAAAGTGCTTAAGAGAGTTGTCACACTTAGAGGTGTTAAGTATTTTTCTTTTACAAAGGGCCAAGTGTTCTGAATTCGCTAACCTTTTCTGCGAAGAAAAGTGTCTGTCATTAGAAAAAATAAACACACTTAACGTGTCCCTTAAAAGTAAAAATGCTGCTTTACCACTGTGTTAGGGTGCCTGATGCCGACCCTCCTGTGACTGGTGCTGACACAAATGTATACAGGGAATGATGAATCTTTGCAGACTCCTCGTAGATCTGCTTATGGTGGTAGGACTTTGTCCAATGCATTGTTCATTAAATCCTTCTATATTTAAGTACAAATGTGTGCTTAATTCTCCTCGAGGGTACTAGAAAAAATCCTCAATAATCAAAAAGTGTTAAACTAAAATTTTCAGAAATAAAGAAGTATATTAAATCATGTAGGTCTCACTAAGAATATTACTACTAATAAATTTTAGCTCTAAAAGTTTTTTGTACAATTTATAAGATAATCTTTAAAATACTATGTATTTCATTTTTATCTCATCCTTTTTTAAGTTCTATTTTTCTGTATGTTTTATCACGTACACAGTGTACTAATACACTAGTACATATATTTAGTTTATAAGGAAATATAGAGGGGGTGCATGCTCAAAACTTTTTACTGATACAGGTGCATGATCTGTTAGGTTTGGAGACCACTGCTCTAGGCCACCTCAGCTGGTATTCGTAGGTGAAAAAACAGAGAAAGCTGGTGCTTTCAGGAACTTTAGTGAACTCTTCTCTGGCTGATGAACAGTTACCTGGTATTTCAAGAGCTCTCTAGCTATTCCAGCAGCCATTGTTGGAATGCAGGAGGAAGGAAATACTTTAAACTTCTTCCTTGCAGGGCTGTAGGGCCTACTTGGTAGTGCCTTTGAACTGCCTGCCATAAGGGTAGGATGTGACAGATAACAGCATGGTCTTTACCAACCATTTCTCCAGCTTTCCTTGTTTTTCACTCTGCCCCACCAGCAAGTAGGCTGGGGTTGTGCAAGAGGCTGGAAGAAGGTAGGACGGACGACCTGAACTGACCAGAGGGGTACTCAGTGCCATATTCATATCATGTTCAGCAAGATAACAGCAGGCAGGGGGTAGTCTCTGTTGCTTGGAGATGTCTATTTATGGAGGTTGGTGAGCATTTGCCTTTGCATTTTTTTTCCCCTTCAGTTACTGAATTATTGATAACTTGCTTTTGCTCTTCCAGTTTTCTTTGTATATATATGACCTGTATATAAAGAGAATTACCTGTCCTTGTACATTAAAAAAATTGAAATATTGAGAGATACATACATAGCAATACGCAAATTAGCTCTGGTGTAAAACTGCTTGTATATTTCCCTTGCAGATTTGTTGGTCGAATAAATATTTACCATGATAGTAATGAGCCTACTGCAAGGTAAGGAAAATACAGAGTTTCTACACATGTAATCACTGTTGGGATGGATTGTTAAGATATCAATAATGAGAATTACTTTTGTTTTACCAACATTGTGCTGTCTTGTCTTATTGATATAAAGTATTTTTCTGTTAAAAGTCTATA
Organism: Aythya ferina; assembly: GCF_964211825.1. Classification (NCBI taxonomy): domain Eukaryota; kingdom Metazoa; phylum Chordata; class Aves; order Anseriformes; family Anatidae; genus Aythya; species Aythya ferina. Next base: position 63,051,089 of record NC_140296.1, read on the forward strand.
GACTGTAATTGTGTATATCATAAATATTTCGTCTTTTTCCTTGAGCTTTTATTTGGTATGTATTTAGCTTGTAAATGTTGTGAGTATTTTGACAGTACTTTGATAATATTGTTGCATTAGCAGGGGGTCTTTGTGTTTGTATTTCTCTTCTTCCTCTTCTCCTTCTTTGTCATCTTCTTTTTCTTCCTTCTCTTCTTCCTCTTCTTCCTTCTCTTCTTCGGGGAGATTGAACATACCAAACGTCATGTTTAGTTTTACTGAGGGGTGGATTTGTATTTGTACATTTGTCTAAGAAGTCTTAAATGTTGTGTGTATTCAAGAAGGCAACATCCAAAGAAATGGACTTTATATGTTGTATAGGAAATGATGATTTGTTATCCTGGGTCTGGCACCTAGAAGGGTCTTCCTCCGGTGCAAATAAGTTTCATCCTGAAGTGAGTGAGGTAGATTCTCCTCATGGAGCAGTTAGTGTAGCCCAGGACATTCTTTGTATGGCAAATAGAGAATAAAAATAAAGCAGTACAAATGTGTCATGAGTCTTCATGTCTCTTCTGTATAAGATCTTCTGTGTACTAGCAAGGAAAAGACTTTGTGTACCCGATTTTTGTTCAGGTTCTTTCCACAAAGAGGCAAAGCAATAGGAGGGAAAGTTGTCTCACTTGGATTATATCCAAGGCCCCAGCATGTGGGAAGTTAATTCATTCTGGCTAAGTATTTTCTTAAACTCAGTGTGTCTGTAGATAGGTAATTTTCTATCTCAGTAAGCAAAGAGGAGGGAAAATTTGACTGCTGAGCATGTCAGTGATCCCAAAGGAAACATCTATGACTGCACTGCAAAGCAGTAAAAATCTCTTGTCACCATCCAGAGCAGATTGTGTCCCTCTCAGCTGTTCTGGGCTATATTCTTGCTTGGGGGTCTCCGAGATAAGAGGGTCAGGCAGAGCCCTGGCCTCTTGAGCTGTTGCAGTGACAGCTGCGTGCTTCCAGGCAGGAGGTATCCTTTCCTGAGGATCCTCCTGTCCTTTCTGTGTTGAGTGATGCATCATTTAATAGTAGATTGCTACAGTCTGCTGTGAACACTGCCTTTTTTTTCCTTCTTCTTTCTGAAGAGCACTTTCCTTTTTAATCAAAACAGCAATAGCCTGCTCTGTGTGCAACACTGTGACCAAGAAGAGAATTTGTGGCATTAAGGCTAGTATTCCTTGGACAGCGCTAGTAGTAGAACTGTTGGCATTTTTTACTATATCGGGATACAATGTCTTATTACCAAATCATTCATGTAACATCACACCACTGGTTTAAATGGAACTCGTAGCAGGTTTTACATCAGAACATCAGAGATATGGCCCTGGGGTTTTTGTTTTAGAGTTCCCTGATTTGTTATTTTTTTTTTTGTTATTTTTGAACTCTTTGAATAACATCCAAAACTACTGAGTTTATTTTTTTATTTTTTTTTATTTTTCCATTGCTATATAAATAGTCTGGCAATACTTTAAAATGTCATCTGTACAACGCTGCATGTTGTCTGTCTGTAAAGAAGTCCTTGTTTTTGCACTCCCATGGTGGATTGTATTACATACGTTCCAAAATGCTATTTTAGACTCTATGAAGATCTTTACAGTAATTCCTCCTGCTTCTCAATAAGTTATTTTACCTATATTCATCTTTATGCTATGAAAAGTATACAGTAAATTTCAAGCAATACCTTGTATACCATTTATACTTGAAATGAAAGGACAGAACATACTGTCTTTAATAAGTAACTCTAACATGAACGAAACTATAATTTATATAAGCCTAAAAAAAGACATGAATTAGTATTTTTAAAAGTAAGTAACTTGCAATTAGGATGATGAATCTTTATTTGGGTATTTACATACGTAGTTGAAATGGATTTACTGTTTTCTCAACACGTTTTAAAATGAAATTGCTAATACTGGACTTGGACTGTGAGGTTATTAGCTTAATTGTAGGTATCTACATTTTTTTAATATTCACTTAAGTGCTTTAAGTACCACCTATTAATTTTTTCACACAACATAAAATTAATTGAGTAATACTGCTTTCCTGTCTTAGATGGCTTCCATTAAGGCCTGCTGTCTCTTTCTAAATACTTACATTTTGTAATGTTTGTCTTTTACAGGCCATTAGGATCCGAAAATCTGCTCCTTAGAGGAGCCACTTTAAAGAATACAGAAAAAATCTTTGGTAAATATTTGTGTTATTTTGGTGAATGCTGAAGTAATAAGCAGACATCAAACAAAGTTACAAATCTAGAGTTGCTACCAAGAATATGATTTCTATTAAATCACTTGATTTACAACTTTTCAGTAAAGTTTGGTGTTTCTAGAAATGCAATAAAATTAGTATTAATGATGTTCCATGACTATAGAGATTTTGGGGAGGGGTAAAGACAAATTATTTCTGTAAATATTTGGGTTTTGAACAAGCATTGTGAATAAGTGTTGTTCCAAACAAGGTAGTAAGCTTGATAAAAAGTGTTAAATCTGTTTTGCTCACTTGTCAAAACAGGCAGGTATCTATAAATAGGATGATATTAAAAAAAAAAAAATCCACCTAAACAGTTCCTGATTCAAAATTAGACTTTCCACTAGTCACTGTATTTTGTTTGTGTGATCTGTCTTCATTCCATGGAAGTGTTTTAATACTTCAGCAGAAATAGGAAGCACAACATGGAATACATGTTTCTGACATTCTTCAAGCGAACCTAGTGGTAGGGGTAGTTACTGTGTTATAGTTGCAGTGTTACAAACAACCCTTTGCTGGTAATGAAAGGGACAAGGGTACAAGTCATCCTCTATCGTGTACAACTTCCATACTCCAAAAAAGAAGATCCTAAATAGCAATGAAGTACTCAGCCTAAAACATCAAAATCTTAGATTTTTTTCTCCAAAAAAAGCATTATAAGTATACGTTAATTTAAACTTGCCCTCTTTGCTTTGAATTGGTATCTGAAGTAGATAACTAATACAATTAGTTTGTAGCATTTACATAAACTTGAGAGCATGATTTTGAGATCTCAGTTAAATTGTGTATCAGGCAGAGGTGTAAGTGGCTATTCCTGGTCTGTGTAACACATGCAGTGTTTGCCATTACCCCAGTATGATCCATATCCAAAACTATATTATTTTTATCAGTATGCAGGGGTGCTGATTTAATATGCCCTTAAAATCCGTTTCCTTGTTTACAGCTTTTTGTAGTTGTTTTTAATCTTCTGAGGGTTAGTCTCTCAATCTGAATTATTAGCAGGAATTCAGTAATACCAGAAGATCACTTGTTTCACTAAGTATTAGATTTTTCTGAGGAAAGCTAAATCAGTAGCCTTCTTTTATTCTTCTTCCATGTATCCTGTAGTTTAGCCATTGCTGAATTTTCTTTTACAACATATAATTTTGATTCTAAAATTAAAGCAAAAAAAAAAAAAAGGACTTAAAAACACAAGATGATTTATTCAAAATACAGCTTTGTTTTGGCTTTCATTCATAGCAGAGAACATGTTAGGAATTGGAAAATGTGGCTCTGGAATGTCATCTGAAATGCCATTCTTAAGATTTCCCTCAAAGAACCAAAATATTAAAGCCATTTTTAGTGTTTGAGTATTATCCCAATCTGTATCCTTTTTCTTCAGACCATAGAAACTTAGAGAAATGACAGGGTATAATAATATAGTGAGTTGTATTGTTATTAAAGTGTTATTGTACTATACAATCTTTATTAAATCAAATTGTCTAATTTCAGGTGTTGCTATCTACACTGGCATGGAAACTAAGATGGCATTAAATTACCAGTCAAAATCACAGAAAAGATCTGCTGTAGAAAAGTAAAAATTTCAATATTTCTTTTGGGGTTGGAAAACTGCATGTTTGAATAGTGAATAAAAGGGGATTATTTTTATTTTGCTAAAAGTATGTGATTAAAAGATGTGTTTTAAAGAAAATGTGGTTTAAAGAAAAAAAAAAGAGGTAAAAAGACTTAAAATTTTCATTTTTGTGTGCTTCATTTTTGATTTATAAAATGAGTCATATAACTCCAGATAAGGTTCTCAATTTATCGTTACAAAAGAAACCACCTTAATGCAACGCTTACCTTTTTAAGATATGATAGTTTAGCTGTTCCAGTGGACTTTTACTGATTAGAGTATACCTACTGACATTTTTCCACGGTTATGTTCTTCAGTATCCTAACATTACTTTATATTACAATTAAATTGAATTCAGTAGAAATAACTCCTTTCAGTTTGGACCAACTGCAATAACACAAAGCCTATGTGTGGCAAGTTTTTGTTGTTTTATCTAAAATCATAAATTTCCTCATCCGTTTGTTTGTTTGTTTGTTTCTGCTTTAATAAGTAGAGAGGATTAGATTCTAGTCCTGCTCTACTATTTGAAGTCATCACATCTATGTAAGGTGTCCAACGTTGTGGAATAAAAGAATGTCATTGACTTAGGCAATATGTACTGACCAGCTGACAACCCTTCTCTTATGTAGTGACTGAGTAATGATGTGCCTCTTTCTGTCCTTACTGGTATATAACCCGTAGTTTTTAGTTCATGCCCATCATTAATGTTAACATAATTTTAAATGCAGCGTTCTTGCTCTTTCTTTTTTATATCTGTCTAGAAACAGTAACAGTTGAACCATCGCAGCTACGTTGCAAAATGTTCTAGATGCATTTTATTTCTATTAAAGTACTTTTGCAAGTAATCTTACATAATTATAGCAGTTAACATTATAAATAGAAAGTGGTCCTCGATAATGATTTTCTCCATTGGGAAAACACTGTAGAGAAGTTATTAACATCATGCCATTGTTAGATTTGCAACAAATGTTAGGCTGAAGAACAAGTGTATTTTTTTAATAATCTCTGTAGTTTGTATACTAATGGAATTGTCATTTTAATTTTTACTTTATTTTCTTTTAGATCAATGAATGTATTCCTTATTGTATACCTCTGTATTCTCATCAGTAAAGCGCTAATAAATACTGTCCTGAAGCACGTGTGGCAGAGTAAAGACTATCGTGATGAGCCATGGTATAATTGGAAAACAGAGCCAGAAAGGAAAAGGAATGTGGTATGGAAATAAAATACCAAAAAAGTTTCACTAAACCCTACATTTATAAGAATTCTACTGAAAAGTATATACAGCCTGCTTGTTTACAGGTCATGAATTGTTACTTTTCCCAGCAGTGGTGGTGGTATATTTTCTGGGAAGCCTGTATATGAATTTTTGCACATAAGTTGTTTATGTGAATTTAACTGAAGACTGATTAAGCATTATGAGGTCTTTGTTTTAGTATAAAAACTCCCATGCAAATATGTGGGGTTTTTTGTTTGTTTGTTTATCTCTTGAAATTCCTGGTATTGATGTGAGTTACATCAATAAGAGAAGAGCTCAACTCTTGCAAAGAAACATAGGACTGAAAGGAATCGCCCAAATAGTGGCAATTACATAACAGACATTTGATCAGAAGAATCTACTGTAGGAATCTCTGTCATAATACCTCTCAGTTTCATATAGTCCTGTAACTGTTACGAGCACTAGAGACCAGCACAGTTGCCAGTGTCCAGCATCCTTATGAGAACAAGGATATAGTCAAGGAAGAATACCAAGAAATGAACTGAGCCCTGTATTACAGAAAGCATAGTATTACTTCACTAAATATTCCCAAAGTGGAGAAAAATTTCCTTCGTTACACTAAATGATGATGATACTGCCTGAAGATTATGTAATCTAGTAATCCTTGAATGACTTACTATAGTTTTGTGATATTCTTCTGGTAATTTGTGAATATGCAAATGCATATTGTTTTCTTGTTCACATAGAGTTCACCATTCATATGCAATCCCTCTCATTAGTTGCTCTAGAAATTTGCAGCAGTAACTTGTATCTTTAACTGTATGTTTCTAAAGAAAAATACAAAGTTAAAAAGATGTTTCTTTATGCCCAAATAGTTGTGTTATAGATCATGAAAGTTTGCATTCTGTGCTGAACTGTGAGATGTGTTGCTTACTGTTTGAAAACTGTTAGAAAAAATAATTTGCAAATCTAAGTAGTCACCTTCCAGTTTTTGATGGTACATGAAAAATTAGTATTTTTGTCTTGTTTCCTTGGCAGTTTCTTCAAGCATTTACAGACTTCCTTGCGTTCATGGTTCTTTTCAACTACATTATTCCTGTATCCATGTATGTCACTGTGGAAATGCAAAAATTTCTTGGTTCTTATTTCCTTACATGGGATGAGGAGATGTTTGATGAGGAGACAAGTGAAGGACCACTGGTGAATACTTCTGACCTCAATGAAGAGTTGGGACAGGTAAATTTCATCAAATTATACATTTTTCTACTATTTCTGCCATAAAAATAAATTTCATTGATGTACAGTAATTTTTTATTTAAAAATTCATTGCAACTGTGTTTTTTTTGCAGATGTAAAATGAATTTTCTTTAGTGATATTTAAATTTAAAATAAAATGTGATATTTTCTGATTTTCAGAATCAAAAATTCTGATTTCTCAGCTAGGTCAATTGAAGGCAAATTACCACTTAGAACTTTTGAAAATACCTGTGACCTGATGTGCGAAGTGTTGAAACACAGACAACATCTAAATTTGCTTTTAATGAGTACCCAGATACACATCGCTTAAAGCAACTTTAGTCCCTTCCATCAGTTAGAAGTACTACATTACTCATTACATTGGTGTTTCCATTGTTGAAATTTATTTTAGGGTTTCATAACATATTTTATATATTGTAGCTAATCTAGAAGATTAGTTCTGTATTAATTTTTCCTACACAAATGCTCTCTTACATATTTGCTAATATATCTTTGCCAATATGTATTTGCCAATATATATATATATTTGCCAATATATCTTTGGCATATAATATTATTATTGTACATTCAAGCAGGAGCAAATTTATATATCTTCTGTATCGTTTGCAGATTCTGAGACCTTAGGCTGAATCATCTCACCAAATTTAAGTTATCCAGAAAGTAGATACATAATCTAAGCTGTTTGGGAATTTTCCACATTCACTGAACAGATCATCTATATTATAGATACCTATATAGTGGTTGTTAAGTAGCTACGCTAGATAATTAGCTCTGCCTATCATGGTTAACTGTATTAGTAAAGGATAAACACTTCATGAAGGTAATGATTTCTCTCCATTTACTATAGAGGGAGGTTATATAAGCATCTAAATTCCTTAAAGTAAAAGGAGATGAAAAGACACCCTTTGATGACGAAAAGGCCCAGAGGGTGGTGATCAGTGGCATGAAGTCTAGCTGGAGGCCAGTAACTAGTGCAGCGCTCCAGTGGGTCCAAGTACTGGGTCCTGTCCTGCTTAACATCTTCATTAATGATCTGGGTGATGGGGCACAGTGGGACCCACCCAGGGGAAAGCATCTTTGCAGAAAAGGCCCTGGAGATCCGGGGGGACACCAAGCTCAACATGAGCCTGCAGTGTGCCCTTGTGGCAAAGGTAGCCAGTAGACCCCTGGTCTACATTAGGAGTGTTGCCAACAGGTGGAGGAAAGTGGATCCTTCCCCTTTGTACAGCTCTGCTGAGGTCACTTTTCAGTTTTGTTTTTGCTGTTGTTAGCCTTTAATGCCATGGTTTACTGTAAAAGATGAAAGGAATCAAAAAATCAATATTGAGACAGAAAGAAGAGACTTTCAATGCAATAACAATGCACATATTTTTAGTACATGTATATAACTGTACGTGATAATTACTCAGTGTTCATTTACACTAGAGTAGTTGTAGTGGGAAACTTTGACAGTAGCCTGAAGACTGTTCTGAAAGGAACTGATGCAAATCCAGGCATGCACATTAAGTAATCATCCCTGCCAAATGAAATTTTTATTCATTTTATTTCCATGAGTATCTGTTTTGCAGCTAGCAAGACATTAAAAACCAAAAAGGAGCTTGAGAGAAGAGTAAAAGTATGTTAAACATTATTTATAAGTGTTGTCTGGTAGGAGAGCTTTACTGGTACTCTTGTATGATAAAAAAAATAGTTCCCCATTTCCATGGAAGATGATTCCTGAAAGAAACTTTTGTCTTTCTTTTCTGAAATAGCTTGCATCTTTAAAGAAAGGTGTAGCCCAGTAACATCCAGCCCATTTGTTAAGATACCTTGAAAGGTCTCTGTTCATATTCCTGCTGTTTCTAATTTGTGTTCATTTGCAGATTGAGTATGTCTTCACAGATAAAACAGGAACATTAACTGAGAACAACATGGCATTTGTAGAATGTTGCATTGAGGGGCATGTTTATATACCACACATTATCTGTAATGGCCAAATTCTTCGTGATTGTACAGGCATTGATATGATAGATTCTTCTCCAGGAACAAGTGGAAAGGTATGGTGACTCGTTCTAGGTCCTTGTTTTTTACAGTGAAACATGAAAAATGAATTATGCTGATGAAGGGAACTGCAGAAATACAGCATTCTTGAACTTCAGTAACCAAAGGATATACCTGCAGGGAATGTATGACAGCATGAATGCTTTCCTTTCATAGTTCAGAGTAAGATTTAGATGCTTAATAGGAAGTTTTCCAACTTACTGAAGCTGTAAAACTGAATTAAATAAACCCAAGAAATGCAGAACTTTCTCTAGTTAATAGATAAAGATACATAATAGCTGATTTCCATTTTACACTGGCTTCAGTAGGGAAATCAAGGCAGGAAACTCGTAAAGGGGAAAATGAATGTTCAATGCAAACACTTGCTCAATCATCACTGAGAGTATATGTGGTTATAGAAAGGTTTATAATCAAACTCATTTGCTTTTAAAAGTGAATTAATATAGCCACATCTGAAATGTATTACACGCAGCAAGTACATGCTTTGGCTTTTTTGGAACGTAAAACAAATTAAAATAAGTGAAGGTTATGGAGAATTCACATGTCAGCAGACGAGCATTGTACAAATGGGCAGGATAACCACAGCCAATGGACAATATGTTTTAAAATATATCAACACAGTCTCAGATCATACTTTCGCCATAACCTTCACCGTGGCAAAATAAGATGTCTTAAATTCAACAGCCTTACAGTTTTTACCCGTCTGAACATGGTCCCAAGGTAGCTGTGTTTTTGGCTTCAAATTAAAATGGCACAGACACAGCTTGTATTGAACAGCACAGAAGATTCAGAAACAAAGATACAGTTAGAACACAGCCATTTATCCATGAAATAGAAATCTCTTTGTGGTGTGACTCTCGAACCAGAAACAAGAAATGGCTAAGGTGCTATTGCCAAACCATCTGAAACGTGGAAGTTGTTGGCTTCAGCTGCCAGAATGTCACTCCTTTTGTCACTCCAGAATGTCACACTCCTTTTATTTTATATAGATCTGAGAGGTGTTCAAGCTGCACAAGAAATTGAAATCTCTAAAACCTATTAACACTTGTGCTGCAGATGCTGTGTCGCTCTGTCTGGATTCAGGACTCCTAGAATTGTACCTTGGCTAGCATTTAATATTGGTTGTCAAAGTTTAAACAAATTAAAAACAAAACAAAACAAAAAACCTTTAGCCACGTGTAGAAACTCAGAGGAGGCAAGAGATGCACACTGGGTTTTGGGGGGCCATCAGCAGCTTGACTTGCATGGCAGTGTTAATAGTACTAGCAGCTCTTAACCAGTTGTGTGACACCACAGTGTTGGCTTCTCTTAAAGGGCAGGTGACCTATGATACTGCCTGTGTATGATAATAAACAGTAGTAATCACTGACATTGCTAGCCTCCAAAAGAAAAAAGCTTTTTAAGGAATACTTGAAAGTGATAAAAACTAATGACAATGATTTCTTTTATTTATTAGGAGAGAGAAGAGCTATTTTTCCGAGCTCTTTGTCTTTGCCACACTGTTCAAGTAAAAGATGATGACAATGTAGATGGATTGAAGAAAAACGAGCACTCAAGAAAATCTCGTATATATATATCATCATCACCTGATGAAGTTGCTTTAGTTGAGGGAATACAGAAGTATGTATGTAATTAAGTATAGTACTTTTTAAATTTGGAGATCTAATTACTGGAGTTCAAAGTTGTTTTCAGCAAAAAAATCCTAATAGCAAACACCAAATCATCTATAGGTGATGATTTTCTTAATATGCAGTCATGATTATATTCATAAATCAAATAAAAACAGTTGTGTTTATTTTCTGAAGATAAACTCAGCTTTAAATCTGTCTGACATATATTATACATATTATATTTTTATTGTGTTCATTCTCTTTATACTGTTTCATTTTACAGACTTGGTTACACCTATGTAAGCCTGAAGGACAATTACATGGAGATCTTAAATCGGGAAAATAACAGCGAAAAGTGAGCACTTAAAATACATCAAAATGAGTCAGAGGAAAGAAAGTTTTATTGATATGTTTAATTAATCATTCTTTCCCTATATGTTAATTTTAAATTCAAAAAGTCACAAATTGTGTATTTTAGTATAAATGTAAATGATCTAATACTTACAATTTTAAACATACACTGTAGTTTTATATCTTTAAGTCTGTTAGTTTGACAGTGTATGAAATAAGGAAAATTGAAATAACAACAAAAGCGTGACATGGTGGTTCTTGACTTAATGTTATAGATCAGTAGTGTTAGGAACTATGGATATTTTTCCTTTGTTTATATGGTAAATGGTAATTTTTTAATAAAATGGTATGAGCCCAAAATGTATCACAGTTTGTAGGTATAGTCCTGATCCAGATCTTTGTTAGAATCTTCTATTGCTTTTAGTGAAATAAACATTGAGGTCTTTCACAGGCTGTAAGGTCGTTGTAAAGACTTAGAACTGAATGAGCTAATTAACCATCAAATCTATTTCTTAAGCACAATATCTATAGAAATGAATCCTGAAAAGATTGATATTTATGTTTGTGCTGGAAAAAAGGGGGAAAAGAAGATAGACAGAGTAAATGATTAATGTATATAAATTGATGAATGATATAAAAACAGCAGAGCAGGAGTTTCTGTTCATTTTTCTTCCTAGAAAACAAAGGAATGTGGGATGATCAAGTCAAATCATAAAAACAATGACAATTATAATAGTGGCAAGAATAAGTTTTTTTTTTTTCATTTTATTAACTTGTCAGTTGACACTTGAGGAGGAGTCTTGAAATTACTTTGGCACATTTAGGAATAGTCAGAATTAGAATTTGAAGAATATTAAATAAAGACTTCCATGTAAACATCTCTGTATTTCAAGTCCTATGGCTATGCCTAGGTATATAGGCAGGGATTTTGTTACTCTATAGGTAGTATAGTGCTCTTCTACGAGGTTTCTAGTCTTCTGCTAAAATAAATTATATTTATTGTTTTCGGGAACTAGATATTAAAGAACATCACAGAACATCACGCATTCAGATTCTGTTTCAAGTAATTAGCAGTTGAGCCCTCACCTCTCTATTTGCTATTTGTAGTGTGCTATTTCATTCTGTAGTAGTTCGTGTTCCATGGTATTCAATACAACCTTTCATGTTAGGAGTGATATTTTATTCCATATGCTTGAAGCTTTAATACCTAGTTTAGGTATCTGAAAAAAACAAGAGTTGTTTAAAAAAATATTCTGTTTCTTTTTCAGGTTTGAATTATTAGAGGTTTTGAGCTTTGATTCTGTGAGACGGAGAATGAGTGTAATTGTTAAATCTTCAACAGGTAGGACTACCACATGCTGTGTCCTGTTAGGGGTTTTTATTTCATTTAAATTTATTGCAGGTTTATCAAAGAGTTAATCATTTTTTCCATGGTCTGTGTGCCTTTCATTAAAAAAGGGGAATGGGTATCAGCATGTGTGCAAATGTTATAAAACTGTTGGAAGAAATCTATTTGAAAGGTTTCTTATCTGAATACAAATATATCTGGCTGTTTTGAATTCCGTGCTGTCTCTTCTAGGTGATATATTTCTGTTTTGTAAGGGAGCAGATTCTTCCATATTTCCTAGAGTTAAAGAAGGCAAAATTGACCAAATACGATCCAGAGTTGAACGCAATGCAGTGGTAAGATTCCAGCGGGTATTAAGTTTCTACTGAGTTGTTCATGTGATATCAAAGATTTTAAGTGTCCTGACCTCCTGATTGATATTGTAACAGATTTTTCTTCCCAGGCACAGAAATTATTCTATACCCAAGTGCACACACGCAGTTTGTGTTACTTCCTTATCTGAATTTTTACTCCATCTCATCTTCCAAGTAGCAGTTCTGGTAAGATAGGAATGCATTAGGTATTCATTGATGTAAGTTATAGGTTTTACTACACAAAACAGTTGTCAGGTAATTAGAAATGAAGGAGGCTAATGAAACTGAAAGAAATGTTCATGCATCATATCGATCCAATGGTCTGTCAAGAGAGAAATCCAGCTGTTTCTTCATCCTAGTTAATTGGTTATAGGACTTACTTCTACATACAGAAGCTTCTGAGAGAAGATACAGGCAGACATCTGGCATCTGTCCTTATCAATAGCAAGTGTCCTGAAACTTTCTGAATTCTTGTCCTTGCATTTGTACTAAGTAACTATACAAAGACCTACTGGAATAATGTTTATGAAGATAAGCGCCAGTTAAATGGTGTTGTGAGAGGCAATATATTTGAGATAGCAAAATATTCTTTCTGTGTTATAGCAACTTTTTTTTTTTTCCCTTATGTGGTCTATGCACTCTTTTTTCTTATTCATCACCAAATCCAAAAGCTTGATCCAGTCTGAAACACCCACAACTGAATTCTAGTTTGCACTTGATTGAAATGACACAGTTGGATTTTCACTTTGAACACTCACTGTGATGTGTTGTCTCTGTCCTTGTCCCTGTATCTGCTGCAACACAGCATCAACAGACTGACTCTACAGAGCTACTATTTATATCAGTATTATTTCTTCTGACTCATCCTGCCTAATTATAAAGATAGGGAAGGAAAGCTTTAGCGTGACCTTCTTTTCCCTGGTAATCCTGTACATATAGTTGGGTGGCTGATCTGTTTCTCTTCTGGAGGACTAAAGTTTGTCCCTCAGGTTGTAACTGCTTCCAGGGCAACACAGAATCAAGCTGACCCCTGTTTTCTTGTCTATATTATACTGTACTCGCTTTACTATAAAAATGAGCATGTAAATGAACAGTAAAATCATTCAAATTTTTCAAATATTACAGTGTAAACAGCAAGAAATCTAAGTTGTATGGGATGCATATTGTTTCTTTTGATTACATTCTTTAGGAGGGACTGCGAACACTGTGTGTTGCATATAAAAAGCTCACAGCCGAAGAATATAGCAATGCACAGAAGCTGCTACAAAATGCAAAGTTGGCCCTCCAGGACCGGGAAAAGAAATTGGCAGAAGCGTATGAGAAGATAGAAAGAGATTTTATTTTACTTGGTGCTACAGCTGTTGAAGATCGGTTAGTACATTTCTTAGGGATGTTTAGGACACTTGCTCCAGCGTTTATAAACAAGGAAATGTCTGCTAGTGGAAGTAGTTAATGGCTCTCTTGTAGCTGTTTTTCTGGATTAGAGATAAGTCCATGTATTTGAGTGAATTCCATCTCTAGTTTACTTAAGTTACTCATGGTAATTTTATGAAATAGTAATTTAATAACAATAGGTACAAAAATCAGTATATTCAAGCAATATACATGCATTGCACCTTATTGAGCAAACTGTAGGGAAATGTTTTGGAAGAAATAACTATGAAATGGGTATTGAGGAAATAAAGGAAAGATCTATGTTATGTCTTAAATTTAAGAACTGTATTAAAACTGGGAGGTGACTTTAATAACTCTTCAGTACTTCTTCACTTGGTGTCATTAGCTGAAAGCACTAAAAATGTTTTACGTGAAGTTACCTGGGGAATAAAGCATCTTGTCCTTTAGGCTATATAAGTGAAAGGTGAAACTTTAAGCACTTTGAAAGTGTCAAAGTAAATCATTTATAATGTACTAGCATTTTTAGATTCACACCTTGGGGAAAATTCTTAGATCTAATCACTTTTATTGAAATTTTTTATTTGGTTATGAAAAGCTTTCAAAAAGAACCTGTGAATTTCTCATTTCCAAGCAAACTATTGTCTGATGTCAATTGACTTCCACAGGCTACAAGAAAAAGCTGCTGACACTATTGAAGCACTCCAGAAAGCTGGAATTAAAGTTTGGGTTCTGACGGGAGACAAAATGGAGACTGCTGCAGCTACTTGCTATGCTTGCAAACTCTTCCGGAGAAATACACAAATACTTGAGCTAACGACAAAGAAAATTGAGGAACAGAGTTTACACGATGTGCTTTTTGATCTAAGCAAAACTGTCCTAAGACACAGTGGCAGCCTAACCAGTGATAGTTTGTCAGGGTAAGGAAAAAGTTGAATTTTCAAGCTAGGAATGGACTTCTGTGCATTTCATAAATAATTACATGATTGATTGAATATCTTAAGACCACCAATATAGTGTTTCGGTTTCTGTTATCATAGTGTAAATTATTGTATGTCAATTAGATATAAGTTTGCTCCGTATAGGTTTACATTTTTACAGTTGTGGCTGTCTCTCCATCTCATTACTGGTACTGCTTGAAATGTTAAAAAGAAAAATCACAGCTGATTTTAATTATATATCTTTCCACTGAAGCAATACTGATTCTTGGCAAAGCAATAGTGAAGTAAAATACTGTTTCACACTTCTAAAAGGGAAGCAGACATGATTTATTTCTGTAATCAGAGTCAGTATATGACGCGACTTTCTTGATAAGACCACGTCCTAAGGGAGCTATGCTGTGTCTCTCTACTGTGCTATTTCTAGGGAAGATTATCATGTATTTACAGACAGGTGACAGGCAACAGCGTAGTACCACATCTTCTGGTGTGCATAAAAATAGTTCAAGTGCCCTAAATAGAAAGGTAAATTATACAGAAAACACTGACTTACGTGTTTTTGAATGTCAGAAGAAGGATAGGAATCATGTGCAGAAATGATTTCCTTGAAACATAGCGGGGAATAAGATAGAAAAATGGCATTAAAAAGCAAAACCACTGGTATAATATGAATGCCTCATGCTAGTAGCTAGGCTACTTACTTGAAGCTTAGTAGCTGATACACATTACATAGTCCTTTAGGTAACCTCCTTTTATACCCTGTAAAAACCCAGGAATTAGACTGAAAAAGATATTTATCATCTTAAGATGTTGTTGGTCTTTCAGATGTAACAATGTGTATTTGCTTTGTGTTTCTTTTTAATGTGGAATCAGCTAGTATGTACATTTTGTGTACATTTACAATAAATTTATAGTAAAGGAATAACAAGGAATACAAAAAGTATTTGTGATACTTTAACAGAGAGATTGTAAAACTCCTAGCCTTATGGCTTGAAACTCAGGGCTGGTGCATCTGTCTTAGCTCTCCTTATACTTAAATCTCATTGGTCTAATCAATCACATTTGCATATTCAGTTAAATATATCTCTTAAACTTCATATTTAAAAAAGAACTTACTAATTGTCTCTGTATCATCTGTTCCACTTTCAGCTTACATTCCACAGTTTTTTCAGCTTATGTTTGAACGTGTATTTTTACTTTCTTGTGCAATACCAATTTTTTAGACATTAAGACTCATCAGAATTCCTTGTGTTTGGCTGCAGAGTTGGAAAATATGCAAATATATTAATAGCAAGATTTTGTCTGGATGTTCAAATTCAAGCTGAAAACCTTTCACTATGATACAGCCAACGATCAGTACATTGCCTAGACTTCATTATGATAAATTTTTGGTAGATGTTTTGTTATACTAATGGTGTTGTCCTATCTGTGCCAATGGTAGCAAATTGGTGAAAAGTATCTGTAAACTATTTTAAAATACAGTTTGCGGTACTTTACATTATTTGTCAAAAATAGCGTCTAGTAGGAAAGATGGAGATGCTTAAAATAGGTTAAAGAACATTAATAAATGTGGTGGTTTTCACTGGTCATGGTGAAACCATGTTTGTTGAAAACCCACACACGGTAGTATTACCTTGGAACACTGAAACTAGGACACAAATAAACCTGACTTTCTGTTTATACAGCACTCACTGCTGAGCTAGAGCCTGAGGCTACTGAGTAATTTAGGCAAATGGAAGGGAGCTGTGAAATAACTAGTTGGGATGCTGCAGAAAACTGCTCTTGCGGTGTGACTCTCAGAGTAGAGCATCTCCCCGTGTTGTTCAGCATATTTTATTGTGCTAAATTGTGCTTTGTGCAACCATGGCTACACTTTTAGCAATGCCCACATTAGCTGTTTGAAAGCTTCCCCAGGTATACTTGTATCAGGCTTACTCATTGTACTAAATGCAAGTATGCCTACCATAAATGCAAACAGTAGCCTTAACTCTCCAGGCCAACAAGTCTCTTTTAAATGTTGCCTTCAAAGCATTGTTTAAGCATGGTTTAAACTCCTTAAATGTAGGCCCCTGAAAAACAATGTTACTTTCCCCATCAAAATAGATTTTGGAGTACCAAGGGCCTTTCTTTTTAACTTTTTTTCTCCCTATATTATGGAATGTTCTACAACTCAGTTTACCTTACAGCATTTCTTGGAGCCCTTTCGGGCTACTGCAAAACCGTTTTCTTATATGCTCACACTCACTGTTCAAGTCAGTGAGTTATCAGATTGCTGTGTTCAAACTGCTGAAGCACTGAATGCATTCGACATAAGCTAGAATTTTAAAATGTCATACATAGAAATCCTGTACAATGAATTTCCTTTTGAAGTGTATTAATGATGCAATATTCTCTACTCACTATTTTTTTCATTAATTAATTTTCACAGAAGACCTATTGCCAACATTAAAATACGACTGAGAATTTTATAGTGACTCTTAGTTTATATTTTATTCCTGAACAGGCTTTCAACTGATATGCAAGATTATGGTTTAATTATTGATGGAGCAGCATTATCATTAATAATGAAACCAAGACAAGATGGGAGCTCAGCTAACTACAGAGAGCTCTTTCTTGAAATTTGCAGGAACTGCAGTGCGGTGTTATGCTGTCGAATGGCACCTCTACAAAAAGCACAGGTTTGTATTTCTTTTCTGAAGTAGCATATGCATGTAAATATTGGAAGCTAATATTCTGTACAACTTACAATAAGTTAAAATGTTAACATTCACTTTTGTATCTTCTAAAATGGAAAAAGCAAAAAGAAACCAAATAAAATGAGTAGGGCTAATTTCTACTAGCAAGCAATTTATATAATGGTATGCTAAAATGGCACCCAGCTGTGCACCTGAATTTGACTTATGTACATATTGTGCAAATTTTATGGTTGGTACATGCTGATAAATGAACGTATTTAATGAATGGAACTAATTGCTTCCTTTTTTACCTAACAAGCTTTGAATTGTCAACTATCTGTTGATATTACAAGAACCTGAATTATTTATTATTGTGGGGTGATATTTAATCTTTATTTTTAATATAAGTGGGAAGTCAAGTTAGAAGAATCCAGATAGAAAAACATGTGCATTACATATTTTAAGTACTTGTTGACTGTTGTATACTAGTTTATATCAAATAAAATTTATCTTTTGTTAGTAGCAAATATTTCTAAAACAGAGAGCCTCCTATGATCATAATGTGTAGTGGTTAGACTGGGCAATACTGTTTTTGTGTTCATCATTTTTAATTAATTGTATACTCATGAAATAACCAAGCCATCATAGATGAGTTTTTAACACTACTTCTTTTCTAGATTGTAAAATTGATTAAGTTATCAAAGGAGCACCCTATCACGTTAGCAATTGGTGATGGAGCAAATGATGTCAGTATGATTCTAGAAGCACATGTTGGTATAGGTAAGTGTGCTTTTTAGAGTATTAATTGAAATGAAATAACAAAAACACTTACTTCTTTAAAGTAGGTGGTCTAAATTAAATTCTGCATTTTACAGACAACTTATAGTGCATTTACTTCAGGAATTTTATGAAGCACAGTTGTGATCACCTACTAGATCAATGTCATTGCATTTTTTTTATAATTTCATAGTTTTTCAAATAATTGTGTCTTTTAAATAGATCTTCCATTAGTAAACAGCTTCATCTTTTTTTTTTTTTCTTTTTTTTGTTTCAGGAATCATTGGCAAAGAGGGTCGTCAAGCAGCAAGAAACAGTGACTATGCAATACCTAAATTTAAACATTTGAAAAAAATGTTGCTTGTTCATGGGCATTTCTATTATGTTAGAATATCTGAACTTGTGCAATACTTCTTTTATAAGGTAGGAGAATGCTTCTTATAAATATGTGAATCTCAAAAATACACATAATAATATCTAACTATATGTAGTCAATGGTACCAAAATGCTGTAATTCCATTAAGGGATTTTGTTGACTTCCAGATGCAAAACTGAAATGGGATTATTGTTGTTAACCAGATCATGAAGTGGATCTTTTATATAAGTGCATTCTGTAATCAGTGCTATGGTTAAAAATGAAATTTGCCTTTTCTCTCTTAAAAACTCCAGCACTGACTTCATTAACTTCTTGGTTTTCTCTACAGTGGCCTTTTAAATCAAATTGCAAGTAGTATTTGAGAATTTAGCAGAACTTAATTTATGTTAGTTTCTAAATTCATTGGGTTAGTGTGGGTGGAGAAAGTTTATAATGTGCTTTCCCTTTTTTAAATAGTTTTATTACATCTAAATGTTGGGATCCAATCAAAGTTCTTTCAGTAAGCAATGGAAGATTATAGAAAGGAAGTTTCAGAGGATAATTCAAGCTCAGTGTTTGATTGAATCTATAGTTAGGAGGTGATGAAGTTTGGGCCACAGCTAGAAACATCTTAAAAATTACTTTGCTGGGAACTCTGCTAAGCAGAATATAAACATCCTTGCTTATCACAAGTTGTGTCCTACTGTGGATTGCATCTTGTTTTGCCTTGCCTTAACTGAACTGCGTTCCTGCATAACAAATTCACTGCCTTTGAATTCTGAAACTGTAGTCATGTGAGTTTTCTTTCAAAATATTTTAAGTATTTTTACCAGTATTACTGTAAGATGGTGTTGATATTTAATGAATGCAACTCTTTCTACTCTTTCTGCAGTGTTTACTGTTACTGGTGTTACAAAACTGTAATATGCATAGCTATACTATTACACAGCATATGCATTTGTGCTTAAATTTCACTTCATAACTGTGTCACTTTATCTTTCAGAATGTCTGCTTCATTTTTCCTCAGTTTTTATATCAGTTCTTCTGTGGGTTTTCACAACAGGTTAGTGTTTTTGTGTTGTTTTTTTTTACCTCACTGCTGAATTTTTTCTTTGTCATTTTTTAAACAAATGGAGCCTTTGACACTGTACCTATTCAGCCAATAAAATTTCTAGGTTAGTTTACACATTGTAAAAAGAAGAGTATCACTTCTGATTCATATGATTTTTAGTGGCAGTTTAAGTTACAGAAATTAATTTGATGAATTATCCTAAAAGCAATGTTCTTTCAAAGTAAAAAAATAACAGAAAAACAAAAACAGTTAGTCCATGTGTAATCTCTGTGGAACCTGTAAGGTCCATTAGGTTTAAACTTATCAATCACAGACAGAGGCAATCCTGAAAGGTAAGTATTTGAACTAGCAGTTCATTTTTAGAATTCAGAATGTAAAAGAACAGAGTCATCTTTTCTGGGGTGTACACATACGAACTACTATTTCGGGACAAATAGCGTCATTCAGTGAGTTGAAATGAAAAAAAATAAATGCATAAAGATAGAGAAAAAGGGAACAATTGTTTACCAGAAGAGTACCATCTTTTAGGAGAGAAATCAGTATTCTCCCTTATAAGTAAGTTTTTCTGAAAAAAATTGACTCATTCATTTTAAATCAAGTGTAATTCAGTGGATTGTTTTAAAATCGAAACTAGCTGATTTAATTCTTTTCCATCTACAGCCTTTATATGATACTGCGTATCTAACACTGTACAATATCAGCTTCACTTCCCTTCCTATCCTCTTGTACAGTCTAATGGAACAACATGTCAGTGCAGACACACTCAAGAAAGAGCCTTCCTTATACAGGTAAAATTAATGCATTAGACCCCAAAGTTTGACTATTCAGTTGTGGAATCTATCTCTGTTATAACCAAAGTCCTCAGGATTTCTGTACCACAAGGTACAATACAACATCAGGTAGACTGCAGCAGAAGGGTTGAAGGCCACATGTACTGTTTATAAACTAGTTTAGGTGCATGTTTTTAACATGTATATTTATATACTGCAAGCCACACCATTCATAATGTTACTGAGAACATAAATTACTGTTCTACAAATCAAAATGTGATTTATTTTAATACTGTTTATTTCCTCCAACCATGGGGAATAGAATAATAGATTTTTTTTTTTAAAGAAATCATATTATATACATGTTTTATTCAGAAAGAAAAGAAGACTGTGAGTTAAAGTGTTTTATCATTTTTTATATTCTGTGGAATATTCTATTCCAGCATTGTTGTCTACATATTTCTTACTCGCTAGTGGGCATTAAAATTGTGACTGGTTTAGATTCTTAACTGTTTGAAAAACAGTTCCCTGAATGTAATAAACAGCATGTAACCATCTAAATTAGGAACAGTGTCCATTTTTTTTTATTCTTGTAGCAGCAAAACCAGTGCATTTTAGAGAGTGGTAACACTAGATAATCAAAGAGCAAACATTTCTGGAAAGAGGTAAAAGCTGCCTAACCGGTAATCAGTGCATAGATACTGTTTAGCTATGAAATGGAAGAGGAACAAAGGATGCTATTGTCAAACCAACACCAGCCCCCCCCCATTTCTTTCTTATTTTTTAAGTGTTATCAGTTTAGAAATGGTAATTTGGAAGATTTTTCATTTTCTTTTTTGAAATTTAACAGAGGCTATTTGGTCAAAAACACTGCCTTTTTGATGTCTAACAGTTTATTGCCAAGCTGTTTTGGGCAATAGTGTAGTTGTTCTAAGACAGGTAAGGTTACGGTTAACCACATACGGTTTTGCACTACATATTACTAATTTACTGGGATAGCATACAGTGAGAAATGACATAATCTGGTCATCAGACACAGTTTTTAAACTACATGTGATGAAAACATTGGTTCATAGTAAGTATTTCTAGCTACTATGCGAGATTTCTGTAATTCAGGATTTTCATTTAATTGTGTGCTGATTTACTCTCTTGTGTTTTATGGTAAATGGCAAGTTGATATATACTCTTTCTGTATGCCAGAACTAAACTTCTACTATTTAAATTTTTCTGTAATAAGAACATATGTGGCAGTGAATAGTTCTATTTTTGACTAATCCGTGTATTTTTTTGTGGGAAAACATTTAAGAAATGCAATTTGACCTAAGGGTTCAACTCAGTTGCAAAATCCTTGTTTTCCATGTTCCACATAAAATTAGTATTTTGTTTTGTTGCAGTGCTCTGTGTAAAAGTATCCCGTGGGAAACAAAGCAAAGTCTCCAGAGACCTCTAGTGTTTTTATTTACAGTCCACACTAGATTGTCATGTGCACAGCAGGTACTTTCTGTAAAAAAAATAGAAAAATAAATGTGTGCAGAACAATTTAGAATGCAGTTGGAATAAGCAGAACTACAGGCAACAGTTAAAAGGGTTCAGTAAAAATTAAATTTTTAAAAAAAAAAGGAAAAAGGAGGTATTCAGGAAGGATTTTGATGTGGGGTGGTAGATGGTTGTCATGGTGAAATGTGGCAGTTTCGCATAAGATTTCCTAATTGTGTTTCCTTCAAAAACAATTTGATATTGTTTGTCTAAGTTTATTTTTTAACATGCTATTATGAATGCATATATCTTGTTTTACACAGAGATGTTGCCAAGAATGCTTTGTTGCGCTGGCGTGCGTTTATTTATTGGACATTCCTAGGAGTGTTTGATGCTGTGGTATTTTTCTTCGGTGCCTATTTCTTGTTTGACAACACAGTTGTGACCAGCAATGGACAGGTTAGTGTTACACTTAGTGTCGATCAAAGGTAATTTTTTAATGTCAAGTGTGTTCTGTCATCATGAATATTTTATGAGTTATGGTGAGATAGATGGGATATCTGTTTAGTAAAACCTGAATTATTTAATAGGAATACTGTGTATCAGTAAACAGGCATAGCACTAGATACAACTTCGGAGAAATATATATCAGAAAGTCCAAGAATTCCTTCAGAATTTACGTAATAACCTTTCTGTTTTATTCTTAACATTCATCTGATGAATATCTGATTAACACATCAAAAGACTCTTGGTAGAACAGTTATGAATTATCATAAAGACTTAAATATGACAAGTTTTTTAAATATTTTAATTAATTATTACATATGGCAGCTGAAAATGATCTCTCTTAATGATCTCTCTTTACTTGCTTTGCAATCACAATGCAAATTTTAAGAATCTTTTGCATTTTATTTATTTTACCCATTGATATGTTGGTCTATTTTATTTGTGTGCTTTTTTTTCCTTTTGCTACTTGCTTCTCTTCCTATACTCAGCTAATGACAACCAACACTCACATGGTAAGATTACTGCGGATTTGTCATGATACCCATTTCTTTCACTGTTCTTTAATTAAACTGCTAATTAAAGAGCAGTTTAGTTATTTCCTATAACTATTTTACAATAGCACTTAAACCTATAAATAGAAATGCTCTTTATTGCTACTTTAAATGTTTTTAAAATACAAAGAACTTATACAGAGTACAACGTACACTAAGGTATATGAAGTATAATAAAGAACCAAAAACTTTCAAAAATAAAAGGCCTTTTGCTTCCTTGCATTTTGGTATTTTGTTCTATAATTTTCTGGAACCTACATTTTGTTGCTAACTCTGCTATAGAAATTTTACTACGGTTTATGCTATAAAATATTTGAATAGTCTTAGAAAGGACCCTCAAAGTGAGAGAGAAAATAAACTGCACAGTTTTGTTGCCTATGTATAAAATATACATTTGCTAGAAAACCAATATTCAAATATCATAAAATGCCATCTTTGTGACATCTATCGATAAAATGAACTTTTAGTGTGATGAAATGAACTTTTAGTGTGTGAGAGAACATTTGTTAAGGACGATAGCTTTTCTAAGGATTGAATGACTGTCTGTTAGACATAACTGTACCCTGCAGCACCTCTTTTTCTGGTACCATTATGTTCTATTAGTTATTCAAAACTCTACATCAGCTCATATTTGTAGTCCTGGAAGTCAGTCTTCTCATATCTGTACAAAATTTTATAAGTGGTTTGTATTGCAAGTATTCTGTGTTCTGTTTTGAAATTGTAGTCTATTTCTGTTGCATGTATTAAATCTAGTTCTTGTTGAAGATCTAAATTAGCACTAACGCCTAATTCCAAATTTTGAATGTGTATGTCTAGAACTAGACACCCATGTTAATATTTGATGGTAAAATGTATTTTGATGAGACATTCTGACTCCTGAGTGTCAGAGTGGGTTAGAAAAATTCAATATCTTTCAGCATGCATGCTTGCGTGTACGAAGTGTACAGATTTACAGTTCCAGTTTTAGATTTAAAAGCTTGAAGATATTAGTGTCCAGGAATAGAGATAAGTATGTGAGTTCATACAAACATGAGTGCTAGTGGGTGTCGATAGTTATTTCCAAGTGTTAAAATTATGGTTAAGTCTGGAAAAAGGCAGGACAAGATTTGAGGATTTGAAAGATTTACCATAACAATGCATTATTATGGAACAGGCAAAGGCAGAAAGCAGAAAAAGGAACAAAAGGGCTGAAGATAACACTAATACCTTAAATGATACAAGATGATTCAAGTTAGGTTCCAAATTGTTAAAATGGGTGCTGAAGCAAAAATTTGAAAATCGTCTTTCCCTCCAGAAGTGAACTGATCACCGTTTTTGCGTATCTAGTAGGAAGTCTTTTATTTAAATTGCACCCTGTAACACACTAAAATTTGCATACCGTTCAGGTTGCTTCCAAACACAATCCCTCAGGATGTTTCTCAGTATTTAAAAATCTGTTTGAAACAGTTTGCAGTCTTTAGAGTCATGTTGCTAGAATACTGAATAGTGTGCTTTCAGTCACTGAAATTTACTTCATAAATGCCTACTTGAATCATTTCCTGGGAAACAAAACTAAGATACCAAAGATTTCTCTCTTATCAGTTGTTACTAATTTGCAACAATGCTTTTTGTATGAAGTTCCACTTTGTATATGACATCATTGTTGGTGTTGTAAAACCATATAGTCAGAGACCAACTGCATAAGGAAGGTAAGAAGAAACAAAGGCACCACAGTAGTGATTGCAGACTGTAAATGTCATCACAGTTTACTCATAGAGTAATACATCCTGTGTGACTTTGTCATTTCAACATTTGATACAGACGGTTTTAAATATAATTGTTAGGATGGGTTCAGAGACAGATAGGAAAAACTAAGTTAAAAGGATTACCAAAAGGGGAAAAAAACAACAGGAGGGAAGAGAGGTGAGAAGAAAGATGAATGGGAATGTGGAAGATAAAACAAATACAGCCACAGAAGGAGGGGGAAAGTCTTGGGAAGGCTGGAAGCAGAGCACACAAAAATATTTGCTAATAAACTACATGTTACCAAACAAACATAAAAGAATGATTCACAGCCTGAAGACGTGAACAGTATCTTGAGAGATTCATTGCTGAAAATTCCATCAGATTTTTTAACTCTCTTCATCTCATGTTGCTCTGCTTACATTTTTTCTATGCCAAATTAGCAGACTCTTGGTGTCTGAAAGCAGTCCCTGTGCTATGACCTCATTTTCTGAGCCAAAAACTTGGGTAGGTGAAGTGTTAGGTTGCAGCCTAATGCCTTCTAGCTAGCCTGATAGAACAAGGAAATTTTTTTCATTTTTTTTTCTAATCTTGCAGCTTTTACTGAAAATACAGACATATCTGTTCAATGTGCAGAAACTTATACTGACACTGGGCTCTTCAAGAGATGCCAGATTCAGCATGAGAGTATTGTAAAGTCTAAGTGCCAGAAGAAATTGAGTAAATGTTGGCATAATTTCAGGTTCTCGAAACAGATTCCTGATATTAACCACACTGATTATTGTAGGGCACATAAAATAATGTAGCATGGACATGAGCCTACTAAAGAATTGTATTATATATTTTAAGTAAAACTCAGATCAAAATACTGAAGGTTTTCTGCACTTCATCATGTGCTCTGTACACTTGGTCTCATACTGAGTAATTTTAAAGTAATGAAATGAATACTCAGAATAATGAATATTTCAGTCAGTTGTTAGTTTGTTTTTTTAAATAATTTCCTGTTCCTGCTTGATCAGATTATCTCAGGCAGGTTACCTACAGATTTCTGTCCTGTGGAGGGCTTTGATCTCCGTTCAAAGTTTTTCCCAAGGCAGGACATTTGTATGATTGCTTGTCCCTGTGGATCCCTTGTCATCTAACACTGGGTGAGCTTGTGTATAATAATGTAGGTGGGAAGGGACTCCAGAGGTGATGCGATTCAGCTCCCTACTTTGTGTAGGGTTAATTAAAATCAAGTTACTAAAAGTCTTGCCCAGTTCTCCTCAAATTTTTAATATCCCTGAGTATGCAGATTCCATAACCTTCCTGGGCAACCTGTTCCAATGTTTTTCCACCTTCGTGGTGAAAACATTTCTCCTAATACCTAAGCAGAATTTTTCTTGTTGCTGAAGAGATCTGCTTTGTCTCCTCCTGGTACTTTGCATCTCTGAGAAGAGTCTCGTTATGTCTTGCCTGTATCCAACCATCAGACAGTTGAAGATAGCAACAAGATTCCGTAAGGGGTTGAGAAAGCCTGTTTCCCTCATCCTCATTCATCATGTGCTCCAGCTCTTTCATCATCTTGGTTGTTCTCTACTGGACTTGCTGCAGTATGTCAGAGTCTTTCTTACCTTCAGTTCAAAATGAATGCAGTTCTTCAGATGTGGTCTGATGAGTCCTGAATAGACAGAAAGAATCAATTCCCTTTACCTGCTGGCAGCTACCTTGCCAATAGTTTATGAGGTTGGTCTCTACTGCTGCAGGGGCACACTCGACTCTTCTTCAACTTGCTCACCCCCACTAAGACTCTTCGGTCCTTTTCTGTCAAGTTGCCTTCTAGCCAGTTGATCTCAGCCTGCAGTGGTTCATGGGATTAATATGTTCCAGATGCAGGGTCTTGCTTTTGCTTTTGCTGAACTGTTTGAGCCCATTTCACAAAATAATAGAGATTCATCTGAATAGCATCCCTGCTTTCAGGTGAATCAGCTGCTTCTTCTCCACTTGGTGGGCTTTTTCCAGTTCTCTGGTCCTTCCCACGATCACCAGGATTTTTCACTGCAGTCTTGCAGTCACATAGACCAGCTTTTTCAGCACACTTCCGCAAATCCCATACAGTGCTGTGAAATACAAAGTGTGTATACATACACAAGGGCAAGAAACGGAAACAATTTGCACTAGATCATACAAGAATTCAGTGTTGTGTTAAGTGTCAGTTCCTGGTACAAAGTAATACATATATTTAAGAGGTTTATTCTGGACAACTCATGAAGTGGTGGAAGATGTAGCCTATTATAACTGTCTTGAACCATTTTTTATAGATGTTCGGAAACTGGACCTTTGGGACACTGGTGTTTACTGTGCTTGTATTCACGGTTACATTAAAGGTAAGATATTGTATGCTTTATCCATTGAAACTTTCTTAGAGCTTTCTCATTGCTACTTATTAATACCAGTTTCTCTCTACAACCATACACTGGAAGGTATTAGTTTACATACAGTTTTTGCTATCTGTGCCTTTTTAACTCTGCTCAAAATGAAAAACAAAACCATCTTTTTTTCAGCCTATTCAGTGCAGAATCCTTACCTTTTTTCAAAAGGTGTCATTTTCATTTGACTTCCAAGTGTTCTGTTGCTTCTAGATAGTAATAACACCATATACTGTATTGTTCTTTTCAGCTTGCACTAGATACACACTATTGGACGTGGATAAATCACTTCATGATCTGGGGATCACTACTATTCTACATTGTCTTTTCTCTGCTCTGGGGAGGAATTATTTGGTATGAACCCTAATATAAATTGCATTGCAATGTTATTTCAGAAGCATAAACCTGTTACACATTTCATGTTGTTTTCCACACAGAATTCAATTTAGCTTTTATATATTGCAGAAATCCTAATAGCAGTCACATTTTAAACACACCAGTAATGGTAATTACAGAATGCTCAGCTACTCTTTCACTGAAAAGCTTCTAAAAATACTGTTAGAGTAAGAGGAGAATATCTGACCTCAGACTGCCATTAAACCTATCTCAGTGGTATCAGTTAAAAGTAGTCCAATGATTAGTTCAAGTAGCTGAGGCTCTCTCTCTGAGGCCAAATGTCACCGAGCCAAGTAGGCCAAGTCTGTGTTGCTTGGGGCTAGCCACCCACAGAGTGGGTTTGTCTTGGATGGAACAAGCTGTAGCTGCCTAAACTAGAGCAAGGGAGTCGAACCAACACTGAGGCAGTGTGGATTAGCAGGAGCCGTATGTTTGAGCTCATTAATTACCAAGTTGTTTAGAAAAGTAGATTCAGGTATTTGTTCTACAGTTGATAAACTTTTTAAGAAATAATACAACTCTTGTCCATAGCTGATTGAAAATGTTGAAGTTCGGTGAGTTTTTTTCTATTTTAAAAATTCTGTGTTCTTGAAACTGAAATTTTGGGGAAGGAGATTTAGTTGAAACATAGGTTCAGATCCTTACTGTCCCTGATTGCCATCAGGAAGTTGAATTTGCATTTCTCACCTATAGAGAGGGCCTAGTTACAAGGTTATATTTTTTAATCTCTTCTGCTGGAATTGTTCAACTTTGTATACATAAGTAAACATTTTGAGTGACCTGGAGGAAAGTTTTGTATTTCAGTGTGTCCTTTCCAAATGAGTAACTTGTCCAACCTTTTTTGGCAGTAAAGCCAGAGCTCAGTTGCATCATTATCAGAATGAAAATGATCTGTAGAAGAAATAGTAGCAGACTTTCCCTGCTAATGTTTTCCAGCCAGTCTTGCTGGGTATTAGGCATGTTGCTATTTACATCCAATGATGTGGTTCAGCTCTACCTTTTTATAATGCACGGACTTCTGTGAAATTTTGGGAACTAGTAGAAAACTGCCCTGATGGTAGGAGGGATTTATACTGCAGTATTTCTACAAACTGATCAGTCAAGAACTTTGTTCTCAGTAAACATGCCTCTGGTTTCCATTGTTGTACAAAGATAGAGTTTTAATGGCCATACAACTGCCATGAAGATGCAGGGAAATATGGAAGTGAGGGCATTGAACTTGGGGGCAGATAAAAACATGGGGAATAGGTTAAAGTGCTTAACATGAGACCATCAGAGTTGTCTGAGGGTGCTTGAGGTATGAGAGAGGTGAAGAAAGGTGTGGTCTACAAGACTCATTCAGAGGATATATATGAAAGAGTGCGTGACAGAAAAAACACGAGGGAGTGGATGGGAACGTAGGAAGAAGAAAGATGTTAAATATCTGGAGCATGATGAGGAGTAATTGGAAGTGTATGAACAGGATAGGATGTACCTTAGTTTATCTTTGTTAGGGAGAGGCAGCTTGGGATGGAGGACAGAGGACAGCCTGATACTACCTACACCCTGGCAGACAAGAGGAAAACAGTTCTCTCTAGTCAGTGATTATTTAGATGTCCTTTTGGGAAAACTGGCATGGATGAATTCCCACAAACTGGGAAGTTGAACCTTTAGTATTTCATCACTGCTGTAACATTTACATTTAACATTGTCAGTTTTTCTCTTGTGTATTGAAGTGTAACTTCTATTTAATCTTTTTCCTACCAGGCCTTTTCTCAATTATCAGAGGATGTATTATGTGTTCATGCAAATGCTGTCTAGTGGTCCTGCATGGCTGGGTATTATTCTGCTCATAACTGTCAGCCTTCTTCCAGATGTTCTCAAGAAGGTCTTATGCAGACAGTTGTGGCCTACAGCAACAGAAAGAATCCAGGTAAAATACTTTCCATTGTAGAGGTAGTTATTTGTATCACAGATCATAGAATCGTAGAATGGCTTGGGTTGGAAGGGACCTTAAAAATCATCTAGTTCCACCCCCCTGCTATAGGCAGGGACACCTCCCACTAGATCAGGTTGCCCAGGGCCTCATCCAACCTGGTTTTGAACACCTCCAGGGATGGGGCCTCCACAACCTCTCTGGGCAACCTGTTTCAGTGCTTCCCCACCCTCTGAGTGAAGAATTTCTTCCTAACCTATAATCTAAATCTCCCCTCTTTTAGTTTAAAACCATTTCCCCTTGTCCTGTCATTACCTTTAATAATTAGCCCTCTCAAGTTTAGAGACAAGATTAGAAGAGAGGTTCCCTATCTGTGATGTATGTCACTGGTTGTTTACCAGTCACTTCTTTCATCAACCAGTATGGTGAAATAAACTGCTTGTTACTTATTTGGTGGTATATACCTGAACCCTGGGGTGACACCTGTACCCCTGTACCAGCAGCCACTGGGAAATCAGCAGATAAGGCTGGTGGGAGACAGCTGTATGGCTCAACGTGATTCCTGGTTTGGGGAAATAAGAAGGGTATAATGGGGTTGGGGTCTTTGTGAGGGTAGGTAGGAGGCAGTTAAATCAGCCTGGACAGCAGTTGTTCCTGCTGTCACGGAGTAGTATCCAGGGGTACTGCCTGCACCCCTGAATTGAAGTAATTTTTAAAGCAGGCAAATATATTTTACTTCCTTAAGTAATCTCTAATACAGATGTTTTAGCATTTACCATGCAAACTGAGCATAGTTATCTAAAATGGAAAAAAAAAAAAAAAGCGAAAATAAGCTAAGATCAAAATTGGTAGGAAAGGAGCATGTCATTTTGTTGAAGTCCCCTTAAATCTAGGGTTGACACAAGCAGTTGTAGTTCTGTACCAAGGGACTCTACAACTGCATGTGCGTTTATTGTTGAATAAACTTTAATTCACACACTTAAAATAAATCTGATAAATATTTCCAAATGTGATAAATATTACCACCAAGTATGTTGGTGAGGAATATGTAGTGAACTCATACTAACATTCATGTTTTGCTATCTGTAGAATATAATACTATCTTAGCAAACTAATACTGATGCTGTGCCTGTTTAAAAAAAACAACATGTATTAAAACTTAAGTTTTTAACTTTAAAATTAAATGCCCCACTTCAGAAGAAAAAAGAGTACAGAATAGCACGAAAAAAAAGGCAGATCAGCCTTTAGCATTTTTCTGTTTCAATGTCTTTAATAGATGTCTCTGTCATATGTGCTACTTGTGCAAGTTGATTTTGGTGCAGGTTCTGCATGCTTAATTTAAGTCTAAAGAGAGAGAATGTGCATGGGTTAATGCAAAAACCTAGCCCCAGATAAAGGAATTTCACCAAGATTATATGTTAGTGCTGGAAAAGGAATCAATTTTAAGGCAGACTTTGGGCTTAACACTAGCGATATTGATTTTTTAATATTTAATAGAATCTTTGACTTTTAACCAGATATATCCCTTGTGTTTCTTCTTATCTCCCTTTATTTCTGTCTGTCTTCCAATCTGCTTTGTCTAAATAACTCCTACCTTGCTTTAAACGTAAATGATGTGCACGATTACTTCCTACAATCTTCTGGGGAAATCAGACTAAACATCAGTGCCTTTCTGTTGAGCAGTCCACCATCTTTATGCTTTCTCAGACTTCAAGCAGTCTAAGTTTCTAATGGAACAAAAGGTGACTTTTTTTCTGCCTTTCTGCATGCTCAGCCATTTCATTCAAAAGACAGTAAAAAGTTTATCATCAGAAGTTATTTACCGTATTCATTATCTCCATTTCTGACTCACACCACCTATACTTTAAAAAATACTTTTTAATTCTGATTTTTCCACCTGTTTATTTATCTCAAAGATTGTATGAGTCATTGTCACAATCTGTCACTATCACTAACGTTTTTTTCACTGATTTTACTGAAATTTACAAAGTGTTTCTGCCTCAAGAATCTAGGATTCTTAGGCCCCATTTGAATCATTTGTGTATCTGTAGGTGAATGCATGTTGTGCTTGCATTGTAAATCTCTAAGCAGAATAGTTGCCACGCAAAGCATAATTCTGATAATGCTGATGTTCTATCTTGATACAGAAAACATGGTGCTGGAAACGATTTAAGCAATCTTTGGAATATATTAATATATCTGCCCTGCTGAAAATGCAACTTCTTTGCACTAAGTTGTTTCTAGCATGCATTTTCAAATCAAGCTTTCCTTCTATTCCATTTTTTGAAATTCTATACTTCTTTCTAAAAATAAAAAAGCTCAAGATGCAGAAATATATGACAATTTAATATAAAAGTAGAAGAAAAGCTGGTAAATCTTGGCTTTACTGTGGTCTACAGGAAAGCTCCTTTTGACTTAATACTAGGAGACTCTTGGTATCCATTACAGATTTTATATCCTTATCTTTTAACTGATTAAGATAAAAAAATACGCATTCTTTCTTTCTTTGTTCAAAAATGTATAGTCAATAAAAATACTGTAATTGTTTAAGTCAGAGGGAAAATACACAAAGGTGTTTTCACTATTGCAAATTCTAAATAAAATTGGCTTTTAAGAGCCTTAGGATCGGTTTGAAGTAAGCTTGTAACTGTTTTTAAACTTACTGCATTCCTATAAACTATATAATCTTCTTTGTAATAAAGAGCTTCTGGAACAGTTGGCAAGATTAACGTAGGGCTAGACGTCACCTCCCAGGTTACTAAACTAGTTCTGCTCAGGCAGTCAGATCGCAGAAAGCCTTTGAAGTAATTGCTAACACTTCTAACTTTTTCAATTATCTGGAGTCACTCCAGAGTGGGGTCAGTGATTGTTTACCATCATTATCATTCAGAGGTTTTTAATTATTCCAGGTCTAGTTCTGTGGTTTTTGAAAGATCTTTCCATATATACACACGTATACATTCACATATGTATATGTGTGTATATGCATACATATATGTACATATATGTATGTGTGTATATATCTCTGTATACACACAAGCTGCCGTCTTTCTTGTGCTAAAATGTTAATTCTGCAAAAGCTTTGGAGGAATCAGTTGTCTTTTGTTAATTCAGGTCAAAACCTGCTCACGTCTGTCTCATGCTTAGTCCCAGTGACTATTTGACTCAATGAAACAAGCTGAGTTTTGTGTTCTAACTGGAAATTATGCAGCTTTAAGGTTTCTTTCATCCTTAACTTTCAATAAACAATAGGGCTTTTTTAATATTCAGCCTATATTAATTGATAATATTTACTTTTTCTTTATCCCTCTCTAATAAACTGAGAAGCTTGGCCACTTTATATGGAAAATATAAATTCACTTTAAATAATTCTCTGCATTTTTTTAATTGTCACTTTGGCAATGTTTTTGTAGTCCCAGCTATTCTCTAGCTGAAACACCAGGTGTTTCAGTTACGAGTTGTAAATAACTTCTATGTTTTTACCCCTTTTTAAGAAATATGTTTCTTTTTCTTTTCGCTTCTGATTTTTTTTTACTTCGCTTTCACTTCAGTCACAAGATCAGCCCATGAGCCTTGGTATGGCATCTCTACCCTTTGCTGCTCCCACAGTGGTGCTTTTGCCTGGGGAAGCCTCTCTGGGGACTCATCATTCTTCTGTTCCTCAATGGGCTTAGCTGCTGTTAAACAACTGCACAGGCCTCTTAGAAACTTGGTGACAGCCAACTGCTGCCTTTGTCTTGTGTTGGGCTACTCTTCTGTGGAAAATAAAGAAATGCGCCCTGCTGTTTCAATATCTGAATCCCATAGAAATGGGTCCTGCTGTTGCAATATTTAAATCCCATTGAAGAAGTTACCTTAGTAACTCTCCTGCCCTCTTTCACCATGTAGTAATGACTAAGTTGTAAGTCAGCCTTTATCAGCACTGGCACCATCACCTTCTCATGTAGCACTCCCTTCAGCGACCCTCTTGTTCTGGAGGGCAGAGCAGCGGGACATCTGCTCCTTAATTTGGAGTGCCTGGACTGGCTCGGGGTGAGATGACCTTAAGGAAATCCTGGACCAGCATGGCTGCAACGTGCCCTACAGGGCACTGGTCCAGGTACAGCGCTGTCACATCATCATATCCAGGAGAGCTCCTTCATTCAGTGCAGGTTATTGTCAGCGGGGAGGACACACAGCCCATGGTACTTAGTCATGGTACAGTTTAAATGCTTTTGAGAGTAATTAAGCATTTTTAAGAGTTCAAAATGGAATTAAAACATTCTCAGTGTGTCTCAAAGGATTAACCTCAGGAGCAAGAAACAGAAGCCTTGTTTTAGTCTGATAACCTTTCCTTTTTAGATCTATCAGAAAATATGTCACTTTACAGGACCTTGCTACAGTAGTTATAAATGTACCAAATGGCACCATTCATTCACATTTCTCTCCTGTATTCAGCAAGAGTCTCACTGTTTTTCCTCATCCTTGCAGAAGAGTATGAGACATAGAGCAGCCCTAAATGCACTGGTGAACAGCGATGGGCCACTTCTTGAAGGAACTCTTTCAGCTTCCGAGACATAATTAGATCAAAGCTAGGTAACAGTACTGTACGTGTTGCCAGTTTGGATTGATTTCTTTCTGTGCTATTTACAAATCAACTGTTTCCTCCAGAGTTTTTGATGTTAATTTATCAATACGATACAAAATCATTACGTTTTACTTGGAGAGACTAGTTTTTGCAAAAGATATTCCACGATACAGGTAAGCTCTTTTTGTCCCAGGCACCCATGTAAGGCAGAACAACATGTCTGCATGAATCAATACACCCATATTAAAGTCCTATTCATACATTGTGTCACGTATAGGTATTGCCTAACATCTGTTTGGTAAGAACTGCAGTTATTATTGCAGAGTGTACTCACATCATGCCGTGGTGTAGAATACATGAAGTCAGAAGTAAATCTCTCATTAGCAGTTTATCTGTCATCTCTCGTGTTTTTGGATAAACGTATAGAACAAATGTGGACAGTAAAGCAGGAAGATAACTATATAAGAGGAAGTAAGTTACTTGTGAGTAGGACCCTAAGTCAGGCATGGCAGACTGAAATATTTTGCCTTGGAACCCAACATTTTATGCATAGAAAAAATAGCATTTTATTTGTAGAAACGCAGTAACTAAAATGTTTTATTTTATAGCTGGAACAATAGGAAAAATAAGTTACACAGCCTATGACTACTCCCTCTGACATTTCCAAAATAAAGTCTGCTGATCTGTTACCCAATTACCTATTTTTTTCTATACTAATGTTGGTATTTGATCTATATGTGTGTTTAAAAGAATCGAGGCCTCACTGTTAGTGAGTATTTTGGTAGAGTTTGCTGACTCTATTCCAAGAGTGACTGTCATTAGAAAGCTTTCTACATGCTCTTGGTTATGTAAGAGTAGCATTTCAAGCCTTTGATTGGCATTGAAAGTAGGCAAACTTCCTTAAACTACGTTATTAATATTTATTTTGGGATTTTCTACCTTCTGCTACCGTGTTAATGTTAACAGGGAAAGAGGGAAGGCAGTGATTAAGAGTGGAGTATTAGCTAGTTGATACAGTATTCATGGAGAGGGTGATTGATAACACAGGTCTGAATCATGCTGAGAATACATTATTATCTTAAATATTGTCATATAACCTCCATATCCCTATGCCTGGAAATTATACACAGCGTTTAATGAGGACAGTAGATAAACTCACTGGGGACAGTGCTGTGCCGATTATTTTTCAGTCTGTTCACACGTTCCAGCTTCTTGTCATGTAACCCTGCTATTAGCATAGTCCTGAGTATTTCCTGAGTTGAGGTGCCAATTCTGCCATTGTGGGGTGATCATGTGGTACAGATAAATTTGAATGGACAATTAGACCAAGTTATGAGACCAGGTGCTATGATGTGTGGTATAAACTGCCTGCATGTACCTCATGCTACATGTAAACCTAAGCAAGTCCAAAATCTGGTATTACTTAGAAGTACAAAGCAAGTGAATGAGTCTTTTGGAATGTCCCTGTATTAGCACTAACCAACTGTAAAGAATTCCCTCTCTTTGGAAATACAGGACAAAGTATTGAACCTTTTCTGTCTTGAAATTCCCCCTAACAATTCCTGACTAAAAAAGTTCTGAGATAAGATGTACCAAAAGAGACTGCAGAAGGAAATACAAACCTGATTTAAAAAAAAAAAAAAAAAAAAAAAAAGTCAACATGGAAGCAGTCCTCTCTGTCATCATCTGTTCTCTGGAGAGCCCATTGTCGAATTTAGAGATTATATGTAAAATTATGCCTAGTTCTTCAGGTCTTAATATAAAACTAATCGTGCTGAAAGAGGGATTTTACCTTCACATGAAGCAAATAGCCAAAGTGGTAATTTAGCGAAAGGCATTAATATACCAAGGACATAAAGAACGCAAGTTTAGACCTAGCTCCGAAGTCATCTCTTTACTGTGTATTTGGCTTTTTTTCCTTTACAGAATGCATCAAGGCACTGCCGGGACCACATCTCGGAATTCACACCTCTTGCCTGTCTGAAAAGCCCAAGATATAGGAGCAATGACTGCAGCAGTTCCCCAGCAAGAAGGTCTAATTCTCATTCTAAAAAAATGATGTTTACGCACTGGAGAGGCATTGATTATTCAGTACTTCCATCTGTCTTTGGCTATTCAAATAAGCATTGTCGTTCCAGTGCAGGCTACCACTACAGTGGGTCAGGTTTGGAAACATCTGTATGACAGAACACCAACTCAAGCCTTTAAAAACTGTACCTTTGTTTATTTCTTTTTTCAGGAAACAAACATGTCACATATTAAACTATACGTGGCTTTTGCTGTCTGAGGTAATGTTCAGACAAACAGGATCAAGAGCTGGAAGTACGAAACCTTCCAGGCCGATAGGCCTCTTTTTATGTTTTGAACTACTGGAGCAATGAACAATCTGCACAGTCTGGTACTGTGAGACTGGTAGCACTAAAATTTCTCTTCATCCTGTGTCAAGACTTCTGTGCATTTATTGCTTCTGTCATCTTTAGTCATTTTCTTTGTTACTTGAAGTGTATAGTTTCAGTCAGTGACCTACATTTTGAGATCAACAGTTTTAATTTTCAGCCAGAAACGATGACCTCAGTTATCTCCAATGAAAGTCTCCTAAAGCATATTTAATAAGTGCTGTTTCTGATTTTCCTCTGTCCTTTTTCTTTCTTTGCTCTTTCTATAGAACAAACTGGTGTTTCCTCTGTGCAAATCTGCTTTCAAGAAACACTCTCTAATGTTCACTTCCTTGTAAGTGGCCAAATCAGGGCTATGTATGGTTTTCAGTTAGTTTCCCCCTGTAGAAAGATAGGCATAACAATCCTTGTGTACTGTATGTGCACGCTATCTGAAGTCAAGTTGGCTGTTCAATAGGTAGATACCAATGTTGCTATCTACTCAAAAACTGAATGTAAGCATTTTGCCTCAAATGTCCTTGTGAATTTGTCAGAGATGCAGGTAACCAGTATTCCTACTTTTTACCTCTCTGTAAATTTAAAGTATGCATAGTAGGAAATATTATATATTGAGCTTTTTTTTGTCTTTTTTTTCTTTCTTAAAAAAGGCTATTTTTCCAAATAAGCATATTTTACTATCTGGATGCATCCTTTTAATTTTTGGTTGTTTTTATTTTTAATTTTTTTTCTAATTATGTGGTTGAATACAAGCTGATTGGTTCAGTAGATACATTACAAAGCAAGTAGTACCCAGCCGTTACCTTTTGCAAGCAAACCAGTAGGTGGCACACGGCTATTACTAACATTGAAACACACTTGTGATAGAATTTAGTTGGACCACAAAGATTCTGTTTGAAATACTTCAAGTACGACAGCCAACTTGTACCTGTTTTCTCTGCTACATATATGTTACCTTGCACTAATTCAACTATTAGCTGTGTTCTCGTCTTGTTTCTTTAGTCCAGTGTTTTATTTTGGGGTGCAAAACTACCTGAAGGAGTAATCTGATTTCAGTCTAGTTTAGCCTGATGTTTATAACTGGTTAATAACCACGGTCATTAAATAATTCTGGGAGGATATTAGCTAAAAATGTATTGCAATGTGAAAACAAAAAATTTGTTGTTAGTTGTCTGTTTAATGGACAAGGCTGGTGGATAAAAAATATTTCCCCTATTTGCATTTAAAAAAGAAAAAGTTGAGACAAAATAATTTACTCAACAATTTACTTTTTAATAAAAGATCCATCAACTTACTAGGAAGTGCTCCTCACACTACTCTGAGTGACTTTCCAGTTCAACAATGAAATATTGAAAATGCCCTGGGACAAACAGATTGTAAAGTGAGTTGTGAAATTTTCATTATACCAAAGATACGGAAAGAGGATTAAAAAAGGCTAATGGTGAGCACCACAAATGAAGGTATCTTTAACATTTAACATGTAGCACTTTTAAGTTTCAAAGAATGTCCTCATCGCAGAAACATTTTGAAATACATACATATGTATGTGGGTGTGGGTGTGTGTACATATATACGCCATTGCATACTTGAATGTTGGTCAGTTCAAACCGTCCCCTACATAAAACACTGGTGTATATATTTTTAAAAAAAAAGTTAATATGGGTATAAATTTTATACCGGTAGCAGTGACAAATTTCTTGTGTGTAGTTAACAAATTATTTGTAATGTATTTTTTAGAAATCTTAAAATTGCCTTTGCACTGAAATATTTTTCATACTGTAGCTATTTATAAATCTGTTTTACGCATACATTTGTTAACACACCATTTCTATTTTTTTTAAGTATATGTTTTGAAGGCTTTTTTTATACTTATGAGTTTGGGCCACTTAAATTTAGCTTAGAGTGGAGTTGTGGCTGAATGTTAAAATTCTAATGAATGTTAAATTAGAAATATAGGTCTGTTGCTCTGTCAGTGTCACCTAAACCATTCATGTTTTGCTGGGATTTGTGATTGCAGCAAGTAGAGTGATATACTTTCTGTGCTGTGCTATTACTGCTAGCTTTTCTATTCTATAAAGCCTCCTGCTTTTTTACTTACTGAGTTCCATCTTTTAGCCTTAAATAAGGAGATTTTTGCTTGATGCTTTCGAAAATGCTGCATTCCTGTTCTGCCTACTAACAAAGCAGTTCATTGCAAACTTCATGTAAACCAGCACTTAGAAATTATTGTCAATGTTATTCAGCCGAAACACCTACATAAGTGCTTGGGAATATTTAGCCGACCATGTTCATTTTTTGGAGGAGGAAGAATGCTTGAATTTCAGTGGAAGTTTCTGCTTTGATTTAGCAATACTTTTACCTTTAAAAGTTGGTACTGTTTGTTAAAATAGACCGTTCAATGGAAAAACCAAATGACATCAACTCGGTTTCTCTTGCTATGTTTTTGCTTCAGTCCCTGTTACTCTTGCCATGCAAACTAGACCACTGCAGCAGGTGGTAACTTGGAGTTTCGCTGTAAATGGATCATAAAGTTCAAAGATGAAAAAGTAGAAGTTAGATCAAAATGAATTCGAATGTTTTATTATGGATGGGGCACTGAGAGGAGACAGATTTTTATATATTATAAGAATTAAGGGGGAAAAGTATAAAAATCTATATAACTTCCTAACTCGCCTTGTTTAAATTGTTGCAGCTTTAACAGCATAATGTCTCCATAACTGCTTCTATAAATGTCTTGAAACTGGTAAGCGCTAACCAAATGTATGTGAAGACTTAGAAAGTATTTCAAGCTTTCCAGCCACTGAAGTCCATATATTTTCTGCAGTGGCTTGTGGCAAAAGACATGGATCTTTTTTATTTTACAATGTACAATAATTGTTTGTTCAGCCACTTAATATAAAAGCTTACAGTTTACTTTCTTGCTTGCATTAGCCTGTCTAGTCCCAACTGGCTTGCAAATATAAAAGTTAAAAATAGCTTAATTGAGCCAACTGCACTACTTTTCTTTTTGGAAGCCAGTGGGATCGTTGTGCTCATGCTACTGTCTCTGTTAAAAAAAGCTTTAATGGAAATTTGTGAAAGTATTATGAAAGTGAAAAAGTACGTGATTCTACTTTGCAGAATAATCTAAAAAAATCAGTTTATATAGCTTTAATTTTTTACCTTATGAAAATTCACAGAATTTTAATATGCGTTGTCTCTGGCAAATTCTGTGCGATGTACACGCTGCATTTTAAATGTCCTTTCATGATCTAATGTAAAGTAGAATCTGCGAAAGTGCTGTATGGGGGCTGGGGGGTAGTTTTCTGTGCATTAAACATTTAAGATGTCTGTAGTCATCAGCACCAAATACCGACACTCGTTTTTAATTGTACAATTATAGGTGCATTTATTTGAAAATAAATCAGCCTTCAAATCTAATGTTTAGATTATCCAATACCACTTCATTTATTTGCTTTGAAGAGTCAGTGTGTGAATACATTACTGTAAAGTTTCTTTTCAGTGCTATTTTTAACTTTAATTTCTGTAGATAACCAAATATAACTTGTTTATATTCAGTCACATTTTGGATCCTTATGTAGAATATATAAGCAGGAGACATGGATCTGCTTGCAATAAATATAAACATTCAAGACTGGTTTAAGTTTGCTCACGAGTAATTAAAACAATTCAAGTATGAATATGAAATGATTTCATATTAGTCTGTAATAAAACGTAAGTAGAGAACAGAAAATGGACTGAGCGTCTGACTCTGTTATTGAATATGCTTGCAGTCACATTTATTTTCAGAGACTACCCGTAGCCAGTCAGAGAAGACCAGAAGATGAACCAGAAGGTGTGAGGGGGGAGTTGCAAAGGTAGCACAACTCAGTACCAGGAGACTACTACCAGGTACCAGGTACTACTCAGTCTAGGAGAGCTTTGCTCCTGCCACAGAGATTGGGTAGGTGCTGAAGCTCTTCACAATCTAAGCTCGTAAGCTGCATGTGAGGAGGTCTTCATTACCTTACAGTTCTGCTGTCCTGGGTGCCCAGAGCTAGTTCACCTTTCTCTTACAGTGTTGGCAGTTTAAGGAAAACGAATTAAAGGCAAAAGCAATCTGCTTTGCCATCCAAGTTGGTAGCAGTGTTCTCACCAAATAGACTGACTGCACAGAAAACATAATTTTCTTTTGGTTGGTGGTACAGTATAATGGGAGAGTGCCTGTACTTTTGAAACCATTACAGATTATGCCAACAAATGTATTCACACAGTCAGGCTGAAGCTATCCTAGAGTGCTTCCACAAAGTGGTTCAGAGCACTGGGTTAGGTGCCTCTCTCTTTCCTGGTGCTTAGGCACAATGTTTGTATATTGCTTTCTCAATTCCCATAATAAAGATTTTAGAGTAATGATTTTGCACATATATGAATCTTTTCTTGAGTAATGCAAGCACATTTACCCATCTCCCTTCTGTTCATCAAGAATTTATTTATTTATTTTTCTACTGAGTGAGCTTCTAGGTAAGGTAGAAAGGTAAATATGGAAGGTGTTTTTCCCTTTCTTCATGTAATGAAGAAAAAATGTACAAATTGCAACTAGATAAAAAGTACTAAATGGAAAAGAGAACGTGATGCATATGGATTTCAGGACGAACAAGTAGCAAGAGGAACAAACTACCTCAAAAGTAGCCAACTTTCTATTTTGCATATAAAAATATTTAATTGTTTAAAGGAAAAAGATCAGAAAGTGCTCTCTAAACAGTATTAATTCTAAATTGAATACCATGTTTTCCTTCAGCTCTTTAAATTATGCACTTTTAGTAAGTTACATTGTAAATTACTTTAAAACTGTTTCTTCTATTCTACAAGCCTACCTTTTTTTTCCTGCAATATATGCAACACTGCTCAATAAAATGTTTCAATGGGTTACTTTTTATATGAAGTGAAATAGGTTAGAGACAGACTGAAATTTCATGGTTTTGCTTTATGCATATTCTGATTTTCCTCAGCTGGCGCTCGACTGAAAGTTAAAAATCGTTTTTGAGCATTCCAATAAAGCCTTGTTGTTGTGTGTTTCCATTAAGTATACTTACAGGTCCTTTCATTTTAATTTCGTTCAAATGCTAAAGCAAAAATCATGTCCATTCATAGGTTTCATTTGCACTGTGAAATGGTGAGATAGGGATAAGAACAAAAACAGCCATTAACTCCTGTCTTTGTACAGAATAAGCTGCCTAATGTCCCCCACGTATGTTTGGATGTGTTTTATCTGAAAATTACAGTGTTGCAGTTCTTTTTTTAACTGATGAGTCTGCAGTGAAATAATAATGGTGACTTTTAATAATTTAAGTCTTTATTTTTCAGTTAAAGGAGACAAATAGGACTAGCATTAAATTTTCAACCACCCAAAGGTTTGTTGTTGTTTTCTATTATTCATTTCAGTTAAGAAACCTCCTGGCGCATTAAGCTTTTAGAAATACTTAGGATGCAGTGTCCTTTAAGGTTCACAGGCTCACTGTTCAGATTACACCAGGAAGAGCTGTTAGCATCCAGTTTCCTTACTTAATGGCTGAAAAACAGAATATGCTTCTCGTCCCTAATGAGGGAAGCAATGCTAATTGTTGTTCAAAAAGCCCATCAACACTCACCTTGAGATTTTAAATGTGCTTTGTAAAGATGCTTGACACTGAAATGTTAATGTCAAAACCACTGCCAGATCTGAAAGCTAAAGTGATCTTGCAATCTAAAAAATACAGAGCTTTAGAAAAGAAGGGGAAAAAAAAATAATAATAAAAAAAAAAAGTGCTGGATCTATTTAACAGCATCAAGCGCTATGCTGACTTTCATTTCAGAAAATGCTTCCAACCCAGGAGCAGGAATATTCTTCCAGGAAATGCTGAGCAGCTTGCTTCTAAGGTGATTATAAATTGCATAGTTAGAGAGAGTTGTCAGTATTAATTAGGTTGAATTCTAACTGTATTCCCAGCGATGAATTGGCATTGTGGTCTCTTATTCTGATAAAATTAGAGGTCAGAAAGAGAAAGTTTGTCTTGTCAGGGACTTCAGGCACAAGACCAAAGCTTAACCCTGATGCAGTGATGCAGCTCAGTAACTATTGGGATTCACCAGCTTTTAAAGTGGCTCAACTTAGAAAGTCCAAAATATGTAGCAGTTTAGCCTAAAAGAGCAGAAGCATCTTGAAAACTTAGGCTGTGGTTTGTAAAATGACTGCACCAGGGGTTTTTGTGTCATTGTACTGAAGGGAACCAGTCCAGCTGCAAAAAATAGCTGAAGATCCCTCCGTTGTAGATTGTATGGCAATGCAGTCATTCTGGCTTCCCTCCGACCTCTCAGGAGGTCCCAAAGCAGAGGATTTGGAATCCACCTTGCTCCAAAGCCCTGGACTTTGTAGGTTGATGGGAAATGCCGTGTACTTCCTGAACTTTCAAATTACAGGGTCCAAAATATACAGTATGAAATGTGGCTAGGAATATTCTTTCATTTCTTAGTTTTGGGGCATACGTTTACAAATCTACATTTACAGGTATGTTCATTCAAACTTCCCTCCATCCTGACACAGTTTAACTACGGTTACAATGTATACACACTGGTAAAATGCTCAGAGGAGCATTCAGGTCCAAAAATACCTGGCTATACCCACACCATGAGAGAGAGGACAGAGAGAGGCTCCTTTCTGTGCCTCCCTCTCTCTTTCTCTTCACAGTCCCTCCAGCACGATGAACCCCTGTTACAAGCCCCGTGTTGGATCCTCGCTGGGGGAGATACCAGCTGGGGAGTGCTTTGTGAGAGGGCTC
Source organism: Aythya ferina (assembly GCF_964211825.1). Classification (NCBI taxonomy): domain Eukaryota; kingdom Metazoa; phylum Chordata; class Aves; order Anseriformes; family Anatidae; genus Aythya; species Aythya ferina. Next base: position 63,093,855 of record NC_140296.1, read on the forward strand.
TTTCCCATGGGAATCCCACGTTGGATGTAGTCGCTCTCTTCTCTTCCTCCTCATCCATCCCCGTTGCTTTCTCAGGTCTCTGAGCACGTTCAGACTCAACCTCATCCAGCCTTTTCTCTGCTGAAATTGTGCATGTTTTGGAAATGAACCCTTTCCCCCTGTGTCCATATACGTTAGTTCATAGAATCACAGAACCATTAGGGTTGGAAGAGCCCGCCAAGATCACCTGCTCCAATCACCCCCCTACCACCACTGTCACCCACCAAGCCATGTCCCCAAGCACCAGGCCCAACCTCTCCTTGCACACCCCCAGGGACGGTGACCCCACCACCTTCCTGGGCAACCCGTCCCAGTGCCTGACTGCTCTTTCTGAGCAGAAATGTCTCCTCATTGCCAACCTGAACCTCCCCTGGTGCAACCTGAGGCCATTCCCTCTGGTCCTGTCACTGGTTACCTCTGAGAAGAGGCTGACCCCAGCTCCCCACACCTTCAAGAGGATCTGTGAACTGATGGGACTTTTTCAATTGTTTTTGTTATTAAAAGTTGTAATTTTGAAGTATTGGGAAAAAGGGATTTTAAATCTGTTGAATTTACCACAAACTACCCATATCCTAGAATTTTGGCAATGTGGAAAGGGAATGGGTATTTAAATTCTCCCACACACCCATGGAAATTCCTGCCCATACCTGAACGATACATTTCCCTCGTGCTGTTCTTGTTCTGCATTGATGATGGTGGTATCCTTCAGCAAAACTTTTGGCAACGTGTCACTCTCCTTAGCCTATCCGAATAATACCCGCACACTCAGCTTTGGTATCTGTTATTTCCAGATGTATCTCATGAGAACCATCTGCCCATTCTTTATTTCCAAATATGTATGAACATTATAAGACAGGAAAGCTGTGAGAATATCTTAATTTTACTGGCAACTAATCTGCTCATCCACGAAATCTCCTCCCTTACTCATTGTTTAAGAGCTGCTGCTATTGTACAGCAATAAATGATTGTTTTTTTTAGAAGGTATTCTTGTTTTTCATAAGGTTAATATCTAACCACCCCATTAACTTTATAACTGCTTTGTTTTGTGAAGATTTACATTCCCCTTACTTTTCGCACTTCACAATTCTGATTTATCATAACAATTTTATATCCATGTATTGAGCCCAGGCAGCATGGTTGGAGTTGCGCTGACTTTGGGCAGAAACCCACGCAGCTGCTGCCAGGCACCACAAATGCTGTGACACTCTTGTCTCTCCCCTGTCTTCTCATCGTCTGTGTGTGGACACTACAGATGCTATATTAAAATGTGTTGGCTTGGGAGTTGAGGAAATACTACAGTAGCCTGAAAATAAATTTCTGATACACAGAGGTCACTCAACTTCTCACATGGGTTGACCTGTCAGTCTGGTGGCTGGCCATTTGACCATTTGCCTGCAACTTGTCTTTTACATGACTATTTCACGGACATTTCATCTTTCTGTCGTGTTACACCGCTCTTCTAATAGGGCTCAGGGCTGCAAATCCAATTTATTCCCTACCACCACACTGGATGCTGTCAAAACTAACCTGCTGTTCTTTACCAGCATTCCTAAAGAAATTCCATGCTTTTGTCCAGTCTTAGCAACTTCTTTCCTTGACTATCAGTCCTTGTTTCAGGCATTTCATGGTGCACAGTCCCAAACTCTGACCCACAGTTTGCATTTCCCACAGAAGAGAGCTTTGACATCCCTTCCTGGCCCATCGCAGCCCAGAGCACACCGTGTGTCCAGTCCCATGCAGGTGCCTGAGCTCCCCACAGAGCCAGCAGAAGACTCTCTGTTGGATGACACACTAATAACAACTGCAGATTGGCGACCACAACTTCCAGCCAAAGTCCTTCAGTAGGTATTTCATTTGTTTGTTAGACATTAAAAGCGTATTTACTGTCCAAATATAAGCAACGGTACTGAATGCAAGCGCAGTGAACTCCGTTAAGGATTCCAGTTATTTTTTAAACTCTTGGGAAAGCCAGGAAAAATATTAACTAGGAGGGAGAGAAAAAATACACAGCATGGGATGTCTCACATCCATGTCCAAGAAGAAAAAAAAAAAAGACAAATATCTCAATAACTTCTGTCACTGAGACCACAGAAATAGACACACGCAATGTTCACAACGCAAATGGCAAATGCAGGATTTGGGGCTCCTGCACAAGCCAGGCTTGCAACCCCATCCTCCCACGTGACGTTTGTTGTTTGCAGCCGTGTCCTCAATACACAGATTAGGAATAATCTTATTTAGATGCCGAGGTGTGGACATTGCAGCCTGAGGCAGGAGGGGTTTGAAGGCCCTAAGCATCTTTAGCGTCACAGGACTCCAGGCTGGGAATTTTCTCGCTTGCCTTCAGATGTACTCAAGGTGCCAGCTTACAGACAGATCTCCCAGTCCGCCCAGCACCTTTCATGGATGTGGGACGGCTAACGAGGGGCCTGGCCTGACTCCTGTAACCCTGAAAGGAAGGAAGGGAGGAGAGGAAAGGGAATCATTTGCTCCGCACGTCACAGATGCTTCACAGGCACCAGAAGCTGGAAGAGTCTGATACTGTGCCAGCCCCCGAGGAAAACAACAGGGCAGATTTTCCACGGCCACTTCCAGTGTGATCTTGCTAGAAATCTCACCTATTTGCAGGATCGAGGCAGAGGAGGTGCTTGCCTGTGCCTGTGGGGAGCCACTTTGTGCCGTGCACGGGGCACTGGGATCGCGGAGCAAGGGGAAAGCAAGAGACTTCCCCTGCATTAGCTATGGTGAGGGGTCCAGGGTTTCCCTTGGTCCCTGCTCCTGTTGCTACGGATTTCCTAGGGCTTTCCAATACATGGGTCCAACCACGGGATTCCCCCGTTTCAGCTAATTCCCTGGAAATTGGTAGTTTTCTTCCTGGTTTACTCATTTCTCTTACACCCTACAATATTGAAGCGTATCTTTGCTATTGCCAGTGCCCGCCTTCCTAGCTGGTACAGCAGCGAGCTGGGAGCCCGTGTCTCCAGCTGGGAGCCTAACCAAGCTGAATTTGAATGAGGATTTCAGTTTTGCTCCAGGGCCAGGTAAAAAGTCTCCCCTTTCACCATCTGTTTTGCAAAGCCCAAGCACGTGCGCTGCTTTTTGATCTAAACCAGTCCAGGAAGGGCATCAAAGAGCAGTTGGCGTGCACATTTCCTTTTTCCTTGTAGCTAATTAGATTTTGTCCCACTCATTGTGCACATCTGAGTGACCTGTGCATTGGGTTCCTCCACAAACCAGCTCCTTTCAGTGCAATCCCATTTCTTATGGCAGCAGTCCTGGGTTTCACCAAGAACTCCGGTTGGCACCAGAGCATCTCAGTGACACAAAAGGATCGTCCAGCCGAACCTTCAGCCCTGCCCCTTGATAAAATCTCACTTACTACAGCCTAAAAGGAGACCTGTAGGCTACTCTGGTTATTCTACGTCATCCAGCTCAAGTTTTCAGCCACAGAATATGCCTGAAAACAGGACTTTTTCTATTATTTATGGAGAAACTGCTGTTATTTTCAGTGAGTTCTTCGGATTTTTATTAAGGTAAATATTTCATAGCAGAGGAGGAGGAATTTCTAGAGATGCTTTAAACCATCAGAAAGCAGCGCGTGATTGTGCGGTGTCCCCTGAGCCTGTGAGTCATGTTTGTTAACGTTTGCAGTGCAGCAAGAAGACAGGCGAGGTTTTTTGGGAACACATTTTGCTCACATTTTGCACAAACGTGGAATTTTTGCAGCCTACCGACGGGATTCTCTACAGTCGGCTCTCCATCTTGTCCCACTTCAGTCGCACTTCGGTGGTATTATCACAAATAAATCATTCAGCCCAGTGCTGTGCTGTACATGTCTCTATCGCTACAATTCTCTTTTCAAACTGCCTCTCCTTAAATCAAATTCATTCTCCATCATTCACTATGCATTGCCTTTACTATAAAAAAGAGAATTATTATCAGTCTATTTTAAAAATATTTTGAGTTCCCTTTTCTCTTTGGACAATTATGGCTATTTTATTTTCAGCAGGTTTCAAAAATCTTCCTAACAGAGCTTGAAGAACTTTTCTAAATAACTAAAAGCTTCGAAGCCTATTTTTCTGGATATTTTTCTCATCAGATTACTAAGTGTTTAAAGCTGCTGATCCCATACAGGACCTAGCTCCTATAATAAAGAAAGCCTTCAGATACGTGGTGACACAATTCACATAACCTCTTCCTGACAACCAACCTGTTGTCATTTTGCAGCCAGCCCAGACATCGTAGCTGGCAGAAACAGCTCGTATTAAGAGAACATCTTCCTGTAGCATCTCGGTTGATTCTTCTCTCTCCTGAAGCACGCATGTGTCGAGTCACAGCACAGGGCATGTAGCAGCAATTCCACATTCATACACCTCGGTATATCTCCTCCTGGTTTACAATTTAAAGTAAACCAAGTAAACCTGTATCTCATGCTGTTCTGGATAAATTTGGCATCGGGCACTAAGCCAGGAGAAGCTAATGCCCAAGCCAAAGCCCCTCCACTGAAAACAGTCATCTATCTTCCCCATCCTCATTCCCAAAGCACAGCTTTGGCTTTGAAGATCTTGCTGAGTTTGTCCCTTCATCACCTGCAGTGTCTGCAACAGCATGTCCAGCACCACAGCATTATTACGTCCTTCTGGACTTTCTCATCCCAGCTTTTGTTTGAGCTGATAAGTTTAAGAAAATCAGCAAAACCTTATTGATGGTGCTTATTGATAGCCCTTTCGCATTGCCAGGGCATGAGAAACACAACGTACTGCATTTGAAGAAGCAGCTCGGTTGTACAGTTTTTGCCCGAGCCATAAGACTTGATTGTTTTGCAGCCCTTGGGAGTCCCAAGCTGCTCCTTTTATTTAGGATGGATATCTTAACCCACTTTCACCTTCAGCTGTCGTAATGTAGGAGCACAGGTTTGCTTCAGTGGCTGACTTTATTAATGTCTTCGGAACTGCTAAATGTCACCTGTTCTTGACATTTGCTTGAAAGTTTCCCTGATGACACGCACCCCAGCTTCTTGGCACGGCCAGACCCAAGAGTATATATGGAATATAGCATCCTTATTCAAAGCTGATGTTATACTGATATTTTATTTAATGCAGAGCAAACAATATTTGAGAGGAAACAAAAGAAAGGCTGTTCATAATGAAATAAATTTCCTCCACAAGTTCTCATACTACTAGCCCCTACCACTGGACCTTCTTCCGAGCAAAGCCTTCTGCAGAAATCCCACTAAATCAAAAAGCACTCGGTCTTCTTGTCTGACCCAATCCTTGAGACCCTAAATCAGTCCCTAAGGCTGTGGTGTGCGACACAACCAGCACAGGGGACCACAGAAGTGACGTCTCCTCTGTCCCCCACAGCCTCTCACCTCACGGGGCCGGCTGTGAGCGCCCCAAATCCGGCACCTCCTCGCTGAGGGTGCCCCCGCACCTCCACTCAATGCCCCCAGGAGAAACTTCTCGTCCCCCCTTTCCCCAAAAAATCCCAAAAAAAGGACCCGGCGGGAGCGGGCGCCTCAGCCCCAAAAGCCGCGGGCGGCGGGCGGGAAGCGGCTCCCCTCCCTCGGGTGCCCTCAAGGGCTCCCTCCCCGGCCCCCCTCAGCTTGAGGGCCGAGGGAAGGAGGCAGCCGAGCGCTGCAGGTGCCCGGGGGGAAATAAATTTCCTCCGGCCGGCGGGCAGGAGGCGGACAAAGGGCGGCCCTCGGCAGCCGGCACGGCGGGGCGCTGACAAAAGGCAGCCGCCGGCCCCCCGCTACCCACCCGGCCGCGGGCGGGGCCCCGCGGCGCCTCCCTCTCTCCCTCCTTTTCTCTCTCCCTCCTTCCCTCCCGGCTCTGCCTCCTCTCCCTTCTTCTCCCCCACTCGCCCGGGCGAGCTCCGGAGCGCCGGCGGCAGCGGCCACGGCCACCGGGTCCTGGGGCAGGGCGCTGAGGTGAGTGGGGACCCCCCTTCCCGCCCGCCCGCCCGCCACCATCTTGTGGGGGGCGGCGGCGGCGGTGGCGGTGGCCGCGGGGCTGGGGCTTGTCCCGGGGGGGTCGCCCTGCATCGCCCCTTCTCTTCTCTTCTTCTCCTCTCTCCTCTCCTCGGTTTTGGTGGCGGCGAGGGTTCGGGGTGCGAGGAGAGGAAGCGAAACAAAGGCGGGGACCTGCGTGGAAATAAGCGGATAACACGGGCTGAGGGGCGCGGTGGGCGCTGCGGGATGCTGAGCCAGCGCCTCAGCGGCTGTCCCGCTTCAACCCCCGGGTTTCCCAGCAGAAGGGGTGCCCGGGGGTTTGTAGGGAGCATCCCGAAAGCGGGGACAAAGCCGGAGCTGGAGTGGAGATGTTTCACTCGGGCAGGGGTCCCCCGTCCCCCGCAGCGGCTGAGGCAGAGGGGGGGGAGCCGCGTGTGCTGCTTGTTGGTGCCTGTGGTGGCTCTGGGCTCGGGTTTTTCCTCCCGACTTCTGCTTCTCCTCGTCCCGGCAAGAGGAAGGAGGCTGAAGTGTTTGCCATCCCAAAGTCAGAAGGAGAGATGTGTTCAAAGATTAATTTCCACCCCCCCACCCCCCTCCGAAAGCCTTACAGAAGAATGAGCAGCCAGCAGAACCTCCGCTAACGGGGGCTCACTGGGCACAGGTTGGTCAGCATGGTGAAAAACAAAGAATAAAACATTAAACGCAAACGGACATCTGCTTTAAAAGATCACGCAGGTAGGAAGGGAATGGCAAAAAAATGTTTCGGACCACAATTCAGGAGGGAACTTGAACACGCTCCGAATAAAAGTTGCAGGGTAGAGGGCTGAGTGCTCCCCTAGCTCTTGTTGGTGTCACGGGTAATTTCTTGTGGTCCAGGCCTGGCTGCAAGCACACAACCCACTTCTTTACCCTTATCCCTTCTTCTTATAGGGAAATTGGGGAGCATCCCTGCGACTTTTTGCTGTTGAACTCGGAAATTCGTGTGTTTCAGGCAGCTTCCAGAAGTGACAAGTTTCACTGGTTCAGGACCAGGCTATGCAGAAGTAGTTCCAGAGGTTGCGTGGACAAGCTTTATTTGTTTGTTTTCTGACAAAATATCTGTGAAGGCAGTCCTGAAGGTAACCACCTGTGTGCACTGCTGGGGCTCTGCAGAGGTTTCGAAACAGCCACCGGCTTAATCATCCTAAAACGTCCACTTACTTAAAACTCTTAATTCAGTGCCCCTTTCAAGATGAAAGTTGTCGACAGTTGCCATTTCTAACCAAATTACCCTGCTGGGTAAATCTATAGGAACTTCATTAGGAAGCATTCAGCATGGTTACTCAACAGCAAATTCAATCCCAAATAGCTCCGAAGGAAGCCTGCCGCTCCTTTCCGAAAGGGGCTCCTTTGTCTTGCAGGGGAGGTTTGGGGAGACTTGGCAAACCTCAGCCAGGCGGGTTACAGTAAAAGGCTGAGCTACGGGGCTTGGGATTTTTTTTTTATGGGATATTGCAAAATGCTTTTGACCTCTGCCACGCAGGGGTTGGGAAGGAGGAGGACGAGAAGGGACTCGTGGAGCAGTTCTGTGATGAGCCCTTTGAAAATGGACACCTCGTACGTGTTTGTCAGCGGGTCCGTGGGACGAGGTGCCCCAAGCCATCCCTCGGGGACCACTGGCCTCCGAGCCGGGGAGGGCGCGGGCGCGCTGCGTGATGTGGCCGCTGACCAAAGGCGCTGTCCCAGGAGCTTTGTCCGGAGAGAGGTCTTTGACATCCCAAACATTGATGTTTCCGAGCTTGTTTCCATGATAAATAAGTGCAAAATAAACAGAACGTGCCATGTGTTTACTGACGGATGGAAAGTAGCAGCTATTTTGTTTGTTTCAGCTGAGCTACCCGAGGAAATAGGGTTTGCGTGCTTGGCCGTGGGCATCTCCGAGTCAAAGGAAAGGTTTTGAACAGGGTGGCTTCGTGATGATGGCAGCGTCTTGCATGTGTTGTGGCTTTGCACCTGCAGGAATAACACATTGGTGGGTCAGAAATTCAGGCTTCTTGTGAGAACAGCTCACACACAAGGAGAGGTTTGTCGGTGTTTAAAACACGGGGTGAAGCACGCAGCCCCCTCACCCTGCACAAAGTGCTGCGGAGCTCTCTCAGCATCTCTCGTGTGTCAGGCTTATTTTAAAAATGAGGCAGAGCTTGTCATTCCCTGGGGTTTTGAGGAAAAATCTCGGAAATGTGAGCCAAGTGGAAACAGATACAGATGAAGAGCAGCTCTGGAGGGACATCAGTTGCTCTGTGTTGTGTTTCAGAGCCTCGAAGCATCACGCCGTGTGTTGAGGCCGCTGTGCTTAGCTGGCTTCTAGTGGACGGGACAAGCAACGAGTGGCGACGGCAACTTTGCAGCATGGGGGCAGGAGGAGAAGAGATGTGGATGCCTAATTCTGAGAGCTCAGTTTTCAGGAACGTAGGTGGCTTGGTGGGAGTTTTTAAAGACTGAGGAAAAAATGGGTTTGCTAATAATGATCTCTAGGCAACGAGAAACCCCGTAAGGTGGTGCTTTGCTCACATTCAGGTTAACGTTGCTCAGAGGCTGATTTTCACTGGAAATGGAGGTCTGTCACCTTCACGGACGTGAAGTTTGCACAAAATGGACAACAAGACGCTTCACGGGTCCGGTATCTTACTAAACTCGAGGGCCTTTGTTTTTTCCTGTGATGGACAGAAGTGGAAATGCCTCTTGTATCGCAGCCAGGCTTCTGAGGGACTTGAGATATGGTTCACGTGAGGACGCCTGCAGCTGGCGGGGAGGAAGTTGCAGCTTTGTCCACGTTTCGTGTCACGCTTGCAAGAAGCTCTTCCCTTGCCCTCACGCTCTGCTGTGAGGGTCTGGGAGCAGCATGGTGTCTTTTGGAGCCTGTAGCTCTGGAAATGGAAGCAGAATTTGACAATTTATGTGGTATTACCCTGTCACGTACCTGCAGGGTGCTGTAGGGATGATGTGATGTGTGTTTATCTGCTCCTCCCCTTTGTCAGAGCTCTTAAAATCCGCTCCTGGGTTAACTAACAAAGGGTAAAATGTTCTTGTGTGGCTGCCCCAAGAGGAGGAAGAAAGACAGCTGAGGGACTGCCACTTAAACTTGTGAGCCTTCCTCCAATGGTTGCCTGCAAGCTGAAAAATTGAATTAATAGGCAAGCATTTCTCTTATTAAACGCGGCTGATTTTCTTCTTCCTTTGAAGAGGCCTCAGTTTAGTGCTTGCTAAAGAGCCTTGCAGATCCTTTGAAACCGGCGTTCCCTACATAAGTCCAGTGATGATTTCTAACGCTCCGTGGAGGCCTTTTAAATAAAAAATGAGGACGTTTATCTTGAAGGACTTCTTCGTACCCAGTTGAAATGTTGATCACAGTAAAGCTCCAAATGAATTAATACATTAATCTTTAAATTGATTTTTTCTTTTAAAATCACAGAAGGGTATTCCGCAGGCCCTGGAGATAGAGGGGAGAATGGCCGGGGTTTTGATGCTGTTGCTCTTTCCCTCCTCTTTCTGAGCAAAATGTGGAAGGGCAAGAGTAGAAATACAGTATCTGTAAGGGCAGAACTCGAGTAGTTTAAAAGGCATTCATAAAATCCCATTAAAACCCTGGGGAGTCTTGAAGGGCCACGAGTCAAGTGGGTTCCCTCTCTGTCACCGGGTCCTGAGCTGTTGGCTCCAAAAGTTCGCATTCCTGCTCTTAAAAATCAAAATAAGGAAAATTTGTGGGTCAGGAAACCTAATTAAACGAGAATTAAGGTCAGAAATGTGTGTCTCTCGCTGCATGTTTCAGTATAATTATTTCTGGCGATCTTCGGGAGTTCCTGTTCCTTAAGGAAAGGCAATAAATGAGGATTTTATTCGTAATTTGCTGATGGCTGAAGCGTAGCTCCACATGCATTGCGGTTCACCTTTCATAGAGTGGGGGAAAATCCACTGCAGCTTGGAGATTTGGTTCTCTTTCAGAGCAGATTCCCGCTTTCTAGGGGGGGGGGAAAAAGAAGTTCAGGACCAGAAAACTTCACACTTTGCTAAGTGGCTTTAAGAAGAGAAATATTTCATGTTTCGCGGGTAATTGAAAGCCTCAGAAAACGGGAAAAGGGAAAATTGTAGCTACTGTGCCACCGGGTAGGAGTAAAGGGCAATGGCTTTCTTTGAGCTGGTAAGAAGATGATGACAGAGATGCTGCGTGGTCCTTGGGCAGTTCCTGGTAAAACAGCTGCTAAATAACGCAGCTTCAGGAAGGGGAGATCCCCCTTTGTGTACGAGAGGAAGAACACGGTGGCTCCCTGGCGTCCGTGGATGCAAATTTAGCAAGCTGCAGGTGTTTGGGTGCAGCTCCTGCTTTACCTGCGGGCACGAATCGGGCTGGTGATGAGCTCTGGCCAGGCTCGGGGTGCTGCTGCCGCTCGCTCCTCCTCAGGAAGGGCAGCATCCAAAGCCCCGGGCGCTCGGTCAGGAGCCAAACCACACGGGGCTGCGCTATCGCTCCTTCCTGCCACGCTGCCAGCGTCAAGGCTGCCTCCAGTTAATGTGTTTGGTAACTTTTCTGACAGTAGCTTCAGTTCCCTGTGCTGGGGGAAGCGTTACATCGGTTATAATCCCTGCGTTGTTTTGCTTTTTTTGACAGTTTGTGTTCTTTCACCTAGTTAAATCGGGTTCCAGGGGGTGTTTTAAAGACAAATACTGACTTGTTCTGCTGAAAATACAAAGGGATGTTTATATTTTTTGCCTTTATACAATTGATACTAAGATTACACGCACTTTGATTTTTGTATATTGGTTTTTTGTGTGTCTGATTGGCTCACAGACCTATAATGTAAGCACTTCGAGAAGCTACGGGGGTCTCTTGAGGTTTTTATTTGGATACATGTCGCGGATAGCTATTATTCACTAATGTGACACCACATATGCTTATTACAAACCTCCAATTTCTTGTTTTCTTCAAATAAAATCAAAGGTCCCAGTAATCTGTACATGACTGTCAAACGTTTGAGGATTTCCTTTTAAGTAGGTAGGGTTGTGGTGTTTGTTTGTGGTTTTTTTTTTTTTTTTTTGGCACTTCTTGCTGCAAGCAATTTTCTGTTTGTTCTCCAATTGCAGAAATCAACTCCCAGCCTTTTCATGTCTGACTACTGGTATTGGAGGTTGGTCCCGTGCAAAGAATCTGGCAGCTGCAACTGTTTCGCGACGGGCCATCAGTCTAATGAGGAGAAAGAAGAAGAGACGAACCATCAGGTCGTGGTGTCAGACATCATGCAGCTTGTGCGAGACAAGCAGGAGGTGCCGGAAAGAACAGAAGGTGAGAAAAACATGGGGTATTTTGAAAACTGTCCTGCTGGCTGCCCAACTGGACTAAGGAGGGGACCGATGGCTTTGAGGATTTGAGCAATGGTGTCGCATCGCGTGCAATGACAGTGGGGAACCCAAATAAAGCAGCAGCCAAATATTCACTCGGAGGAGGGCGATGTCAGCACAAAAACAAATGTTTAGTAGCATCCAGCAAAGAGTGAAGGCTTTTACTCAAGAGTCCTGATGCTTGTCATAAGGAATTGAAATAATTGCAGAAAGTAATTGATTAGCAAAAAATAGTCATCCCACAGAAACCTGACCTACCTTCCCTCCTGTTTTAAAATCCTGCTCTAGACAAGCTGCTCAGAGAAGCAAGCACAAAGTACCTCGGCACTTTATCATACTGTTTTTGTTGCTGAGATCCATAAGCAGGAGAAAAATACAGTGAGTGCTAGGATATAGTGACAAGGATTAAGAGTTATTTTTTTCCTATACCATATTGTATTTATCCAGGCAGAAGATTGTTACTTTCATATCTGAACGAAGCGGTCTTTGCCTTGGTACTAATGTAGATGGAATATAATGCCATAATTTGATAATCCTTTGCATCTGATAGCAATTGATCTTTATTAATTCATATTCTTTTGATTTTATTAAATTAAAAAAAAAAAAAAAAACTCCTAGGAAATTAAAAAATATCTGCAGACATTCATACAAACCTCTTTAGCTAGGAATATGATCCAAAACCGGAAAGGTGAAATCCACTAAAATGCAGTTTTGCATTTATTATACAATTACAAGGCAGTATATGGCTCCTTTGTAATAAAGGCAAAAAAAAGCGGTTCTTTCAGCCTGAATGAGCTGATGATGCTGGTGCTAGTACAGAAGAAAACAATTCCTATTCTGCTGTGGCTTAGAAGGAAGCAGTTATCAGAGTAAGCGTTTTATTCATGTGCAAGTGAGGTCTCTGCCAGGATGCAACACTTCTTTTGAGGTCAGCAAAGAAAGATGCAAAAAAAACCCTTGCAGAAATTCCAGAGAAAGATGTCAGGATGGTCAGAGAATGACACGATACAAATTCTGTGGAAATCATGAGTGTGTATCTAGACTAAAAGAGAAAACTGGAATGGAGAGAGGATGCATACTCTGACTTTTATGGTGGAGATCTTGGATGTCTTTGTGAATTAAGGAAGAAGGTGAACACTTACACATGGTTCATTTTCTTACTGTCCATATCTAATGGAATAAGGATAGGGAAATGCCCAATTTGATTTCTGCAGAGAAGGTTTAGACTGTTTAAGAGCTTGCACAGTCTCTAGCGTACTCTTTATGAAATCTCCAGTGAAACAAACCGCTGCTACAAGTGGCCTGGGTGTACTCCTCTCAGTGCTTTGAGCTAGGCTAGGAGATTTTTGAGAAGTTTTTTTCATGAACAACACTTCCGTGATGGAAGAACAAACAGGGCCTGGAGTATGAAGTCAGAAGAAATGAGTTGTCCTGTCATCTAAAGGATTAAGATGGAAAATTGCTACTCTTCCTCTGTATATTTGTGTTAGGGTTGTGTTAGGTTTAGACTAATACGTGCGTGTTCTCTGTTGATGTAACAGGAAATCAAAGGTTGAGTGGTTGATCCACAAGAGAAGCTCATGAACTGCACAGCTCAGAGTGAACGCAGTGAAAGCAGACCAGGAACTGAGCGGGTTTTCATGCTTATGTAGACATGGGACTACCTGTGATAACCTGCCCATACTAGGCTATGTTTATTTCAGCTTTTAGCTATGGTTGTTGTTGGCTTTCTTTCACTGAGTCCATGTAAGAGCCATATGAGGTTTAGTGAAAAAGGTCCTGGACTATGTTTCCTGGTCCAAAGTATAGCAGATTTTTTTCATTGACATTTACCTCCATGCCTGACTTGACAACTGAATTGCAGGCCATTAATCAAAACTGAAATGCTCTTGATACTACTCTTTGTGCCTGGAAAAAGTGGGGCATAGTTTTCAAAATACGTACATTTGTGTTCTTTTGACTTGTAGAAGAGAACGGTGTAGACCAGGAAAGGAGCTCTACCAGAACTAGGAATGAGAAACTTAGCTGCAGATAATTTTTTGGTAAATTGATTGAATTTTAAGTGCAGTCTGAAAGCTCTGTGTGTGTCGTAACTGATACTATTGCTAGTATCAGGGATTTAATGAATTGTTGTGTTTATGGCCATTTTGTCGAGTTTTGACTTGTAAGAAATTACGGTTCTTTATTAATACAATCTTCATGTTAATATTTTCTGACTTCGTTGAGGGACTGCTAGAAAGAATCTGCTCTGGAAAGAACGACAGTGGCATAACATGGTAAATACAGCGGGCAATTGGCATGCTGTTAAAGTTGATGTGTGGTTGTTTTGCTTTAGTTCCAGTACTTGTTCAGATACTTCTCTCAGGAAAATAAGCTGCTATTTTTGTGGCTGGTAAAGAAAGCCATAGTGCCTTGCTCTGTGGAGCCAAGCACCACAGTCTTCTGGTGGGAAGAAGAGGAGAGAGAAATGCTGCTGGAGGAAAAAAAAATATATTGTTGCAGCGATGTTATTGGAGTCTTTTCACTTCTCTATTTTTGGCTTCTGTAAGCAAATGTGACGGGCCTTAGTCTCCCATGCAGCCTAATAATACTGCGGGATGGAGAGCATCTCGCTGCTCTTCTCAGTTAAACCATATGTTGCTGCAGCTGAAGTTTTAACGCCTCTGTTCCCTCCCCCTCCCTAGAAACTCATCTGCTATGCTATTGATACTGCTATATTAACAGCAATATTTTCACTGCAATGTTTTTCTAGAAGTTATAATTAAGATCAGGTCTTCCATGTGTCTGGGAGTTTGCACATTTCTGCTTGAGAACATTTTGCATCTTGCGAGGCTTAAAAGCCTAGCTTGAAAACAATAGCTGAGGGAACATGCAAAACGCAGCTCAAAGCGGAGCACAACTGAGATGGGAGCACAGAATCCTAGAATATCCTGAGCTGGAAGGGATCCACAAGGATCATCGAGTCCAACTCCTGGCTCCACACAGGATCACCCCAAAATCAGCCCATATGACTGAGAACATTGTCCAAATACTTCTTGAACTCCGGCAGGCTCAGTGCTGTGACCACTGCCCTGGGGAGCCTGTCCCAGTGCTCCACCACCCCTCCCGGTGAAGAACCTTTCCCTGATACCCAATCTGAATGCCAAAAGCCATCTGAGTTGTGTGTGCTATTGCCTCGTGGCAATTTGTGTAAGACACCATTCCCACTCTTCTCTTTAGGAGAGGCTGGAAAATAGAAAGTGCATGGAGAAAGGATGCAGTTGTGGAAGCCAATCATGAATCACTAATTTATATATATACATATATATATATCTTCAATACATCTATCACTAGTCTGTGCCTGTTACATTGTTCTGCCTGGTCAGGACTGGATTCAGGAGCGTTAACATAGCAACGTTTTTGCTTGGGGCTGTTCTCCTCTGAAGAGGTTCTCCTTGAAACAGTTGTCTCCCTTTTTGTTTGCTTGCTTGTTTGCTTTTTCCTCAGATCTATTTGGAGTATCATTATTTTTTTCACACTGTTTTTTTTTAACCTCCTGCCATGATGCTAAAGCGATAGGAAAGCAAGGGGAACCTTACAGTATTTGTGTTATAAAAAATATCCTAGTGTAATGCCTTAGGAACTGTAATTGCTGTTGTTGTAACAAACAGAAATGAGGGTGCTACAATCAAAGAATTTACAAAAACAAGAGGATTATCACGACTGCCCATGTTTTGAGGAATCAAGTATCCAGGTGATTGCTGATTCCAAAGTCTGAAGTTTCCTTGATCCAAACTTACCTGAGAAGATGTATTTGATAAGCAGAAAATATTTTCTAAGCATTTTAAATTATAAAATGGATGCATTTTTGCCATTTTAAATGATTATTAGGATTTTTATGTGAGAAATTAAAAGGCAGCTGAAAAAGTAGCTAGGCGCATATTTGGTGTGCCAAATCTAACAGTTGTAACTGTGCTGCAAAACAAATCATCAGGTGTTGCCTTCACATGCACTGGAAATGCTTCTCTGTTACATTCACATGCTCTTGGAAAGAAACATGCTTGGTATCATCTCAGGGTCTTAAATTGCATTGTTTTGCATATATAAACACCTTTCTGGTCCTGCTGGATGGCATTCATTACTGAAGTGGTCATCTTTGGATTATATACCTGTTATATCACCACTGTCTGGAATAGTTTGGTCAAGTTACATTAGTAAGACCACCAATAGCTTATCACCCCTGTCAGAAGGAGAGGGGGAAAAAACAGGCAAAACAAACAGTCTCTTAAAGGCTTATACATCCTGGCAACTCTAGTTATACCCTCAAATCCTTAATTCTCCCACTGCCACCAGCCACAACTGTATAAATAAAACATTTTGGTAGTAATGTATGAGAGGAACACTGTAGGTGTTCATTATTGTAATTACACTGTTTCAAATTAAGTGACTCTATTCAGAAAAGCAATAGCTAATGCTGTTTGGATCAAGTCCATTCTATTCCTTGATGTCTACAAATACAACCTTTTAAAAGGCTTAACTAAAAAATAAGAGATAGAAGATGACATCTGAGAATCTGATTCTGCTGGTAGCAAAAAGAGTGACAGGATTAAATCATGGTGTTTCTGGGGAGAAAACACAATATATGCATACATTTATGCAATATATTGGCAAGATTCCTTTATTCTTGGAACTGTTTCACATTGCCCAAGATGTTCTATCATACTTGAAATCTTATTGGGATTTTAATTTTAATCTGCAAGGCTTTTCACATTACTCCATACCTCAAGCAACTCCCTGATGGAAAGCTTTTCCAGCGGATTACTTACAAGCTAGATTAATACAGCTAACCGGTGTATGTGGGTAATGAGGCTGTGAATATCGTACCAAGTATTGCTGGTGGGCTTTTCTTGCATAAGCAAGAAAAGTTTGTCAAGACAAAATTTGTGATGTGGTCAGAGATTTCTGTTTTAGAATTCCGCATGCAGCTGCAAAGAGACTGCTTTTTTCCAGGAGTGACAACATCGTGGTGTAATCTGATCAACATTGGTACGTCTTCTGTGGAACAAAGATGGTGTTAAAAACTTTGGAAGCTGTCTGCACAGATGCTACATTGCCCGTGACCTTTCTTGTCTTTAAAAATAAAATGATGGGGAGTCCCTAAGCTGTAATATACAAGCCTCTTAGAGATACATGGTCCTGCATAGAGCTGGGAGCTATCGCTGTCACTGTGGTGACTGATGTAATGCTCAAGGGGGAACTCAGATTTATTTTTTCTTATTTTTGGTGAATGTAAAACAGAGATTACTCTAACTGTTGGCAGAGAAGAGTGTTTGGCACGACACTTCTCTTCACCTGCCAGGTGGCAGTGGGTTGGCATTGAAGGACTGGCTGGATTTTCCTTTGGGATCTTTCAAGTATATCCGTGTTGAGCTTTCTGTTTGGCACTCGTAGTTCGATAAGAGGTGCACGTCCAAATAGGATATAGCATATATTCTGTGTGCACAGTTTGTATTTCTCACTTTTCAAGGCTATTTACTTACAGCAGAACCCAGTTTTATAAACAGATCTCTTTACAGGTCCGTTCCTTTCCTGTCAGACTCAGCACATGTGTCTGAGCAAATGTTTGTATATGTTTATTAGCTAAAAGTCCTGCTTCTTACTAAAACTGAATTTCTATTGAAGGAGTTGAACTCCTCAAAATTAGACATGTTTAAATCCAATTGGAATAACCTACCTAACAACATGAAAAGGAGAACATTTGCATGGTGAACTTCATCTGTTTTGTGTTTCTGCTTCAAGTAATAGAGCAATGAAATCCCAGCTTGATTAAAATCGGCAGGAGTCTAGTCAGGATTTCCATCTAAGTCTTGAGCTGTGCAGGTTAACCAGCCTCTTAACTGAAATTAATATTAAGCATCTTACTCTAATTCCTTCTTCCCTGGGAATTACTGCAAATATGGAATATATTAAAATAAATTCTTGCTCAGCTAGCGGCATTCAGCTCGAGAAGTTAGAGCAGAAAAGCTCTATTAGTGTGAAAAGGCACTGCCAGCTGAAAAATGAGCTGCAGGGAGGTATTTCTGTAATGTCAGCAATAACTTTGAGAGTGTGTGTGCTAGTATGTGTGCCTATATATGCATATAATTCAGTGCCACACATGATGAATTTCCATGGCATTGCAGAATCATGGGATCATCTAGGTTGGAAAAGACCTTTAATATCATAATGTCCAACCATTAACCTGACTTTGTGGGTCCTATCACTACACCATGTCCCTTGGTGCTACATCTACATGTCTCTTAAACACCTAAACACCTCTTGTGAATGGCTGCCAGCCAGACTCAGCTCCGTTCACTGTGGCAGTTTGAGCCCAGCCACCCAGCCAGTTCTTCACCCAGCAAACACCTCCCACCAGACCAGGTTGCCCACAGCCCCATCCAGCCTGGCCTTGAGCACCTCCAGGGATGGGGCAGCCACAGCTCCTCTGGGCAGCCTGTGCCAGTGCCTCACCACCCTCAGGGTGAACAATTTCTTCCTAATGTTTAATCGAAATCTCCCCTCTTTTAGTTTAAAGCCATTAGTCATTGTCCTATCACTGCACTCCCTGACAAGGAGTCCCTCCCCAGCTTTCCTGTAGTCCCCATTAGGAACTGGAAGGCTGCTGTAAGGTCTCCCCGGAGCCTTCTCTTCTCTGGGCTGAAACCATCAGTCAGCTGGGATTTCCCTGGTTAGCCACGTCTGTTGGCAAATTATTGAAAGCCAGCACTTCTGCCAGTGACTACAGTACCCTTCCTTCCTTCCTTCTTTCCTTTCTTCCTTCCTTCCTTGGCCAGGCCACCAAGATAATCTTCAAGAACCTGTTGTACCATCTGTAGCTGTAGTGAAGGCATGAAAGCATCTTTAATTTTTCTTTGAATTTCCCAGAGCTGGGAAGGATTTTAGGAGTTTTTCCAAGTTCTGTACGCAGCATTGTTGCACTTCTACTTTCTAAATTTGGAGTTTTCAGAAGTGCCAGCATAATCATGTTGAGTAGTGAGGTAAGAAATTATTCTCTAGCAATATTCCACGAGTGAAAACTAATTCAACTTTCTTGCATTTCTATATTTTCATGTTATATAGTTATAGATGTCTTGCCATTTACTCTCCAGAGGAAGCAGTAACATTTAATTTCTTGTTGAAATTAATAGCTTTTATGATACTTCTGTATGTAATGAAACTCTCTCTTTTGATTTAAATCATGCTTTCACTTTTCAGATATTCTCCATGCAAGAAGAAATATTAAATAGTTGATGACACCAAAGTAAGAAAGCTTTGTCAATTCTGTTTAGTCCCTGACATAAATACCTTCGTGCTTATGTTGCCTCAGGTGGCTCTAAAGGAATTGGAGAAGTGGCTAAGCAGAAGTGTAATTGAAATTCAGCAGGGGTTATGCATCTAACCTGCTTAGGCTTTCCGTAAATCCCATTTTTCTGCATCCGTAGGCAGTGGATATCGGCGTAAAGCTGCTTGATTATAATATCCAAACAAGCAAAAAACAAATTCTGTTGTAGAAACTGACTTACCATGCTGACAGGGTAATGCATGACCCTAGACATGCCTGGAGATGTGCCTCCTGCCTACTGAAGAGCAGTCACCTGGCACGTTTAAAGTGCTTTCCCTCGCTCCTAAGGCCATGAAGATGAGGTTGTGAATATTTACCTTAGGACTTGCACAGGTGCAGCAGAAACCATCCGAGCTATGAGTTGTCTCGTGCTGCCTTCATGTCTTTCAGCATCACCTACACGTCCTCAGGGTAAAAAGCAGTGGGTTAGATTGATCAACTGGCTTCCAGCTGGCCCATTTATTAGGGAAATGAATTGCTTTGCCTCTGTGCTAGGCAATACCCAGATTAGATTTTGGGTTCGCTTGCTGCCTCTGGCTCTGGGGAATTTCTCAGGGCTGTTTCATGCAGACAGTGAAACAGATACTCAGATTTGCTGGACTTAGTGCACGCTCATCGAGTGTTTAAAAAGTCAGACTGTCTCTACATAGAAGAGCAGTTTGATAACATAAATATTGGAAAACAGTGAGATAAATTATGTACATTTTTCAAGTCTATTTTTGCATTTTGTTGTGATTACCACAAGTGTCTATGTCCAAAAAGTAACGTATGTAGAAACCTTCCTGCTGTTGAAAATACACAGCTATCAGGGAACTCCCTTTCTGCATTATTCCCAGGTACAAACTGCAGCCTAGATGCATACGGCCACGTTTCTTGGCTGTTGAAAATTATGCTGGTTTAGAGTTGACTAAAATTGGTTAAACAGCCAGCTGTCAAGGGGAAACCCAAAGCTGAAAGATAGAGTGTTTGTTTTAATTGCTAGGGGCTAAAGAGAGTTTATTTAATTTGGGCTTGCAAGGTAAGTTACTCGGTGCACAGCTTTATTTTCTCAGCTCAGCTTATCAGATCTGCTTAAGCCTGTTTGTTGATCGTAAGGTGTGTTAGAAAAATTGTGGTTCTTTAAAATTAGTTGTTGCACATAGTTAAACTGTTGAATGATTGTAGTCTTCACATGTCATCTAAACCGATTGTTGAACAGTTCAATACATTTTCCATTGACTGTTATTAAACAACTTCTTATGTGGAGGGAGGTAACGAAAACTGATTTTGCATCTGGAGTCGGTCAGTGTAAGCTCACAGCTGTCAAATTGGCCTGCCCTGTTTTGCAAAGGCTTATCTGGGGAAATGTGCTTCTGCTAATTACTACACGTGTGGAGCAAGGGGAGCCCTGCTGCGGGTGTGACTTCCACCCAACCATCACCTTGGTGCGGAGCTGCTGCGCTGGAAATGATGGATTGGCCCGGTGTCCTTTTGGGAAAGCAGCAGCAGAAAATAAGATGCCTGGGATTAACTGCTGCTGAGGAGAGCAGCCCAAAAGGTGAAGTTCCCAGAGAAAGCACATCGGTATTGTTTCTGCTGAGGTTTCTGGCAGGTAGGGAATGGGTCCTTGAAAAGCTAGGCAGCCTTCCCAGCAGCTGCTGTTTCCAGTAAGGCATGGAGATACATCCATGAGATTATGTGTGTGCAGAAAAGGTATTAGGGACCTTTATAGTGCTGCTAGGGCTTGCCAAAAAATTGAAGTGGACCACAGCTAGTGGGCCTAGAAGCAGAATCAGCTCTCCTAATGCAGCCCCAAAACCTCTTCGCTATCAGTGTATACACAGAGTTTTTTCTTCCCACAAAAAATCCTGAAAGTTTCCTTTTCTACATGAGCAGGGCTTAAAGGCAGAGGAGTGGGGAAAAATTCTGCAGAAATGCCCCATTGCACATGTTAAGGATGTTGTTTAACTATTTTTTTTCCCTCCTTTTTAGTGCTTATTTTGAGAAACACCTTTCCTTGTAGAACATGCACCCTGTCGTAATTTATTGTATAGAAATTTGCCGTTCATTGGTGCACTCCTGTGCAGCTCCAGCTCTGAACAACAGCACCGTGTAGCACACTGTGCACTCCGGCATATTTAATTTCACAGAAGTTGGCTGCGCCTGCCCTTTTCACCGCTACAAAGTGTATTTACATAAGAAGGCTGTAAATGAGGTTCTGGAAGGTATCAGAATGGGCCATATGCGTGCAGCCAGGCCTGGTCCCGGAGGGAGCAGGTGGGTTATTCTCCTGTTTTACCGACTGGAAGGGTGCCAGCAGGGATGCTGGGTTGGCTTTGGCTGCTCTGGGTTGTGCTCTCTGCTTCCAGGAGTATTTATACAGCTAATAAATAATTGCTCGAGATGTGAAGCATGATCAGCGCTTGGAGTGGGGATCCTCTTCTCTGATTGCGTGGGGAAAGGAGAAGGATTTGTGTAGCTGCACGAAGCCAGGCAAGGACTGTGACTGTGAATCCTGGTCTGGATGTGTGCCAGTCAGCAGGCAGAAGCAATGCCAGTCTCTGCAGTGGGGCAGGAGGGATGAAATTGAGCCTTTGGTCGTTGTCTTTGGCTTACTTAGATGCAGCTTGCTAGACATTTAGGTTGTTGCCTATACCTCTCACAAGGTATCCAATCTTCATGTACTCCACTTAGGAAATTTAGACACCTGGCTCTGACCAGTGGAGGAAGACCAATGCTGGGCATCATAAGGCCAAAATCCTTTGGGATCCCTGTCCTTAGCCTTTAGTATGTTCACATAAGATCATCTTGTTCCCTGTGACGTTTTCAAGAACTCTTGTTTGGTCTGAGCTGGCTGGCTATTAGTTACTGCTAATATTTTTTACTCTGCTAGTTGTTTAACAAAGAGGGAAAACGGGCTGAAAGAGCAAAAATGAGTATAATAAAATTTACTGCACAAGCTTGGAGATTGTTTGAATATTTCTACTGGCAAAATTCCTGCCCGTGGCTCTGTTAGCCCAGTGTAGCTAATATTCCTAGAAGATACAATAAAAATATGTGGTCTCCAGATGACAACAATAAGTCACTGCTGTTTTATTAATCTATCTTATTGTTGGGTTTGTTTTCTTTTTGGAGGGGCGAATGTAGAGCAAACACACACTTCAAACTTCTGTTCTTTTCAGCTCAGGTTTTGCAGTGACCGCGATGCAAAAATACATAGAGAGAGGTGCTGTAAATGTTTTCTGCTTCTGTGCCTGGCCCCTTAATCTCTTTACGTAGATTGAATCTTGCCCCTTCGTGTCCAGTAGATGTTGCTGTTGAATCACCAACACTGAAAGAGGAGGTCTGGTGCTTTATACAGACAAAAGAGGTCTAATTAAAAAAGAAATGCAGCGTCTACTGGTCTTTGCATTTACATATGCCACCTTGGGAATTTGCTGTTTAAATGAGAAGTAACCATTACATCTAACACAATTACAGGTTTAATGTCATGTGCTGGAAAGTGATTTTCTAGCCTGCATCTCCGTTACGGTTGTACTAAATATTTATATTTTGTACTGTCATTATAAGGAGCCTGAATCATGTCAGTGTTGGTGATACTTCTACAGCATGAGGCAGTTTTGCAAAGCTATTCCATACGGTAAGGGTAAGCATTCCCTCAGCCTCTCCGGGTCAGCATTTGTCCCTTGGAAGCTGGGGCATTGCCAAGCTGTTGGATTTTAAACATTCGGTCTGGCCTTCTGCCAGAGTTTTGGGGAGTAGTTTGTTATTGATTAGAATGAATGTGTGAGCAAAATACTGAGTAAGCAACTAATCTCGCTGCTGAATTTTCTTTTGCAACGACATGGGAAAGCATCTGCAGCTACTGGTTTCCTTGGAAACAGACTCGCTGCAAAAGCTAAATGCACTGCACTAAATCTGTCAATTTTACTGCGTTTGGGAAGAGTTTGACGTGCACGCTTGGACCTTTTCACCACGTTTGTTGCTCAAAAGCTGCGGCATTTGTGCCGTCCTCACATAAAACACGTGATCAAAGGAGATGTGCTGCATGCTTTGGATTTCGGACAGAACAACAAAGGTTGGTATTTACAAAAGTAAACATGGGCAGTGTTTATATGTATATATTTTACAGCATCTACTTTCCTGCACACTTATTATTAAAGCCTTGTATTTTGAGCTCAATGCTATTTTTTGCATATTGCAATCTTAGCTGGTTTTTGGAGATCAGGGAGCTGCTGAAAGTAATTGCTAGTACATTTGCCTCATAATAGGATTTTGGCAGGACATTGAATGTATTAAATAAACTACAAATAAAGCCAATGTGGGATACATATATGTGTTGTCACAGAAGAGTATTTTTGTTCTGGCTGTGGCAGGGGTATGATTTCATATATTGTGTTGGGATGTTTTAGTGGTGTTTATGATTAGCTTCAACAGTTCAAGCCAAAACCAAATCTGTGCAACAGTGTGGTTTGCGCGGTTATATCAGGAAGAATTTAAGACTTTTATTTAATTTAAGACTCATTATTGGCTTTATGAAAGAGACGTTACGTTAAGCGAGCACTAAATGAGTATTAAATTGTTTTTGACAGGTATCTTTGCCATAGTTCATGTGAGTAACTGGGTCGCAAGCACGTGAGGTAGAAGTCCCATTTGTGACTGTCTTTCTGGTAGTAAAATGGTTTCCTGCATATACTGGGAAAATATCATATAGCACCGAGAAGGCTGTGCTGTACAGAAAAGCAATTTTAACCCATGTTGACAAAATGTTGGCTGTAGCTTGGCAAATATTAGACACATCTGGCAGTGATTCCATAGTGGGATTGCTTTCTCAAATTGTCTTTAAATTGTTTCATGAACTCCTTTTTCTCTCTAAAATGGGGTAGCTGTCCATGTGAAACTATATGTAAGCCTAGTTGTTAGGTCCTTTGCATTTAGGATTTTACTCACGAGTATTTATCAGTCTTTGTTTCTGCCCCCCACAGATAACGTTGCCTGTCTTGGCTGAGGTGGATCTATTTAAACAAATCTCTCTCTATAAGGGACTGGAAGGAGAAGTTTCCATGGATTTTCTTTTATTGCTATTTGCTTTGGGTGCTCTAGGCTACTAATATTGCAGTAGAATACAGAGTACAGCGTGCTCTGGATACAAATTCAGCTTATTGGAGGGCTGGGGATGTGGGGAGAGCAGGCAGATACACTGACTTTTCCATAAGAAACTAGTCTTTAGTTTTAAATGCCCTATTTCACAAATGGCAGGAGGAGAGGAAGGACAGGGACAGAAGGAGAGTGGAATTATGTCACCTGTTACCCGTGATCTCTTTTCTGCACACTGTCCTTCCCCTCCTTATTGTCGCCACACAATTAAAAACCTCAGAAATGAATGTAAAAATATTGACTCCGTTGTAAAGCAAACAGTGCAGTTCCGTGAACAAACGCTGCCTAATCCCACGAAAGCAGGAAAATACAAGTTGAAGCGTTATCAGAACTACTGCCACTTTTTGAAAGCTCTTTGTCTGTGCTCTCTTACCACGCCGCTGCTGCTGACTCTGCCAGATGTCCCACTCGCACACGCGTGTGGCAGCAAGGAGAAATCGGATATTTAGAAAGATGAAACGAGATAACAGTTTTTACTGGTAATATTGTGTTATGGAGAGATTTTGGGTAGTTAGATATCTGTCTAATGTATTTGATAACGTCACTGCAAGCGTTATTTGATAGGTTACTTATTTTTATGCATTTCTTTTCTTTTTACCCAGCAGAGCCTTCCAACCAAAGCTACTTGTCAATTTTTACCGTTTTAGCAGGTGCTCCTGGTAATGGCAGGTCCAGCTGTGCTAATAACCATGGGTGCCAAGGTGACTATTTCATTAATGCCTTGCTCAGTCTCTTTAAAGGGTCTGTCAAGGTCGTGGAGGAAGTAAATGGCTTTTAGAGCAATGCTAATGCAGATCAGCCTCTAGGGAGACTAGAGACTTTTTTTTTTTTTCCTTTGGGGTGTGTTGTTGTGGTATAGCTCAAGT
Organism: Aythya ferina; assembly: GCF_964211825.1. Taxonomy (NCBI): domain Eukaryota; kingdom Metazoa; phylum Chordata; class Aves; order Anseriformes; family Anatidae; genus Aythya; species Aythya ferina. The sequence continues at coordinate 63,118,582 of NC_140296.1, forward strand.
TTCAAGCGTTGCCTTCCAGTGCATGCTATCTGCCATCCTCAGGCCTCCTCTACACACTGCCTGTTGCAATCACAGCTTTTAAATTACGTTTCATAATTCCTGCCTCTACTGATTTATTGGCGATACGCATCTCTGAAAATGCTCTTCCTCTTGCATGCACGGGTGGGAATGGTGAAGAGGATCAAAATGTTCCCATTCAGAGATCCAGGCATTGCCACAAAGTGTACAGGAACATGACTGGAGGCTGATCCATCATATATTTGCTGTCTTGTAAAGGGAAATACAGTACAATAATTCCTTATTTCCTTGAAATCTCTTCTAGGCCTAACACCCTGACAACAATCATAGTACAACACTAATGACAAATATATGACTGTGTACAATGAAATAATGCGAGGTGCTTTCTTTTTTTGCCTGACGCCTTTGTGTATTTTTCTTTTACTTTCTTGGACATTTTTGTGGACTTCTGAATTTTTCATTAAGTTGTAAATTTTTTATATTGTAAATAACACCTGACTGGAATCAGATCAAACCCAGCAATACAGGCAAGCCCTTTGAATTGAGATATCCAAGTTCTGGGAGTCTGTCTCAGTGTGCATTCAGCTAGGAGTGTTTGAGGAAACTCTGTCAAATATTACAGTTAAATCGTCATGTAGTAGCTATATCTGATGAGCAAACACAGGTGGGTAAACTGCATTAGAAGTACATGACGTGACTGCACAGATGCTCTGCTGAGGCTCTACGTTGGTGAGCTTGAAAGCTGAAGGATCAAGTCATTGTCAGCGTGTTGAAACCGGTCTGATAAAGAGCTCTGACAGCAGAACTTTGCTAAAAGAAAACTTGTAGAACTTGAGAAATGCTGTGAACACAGAACACGAAATTTTGAGTAAATCTCATTTCAATATTTTAGTCTCTTAAAACATGACATGACTTAATAGACAACTAAGAACAGCGTGATTAAACTGCTATTAAGAATACCAGTGTTTAAAATATTGTCATGTACCAGTTGGTGCATCACAGAGGTTATTAATTACCAGCAACTGTGCAGCTGACTTGACAGCATAGAAGCAGACATGCCTGATGAGCTGGAGGAGCCAAGCTGGAGCAAGGAATTGTGTACCGTGCTCTGGATATGAGTCCCTCTGAGAGCCAATCCCTCTGTCTTAATCTTTGTGGATTTATGTAGCTAGCTCTTGATTGCAGTTGTGATCAACTCAACTCAAAAGATATTTTTTCCCAGTTATCCAGACATTATAAAGCTTAAAAATGATTGAAACTGGAGCCCATGCAAGCTCTTATGTGTAGTAAATAGTTTGTCAAAGCACATTTTTTACTGCGTTTTAAAGACAAAGTAAATGAAAATAAAGGAACATTGCATTAAGCTTGTCACTGAAAAAAGCAATGTTTGTTATTGATTGGAAATAGCTTTAAGGTGTGTGGGGGTAAAAAGCGATAGCAGCATGTAATCGAAATAATAAAGACATTTACACGTGTGCTTACCTGAGAGAAGATTTCATGCTCTGGCTCTGAAACATTTCTCTTTCAAAAGCAGTAACTATTCAGAAGCACAGTCTTTAAGGAAAACTAACAGCAGTACTGTCGGGAGCCCACCAGAGCACAGGTTTGATCTTTGTTTCAAGCAGAAAACATGACAGGGCTGTGTGGATGTGGCTTACAATGTAAAGAAGCTTAGGCATTTTCCTTTCTGCCAGCTTTACTGTAGTGAAAGCAGAGAAATAAATTGAAGAGTAGTTTGCCCGTCTCACAACGTATGGTGGAGACCACCTCCCAGGAAAAGTCACTTTATTTTTCCCAGTTTGGGAAGTAGCATCTTCTGTGATGCCTATCAAATGGGAAAAAAAAAACAATGGGATCTGAAAATGTTCACTCTTTCATATGCCAAGTATGAAGACAAATCATTGTGAACTGGAAATAGTGATTTTTTTGCATGTCAAGATATTAAAAAGTTGTAATTGTCTGCAAAAGCCTTTCCTTAGAGGCATTTTTTTGCCTACCTGGAATCTCCTGCCACTTCTGAGGAGATCTGGCCTGGGCTTTCTTTCCTGCATTAAGCATCTGCCAACACCAAAGACCAGACTAAGAACAGAACGGAACAGGCCAGCTGGAAGGGACCTACAAAGATTGAGTCCAACTGATCATCCTCTTCATCCATCTTCTAACCAAAAGTTACGGCATGTTATTGAGGGCACTGCCCAAATGCCTGCTGAACACTGACAGGCATCGGGCATCAACCACGTCTCCAGGAAGCCTGTTCCAGGGTTTGACTCAAATGTCCAAATGGTTTGACCAAATGTCCAGCCTGAACCCCTCTTGTAATGCTATTTTATTTACTAAAGACTATATTCTATAAAATCGACTGTGGCATTAGCTTGTTAAGGAGATGAACACAGTGAAGTTTAAGCTCTGTTGTAAAAGCCACAAGGGAACCATTGAAGGAAGTGGGGTGAGGGTAAATGATCAGCGAGTCTTGTGCAGGGCTTGGCCTCTACAGCTGCAACATTTGGGGTTGTTAGAAATTATTGTCTTGTTCCTGAATGCTTTTTGAAACTTAATTTTTTCTGTTCTGCATCAGGACGAAGCCAAGACCTTTAGTGGTGCTTGGGGTGCAGTCCAGGAGAGGCTGCCTTGGGGTAGGACTGATGCCTGAGATCAGCCAGACCACACCAGCTGGATTGTCCCATGTCCTAGGTGCTTTGCTCTTCTGAAAAGGGAAAGGCTTTCTGTGACTAGAAAGCTCCAGTGAACGCTACGTTTTTAAAGCTGTGGAAGTGGAGTAAAGGCAGTAAAAGTTTAAGATAGGACCCATTAATAAAGGAAGTTCAGAATTAAAGCTGACATCTTTCTACTCCGTCCTTCCTCTGTGACACAACTTGTCAGCCTGTTCCTCGGGGGGAAGCTCTTCACTTTTATTCTGTGCAATCAAATTGAATGGTCCTGGAAATATCCTGCTTTTTTTTTTCTTCTGAATACCTTTTAGATTACTGACTGTATGTGAAATTAGCAATTATAAGTGACAGCTCTGTATCACATCTCGTTACCGTCATTTGCTGGGAATGTTTTAAATCAGCCCTGCCTCTTGAATGGCAGAGCTAATGAACTGGTGTGTGCGCGGCCAGCTCTTTTGAAAGAGTGGTTTTACAAACTGGGGCACGTAGTAAGATTTGAACTTTTCCTAATACTCCGAATCTGAACACACACACACACACACACACACAAAAAAAAAAAAAAAAAAAAGGATTTGAAGATTTAAATCTAATGCTTTATACAAGTCCTCAAAATCCTTGAGCTTTAAAAAAAATATTGGAAGGATTTTCTTCAGTAGAAATTAATTTTATGACTCCTCGCCCCGTATTTCCTCCAGCGTGGCAGAAGAGTCTTCTGGATTGATTTCATTTCTGCATGCAAATACGAAATGCTAACACTGAGGTAAAATGTGACCGTGGCATCTCTGCATCCTAATTCTATTACTTATTTAATTCTCTCAGTACCTTTCAATATTTGCTTGCTTTTTTAAACCAGAACTCGTTTATTTCCACCTTTTTTTTTTTCTATGTTTGAAGTACCATAGTTTCATTGTATTGTTTTTTTTTGGGGGGGTTAGAATACAATTTCCCTTGTGTGGCCTTTCCTTTAACCATACATACCAGTGGAATTGTCCTGAGAAAGAAAACAACCTAACAATATTTCATTTCCTTCCACATTCATTATACAGTGAGTTCTTTCCCCATTCACCTATGTGCTTCCTACCTTTGGTCTTCCTCCTCCAGAAAACACATCCCTCATCTATAAATACATGTCAACAAAAATAAAAAGGTAGGGTCTTTCTTGGCATTGCCCTAACTAAAAGGCAACATGGTTCCTTGCCGTATCTGCTTTTAGAGGAGTGCAGCTGCTGGTACGTCGGGGTATTAGCTCCTCAGGTTGGAGGAGATGGAGAGCTGCTCCAGCTCTGTGCTAAGCATGGGTAGATGGGGGGTGTTACACCAAATAAATTCTTTCAAGCCCATTATATCTACGCTGGTAACTTAATCCAATGTGGAAAAAGAGGAGGATGAAGAAAATAACCGAATGGAGTGGTTGCTGGGAACCTTGGTGTACCAGAGAAAGAGATGTACAAATGATATTTCATTCATTTGCTCCCCAAAAGCAAGGGAGGCTAGGAAAAGAAAAAGAAAAAGAAAAAAAAAAAAAAGAGAGAGAGAGAGAAAAAAAAAAAAAAAAAAAAAAAAAAGAAAGACAGGACATAGCCCTGCTACACTAGGAAGTATTGAAGCTAGGAAGTATTGAAGCCTTTGATCTTATCAGTAGGTTTAAGTTCATTCATGCTGAAGAGCAAACTATAAAACTTTACAGGAGTGTGGGGAATGCTGCTCCATATATAAAACTGAAATACAGGATATGCAAGAAATGAATTATGGCAGAATTACCATGTAAGCTAAGTCTCATGAACTAATCTTGATGTTTTTTAAGGAGAGGCTAGATTGTGACAGATAAGGGAGAAAGAAAAGCATTTAGGGGCTGAAAATACTGGGAGGAAGATTGGGCTGAATGGGGAAGGGGCATCTGAATGGGGAGCAGGACGGGTGGCCCAGGGAGGTGGTGGAGTCACCGTCCCTGGGGGTGTTCAAGGAGAGGTTGGGCCTGGTGCTTGGGGACATGGCTTAGTGGGTGACACTGGTGGTAGGGGGGTAGTTGAAACAAACGATCTTGGAGGGCTTTTCCAACCCTAGTGATTCTGTGGTTCTGTTCTCTGTATGACACCTACTGTCTCTAAGGAAAATAAAATAAAGGATGATCTGACACTGGGAATGATAGGGATTCAGTAAATTCGTGCATTAGTAAACAGGGCATCATTTTGGCAGAGTACCTCTATTAAATGTTCCCGCACGTCTGAAGGCTTCTTTATTCCACGTTCCTGCATGAACCTGGCCCACGCTCTAGCTTTATGTGAATGCAGGAGTGTCAAGTTTTTAAGAGAAAACTTTCACTTTTTTTTTTTTTTTCCTTCCTGCATGTATTTGCAGGGCAATGACTTGTACGAAGCAAAGTTCTCTGTATTTCTTCAGATTGCGAATCTAGGAACAATTTTGTCCTTGTGGAAGAGCGAGGTGTTGCCAAAAACTGAATGCTGCCATCTCTGCTTATGAATCCCAGTTTCAAATCCCAGATGCTTTACATAATAAAGCCTAACTGGGCTGATTACCAAGAGAACTCAGTCATTCAGAAAAATAAAAGGGAAAAATCCCTGTGCTTCATGAAGGAAGAAGTGGTGCCAGAAAGAGGCTGAAATGTTAAAAATGCATTTTCTATTTGGATCCCCTCATATCGACCGTCCCGTTTCCTCTTTTCCCCCTCCTTTTATTTAAGGCGAGGGATCGGTATTGCTCTTGTGCCTCGGGTTTAGGTGGAAGTGCTTTGCAGGAGCTGCGAGGATCTGGGCTATGCCAGCCACGTTCAGTGGGGCTCGTCCTGCTCTGCCAGAGTCCGGCGTAGGTAAGTGGCTCACGACTGCAGCGATGTGGGTGCCCAAAGCTTTTGTGCTTCCACCTTCTGTGCCTCCATTTTTCATGGCACACGGTGTTGGGTGCAGGATGGGGTGCGGCTGCTTTGCTGGCTTGATGCTGAGCGCATGATACGGCTGGAAAGCAGCTTGGGATGTGTGTCGGAGGGGTTAGCTGGGTTCACGTAACCCTCCGTGTGCTCTTTGCAGCAAGTGGTGGGGTAGGGCCCATGCAAAGTGGTAGGGAGAAGAGGATACGTTTGAATTTCTTGTAGGTTGTGCTCTATAAATGGGGTTTCTTTCACTGCAGTTCCTATCAGGCTCTTAGAGAAACCAAGCTCCACTGGGTTAAAAAAGAAGCCCTCTTGTGGATCCGTCAGTCATTGATTCAAAAGCAAGAAATGGGGTTGCTTCAGGTGTTGGGTTTGCTGTGGGTGGAGAGGAATTACAGGTGGAGCAAAGCAGGGATTTATTTCTGTGGGAGCTTCAGCTATTCAACATATTCCGGAGTGAGCTGGGAATGGAAACAAAGCATAGCAAGGCGAAATTTGCAGACATAAGAAGTTCTTCAAAATAGAAGTCAATGCAGTTGGCGTATGCAAATTCAATTGGTGATGCTACGCGACCAGTAGGTGAAATGAATTGTACAAATCGTGCACACGGGACTGGAGAACGATATTCCCTGGGTTAGCTGTCACCCTCAGCGAGATATCCTGGCTCTTTGTGGGCAGTTCCCTGCAAACAGCAGCAGCTCAGCGGGCACTCGGTGCCGGGCAGAAAGGCAAACAGCACGCTGCGAGGCGCTGAGAGGGGAGCGGAGAACAACAAAATCTTTCTGTCAGTGTGTAAGCCATGCTGTGACGGCCTCTCGAGTACCGTGTCCTGCTTTGTTCCCTCTGTTGCTGTAGATTCGGGGTATGGAGAAGCGTGGCAAAGGCAGCCAGAGGTATGGAGTTGCTTTTGTACGAACAGGAGCTAATTAGTGCAGGAAATTTTCTGTCTGGAAATAAGGCGGTTGGAGGGCACATAATATCACCTACAGTGGAAGCCTGTATAGTCATGAATGGCTCGGGAAAGTGAATAGCTAGTGTTTATTTCCTGCTTTTTTTTTTTTTTTTCCTTTTTTTTTTCTTTTTTCCACTGCTTCACACAAAAGGCAAACTGGGGCACCCAGAAAAATTTCAGGAAGGTAGTTTAAAGCAAAGCAGTTTTTCACGTGGCACGTCATCAGATGTTGAAATTCATCGACAAATAAGATCAAAGCGGAGTTAACAGAGAAATCTCCAGGTATGTTACTGCAGCTATCTGTTGTTTATCAGGCAAAACTCATTATGTGATTACATGTTAAGAAGGCAGAACAAGGTTACTGAAGCTGGCTCCTCACAGCAGAGGGTGGTTGCTTTGGACGTGGCGCTCCATCCCACAGCCTTTGTTTCCAAATAAACCTCAAATCTCCATATACACCCATGGATTTGTGCCCTTTCTCTAGTGCCTTTGCTCTTAGTTGACCACAACCTGATAATCATGGTCTTGCTGTTCATCACTTTTTTTTTTTTTCCTTTGTAAAAATGCTCTCTCAGGTAGCAGTCAGATAAACACACCATTTTTTGGCTATTGTGTCCTTATAGATGGTGTATTTATGTAAGACTTTGTTGTGCAAAAGCTTGATTGAAGCTTTATTGTCATTTCTATTAATATACTTTAATCATACTTGGAGTGGCAATGATGTGGGACTTACTGTAAATGAATATCTAAACATGATATAAGTCATTTCTACGGACAGAGGAAGCCTGGATAGGTTGAGGTGTCCTTTCCAAAAACCACTTTAAGTGCATCCCCTCCTTAGGGTTATTGTTGAGAGTTACGAACAAGTCTTCATAGCCATCCACACGTTTTCCCAGAAGGGCCTGCTGCTTTTTGCCTGCTGTATATAATTTGTAGGAAAGAGCTTTTGTCACAAACAGCACAACTTTAATTTTAATTGTGCAGGAAAACAGCCTTTTTTCTTTTAGCCATAGATAACATTTGTTATTTGATGGCTAAAATGCAAGAGGACGTAGCTAAATCCAGTGGGTTGATTACAATGGTGGGAAAATTAAGCTGAACATCAACAAAATCACAATGATAATGAGCTTTAGTAGGCATTGAGATAATCTTGACCAAGGGAAGCGTTAAAAGCCTCGCTGGTTGAAATGTGCACAACAGCCTGTATAAAAGCATTGAAAATCAATCGCAAGGAGCACTACGGGGTCTCAGACTTCAGGATTTTCAATATCCCTAAAAGCTCTCTTTATCCCTAAAATACACCCCATAGAGCCAGTGGAAATGTATAGGCTCATGGGCTTGCTTTTCTTAGCTGACCTGTGTAGTTCTCTCATGTTTGCCCCATATGCCTTGCGGGCTCTACAGAACCAGAAGTGAAAACCCAAGGGGTTTAAGTGCCTCAGGTGGCACAAAAAAGCAGCACTTTTTCAGAAACGCAGTTACAGAGACCTCTGTGGCTCAGCATTTAAGCAGTCAAGCTCGCCTGAACAGTCCAGAAGATGGTTGCGATTAATTCAGCGTTCAAAGGAAACTCAGAGTCCTCGGCCCCCCAAAACAAGCCCTCCAAGCGGAGCGTGAAGGCGCTGTGCAGGCGGAACAGCCTTGACGTTGGCAGCCGGGAGCGCTTTTCCTCCACAGCAGCTTGCCTGCAGCAAGCCGACAAGAAGGTACCAAGGAGGCTGCTGCTCACGTAGGGATGAGGACAGGGCTTCGTGCGAGCCGTCACCACTTGCAGTTTCCTAACCGAGCAGCTGATGCAGCGCAGACCTTCCCAGCGCTTGCAGCGGGCTGGCAGCACCGAGCAAGCCAGCCTCTCAGCAATGCCTCGCATTAATCCCTCAGTCTGAGGGCTCGCTGCGGGCAAAACCCTACAAAGAGGAGGGGAGAGAAGTTTCAAGCGGTCCTGCTGGAAGCACCCACCTCACCCAGGGTGCAGCCTGCTGCCTCCTGTGCGCTGACGGGGAGCTGTGGGGAGTCATTGAAATGCAGGGCTGCGGAGCGCTGCTGTAGTGCTGCCTTGCCCTTTTTTTTTTTTTTTCTTCCCTTTCTCCTTCCTTCTTGAACCAGGGGGAACATGTTTGCTGTGGCTTCTTTTTGTTCCGTCAGAGAATGAGATGCTGGCTGCGAACTGAAGAAATGGCCCTGGAAGAACTGATGCAAAGATTAAATGCGGTTTCCCGGTGCACTGGTAGGAGGAGCTGCTGGTCTTAAATAATGTCTTGCCTTGATGCTGTTAGCGATTTTATAGGATTTGCGGAAAATCCTGGTAATCTGACTAGCATTCTGGGTGCATGTTCGCATTAATAGGAAGGAAAATGTTTTGTCGCGGGGTTAAACTTTTGTTTATTTTGACACTAATTAGCATTTCTAGTGCTTAGATATTCATGAGGCTAGCTTTAAAAGGTCCTCTGGAATAGTTTCGGGTAGCTGCTAGCCCAGTCAAATACTCTAAATGGGTCTCAATTCCTTTTTTCTCTGACTCAGCTGGAGCTAAGAAGTGGGGGGAATTACAGATTTGTCTAGTGAAACATGGAGCAATGAAAAGCCCAGCTAACTGTAAGGCACCACAGCCAGGCTTTTAGGTGGGTCTAGATTTTTTCACGAGAACGAAGAGTTGAATAGATTAATCACCATAAATTTAGGTTTCCATCTGAGTGGGTTAAAAATTGCAGCAGAGCTGCTAGAAAGTCTTTTTAGCTCTGTGAAAAGAGGATGGTGATTTCTGAGTGATTTTCTTGAAAATGTGAAGGTTTATGTGTTCAAAACCAGAGCTGAGCAGCAGTGTGCGATAAGGTGATCTGTGATTAGATCTGGGAGTTTTTTCCTGGCTATTGCTCATGCAGAAATGTAAACGTTTCAGAATAAAAAGTTACCTGGAAAGAGAAGAGATGTGGTTTTGGCATCCTTTGAAACTGCCTCTTTTGCCCTTTATTCGTAATCTGCTGACAGATGTCAGAAATCTTGCATCTTCTTGTCATCTGAAGCAAGCCGATGGCTTGCTTATACAAAGCGTTCAAGGTATCATTCTCTGCAGTATCAAAACTTGGAGTTTTTCTCCTCATTTCCCTGAGCCATTGTTTGCTGAGACTTTTTTTGGCTTTTTCAGCAATTTCCATGTGTTACAAAGAGATCATTAGCAAAATGGCTGATGCTGTAGTCCAGTGAAGAGAGAGATTAAATGACAAATGTGGACTGGACAGATTAGCTGCATCAGTGTTCCTGGGCAGGAGAAGCAGGTGTTTTATCTTCTTAGTAATATTTTTTGGGAGGAAAAGCAAAACTTGATCTGGCAAGAACAAGCATTAAATTACAAGTAACAGTTACTATGCACACTATTTTCTTTTTCCTTCTCTTTCTATGCACTTTTCCCCTAATAATCGTCCTGTGTTCCAAACATTTCCTTATTAAATGCTTGGATGTGTTTTTTTTTTTTTTTTATTTATTGCCTGTTTTGATTTTCTGAGCAGGTAAGTAAAAAGAAGGCCTGTCTATTTGCTGGGGCACACTGTCTTTTGCAGTTTATTTTAATAACTCGTGCAGTATTTTTTCACTCCCTTAACATCGTCGCTGTTGCTTTCCTGGGGTTAAGATAAATGCTTATAAGGTGTGACAGCCCTGGGCAGTGATACAGGAGCCCTTATTCCGGAGCTGAAGTGCAGTGAGCCGCCAGCATGGCCGGGGTCCCTGGCTTGCTGCTGGCAGCGCCCATCGCCGCCCTGTGCAAATGTAGGAGCGCCGTGACCTTCATGTGAGCCACCAGCGCTACCGAGTGCTATTTTCACACTTGCCAGCAGGCTCTGACTGTGGGCTGCTCTTCAGCTTGCTAAGCTTGTGTGTTTTTCCAAAAAAGCAGCTGTTATTTTTACTGCCAGTTTCGTGTTTGTGTGGTTTAGCTGGTTCTTATCCTCCCACTTTTCTCTCTCCCTCTCTAATCCCTGTGTGGGTATTCCCTAGCCAAAGGCACCTCTCATCTCCTTTCTACAGCCAGTGGATTTATTTATAGTTAGCTCGGTTTCAGTTTTCCTGTCTCTTTATTTCTTTGTTTGGTTTTGCTTTGCTTTGTTGTTGTTTCTTTCAGGTTCCTCGGCCTGTTTCTCTGGCGCTATCTCCTTTTCTTGCACTACGCGCTGTCCTTGGGTTAGTTGTCTGCTCTCTGGCTTCACAGCTGTCCTTCTGTTGACTCAGAAACCCTTTGTAAGCAGAGAGATTTCCTTCACAGCCCGTGATCATGTGCAGGTTTTATCCAAGCCCATTTTTCACTAGCTCATGAGCGATTGAAATGCAAAGGTTCCCCTCATCCCCCATAGCTCGACTATTCACCTTCAGGCACCAATGGATTTTCTCTTTTTTAGGGCTGCAGGACGAAACCTATTCCTCTTTCTCCACTTGTTTCTCTGAGCACTGCCCTGGGGAGGCAGGCTCCAATTCACCCCAGGTGGTTTTAGACATCTGAGGCAGGTCAGGCAGAAGAGGAGATCCCCTAAAGGCCGGGCATGGCGAAAGGCAAGAAGGGGGCAGTTCAGGAGGCAAGTCCCTCCAGCTTCTGAGGTGCCCGCATGTGTCCCTCAGCTGGGGGAGGCCTGGAGCAGCTCAGCTCCTAACCCTGGGTTAGGTATGTAAGTTAGGTGTGGTAAGTCTGGGTTGCAGCCCATAATCTTTTGCTGTTTGTGCCTTTTCACCACACCAGCCTCTGCCTCTGGCTCCTTGCCCCCTAGCAAGTCCTGCATGTTCATCTGTCTCTCAGCAGGAGTCCTCCTGCTCCAGCTCTGCCCAAACTCTGATTCAGTCACATTCCCAGCCCCCTGGTAATGCTCCTTGCCCCTTCATGGCCGTGTGGGCCTCTCACAGAATCCCACAGTGCCTTTCTTGGCAACATTTTACAAATCTGGACAGCTTTCAGTCAGCTTTTCCTGACTATTTCTCAGTTTGCTCACCTTCACCTTACCCTCCAAAGCCAAATTTGGCCATAGGTCTTGCTTTTCTTCCTCCTGTGTTAAGTTAGACTCTATCCCACATATCTCTGTTTAAGGGCAGCCCTTCCCCTCCAGTGAGCCCATGCTTTGGAGAACCAGCCCTAGGCCTCTGGTCACCCCATGAACGGTTTCTTTCCACCTTGGAGAGGTGCCATTGTCACAGCTCCCATCTGTTTCCTCTCCTTCAACAACACTGGAGCGCTCTGCAAAAAGAAGAAACATCTGCACATCACGGAAGATAAATATATATTTTCCTTAGGAAATATGCGTGCAGTGCTAGTGTTTTAAGTGCAGGTAGCATGGCTTAGACATGTCAGCTTCGGTCAGCTGCCAGTAGCTCCGGATTTTCTGTCATACCCACAGCTGGGGCCAAAATTTTATGCTTCATCTCCCTGGATTTCTCTTCTTTTGAGTTTTGAAGGCAGGCTCAAAATGTCTTGAAAAATTACAAGGAGATGTAGGAGGAGAGGACTGGCACACCACCTTGCTGAAGGAAAACATGCCCAGCATCATTGGAAAGAGTTGGCTTGTGCAGGGAGCGATGGAGCATCCTCAGGCACACTAAAGGGGTGTTTCAAAGGTATGGGCAGCTGAAAGGACTGTGGCAGAGCACTTGGGTTTATTTGGCAGCCGGACAGATCTGAGTCTGAGGAGCATCACATTACCTTTTGGCAGCTTCATCAGCTTTCTGCGTGGCTGCTGAGGTCCAGCTGAGAGCCCCGAGATCTGCAGCATCTGCTGCACCCAGGTGACATTTGGTGGCAGCAGGTGTGCCTCTGCCTGGTGCGAGCTTGCTGGCCTTCGTTTCGCCTCTCCTGCCCCTCACGTTGGGTTTTGGCATGAAAGATGCCTCAGTTTCCCAGGCCAGAGGGTGTAGAGCAGGCATCCGATCGTGGTATTTCCAATTTCAAGACTAAAGGTGGGAGCTTCAGTTTCTATATTCTGGTCTAAATCAAAATCTTTATTTTACCCTGAAACAGCCAGAGCAGTGGAGCTGTTGGGAGTAAGAGTCAGAGCTGGCAGCAGTCTTCTGCTTCATTAAACAGAGCTGCCTTCGGGTAATCTGAAGAAAAATGTTTTGATCAGCATTAAGGTTGAGTAAGTTTTATTTTGTAGCCAAATTAGTGTAGCTTAAAAATTACATCTCCAAAAGAGATAGTCAATAGGATATTTTTCTTTTTTAACATACAACAAAAATTAAAAAATGCTTACTTGACTTTACATCCATGTGGACTCTTGAGGGCTGTTTGTCAACAATGATGACTTCTCTTTTCATGTTATTTACCCTAGTCTTTTGCTCATTTAAAGTGCAGTGACTGAATTATAGCAGGAAAACTGAAATCTGAACCATAGAACCACAGAACCAGTAGGGTTGGAAGAGCCCTCCGAGATCACCTGGTCCAACCACCCCCCTGCCACCAATGTCACTCACCAAATCACGTCCCCAGGCACCAGGCCCAACCTCTCCTTGAACACCCCCAGGGACGGTGACTCCACCACCTCCCTGGGCAACCCGTCCCAGTGCCTGGCTGCTCTTCCTGAGCAGAAATGGCTCCTCATTGCCAACCTGAACCTCCCCTGGTGCAACTTGAGGCCATTCCCTCTTGTCCTAGTAACAGCACTACAGTGCTCACAACATTATCAGCCAGTGTATCAAAGAAAATGCTTTTATTCTCAGAAATGCATGACTAAAGCTACCTGACAGTTTTCTGTATTCAACAGTGAAAGTAGGAAAACTTTCAACAGACAGAGATCAGGGGCAATTTTGCATTAAACATTAAAACATTAAACATTAAATGTTGGCACACGTGGAGTAGCTCTTCAGAGGCTTGCAGGACGTGTTACTGTCAGTCTCCTGTTCAGCATACGGATTTCTGGCATGCAGAGCTGGGAAAGCCCTGCCTGGATTTCTGTATTCTGTGATACTGGAGAAGAAAAAAACCTGTTACTTTGATGTGTTTTTATGATCCTGGTGACTCAGAGTACCTTCTTGGCACAACAGCCTGGCACAGCCGCCTACCACGCGTCCAACATGAGAGAGCCAAGCCAAGAGATTACCTCATGCATATCAAATAACGAGGAATTTCTACAGAAAATGAGCAGTAGCGCAGGGAAGAGGTGCGATACGTAACAAGGCTGCATTGTTTTCAAGGTAGTGTTTGTCCTAAGCTGACGTGTAGAGCAAAGCCCAGGAGCAGGAGGTGTTTGATCAGTCTCCTTTTCCCTGAATGAAACACGTCAAGTGAGCTGCGGAAGAGACTTGCAGTTGTGTTGTTTCTGCATCAGACCGACGGCTTCTTAAGATTTTCAGGTATCTGAACCAGGGCTGGAAGTTTCAGCCTGCTGTTCCCTAATGCCTGGCAAAGCCACTTTAATTTTGTTTCTTTGTTTCTCTTGTCTTGTTCTATTAAATATCAGCCAGATATGCTTTCATTTCAGACAGAAGGAGTGTGATCTTGGATGCTTTTACAGGGATCAGTTACTTGCTTGTCTCTTGGTAAGCCTGCAATAGCATGAGAGCTATTTTGACCTCACTTTAAGTTCTCCAGCTATCCATGCTGCATAGCTCAAGCCATTTAACTTTGTCCCACGGAAGCCAGAACTGGCTGAGATTTTCAGCATGAGAGGAAGCTGAAATGGGGAAGCCTTGTGCTAGCTATCCCCAAACATTTGTAGCTTCACATCAAGGCTGAGCATGTTCAGGCTTTGGAGAAGCTGGTGTGAAGGGGTGTCAGGCAGTGAAGCTGCTTTGAAAACGCAATGGTAGGCTGAGTGTGGTGCTCAGGTTGTGACAAGCTGATAGAGCACAGTGCAGCCTGATACCAGCTGGTTCTGTGGATGTAGGTGTGTGATGCTCTCTGGCAGCAGTCTGACTTCTTAAAATCAATAATTGGGGCAAATGAGTACTTGTTCAGAACAGCCACACCGTGGGGCTGTGACTTCAGGGTCATAAAATTCATCCCCCATTATTACTGGGGGCTTTTGCTAAGCACCAGGCTTCTTAAAAGTCTCTCTGCCTTCAGCACATTGTGTAGCAGGTGGGAAACGTGCAGCTGGAAGTCGCTGTCCTGATGCTTTTGTAGTTCTCAATTCTTGTTGAACCAGAGATGTATCTTCCTTTTCTTTCAACTCCTGCCTGTAAGCAGGTGAACTTGAAGGGAGGGTGGCTTTCCGTACGAAACAATAGGATAACTGATATAAAGAGAAAATCACGAGAATGCAGTGCACGTAGCTGATTTTAAAAACAACTCTTCAGGCTACAACCTTTGCTATTAAAAACATCCGATGGTAAATTACAGCCATTGTGTAAACAGCCCTGCGTCTGGCTTCTGGGCTGGGCACAGCGCTTTGCTTTGGTGGTGTCTTGTCCTGGGCTGCTGGTTGTTGTTCTGTCTTACCTGTGTGGCTTACCCTGTGAGTCCAGGCTACCTCGTGTCACATGCCTGTGCTTTATCAGCTGCTTTTCCCATCCAGCCTCCAATCCAGCTTTGGCCAGTGCTGTACACTAACCGTGCCAGTGTGTTGTGTGGCTCATTTTGTTTCCTTTCTCAGTATTTGCCTTGCACATGTTAACTGCAGGCACGATGCCTCCTGTAGCAGCTGCGTTGGAAAAGCCACGTCTGCATTTCCTAAGGCTCCATGTGCTGCTGCATGGTGTATCAATAACTGCATTGATGAGCACCTATTCCCCTTTTCTCTATATTTTCAACTTCCATATTTACTGCAGTGAAGGATGAGACAGTCATTTGGTGAGTTCACCTGGAAAGAGGAAAACTAGGAGCTGGTTTGTCCAAGTCCCTGCCTGCTTCTGAGAAGAGCCTAAGCTCAGCTAGATGTGTTCTGTGGGCCAGGGCAAAACTTACCCCTTTTATCTCATCTCTAGCACATAACATGTACTTCTCTCTCTGGACAACAGGTAATTTTTCTGCCGAGTTGTGTTTTCAGCTTCCAGCCAAGTCTGTGACTTGCCTGCTCTTACCCAACTGGTTGAACAAAGGAAGTTTGAAACTTTCTTTGTTTACAGTTTTGCTGTTCTGACGCTGATTTTATTCACACATTGAACATACAAAATAAAAGCTCTCACACCAGCATTCAATGAAACACACAAAGTAAAGAAAAAAAAACACACTTGTATTTTAAGAGAGGGATTTTCCCAGCTTTGCTTGAGGACTGTGGAAGAGTGGAAGAATTGAAGAGAACGAACAGGGAGGAAGATGGGTTCAGGAAGCAAAACAGATGTGTTTGGTTGTGCAGCCTGGATGAAAATAGAGAGCTGGCAGAAACGAGGTGACATAAAAAGATTTTTTGGATATTGTGCTCATAGATAAGCATTTAGTAGGGCATGAGGCTGGGGGCCCTCTGCTACAATATGTCTGAACACAATAGCTGTATGTTTAACAGTTCTGATGGAATATGACCTACATTCACAGAATCACAACAGTGATGAAAATTCATCATCGTTACTTAATTCATGCTTGAGTAGATGCCAGGCTCTAATTATGAGGCAGTTCCAGTCTGCTCAATACCCAGACATTTGCTGTGACCCTGGCACAGCTGCTTTTGTCGAGGATGGAGTCAAAAATTCCCTTTCTGAGCTCTCTGCAAAGACTCCTGAAGCTGCAAGTGACCTGTGGGATACACTTTGGAGCTCTGATATTAAAGATTTGAAGGTAAAGAAAGGCAAAGAGTGTCCAAGTGCATTGCAGAGAGCTGGAGGAAGCCATTGAAGTTGTTTATGGTGGCTGAAATGGCGTCAGCAGCTTGCAGAAAAAATTGGTCATTTCCACATCAGCCAAATCACTTGTGAAGTAGTTTATGAAGGTAAGAAACAAAAATAAACCTACAGATAGCATTCTGAGCTTTCTAATTGCATACTTTCTTAATTTTCCTCTGCTGAGCCTCTTCAGTGTTTCTTTCCCCCAGCTTATGCTGCTCTTTTTGGTTCACTTTCAAGCCCAGTGCAGTCTGCTGCTGACTTCAGTGGCATCGTTTTTGCACATTAAGTTCCTCTGAAAATAGTGTACCCAAATTGCTCTGAGAGTACACAGCCCAGCGTGGGAGAGGGTTATTAATAGAAACAGCTTCTCTCTGTTGTACGAAGGCAGAAGATGAGTTATTTCAGTGCGGCAGGTGGAGGTGGTTTTTTACAGCAATTGTTTACATTTTTGAACACCTAGCAGGGAATTAAAAAGGTCTGGTAAAAGCTGCATGGCACAGAGGGCTGCCATACATTTCGTATCAGCAGAGTGAAGGCATGCTTAAATATTGTGTTGTTGATTTTGTATGATATGCTTAGCAGTCTAATTTACAGCAGCACTAACAATTCCCAATCAGCCTTCAGAAAATCAGGAGCCAACTTTTCTGCACCCTACCACCTGCCTTTTAAAACACGGATACCAAAAAATGTCTCTGGAGTTTATATGCCATTATTTTAAAACATCTTCATCCCCAATGGTTCTTTCAGAGCAATGATCTAGGACTGAATTCAACAAAGACCCTGTCTGATATTTATGTTATGCTGCAAGGAAGTCTTCTCAGAGCTGGTGAGAAATGGCAAGATTTAAATTTTTGTCCCCTGAGGAGGCCAAGAGTTGAGAGAGATCCAAAAGTAGTCTGAAGGGAAACACAGGTATTTGAGATAGTCTCAAAGAGTGTTTGCCAAGGCAGGAAGGAACCTGGGTGTTGCTGTTTGGCACTTGCACCATAAAGAAGTCCTTCCTGTTCCCACATCTTCCTTCCCCATCAAGCAGCTCCTGACCGTTTGCACGTGGTCACTGCTTCAGCTGCTGCATCGCCGGCCACTGCCTGGTGTCCCTCCTGGCTGGGAAGCACACCGCCACCTCCTGTGACCTGCAGCCTTGCCAGTTTGACAGCCAGCATGCAAGAGATCTCATCCTTTGAAAATCATGGTTGCATTCTTGAAATACTTAGAATCATAAAATAGTTTGGGTTGGAAGGGACCTTAAAATACTGGAAAAGGAACTTCGTTTGAACTACTCGTGCCTTTACAAAGGGATATTTTGAGGGTCAACACCAGTTTCTTAAAGCGTGCTGCTACTAACACATCAGGCAATGAATTAGTAAGTTATTAAGCTATGAACAAATGAACCTGTGTTTGTTTTAAAGGCCGGTCATCTGCTCTGTTCTATTTTCGGTGCTGGGTATCGCTCCGCAGCGCCTGCCGAGCCCTCCGCAGATGAGCCACGCTGCACTTGGCAGCTCCCTGCCTCCAGTAACTCGTTATCTGTGCGAGACAGCAGCAAAGGGAACATCAGACAAGCGTGCTGGAATTGGCGAGGGAGGAACATTCCCAGCGGGAAATAAGGTCAGGCACGTTGCTGCACCAGGGCTGCACTCTACCTTCGCAGCCCTGGAGCAGTTTTTCTCGCTGCACCTGCTCTCGCCGGGGGGAGAAACACGAGGTGTGGGCACCTCGGAGGGGCTGGGCCCCTGCTTGCTGGGTTTGGCAACCTGGTGTGGCTCCCGACCACTTCATTGGTTTGTCTCTGACAGATGATCGATGGTGAGCCAACAAACCTGCAGTTTCTCCAAGCGAAAGTTTCTAACGTTGAGCATTGGTTTGATTGCTGGTAATAAACCACCTTATCGCCACCTGATAAATTAAGCCCATTAAAAAAAAAAAAAAAAAAAGTTGAAACAAGCATTTTTAATGCTTTTTCATTTCTCAAGTTTTCATTTTTTTAAGCTTTCATTTTTATTGAAGCTTTCTGAAAGCAATTGCACATCTTTTGCCCTAGCTGTGCCTTTGGTATATGGATTAGAAAGTTATTCTTACCAGAGTTTTAGCCGTGTTTGTATCAGAAGGCAGTTTTCTTCTAAAGCTGTCAGTAAAAAGCAAAAAAACAAATCTCAATGAATTATTTTTTTTAAAACTAGAGTTGATTCTAATATTTTTATCACCAAAAAAAGCAAAATTTCACCTGACTGCTAAGAATGTCTATTGGAAATCAATTTTATTTCTTTTTGCCACAAAGGATTAAGTGTAGCAAAAGCATAATTTTCTCTTAAAAACAATTTTGCTGAAAATTTGTGATTAGCACTGTTTACTGAAACAGTACTGCTGAAGCAGTGGAGACTTTAATATTCATACTTGTGTCTGGAAATATAATGAGTATTTTATTTCTAGATGCCATAATCAGAATTATGTAAGCCTGAGAGAAGCATTAACTTCTTTTACTGCAAAGATAAAACAAAGTATGTCTGAATAACCCAATTATTATCTAAAACTGTCTTTCATTTCTAAAAACAGATATAAGACATTAGACTTTGCTGGAAAAACAAATTGTGATTCTGAACGCAGCTGATGAAGACAGCATAATAAATTATGGAAAAAACTAATTTATTGGCTTATAAAACTGTGTGTCATAGGATGCATGACTGAAAAGCAAAATACACTTGGGGAAGTAATGTAGTTGCTTGCATGCTGAAATAATTTCTCAGTAGTGTCCACTTTAAAAGCCATTCAGCAGCTGTAGGGAAGATTATCCCCTATAGAGAACCAGTTCCCTTTTGTAGAGACTGTGTGCATTTTTCCGCTTGTTCTCATATAGTTTGTACTAGTATTATCTGTCTCTCAATTACCTAGGTAATAATTGGATACAGTTTTTATAAGTGTCAGTGTGATATCATCCTTTATTATGAGTGTATTTGGAAAATGACTGCCTCGTTTGGCTCTGTGCAGACAACATTTGCTCATTTGGAAGTCTCGGCCTTATGACCCTTTTGCACTTGCTGTGAAATCCTGCCCAGCCTTTCCCAGACGGAGTGGCAGAGGTGGGTTGAGAGCTCTTATCTGCAGCTTCCAAAGCACTGGCAAATACTCTGGCTGGGACTGAGGTTTTTGTGAAGATGATTTCTGTGCCACACGTGCTCCCACATGGCTGTGGCAATGGTGATTTTGGGCCTGCCTACCATGCTACTGCTCTGCAGCTCAGCCAGCCAATGTGTGGTGCAACTCCTTGTCTTTGCAGCTGTCTCCTCTAATTTGTGTTTCTGGTGTTGCTGCATCATCAGCAACATCTCTTTCACTCATCTGGGTTAACCTCAAAGCTTAAATGGGTGTTCTGTGGTAGAACTTTATGGCTGTTGGTTTGGTGGCTTGTGAAGCAGAGAGATGCTTCTTGATCCATTTGTCATACATAGGACTGAGGGTACTCGATTTCCACAGAGGTCTGTGTGGATCCTGTGCCCATTAAACCCAGTTGCTGGACTGAGACTCTATCAGGGCTTAAGTTAATTAATTTTGACCTCATTTATTATTTTAGGGTTGATTTCAGTGAGTGTTATATCAGGTTCTTAGTCTTGATGTCTCATGAATTAGAAACATGGCATTTCTGCTCATCCTTTCCCCTTTAGATGAAGACTTCTGCATTTTAAGATCTAATATCTTAAAATGTTAACACTGTTTTACAAAAAAACAGTGTTTTACAAAAAAAAAAAAAAATCAGCTTCATTGCTGTAAAAGGTAGTCATAACTCCATTTTCCATGGCACCGCTTATCCAAACTGTCTTGCAAAGTTCTTTGTACCTCTTAGAAAAATACAAGATATCTTATATGTCAAACTATTTTTCAGCAGGCTTTGAAGAGGAAAAAAATGCAGACATAGAAATAATAGGGACATTCAAATTGCTAGTATGTATGAACTAAGATTTGACTTGGTTAAGTACCAGGTTTTTAACTCGTAAGGTGAACAAATAGGATGCAGGTGCAGCCAGTGGTTGATTTATATCCTGTATTTCCCTGTGCATCTTCATTCTTGCCTGACAATCTGAATGGAGTTTTGCATGACTTTGTGCTACATCTGAAGAAATAAATCTGTGATAGGATGGTGATCTGGAATGACAGAAGCCTGAAAGGCTAATGTAGGGGTTGTGTCTAAAAGGGTTATTTTTAGCGTGAGATTTTTAAGTTACTTTAGTGAGCCATTAAATTTCTCCTCCTTCCTGGTTCAGTCATTATTATCAGTTGTAATTTACAGTTTTTCCATTGGTAATCCAAAATATAGTGGGAGAAAAAAGATCTGAAAAGCATTACTGCTTAAACTAGAGACAAAGTGTGTGTTGTGTAAGTAATCAGTCTTTCATATCTGTAAGTAATCAATCTCAATAATAAGAAGAAGCGTAAGTAATTTATTGACTTTTTCTGTGGGGACATCTTCCTTCAGCTTTTTCCAAGCCAACTGGTAGGAGCTATGAATATTTATCCTGTTCTCATCCAGGAAAGCCCAATTACATGGCAGCTCTGTGCTGAATGAGTAGCCTTCATAAGAAATGTGCTTGTTCTGTTCTTTTTTTTTTTTTTTTTCCCCATTCAGAACCCTATACCCATAATAAATATCTTGCAGGCTAAATTATTTATCTTAAATGTTAACTGAGGGCATTTTGGTTGTTGACTGGTTATTAATTTTTATTATTTATTTACAATACTCGCATAGTTGATGTGAGAAGCACATGTTTTTGTACGTCTTACTTTGTAAATGCTGTCAGTTCTTGGTGTGGTGCAGTCTGGTGAGAATAGATTCAAGCTCTCAGGTTTATTCTTTCAACTGAAAAAGTGCCTTAAATCATGTATTTGATTTAAATACATAACACGCACCCCGAAAAGCAAGGACAGTACGTCTAGGTTTGCATGCCTGCCAGATGACTTATGTTTCCTCCCCCAGGGCCTTGTACTTTTTTGCTCTGTGGGCCATAAATCATCACCTACAAAATCATGTAAAATGAGGTAACACACCACTGCGCTGTGTTTTAGCACACTTGATTACAATTTATGTCCCTGGACAGCCAATACTTTTAATGTCAACATAAGCTGTAATTAGGTCGCTTCTTATCATAACATCATGTTTACACAACAACACGGTTGTTTCCCCAGCCTTACTGTATCACATTTCTTCCCTTCCACCAGCCTCCTTCTTGTCTCACCTCTCCCTAAAAGATTTCTCTTTTTGCTCTATATATTCTGGCATCTCAGTCAGCCACCCGTGCCCTCGTGCCACAGTCTCACTGACCATCCTTCCCCAGGCTGATGGGCTGGTACCCACCGTGTGCTTCCAGCCTCTTTTATTCTGCAGGGCATCCTTCTGCCGCCAGATCCTACCAGGGGCAGTTTTCCAGGGGCTTGCTTCAGGGAAAGGAGTGAGCTCCCGGCCATATTCATCATTTCGGAGGAGCTTCATCAAGCCCCAAGGATGGAGGTTCCTTTGCCCTGTCCTGTTGCTGTTGTTAAAGCAGAAGTTATGGGTTTAATACATGGGTTTTATCCATGTTATGGATAGAAAACTGTCTTTGGGGCGGTGGAGCTTGTATTGGGTGTTCAAAGTGGTTCCTGCTGAACGTGAAATCAATGAAAAGCCATAGAAAGCCAGCGGGTGGAAGGACGTTAACAGTGTAAGAGGCGTGACTGTCAGGACATGGAGGAAGTGAATCCTACATCTTTATTGCTATAAAGGATTGCATCGCTCGGTGCCCGACAATAAAGACTACTTTCCGAGGTACTCGGTTAGAGGGGGCCCCTTCAGAAATGAAAGGAGATCTTGTTCAGCCAATCCTTTAATGACTATGTCTGTCTGTGGGCATCTGGGGGGAGGAGGGGGTCAGATAGCCAGATGAATTTTAACAGAGGGTCTTTGTGTAAAATATATGGACATTTAAAAAATCATGAAAAAATGTAAAGTTGCAGGGCAAAAAGTATTGCACTATTTTGTTCTGTATCGTGGTTACTTTGTAGTAAATACTCTGAGGATGGTACTTCAAATCTTTGTTTTTTTTTTTTAATTTTTAAGTCTATTTCTGGTTAAATTGTATTCGAAAGAGGTAGTTCAGCTGAGTGTGTAGGAAGATAAATAGATTTCAAATGGCTGGATTATGGGGAATTATGTTCCCTGTACTTGTTGTCATGTGTAGAGATTATTCAGAGTCATAAAGTACTCAAATTCATCAATTTAAATATTAATTCTTGGTTCTTTATTTCTTGAACACCGAAACAAGGAGACATAAGCCTTCATTTGAGGAAACTGAATGGAGTTGGTAGTTTGGAGAACGAGAGGGTTTGGAGTCTGTTCATCGTGTGGTAGCACTATCCACCCATTACGAACAAATTGATAATTTGCTGTATCAGTCAGTGATAACCTAATGAGCTGCCACTGAGCGGGATTTAATTGCCTTTTGCGAAAGATGCTGCCAGTACAAAGGTAGAGCCTCGTTCCTTCACTAGCAGCCAGAAACTGTTTTACTGGGCAAATACTGAACTTCGTGCAGACTTTAGATCTACCTTAAATACATTTGCTGTAGCTCATTTTAGTGTCTGAAAAATTAACATGAATTTGAAGACCACTTTTCTGTCTTTTGTTGCTCATAGTTTTTGTGCTTTCTAACAACTGATAAATATATAATGTATCTACCATTTCTCTGCCTATGTGTCTGAACAACTTGTGAATAATTTAATGCTTTACTTTACCACTTTGCCTTTTCACATAACTCTAAAATGAGGAAGATAAGATTCTGCTAAATTATTAATTCAATGGGAAATTGGAACAAGTTATATATATTAAGCACTGAAAATTGTTCTCTTTTTCTCTGGGGAGAGCACAAGCAGTGAATGCAGCTGGCTGACAACAAGGGAGCTAAATAATCAAGGTGATGATAGAATAATTTGGATTGGAAAGGACTTCAGGAGGTCATCTAGTCCAACTGCCTCCTCAAAGCAGATCTGCTTATCACGGGCTTGTCCTGCTGAGACTTGAGCACCTTTGAGGGTGGAGATGATGCTCCAGGAGTCTCCTCAATCCTCTGGTACATGGGCCACACACATGGGACCTGTTGCCTGGCTGGCTGCTAGCATTTGGTGGCAGTGGTACACATATTCCTGCTGGTTCAAATCTTTTCACCAAAGTTTTCACACATTGGTTTTAAATGTTTGAAGAGAATTAAATGGTTCAGAGAATTGTTGTAAGTATCCAGGACAGCAGCAAAGTCCAGCTGCAAAGCAGGGTGTGCCACAAGTGGAGTTTGATGCAAAAAATCTTGTACGGTATAATTCACTGTTTAATAAAGTGTTATATATATTATAGTTAAACCTGTATTCTGCCAAGTTTCTGCAGTTGATGGCATCCTTTTTTCCTGCTATAACTTTGATTTGATGTGGATTTATTTGGATTGATGAGCTGCTGCGAAGTTCTAAAATGTTTGGTTATTGTGGATCCTTAACATGAACTGCAGCATCTGTGCCTTTTCTGTTTCATTTTCCTACCTGCTTCTGACTCCCAGGATATATCTGGGAATCCCATGTGTTCTTCTGATGGGGAAGGTCAGTATGCATGATGTTTTTCAGATGTGCTGCCTGTATTTAAGGGTACAAGATAAAGGATATCCCATGCAGATCTGTGCATTACTAATAGAGAAGCCCAGTGCTAGTGGCATCTACACATCACAGATCTGATCAAAGATTTCTCCTGCAACCCAGTCTCTGATTTATGTTTGATTGCATAATGAAAGGACTGCTTCCTGAGACACCTGTGTCCCTGGGTTTGGACTTACACTGCTGATTGTTTAACACCCTGCTAACTGTTTCCTACACAGTCAAGTGAAACACCTGAGTTTGGAGGGGATGCACGTGTGGGGAATGTGTGAAGGGACTAAAATACACACAGTTTAATTGCAGAGGGACAGCATGGCAGATGGAATGGTGAGAGAAGGATCAAAATTGTCCCCTGGAAGCGATGCGAGCGTTCTGGAGCAGATCACACTCCTCGAAGATCTCAACTGCTTCATCTCTGAAACCACATCCCCAATACCAGTCTATTAGCAAAAGCATTCTTCCTTTCTCTTCCTGAGTAGCTGCACTTACAGCTTTTGGTTGTCTTCCTTAGACAAGCTAGGATTGATCAAGTCAGTTGAGGATGAAGAATGAAACAACAAGGTAATGGTTGTAGCTGTCACACTTTAGCTGTTGGAAACACATCCTTGATGAAAAGCAGAGAATGCCTGGGTAATATTTCTTCTGTATGGGAGCAAACCAAACCTGCTGACACAGCACTACCTTTACCTGACAAGTTTGAAGCATCATATAGATTGTCTGGAAAAAAAACCTCTGAATCCAAATATGACAAATAAGACCAAAATCTGGGAGGGAGGAAGAGGATGTTGACTGGAATTGACCTTTGGTTATACAGCTCTACAACTATGGGAATTCCTGTGGTGTACCCTTTGTAGGCCTTACTCATGTGAGAGAAAATGCAGGAAAATATTTTTGCTCTAATGCAAGCTATGATTTTTTTTTAATGTCCTGACTTTTTCTTTATCCTTAGCGTCAATGTTATTTCCCTCAGTGTTTTCATGCAGTGAAGCCATGTCAGGAGGAGCCGTGATTTCATCAGTGCCCATTTCTGCGTAACGTATTTAATTTACCCAATCTTCCATGTCTTTCAACAGATTTTGGTGTAATCATATATTTGGGGACTGTAACTTCAACAATACATTTGCCCATTGTGCCTTTGGATGGGTTCTAAGTGTGTAGCCATAAATAGTAATCAGTAGTACTATTTTATTAAATTATGTCAGGTTTTCAGCTGAAGAACCCTAAAGATAGAGGGACAGATTGCAAGAAGAAATTACTACTCACTTGAGGAAATAAAGATGATAAATCTTCCCAACCTGCAAATCACTAGGTATTTATGATTTCGGCAGCTTTCCACATGCCACAAATTGTGCTGGAGTTATTGGCTTCTTTAACCCAGAGCCACATCACGTGTCACCGCCCTGCTTGTCCTACCTGGAACATTTCTGTGTGTGATTCAGACTGCTGCTACAGAAATACACATGCCAACACAAAGGAAGCAAGGGGAAGAAGACCCTGAGAGCAGGATTCTCCCCTTGGCAGCAGCACGGAGCTAGGCCCAACAAAGTGCCTGTGTGACTGTGGCTGTATTCAGTCAGTGCTTGCAGATAACATGCTATAGATGGAATGTGCTTCTCATTCTTCCGAAGAATTACAGCCACAGTAACTGCATATCATACAGCATTTGTTTTACGTTTTCAGAAGGAAATTGTCTGTTGGTTCTTAGTTGTCAAAGAGCTTTTCATTCTTAAACTTAATCGTAGACTTGTCCTAGGGATTGGTAGTTCCAGATGGTCTAAAAACCCTTGGTCGCTCCCTTACTCTGTGTTTAGATCTGTTTGCTTCAATGTCTTTAATTGTGACTATATAATTAAAACGTCCATTAGAACTGGCCAGCTGATGAGGCCAGAATGAGGAAAACTGACTCTGAACTGGCTAAAACTTGGACTGTGTTTAGTAAACTGGCAGCCGTCCCACCAGTAACTCCCTTCATCCCAGTTCAATTAAATTTCTTTATCTGTACATTGGGAAAATCCAATTTAGCTGGAATCCTACATGAGTGATCATCAAAATAAGCAGTTAATGAATTCTTTGTGTTCATTAATATTATGAAAATCTCCTTCTTTCTCCAAGCACTTGTGTGATACATCACTTTTGCATCCCCATGGCACTTCAGAAAGTTGCAGAAGAAACCCCCCTGTGCTGCATCACAACAGTGTCTGGAGAAAAATGGCATTAATTCTTACTGCCTCGGGATTTTTATAGCATATCTGAAACATCTCTAAAAGGTATTATGTCTAGCTGCATGCCAGCCTTGTGGAGTATTAATAGCAGTGTTTCTTTTGTGCCAAGTGGATTACTGCCATATAAATTTGTAATCAGTGTAACGGTGCATGCAGAAGAATTTCAAAGCAGCTACTCAACTGAAAACTCTTTCACTTTATTAATTAACCGTTCATGAAGAGACTAAAAAGGGAGGATTGTGAAACGTGGAAAAGAATTAAAGTCTTACAGGGAAGAGGTGAGAACCGAGTGCAGGATCACTTGGGTCTGAAACGCATGGCAGCAGCAAACACTTTTGAGAAGGAAACCACAGTAGCAGAGACAGTAAGCTCAAAGGGTGCTTCTGGCCTGTGGTGCTATGGCAAGATGATGTCAGCTGCTTGTGTAGGTGCACAGTATTCGTTTTTTACTGCATGCATTTGATTATTGAGATCTATCCTCTTTATTATACTCTTTAATGTCTTTACTGATGATTTGGATGAGGGAATTGAGTGCACCCTTAGTAAGTTTGCAGATGACACCAAGCTGGGGGAAGTGTTGATCTGCCAGAGGGTAGGAAGGCCCTGCAGAGGGATCTGGACAGGATGGGTCAATGGGCAGAGGCCAGTGGGATGATGTTGGGGCAGAATGGCTGGAAAGCTGTGCAGAGGAAAAGGATCTGGGGGTGTTGGTCAATGCTCACCTCAACATGAGCTGACAGTGTGCCCAGGTGTCCAAGAAGGCCAACAACATCCTGGCTTGTATCAGGAATAGTCCAGCCAGCATGACCAGGGAGGTGATCGTCCTCCTGCACTCTGCTCTGGTGAGGCCGCACCTCAAGTACTGTGTTCAGCTTTGGGCCCCTCACTACAAGAAGGACATCGAGGCCCTGGAATGTGTCCAGAGCAGGGCTACGAAGCTGGTGAAGGGCCTGGAGAACAAGTGCTGTGAGGAGCGGCTGAGGGAACTGGGGGTGTTTGGTCTGGAGAAGAGGAGGCTCAGGGGAGACCTCATTGCTCTCTGCAGCTACCTGAGAGGAAGGTGTGGGGAGCTGGGGTCGGCCTCTTCTCACAGGTAACCAGTGATAGGACCAGAGGGAATGGCCTCAGGTTGCACCAGGGGAGGTTCAGGTTGGCAATGAGGAGCCATTTCTGCTCAGAAAGAGCAGTCAGGCACTGGGACGGGTTGCCCAGGGAAGTGGTGGAGTCACCGTCTCTGGGGGTGTGCAAGGAGAGGTTGGGCCTGGTGCTTGGGGACATGGTTTAGTTGGTGATACTGGTGGTAGGGAGATGGTGGGACCAGGTGATCTTGGAGGGCTTTTCCAACTTTAATGATTCTATGATTCAATGAATATAAGCTGTAGCCAGGGTCCACCACTGCTAGGGACTATAGATACATTGATCCAACAGCAGCCGATACCATATTCTGCATTTTGTTGTTGTCCAAGGTGTTGTCTCCAGGAAAAGACCTGAAAATCACCCATCTAACCCATCCAGTTTTGCAGTGTCCTGAAAGTTTTTTTGGTGAGCTGATCACTAATCTCAAATGTGGCAGACCAGACTGGGAAGAGGAGCCGTACCTGGCTGTGGCATAAACTCATACAAACTCCTCCTTTCCCTCTCTTACTGCTTCTGCTGGAAATCAACCCAGTGAGTAAGTACTGAGTGCTTGCTGTATGTAGTTGTTAAAAGATACAGCTTTTGAGCTCGAACTCATTCTTTTGAAAACAATTCAAGAACTTGTAATCTTAAACAAAAATTATTTTAACATCAAGGTTTGGCTTTCTGTCCCCAGCCAGTTCTGCACAGAGCGGTGTCATGGAGGGCCAGCCAACGTTGTTGACTGTGTTTATTATTCATTTATGTGTGTGTATATATATATATATATATATATATATATATATGCACATATACATATATATATATGTATATACACACATATATACACAGATGCAGGTAGATTTTGAACAAAGCTTCCAGTGGCACAACTGAATGTATATTGAAGGTAACTACTTACCCTCTCCCCCCTAGTTCAGTAATTATTTATACAGATGTAGTTGGCACATGATGGCAATGACCGCAGTGTCCCAGGGTCTGTGTGCTGGGAGTGGCCAACATGCCTGAAACTGTTGTATCTTTACAGGACATTGCCAATAAAGCTATATCTTACTGACCATTTTAAGCCATTTATTTTCTCAGCCATTGTTTTACCTGGTTTATATCAGTAGTGGCCCCTTGCCCGTGGCTCTATGGTTTGCAGGCATCAAAGCTGTGTAGTGGTATCATGGGCTTCTTGGTCTCTCATCAGTTTCTTTCTCCTTTTGCCTTGTACTGTACTCGCAGCCTCAGCAGCAGGAGACTGGTTGCAGGATGGACTTGGGAGAGGTGAAAGCATGGGGCTTTATCAAGCATAGGATTAATTTTACGAAGTTAATCAAAACAATGAAATGAAATTCCAGAAATGCTTTGCAGGAGCATCCCAACCTGAATGGGTTCCTCTTCTTCACCTGCCTCTGTAGTTTTCTTTACAATGTAATATTAACACTTCCAGAACGTTGAAACCCTCATTTTATGTCCTGAAGGTTGTTTTTGTTTCTTGTTTTATATTTAAGATACAAAATGATCCTCAGTGATTTTAGGATTTATTTTATGGTAACAACTATGTATATCAACTTTTTTGAGAGATTGCTTTGAGGAAAGACTGGCAGCTGCAGTTCAGCAGCATAATGTGCAAGTATAAATAGAATGCAGGCTGTCCATTTTTCTCAGCCCCGATTGACTTATATTCATCTGATGCTGAGGCTTGGTACAATCATGGTTTGTGTCTGAGCAGACATGTTCAGTTAGGATTAAGCTTGGAAAACTAATCTAATAAGCCCATGTAACTTAATTAAAGCTTTCCCTATAGATTTCTTGTGAAACCAAGTAATTCTTTTACCTCTTAACCTTTAATAAGTTAATGTCAAAATATTGGGAAAGTTTATCACTATCTGTGGTTTTGGGAGATGCTGAGTTTAAAATAGCTTTCACGTTTGCTTGGATATATTTTGATTAATATCTATTTCTGAGTTTTCTTTCCAGTTCAGCTTCTACTTTTCTGTTGTGCTATTTTATTAAATGTGATTTTACTTCACAGATTCTCTAGATTACATTACAGGAGCCCTATTTAAGCTTTCTCATAGAGAGAGTATTCTGGTAGACAAGTCTAAAAGTGAAATATAAGAAAACTTATTGAATTCTAACAGGTATAAAAATAGAATAGGCGAAAGATGTACCTGAACTTGATGTTAATCTCATTCCCATCGAAAAAGGAAGAGTCATTTCTTGTATTTCAATCTCCTTGGCATTGTGGAGTAATGACTTACTTCTCAGGTTTTCAGGCAAGTTTTCTCTCAACATCTTCCCTTTACAAGAGCCCTGTAGAATTTATGGATGTAAAACTATCAAGTTCTGTCTCTTTGAAGTCTCAGCTACCATTTCTTTCTTGCTTAAAATCAGCCTCTGGCTGACACTTCACTATTTTAGCCTAGTGGCTAGCCTCTGGCATGGATTAATTTTTATAAACTTGTTTTTAATTTAAAAAATCAACACAAGCAAAATACTTGCCATAATTTAACATTTAAGTATGGCTATGAGAAAGCTCAGAACTGAGCATCATAACAATCAGTATTCCCTTGTTACAGTGTAAGGGTGTTCAACTGTATAAAGCAGGTTACATTTCAGATTAGAAGTAATTTCTCTGTTATCTTTTTAATGTGCGCAAAGCAATCATTTTGTTCAATAAAGTAGCATGAGGCCAATTTAGATTTTTGTTTGTACTACAGTTTTCAACAAGACAAGTATCATTTGTGTGCAGGGACAACTAATGGAGCATGTTTAAGCAGAAAAACCTGAACAGCAGATCTCTTTTGTGGTGTGCTTTTTTTCCCCCTCATTTAATTTCCGCTATTATTGCAAATGCACTGATACTGAAAGATATGCATGGCACTTGCTCCTTTTTTAAAAGACTCTGAGAGCCAGCTTGTATGTGCTCTTGTATGTGTTTTTTAGAAACTTTTCCAAGAAACAGTGATTTCAGACCTTCATGTATACACGTTAGATGCAAGTTCCCCATACGTTTTTTACAGTCTTTGTGTTCTTCATGCAAGATCTCTCTTGCAGTCCTCTGCGTTATTATCTTATCCCATGATTGCAGTGGGATGTGATGGCACTGCTGATCATGAAGTTTCTCTGCAGAACCTGCTACCCTCAGGGACTCAAGGGACAAAGGACAGGACAAATTATAGATATAGATCTCATAGATGGACTCCTGCACAGTGTATGCACGGTAGGATCTTGAAGTACAAGGTGTAGGAGGCACCACGGTTTCTAGCTCATTTTTTTCCCTGAAAAAATGAGATTTAAACTTAAGGAGAAATGGAAAAACACTGGTGGCAGTGGCTTATCAGCAGGCCTGAAGATTAACTTGTGTTAAGGAGCAGAAGAAACACAGGAACATAAATTTGTGTCCTAATGCGGTGTTGATTCTGCTCCCAGAACCTCCTGCACTGTACTGCTAGGAGGGATACTTGGTCCTCTAACATGACCATTTCAGAGCTTGGCACTTCATGCCAGGATGTAAGGAAGGGTCTGTAAATACTTGTTGGGATCCGGGGGAAGATCACATTAGGGCATTTGAGATGTTCCCTGAAGATAAGGCTCCTGTACAAACAAAAAGATGAAAGGAACAACAAGAATCTGGCAGTGATCAAAGTGATGGCAGCTTAAATTAATGATCCCCAGGAAAACTTGAGGTTAATTTATTAACAAAAATATTGTGACAGTTCCCAGGAAGAACTGGAGAGAGTATACATAGAGATGTAATTCAGTGTGGCTGCTTCTACTGCCAATGTGCAGCACTGCACCTGCAACCAGAAACAGACGTGGAGATGGAGCTTGGGAAAAACGAGAGCTGTTTCTTTGCCAGGATCCTGTTGACTCCATCAAGCTCTCTGTGGTCATTTAAAGATGTTCACAGAGGTGTCGCCCATCGAATGCTACTGGTTACGTGATGTGAAAGAAGAGAGAGGTGCAGTCACGCAGTACTCAAAGAATCCTACCGTCCTGAAGCTGCTAAGTAGTTTGCTGATGCTATACAGAGCAGAGAAGAAACACATCCAATACGAGCTTTTGTTACAGCAATGCCAACAGCAAGGGAAAATATTCTGATTATTTTCCTGGAGATAGAGGCTGTGTCTGTTTGGAAAACGCTGCATTACACCATCTGTTTCCTCCTGATTGCGCGCCACCGCAGCCATTGTTGTGATTAATTTCGTTGCTTCTAGGCACAAATTTGAGTGCTCGAAAGAAGATTAAAAGCTTGCTTTACGGAGGGGGATGTAGCTAATGGGGAGCTTTCAGTTGGATTGTGTGTACTTAACAACTTTACAACTCAAGTCATCAATCTTCTGTGTGCTTTAGGTACACGAGGAAAGCGAGGATAGCGTCTTTTTGCTTCGCTGTAATAACCCTCTGCACGAATTGTTGCTGAGATGGCCACCGCGTGCCACTGGCATCACGGCACACCACCAGGACATTCACTTTTCTAGCTGGTGGCTCAGCTGCTGGAAGGTGATGTGCAGTCTCACCCACCTTCCAGTCAACATTTGGACCAATTCCTGCCATCCAGAGGCTGCTGTGTCCCAAAAACTCAAAGAAAGAGTAGCCTGCTGGACAGGAGGACCAGCCACATCCACCACCTCCCCTCAGAAGCTCAGCAGCAACGAGCATGTTGTGGTGGTGTCTCTGCAGGGATCATTGTTTCACTGCATCTGTCTCACTGTGCCCCCAGGCGAAGAGCAACCCCATAAAATGTGGGATTTTGCCTCATATTGGTGCCGCACCTATTTCAGTGCCATCCTCTTTTGCATGAACACTAAACGTGTAATACAGTGGTGGTGTGCATCACGGTGGTTTTCCACCACTGGGATGTTCCCCTCCTTTCTTCCTTCCTGCCTTTTAATTCTCCTGTTACTTAAATAAGCTTGGCAGGCCTTTGATCTAGGATAAGTAGCACAGCTGCATTATGCAGTGGTCCATCTGCTTATTATAGTGAATTTGGAACACGAGTGACATTTGCATGAAATGCATTAATTCTTATTTACTTGTCTACCTCTCTTGATCATCACATTTCAAGAATGACACATTCACCTATGATTTCATATCAAGAGTCAAGCATTTTATCCCCTGCTAGCCAGGTGCATTCAGACTAGTGTTTTATAAGTTAATTAATATTTACTTCCATGTGACTTAAGTAAAGGTTGCCTGTTCTAATTTGCTTTCAGAATAATGATAGTTGGGGACCCGATTTCAGAACGCTTCTTCAGTTTGATGTGCATAATGGTATGGACAGGGTTGTGGTAGGTCTGGAGCCATACAGGACATAGTTAAACAGAATTGAGAGGAAAATGTGACTGCCAAGTAAAGCAGTATTATCAATTTCCTCTCTCCTGCATTGAAAGAGACAGGGGGAACAGACAGTGTAGGGTTTCCTGATGTGTTTTCAGAAAGCCTGGGATTCATTTCCCCTCCCTTCCTTCCTATTAGTTGTTTGTTAACTCCCAGGAAGATTCAAGCTTTTCTTGTGAGACCTTTCTGCCTGCAGATTCCGGAGACAGGCTCGGCCTTTGAGGGGCTCACATCTCACAGAATCACTCAGGTGGGAGAAGATCTGTTAACATCACCTGGTCCAGCCTTTAAGGCTCACCTCTGAGCAAATTCGGGGAGAGGAAGAGGAGCTTGATGACGAGAGTCTGACTCAGGGTAAATGAACAGAAGAGGAGTTTCTAATTAACAGCATCGTATTGCCAATGGTATTTGCTTTTAATTTGCTGGCATAAAACACGGTGGAGGCCACTGAGGGATACGGGACGCTTCAGACACAGGACTAGGAAGTGCAGCAAGTCCCAGCATGAGATTTCTGCCCATCTGAGTGCTGATTTGTGAACTTGTGAGCAAAACGTGGATTTCTGCAAAAGACTTTCAGCTGCCGTTCTTCACTAAAACCTCATCTGTCTCTGTGCAGCTACTGGACCTCCCCTCTCAGTAATGAGAAGGCTGTGAAGACCTCGGCAGTAGGGCCAGCTACTCGGGATGAGAAGTGGCTTTGGAGAGCAGCACACGGCTGGAGCGAGCTGACGGGCTGGATGCTCTGAGGGGGCTTTTCCTCAGCGGAAACAGCTGCTGTTTGGGATGAAACATTGAAAAACAGACAGTTCTGTCCTCGTTTTGAAAGTTTCCTCTGGTAATCCAGCTGTTTATGTGAGCTGTGCCTCCTTTATTCACAGTAGTGGCACCAGGGACAAGAAAACAGGCTGCAAGCTGTAGCAAGGTGTCCTATCTATCTGCTGCATGACGTGTGCCAGAGACTGAGAAGATCTTGCAGCTTTGTGAAAAAAACGTCTTGGCATTTTCTGTTCATTAAGTACAACTGATTCTTCAATTTTCTTTGTAGTAAAAACAGGTATGGGTTTCTGAGGAAGAGCACATATGATCCAAATAACTGAACTGCACCTACTTCCAGTTCTTTAAATCTGAGCCTTTTTTTTTTTATCCTTTTTTTTGTTAGTGTTTGAATCTGACAAAGAAATCTCGTATTCCACTGACATTTTAAAACAAAATCAGAGTGCCTCAGATTGTGTCAGAAGAGCGTAATTCTGAAGAGGTGCTTTTTTTCTTCCTGTGGTGACTAACTCGGTGAAGACACAAGAAGACGCATCCATGTCACAACGCCGGTTTTTAAAGGATGGGCATGAAAGTCACTTTAGGATCCTACCAAGATTTGGCCAGCTCCTTCATGGTAGAAGGCAGTCACGAAATAACACACGCCAAATATGCTCTGGTGAGGTGGCTTTTACAAGTGATTGTATATTGTGATTTGCATATGCATAGAATATTTGCACTAAAATTTAAGCATCATGTGAGGTGCCTATGAGCAGTAAGTAGCCTAGTGCTGGACTTGCTGATTTTTACAACTCTGATGGTTCTTGCAGGAACTATTTTGTTGTTGTTGTTGCTTTTTTCTCAAAGCATGCTCATGTAGGGATCCAGCATTTGTTATTGTTAAGAAAATATAAATCTTTATCCATATTAGTTATTACTCATGGATAGCGATTAATCTCTGTCACTAGTACTTACAGGAGAAAAACATTATATGTGCATGCAATTTTGTTGGTCCTTGCAGTTCCAGGTATGATAGTGCCTAACAAACACAGATTTGAAGGCTTTACACCAACTTCAATACGCTATAAGAACTTCACTGAGTGCTCCACTCTTAAAAAAAAAAGTAACTACACCCCCAAAAATGCTTTAACTGTACTCAAAAGCTCAGGAAGCCTCTCATCTTTGAGTGTGGTGTACTAAATTTGGGACTTACAACCATTTAGTGAATCCTGAAGTCTTGTTTCATACAGTATGTGCTATAATCATATATTAGTATAAGCAAAAATTACATAATATTTGTGTTTAGTAAAGCTAAATATTTAATTTTTTCCCCTAAGATAGGTTAGCCCCGACTGGCAGAGATAAGCTGAAGCAGATTTTTCAATAATTAATGGAACCTTTCTTGGTTTTATATTTTGTATGCACAGTGACCTATTACAGATTAAAAAAAAAAAAAAAAAAAGATTTTCCTGCTTGTTTTAAACTAATTTAGAGCGTATGAAATTGAAGTAAAAATAAGCTTAGCAACCTCTGTAGTAAGTATAAATTTTTCAAGGCTTTCAAATATTCCTTTCCCTCATGTTGACACTTATCCTTGGAAAAAAAAATAGGAAGAGAAAATGCCTCTATGGTGGTTTTTTGCTCACATCTTCTTTTGTGCTGTGCTCACTGAGTTTTTGGTGACTTCTGAAATTCAGAGATTTCACCTTTCCTGCCTGGGCATTCTTAAGGCCAAGATTTTGTACCTTTACAAGTGCCAGCTTTTAAATCATCAAGTTTTAAAAATTAATCCCATTCAGGTCAGACCAGAAAAAGGTTTTATGTTAATTGCTAGTAATTATAATATTGCTAGTAACAATTCTTCATGGGAAACAATCAGCTGTATTTTAAATGCATGGGATGCAGTGTTACAAACCAGAGCAAAACAAGACCTCATCAAATTTTAGCCTTACCTCTATTTAGGATTTGACCATCACATGCTCATAATCACACTGTAGTCAGATGTAGAGCTATAGTCTAGATGTAGAGCTATAGTCAGATGTAGAGATGTAGTGTAGATGTAGTCTAGATGTAGAGCTTAGGGATATGGTTTAGTGGGGACTGCTAGCGTTAGGTCAGAGGTTGGACTCGATGATCTTGAGGTCTCTTCCAACCTAGAAATTCTGTGATTCTGTGATTCTGAGATTCAAAAAGTAGCAATAAACGTGGTCATTGCTGGCCATTTGTGAATGTGTTAATCCCAAGCATAGACAAAGCTTTGACTGCATGGGTTTAATATATTGAACATGCCATAATGTTATAAAAAAAAAATTCTCATTTTAGCCTACTTTTTTCAGCCTCAGATCCCTAATGCAAACCTTGTAATGCTGTACAATCGCCTCTTACTTAGAGGTTCCTTTCTCTATATATAGACGTGTGCAGTCAGAAAACTGAACGTTTCTGTGGGAAGAAACACTCTTCTCTCCCACCCATCTGTATGATTATTCCAAAGCTCCTTTTGATTGTGCTGCAGTCTTCTTTTTGAAGTCTTCAAGTATGCAAAAACTCTGTTTCCTCTCCTTCCTGTTACCCATTTTATGTTGACAGTAGAAAAGCAATTAGATGGTTCTAATGTTAACTTCACATATACAGTAAGAATTAGTCCATTGTTTTGGTCAAAGCCATTTTATGGCCTTTTGCACTGATAAGAGTCTTCCTGCCTTCCTGGTGGCAGATTTTAATTAGCCTTCAGTGGCAGTTTCAGACCCAAAGGTACACCAAATGTAGATCAAGGTTTTAGACTGGAAAAGGAGGGGTCCTGCAGCCTGGGAGCAGTTCTATAGGTAGCTGTGCTGGGTGAAGTTAAAATTTTGGCAAGCATTTATTTCCGAAGTAAATGTAAGTCTGTGAATCCCATGATACATGCTTCTCTTTTCTTGTGACAAAATTAAGCTGCTCAGTCCTGTTGACCTGTGTCTTGCAGGGCTGTGTTTTCTTATTATCATCTCTGGAAACTGCTGAGAGTAGCTTTGCTCCCTGCTACTTCAGCCTTCTACCCCCATGTTAAAAAAATAAGGTAGAGAGAATTCTTTATATGAACTGTAAATGTCCTGGTTCATAGATTGTGACCTTATTTACCTTCGTGAGGGAAGCCGTGCTGGCTTCCAGTGTCTTTATTCCTCACCAGATCTGTCTCTGCTTTAATTTTAACAAAGACAACTTTATATACTTGCAGCTCATGGAGGTTTGCGTCCATCCTCCTTGGCCTAAACCTCAGTCTGCTGCTCTCTGCAGGTGTCTCTTTCCCCAGGCTGGCTGTACTGCCTTTATCCCCCTGCCTTGGCTGAGCTCTCGCTCCAGTGATACTTGCTCCTGGACCACAGAGATTTGGGACTGAGCACCATATAGTGCCTCCGCAGGCAGGGCCCAGGCTCATATGGCCGGGACTCAACATTAGACAGGAGGGTATCATGCTCTCGGCATCCCTCCCTGACTGAACATCTGCAGGAGGGTGGGACAACGGTTGTAGGGTTCACGGAGGACCTGAGCCCTGGAAACACACGGCTTCGAGCAGTCTCCTGTGGGGACACCCATCACCCCTCAGGAGGGGAGGTGTTCCAGGGGCTGCCATGGCCCATTGCGGTGGACTTCCTGGGGTGGTGCTACCAGAGCATCCTCTCAGACCATTCATGTTCTTGCTCTTTCTCTAAGTGATCAGGAACACTAGGCCAGCTTGAGCCAAGAGGTGTAAAACAAGTCTGCCAAGTGGGGACTCCAGAGACATCCACCTTCAGTCTGTGCTGTGGTTAGCATGGATGGAGGTTATCTCTGGAGACATCCTGTATGCTCCATGAATGAAAGAAGAGACGAGGTCCCCGTGTCCCGGGATCCTTCCAATCCACTCCGAAGATGTTCTGTGACAAGGTGCAACGAGGCAGTGCCATAACCCAAGTTTCTAATATGATACACTTGTGTAGTTAAAGAGTCAGAGAAAGCCTGGGAAATCCACCACAAATCACAAAGAGGAGTCTAGGGGAAGAACGTTCTTGCATGTTCTGTGTCAGCTGAGGGGATGGAGATGTGTAGTTTAGCACTTTCCAGAGTCATATGAGTATTTCTGTTGGATGTTGGTCTTCCTGGTGTGGGAAGAGCATGTGGTGTGTTTACAGGCAGGATCACATAAAGCACTGAAGCTGGAAATGTCATATTGAACATATGCCAGACAATATATGAGCAGAGTGGGGGCAGGCATACTTTGCTACGTGAAGGCTTCAACGCAGCCAAAGCGTGCCTGGAACCTGTGTAAACACTGAGATTTCGGGTCAATGTTAAAGTCTGCCACTACAGCTTTATTACTGTTAGTCCCCATGCCAGATAGGCCCAGGTTTGTAAGGCTGTGTTTGCTGTTGCTGTGTTCACACCTTCATTTGCTGGCTGGGTAAATGTGTGGAAAAAGGATTTATTTGAGATGTGGAGTTCACATGTTTGAATCTTCCATTACCTGCTGGAAATGCCCTTGTACTTTGTCCAGCAAACAGCTGGAGAAGAGACTTGAGTGAACCCAGAGGAGAAGTGATAAGGTGTACAGAAATATTAAAACTAGGAAGCAGTTCAATACAACTCTTTCCAGATGGTGTTATGAATGTCGTACTGAAAGACAGTTTTGCTTTGCCTTCTTCAAGCCTAACATGAGTGAAAATATGTTTAGGGCTTGAGCCTACAGCCTGGATATACTGTATCAGACACTGGGTATACCAGCAGTCTGCAAATAGTCGGGGTGGGGACATAAGAGGAGAGCACTATAATTAAAGAGGTAATTACAGGTGCAATGGCGCTACTGGAGGAAAATATATTTGTAAAGTCATCTTGGGCCACCTGCTGCATTTATAGAACAAAGTTCAGTTAATATGAAAGCTCTTACTTTCTGGGGGTGGTTTGCTCTGAGCAGAAGAAGAGGAAGGTGGACACTTTACTTCTCTGACGCTCTTCTCTTGTGATGAATCAGAGAGGAATTTCTCTAGCAGAAATGAGGAGCTATTATTTTTTCTCCGAATGGTGTTCCTGGTTGGATTATGTGGCACAGGGTAAGTTGGGTTAACTTTATAAAATCACCTAGATCTTCTAAATGTCAACAGGCTGTGCAGCCTGCCAAGTCAGGGGTGTGTGTAAGGTGTGTGACTGGGATCTGTGTTCTTGGAAGCATCTTGAACTACGTGTTTTGTATGTGCCAGAAAAGCATATGCATTTCAAGAGTTACCAGTATAAATTTTGCTAGATCGTTAATTCCTGAAAATGAATTTTGTCCACATTGTTGGTAAAGTTTTTTAGTGCTTACATTTTAAATCCCCTTTTCCAAAGCAAGTCCAATTTAATTTATGATCTCAATTTTCATGTAAACTTCTTGTAGAACTCTGTCCTCTCAAATAGCACCCCCCGAAACTTGTTACCATTTAATTTCTGTGGAATTCTTGAGTGAAATGATTTATTGGGCTCAGCCAAATTACCCAGTGAAAAGTCAGCACATCAGCAAAAACATTGTCACAGCTGACATCCTTCCAAAGTCAGAAAAGTTCCCAAGCAGTATGTCCATCAAAAGAGATCTGCTTCTTCCCTCAGAAGTATCTCAAACTTTTGTAGGGCAGTTTATGCTGCTGGAATCAGCTCAATGTATGTTTTCAGATAAAGAGATTGTCGTTGTTTCAGACATACCAATTCAGCAACATTGGTAAAATGTTTATCTTCCTCCTCTCAGGTGTCTGTATTGACTTGTCCCATAAAACTGAGGGACCCCAGCCTCATTTTTTGTCTTTTTTCTTGCATTTTTGAATTTCAGGTTTTTCTTAATTTAAAATCTTTATAAGGAAATGCATGGTTCGAGGGGTGGAATTTACAATCACAGTAAGATGCATGCTGTAATAGTAAGTACAAATATTTAGACTGGATGACGTTATCAGCCAATTTCTGAGAATAATCCCACGTAAGATCTCTGAATCTTATTGTTTCCTGTTCCTTGTGTGAAAAAGCTATTTGAATTCTTTTTTAAATAACAAAAAAAAGTATAATATTATAAATTATGATGTTATAAAAGTTAATACTTTAAAATTCTTGGTGCCTTACTCGATTTGTAGGCTAAAAGATTGTACTTTTCTAATTGTGTACATAATGATGAAGGAATATGTAGGCTCTGGGACACTGATCACTGATGTAGAGGCTACCACATTCCTCCTGGTGATGAATCCACCAAGAAAAAATGATGCAAAATAGTCATTGTGTTAGTAGGTCATATGCTATTTATACATGGCAATTTTTGTCCTATAAATTAATGAAATACTATAAGAAAGTGTCTTGTAAGCTTGTAGAAAAGATAAAAAAGTTGTCATTTCTTTGGAAAGCTTTCCTTCCTGCCTAAGGAATATAAATTCTGTGGTAGCTGCATCAGCTCTCCCTTTTTAACTTTCCAATTTTTCTTTTAATTTTAGTATTGCATTTAGGGATGTAAGCAAAAAAAGTGTGAAAGACACACATGCACACACACGTATGCACATGCCATTAGGGACAATACAAGAACTTGCTGATAGACTCCTCTTCCAGATGATCCACAGACTCTGAACTCCTCAAGACTGTACCCTTGCCCCTTGGACCTCCTAAACCTCTGCCTATGGTTTTCTCCTTGTCCCTGTTTCCTAGGATTTAAGCTCTTGTAAGAGTCTCTTACAAGAAGACCTTTTCTAAGAGCTGTTGTGTGATATTCAGGGAGTCAATTCATGTAAAACGAATCCTCAGAAAACAAAATCTGACTGTGCGTGCAACTCTTGAAATGGGGAAAAATGTATTGCTGAACATTAGTGCTGTTTTAAACGCCCATTTAATTAGAGGCACTAGCATATATGGTATTTTATATACAGGATGAGTTAGGAGAAAGTTACACTTTCACCACTTTCATGGCTGCTGAAGAGCTTATATCTTTATGAGGAAAGGAGATTTGCAAAAATAATGCAATAGTGGAAAAAAATTACTTACTGTTTCCCTGATGAATATGCAGAGACACTTCAATAATTTGGAACAAAAGCGACTTCCTATTTTTACAGCATGCTTTTGCTTTTCTGGATGGAGAATTGTCAACAATAAGATGTTTACTCTCTGGGCAGAACCAGTCCTGGAGCCAGGATGTAATTTTATTTATTCCCTTTATCTTCTTCATTGTTCTTTCAAGACATTTGCAATCTCATGTGTTGTTGCAAACTGTTTAGCTGGAGTAAAGTCATGCTTAATAAGATGGTCTGTATAACTTCCTTTTACTGTGTATACTTCTAGTGCTTAGCAAAATCCCACATGATCATCAAATTAACCTCAAAGGTGAATCTAACCTGGAAAGTCTGAACATATGTGGTCTCATGGTAAACCAAGCTAAGTTAAAAGGATCAAGGTTTACTGTAAGATTTCCAGCACTTCCTGATTTGAAGTAATCCTTTTTTTTTTTTTTTTCGATTTTAGAAACACTATGTCTTCTCCCAAAGCAGGAAGTGAAGATCAACACAACTTTTGTGTTTCGTTTCTTGTTCAGTGATCTTTGAAAAAAATCCCACTGATTCTATTTTAGTCAGCGGTTAATGCGACCTCACATACAACTTCTGTTTCTTGCACTTTGACTTGAGTTTGGCATGAAACCTTCCCGAATCTTGTCTGTCAGTGTTTTTTGCGAAATTAATGGACAAAACCTACTGATAATGTTAGTTTTCCCGTTTACTTACTCTTCTTCAGTATCTGTCAGCAGTCTTTGGTTGAGAATGAGAGTCGCACACCATTTCACTGGGTGACAGGGCTGTTGGATAGGTTAATTCTTTCCTTTTGGAGAGAGGCTGAAGAATGAATGGGAGCTTCGAAGAATGAAGGAGCCTACAGGAATCTTCTGTAGGAACTTCTTCTTACCTCTTTTTATCCCCAGGTGGAAAAGTCTCACATTTTTCCACTTGCAATGTTGTCAGCATGCAGTAAATCTCAGTCCAATCTTGTTATTTTCATCAGACTTGCATTTGTTTCTAATTTCAAAGTTTCTAATCAATTTTAGAAATTGTGAAGTAGAGGACACAAAAACATTAATCCGTTAAAGCAGGTGTAGCTTGACGTTGTTTTAAGTAAGGAGTTTTGTCCAATTAACAACCACTTAGGAGTTGTGGGGCAGCTAGAAAGAAGCTATATTCATGAATGATCCTATAATTTCAGGTGTGAGTAGGTAGCTGGGAATATACTTCAAAAATTGTAATAGGTACAATTCCGGTGATAATTTATCTTAGACCTGTCATGGACTACAACAGCCCTTGTGGTTTGTGAATCACACTGCAGTAATCTAACTTGTACGGGGCTCTATTCTGAAAATTAGAATTTCAGATGGATGGTATTAACATAGTTTCTTAGTCGTATTAGTCATGAGTAATTCTCTAAATGAATTTATCTTTTGTTTGATTTCTCTGAGAAATCAGTTTAGAAGCCTACGCAATATGTGACATACATCAGAGGCTACTTGAAGAACTTGTTCAAATGTGTCCCTTCGCTTCTGGGGAAGGAGTTAATTGCTTTTCAGGCTTTTATTTGAAGGAAAGATATGATCTATATTTCCATCCTTTTCTTCTTTTAGGTGAAAGTCATAAGCTTTCATGAAACATAAGCAAATTGTTTTAAGCAGTGAGTTTGCGTAGGAGAATTGCTCTTTAAATTCTCAACTTTCATGACCATTGTTTCTATTTTAGCCAAACATGCTTATTTTAGTCAATTATCTAATTCATACCATCTTTGATGGACTCAAAAGGTTTGTATGATAAAATGGAGAGCAATCAGAAAGCCAATTGTCTTGTGCTTAAAGAGAGCTAGCATGTGAAACAAGATTTCAAGACATTGCATCTATCCTACTACAGAGGCGTTTTGCCTTTCCAATACTACCAGACATACAAGTCTGGTGCAAGGTTTTCACACCAGAAACTCAAAACACATCCTTCCTGGGAGTCCAAAACTATACAGTTCTTCTTCAACTCACTGTCAAAATCTCTAGCTTTTGTCATATAAGCCTCTAGGATTCCAGTAGCGCGTATTCATACATTTTAACTGGATTGTGTACGTGGTGCACAGGTAATGTTTTGATATCTATCTCCATAATATCTACCCCTATGGCTGTCGAAGATTGAGTAAGGACTTCAGGTACAAGCAAAGGTGTTCTCTACTATCTTCTTCAGCATAAACTTTTCCTCTTTTAATTGGTAGCATTTGACCTTGGTTCCTTCTCTTTTTTTTTTTTCCTCCCAACTTCCAGCTATTGAAAATTATGTTCTTTGTCTGCACCATGAGTTGTATTGATAATTTTTGCAGATGTTGTCACATGAATTTG
Source organism: Aythya ferina (assembly GCF_964211825.1). NCBI lineage: Eukaryota > Metazoa > Chordata > Aves > Anseriformes > Anatidae > Aythya > Aythya ferina. The sequence continues at coordinate 63,161,294 of NC_140296.1, forward strand.
TTAGAGTTATTTTAGGAATACTTTACTTGGAGAAAAAAAAAAAAAAAAACAAAAAAAAAAAACTAAGTGATTTAAAAAAAAAAAGTCATCTGTGACTGTTTTTCTATGTGATTAGAACAGATTTTCAAAGATGAGAAGCAAAATTCTCAGATGTCAGTGAAGTCAAAACATTTTTATCATAGGATCATAGGACAGCATGGGTTGGAAGCTAGTTCCAACCCCCCTGCCACAGACATGGATGCCACCCACTAAATGCTATACTTTGCTTACAAAAATCAAACAGGATTTGTTACTTGAATCAGATAAGATGTGACAGTCTCCAGATGCGTGTGCTGAATAATGATAAGCAGTACTAATTTAATATTTCATGAAAAGATATCTGGTTGGACCAAATGAAGTATAATAGTTGCTTGTGATGAAGACATGCAGTGTTTCACAGACGAAGCAATCTGTAGACACAACAAAGCACCCTATGGCAGAAAAAAAAAAAAAAAAAAAAAAAAAAAAAAAAAAAAAGAATATAGATTTAATCATCTTACAACTCAAGCAACATGGCAAAACGTATTAGAAATACGTTTGGACTCAGGTATCAGCTTTCTCCCTGACAGTGCCTCAGCCACCACGTGGCAGTGGATCCCGTTTACAACCTAACCATCTGCAGTTTGTCCAGGATTTTGAGGATAAAGCTCTTACAGTTGCAAGAGTGCAACTCCATCCAGTATTTTCCATCCTGGCATGCTTCTGTTATGAGGTAATTTTAAAAACAGAAAAGGCATTCCCAAACCCATCTTATCAGATGGGTTTTCAGCCATTCGCCCAGTTAGAGGTCACCTCAGTTTAGGCTTCTTCGGTGTTACGGAGTAACCTGGCCTATTTTGGGGGAGCAGGGAGTCGTAAACAGAGTAATAACAACTGTTTTCCACATTAGATTGCTTCCTTCTCTCGATTACAAAAGCCTATTATTATTATTGTTTACATTTAAACAATGAGAATGCTCTGTCCCCTCTCTCCCTGTCCCAAGGCACGCAAAGCCAGACCCCTCACCGTCCACACAAGCTTTGTGGACTCACCACAACACAGGTCGTCATTGCATTGCTGCCCAAAGGTCTCCTCTCTAAACAATGGACTTGTTCGTTCTTGGATAGCTTCAGTTTCGTAAAAACAATTTCCTTCACACGACTCCATTTTAGAAAGGAAAAAACAGAGACTGCAGCCAGTACCTGCAAACAGCATCAGTACTTCAAAGACAGCAGGCGTCTTTTAGAGCACAGTACCCATAGCTAAGCAAGCGAGACGAGACAAAATGGTCTAAAACAATAATACAAGAACAGAGGAAACGTGACAAAGTAGGCTTTGGGTTACAGTTTGCCAAATCAGGGAGCATGCCAGGAGTATCTCAACCAGCTCCTCATCTCTGCTGGTCCATGGGAGGCAATAAGTTCAGGGCAGATGCTCCATGTGGAAGCCAGCTCAGGTGAGACCTGAATCCATTTCTCACTGTTTCATGACTCAAGAGAAACCTCAGTTACTGGTTTATACCATCGTGCTTGAGCTGAAGAGCTCTTTCTAAAAAAAAAAAAAAAAAAAAAAAAAAAAAAAAAAAAAAAAAAAAAAAAGCACAAGCTCCTCACCAGCCAACTGCTCGTGGCTGCACCTGTGAACCTTTAAATGCCTCTGAACCTGTCCCAGCTGGGCTGGCTGAAGCTGAGTACTAGTCAGCTGCCAGGAGGTGCCAGACAGATCGACATATGCTGCTTTTTTGGGCGAGCTGATGATAGAGCTGCAAGTCTTTTCCTTCCACTCAGGTACAGTAAGAGCTCCTGCCTTCTTGCCTGAAGAAGAAAACATGAAACAAGCTCAACTAGGTCATGGCTTGTTGGTGGTTGAGACTCATATACTTACGTGTTTTTATTTATTTGTAGCTGAGCTGCTGTTTCCTTCGTTAGCTAGTGAACTACGGAGATTAAAAGGAAGATACCTTTCTTCTTTTTTTTTTTTCTGCTCTAAGGAATTACATGCAAATAATACAGGGACTTGAGTACATCTTATATATAAGCTGTATCAAACTTCTTCACAGTATAGAAGAAATTCCAGTGAAGAATAATCTCTGAGAGCTGCTGGAAAATATTTCCACAATCTCAGGGGGCAAAAAAATGGAATATTTGTGGCACCCTTGCCCCTTACTTTCCCCAAGTGCTACTTAAGAAGTCTGTACAACTTTTTTCTTAAACAGAAATCCCATTTCTTGCCCTGAAATTTCCCTCAGAAATAAGGAGGACAGCAAATAAACCCTAGCTGGGGTGTGAGGATACTGTTAATATTTTTAACATTATTTTGATGTTCTCTTCATGTCTGAGCAATACTTTTGGCTCTTTGCTGATCCTTGGGGTTGCCTGGGTATCTGCATTTGTTATACTCAATACAGTGTGTGTGGTGACCTAAAAAAGTGTAAAAATGTGTTCAGCATTGGCTAAACCACTGTAACTTGGGGACCAAGGCAGTAGTGGTCGCAGGCTGTTCTGTGTTTGAGTTGGAGAAAAGGAGGCTTTTGGCCATCCTTCAGCCAAGGATGTGAAATCTGTCCTGTTAAAAAGGATGCTGTTGAATACTTCAAAGACTGGCTGCAGGATGAGACCTTAATTGTTGGAGCCTTATTTGCTTCCACAGTACTGCAGGGAACTACAAAGATGATAGAGCTGTGAGTCTTTTCCTTCCACTCAGGTACGGTAAGAGCTTCTGCCTTCTTGCCTGAAGAAGAAAGCATGACACCTTACCTTTGATCTGCTTGCCCTGCACTCTTCTCTTAGTGCAAATACAAGGGTAAAAGCCAAGTTAAAATTATGTCATACTGATTGAGTATGCACATGGTAAGTAGCAGGTGATCTGTCCGTGCTGCTGTCAGTTTGGTTGGATGGAGAGCACCTTGTGACACTGGAGAAATTGAACGTTGGCTTCTGTGTGTGAGGGGTGGTGTGGTGTTTCTTACAGGATATACAGAAACTTAAAGAAGATAAAAAGAAGGAGCAAGATATATGACCTACCAGCTGTACCCCTTTTTGAAGTTGTCACTTTGCACCTCAGCTATTTTGACCTCAAGAGGTAGTAAGTATTCTTCCCCACTATTTTACTGAGAGTCTTCAGCACCTGACTCTCCTCATCTCAGCAGTGAGATGGAAGAAAGACAGGAGCTGCTGGCAAACGCATGCAATTTTTGCAGAGGCAACAAGGGGAAGAGCAGAGAATGGCTGGGGGCAGTCTGTAGGTTGTTCCCTACTCATCTGAGTGTTGAGGATGTGAGATCAGGTGCTGTGTGTGTCATCACAAGTGGAATTTGCTCCTTAGTCTTCATTTCATCCTTTTTTCTGTGTCCATTCTCCATTAGGAAAAGGCCGTGAAGCACCAAACTGTTTCAAAAGTTTTTTTGGGGTTGAGATTTTACCCCAGAACTGCAAAACAGAGAACTGGGCAGGATTTGATTTCTGTTAATTGCAAAATCCTAATCAGTGGAGGTTAGGAGGTGATGTGGTAGGTTTTTATAGGTCTTTCCTCCTTGTTAGCTAAAGCTTTGCATAATTGCCTTTCTTTCATGGCTGGTGCATCTACTTTAGTTGCTGCTCATCTCAAAACAGCACGAAGGTTTTTGAGGCGAAGTCAGAGGCTAACACTAATAAAGCACCCGTGGCAGAGGAGTGGTTTTGTTGTTTGAATCCACAGCCTTGCCTGTGCCGTCACACCTAGGCCAAAAGTAAATACAGTGATAGTGCAGGTAGCAGTACTTAATGAGGAAAATGAAGGCAATGCTGCTGTTAAAAAGCTCGGACTCCATGCTGCTATTCTGAGCAGCCCAGGAAGCATCCTAGGAAACTGCAGAAGAAGGAAAATGTCTGTTGCTTTGGGCTGATTAAAATCTCAGGGACTGGCTGCTTTTTCAATCAGGTAAGGGTATATGTTTCCTGTTTGCTTCCCAAAGAATAGAAACAGGACACAGTTACAGCTGCTGTGTGTCTTTGCAGTTGTTGGTGTATTTTATAACAGTTTTTTGGAGGTCTAGATTATTATTTTTTTTTGTAGTCGGTGGCTTTTTAAAGTGTTTTATTAAAGGGATCACTGTATTTTGTATGATACAATTATTTTTTTTCTTACAAATACTGCATCTACAATGGGAGAAATTAAGATGTAATTTTGGGAACCCCTAAGTGGAGGGATTGGTGTATTTCGAAGATTGCTTTTTTTCACACATTTTGTGTGATTGGGGACTTGTTGAGTTGCATGGCCACATGATCCTTGTTGTGCATGTCTTGACCACAAGAAGTCCAAATTGTGAGTCAAAATCAAAACTGGCTTGAAAAATAAACTGCTAGGAGGACAATTGTATATTTATCTGATCTGTTATGTGGGTTTTCACCATTCTGAAGCGTAACCTCAGAATAATGCGGGATAGACTACTCTTGAAGCATCAATAAGAGTTGAGGGCAATGGCCTAATCAGAAAGATTTTGTCTAAACTCACAATCTGAAATGACAGGTAACTGAGGTCACCTAGCAGCCATTTCTTTTTATTTTTTTTATTTCATTGGGAGCTACAAGTGATCCTACAATACTAAAGTATGATAAGTAACTTGTTCAGAAGCACGCCAACTGATTGTTTCTAGAGACGTGATGGAACGAGTATTTTCTGTCTCGGATCTTGGACCAAAAGCAAGTTTCACTTCTGTCTGTCCTGTTTGCTCTTCCAGGATTTTGGGGAATGGTGATTTCTGCAAAAGTTGTTTTCCTTTCCTTCCTTTGTGATAAATAGTTTTGCAGCCTTTATCTGTGTTCATCAGTGTTGCGGAGCATTTTATATTTTTGTTGGAACGCGTTCTCCCGCAGTGTTTGACCTGAAGGTTTTTCTGCTTCCTGAGTGTCTTGTTAATCTGGAAAAAAAATAATTGTGTACTTTAAGGGGTCACAAAAAGGGTTTCCTATCATTGATGAATTTTTATTTTATACTTTGGCTATAAATATAGGTATGACTGTGGTACAACGCTTCATTTGTTGTAGTGGTGTCTGTTGGTTTGCCTTGCTTTCTGGAGCAATGTTGTTATTTGTGTGTGTGTACATAAACATTTACATTTCAGAATATAAAGTAGACCTGCTTTTCCTTTCCTGAGTTCTGTTCCTGGGGTGTTTTCATCACATGTTCCTGTTGCCATTCGTTACTATTGAGTTTTCCTTTCTGCTACCACGAAACCCTACATCCGTTTCCTCTTCTCTCTTCCACTTGCTCCTTTAATCCTACTGTTGCTATAATGGGTCCCATCCTCAGGATTTTTTCAGAATTTTGGTCTTAGCTTCTATGTAATATTAGTGGTGATCTGCATCCACTTCTAATTACAGTTTTCAATTTTTGTCAGACTGCAATCTCTGGTCTACTCAATTTTGAATCCTGTGTTTGACAGCATCAGCATGGAGCCAGTTGTCCTCTTTTCCTCATCTCCATGGCATTTGACTGATCATGTCAGATTGCAGACACTTTTGTATGGGTACTGCTGCTGTTTGTGAAGTTAAAGAGGTCAAATCCATTTATTTTGCAGCTGTGGACAGACAGAACTGTCACCAAAGACCACAGGATAACTCCTGCATGGTTCAGCTTTGACCTGAAGAAAAAGTCCATTTCTTGTCTCTTTGAAATGGAAACCACGGTAAATCCTGCCGCACAGTGAAGGGGAGACCTATGATTAGAGACTTGCAGGAGCTTGTTTGGAAAGGACACATAGGAAAGTATAAACTCATTAAAACTCAGTTCACAGAACACCAAAAATATTTCATTTTGAAATCAGGAATGAAAACGGATGATAAGAGCATCCAGTGGCCAGGCTTCTGGTGTGTTTTTGTTTGTTTGTTTTGGAAATTTTTAAGTGTAGTCATGGGGTTGGAGAACTGGAGGTGTGTTGTGCTTCCTTAGAAATTGCAGTAGTCTTTTTGTCTTACTTTCTGGATACCTGATGTAAGGTATGTGATCTTCAAAGCTTTGAAGTTTATTGTTGTCTCATAGTGCAAAGACTACTTTTGAAATGTAGTTTCTCAGTGGTTTTTCTCATTTCTTACTAGATGTGTCTTTCAAAATGATATTGCAGGATTCATCCTATTAATTGAACAGTATCCTTCACCTTTTAAGTGTTCCAGCAACTATTGGTATTGCCAGCATACTCATTTTCATAGGAAGAGTGTCTCTCTTCATGGATGGTGGTTTTTTATTGCTTTTCTCTCACCACAAATTTTGATTGCTCACACTTGCTAAAACTCAGATGTTCGTGTGATAAAGAGACCTTTCTGATGACTTAGCATCCAAATCAAAAACTGTTAAAGTTGTTTCAAAATTGGTTAGTTCTGTTGTTACATAGAAATTTAGCAAGCTGCTAGTATTGGGTTAGTAAAGAAATATTTCTATAATGGATTTTTAGCAGTATATGTGTGTATATAAACTCACTTTTAATGAAAATTGAATCTTTTGATGCAAACAAGAGAGAATTGGCAATTTCGAATGCGTGATGACTTTAAAAAGAATTAAACCTTTTTTGCATTTGTTCTTTGAAAAACCCTCGTGAAGTATTAAAAGGAGAAAATGACTAGGGCTTTTAAATAGTCTAGTATGCTAACGTAGGTGCTCACTGGTGATGCATCAAAATGTTTAATGTCTTCACGGCTCCACCCAGTTACACAGTCTGTGGTTACAGGTGTGAGTTAGGTGTATTCTGCTAGCTTTTTTTTTAGGGAGAGTGCACATTTACATTATGCTAAGTATGATCCTATAAGGATGATTCGTCATGCTGAATCACGCAAAGTGGCAGATCATCTTACTGATGTGCTTATTGCTAGGTGCTACACCCTGAAGGAAAAAATACATCAGTAGCTATACTTTTACTATCGACTTATCAAACTTAAATATTTAAGGTGCAGCCAAAGCTTCCCTCTCTGGGTTGCACAGAACTGAAATGACACAGCCTCTTACCCTTCATGATTTTGCATTCATCCTTTAAAAGCTTCTCCCGTGGTATTTTCCTCTTCTCTGTGGGCTGCAGTATTTCAGTCGTAGACCAGGATGAGATTGACTTCAGCATGGTAGGACTTCTAATGTATTTTCTTGCATTTATAAATATACCCATGTCTTGACATAGATTTTTCTGATGAGGGCTGTTATTCCTCTGTGTTTGAATAGAGCTGAAATTTTCCCCTAAGTCTTGTTGCTAATGTGCATGCCCACATGTTGCATGCCCTCTCCACTTGTGTTTCAATCTCAACAATAAAATCTAGGAAGGGGATTTGTGCTCAACACATTTGTTCTTTTTTGTTGTTGCTGTTCTCTTGAAGCACGCAGCAAGGAGACAAGGTATTATAAGCACAAAACAAATGTTTCCCCACGCACATGCTCCAAAATAGAGTGCTAAAATAAAAACGCATTCAGTTCCTGGCTGGAGACTTCTTTTCACAAGTGCAAGGTTCATACTCTGTTTCATGGGAATGTGGAGCATTTCTGGCTAGTGAAATTTTGAGTTTTCTTTGCTAGGAAAAAACACTTTTATCTAAAATAGTTTTAGCAAGGTGCCTGTGGCCACTTTCCTTAGAGATGCTATTCCTGGGTTCCTACCCCCTCCAGCAAACTAGGAGCAGCCTCAGTCCCTTGTACACCGCCTGAGCTCTTCACCCCATTTCTTCATGTATGTCCTTCAACCTAAGGACACTCAAGAGTCCTGAAGGTGAGAGGTGAAGATATGCCTAGTTGGTTAATCATGAAGGATAGTAGGATTGAAACAACATTATATTTTGGTTCTCTCAGCCACGGTCATTACTAGGCCTTGAGTTGTCCACAAAGCTAAGTGGGAGCATGGAGGATGGATATTACATGCATCTGTTGCACTAGTCCCAGAAATTAGATTATTTTTAAACTAGTACTTGGTTTTCTCATGAACGATTCACTCTGCTGTTTCCTCTGCTCTGAAATTTTTAAGACAGCAGCCTGTTCAGAGGTTATTGTTCATGTTATTGTGCATATCATGAAGGGTGTGGAATAGAGTAGTTCTAGTTGGAAGGGACCTACAAAGATCATCACGTCCAACTGTCAGACTACTTTGGGGCTGAACCAAAATTAACACATATCATACAAAGCATTATCCTAATGCCTCTTAAAGGTAGGCAGGCCCAGGGCATCAACCACCTCTCCAGGAAGCCTGTCCTAGTGTTTGACAATGCTCTTGATAAAGAATATTGTCCTAATGTCCAGCCTGAACCTCCCCTGGTGCAGCTCTGAGCCATTGATGTGCATCCTGTTGCTAGATACTAGGGAGAAGACCTCCCCACTTCCCCTTCTCAGGAAGGTGCAGAGAGCAACAAGGTCACCCCTCAAGCTCCTCATCTCCAGTCTTGACAAACCCGGTGTCCTCAGCCTCTCTCACAGATATCTCACAGAATTTCTAAGTTGGAAGAGACCTCAAGATCATCGAGTCCAACCTCTGACCTAACGCTAACAGTCCCCACATATCCCTAAGCTCTACATCTAAACGTCTTTTAAAGACTTCCAGGGATGGTGACTCCACCACTTCCCTGGGCAGCCTGTTCCAGTGCCTCACAACCCTTTCAGTAAAGAAGTTCTTCCTAACATCTAACCTAAAACTCCCCTGGCGCAACTTAAGCCCATTCCCCCTCGTCCTGTCACCAGGCACGTGGGAGAACAGACCAACCCCCACCTCGCTACAGCATCCTTTAAGGTACCTGTAGAGAGCGATAAGGTCGCCCCTGAGCCTCCTCTTCTCCAGGCTGAACAAGCCCAGCTCCCTCAGCCGCTCCTCGTAGGACTTGTTCTCCAGGCCCCTCACCAGCTTCGTCGCCCTTCTCTGGACTCGCTCAAGCACCTCGATGTCCTTGTAGCAAGGGGCCCAAAACTGAACACAGTACTCGAGGTGCGGCCTCACCAGAGCCGAGTACAGGGGGACGATCACCTCCCTAGCCCTGCTGGTCACACTGTTTCTTATCCTGGCTTGCATAAGAAATAGTGTGACCAGCAGGGCTAGGGAGGTGATCGTCCCCCTGTACTCGGCTCTGGTGAGGCCGCACCTCGAGTACTCTCCTCACAGGACGTGCCTTCCAGCCCTTTTACCTACCTCGTTTTTCTCCTCTGGATGTGTTCAAAGACCTTAACATCCTTTTTATATTGCGGAGCCCAGAACTGCGCACAATGTCCAAACCAGGGCCTCACCAATGCTACATACAGTGGGAAATTGCCCTCTCTTGACGGGCTGCCTGTGCCGTGTTTAGTACACCCCAAAATACATTTTGCCCTCTTGGTTGCCTGTGCATGCTGCTGGCTCGTACTGCCGTGCTCAATAGGCAGTGCTGGTGAACACAAGGGTTTACACTTCCTTTCTGTCTCAGCAGTGAGAACAAACACAGAGTCAGTGCACTGTAGGTGATTCTTTCTCCTCTTCTCCATTCGTATTTGTTGGTTTTATTTTTTTTTTTTTTCCTTAAGGGAGTAGGCAGCTTGCCAAAATATCAGGTTCCTGTACCTTACTGGATGGGTGTGTGTGAGGGTGATACATTTCTAAAAAGGGTGTAGCTCCTCTTTCACTTGGTTTTAATCTTTGAATGGAGACCGTAAAGCTTCCTCTTCCTCTCTTTGCATGTTTGGAAAGCACACCTATGACTGTTTTATCATTGTGTAAGACTTCTGATAACAAGAGTTAGGTTTTCATCATGCTGTGTTGCAGGTGAGACCAAACCCCTGCTGCTATTAGCAGTAATATCTAGTCAGCCAAGCGTACTGCTCAGGACTCTCAGTAGCGAATGTCTGAGACTGGCTTTGTGCTGCTAAATAAGAAATGAGTATCAGTGTGTATGCTTGATATAGTATATAATACATAGTGGGAGTCTCTAGCTGCCTTAAGACCATTCTTCCTGGAGCCACGTTACTGTGCAAGAGCGAGAAATAAAGTTCTGTGAGCTGTGATCTCTGCCTGAGGACTAGAGCTCAAGATGCCAATCTAGAAGCACAAACCTCCGCTGACAATCCTGGAAAAGAGTGAGTATGGACTTGGAGACAAGAGGGAGATCCTGTTTCTGACGTTGCAGCAAATGCTGCCATCTGATCCAAGACGGGTCACTTGCTCTGTCTCAACTTTCATGGATGTGATGGAACTGAAAGAGTATTTACATGACTCGTGGGAGTGGCGAGAAGACTCATTCACTAATTTTGATCTCTTTTCAAAATTAAATGGTGTAGTAATGACCTCCTGAAGTACAGAACGGTTAAGTAAAAATATTTCTAAGGAGGGTTATTTCTTTTAAATCTACCTTTCATTAAAAACATATGATATCACTTATTAATCTCTTGTAGTCTGACATACTACAGATTGCAATGGGCCTGAAATCGAAATAGCAGAGTTTAAAATAATCTGCCTAAATTACTTTCTCAGGCCATGTTTTAATGCCAGGCAATGAATAGACCCACTTATTGGTAGATTTATTATAATTTAGCAAATTGGTTTGTGATTACCAACAGGATGAGTGGTGAGAACACAGATGTGGGGCACTCCAGCAAATAACCTTTGGTGTGGTCTGTGGGTGGCTTGCAATTTGTTTGGTTTTGTGTTTATAGCCGGGTGTGCTGAAGCTGAAACTAAGCTCTTCCCCATCTGTAAATGGGATTTTATGAACAGATGTAACCATCAATCCTAGCTTTTTATCCTTGCTGTCCTTTTTCCTTGACCCCCCCTTGTCAAGAAAGGGCTCTTACAACATCTCGAAGGGAGGAAAAACAATCTGTTTGTTTTCGCATGGTTGTTGCTGTCACTCTCATTTATTGGTTTGCTCTTCATGGTAGGGAGTCTGGATTGCTGGTAGCTAATCTCAAGTGCATTCATTGACAGGTAGTCCATCACTGGGCAATTGCTTTAAAGGATCAAGCAAAGCAGCACTACTGAGCATTGGTGTCTGAAAGATCATATGGAATAGTTTATTTTCATTAACTGTTGCTTTAATTTCCCATTTTCTTACAGATAAAATTTGTACACCTTCAAGTAACGTGACTTTATAAGTTGTAATACATTTCCTTTTAGCAGTTCCTGCTGCTTTGGCAGGTGTCTTCCTAAGGAACAGGTGCTTAATGGGTTTGCCACCAAGCAAAACACCCTCGTTCAGTTCTGTCAAAGATGCTTGGGTGAGAACTTCCTCAGAAATATGACATGCCTGGTGCGTTTCTAAGGAACTTTTAACCAAAGGCTCATTAGAAAATGACGTCTGCCCCTGGGCAGTTCATTTCCTCATGTGCAGGACTTGGGGGATGGTTAGAAAAAGATGAAGATGGATTTACTGGGCAGCTTATCATTTGCTTAAAACTAGGGCTCTTAAACTGAGGGTCTTGATGCGCTGCACTTAGAATTATTTTTTTTCCTGACTGATAATATTAGGATATTTGTTCACATTTAGAGTCAAAGACTGAATTTAGCATATGCCAGCACTTGATGCAGGAAGACAAAACGTGGTAAGTAACCATGAACCAGCTAACCCCATGGGGGACCTCTGGTCCCGCTGAAAGGCGCAGTTGCTCTGCGTGTAATTTGAAGAAAGGTATCGTGTCCCGGGTGGCTTGGCTTTGACTGAAAGATGGAGTTTTGTGCTCTCGCTGCATGCTGAAGACGGGCTCGCAGATAACTAGGTCACTGTTTGCCAAACTATTTTGCACTAAATCGATGAGGAGCAACATGACCTTAAGTCTGATCTCCTTGCTCTACGAAGATATTGCTGAATCGTGGCTTCTTCTGAAGAAATGCACAGGTGTGTCTATTTTTTTTTTTCAGTTTTTCTTAATTACTTGATTGCAGGTCAGGGAGGAATTCAGTCAGACGACATCCTACTGAGGAAAACGTGACGTGTTTTTAGTACAAAGGCAGAAGTTGTACTCCTTTGTTCTCTGTGTACATGTGTATATAAGTATATTTTATTGTTATGGGTGGGCGTGTTCCGTGCTTGTGTAAATTTGCAGTGTGTATTTTTATTTCTGGATGTATTTCTCACTACCTCAGATGCATCCACCAAATCTATCCCAGTATTTCACATGGAAGGCACTTGACTTTGTTCAGGATTCGGTTGGGCAGTGATTATGGTGATCAGAAGCACTGTTAAGGCTTATGAGGAAAATCTGCTGTTGCAGCCATCCTGCTGTTCCTGAATGTGGGGTTTAATTTTCAGTTTGCTGCATTTCATGTGAATAACAGACATGTAATTTGCCCTGATCCCTATTTGAAGGGGGAGGGGGGAGCACAGTCTCTTTCAGAGGATGTCATTTGGCATCCCTTGTTCTTAGTATAGGAGAGTTAATCTCAAATGCATTATTTCTTAAATTCCTTCTGTCAGAGCTTTCTATAGGAATCTTGTTTCTGTTAAGATATAAATGAAACAGTGGAGATATTATTTGCTGTTAATAGTGCAGCTACAGTCCATGGCAAAACTGAAAGCGGGTTTTGTGAAATAGGGACAGGCAAAAATTGCTTCCTTATTCTGGTGCTTGAATTCACGTTTCCAGTTCTGTTTGCTGGTTTTGGTGTGCATGACTACTGCAGAGGAATAGCAGAGAGAGAGCACTGGATCGATGGACTGGTGTCTAAACTTCCACTATCGCTGCTTCTGAAATGTCAAATTTAAACAAAACAGGTAGGTGAAGGGTGGATCTTCTGCTAAGTATTGCTAATTTAATTATCAGCAAGTGAGTCTCAAAGTGCTCCGCTTCTCAGGAGCACTTCATGCTACTACGGGTAATACCAACAGGCATGCTGCTTCTGAGAAATGAACGAAAAACTGGGGAAAAGGCAAGCTAGCCGGATTGAAAATGTGGAGGCATTAATAATTCTGAGTAAATATGGGTCATTACGTGCATTCTTACATTTGCTGAGAGGGATGAGGTGGATTTAGAATACTGCTGGCTATTATATGAGAGGGGGGTTCTGTTCCAATTGCAGATCCAGGGGATGGTTTGTTTCAAATTGTGGTGCTTTGTGTCAAACTGGGGCGTTAGGCATGTAGCTGTGCCAGGACAACTTGTGTAAATTATCAGGAGTCGGACTCAATGATCCTTGTGAGTCACTTCCAACTCGGGATATTTTATGATTAAACACAGGGAGTTTTAATTTCTATTTAATTACTGAGAAATAAGCTTGCAGGGCTGTTTTTGTTAGCAACTGCCAAGGCTCAATTTTCTTATCATCTGTCACCATTTCTTGAGCATGTTCATGGTGACACTATTGAAAACACTTTGTGCTCAGAGCTTCCAAAGGGACAGAGGTGATATCCCCTTTTGCGGTGCTGTTCTTTCCTCTTCCTCCTTGAGTGCTCTGCGGGATATCTTTATTTTCCTAGTCAGAAAAGGGGAGAGAATGAAAGCAGGAGAGAGATCTCGGATCCTTCTATTCTCAGTTCTTGGAAACTTTCTTAATTTCTGAGGAAAACAATGTCATCTTGGGGAATTCCTTGGTCAGTCCATCACAGGGAGAAAAGGTAGGGAGATAGGAAGAAGGATGGATGAACTGAAAAGAGGGGATGGATGTTGGATGTGGTTGCAGGACCCAATTCTCTATTTGGCTTAAAGACTGAAGATAGCTGTGAGCAATTCTGGTTTTCAGTACGCAAATGGGGATGAGAGCATCTCCTGTCCTGTAGACGTGTTACAAGTATAGGAAGTTGCTGACCTGGTCAGGATGTTACAGTAGGGGTCTGAAGCCAGCACTGCCTCTGTATTGCCCTGGGTCCACGTGTGCTAGCAGGCTCTCCCTGATGGACTGGATCCCCTGGAGGATCCCTCTGAGAGGTTCTCCTGGTTTGCTTTTATGTAGGGGAAATGTGGGAAGAAGATGACAGTCTTCTTAGTCCTCTTCCATGTGGTCCTATGTGAAAGCTTTATCTGAAAGGAGGAAAGCAAGGCCGGTCAGTGCTATGCTTGTTTGCCATGGTCTTGTCAGAGCCATAGTACTGCAATGGGAAGGGACGTACTGCTGGGTGAGAGCTTTGCATCCTGCAGAGCTGTTTGCTGTTGACATGAGGCCCTTTATAACCCACAAAGGGTTGAGAACAGCTCTGAGGAAACAAATCGTTGGTTGGGTCTAGTCAGAAAGCAGTGTTATTTCATTATGACTCTGGGATGTTTCTTCTTTGCTTGTTCTTTGGAAATGCTATTTCTTAGTTTTGTTATTTTGTTCTTATTTTTGTTTTACAGAAAATTGATATACTATATGGCATATAGCAGTAGACAGATTTTATTAGCCTGTGCTACAGCAGAGGCACCCCAGGGGATGGGGTGCAAGGTGTGTCAACCTAACTAAATTTTACCCTATTCTGAATTCATTTTTAAAGTCAGTATACTGAGTTTAGTACACAGTTTAATTTGCATGAATTTTCTTGTTGTAAGGCCATGATAGCCCTTCTGGAAGTTTCTCTTTTATTTTCAGGATTGTGGGGTGGACTTGGGGACTTTTGGCCAGGGAATTCCTTCAGAATGACAGAAAAATTGAGGTTGGACAGGATCCCTGGAGGCCACGTAGCTCAAAGCAAGGTCGTCTTTAGAGTTGAAATAGGTTTCTCAGAAACTTGTCCATCTGACTTTTGGACATTTCCAAGGGTGGAGAGTGCCCAGCCTCGCTCTTGTGGTGATTTTATTTTTCCCTTGTGTTGATCTGGAAGTTCCCTTGCTGCAGCATGTGACTGTTCCCTCTCATCCCTTTGCTGTGCAAAGCTTCAGTAGACATTCAGTCCTCTATAATAAACATTAGTGGCCTTTAAAAACTGAAATAAATCATAGAATCATTTAGGTTGAAAAAGACCTCTAAGATCATTTAGTCCAATCTTCTACCTAGTGCTGCCAAGTCCATTAAACCATGTCACTAAGCTCTACATCTACACATCTTTTGAAGACCTCTGGGGATGGTGACCAAAGTACTTCCCCCATGCAGCTTGTTTCAATACTTCACAACCCTTTCAGTGGAGAAATTTTTCCTAATATCAAACCTAAACCTCCCCTGGCGCAACTTAAGACCATTTCATCTGTCTTATCACTTGGTGTCTAGGAGAAGAGACTGCTCCCCACCCCACTATGGCCTCCTTTAAGGTCACTGTAGACCACAATGAGGTCTCCCCTGAACCTCCTTTTCTGCATGCTAAAGGTGGTCACTCTAATCACTTCCAACATGGTCGGTTTAATCAGTGCAGGTGGAAGTACTTTGGGAAGCACTTCCCCTTAAACTAGGGAAACTACTGTGAATTACGGGGGAAGACATCAGGGCACTCCACAGAGGAAGCAAAAGTGAAATGCATTGTACTGTAGAGTCAGGAGGTTGTGCCTCAGAAAGATCGAGAAGATCTAATCCAGTTCATCCGTGAGATGAAGCCAACTCTCTAAGCAGAGTGAAGGACAATGACTTATGGTGTCCTCCACGTGAGGAAGTCAGTAGATCACTGGTGGAGGAACTGTCTTTCTCGTGCCATGACCCCGTGCAGTTTACACCACACTAAAAGCCCCAGGCCAACGCCTATGTTCTGAAGGCCTGCAGGCCCAATTACAGGTTGACTTTGCAAGACCTCTGCCAGTGACAACTCAAGAAAACAAATGCATCTTAGCAGCAGTCAATCCTTTTAGCCACTGGGCAGCAGCAGGAGGCAAGGGGAGGCCAGGAAGCTCATCCCAGCACCGCAGCTGCCAGCAGAGACAAGGCCGGGGCTGAGGGGAAGGGGAGAGGCAGGCCCAGGGGATGGGGCTGCCAGGGTGGATGGTCCAAGCTTCTGTAGAGCACCTCGACACTGTCACTAGAAGTATTGAGCTGGTGTTTTCTAGGACCTGTGGCCAGGTTTTTAAAAGGAAATGCTTGTCTTCACGCTGTCAGTATGACTTTGCTGTTCTTTTGGCTTTTTCTGAGTTTAACTTGTGGTCAGTCTCAAAGGATCCTGTGAGGTCAAATGATCTCTTAGAGTAAAATACCCACCAGCAGGGAAGTTCAAGCTCAAAGTTTGTTCTTTCCCCTCTTGGCTTCACGTGATGGATGGGAGATTTTGTCTCTCATCATTACCATGGGAGCCTAGTATGTTTATGTGGTTTGCGTGTGTTTGTTTTTCCTCAAATACTTCTGTAGCTGCTGTTTCTCGGGTACTTGCTGAAGCATCAAATACTCAGAACTTTTACTCAGTCTTCCATTGGCAGGGCTTTTCTCTTCCAAATGCAGCCCTGTTGCATTTCTGTTGTGTGCAGAAGACACGAATCCTTCAAAAACAGAAGAGCAGTAGCTCATAGTGCTTTTTAAAGACGCTGCTTTTTATAAACCTTCGTTTCATGGAGTCTGTGGAGTTGTAGTAACTGAAGGTCAGCTCCACTTAGTCATCTAACTCAGAGTAAGCATATCTATTTACTTCTCAGTTAATATGACAGGTATTTGTTGATTTTAAGCACTAAGCAAGGCTTTTGTTTTACTTGAGACAATGAACTATGATTTCTCTTAATGAACGAACAGCAATTTGTTACTGTTTTAACATGCATCTTCTTTGTACTTGGCACAAAGAAAATATGGAAACTTTGTGTTCCAAGAATCTTAAGCAATTTTCCTTTTTCCCTTAAAGCACAAGCTTCAGAGAAAGAGCTGTCAGTCTTTGGATTTAAAAGCTAGCAAACCAATGCCTCAAAACAGAGTTAACATTCAGGTTAGGCAGTTTCAGAATCTAGTGTTTGTTGTTTTTTGGGGGAGGGGTTGTTGTGTCCCCCCCCTGTTTTTTGTTTTCCTCAGATGAGACACTGGAAAAAAAAAAATCCAAGAAATAATACCTTCATTGATTTCGTTTTGCATAGTCAGTTTACATCAAAAATAACTTACAGGGCCAGAAGTTTATTTAGGAGAACTTGATTAGTCATTACAGCATTGTACCAAATTCTGAGATTAGATAATGAATGGATGCTTAATTTGAGACCTAAAATAGGTGAAAATGCATCTCTGAAGCAGAGGAGGGGCAGAAGAATACTTCCTGCCAAAACCTGAGCGTGCTGCCTCCAAAATGCTGGATGTGAGCAGCAGAGCTGCCTGTGTGGCATTAAAGGATTCTTTAGCTGCCTGTGAGAGATACTGAACCATGTCCTGCCTCTCCATTGCCAGAAGCAGTAAGTATTAGCACTGCTTGAGAGAGACGTGATGGCTTTCGTCTTTTTAAGGACGCCAGGCAGTAAGGCACAGCAGTTCCAGAGCTGCTCTATCACCAGTTCAGGGATGTCTGGGGAGATGGGACAGCTGCTTTGGTTACCAACTGGTCAGCCCCTTCTTTGTAAGTCATCTGTAGTCCTGAGTACTGGGAGCCTGACAAACCCCTGCAGTTAAACACACATTAGCTGGAAAGTGTACTCAGCACCACGTAAGCTGCTTGGTGAATGCATGGTTCCTCCTTCAGGCTGTCAGATCCATGAAGTTCTTTACATCCCCTTTCAAACCATTAGCTTGTAACTGTACAGCTCCGTGGCGAAGTGTGTTCATGTCTGAGTACTATCAAATTCATTGTCTGTTAGAAGTGGTTCAATCCACCCTCAGTTTTGCTGAAACCCCTGTGGTTGTTATCACAGTGTTAAGGTGCAGCACTGAACTTTGAATCCCGTTTCCAGTTTTCAAGGAAAACACTGTCTGGGATCATACTGCGTCAGTGCAGGTTGGTAATTCTCTTTGAGCAGGTGAACTTCTCTTCAAAACAGGTGTGTACAACTAGCTTCTACCACTTTGCTGTTTTATAACTGTGATTTCCATTTTCAATCAAGAGCAAAAGTACACCTTGTTTAATATCCTGTTTCCAAAATACCATGCAAAAACAGTGTCCTGTTTAGTAGAGTTTGGAGATACTCGTGCAGCTGATTCTGCAAGTGTTCCCTTTTCATTTAAAGCTTTTGGATATGCTTTGAGATGTGTGCTTTTCTGCAGGGAGAATCTTGAAAGTAGAGGATTTCAGTAGTGAAGAGTCCTCAGTTTGGTTGCTTGGGAAGATCTGTGCTTTAGGGTATGTGCCTAAGCTGATTGCACCACCAGTTTTTAAGCTATGCTAAAGATGCCTTGTAATTTGCATGCAGTTCTTCTATTTAGAGTTGTTCTTTCTAGTTTCTCTATTGGTAAGACTTTTTTTTTTTTTTTCCCCCTCTCTTTACAAGGCTTTAGTACTTAAAAACCAAAATTCCCATAATAATTTTCTCAGCCAACTGTGTGTAATAAGATTTAATGCCCTAAGTCTAACATTTATATTTTTTAATTCCATGGAGGCTTGCTTGATAAAGCACTGAGTGAGACACATCTGGGTCAATCACCTTCTTAGGGCTTGAGTACTTGGTAGGGGAACGTTCTTCTCTGATGCACAGTCTGTATCTAATAGTTCTGTTTAAAAAAATCCTTTTCTTTTTGCAGAAATTGCTCCTTGGAGATAACTTTAAGTACATCTAATGCTTCAGAAATATTTTTATACTATATCTTCAGTACAGTTTGCAATATTAAGGACTTAATGCCGCAGGTTTGGCAATATCTGTTAACCCTATTTTGGGGGCATGGTTCCTAGCAGTTGGAAACTATCCTGCAAGAAGAGAAGAAGGTTTATCAGCAGGCAGAAGATCAGTTCATTGGCTTTCTTCAGAACAACCTGGAAAGGGGATGAGAGGAACGTGACTGTTGCATTAGCAATGACATGTCATATACACCATGTAAAGTTTTGCTTTTAGGTAGTGGGTTCATGTGACAGTTGTGCTGTCCTTTGTCTCTGTAAGTCCTCTGCTGCTGGCAAAAAGTGATGCTATGAGGCGGCTGTGTGGAATGATTTAAAGTTCCTTGTCTCAGTTTAGTAAGGGAATAATTATCATAACCTGAAATAGCACAAAGAATGTCTCTTTGTCACCAAAAGAGACTAGGTGTGTGTAAGTATTGTATAGAACAAAAGCACGTGAAAACAAATCAGATTGTAACTGGTAATTCTTTCTTGCAACACTTGCAACATCTTTTTTTTTTTTTTTTTCTTTTTGCCCAGCTTCATATTTGATTTATCTTGGTTTGATTTTCCTCAAATACAAAGAAATATTAGATCTTGCCGATCCCTAGGTTGACTTCCTAATTATTACATAGTCTTCCTCTTGTTACAGATTAGCTAGTGTTTGATCAGGCTTGTAAGCTGACCTTAAAGCTGATTTTCTGAGAAGCTCCAGGACAATGGAGTACGTGCGTCAAGTAGGTGTGACTGAAGACACAGGAGGAAGAAGCAGGACTTTTTAACATTCCCAGTACCTTGTGAGTACTTCTGTTATACACGGAAGAGAGGAGAGATTTCCTCTGATGTTTGTACTTTGAGGTGATATTATTTAGGCAAACTAAGACTAGGAATTCTGCTGCCTTCTGGAAAAGGGTGGTAGAAGAAAAAAGAAAAGAACAAAGGCAATAACATCCTTTGACATGTGTAATAAGGTCTCAAGTCCAAATGTTTTAGAGAAGCATTTGAAGCAAATCAAAATCTTGGTTGGTTGTCAAAATACGCTTTTGAGTAGCTATTTCACAGTCAGAACAAAGAAAATGGGGACTGCTATACCTCTTGTCCTCTCATGCCAGCACTGCATTTGCAGTACCCCTCAGCCATTTTGTTCCAAAGAAAGATCAGTGGTTAATCTCCATACGTGGAAACCAGACCATCAACCTCAGAGTTTTGTCGGTAGTTGGGTGCCAAAGCTTCGTCTCTGTGATCTCAAAGAAGCACCAGATGGACAGTTTTTTCTTGGTTTTTGTTTTTGTTTTTTCTCCTGTAACTGTGATTACAGGAAGCAGGAATTGCTTGAATAAAGCAGGTTCGGTAGGCACCTACATAATACAAAGATGTCTTAGTTCTCTGTTGTTTCACACGTAGTAAGTTCATGTCCTCTGATTTTAAATAGACAAATTGCATCCTTTCAGGATTAAGATATGTTTTTTCTAAGCAGTAGTGTTCTTCAAATATGATTAAAAAAGAATTCTCCAGTTACATTTCAATGGAATCACTTAAATATTACTAAAACTAGGGATTATGGAAGTTCTGCAGAAATATTACAGGCTCTGTTAAAGTTTCCTATGGTCAGAAATACGTGAGCTTATAATAGAGGGAACATCATCCCTAAGACTTCAGATTTGCTTTGACAGTTCCACTTCCAAGTCTTGACTCAACTAGATCCTTACTTAAGATTGAAAGTATATGGAATTACAGACTAGCCTAATGCACCAGCGGGCTCTATATATAGTCATGCTATTGCATGCATACTGTAGCAATAGTGCATGCTGTCCTACTGTGTCCTCCCACGGTAAGGCACTTTAAATTGTGCTCCTTTAAAGTACAGGGACAAAATAAGCTGGTGTTAACCGTGCCATGGAGGTGGAAAGCATGATTCAATTAAAAGAAAAAATATCTCAACTTGAAGATTGGTTTTGTGTATTAGGGCTGTTGAAAGGGAATTCTCATTTCTGACTGGGAAAGGAAATAGGAGCTGTAGTTTTTCTGTAGGCTGTTAAGCTTTTACATTAAAATTCTTACATACCAGTGTCATTTGAAATATTTATTGGAAATCCAATGCCATATGAAGCTACTCAGAGTGTTTTATTTCTATTTGGGCTAGCAATTGGGATGCTGGTGCAGGTGAAGAATTTGTATTTCCTGCTTCCTTGGGATATTTTAGTTCACCAGAAGAACAATCTGGCAGAGTGCAGTGTGTTATTCAGGTGGTAATTTCCTTCCCAACTGCACTTTGAGAGTTGTGATTTGCATGGAAATTTTGGGGAATTAATCACTTGCATTTTCTGTTTTTTCTTGTTTTGATGATAGTGTAGTCAAATAAAACAGGTAGTTTGGACTGGTGAGATGTTAATACTTTTTTATGGACACTGGTGTGAAGTACCTGTAATTAGCCCAACGTGGCTACGAATAGTGCATAGATCAGATTAACTCGGTCAGCAGCTTTTCAGGTTGGGCATACCTAGTGGTAGAGCTTGCAGGCATCATGACTATTCAACAGCACCTTGTCAAATCCCATTTTAGATCTGGAGAGCTCTCCTTGCATGATGATAATCTTTTTAGACCTCTTCCACATGGCACGACATGCAACTATCTTCACCAGCCCTGCTGCTCTGGCCCTTCCTGCTTTGGGGGCCACACAAAGGAGCTGACTGTTAGGGTTGGTGGTTGGAGGGGGGGAAGAAGAAGAGAAAAGGATGAGGCAATGAAAGATTTGCCTTGAGGCTGTGGGAGATGAAGGAACACTTCTGAAAGCCATTATCTTGTACTTATAATTTCCAGATGGAAGGGTGCTTTACTAAAGAGATTTGTCAAATGAAGTCCCCCTTCACAAAACACATGCAACCATTTGGGTGGGTGGGCCATTCCAGAAGAGATGTGAAACAAAACTGGTTGGGAACAAGACGTATTTCTTCAATTTAAGGCACGCATTTAGTAGCGAAGCCATCATTGCATTTTCAGGAAAATGTTGTTGACTCAGCAAGAAAGAAGAGGCAGGAAAATGATTTGTAGTTTGCTTTATGATGTGTTACTGGGGTTTGTGTTGAAAGGCATAATTGTGTCCACATGTGTATAAAAGTACAAACAGGTTGGCTGTCGAGCTACTACAAAGTAATGGACATAGGATTTTACTCAAAGCTACTCAAAGGGTGTTGTAATTCCAGCTGGCTCAGTGGGAATTGGATTAAACCCATTACAAGAGGCTAATGAGTCCTGCTAGGAGACCCTCTTCAGCGTAATGTCGATGCGGTTTTCTCAAATGCAACTCCAGTGTTGTGTTCTGTGAAAATGGTTTTGCTCCATCTTCTCTGACCGAGTCTGAATGAGATAAGCTTCAGTTTGTTCAGAAAAGAAAGGAGGCTTTTAACCAATAAGTGAAAATCTTGACTTGAGTGACATTGATTGTTTTCTTAGGTCTGTATTTCTTTAGGGCTTTCTGGCACCAGCTCAAGCACGAGTTATCTTTTTGCCCTCATGCTCAAACTATTAAATAGTAATCCTATAGTTGCGTCTGATAACGTGGGGTCAGGCCTCTCTAAGCCATCTTCCTCCATCATAGAGAGAAGACTATGAAAGCAAGATTTCAAAACGAGTTGCAAGGTGATTTTTTAAACACATCTTATGAAGAGAAACATCCTTTTCTGTATGTGTGTGTGTGTATATATGTATAAAGAACCTCATATGTAACTTATCCCTCTACATTAATAAGATGACATCTGTCTTCTGGACACAATTTCAATGCTAGAACTTGTGTTATTTTTATTTATTTATTTATTTATTTTTAAAGAACCTCCAGGTGCTGGCTTAGGGAAAAAAATCTTTGCACATTCTAGCTATTTCATGTGTTCAGTTTAAAAAAAAAAAAAAAACTAATTTAAAAAAAATAGCAGCAATGACTTCGCAGAGTCTTATTTTATTGTTCATTAGTAGCCACAATACCAGATGCATTATAAATCTTGCAGCCTTCGTTTTAAGCAGACTGTTGAGAAAAACTCTAAATGAGCTCTTCAAGAAAGACTGGATATTCTAGCATGTTTTGGTACGAGTATCTCTTTTCAGCTATGAATTTTACATATAGAAAAACAGACACT
The DNA here is from genome assembly GCF_964211825.1 of Aythya ferina. Lineage (NCBI taxonomy): Eukaryota > Metazoa > Chordata > Aves > Anseriformes > Anatidae > Aythya > Aythya ferina. Next base: position 63,183,930 of record NC_140296.1, read on the forward strand.
CTCTTGGGTCTCTGTTTTGAAAATACTGTGTGAGACAGTCAAGGTAAAACAGGGTAAATGTTGGGCTGTGAGGATGCTGTTTCATGTAAGTATACATAGAGTCTGAGCCCATAAGAATTCCTTAAAAAACAGATTTTCAGTAAATCTATATTTTTATATGCACTTTATTAGCTTCTCTAAAATGGGGATTGCCCCTAAAGAATGTAGCAAGTGGCAAGTTCTCTATTTAAAGGGTATTTCCAAGAAGTATCTGTGTTAAGTTTGGAGGGGAGAGTTGGAGAGTGAAAAGCTGTTAAAAGTTTGGGTTTGTTCCCTCCCAAACTGAGATTTGGTACCTGTGCACTGAAGACTCTTCCTACAGCCATCGTGCAGGAAGGATTAGGAAACGTTGCTCAGGAACAGTTTTAGATATCTTACAGATTGCTTTTAAGAATATTCTGTGTTTGGAAGCAGCTTGTGTTTGTATGCTATTTCCATCTTCTAAATTGACATCAATTTGCTTACCTACTCTGTTGCCAGTGTGCTAGACCAGTTTCTGAGAGATGCACTTGAAAAATGTATTTCTTTTTGTGAGTGCTTTTCAAGAAAAAAATGAATCCTGGCATCTTAAAGAAAGCTTTATGCCAGTATTTCAACTCTTCAGGCCTGGGAAAGAGTAATGGATATGGGTGTAATGAAGGAATTACATTAAAGAAAGAAGGGCTTTTCTTTGTTTCAGTATGTAAATACCAGGAAGTCTGCAAACTGTTCTTACAATTATGATCAGTGACTTACAACAGCCTTCTACACTTGTGTGTCAAGGTGGTGGTGGTTGTGGTGATGGTGTTTGTTTTATCCTTTGGTTTTAAATAATCCAATCTAGCTCAAGGAAACGTCAGAAATGATTATTGTTTACTTTCCAATCCTTATTGGCTGTTGATTTACTCTACCATCTTGATAGGATTGCACAAAGCAGTGCAAACAAGAATGAATGACAGATTCTGTATTTAATATTAAATCCAAAGGGCAACATTTCAGCATCAGCTTCCAGTGTGGCTTTTAAAGGCTGAGGAACCTTTTTTTAGTTATCATTCATGGAGATTCATGTTAGTGATGATCTGTTTAAACTAGGTACATAGTGTAGGAAGTCCAAAAATGAATCCTTCTTATATCCTATAAGAAAAAGAAACAAAACTTGCCCCAAGCAACTTTAAATCGAACTTCTGACTAACCAAAATGCTGAATTACAGCACTGAAACTATTCATTTTTCCTAGCTTGCAGTGCATAAAGATTACGAAGTGGTTGGGCGCAGAACTTAATGTCCTGGGCAGGCTTTGCAGCCCATACTGACCTCTGTAGCATGTCTATGTTTTTTATGTTGTAGCTTGTCACACCAACTGTTTTAGTGGTGTTTAAGTAATGTTCTATGTAAACTGCAATCCCCTCACAGAGCTGCAACATGGATTAGGAAAAGCCTTCACTGAAACTTGCCTTTTCTTTTCTGGTGGGTGCTGCAGAAACATGGGAATTGCTGGATGCACTTTGGATACTACAGCATTAGCACATTTGGGGTGCTTCTGCTTTTGTGTTACATTTGTATTTGTATTTTTACATTTGTATCTGCATTGGTATTTTTTGGGTTCTGTCCTTCATCTGTAGAAGGGCAAGCTCCTTGTTGTCACAGCTAAATACATGATAAAACTTCTATTGTTTCATAAATGTGACTGCAGATTTTTTTTTTTTTTTTTTTTTTTTTTTTTTATCACCAACAAGGGTGGCTAACATGGATAACTGCTACTTCTGCCTGTTATTGTAACTTCAAGGTCACATCACTTAGTTCTGTTGTAATGATTGCCATCTATTGGTCAAGGTAACTTTTTGGATTATGAAGATTATTCATAAAAAGTCAAGTGGAAAAAAAAGATACTGTGGCTGATAATATGGTGGATAAAATTCACAGCAGATGTGATGGAGAAGCAGGAATAAATTCCCAGAGTCCTGACTTTGTATAAGCCTGTCTGTTTCCTTAATCTCATGCACGTTCTCTGTCCATGTCTCATTTTTGATGGTTACTGTTCATTCAAGTACTTAGCTTGCTCTCTATCCTTTGCCTCATGCTTTCATGGTTTTCTTCCTTAGCCCATCTCTGCTACTGGGTTCAAGTGCATCCTGTCAAGTTGTTGAACATAAACAGCTTGGGAGTTTCAAGAGTTGTACTTCCTCACTTTGTTTTATGCTATTTATCTCTCTCTCTCTCTCTTTTTTTTTTTTTTCCAAATTATTGAAAATCAGCTCTGATCTTAACACACAATCTGCTTCCTGAAGTGTGTCATGAAACCAGATGAGCCAGAGCAAGGTGGGGAAAGGCTGTGCTTTGGCAGAGAGCCACAACAGGATGGGCTTCGGGAAGGTTTTGGTCTGTAAGTGGGCACGCTACGCTGCTCCTGCTGCTGCAAGCATGCTTGCTCTTTGAAGTAAAAGTGAGATTTAAACCAGGGGGAGGAAAATGCTGCACCGTCAGTGAAAGTGTGCGATCTCAAGTTTGTGGGCTGCCCTGGCGGGTTGCAAAAGCTGTTGCTTCTGCCAGGGAGAGCAGTGAGGCAACCAAAGCAATTTGCATCTCTGTGTGGCGTGAGTCAGGACAGCAACGTGACTGATCACGCAGGCATGACAGGAAGCAGGAATCCTTGTGTCTGGTAGACATAAAACATAGTTTCCCTGACTTATGAACATCTTGCCTATTTAAATATTACGTGTCATGTATTTACCTATGTACGCAACTCACACCTGTTTTATTACGGGCTTATGTGGCAGTAAGGAAAATTACTTCTGCATGTGACTGTGGACAGGATGGTGTATTACGCAGTGATTTTTTTTTTCCTTTTTCCTATCTCCCACCAAAAAAGTTGGTGTTGATCCTGTCATAGGTTATGTTCAGCTAAATGGGTTCTCCTGCAGAATTAGGGATTGGCTTTAGTTTCTTAACCACTGCTGCAGGTGGGCTTTGTATTAACAAGCACTTGGAGTAAAAAATAAAATCTGTTTTCTTTTGGAGAAGGGGGTCCCCTCTTCTGGAAATGAGTTGGCCATCTGAGATGGGACTTGTAAAAGACCTGTTCCTAATTTTCTCCTTAAGACCTTAAGATGATGACATAACTGAAGGTCTTGGAGAAATATGACTTGACAGCTAAATCTGCCCACTTATGGATTTGACAGCATGGTATGCAGAGGTCTTCTGATCCAGCAGCCGTTCACCGGATGCAGAAAAATAGCTCTGATTAGAGCGTGACCTTGACAGTGATCACGGCCGCTCCTCTTGTCAGGCTGTTGGAAAGGGAACAGAGAAGTTCTGTTTCCCAGTCTGACTTGTTGCTTATCTGGAAGAAATAGCTGAATGCTTTTTGGGGAACTGTTCTCAAATAGTTGCATTTTGCAGAACTGTACACACATTGCTCATAGCAATGTAGGGCTCTCCCCTTAATTTCTGGAATTTGAAAGGTCTCTGTAAGAGCAAAGCCCATCCTTGAGGGCCAGAGCAGTGCTTCTGCTCAATCAGTTTGTACTTTAATGCAGATGATATTTATCCCTATACCTCATTTCTACTTACTTCTTTATGTAACAGTGGGTTAAAAAATGCTCAAAACCAAGGAATGAGAATACTCAGTTATTCTTTCATTGCTTTTCAATGAGGCTCAAAAGAACAGAAGATAATTAATATTTAGGAATCACATTAGTAAAACTTTGTTTTCTTTTGAGAACATAGTCATAGCTCAGTGAACAAGACAACTCTGTCACGTCTTTGAAATGGAGGTCTTTATCATGGTCAGCAGATTCAAGCAGTTAGCAAGATTTAGGTTTCTGCTTGAACTTCTGGGGGAAGTTCCTTGGCTCAGATACTGTGGTTGAAAACTGAGGTTCAGGAAAGTGTTACACTTGTCATTAACCTGAAATAGAAGAGTTAAGATAAAAGATTAGGCAAAGTTTTTCCACAGTGCATCCCATGTGGGGCTGAGTTTCCAGGCCTGCTAGGCCCATCCTGCAGCGCGGTGCTGCCTTGTGGTATCTAGGCCCTAGGCAAGGTTCTGGCAGGACCCTACCCTTTATTTGGCATGAGAAATGTCAGCTATGCTCCCTTTGTGTGGAATAATGAAGGTTATTCATCAATAAAATTTCCCTTTGGATGGTACAGCACCGATGCTTTCAGAGCTGTGTGCTGTTCCTTCCATAAAATCCACTGGGGAGTTGGTAGGTGCTGGAGTTTGGGAAGATCTACGTTGTGGGATGGTTTCAGTGAGGCGTGGCAAGCGGGATGCTAACATTTGTTCTGCTTCTTTTTCATATAGGTTGAGAAGGTTTTAATAAAAAATGCATTTGATATGTAAAATCTGACTGTTTAACATCACTTCTGAGGAATATTAGCTTCACAACGTCTGGTTCAGTGGCATCCAGTACACCTTCCACGTGTCAGCAAATCTACATCACTTTTAATCTTTTATCAATATGCTGTTCAAAGAAAAGTTTGCCCCTGGCAAACACTTGAAACACTCCAAATATTTTCATGTTATTTTTGAAAGCTTAGACCAGTTTCTGTTTTGTTTTTTTTAAATTAGTGCTGATTTTATTGTTCATGTCTGCTCTAAAATTTTATATAAAATGACTGCAATGCTTTTTTTTTTTTTTTTTTCCCCACAGATGAAATCATGCATCAGGATATCATTCCCCTCTATGCTGCGGATATTCAGGACCAGTTAAAGAAACAATTTGCTTACCTGTCAGGTAAGAAGTCTACGATGTTCCCTCATGTGGATACTGCTCAGCTGGGCCTGTTATGCCTCCATGGTTTCTGATGCCTCACGTAGGACAAATCTGTTCCTTATAAGAAACTGAAAATACAGACTACCAAGACTTGTTATTTAAGGATTTAAAAAAAGTGAAGGTATTTACTTCATAAGGCACAATGGAAATTTTAAATTATCAATCATTTTCAGCATCTAGGATAATGGGATGGAAATGAGGATAGGATAAAGAAATAAATGGGGAAAAAATGAATGAGGAAGTGTGGAGGAGCCTGGTACACAAACATGTAGTCAGTGCTAAGGGAGCTGTGCTTTCCAGTGGTCATGGCTGAGACAGGGCTTGCACCCTGATAGTGAGTTCCCCAATCTAACTGAGCCATTGTTAGGAATTGGAAATGCAGCATGGGTGCTGATGTAGCTGTGGTCTCATGGCCCTTATACTGCAGACTAAGCTGCTGTTGGCTCTGCCGTCAGCTTCAGTACTGAAACCTAAGCTAATACCTTGGACTTTACCAAAGCAATGTGTGAGCGAGCACCACTGTAGCACATTCCCCAGCAGTCCCAGTGCCAGGCTCAGACATGTGCAGCTCTGGAAGGGCTTTTCCTCTTGGCATCCCTGCATTCATTCTGCAAAGGAACTGGCTTTGTGGACTTAAAGCTGTCTCTAAAAGCAGCACAGCTGTGTTTACACAGCACAGCGTGTCTTTGCCCCTGGATTACCTGTGCCAGGTAAGCAATGTGTTTGTGCTGTGCAGGCATCAGTTGCTGAGCTTGGTCCCTCCAGATGCTGGGACCAACCGTGACTAATCCCTAACAGATAAAGGGAGATGCTCACTGATCAGGCTGAGACAGAGTCTGATAAGCTTCTGTGTTGTTGTGTTTTGTTTTCTTTTCTTGTCTTCCTGTCTGTAAAACTCTCACAGATGTGCAGCAGTGAACTTGTTGGAGTTACTGTCCTGCCCTCCCTCCAGTGCATGGAGAGGGATGAGCTTTGCAGAGCAGCCCTGCCTCCTTCAGTATGAAGGAGGTTAACCTTTCTAGTCTGAAGCTGGACTTTGACTGCTCTTTTGCCTTTGAATCCCTTCATGCATCAGATTAAGGGAACGAAACAACATGCTGCTTTGTTTGATAAAACCTTTTTAAATCTCATTGTTACAGCAGCTGATCATTATTTATAACTTATTCCTGCCTCATAAGCTAAACTAAGCGTTGGAACTGTAGTAGTGGTTGTGTTTTCTATGGGATGATGGTAGCACGTGAAAATAAGACTATTTTGTTCATGAAGTTGGCTGTTCATGCTTCATTTGAGATGATGGTGTGTAAGCTACAATTCGTTTCTGGGATTTTTTTTGGCTCTCTAAGCTCTTACTTTTTATCCATGGGCAGAAATTAGTGTGAAATAGTGTTATGCAAGAACCAGTCTATCTAGGCAACTCCAAATAAGCTTTATATTTTGACCCTCAGAAGTGAGTGGAAAACTGGTGATTTCAGTAGATGGCTGAAATCTCATTGAGTCCAATGGGAGATTCTTCATCCCCTGCTAGTCTTGAGTTCTCTACAGGCATCGTCAACACTCATTACATCTGCTGTGCAGTGGCGCTTAGTGAAGACAGCCGTTCCTTGTTCTATTTTATTCAGTTTGTATTTAAATCTCATATCTATTTTAAGTCTGTTTTGTTCGCCTGAAATAGTAGGAGAGCTGCATTATTATGGGCTATAACTATATTCTTCGTTACACTGTATTATTATTGGGCAATTAGATTGTTATGCATTTTCATTTCACTTTGAAATTCAGTTCTTTTATCCTGCAGGACATTGAGGGTTTATTTTCGGTGCTGTACCAAGTAGCATTGTTATGGGTTCTATGAACAAAAGAACAGAGTTAATATTTTGATACTCAATTTATATGCAATTTACCAATTTACTGATTATTGCAGTTGTTGTGCTTACAAGTAGCTTTGCTGGAATGCCACTTAAGGCCTTCCCTATGTGTGTGAAGGGGACATTTTTTTAATTAATAAGTTGCCTTTAAAATAGTATCTTAGGATGTAACACAAAACACGTTAAAATTGAAGTTTCTAGATTATGAATATATGTGGTAGATAGCTTCTTTGCAGGTGTGGTGAATCAATTAATGTCATGTATAACGTTTCAATTTTTAGTGATTTTTTTTTTTTCAACACCAATGCAACATATACTTGAGAATCACATCCGTGTTTCACTAACATGATATATCTAGGTCTTGTGGGACACTTGCTTAATAGTGAATGTAAACCAGTCTGCTTCAACAGCTGTAGATAGTAGCCCTTCCTGAGCTATTTTCTGTGTTTTGACCTAAAACAGAGTCACCTGTTTGTCTGTCTCTTCCTCTCAAGGTACAAAGTATTCTGTGTGTCTCATTGTGTCAGATTATAATATAAATGCTCTGGGGACATCCAAGTTAGGCTTGAAACAAAACAATTTAGAACAAAACTTTATTTTAATTCTTAAGTTTTTCAGCAAGCATAGCCAAATGTAATGGCATCAAGGTTTCAAGGTTCTAGCTGCTCCTACAGATGCTGAAGGCTCCAGCTGTGGCTTGGCAGTGTGTCTGCAGTTGTGTTCAGCTCACTTGTAATAGGGGCAAGCTCTGGATGAGGTTTCAAATCATTCACAAAACAAGATTACAAACCCCAGCGTTAATATTTTACCTCTGGCCCAGTTGCTTACATTTTTCCTTGGAGTTTCTTCCTTCTGTGGAACAAGGTCCTTTAAATTTGAGAATTTTTGTTGCTTTTTGTTGCTGCTAAGCTATATTAGGTGTGCCCTTCCACATACCAAAGCAGACAGTCCTCTCTACATGGTTCACTGTTTCACCTGTCTAACACGTTCTTTATTTAGTTTGTATTTTTGTAACCATTTTTCCTGTATTGCAAAGTTTTTTTTTTTTTTTTAATTATTATTACTGTTTTATTTATTTATTTCTCCTCTAAAGGGACACTGGGGGCTCTATTCAAAAGTCTCTTCAAAAGTCTACCTTGCTTACAGTTGCTCATTTGCATTTTATATTTTCTTTCACAAATATTTTATTTTCTCTTTCCTGGCTTAGAAAGTTGCCGTATTACTTTCATACCCAACTTTATAACTATATGCAGTTGCCATATGCAGGTTTGTTAAAACAAATGGGATGAACAAGAGCATACAGACAGGTGTATATGTTTATACGCATCTTAAATCATACAAGCTATGTGATGTGCAAATGACTCTTCTGGCCAGCACAAGTACTGAAACCAGCTGTTTCAGCTCACTTTGCTTTGAATGCCTCTTCATGCAATGCACAACTTCAAACAAAGTTATTTCCATTAAAGAAAAAATACATATGAGTTGCTATTTTTAATTCTTCATGCAACTTGCATTTTTGCATGTTTATTCATAGTTGGCTTTCCTGCAGTTGAAAAAAAGTTAGCATTGGTTCTAGCTTTTAGAAATGCTTAATCTTTGGCCCTTAAATTATCCTTGTAAATGATTTGCTTCTCCTTGCTCTCTCTAACTTGGAATTCATCAGCAATGTCCTTGCTCTCTTGTATGGAAGTGACCTGGAAATATCTTACTGGTTAAACTGTTCTCTTTGTTGTATCTATGGGTCCTGAGTCTGTAAACTCTGTTTGAGAATTTCTAAGTGGATTCTGTGCTATACACATTGCAGCATTTATTTTTGAAATTTCAGTTTTGTTACCCATATAACACATTTATTGTAAGTGTCCTGTACTGACAGTGGAAGAGGCAAGAAACAGTAGTGGTTTGTCTCACTCAGGTGTTGACCGAACTGTGGTTTTATATTCAGTACAGTGAACTTTCTGTCTGTAGAAACTAAAAAAGAAAGAAAAAAAAACCTGATTTCTAGCCCAGTATACTTACTACTGATCAGCCTGAGCAAAATGCAGCTTGTGAAGTAATGTAAAATTTCTGTCATTTCAAGGAAATAATACTTTTTTAATAAATACCTCAATTCTTTTTTTTTTTTTTCCCTTTACAAAGGATATGCAATGAAGCTTTTATCCACTACTTAATTGAAGTCTACTCTTAATTTCAGATACTTTGAGTACTCCAATTGAGTATATTCCTCAAGGAGAAAAGATAAATTCCTTTTCAGAAACATAAACATAGTATCTGAACCACAACAGCAGTAAAAAATAAATATAAAAAATGTATTAAGGCTGTCTCTCATTCACACAAGTATCTAACTTTTGACGTCAGTGCAAACAAGATTACTTTTACACAAGCTGGATCTTTTGAACTGAAGTTGTTGATCATCATCGTTGTCAAATTGCTCAACTCTTGAGACTCGTGTGCCCATATTGATCAATATAAAAATCGTATCTTTTAATCTGAGTGCCATTTCATTTGCATGACGGAGCTAAAATACAGGTCCTCTAACCTAAACCTGTCATCATATAATTATATCCACCTACACTGCTTCCTTCTTGTGGGATTGGGTAGAGTGCTTTTGAGAGCACTTTTTCATTTGCAAACTGGAGCAGGATAACTAGGGGAACACCACAACATAGTCTGCTTTTGTTTCCCGAAAGTCTGAGCATTCTACTCCTGCTGCTCCCTGATTTTGCCAGCCCTACTAGGGGAAACAGCATATCTTTTATTGGGTTGTGGGGAATTTTCATTTTCTCTATGCACACGTTTTCTAGCAGCTGTGCCAATTTCATAATTTTTGTAACTTTCAATGCGATTTTAAACTGAAAAGAGTAGCAATAATTGTTTGCCACTTAAGAGTGGTTTTGGATAACGAGTCCATTGTATGCCTCTTGATTAGAATTTGTGCAAAAGTGTTAAAATTTCCTTGGCTTGGCAGTTCTTTATCACCTTACCAACTTGCAATTTTCTTTTTTATGATGTTCTTTTTTTCCTAACTGTGGTAGGAAAAGTTAGATGCAGCAAAATATAGAGAATAAATGCTAAATTACCTAGGTTTGCTAGTTTCAAAGGACCTCTTTTCCACTCCTTTAGTATCCATGGGTTCTTGATGCTCTGAATCCACGTGATTTTAATGGTCAGTGCTATTGTTTAAAAAATTGTACACAAAAGTTAGGAACCCTGTGTGCTATTTCATAAGCCAAATTAAGTCGTTTTGCTACCTAACTTGTATAGCTAATGCAATTCAACATGTTTTCAAAATGCTTATTTTCCCCCAAAATGCAGGGCTGTCACTGATGTAATAACTGGCTGTAGACCAAGGCCAGTCTTCTACTGAGAAGACAGCCCCACCTCACTGGAAGTTTACTGGAATTGTAGGGGTTTATCCACCGAAAAACTTTCGGTTTACATGGGTAATTTGTTTTCTTTGATACCAAATTTGTTTTGGAAGCTTCAGTTGAATAGGCTTGCCAAGTCAGTTGTAAATGAGTTAATAACAAAGTACCGCTTTAATGAAGGCTCACGGAAATAGGGTGGAAGTGGATCTACTTCATGTAAAGTGGTATTTGGTTTTTGCTTAATTGCAGATATACATTTCAGTGCTCTTCACTTCTATGGTGTTTCCATTTTTAGGCTGAAAAATAATGATCCTCTCATTTGGAGGTGGTTCCTTACAGCTACACATGTAATGAGACCAGTCTCAAGTAATTCTTGGAAACCATTTCAGACAAAATGAGTGAGGGCTGATTGCAGGTGTTTAAGGAGCGGCATGTTCTCTTCTGCTCTCTGCAATTTAACCAAAAACAAAAGCTGGCACTCAAGTGGCATTTGATGAATACCTCAAAAAGAAATAACAGACTTTTTTCAATGTTTTCCCTTGCATAGTCATGACAGCATTTGTGTGTGTGCGTGTGAGTATGCACGTATCTTCAAAAAGAAGGGGCTATAATATCCTTTCTGAAAAAAACTTCTAGAAAACAACAAAACCCACCTAAGATTAGATTGAATATGCTCCCAAAGATATACTTGGTTGTCGTAAGAAATGTAAAACTATTACACTTCAGCTGAACAAGTCAATGCATCCCTGCTTACACCTAGCAATAGGAGAGTAGGGTTGTGTGCGCCATGGTGAATTGAACTTGGCCAGCAAAGAAGCTCAGCCTGGTCCACAGTTGTGGTGGACATTTCAGGAGGATGAATTGCAGGGAGAGATGATTTTGCAGCTGTCATGACTGTGAGCTAAGTAGATGCAGTCACTCTCCCAACAGACCTGTATTTCTTTAAAATAAAATAAAGAAATACTATTTTCTGGATTACAATTTTTACATTTTTGTGAAAATTACAGTTGCTCATTTTAGAAATGATTCTAAATGACTCTACAAATTGAATTATTGTCATGACCTGTAGCACTCATGGAGTTCAGGTGAGTTTTCTTGTCTTTTTCGTAACTGGGTTTGGAATGTTGAAAGGCTATTATGTTAATTGGCCTTAATAAGATATTTAATTTTTTGCCTTAAAAACATATTTCAGAAAGTACGAGAGAGGTCAAGTTAGATATTTTTGTCACTCTCTTGCTTTCCCGCTCTTCTTAAATAAAAACAAAACAAAACAAAACAAAACAAAAAAAAAAAAAAAAAAAAAAACTGGCTTTCCAAACTCCACTTTCCCTTTTATCTACTCACACCAAAATTCTGTGGCTTGGTTTAGTTTCAGGAGAAGGGAAGAAAATCACATTTTACACAGCTAATTTAGGGCTGAACTGGGTAATGATGCTTTTGCAGAGGTGAAACAAGGATAAATGGTTCTGAATGAAGGGAAAAAATAAACGTTCCTTGCTGCCTTAAGTTCACTCTGAAAAAAAGGACAAGTTAAAAAAACAAAAACTCTTCTATATTAGTATTTCATACGAACACTACTTACATGTAGGATTTTTACTTTGCTGTGCTTTCTGTGATCTTTATGTAGCTTGCTGTGACAAATGCTCATTTGCAAGGAGCAAGGGCTTTACCAGAGCAGCAGGTCTTTCATTTGTGGCCGTGTACTTCAAGTTGCAATACCATGTACCTCAAGTCGCAATATAGAAAGCGACTTCTCTAGGCCAGCGATGTTAAAGCTGGAATTAGGTGGAATTTATTACGCTGAGCAGTTCAGAGCACATGGCTTTAAGCCCTGCAGCACGAAGGAAAAGCACTTGAGCAGCAGTGGGAGGTATAGGTGTGCTTAAGTGTCCCGTCAGGAAAATATTGGAGTAATGTAAGCAGAGCACAACAGTGTATTTACAGGCAGGATGGAGTCATCCCCACCCATGATAACCGCCAATGAGTGTAATAGGAACTGAAAAATAGTAGGCTGTGTCAAGGCTGGACGGCTCCACGTTTGCCCTTGACAATTGGTGGTGGTCTGGGAACTTCCTGAAAGTCGTGGTCTGTGGTTCTTCTTTTAGGCCATGTCCTGCAAGTGTATTGTTCTTTTTCTTTTGTTTCATATGGCCTATTTATAGAAGCTAAGTGGAACAAAATGAGTAACCAGGGAAAGCTGAAAATAATGCATAATTGTACCTAAAAATAGATATGGTAGAGAGCTAGCTCCCCTAGCTGAGGGGAGGGTTGTAGGAATGAGCTCAAACTGGTAAGGAGGTTGAGTTTGGTTCAATATGGAGATTTGCCTGCTTAGTTCTGATTATTTTTTTTCCTAAATTACTACATGTTTTTTTCTCCAAATGGGGTGTATTTACTTGCAGTCGGCATTTATCAAATGAAAGATGCACTGCCATCTGGTGTCCAAATTGTGTTCACACAAGACACTTAACATGTACAGGAAAAAATTAATGCGTAATAAATTTCTTCCTATAGAACTCTATAAACTCTGAAGAAGAGATTGGACTGTTCCGAATAAGTAGTGTCCATGCTGATGAGCACTGCATCAAAAGAAGAAAAAGTACAATCGTTTAATTACTGGGAAATTGCAGTCTAGTTAACGGGACGTTTATGTAAATGTGCCTGCTTCTTGTTTCTTTTGTAGGTGGAAGAGGGGGAGATGGATGCCCTGTTATCACCTTTCCAGACTACCCAGCTTTCAGTGAGATCCCAGAGAAGGAGTTCCAGAATGTCCTGACCTACCTCACCAGCATCCCAAGGTGAGCACCCAGCCAAGAGAAAATACTCTTATCCAATAAAGGATTTCCTACGTTCAGAAATATATATCATGGTGTAAAGGTCCAGCTTGTATTTAATTAAAGAAAATGTGAATGTAGCAGGTGATGCAGCGTCAATAAAAGTCTTGATTAGTGAGAACCACCTAATGCAGTAGTTGATAAAAGTATAAATAGCAGTATATCGTTCATCTAGAGCATGAAAGAAGAAATTACTTTCTGGTAGGTATGGATATAGATTCTGTAATAGAAATTTTCCTCTTGTTTCGTATTTCTGCACTGCTGGATTTTAGAGTGTGGTGTTGTGTGTTTTAATTGGAAATATACAATTTTGGCAGGATATGCTAACGGAATGCATGTAGCAGAGTAGAATACAGATGCCAGAATTCAAGAGAACAGACTGACTTATTCAGGTGAGATTTAATGGAGTGTAATTCTGAAGAGTAAATCTGCTGAGGAAAGCTGGCAAGTTTTTGAGGACAGCACCATCCAAGCACAAGAATGGTACAGCTTGGAAAATGAGTAGACATACTGGGAGACTGACCTGGCTGAGCGGGGAACTTGTGACTTTGAGCTGCAGTACAAAGACAGCGCACAGAAGATGAAAGCAGTGGTAGGCTACAAAAGTGAAATACAGAAGCATTGCCTGAACACACGGGGTGGCTTCAGGAAAGTCACAGCACCCCCCAGAAAAAAATCTGCTGCGTTAGCAGTAAAGGAATGAAGAAGGAGAACGCGAGCTTGTGCTGAATGGGCTGGGTATTTTAGTGGCAGCCAACACAGATGAGAGGCTGAGACACTTGAAGCAAAGAGCTCATCAGTCTTCTCTGACAGCCTGTCCAGGCCTTTGTGCTTAGAGACAGGATCTGAGTTTGAGAGTGACTAGCAAGAGGTGATGATCTCAAGGATCTCTTGAAAAATGTTGACCCCAAACTAGTATTTGGGATAAGCTGAGCTATATCTAGAGTGGTGAGGCAGCTCTTTATCACCTTCAAAAGATTTTTGAGATCAGAGGCAGACTGTGATGACCAGAGAAAAGCAAATATATTCATCTTCAGAAAGGACAAGAATAATGATCTGAAGCACTACAGGCGAGTTGACCTCACTTTAGTCTGTCAGGAAGTTATGGAGTGAGTCCTCTTCAAACACATTTATGTGCACAAGAAAGCTGAAAGTGCTGGAAAGTAGCCAGCATGGATTAAACAATGGTAAATTGCACTTGATCAACCTATTTCCGTGGTGAAATTACTGGGTGTGTAAATGAGGGGAGGCTGTGCATGTCTCAACTTTAGCAAGACTTTCCACAGTCTTCTCCCAGCAGCCTTGTGCCCAAGTTGGGTAGTCACAGTCTTGATAGGGGGCTACTAGGTGGGGAAAGACTGGTTCATCTATTTGTTACTGGGAGAGTGATGTAGCATTGAGACAGGATGCCAAAGGATATCATGGAGTCTTCATTCTTGAAAGTTTTCAAGACCTGACCGTCCAAAGCCCTGAGTAACCTGATCCAAATTTGGGTTGGCCCTGCTTTGAGCAGGAGGTAGGACTGGAAACCTCCTGAGATCCCTTCAAGTTTGAACTATTGTATGAAGTGAGATCTGTTATGTCTTTCCCAAATTGGGCTTTGTGGCTTTCCCAGATTAAATACCCTTAGAAACGCAAGTTATCTAACACCGATTAAATGTTGGTCTCAAGCTGTTTTTCTCATTCTTTCCTCTGACAATGTTCAGTGCAACTCAGCATGGGCTGTGCTGAATTCGTGTCTGAAACTAATCATGGCCGATTTCCCTCATGCACACACATGCTTTATTTCTTTTCATGCATATACAGTGAACAAATGGTCTTCTTGTAAAGGTCTTTCCTCCTAATTATTTTGTAGGACCTATTCCCTTTCAGGGAACACTGGTTATATGCAGCACAGTACCATGAGGTGCTGTCCTAGTTGAACTTACTAACACATAGGTAAGCAGGAGAGGAGCTGTGAAGCCAACAGTCAGCTTTATTTTATTTGTTTATCCTTGTGCTCTTTAAGCTGTGGGGTGCTAAGCCTCCCTTGATAGTATCTTCCTTGAATACTGTTATTACAAATAATTATGTGCTAAATTCACATCTGCTCCTCCTTATGAAAGTCCTCCTTTGGCAAGGCGCCTTATTGTGGCCCACTGAACTTCTTCACAGAGTGGGATTCCTGTGAGAAATTCTGAGCAGAGCAAACAGCATCTGGCACAGGGAGGAACACTGAAGGCGTCCCAGTGCATCAGCTTGGTGGGAGCACGTTTTGACTAATTAAAACTCTGGGAGCAGAATTTCTGGAGATTTTTTGTTCATTTTCCCATACCTTCCAATAATTATTGTGTGCATAGCCAGCCAGCAGCAGCCACTTCTTAAGTTTGGCTGTTCTTGTAGGATGTTTTTGTTGTTTCTTTCTTTTATTTCTAGTTCTTTAGATCACCGTCCTGTGTAAACCAAGAAGAATAGCTCAACTAGGTAGATATAAAAACGTGAGATATTAACTTTTATAACTATAACCATATTTTGTTCTTGGATTTTCATATTTTTTGTTACAAGTTTTAAGCTGAAATATTAACACCACTGTTAAAATGCTGATAAAACTGGGACCTTTTTAGTGCCTGAGAACTGCTGTAATCTCAAAGGGCTTTGGCCATCCCTGACATCTTCTCTAATGGTGTTACAAGCTTACTGTGTTAAACTTTGTTTATAAGCCCTTGGGTAGGTGTGTAGGAACAACAAACTGCAGAAATGCTGCTAACCAGATGTCAGCATACACTCCCTCGTAAAACATCTTCTGCCAACAATAAGCTATCGACTGCATATACCTCAAAGATGGGCAGTATTGTGAACTTCTTTGAATTGCTGATATTTCTAGTGTTGTTAAAGTTGTCACAAGGCAGGATTTTTGTTGTTATCTTAGTTTTCAATGGCTAAAATTTTAAAGACTGGGAACTTGCTTTTGAGGGAAGTGGAGGCAGATAGTTAATAGTTTATTTGTTTTGTAAGTTTATTTAAAAGGTCTAAGATATACAAATTTACAGGAAGGGTAAAAAATGCAGCCTACAGCTTTTATGCATGGAATCCTCAACTGATCAGTATCATTTAGCTTATGAAATACACAACTTTGTCTTTTGGTTGTTCTGACTGAGGGGAAGAAGAACTTTTTCATAGAAAAGCCCTGTAGAGCACAGACACGTCTGGAGCCACAACAGTTCCTTGGAAAACATGCTAGGCTGTTTGTGCCACTTGGCCCTGCACAAGATTCCTGATCACAGCGAGGGGTTGGCAGCAATAACTCAAAGCTTATTGTCTGACTGCCTGCAGTCATGTGTTAGGGGAAATGATATTTCATGGGAATGACAACGAGAAACTGCTAAGAGCCACATAAGAAAGGACCTTTCTGTGTTCTGCAGAAGATTTTTTGCCTAATAAAATATTTACCAGTATGGTGATTTCTAGCAGTGGCATCAGATTTTCAAGATTTGTTTCCAAGTGAAAGGAGTATTAATAAAAGCCTTAATAAGTGTAGCTTAGGACTTCATGTCAAAAGAGAAAAACCAAAACCTCTGAACATGTAGTTACTATTCCCTCTGATTGCATAGGTGTAAACTTGACCTTGTCCCTCCTCATTGAATTATTATTCTATACTATCTGAACACTGAGTTTAACAAGCTTTTCCTGTATAAACTTGTCTCTTTCACAGTGAACTGCTACAATGAAGAGTTAAATATCTCATGGGTCACCTTGCATTCAGAAATTGAACTATTATAAGTTGCATGTTACCAGCTTAGATGACCGGGGAGTAGAATAATGCAAACAGCAGAGCTATCAGCGTGTGCTCAGATGTGGAAGTCTGATCAGTTGAGGAAGTTAAGAAAGGAGACAGTGGAAAGGGAATATCTAATTTCAATATAAGATATACCATTAACCCTGGTGCAATTGTATATTATTAAACAAAAAGCAGAACCATCTCCTTCAGATTGCTAACACTGCAAGGAAAACATGTTCAGCTAGACATCTAGATAAGGTACAGTACCTCGTGTATGGCTTGTAATAATCTCAAAATATTCAGTACAAGATTGTTGACATTCTGTGTGACAACAGTCACGTACCGTGTGTACTTAAAGATCGTTGCTGTATCAGGAAAAAATGATGGATTAAGGATAAGAACTACAGACAGTGGAAGAGTATAGCCAATCCTACTATGTTTCACTCTGAGATGTACATTGTAAAGGTATATATCTAATACTTCTGAAACAGGTTCTTCCTTTTAGCAGCTGGTGGGTTTAGTACTATTATTGAAGTACAAAATATTTTGTATTGAAAAGCTGGGGACTCTCTTCCGGAGTGATTTTTTTTTTTTTCTTTGCTTAGTTCCAGTGATTTTTGTTATTGTTTTACACATGTAGCACCAAAGATGAAAGAAGGGGAATCCATGACAGTATGTAACATACTTAGGGCAATGCCTTACGGGAAGAGTACTTTAACTACAATGATAAATTACTACAAATACTTTTGATATAAGTACTGATCTTCAGGAATTATTAGGTTTTAACAATACAGTTTCTGAATAAATTCATATCTGTAGATACGTGTCTGTAAGAGAGATGATCTTTAGAGTCAATTGGCTTTCAGCAGAGAACAGTGAGCCAAGTTTTGCCTGTGTTTGAGGGCACTTCGTGATGTCTGTGTAGCCAGTCTGATACTCTTTAGAGCTTGCAGAGAAGAATGCCTCCTGTCACTTCACTGGGTGAGTCCTTGGGGAATGCTGCTGAGCTGGGTAGGAAGACAAGGTCGTTTCACCACAGAGTTGAATAAAAATCTGAAGACTTCCATACACAGTGTCTGTCATTGCTACTGCAAAGTGGGAGAGGCACCTGTGAGGTGTGCCTTTTGTATCCCATATACAGAGGGTGGAGGAAGAATATTCCATTCAAGGTTGAAATAGACTCCTAAAGCAACTGCCTCATGTACCCTTAAGAAGTTATTTCAGGGTGTTCAGTACGCTTTTCTCATTTTTTCTTTGTTTTGAAAGTATTTTTTCACCTTTTCTATTTATCCTAGTAAATGGACATCTAAGATCTATGATGTACACTGAAGGCAAGTGTTATGTGTTTATTTCTATCAATCACAGCTGAAACGTAACATGTTTTATTAACTTACCAGCATGTATGTGTTCTTGGAAAATGAGTTTACAAAATGTGGGGTGTTACATGAGAATTTGGTCCAAAAGAAATTAGTAGATAATTGCAGTGGTTTAAAAAAAAAAAAAAAAAAAAAAAGACAGGATTTTTCAAACATATGGCTTTGTTTCTGGCTAATTAGCAGTTTCTTCTGCAATCCAATAACAATATGCTGTATGGGAAACTAAAAGGATATAGCTTTAATATTTTTCTTCATTGCTCTTATAGATTCATCCTTGAACAACAACAACAAAAAAAAGCAAGCTAAAATTTTTGTGGTCACAAGAGATTAAAAAATTAATATTTTAAATGTGCAACACTGTCTTAAATACAGAGTTCCCTTCAAGAGAAATGGTGTAGATTAGAAAATTTTGAGTTGTCATGGCCAATTTTAGTCCCACACTGCTTATTAAATACAATACACAGGCCTTTTGTGCTTGTATTCAGACAGAGCCTTGTACAGCCTCTGTTTGTAATGCCCTTCTGTCCCGCCACATGATCCGAAGCATATCTCAGGTTAAATTGTCATGTTCTGCTATTTCCTGTTTTGAAAGCTGTCCCCATCGGTTTCCTGCCCAGGAGAATGTCCTCGTCTTTAAGATCCTGATGGCTTACAAAGGCCCGAACACAGTGTGGTGTTCTAAGAAATGCTATTGTTCGTGGTACCGCCTGGTGTGTGAAATTAGGGAGCGAGCCTGGCCAAGTTACGAAACGGAACAAGATAACTTCACAAAGTGTTGGCGTCTGGGAGTTACAAAGTTCTGTTGTTATGGCCTGGCGAGCTCCAGACCCTTCCTTACAGAGTGCACCAGCTCTCTGTCATTTGGGATTAACATCGGGTTGCCAAAAAACTAAAAGGAAACATCTTCACTAAGCCTCCCAGGGGGTTCGCGTCCAAGAAGACTTCATTAGTATGGGCACTGCAAAGCGTCAGGGAACTGGGGTTGTTTGGTCTGGAGAAGAGGAGGCTCAGGGGAGACCTCATTGCTCTCCACAACTGCCTGAAAGGAGGCTGTGGGCAGCTGGGGTCAGCCTCTTCTCACAGGTAACCAGTGATAGGACCAGAGGGAATGGCCTCAAGTTGCACCAGGGGAGGTTCAGGTTGGCAATGAGGAGCCATTTCTGCTCAGAAAGAGCAGTCAGGCACTGTGACGGGTTGCCCAGGGAAGTGGTGGAGTCACCGTCCCTGGGGGTGTGCAAGGAGAGGTTGGGCCTGGTACTTGGGGACATGGTTTGGTGGTGACATTGGTGGTAGGGGGGTGGTTGGAGCAGATGATCTTGGAGGGCTCTTCCAACCCTGATGATTCCATGATTTAGCTAGGGACTGGATGGCCATGGCACAGCATGGTGTGGATGTTGCTGGAGCTAACAAACCTTGGTACACACAGAGCTTGTGTGTGGAGCAGGCTTGGGTCTGGCCAGTCTTGTCAGCATGGTTTCACTGCTGTTCCCTGAGAGCTGGGGCACCTGCATTAGGGTAATGCTGTCTTTAGGCCTGAAGAGCCTTCAGGGCCAGGCCAACCTTCTGAAGAACCAATGGGGAAGAGTAACCACACGAGTTACCTCATTTATCTACAGCCTAAATAAGCAGCCCACTGCTAGCTAAGAGTTAACTACTTCTATTTTATGGAGTGCTGGGGACGAATGTCACCACATAATGGGTAAGAAGTGCCAAAAACCAGACACCCTGTCAGTTCACACTGACACACTGAGCAACAGTTCTGCAGCTCCAGTGTCTATTTGTGTCAGCTGTGTTTCATTTCCACGCTCTCCTCTTTGTCAGATTACAATCCAGGCTAAAGATGTGGAACCTGTATCCTGCTGTTACCTTGGCAGCCCCTCAGATTCGTCAATGAGAACATCCCAGGGCTTCCAGCAAAATCTGTCATGCTGTGCGTGCCCTTCCTCTCCGAGCACAGCTGCCAAGCAGTTGTAAATGCCATATGTTCCTGTAAGCAGAAAAGAAATGTAAAGGTTTATATTTAAAACAAGAGTGTTGAATCCTGAGGTGAAGTGGTGTGGTCGGGAGCTTTTGTGTCAGATACGTTGTTTGACAACATTAGGTCAAAGCTCAATGTGTTACTTGGTCTGAATTTTTCCTGGGTTTGGGGCAATTTATGGTTGTTCTGATGTCCACCTTGTGAATATATTAAACTTGTTTTAAGGTTCATCCCTGTTGAAGGGATTCTTTAAATCCCACTTGCATGACACATGGTATCCAGTGGTAAATTTCATCTCGTAAGGAGACAAGGTAAAATTAAGGAAGTTAATTAGTAAAATGCTGGACCTCACGCTGGAGCTTTCATTAAGTCTAATCTCAACTACAGAGAA
Organism: Aythya ferina; assembly: GCF_964211825.1. Classification (NCBI taxonomy): domain Eukaryota; kingdom Metazoa; phylum Chordata; class Aves; order Anseriformes; family Anatidae; genus Aythya; species Aythya ferina. The sequence goes on from NC_140296.1 coordinate 63,204,288, forward strand.
TTTAACACTCTATTTAAGTATAAACTCACCTGCCTAAAACACAGCATGCAGCCTTCCAGAAAATGTGTGTCAGTACTTCGTGCAATGGCATTAGTGGTAGTTGAAGTGCACTGGAAATATGTTTAATTCCAATATCGTAGTTCTGAATTGGTGTAAAAATGCTTTTATGGGATCAGGCTTGATTGTTCTAAAGCTGGGAGCACTCAGGCTTTCTGTTGTTTATATTTACTTAAGCTCAACCAACATGGAGCCCTTTTGCCTTTACTGACCTATTTATCCTTAATTGTCCCTCAAGGATAACGTGGCCTACTTCAGCCATCTGTAGTTAAGTCTAAATGAGTCCTCAAAATGGTCTGTCTTCAGTCCTGACAAAAGCAATTCAGTGTGGCCAGAAGAACTTAGACTGAATCTTCCATTCAGAAAATAAAAGTTCTTCCCTAAAAATACTTTTAATAGTGAACTTCACACACTAAAAGGGGTCTGCTAAGCAGTGACTTTGTCTTTTAATGATTATTTCTTTTACCTGCAGAAAAGCACCTAAGCCATGCTGATTTTAGCATGTGTGATTCCTCAGTGGTATAAAACTTGCTAAGTTCATGTACGAAAGGGCTGATGGAAAGGAAATCAGTGTGTGTGATACAAGGGGAGATAGAAGATGATGCCTGGATGCTTCAGTTCTTATTCTGACATTGGCTATATTCCTTCATCTCCCCCCACTGACAGCATGAGTTTTTTGGAGCAGAAGGGATGTCAGCGTATACGATGGAATATAGCCAGCCTTACTGTGCTCCAATCAGCAAATGTTTGATTATTTATTTATTTATTTTAAGGAGGAATCGGCATGGAAGTGCAAGTGTGTTATGAGGTGTTTAGAGTTGGAGAAAATGGAGAAGATCGGCACCCCTGTATCTGAAGCTGAGTGGGGAGGCAAAGATAAATGTGGCTGTGCATGCTATATAAATCAGTGCAAATACTTGAAAATAAATAAGCTATGGTCTCTCCTGCTGACACAGACGAATGCCCAATTATCTTGTCTATGCTTACAAAGTTCCCAAAAGCATTTTCATTGTTTTCCTGTTCCAGGCTCTGTGATTCTGCTGGTCTCCTCTGCCTCATGAGCAAACTACAACCATTTGCCTAACATGTTTTTCTTATTATTTATTCATGCCACCTCACAACCCAACATGCATCTCAATTCTTCTTTTCATATATACTGCCGGCTTGCCGTGAGATCCTGAAGTTCAGTTTTGTGTATCTGGTGACTGACCAGTTCTGAGCCAAGATGAAAAAATTGTATGAATATTTCAAGATATTCCTGAGGCATGAACTAGTAACAGCTGAGACCAAAAGTAAGCATAATAGGAAAAACAACTGATAAGCTTTTAATCAGTGGTGTTCTGGATAAGATTTAGGGGGAGGTAACTGGGAAGGGGAGAAGGAAAGTCCAAATGCTGTGACGTGAGTGCACAGTTAAAAATTCATTAATTCCAAAAATTCCAAAATTTCTATTGTGAAATGAAAATGAGAGCAGTATAGTATGCATGTTGTTGTATTTATAGCTATTTAGTTGTGCTTTTTTGTTTGGTTGTCTCGGGGAAGGCAGTTTTTATTTTTTAAATAGGATTTTAAATGTAAGAATCAATGAGAAGTGCTATCGCCTTGCTAACAGGTTAGGTTATATTCCTGTCATGGGGTGCTACAACACCCCATGTTGGGTGAAATGCAGGTGGTACTGTCAGGAGCTATATATATAAACATTTTTTGCTTGGTATTTCAGTGATTTTGGACAGACCACTAGAGGCTGCCCTTGGATAGCAGCACTCCTGAGTGCTTCATTTTTAATTTCTTTTGCTGGAATTCCTTCTTTCCTGTCAGTTTTTTATGAACAATTGTCGGTCTAAATTTGGGTTGTGTATATTTTTCCTTCTACAGTTGAAAGGCCTTCAGCTCTCTATGAAATGACCCAAAATATCCAAAAATGAATCCAAAATAATCCAAATAATCCAAAATAACAAATATTTCTAGACCAGTAGCCTGTTGTCAAAGCACTGTCCGGGAATCCACTAGTTAAACACAGTAATGACAAGATGGCAAATTTTGTCCAAATTCCAGAGATTTGGCTACAGAGAAATAAAGCTGCAGAGCAGTGACTTGCACACCAAGCTTGGCATCTCAGGAAGCTCGGGCTGAGCCTGTTCGTGGAGGCTGTGCTCTGGGGATGGTTTTCCAAGGAGACAAGAAGCAATGGACATGTCCTCAACTCTGCTTCCTGCACTATCTGATTTCTTCAGCATTTTCAGCTGAAGAGATACAGGTTTAAAAAAAAAAAAAAAACCAAAAAAAAAAAAAAAAAAAAAAAACCACCTAAGGACAGAAGTGTTAGAAATTCCATCTAAAATTATGGAGAAGTCATCATTGTGTTCCAATTTTGCCCCCATATATATATATATATATATATATGTGTGTGTGTGTACATATATATATATATATATATATATATAAACAAAATGGGACACTCTTCATCATTTCTATGGTTTTGGTTTGGCTTGTGTTTGATTGTTTGTTTCCCCTCGTAAATGTTACTGGATTAAGAAGTGTTATCTGATTGACTGGTTATACACCTCAACAGGAGGTGGTTCCTGGGGGAATCCAAACTGAGATGTCAGGCCCACGGCGTGAATCGGAGCTGAAATGTCAGGCCAGTTTGCTTTGGGAGCTCAGGAGGTCTGCTAGATAGCCAGAGAGCTTTACTTGAGTGTTCAGAAACGTTGTGTTCATAAACGTTATGCGTGTTAGGAACAGCTCTGTTCTCGGATGTGTGCAGTCATACATCTGTGGCAGAATTTGGCACCGAAATGCCATTTTCTGTCAAAACAATTAAATGTCATAACAGCATCGTGCAATTGCATGTACAGCCATCTTCTGGGAATATGTTTTCATTCTATTTATTTTCTTGGCAGATTTTTTTTTCTTTGCCACTGATGTTTTGATAACAACGCAAACCTCAAATTTTCTGTCATAAAAATAGCAAATGCAATGTTAAAGCTTGATAATTTAGAGCACGTATAATTAGTTGGAAGATCTTACCTTCTGGCTTTCAAAACACTTCCAACTTGTGTTAGGTGTGTAAATGTGATCTGTTCATTTTTTTAAGTATGATTTGTGCATTTATGAAGTATATTTGGAGTATCATCTGTAATGTTGTCATTATAAAGGATTATAATGTTTTTTTATTTTCCAGGCTATTTTTCAACTGAATGCTTTTAAGCACTAATTTAAGTGCAGGGTTTTAGAAAACATCTGAAATAGCAGCAGCATTACAAAGCAGTATTCAGCTTAGATACTGTGTTAAAACCTACAGGCTCCCTTACCAATTGAAACCAGCAAGTTCATTGTCCAGTGTAGAGCTCAAACAATGCCTGGTTTATAGTTTTATTTCAGTTCCTGCAATCTCTAAATTGATTTCGTTGTGTGCCTTCTGCAGTGAGGCTGGGTATTATGAGCTATAAAAGCCTGTGATATCTGAAGCTTTCAAACTGGGGCTTTGTGGAGCACGATATCGCCTCCTATTTCCATCATGCACTCAAGAAAGCACAAGACCATTTTATTTTCCTTAAGTGTTGTGGTTACCAAGGGTAAGAAGTCATTAATCTCAGTCTCACTTCGGATAGTCAGAAGCTGTCAAAGATCAAAATACAAAGATTAGATCAAGTATAAGTATGTGAAAACTAAAAAGTAGAAGTCTTGGTTTTCCTGTATAAGGGGCATAAGGATGGGAGACATGGGACAAGGCTATGCTGGGGGAATTGTTGCTGCTCTTCATTTTGATGCAAAACCTGTATGAAAACAGCTAACGTGAAACCAACCTTAGAGTTCCTGTCACCATGGGGCTTGACTGATTGTATTTTTCATAACTGCTGTAGCAAAGATCGGTTTATTAATACCACATTCTTCACTTTATTATCTGACTGTATTCTAGAGCCTATAAAAGCCATTAAGGAGAAGGCAAGTCTCTGCTTTCATTCCTTGCCAAGGCATTGATGTTTTCATTTTTTTGAATCTGTGAAACATTTAGGATTAAGAAAGAGTTCTTGCCCTCGCTCCCTCACTTCCCTTAGAAGACATCCTTTGCAGTGGCAGCAGAGATGGGAAGTAGTCTTTGAAGTGGCTGAGGTTCAATCTATTGAAATACGTATTAAAATGTAGGATGCAAAATTTCTCTTGGGAAATGATAACTTTGGTAGTATTGTCTGGTTTTCTACAACCTGTTCCTAAACAAAGTGACAGGGAATGCTGTTCTTAATTACCCTAACCTATAGGATGATATATATATAGGATCTGCCTTCAGAGTGGTAGCTGCTGGGAGGATTTTCATCAATAGGGGCATGATGGGAACACTTGATGCTGAAAGTGCTCAGGCTGTTGGATTGTCTGCTTTTCATATGATTAACCTGTTTGAGCTCCAACTTGCCTTTTTCTGCACTAGACACAAGTCTACCTTTTGAGAGTTAAAATATAATTTATTTCTTATAGAGCTGGTCCACACAACCTTTCTAATGGCATACTCATGTCTAAAGGTAGCTGCTATATGGACGGGGTGGTCGGTACCATTCCTGAGATGATCTGTCACCAGGTCTTGTATGTTTGCCCCTTTTGTGGTGCAGTAGGATGGTTGATGATGGGCAGATGGGCCAGTTCCATGGCGCTTCCTACATAGGCCTGCATGTTGTATACCAGAAGGGTATTGTATATTATATATTGTATACCAGAAGGATTTGTGAGCAGCTTGAAGAGCTCCTACATCTCTTCAAGCCATGTCTGCATATCACTGATTCTTGTTAATGATTAGCGATGAGCTACAGAGTGAGTAACCTTTAAGAGTTGGGGTATTAGGGATCTGTAGACCGCTTATAATGCGGTGACCTGCCTGCAGTTTGCTGCAGTCTCTGCCTTGGTGTAGACGATACATTAATTCTTCGCAGAATACTACTGAAGTCCTCCTGCTGAAATTGCTGTTCAGCCACTGAAAGCAAGAATTCCTAGTCCTTCTGTGTGTGTAGGCAGATGTAGTCAAGGTAGGGAATGATCCTGAGGATAATGTAAGCCAACTGTTTAATCGTAAGACTTTAAGACTGAAATTAGTTTGTATTAAACTGGAATTGCTTAACCTGAGATGTTGCCCTGCATTTCAAACATCCTCAGACTTGATATTTTCAAGCCACTGTGACAAACCTGAAGATTTGCTTTGTTTTCTCGGTAAGAGAAAGCAACGATTGCAAGCAGTTTCCATACAGCAGTGTAAAAAGCACTAGGAACTTATTTGTGTAGCAGTTGTCACCACCCATACCTCGGAGAAATGCAGGGATCTTTCAGATGGTGACTATGTAATTGCTTCCACATACCCCAGAGGGAAGTTCCTTTCTGCAATCCCATGTACTGTAAGCTCTCCCACCCTTTCCCCCAGGTGCATGAGATCACAAGTCTTGCAAACTTGACAGCGAGGGAGATGTCCCCATAATCCGAAGCTGAGGAGTCACTAGATGGAAAATTCAGGTCCTGCTCTACATGGAAAAGCCGGTGCTTGTTGGGCAGGTGTTTTATCCTCGTTTCCTCACCGTCCCCAGATGGTGTTGCGCTGGTTCACCAAGGTGGAGGGAGGGAACTGAGCAGAAAGTCTACCCTGTGCTGCGTTTTTTTTCCTATTATCTGTCGTCTGCGGCCCCTACTCCCCTTGCCCTGCTTTCTACCTTTCTGGCTTGACCTTTGTGAGCTTGCTGGACGTATTCCCTGCAGAGCCGGGGTGGTTTCTCTGCCTTTGTAAAAATGTTCTGTTCTTTGTGCTGGTGAGTAAACAGAAGAACAGAGCTGAACTCGTGATGTATTTCTTGTGTTAGGAGGGAAACAGAGGAAGGAAACACTAAATTGGAGTTACAAGCTTATAATTTATCTTTCAGAAAGTACACCGGATACAAGTTAATGCATTTACAATAAAAAAACAGAGGTGGTAAGGGAAATGTCAAGGAGCCTTAACAGGCAGGTGCTTCTGCTAGGCTCGCCTGCTGTTTCTCACTGTAAGGCTTGACTTCCAGTCATTTATAATGCTGCCAAATTTTCTTTCCATTCCTGATGCCTCACCTGAGGTTTTTTGTTTTAATGTTTGGCCACGCATCAGGTTGTTCCCGAGGGGTGAGGGAACAATTTGCCATGCTTTCAAAGGCTGAAACAGCCCTTTGTTTGAGCAGCTCAAGTGTCTCCATCCTTGGGTCGGGGACTTGACACTTAGGAGAATGAGGGCCTTTGTGGCAAGAAAATACCTTCAGAAAAATCTGTCTAAATCACAGACCATGGATTCACAGTAGCTGGTCAAATCAAAATTTATGGCCTGTATGTTTTGTGATGAGTACCACTCATCACAAAATGGGGGGGCGCTTGGGAATGGTCTGGTAACTGCGTGCGCAGGTGTGGGTGCTGGGGAGAGAGGGAAGTTGAGCGAGGCCGGACTGGCAAACAGACCTGTTTCCAGTGTTTACTTGTTCTTGAATACGTAGCCTTGTTGTCTTCATCGTGTTCTCGGCTTTGTTGTCTTCCTAGTGTTCCCAGCTTTGTCGTACACGACGTCTCAGTTTGGTTTGTTGCTTCCTGCCTACCACTTGCCGGAGCTGGATCGCAGACTCAGTCACCAGCCCTTCGCAACGAGGCACTGCTGTCAGGATGACAGATCTTTTTCCCACAGTGACTGTTTGAAAGTCCCTTTCCTTCAGAGCACCTGAAGTAATAAACATAAACTTAGGAACAGCTGAACATGAGAGGGGAGCTGTTGCGTTACCTTCCTGATATTTTTCTGGTAACAAGTTGGAGTTCTCCTTTACCTCTTACGTTTTTCTCCATACTCTCCTGTCTCATATCCTGCTGTATGACATGTTAACGTTTTTGGGGGCAAGGATTATGTAATTTTGAATGACATAAAACTCAGTGAAAGGTTCAGAACAAAGCATTTAATATTTTTAGGCAACCTGGCAAGAGTGTTAATGGCTTGAAGTCAGGTGCTCAAGACTTTGCCGCTGAGTCTCTTCTAGCCAGCACTGGGAAATGGTGGCTTTTATTTCTGAGCCTGGAAAGGAGCCTTCTTCTGAATCAAAAAAGGCTGGCTAAGGACACCTTTCGGGCTATCTTGGAGATGTGTTTTCCTTTGTCAGCTCTTCCACTTCAGTAACACTTGTCTTTGATATTAGGCTCTGCCGAATGTCAGGTGCCGAGGCAGGTGATGAACACTCAGCATGGATCTGGTGTCCGGATCTTTTCCAGGCCTCCAGCTGAGCCTGTCCTTCCCTGTGCCCTGAAAAGAAGTCTGATTGTTCTTTCAGAGGCTTTAATTTTATTCCTGTTATACAACAATGTCAGTAGGTTCTGGAAATGTGATGCAGACCTTGTATTGTTCTGCGGGATCTGAGATTGTGCTTTGCGCTGAGGAAGTATGCAGAAATTGCAGGGCTCTTGGGGACTTCCACTGATTATGGGAAACAGCTCTTCTGGAGTCTTAAAACTTCCAAACACAAACTGTTTGGGAAAAGTCACAGCACCTTTTGGACTCCACTCATTCACGTTGAGCTGTGTGACCCGAGGAGTTTGGTTTGTTACCTGGTTATTGTGGAACTTGGTTGCTATTAGCATTTTATTTTGCTCAGTGACTGAACATTAAAATGGTGGGAAGTTTTAATGGGGTACGCGAAAATGCTTAAAAGCAATCTAGACCCTTTTCTTCCTCTTGCCCTTCAAATCAAGAAAGAGAAGGAAGAAGGGAGGCTTTAGTAAATCATGGAAATTTACTGTAGTGGTAAGCATATTCCTAATATAATGCCCCGTTTGTCTGCAAGCATTATTCAGGCTTACAAGGCAAGCACTCGGATGTTGTTTATCAGTGTTATCCTAACCCGGAGGCAAGAGTTAAGTAACATGCACTGAACGTGGGCAGTGAGGAGGGTGGCGTTTCAAATATTCCTGTGTTAAAATGACTTATTTTCTGCTTTTGAAAGGAAGTGTTGACGTTTCTTTGCACTTCTGATTTATTTTTTTTCCCCTAAATATCTGGTCTGTAATCCTGTGAGATGTACAGCTCTTAAAGGAGAGGAGATGGACTGTAAGTCATGTTTAAATTTGCAGTTTTAAAGATCAGCTTTAGATGCCACATCCGGATGTTAGTAATTTTCATTCTCCTTGACATCCTCCTGTTATAATGCGATCAGCACAATCCTATAAAGCAAAGCAGGTACTTTCGTATGATTCAGCAGTTTTGAATACAGGATCCTAAAATTGTGTTGTGTTGATTTCATTTTATATTTTTAAGGTACAATGACGACAAATCAATACATAATATTTCCCAGAACTTCACACAGCAGAGCCGGCAGGCCTTGCCGTAAAATTAATATCTGCAATCAAAGTGCAGCAGAGAGACTAAATACAACAAAATCTACAAGAAAAAAAACAAAGTCAGGTCTGTCTGCCTTGTATTTGCCTGTCGTTTTCGTTTTGATTGCGATTGGCCGGCAAGGTCTGCTGCTGGCATTACACAATTGGCTTAGATGGGAAATTACAAAACAGGAGCAGATCCCTTTATTTGTACTCGGTAGCACATGCAGCTGAGCACAGGCGAGCAAGAAAGGTCACCCGTACGCCAGGATTTGAGTGCTCTCTCTCACAGATGTTTCCATTTCAGAGAAGGGCAGCTTATCTCGTTTTTAGGATCTGTGACTTTGAGTTTTTAAACGCCACAGGGATTTCTTGCTTTGGTGAATGTCAAAATGTACCTGAAATCAAGTTTGTAGCCTGGAAGCAAGAGAGCATTTCAGATGCACAGAGCCATATCGTGGAATGATCAGAAAGCCCTGCGTTTTTAAAGGATTTTAAATATTAGTAAGGAGGAAGACAAGCCAAACAGAAGGTTGAAAGCAGATGCAAAAGGAAAATGACTTTGTTGTTGAAAACAGCATGAAGCAGGGATTATATCGGCACCAAAACAATGGAGAACCAAAGGGTGTTGTTTTCATCTGAAATAATATCTGCACGAGACATGTGAAAACTACCTTTCATGGAGAAAGAACAATTCATGATTTGAATATGGTTTGAAGCCCTGTGGGACATAGTTGGGACTGGTGCATCTTTCCAATGGTGTGTAGGATATGTTCATCTAAATATCTTAAATAAAGAAGATTCTGCACAAAAGAGTCAAGCTGCCTTTTTTTTTTTTTTTTCTTTTAACTAGCTTATAACTCTGCTTTTTGGAATGAGCAGACCAGAGGAGTTTCATTTGCATTTTTAACTGAACTTTTTTTTTTTCCTTCTTTCCTTCTCCAAACTTAGTTTGCGAGATGCTGGGATTGGATTTATCCTTGTCATAGACCGCAGACAGGACAAATGGACCTCTGTGAAAGCTTCCATACTGCGGATAACAGTGAGTACTGTTTAACATTAACTCCTTAAAAAGCTTTCCCATGTTGAACCTTCCTCTTATAAATAGAAAAGCAGCAAATGCTTTTTCTTCAGCAAAACGTTAGCTGGTTTATGACACACAAAGTATGCAGTTCTTTTGTGTCCCACCTGAGTGGGGCCAAGCATCGTGTGTCCTCATCATGCTTTTAATGCAGTTTGCAGCTCATAACATCAGCCTGAGAGGGCACCTGGAGAGCACGCGCTTGTGCGTGCGCGGCGTATGGCTCTCCCAGGTGGGAGCTGGTCCTTGTGTGGGCTGCCTGTGCATCTTGCTGAGCTTTGGATCTGCTTCTCACTGGCTAAGAATTTGGGACCTGATTTAGTTTACCTCTTGTCCAAGAAAATCAGGTTTAAAAGATGAAAAGATAGTCTTGTGATGTTTGAATAAAAACAAGGGTTACCCTTAAGCCAAAATACCTCAAATACACACTCACATCGATTTATAACCTCACACTTCTACTTTCAGTCTCCATTTTAATGACTATTTTTGAATATAAAACTAAATCTTAAAGTTGTTTTTCTTACATAAGCAGGAAAATACATTTGTATTTATCAAGCGCTCAAGTGGTTGTAATACTGCTTGTTTTTTTTTCTTTTTGGCCTGGCTTGAATCGTTAGTATTTATAATCTTTCCAGTAAGTGCTGACAGAGCTGTCAGATTTTCTTTTTATTGCTTAATCATTTCAAAATTTTAGCTTCATCACATAAGTTCAATTTTTGTTTGGCCCCATTTTGACCAAAGAATTGTTTGCTTATTGCAAGTTAAAAGGTGCTTATCTGAAGGTACTTTAAGGTAGAGGTACTTCCTACTAAAGGTATTTCCACTATATAACTCCTGTAAATGAATTTGTAATGACATTATACCTTCAAAGCAACTTTTCCCATGATAAATATTTTAGGGATGTTAAAACATTGAAAATATATAGAAATATTAGCAAAATTCACTTTTGCAACTGACTTTGAATTTCTGAGATGTAGCATTGAGCAGATTCCAACAGAGCAAGCCAAGAGCGGCTTATTTTGGGGTTATTAAAGAAAAAGGATTGTATCTCTAGAGTCTGTGAATTGCTTTCCTCCAATGGGCACTGTTTTGCCTAGAAGCTCAGTGTGCAGAACCTGACTGTAATTGTAGTGACTGCGTTGGTGCCTAATGCTTTTGCCTGGAGGAAGGGTTTTAAGTGCAGAGTAGACTGATGGTTGTAGTGCTTTTGATGATGGGTCATTTCTCTTTTTTCTCATTCTTTTGTGAGCTTTATTTAAAAGATAAATCATTATTCCTAACTGAATTCCTAACTAATCTATTAGGCGAATTGTCTTTTCCTACATTTGCTTCTTTTGCTGAACTTGCTCAGCTTTGGGTGTGTATTTCATCTGTGGATGCATGTGGCAGTACTCCTGTTGGGTTCCACAATAATCACATCATCCCTTAACACTTAAAGTTTTACTCTCCGGTTCCAAAAAAAGATATAGTGACAAGTCTTTATTTGCCATTGTCCACTGTATCTTTACTATAGTATTTGCTATAAGTGAACTCTAAGTAGGTGTCTGCTGTCCATTCATTTAAAAAAAAAAAAAAAAAAAAAAAAACATAATGCAAAGCTTGCACCAAAGTCATTAGTGTTTCTCTGAGTTTTGCTGACAATTATTTTAAATGCCTCAAGGGTAACTAGAGGCTTAACTTCTATTTGTTTGTTTCTCCTGTACATCAGATAATCAGATGCTTGATCACCAGAAATGATTTGGGCTATTTAGAAAACACTTCATATCTGAAAACCTGGTTTCCCTAGAAGATTTGACTGCTTAAGCTTATTGTTGTGTGTGAGGATATTAGTCTCACATTGTTTGAGACGAGTTTCAGCTGTTGGCTCATCTGTACTAGCTCCTGCCATCTTTCCTGATTTTTCTCTGATCACCCTGAAGGGATTGATCCTTTTGATCAGAGATGCTAGCAGAGGGTGCAGTGGCTGGAGCATTGCCCAACAGGACTATCCTGTCTAGAGCATCTGCCTGTCACTGATATCCTAGCAACTTTAAGAATATATATTTGTAAGCACTGAGCAGCTGCTAAACAAAAATTCTTACTCGTGTGTGTTTTTGTTTTGTGAAGAGTTTTGACTATAAAATAAAACACAAATGTGTGTGTGTGTGTGAATCACACACACACTGGTAAATACTAGTAGGTGTTGGAAGTATGCTTTGAAACAAAGCTAATGAAGAAAGAATTGTTGTTGTTGTTCCAACCTGAAATTAATGTGAAAAATCTTTCTCTTGCTGTGGAAATAAGGCATAGCTTCTGAATGAGACTGTAAGGAGGAGGAGTCACGTAACCTGGTACAATGGTTCCATATTGTCCAATCTGCAGATGGGTGAATGATGAACGCCCGACAAACAGATCTCCTTTTCATGTGGTCATAAATGACCCTCCCCAAGCCTACCACCCTTCTTCTTTCTCTCTTAATACTATCAGACCCAAGGAAGCAATATTTAGTTCACAGAGTAAGAGCGAAGCACAACACTAATCAATGTGTTTTGGGGTTTCATGCTGCTCTGATCATATTCCAGTGTGCTTCTTAAAACAAAAACAGTAACAAAAACCTATGGCTTTACTTTGTCTGCATCTGTTTGTTGTGCTGCCTTCACTGTCTTCCTCCATCTTAAGGTTGAAGTGTGAGCTCAACCCTTTGGACAAACAAAATGCACACTCAGCATCTTTAAAAGTTTCAATCACAGCTATCCATCAGGCACAGATTGAAAGTCCAGAGGAAATAAACTTCCTTACACATGCAGTTTAGGGAGTAACATCTCTGTGGGCAGCAGCTCTTGAGGAAGCAGTTGGTATGAAGGTCACTCGGGTAGTGAGAAAGTGGTACCCAGTTGAGCAAGTTTGCAGCCCTTTCTAAATGTGACAAGACTTGGGCTTTATCCAGCCTGGTGTGGAAGTTTGCTTTGTGATTTGCTGTCTTCAACATAAGGATGCACTGCATGCAGGTTTCATGCTTTCTGTTTTGGGCTGCATTGTCCAGAGCACAGTTTTTCTGGCTGCTCAAAACTCACAACACAGTGCTCACTGTAACAGAGGCCCAGCCCATTAATTGCTTTGAAGATTAGGGCCAAGACCTTAAGCTGGCAGGAGAAGACCAGAAGCCAAAGGAGAGACTGAAGTGCTAATACCAGCCTAAACCTTGCAGGAGCCAGACAGTCCTGTTTTTGTGCCATCTGGAGTCTTATCGTTGGTTTGACATCCAAGGTGAGAAACAGTGAATTACAGTAATCCAGCATTGAGCTATTTGGCCTTGTTTGTGGAGACAGAGGTTGAGTCTCTTAGGGAGCTGATGATGTAGGATAGATACGTTTCATAACCAGTGCTCCATAGTCAAGAAAGGCATTATTTTATGTTATGGACAGGATTTCCTGCTATCCCTAGTATCTTGCTAGCTCTTTGCATCATGTCCTGAAAACTGTAATGATAAGTAACAGTTTGTATGGGTTATGTTTGAGAAAACTGTTCTTTCAGCCCCCAGTCAAGTTACTTATCAAAGGCATTTTTTATGAGGTTCAAAACAAACTCTTGACAGGATGATTACGCTATAACACTATTTGTATGAATTGTGTAGCTGTTGTTCTGAGTGGTTCTAATAAATGATAAACCAAAACAGTTATTTGGAGATGCTTTATGCTTTTGTCTTTATTGCAATGAATGTTTTGTGAAAGTGCCTGAACATATGATGTTTTCAGTTCTCCTGGTATAGTCTGCTTTTTTTTTTTTTTTTTTGCTTTTTATTACATGTGTTTTTAATACAAAAAAAAAAAAGAGAGAGAGTAGAGACTTAAACTCTGAAAAGGGACTTGAGAAGAGACTTAAACTCTGAAAGCAGGGTCATAATATCACAAGTAGTAATATCACCTAATGCAAAACAGCTTAGTGTTTTTAAAACTAGAGTTCAACCTGGTCTTTTTATGAATTGTTTTTGATTCTTCCTTGATGAGAAGCCTGTGTGAAAGCCTTCATTCTAACTAGGAATAAACAGTTTTGTTTTTTTTTTTTTAAAAAAAAAAAAAAAAAAAAAAGGTGGGGGGGAACTCTCCACTTAGTTATTAGCTCCTTTATACACAGAAGTAGAAGTATTTTGGAAAGAAGTGTCTTGTGGCTTATGGCATACCAGTGAATGAAGAAGAAAAACACCACCACAAGGGTTGGTAATGTGGGCACATTGAGGCAGTTCATAAAGTGCAAAATAGCGCTGTTCCATGTATTTTAAGATGGAACAACTGAAGCTGAGTTAAGCATTAGCTCTTTGGTGGCTCACGCTTTTCAGATAAGATTTCTGAAAGCTGGCTGTTTACCTAGGAAGGGGAAGAGAAAGAAGCTTGGATTAGCTGTTTATCTGAGCAATTTTCCTTTGCTGTGTAGGAGTATAAAATGTTCCTGAGTACTGAGGCAGGCAAGTGAATTGCTCTGTGGGATTGAACAGCAGCAACTTCACTGACAGAGATGCAAGTTAAAATAATGTATGTATATCTCTGTATGTAATTCTTCTGTATAATAAATAAGCCCTAGGCACCACAGGAGGAAACTCAAGATGTGAAAACTCAAAGGTGTTGGTTGTCCTTTCCAAAAGCTCCCCCCCCGGTGTATGCACCTGGCTGTAGGCCCAGGCCACCACGCCATTCGGCCTACATGCGGGCAGCTTCTCCCTAGTACCAAGGAGGATTTTGGTAGCACCACATCCTATCTCACTGCCTGCCTGCCCCCACTTTGTGGTAAAATATGCAATTCAGTGAGATTATTCCTCCTTGAAAAGTGCCATCTGCCCACTAGTTGGTGCAACCTGACTGCTGGGGGTAAGATGGCGGAGCGCCTTCAGCAGCTCCCTGGTGGGAGCTCCTCTACCAGCAGGGTTAGTGCTGGTGCTACAGGCAGATGATGTATCGTTAATTTTTTGAGAAGGAAAATGGTGATCAAGATTATATGCACTTAAATTTTACTGTTAAGGCAACTCCTGTTTTGCTCAGCGAGTGTAGGTTCTTCTCATGTTCCAGTTTGGGGTAGTCTTAAGGCAGCAAAGATCTCCTGTATTGGGAAGTTGTGCTTTAGGAGTTGTGCTGTTTGTAAATTCCCAATCTGTTCGGATTGATTTCAAGTCTGATGATCACGTGTGTCTCTATCTTCTGTATCTTTGGCATCAGCACTTGCCTGCCTGGATGTGGAAGTGATGTAGAGATGAACAAAGTTAGTCCCACAAAGTGTTGCAAAGCATTAAACAAGTGCCAGCACTGATGCAAGTAAGATAAAGGAATATATGGGCCAGGCTAGGATAGAATAGGTACTACACTAATTTAAGTAGAGGATACTAAAAATATGACAGTGTTTGGGAGTGGTTTTTTTTTTTTCTGTTTGTTTGCTTCCCTGGTCTCTTTTGCATAGGCATCAAGCTAACGTACAATAGTTGTGACAAGATAACGGGGGAGCAGTTAATTAGTCCAGTAAAGAAAGATGCTTTTGGAAAAAATGTTTTCAGGCTTCTTGAGGACACAGCAACATTCAGTGACTTTACTAAAACAATCCTCGAAGGCGCTTTATTTTATGACACTGCTAAATGCACATAAATATTTATTTCTGTGTGTAACACTTGGTGCAATGCCATTGAGAAGTCATTGTTTGCTGTGTCTGCTTAGGATATAATGGTTTCAAACAAGCTTGATGCTGGACTGGAATGGTGGTTTTTTTGTTCTCTCTTGTTCAGGCTTAAGTTGACTGGTTGATGAAGTTCAAATCCATCTCAGGAGTGTCTGTTGCATCATATCATTGTCTCTGCAAGTCACCAGAGCTTTTGGGAGGGGAGAAAGGGTGCAAAAAAACAGGAAAGCAGTGATATTTGGGCAGTGAAGATATAAGCTCAGATAAACGGGAATAGCTGGTGCTCGTCCAACATTGTTTACTGTGGCAATCCTCCCTTTTTTGGTTGTTGTTTCACAAAGTTTGATTTGTGGATTTGACTCCTAGCCACGCTCAACAGTCAGTAACATTTAATACTGCTTTGTATTTGCTTGAAAAAACAAAACCAAGTGGGAAACATAGGAGTCAGGCTAGGGGAGGCAAGAACAGCATTGTCAACAAAGTTAGAATAATTGAAAATTTCAGCTTTTGCTGAAAGAGAAAGGAAACTCTTCACGTCTTTAATAGGAACTATTCTGAGTGGTGCACAACTGCAGTGATCTCAGCAGCATTGTTTAGGTAGGCATGCTGAGATGGAGAGTAATTGTAACGTGTGTATATGAACAAGAAGACCCTAGTTTATTTAGTCATACAACTAAACTCTGTATTTCATAAAAGCTAATATACAGATTAGAAAAGCTTACTCTTGCTTTGCAGTTGGCTAATGCTGTTTGCATCATTAACAGTCAAAATATTTGCTATAAAATTGTGGCTTTGAAGTCTAGACTACAGTCAAAAAGTATAAACCTGAGAATTTAAAGTTAGAATGAAGAAATTCATCACTCACACATGTAACTAAAATTTTGTGTTTACTGTTTAAAGTTGTGTTTTGAAACTTAACAATTTCACACTTCTATGTTTCTGATGTATCTACTAAACTCAAAGCAAATTCCTATTATTTTTTCAAAATATGTAATCTAAAAGATGTTTCTTCATGGAGCTTTTTATTCTGAAACGCTGGTATTACCACTGAATAAATTTCATTTTTTGGAAATCGGAGCTGAAAAACAGCTCAGTGAGAGTCTGCATACTACTGTTATAGGCACAAAATAAATTGATGCAAGTCTAAATGAATAGACTATAAAATTATAATTCTAAAAATATTATTCAAGAGTTTAATTTTTTTTTAAATGGTCTATTGCAGTGTTTCTTAGTATGAGTTAAATCATTTGCTTAAATTGTGGTCATCTTTGTTACAATAACTTAGATCATTTGTTTACTGTTTTTCTTACTTTTTTCATCTGAATAGAGTCAGGAATTTTCTATAAAAGGTCTGTCCTCTGTTTCATAACTGTGAGTTAATAAGTCCACAGAGAAAGACTGCTTGCAGTGCAGGGATGGAAAGCTCGTGTGGGCGAACAGAAGTGTACCTGGATTCCATCCCCAGCCCTCTGACAGACTCCACTGGGACTGAATCACTGGACTTTCTAGAAAACTTTGGCCATCATTTGGGTGGAGGCAGATTGTAAAGCACAAGTCTTTTAAGGATCCTAATCAATTTGAGATCTCTGAATACCTCAGGAACCACAATGAATCTGTGAAATCTTTCAGAAAAGTTTTTAACTAT
The DNA here is from genome assembly GCF_964211825.1 of Aythya ferina. NCBI lineage: Eukaryota > Metazoa > Chordata > Aves > Anseriformes > Anatidae > Aythya > Aythya ferina. Next base: position 63,221,057 of record NC_140296.1, read on the forward strand.
TTTCCTCTTTAAAAGTTTATAATTTCCAATGCTAAAAACTTGGAAGCCTGAAAAATGTGCATTAAACCAGTCTATAGCCATCCAGCTGCTAATGATTTCACTAGGCACAAAATGGACCATAGCATTGCAGCTTCTTGAGTCAATGTATGTTTGTAAGTTTGTTTTTGTTTGGCAGTCTTTTTTTGACTTTTTTTTTTGGTGTGTGTGTGTGTTTGCTAGAAATACGACAGTTTTCAGTGTTGCATAGGGGAGAAGACTCGTGTCATTTCAAGAATGGCTAAGTGCTATGTATGTGAATTTCTGCCACAGCAGAGGTTAATTTTTGGTAATTTAATGCAGTTTCTTTGCTTTCTTTCTCCTCTCTTCTGTGTTCTCTGTATCATTTCTAGAACTGGGGAAGATCCATCAGGCTACAAGCTGTAAGATGATGAGGAAAGAACAGATGAGGATTTTTGTGGGTTTTTGACTGCAAAATTCAAGCTTACTACTTCTGTGCTACTGCCTGAGAAATTCAGTCTTGGTGGCAATAGTTTGTGTGGGCAACTAGCAAGACAGTATATGCACAAACAAGAAATTTGTTTTTATGTATTCAGATAATAGAGGTTTCTCTTGGCACCCTCTATTAAAGAAGAGATAAGGTAACCATGAAAGTACTGCTGAAAAAGTACTAAGCCATCTCTGTTCATTAGCCTCCTTGTCTATGATGTAATCTTAACTGGAGAGCAATATGAGCCAGCTCAGAAAAATTTGATTCCAGAAGAATAGATTCCTGTTCCCAAAGATGCATAAATGTCTCTTTGAATGAAGCTCTCTATGCGAGCCTTGTTAGGTTTATAATTGGTCACCCCATTATGGAACTCTTTGATACAGTTAGTTTGTGGTTCAACAGAGGCTTCTCCTTGTTCAAAAATATTTTCTGAGCTGAGACACCAGAAAATAACAGATTAAATTTGTTTTGCAGGCATCTTTCCCAGGGAACTTGCAACTAGTCCTCGTTCTGCGCCCAACAGGATTTTTTCATCGAGCTCTCTCAGACATTGCTTTCAAGTTCCACAAAGATGAGTTTAAAATGAAAGTACCTGTAAGTAATCCTCTATTTCCACTTTACTGTCAGGGATCTGTTAAAGTACTTACTCTAGCCAATGCTGTTTATATTTTAAACTTTGAAAATATATAAACTAAGGATATTCAAGTAAGTGGGGAGGCTGTTATCAGATATAAATTGCCAGGGTTAGAGCTAGTCAAGATAACTCCCCCACGGTTCTTATTTATTGTTTTAGAACCAGTCCTTATATGCCAAATCCGCTAAGATACTACTGTTTTCTCCCACAGACCCAGGAGAGCAAGGAAAATGAACAAGAAATGAATGAGATGCTGTTGCTCTTAGAAAATAGCCATATACAGTTTACCAAGATTCAAAAATAGTAATGATAATCTGGAGTCATCAATGTTATATAATTCATTTTTTTTTTTTTTTAAATATGTGCTGTTAAGCCTGGTGCTCATGCTTATTTGCAGTTATGTACATCATCTTCAGCTGAAACAAGTGTTAAGATCTCTTGTTTGCTTGCTTCTTATACCAAAGGGAAAGAGTTCCATCACTTGCTTCGGTATGAAACTGAAATTTCTGTATTAAAGGCTGAAGGATAGTTTAGAATCCTTGGTAAGGGGCTTGTGACCACTGATGGCGTTTGCTTTTTAATTTGCTGCTGCAGATCATAATGCTGGGCTCAGTATCAGAACTGCAGGGTTACATTGATAAAACACAATTAACAGAAGATCTTGGTGGCACCCTGGATTACTGCCATAACAGATGGCTATCCCGTCGCACTGTAAGTCTTAGTTGTTGTTTTAACTTTTCAGTTTAATCAGCCCTTCTGTTTCATACCCTGTCATTTATAAGACATATTCCAAGTGATGCAAGTTGACTTGCTCTGAGATGTTCCCAATGGTACTTAGTCATCTTAGGGAAATAATATGAGTAATAATTTGGGAGTGGTTTTCTGACTGCTCGAATTGAAGGAACTACAGTATATTGTTGTGTTGAGGTTTGTTGTTTTTGCTACAAGAAAGAAAAAGCTCAAGTTGTAAAATAACTCGAGATTATAAAAATATGAGGAAGATATACCTGATACAAGCCTAGGAAAACATACAATTAAGGAATTAATGGTGACGGTATCTGTTGCTTACAAAATTATGCTTAGACCATTTTTCAATCTTGTAATTCATCTGCTCGGGTTTGTTTTACAAATTGTATGTATGTGTCTGTTTGTACATGTGCATGGGATGAGCATGAAACATCTTTTAATGGTTTTTATTCCAAAAGGCTATAGAAGGTTTCGCCCAAAAGGTTAAGCAAACAGCTCAGATTCTTCAGTCCTTTGGGACTGAGCTGGCTGAAACAGAACTACCAAACGATGTGCAATCAACCAGCTCCCTTCTTGCAACACACACAGAAAAGAAGGACAAAATGAAGGTATGTAAATCTTGTTAAGATGCTGTGTTCTAGTTAAATTGTGATTTAATGTATGGCTAACAATGTTAATAGAAAACCTGGAGGGTATTTGAAGTTAATTGACAATAATTATGTCAAACACTGAAATCTTACTGAAATTGTTTTTCTTGGTTTGAAGTTAAGAATCTTCTTGTTACTTTCAGAAAGGACAGTTCTTGTGGCTATTTGTACTTATGTACAAATGCATAGGAATTTGTTTCTACATATAAATCATTATGTATGTAGAGGCGAGTTTAATTTGTAGTTTTCTTTGCAAGAATAAATTTTATGGCATTTGAATGCACAGAACCTTTTGAAGAATGGACAAATATTCTTTGAAATAATCTTAAATTAAAACTGTTCGGGGGTTTCAAAACTACACATCTAAAGTTTGTGAGATATTTGTAGCATAAGGAGACATGAGAATGCTGTGTGTCAAGAAAATTCAGCTCGGTGTAATATTGTCTGAAGACCCACAAGCATACAAAAAGCTGACATTTAACATCTAGTGTCTTTATTCATTGTCAAACGCTGCTTTTAATCAAACGATGCTTGCTCTATTGCGATTAAAACAAAGTATTTTTGCCATTTTGTTGCCTTGTGGGATCTGCTTTATACAAAATACCAAAAAGCCAGTGATTACAGAATTCTTCAGTATGTTTTTTTGTTGTTGTTGTTTATTTATTTGTTCTTGTTTTATTTTTTTAGGAGGATATAAGGTTAGCAGTAGAACAGGGAGATGATGTCCTTGGAAGTATTACAAAACCAGTTACTGAGAACCCTGAATACAAACTGAATCAAGACCAGCTAGACAATCAAACTACAGTAGAAAGGTGAGAGGAGTGGTACACTGAACAAGCTGCTTTTATGGGGTTTTGACCCTTAACTGCCTCTATTAATTCTATCTGCATGCTTAGGTAGTAAACAAACATTGCAGTGTGAATAGATAAAAAGTACTTTCAGAAGCAACTGTTCTGTTATCAGATCTGTCTTTAGCAAAGTAATCCCCCGATGCCCATTACTGGGTCAACCTGAAGGTAAGGAAATGGGCAACATGTTTTGGGGTTCAGTATGCACAACAGAGCAGTGTTTGATTTTGTGGGGTTTTATTGTTGTTTTTTGTTTGTTGGTTGGGGAGGGTGGGGGGAGGGCGTTCCTTTTTGTCAGGCTTGGACTATATAGTCGAGCATGTTTTCCTTAGTTTAAAGAATATCGGTGCTTTGTTTCAAAGACTGAAGTGCAATCCAAGGAAATTTTGCTGTTGTAGGGAAAGCAGGAGAAGACAGAATAATATATACCCAATCTTTTCAGTAGATTTGTCCACTTTCATTAATTCCTTTTGAATTGAATTGGAAGGCTTCTTTTTTTTCGAACCTTCCTTAAGGAGCTTCTAAGATTGTTAATATCTTATCAATGTAGTTAGTAGTCTTTAAAGGGCTATTAGGGAGTGCTCTGCTTTTGAAGTATCTATACACAAACTTCCTATATGCTTCCTTTGGGTATATAAGTAATAGCTGTTATTTTCCTTTGTTTCTCCCACTCCCCCTTAAATTACTGCCAGTTTTGAAGACATTATATCATCATCATAGCACAGATGTAAATTTAAACAAAGTTATAAAAACATAGCTCATTTCCCCAAGGCAGCATTTCGCATTCTTTTTTTGTCTGTCATTCTATGTTCTGTTACACTTGGACTGACTTTTCTTTCCAAGTAAGTGTCAATTCCAATGGACAAAGCTTGGCAGAAGTCACTTTTTCGGGTCACTGTAGCTATTAGCTATCTGAAGGATAATCAGGGTTGGGGTGGGGGTTGCTAATTTATCCAAAATGTTCCTACTTAATACAATAACTGACAGAAGTTGGAACAAACTGTTTATGTCTGACTATTTTCTAATGAGTTTAACTTTTAAATACAGGGTTTGTTTCTGTGCTGTTAAAGAATAAAGTTTATTAAAATTCTGACCTACAGCCTTCCCTGGATGTAGCCTCAATAGAGCAAAGTACACCAAGGAGATAAATCTGTAGCATACCACAATGTCAAATGCACAATTAGAAGACTGGTCAAAATCCTTAAGGTTCTTCAACCTGAATGAAGGTTATTTTTATTGCAGTACTGATGTACAACTGTCTATGATATTGAAGTAGTATCTCTGCTCGGAAGAGAAGCAACGACCTTCAGGTTTTTTACGAGCCTTGCTCCAAGGAATTAAATGTGAGGGCAGCTGGCTGGTCACAGCAATACAAAATTTTGGCAAAAATCTTCATTATAGCTCAAAGTTTTGGTCCCTTGGAGTCCTGGCCCACGTGTATTTGTAGGTTTTATTTATGTTTGCTTGCACTGTGTCCCCAGGTCAGAGCTGAGAGGCAGTATATGCAGCAGCTACCTTCAGATCAACACTTGCCAGTTTTTCAGTACTTAATGTTTCTGTTGGACTTCAGTTTTACATCAATGTTATTCTAGAAAACAATTCTGTGCAATGCTCAAAAAAAGTTTCCTGTATCTAGTTTATTTTTTCTGGAAAGTATTGCTTTGGGGAGACTTTTTGTTTAATGTGGAAGATTGTATTGTCCCTTGAAGGTTGTAACCATCATTCTTACAGGTTTGTTTTGTTTGTGTGTTTTTTTTTTTTTTTTTAAGGCTTTTGGCTCAGTTACATGAAACGGAGACTGCCTTTGATGAGTTTTGGATTAAGCACCAGCAAAAACTTGAGCAGTGTCTGTGCCTTCGGAATTTTGAACAGAATTTTAGAGAGGTGAGAAATTCTTGGTGGCAGTCAATATTTGGTAATATAGGAGTGATTCAGAAGCAAATACTTCCCCTTCTTGTTTTTGCAGCTCGTGTGTGTGTGCTTGAAAACTTTCTCCAACTTTTTTTCTTGTACATGTCCTTACTTGACATTCTGCTATCTTTACTACCTTGAATACTTGCCTATAGAGACATAATAGCTTCTCTTCTGCAGTGTTATTTTTTTTCCACAAGCCTAGCAGTGTATAAGCATTCAAAAACTCCTTTGAAATCCATTCTCCACCACAGAAGCATAATATGCTGTCTGCGATGCTTTCATCTTGCCAATAGGTCCTTTTATGGAACCAAGACTTACCTAAACCTTCTGGCTGAAATTTTAGAAAACAGTCTCCAACACTGTGGGTGGGAAGTTGCAACCACAATGTTAGAAGCTGGGTGGAGACTGAACTAAAATTTTTACAGCCAGCTTCTGATCTCATGTTAGTTTAACTCGTGTTTAATGGCACCTACAGTCACTTTACTCTGGTGTTGAACTCAGAATATGCCCACTGTGTATCCACAGGATCAACATTCAGAAACCCTATCCCAAGTGTGTGCATATATATCTTTCTCTCAAACAATTGGTATGGTGAGGACCTCACCCTTTGCTCTTTACATTAATGTCTCTGCACTATTTTCGTCTATTCAAAGCAAGATGATAAATGTTTCTGAGCATTATTCTTCCTGAATTATTATTTTTTTTTTTTTGCTACTACCAGGAAACAAGATTACTTCACTGCCTTTTCTCTGTATTTGTTTTCATTTTAAGTTGAGGATAAAAGTAGATTGACAAAAACCTAATTTGTGTTTGTGCTCCAGTAACCCCATAATGCGAGTCACCTGATTGCAAATAGTGGCTATCAGCTATTTAACTGATACGTCTCTGGAGAGGTGGAATCATCTTCATTGATACTTACATGTATGTCCTTTCAGGTTAAAGCAGCTTTGGATGTTGTGTCCGAGAGACTGTCTGCTTTCACAGATGTGGGAAACAGCTGTTCACATGCGGAGCACATTTTGAAAGATCTTGTCAACTTTGAAGAAAAATCATGTGTAAGAACTGCACTTCTCCATATTTCTAGTATGACTCTGTGTGTGTGTGTGTGTAGGGGAATGTCATTTAGTTACTGAAAATATCATATGACCAGAGCTTAAGCTAACAGCAGGACAGAATTAGTGTCTAAAGTAATGTGCAGAAGGAATTTGGAGCAATGCTTTCAACCATTGGAATGGCCCAGTTCTCAGGCAACTCTTACTGAAGAGTGGAGTGACTAATCATAGAGTCGGTATGATTGTTTCATGGAAAACTTACATAAAATGTCTACATAGCCAAGTTCTGCACTTTATGATCAAGGGGACACTTCCACTCCTAATAAAACCACTTATTTCATTAAAACTCAAAATTGGGAAGGCTGTGTATTGAGTGTATGATATACTAAAACAAGATTGACAAAAATATGCTCTGAAAAATGTAAAAAGGAGACATTATTAACATATTATGATTTGGATTTCTTCTCACTGGGGCTATATGGTTATACTAATTCATGTTTCTGAAGTGCTCTGATACAATGAAGCAGGAAGCATAAAAGTTCTTAGGCATTTGGAAAGACAGAAAATCACTTTGATTTATGAAGTCAGGCAGCTATTAATTTAAAATGTGTTCTGTATAAATGTGGGTTTGACTGCATAAAAAATAAATGGTATAACTTCTAATTTTTTTAATTGATGTTGATCCAAGGACATATATACTGAAATCAATGCTTTCTTTCTTAGGAAACCATAGCAAAAGCCAGAATGCTAGCTTCAGAAGGTGACACTTTCATTCAAAGCAATCACTATGCTGTGGACTCCATTATTCCAAAATGCAGTGAACTTCATCATCTCTGTGATGCCTTCACTACTGAGATGGAACGAAGGAGGAATCTTCTTAACAAATCTCTAGAACTGCATAGCTTATTAGAAAAGGTAAATTTTCTGTGGAATGGTTTTGTTTCCTGTCTTGTTGGCAAAAACCTCTGCCCACCCATTGTCATAACAGGAGACTAAAAAATATATGGGTATACTGAAAGTTTTGTCCTTTAATAGCTGAATACATCACAAGTAGAGGTGTGAAATGTTTTAGAGCTTCTTAGTGTTTGAAGCTGACATCAATGCATTCTGAGCCTTTTCTCTTCTCTGTTTCTAGTCTATGAAATGGTGCGATGAAGGAATTTATCTGCTGGCTTCACAGCCTGTAGATAAGTGTCAGTCTCAGGATGGTGCAGAATCAGCGTTACAAGAGATTGAGAAATTCCTGGACACTGGCGCAGGCAATAAAATCAAGGAGTTGAATAAAATTTACAGAGAGTATGCACAAATCCTCAATGAGGACCTAAAGGTACCAGAATATATTTATGTATGTGTATGCATTCATTTGTTAATTTTAGAATTGCTTTCTTAAAGAGCCATCAATAAAGCTAACCCTACTAGATGACTTCGTGCTAATCATCAGAGCAAGTACTTACAGCTGGGAACTAGAAAGCTGGCGCATTTCCTTACTCAAGGTGGTAGTCATGTCCTATGTTTGGATAGGCATCAAGGGCTCCAGAGCCTATTAATAAAAAATTCAAATTTTCAGACAGTAGGATTTTTTATTTTTTTATTAAAAAAAAAAACCTCCCAAATGATATCTTCTTTATGTATCTTATCTCTTTGAGATATCTTCTTTATGTAGTTAAAACATGACTGTCCCTGATCCTTGCACAACTCATAGGAAAAAGCAGTTACAAAGCAGAACTTGAAAATAGAATCACAGAATGATCAGGGTTGGAAGGGACCACCAGAGATCATCTAGTCCAAGCCCTCTGCTCAAGCATGGTCACCTAAAGCATGTTTCACAGGATCACATCCAGGCAGGTTTTCAGTATCTCCAAAGACGACGACTCCACAATCTCTCTGGGCAGCTTTTCTTTCTTGCTGATACCTTCTTGTAACAGAACCATTAGATGCTTTCAAGAAAACTTTCCCCTGATTTTTTTTTTTTTAATTTGAAACCTGAATTCCATTGGTTTCTCTACAGCAAGCAGAGAAAATATTTTGCAATGTTCCAGTTTTTAAGTGTACCAAATAACTGTAAATTATGCCTTGTTAGGAGTGAAGAGTATGGTAGTATTTTTATATGTAGTATAAAAGCAATAGCCATTTCAAATCAATGTACCATAAATAGCTGTCTAGCTTGTTGATAGGTCTCTGACAGTGATTTTTTTTTTTCCTATGGCAATGGTAGGAGCATGTGCAAAAGGTTTTCCAGAAGCAAGAAAGCATGGAAGAAATGTTTCAAAAGAGACAAGTAAGTCTTAAGAAACTGGCAGCTAAGCAGACACGTCCTGTTCAGCCAGTTGCACCAAGACCCGAAGCCTTTGTAAAATCTCCTTGTACCTCTCCAGGTAAGCAACTGTAGTAGCCTTTAAGTATTTTTTTTTCACTGTGCTCAGAAACTAACAGCTGTAATTTGTGGTTGCACAAACATCTGTGTCAGATCCGCTCAAGTTCTAACTGCTGTTTGATTCTGATTTACGTGCTTAGGTCTTCAAAGAGATCATGTATCCAACTCAGAAAGCGGTGTGCTTCGGAAGGTAAACTACAGAAGAGGAAAGGTAATTTTTTTTTCTCTGTGTTTTTCATGCGCATACTGCTTGAGAAAGTCATAACGCAATAGAATATTCAACAACTTCAAGAAGAGTGAGGCAATTCCACTGCAAATGTGATGGTATTGCCCCTATCAAAGTAACTCTGGTTTAAATAGAGGCTGCTTTGTCACTGGGCTGGGTATGAGAGAAGGTAAAGTAAATAGTTGCCTATATTAGGAAAAATGTTAGGGGCAGCAAAATATAAAATCTATGAACAGGAAACATTTATTATTTGCCAGTAGTAACTGGCTACTCTTAACACTGACGAAAGTGAAGAGGTAGTTGTCATTGGCTCACAGATAGCTTCACCTGACCTAAGGGGTTGCCATTCCCAAGTGGGGAAGGTCTTCCTGCCCCGCCTCCAGCAGGGAAAGTAACCTGACGGCAGCAACAGAAACAAATAGTTCCCCACTATGTTAGAGAGTCGAATTAACTCAGGAAAGGTTCAGCAAGAGTCAAGAGACGATGCAAGGAGAAATGCAGGACTGCGTGGCCAGTAGGGACAAGAGTTGGAGAAAAGGGTTGGTTTTGGGGGGTGGGTACTTGAAAGCAGAACCTCTCCTTATTTCAGAAGATCTGGGATTAGCTCAGCCATTACAAGAGTTACTTTCTACCAACCAGAAAGTTAGCACAGGACCTCATTTTTAGCTTGGAAAACAGACTAGGGCCGGCACTGCCTCCAGAATTTAATGCTGATGCTCTGATGTTGCCTTGCTGGAGAGGGGTCTTGAGCCATGATGTTTTCTAAGCCGGCCTTTCATGGTGAACTCCCTGAATCTAAATCTTCATGTGTGCTTCAAGACCTTCATGTTGACTTTTTTTTTGCTGAGTTTCTGCAAAATAACTTCATTTCTAATGGAGCACAGTCTTGCCTGTGAAAACGCATGCAAATAGAGCTGAGTGCAAAGCTCCATATTTTAAAGTGCTTTCACCCCCATCTGTGATGCTGTGATTATTTTTTGTTTGTTTGTTTCCTTCTTTAGAGTGAAATGACTGAACTCCATCAAAGCAGAGGAGGATCCACGATGGATGATGAAGAAAACCTAGCTGTGCTACGGCAGTAAGTATATTTTGATAAACAACAAATGTTCTTTCTCTGATTTGGTTCCAGTAAAGTCTGAGTTTGGCTAAGGATTTGATAAGACAAGTATGCTTCTCTGAATTAAGTCTCAGTACTTTTTGAAATGCATTGGCTGTGTTCTGTACATAGAGGAAGGTATTTCAGTCTGTCTGCAGAATTATTTCTAGTTTATATAATACCAGAGTCTAGTTTTGCTTCAGCAAGGTAGTGCTATGGCAAGATAACTGCATATTTTCATTTCAAAGATGACATAGTTTTGAGGAATAACCTCCTGTAAATCTATCAGAAATTTTGGTCTCCATGCTTCAGAGGACTTTTGGGGTTTTCTATTTGACTCTCTTTAGTCCCTGTTTTGACAAATCTTAAGAAAAATCACCTTCCTGTACAAACACTAAATAGCATCACACACATTCCAAAAATAACTTAATACCACCTGTGTGTGGTATAGCAGAACTTGCATTTCTACCTGAAAACTGGATGCTCTTGGTGTCATTTCACTGTTGTAACCATATGCTAAATCATCCAGAATTACAAGCGGGGGAAAAAAGAAGTGTGCTTGCTTGACTATGAAGGAAATTAAACTTTAAAATGAGGCACTGTGCCTCATTTATTAGATGTTTCTAAGTATAGTGGAAAGCCTCAATTTTAAAATGACCAGCGCAACTTGAAATCTGTATTTGATAATCCTTTGCAGCTCTAAATCTTGCAAATACAGCATAAACAGATTTTGTGATAAGTAGTGATAAAACTGTTCACTGCTTCAGTTCAGCTCCTACAACACTTAAAATGCTAGCTTTTGGCTTTTTTTCCTGTTTAAACACATTTTCAACTTTAAAACATTTTTAAAATGCACGCTTCTCAATAAGGACATATGAACTGTTGACAGAAATGTCTATGAAAATCACATTTTACTTGAACTGGAAATGTTTCTTTTATTGTTTGAAGGAAAGTAGAAACAGACAAAGTTAATGTTGCCTCAATATTTTGCATAAGTGAATAGGCCTTCCTTAATTACCGTTCTTTGTTTACAGGCATGTAATTAATGAACTTATTGAAACTGAAAGAGCATATGTGGACGAACTTCTCTGTGTTCTTGAGGTAAAGATTAAATTTCACTGTGGCTGATATGAATCTAGTTCTGTTTCATTTCATGGATGTTAATATGCTTTGCTTATCACTGTAATGCCTCCTCTTGTCTCATCAAGCAGTGTGGTTGTTACATCTCTCCTGTCTGGTATTTTCCTGTCTCATATTCCAGAGGCAGGAATGTACAATATTTTTCCTAGAAATACTCGTGCAACTAGGATTTTATATTACTAAACACAAATTCAGCAGAAAATAAGATATGCCTGATTATTTAGGTAGAACACAGTGACATTTGTAATGGTCATTAATTCCTGCAGAAGTTCATTCCAGAGTCTTGGGTCAGCTCCAGGAAGATAGTGTCATACTGGAATGTGAATTTGCATTGAAAGAAGAAATTCACACTGGAATGTGAATTTGTGTTGAGAAAATTTTGTATCAAAGTAGCAAATCTACTTATCACATCCTTCTTTGTAGACCTTTAGGTGATCTTCCAATTATCTTGGGTAAAACTATGGCAGACGAGTGCCTTGGAATAATAACATCTTGAATCAAAATTGTGAAGGAAACAAAGGTGTTTCTTTTGCTCCGTGCTTATCGAGGCACAATTACAGTACTGTGTATTGCTTGTAGATAGGGTTCTTGTACAGGGTTCTGTATTGTTCCTCAAATTTGTCAAGTCTTCATACATGGACGCATCATTTTGCTGTAGTCCAGTTTGATTGTAGGAGATGATAAAGCTTCAGATAACTTGAGGGTGAGTTATTTCAGTCAGGATGTGTCAAAATTGAGCCAGTTGGGCGCTTTCGGTATCCATGCAAGTGTTAGGCTCTTAAATAGGAGCTGTCTTAAATTATGTAGCAGTGATAATTTCTGGGTAGATACCTTCAAATAAGAATATTGCAGGAACTCTGGCCTTACCTTTGCCTAGTTTCTGCTCAGCTTCCAATAGCGTTGCTGTTCTGGGTTCTGTCCAAATGCTGGGACATGTCAACAACAGGATAGCTGTCTGATGTGGGGTAATAAAGCAATATAGGTCTGGAGTGGACCTTAAGGATTGCTTTATTCCTTGTGTTTGTATGCAATCCTATCAGTATAATTTTGTTCTTAAAATCAAGATTCAAATGGTTGAAGGCTTTTTGGTTCTTCCTTCTGATAATGGAGGCTGTTACAGAATCTTTCTGTTCTTCTAGTATTTCTCTTGTTTTACATATAGTGCAACCTTTTGTATTGCTAGGTCGAGTGCTCTTCATTTTCTGCCAATACAATAGACTATCAAGCACTCTGACCATGCCAAGCTCATTTCTCAATACCTCCTTGAAGTTTGTTATTCATCTCTCTTGAACTTGGGTGATCAGAACTGCCAACAGTAACTTTGGATCGGATCCTTGCTGATGGTTCAATGGCAGTCTTCCAACTTTTGAGTAATTCTTATTATTAGTCCATGGTTATGACAATTTCCCCAATTCCTTTGTTTCTCCTATGGTACTCATCTTTCCAGTTTTCCCGTAAAAATAACTTGGTACTCTTTTGTACAGATGGTGTCTCCTTTTATGTTGCATTTCTTTGCGATGTATTTTCTCTTTGCAAAGGATTCCAATGGAAAATGAAAGGTAGTTTTTTAAACAAATTATTAAAAAAGTAATAATAAAAATCTAATCACTAGCTTATCCAAACATCTGAATTCTTGAGGCTAGCTGACTTTACCAGCTTGTTCTTTTTGTCATTTGGACATAACTTTTTGTCATTTGGACATAACTTTGAAATTGAGAGTCTTGATTGTAGGTGTAATTTTGCTTATCCTTTTTATTAGAAATCTGTCGCTAATGTGGTTATTTTTTTTCTGTGAGCACCTTATCCATGACAGTGTGGTTTGGGGGAAGAGAGAGATCTGATCCAAATCTAAAGTAGGTCACAACATCTTCCTGCAGCTGCTTAATGCATTAATAGCCAAATCTTGCATCATTCCAAATGTGTGTTCTCCAATCCATATGATCTGTTCTTCGGTAAACCACATGGTTTAGTTCAATTCCCCCGATTAAACTGACAAATTCAAAGGATGTTGTTTTAGCTTCTTTGTCTCTGAGAAGATGACTAAAAGGCATCTGGTAGTTCATTCATACAGGAGCCTAAGAAAGGCAGGTACCATTATTTGCCATTAAATTAAGCTATTCCATCACACTTGCTGTGTATTACTAGCACAGGTACTAAAGCATTCTTGCACTTTTTTCTTTTCTTTTTCCTTCCGTCTCTGTCTGTCTTCCCTGTGAGATCTGTTAATAACAGAGTAGTGTCCTCAGGGTACCAGAGAAGAGCACTTTTGAGCTAAAGCCACGTGTGTGCCCTCTTTTCTCTATTTGTGCCAAATATGTATATGCAGAGAATGCGGCCTTATATGATAAATGGAAAATGCCATAATCTAAAGTTATGGCCTCTGGTGGCAAGTCTAACGAAAGTATCTTTAAAATAGAATTTGTAGCTTAATGGTTTCTGTTATCTGTAGAAGTAACTGTAGTCGTAGAATCATTAAGGTTGGAAAAGACCTCCAAGATCATTTGGTCCAACCTTCCCCCAGTCAGCAGTATCACCCACTAAGCCATGTCCCTAAGTACCTCATCCAGCCTTTCTTTAAGCACCTCCAGTGATGATGACTCCACCACCATCCTACTCCCTCATCATTAAAGCCAACACTAACGTGAAGATTTACATGCGTACTAGAATTGTGGTTTTAAACTCAGATGTGTAAATTCTAACACAAAAAAATCAAACTCTGACCTCTAAGGAGTATGAGAATTCATAGCCTTTGGTTGGTGAAACATTTGCAAACATTGTTTCACCCTTGCTCAACTAAGAATTCCAGTAATTATTCAAGCATCTTTCTAAGGACTTTAGGTGTGTTTTTCTAAATTGAGGGAAGAGCAGAATTTGTAGACTTATTTAATGATTAATATAGAACTTTCTTTGCTGTTTATCAGCCTGCAAAGGCAGATTGCCTTATAAGAGAGATAAGTACTACAAGTAAAAGGAGGTGATCAGTGGGCAATGATCATGCGCTTCTTTGTTCCAGGGGTATGCTGCAGAGATGGACAACCCCTTAATGGCTCACCTCATTTCACCAGAACTCCAAAACAAGAAGGATATTTTGTTTGGGAACATGGAAGAAATTTATCACTTTCACAACAGGTGAGGATTTGCATTCAGATATAAAAATAGCATTTGAATGGTTTTCTTGTACTCTTAATCAGACCTAAATTGCTAAAAGATGCTTACTGAGTCCAACCTGGCTGTCTATCAAGTCGAAATTCAAGTTACATTGGAGGAGAAAAGCAAAGTGTTTACAAATGAGTAAAGCTGTGTGAAACTGTATTTAAATGTTCTCAGAACACAGGTAAAATTTTGGCGGTGGTCATCTTGAGGAAAGGTGTTGTGATCCGGTTACAAGCTAATTAAAGCAAAGTTTGGTGGTTTTTTTTGTTGTTGTTGTTGTTGGTTTGTTTGTTTTTATGAAACTTACTATGGAAAGTAAATTATTACCCTAAAGCACAAATTGATACTTTTGTATCTTCTTGAGGCTGTTTAATGTTATACTCAAGTGACCTTCTTGCTGCTAGAAAGGTACTTTTCTTCATGTGATAATATTGTAATGGTTAGAAAATAAGTATTTTCAAGAGATATAAAGTGTATTAAATAGTTGTTTCTTATTCAGGAAAAACTAAACTTCAGGTTTTGCCACATTATTATTATTATTATTATTATTATTATTATTATTATTATTATTATTATTATTATTATTATTATTATTATTATTATTATTTGCTCTGTGTTGTTTGGTGGCACTTAGAAGGAAAAAAACAAAGACTTTTAAACTGTACAAATCCTGCTGCTTAATACACAAGACAGGGAAACAAACTTTTTTTCCTGAAAAAAAATCTTGGATTTCCTTTCTATTGCAGCAACAGGAAGCTAAAAGAAATTGGTCAGAATGTTTGTTCATTTCATTTTGCTATCCCTCTGTAAAAACCTGATCTAGAACAGCTTTGTTAATTTCATAGTACAGAATTACGACTCTGTTTCCTAAGTTTAGAAAACGAATTGCAAGAATGTTATCGTTTGCTACAACTTCAAGGTGTGCTCTAATAAAATCTTCTTCCTTGTAGAATATTCTTGAGAGAACTAGAAAATTATGTAGAATACCCAGAACTGGTAGGACGTTGCTTTCTGGATCAGGTATGTGTCATCTCATGCTGGCATTTTATTCATAAGCTATTCTAAGGCTGTTACAGATGAAAGTAATTTTCATGTGGCAATTGCTACCAGTTCCCCCTTTTTTTTTTTTTTTTTTTTTTTTTTGTCTTGAACAGGTTTGAGAGTTGGGAATATTTTCCACTGTGTAGAGTCATTAATTTTGACAGAAAGAGCTACTAGAGTGTTGAAAGAAAATTGCTTTATTAAAGTTGCATTTAGGAAAACATGAAGAGGAGTCATGTACTGGATCATTTCACATCACTGTAACTGATTGTTGTACTTGATTAGCTTTCCTTACTGGAATTTTGTTTGTTTCTCTTTTCTTAAAAGAATACAACTCAGCAGAGTACATTCTTTTTTTTACTTTTTACTGTGAAAATGGAAAGCTATAACAGAATTAAACTTTTTAATCTGGGATTTATTAAACATTGAGTCTCGCCTGTAGAATACCAATGGCTAGATAGGAATCTGTATATGGAAACTAATCTTAATCTGTTACTGCTAACTATTGAGGCTTTGAAACTGGAAGTATTCATCCCTCTCCCTACCATTTACTGGAAGCAGCCATGAGGATGGTGTTTCCTAAAATGGGAGGGCTGAGGTGCTTGCGGACTTCCTACCTAGCCTTTCAATTAAATCTAAAGTTACCTTTTCAATGCAGTCTCGCTTCCTTTTGCTTTCAACAAATGTTGAAGTGATGCTGTTCAGTTACTAACTCATTTGAACTTGGCAAATGTGTGAAAACAGGTACAGGATGGTGAGTTTCCTGCAGAATTAGAAGTGTGAGGCCATGTCTAGATTTGTAATAAGGTGATTGTAAAGCCCTGCAGATGACTTTAGAATATATAAAACCACTTGTATTTATGAGTTACTTGGGATTTTTAAAAAAATCATACTAGATTTTTTTAATGCAACAGCAAAACGAGCTACAGAAAAGCTGAAGATCTAGACAATATGTAATTTGAGGGGCTGTACAATTCTTTGGTTGGCCATCTCTGTTAGAGAAAGGGGAAACATTCATGAATAAATGAATTTCAGAAAGTGAAAATTTAATGAATAATCAAATAAAAATAATAGATTACCCATGTGTGCAAGTCTCCTGAAGATACAAGAGCACCATGAGACCTGTGTAAGCAACCATGAATAAAAAATAGCAAACTCTTGAATACAATGTTGAAGTGATAAGGGGGCAATAAATGACTTTATAAAAGAGTAAATAGATAATAAGAGTAATAGACGTAGTAATAATAAATAGATGTAAAATAGTGAATAATAATAGCAAACAGATGATAAAAACTTGGTAAAATAGTAAATAAATGACTTAGGAAAATTTCCATTGAAAAGCACAAAATAAAAATTTGTAAAGAAGGACAAAGATTTTTTTTTACTAATTTACACAGAGGAATTCGTGTTCTGGCATTAATTGAATTAAATTAAAAGATCCCAAATTTTTCATGTTGGTGTAAATATATTTGTAAATATAACATGCTTCTTCATAAGGTGTCTAATATTAAACTGAAATAAAAATGAACAGGAACATTTTATTCATATATTCCATGCACAAAATGTGTAGCTGTTACAAAATTAGTGACTGAATAATTGCTTTTGCTAGGGATGCCTCAAGGAATTGCGTTATTTTTTTTCTTTAGTCTTATTGACTGTGGAAAAACTTCTTATGAACTTAATCTATTAAAATCATAAGAATTGAGTAATATTTTGCTCTTCTCTCCAATTTCAGATGGAAGACTTCCAGATTTATGAAAAATACTGTCAAAATAAACCTCGATCTGAAAGTTTGTGGAGGCAGTTTTCAGATTCTGTATTCTTTCAGGTGTGCTTGCTTGAATCTCTGAAATATTTCTGTATTTGTTTTATGTTTAAATTATTAATTTATCTCAAGAACAAATGACAAAAAATATTGATTGGTGTACCAATGAAATCTGACACTGATTACAGGAATGTCAAAGGAAACTTGACCACAAGCTCAGTTTGGACTCATACTTGCTGAAACCCGTTCAAAGAATAACCAAATACCAGTTATTGCTAAAGGTATGTGTTATAAAATTACATCATTTTTGGTTAATAAACAAAGTGTATTTTTTTTGCCTTTTTTTTTAATCCTGTTACTCTCATCCTGCTGGAAAGAAATCTAAAAGTTAGTAGAGAGGCGTATAAATTAAAACAGAAGGAAATTCCAGTCTATCAACTTTCAGCTCAGTTCTTTTCTCTTTCAGCCAAAAAGCTACTAGTAGGCAGGCAAACATTAAATGTTACCACAGAGGCACCATGTGTAACTTCTTTTGCCCTTACATTTCTTCTGAAGAGATGAAAACATTGATTAGGAAAAACAAAAAGACCAAAAAAGTTTTGCAACAAAGAGAAGAGAGTGTCAGAAGTACATGCTACTTGTCAGTTATAGTGGCCTCATGCATGTCACAGGAATTAGCCTTGCTGGATTTGAGAAAGTGTCCAGAAAGCTTCAGTTAATCACAGTCTTCAAAGCAACTCACATTCTAGGAAATGTACTTGACTGAGCACACTGTGTGGTATTTTTGCCACTCTGATTCATTTAGACATACTGAGAGAGCAAAATGAGAGGAATATACTATTACAAATTTTAAAATGAATGTCTAAATCTTTGCCATGCTTGAAACTGGCTTGTTTTAGGAAATATTTACCACGTAGACATGAGTTTCAACAATTGTTTTTTACAATAGTTTACTATTGCATTAAAACAGTTAAAGTTAACAACTTTTAAAGAATAAATTACTTTAAACTTATCTGAAGAGAAGAGCATTTGAAAGGTTTTCTATTTAAAGTGTCTTTATTTTCTACACTCTGTTAGTAAATGCTGATTCTCATGCTGTGAAGCCTGTGGGGTTCCATAGGAATTTGCCTCTATGTTCATCTGGAACCAAATTAGAAGATGCAGCTTCACCAATAAGCTTCTTTGGAGAAGGATTACATTTTTAAATGTGTAGACAGCGC
Organism: Aythya ferina; assembly: GCF_964211825.1. Taxonomy (NCBI): domain Eukaryota; kingdom Metazoa; phylum Chordata; class Aves; order Anseriformes; family Anatidae; genus Aythya; species Aythya ferina. Next base: position 63,239,401 of record NC_140296.1, read on the forward strand.
TCAAAGTTTTGGTCTGTGATTAGCATTCCAAGCCATCCCAGGTCTTTGCAATAACTCAAATAATAAATGAAATTTGCCTATATTTTTATATTTGCTAGCTGTAAAAGTAACAAATGTTTCAGGTTTGTTTATTTGCTTTAAAAAGTGGATGTGACATTGGGATTTGTTTTGTTTTGTTTTTAGCACTTGTGAAAAATGCTTGCCAATTTAATATTGTAAAATTCTTAGGTATTGCTTATAAAAATGTTTGGACGAATGTGCAGGTTATTAGCAGCAGAGATAAGAAATAAAGAAGACCTTGGGGTCTTCTGAGTTAGTCAGTATTTAATCCACTAGATTATATGGTGTTGACTTCCCTGGATAACTTGAAAAATGTAGGCCGAATTTGGTGTTAAAATTCAAATATTCCTAGTTATTGCTGTTTCCAAAAAAAACTAAGTATGTTGTCATTTCTTGTCCACTCAGGAAATGCTGAAATACAGTAAGAATTGTGAAGGAGCTGAAGATCTCCAGGAGGCATTAACTTCTATACTGGGTATTCTCAAAGCAGTTAATGATTCTATGCACCAGATAGCCATTACAGGCTATGATGTGAGTAACAATATTTTTAATTTTTTCAGATACATATGTACAGTGTACTCCCTGTTACATACTAAGAATGAGAAGAATCTTGTACAAAAGATGCCTTTAAACTGCATTATGTAATTATGTGATAATGGGAAGAAGATCTGTATACTTCTGAAGTTTTCATGCTCTGAATAATATTTTGCTCTGTCTACCCAAGTTTTCTTTCTTTGATCTATTTGACACCACGTTAAAAACAGAAAAATCATAATGAACAGCATGTTCTAGGCTACTGACACATGGGAGTTACTTCTAGTTTTTTATATCCATATGTAAAACTACACCTAAAATTTCTGGTAGAATGGAGCGATGCAAGGAGTTTTGGAGCAGACACTTGAAAAAAACAATGTGTATTGTACCTCTCCCTTTTTCTATGTGTAGATCTCCATATCTTTGCTACTGGTACTCTTGACTGTAAAATCCTGCCTGAGCAGTGTAGGGGAGAGAGAATATTAAACACTGACTATATTTTCATTACCTCTCCATACTCAACATAAACACTGATGTGAGAGATTACTTGGAATGACAGAACTTGTAAAGACCTGTTCAGAGAGTGTGTTTTAGTCAGATGTTACCTCTTTGTAGTTATAAATATCACTTTTTGTTCCAGGGAAACCTGAATGAGCTGGGCAAGCTTTTAATGCAGGGATCCTTCAATGTCTGGACTGATCATAAAAAAGGTCACTCAAAGGTGAAAGATTTGGCACGCTTCAAGCCGATGCAGCGACACCTGTTCCTCCATGAGAAAGCAGTGCTGTTCTGTAAAAAGCGAGAAGAAAATGGAGAGGGATATGAGAAGGCACCTTCTTATAGCTACAAACACTCCTTAAATGTAAGGCATTGAGCAGTCCAGTAAGGTAGTGGTACTGAGGGCTTCGTTGCAATAATACAAGTGTTTTGTTTTGTTTTTGTCAGCAAAGATACATGATAGTTTTGCAGTGTGAACTTCACCCTTTTAGGCAAACGTAATGGATACTGAAAGTCTGTGTCACTTGGTGTTGCTGGTGGAGTTGGAGGAATTCTCCTTTGCGAAAATCTAAACCATACTAGTGTAGATGAATGGTAATTGCATTAATCGCACAGAAAATAGATGTCAGATTTTTCAGTATTCATTTGAAGAGACAGCTTGTGAATCAGTCTCAATTTAACAAAACTAAGCCTTTCTTCCCTCTGAGGTAGCCAAGCTGACACGAAGTACTGAATGTCCAAAATGCAGATTGTATTATTAGTTATTCTTTTCCTTGAGGGAGAAACCAAATATGGTTTTCCTTTTCAAAAATAGATTGCTAATGAATATTATTAGCCTTCTGCTTCCACTGTTATCTTAATTGCAATTCGGTAGGTCAGCTTCTGTTCTCTTTGCTTCTAGATGGCAGCTGTTGGAATAACAGAAAATGTCAAAGGTGATGCAAAGAAATTTGAAATCTGGTATAATGCAAGGGAAGAAGTTTACATCATACAGGTAATAATAAAATGTCACTACCTTTAAAAGATGTTCAAAAGTGTGTGGGGTCTAACCCAACAGGATCTGTTTTGTGTTTTTTTTTCTTTTCTTTATTATATCACTAATAGAAAGTGATGAGAGAATGTAAAAACAAACCAAAAAAAGTCCACAGTGCATAGGTTAAATCATAAGCAGTCTCATAAATGATATGTTTCAAATACAGTGTCTTATTTAAAAAAAAAAAAAAAAATTAAATCTGTGTTCCCCAATATTCATGGGGGATATTGCATACACTATTGCTATTGCTTTCACTGGAGTGAGTTAGGGGAGAATCATAGAATGGTTTGGGTTGGAAAGGACCTTAAAGATCACCTAATTTCCCCCCCCCCGCCATGGGCAGGGACACCTCCCACCAGACCAGGTTGCCCAAAGCCCCATCCAGCCTGGCCTTGGACACCTCCAGGGATGGGGCATCCACAGCTTCTCTGGGCAACCTGTACCAGTGCCTCCCCACCCTCTTGGTGAACAATTTCTTCCTAATATGTAGTCTAAATCTCCCCTCTTTTAGTTTAAAACCATTACTCCTTGTCCTGTCACTACACTGCTGAAGAGTCCCTTCCCAGCTTTCCTGTAGGCCCATGTTAGGTACTGGAAGGCCACTGTAAGGTCTCCCCAGAGCTTTCTCTTCTCCAGGCTGAACAACCCCAACTTCCTCAGCCTGTCCATGCAGGAGAGGTGCTCAAGGCCTTGTTGAATCTTGTGAGGTTTGCACAGGCCCAGCTCTCAAGCCTGCCCGGGTTCCTCAGGATAGCATCCCTTCCCTCCAGCATGCCAACCACACCACACAGCTTGGTGCCGTTGGCAGACTTGGTGAGGGTGCACTCAATCCCACTGTCCATGTCACTGACAAAGATGTTAAACAGTGCTGGTCCCAGTACTGACCCCCTGAGGAACACCACTTGTTGCTGATCTCCACTTGGACATTGAGCCATTGACCCAAATTCTTTGTGACCAATTCCTTACCCCCTGAGTGGTCCATCCATTAAGTCAATGTCTTTACAATTTAGAGACAAGGATATCATGGGGTATGGTGTCAAATACTTTGCACAAGTCCAGGCAGATGATGTCAGTTGCTCTTCCCCTATCCACCGATGCTGTAACCCTGTTGTAGAAGGCCACCAGATCTGTCAGGCACAGTCTGCCCTTAGTGAAACCATGTTGGCTGTCACCAATCACATCCTCATTTTCCATGTGCAAGGGAGCCAGAGGAAGACTGTAGCACTTGCACAGCCTTCTCACTCAGTGTGTTCAAATTCTTACAAATAGTTTCTGTTCACTGAGGGACTAGATAGAGGGTCTAGCTGTCCTTCTTGAAGGATTCCTCTAAGACTGTGCTTTGGCTTGAAGCTGTTTGTGTAAGAAGTATTCTCTGCTTGATGGCTGATTGTATTTATTTTTGGGTAGGCACCAACTCCTGAAGTTAAAGCTACTTGGGTAAATGAAATAAGAAAAGTGCTGACAAGTCAACTGCAGGCATGCAGAGGTAAAATATTTTGGATATATACACACTTATATATTTTTTTTAATCTCTGTTCTCTTTGAACTTCAAAACCTACTCTGTTCACTGTGTAGGACTGTAAAAATGAAAAGCTTAAAACACAAACCAGTTTAATGGTTCTTTTTCTTTTCTCCATTACAGAAGCTAGTCAGCACAGGACACTTGAACACACACAGAGTTTACCTCTACCAGCATCATCTTGTACAAGGTAAGTAAGTTTGTTGTCTAATCACTCTACTTGTTTTGCAAATATACTAACACATTCACTTTATAGTTCTTTATTACTCCTGTCCCTTAATACTGACCCTTACATCTTAGGATTTTTTAGGTCTCTTTCTAATATAAAGCTATGAAGCTTGGGGTTTATACATCTCCAGAACTCATAGTCATAGTTCTGGAGAGCAACAGTGGCACAGGTTTTATAGATATGTAACTTTCTATGCCAGCCAAAATTCTGATGGTATTATAGTTCTCTTTGTTGAACAGCTAATTATATACTTTACACCCCAGGTAAGAGAGTTATGTAGCTATGTGAAGCAGCCTTTTTCTTTGTTCTTTTCTCTCACCATTTTCATGCTGTTTTTCTTTTCGTCTTCTGCAAGAGCATTCTTTCTTGTTTCTTTTTTTTTCTTTCTCTGCTTTAGCTTTCTTACTAAGTGATGTGTTCATTCCTCCAGTGTCTCAAGTTTGGAGTCAAGCTTTTTAAATTTTTCTGTGTTTTGTCCTTCACCATACCAAACTATATAAGTATAGTCTCTTGCTCTCTCCTGCTTTTCTGCCCTTATCTGACCTCTGCTATTCACTTTTTTTCCTCACGACATTATGTGCATGTGTGTATGTATGGGTTTTACCATAACCCATATACTCATATGTTCAGTCATTCCCATGCTGTGTGTGCTCAAATCTGTATCAGTAGTGCTCTGCCCTCATGCTTCATGCATCTAGTTATCACTTACAGAGCATTTCCCAGATATGTGGTATTCATGGGATCTCTCTCCTTTTCACTCCCAGTCCGAGGTGTAATGGGAATCCTGCTGCAAGATTCAACATATCTTCTTTGTTCATTCCTTGTCTGTTTCCTGAATTAGGAGCTTTTAAAAGGCAGAGTTTTTTTCCTTTTCTGTTTTTTTCCCCTCTCCTTAGCATGTTCAGAAGGAAGCTGTCATCACAGAATATGTCTGTAGTGAGTGTCTGTGAGTGGAGGTTGTACTGAGCAGCTGCCTTTTCAGTAGCTTCCACTGCCACAGTATGTGTTTGCAGTCACAAGGGGAGCTTTTCTACTTCATATGTGCTCATGGTCTTTCTACGCACAGTCACCAGTGTGCATAGCTTCAACTCTAGAAGCTATGAACTGAGAAGCAGCTAAGAAATGGTTCTCAGCCTTTACATCTGCATGTAAAAGGCAACCTGTGACACAAGGTCGTCACCTGCGTTCAGATTCCAGTTGCTGGAGATGGACTGATTGTCTTCCTTTTCTTCCAATAAACAGTCCCTCAAGGAACAACATCAGAAACGCAAAAAAAATGGATGAGAGGAAAGCTGACCTTGCAAGCCTAGAAGGTTATGTCACCACAGTAGCACCAAAGTACCCCGAGAAAGGCAAAGGTGAGTTTACACGTATGCATCGTGATCTTTAGCTGTGAAGAGCATGCTCACGCTGCAGATGCACAGGCAGATCCACCAGCACAGTAGCCATGGTAATACAGGCAAATGCAACGTTACACCTGAAGGAGCAGGACTTTGCTGCTGGTAGCCCCAAGGCAGCCCACCCACAAGGTGCTGCACACACTCTGTGTGAACATGCCAGTCTAAGCTGCCCTTACCTTGGGGTTTCTGTGTTCCTCTGTGTGCTGTGGACAGGCCCAAAACTTCCCTAGTGAAGGAGAGAGAAAAGGAGGTGGGAGGAACTATGGGTGATAAAGACTGTAGTAGATCTTCTCCTAGAGCTCCTCAGTTGTCTTCTGAATAAATTCCTTGGCATTACCTTTTTATGAAGAGGATTCTCATGAATTTTGCTTTACATAACTGAGATTATTTACTGAACTAGTGGTACTACAAACCCCTGTACAAATAAGAACAACTTGCCCCCTGGGTTCTTTTGTTGTACCTGGACTTTCAGTTTTTCCTTTCTCATCCCGAAGTGCTAGTTCCCTGGCAGGGCTGTGAATGATTTTTTGCCTTGACCTTTTCTTGGCCTTCTCCCCTTTCTTTCTGTGTCTCTTTTCCTTTGTAGATGACACTAGCTCTACCTCAGAATGCTCTGTACTGTCAAAAAAGCGCTTTACGCTGCAGGGCTTTACTAACCTCAAAAGTCAGAAAGGTAATTAAAAATAATAATAAAAAAGAAAAAGCTAGATTGTTTTCTATGTAAGGTTGTAATTGGAACACCTTCATGTGTGTAGTGTAACAGGTTCATGTATGCTTTTTCAATGTATATATTAGCTTGTTCTATGTTCAGGCTAGGTTCCTGCATCACAGACCATGACAGGGAGATTTTTTTGAGAGAGACTGCCTCCAGTGTGGGAGAGGGAGATACAGCCTGCAAAGATGGAGAGCTGTTGGAGATTTGAAGGAAGGAGTGCAGTTTCTAGTGCTTCTGGTCTCACTACTGGAGCCTAAGAAGGAGTTCAAAGTGCCCTCTTCCTGTAGAAAGCCTAGAGGATGTTACCTTCAGATCAAATGCCTGGCCTGCTTCTAGCTTCAGTGGATCTGCCCCAAATGTACCTGTACTTGGCAAGAAGGAATCAAGGTTTTGCTGGAGTGTTTCTGTGTTAGCTTCCCTTCTTAACAGAACTCCTAAAGCATGACTACAGCAGAATGTGTGTTTTGCTGGATTCAAAAGTAAAGAAGAACTTCTTTATGCTTCCAGAAATGGTCTTTATTCTTTTTTTTTTTTTTTCTAAAACGTAGGGCTCAGAGATATTTCTTGCTTCCTCCTGCCGAGTAATTGCACTGGGTACATTCACTTCTTGCTTTGAACAGCTATCTTTGAACAGTCTGAATTGCACTAAGATGATGACACTCGTTCAAGAATATGACTGTTTTTCTTTTCCAAGCATCTTTTCTGAATGCCTTTTCAAAACTTGATTACCTTTGAGTTCTTTCTGGAGAGACTCTAGGGTGGTGTATCTGGTACCAATGAGGTGAGCACTAATATCCCATGCTTGCCTTGACAGAAACTCCATCTCCTACTGCTAAAAGCCAGACATTGCCAATGATCCTTCTTACAGGACCAGGTATTGCTGTAGCACTAAATTTATATTAAAGTGATTGTTTATTTGGTAATGTTTGTCTAAAATTGAAATTAATTATATTAATTTGATGTCTAGTTCGTTTTGAAAAGTTTACGTATACTTTCGTCTATCACCATAAAATAAATTTGTCAAATCATCTTAAACTGTACATGACTAATTACCTTCTCCTACTGTAATTGACCAATGACAGCTAAAACTAGAGTGATCACAAAAATCCATTTGTTTTCCAGTATAAACTCAAAGGTATTTAGCATGCAGTCCACCTATTCTCTTTTTTCCAGTTCTTCAATATCTCTCTTCTGTGTTTTTTGCCTATTCATCCTCCTGCAGCTTCTCCTACCAGTCCTGACAAAAAACCTAAGCGGCATGAAGTAGTGAGTGATCCAACTCCTTTTGGTTTAAGAGGTAGAGTGTTACCACATCTTGTACTCCACAAATCCCCACCCATCCCTGGTGTTCCGTCAGAGCACTGGGGATTACCTGGATGATGATGATGTGTGCAGCAGTGCTGGTATCTGCTGTGTTGTTCCAAATGGGCCCAGCAGCTTCTGTTTATGTTGGTTTTGATAGCGCAACTTGTCAAAGTTTTACCTTAGCCTCAAATAAGGTAGAATATCTTGTAGAGAGGATTTAACTTCTAAAAAATGGGAAAAAGGAGCAGGGGGAAGGAAAGTCATGTACTCTAATTAGAGGGAGAATCACCCCTGTCCTGTGGAATGTACATTGCCTTACTCCATTTTCGGTTTGCATTTATTAGTCAGTCTTGTTGCATCTTTTTTGGGTTGACAGTAGGCAATTTTCACTACCCTGGTAACCCACAATGCTTTAACTGACCCCCTAGTAGCAGTTTGCCTGCTGTCCTCCCAACCCACAGCTAAGCAATGAATAAAACATTTCCATTAAATGACCCATTTCTAACTAGCAAGGATGTTGGCAAAGGCTTAAGTACAAATCCCTGAGATTCATTAACTAGAGTACAAGGTAAGTGCTCTCTTCTCATGTAACCATCTGTCTTTCTTTTAGAAAACATTATTCTAAACATTAAGCTATTTCGAGCCCTCCCACTGTCCCCTTCTCCAGGTTTCCACAGCCTTTGTGTTTGTCTCACCTGTGGAAATGATGCTGGTTCTGCTGCTGTGCTGGGGAAACTGTACAAAGCCACTGACCCTGTCTGAGCAGCAGGCAGTGTAATCCCAGGCCAGACTTGTTCACAAACTCCACAAGTGTGGATATGGGAATTACAGTGTTAATTTTCTGCATGTGAGATCCACAAGTACCATGGAAACTACTGAAATTACGTTACTAATTTACATTAAAACTTTACGTTAAAATTTCTGAGTCCTCTGAACACACTTCTGAATTGCTGTCCTGTCCAGCAGCCTCTCACTTTCAGAAACAACCAAAACCAAGTAAACAAATTTAAAACATCTGATAAGTCCCCCTTCATGTCTTGCACCTTCTGATCTCTTTTTTGACAGACACTTTCTCTTCTTCTTCACCAACTCAAAGAGGGATAAACGTGTGGTGAGCTCAGCCATTTCAGGATGAAGCTGCACCAGATGATGGTCACAGCTTCTCAGTGCACAACACACTGCCCCCACTTGTTTCCTTTCACGATTGCATCCCTCATACTTAAACCCCAGTGAGCTCAAGGAAAATGAAGCAGTGACAGAATCTTATCTTGGAGATGGATCCTGTCGTTGTAAAGAAACCTGCGGGCCTGTTTCTGAAGAGAAGCGAATTATGAATTCTGAGTTTACTAACACCATCAAACTTAAGCTTGCTGATTTCTGCATAATCTTTTCTTAGGTCTCTGCCACTTCCTTGCATGCTCTGCCTTCACAGGGAGCTCTGATGTAGTCACATCATGCAGAATACACACGTGCACATTGAATCAGCATGCGTAAGCTCAGAGCCTTCAGTTAGTTAAGTGACCACAGTGACCACTTCTTTCTCCACAGATGAGATGTGCTTGTTAGAGTGCCAGCCTGTCTGAGGAACAGGCGTACTGCTGCTATGGCAGGATCAGGCAGGTCTGCTCCTACCTCCATTAGCACAATATGTGAAAAGAAAGGCAAAGGAGCTGCTGCCCAAAATGTTCCAGGATGAGCAGGCCAGTGAATGTGATGCTGTGGGAAGAGCAATTACAATGGTGTCACTTTCTTTTTCTTTTGTGCAACTTTTTGGTTCTGTTTCTAATGAGAGCTTGGAACAATTAGAAGAAACCGAATTTTCTTCTGTTGCATTGTTCTTAACTTGGAAATACCAGAAAGGGTTTTCGCTGTGTCCCATGGGCCTACTCGCTGTGTGCTTCCAGTGAAATTTGCATGGGATACAGCAGGAACTTATTACTCAGTTTCTTCACAGATTTCATTCTTAACCCTGGACAGGGCCAAACGGGTCAGTACTTCTAACCTCGTGCAGGCCATCCAGCAGTGCAGGCGAGGTAAAAGACCCGCTTGGTTTGGCGTGCTCTGAGTGTGATTTCTTAGATTGCTTTGATTTTACTCTGACAATGCTCCTGGTTGTGTTTTTTTTTTCTTTATACATTGGTGTGACCAGCCAGGCAACAAATGTAACTTGCCTCAGCAGCAGTGAAGAGCAAAAATGCTGCTGCTCACTCAATTTAACAAATAATTACCTAGAAGCGGGGATGTTTGTTTATCCTTTCAGTCTTTTTCATTGAGTTTTTTATTGTTACAATTTGGCCTGAACCAAAATGTTACTTGGAACTGTTTATTTGTCCTTGTTATTTTGACTTTCTCATTGTAAGCTCAGCACACACATTAGCAGTTGCTGGCCTCAGTGAAAAGCATCCCGCTTACTGTAGTTTTATTTGGAAAAGGATTTTGTGCTCTCTGGATACGGTCCAGCCTCATAAATAAATGAAATGCTTCACGCAGAGAGAGAAAAAGGAACACTTGGCAATAAGTGACAGGCAGGAGGTTGTTCTTGTGGTATTCGGTGCAGTGACTTAACACGAAGATAATTCAGTGTGATTAAGCATCCGTGTGTCAGCCTGGATACCTTTAAACAGTAAGCTGCATCACCAGATAAAGTATGAAGTGCCTGTAGCTCCTGCTGAATTTTTAGACAGCTGTTAAGTGCTCAATATTTTGAATGAGATGACATCTGTCCATCCCTTGTTTGAGCAAGCTGGTTGCTTTGGGTGACAACCATGTGTGTCTGTCCTCTTCCCATAAAGTGCACGTTCCTATCCTCTACCCTCTCCCAAAAGAAAGATATCTATCCGTTGTTCAACTTTGTGTAAGGCAGAAATAGGTTCTTTTTAGCTTGGGAATTTTGCTTTCTTTCAATGTATATAAATCCAAATGGCCAAATTCACTGCTGTGCATTGGCACAAATCCGCTTGGGTGGAAATGGGCCACCTTTTGCTAGCTTTGAATTTCACTTTGTGGCTGTAATAACCTTCCTGTCTAAAGTTTTTCCTCCTTTTGTCACTTAAGTGACTTTCAGAGGGAAGGACATTCCTCCCAGTCAGTGGCACGCTGTTGCAAAGTTAACTGTTGGCTGTTTGTTCACAAAGGTTGGGCTAAAACGTCGCATTCTCTTGATGCATCTGAAGAAAATGATGGTTGGTCTAGTGCTGAAGATCCACTGAATTCATCAGATGCAGAGGAAGAAGGAGGAGGAGGAGGAGGAAACGAAATGAAGCTGGTAACCAGAAATGCTTTCCTGTTGGGCTAAGCAAATGCTACTGTTGAGTGACAGTACGTAGGAATGCTTTTGAAGCTTGCTGGAGAAAGAAAGTATCTGCCTTGAAATCCTCAGCTGGGTAAAACTCATAGGGCAATGAAATATACTTTATTTTCTTAAGTCAGCCTTTTGTTTGTACCTGGGGATGATGTACCTGCAGACCAGCAAGACTGCGAGTGCTTATGCTGTAGGACAGAAGTCAAGCAATGACATGCTCAGCTGCTGTGTCACATACATCGTGTCACTAGTTCTCCAGGGGTTTTTTGTTTGTTTTCCCTTGGGATTATTATTATTTATTATTTTTTTGGTAGAGATTTGTAATGGAAACACTTCACTGAATGCTTTTCAGGGTGTGAGAACTCATACACTGAATTTGCATGGAATTAAACAGTAAAGTTATACTGCACTCAGTATGCATATTTACACTGTCTTCAACGTGTATGTGCATGAGAAAGAGAAAGAAGGGAAAAGTGCTTTAATTTTCATAACAAAAGCTGCAACGAACTTTAAGGTACTCAAGAGAAATAATTTGTGTTTTTCCCTGTGTGCATTTAGACTCCTGGTAAATACACAGTTGTGACTGATTACGAAAGAGGAGTTTCTGAAGAATTCACAGTGAAAAGCGGAGACCTAGTTCAACTGATTCGTGAAGGGGAGGATGGACTTTGGTACGCAGATCTGTGTTTGGAAACTTCTATACGTGGAACTGCATTTAGAAGGCAAATGTTTAGGGCAAAACTTTCCAAAGTGGTAAATGAAGCAATCTGACTGTTTTCTTCTTTTTTATAGGTATGTGAAGAACCTGAGCACTGGTAGAGAAGGTTGGATCCCAGCAAGCAACCTGCTGATGCTCATAGGCAATTCAAAATCGGCTCAATCTTTGAGCAGCTCTGGTAGGCTATTTATTATAAATGCGATGCTTGTCTATCTGAAGATTCCTGTTACGAAAGAAACCTGTGAAAAACAACCATATTGTATTTGCTTGTGTTTTTCTTTTCCTCTCCTTTCCCCTTCCCAGAATCAGGCACTGCCTCCAGCACTTTGAGCACATCATCAAGTTGCAGTGACAGCTGCAACGCCAGCAGCACCAGCTTCTCGGACATTAAGGGCTAAGATCGAATTTTCACCCCACCTCCATGGAAGGTAAACTGGAGTTTGCCATCTTGTGTGGAGTTCTGGACGTTGGACTCAAACGAAGGACCACCTGTTCTGTGTTGCTGGCTTTGAGTATTTTCTCTGGTGATTTTCAGAGATTCTCACCGAAGATCACAATGAAAAGTCCATGGGATGTGAAGCTGTAAATAAAAACTAAGTGATTTGAAATAGGGTATCATAGAGGCTTCTGCTCTGAATTCTGGAGCTGCAGAGGTGCTAGCATAAAACACATTTTATTCCATTGATATACAATCAGGTTTCTGCAGAACTGTACTTTTCATAACACCCAGAATCTGAAAGTGAGCAAACAAAATGTGTTCAGTGCTAAATCCTTATTGTAAACTAATAACATAGTAGTCACTGTACAGGATAGGTATGCCAAAAAGAAATCAGATTTTAAAATTTCTCTCCCCCAAAATACCCCTTTCTCCATGGATGTACCTCATTCAGTGCAGTGAAGGGGACTTTTACAGGAACGAGGAAGTAAGTTTGGTCCAGCCATTTCTCTTCTCTTGGGTCGTCAGGATGCTCTTCTGTGCCCTAGAGATTGGGATGCAGAGATGACTCATTCACTGACCACAACAGCATCAAAAGAAAATATTAATTGATCCTTTTCAACCTTTTGATAACACGTGCAACAAAATAGCTGTTCCCTCAGACATTTTGGCTTCACAACCAAACTCTTCACCAATTTCACTGTGTTTACATAGCCTTGGCAATTTAGTACTATCTTTTTCCTAATGTGGGTGCACAATGACACAAACATTCTTATTCACTTGATGATTTCTTATTAAACTACAATTGCACAGCTACCTTCGGTTTTAATTATCATGCAGTTACAGGCAAAGGAAACTATTATGGCTTCCCTATGGGTCAAGAGCCTTTCTCCAGAAAAACGTAAGAGGTCAAGAAGCCAGATGTAGTTTTAGTCAATGGAGTATGTTGCAAATTTATTCAAAGAAATAAAAAAAAAAAAAATTACACATTTTTTTCTGTAAAGGGGAGCACAAGGAGGGAAAAAAAATCTTTATTAGAGTCAGATTTGTCCTGTGGTCAAATATTTTATTTTTTTTAAAGGGAGGATAATGCTAAACTTGCGATTTTTCAAGGTATGATGTAAGCCAATGTTATAAACTTTTACCTTGTGAGATGTTCTTTGCACTTCGTCCTTATAAGCAGTACAAAATTGTATGCATGTATGGAATAATGTATTCTTTCCTTTACATATTTATAATGTTTTTACTTATATGAAAATAGGTTTTTACCCAATTTGTATGTCATATTAGTTAAAAATACCATGGACGTTAAGAGCATAATTTTTCAGAAGCTCTAAGCAAAGCAAATTGTGTCTATGGGAATTGCTGTTAATTATCCAACCCTCTGATGGCTGAGCCCTGAAGTCTATCTTTATGCCAGAAATTTAGACTTCAGCAGCTGTAGCTTGGGAAACTTAAAGGAGAAACACTCGAAAGAAAGATCTTGGTCCTCAGTTCCAAAAGCAACCCTACCCCAGACAGAATCAAAAACGTAACTGACTGTGGTCAGTACAAATTGAAACGTGTGTGTGTATATATATACACACACCCACACATTTATGCAGATATATCTGTGCTGGTGTGTGTGTATATATATGTGTGTGTAGATATGTATATGTGTAGATATAATGTATCAATGTAAAGGATGTATTTATAGTCTTCATGCTGCTGAATGTGTCACTTTACAATTCATAAACACTTAGGTTTCTTGCAATACTGCAATATAAAGGTGGGTCAGGGTTTTACTTCAGGCGTCTTTTCCAACACAGAAATCCTCTGATCTTTTTTTTTTTAATTATCCCACGTAATACTGTGCAGACCAGGAATATTTAGTCTGGTATTTAACAACGAAATGGCGGCATGAGATTCAGCTTATCTTCATCTGTGTAAGTTATTTTGTACATTCTGTAACATAATTTACTTATATATTGCTGTCATCGCTAGGATAAGACTGTCCTTTCATTTCTCACTGCAGCCTCATTTGTGTTATTTCAATGGTTTCCTCCATATCATTGCACTTTAATACAACCCATTTCACCGTTTTCCCCCCCCTTTTTTTTTTACTGCTGTTGTGATTTAGAGGTTCAAAGTCAGAGGTCTTTATTGTAATTATGAAAATTTGAATAAATTTCAGCACTTCTTGCTGAATGCCTTTATACAGACATGCTCTGTGTTTTATTTTTGTCTCGTGGTCTTAAAAGCTGCTTATGGGTATCATATAAAAATAGACTGGATTTTGAACAGAAAAGCAGGTTTGTCTAGCTGTGGCTAGTTGGAATTCAAAGCCCTCTTCCTGTTCTGCACAGATGTCAATGAGCAAAATGGAGGAGTTTGTCATCTTTAGAGAAGTGATGGAAGTTAATTATGGTCTGAATTTCCATTATACTTCTGTATCATCAGGTGGCTATTATGAACTGCAGTGTACAGTTCTGAGTATCCACACAAGGCACCAGAAGTCTCTCTGGTACAAGAGAGATACCCCAATCCAAACCCTTAATTTAGGATGCAGTTATAGAACTGTCCCTTAAGAGTTAAACTGTGTCTAGATGCAGCATCATCAAACTAAGATGCTTAGATGATGAAATAGCTTATTTGAGCTTTCATTTCAAAAGATATTAATAGGTAATGTTTAACCAACGATGGCCACAATTAGCAACAGCTACTGTTCATCTTCAGTAACAGCTCTTGAAATAAAGGTGAGATCCTTTTGGAGACTTCAGAGCCCCCTTACCTGGCTCATGCTCGGGGTCTTTGTCTTCTACTCTTCTGCCCATCCTTTCACAGGCAGTTTTTGGCAGGATCAGCTCCCAGAGCTGACGAGCCTTTCCTCTCCGTGAGCAGAGGTGCCTGTGCTCGCTCCTGTGGCTGTGCCAGGTCCCCGTCAGGCACAGCCCCAAATGGCAATGGGTATGGGGTGCATGGGGTGATGACACCGTGGGGGGGCTTTTCTGGAGCATGAGGCAGCACAGTTGTTTTGGCACTCCTTCCCCTCCTTGTCTGCCCGCTCTGTTGCACAGGGTCAGCTCTAAATAGCTTGTCATGTAAATAAGCACTGATGGGCTCCAAAGAGTATTCACAGCGCAGCCTCCTCGCCCAAAGCTCATCTTTTCTTAGAAGATTTGAGGGTAGTGTTATGCATAGAGAAGCCCTTGACAAAAAAAGGAGCATGATGTACATAAACGGCAGGCTGTGAGACAAACTGGCAGCATTTCCTCGTCAACCTCTGTGAGGTTGGATGAAGAGGAGGCCTCTCAGCTTTTCAGAAGAGGCCAAGTCAAGGCCTGGGCAAAGGAAACCCATGAGGAGCTCTCCCAGCTGCTCTGTACATGGCTCTGAGCCTGTGGAGACAGGCCAAAATGCCTCATGACATTAAGTACCTGTAGAGACCTATATGCAAGAAGAAACAATGTGCTAAAATATGCTTGTAGGTGTAGTCAAATCTCTCCTGAGGCCCATCGCGACCGCTGCTGCCTGTACCAGCAGCAACCTAAAGATGGTGGTAGAAAATCAAGGATCGAGGCCTGCGTTTCTGTGCTGAAAGGTTTGGACTAAGGTCAGCCACTTTGGTGCTGAAATATTCTCCTTGGAAAAAAAAAAAAAACAACAATTGAAATGAATCGATGATACAAACCTTTCAGGTGTTTGTATTTATTTATTTCATCTCAATTGCCAAGACAGCAAGGGGCCCAGCTGTGTTTAAAAGGCTACATGTTGCTAGTGGTACTGGTATGGCTGTGATGGTTTTAGGAAATAGTCAAGAGAAGATTTGTAGTAGAGTTAATTTCTGTTATTACTAGCTGAGGTAGATAGCACTAAACATAAACTTTCGGGCACACTGACTCTAGTTTAAATGTATTTTGCACAGCCTTTTCTATGTCTTTTGTTTCCTTGCAGGAAAAAAAAATCCACATTGACATTAACAAAATTTTAAGAACCTGTATTCAGAGCTGATCACAATATATATATATATATATATATATATATATATATATATATAAAGTATTATTACCGCCCAATTTTTCACTCCTTCTCTATTGGCATAATTGCTGCACAGGGGCAAAGAACTCAGCCAAACAGGCAAGTAATTTTCTCCTAGAAAGAAATATTTCTCTTTTGAGGTCTAAAAAGCAAATCATTTGCTTTAAAGCTTAGTCACATAATATTTGTGTATTTACAGTTTAGTACAACAGGAAATAATTAACTTGATAACAGGCTTGGATCACTTTAAAGTAGTCTGATAAGTGTATGATGGCAAGTTACAACTGTTATTGGAGATTTAGACTGAATTTTCCATTTTTAGCTTGTTCCTAAACCCTTTTTACCTAGATACCCTGGTCAGCTCACTCAAGTGATGTCTTATGGTATTTCAGAAATTGAAATCTCTATAAAAAAAAAAATATATATATATATATATATATATATATATATTTATATATATAATCACTGAGTGCTGACAGGAAAACTCATGTTTAAATAATCGGTGACCTGATGGATCAGATTGAGTTGCACAGTTCCCAGTAACTTCCATATGTGTCTTATCTTCAGCCCAAAATATCAAACTAAAAATAGCAAAATCATGAGTTTTTCTTCGAAAAATGTCAAAATAAAACAAGACAAGAATAAAGAACAGCATGTTCTGAGACATCAATTCATGTCTTCCAGGCTACTGCTTCTGGTTTAGACATTTTTACACATTGTTAACATTTTTCTTTTTTTATTATTATTTTTATTTTGTATAAGCTTGGAAAGAAAGCAACTTTGGACTTCCAAAGCATACACTAAAAAAAATGCCCTAAATCATATTTTCTGAACAGCTGTCCCCAAACAGATTCTAGCAGCAGTCAGGGGGTGAGTTCGCCTTAATATACATTTACTTTTAATTGGACGGTGGATTATTTTCCTTGGAATTGCTCTGAAAATATAAGGCAAGGCTGAAACCTCCACTGGGGAGGAGATTTATTGAGCAGAATACCGGGATAATTCTCATCAGCTACAGCGAGACCACACAAGAAAATCCCACAAAGCTTTATCTAGGGATCTAGATCCTGAAGGGATCTTGAAGGGATCTAGGGATCCTAAATCCTGAAGATTTTCTGGATGCCCAATGGCTCTCGTCATGGGCACAGGCCTCCCTGCCACCCCTGATGACATCTAATCGGAGGAATTTTTCTTGGAAGAAGGACTGGCCCCATGTGAACCCACTGCTGTTCCCAGCACTTGGACTTCTCCCTGGGAAATAACAATGGATTTTGTTGTATTCCCAAGCAGTAAAAACAAAATCTTTCATGTTTGCGGGCTGGCAAGGGAGAAAGAGAGCAGGGAGGCACTGCCTCAGGCCTAGAGGATGCACAGAAGCCTGTGCACCATGGAGGAAGAGAAGCCAGCGAAGTGGGGTCACGGCTGTGGAGCAGGACCACCTGCACACCCTGCCACCCCCTGCCAGATCCCACCCTGCCCACGGAGACACCCCTGGGTGGCAGCAGGGACCAAGCTGGGCCGGCCTTGGGTGCAGGAGGCACCTGGTGTTCAGTCAGACAGGGCTGCCATCCAGCCATGGCACGGAGCAGCAGGAGCGTGTGCGAAGGGCAGCCGGGAGCCCAGCTGATGGTGGCTGCCTGGAAGTTCAGCCAAGCGTTGGCAGAGAAGCAGCAGAACAGCTGGGGCTTGTCAGGGCCACAAGGCTGAGGTGCAGAGCCAGCCCTCCTTCCTCCGCACCAACTGAGAGGAGGACTGCCAGGAAGATGCCCCAGCCCTCGGGGCTGCTTCGCTTCTCATGGGCAAACACGCCCTTTACCTCCCTGCTATCTGAAGTCAATATTTGCCTAAGCCTGTTGTCAGCTCTCTGCTGTGATGCCACTAATTGATTTCCGTTAAATCAGGGGATTGCTTCTTTCCCAGATACAATGCGATTTGCAGACTAGCCCCTTGAAGCCGTCATTACTCATGAAACACACAACGTGGATCAGCTCCACATCTCCTCGAGCTGGTCCAGCTTGCAAGGCACAGGCTGCTTGCAATAAAGCCACAGGAAACCAACGGAGGGTACCTCTTCCTGGTTAATTAGTGTCTCCAAGTAACCTGAGCCAGAAGTTCAGGGTTTCCACTGGTGACTGGGGGGTGGGAAAGGTGGATGTCAGCAGTTTGCTCATCCCCCAAAGCCCTGACAGGCTGTACCTGGCCTGCCTGGTCGAGACAAATACCCTGCCGCAGCTCTCTGTGACACGGCCAGCTCAGTGCCATGCAGACCCAGGGGCCTGGCATTTATTTTTTGCAGGAAAAAGGCCTGTTAGATGGAAAATAAAGGGGCAGGGTAGGAGCCTCTGCAATCAGCACAGCCTGTGCACAGCTCAGGAGAGCGTGCTTCGACAGCAAGCTCCCCGCTGGTGCGGTAGGGACACGGTGCAGGATCTGCAGGCGCCCTTGTGCTCAGCTCCCTGCGCGGATCGTTCCTGGTTTCCATGACTCGCCGGCCCCTCCTCTGCTCCCAGCGTTTGAAGCTGAGCTCTTTGGCCAAACAGTCCTTGCTGAAATGTCAATACGCCGCCGGGACGCCGACTTGTAGGGTTCATCATGGTTTTCAGGCAGTGCGTGGCTTTGCTTCTCTGCTTTCTGCTGCTGATTCCTCTTCCTCTGGATGCAGGTACGTCGCAAGGGAATGGCTGCAATTCCGTTTACTGGCAGCAGACCTCTCTGCTGGTACACTGGCATACTCCTTACCGCGAGTTTTGAGTGCTGTCGCACACAGAAATGTTTGTCCTGCCTCTGGCTGTGCCTGTGAGCTGTTTGAAGGCTCTTGTTTGCTTTCAGTGATGGCATCCGTGTGCTTGTTTTGCCAGCTGAGGAAAATCCCTTCCACGCTCCTGTGTGCATCTATCACCTCACTGCACAGGCAGCAGGTCAGCCATCAGCTGTCTGCCCATGAGGTGAAAACAGGAACCTGGATTTATTGTTATTTCATGCTGAGCCATGGTATTTTGCAAAGCAGAGAATCGATAGCCTGTCATTCAGCTGACAAGAAATGAAAGAGGGGAAGCCCGCGATGTTTCCGACGCAGTAGATGAAAGTGAGGTGGCAGTTCTTTGGTAGTTTCAGGATGTGTCTGAAAATCAGCAGCCAAATTGATAGAGCAGAACCGGTGCTTTGTGATTCTCAGGTAGCCATTGACTGGCCCTCTCAAATTGTGATGAACAAAGCTGAAAGAAATTTTTAGAAAAGTGCAAAATGTTCCAACGTAAATAAGTGGTGAATGCAGAAATGAAAGTGGGAGGGTGTCAGTATCCATGTGCATTGATACATATGTAATGTATCTGCAGCATAATTATAAACCTTTAAAGAAAGCCATATTAAATGCATACAGCCTGACTTAAAAAATCACAGCAGAACAACCCAGCTGGCATTCCTGCAATGGGCAAATATTTATCAAACACCCCGTGATATATTAGATGCATGCCACACAATACTTTAATCCTTTAAACAACTTTGAAATATGGGGAAAATAACCGGTGTTTCACACGTAATTCAGCAAATGTCCTGATTAGACATCAATGCTGAGAGAAAAAGAACTTGCCAGACCAAACTAGGCCCTCTCAGGATTCATGTTTGTGTGTATGGCTGTGAGGGTGCCTACGAGTGCATGCTTGGCTCCCCAGGTTCATCAGTCAGGTGCTTCTGAGGCCACCCCAAGCCCTCCCAGCAGGCAGGAGGCAAATCTCCCTCTTTTGTGGGTCCTGTGGTGGTGGTGGAGAATGTCCTGGGGCACAGGCAGGGCATATGCACCATTTTGAACCCCTGACTCTACCCACAGTAGATGGGTTCAAGTTGGAAGTACTGATGTAAGTTGTTGATACTAAGCTCCAGAGTTCTCTACTGACATGGAGGAAAATTAAAAATAAAAAATAATTAAAAAAAAAACAACCACACAACACACAACGAATTATTTCAAGACTGGTGCTGTGTATTATGTGGAGCAAAAGTACTTTGCAGAATTCTTCTTCGTTATCCTGAATTATGCTGGGTGGGCATAGCTGTGTGGTGTGCTTGTATCCTGAAGCTGAGGAGCAGGTCAGCATGTGGACAATGCCATCAGGTGTGGGTGAGGAGCCCTGGCACAGGCTGCCCAGAGAGGCTGTGGGGTCTCCTCCTTGGAGGCCTTCCAAAGCCGCCTGGAGATGGGCCTGGGCAGCCTGCGCTGGGTGGCCCTGCTGGGGCAGGGCTGGGGCCTGGTGGCCTCCACAGGGCCCTGACAGCCTCAACAGTTCTGTGGTGCTGTGAAAGAGTGAAAGGTTTTGACATTGAAAACAGTGAGGAGTGGAGCACTGGGGAATTAGGGTTGACTGTCTGACCCATCACTGAGTGACTTAGTGTAGTGAGTACAGGAGCATTGGGTGTTGCCATGTCCATCAGTGCTAGATAAAGCTTGATAAATGCTTTTCAGCTGATAGAGTGGAAAGAAATTGCCCCGCATATTTTGAGACCTACAATACAAAGCACACTGAGATGCTTTAGGAGTCTCTGGCACCACACTGGTATTACATGCCCTGTTCTCTCAAGGTCTGGGCTCTGTAAAATCCATCCACTTTACGTGGGAGGCACGCCAGAGGAGGGAGGCCCAGAAAGCTGTGTGCATTTGCCCAGCTTCTCATAAACAGCTCGGGAAGCAGAAAACCTTTCCTCCCTGCCCTTTCCTTCTGGAGAGCATGAATGTACGACAAACACAACATGCCACTGTTTTTCAGTCTTTCTGAAGCAGAAAGAGGCAAATGGCGTTTTACAAAGGCACCGAAGGGCCAATAGCTTCTTCGAAGAGATAAAGCTGGGGTCTCTAGAGCGAGAATGCATGGAAGAGAAGTGCTCCTTCGAGGAAGCGAGAGAGATCTACCGTGATGATGAGAGGACAGTAAGTAACGCAGGGCTGGGCAGGCGCTCCCTGTCAGGGGGACCCACACACACCCTATTGCTTTGACACTTTAAAGCATTACAGCAAGAGACCCAAGCACTTCGTGTCCTGCTCTTTGGCTCTTTGTCTTACATTTCCAAGGGGACAAGCAGGGTGAGCTGCCAGAGGGAATCCTGCATGGACCACACCGGGCAGTGCTAATTTGGGGGATGGTGGGGTAGTGGCCTCTCTCTAAGCTCCCTCCCCGGTCCCTCAGTAATTCCAGGCCTGACAATACTGTCAATTATTGCATTATTCAGAGTTTGGTTCAGTCCATCCCACCTCCTGGATACCGAGGTCACTGATGGATGCCCTCTCTGTGTGTACTACACACTCAGCACATGAAAACAATGTAGAATGTGGAAAATAATGTAGTATATTTTATGGATATATACTTTCATAAAGGCAAATGGGCATCACTGTGGCTATCCGCAAGCCATCCTGTGCTACAAGGGCTGTAGGACTTCTTCTGAGCGAATTCATCTTTAATCAAATCTCGCATCTTTGTCTTCCAGAAAGAGTTCTGGCACATCTATTCCGGTAGGAGCACTCCATCTTTTCCAGCAGCCACGAAGCTGCTCCTGCTGCCGCCGCTCTTGGCGTGATCCGGACTGACACTGCGTGTTTTTGCAGACCCCAACCAGTGTGACTCCAGTCCCTGTCAGAACGGCGGGAGCTGCGATGACCAGTTCCAGGATTACGTTTGCCGCTGTCCCGTGGAGTACGAGGGCAAAAGCTGTGAAAAAGGTCAGCACTGACATAGCTTAACAAAACAAAAACATCATCCTTGATTCAAACGCAAGGCAGTGAGATGAGTGGGAGCAATCATTATTGCTCGACATCTTTCTAGCAGCGACAGCCACTGTTCACACCGCCCGGGGTGTTGGATGATGGATCTAACCAGCCGGCAGCCAGGCGCTGCAGAGCAGAAACACAATTATTACCCTTTGAGGATTTTGTAACAAAAATGTCTAAATGTCTTTTGTGAACCAGCTGAGATAAAAGGAGGATTTTTATTTTCCTACCCATGTGCTGAAGTTGCTTTGACTTAGGAGCACAGTGCAGTGAATGAATAAGAACTACATGTGCATCGTACAAAGCCTGAGGGGACAGAGCCTGCATTAATGAAGTCAGGATAAGTTTTTCCACTGATTTCAGTGGGCAGAACAAATTGACTGTCATGCTTACACTCAGAGCATGGTGAGCCCAGAAGAGGACTAGGCACCCATCAGTCTCGCCAGGCAGCCTCACAGCTCCCACTGCAGCTCACTACCTGCCCATCGCTTGAAACAAGCCACAAAAACTATGCCCTCATCTTCTCCCTGTACTGCTAAGCTGATCACAACCACCTTCTCTACCACCTCCTCACTTGCTAGGCTTTGTTTTTCATGGTTGCTGCACTGCAGCAGCTCCCTAGTCAGCATCTGTGAGCCCTCTCTCCTTCTACAATGACTTAGTGCAAGGCTGAGAATGGGGTGGTCCCTGTATGATTTCCTCCTGTGCCTCTGGGCCAGAGAGAGCTCATGGCAATAGAGGAGTGATTTCTACAAACACCAACATATGTAAAGCTGACCAAGTGGCTGAAGTGAAAGAATCTGGCTGGAAAGAGTTTTGTTGTTTTTTTTTTTTTTTCATTTTGTTTTGAAAAAGATAAGTTTTCTTATGACATGATTTATTCAGTGGTCATCCCAGAGCATCCAAATGTGCCAAGTGGGAAAATACAAAATACTTCCAGTTTTTCAGCCATGCGTTATGATGGTTACCATACAATTACAATCCTTTCATCCTTTTGGAAATGTAGTGTGCTCCTGCTGAAGCTCAGATACTGCATGAATGTGGATTGATTTAATTTTAGGTGTATGCTTTTTAAGCATGGACTTTTCCTGGAATCCAGTCCTACGGAGCTTTTGCCAAGCAGTAGTAGCTTTTGACAAAATCACTGTACATAAATCACTGAAATCTGCTTGGCTGCCGTGCTTTCTTGTCGACATGTCAAGTCGTAATTCACTCTTGTTAAGTACCAAAATCCACATTCAGAAACCTTAATACTCTTTCCCCGACTTTAGCCGTGGCTGAGAAGCTGAAGTGCATGTACGACAACGGCGGCTGTGAGCAGTACTGTGCTGACGAGCAGGCTGCAAAGCGAGTGTGCTTCTGCGCGGACGATTACACTTTAGCGAGCGATGGTGTGTCCTGCATTCCCCAAGGTAAGACACGATGAGCCCGATGCTAACTCTAAGCCACCCCTGCAGGAAAACTTTTCAACACCTACACGTTAGGAGGTGCAAAACTCTCGGCTGCCAGTTCCCTGCTTCTTCTTCAAGGGCAGAGTCTAGAGCGGTCGGTTGGGGCTTCTGTTGAAGCACCCCAAAAATGTGGTCTGGAAAGTGTGCACACTGAGCCACCCCTAAAAGGGCTGGTGGGAAGTGTTGAGCTCAATTTGGGGGCTGAAGCAGCTGAGTTGCTGCAGGTTGTGCAGTGCCCCCAGGACCCTGAGCTGGGAACTTCTCTTTGCAAGGGGCCCACAAGTTCTCCTCTGAAAAACTGGGCAGAAACCCCCTTTCTTCCTCGAAAACTTCAAGCGTGGGGAGGAAGAAGTAGCACCACCCATTTGTTGGGCATTAAGCTTGCAGCTAGAGCACTCACTCAGAAAACAAGGAAGCTGGATTCGCTTCAGCTGGCAAAGGTTCAAAGCATGGAGTCTGCATGCCAGGATGTCTTCTCAAGGCAGGTCCTCACCCGCTAGTGATGTCCTTCAGACCCCTCTTTCCTGGCCCCACTCCTCTGGGACGTGGGGAATGTGAGCTTGAATGTCCTGGGATGGAGGAGGGAGCTGAGCCCCTGCCTCCTCTGTGGGGAGTGCGCTCACCACTGATACAGTAGACAAGAACTGAGGCACATCCCATGGCCAGGTGGTCCAAATAAAGCAGAGCAGTGGGTACTCAGGGATTTGGGGGATTTGGGGGTCAGGCTGAGGGGTTTCCGCATAAGTAGACAGACTTTTGGCCTGACAGGTGAATTTTTTTCTTCTAGCTTATACTCACTGTGGTAAATTATTTTGGGGCAGTGTTGTTTCACTGTTGATCTCCAATCCATGTGAATTTGTGACTACAGACTTTGCTACCATAATTATTTCAGCACAGGAATCAAAGGAGGAAGATGCTTATTAAAATCAGAGAAAATCTGTTATTCTTTTTTTTCTCACCTTCTATTTAGTAGGACCAAGACACTTTTGGTATTCCTCTAGACAATATGGAGAGATATTTCTCTCACTCATCTGACAAGGTAAATTTCAGCAGGGACTACAATAGCACAAGTTCATTATGTTTCGGATACAGAAGCTGGCACTTTACTCTGTTGCAGATGCCTGCCTCAATTACTTTCTCAGAGGGGAAAAGGAGACCCCTGGGGACACACACACAATGGACAGAGCTGCAGGAGCACATGCTTACATCTAAAAACATAGTTCTGGGGGGCAATGCCCCCATGCACACACTGCAATAGAGCACTCATGCGGAGAACTGATAATGACAGCCTAGCTCTCAACAACAGCAATGTCATTTTAAAAAAAAAAACAAAAACACAAACTGGTGATGTGCTTATCCCTTATTAGCAGATTCTGCAGTATCATGTGATGGGGAAGCTGCTTTTTGGAAAAGCTGAGAACAAAGAATTCAATATTCCCCACAGGCTTTAAAGCCCGTCTTCTCCTGAGCACAGAGAGGATGATGTATTATTTGTTGTTGCTTGCTTCCAGAGGGCCAAAATACCGATATCGCTGACCACGCAGTGCGAGGATACGAAACTGTGCAGCTGCCACGCTGCCAGTCCCTTCACCAGCCTCCTGTCATCTCTCACCGTGTGCTTGCACCTTCCAACACCCAGGCTTGTGTTGCCCTGCACACAGCATTAGAGGGCATTGTGCCACGTCTGTCCTGGTATTTCACCAGCTGCCACCAAAAGAGCGAGTCCTGCTACTCCACACCCTGCCTGTATTTGTAAAAGCCTGATGCTTTCTTTGCGTTAGCTGAATTAATTGGCACGTTCAGGCTTTTACAGAACCATGGGGATGTTGGATTCAACTTGGCACAGACTGCAGGGCACAAAGTGATAAAGAGAGAGCACTTCTCATCCCAGTGTTACTGCAGAATGGCTGCTGGACGTAAGGAATGGCACACTCAGTTACAGCACAGCCAGCTGGCATCCCCCCAAAAAAATCCAGTGACAGACCCTCTGCTTCATAGCAGGAAAACTCAGTTGTGTGAAGGATGTACTGAAAACACCAAGCACTGCACTGCGGCTCAGTAGCAGGTTTGGACCTCGAGACTTGCTTCTCTTATTGCCAGTCTTCACGTGCACGCTTGGGCTATAAAAGGACCTTAGACTGAGGTGTGCAGCCTGGAAGGACTAAGCCTGTGGTCTCACCATGCCACAGTTGCTGTACACATTTAGTACAATCGAATTAAAATCAGCAGGGCTGCTGAAAATACACAGGCTACATGGCTTGACAGAGTTGCTTCCGCTCTGAAGTCTGCAGTCTACCTCCCAGTGCTGACATATATCTTAAGCAGTTGTGTTATTTGCAAGCTCCTGTGGTACACAAATATATGTCAGTGTTGCCTGTGTGTCTGCTCTTTATTTGTGAAACCATATCTGTCTTTTTCAAAAAAAAAAAGTCTACCTACCTGCTTTGACTTACTTACAAGAGCCCATGCAACCAGACTAGAAATTTGGTTTTCATCTCACAAAACTCCATTGAAGATGTTTATAGGAATAAGTCAGCTTGCTGTGAATTCAGTGCAATGAAATCACACTTGTTGCTCTTTTTTTTTTTTTTTTTTTTTCCAGTGAAATATCCATGTGGAAAAATACCAGTGCTGGCAAAAAAGAATGCAACTGCAGATGGGAGAATAGTAGGTGGCTTCATCTGTCCTCCAGGTGAATGTCCATGGCAAGTGAGTCTTCAGAAGTCTTTTATTAATTTTTTCCTTGTGAAACCATTATCTCATATTCATTATTTAAATTTTGTTATGTTCAAATCCATTAAAAGTGCAATCAAATTCCCTCTTCATCCATAGCCAGCGGATACACCTGTTTCAATCACACATCTTAGCTTTGTTCTGGAGTGTCTTTTTCTGTAGTAGAGTGGTAACACAACCTCCTCTGTATCCTGACCCCCAGTCCTTATATTTACTGCCAAGAATTTTACCTGGGGACACACTCTTGGCCACTCTTGGCCGGGTCTGTACTGTAAGATGGAGAAAATGTTGGTGGAAACTCCACCTCTTCCTAAATTCTCCACACAACCAGCATAGTATTCTCAAACAGCTGCATAAAATGCCAGAAGGAAGCAATATAAAATCTGACTTTACCAAGATTTAGGTCAAAAACAGTTAAGACAGACATAAATTTGTTTTATATTGGCAGGCCCTTATAATACAGAATCAGAAAGAAAAGTGTGGCGGTACCCTGCTTTCCCCAGAGTGGGTGGTGACTGCAGCTCATTGTTTGGAGCACACCCATGTTAAAGAGCTCCGAGTGAGGCTGGGTATGTATCTTCCCTTTCCCATGTCATCAGACTGTGTTTGTGTTCACTTCTCATTCTAACAAGCCAGAGTGCAAACTAAAAAGTGTTTGTCCAGAGACTTTCTATCTCCATAAACTTCTACAGAATCGAATTGCTGTCTGACATGCAATCAATAACTTTTCCAGGTGAACACTCAGTAATTGATGATGATAAAACTGAGCAAGAAAGTGGAGTTACCAATATAATCATGCACGAAGGATACAGGTACGGACAAGTCAATAACGACATTGCCCTCCTGAAACTGGAAACACCTGTGAACCTCACTGATTACGTGGTGCCGATATGTTTGCCTGAAAAACGGTTTGCAGTGTATGAGCTGTCCTCCATCAAGTTCTCCACAGTGAGCGGGTGGGGACGTCTGCTAGATGGAGGTGTTACTTCTTCTTTTCTGATGAGAGTTGATTTGCCACGTGTAAAGACACAAGAATGTGAGAAGCAGACTGATTTAAATATTACAGAGAACATGTTCTGTGCAGGAGACCTGACTGGCACTAAAGACTCCTGCAAGGGAGACAGTGGTGGACCTCATGCTACGAAGTACAAGAACACTTGGTTTCTGACTGGGATTGTCAGCTGGGGAAGGGGCTGTGCTGTTAAAGGCACCTATGGGGTTTATACGAGGGTATCCAAATACATTGACTGGTTGAAGAAGTCCATGGACTCATAATGCTGAATCAGGGCATTTCCAGATTGTGTTATTGACCCTTAATCCCTCTGTGACACTTTCCTATTGAAGCATTCCTTCATTAACTTAGATATGTGGTACACGAGGTATTATTGATGATTTGGAATGAGTCTAATGCCTGCCTGAATACATCAAATAATTTCTATATTGTTGTAAACTCGAATATCTACATGTCAAGCAGGCACAGAAAGGCCGTACCAGACCCGCTGCAGAGTCCCTTTCATTCTTCGTCCATTTTTTGGTAATAGAGCTAGATGTTGAAAGAAAGACTGTCAGTAATGTGTCAAGCACACCATGATCCTTCCTTGGGCTACCCTCCCACCCTCTGGTTATCAGTGAGGTACAGGCTTCCTGAGCAAGAAGTTGCATTAGTTTGAACAGCCATGAATGAACCCAGTCTTCCATAAACAAGTGCAATCTCTTCTGAACACATTTACACTTCTGGCTTTCACGACTTCCTGTGCTGATGGGTCCTGAAATATAATGATGCAATGGCAGAAGAAAGAAGAGTTTCTTTTAGATCATGCTAAGTAAGGTAGCTTACTCTTGTAGTGGCAATAGGTAGATTTGAAAAGGGAGGACTGTTCTTCAGAACAAGAAAGCTGGAAAAAGGTTAATTCCACATTTACAGGTCCGCTATGAAAATTTGATTTTAGTCTTCTGGCACCAAATATTATTGCAATAAGGCTATTAAGTGGAATATTCAATCCTAAATTTATGAATGGTGAAGAACGCCACTGATTTAATCTTATCTTTGCCTTGTTATTATGATTATCAATACAGAATGAAAACAAGTGAAAGGGAATGTTTGTTTAATTTGTTGGCCAGTATAATCTAACAGTGAAATGGTGTCCTCTGTCCTTTGGCCTAAAGCCAGAACAGGAGAACAATATGATCATCTGCAAAACAAAGACAGTCCAAAGACAGTTCTCTGAAGCCTTAATGTGTACAAGGGAGAACCTGAGGAGCTCTGAGCATGCCACAGACTACATCTTTACAAAATGTGTTTCCTTAATGTAAGCATGAGACCAAAAAAAAGAAAAAAAAAGGTAAGGGAAATCACAGATGAAACTGAACATGGGATTAATAGTTTAAGTACATTATGTAAATCTTATGCTTTGGATTCATTCAAATCATGCTGAATATCAGCTCAATCACAAAGGCTTATCAGTTAAATAGGACACTTACTGTTGACTGTGGTCTATAACTGTGGGAAAACACTGACATTATGTGGTACATACCCCATGCAATACTGAACATCCTATAATCTGCATTACGGACACAGAATGGTGGGCTACTTATTTAAGAACTGAATTGGGAAAGGCAGCAAACTCCAGAGACTCGGGAAACAAGAGGTCTTAGACTATGAAAACACAACTCAGAGGTTCTAATTATTCCTAAAGAAATAACAAGACCAGACCCACTGGGGGGAGAGAAAATAAAAAAGGAAATCGTATACACCAGCAGAAGAAGCATGCAGAACAAAGAGAAAATTGGGAAAATTCCCATGGAGAAAGGTGACTAAGGGCAGCAGCCAGCAAATAAAATCTGATTTTCACTGAGACAAGGCACTCAGCATTGCAAAATCACCCCTCCAGGCCCCTCGAGCTCGAATAGCTTTGGGTTTTGCAGGCTCCACAGGATGACTTCTTCTGGGTAAATATTGATATTTATGAACAGATCATCTTGCAGAAAAAGGGCAGAACACAGACAAAAACCCCAAACAGCATTAATGGCTGCACAGCGTGACTTTTTCATAATAAAGCCAGGTGTTAAGCATATCTTTAACATAACAGCCTGTTTAAACAAGCAGAGGAGACGAAGCAGACGCAATGGGCAGGCTCTTGGCAGCACCTCAGCCGGGGCCTCCCCGGCGCACAGAGACCTCACTGGGCACCACACAGTGAGACTCCAAAAAACGGGGAGATGGAGGTCAGATCTGGGGTGCATCTCCTTGATCAGGGGACCCCTTCCCCACCACAGGGCACTGAGCGAAGATGGCAAAACAACGCTGCAGGCATGGAGCACCAGGGGCAGACGGGCCCTGGGGGTGTGAGGAGGCAGTCAGTGACGGTATCGGGGTGCGGGGTGTCGGGGTGCAGGGTATGGGGTGGTTTTGGGGGGGGAATGTCCAAAACCGTAGGTTTTGGAGCGGGAGGCCGAGGCCTGGCTTTGCTCCCAAGGCGAGCCCCACACCTGCCAGCACCAAGCTGGGCAAGGCCAGCCTCGGCCAGCCCTTGCATAATAACGTGATGATTCGCTTCCCAACTTCCCCCTGAGAAAATGGCTTAATTAAAAAAAGCCAGCTTCCTTGCTTTTTGGTTTCTGGTGTTGTTTTTTTTTTTTTTTTTTCTTTTTTTTTTTAAAAAAAAGTAGAGCCTCATCATCGGTCAACCCCCCCCTTCCTCCCCCAGCTGAGAAATCCCGCGGCGGCTTTCCCCCTTCCAGGCGCTTCCGCTATTTCTGGGCAGGGTGAAGCAACGCCGCCGCAGTCTCTCCCCGCCCGGGGAGGTGAAGGCTTCAGCTCCGTCCCCTGTCGCCATCCCTGTCCCCGTCCCTGTCCCCGTCCCGCTCCGCTGGCAGCTGCGGGGAGCCCCCCGCCACCATGGCCGGCCGTCTGCTGCTCCTCCTGCTCTGCGCGGCGCTGGCGGACGAGCTCCGCGCTGAAGGAGGAGGTAAGGCAGCAACTTTTTTTTTTCAGAAGGGGAGCCAAGGGGTCTAGGATGAGGAGGATGTCCCCTCCTGACGGTTTTTTGGGGGTTCCTGCGGAAATGCCTGGCTGGAGGTTCGATGCCCAAAGAGGCAGAGGGTTTTGCTGCACCCCTGTCCTGAGCTGCACCTCAGTGGTGAGGAGCTGACGGGGGACACCTGGGGTGCCCCAAAATTGCTGCTGGGTTTCAGCAGGGAGGTGGGGATCCCAAGTGGTCCTGAGGTGCTGTGCCTTGCCGTGTCCCCCTGTGAAATGGGGTCTGTAGCGCTGGGAGGAGAGCTGCCCACTAAGCGGGGTGTGCTGGAGGTCATGGGGCTCCAGGCGGGCTCGGCTGGGTGCGCTTGGCCGTGGGCTGGGGCGCAGGGGGATGAGCACGTCCTGCCTCTGTTTGTGCTGCGAGGGTCAACATCAAAGTTCAGGACAGAAAGCCACACCGTGTGGCTTTTCAAAAGGCATTAACTCTTCCTTCAGTGAGTCAGCCTACCTGGGTTTTAAAATAAGGTCCTCCGCAGGTTGCAAGGGTGTCCTAGTTGAGGTGACCAACGCCCATTGCTCCTCTGTGTTTTCAAAGAAAGAAGGATGACAGGGAGCTTTGGAAAGAGGGCAGCCAGCCTCAGAAGACTAATCGGCTAGCTGAAGTTTACAAAAACATCTTCTTACAGTGACAATGGGGAGGCAAAGGAATAGAGTGGCAATAACCCCACCAGCTGCATCCTGTCACTTTCCCATAACTGCAGAGAGGGATTTGAGGACAAAGAAGACAGTGGGTGAATGAACTAACAGTTGCTGAGCTAGAAGTTACAAGCACTTTCTGTAAGCCTTCCTTGCAAGGAGCATTTTCAGAATAAGTGGGACTCCAAAGTACGCATGGGCTCTGTGGTAGTGCTCAATACAAATGGCAGTAGCAGAATTTGGCTCCCTGTGGCTGATCTACCAATTTCAGTGGAAGCAGAGTAAGTTTCCTCCATAGCTGCTTAGAGCATATGAAATTATATGATTACTGATCTGCTAATTTACTTATTAGTGCATTGAGATGCATGAAGAATGCTCCAGAAGGTGCATGCTGCCCACTGAGTGTGAGCCTTCAAGACCCACCTGCAGCACTGCCTTCCACACTCCAGTCTGTGATTGGAAAGTATTTTTTCCTATTTAAATTTCACGTGTGTAGAACATAACGCCAGCTCTTGTTACTGCAGAGTAACAGGACTGTTCATGAGCTGAGTTTTCGTGCCTCTGATCCTTCAGTTTCAATCAACAGCTACCTGTGTCTTAAACTTCAAGGCAGGAGATCTCGTGTGTGATGCCAACCTTTTAAAAAATAAAATAACCCAGCAATCAGACCTCGAGGTGTACTTTCTTTAGATGCTAAGCTGACATTTGTTTGCTTCTGTTCTTCATTAAATCTTCAAATGCAGCTCTACTTGCAAACTTAGCAGTAAGGTAAGAATGCTACAAAAGACAATTAGGAAGTGATGTTAAGACTGAAGTAAGACCCCAGGGCAGGGCAGTGGGATTTGGGGTAGTGCAGGACAATAGATCTCACACACGGGCAGTTTCTTTTCTGAAGGTGGGACTGTGAGACAGCTCTTCCCATCTGCCAGTAGAACCCCATGCTGTTTGAAGTCACTGTGTCATGAGTCTGTGTGGTGGTTACCTTCTGGACCACCAGCCCCTGGAGCAGCCCGTGGTGTTGCCTGGTTGTCAGATTTAAAACCAAATCAAGAACTGCAGTCTCCCTGGCCTGCAGAGTGGCTGGGAAAGTCATTCTGTTCAAGACTGGAGTCTAGAGCAGGAGCAACAGAAATAGAAGCCCTCAGCAGCAACCTGCATGTTCTTATTTTCAAGACTAACAACAGCAGGACAGAGTTTTGTGTGCCTCTAGTTTGTCTGGGAGCTGCTGATTCTGAGAGAGATCCTGAGATGTATCAGTCTCTGTGAGGACTGAGGTGACAGGTACCATTGCTTATGGGTGGAGAGGTGAGAGGGTCTGTTTTGGTTTTGTTTCTACCTCATTTATTTCTAATGAATGTATACCACCACTAAACGTAACCCGGCAATTGTATCATTTTCTCTGCTGTCTAGTATTCATCAAGAAAGAAAGTGCTGACAAATTCTTGGACAGACCAAAACGTGCTAACTCCTTTTTGGAGGAAATGAAACAAGGCAATATTGAAAGGGAGTGCAATGAGGAGCGCTGCTCTAAAGAAGAGGCAAGAGAAGCCTTTGAAGACCAGGAGAAAACGGTAAGGATGAACTAATATGAAACATAGGCCTGCATATTTCATGTTTGCAAAATAGTATAAAGTATTGCGAGCTGGACATCAAAACTTACAAGTTATTGTTGATTGCTTAACACAAAGTGTGAAGTAGTGGTTTTGACTGTGGCTGGAATTGCTAAGGCATACGCGTATCAAAACAGTCTTAGTTCCTCTCTTGTCAAGTCAGGCCAGGTTAAAGTTTCCATTCTTTTACCTGTTCTGATCTGCCTAATTGCCGTTGTAAGGTATTTGACCTTTACATGATTCAATACTCCTTGTGTTAGAACTATTTTCACCCTATCTGTGTGGCATAGCTGACTGACACAACTATATTTTTAGATGGAGAGTCCATGGGAAGGTAGGGATGGCAAATATTGACTTGGAAGTTCATGTGAATGTTTTTCCATGTTTATCTCAAGAAGCTTTGCAAGGCTTGTCATTTTCTGGCCATCTTTCCGTCATTTGAATTGACAGAATGTGTATTGTGGACAGTCCTTATATGCCTTACTGTTAAATTGCCCACGTGGAATGAGGTTTGTATGTGTGGCTCGTGTCACCTTCCCTACCCTGGAGGCTGCTTAACTTTGGCTAGAAGTGTGAGCAGTTCAATTTAAGTCTCCCTATAATTAAAGGGAGACTTAAAGAGATGGGGCAAGGTGGTGGGCAGGTAGGAAAGGTAATATTTGAAAATTTGAAATGAGTCGGTGGTGGAGGGGAATTGGGAACATTGTACATAGCTGTGTGGCTGTTAAGAACAGCCCTGAAATGGGAGTCAAGGCTAGACTCATTTCACCGTGGAATTCCTGGCTGGCCAGAATGTTCTTGGAGTGGCCCTGAGGTGACCTGGGTGAGGAGTCATGGATGCTACACCAGGACACTTCAAAGTGTAAAGGTTGGCTGATCAATAGCAGAACCAGCACAGCCTGTTCTGCCTGGTGACCAGACCTCACTGGAAAGGACAGACAGGATACCTGGAGTCCTCAGTGTGAGAGAAAGAAGAACAGAAATTGGACAAAATATTATTAAATCTCAGGATTTCTGAGGTCCAGCTTCATAGGGTTGCAGGGGAAGGAGACTGAGAATTTGATACTACAGGAATGAAAGTAAATTCAGTCAAAACCAAAGGCAAGAGACAGGTATGCTAGAAATCAAATGCCTTATGCTGAGTGGGTCACATTAGGAAACCCCTAAGCAGGTTCAGGTATTTCTGAAAAATGCATGAGACTTGTTTCTCTTGTTTCTCTTTCAACTTGTTTATGGTTGTTTATGATCTTATGGGTCTTTTCCAACCTAAATGATTCTATGATTCTCTAGAGCTGGCCACTAGAGATGGTTCATTCATATGGTTTTAATTAATGAAATGGCAATATCAGGCTGCAAGACATTGTATTTACCTGTAACTTAAATGTTTCCTGAAAATTATTAGCTATGAGTATCCTCTCTATGAAAACTCTGATACTTTTCTGAAGAACTGAATTCAGTAATTCTCATCTAACTTTTTGTCTTCTTTTATTTCCCTCTCCCTGCACCTGCCTGTAGGAGGAATTCTGGAACGTCTATGTAGGTAAGGAACACCCTGCACTTGTTTAGAAAATTAAGCCTCCTTATTGCAAGATGAAAAAGGATGCACCTCTTACATAACCACTTCCTGCTGCCTTGCTTACTCTTCTCGCTGTGGGATGCCCTCACTTTTGTGTTTCCTCTGAAAGAGGAACCTGATTGATTTACAGCCTTGCTGTTGCTTGAACCCGGTCATTTCATTTGAAGGCAAGGTCCAGCTGCCTCCAGTTCCTGGGATGACCTTTGTCATCTCAAAAAAGAATACTGACCCTTTGTAGATAGCCAGAAGCAGAAGCTGGGCCTCTGGCTCTGCCAGCTAGTTACCCTCCAGAAGGTCAACCCAGGATGGGAGAGTCCAAGATGCAAAGAAGAGGGTGGCACTTACATGCTTTAGCCAGCACAACCTATTAATCTGCATTGCACTATTGCTTGCCAGTTTTATGTCACCTTGCATGCCACAGTGTTGTTGGTTTCTGTAAAGTAGATCATTTGGTGGGAAATGTTTTCTACAGAACTCTTTGGCGTTCAAGGAAGACATACAGCAGATTAGCAGATACTGTTTGCCAGTCTTTTCTGGT
The DNA here is from genome assembly GCF_964211825.1 of Aythya ferina. Lineage (NCBI taxonomy): Eukaryota > Metazoa > Chordata > Aves > Anseriformes > Anatidae > Aythya > Aythya ferina. Next base: position 63,273,501 of record NC_140296.1, read on the forward strand.
TTTTCTTTTCTTTTCTTTTTTCCTGAAGGTCTGAGTTGTACTTATTAGGATTCTGCTGTTCATAATCACTTCACATGTGCAGATTTTTAATGTATTAGTGTTTGGTAATGCGTTCTTCTGAAAGTATGTGTTCAGCCCACATGTTAGGAGGAATACTTCAAAAACGTAGACCAAAGACTGCTCAGCTCCGTCTTTTGAGTCTGCAGAAAATTGAAGACAGTTGCCACAAAGAAGATGCAAACTTTCACAATCCTCTAAGGAGAGGGATGAACTCTGCAACCTAAAGGGCGAAGTTTGAAGCAAAGCCTGCGTCAGTGCTACAGTGAACAGGAGTGGAAAATTTCAGACCGTTCTCTCATGAGAATACAGGCAGTGGGACATCAGTGCCAGTGCTCTTAGCGGAAATGCCAATTTCATACATCTTAAACCACAGTCCACGAATTGCTTTATTGGTGTTCAGAAGTTTTGAAAACCACAGCTGCCCTCAGCAAAGTTGCTAGAACAATTGTGTCTTGTTTCCTTTTTTAGTGGGGGGATTCTGCAATGCTTTTTGTGCAATATTGACATAAAACTCAGTCCCACACCAGCAACTACAGTACAGGGGAACACTGTGCACGTATGGTTTCTAAAACAGTAGGCTGCTGCTCAGCTAAGGCCGCTACAGAATAGGGCAGGCCTCGTGTGTGCCTTTCTTTTGCTAAATGGTGGTCTTGCTTTCCCACTGTTGAGGATGGGCATCAGTCTTCCAGCACCTCTGTGGTGGACCTCACTTGGAGTGCTGTTGTTTGTGGCCACATTCAGGTACAGAAGGGATGTAAAATGTAAAATGGGCAGCACACCAAGCCCAGCAGATGATCCCTGTGGCAGATGTACCCGCAGAAGATGAAGTCACAGGTCAGAGGCATCGTGTAGGTTGCAAGCTGGATCTATAGGATGAGTAATGTCTTGCATCTTGTGTCCGCTGTGGGCACTGCTGTTCTTCCAGGTGCTCTAAACAAAAGCAAAACAGGTGGCAACATTCAGAAATATGAAGGCTGTGAATCTCCAGCAACTAATTAGCAAGCATCAATTCCCCAGATATCCTACTTGTCTTATCACACACTCCAGAAGAGCCTGGCATCGTATGAGGCAGGAATGCACTTGTTACTGCAGGTTGCTGTATGGGAGAGATCGAGGTAGCGAGCATCGGTGTAGGAGAGTGAGCTGCTTTTGTGAGGGTGGGAGAAGAGGCTGCTGTGTGGCACATTCCCCCAAATGTGGTGCAGCCTCATTTTTCTACTTGTAACTATATTTGTGAAGTGGGTATGGCTGTGGCTGGGGTCAGCCAGTTGTGTCCAGGTCATGGAAAGGAAGGGAGGTGGCAGAACTATGTTTAAATATGGAGATCCCAGCTTAAATACAGGGAGCATGAGGTAAGAGCTAATTCTTTGAGGTCTAAGCTCACACCTCAATAGATAAAATGGGACAATTGTGGTACTGTAAGCATGAAACAGGAATTTGGCCGGCACACATGGATTTAGCAGAGCTTTATAAACATTTTGTTTTGTTTTGTTTATCTTCTGATTAATACGCTGGTATCTGTTACTTTAAATAAGAGGCACTGCAGGCAAAACACATGCATGTGGGACGAGATGACCTTTAAAGAAATAAGAGTTGAGTTGTCCTTATTATGTGGAAATTGCAGGGAAATGCCTTGCACAGTAGTTGCAACATGGAAATGTCCCATCTGCTTTTCCAGTCTTCACTGTAAATGATGTACACTTGGACAAGCAAGTATGAATTTATCTTCTTAGAAAAAAAAAGCTGTAACTATACAGTAGCCACCAAAAGCAGATTGCAAAACTGAGGATGTGTATATGAATCATGCTGACTTGGAATGACTGCAGTTACTCTTGCTTGCCTGGGAAGTGGCTGCTCACAGGACATACGTTTTAAACAGAACAATGAAAGATTGCTTGTGAAAACTAAACCCCCTTCAGAGCTCACTAAAAATGCTTGCTCTCTTACAATTTACTTTTTTTTTTTTTTTTTTTTATAGATGGCAACCAGTGCAGCTCAAATCCTTGCCACTATGGCGGACACTGTAAGGATGGAATTGGTTCCTACACTTGCTCCTGTTTGGATGGTTATCAAGGCAAGAACTGTGAATTTGGTAGGTTTCTCCTTCAAAGAGCTGTGGCAGTGAGTTTACCGGGTTGCAGAACCATAGGGAGTTAACACTCCCTTAACAAAGATTAATTTCCTCTTAGAAAAATACATAGAATAGGATGGCAGTCAACAGTGAGTTGAAAGCCAGTGCCAGAAGCAGAAAGCCTTCAGGCTCTACAGCTGGATAGTATTAGCAAGTGCTCCAAATTCACACTTCTTCCAAACAAAACCCTCTTAAGTATCAAAGTCCTCTTTACATGAGCTTGAACACCCAAAATATGGCAATAAAACTAAGTTCTAATATATTATTATAACTGATAGCAAACCTTGGACTCCAAGCTCCGAAGTATATCCTCACTGCTCAGCTCACAGCAGTGAAGAAAGCAGATCTCAGTAGACAATGCAGAGACTTTTCCAGCCTTGCAAAGAATCCTTTTCTTTCATAGCCATCTTTCCTGAGTCTCACATCTGTGCCCTACAGCTATTTTCCTAATGATGTAATGATGTCACTGGAGCGTGTATTGGTTGCCCAGAAGAGTGGAGGGTGTGGAACTTAAGAAACAGGACAGAGGGGAATAATGAAGCTGATCTTTTTAGGGCAGGAGGGATGAATCATGTGAGGATTTATCAGTAACTGCACTTTCGTGATAGTGGTTTCAAAAAGCTAGCGCTTTTTGGAGCTCACTGTGATGTGGTCACTGTGTGCACATGGGTTTAGCAAGTACGTTTCGTGCAGTGGATGTGGTTGCTTTGTGAGGCATAAGCAAAATTTCGCCACTTGTGCTGTTACCCATTTTAATGGGTTTCAAGTGTTTTACAGGGGAACTACAGATCCTCTTTGAAGAGTGCAATTTAATTTCGTGAGATCCGCAAAGTCAGTGTTTATTTACAGTTGTTTTTTTCAAACTTACCTCTTTTATAGTTATACCAAAGTACTGCAAAATAAACAACGGTGACTGTGAGCAGTTCTGCAGCATCAAAAAAAGCGTGCAGAAGGATGTTATGTGTTCCTGTGCGAAAGGATATGTTCTAGCAGAAGATGGCAAACACTGTGTTTCATCAGGTACAAAGTCACATGATAAACTAATAGCAATACTGGTGAGGCTTGTTTTAGTTAAAGAATGTGTTTTGAACCATCGGTGTTGTACATGGCATAGATTTAAGACTGAGGCCAACCAGCTGGTTTGTATTTTTGAAGTCTTCCATGTGTGAGGTGACATGATGGACTTCTCAGAACCTAGCTGACTGAGAACCCTTTGCAGGGTGCCTCTCACAGAATTTCCTGAGGAAATAAAGTGGAAAACTATAGCTGTATCTTGCTTATTTGAACACTAATGCTCCATATAAAATAGCAGCTCACAAAACCTTTCTACTTCTGATTTCAGTTAACCTAATCAAATAGTAACTGCTGACATTAAATAGTTAAGATTGACGCTGTTCGAAGTGTTCTAATTGTTCCAAAAAATGGGGAAAGAGGGATGAGTCAACGGTATGCTCCTGACTTTGTTTTTTTATATCCTTTACAACTAATGATGAATTGCCGTCATGAGCCATATTCCTAAAATAGAACACTCCGTTTCCTAATTAAGATGGTTTTAATAAGAGCTAGTACACGAATATAGCAATGTAAACAATAGAAGATGACTTTAAATACTTTGAAAACACTGTCCAGAGACTGAACCTACAGAAGAGTTTTAGGTGTAGCAAATGGCTTTCATTTTTCCAGACCATCTGGTCTTTTTTTGCATCTTCCTAAGCTTTGTTAGTCTTGAAAACAGCTGCATAACTTATTTATTGTGAGATGGTGTTGTCAAGTTTCATCTTATGTGGGTCTTTCTCCTCTAATTGTAGTATTATTGTCTTTACAGTAAAGTACCCTTGTGGAAAAGTTTTTGTCAAAAGAAAAAAAAGATCTGTTATTTTACCCACTGAGAGTAGCAATGTAACTAGTGAGCAGGATGGCCCCTTCCCAAATGGAACAAGTCTGGAGGAGGAGATTGTTACTACCACAGAAAGCCCAACCCTCCCTCCTCGCAACGGATCGAGTATCAAGACTCCCTATGTGGATACCAGGATAGTAGGTGGTGATGAGTGTCATCTTGGCGAATGTCCATGGCAGGTAAATCTGGGGTCTGTGTTCTGCATGTAACCAGCACGTGTTTCTGAGGGAAGCTCTGCAATTGTTCATTTAACCTGTTTGCCTTCTGTAGTACACAGTTTGTAGCTGTTTGGGCACTTAGGTGTATTGTTTTGCAAACTGCAGCTTTAAAATATCAAAATGAAAGGTTTTACACCACTTTAGGTGGTGCTGCTTTTAACCTGTAACCAGACAGGGCTTTTGAGTGATGCTGGCCCAACACCGTTCCCTTTGCAGCTTGTGTTCCAGTGCTGTCCAGCCATAAGCTGCTTATTCTGGCAGAGTTGTCCTGCTTCTGCCTTTCTTTGTCATCCCGTTCAACCTTTCTGAGGCACAATGACTTCCCTTCTCTGTTTCTCTGAGTGAGGTGCATCTTGGTGCTTGGTGCTTGAGGTGCTTGGTGCTTTTCCATGTTGATCTGCTCATTCACTGGGGCCACTGCTCTAATAGTCCAATTCTGCATGGGAATAGTGTTGTGTAGATCTAACACAGGTAAGAGGAGGTGCCCAGGGTAATGCTGGGCGCAAAGCTTAAACCCTTTTAGCAGGTTCCCAATCTATGGCTTGGAGAGCACTACTCAAGCTTAACTAAATCAACTTTTAGCTGCAAAAGCCATGACCTGGCAAAGTTGTGCATATGCTGAGGAGGTTATATTCAGACTCAGAGCCTCTGTTTAGCATGGAGTTATGCTTGCTTGTTCTCAGTCTGGACTGAGTACTTAGAGGTGTAAGTTTGGACAAAATCCCAGTGCTAGATGAAGGTGTAGAACCACATGCTGTTTGCCTTTGTCCTGCACCCTTCTTCCCTGTCCTCTAAGATAGCAGTGCCTTTAGGCAGTATACCCAACAGCTTGTCAGAGGCAGCACTCATTTGCTTCACAAATACGCTTTCATAACTAAGTTTTCCTCTTGATTTCAGACCAGCCAAAATGAATTCCCGTCTTCTGCACACTTGGAGTGTCAAACAGGAACAGAACATAGACAGGAATTTTTTGGGGTAGTAACTCCCCCAGGATGGGGTGATTTGGGAACTGCATGCTCCTTGCTCAGTCAGTCAGCATCTGGTTCATGGAAGATTTTACTAAAAAGGTGCACTGTGAGGTGAAGAAGTCAAACCTCTGTTTTGCATAAAGATAGCTGAGATTCTCTGACAGTACATACCAATCTGTAGCAAATGCACATCTGTATACAGGACCAGGAGAAATCTGCAGAGTGGTGCATACGTGCTGCTGTATTATGCATATATGCAGTCTGCAGAGAAAGCAATTACCTGCTTATCGCTCACTGAAGTTAAACTGCTCTTTTTAATTCTGCACTTACCCTTGTTTTCTCCAACAGGCTGTTCTGATCAATGAGAACGGGGAAGAGTTTTGTGGCGGAACTATTCTGAATGAAAATTTCATCCTTACTGCAGCTCATTGCATGAACCAATCCAAAGAGATCAAAGTTGTTGTTGGTAAATGGCTACTTATTTTGTTCCAGTGATGTCTGAGCATGCGCTGCAGATTAATTCTCTGGGCTCTAAAACCCATGTTAGATGTACTCATATCACTTTCTTTATTATTAGTTTTGTTGTTGTTGTTGTTCTGCTTTCTCTCCCTTCCTGTTATTGCAGGAATCCTGTTTTGTAATCACTGGGGCAGCTGATCTAGAAGGTGATAATGGTGCATCCGTTTCTTCTTTGCCAGATAGTTGGAAAGGATTAAGAACAATTATTCTAGAAGTGTTGGGTAGCTCTGCACTCATCAGAGCAGTGCTTCTTCAGGAGGCTCATAATTTTTCCTTGCAAGCGTGAAGCACACTGACTTGTTTCTAGAGGAACACTCAGGAAAGCTGTGACACACTGGCTAGAGGAAGAAACTTGCTCACATTAAGTCACTGCTTCAATTCTGAGGCATGATAATAGATCAACACAACTTTGTGTTTGCACTATTTTAGTCCTGACCCTGAACAGATGCTCTTCCCTGACAAAGATCTGGCTCAAGCATCTGTAAGAACTTACACCCCTATTTGCATTAGTTTAGCTGAATAAGTTTATGCTGATTTACATAAACTCTTACATAAATCCCCATTGACAAAACCTTGAAGCTGAAACTGCATCCAGGTGCTGCTGCTAAGTATTGCAGTCCACTCTTACAGTTTACTTGTAAAGTACAAAGGCTTAGGCAAAGTGGTAGCAATGGGAATACTCATGTCCTCTTTTATCAAGTCTTTATTTCTTATACTATCTCCATATTAATGACCCTTTTAATAATCTCATTACAGGTGAAGTGGATAGAGAAAAGGAAGAACAGTCTGAAACAACGCACACTGTGGAAAGAATACTTGTTCACTCTAAATACATCGCCGAGACTTACGATAACGACATAGCCCTAATAAAGCTGAAGGAACCTATAGTACTTTCTAAGTACATTATCCCAGCGTGCCTCCCAGAAGCAGACTTTGCTAATGAAGTTTTGATGAACCAAAGGTCTGGGATGGTTAGTGGCTTCGGGCGTGAGTTTGAAGGTGGAAGACTTTCCAAAAAACTTAAAGTGCTTGAAGTCCCCTATGTTGATAGGAACACTTGCAAGCAATCCACTAACTTTGCGATAACAGAGAACATGTTCTGTGCTGGTTATGATACAGAGCAAAAAGATGCTTGTCAAGGAGACAGTGGAGGCCCCCATGTTACCAGATACAAGGATACTTACTTTGTTACTGGAATTGTTAGCTGGGGAGAAGGGTGTGCAAAGAAGGGCAAATACGGTGTCTATACCAAACTGTCCAGGTTCTTACGCTGGGTAAGAACAGTCATGAGACAAAATTTGTAGCAACGCGGTTCTCAATCCTTCTGTTAGTGAACAAGGTGCAGTTTCTCTAACGGAAACTTCTTTTTTTTTTTTTTTTTTTTTTTTTTCCCCACATCTGCTAAATGAGCTGTCTGTTTGCTCAAGAGATTCCACCAGAGGTTCCTGGAAATAATATAAATCCCCACTAATCATGATGAAAGTGGGAAGACCAGGACTTTAGTCCTCTAGTGACGTGTACTGCAGCCAGCTGGCTCAGTAGGGAGCTTGTTCCTACTAGAGCTTTTTAGCTTCTACCTGTGGATGTTTTTAGAAGATGAAGGGAGCATGGAAGCTTCCTTCCAGGCAAAAGCTGAGACACAAGTAAGTATTCATTATGTGTTGCTAAATAACCACATTTCACAAAACTGCCTGCTTAGGTCACAGCAGCTAAATAAAATGTGGTTTTGCTTTTTATGGATTGTATTTCACCCTAGTTTAATTTGAACACTTGTTTTCTGCTCCTTCAGAAAAAAAAAAAAAAAAAAAAAGAAAGAAAAAAAGTGCATATTCACTGTTTCCTGTATCATGATCTGGTTTGTGTATGGCTGAGGATCAGAGAGGTCCTTGCGTGTGCAGTTTTTCTAGGTGCTACTGTAAGGTGCATTACTGATGTATATCAGCATCTGAAATAAAACATTATTTCTTTTTTGTTCTTTTTTATTGTTTTTATTCTCTCCAGTCAACTTACACATATGAAGACAAAGTCTCATTTGAGAGTGAAAAAAGTGCATGCCCCTAAACAAGTGCACGACACAGTTCACCTGCCTTATGTCAAGGCTGATGAGAAAGTAAAGAATGGATGGGAGGAATTTAAGTCTTCCACTGGCCTAAATAGCATTAAAGGGCAAGTTAGATGCCATGATACTAATTTCTTAGAAAAAAGCAAACATCCAGTGATTTCTCATATGTCTGTCCAGGTACTACTCTGCTTTGTGCTGTAAGGTTTCCCAGCAGTAGTGACACTCCTGTTATTTTGTATATGAAGTCAAGCATTCCTCCATACTTTCTTCTTCAAACCTTCTTAGCATCAGTCCTAGTCACAGAAATCATGTAATAATTTTCAGTGGAAGGGATGTATTAAAGCTATCTGGTCCAACCCCATGCTTAAAGCAGGAGTAACATCAAAGTGAGATCAGGTTTTGCAGGGTCTGGTCCATTCAAGTTTTGAAAACTTCAGAGGCTAAGGTTTTGTTACCCCTCTGGACAACAAGTTCCTGTGTGTTGGCATGCTCACAGATAAAAATTTCTCATATCTACTGGGAAATTTCCTTGTCACAACCTCTAAATGCTACCTCTTTCCCTGGGCAGCTCTGGGAAATGTTTGACTCTGTCTTCAGTCTGATCCCCATTTAGGCAGTGGAAGACTGCTATTAGATCCCCCAACTCTCCCTGGCTAAACAAACCCAATCCCCTCAAGCCTTTTATTGTACATCTAGTCCCCTAGCCATCCTGATGGCCTTTCCAAGGCTCCTCCAACCTATGATGCTCCCATGCTGCCTGAGGTACCCTGCATTTTGCCAGGCACCTGCCACTTATCTCTTAGTGAGTACTGGCTGATTTCATATAGCAGGTGCTGTATCAGGTTGAATCACTAGAAATAAGGCTGAAAAACTAGAAAGACAACACCACACAACGCCAAAGTATTGCTGCAGTCAGCAGTAAAAGCAAGCGAGAAGAACTGCAGGTCAGTCACCCCAAGGTGATGGTCTCCACCTGTATAAAACCTTGTCAGGCTTACTTAAATGTTTGTTCAGCAATGTTCGTTCCCTGATTTCTTCTGTCCACTCAATTCCTGTTTGTACACTCTAGCCCCTTGTCCTCCATGCACCCCACCAGGGTGACACATCCCTTTTCAAAGGGGAGTCCTCAGGCACATGTGCTACCCAAATCCTATTTAAGTACTTGTGCTAAGGGCATTGCTCTGCTTCGGTGAAGCCTGAGGATCGAGGTGAAACTCAAGACCAAAGTGGACTGTTTAAGGTGCTGAGGTGGCCTCTGGTAACAGTGGCAGTTGCTGTGTTTTACCAGAGTGTCTTTGTCAAGCCAAGTAGCACCTTGAGAGCAGGCACAGAGCTGGTTTAACACAGCAGCACGCAAGACAGAGATTAAAGTCCATATTTGTGTGCAGCATGAGTGTGCTTAGTCTGTAATGACTGTCCTAATTCTGTGGAGTATGAGAGACTTTGTCCTTAGGCTTTGCAATCGGTGTTTATTTGTCCTTTACAAAACTTTCATCCGGTGCCAAGACGCCTATAGTGCCCAAGGCTCAAAGGCTTCATATTCATTCCTTGTTCTGTAAGGTTGTCTCTGCCACAGTGCTAAAGGGACATGCTTGCTTGCATGTGTCTCTTGCTGATGTCACTTTGGTTCTAACAAGGTTATGGGCCTAAGAAGGCTATGGGCATAGTAAGGCCCATAAGGTTATGGTCCTAAAAAGGCCTACAAGGTTACGGGCCTAACAAGGCCTACAAGGTTATGGGCCTAACAAGGCCTACAAAGTTATGGGCCTAAGAAGGCCCATAACCAACTCTACGGCCAGCAAGAAAAGACAAAATAAAAGCACACTTGTTTATGTACACTAACTATTTTGGTGCGATTTCACCTAGCAAAATTTAAACAGGTCATAAGAGCTAGGCAAGAGGTAGAGCACGCATCTTCTGGGCAAACCGGTGGATTTAAAAATACCAAAACTCGTTATGGTAAGCAAATACTGAGGATAATAATTTCTTCACAGAAAGAGTGGTTAGGCATTGGGACGGGCTGCCCAGGGAAGTGGTGGAGTCACCATCCCTGGAGGTATTTAAGAGGCATGGTTTAATAGTGGGACTTCATAATGTTAGGTAGATGGTTGGACCTGATAATATTAAAGGTCTTTTCAAACCTAAATGATTATATGATTATTCTATGAATAAGAAGGTAGGGCATTGCTCAGGCTTGGTCCAAGGTAATGTATCTGGGCAAGATCCTCTTGTGCATGAGGCACTAGGTCTTGAAAAAAAGGAGGCTTTTCTAAACTAAAATATAGAGAGCCTGAGGAGAAGCACAGCAGCAGCTTTTATGTGTACAAAAAAAAAAAAAATACTGCAGAGAAGTAGGAGGTAATTGGATCTTCATGTCTGTGGTGAAGGTAAAAAGACACAGCCCATCTCGTTTGCAGCAAGGAAGGTTCAAGGAGATCTCAGGGAAAACCTTCTGCCTTTGTGGCTCAAAAATCCTATAACAGAAGTTATCTGGGGAGCAGTGAAGTCTCAAATTCGATAGTCCTTCAGAAATGGGAAGTAACTAGCTGCCAGGAATACAACTGATTGAGGGTGCCCGAGGGAAGGAAGGCGGACAAGCTGGCCTTCTTTGTAGCATCCTACCGCATGGCAAGGAAGCACACTTCTGCAGATGCTGTGTCTAACTGGAACCGATTTTCAGCTGAAGATATGACCGGTATGGGCAGGTCCTCAGACTGCCAAAGAATTAAAAAATCATTCTAGAATGAGGTGGAAATTGATGTATTTGTGAAAGCATTGCCTGTCTGGGTGCTTGTGACAGAGACTGGATTTTGTGTATCCCAGAGGTCCCATCCAGGACCTCTGCATCTGTGCAGGAAACCTGCTTGCAGGCTCCACTGGATCCAAATCTTCAGCTCCACGCTGCCCTTGCGGTAGTTTTGCTGCCATGAGGCACCTGCAAGCTGCCAGGATGGCACTGCTGCGACGCAGTGGCTCTTGCTGTTTTAACATTGTCCTTTGCTGACACTGAGCCCAGGCTTTGCTCGGAGCGGTTTTGTTTTCTCATGAGTTAGCGACCTTTGCACTGCAGTGTTCCTCATTTAGCAGCTGCCCCAGAGCCCTGCAGAGAAACCGGAGGGAGATTCTCAGTGAGCTTGGAGGATGGCAGTGATGGGTCACCGTGGAGCAGTGTGGCTTCTTCCCCTCGTCCTCCTTTTCCTGCAGACAGTGCAGACAGGTACAGCCTTCACTTTAACTCTTCTTTGTGCTGCTTTGCCTCAACCACGAGGGTAATTAATTATTCTCCATCATTTGTGCTTTGTGAAGCAGGGTGACATCAGGAAAAACCTGGTAATTTTGTTTTCTTACTCACCTTGCTCCCATTTGCCTGCTACAGTGCAACAATATCCATGGCTGAGTCACTACGAAAATACTATTTCAGACTGAAATGACTATGTCAGGGTAAAGGATGAGGTTAATACATCAGTACTCTGTGCTTTCAACCTGACAGCATTATCAATGTCAATTCGGAAGCTGTTGGGTGACAGAAAGAACCCACGGGGTTTAGAAGTGCAAAGGGGAGCCGGGACTCCACACCATCACCCAGTGTGCTTCTGTAAGTTACAGCACAAGTGTCACATCCCCGCTTGAGGGAGCATCCCACCTGTGCTTTGAAGTTGGAGCCTAAGATGCTTCTCTGCAGAGTAAGAGTACGGATTATACTGCAGACATGATGTACACCTTGTTTAATTCTGTTGTAAAAGTCACTTACAGATTACAGAGGAATAGTTGCACACCACTGAATAAACACCTGAGCAACCCAAATTAAAAGAACTGGTAGTAAGAGGGATTTATTTATTATTTTTTTTCACATCCCAGAGATGAGGTGAGAAAGGTCCCTACTGGGAGACCCGTTGTCCTGAGAATCTTCAAGATGTTTTAGGAAAAATTTTCTCATACAAGCATGTAGAAAGCAACTTTGGGCTATTCTGCCTTTGGTTCTAATGAACAGGATGGAAGTGGTTATTAATACAAAGAGTGAAGATGACTTTAATAAAAGTGATTGTAAAATGATAGAGCTCATGAAGGAAGTAAAGAAAAAGAACAAGAAGATCAAATTAATGTGTATTTAAAAGAGAGAAAAGATATAATACTTCCATATAAAAAATGCTTATGATGCATGTCCAAACTACCCCAAGGTCAAGAAAGGACAGGAGGATTAATTAAAATCATGAGCTGCTTCAAGACTTGACCTCCAGAAGGAAGCATAGAAAAAAAAAAAAAAAAATATATATATATATATATATATATATATATATATATATATATCAGTTCAGTTCATTGAGGATAAGTATAAAAGTGTTACAGACATCGTGGCATAAAAGCAGAAAAGCTAAGGCTTAAATAATATAAGATAAATATGATATGAAAATCAAGAGCTATCTAAGAATACAGATATAGGAAGAGAGACCAAGGAGAATGTCAGTCTGCTCCCAAGAGGGAAGAAAATCTTTGTTCCTTAAGATATCAGATTGTTTGTGTGCAGCAAGGACAAAAGAAACTGCTGAGTTGCACCAGTCAGAAACAAATCACATCACCCCCGTCTCATTTCCTCCAAGGACAGGATAACAGGCTACAAAAGATGCAGTGCATCCCCGTGATTTTATATAACAGCAGACAGAACAACATGGTCTGAATTGAACTCCTGAGAGGTTGCTGCACACCTGGCTTTGAAACTGTGCTAGTCAGTGCTTCACTGTCCAAGGAAAGATGGTGCAGGGTGCAGGGCTCAACACAGGTGAGCCTTAGGACCTCAGATACTCAATATCTTCCCCAGTGACGTGAAGGATAGGAAAGAGTGTTTACCTATGGCATTTGTAGCAGATCTCAGATCAGGACTACCATAAATACAGATGAGAGTTCTAGACAATCTTGTGAAACAAGAACAGTGAATAGGAGGCAACTCGTAGGAGCAAAAACAAAATTCCTCCCTTAGCCCCACTATGCATAACCAAGGAAGTTTGTGAAATATGTAACAAAAGAAGGAAAGGAATTAGGTCTTCTCCGTTTCTACTGAGACAAACAGCTAGGACAAGAAGTAGTGGGGTCACACCATACTGTGGGATACTCAGGATAGATATTATTATTATACTTTCTAGGTATTATAAGGCTAGTTAAGGAGTGCATTAGGCTGCATGGATGAGCTGTAGAAACTCATCACAGACCAGTAGGAAGAGATTAGATGACATCTGTTAGGACTGGATTACCTTTCCTTGCTCTCACTCCATGAGTAAGACTGCTCCCTTTCTGCCCATGACCTTGCAATGTCAGGGACTGCACTAAGGCAAGTAGTATGAATCATCTAAGGATGGAAAAGGAATAGTGTGAGGATCTACAACTGTCCAGTATTTTATTTTTTACTGATACCTTAGTTGTTGCTAGTTTGTTATTCTCTTTCCCTCCTGGTGAGTATGGGTTATCTCAGCCTGCATCATGAAAGAGCTGTCAGTTATAGCTGGGAAGCTACCACAACATGAGATGTGAATGATAGCGGTCTTCCTCATGTTGACAGCTTACAGGTTTCTTAAAAATGTTTGTTGTGATGGCTGTGATTACTAGAGGTCTTTGACAGGAATTGCACAACAGAATTACACAAAATGGTGACGGCTTTGACTAGTGCTTGCGAGCAAGTCTTCATGAGCTGCTTGTGCTTTTAAGAAATCGCCATGAATATGGAACCTGCCTATAAATTTGCCTCCTTTGCAGTCCTTTCAGACACGTGCAAGGTCAACAATGGGAACTGTGGGCAGTTCTGCAAAGATGAAGATGAAGGAGTAGTGTGTTCCTGTGTTGATGGCTATGCTCTGGGTGACGACAACAAAACCTGCGTTCCTGTAGGTATGAAGCCATGCTTAAAGTTCATTCTATGGGATGCACATCGCATTTTCACTGCATTTTGGAAGTGCTGGTGTGCTGCAGGGCTGTTGTAGCATGAGGAACAATGTTCACTGATGACACCTTTCACATGGCTTGCTTGAAATGTTACCAACAAAAAGAAAAAGCTCTCAGTGAGAAGTCATAATTTAACCAATATCAAATTATACAACCATGAGAAATGTGCAGTGGCCAAAATAGTACACTAAAGTATTCCATGCATCTGTGTATGTTCTCAGAGCAGACTGCAAAACCCATGTTCCAGCAGGTCTGAAGCCACATGGGACAGCGGTGGTTACAACAGGGCTGAGATTTCTCTTCTCCCACAGACTGGAGCAGTTGTCTCATGCTTCAGAAACTTTTGTTAGAAAAGAAGAGGTTGCATTCCTCATTGGTGAAAATTGGTTTCTATCTTCAAGGCCTCCAGTGTGTGCTGAACATCTGGAGATCAGAATGAGTAGGAACCCAAGAAACTTCTCCCTTTACAAGATGCAGTTCACAAGGACTCATTATAACTTTAGCAGTAGTGACATAGTGTGACTGCAGTTATATCTCATTTTTTTCCCTTCAAATATAACCTGATCCTTGTAAAAAGAATACCTGTCATTCTTCTTCCTTCTAAAAACTAGTTTTCCATAGTTAACGTATAGTAACTTTTTAAAAAAATAACTTCCAGCATTGAACTTAAACCATCAGTTTTACCTGCAGTCAGGCAAAGTGCACATTAACAATTATTAATCTTACTGTATTCTTCTCTCTGTCTGATGATATTTGTTATAAGACCTTTGTTATTTAACACCAATTTTCAGTCATGAGCTTATAATTCCTAATATAGAATATTTTACCTAGTTTCACAAATACACAATTTATAAGCAGGCCCATGAAAAATTACAGCAGGTCCATGAAAATAACAATGCCAGTAATGGAAGTTGTTTAAATTCTAAATAGTTTGGAAATGCTGAATCCATGAGTAAGTTTTAGAACAAGATTTTGTTAATTTTTATTATTATTTTATTTTTTCTTTTTACAACCATCCTTGTCCCCTTCTTTCACCTCTGTGATATTTTTGTTAATGTCATGAAAATTCTTGCTGAGCCAACCCCAATGAGGATACCTGGGTATCTAATTTGATTACCATAATAAATGGTGTCAGCTTTTGTTAAAGTTTTCCTTGAACTCTTACGTAAGTTTTCCTTCATTTCCACAAAGACTTGATTCCATGAAAGCAGCCTGCTTTTTCCTGCAAACAATTTTCCTCCCCTAAAGGTGACTATCTATAACTCTAGAGGCAGTTTTGACTTGTGTAGGGTTGCAGATGGGAACACCTTGCAATCAAAACGGGACAGGTGCCCCAAAGTCCCAGCATCGTCTAGTGTACAACATCAAGTACTAGTGTCTCAATTTTACCTTTTTAGTAAAGTTCCCATGTGGTAAACTTCAGAGAAAGCATGAAGTGGGTCGAGAAAAAGCTACAGCAAGTCCAGATGCTCATCTTAGTAATGAGGAAACCACTGAGACACCGAGCGACCATCCTGAGGTAACAGAGGAGGCTGGCAGTTTACCCAGCGCATGTCCATGGCAGGTAAGATGCTGTCCTGAGAGGTTCGATGCCTGACCCCACTCAGATCATAGAATCACACAATCATTAAGGTTGGAAGAGACCTCCAAGATCACCTGGTCCAACCATTCCCCTACCACCAATGTCACCCACTAACCCATGTCCCTAAGCATCTCACCACCTCTGAATTAAGGATGCTTTTGATAGGAAATACACATGAAAATTTCTGCTCCAAGAAAACTGCTTGAATCTTTGCTAGCTGTTCAGGATTTCTATGCACAGACATTTTTACACTTTATCTTTTTTCTCTCTCTTTGCAGGCTGTTCTGGAGAAGCACGATAGCTGGTTTTGTGGGGGGACAATCCTGAATGAGTATTTTATACTTACTGCAGCTCATTGCGTTACTGATTCTGAGAAAATACAGGTTATTGTTGGTAAGTGGTTGTCATTTTGTCCTTTACTATAAAAATAAATGCTACAAAAACACGTCCTGAGTGTCCATGTACAAGACACTGAACTATCCCAGACTTACTTCTCATTGTCTCATCTTGTCCCTTGACTAGCAATGAAATAAATGTTCAACCTGGTCGAATGGACAGTTCCTTTATGCCTGGCTTGGCCCAGTGTAGCTTGTATATGATGCAAGCCAGGCATAAACCACAGAAGTATGTGGGTCAGTAAGGCTGAGCTGAATTAGTTAATTGGTCTAACATTACACCTTTGTGCAATTTGAAGACTTCCACATGCCACATTCAGACACTAACAATAAATATTTTGACAGCATGTAGATACCAGTCTGAGACTGTTCCATACTTGAAACCTTAAAATCATTATTTATTATGACATTTATCATAATGTAATTTATGAAGAAAATCATAATGTAATTTATGAATTCAAATTTTCATAATGCAATTTATGAAAAAAATAGTCTATCACAAATTCTAGACACTGAAAATGGTATTCTGAGTCACAAAAATTTGCACTTGGCCTAAAACAGTAAATCAAAATCTGTGTCTGAGCACCAATTTCCTGTCAATTTAATTCCAAAAGAGATCTCATACAAGTTGAGAAGGAACATTTGTGTGTAGAATATTAATGTTTTAGAAGACAGTATTTCCTGTTTAAGTCTGTTTGACAATGTTGCTCTACAAATGAGAGGAGCAAGAACCTACTCTTCTATATTGGGGTTTTGTTTGTACAATAGTGAGTGCCACTGGGTATGTTGTAACGAAGGCCAAAACTTCAGATGAAAATTGTCATCGAGACCATCATTCTGACAGCAAACTTCTGATTTTAAACTTGCTTGGCACTTTGACAGTCATATAAAAACCTCTCCTAAATGCATATAAAATGCTACAGCGTCAGAATACAGGCCAGCTCTGAAATGTACTAAATGTACAATAAATGTACATTATAAATGTAATACTCTACATGTAAAATAAAAATTTGTACAGTACGAATGTCTATACAAAGTGCAAGGTACTTTAGTCCCATCTTTTATTGAGGAGCTTCTTGGGCTTGCTGGTATTGCCTTGTTAACACCTGCTTTAAAAATCTGATACAGGGATGGTGGACAGAGACGAGGAACGGCCAAGTACTGCGACGCACAGAGTGGAAAAAATAATCCCATATGACGAATTTGATTCAAAATCTTTTGACGGCGACATAGCCCTTATCAAATTAAAAGAACCTATCACATTTTCTGAGGATGTTATCCCAGCATGCCTTCCAGAAGAAGACTTTGCTAACGATGTTCTGATGAACCAAACATTCGGAATTATCAGTGGCTTTGGGAACAGCTTTGAACGTGCGGAGCCGGTCAGAAGAATGAAAGTGCTTCAGGTCCCTTACGTGAACAAGAGAACTTGCAGGCGTGCCCTTAAACATCTAGTCACAAGCAACATGTTCTGTGCAGGTTATAGCAAAGATGGACAAGATGCTTGCCAAGGAGATGGAGGAGGCCCCCATGTAACCGAATACAATGGCACTTACTTCGCTACTGGTATTATCAGCTGGGGAGAAGGGTGTGGAAACCAAGGAAAATATGGAATATACACTAAATTGTCAAGCTTCTTACCATGGGTAAGAAGTGTTTTGACACAAAACTCTTAACAGCTTGACGTTTAGTCAACCTAATTGTCTTAGCCGTCAGATCTGATCCCTAAATAACATTTTCCTCTTTGTAAAATGCCTGCTAAAGCTCTGAGAGTTAGCACTTCCATTAAGAGATGTCATCAGTCCCTTCATGAGCTCATGCCTGGTTTTCAGAAGGTGTGCTTGGATTTTGAACAGAGCTTGCTGGTTTTGGACAATAATGGAATATCTTCAAATGCAGTGTTTTAGGAGATCTTTTTGCTTTGTCTGAATTTGTCTCGGAGGCTTTGGCTGTGCTGATAAACTGGAAAGTTGCAACTAACTCAGCTTTCCTGTGGCAGTACCTGCTTTATAGAAATAAACCTAGACAAGGATACCATCAAATTAGGACACTTCAAGAGCAGGCCAGCATTTCTAAAGCCTCTGGAAAAAATAAAAAATAAATAATAATAATATAAAAAATGCTTGATCTTGATTGTGTACTGAGAAAGAGCAGGAAAATGTGCAAACCACCAGTGTATCCACACATGAGTCTAAGTAATTGGGCATGTCACTGAGACTAATGCATTGTTGGATGAAGTTAATTGCTTGACTTCCCATGGGACCCCCACTGAAACCCTCCAGTTATAACAGCCCTAACCTCTACAGTAAGAGAGGCAAACATGGTGTGTGGAGCTGTGGGTCACACATGGGCATGTTCCAGGGATTTCAGAGAGGCCATTGCAAAGAGCTTGCACTTGCTGCCCCATCCCCTCACTGCTGTCCATCTGTCCTCCTGCCCAGCCCCACATTACCACTCGCCCTGGCTCTGGGCAGCCCTAATTTATTCATAACCAATTCCAAAAGGCACAGAAACATTCAGCGGGCTTCAATCACTGTCTTTCGCTCAACGTGTATTCAGAGGAATCGGCCACGTGAGCTTCTCCCTTCCTCACCTGTTATTTTCTGCTTCTACAACGAAACACCAGCCTCATCCTGCTCAGATGTTCAGTACCAGATGAGAACAAATTCTGTCTGCAGGGACAGATTTACCCCAGCTGCTTAATTGCACAGCAAATTGCAGTTCCCACTCAAGAGACACGGCAAGATACACATTGCATTCTCGGTGCTCTGCCTATGTCAACCTTTAAAGTCCTCATGGAGAGGACAGAGCTGTCAGCAGCATCGAAAAGTCTGAATTCCAGATAAGTGGATTCCAGATTTCTGAGTGTTTCACGAGGGACATTTCATCAGGACAGCTCATCTTAGGGCAAAATGAGCTCCCTACTGAACCCCCTTTATCTATCACCTAAGCTGCATGCAGGAGCTTGAGTGATATGGCAATGTCTGTGCATAAACTCTGCCATCTCTGGCTGTTTCATAACCAGTTTTACAGCTTGCAGTTTTGGTAGGGAAACAAAATTAAGATGAAAGTGAGTGGAAAAGGTAAAGGAACACCAAGGTGAAAGTAAAGAATGAATTTATTTTAATAACAAGTATTAACAGCACTTACTATGCTGAAATATTAACACCAATTACTATTTTTAACAACGTGTGCACAGAAATAGAAAAAGTCATTGCTTGCATCTGCAGAGATGTCAGAGTAGCTCCCAGATGGTTTTTGGCCTGCCAGGCTGGCAGGAGACTTGCACAGCCTAGTGGCTAGGCTCGAGTCCTCAAGGAAAGCTCCTGTGGGTGCAGCATCCACTGGAGGGAATCAAACCTCCTGGGGTTTCATTCCTCCCCTGGGATGTCCTGCAATCTGTGACCAAGCCAGAAGGGCAATGCTGATGCTCCTCCAAAATGACTGCATGTCTCTTCAGCATTTATAAGTGATGATGCCCTTCAAATGCAGCAAGAAAAGCTTTCTTTTTTTTTATTATTTTTTATTTTTTCCTGCATATGGTGAGCCAGTTGGCTACTGACCAGACATTTAACTGAAGTATAGCCCATTTTAACCACACTAAGCATTAACCCTTTACAAATTATGTGTCTCCTCTGTTGGCTAGGCAAATTTACCTGGCATTTTTGTGGCTTGTGTACCCACAAGGATGGGTACTGCCTATAAAGAGGCATACTAGTGACTGTGCTTCGTATAAGGAGAGTGTACATCAACAAACAAATCAAATTAACTTGTGTCACTCATTGCTAGCTCTTGACCGAAACTGCACATAATCACGTTCACCTGTTTCAGACCGACTGATGTCTAAGGCTAGGCTGAGGGCTGCAGTCTCGTCTTGTTGATCCTGGTCTGCTGCCAGCAAGTGATCATTTCTTCTTTCATTTCTTGTCCCCCAGCCAAGGGCTGCTGGCAGCAGGGAGGGGGAGGCTGGAGCTGCTCCAGGAGACTTTCATTATTTGCCTAGTGCGGGGGTGACATCTTCTGGAAAATAATTTCCATCCCCTTTCGTTAGCTGAGGTGTGCATTTCCCACAAGCGTGTGACGGTGACACTCAGCTGATGGCTAGCCAAGGGGCTGTGACACAACGGGGGCACACCGATGAAACACCTCTCCGTGTGCTCACCGTGATATTTAAAGGAATGGGAAAAGAAATTCTAGTAAGTATAAAGAAACATGACGAAAGGACCGCCTTTCTAAACCCCTCTCTTTATGCAATCTTCCGTAATACGAAAGTTTGAAGGTAAGGCCTGTTGCAATAATGTCAATACGGGAAGAAAACAAAGTTGGTGCCGTAACAGGATTGAGTACACTGTGGCCCAAACAGCTGCTCAGTCAAGGCTTGTTTCATCTAAAAGGAAAACATGAGCTCAAAAACTAAGCTCTAGGGAGAATACAGCTTCTGAAGCTGTGTTGGTGTTGCTAACCTGATTTGAATAAATACCTCGTGCCTACATTCACTGACGTAGGGTTGCAACGTGTAAGCAGTCTGCTTAAAAAAATAAATAGATGTTTGCAGATGCACACTTCTCTGCTGGGTTCTGCAAAGTGCTGTGCTGACATCAAGTGGTGACACGATTTTCGTGTCAGTGTGCTGAGGGGAGCCAGCCTTGCCGTGCTGCTTCTGCACAGTGCGATATTCGTGCTCACAGGAGGGCAGGGGCATATCAGAGATATGCTGCGACAACAGGCAACAGCTCTTCCTGGCCAAAAATCCCAGCTGGGACGGGTACAGTGGAGCCTGGTGGCCTCAGGAGATGGAGAGCACAGAGTACATGTGTGAGTCACAGGATCACAGAATTGAAGGGGTTGGAGGGGACCTCAAGAGATCATCGGGTCCAACCCCCCTGCCAAAGCAGGTTCCTTAGAGCAGGCTGCCCAGGTAGGCGTCCAGATGGGCCTTGAATATCTCCAGAGAAGGAGACTCCACAACCTCCCTGGGCAGCCTGTCCCAGTGCTCTGTCACCCTCACCGTGAAGAAGTTCATTGCATGTTGGTGTGGAACCTCCTGGGCTCCATCTTGTGGCCATTGCCCCTTGTCCTGTCCCCACAGACCTGAAGAAAGCTTGGCTCACAGCCCACCAGAGGATGGCAGGGGACTGGATGGTATCCTTTAAGATATATTTCCCACAGGGGAAACTGCAGGCTTGTTTAATTCACTGCAATGTCAAAAACTGATGGGATCTGGGATTTGACTGGTGCAGCTAAGCTCCAAGGACAGGTGACTTTCTATGCCCTGCCTTGGTAAAAGCTTTGTGGGGACAGTGTGTGCAGCAGCCACACTGTAAAACTGATCCCTGCAGTCAGCATCCAGATTGTGACAGCGCTTTGTAATGGCACGAAGAAATGCTCGTATTGTTCATTTCTCCCCATTTGGTGTTCGGAAAGAGAAGGCTGGGGGGTGAGAGGAATACCCCAAACTTGTAGGTTTCCAAACCCTCTCTGCCTTTAGCCATTGCATTAGGAGAAATTGCATCACCAAACACCTTTTTTTTTTTTTTTTTTTGAGGTTTTCACATGTTGACTTTGCGGCCAGGCTTTGCCCTCAGAGGTTTTGTTTTCTCTTGAGCAGCTGGACTTTAAACTTTAACATCCCCTGTTTAGCAATTTCCCCAAAGAGCTGCAGGAATGCAGGCAGGGTTACCATTAGCTGCAGAGGGTAACAATGGCAGGTTGCTTTTGGACAATGTTGTTTCTTCTCTCTGTCCTTTTCATTCCCACAGAGGAGACAGGTATGGCCTTTGTTTTGTTGCCCCTTTAATTCTGATTTGTGCTCCTGGTCTTGTAAACACACCAGTAATTTTGTGCCCTGTATCATGTTTACTTTGCAGCACAGGCTGACAGCACTAAAAACTCTGTGTTTCCTTTCTGTCTGGGGGTTTTTCTGTTTTTGTTTTCATACACTGAAGTAAAAACTATGGTAGGTTACTGAAGCAATGTAATTTTGTAATGCCATCATTTACATCATGGTGTTATGATGATTATTGATGTCTTATGACTATATGATGTCTTATGATGACTGGTGTCCCAGATATTAAAGAAAAATTTGTTTTATATACCTAGTTGCTGCTGAAATGAAAATAAAAGTCTTATGAAAGAGGCTGAGAAGCACACTTGGTATAGCTTGCAGAAATATGTTTTCTGTATTCATCTGCTGTGGTTTGCCACAAATAAGGAGGAGCTGTCAAAGAAAGAAAGAGACGGAGAAAGAGAGAGAGAGAGAAATGAAAAGAACGAAAGAACGAAAGAACAAAAGAAAGAATGAAAGAAAGAACGAAAGAACGAAAGAAAGAACGAAAGAATGAAAGAAAGAACGAAAGAAAGAAAGAAAAAGAAAGAAAGAGAAAGAAATAGAAAAAGAAATAGAGAAAGAGAGAGAAAGAGAGAGAGAAAGAGAGAAAGAGAGAGAGAGAAAGAGAGAAAGAGAGAGGGAGAAAGAGAGAAAGAAAGAAAGAGAAAGGGAGAAAGAGAGAAAGGTAGAGAGAGAGAAAGAGAGAGAGAAAGAGAGAGAGAGAGGAAGGAAGGAAGGAAGGAAGGAAGGAAGGAAGGAAGGAAGGAAGGAAGGAAGGAAGGAAGGAAGGAAGGAAGGAAGGAAGGAAGGAAGGAAGGAAGGAAGGAAGGAAGGAAGGAAGGAAGGAAGGAAGGAAGGAAGGAAGGAAGGAAGGAAGGAAGGAAAGAGGTGACTGCTTGTGAAGGGCAGAATGATGCCCCCTGGCATTTCAAAATGCAAAACAGAAACGTGATGCTTTGTCTTAGCACCACATGCAAGCCTCCTGCTCATCTGCTATCCTTCAAAAGTGTAACTAAGAAACGACACACAGCTTCAGAATAATTTTGTCAGTGCTG
The DNA here is from genome assembly GCF_964211825.1 of Aythya ferina. Lineage (NCBI taxonomy): Eukaryota > Metazoa > Chordata > Aves > Anseriformes > Anatidae > Aythya > Aythya ferina. The sequence continues at coordinate 63,296,146 of NC_140296.1, forward strand.
TCACTTTTTCCAGTTCCCGTATCACTGCTTGTTTCAACCTTCGGGCCCCCAAAGACTGTACAAAATATTAAGCAAACAAACAAACCAACCCAGTCCCTTCCCCATGGGGTTTACTTTCTGAGTACAGGGGAGCTGACAAACACACACTGACATGTGCAGCCGCATCCCAGTTAATGTCAAAGGCAACAGGCAACAGCACTGCACCAGCCTTCCCCCTTGACAGGTGGTTTTTGTTGTGGGCATCATTGCAAAGATAAGTTTCAAGGTCTGATCTCTGTCACGTCTTTGGATTTTCCTCCTCTTGACACAAATACAGAAAGTTTATGGTGTCTTCCAGGTAAAGGATGGCATACGACAGCTTTTTTTTTAACATTGCTGGGGAATAACTTTTTTTTTTATAGCCACCCTGAGCCATGTCATGATTGGTAGCAAAAAATCCCCATGAAGTCAGACTGAAGGGCGTCAGTTACGGTCCTTCATCACAGATAAATAGAAATAATTTCCACTTCTGCTGAAAGTCCCATGGACTCTGACAAAACAGCCTCTGCCTTTATAATAATATTTACCTCTTCCCGTAGCCATGGCACAACCAAGCTCTCTGTGTGTCCAGTGTAGGAATAAAATATGCAGCAGGAAAGGCTGCTGCAGGGAGATGCAAAAACTCTTTATATTTACAAGGAATTCTGCAGAAAAGTTCATCAATGAGTCAAACCTGAATCATTTTTGTTTGGTTCATTTTGTTTTTGTTTTTTACTACTTGGGAGCACTTACGAAGGACCAGGACCCTCTTGTACTCAGGGTTGTAAGAGGGGTGGGAAACAAAAGAAAACAGTGTCTGGTTTTCTCTTCATGGTAAAATGTGGCTGTTTATTAAGATTGTTTAAAAAAATAGTGAAAGTGTAAAGGAAACTAGCCTAAGTACTTATGTTAACATGCTGTCATGCCGTGTTTCAGTGTTTATATCAGCTGATGATGCAAATGAAGTTATCAAGAGACACAGGCGTGCCAGCTCCCTCCTTCTGGAGGAGGTCCTCCAAGGCAGCTTGGAAAGAGAATGCCTTGAAGAGAGATGCACACAAGAGGAAGCAAGAGAAGTATTTGAAAATGATGAGATGCTCGTAAGTATTTGATTAATTCATTTTACTTACATGAAGCAACGCCTTGTGCTGTCACCTCTACCTCCAGCAGCAACATCTGGGGAAAAAGCAGCAGGATAAGGGAAAGGAGGAGCCCTGGCCACCAGTGGGGGACAAGCAGGACAGGATGGGGTCACCTCCCAGGTGGCTGCACAAAAGGGAGACAATAGCTGGCCAGTTTTTCAAGGAAGTCATGATACTGCAGGGTTCAGCTGTTTATCTCTTGCCCGTGAAGTGTTTCTTTTCCTTTATAACTTCTGAAGAAGCAAGACGATGTGCAGGTGTCCTGGTTTCAGTTAGCACAGAATTAATTTTCTTCCTAGTAGCTGGTGGAATGCTGTGTTTTGGCTTAGAATGAGAAGAGTGCTGATAACACCCCGATGTTTTAATTGTTGCAGAGCAGTGCTTATACTAAGCCAAGGACATCTCAGCCTTTGCTCTGTCCTGCCAACGGGCAGGCTGGGGGGGTGCAGTAAGAGCTGGGAGGGGACAGACCCAGGACAGGTGACCCAAACTAGCCAAAGGGGTATTCCATACCATCTGACGTCATGCTAAACAATATATAGGGGTGGCTAGCCGGGGGGAGGGGGCGGGACTGCTCGGGGTTAAGCTGGGCATCGGTCAGCGGGTGGTGAGCAATTGCATTGTGCATCACTTGTTTGTACATATTATTAGTAGTAGTACTATTATCATCATTGTATTATTATTATTATTATTATTATTATTATTATTATTTTCCTGTCTTATTAAACTGTCTTCATCTCAACTCATGAGCTTCACTTTCCATTTCTCTCCCCCGTCCCAGAGAGGGAGGGGGGAGGGTGAGCGAACGGCTGCGTGGTGTTTAGCTGCCAGCCGGGTTAAACCACGACAGCAGGATGCAAACCCTCCTTCCCACCTCATGTCATTCAAATCTTGACAGCAGGGCAAAATTTGTAATTGTGTGACTGTGTGAATGTCAAAGTGCAGTGTGTATTCTCTCATGTAAAGTCTCTGTTTTGCCAAAATATTTATGGAAGATGATGTTATTTGAGAATTGAAATCTGATTTCCCCTTTTTTTCCAGAAAATGTTTTGGGATAACTACTACGGTAAGCTGACCTCTTGATTTCTCTCCTTCATAGTTGTGGCATGTTGTGAACATTACGCTTCAGTCCGATGTTGTTTCTAAGAGTTTTCAGCAGCTTTTAGCAGTTTATTCTACAAGAAACACACAGTCACTACGTGTCATATTGCTAGAAACACAAGAGAAGGGCTGATGCGAAAGGGTTGCATAAGTCTAATAGTCTAATAAGCTAATAGAGCTACCAGGGCATGCAAGGCAAAAGGGGTGTATTTCTCCTTGCAAGCTCAGCATTTTGGTGTTTAAGAGACACACGGGAAAGTCTGCTTTGCTGATTCAGTTCGCCAGCATAGCTCTACCAGCACAGCCTTCCAAATACAAACCTACTGTATGAACCTCAGTGAGATCAATAGGTGCTAAAAGCCACTGGGCTGTCTGCAAGCTCTGGAGGCTGTCCTTTGGCAGCTGCTGAGGAGAGAAATAAACTTGTAAAGCTGACATGGGGCAATGCTGACGTGGGGCGATGCAGCCAGGCACCTCCTGGACACGGGGCCTGTGGCACTGGTGCGAGGTGACTAGGCCTCATCCCCTCCATCCCTGCTGCATCCAACCAGTTCTTTCTTTTTATCTCTTTTCTTTTTGATTTGCTTTTATTCACTTGTAATCTGAGTTTTAGACAGTAGACAGGGAGGTGGTAAAAACAGTATTAGTATTAATTTTCCATGGAAGCCCTTAAAACACCAAGTGCAGGGGATGGTTCTGTGGATCCAGGATCTGAAAGTTATGAGGACTCGTACTGAACATCCTTGCTCCGTGTCTCATTGCCTCTGTGAGGGTGGGATGGCTTCCACCTAATTCCAGCCTTTGGGCTGTACCTCCCCAGGTGGCCAGAGATGTTCCTCTAACCCGTGCCAGAACGATGGCGTGTGCGAGGACAGCATTCGTGGCTACACCTGCACCTGCACCGAGGGCTACGAGGGGGAGGACTGCGCCTTTGGTGAGGCACCACCAGCGTGGGGTTAACACACACAACACGTTTGTACAACGTGGTGGTGGTTCCCTGATACTACCCCAACTGAGATGTTTGACCCAGGTTCCTTGTGTATGCTAAACTATGGTTCATAATCCCACCCCACTGCATGTCTACTTGCTATCATATATGCTTAGGGACATGTCTTAGTGGGTGACATTGGTAGTAGGGGGATGGTTGGACCTGGTGATCTTGGAGGTCTTTTCCAACCCTAATAATTCCATGTTTCTATTCTATGTTATCTGGCCTTTAAAATACACCAGGATGGATCCTGCACATTCATATCCAAAGTTTTTGCTTCCTAGCCCCAAGGTTGGTATTTCTGCCTGCCTGGAGGGCCCCCAGGGCACAGCAGGGCCCTTTTCTGCAGCAAGGTGTGAGTGTAGAGGGGCAGAGTATCCCCCTGGGGAGCCTGACCTGCTCCGCATGAGCCATTGAGAGCCACATCACATGCAAATTTCTTTGCTGCTTCTCCACCTGTGAGCTAGATCCAAGATCAAATGCTCCTCCTGTTGCTTTGTACTGAAGCTGCGTTTGCTCAGCCACAGAAAGGTGACTGGCCATGTTTCACAGATTAATACTCCTTTTTTTTTTTTCTTTTCTTTTTTTTTTCTTTTTTTTTTTCCTGATATGTGGCAGTTGTTGGTTTCAATTTTCTTGGCACAAGAATGAGAAACAGGAGCTACACATTTGTTTTTGTTGGAAAGCAGAAAGCTTTAGCCTTTTTCTTGATCACCTGCCTTCTTAAAAAGTGCAGAAGGTTCCCCTGGCGCTTAGTGAATCCTTAGTGCTTTGCTTAACTGAGCAGAGAAAACCTATGGCATCCTTTTGTGGATTCACGTGGAAAACCTAGTTTGACCCTTGGGTACTAATATTCCCCAAAACTCAGCAGCGTGGACAGCCTGGTGCAGGGAGGTACTGGGTGCTATAAGCCTGTGGAAGCTGCAAAGGCAGCTCTCTCTGCCCATTTTCTGCCTGATGAGGGTAAAAACAAGGTGGTGGGAAATCCTACAGGAAGACAGTTCCTACCCACCCCAATACAAAGCGAGTAAATGTAAAATGCTTAGCGAAGAGGACTCGGGCTATGCAAGAAAACTCCAGCTGAACCGTTCCCAATGCTTTTTCCCTGCTTGCTCTCTCCAGCTAAAAATGAATGCCGGCACCAAGGAAAAGAAGGATGTCACCATTTCTGCTATCCAGGAACCGATTCGTACCGTTGCTCCTGTGCTGATGGCTACGAGCTCGGGAAGGACAAAAAACAATGTATCGCGTTAGGTAGGTGTGAGCACGGAGGTAGGGCCCACGCACAGTGCTCGGGTGGGCAGGCAGGGAATCTGATATCCAGGTGCAATCAGCCCACTTGGGGACTCCAGAAATAAGAATATAAACCTTCCAAACTGGACAAAAAAATAGGAGGAACCTAGGGAGCAGCAACAAAGATGCATGAGCAGTGGTAAAAGAAGGAACATTTGATCTGAGCATTTACAGGTGGGGCTGCAGAGAGCACTAGCATCATTCTGCATATCACTCACTGGTGCAGGTTTTCCTCTCCTACTCTCAGTAAAGAGCAACAGAAGACCTGCCTGTTTGGGAATGAGGTTCAATTGATTCAGATTAGGCACCGAACAACCTTACAAATAAAAGACAGCACTTGCTGCCTTGTTAGTTAATTTGAAGTGGTAGCCCTCTTCATTTTTTCAATCTTAAAACTTTTAAACTAGGTCAACTAAAAACACAGTAGTATACTTAGGTCCTGTCTGTATTAGTAAGTATGGCAGCCAAACAGGAATGGAGCTGTACAGCCAGACTTTTAGTGAAGATTTGATGCCCACACTAAATGCAATTTGGTGGGTTTTACTTCAAACTAGCTCTAGTTTGGTACTGAGGACTAGGCACCCACATACCCAACAGCTATGAGGTGTTTAGTGCAGTTCAAATACAGGATACAAAGATGAGGAAGCAACCTGTGCTGATGGTTAGCTGGAGAGGAAGCCTCAGTTCGGAAGTTGCAAAGTAAAAGCTTGCCACCACAAGCCTAACACAATGACCCAAATGGTTTAGTATTACTACAGAAATCAAGTTAATTATTCTGATTTTCACCAGCTGAGATACTGTTCTTTTCCTTGGTACAAAATACAAACCCTACAGCCAAGAAGGAATACTTAAAATATTTGCAAGTAGTAGTTGTCACGAAATGTTACAGCATGAGGTTTTTATTTTTTCTAATTCATTTGCTAGATAAATGTGCATGTGGCAGACTTCAAGACACGGATAATCTGATAAGCGAAACCCTGAAGAAACGTGACAAGCACTTTCCTTGGCAGGTATTTCTAGCAATTCATGAAATCTATGGCTAACTTTTCATATGGACAGTGCTAATTATTATTTTATTTTATTTTATTTTTTTTTTGTATTTTCTTAGGTCCTGCTGTTAAACTCAGAAGGGAAAGGCTTCTGTGGAGGAGTGCTGCTGAAAAGTAATTTTGTCCTGACCACGGCAGAGTGCGCCCTTCTGCACAGCCATTTTGAAATCAGGGTTGGTGCTGGTAGGTGATGAAACCTTTCCTTTTATTGTAGCACGTTTCAACACTGTTAAGCTACTTTCAAAAACAGCTTACTAAAATTTCTGCTGCACCAAAAATATTGTTGTAGTGTATAAATCTGCTGGCATCTCATTTAAGCATCTTAAATGAGTATTGAGTTAGAACTACAGCTGTCCTATGCCTCTCTAGAAGCCAAGCAGAAAGACCAGTACTTCTCTAAGGCACTCACAAGGGCTGGCTCAGCATCTAGGGATATGCTAAACTAGGTTCATTTGGAGATCATCACCCTTCCTCCATCCAAAAGCAAATGTTTCCTGCCAAAATTTACTGCTGGTATTGGGTATTTGTCCTTCCCCTCTGAAATTATGCATGCTGCTACGCAACGTTGAAAAGCTGTCATTCCTAATTTACCTTCACCATGTTTCAAGAATGTTTCTCTGCTGCACATATTTCTCAGCACAACTTGGCAGTCGTTATAAGTTTACACACAGTTTTCAAGTCTCTGATATTCTTAAGGGCATTGAACATGTCATTGCTTCACAGGGCACAACAGGACATGTGGAACTGAGAGGGTAATGCGCGTTCACGAGAAACACATACACATCCGGTACGACGAGGACACCGGCGAGAACAACATTGCATTACTACAACTCCACGAGCACGTTGAGTGCAACACCCGCCAGCTTCCTGTGTGCATCCCTGAAAGAGACTTTGCAGAACACGTTTTGATTCCCAAATTGGCTGGTACGGTCAGCGGCTGGAAAAGAGAAGGCGACAAAGTTCAAGGCGAGGAGCTGCAGGTTTCCTACCTTCCTACGGAGGACTGCGAACAAATCCTCAACGTAAGCCTCACAAACAGGCAGTTTTGTGGACACATCCAGGAGGCCACAGACAAACAGCTGACTGGAGGAAGCTTCATGGCCACCGAGTATAAGGGCACGTGGTTTCTGACTGGCATCCTGGGACCCTGGCCGCTAGAAGACGCTGACAGAAAAACGTTTCTATTTACCAACACCGCGAGATACATGATATGGCTTAAACACAAAATGAAGTGAGACAAACACAACCAAACCCCTACCGACCACCTTTGGAGGCAGCCAGTAGACACATTTGACTCTATCACCACTTGCAGCACTGGAAGTTGCAACAATGATACCAATTTAACTCCAATTCACGTGGAGAAGTCCCTTTGTCCTTCCTTCCTCTGTTGACACATAACACCATGAAAGCCATGGCACATTAACTGTAGGTGTTTTACTAATAAATTGACTGAACTCTAAGTTTCCTAGAACTGTTCGTTCTAAAACTCAAAGTATTGATGCTTTTCTAGGCTTTTAAATGTTACTAGAAGGAAGTAAGTCTTTTTAATTCTTATTCCCTTGAAACGTGGATCAGTAAACCCATATTCTTATTTCAGCATCTATACAAGTAAAACTTACGAAGACCAAGAACACTCCAAGCCTTTAAGTGTTGATACAGGACTTGACTCTCATAACACCAAAAAGTTCTTCTCCCTCATCCATGGCAGCTGTGTTTTTAATTATAAATCATAATTCAGTTACTGGGTAAAATAAAAACTAGACTCCCAAAGAGGGGGAAAAATGTTTTATTTTCTTTATTAAAAAAAATCCCATCACAACACACAAAGGTATGTTGTACTCTTCCTCCTCCCCACCCCCCCAAAAAAAAAACCACAGAACACACACACAAGGAACATGTAAAACAATGGACCCAGTGGCAGTCTTTTCCCCAGAAACAGAATAAAACAGTGTATGGATAAATTACTTAGATATGCTTTTTTGTTCATCATAACAAAATTTAATCAAAACATTAAAGGAATTAAAAACAAAAACATATCTGAGCAACTACAGACCAAAAAAAAAAAAATAACAAACCACATTTACTTGAACTTGTAAGTATCACTGAAACTGCAAAGCTTTCGGTATCAAGCACAACTTCTCTAGTTTTTAGAGAAGGCTTGAAAAGCATATTTGAGACCACCGAGATTATCAAAGAGTTTTAGAAAGTGGAGACCATAAAAGAAAACGTTATTTCCACCCTGAAAGTTGGATTAGTATATGTACCAAAGGATGATACTTGTCTTTTCCGGAAGATAAATGCTGAGATAGTAACACACAGTACTTCATAACAGCTTTTAAGTACTTTGGAAGGAGTTTGGAATGCTTTGCTTTTATTTCTTCACGAGATACTTCGAATGCTCTAGAAAGCCTGCATAAACTATCACTGAAAAGTGAGTATTTCATTCCAATGCACTTTGTTACACTGGCAGCCTTGGTCATTCTGGGAAAGGAGCCACAAACAGTTCCTGGTAGTCCAGTCCTGGACACGACCCAGGTCATTTACAATGTTCCCTGGCTGATTAGGAGCAGCTCCGCTGGGCGAGCCGTGTATCTGAAAAGTACTTGCACGGCTAAGATGCAACACTCAACACACCGTTGACAGCGCAGGAAATGGGTTCTGCTTACTGACGACAAGTTTTTGATGCTGGTGGGATATATAGCCTTTAATATGACCCTGGCAGGAGAAGGAAACACACTGTTAGTGCTGGCAGCTGGTAACACAATGCCTATACCTCACCTGTCATCAGGCTAAATCAAACAAAGCTACGTGCACGTACTCAATCACCACTGCATTGCTGTACTTGGTGTCCGGAAGGATCCGATTTATGTAAGTGGGTCACCTCACGCAGCAAGCAGCAAGCTGGAACCATAACCATGTTTGCATACTAACGCTGCTGTCGGACTGCCTGTTGCCAGGGCCCCCTCAGGGTTTGCTTACATTTCCCTGAAGAGCTCTGGAGAAGTGTTTCTAAATTTATTCTTGCTCACTTTAAAATTAGGATTTTGATCAATCACTATTCCAAATTTAAGAACAAAAATCCACAATTCTTCCTTTTTAGACATGGAGGGTTACAGCACCGAGAGAAATCTTCCAGTCACCTAATCCCACCCTTTGTTACTCTGAGAGGTCACCAAATAATGCTTCAGAAACTGAGAAGCAGCTCGTTTTCTTGCTGACACTGTAATGCTGCTCCAAAACTTTTAACAGATCAGAAATCTATAGATTGCAAGCCTGGATCTATTCATGAGTAGATAAGACCCATTTAGACAAATGTGAAACCAAGAAACGTGTTTTTATTTTTTCTGATGTTAGAACATCAAAAGTCTCCTACTTCAAATGCAGGAGAACAAACCCCTTTCTGGTCCCAGTTAGAATTTTTTCCATTTTGAAATGAATATTTATTCTTCATAGAAAAGTCAGTACTGGATCTGTAACGCAGAATTCAAGTGCAATTTTAAGTGGTTCCTGCAAAAGAGGCAGGAACTAGAGGAATTCCCCTGGGCAAATTAAAACATTTGCCATTTGGGCACATGTTAATCAACTTTTATACACAAGCTAGGATTACTGATATATATTACTAACAAACTTTCACTCTCTGCCTAATAATTTTTACTGCCTGGAGTCTGGAAGGACAAAACAATACGTGAGCAGCACATACCATGTAAATAAGGTTAGCTAAAATGCACTGGACTTCATCAATGTCAACATCATCTACTTGCATGAATTTCAGGGCAATCAGAAAGGCATCTAGCGATAGTTGATGCGTTTTGAGGAGTAAATATCTGAAAGAAAAAAAATAGAAAATCTGTTATGGGGAAACAATCACTTAAAAATTCTGGTTCTCAGTAAAATGGCCTTTCTATTATAGATTCACTTCAACAGGAATTCTGCCCTCCTACAGAGAGCTAAGGAACATACACATCTCTATTTCAGTCCAAGGTAAAACCATATTATATCCACTTTTGCAAAAGAAGCAATTTTTTTGTTATGCTTACACTTTCTTGAAGAGATTTCTGTACGTGATGATTTTCAGCTTCTCCAGGATAAGAAAGATTCCACATCGAATGAAGAAGGTCTCATGCTTTGTCAGAGCGTCGTTCAGTAGGAGAAGATTGCCTTCACTAGAAGAATGGAAGAAATGAATATGTGAGAAGGTCTCGCCCTATCAAGAAAAGAAGCTGCAGGACTTGGTAAGAATATCCTTCCCCTTCTTTCCTTAGTTATCCCAAACAAATGCCTTTTAGTTAAGGCTTCCTGAACTAATGCACAACGCAGCAAAATAACCACCGTACCTCACAGCCTTAGTTACTTCAGCAAACTGCATGAGGTCGTACTTTTTTAAGAGCTGAACCGTTGGCATATGGCCCTGAAAAATAAATGTTTTCCACGATAAAGTCAAGCGCATTTTCAACATAAACTATAAAAAATATTTGTCAGAGAAACAGGCACGTGTTTAACTACTATTTTTTTCCCTGCAGAACAAGAATGAAATGGAAGTATTTGTAGGACAACCCCCCGCGCTGCCAAACTTCCTGCAACTCAACTCACAGTAACCCTTTATCACGGTTTCGGGAGTCTCTTAATATTTCCAAGTGTTGCAGAACAGTTACCAAACTTGTGAAATCAAGATCCTGTGACACGAGGCTTAGGCAGCTCCACATTTTACGTTACAGTTGTATGATCTCATCTTCAAACAAAGTAACTGTGGGAATCCCAAGCATTCCTAATAATACAGGCAGTGCTTCAGCGCTGTCAAGTGCCACCTCAGCCTGTACCAGATTTTTTCTTCACCACACCTCCATATGGACATTCAAATGTCAGAGAGAGGGAGAAGACATTTTAAATTTAAAGAAACAAAATTCTCCTTGATACATCAGGTAAGACTGAACCAGGTGGGCTATCAAAAATTAACTTTGGTTTGTTTTTTTCCCCCCCTTGCACAGTGGAGATCAGATGGCACGCTGACTTGGTCAGCCTTTAAATTTAGTTACCGTCCTGCTCTGTTGTTGGTAACTCCTCTCCTGGCTGGAGGATTAACTGACAGCAGAACCCTGCTGCCTGTTTACTGAGAGCTGCTAGGAACAAAAATAAGGTTAAAAAAACACCACCGCCCAAGCTATTTTAGTAGAGTTTTAAGGTTAGTGTTAATGTTTGGAATGTGATTTTAAAAAGCAACTGTAAAAACAATGACCTTTATCCAGATTCTTCAGTGCCTCTCGAACGCTAGAGCTGCTACAGAAAAGCTGCAGTTATCTCAGGCCCCACAGGACCCAGCAGCTTAGGGAAGGCTGGTGGCTTTATCAACCTTACCATTGACTGATCTGAAAATAACCACTCAGACAGACAACAAACAAGAGCAGAAGCCAATTCTGATAGCCACTATGCGTCTCCCGTACACATGGGAAATTTCCTCCATCAGGAGACAGCTGCAAAGGAAATGAATTGAGGCTGCAAGGGATGAAAAAGGGAGCACAAAGGGGAAAAAGAAAGAATGGTCATGAGCAGGCTGGGACAAGGGTGGAAGATGGGAGCTCTCTGAAGTGGATGATAAAAAAAAAACAACAATATTCTCTGTGAGGAACTCTGGTAATAGGGCCAGGAACAGGAAACATTGTAAAATCTTGTTCTTGTCCCCTCAGTTACACCAGAATGGGAAAAGGCATGGAAATGGGGAAGGCCATGAACAAGAAGCAGAGATGCACTTAATTCTTTTAACAAAAAGATGAAGTGAGCAGGGAACCAGTCTTCACTGATTTCCTCAAAACCCAAATGCTATGTGGTTCTTGATACGCCTCAAATGGGTTAACACAGAAGCTCTATAACAGAGTTTACATATACTGGTGTTTATGGGGGAGAGGGGAAAAAACAAAACAAAACAAACAAACAAACAAAAAAAAAAACAGAAAAGCCATACTGAGTTTCAGTTTCCTTTTTTGCCTCACAAAAAGTGATTTGGAAGAGCAGCATTTACTCACCAACAACATTTTCACTGGCAGCAGGTAGATCAAAATCATTCTTTTGTTCTTCTGGCTTGAGCGGTGACAGTGCTCAAAGGCAAAGGACAGGTACTCTTCAGCTGCAGGCACAAATAAAAGCAGTGCTAGTTACAAGAGTCAACAACAAAAATTGATTAAATCTGTACTCCAAATTCTGTGCTCAATGCCCATTTCTAGCTCGAGGCCATATTTGAAATTATATTAAAAAAAAAAAAAAGACAAGGTATTACGAGAAAAGTAGTCTTGTTTCAGAAAGGAAAATAAAATTTGTCAGTACCTGGATGTCTGATGTAACAGCTACAAGCAATATTGGAATTTTCTGCTCAATTCACTCATATTATTAGTAACAGCACGACTTTTCTGTCATCAACACAAACAGAACTGCACCTTCTGCACACGTTTTGAGCCACACACACCATAAGCCAGAGCTCACACCAAGCTGCAACAGCTTAAATCTGTCTTACCACCACACAGTACCTTGCTTAAAGTCACTGTCAAACATGGCTTTGCGTCCGACATAGTATCTGTATGTAACTCGCTGTGCCATACTGTATTCGTCCTTCAGGTTTGAGCTGTCAATTGCTCTAATCAAGGGTTTACATAGATGGAGCTTGTTGATCTGTTAAAAAAAAAAATAAAGTTGTGTTGTACTCAGAAATGGTAGATATGCAACATCATGTAAAAAAAAAAAAAAAAAAAAGGGGTGAATTTGACTCACAAAATAGCTTGTAAGACTTGAACCCTACCTTAAAATAAATTTTGAACAGCTGATTCACGAGGAACAACATTCCCCACTTTTTGGAATCTTCAATGCCTGCTCGACTGTCATGAGAATAGAAAAAAAACAAGCTGCTAGTGCTGAACATTGTAAGGAAATAGTGACTTTGTTTTTATGGTTAATTCCATCTCTAGATATTTCACGGATTATTTTTTTTTTAGGATAAAAATGAGTGTCTGAACATAAATGCCAAGGCCAAACTGTTTGTCTTAAACCACACCAGTACTGTCAAAACAGAATGTGCTCCAATCTTAACTTTCAAACAACTCTGCTGCATTTCTTCCCAACATAACGAGATGTCATGTAGAATGTTATTCATCTGCAGCAGAATCCTCCCCCCCATCTGTGGGTAACACACACACTAGGACAGAAGTTGCTTATAATGTTCAAGGTGAAAGATGGGTGAGGGGTTAAAAAATAAATAAAAAAGCATTTTCTCCACCTGGAAAGTGCTAAATTGCTAAGACTGGAAACCAAAGTCACCTCTTCCAGTCTAATTGCATTGAAGCAAACCTTAAGAGAGCACAAAAGGGTTAAGCACCTTCCCTGAGAGACAAGGACACAGTCAGTCCCTCCCAATAACATCTGCTAGGAAGCTTAAACCTGAGGGAGGCCTCTCCAGCTGTAGTTAACAGTCAAGAGAGAAAAGACTAGAAATGAGAGGAAACAAGCCTTAGAAGTGTTCATTCTTACCCAAATATGTAAGTAACTTAGTAAGTGGAGAAAACTTACGTAAAGTTGATTAAGCTCTTAACAATTTAGCAGTCCCAAGTTGTATGGAGCATCTTTCACTTACGTGTCACTGGCACAGACTCGGAAGCAGCTCATCAGCAGTTCTGCTGCTTTTTCCAACATGTCGCCGACTTTGCTTTTCCCTTTCTTCATGAGCTGTTGGTCTGCCTAACGTTACACAGCAAGAAACAACGCATAACTCTGGTTCACTGGACCATAAACAGCTTGGTTCCTTAATACAGCATTTTATAAGGCATTATCACAACAGATATTACCTCTTACCAACCCCTAAATCTTGATAGTAGTCAAGCTGACAGAACAGAAGTACTCAAAAAATCACAACACACACTTGGAGGGGCTCCTAAACACCCTGTACCAGATTCAATGCAGAGCAGGTGGGTCAGAACTTTGAAAATAGCACTGTCCACTTTTACCTTCAGCACCAAGAAACTTAATGCAGCTCTCAGAAGGATCATCCTACAGCTGAACTGGAGCATTAACACTCCAACTCAAGTTTTAAAGTCCAAAAATCAAGCAAAAAAGAGACGTCTTATAAACAAGAGCAAATAAAAATATTTCCCCGGTTATTAAATCTGAGTTTTAAAAATTATAATCAAGCTTCTCTTTACAACCAGAAGGACCAGATTTTATTTCTAACCTACATTCAACATTTTCTAGTAGTAATTCACACTGCTGCGACCTGAGATTTTCAAGAGAAAGGGACACACATGCTACAGAGTCATGATAACAGTTGGCAGCACTGTTCATGTGAAGTGGGAAAGAACCATACACTAACGAATAAGGAATTAAAACAACAAAGAAGATTGGGGAAAAAAAAAAACAGTGAGTGGATTGTTGCTATGTGCCTTCTAGAAAGCTTTACTCTAACGCTTGCATTCTCGTTAGCTGAAATGTAGGGACAAGAAATGCAAATACATCCTCTGCTGCAGAAGTCTTTGTACCCACGTTTTGAATATACTAAGGCTAAAAGATAACATTCAAAACTAAGCCCACTTTCCCTTTTATTTTTATTTTTTTTTTGGTTGCCAGCCGTTGTACAGACTCAGCAAGGGCTCCAATGAGCATCAAAAGCAACACACACAAAAGGAAGAGAGAAACGAGGGAAAAGTTTCCCTCACAAGATGCAGTGAGTGTGTAGATTAGCTTTGTTGCCTTGTGCATCTCCACCCTTAGAAAGGCAAAAACCCCAAGTATAACACACAGAAACCACGAGTTATACCATCGTGCTATTCTCTAAAGACAAGCGCTTAATCATTTTATATGCTCTAAGCTGTGAGTTGCGTGCAGGTGCCCAGAACCCCTCCAGTTAAAGCTGCAAACAAGAGTCAGGCAGACTCAGCAACCTAGTTTTATAATAGGATGGGATAAATTTAGTGTATTAACAAAACCTTGAACAACAAATTAGACACTAATGAGCAAAATTAGGCTATGGAATCAAGTAAAAATATTTCCACCACAGAAACTCATAACAGATAAAAAATAATGAGGTTGTTAATCTGTTCTACTTACATTATTAGCAAAAATTCGAAGATCAAGGGCTACAGCATACATAATAGGCAAGGCCCTGGAAAAGTAAGGCACGGTGTGCTTAGTAAATGCAAATGATGCAGTAAAAAGACATTAGAAATCGTTTTTTTTCTTGCTACTTAGTCATAAAGCTAGAAGAATATACATGAATCTTTAAGCACAGAAGAATGCATTTTTTTAAAAAAGGAAAAGTCTTCAAGAGCTCAGCATTTCCAAGTCCTACACTAACAGAAGAATTAATTCCAGAACACAGTGAAATAAAAGGCAGCTAATGGCTTTAAAAAAAAATCTCACTTTGAACAAATTCTTCACGTTTGCTTATTGATATCCTAAATACTTAAGCTTAGATGTTTAGTTCTCACACTTTTGGGCCTAAAAACTCAGGCAGCAAAAACAATCAGGCTGCATCTCAGTATCGCTGGGGTAAATAAAAACAGTAGGCATAATTTTAGTTTGATTACTCTATTATACTAGTGAAAGATGAGAGTCTAGTTTTGCAACAAGTCTCTATGATACACTTACCAGTTTTCTTCTTTATGTGCCTGAAATGCTCGCAGGAAAGATGTATTGCATTAAGAAGAATTTAAAACACTACGAAATGAAGCACAGATCTAAAACACAGAGGAGTTGTCACACCACATACTACGTGCTATATGAAAGGGCAGAAGCAAACAAAGCAGTGCAGAGATAAGAAATAAGGGTGGAAAGACAGTAGGGAAGAATGTGAGCACAGCCACATGCTCTTGGTGCTGCAGTAGCAATGAAAAACATTGGTCACTTAGAGATAAAACAGCAGCTTTCTTTATCAGTATCTTCCCTCTAGCCAGGTGCAAATTGGGACGTGTATTAATGATTTGAGGTTCTCCTATTCTCTGTGAGAAAATAATTTTCTATTTTATAGGCAAGAGGCACATTCCTTCACAGTCCCACAGAAAATTCAAAAGAGAAAAGCCTGCCTGGATTTCCTTGCTTAAGGATCTAAATACCTGAAGCATATTTGGAAGCAGACTACATTCTAAAATGGATACAGATAACTTACTGTACAAGAAAACAGCTAATCTGAAAAAGATATACAACACTGATGAAAAGGATATTGAACGATAACTGTTTGGCACTTGTATGCTTCTATAAAGTCATGGTTTCCAACGGCGTAAGTACATCTGTCAAAGAAAAGGAGCATTAGCACATCCAAAAATACATACATAAGACAATTGTTGTTGTTGTTGTACCTTTTAGCAGGTACAGGCTTTACAGTTTAATTAAAGGAGATACAGTAATAGGATTAGAAAGGTTCCTAAGAAAACAGCTAAGTATTTTAACACAGCACTGAGTTTGATAGCTGCAGAAAACTGATCCAAGAACAGGGATTTGTTTCTGCAGTACGTACAGAAAGAACTGTAACATGCTAATTCTTATTGAAAGTCTCACCAAGACTAGCATAGTTAAATATTTCCAGGACTTTTGAAAGTGAACTAAAGACAATGTTAATACAACATAGAATTTCTTTTTATTAAAAACCTCACAAAATTACTTAGGCATTCAAGCTGACTTAGGAGTACTTTTATGACCCAGTTTACCTTTTTTTAATGTTTATTTCCCCTACTTACTTCACTCTAAATTTTCGTGTAGCTAGTAAAAGCGGAGCAAAGGAAACAAGAAGCACCAATGCCAAAGCTGTGCCAATGACCATATAGAGGTGACTGTCAGGTACATAAAGAAAACTTCATGTGGAAAAGAAAAGGAAGGCCTTTATTTCCTGCAGTCTTAAATACCAAGCCTTCAGATGTAAGCCCTTAAAAAATAGTTAAGTACACTTCGTTTCCCCATCCCTGCTGGGTGCCTCACAACCGACTTGCCTGTTCCTGGTCCATCTTTACCTTAAGTGGGCTGCAAACATTTCATCATACGGTGGTTCCAACACTTGTTGACACTTCTCCTCTGGAGATGGAAGCTAAGGACAGAATAAATCAACGAATCACAAAGGAAACACCTGTATGATGTTCTATTTCTAGTGCAATGGATATTTCATCGTGGCAGTCTTATGCATACGTGTCTTTGCAATCCATCAGAACCTTAATTATATTAATAATCAAACACAGTGCAATGAATTGCTACAGTGTGCATTCTGCCTACACAACCAGAATAGAAACAGTCTTAAATAAAAACACCAGCAATACACGTAGCACAAGCACCAGACCCTTACTACCCACTGTTTTGCTTTTTATATTCGCTTCCATTCTGCCACACCCCTGATTTTACTAACTCATGTAGACCTGGCTGTAGCAGACCTTCAGGACTCTATTCAGAAAACTAATTCCAAAAATTCCAAACAAAAATCCAGAAAATTCCAAGTGGAACACATAAAACCGCCCAGAATAAAAACGGAAATATAATATATGCTTGTAAAAAGAAAGGGGAACTAATCTACAAGGGGATCCCGCATTGGGCTATGAAACAGATTCCTGAGGTTCATCCCCAGTGGGCAGGAAGGCATATGGACAGCTAAGAAAACTGGAAGCCGAATAAAAGGAATGTCAAGAAGAGATTCTTGCAGTGTAACAAGTTCTTACCTGAAGCCTTGGGTTTGCGACATGAGGGTGTTTAAACGATACCAATTCTGCACAAAATTGTCCATCTCTGCTGTCAATGGCTTCTTGTACCTGCCCAAGGAAAGCACATCACATAATGAAATCCAGCTGCAGCCATACAACACACTTCCTGGTCACTACATAAGCCACCTGCTTGTAAACGGTGTTCATCCACCTCAATACCTTTTCAAATATGAGTTTTAAAGGTTTAAAACTGAATAATTCAATGCATTCTCAACCCACCTGTTTTAAAGAAAGAGATCTGGGGAGAGAATGGTGTGAATGGTATTCTGTTTTTAACCTCATTTGTACGATACAAGCAAACCAGAGAACCTCAACACAACTTATATGGGTTTAGTACCGTAAAGGAGCAGCTGTGAAGAAGCTTTATGGAAGCTTTTTAGAGTTCCAGTTAGACTTATGGGCACTGAACATGTGCACGAAGGCGTGAGCCATCCCTGGGGACTACTGCTTGTGATACTGCAGGGGGAATTTTTAATATAAAGAAAAATTTGCAGGATTTGCACTCGGATTTCATACAAACTTAGCATTTAACATGAAAAAGCAAAAAAAATCGAAATCAACTTTCCTTTGCTCAAAAAAAAAAAAAAATCTCTGAAAGAACTGAAGCAGCTGGCTTTATATTTCCCATCTTGTGCTGCTTTCGTGGCTCCTTTATAGCCTGCGGTCTCTTTCGCTTGGCAATGGGTTCCCACACGCGAAGCAGAGCCCTTCGCCTCTCAGGGCTTACAGACAGAGCAGACGAGGCCCCGGCAGGGAGGGAGGGGAGCCCTCGAGAAGCACCCCCCAGAAGGCCACCCCCCGAAGCCGCTCCCGGCTGTGACAGAGATCCCCGGGAGCCCCGCGGAGAGGCAGCCCGTGAGGGAAGGAGCGGCGGCGGCCCCACCCCACCTGCTGCAGGTACTGGTTGATGGTGATGTGCGCCATGCCGCAGCCGCCCTCCTCACCACCCGCCCGCCATCATGGCACCGCCCAGCGCGGCACTTCCGGCAATCTCTACGTCACTTCCTGCGCGGCTCTCCAGCGCCCAGCGGAGCCAGAGCCGCCCCCTCCGCCCCGCCGGGTCACGTGGTCTCCTGCCGCGCCTCTTTCCCGCCCCCGGCGGCGCGCGGGGGGCGTGGCCTCGTGCCGGCAGCCAAGGGGGATGCGCGGGGGGCGGGGCCTGGCGGGGACCACGTGCGGCGGGGCGTGCGGCGCGTCAGTAGGCGGGGCGGAGGGGCGCGGGGAGGGTGGCTACGCCGCTCGGCTTTGAGGCGCCTCCGGTGGCTTCACCCCCCCGCTCCCTCTTATTGAACACACAGCGCCCGAAAGCACCGCTCCTAAACCACCCCCCCCCAGCTCCCCGGCCTCCCCTTCACCCCCATAAAGGGGGTGCTGCCATGGCGGGGAGCGCCCGGGAGCCATTTTGTGCGTGGGGCTGCCCCTGCCCGCACCGCCCAGCGGCCGGGGAGGCTGCGAGACGGCGGCCGGGGCGCCGCGGGGGGGAGGCGGGCGCTTGCCGGTGACCGCTGGGGCCGTGGGGGCGGGTGGAGGAGCAGGAGGAGGAGAAGCAGGAGGAGGAGGAGGAGGAGGCGGGTCCAGGCGGCCCAGCCCAGCCCAGCGCCTTGCCCCGGCCGGACACGGCGCCCGGGGCGGAGATGGCGGACGAGGCGCAGAAGAAGCCGCACTTGTCGGCGCTGGTGGGGCACACCAACGGGCTCACCAAGCTCCCCGCCGCCAGCACCAGCAGCAGCCGGGGAGGGGGGGGAGGAGGTGGAGGAGGAGGAGGAGGAGGCTCCGCCACCACCGCCCCGTCCAAGAAACTGGTCATCAAGAACTTCAGAGGTGGGTGCCAGCTGCCCGCTCCCCTCCCTTGTTTACAACGCGTGTGTGTGGGGGGGGCTCCCTAATGCCCCTTATCGCGATATGAGGGGGGACAGGCGCTTATCGCGGTGTCACCGCCTCGCCTGGCACCCCCGGGATGGTAGCGGGGGGGGGGAAGAGGGGGGGGTAAGATGGCTCCGCAGGGCCCTGCCCCCCCCCCCCCCGCCCGCTGGCAGCGCCCCGCGCCCTGTGTCTCGGCAGAAAGGCCCAAGCTGCCCGATAACTACACGCAGGACACCTGGCAGAAACTTCACGACGCCGTGGGGGCCATCCAGAGCAGCGTTTCCATTCGCTACAACCTCGAGGAGCTCTACCAGGTAACACCCGTGAGGTGGTTTTCTTATGGGGGGGGGGTTGGGTGTCACCCGCATGGTCCCCGCCGCGCTCCCCGTGCGCTGTTTGCACTCAATTTTTTTGCAGTTTTGTGTATCAAAGGCTCCTTGGAGAGAGCCACCAGCATCTGGGCCCATGAAAAAGCAATTTGGAGGCTTGGAAAGCTGTGGCTGGGCAGGGCTGGGCGTTCAGCCTCTCCGATCCCGCACCCCCTTCAAGGTGCGGAAAATGGGGTGTTAGCTTCACCAGGCTGTGCAGATAAAGAATTTATAACCCGTTTTTATACATAACTTCACTTCCCTGTGATTAAATGTTAAACTATTTGTTGTAACAAGAGTCAGACTTCAGCATCTTTGGAGAATGAAAGAGAGAGTCTTGGTTGAGCAGACACCAAACTCTCAGTTTACCTTCATTCAGATCACTGTACATTTTCATATTAATCAAAGTTCTCATTTTTTTAGTGAAAATACAGAAAAAGTACTGCTGAAACATCAGGGCTACTGGAGAGGGGCTATGGACAAATAAGGAATAATCACAAACCTGTTCTTCCTTTCTACTTTCTCCATTAATTATGGCTTAGTTCTTCATGCATATACATTTAAAATAATAAAGATAGTTAGCCGGAGTAGTAATTTTTTTCAACGATCATGTCATTATGAAAATTACCCATGTGGTAAGTTCTGCTTAAGCACAGCTTAAGTTAATTACGAGTTTTCTGTGGGTGCAGGTGTTTGGTCTGTGAATGTGGATCTTGCTGCCAGATCAGGACTTAAGGTGTTAATATTCTCACCCCAAATTTTCTTAATATTCAGTAGAAATAAGTTTAATGTCTGCAAAGTAGAGACTCTAAGAGGAGACAAAACCAGCAGTCCACGTTGGGTCTGTGGTCAAGAAATCAGGCTGAATTTTGGGAGCTGATTAGATTTCTCTCTGTGATTAGTTAAGGTATATAATGTATGGTTCTAAAATGGCTCATTATGTAAATGCATATTGACTTAATAGGATTTAATGCCTTTAAACAGATAACTGGACTGATATACTCATCTATTAATATTTACAGGTTTGCAGAGTTTGAATTACATGACATGTTTCATGGTTTTAAAATGAGCATTTGAAAAATCATGCTCTTTCATGCCCAGCTTAAAAAAAAAAAAAAAAAAGAAAACCACAGATGCTTTGAATGTTACCTAACTTGTTTTCAGAGGCTCGGAAATGAGATTATAGTAATGTGGGTATGAAATCGCCAGGGTACAGGCTTGAGTTTTGGCAGAAGAGAATGAGAGAGATTTCAGATAAGCTGTGGAGGCAGAGCTGTACTTTTTGCTTTTTCTGTTTGTCTGCTTGTTTGTAAAAACTGCACGTTATAAGGTCAGCCCAATAATCTGCAAGGCACTGGTGCAAATCAGCAAGATTTCTGTACAGTGGGTGGTGGCTGTGAGTGTGCCCATGCATGCATACACCTTCTTCTGCCAGAGGAATAAAAGATGAAGTTCAGCATCTATTGGAAACCTGATCTGTACTTACAGATCGTTTTAACTGCCTGTTGGTGAGCACAGAGCCATCCACCCGGGAAAATTCCTGCATTTGTACCAGTTGTTTTTGCTGTCGGGGCTGCTTTTTGTGCATCTCTGGCATCGTGAGAGCCTGCTGGGGCTCGGTGAGGTAGGCAGGCTGCTCTTGGACTTTCTGATTTGTTTAATTTGACTCTGTGGCTGAGGAAAAAGTGAACAGTGACAAGGCCTGGTGGGAAGTCCAAAGGCTGCTCCTTCCCAAGCGTTCGTGGCCAGCAGGGGTTAAAGCAGGAAGGTGCTTGGCAGAGCCAGTGAGCAATGGGAGGGCGGCAGCCAATTTTTTGCTACTAAAATAGAAATGATGTCTGGGATTGGATGTGGATTGCACAGATTTTGATAGAAGTAGCTGGTATTTGATGGGATAGAGAAAGTGGGGCAGTGCAAAGAATTGCCAAGTGAGCAGCAAGTGATTAAAAATAATGGAGAAAGAAAATTCCCTTTGCAACAAGATCCTAAATAAAACAAAATGGGGCAGAAATGCCTTTCCTGAGGGCATAGAGAAAGATATTGTTGCAGTGAAGGGGAAAAAAATAACATTGGAGCCTTGACCAGACTTTTATCTGTATGGATGGATAGGAAGGGCTATGTCTCAGAAAAAATAACAAAGTGTCTGAAAAATAGTTGCGTGTGATTACTGTTTGTTGCAGGGGTCACCTGATGTTTCAATTTTCAGACCAGAAAAGCAAGAAGCAGTATAAAGCACCTTATGAGTACTTTTCTGTTTGTTTTCGTTTTGTGTTTTGGAAGACAGGCTCTTCAGGATGTTAACACCTATGGAGGAAATAGAACAAGCAGCAGCAATAATTTGCATACTACAACTGAAGACTGCTCAAAACAAGCCATTAAAAGCATTATTCAAAACTTTCACTAGGTTTGTGTAGGCAAAGAGCCTGCAGTGTTCCCTCTCTCCTATCCTTGTAGATGTGGTAATTACTACAGCTTTTTTCCCAGACTAATTGTGTGCAAGATGAATAAAAGTCAAATTATGTTTCTTCAGAGAGAGACAGCAACAACTCTGAATTAAACAAGAGGTGAAGAAGAAGGGAATTGCTGGCTTGCCCCCCACACCAGTCACAAAAGCAAGCACCAGCTAGTTAGAGGCAGTACCCAGCTGATAAGGCAGCAGTCTGAAGCACGCTTCAAGCCCGTGCTGCTGCCCAAAGAGCCACTTTCCCCTTCACCTCTCTCTTGACCTGCTCACGTGCTAGCACAATTGTTTGTGTGGTCCTAAAGTAAAAGCAGAGTGAAGATCATGTACTAGTACTTTGACAAAGAGTTACCTGCTGATATTAGGCAGCATGACGTTTTATATCACAAACAAGGCACACACACACAAAAGCTAAAATATCAGCAGAACTGAGTAAAGACCAAGCACTGGGGAAATCCTGAAACTTTCTGAGTTCATTTATGCTGTTCATCAACAAAATATGTCACTGTAGATCCTCTGGAGCAAGGGAACACAATTTCGGGTCACTCTTGGTCACCCAAACGAAATAGTGCTTCGTGTGTCACGCAGTGTTCTCTGCAGCACCAGCTCACAGAACAGAGGAAGTTGAGGTGAAGTTAAAGGAAGAGACGGGATGGTTTTCTCGTTTTGTCCAAGTCCTTTGGATAATTTGGTACGAAGCACTGAACGGCCACAAATACTTACTGCAAACTTTACAGCTCTCACAGAGTGTTTGTCTGTCTTCATTGTGATTCATTTTAGATGCTGCGGTCTATTAATAAAATAGTTTATTGAAATGCAGCACACAAGTTAAAATAAAGCGTGCCTGGAACAAAATCTAAATATAGGCAGTGGTATCAAGTGAGGCTACGTTTTCTCTTTGGTATTCCCACTCAGTTTCTTGTGAGGGAAAAAATGTTGGTGTGAGACAATGTAATTGCTGTATAGCTGAACAACAGCATTACAGAGGTGTCCAGAGCTGTCCCAGCATAGTCTACATCAGCTGTAACAGCTCAGTTCACATTAAAGTAGTGACCACAGCAACACTTGGTTTGGGGCAGAGTTGTTTTTCTTAACTAGCAAGGAGAAATCCTCACCTGAATCCCACGAGGTCCAAATAAATTGTTTTTTAATTGTTAAGGCTTTCATTCTTTTTCACGGTTTATATACCTTATACCTAGTGTGTGTATCAGTAGAAACAGAAATTAGCTAATAAAATGACAGGACAACAACTATATTTGTTTACCGTTTTGAGACAATAGTTTAAGTGTTTGGCTCTGATGCTATTTCCACCTCACCTAATTAATGTGAAAGATGAAAACCCCATCTTATTTAATCCTCTATGAAATAACACGCTTAATAATTAAAGACTTAATCTACAGTAATGCTGAAATGCATCAGTATTCAACAATAATTCATCCTTAATGTTATGGAGAGAAGGGATTAAAATACTTGGTTTGATTGTGTTTTTATAAAATAAATAAGCATTTATTTATAAAATAAATAAGCTATTTATTTATAAAATAAATAAGCTGGTGTGCACGTGTGGAGGCATGCACAAATGCACCTACAGAAAGACTGCTGCTGCTGAGCAGAATGGGTGGAAAAAGCCTTGTAATGTTTAACAGCACATCTGAAGTATGATAGAGATGATGATGTACCTTGTGCATGACATCTGACAGTGTAAGAAGGGACCGAAATCAGGAAGAAATCACAAAAAATTAATTTTTCTACATAGTTTGGCTAATTTTATTTCAATAAGCTTTGTTTTGGTGCGTAGTTTGGACAAGTAATGCTGATTTTTTTCCCCTCTTTGGTGTTGGTCTTGATAACACAGGCAAAATCTGAGTTCGTTTAATTTTTTTAATCTCATCTCAACTTTTTTGGTTTTAGGCTGTTGAAAATCTATGTTCTTACAAAGTCTCTGCTACACTGTACAAACAGCTGCGACAAGTCTGTGAAGATCACGTGAAAGCACAAATTCTTCAATTTAGAGAATATCCTTTTCCTGTGCACAGATATGGTTAGATTTGGGTTTAAAACTTTTTTTTTTTTTTTTTCAAATAACAGTTTTTTCAAAATGTCAGTGTTATTTGAGGTTGTGTATTTATGACTTAAATATTTTCAAATCCACCATATGCAGCTTCAGTCATCTGGGTAAATAATTTTTGCGGACAGAGAAGTAACATGGTGACAACCATTTATTTTAGTAGGAATCCAAATTTTAAAGTTAATCTAGAAAATTTCAGTAGCACTATCAGTCTAAGTAACAATATATTAGGTACACCTGTCTCTATGACTAACTATAAGTGCTAGTCAGTGCCAACACGTAGCAGAGGTGTTCAACAAGCCCTTTAGATACCTCACATGCACCTTGAGAAGTTTTTGGAAGAGAGATCGAAGTTCAGAAGATGACTTGGCTGCCCTGGGACCTGCAGAGCACTGAAGTTTTACGGTAAATTTCCCCCCAGCTTTCTCAAGTTACGTTACCAGGCTTCTCTTTCTGTGGCTGAGCTGATAACAGAAGTGCCTGCAGATCCTCTCTGTACACTTGGGTGCAGCCGGCTCTGAAGCCCATTGTGCTTTGCATGCTGAGGGCGTGCTTTATGTGTCTTCTGTATAATAGCCTACTGGTTACGCTTGCTCGGGAAGTAGGATAAGTAGAGTCTACGCCCACCAGGCTGTCCTCGAGAGTGCCTTGGCAAACAGATGCTGGAGAGTGCCATAGTGAACAGATGCTGCGGTGATCTGAGTGCTAACCCTGTTTCCCAGCTCTCCTGCCTGTATTTTATTACAGAAAATCATTGCTTGAAATAGAAGGAAACAGGGGAATGGGTTCCAGAAAGACTCCTTTTATTTTTAGGCAAATGCTTTAAATGTGCTTTGGATTATAACTCAGTTTCTCAGTTCACTGCGTTCCCCAGGTAGATGCTACACACATAAAGAAGATAAATTGCTTTCTCTGTTTTATTTTTTTCTCTCTAGCTAAGTCCAAGCATGGCCTTTTTTTTTTGTATTTTTTGTCCCAGTAAAGGAGCCTGGCTTCTACATGGCACATGAGAAATATTGGTACATAAATTGGCACTGTGAATTCGGTTCTTAATCATGCAGCACATTTTTTCATTAGATTTAATTTGATATATTAAAAATCACCTCTGACTAAAAAGTACATTAATCAGTGCAGTAGTCTGAGGTCCAAGTCTTTTAGCCTACTATAAAGCAGTGTACAGTTGACCAATTTTGCATCCCAGGCTTTTCAGGCTTCAGCCCAACTTCTGAAGAGATGTTGTAAAACTTAGATTTTAAAACTTTGCCTTCTCCCCACGAGCCCAACAGAACCAGTGTCTGAAGAGCTGAGAATTTTGTGTTTTACAGGTATAGTGCTTTATATCCCAAGGACGTGAGATTACATTAATCAGATTTGGCCAGGGGGAGTTGGGGATGATACTGTGTGTGAAAGGAAGGCAAAGCCACGCTTGGATTTACTTCTATGACATCCTGCAATTCTGAAAGCATAAGTAACACTTGGATCTGTTGTGTAATTAATAAAACTTCATAGTTTACTTCGGGAGACCTGGAGATGTACGTGAAAAGAGTGGTATTTGGATTTATTGAGGATTATTTAAAACTGTAACTGCTTCTAAGAGATTAGGGTCACTCCTGTTGCGCACAGTGTGAACTCATTAAACAAAGTAAACCTTTCTATCCAGCTCACCTCGACTGGCAATAAGGGTGTTTTTGACACTGATGGGACTTCTTGTTTAAATCTGTATCGGAGTTGTACGGTGCAGCCGCTAGATGGTATTGCTGGAGAGCTGTGAGCGTTTATTCCTTGAAAACACAGGGAGGCCTTTTGGAGAATTGCCATCCCCTGTGCTGGGCAGAAGCTTTGCAATTAACCGTTTATCCCTAGGCAGTCCCAGTAACAGCAGAACATCCACAGAGCAGATTTGCTTAATGGCTGGCAAAGATCATCTCTGGAATCCGGCCTCAGACGTTACTGGCAAGCTAGTTTTCCTTAATAGGTGTTGTACAGATTCTCTGGATAGTCTTTTATTTTTAAAGAAGATAAATAAATGCTGGCAAGATCACTGCAGACAAATGGTAAGTTGAATGTTTGTTCAGAATATGTATCCTTGGGATGTGAAGCCTGGCAAAGGGGAATTTGTTATGGTTTTAACTTGGGACTGTTGCATCTCCTCCAAGTTTCAGCCTAGGCTTTCACTTTCCCTTTTGATAGCTGGGGGCAGTTTTGTTGTTGAAAGCCAGGTTCAGCAGTGCTGTTGACTCTGATGCTGAAATATCACTCAGCAATGTATTGACGCTTGTGAAATTGTTGGCTGTTTGCAGTTTGAGTAATTGGAGAATCCACAAGCTTTGCTTTTAGATAGCTCCAACAGCTGGGTTAATTTGTGACTCTTTTTGTGATGCAGAGATGAATATACAGAAAGATTAAAGAGCTAAATCTCTCTTTCCCCTTCTTGTCATCAACCTCCATGATGAATTATGTTATAGAAGAAAATCCTCTCTCAAATATGCTTCATAGAAATTGTCCTTTTAAAATGTTTCATTATAATTTGAAGACAGCATTTGAAAGGTTTCACTGCATTCTCACCTAGCTTTGGCTACAGGTGCCCAAAATAGTTGAATTTCTGTTTTCATTCCTCAAGTCCTTTTCTTTCCCCTCCTCTGCGGGGGATGGGCAGAGGTAAGTGCTTTTTATCTCAAAAATGGAAAGTGTTGTGGAAACTATGCAAAATAAATTCAACGGTCTAATGAAAATAGAGTTAATTAAACTGGACTTGTATTTTTGTAAAAATATGAACTCTGTTCACTTTAATTACTTTTGAGAGTTCTTTTTTGTTTTGTTTTGGTCCTCAAAGCAACAACCTGAGGCAAGTGGCTCTCTTGCCTTTGTGCTGAATTAGCACTTGTGGTGTTTAAGGAAAAAAACAAAACAGTCTCATTGCTGTTTTACTTTGATATGGTTGGCCAGAAACTGTCGGCTTGAGAATTGCTTCAGAAGCAGCAAACTTCCATTGTGAAAATGTCTTTTGCACAGTTTATTAGTGTCTCTGCTTTAAGCTTCTTTAAAAAAAAAAAAGAAAGAAAGAAAATAAAAGTGAAAACCACAGGAGCGTGCTATTTCAGCATATTTCAACACTTTCAGATTTACTGGAAGTGTTGGTGGTACTGCTTAATGGCTCGTTCATCTCAATAGCACTGAAACTTAAATAGCACTAAAACAGGCTAATAAAACTAGTTAAATGCTTACGAATTTGAAAACCGTTTTCAATATATTTTGTTGTACTGCTTAGTCATAGCGTTAACATCAATAAATTACATATCGGTAGCCATACAAGTTACCGCAAGAGTTTAAAATAGATGCATGAGCAATTAAGGTACATGTGTATGTGATACAACTTAGAGAATTTGTCTTACAACTTAAAATGCTGTATGCTGATGAAGGCAAGAACAATTTTTTCTGTATTTTCAGATCATGATCAGAAGCATTTTCTTATTTCTGGATCGCACATACGTACTTCAGAATTCAATGCTTCCTTCTATATGGTAGGTACCTATGTAAGCATTTCTCTTAATATTTAGAATCTGCACGTGCTTGAAGTCTGCGCAAGGTTGAAAATGAAATTTTCACGTAATAATTTCTGCCACCCCCAGGAATACCTGTTGTGAAGTGAAGGAAAAGAAGAGATATGCTAACAAGTGCAGGCACACACAGCTGCAGCTGTCACTGCCTGGGTGAGGCTGTGCTGGGAGCCTCCTCTGGCTGCTGCCTCTGGGCCCAGCTGTACTGCAGGTGCTCCTGGTTTGGCAAAGTTCAAAGCTTGGCTACTGGCTCTGTTTTTTTTAAATAAGTTAGGTACACTCACAAGGTGCAGATCACCTCTCCTACACTGGCCTATTGAGAGCAGTGGCTCGGAGCTTTGAGGTTAATCCTGGATGCTGCTGCTGGGCTTGGAGCACCCCATGGTCACATCTTTGGGTCTTCTGTTTCTCAGCATCCTTCTTGGGAAGGATTTCATATCGTAACCAGGACAAACAAACCCAGGCTTTTCCAAAATTTTCTGGTATTGTTACTCCATATAAAGCAAAAAAAAAACATGTAGACAAAATGCTGAAGTAACTCTGTGCTTCTTCCCTGCCTGTGTTACTTCTATGCTTCTTTAGGTCCCACATGAAGTCTTCCCTTCTGGGCTCTGTGTTAGTTCCTTTTTTCTTTTTTTTTTTTTTGTTAGGCTGCTTTTTACCGAAGGTTATCAAAGGGATCTGGATCCGTTCACACTTTGTGCCTTTTTGCTCACAGTGGGAACATCCCATTTACTGAAATCCTTATGCATACAAGAAGGTTGGGGGAAACAACTTTTACTTAAGATTCCTCTGTTTTCCTTGATAAAGAACATGATTAATAATTGGCTTTTTCGTGTGATCAGATGTAGAGGCATCATTCCTCATCATCTTAGTATGAAATACAAATGTGATACAGGTGATCATAAATGTACAGAGAATAAATGATTTGAAACAAAACTTATAAATGACATAAAGGTTGACCCTGGGGATCTTAATGTTAAGGTAGATGTTCATTTTTGTAATTATTTTTATAATAGTAATATGTTTTTTTGGTGATAATGGTGGTTTGTTTTTTTATACACAGAGATCATTATAGTCTACTAGGTGAAATACAGACTGCTCATAGTTGTCACCTGAACTATGCATAAACTAAAGTTGATGCATCTTGTAGCCCCTCACCTGGTGTTTTTGTGATGGTTATTGTTATAGTTCCCTTAGTGGATCATGTAAAAGAGAATATATGCACAATTAATACATTCACTCTCTGTATTGTATATATTATATATACATGTATATTAATATGTATGTATTTTCTTAAACTGAGATTCAGATTTTTGAAAAGAATCAACAGTATGGTTTATTAATTTTCAATATTCTTGCAGGGATATGGGGCTAGAGTTATTTAGAAACCACGTCATTAGTGATAAGCAAGTTCAAAACAAGACTATTGATGGAATCCTTCTGCTGATTGAACGAGAACGAAGTGGTGAAGCTGTGGACAGAAGTTTGCTGCGAAGTTTGTTGAGCATGCTGTCTGATCTGCAGGTGAGTACAGCAAATTTCACTAATAACCACTACACTTAGAAACAGGGTTTGGACTTCTAATATGTGTGTCGTACAGAAATAATTATATTCTGCTAGTAAGCATGTGCTTCAAAATCTGTCGAACAGATTGAGACGTGGTTTCCTTTTATTTACCCTATCTAGTCTTTCATTCTGTTTGTAAATGAGACCTCTTTGCTTGTTTTTCTTAGCTGATGCACTGGCTTTAAGGCTTTGCAAGGTTTGCAAGTCTTTTAGTATGTGTAATACCTGTCTGTCTTAACTACTTGTTTTGTAATCCTACTGAAGGTGGAGTGTAGCAACCAAAAAAGATCAGTTCTGTCACTGTGAAAAGGTTTTTGGAGTCCAGATCATGGGTCTTACTGCAAAAGACATCACTACATCAGCAACTTCTTAGCAGAGAGCAAAGACAGACTTAGATGCAAAGTTAAGGCAAACACTTTAAAATGATTATAGTCAGTCTGTAGATAATTGGATTTTTCCATTAGAACTGATTCTAAGTAACCAAACAGAATATAAAAAATATTGTGATTTTGACTTTGGTATGTGTTGTCCTCTGGTTGACCTTGTTGTATGATGTGCAATAAAACTTAGGAGCTCTCTTTCATTCTTAGGAACTGTTCAGGTTGCTCTGTTCCCAAGTAGCATACGTTATTACAAAACTGGATAAGGGTTTAAAAAAGAGTGCAAAGGGGAAGACTGTATGAAAGACTATTAGAAAGTACTTTCTGGCCAGCTTTTCTGCTTTTCATGTTAACCTTCCAGACTTTGATCTGTAATTACACTCTTTAGTGTATGAGAAGAATTTGTAAGTAATTATTCTGTTCAAGAGAGAAGAGAAACTTCTGTCAGTGAATTTTCGGATCATATGCATGTCATTTCCCACTTTTATCCCATTGTCACTTGCAAGCCTTCTCTACTTGCATCAGTTTTTTGTAGATGTTAACATTGATTATTTTTAGCAATATACTCTGCTAACTAAAGATAAACATTGCCCTTTATTGGATCCTTCTTACAGAATTGGATTTCAGTCTGCAGTCTTCTTCACTGGCTCAACAGTGTGGTTTTCTTTCTTCACTAGGGAACCTAACCAAATCTATTCTGTTCTTTTGTGTTACCTGTCACTATATCGAGGCACAGATGTGCTTATAATCCCGTAATTATACTCCAGGATCTCTGCTTCTCTATTTTCTTTCACCAGAGGTTAGCCTGTGGTGAAAGATGAATTAATAAAGCAACTCTTATATTTCATTTGAAAACAATTGAGCTCCTAGCCACTCCTGATTTTTTAGGCGATTATGCAGTGGAGGACCAACTGTTGAAAGCTGATTCCTGTTCATGTAAATCCTATTCTATAGCAGTTACCTTGTTGTAAAGATTTATACAGAAAATAGTTGAATATATATTGCATTAATGTATAGGTCAGAAAGTTATGCCACTGATCTTGAGGGAAAGGATGGTAAGAAATTAAATCTAGTATTCAATCCTGTTGAACATGGAGCCTAGTGTAAAGAGAAGGCTGAAGCAATCACTTGATGTCTGCTTGTGATGCTGAATTAGTGAACTCATACACTGAGTGCTTTTCAAGCCAGAGGTTTCATGTTTGATGCATTGAAAAAAAATTTCTTCCTCCTTATGGACTTTGAAAAAACTCAGAATGTAATAATGAATTTTACAGCTCTGTGTTATCTTTTGGGAAAAGTATTTCCTTCTGTTCATCTACCATACTCAAGGACTTTCTTCTTTTCACTGACTGTTCACATGTCATTCCCTAGCTACCTTCTCCAGTCTGCTCTAACTACTTTATGTATTTGTCCTTTCTAATTTATCTCCTTTCTATATTAAACCATGTTAATCATTACGCAGAAATTTCTCAATGTCTGTGGTGGTTGTTGCTGCCCTTTTTTAGTCATCACTTTGTGCCTTCACTAGAAAAAGGAAGTTCATTTTACCTGGTAAAATGAATCTTTCTTTTGTGCCCCTGAGATGAACCTGGCAGATGTGAATTAACATATCAGAAATTATCTGTTTTGTTTCACTAGTTGGAACTTTTTTTTGGCCACAAAAGCGTCAGTGGGAGTCTTGAACTTGAACGGATTAGATGTGCTGTTGTGTTGGGTACCAGTTTTGGACTACATGAATTAAAGAGAAGCTATCAGTTTAGATGATTTTAACGTTGATGGCTGAAACACACTATTGCTACGCTGGAAAGTCATCTCTGATCAGAGTATTTCTAAAACCAGTAGATACACAGAGAACTTACGAGTTTATGCAATTTTAAACACTTGTCATAATTGTGTACATTCCTGAGATTTTACTTGCCTTTTATGTCTGACAACCAGAATATGCTACCCTTATTGGCAGCTTAATGTAAGTAACTAAATCCATTTCTTGAGCAGGTTTACAAGGAATCATTTGAGCAGAGGTTTCTGGAAGAGACAAATTGCTTATATGCTGCAGAGGGCCAAAGATTAATGCAAGAAAGAGAGGTAGGTGCATGATATAGATAACAGCTTTTATGTTAGTTTCATCTGCTGTGGGATTGTGTGAGAACTTTTGGTAGTGCCATAGCATGGTAATAAGTGAAATTTACTGGTGTGAGTGGTGTTTATGCATTGGGGACTGCAGTACTGTATCAAGGGGAAGAATGGAGTCCCGTTTGCCTTAATGTTTTACCTCTAGATGTGAATATACATGTATGTATATGTCATATAAACGTATATAAATGTAAATTAGGGGTGGAGAAACCCAGTGGTATTTTTGTGTATTTAAAGTCCCACTACCAGCAAGTTGATCTCCACACAAAGCTTAAAGATGTGCCATCAACTGTGTTTTTGCCCAAGAGCTGTGAAATATCCACTGGCATCGTTCTACTCTGTGCTTAATACCGAAGTAACCTTTTTACTTTTTTTTTTTCTTTTTTTTACTGTTTTGTTAATTTTACTTGTCTGTTTTATTTCTTTTGCTTATTAGTTAAATAGACGTGACATTTTTGTTTCCTGTGCTCTTGAGATGAAATTATGCCCTGTGGTGGGCAGCCTGAAAATGTGTTTCTCTCTCAAAATGTAAATCCAAGGAAGTGTTTCTTGGTTGTCTAAGATACAGCATATTACTTTTATTAATTCAATTTTAACGCTGACTCGCTACAAACATTCTGAAAATTCCTGTCTACATGACACTGAGGTGGATCTTTTGTGTCTAATCCCATTTCATTCACCTCATGCCTTGAATTTCCCCCAGGACCTGAGATGAAATGCTCTGATGCATTGTTTTCCCACAAGTCTTACTGCTTTACAGGCCTGGTGGAAAACTGGGGAAAAAAGCACAAAAATAATAAGGCTCTAATTTATAAAGTGCTTACATTTATATGTTTATGCATATACATGTGTATATGTTTGTGTATGCATATATATTTACACACACACATATCAACATATGCGTAACTGTTTTGATCATTTGAAGCCCAAGATTCTTACGTGCTAACTCTCCATAGGGACAGATAGCCCTAGGAGAAACTATGTGGTTCACACCAACTGAAAATATGCTCTCTGATATTTTAAGGACTAGCTTAACTCATTGGTTTTTGAGGGGAAAAAAAATTCCTCAGCAGTAACCTCAGATTTCTGATTATCTGCTTCTTTCTGTGAAGTGCAGTTATAATACTTTAATTACGAAGTAGTATTGTTTAATTAAAGTGTAGATATTTATGTAATGTATAACAACATTGTGGTGGAATAGTCTTTTCCAATTAATACTCTCTTTATTTATAGTTTAAATTTATCACCGTGAAACATTATCTGCCTTTTGTGGTTTTGTACTTATCTGTTGAACTTGTCATTCTCTTCTGTTACTAGGTTCCAGAATATCTTCACCATGTTAATAAACGTTTGGAAGAAGAAGGAGACAGAGTGATAACATACTTAGACCACAGCACACAGTCAGTACAAATTCTGTCATTCTTAGCAAAAGTCAAGCATCTTTCATAAAACAGTGTGGTTATTCATGGTGGTAGAGACACAGACTGTCTCTGTAGTATTTTACAGATATTATCTTGTTGACAGCACTGATACAGTTTGGTAGTGGTTTTTCTTTCAGGCTTCATTTTTATCAAATTTGCTGTATTTAAAATCAGAATACTCTCTAAGTACAAGAGGAGAAATTGGAAAAAAATATCAGTGTAATTTGAAGTTAAAAATATTATATAACTGAAACTTGGATTATGGAAGTAATAGCTGATCTTAAACATTCATGTGATTATAATATGGGAACATGCACTGGGAGGGGGAGGATGAAAAAAAGTTAAATTATGGCATAGGATAGAGAACATGAACACAAACATTGCAAGATGTTTGAAGTAGAATCAGCTTTGGTGTAGCTGCTGCCAATATATTGTGCAAGGTAGCTTGTCACTTTTTTCCCTGAGCTATTGAGTAATAGCGTGTGCTTTGCTGGGGTAAGAATGTGCATTCAGGAATTACAGCACAGTCACTGACAGATTATAAATGCATACTTAATTTATATGTAATGCAGCAAGCTGTTGCCTTTTTTTAAAACAACATAAGCAAGTAAAATTAACTCAGAATATCGCCCCCAAACTCTCTTTCATTTTTTAGCTAATATGTTGGCATTTTATTGGGTGTTAAAAGAATAACAATATATATTTTTTTAACTTGTATGTATACATATATATGAAGAAAATGATAGGCTAAGCAAATGCCCTTGAGGTAATGGTGCATATTTGAACTTGTCGTCTTCCTGTCAGTGCTGATTGCAGGGATACACTGTCCTTGCTTTGAGTCTAGTCCTTAGTCATACTCTTAGAAACCTACTTTTAGAAGGCTTTGCACTGATTTCCTGTCTTTGCATCAAGAAACAGCAGCTCTTAAAATTAGTGCCCTCGAGTTGCCCTCAGGTCATACTGTCTCCCCAGGTGTGCATGAAGAGAGCAGGAAGGAAGGATGTTAAATTTAGTTAGTAACTTTGAACTTTAGACAGAAATGAAAACCAGCATGGGAAACACGATTCAGAATACTTAAAACATGTTTGTGCAATGTGTGGAGTGTGTATTGATGTGGATCATTGAGTGATTTGTTCAGCCCACCAGTACGTGCCTCTTTCTGGACAGCTGACCAGAATAAGCAAATCTCCTGGCTGGTCAGTAGATGCATACTTTGAGGCTGTGCAGAAGGTACATTATGCTCATTCATCAGCTAGATGTCAAGATAAATACTTGTACTGTCTGTCTGCTTCTTAGGAAGTACTGCTCTGTCTCATGCAGACCAATTACCCTTACTTCCTCTGTAGGGTGAATAGGTCTTTCGGGGCAAAGGATGTTATTTTATGCAACCCTGAATCTTCCTGTTCTTGGAGACAGGCAGCAGTAGTTGGAAGTTTCAGGGAAAATGAAAGTAGCCATGAAAACAGACATGCATTAAGACCAAGGGTCTGTCTAACTGGTCTTTCACGTTCACTTAGAAGCACTCAAAGGAAAGTGTATGTGATGCCCTGATACTGTCCTAGTATCTGCCTATTTGCAGCTCATCGTATTTTCTGAACCTGATGCTGTTTGCATGCCTGGTATTACCCAATGAGTCTCTTTCACATATTTGTGCTGTCTCACTGGGACTCACTTAAGTTTTTTCATCTATGACATCCCTTGGCCAGGAGATCCCGCAGAGCACCAGCCACCATATGATAAATCTGATATAAACCATATGATAAAACTTCTGTTTACTTGAAGTCTGACACCCAGTACCATCACTGATGTCCCCAAATCTTGTATTGGAAAGGGAAGTGGTCAGCCCTTTTCTTTTCACCTTTTCCCACATCAAAGGCTCCTGATGTGTACAGATATTTCTCTTGCAGATGCTGTTATATAATCTAATTGTCCATGTTTCCTTCTTCGGACCTTCCCAAATTCTAATTTAATCTTTTGAGATGAAGGGACTAAAACTGTGTATTGTATATTAAATGCTGAGCAAATCATTAATAGGAGGTATTTTAGCAAAGGTGGGGGCTTAAAGAGGATGCTACTACCTAACAGGCTTCCATCAATCTGAGTTGAACACCTCTCTTTTAGAAAATCTAAACTAAGGGTCTGAGAACCAGTTTTATAAAACAACACAGAAGGAAGTGTTTGGTCTGTTGTTGTCGTATGATAAACAATGGTAGAAGTGTAGATAGTGAAATCAGTTATACCTTTGTGTTTCAGGCATTTTTTTCCTCTTTTAGCCCATAAATGATGGAAAGGTAAACTTGTCAGGATTTTTCAGCCCTGTCTAAAGGGAATGCATCAAAAATATTTAATTGTGAAAAGCAGGGGAGATTTCAAATGTGAATTTTAAACGATTAGCCAATTTGAGGAGTATTATAGTTCTAGCTCAATTTATTTAGCTGCATAATACAGTTGGATAAAAATAGACAGTTTTGAGCATCACAAGTGTATATGGTATCATGTTGTTTTGGAGTGCACATCTTTGGAAGGTTTCTTTCTTTTCAAGAAAAATGTCAAATTGACTTTTTCCAGACTTTGTTAATACAGATTTTTGATATTAAACTTCTCTCTACTGTTCTATAGTTCTTGTTTTTTACTGTTCTGTTCTTGTTTTTATTATTGAAAACTGAATTTCTTTTTTAGTTGTATACGTGGATAACTTTCTTTCTTATATCACACATGAGACTTTTTTTCTTAATTTGTAGCCTTTGTTTCAAGTAGAAAATTGTTGATTTTTGTACACTATTTTAAGTTTCTCACGAGTATATTCTGACAGGATGCAATTTCCTTATGCTGTGGTACTTCTAACATACTTTTATTTCCTTATTTAGGAAACCACTGATAGCTTGTGTGGAGAAACAGCTACTAGGAGAACACTTAACAGCTATTTTGCAAAAAGGTATTTAAAAAAAAATAATGAATTCTCTGATAAACAACAGATTCTTGTACTCTGCAATAACTTCAGAATCCACATCTTTAATTTCATGAGAAATGATAGCTGTGGAAAATACTTCCATAGACACAGAAAGCCAATTCAGTAAAACTGTCACACCCACTGTGACAAGTAGATCCTCCATGAGGAAACAAATACCTAAAATGTAACTCCGTATTTGTAAAGCTTGATGAACTCTCTAAGTCCCCTTTGACTTGGAGCTTGGGAATTAAATCTTTGTAACTGCTGATTTCCTGTACTTCATATCAACTTCCAAATGAAAGCTGCATTTACTCTTGTAGTTTCTTTTGTGTGATGACTACACAGCTCAAGTGCAATAGCTTTACATATCCTTGTGATTATATAGTTAAAGAATCATGAGCTATTGGAGCTGACAACACTCAGAGGTGATGCACTTCATAAGCTTTTTTCTGTATTTTGCCTTCTGTCTGGCAATTCTAAATTTGAGCTGCAGTCTTCTTAAGAACTCCCTATTCAGATACCAATCTTCAAATCACCATTTCTTTGTTCCTCTTAACTTTTAATCTTTGCCTTTTTTCACTGAATTCCTGGGTTTGGTCTGATCTTCTATTACTTTAAATAATCCTTTCCTTTTCTAGCACTAGACATCTTTTAGGCTTTAGATCTTGTAGCAGTGTATCCTTATGTATTCTTTTACTGTTGCAGAACTGTTATTGTTATCTTCAAGCTCCATCACGTCCATGTTTGTTAATACTTTTAGATTGTTTTGCACACACCTTTCACTTCTATCTTTACAAAGGGGACAAAAGATGCATGCTTACAGCTTTCACTGAACTTCTCTGGGAGTAGGTTATATTGTTTTCAGTACATTTACAAAAATGAGCATGGTTACTCCATCTTAGCTATTCTTAAGCTTATCATAAATAGAAGGTAAGAATAAGTAATAGTTTTGTTGCTAAATGCTGATTTTGCTTGTTTTTTAATTCAAGTGTTATTTTCAAGTCGCTTTTCCAATGATATACTTGTATATCAGTTGGTGTAGTCAGAAAACATGTTCTTGTTTTCTGAAAAAAGAGTCTGCACTCTTTTTTGGTTTATAATGTATATGCAGTGTCCATGTAAATATGGAGAAAATTATACATTTTTCTAGTCACTATATTTTGGGACTTGTAATATTGTTGGATTATTTTTACATTCTATGTGTACACTTAGAGGAAAAAAAGAAGAAAGTCTAACATCACTTCTTACATAACTTCCTGCATTCGTTTGATCCAGGGCACGTTGTAATCCACTTATTAGTATTCAGTATTCAATACTTCTAGTATTCAGTGCAAGTAGAAGAAGATACTGCCTTTTGTAGGTTTTGTTCCTTAGGAGAGAAGGCATATGATGTAGTCAGTTTGGTACAGGAAAAAAAAAAATCTTACCAATGCAGGGTATATATGAGAAACTTTATTTTCTTGTATTATTACAACTTCTATTGAATAGATACTGGTTTTTTCATTGTGAGTACAATAAAATTTTTCAAGGCTGTGACAGTGTTTTCTGGAAGCTGTGTGAAGCCTTGTGTCAGAGGACTTACCTAAATGTCTTTTTTCATTTGTCAAGTATGTGACAAAATGCTTGTTTCCATCACGCATTTTATATGGTGGAGGAAAAAGAAGGGTTGTACTTTATCAGCTAGGTTATAACAAAGCAATTAGTGTATTTATTGGTTTCCTAAAATGAGTAGGAGATGATGCTTGGATATGATGGAATGGGCATTTTCTAATTTCAGTGTTCAAAAGAAATCAGTAACATGTATTCAAGACTTTGTAATCTGTTGTCTTATATACTTCTAAAGTATATTAATTCTTCTGGTATCTCAACGTGGGCAAAAGCTTACCTGACATCATTCTAGAATACTGGTTGCCTTTCTGAACATGTAGATAAATTAAAATGGAAGTATCTTAAGGTGAAGAAGAGAGTAGAAAATGGGGTCATGTCGTCAAGTAGTCCTTGAAAATCCTTTGTAATCTAATACCGTTTAAAAATTGGAAGTAACAAAGTACATTTTGTGCATGAAATAGAACAGTTGTACAGTGTCAGCTACACTGATGTAAATTGTCAACTTGTGTAAAATCCAGCTTTCTGGGTTTTGAACAGTGGCATAAATCTTTGATGTTACCTTAACATTTTACCAAAGCCTATTGTCACTGATAACAGACGATGTATCTGTGATTACATTGGGCCTAAATTCACCACGTTCTCAAATGTTAAAATGTGTATGTAATTGTTAAAAGTGTTACATTTAGCCTTGTGTTTTTCTTTATTCATTAGGCCAAGGCCTAGTCTCACGTAGGGTGAATAGATAAAAGGGAAATGTTGCTTGGAAGGACTTTGTAATCGTGTGTTATTACATCAGTATGAGCACAGACAATTTATGCACGTCCTTAATCTAAAAACATGGCTCAACACTACAGGAAAAAAATAAATAAATCTTGCAAAGTGTATGTCTTTATTTTAAATTTGGGACAGTGTACCTACTGTTTTTGACATTCTTTGGAGGTTTTATGAGTTCTTTTGATAAAACTGCTCTTAAAATCAAGTACTGTTCATAAACATTCTGCAAAAGGCTTAGAGTCAACACCTTGTTGGGAAAGTACTTCAGCTGACTTAGTTTTATAATATCATAATGTAAATCATTTCAGCCAATTTAAACAAGGGAGTATGTTAATCTTGAGTATAACACTTGCTTTCAGAAATTTAGTCTTTAAAAATTCATACTTTTATGCTTTTGGTGTATTTCATAGAGATTTTGGTTTTCTGATGTATTCCTAAATGTGTTTATGTAACTCCCTTCTAATTTGCTTGTATTTCTAATTTTATTTTTTTAGGGCTTGATAACCTGCTTGATGAAAACAGAATATCAGACTTGACCCAGACATACCAGCTGTTCAGCCGGGTAAAAGGGGGGCAGCAGATCCTTTTGCAACATTGGAGTGAATACATCAAGGTATTTCAAAGATCTGTTGCTACTCTCAAAATTTATGGTGTTATCATAGATTTCTTCTTTCAGAAACAAGAATAGTATATCTTTTAGGTGTATACATCAAAGTTCTGTTTTAAGCAAATATGTTGATGCTTGATGGTATGTTGATC
Organism: Aythya ferina; assembly: GCF_964211825.1. Classification (NCBI taxonomy): domain Eukaryota; kingdom Metazoa; phylum Chordata; class Aves; order Anseriformes; family Anatidae; genus Aythya; species Aythya ferina. The sequence goes on from NC_140296.1 coordinate 63,335,356, forward strand.
CCCAGTAATGATCACGTGGTGAGAAACAGCAACGCTTAAGTTTTGATTTTTAATTCCTAGCTGCTTGGAAAGTGCTTTCAATATAGGTTTGAACAATATGCAAGGAAGTTATTTTGTTGTACTTTAAATAAATGCTCATATAGCTCTATTTAAGAGTATGCTGAGTTGTAGTAGATGTTGAGTTTTGGTACAAATACACCCAAATGTTTTACATACATGGAACACCAGAATGCAGCTGGCCTGCTGCAGATTAGCAGTGTTTCATGTAACCAGCTGCACTAAGGTGAATGCTAAAGCCATTTTGAAAGGAATGCTCTTTTTGAAAATAATCCCTTATCAAAGTGGGGTATCTGGTTTGTTTAGTTAGTCATAATATGCAGGTAGTACGCTGCCACAGAGAACTTCACTCCAGTGCTCTTGCAAGATGAAGGTAGCAAAGCTTCGCAGAAAATACTTCTCTCTGGAGTTGGTAACTCCCGATGTGCTAGTTCTCCCCTGAATTGTCCATGGGTGCCTCTACCTTCAGGGCTAAGTGCACAACATCGGTTCGTTTGGGAGGTGACTTTCCTGTGCACCCATACCTGGAGTTACGTGCAGCACATAGGAGAAAGGCAGTGTCTCCCCTCCACCCCCAAAATTGAGATGCAGATTGCTCAGCAGGGTGTTGTCCCTGTGGATCTGTGGTCAGCTGGGCCAGCTGAACGGCTTGCCTTGGCTCCCAGATCATCTTCCTCACTCCTGGATCACACTCCTCCATCACTTGCATGCCCTGCTGCTCCATAGACTTCTTTTTATGATGTGTTTTAACAACTGCACGTGAGCAAAGTCAGGGTTATGCCAAGGTTAGTGAGCTTAGAGAGGCTCACAGAACAGTGCTGGTGCTGGCCCAAGAAAAGGAGTAGTTCAGGACAGGTAGGAACCCGTGGGAAGGAGGAGCAGGCCCTCACCTTCAGCAGCAAGTCAGTTAGATGGCTTGATCATGCCTTATGTCTCACAGAATCAGACCTTTCATGGCCTCATTTTTAAGAACCTTTTTTTTACGTGCTCAGAAATCTGCACTTTCTATCAAGTTGCTCTTTTTTTTTTCCTTGACAACACTCTGTATGACAGATTTCATCAAAGTGAGGCTTCAAGAACTTAAATTCTGTCTTGTGAGAAAGAAAAAGCACATAGGGACAGAGTACTGGGGGGAAGATCTGTGCTCTGCTGTAGTCACCACTTTATGATTTCAGGCATGCCACTTAGCTCTCTGTAGCTCAGCTTGCCATTTGTGGAACGGCAACTTATGAACATAACTGGTGGAGACAGATCTGGATGCTGTGTTAATGAAAGGGAAATTGTATTCAGTGCAGGATGTACATAGCAAGTCTAAGGATGCTTGGCAGCCTCATTTTTCTCTTGATTCACTTGGAAATGGTTCTCAAGAAAGATCTTCGAGAAGGATTGCAGTGGATCGTTAGGTATTTAAGTGGAAATTCTGAGGTTTGAGAGGGATTTTCCCATCTCTCTTTAACTGTTGTGGTTAATGTGCTTTAGTTGATGTAAATATACGGGTTAAATAGTATTCCCCTATTACGGTGCCAATGTTGCTCTTTCCCATGGTGGAAAACCGGTCATTCTGTCTAGGGCAGCGATTGGTGTTATTAAGCAGTTGTAAAAGGTCTGATAGGTTCAGGTCTTCCCTTATGGGACATTTTGCTTTGGTGGGCAAATGATGTTATATCTCCTAATGTTAGGATAGTAAATGAACAAGAAAAGAAAGCCAACTCTGTGGCTCCTTGCAAATGGGAAAATTGTTTTGTCACAAATCAGCTGGGTTTTTTGGGTCTGTAGCCCTCCCTGAGAGCAATCTTGGAGCGCTGAGCAGTAGTTGTATTTCAGCCACCTGTCCCTGTCAGTAGGGCTCTGTAGTGGATTTCAGCAGAATGGTGCAAAGCTTTCCATTACACGTAACATTTCTGAGGCAGTTTCCATATAATTTCTTTTACATGAATCATGTAGTTCTGTATTTAACTGTGAACTTGTGCATCGTACAGTCATGTCTACTTTGTATTTTTGTTTAGCTTCTGTCTTAAATGTATATAATCTTTAAGTCAAACGCTGATGTTTGAAATCCATTTAATGTGTGTCTGGGTTTTTATTTCAAATTTTAATGCATCTCATTTTTTGAAAACTTGAAGTCACATAAGTAGCTCTGTAACACTTTTATTCTTTCTAATGATAAATTTTATAAGCGTGAATGTGTCTGTTGGGGGAGATAGGTAGTACTCTAAAGTATTTTATTATCAAAAGTGTTTGTTTTGCAGAACTTTGGGACAACAATAGTGGTTAATCCTGAAAAGGACAAGGATATGGTGCAAGAGCTACTAGATTTTAAGGATAAAGTGGACCATATCATAGAAGTGTGCTTTCAGAAAAATGAAAAATTTATAAACTTGATGAAGGAGTCCTTTGAAACATTTATCAACAAGAGACCAAATAAGCCTGCAGAATTGATAGGTACACAAACGTTTTTCTGTAAAATATTTCCAAAGTCTGTAGAAAGCATGATGAGATGCTGCTGCTGAGTGTGCTAGTGTAATAGCAGTACGCGTCCTGCTTTTAGGAGACTCGCTTTGGGGGTGCCAGGCAAAAGTTAACCCGGGAGCACGGCGGGACCGAGGGCGCGGGTGTGTTGTTAGGTGTGTGCAGCGTCCCAAAGGAGCATGTCAACCTCTGCTGTTCTGTGCTCTGCTTACTACCCTGTGACTGGTGCTAACACTTGCTCAGAGAACACAATGCGAATCCTACGAGTGGCGGCAGGGGCTGGGGGGAGAGCAGCTGTAGCAGAAAAAAATGAATTATTTTTGCCTGGTAGTATACAAGCTCTGTGAATGTTACAGATCTCTCAGAAATTAGTGAGTACTGCCCATCATCAGAATGGAAGGCTGAAATTGGGAGAACAATTTTAAAGCTTTCAGATGTAAGGAGGAAAAAAAGTAATCAGTACCTTGAAGAGGGAACTAGATCTCATTAAGGGAAAAATAATAAAAAAATATTGTAAAAGTACTTTCACTGGAATTATCCCTGACCTAGCAAAAGCTGCTGTTCAGGCTGTGTTTTGCCTGCAGCTAGGGGAATCATGTCATTTACACCACGAGAAGATCCTGCTCCTAGTTTTTTCCCCTCTTTTGACTGTCTTCACCATGTTTTGTGGCTTCATCCTAAAACAAACCTAACGTAGGACAACCTAGTGAATGCAGGTTAAAGCCACGATGCAGCCTGCTGTTCTGTGTGGATTGTGTTGTTTCAGCTATTGCAATGGCTTCCATCCTACCCCAGTAGAAGATTGCATAGAAATACTAATGTGGCTTAGTCAGTACTTAGCTAAATTCATGGCTTAACGTTATGTTTGTCATTCTGAAGCTACTAACTTGAAAGCATTGCTTCTGCTTAATTTTTTATATACAAAAAAATACCATGGCAAGGAGCAAGAGGAGCCTGCTGAAAGTTACAAAACTGTAGTCCTCTTTGTGTTGTTTGTTTCTGTTTCTCATAAATACATTCATATGCATTATACACTTCCAAAGCATTGTCTTTCAACAAGTAATGTGTTTGCAATGAATACAGCACAGAATGTGGGAACTTCTAATGCATTAATTTTAATGATTTTACTCTATTCCTTTGTTTTTCCCTTGGGTGATTCCTTCTTGTGATGCTTTTCCATTATGGCAGTAGTACAATAAGTGCTCTATCATTCCCCTGAACATAGGGAGAACAGAAAAGAGAAAGTTTACCACTTATCCTGCTTTTTTGTAATATATGGTAATATTTCAAGTGGGAAACACTGAAGTTGGTGACTTTAGATTTCTATTTTTAATTAAACTGTTAAAATGTTTTATTTATAGCAAAATATGTGGATTCCAAATTAAGAGCTGGTAATAAAGAAGCGACAGATGAAGAGTTGGAAAGAATCCTTGACAAAATCATGATCATATTTAGATTTATTCATGGTAAGAAATATCTGTTCCAAGTTAATGCAATTTAAAATGCTTTTCTAGCTACTAGCTGAACTTTATTCCTCTAAGAGATCTTTGTAGTGTGACGTTCTGCTAGAATTAGTCTTAAATTCAAGGTTCTTTCCATTGGAAGGAGCACATTAAACACAACAGGGAGGACAAACTTTCTCTGGAGATTGAGTTGCAGACCTTTTATGGTCTCTGGGTAGACACCAAAGAGTTGGAGTAAATTTAAAAATAGGTATGTCAAGAGAATAATTCAAATATAATAAGAACTTATTGTCTGCATATTTTTCTTTGCTGTTGCATAGTGAATATTGATCTGCTGATCAACATGCCATGAGAGAGGCTTGTGTCACAAACCTGAAGTGCCATGGTACAAATAGAATGTATGATTTCATGCATGTTTTGCTCCCATTTCCATGCAGGTAAAGATGTGTTTGAGGCATTCTATAAGAAGGACTTGGCAAAAAGACTGCTGGTTGGAAAAAGTGCATCAGTAGATGCTGAAAAGTCCATGTTGTCAAAGCTTAAACATGGTAGGCATCTTTAGAGGCGTTTTAATTTTTTTAATACTTTTTTTTGTAAATTTGAACACATATGGTCTCATACTTTAAAAAAGTAACAAGCCAGATCTTAAGTAATAGCTGAGCATATCACAACTTTCATTGTGCTCAGCGAGAGCTATTGGGCTGACCTCTCAGATATTTGACTGGTTCATTTAATATACCTGTGTAGGAGCAGAATTTGTATTTATGTGTGGGTGCTCTAGACCCCGGCAAATCTGGCTCAGCTATCTCCGGTTAAACCTTTCATTTGTTCTGTGCTTGTTGTAATTGTGGGATCTTTGCTTTAATTTGTATGACAGAATGTGGGGCTGCTTTTACCAGCAAACTGGAGGGCATGTTCAAGGACATGGAACTGTCAAAAGATGTCATGGTTCAGTTTAAGCAGGTACATTCAGATTGTGTTTGCGTGCTAAATTTTCAACAATGATGGGGAAGCACTAAATAGTGTTATACTTTGGATTAAGCTAAAGTAAAACGACGCAGCTTTTGAGCAGTCCCTAATCATAGTAAAAGTCTCTTTATAGATCCATTTATAAAGCATAATTTATTCTATATCTACTCAGATAAAATCTTTTTTATTTGATTCTTTTAAAAGTGAAATAAAGTCTAAATATCACATAGTAATTTAGTTGGTTGACATCCTTTAAAGTCCCTATTCCTTCATTCTGGAAACTATTGCTGCTCTAATTCTTTGAGAGCCAGAAAAACTCCCTGAATGTTGCTACAATGCATAGAAATAATTTATATCTCAGCCCATGAACTTCCAAACTGTTAGTGACTGAGGAAATATTGTGTATGCTTGCCCTGTTGTTATGCTTCTGCTGAGTACCTTTTCTGGGGCCTTACTGAAGACAGAGTTCTGGGCTAGAGGTCTGACCCAGAACAGCTACTCCACTAATAAAATACTGTAGTTTGTTTTCTTTTTTCTATCCCAGAGTTTGCAGCCTGATTAGACTGTTGCTATACTGAAGTTACAAGAAAACGTGTTGTCTCACAGACATGTTGAAGTGCTAGGGAATCACTCTGATCTTAAAATTGTTGCCCTGGCTTCTGATCAAAAGCTTTTGGTTTGCTTTTTTTTTTTTTTTTTGCATGTGGTTAAAGTTTTTGACCTTGATACCTCATACAGACAGTCGTCTAGGGAACTTCAGTGTCTGTTGTTATTTTCTTTTTACTTGCAGTCACTTGCTGTGTTTGAAATAGGTTGTTGGTGGGGCATTAACTAGACGTGAAATTCAAAATCTTGGTAGAGCATGTGTAATTAAGGATGTGATGTGTAGGAATTCATCATTACCCTTTTAATTTAAAATTTCTAATTCAAATTAAGTATGTATATTTTTCTAATTTAGCATGCAAACAGTAGACTTCGATGTTTTTTGTCTCTTGTATCTTAGTATATGCAGAACCAAAGCGACCCAGGAAATATAGACCTGACAGTAAATATATTAACTATGGGATATTGGCCAACTTATACACCTATGGAAGTCCACTTAAATTCAGAGGTTAGTGTTTGAATTCTCCTTCTAAATGCAGATTATGTAATGGTATCATGATCACTATCATAGGGTGAACTTTGTTTAATGTTTTTCTGTGAGATTTTAAGTTTTTAATTTTTTTTCTCATTTTAAAGATTTCAAAATTGCAAAAAAAATAATGTGGGTAAAATCCACTTTTTTTTAGGTGATTGTTTCACTTTTTTCACTTTTTAAATAGAACTAGTCTTAAGTTAGTATCAAAATAAAATCAGTGACTTATTTAACATTGCATTCAAGCACTTAAAAGTTTAAAACAGTTCACCATAATCAGTTTTTAACTGCATTGATTATGCATGTTGATCCAGCCAGTAGTTATGTTACTGCATGCTCTCGTTTTCCATAAGATCCTTCCTCTGTTCTCTGCAAAGTCTCTCATGAAACTAGCCACTGTGTTGAAAAGGCATCTGTCTGAAAAAAAGATTGCTTCCAAGTGTACAGGTTTTGCAAGGCTCATACCTATAGTTATTTAAGTTGAAATACGTATTTGGAGTCCTGTTTCCTGCGATACCTTGCTTGATCTGAAGAGCAGCAAACACCTATGAGGCCAAAGGTGGTGGTGGAGATCCCGTTCAGTTCAGGAGCAGTGGAAGCATTTGTGCATTTGCTCTTGTGCCACATTTTCCTCAACAGCAGACTACTGTGGAAGGATCCAATCTGAGCAATGAGTCATGAAAATGGAGGAGTAGAAACCAATTACTTGGGATTCAAGCATTGAAATAAGACTTGACACTTTATATGGCAAATAAAAGGAAGAACTTCAGAGCAGGTGGCAGTAGTCAGTGTATAGGTGCGAGCTGCATGCTTCCTGTCCTGTGACTTCTTGGTCAGATGAAATGTCCAGGACAAAACCAGTATTTTAGAGGTTTTAAACCCATTATGGATGTTTCATTTCATATTTATTAAAATAATAATAATAATCAGGGAAGTTGAAAGCTATACTTGAATTGAGAATTTATTTTGTACACAGTAGTAACAATGTACTTGAGAGCAAATTTTAGCTCTCTAAAATAGTGATAGCTTTTTTCCTCACAAAAACATTTATTATGAAATATTGTTGAGAAAAAAACAGTGAAATTAAATGTGAAATCATCCAGCATCACTGTACTGGTAAAACACTAATAAGCTTTGTTCTCTTTGCTTTGCAGATGATAAAGCTTCAAGAGGTGTTCAAAACCTTTTATCTAGGAAAACACAGTGGTCGAAAGCTTCAGTGGCAGACCACTTTAGGGCATGCTGTCCTGAAGGCAGAATTTAAGGAAGTAAGTGCGTGTTTAATGCTTAGCCTGTTGGGGTAAAATTGAAGTCAACTATTTGGAATCTAGTCATGTTCAGTATTTTCTTTATCAAGGTAATAGCATGTTTGGCGGAGGAACAATCATAGTTCAATATTGTTATTTTGCACAAAAATAATATTTTTTTTATAATTAAACTGAAATTCAACTGATCTAAAGACAAAAGTGTGATACCTTGCAGTAACATTTATATTCATTTGATAGGAATTATTGTTTATTCACATAAAGAGAGTTGTAATAAAGCAGGAAATTAAAGAGAGAAATAGTAGAGCATCTTATTTTTAATATGGGATTGTTTTGATCTTAGAAATACTGATGACATTTATAGAATGCTTAATTGTTGCAAAAAGAGACTGAAGGGCGTTGGTGATGTGATGACTGGTTAAAATTTAAATGCTTGTTGAATTATTTAAGTCTTAAATAACCACATTGTTTCTTAATGTGGTTTTGTTTTGTCTCATGGAAGATCTTGTGTTGCTAATAATGCAGCTTAATTGAAGCAGAGCAAGACAAAAAAGGCAAACCCACAACCTTGAATTCTTTCACCAGCTCACTGTGAATATGAAACTTACAGATTTTGTCATTATGTAACAGTAAGACATATGTGTTGTTGATTGACAACAGCGTGTACATCTGTCTGAAGAATTTATTTCCTTTTCATTGCCTGCTCATACAAACATTTGGCTACTGATAATACAGGGTGAAGTATAAAAAATAGATTTGCTATTGGTGGTAGCAAAGCCAGAATTTGTAATGAAATGAAGTAAATGATGTGACCTCATTGTTAGCTCATTCTAATGAGCTTGTGAGGTTTGTTAGATTACTGTTAGATTAGTAAAAAAAAAAAAAAAACAAAAAAAAAAAAAACTTTTTAAATATCCTGTTTCTTTAATGCTACCTTTGAGCAAGTTCTTCTGTGTGATAGGCATACAAAAATGCCCCTCTCTTCTAGAAATAAATAAAAAAGAATGTATTGCTTCTGTAGCTTATCAGATTTAAGGGATATGAGAGAAAATGGTCTGAATATTACTGCTAATTATTTTATATTTCTTTTTTAGGGAAAGAAAGAATTTCAAGTATCACTCTTTCAGACATTAGTGCTGCTTATGTTCAATGAAGGAGACGAATTCAGTTTTGAAGAGATTAAAATGGCCACCGGTATAGGTAAGAAAAATACTTTGTGATTCTTAGATTTATTCACTGAGTGATTGCTGATTACGAATCTGTAGGTAAAGGGCCTAATTTTAAGAAATTTGTCTTAATCAGTAGGACAAACTTTGTAAGCCAACAGTATATCGACACCAAAAAAAGATGAGTAAAATACACTGCTCATACTTCCTGGTTTAGATAAAATGTTTCATAAAGTAGATGGTAAGAGGTGTGTAGCATATGGTACTACTAACAACCTGTCAGTTTCACAAAATACATTATTGCAATTCTTACAATTCACGTTGTGATAAAGACTAGCTGTATGTACGGATTATTTTTGTTTAATCACACTTTCAAATATCATATCACGAAAATGATTGAAGAATGTTGTCATATCAGGGTGATTGCTAGGTTAAAGGTTAGACTAGATGGTCTTAGAGGTCTTTTTCCAACCTAAATACTTCTGTATTTCTATGACTATTTGCAATTGAACTGTTCTGAGAGCTTGTCCTTCTCTTTTCCGTTACTGTTGCTGGAGTTCCCTTTTTACAATACATCTGATTTGTTAAAAAGAGCAGTGTCCGGTAGTGAGTGTACATTGTAGCTGTTCCTCTCTGCAGGTTGAACCTGAAGATAGAAAGAACAACAGGCAAAAAGAGAAAAGTTTCTTTTTAACCACTAGTGGGATCTATCCTCTCAGGGTTTTTTATTTGGTGTTTTTTGGTTTTGTTCTCTAATTTTTTACACTTTCTTGAAATAGTTACAGCCATTGGCATTAAAAAGCATAACCCTTTCATCTCTTTATTCTTGGGAACTCTCTGCGTCAACCAGCAGGTCATACCCAGTAGCTTTCTGCATGCTGAACCTTGAGATCAACCCAATAAAACAATTGTTGAAAAAGTCCCTGAACACACCCAAGTACTAAAATACTGTAAATACATTTTATAAAATATTGTAAAAATGGGGTATCAAGAATCCCTATTGTCTGGCAGGTTGTTTCAGAAGGCAGCACAGCACAGCCTAGATACTCCAGCCTCTCAGCCTTGAATCTTCAGGTTGCTGAGTCACCTGTGCCATTAATGGTAAGGGAGCTGGAGAAAGCGTGCCATCGTGAGTGATAAGCATCAGGATGGTCCAGAGACTCATTAGGTCAGAGTACAAGGCCTACGGAACAAACAGAAATTCATACAAGCCTGATCCAGATCCTGCATTCTCACCTTGTATTACTTTACCTCAGCGCTTGCATTCTGGCTGCCTTACAGCAACAGATAAAATCTGCTGCGTGGAAATCCATGATGTCGCAGCACAATAGGAAGGATTTCAATAGACTCTTTTTAAGGCAGCTGGCTAGAATTGATGGATAGTTGGGAGCTGCCTTTGTTATGTCATCTCTGTTTCTCTCTCTTATGAGGAAATGGTGTAGGAAACCCTGAATGAGGACAGTTCATGGCTCACAGGGCCCTTGAGACCAGGATACCTGAAGTAAAATAACTCTTCCAAATTCTACCCACACAAGGCATTCAGAGCTTCTCTAGAGAGGTCCCGTTCCCATTTAGCAGTCTCCCTTCTAAATGAGAGGAGTCTTGAAATGGTTTCAGAAGCAGGTCTCACTGCCTCCTGCTGCTTTGAGGGGAGCTCAGCATTTGCTGAGCAGTACCCTGATTGATTTTTGCCCAGCAGTGATAACCCGTGAAACTTGACCACAGCATGTTGTAAAAGCTGGAAGTTTTGAGAATTCAAGGACGAGCAATGCATGGAAAGGTACCTCAGTGCATGGAAGCTGCCTCTGCCTTAGGAATTCCATGAGCCCTAAATAATTGGAGGCTCAGGGAGCAGTAGGATGAGGAGAGGAGCAGCAGCAGGGAAGCACAGAGCATTCCTGTGTTAGCTTCTCTCTGACACTGCCCTGTGCACACCTGCTGGTGGCACTGTCAGAGACCAGACACTGGTGTGGATGGACCTTCTGATCCAGGACAACTGTTATGTTGTAAAGCAAGCGCTGACAGGGATGCTGAACCTCCCCACTCTAAAGAATTGTGTCTAACCACTTCCTTTGCTTCAGTGTTTACATGTGCTAACTCTTTCTAGGGGGTGTTGGGAGCCTTGTGCAGTTGTTACTTAATTGATGTGTGTTTATGATGAGACCTGTTACAAGGTGTTAACCAGTCTTTGCACATTGGTGGTTACGGCAGAAGAGTCCAGGGAGCTGCACCCAATGCACAGGACAGAATAAAGCACTGAGTTAAGTGTTAGTAAAGGGCTCAGGACAGATTAGTAAATCTGATGGTAAATTAGACTACTACCACTTGATAGTATTCACCCAGAGGCTCATGGCTAAGTGTATATTAGGGAAGAGCATGATTTGTGACACATAATTTCCCTTTCAGCTTCTTAGAGGGAGTCAGCAAGCATATGCACGGTAATTGTACACTTGGGTTTTAGAATGCTTTTTGGTAAGAGCTCATTACAAGCTCTTAAATAAGTTTTCATGGCTTGAGAAGGGAATTCTTGTCACGGGTGAATGATTGATTAGAAGACAAAACAAGTAGACATGAATGGGTCACTTTCACAGTGGAAGGAAGCTCCTAATTGGGATCCCTGTGTTATTATTCAATGTAGTCATTAATGAACTGAAAAAGATGCAACAGATTTGATGCTGATTCTTTAGGAAGGTCAAATCTGAAACTTTTAAACGTTACAAAAGGATCTCCAACTTGAACAATCAGGAGATCAGATGACAACCAGCGTTGCTGAATACGAACACATCTGTGGAGGGAGGAAATAACTAACTACACATGCAGAGATTAGCAGTCATATGTAACAGAGCCAGACATTTTGATCTACTCCATATAACATATAATGCAGCTGGTCTCAACTGAAACAGGGTTAGCTGTCTGAGATTAATGGCAGACCTTAAAGCTGTCATCCTCGAACTTCAGATCAACTCAGATTGTCAGCCCACAATTTCTTGCACGTACATTGATTTTTAATCGAGAACATCATAAATGTAATCACAACCCATATTCTGCTTATTTAATATCTTCCCATGGACCTCTTAGAATAAAGCCTCATGAATCACGTACTGGAATGAGGTGTAAATCATTTGCGATTTTCCAGAATTATAAAAATCAGTTTGGCAGCGTTGGTACTCTTTCTTCTCCTATTGGAACTCCTGAGAAAGCTGCTTCATGTTGGTTCCTCCTGTCTATCAGTCACGTCTTCCTGTCTCCTTTACAGACTTCAGCAGAAGATAGGGCCACTCAGATAAATATTTGGTTTACTTAGAGTCCTACTGAAGTTAACATAGAGAAATTAAAAGTTTGTATGGCAGAAAGCAGTACTTGCCTATTGTATCTTTAAATTCCGTTCCCATCTAACATGAAATGCTTACACATTTCTGGGTGAGAAAGTCATACATTTTTCCTCATGCGAAGTAGAAAAGTGGCTTACGGACTATTACAACATCCTCACCCCCACCCCCAAAATCATGAAGATTTTTCCTCCTTTGTCCTCATCTGTATCAATTGGTCACACTTGGAACTGTAAGGTTTTTTTAACAGCATCCTTACACAGGAGTTTGGGCCTGGGCATCAGTCTGTATTTACTAAAGGTGAAACACCTAAAAAGTTTGAAACAGCATGAAGTTTAGAGTTTGGTTTAGAGTTTGGGCTTTTTTTAGTAGTAATAGAACAGCTGGAGGTTTTTGTTTTGTTTTAAAAGAACTGGTCATCCTGTGTGAATGGGAAAGTTACAGTATTTTAGAAATAATAACTGTTAATCTTTTAGTCAACTATTCTGTGCATTTCAGCACTAGATTGCAAAATCTGCAATTCTTAAACTTTTCAGATCTGACACATTCGGTGATAAGTATATATTGTCAATAAAAGTATTCTGGGAGACTCCAGAGGTTATTGTAGTGCAAAATCTTGAGATGAGACTTCAAAACATTCTAGTAATTATATTTTAGACTTTGTTTTATCTACTTGTCCAAATGCTTTTAGCTTTAAATCTTAATGGATAAAACTTTCCTCACCCCCTTGTTTCCACTACTTTCTTGTGGGGAAGTTTGCAACTATAATAGCTGTCAGCTGTACCTTCTCGCAAAACATCTTCCTATCAACTTCTTTCCTCTTTCATTTGTTAGTTTATTATTTGTGTATAATTTCTGGTGCGTGTTTAGAAAGAGTGTTGAAATCATAAAATGGCTGGCTTGAGTTTCCTGTCATCAGCGGATTTTTCTTTTGATTGCCAAACAAAACTACAACAATAAAACCAGGCTCACATTGCTGTGAATTTTTTTCTGATACTACTGTTGGATAGAAACTTTGCTGAGATGAGTCTGAGTCTGCATTGTTGACTTGTAGAGTTCTGTGCACACTCTCAGCATCTGCCTGTGAGATATGTGTGAGGCCAAGCTTGAAGGCTGTAAGTTGTTGCATAATTAGAACTTAGCTTAGAAGAAGATAACATTACAAAAAAAAACAATAACTTTTTAAATTGGATGGCTAGATTAATTGCATAAAACTTTTCATATTAACATTTTGTTCTGTTTTCTCTTGTACTTTGAACTTCTTCACAGAGGACAGTGAATTAAGAAGAACCTTGCAGTCTTTAGCTTGTGGGAAAGCGCGAGTATTGATTAAAAATCCAAAGGGCAAGGATGTAGAAGATGGAGACAAATTCATCTTTAATGGTGATTTCAAGCATAAGTTGTTTAGAATAAAGATCAATCAAATCCAGATGAAAGAAACAGTATGTATTTATTTTTGCATTCATTCTGGTTGACTGTTTACCCATGTCCCACACGGAGAGACAGAATCTCTGCATTTTTGGTAGTCAGGCTGGCTGACTGGAGGCAATAAAGATCCTAAATCTCACTGAAATCAAACCAATTCAGGTTCCTTCTTCCTGTGCCTGCACATCTAAATGCTGTTATGTTAAATTGATAGGAGCTTGCAGATGTTTCAGTCCATGTTAAAAGCTTTCATGGTATGACCGGAGTGCTGGTACTATACTGAACTTGTTAATCAAATGTCACCTTCCTTTATTAGGAGGTGTTATTAAAAGGGCAGGGTTGTCCCTTCTTTTGTAGTGGATATATTTGTTTTACTTGAATCCCAATTCTTGCCACCAGCTGACGTGTTTTAATTAGCATCGAGTTGTTTCCTTTTGGTCTTTGTGTGTTAAAATAAAATTGTAAAAAGTCCAATCAGTTGAGCATTTTTAATGCTGAAGACCTGATGTATTTGGACTGTCAAATTCTTCTGTGTTCTACAAATCTGAAGTGAGTTCTTATGGATTAGTTCAATTTATCAAATAGATTTAAAATAAGACATGATTTTTTCTTTACATTATCCTTAATGTTATATCTGGCTTGCTTTAGCAGTACTCTTCAGAATCACTTAGTTATGAGCATGTAGCGAGGTCTGCATCTGTCTCAGAGTTGGACAAGAATGAGTTTCCTTTCATTGGAAAGGTTAACTGCAGAAATATAATGGATAAAATAATAGTAATGAAAGGTAATTATTCATGGTGTTGTATTGTTCTTTAGGTCGAGGAACAGGTTAGCACAACTGAAAGAGTATTCCAAGACAGACAATACCAGATTGATGCTGCTATTGTACGAATAATGAAGATGAGAAAGACTCTCGGTCATAATCTTCTTGTTTCTGAATTGTATAATCAACTGAAATTTCCAGTGAAGGTAAGTGATTTTGTTTTTCAAACCATCCTAGGATTATCTAAAAATATGTCATATACTTTCCCATTCAGATTGTCTGTAAGAGTAAGAAATGTGCAGTATGCCTGAATCAAATTCAAAGGTTCAAGTACTAAAATGAGCATGTGAACAGAAAGCTAAAGGATCAGCAGGAAATTCTGTTTAGCTATTCACTGTAGTTCCTATTCCTATGTGGTCTTTAGCTGTCCTGTCTTTTGGTTTTGGTTGTGTGTGTGTGTTTGTTTTTTAAATAAAATATATTTGCCTTTGTATCATGAACTGTTTCACTAATCCCATCTTTTCTTGCAGCCTGGAGACTTGAAAAAGAGGATCGAGTCTCTCATTGACAGGGACTATATGGAGAGAGACAAAGACAACCCCAATCAGTACCACTATGTTGCATAATGGAGAGGAAATACTTTTATTAAAAAAAAAAAATACAAATTAAAAAAAAAAAATCCAAATATATCTTCAGGACACCGAATACCTATGCTGTTCCAGACTTTATTTTTTAGCAGATTTCAGGTTGATGTATATTATTCAACCAGCTGCATGCACTGCTGTGGACAAGAAGCAAAATGATATGGTAACTGATCATCCTTGTCAAGACTCCTTACTAATTTTAAATGTCGCATTTTTATTTCCTTTAGTTATTTGTTTGTTCTTTTGGGTTCTTCTCGATTTATTTTTACAGATTTACTTAAAATTGTCATTGAAGTTGGTTGGAAAGGTAAAATCACCTGTGTAAGAAATGCTTCTGTGATGGATGCAAGTCTGTTTTTTTTCATTTCTGTGTTCCTGACTGCATCCGTAAAGACCCTATATGCTGCATTCTTTAGCTACAGTGACAACTTGGGTAACTTTTTAAAAACCCTTAATTGATGAACATTTATGTACAAACAGTGTTGTTGAAATACACTGAATTTTTGAAATTCTGCACCGTGAAAACTCTCGACCTTGTGTTCATTTAGTTTTCTTTCAAATGAGTATGAACTTCAGTCTGGTTTGGATAAATCAGGTTTTGAAGTGAGATCCTTTATGTGCCAAGAGGACAACTGCGTTCGTGTGTGTAGTGAATTGTTGGGTTATTTAGCGAAAATATGGATTGTTATTTTATTACTACTTCTGCTGGGTTGGGTGGCAAGGATTAGATTTGAGTCAGAGGCCCTACCTCATTTTAGGGCAACTGGTTTTTATCACTGTTGATGTACTTGCCGTAACATTTAGTTTTGCCTTTAAAATCACAGGGAAACTACTGTACAGCGTGCTCCACTTTAAGAATCGAGAACTTTTTTAAAAAAACAGACTTTTATGGTCTTGATGTTGTGAAAGCATAGTTTTTTGTCTTGAAAGACTAAGGATTTTGTGAGTACTTTGTTACATATTGTATATATGTAAGTTGATTTGAACTAAAGGAGGAAAGACACTGTAGATCTGTTAGATAATTGTAACTATAAAGAAGATACCTTTTGTGGTAATACTTACAAGATGCTGTTTATTTTTGGGATTTGCATACTGGTGTGTTTCACTCTGAAAAAGAGCTACCAAAGGAGTTTTGATCGTGGCGAAAATGAGAATTATAACAGCAATATTTTCTGAGAGATACCTTGCTAAGTTTATGTAACATGGATTTTGTGCATCAGTTGAAATGCCACCATGTCTTCTTAAAGTAAACATTGCAAAGAGTTGACATCTCGCAGATTTACATGAAGTCCTTGTTCTGTCACCTGGTGTCATTAATTGTATTGCATTCTTCTGAATTATTTTTGTTCCCTTTGTGTTTAGAAACTAAAAACATCTAGTTTATTGTATTTAAAGCATATTTAATGTTGTAATTTAATGTACTTATTTTAATATTTGAATCCAGTTAATTCAAATAAAATCTTTGATGCATATTAAATTCCTTAGCCTTGGTGAGAATGTGGCCCTTAATTTACGCAGTACGTTCTTTAGCATTAATTATGACTTGCCTTGTAACTGATCTTCCAGGCATGCAAAAGCCAGTCAGCTCCATCTTTCAGGGCTTTTAAAACAAAAAGGAAGGTGCTCTTCACAGAAATGTGCTGGGCAGAGGCTTTGTCCGCATGGAAACTTGGCCGTGGTAAACAGTAACTGATACCAAGCAACGAACGTGTGTTGCACTTCCTGGTCCAATAGTTTTAAACAATATGTTAAGAGCAGCAGTGCTATTCTGAAGATGATGGACTGATTCTGCCTTGCAAAGTGATGTTAATTGATTAAAAGTGCTGAGATCTGCAATTCTTCCTAATTGCCATTGCCTAGAACTCCTTGGCCAAATTACTCTGGTATAGCAATTAAAAATGGGTTGTTCTAGGAGCAGCAGAAATAATGATGGCTGTCTTTCTGTGATATATTCTGGTTGGCCCTGGCTGGAGGCTCCCCATAAATAACCTCAAGAAGAAGTATTGCAGGATACTGCTAACAGCCAACCATCAGCATTGGTTTTACTCTCCATGATCCATTTGCCAATCTCCCCCATGCTCCCTCACCTCCCCCCCAAAAATGGTCTGAAAGTGGCTTCAGCGATTCAAAAGCTATGGGAGGAACCGAGAGGCTGTGTGCTCATGGCTCTTGTTCTCAGGCCCTCGTTTTCTGTTCAGCTGCCTCAAATTTCTCCTGGAATCTTGTGCGTGCTGAACAAATAGAAAAGCAGTTGGCTCATTAGTCAGCATGGTAATCGCTGTTTCATGGTGAAATAGCTGCTTTTGGTTGGTTTTTGATTGCTCGTGATAGAATTTGGCTGAGCACCCTGTCTCCACCAGCTTTTAGTTGATAGTGGCTGTTGGGTTCATTACGTCCCACGTGTGTATTTGTGCCCACAGGGATGACGTTGCTCAAAATTTCTTCCTGGAAGATCACCTAGTGATGAAGCCATGCTGCAGCAAAGCAACAGATTTCCCTTGCAGTGCATCTACACTCAGTAGGAAATGCCTTGAAAGCCTGAATCTTGGTGATTCAGCATCCTTGGAATAAATTCAGTAGCAATTCCCTTGTATGGAAGGACAAAAAAAAATCAGGAGTCTGGGATGCAAGTGAGGGGTATCTGAGTCTTAACCAAAACCTTCTAGTTTGAGTTTAACTTCAACCTTTAGTTTAACTTATCCAGACATATCTTACATCTATTTAAAGAACAATTCTCCATCCCAAGGTTTTCTGAGGGGAAAATGAGTACGAGAATGCTGGTTGATGGCTGACAGTTGTAGGTCCTTCCTGAGTCTGGCAATTAAAGCTTTCCTTACCAGGCACTAACTGCCTTCCTCCTGCCCATTCCTTGTGTTGGGTTGTCTCCATTCTGTATTTTAGTTCCCCCCCTAATACTTTGTCTGGATCTGGGTTCATTATCTAACTTCTTTGGTTTCCTCCAGCTTTCTTTCTGCCTTTGGTGTTAACTCCATTGAAGCTCCATTCTGAGCTGAAGATTTTGGTGTTCCTTCCCCTGAAACACAAAATGCAGAGGAGCACAAGGCCACACACACACACCTGGATCTGGAAATCCAGCCTGGCGGTGAATCCCTTTGTGCTGTGTGTCTCTGAAAATAAATCATAACCCTTCCAGCAACTTCAGCGTATCATCTTGTTATGCATGTAGACCTACTTGTATCTGTTTGATCTTTGGTGCTAGGGAGAATGGACTCTGTACTACGAACTTGGTTATCTATTCCTAGGTGAATCTCTTTGGAAGGAAAATAACCCTGTGCAGCCTGATAATAGGCAGCAAAAAGCTACAGGAAAAAAAAAGGAGTCGTGTTTCATGGAAATCCTTTCCTGGTGAAAATTCTCAGCCTGTACTCTGCCTTCCCTGCTCGTATTCCGCCTGAACTGTGCACGCCAGGCTGTACTCACCCATCTCTCAGATCCTGTCAGCATTTCCCCGTGCTCTTTGCTGTAGGCAGCCACCCTGCATCCGTGGCTCACCAGAAACACACCGTGCTGGATGCAGAACTGCTTGCACGCTGGTCAGCAGCTCACACAACGTGTGACCGCTGTTCCCTCGGTGACAGCACTGAGATCTCTGGGCTCTGTCTGTATACCGGCTTTTAGACAAGCCCTAATTTTGTGTTTGCTTGTACCTTACCCTGCTACCAAGCTTGCCTGATGCTGGCCAACAAGTAATTGAGCAGCGAGGCTGATGGCAATATTTGCGTAAGATATGTTTCATCAGGGAAATTCTCAATTCCTCAATGCCTACCCCATTTTTTTCAGCAGAGAGGAAGGCCACTGAATAGCGAGCTTAAGCGTGCCATCGGGCCTCCCTCTTTGTTGTGTTCTGGCAGGCTCTGAGTAGCCCACAGGCTTTCCTCCACTCCCAGCGCAGGTTCCAAAAGCAGCGATCAAAAAACCGGAACAAGCCGTGTCCCACCTCCACTCCTCTGCAAATGACTCATTCAAAGCACTTGACCAGAGCTGTTCCTTAACGTCCTTTTTAAAGGCCAACTTCTGCTTTTGGCAACGCATGGTGGGGATAAAGGTTACTCCAAGAGCTGCAGGAAAAAGCAAGTGAAAAATGAAGCCTTTCTGCCTTTAAAAAGGCACGGAGAAAAATGCGTTATAAAGAAAGGTCTGTTTATAGTAGCATCGTTGGAAGAGAAAGG
This sequence comes from Aythya ferina, assembly GCF_964211825.1. NCBI lineage: Eukaryota > Metazoa > Chordata > Aves > Anseriformes > Anatidae > Aythya > Aythya ferina. The sequence continues at coordinate 63,354,231 of NC_140296.1, forward strand.
CAGATCTCCAAAGCACACTTAAGAGCTGATAACCCTCTCTAGGATGTTTTGTGGAAATAGGAAGTGTAAGTGAAACGAGACAAACATCGGGGAAAAGTCATCTGGTTTAGAACAACCGCACCTGACTTCAGCAGCTGGTAGTAGCTACGTTGCATTTCCAATCGGTCCTACATAAAAATGCACAGAGGCAGCTTGGGAGTGGAAAGGGTTCCGTCTCTGACCTGACTAACCTGGAGTAGGTTGTAATGAGGAGAAAGCAGCAGCCCGCAGCTATTGGCACTTTCTAATAGAAATAGTAAAATAAATACTTCAAAGGTTTCAGTTGGAGAAACTGTATCCTTAACAGCTTAGATAAGAGAGAGCATTGGATTGCATTGAATTACAAAGTGATCAAATGGCTGGGCTCTGTGTTGCTGTACTACACTGACTTCTGACAATGTCAATAGAAAAAACACCACTTTTTTTTTTTTTTTCCCAAAAAATAAGGTGTGGGATTTCTTAAAATTCCTGTTTATAAAGCTATCAGGCAATGTCAGAAGCTATGTGAAAACACAAATAATTTTGCATGGATGACAAGTCATACAGGGACAACTCATTAGTGGTCTCTGTTTTGGGCTGGAACAGATACATGGGTTGTCTGTCTACACGGGCAGACAGAGATGCATCACTTCAGAGATAACAAATTATTAATTTCCACTGAGTTTATACAGCTGTGACTGGATTTATTCTACATGAGATGTTGTACCCACATTAGATTGCATTTAAACTCAGTGGCAAGAAGCATTCTGGAGGCCATACAAAGCTTAGGTGCGTTTTGTCGCAGGCCAAAGCTGTTTCTCACCCAACTCCACCACTTTCCCTGGGCTGCCCAGGCCCATCTCCAGGCGGCTTTGGAAGGCCTCCAAGGAGGAGACCCCACAGCCTCTCTGGGCAGCCTGTGCCAGGGCTCCTCACCCGCACAGCACAGAGCTCCTGGGGCTCAGGGGGAGCCTCCTGGGGGCGGCCGTTGCGGCCGTTACGCCCGTTGCAGCCCCACCCCCCTCTCGCGAGAGCGCTCACGTGACCCGCCGGTCATGTGACCCCGCGCAGCCGCCTCCCGCTGCCCCCCCCCCTCCGCCTCCTCCTGCTCCCGCAGCCGCTCCGCGCCCCTCGCCCCCCGCTCCCCGCTCCCGGCCATGGCGCGGCGGCTGCTGGCGGCGGCCGCTCTGCTGGGTAAGGGGGACGGGGCCCTAAAGACCCTAAGGGGGGAGGGTTCCACATCCCTCCCCACCGCTTTATGCCCTGAAATCGCAGGGGGAGGCGTTGCGGTGCAGAGGGGGACGCTGCCCTTGGAGGCACGGGTAACCTGCAGGCAGGCAGGGAGGGAAGAAGGGGCTCCCCTCGCCTCGCCTGGGCTCCTTCGCAGCCCTTCGGTCCTCTGGGTGAACGCCGATTTGGGTGAGATCGCGGGAGGCTTGAGGGTTATCGGGGTGGTATCAGAGAGATCAAGGTATCAAAGCGCTGCTCGGCAGTGCCTCGGGTTCAGGCAGCAGGCTGGGGTCTGCACGGATTGTCTCCCCTCGCCGTGGCTTATTTGCTGCTTCGGTTTCCCTTCGCCGTGAATAGCAAGTGCTGAGCTGGGTGTTTCTTCGTGTGTCAGCATGGAGTGTTTCCTGATGAGTTTCCTGGCTAATATAAGGAGCAAAGGGCTTGAGTTTTAGCGATAAATTCCGGGAATCTAAAGGAAACCAAGTGCTTTCCCCCAAATTAGCTGTAGCTTTTCGAAATACTGCGATCATGCTTGCCTGCTGTTGAGCACAACATGCTGCTTGTGCTGGGTCTCCAGCCCAGCAGACTCTCTTGTGCTCTCCCAGTGCTGGAGCACCAATAAGCCCTCCTCCTCACTGAAACATGAGCACAGCAGAGAAAACACGTCCAAAATCGAAGTGCAGTCAGGCATTGCTACATACTCCCTGATTCAGGATCAGAATAACGAAATATCTGGGATCTGGCAGGGAGGAGGGGGGGAGTTGAAGGTGCCATGATGCCATTTCAGGGTTGTTGACGCGTAATCCACGTGCTTCTATTGCACAACTTGCGTCTGAAGGGGAATTTCAAACTTTGCTACCAGCGTGTTGTGCTGCCTGTACTTGCATTGGATGTGCTGATTAGCAGCGCCCTGATAACAGGCCAGAATGCTTCTTGGAAACGGCAACTTAAAAGGATAAACCTGACTAATGAGTTCCAGCCGCTAAATAATGAGGTGTTTTACTGTTTTCCTGAGTCTTAGGGTTACCAGCTGTATGGAACTGAGACTCTGAAGTAGTTTTCATAAACTATAACCACTGCTGTGTTGTGCAACTTGCGGAATGTTGCCCTAGCAAACGCCGCACTTACCACTGTGCTTGCTTGACGGCTTCTTTAAGTGTATTGACACAGTCTCAAAGGACCTGAATTGGTGTGCTAGTGCCAGTCTGTCATCATGTGACAGGTTATGCAGCCTTGGCTTGTGCGGCTCTCCTGCCTGGCAGGGTAAAAACTCCACTGGCTCCCCATCGTGCTGCCTGAGACATGCCTTAGGTCCCTGTCCAGACCGGCTTTCAAGTTTCACTTTTTGCGTAACCTCTTTCCAGATTGTTCCCTAGTGAATAGAATGGTGGCTAATCAGTAGCAGATGATAAGCTGGAGAGTTTACTCTAGGTACGGGGGAGCCCTACTGAAAGGAGAGGGTGGGTATTTCATTGAGGAGCTATTTTTATTGCAGTGTAGCCTTTCCCATGTCTTCGAGAACTCGTTTCTCGTGCTAAAAAGGCATGCCTGCCTCTGCTTGTTTCAGCTGAACTGCAATGGTTTCTTTTCTCTCAAATCAGGCGTGATTTGGAAATTCTTTGAGAAAGATTAGTGAGATCCTGGATTTCCTGGTATTTATTCTCTTAAGCTTGGCAGGCGACCCTTTTGGGTGTGAGCGGCAGTAGTTACAGCAGCCATTTGAATGCTTCATTGCATTACCTGAATTCTAAGTTACAAGCCTACTTCTTTAAAATGCATCTTATGCTTTGGTAAATCAGGCCTTCATGTTTCTGGTGCATCTGACATTAAGATAAAGTGGTATCTTGTTCAATCCAAGCGTGACAGTTCCTCAGCCTTCCCTGCCACTTGGCAGCACGCCGCCTGCCAGCACTCTTTTCTCCGCTTCCAAGGGCGAGAGTGTAAGTAGCACCCTGCCAGTGCAGCACGGACAGTAGTCCTTGCTTTTAATGCAGTTCCTTTTCTTGGATTAACCTTCAGTGGTTTCTCATTTCTTAAATACACAGAGTTCAGTCTGTGTAATATTACATATGTTAATATGGTTTTACTTTCCCCGACAAGTGAGATCTATTCCCTTATTCTCAATAAGAATAGGAGGGTGGTTTACTGAGGCAAGACTATTCTTTTTTCCAGTTTCCTCATCTCCGAGGGGATTTAAGTTGTCAGTGTGGTGCTGTTTGGGGCTGTCAGCCCCAACACCTTGAAGGGGGTGTTAGTTGTGTGGTGTGAGACAGCAGTGTTAACCACAGAAAGTGCAAAATGAACTTGAGTGCTGGAAAGAGCCCAGCCATGGTGTATCAGCCCTCCCGGTGGACTCATGTAATCAGCTGCTGTAGAGCTATCCCAAGACTTCCTTCCTCTAGATTGTAAACCGTAAAGAAGCTTCATGTGACTGAACTTGATGCAGTTGTGCAATTGTCCGGCCAAATGGCAAGTGTACAGCGGCAAAATATCCTTTTCTTTATAACGCTTTGTGCTTTGGTGTTTATAAAGAGAGAGGTCGTTCACCTGCGCACTTGGATTGAGAAACAAAATGCTTACTGCCCTAATAATGTAAATCAACAGTATTAAAAATACCATCTAAGGTCATGTGAATCCATCCCTGTAAGTTGGCAAGGATGCATCTTCTGGGGTTGGATCTGGAGTTTGATAGCTCATCTTCCCTACCAAGGTACCCACCAATCTTGAATTAAGCTCTGGTCCGGCTTTTTGTCACTGTGCTTGTATTCAGGCGTGTCCCAACAGCAACTGAGATGTGAGCCCAGCCTTATCTCTTCTTGATATGCTTTTGATATCTTGTGCTCAGTCTTTTGAGTCTACCGGTGACAGGTAAATGCTAACTCAGTTTTATGAAGACCATCTTGTCTGAGGCCAAGTGGGTCATGGATCAGATCTGTCAAGGGATTTATTGCTTTTGTTTGTTCCTCAGAAACATAAGGGGGTTAATGAATAGTATGATCTTTAAATATATATGTGTGTGTGTATATATATATATATGTGTGTATATATATATAAGTTTTTGGGTTTTGTACAGTCCCAAGGTAGTGTAGATCCTGGATCCTAAGCAAGTGATCTTGCATTCTCTTCCAAGAAAGGACTTGTACAAGGTGTCTATCTGGGAGTGGTGCTTAAATTGGAAGACATGATTAGAGGAGAGAAGCAAAACACCTCAGGGTTTTTTCCCATTCTGGCACAGACGCTAGGAGTCTGAAGCACCAGGGTCACCATTTTGCTCGCAAAATGGCACTGAGGTGACAGGATCCTTCTGAACCAGCCAAGTGAGTAAATTACTGGGGCACTTCCACTCATGTGTACAGTGAGAAGTAAACCTTTTGGGAAGACCCAGCATGGCTTTGCTTTTTGGATCACCGCCCTGGGGGTAGCGGCGCTCCCTGTGGTGGCGCTGAGGGCCTGACGCCATGGATACAAAATGGCCGCCAGGCACCTGCTGCACAGGCACCCCTGGCACTGGGGCCTGGTGGCTCCTCACAGAGGGAGGCAGGACAATATTTATGCAGAAAACACAAATACAGTAACAAAAAACAACATATAAGTAGCTTTCATGCTTGAGATCCTTTTTGTCCGATGGTTTTAGAAAAAACTCAGAGATGGTAAATGATTAACTATTGTAACCGAAGTCCTCTCTGCAAGCAGCTAGCGTAAACAATTGGCATTAATACATGCATGCTTTTTTTTTAGAGCAAAATAAAACATTCATCTTTTTCCCTTGATAGGTTTCCATTATAAGGGAGAGTAGCCTAAGGGTAGTTGCGCTTGACTAACAGGATATAAATCATAAAAAGCTTGAAACCTGAAAGCATCTTGGTCTGGTCAACAGAGGGGAATCCTGGCTTTCTATGAACAATATTCAAAAGGGCTCAGATTTAAGATTGTTCAGATATGCCAGATTGTTTTGCTAGCTTCACAGTTCTCAGTTTAAAACAAATTTAACTTTTTTTTTTTTTTTGTGTGTGGTAGATGAGTTTAAGATAAATTGTTGTATGACCAAGGAAGTTTTAGTTTTCTTTGACTTGTTGATTATTGGAGTGTTATTAAGCTCTGTGTTGTGTTTTTTTATTTAGGTGTGTTAAAGATGGATGCTGGATTTTAAGCAATGTATCTATCTAGTTGTTCCTTAAACAGTTTTTCCTTCAATCTTCCTTGCATGACAATATAACCTCAGAAATGAGGTGTAGAGGGATCGGTTACCTTACCATTTTCAGGTGAAAATGTGCAGCTGGAATAAATGTGTGAGGGAACCTTTTTTTTTTTTTTTTTTTTACAAACCTGTTGGAATCCAAAGGAACCATCTGAACAAAGTGAGATTTCTGTGATGCTGCTACATCCTTGGTGATTCTCCTGCTAGATGATATAACATACTATTTCCAGCTGAATGAATAATGAATGTCAGAAAACTTTTTGCTATTGAAAAGCCTGGGATCTATTCAGCTGTGTAAATCAAGTACTGCCATGGCTCTGGCACAGTAAGATGCTGTAGTTTATTAAGAAGAGCATTTAAAGTTTGAAGACACTGGAGGCTGTATCAGTTTTTGTGGTAAACAGCAAAGAATGGTACCATTATGAGAAGTACAAGCAATATTCTCAATTTGTAGATACGCTGTGACAACACTGACCGTTACGTTATATAACTTAATTAGAAATATTCCCAGGACAGATTGATTCAACATCAGTTTGCTTTCTGTATTCTTGACATTTTGACTGCAGACTCTTATTGTTTGTGGGCTGGAGATGATTCATACATTAATCACTGGTCGGCACTGAAGCAGCCTTCTCAAACTCAGCAGCTGCTTTCCTCCCAAACCCGGCAAGCTGTTCTGCTGCTTTAAGCTGGCTGGCTGGAGCGAAGAGTAGGCAGGAACGTCTTGCCTTCAGTACCTTGCTTTGCTCTTCTGTGGCTTTGCTAATTTTTCAGTGCTCCTCTATTGCTCACACAGTTTGTTCTGTATGCTTCTCCATCCCCACCCCCAGGACGATGGCAGTGGATTACACTGCCTGCTCTGATCGCCGTCCTCGTGAACGCCAATTTACTTGCAGGGAAGCAGCCCTGTTTTGCCACTTCATTGAGGATAGCTTGGTGTCTCATGCCTGACGCATGTCTCATCACTCTGACACTGCAAATCCAGCGGCTGCCTAACATTTCTGGAGGGGGAATGGGGTTTTAGTGTTTATTCCACGCTAACCAGACAGGGTTTCGTATTGTGGTGTGAACTTAACCTTGCATAATCCTAGTAGCTGTGTAGGTGGTATTCTTAATATTTGCTCAAACCACTTGTTCTCTATTACTTAAACTTGCCGAGGGTAATTTGTCAGCTGTTCATTCCCAGAATCTCTGTTCCATTCAGTGATTTCTGTGGTACCTTTGCATTGTCTTTTGTTGTTCTCTGAATCATCTGTAATGGGCAGGACTCTCATATTTTCCTTTAGGACAGCAAGTTTTTCTTAATGCTGTTTTTCAGTCTTCTCTTTGCCCTGTAATTCTCTCCTAAACTTTTTTCATTCTGTAGTGCCTATTACTCATTTTTAGTTCTAAAATCACCAAAGTTTGTGTTTGTTTTTTTTTTTTTAGTAGCCATAAAATGGAATCAGCATGCATACTGAAGGTTTTCATTCTGTTGCAGTTTCCATTGGTAGTATTAGCTAATTAGCTAATTTTGGTCGCCTTTGATGCTGGGGGAGATGTATGTCCCTTGCTGGAGATGAAGGAAACTGTTGCTGGGGGGAAGCAAGCAGGGCAAATGCTTTCTGAAATTGTTCCCACTGTGTTCCTACAACTGAAGTGCCTTGTGCCTGAGTGTAACTGTGACAAAAGTCCAGTTTTTCCTAATAATTGTCACAATGCAATTGTGTACATGTTGCTTTTGTGGCAAAAAGTTCTGAAGTTGGGATTTGCTTTTGAAAAGCCTCTTGAGGGTTGGGAAGCTAGCTAATGGATAATCCCTCACATGGATCTTTTTGCTGTGTCAGCAGTCGAGTGGATTAGCGTGTTTGACTCTTTAAAGCTTATTTGCTTGTGATAAATGGAGTGGTTTGTGCCTTGTAACTGCTCTTTTTAAGGTTTTCTGCGAGGTGACAAACATGCTAGCAGGAAAATGGCGCAGGCTTTTTGTGGTGAGGTTTGTTTCAGATGTGTGGGGACAAAACAAGAATCGGAAACAGAAAATGCTTTACAATACAGAATGTGAGCACCTTGGTATGAGTACAGATGCAAGAGCGCTCTCTGCTTGGCACTTGCTGCAGACAAAGCAAGGGAAAACCAGTGCTCAGGCTGAATGCAGCCTGCTAGCAGGGATGATGCCACGCTTCTCCAGCCACATGGCTTTACCCTGCTCAGGGAGGAAGCCCCGCTTTTCTCAGCGCTTGGTCTGAGATGAGCTTAAACCAGGCAGGAAAACAACCTCCGTCTGAGCCAAGGTCGCGGCCCCCGGCCTCCTCTCAAGCGCGGGGAGCGTGAGGACAGTCAAGAGACGCTCTCCTGGCAAGGGTGGCATGCTCTGTCACGCTATTTTTGGCCGGAGCTCCAAAACATCTGCAGTCAGTCCAAGCCTTCTAAATGCTGCATTCAGCGCGTGTGCGGCCGAGCGTCCTGGTACAGCGGGAGTGGAGGCAGCGCGGCGTGCTGCGGGGGGAGGCTGAGTGCTGGAGTCTGACCTGTTAAGTCAGCTCTGGCTGCAGCTTGCAAAATAGTTGCTGTGTAGGACGAATGAGGAGCTGCTGTCTCGAGCAGCAGGGCTGGTACGGTGGTTACAGGTTTTTCTTATGCTCTGAGGAGCTCTCGTGTCAATAGTTTGGGTGGTTTTGTCATTTTCTAAATGGGCTGTTAAATATATCCTGTGCTAGTGATGTTAAGGCTAGCAAGTAGACTTCACAAACGTTTCCAAACTCAACTGCTGTTCAGGATATTCTCCCAAAACATAGAGCTGTACATATTTGTCTCATTGTTTTAGTTGAAAAACTAAATTTAATGTGATGCCAAGCTAACTCCTTGTCGCTCTTACCAGGCTTTTTGCAGGTCTCCTCTTCGTTTGATGTGAAAGATTCAACTGGCAAAGTCTGCATAATTGCTAACCTGACAGCAGCCTTCACAGTGGAATACAAAAGCAATGGGCAAAAACAGGTAATGGGAGGAGCTCGCTGCTTGTCTCTAACACGCATTTATAAAACTTGGGGTGTTTTTGCACCTCTGCAGGACTGAAACAAATGTTGAACAAATATTTAAGCCAGAAAAACTGCTTCTGCAGACATTCCGTCCTTCCAGTCACGTTGCATCAACTTTTCCTTTATTACTGACGCTTCCTGTAATTATACAGCAGGACTGAAGCTGCCCGAAGCCACCACGAGTGATACATGTGAAATTTTGTCTGGAATTTGACACGAGTCCTGTTGGTAGCTATAATGGCTTTCATTGTGACTGTAAAGGATAAAACACTGCCCGTCTCTCTTTGGTGAACTTGGTCACTGCAGCTTACTTATACGGGCTGCCTCTGAACAGAAATGGCCATTGGCATCTAGCTTTGAAGCTTCCCTGCAACCTGTGACCTGCTTAGCATATCTCTGTAAATCTCAGTGTATCTTCAGACCAGTGCAGTGCTTACAGGTTTTTATCAGCGAGTCTGTAACTGGAAAGTTAAGAATCTTTATTTACAAATACTCTGCTTTTCAATTCGCTGTTTTTTCCCATCTTTACTACTAGACAGAACTGTGGATTATTTATAACCTTATTGCAGTTGCCTGTTTTAAGGCACTCTTGTTAAAATTACCTTTTTCTAGTCATCGTAGTGTGAGATTAAAACATCCAGTTGCTTTGCCAGTGCTTACACTCGCTGTGTGTGATTTGAGCAGAGCTGAGTTGTATAGTTGACTTTTTCAGTGCTGATGGTCTGAAATCCTGCTGATACTGGGTTTGCATTCAGAGGTAACTGCTTTCATCACGTGCTTTGGTCTGTTTCTTCTTGTTGAGCAGTCAGCTCATGCTTTCCAGCAAGCATTCTGTTTGTCCTCAGGTACCAAGTTCCTTGTTAATGTATAATAAATACAAAAGAATTGGAGCCAAACTGTGTATGCTGTACCATTTGCTTTTGTTCTGACTCATTTGTACTGCAAGAAGCAAAGGGTAAATTCTCTTTTCCACACGCCTGGAGTTTACCAGATTAGATTTGCCTAGTACAGATTCACCTGCAAATTCCTAGCCCTAGCTTAAAGGGAAAGTCTTTGAGGACATACCATTTTGTCCTCAGCTGTCCTCAATTTTCTGACAAATGTTCTTAGAAACACTGAGTGCCAGTGACATGCTACTTGCTATATACAGGTAGGTAAATAGACATAGCATAAGAGTGTCAGCTGTATGCTTTGTAGCAGGTTCACAGGATATTTAAAAAGCAGTAAGGAAAAGTTATTACATTATCCCATTTATACATTATATTGCATGTTGTTTTATTTACTTTTACAGTTTGCACACTTCTTTCTTCCACAAAATGCCACAACGCAGCCACACAGCTCCTGTGGTGATGGCAACACATCTAACCCAATTCTAGCATTGAGTTTTGGAGCAGGACACTTGTTACGCCTGAATTTCTCAAAAACTGTGGATAAGTACCAAGTGGAACAGCTAACTTTCCGTTACAACCTGTCAGATACAACTTTATTCCATAATTCAACTGAAGGTAAACTTCCTGCTCTCATTGTGTCACCCTTCCGGATGTAACACGGATTTTTCTGTAAAAACTGTTACCTACTGATGCAATATGATCTTTCCACAGGAAAAGTGATGGAAGCATCACAAAAATCTGTTATTCAGGCACATCTGGACACAGAATACAGATGCATCAACTCCAAGCACATCCTTATGAAGCATGTGAACATTACTTTTAGCAATGTGACTTTGGAAGCCTTCCCCACAAACGGCACTTTCAGCAGAAACAGTAAGTATCTTGTAGCAGAAAATGTACTTGGGGAACTATCTTTCTAATAATTTTTTTTTTTTTGAAGTCCTGATTTATCATACTTAGGCAGCTGTAGGCTGGACCTGAAGCTCTGATAGCTCTGTAGCAGAATCTTCTGCAATGTACAGGCCTCGGATTTTCTCTGAGGGTGTCAGTGTCCATGACTGGAAGATGGTGCACCATGTTCCCAAGGATGTTGTACAGGCTTTAGGGAACATTCCTTCTGCTCGTGATTGTTCAGGGGTGTAAAGACCTGCTGCAGTAGGTCAGCTGGATGGATGGATGGCCAAAATCTTGGTTTGAGAAATATCTGATTACTGTACGGTTACGCTACCAAAGTGATTTGAACCAGTTACTGTGCTCTGGGGAAAATTAATGACAGAGTGGAGGACAGCAGCGAACTGCTCCGTAGGGAGCAGATACTGAACAATTCCTACAGGAAGTTTTACATAAGCTGTAAAAATTATGTTTACTCAGCCTCAGTCAGAATGACTTTTTGTCCTGGTTGCTTGCATTGAAAGGCCTTTCAGAATTTCACTTCTGTAATGATTAGAAGTCAGGCTACTTCATGGTGTTTTCACGGTGCTGTTTCTGTGGCAAAGTTCTTCAGTTCGTGTTTCTTCATGTTTGTCCGAGGCATTTTAGGAAGCGGTAAGTCTTGCTGGGGCAAGTAAGAAGTCTTCTCAGGGTAATGTGAAACTTTTCTTTCTTAGGCTGTTAATCCCATTTATACACTTGATAAATTGAAATTAATCTTAAAACTAGGGTAGACAGTGCTGGCATCCTATGGATTCATTGAAAAGCTGCATTCTATGGGAGTATCCTTGTCCCATCTCTGAGAAATACTTTGCTTGATGCATGATAATGCAGTTCTTTTATGGCTGCCTCAAGTTACTGCCGCAGGTTTCAGTGTATTATCATTCTCCTGATCAGGTTTTTCCCTTTAATGAACTAGTTTTCCAGCAAAAAAAAAACGGACCTATATTTATAATTTTAGAAAAGTTTCTATTACTCCAGTCTTCAGAGTAATCTCTTTTTTTTTTTTTAAGTGCCTGGATCCAGTTATCCGGGTGTACTGGATAAATACGGAAGGTGATCACTTATGAGCTGGCTTTAACATGATATTAAGGAAAAAGTGTTTTTATTTTTGAATCTCTAGGAAACTGCAGTAAAATCTCCTTACTGCCTAATACTTCTCAGCACCACTTATCTGTCCTTACAGTCCTTTGGTTGAGCTGTAAGACAATACTGCGTTATTTGGGGCGGATGTTCCTTCTGGAACACAAGTTTATCAACATTTGTTTTAGTTTCTATTCCTAATTGATTCCTTTTCCGTTTTTAGGTTCTCCTAATGTCTGTTTGCCAGGCTCACTTCCTCAGGGTTGCTTTCCTCCATCCTGTGGTATCACTGTCTTGATGAAGCTGTCCTTAGAAAAGACACGTGATCCTATGATCTGGGGATAGATGCTTTAGTTTGAGTTCAAGCTCTGTTTTGTCTTTCTATTTCCACATTACTATTACTTATGTTGCCATGCTCGTTTTTATCATTTGATTAACTTACTCCCTTGTTTTTTATTATTCTCGAGACTGTACCCATTTTTTTGTATTTTTCCACTCTTCCTGCATAATGAGCATCTCCTCCCATTTTATTGTTAATTCAGGTGGTTAAAGAAATCTTACTTTATCAGTTTTTAAATCTTGGTCCTGAAAATACCTTGTTCTTTCCAGATAAGTTCATTCTTTCCACCCTTTTGAGCTTAAGACTTCCCCTATCCTCTTGGCAGCTAGTTCTTGATAAACTTTAGATCTAGAATTCTCCCTTAACTTTTTCTTAACCTGCAGCTCTTTCATTAGAGGGTATTTCTGCTGGTGATCTGGGTAAGGTTCTCTGAAGGGGAGAAAAGTCAGTATTCAATGCATCTGTGCCTCACTAGCAGCGGTAACTTCTGGCAGTTACTGCAATGATTATCTGCAGCTCTGAAGAAAAGAGGAGGTTTGGATTTTATCTGTTAGTATTGTTGTCAGCTGCTTTTCTGTAGCCCTCAGAAAAAGACATGAGGGTATCTTATCTCCACGTCTGTCTTGCAGAGTTGGTAGGAGCTGTGCTGTGAGTTCAGTAAAAATACTGTATCAAAACTCCACCCAGTGCAGACTCTCACTTGAAGTGAGGTGGAGGTTTCTGCCAGCTGCAGTAAGAGGTGGTACATGGTGTATGTTGAGGCCTTGCAGATGGAGAGAAATCCTGCATTGAAGTACCAATCAAAGTGACTGGTTTATTTGCTAGGAAATTATCACATTCTGGGACCTGAGAAGTATCTGTTAAGTCTACAGAAGGTAGAGTCACTCCTCCACTCATCCACCTTCTTTTTGCACTTCCACCTTTCAGAAATGGAGTACAAATAGGAAAATGTGCTGTGCTGGAGTCTGTATGAGTTCAGAAGGTGTGATTGGAGTTCCTCTTTCCGAGCCATAATCAGAAGTTAAGCTGCTGTACAGAGGCTATTTGGTAGTTATCTGGTATCTGCAAGATATAGATGGCATTTTAGAACCAGGCCTTTTGAGAAATTGTGTCAAAATTGAGCTGATTTATAGCACAGTCACACTTGCTGTCATCCTTATAAAGTTACAAGTTATCCCTGAAATAGGGAGATGACCTTGGCTTGGAACAGGGAAGCCTGTGCCACAGCAGTGTCTTTGCTGCGACCTTTGGTTTTGGCTTAGATCTTCAGTGCAGGAGCCTTCTTGGCTCTCACAACGTGTTGAGATCTTGCTGCCAGGTATTTGTGAATGCTCTGGCAAATGAAGCCACTGTTCCTTTTGCTTTGGAAGCTGGTGCTGAGACTGGATGGAAAGAAAAGGCAGGCAGCCTTGTAGCTCAGGTGGCAGGTAGCTCGTCATGCAGAACTGGAGAGGGTGGGCATAAAATCCCAAATGGAAAGTATATACCAGAACACTTGCCGTCAGAAACAGGGCCTGAAGTCATGTTGTTAAGGATAAAAGAGCCATAGCATTGCTCTGATAACGGGCCCAGTGGTATTTTAATGCTACTGTGGGTGTTGCCAAAATAATGAAGTAGGGCCCTCGTGACCTGGTAGTGTACTGGGGGGGAAAGGAGGGAATGAGGACTGCGTATTTCCTGGGAGACTGCTTAATACTGAGCACAGGAACTGCTCCCCTGCTGCTAGCACAGAGTGCCCGAAAGGGGGAGTCACTTGAGCCTTGCTGTGACTGTACAGCAGGAAGGCTGGCTCTGAGCATATGAATCTTATTTATCCTGATGCGATTGTGAAGCAAAATGAGAAATGAATAAAAGCAGATGCAGGCACCATGAACTTCTACAAATAACAACAGAGGTGGCATTTCCATGTGTGATATTTTAAGTTTCTTAAATTTCACAGCAAGAGTTCCAGCAATGCTTCGCTGTTGTTTCTCAGCTTTTATTGTCTTCCCTTAGGAAATGCTACTTGAAATTGCGTCTTCCTTTCCCTGGAGGATTATAAAGGTAGATCATCCCGTGCCTTTGTTTGACTGTCTGTTTTCCTTTCTCTCCAGTGACAGAATGCTCTGAAGATATGGTTTCTACTACCACGGTAGTACCAACAACTCCTAAACAGACAACTGCTAAACACACTACCAGCCAGGTTCCTACAGCTAGCCCAGCGCCCACTGCGCTGCCTCCAAACCCTGCAGTTGGTAGATACAACGTGACCGGCACAAATGGAACCTGTGTGCTTGCCTCCATGGGGCTACAGCTTAATATCACCTATCAAAAAAAAGATGAAAAGGTACACTTTTCTTCAAGATCTTAGGATTCCTTCTTTGGCGAAGACTTGCTGAATTATTACAGGCTGTTTTCTGTAAAAAGCTTGATTCTTTGTAGTGTTCATCCACACCTGTCCTCTATTTGAATTGTTTAGCTTGGTTTAGACTAGTGGTTACTCAAACAGTTGTATTCTACTGAAAGTGGTCGTTAAAGTAGTTTTTTCTATTAAGAGGACTAAACTTGCCTGTCAAATCCAGTTAGTGTAAATGGTCATGCCACAAAAGCAGTTAAAAAAATCATAAAGATCTGAATAGAGGGAGCTCTATACCAAAGATGCCATCTAAACATGATGTGCAAGCTGTTAATTACAGGAATCTGGCCTGAAGTACCCAAATGAAAGTGGGGAATGACTGTTAGAGTCAGAAATATTCCTACTGTATCAATGTACAGACTTGACAAATTCTTAGGGGACTCAAACACTTGCGAAAGACTAACTTAATTTCCAGTCAACATCAAAGAGTGCTGGGATTAACTGCAGTGCCTAAGAGCTACTTAAATAATGGCTGTTCTCATATCTGAGGTAATGTGAATGACCATGGGCAAACAAATTGTGGCCACTTTTGTGTAGTTTAAGTTGGATCCCAGTGATAAAAGGGCCTGCTGTGAGGAGGGTGGCGTCTGTTTAGGATTTAGGAGCTTCGTACTGCACAAGAATATACTGCATTTACTTATGACTGAGAGGTAAAAGCCCTGATTGCTGACATGCTGCTGCACACTAAGTAGATGGTTGATGGCAGCTGTGTTTAAGCCACCTTAATTGTATGGAATTCCCAAAGCTGCTTCCTGCACATTCCAGCACAGCTCGACTGCCTAATTTCTGATTCCTCGACCGGTGAGGAGGTGCCATCCTTGCAGACATTTCCCTTGATTGCTTCTACATCACGTTGAAGCAGTGTTTTATAGCTTGTTGCTCCCTCTGCAGTGGTGGTTACTGATGTTTTCCTCGTGCTGCCAGGAGCAAAGAAGGTTAGCCTGGAGAAAGCAGCAGGTTATCAGCAGCTGGGGCTGCAGGGAGCTTCTTTAGGGATGCAAAGATGTGCTTTGCTCTTGGTGCCAGCGTGGTAGCTCTGGTGCAGCTTATACTGGGTCTAATTTACATTACATATCTGCCTCTTTGCATGTGAAATAGGCAGGGAAATGAAGCATCATATACGTGTGAGTACAGGCAAACTAGGAGTTGCCTGACCACGTGGTGGTGTATTAGTTGCTTGAAGGACAGCTGTTGTAATCAATCTTCTCTCCTAGATGGGGTTAGACTTGCTGAATTTCATACCACACAACACAACTGCTTCTGGAAAATGTGACAACACGTCTGCCTTCCTGAATCTGACCTTTGAGAAAACAAAGATCATCTTCCACTTCGTATTGGTAAGGATCCATAGACAAAGCATGGAGGGTTGGCAGTTCTTTTGATGCAGGAAAATTAATGTGGGCAAGTACTAGAGCAGAAAATCTATCTGTGGGAAGGGGAATGAGTAAAATGCCTTTGGTTTTAATACTTTAATGCTCCATTTGATGATCTCTGGATTGATCAAATTTGTTGCCTTGACCTGTTACTTCCCTGTAGCACGGGTGGGATTACTGCTCTTACAGCAGAGCTGGGACTTCTGCCTTTGGGGTGGATGTGAGGTCAGTCTGAGGAGCAGCAGCCTGCATTTCTCTGCCCCCCCTCCCCACCAGCAGCCTTCCCTAAGGTGCACACCCTCGGTAGCCTTTTCTCTCTAAAAATAAGCCCTTTGGATGCTAGCATCCCAGTTGTGGACTGTCCTTTGAATGCACGCACAAATGAACCCTAACATCAACATCTTGTTGTACATCATTATTTTAAATTAGAACTAATGGTCTCCCTTTTTTTTTTTTAAGAATGCAAGTAGTGACAAATTCTTCCTGCAAGGTGTGAGTGTCAGCACGACTCTGCCTTCTGAGGCAAAAGGTAGGGCCTTTCAGGAAGCTTACGTTCAGTGACTACTTCAATAAACATTACGGGTTGCCTGCATTAAAAAAAAACATTAGAAATGGGGTAAATGCCTTGAATTTCAAGCTCAAGAGGATGAATTTGAAGCTCAATGACCTTGCAGCTCCTGCTTTTCGGGATTCTGTAATAAGACTTTCTCTTACGCAGCTCCAATATTTGAAGCCTCAAACAACAGCATGAGCGAACTGAGAGCTACGGTAGGGAACTCCTACAAGTGCAGTGCCGAGGAGAATCTCCAGGTCACAGACAAAGCCCTCGTCAACGTGTTCAATGTTCAGGTCCAGGTTTTCAAGGTCGATGGAGACAAATTTGGGGCAGGTAAGTGGTTTACATTACAGGAGGGCAGATGGAGGGAATGACACTAAGGTTTGTGAACTGCATATTTGGTGTAAATTTAATAGTCTGTAGTCAAAAGACAACTCTGTAGGTGCTGTGCTTAGTCTCTGCACGCCCTATTGCAGGCGTTGTGGGGGTTGATAAGATGTCTGAATTGAGGCGAGTGTAAAAAGCAGCTTTGAAATGACTAGGACTTGTTACTTATGGTCTAGAGAAGAGTCATGGAAGAGCAGGAGATGGGGTTCTGGAAATACCTGCCTGTCGGTGGACTAGTGCCTAACAGTAATCTCTCTTTCTCTTCAGTGGAAGAATGTCAGCTGGATGAGAACAACATGCTGATCCCTATAATAGTCGGTGCAGCCCTTGCTGGTCTTGTTCTAATCGTCCTGATCGCTTATTTGAGCGGCAGGAGGAGGAGCCATGCTGGATATCAAACAATTTAATGACTTGCACTAAAATCCAGCGTAGATGAAAAGCAATTGCAAGAAGCTAGAGAAAAAAAAAATACCTATCTCCCCTGAGCTAAGATTGATATTGTAAGGGAACACCTTTTCTTGCAAATTGCTTCTTAAAGTCTGCTTTATTAAACGTGAAATCATCTTGCAGCATTTAACTATGCACAGAAATAACTTCTGAAAATTCTGGTGTTTAATTTTGCTAACTAGTTTAAATATTTACCCACTTAGAAACCAGCTAAAAGTTGTTTGTTTGTTTTTTTTTAAAGGGTGCTTTTTTTTGGAATTGGCATAAGGTAATGTCAGTGTAAAGATTCCAGAGAGGGATGTTGCTAATTTACTTTGACTCAATTGCAGAACTCTTTAACAAAGGGAAAACGTTCATTTTTGGTACTGCTGCCATCCAGTGATGATGTTAATTATACTGATGATGCGTTTAAGGAAATCCAGTAACAACTGACAGAATGGAAATTTCTCTAAACTCCACCTTGTCTACTAGGTGTGTATTTTTTATTACTAAGCTTTAAACACGATGCCTGGCATATGCAGGGTGTGAACGCAATACGCAAACCTTACAGGAACTCTTTATGATTGGACAGCTCCCCTGTTTGATATTTTTGATGCTACGCCAGCTTGTGAGGAGCCGGCGCTTTTTTAAAAATGGGTGTTATTTTTATTTACATTTTTTTGTAAAGTGATTTCAGTCTCTTCTGTTGGAAGGTCCAGAGAGATCCTGTTACTGCACATGTGTACAATATAGGTCTCAATCTGCTGATTCTCTTGCTTTAAACTTGGCTGGGGGGTTGTACACTTCAAGGATCAGTTCTTATGTATGCATTGCCTGTAACAATGCTAATAAAGACACTTTTTTTCTGTAAATCCTTGTGTTGCTGATCACTTCTTAAAACAGTTGACTGGTAAGTGCTGTAGTCTTGGCTCTGTTTCTGAAGTTTTAAGCTATCCTTAGTATGGGATTGTTAAAAGTTCATTTATTTTTTCCTCTGGCAGAAAAAAATAACTTGTGTGAGGTTTAACTGCACCTCTCTTTCTCCCAAAGCCGAGCTCCAGTGAGGCTTTGCACAGAGCAGCTGCCTTCTGATGGTGAAGGCTGGCATGCTCTGGACCTCTGCCCAGCTACCCTCAAGGGACTAGAAAACGATGGATTTCACCCATGGTGAAACAAACTCTCAGTTCCTGATAGCTGCTGCCATACTGAAGGGATGCCACTGGCCTTAGAACTGAGCAGTGCAGATGAAAAGTAGCATCTCCTAGCATACAGGATGGGATAGCACAGCATCATAGTGTTGGGTAGCCACACAAAGACTTTTAAAGCACTATTACTCACTTTGTTTGTTTGTTTTTCCTTTGTGAGGAATGAAATAAGCTCCCTGTGCAGCAAAACAAACCCACTAACTTCCTTACTAAAGATCAGTCTTGCAGCAGAGGCTGAAAAGAAGTGTGGTACAAGGTGAGGCTTTCCACACTAGTTTAACAGGAGAAAAGGTGAGGGAAAGGATGTGGCCACAAGAGGGCTCTGTAAGGACAGGAAAGCAATTAATTCAGTAAGGCTGGAGATGGCCTAGTGCCAGCTTCGCTTGTTTCTGTCAGCAAAGAGGTCAGTAGATGCTGTATTCAGTCAGTCACTAAGCATTAGGGTCAGCTATCGTACTCTCTTCACGCCAAACAACAGGTTCTCACAAATTAAATTAGATTTATTTTGTACAAATGATACGAGGTGTCACAGTCAACAGTAAGGAAGGATATGTAATTCTATACACCTGTTTTTTAACATTACAAAATGCCCTGAAAACACAAGGACAGTGATTTTTTTTTTAAAAGGAGTGTCTCGACTTTGATCACATTCTACTCTGAAAACACTTTAATCCTTTAAAAAAAACAAAAAACAAAAAACACAACCACCAGGTCCAGTAGTTCCAGTTATCAAGTCTGACATACAGTACAAAGTGTTACCAACACTTACTTGAAAGGCAGGAAAAAAAATTGGTCAACTGTCAGTTAACTCATGGAAAGCTTAAAGTGTGCTTCAGCCAGTGCAAGTAGAGGAATGTGTCGATCTCTGTCGTATCTGACCGCCTGCTGAGTTATCCCTGAGAAAGCAGCTTCTCCCTGCACGTCTCTCGGAGTTTGTCGATTGTAGTCATGGACAAGGTTCCGGGTTCCGTGAAGATTTTCTGGGGGCAAAATGAGAAAACCCTTAGTTAAAATGATATAAAATCATACTCAGAACACACTAAGCCATCCTGGGTAATTCTACAAAGTATCAATGCATGTTTCCTGTGGTGCTTTTCTGTTTCCTGAGGAGGGTACCTGGATTTTTTTTGGGTAGCATTTGAATTTGAGACATTCCAAATGCTACCAAACGCTTCTGTAATGTTTCTGGCTATCCCTTGTTGCTTTTGAGATCTCAAGAACAATACATTTGTTTTCACTATTTCATTTAAAATTTCTGACCGAACAAAACTGTGCAGCAAGCTTAAGCACAAAGCGAGTTTATGTGCTTAAGTCTCCAGCTGAGCTGCGTGGGCCCCTCTGTTCTCTGTACTTGTAACCGGCAGCTCTGGAGATGAGGTTGTGAACGAGCCAGCTTTGAAAGCACTCTGATAAAGAAGTCTCCACTGCATTACACTGAAAACTAAGTTTTTGTTCAAGAGGGGAACATAAAACCTTCAGCTGTCATCACCTCCACTGGAACCAGTGTCGGCATTTCTGCAAAACAACCCAGGAGCATGCCTTTCCCCGTCCCACAGAAACCTAACCTAAATTGTTTATGTTACTGCCTTGGAAGCCCCCTCACTACAGCAACCACCCCAGATAACATAAACACTTCTGGAAAATAAGTAACCCAGCTATTTTTATTGGGGAAACTGCAAGAAAAAGCTCCTGGACTTCCTAAAGACAGTCATTATAATGACATTAAAGGGAAGGGCAGAGAAAAAAGTGCCCTTCAAGGACAAGTGTTTGTATCAGCCTCTGAACCGGGATTCTCATGGCAGTGAGCTTTCAGGCTGGAGGTTAAGAGCTGGGTACTTCTCGTTCTCTGACTAACCAAGGCTTTACAGTGAAGATTTATCAATGCAAGTTGTATCCTATAATAATTATTATTACAATTCATCTGAGAAAACGCACAGGAATGTAATCAATGCACAGTTCACTGAAAGCATTCAGTAAAGTTATTTTCTTGCCAGACTTCCTGCCTCAAAAAAAAAGAAGTTGAAAAGGGTAGGAGGAATTTCTTCCCCCCTGTAGGACAGAGAATACAAATGGACTGCTATATATGGATTTGGATAATAATTCTAAAATAACAAGTTTGATTTATATATATATATATATAAATTTATATATATGTATGTATGTGTATATATATATGAAAACATTCTTCATCCTTTCAGCAATTCCCACAGACACATTTCTCTGAACTGTCTTTTTGATGGAGCAAAGTTGTTTTTAATTCATAGCAGCTAAAAACCCGTGGAGAATTTACCTGCATGAAGGTGTGACACTCTGTTACAAATGTTCCTTTGGTGATCTGCTTGAATTTGTCACAGATGTCGGGGAAATTCGTGGCTTCCAGAATAAAAGCTTGGTGTTGCTTGATCAAGGTTAAGGCCACGCGGAAGATGATCTTTGACCCTTCGTAGAACAAACAGTCCCATATTCGGAGCACGGTCTGCAGGAAAGGGGAGAATCCAGATTACAGGAGGAAATTGTATCACTGAAGCACCACAGAGGGACTAAGGATTATGGATGCACGTTAAAAAGAAGTGAATGTCACCGCTTACCTCTACTGGAAGAATGTCAATGAACAAGCAGATGAACCAGCGTGACACCACCAGGGTCCACATGACCCCGTGTCTCTCCATCAGCTCTGCCACGGCGGGGACTTTCAGCTTCACCAGCTCTCCCAGCACCTCCTGGTCGGTTTTCAGGCCCATCATGGCCGGGCTGTAATAATCTTGGGGAGAGGAAACCAAAAAGTCAGCAGTCGATGGGTCCCCGTGGTAACAGCTCTTCCCACTTAAAGATTTATCCGAGGGACAGGGATTGAAATGAGACCTACATCACTGGTCACTGCATTGAATTGTTGTAGCACCCTCCAGCTTCCTTAATTTTGGATGTAACTGCTAGTCCAGAGCCTGTTTGACAGGGGAAGCATTTATGTTATCAAGGTGCAGGCTGAACAACGAGCACCTCAGTTCCATGAACAAGTAGTTCTGGGCATGCTTAGAGAAGAAAACTCCTCTACCAGCATAAGAGTGGCTGCTGCTGGAGACACTCCTTTAACCGGTTGTCTTTGACTTGCTTGTAGGGAAAGCTTGGAGAGCTACAGCACACACAGTGCCATGAGGAAGTAGGCCAAAAACAAACAGAAAACTGCACCATGACCTCAAAGCCGAAACAAAAACCTTTCTTTCTGCATGTGTTTGTGCTGTGCACGTTTGTGAACTGGCATGCTGGCAAAATAATGTTGACTGGCCAAGTAAACTTTGCCTAAACTGCTGCTTTATAAGAGGAAAAAATAACAAGGAATTATATTTCAGGTGAAAGAACAAGTTCTCTTCTCTTTCCTACCCTCCTTCCTCCTCTCACACACCCCCAAACCATTCTTTTTGGTGCTCCTGAGGGATACGACTGCAAACTTCAAGTCACCACCAGTGAGTGTCCTTGGGAGGAACGAGGACCCACGTGCCCTGCGCCATCACCCCACGCGCTGCGGCTGCTATTTTTAATTTGCACAACAACGTAAATGCCAGGATCCCAGCGAGGACGCAGCCAGGCACCTGCCCAGCAGTCTGAGAGCTGGCGAGAAAAAAATGAATGTCCAAAAATTACAGCCAGCAGGGAGGTTACAGGTATTTGGGCAGCCTGGGCTGGTGGGAGGTGTCCCTGCCCGTGGCAGGGGGTTGGAACTGGATGGGCTTGAAGGTCCCTTCCAACCCAAACCTTTCTGTGGTTCTCTTACCTCTTAGCTAAAACATTTAATTATCACTCAATGTATTATCACTTTATGAGATATATACATATATATAAGACGTATATGTACCTGTAATGCAACCCAGTGTATAAAAACAGCTGCCCGAATTCGGGAAGCAGCACTTCCAGTCCTCCAGCTGCATTCCTGCGGGACCCTGAGCAAACCTCACCCCCACATCTCAGAGCACAGCCGCTGCACAAGGCACCTGAGGGAGGGCACGACGGCGCAGCTCTGGCTCTGGCTCTGCTCTTCCTGGAGAGGTGACGCACCCAGCGTGGTTAGTCAGAGTGATTTTGTAACCTGGCTTGGTGCCCAAACGCGTGGTAAGAGCAAACCTGCCCCGCTCCTCTTCTTCTTTGCTCCTACTTGCCAGTGATGCCCAGCCCCTAAAGCCTCTGCAAACAGCCCCTCAGCAAAAACTCCGCGGTCCTGCCTCTTCTCCCCGATCGCAGACACTATTTGAGGAGCATGCTCATTGTTAGTCCTTCTCCGGCAAAACATTGAGCAGTTTGTGACCCAGAATGGAGCTGGCTCAGGATCTGCCCCCAAGCTGCCGCTCGCTAATTAAAAATAAACAAATAACTAACGAGTGCAGGCTAATTGTGCATCTATGGCTCTGGGTTGGTTTGCAGGAATGTCCTCTGACAAGATATTATCCCCTGAAGAAACAGCACAGGGTCAGATGGCTTCCCTTCATCTCTCAGTTGTCAGGTGGCAGTGACGGGGATGGAGGCGATCATTACTTCCCATCACATGTTCTGGGAGGCAGCAAATGAAGCACAGGATGGGAAATAATTATCCCATACTACCATTAAACCACGATCAAATTCCAGAAGTCTGCCTGGGACGCCGGCTGCTCCGTGCCCGTGCCTCACCCTGCTGGATCACCTGGTGCTGCTCCTCCTGCTGCGAAAGGAAGAGCCAGCTCCATCCACTGCCTTGGTGCATTGCTGCTGTGGGAGGAACGGGACGAGGGGAAGGGACTTTTCTCCTTGCTTGTAGGGTTTCTTTATGCCTGCGCTGCCTGTGGCATGCAGACACTGAGCCCGAAACCTGTTTGAGCACAGATCCTGGTGAAGAGATGCTCTCAGCCTCCTTTTCGCTGCCTCCCAGCACAGCCAGGCACCTGCCCGAAGCCTCCCAGTGGCGTGTCCGGCGCTAATGGGATTTGCAGGAAGCGATCAGGCCTGCAAGGACCCCGTGACCTCGTCCTGCGGTACGGAGAGATTAAGCGGTTCCCAAAATAAAAGTTTAAGAAGCAGCACTCCTACAGCCTCGAGTTACCCCTGCGAGTCAGAGCTGCAGAAGTTAAAAAAAGGCTCCTCCGAGGCTGGTGCGCGTGTGTCAGGTTAAATATAAACACTCCTACGGGGAGCAGCAGCAGGCTGGGAATTATTCTGGGTGTTACAGAAATACCCACGGCAGGACCCAGGCCCTGCCACACGTCTTCCAGCATTTCTCAGCAGCATTTCAGGAGCCTGCACAACCCGGCCTGGGGCACACGATGATTTATTTATTATAGGTCCGATTTATTTAACCAAAGGGAGGAATTGAGGATTGGCTATTTTAACTTTTCTCACAGGCACGAGCCACGTGAAGCGCTTCATCCGCAGCAATGTACCCGTAATGTCCCCGGGAGCCAAAGGAGGGAAAAAAGCCAAATCCTACCATTTTTGAAGACTCAGTTCTTCGAGAAGCGACCTCTCGGGTGCCGTTTGCAGACCCTCAGCCATCCCCACGGACTCCAGGCAACAAGTGCAGAGGAGAAGAGCCACCCAGCGTTGCCCTCCCTTACTTTGAAAGTCGTCCTTCTCCCCCCAGATGCTCATTTTTACACCGTTACTCAACACCCAAAAGGCCTCCGTGCTGCAGGAGGAGGCTGATAACGCTATCACAACCAAATTTATGAACTTCACGCAGCAGGCACGCGATGAATCCCATCAGTTAAGTCAAACCAGACGACGACAGCAGTCCCACCTCACCTTTGGAGCCCATTCATTCTCCCCGTTGGCAACTCGCAGCCTCTTTTTACCCAGGAGGGAAGGGCAATGCTCTACCCTTTTATTTCGACCATGGGACAGTTCAGAAAGGTGCAGGGGGGGTTTGTAAGGATCTGTATCGCCAGCTTTGCATACAGAGCTGGACAACACATGTTTGGGAGGAAATAAGAGAAGTCACAACAGGAAAAGGAGGAAAACCAAGAGTACTGCCAATTCGTTTTGCAACCTCAGGCCACAGTGACCCCCTGCCGATGTCCTGGCCAAAGCGATATCCTGCAGATACGTGGCTCAATGGCAAGCTGAGCTCTTAACCCATGTCATGTCAAAAACAAGCTCCCTGTCCTCCAGGGGGAGGGTGAGCAACGCCCCAAAACAGGCTCAAGCTGGAGCTTTTACTCCGTTGAACCAAAGTGAACCAAAACTTCTGATCTCAAGCTTGGAAGATGGGTGCTGTGGGATGGAAATGGCCTTTTGGCTTCTTATTTGCATCTCCTGCAGCACCATGCAAATCTGAGCAGGTGCAGGAGCTCCCACTGGTTAAATATAACGACAATGGAAATAAAGGCAAAACCAATATTCCTCCCGACATTACAGAAGACAAAGGTGAAATATGAAGGAGCAAAGACTCCTTGTGCAACCTCTTGGACATGGAAAAATGAAGTTGGCAGCAGGCTAGAAAGCACAAATGCAACTTTCAGACCTTCTTGCTATGGGAAAAGCAGCAGCCTAGATTTGTTTTAAATACTAATTTTACCATCTTGCATTCAATAATGACATGTGCATCATTAGAAACAAGCACAGTTTGAAGCTCCAGCTACCAAAGCAATCTCGTTCGGACTCACGCCAACAACTCCAGCTCACCAGGTGGGGTGATGGTCCCGGGAGTTGAGGTTTTGGACAGACTTTTACCTCCATTTCCTCCAATGGAGGGGGAATTCGTGAGCAAACGCTGCAGGTTGCCACAACTGCTTACCGTGCGTGTAGAGGGGATGAACACTCAGGTATGAATTTGCAACCCTATCCCAAGTCTTACACGACTGCAGCTGAAGGAGGATCCTGGTCTCTGGCTTTTGTGATTCCTGGCTGGGATTAGGGAGAGGAACTACGTTATCAGTTCACTGCGCTGACAAGATTACTCTTGACACCTCAGCACAAAACACAGCACTTTCATCATCTCACGCTCAAAAACAAGCCACGTTTTCTCCAGCTCTTCACAACAATGCTGCAGTCACGCCACGGGAACTCCCTCGCTTAAAAGACTTGGACAGAAGCAGGAGGCTTAAATAGAAAGCTGAACAGGCACACGTGGCTCTAGCATGATATTTGGAGAAGGAAACCAATCCAACACCTCAGTCTGAACAGCATGAAATCCACAATCCTCTTACTTCAAGCCTGAGGAAGCTAACGCGTATTAATTTTAATCTTGAAGCGACAGGTCCTACTAAACCTGCAAGAGGTACAAACGGGAGAGGAGGCGTACCTCTCCCCCAGCCATAAGCTGAAAATTTAGTATTGCATTTCAGTCTTCTGAAGGTAAAACACATGGAAAACACGAGGCAATATTTCCCAAGCAGCTCTGAAACTAAACAGGCCATCAGTTTTTAAACATTTAGGGAGACAACAGATACTGCTGGGCACTGCACAGGAGTTTCTCCTTATGGTTTCTCCCTTATTCCCAAAGCACACGTCCCTCCATAAACATATTCTCAATGTAGCTGATGCTTTTCACTGTATTTTGAAATAATATCAAAGCTCGCAGTAGCTGAGCAATTTAAAAATATTTTTTTCCCCAACATCTTAAGTTACAAATACAATAAATCCTGAATAAGCAGGTCTTAGTTCAGGAAAAGCTAAAGTAATCCTTGGATGTATTCAGTGCTGAAGAAGAGAGTGTGTTATCTCTGTATGTGACACGAACCAAACTGAAGTCAGAACACTGCAGCAGCTCTGATATTTAAGGCAGGAAGCTGACGGACTGGCAGGGATGAGAAACAAAGGGTTAGAAACACTACTCACAGAAACTGAGCTCTGTAAGGAACTTCTCTGTTTAGAGAGTTTATCCAAGGAATATGAAAAGCAAACTCGACTGCTTCACAGAGGAAACACCCCAGACATTATGGGCTTTTCGACAGAGGAAAAAGTCTTCACAAGTAGCAGTAGCTACCGGTTAGAATGAGGCACATTCAGATTAAAAAGTGATTTGCCCAGAGAAGCTGTGGCTGCCCCATCCCTGGAGGTGCTCAAGGCCAGGCTGGATGGGGCTTTGGGCAGCCTGCTCTGGTGGGAGGTGTCCCTGCCCATGGCAGGGGGTGGAACTGGGTGGGCTTTGAGGTCTCTTCCAACCCAAACCTTTCTGTGGTTTTATAATTCACAGCTCAAAGACGCTACTAGCAGTGGTAGGGTCTCTCTTCCAACCAAGTCTGGGGCCTTTCACAGCCCCAAGCCTGCAGCAGGGGGCACGGGCAGCAATGCTGCTGTTTGCTCAGCTGGCTTCTTGTCCAGCAAGGCCACTTACAAACCTCACTCCACGAGCCTTGGTATCTAACACATGTATTTGTCTACTCCACCTAATCCATTTTCGAGGAATTTACAAGCTGAAATACAAAACTGTGTCTTAGGATCTACAACAAGCACCCACAACCCCATTTTGCATTTGTCAGCATTTATATTATGCTTTTTGCTGTCCAAATAAGATGTCCGGGAAGGCTGCATCATCGAAAATGAACACGCAGAGCCCCTGCTGACCATCAGAAGGTCAAAAATATATGCTGTGAGGAATGAAATGAGCTATTCGCCAGCTTTGCTTCTGCTGCTTTAATCACAGAGTTAAAACAGCACAATCCCTTTAATCAATACGTAGACAGCTCTGTCAAAACAACAGTGGTTCAACACTACACGTGCACGTTAATGCTTTCACAAGGAAAGCACGGGCTGAAAACAAGCAACCAAAACACCCCACCAACACGACTATTTGGATAAAACATCAGGCACCAAATTTAAGGAACTGCTGTGCATTAAGGCTTGGCTTTTACACATCCAAAAAAATTTTAAAAAGGACCTCCTTCCCCCAACCCCCTGCTCCTTTATTTCCACTGCTACCTACCTTCCTGCTTTATCAGCAGCCAGGCGGTTCTGCCTTTAATCGAACCTAACCAAATTAAGATTTCATTTGAAAACTTTATTTTGCCGGTGGCTTTTGAAAGGGATTTGAAACTTTGATCGACTGGGGAGACAAAGAGGCAAACAGCACGGCTGGCACAGATAGCCGAAGGCTGCAGTCCCCTCTCAGAGCAGGGCCACGGAAGGACTATTAAAGATAACTCAAGGTTTAACATAATTAAATTCTATTAATACAGGGCTTGCCTGCCAGCAGAAAAGAGATGGGCTCGACTTTTTGGATGGAATAAATCATTTAGGTCCTGCTTCCACGGTGTAAATACAGCCAGGCTGAGGAATAATGCAATCCTCTTGAGCATTTTAAAACACTAAGGGTTCTTCTGGTGGGTAGCCAAAATGTAGCACGTCCCCACACAGAAGTAAGGCTGAGAACATGTACATCTGGTCATACACAAGAAACCTGTGGTTTAGACAAAACTGTCGGACTTCTACCCAGCTACCTAAAGCCCAAATGCTAAATATTGAGCGTTATTTTTATTGACGAGGCTTATGAATTACAAGGAATAAGATGCATATAGGAAATAAAATTATTCCAAAAGCATAAGCATACTTATCATGTAAAAGCAGAAAAACCTCAGTTACTCGTTTCCTGCTTGCTCAAGTCTCCCAAGTGGCACAGCAGTTCAGATTTGTTAGTAATAAGCATTTCAGGCTTATCAAGGTTTCTAAATATACACACAGGATGACCCCTGCGTTCCACCTTCAGCTTATCAGGACACTGCATGCTTAATTCCTGGATAAATACAACTGACCTCTAATGTTCAAAGATGAATCCTTTCATCGTGGCTGCTGACTAACAGTAGAATGTGTCAGTCTCGTACTTCAGAGCTCCTATTTACCCAGCCTAGCAGCCAAGCGTTCCTCTCTCCTCATGGTGGATGTGACCACAGAATCATTAAGGCTGGAAAAGCCCTCCAAGAGCATCTGGTCCAACCATCCCACTCCCCTACCACCAGTATCACCAACTAAACCATGTCCCCAGGCACCAGGCCCAACCTCTCCTTGCACACCCCCAGGGATGGTGACTCCACCACCTCCCTGGGCAACCCGTCCCAGTGCCTGACTGCTCTTTCTGAGCAGAAATGGCTCCTCATTGCCAGCCTGAACCTCCCCTGGTGCAACCCGAGGCCGTTCCCTCTGGTCCTGTCACTGCTTACCTGTGAGAAGAGGCCGACCACCAGTTCCCCACAGCTTCCCCTCAGGCAGCTGCAGGGAGCAATGAGGTCTCCCCTGAGCCGCCTCTTTTCCAGACTGAACAACCACAGCAACCTCATCGGCTCAATTCAGGAAGGAAACAAATACATGCTCACTTGGAACTACAAGCAAGCAGCCTGAATAGCAATACTTCGTAGGCAGTAGAGCATTCTGTATTTCTCAAGTGACTCTTCCCTCGAAACCTGAAGTCTGTGTGATGGGACTTGAAAGAATGTCCTAACACTGAGCAAGGGGAAGACAAGGATGCACGAGAGTTGGGCGAGCAATTATGTTATTATTCAGTTCAAATATTCGTGTCTCTTCCTGTGCCTAGTCTCTTCTGCAAAAATACCTGCGAGTCTACGGCTGACACAACTGAGAACCACAGCCAGCTCAAAACAGGGATGTGTTAGTTATTACTTATCTGAAGACGCAGACATGTGCCTGAACCAGCAGTTGCTAAGCTACACAGCGAAGCAATATCTTGCACTGCACCTTTTGTTCTTGCAGATAATGCTCACTGCAGTCTACCAGTTGTGTGACTCTTTCGTTATTCAAAAATCCTTATTTTAGTAACTGATACACAACCAGGCACTACGCCGAAAGTTTAAAGAAAAAAAACTCCCCAAAAAGTCACCTAAAACAATTCCAGGCTGAAGGAACATTGCTGGACCTCCTTGAGGAAGACTTGTAGGCTAAATCTGATTTAAGATTTCTGTTAACAACACTGGAGAAGAAGAGCAAGCTGGTATTTGTTACCAATACTAACCTGGGAGGTGTTGTCCCACGTCAACACACAGGGCACAATGGAGTAATGTAGTGAAAGGGTTGGATTACTTGGGGATGGAGGCAGAGAGATGTGATGATATTTAACAAAAATACCCAGAGAAGAGTGTGCAAACAGTTCGCCAAAAGGTGCTATAAATGCCTATAAGCTGCAGGAAAACAGCTGTCAGCAACAAGAGGACAGTAGTACATACATGTACATCATTCCCAAAATCACAGCTCAAAACGACCCAGCAAAAAAGGCAGAGGAGATCCTACAGTTTTCTTCTCTCAAATAAAAAACTTCCAGCTGTGAAAAGAGAGAAATAATGCCACTGCACAAGGCACTAGCAATACTCCCACTAGAGGGGGGGGGGGGGAAAATATCATTTTGAGCATGTTACAAAAAAAATCTAACTGGAATAAGTGCACATTTTTAGGCTATGAAGGGAACAGAGACCAAACTGCAAGAGAAGAGTTTGACTGAAGCAGCTTAGTAATACAAACCCAGTGAAACAAGTGAAAATAATAAAAAAAAAATGTTCCGAGATATATATATACTGATATATATAATGCCTGCCATGCTGAAGTGAGTTCAAACCATCAAGTTTTTCCTCTCTTAAACTCACCATTTAATCATAAATGTAAAAAAAAAAAAAAAAAAAAAAGG
This sequence comes from Aythya ferina, assembly GCF_964211825.1. Taxonomy (NCBI): domain Eukaryota; kingdom Metazoa; phylum Chordata; class Aves; order Anseriformes; family Anatidae; genus Aythya; species Aythya ferina. Next base: position 63,383,866 of record NC_140296.1, read on the forward strand.
CAAATATGCTCCTTAAATTACATACCAAAGTACCACAGTCATACGTTACCTCCTACCTGCTACTTTCTAAAGCAACCCCCCAGTATTTCCTCATATATTTCCTCATGAGAACAAAAATTGTTCTCAGCAAGAAGTAAAGCTATGAGCAGAACAGCAACAGCAGAGATGCACCACGCAGAAATTGCAAAGCCACAATTTCTCTGAGCTTGAACTGAAGCCACACTGGTTCTTCTGGGCAACGCTGTCTGCTCCGGCTTGGCCTGTTTTGACTGACCCAGGAATAAAAGGATCTTGGTAGCACCCAAAACTTCAGTTAAGCAAGCAGCTGCATTCCCCCATGGTGTGTTTCAATGAGATATGCCCCTAATCCCTCCAAACCCCCAGCTGAGCAGCTGACAGCCACACCAGGCATGGGGCTGGCCTTCAGCAGAAGCACAAATCCTTCTGGCTCCGCTCAGCTGCGCTGCCCAGTGCTGAGCTCAGCCAGATGCGGGGCGTACACACAGCCCTACACACCAGCAAACCCCTTTAACTTCTGCTGGCTCCCTCTTAGAGCTGCACCAACCCCATCTGGGCGTAGTGGGATGATTCAGACAGAAAAACTTCTACTTATGTGGTCCCATCACCAGCTGTCCCCTTCTGGCAGGGGGTGGAGGAGTCGCACCTCCATCGTACCCTGTGGCACATCCCGCTCCCTGGGATAAAGACCAGTAAGACTGGGGAGGAGAGCTGTGGATTGGGGGAGCCCTCTGTCACTTCCCCCAAAAGCTGCTCTAATCTTTTACATGTCACACACTACGTTTTTCAATAGATGGCACAATCTCTGGCTTATTTGGTTCACCTGCTGACCAAAAACCCTGCCAGTATGCAGGTGTTGAGTGGAATTACACGTGTGCGGGCAGGGGCAAGGAAGCTTTCACAGCAGCACCACAGAGAGCAGAGGGATTTCCACACTGTCCTAAATCGCCCCCAATTTAACTGCAGTGACACAGGAATACTTGGAAAATGAGGACGTGACCTGGAGGCATATCTATCGCAGCAAAAGAAGAAAAGGTGTAGATCATAATGCAAACAGATCAAGAAGAGAGCCACAGGAATAAAACTGACAGAAAAGGATTGGCTTAAACTGTTGGCACCCAGCGAAACTGACTGCTACTTTTCCCTCTGAAGACCTGGAGAGGACACAGCACTTCTCTGCTTTCCCAAGAGGTAACTGAAGGGCTTTAAACTGAAATGTGCTGTACCCTGCACTATTAACACCAGGGTGGTACTTATCTGAGACAGTTTCTTTATGCATATAGTCTGTCTCCTCTCTCTCTCACATACATAATGGCTTTGAAACTATGCTGATTATTTTATCCATCATGCTCTGCATTTCATAAACGTACAATTCAAGCACGAGCTGAGAGGGCAGTGGGGATAAAAAGAAATATGTATGTAGAGAAATCATCACCGTTATGACAGAGAACTGTCATGTGATTTTTTTGGCAGAATAAAGAGAAAACTTGCTGCTGCTTTGAGACAACGAAGCCTTGCATTCCCCAGTGCAAATATTTTCCCTAGATAGAAGACTCACCCTACTAACTCAGGCTCTTGCTGAGGTAACCCGAGCTGGAAGGGGTACCTCAAACTCTCTTAAAGCTGATTTTGGAGGAGAAAGGGGCACAGGCAGGTTAGCAATTCTGATCCCCTTCACCACTGACAGCAGCAGAACTGCCAGCATGCGTGTTTCTAACGTCAGTACCTCAGCTGGATGCCTCTGGACTGGACGTGCTGAACCCAGGCCAAAGTCTGTAGTGAGACTCTCATTACAGGGTAGTAAATGCCTATCTATAAACAGGGTAGTAAAAAATATTGCCATGGATATAAGTGAACGTACATCTCCTTTGTACACGGTGATTGCCTTTCACATTATCCATTTCTTCTCAACACCAACGCTACCAGCATAATATCAATGCAATGACTAAGAGGGCAAAATAAGAGCAACTTCTGTCATTTAGATATCAGCAATGCATAGAAGGATATGAAGGGCTTCACAACAAAGTCATTGAAGTGAATTCCTTGCCAAAAGCAATGATAAATTTATGAATTTATCCTGAGCTGGAAGGGACACACAAGATGAACAAAAAAAATTGTGAATCTACTCCTTTGTCCCAAATAAAAACATGTAGGACTACCAACAAGATTATCAGCAGAAGGTGCCACACACCAGTTTGCAAACAAATGTGCCTTTTACTGAGGGCCTTATCCTCCCAAAAGTGATGCCAATGGGAAGACATCCCCTGCTTTCAGCCAGTGACAGGTCCCATGGCAGCCTGCTGTCTCCTACCTGTTTGCACAGCTTATCGTTCTCAAGGCTGAACAAACCAGCAGACAGTTGGTTTCTTCAGGCTATTCTTGTAGATTGAGAGTAAGCTTCAAGGCTGCAACTTCTCAAATATTTGCAGATTGACTCAACACGTCACAGTTGCCAGTTCCCACTCTTGCAAGCTGCAAACTCTGTCCAACCATGCTGCTTAATGTGCAAGGGAAAAACTCAGCTCCTACATGGTGTAATTCAATGCAAAAGGTAATTCTTACAGCTGGTCAAAAGCATGAAAAAATTCCCTCAGCTCTTTATCTTTCTTAGAGTCTTTCCCTTCTCTTCAAAAGGGAAGAAAAATGTTTTGGTTTTTTTTTTTTAAATCTTAAACCAGACCAGGAAGAAACAGAAATACGAATATCAGCCTTGATGCCTTCGACCAGCACTTAGCTGATGCTGTAACATTGGATTCAGCCTCCAGCCACTTGGGATAAACATCTGTTCAAAAGCAGAACTGGGCCAACAGCGAATTTCACAGCCTCCTTATAGAAAAAGGAGTCTCTCCTGTTCTGAATGCGATACACACTGAGCCTGTAGCTCTAAGTCAGTCCCATGCACAACACTCATAGGAATTCACGATGAAGCCATTCTTCCTCTAGAATTAAATCCCAAGAAAGAACGTTCCCAAATGTATTTCACAGGATTATACATCACAGCTGTGCCTGATGCTTGCTTCTGGTTTTGATCTACTCCACATGTGGTGAGATTCAGTTGAACATGAGGCAAAATTCAGCGTGGAAGCTCCTGCTGCAAACCCAGGCAAGAAAAGTTAGGGAGCTACTGAGCCAACCAGATGTAAATGCTGTCTGCACTGTAGGGTGCACTGAATTTCCCTCGAGACTACCGACCAACCTGGCTAGATCACAATCACAAGAGCTTTGAAGGGAACTTCGCATACAGCCACAAGCAGGAATTTTGACATTTGCCTGTTCTGCTGCAACATCAGTACGTGGAAATGCCCAAGGTGTGCCTGCTCAGAGGATCCCCCCTAGCAGAAGCCCACACCACCTTGCCAGTTGTCTCTGAAGAAAGCTCGTGCTGCCTCCTGCCAAGCCACTGGGAAGCGCTGCTGCAGGCTGAGTGCTCAGTCTGTGTGCATCTCCCACCTTTGCTCTGTGATTACTGCTTCATCTGTGCCTCAAATCACATTCCTGCAAACAGAAACTCCAAATCCCAGACACCTTCTGAGCTCTGTTCCCCAGCTCCACACTGGCGTGGGAAGACACCTACCTAACAGGTGCAAGTAGGGAGTGAGAAATGAGACTGCAGATTAACATAAAAGCAAACCACTCCATCAGGACTGAGCTGTGACTACAGAACAGACAACTTCTGCCTGTATGTGGTGTTTTTGTCCTGTGTTTCCAGGACCCTAAAAAGTCTTCAGTCCATGCAAGCCCATTTTAACACCTGAAAACACTCTAAAAACGAACAAAAACACAAAGATAAAATAAAAGCCAAGCTCCAGCATACAAAACCAACTGTTTAAATTTTTACCATACCCGGCAATATTCTTCCGATAAGAGCATCTAGCAGCCAAAAGGACTCCTCTTCATTCTTTGTAATAAGAATCAGGTATCCAGCTATGAAATTCATGCCCTGAAAAAGAAAGAAGAATTTTAAGATGCGTACACTTACCTTAAGAGTTTCTAGTTCATTTATTTTGATTAAGAGCTAAATTACCACGGTATACAAAGTGAGCACATCAAGTACAGTCTAGTAATAAAGGCCACTGTTTGAGTAAGCTGTTAAACCTGCAAGAGGACAGCTGGTGAGAATTATTATCAAAGCTCAAGGAGAGAAAATTAAAATAAAAAGCTTAGCAGTGTATAATTTACATTCAATTTTCCCTTTTTAAAGAATCCCAAAGCCCTGTCCCAGTGTTAACTGTTGACTGTTCTGACCAGCACCAAAACACAGCTGATCTGGACGTGCAATGCAAACGTAACACACCTGCAGGTGGACCACGCAGCTGCAGAAGGAGAGAGCCTGATCCAAACACTCCTTTGTAAAAAGCTGCAGCTTTTATGAGCTGTTGGTGCTTAGCCCATCAAATGACTGTGCAAATCATTTGTTTCCTCTAGTACCTCCGGTACTGCTCATGGTGGGCAATGACTCTGGCCACTGCAGCTCCTGCCTTTCAGCGTAAAAAGGAAGGGAAACAGCAGGAAGGAGGGAGGGGGAGCTACCAAAAAATTATGAAAGCTTAGTCAACCCATAACTGGCCTGTTCTGACTGCATTGAGAACACACAGGTTGTGAACTGGTATTCCCCATTTTATTGCCTCAGCCTGAGGCACTTTTTTTTTTTTTTTTTTTTTTGTATCTGCCATAATATCACTAAGTTACAGCGGTATTACTGATTTACTGGCATAGTAAGTAGTTCACTTTCTTTGGATTCCTCATCTTGAAAACAAACAAAAAAAAACATTTAAGTGTATCTTTTCTATTGTAAACAAGATGACAACTGCGATATCACAGCAAGCACACCAGCATGACAATTTACCAAAGGTGTCTCTGAAAGTTTTCCTAAGCTAACAGGAAATTATCTTTAAATATTTACAGGCTATGAAAGCTGGTGTTGGTTACACTGCCTTCTTCAGTTCCATCCCTTTATTTGGCCTTCTCCCTGTTCTCTCCCCTTCCACGCTTGACTTCTCCAGCATTGTCTCTCGGTCTCCTGAGTGCTGCCAGTTGTGGCTCTGAAGAGATGACGGCCACCAAGGAGGCCCTTCACAGCCTCTGGAAGCTACAAGATCCTATCTCGGCTGAAATCTCATTTCTTGCATTCAGCAGATTTCACTTGCCCATCCCACCATACAAGGCCTTGCAACACTCCCACAACAGGGAAATATTAGGACGTGGCACCTTCCCCAGGGCTTCATTTTCCAGCTTTGAGTCACTCAGCACTTGTTACGCAGACGGCTTGGACAGACCTTGCGTGGCCTTACACGGTGCTCGGCCTTCTAGCTAGGGAGGCAACGATTTGTTTTGAGGCCGACAGCTCAGGAACTGCATCTATCTATGGTGACAAGAGCCTGCTTGGCATTGAACACGGCACGCACAGGAAAATAGTCTTAAGCATAAATTCACAGGGCTCTTGATTTTAGGCAGTGCCATGGCCTTGTCACAGCATGACCATGCGAAGCCCAACACACTCCCAAATGGGGAGCTAACTGGCAGCAAATACTACAAATGTGGTAGAATTGTGAAAATGCCCCCTGAAGAGCCTTCAGATGCCAAAAAGAACTCTGCAAAATACTGAAGTTCTCATTTTTTACTCCGTTTTCTAGTGTTTACAGGGTGTCTGCTATAGTACAGCAGGCATCACAATATCTACCTGGACAAAATCTGCTGCTTCGCTAGTAGAAAACATCCTTTCCTGAAACATTCCCTGATTTACAACGTGCCTTGGAAAGCAGACGCTGCTGGCCTTTGGTTTATGGTCTAATTATTTTTAGCCAGGAAAAGTAACATTCATCCTGTGAGGACACCAGAGGTGAGGAGAAAGGAGAAAAACTAAACAAATCACTTTTTTTTTTTCTTAAGTTACCTGTCATCTCCAATGTTCATAATGCCATGTGCAAAGATTAGCACACTGATTAAACAATATACCAAAACTTTTCAACAACTGGACATCTATTTTGTTTAGAAGCCAGCATGGTTCAGAAGTGGTACGTTTCTACCTTGGTACAGGGGCCTGACCCTTGCAAAACAGACTATTCACAGTTCTATTCCTTCTGTTGTTCTCAACACTTTAAACATCACATCTTAATAAATTTATAATACCGAGAACAACAAAATGGAAAATCCAGGCATCTTTTATTCCTGTTTCAAATAATCTCTGTATTACAACTGGTCAGTATACACAAAAATAATTTGTTTTTGTGACTTTGGTCTAGCTTTAAGCCTCTCTAAGTCTCCTCCTTAGTCTCCTACTCTCCAAACTTCAGTAAATATAATTCATAATCTTCTAAACTTTGGAATAATTGTATATACCGTACCAACTTCCCCACCTCACATGAGATACAGCTTAGCACTTGCATCTTTGGTGAAGAAAGGGAAGACTTTCTAAGTGAAATTCAAACAATTTTTCTTCCTACCTGCCTGTCTATACTTGGAGACAGCATCAAATAAATGCCACCATTTCCCTCTACCCATTTATCCCAAATCCTAGGTGATGTATCACATGAGCACTGGTTTTCCTGTGTTTTGAAAAACATTCCAGTGAAAACAAAGACAACTGAGATCTCATCACGACTCCTACACACCAAGGACTATTCCAGGAAAGACGGCAGGAGGGAGGAAGAGGGAAAGACAAGCTCTCTTTCTCCTCTCCAAAGCATGAATCAAACCAAATGCAGTGAAGTAGCTACAAAAAGACCCTGGGGAAACTCACAAGGATACCTGAACATGCTTGAAGTGATTATTTTTTTTCTCTCCCAGGGCCATTTTAAAAACAGAAATTGTTTGTGGATCTGCTTCTGAAAGTGCACATTCAAATAGACAAAACCAATTACCACTGGTGAAATGCAGCATTTAGAAACAGGGAAAAAAAAAAACACAGTGACTACATACCTGACAATATCCTACTGCTTTATTGTGGTGCCCATACGCTACCAATACATTGTAGAGCGTGTGCTGCAGGCAGGGATCGGCCGTTTGGCGGAATTTTATGTTATCTGGAAATGTTCTATTCATGTCTAGACAAAAGGGAAAAAAAAGATCAAAATTAAGAGCTGTTCCCTCCTTGGTCTTCAAAGCAGACTTTTACAGCTTTCCTGAAGCACAGCCAAAACCTTATTAGACTGTAGTTTTGGTGGATGAATTTTACCAAGAACCAGCTTTACCTCTGTTTTGGCTAAAAGAGCATCTACACTTGAGGATAATCCATTCCTAGAAAGACTAATCCTATTAGGGTACAGAAAACAATTTCAAGCAGGACTAAAGAAATTCTCCTGCAGAATGGACTCAAGGCCTGACTTCAAAAGCTTAAATGAAAGCAAACCACTCGTTTAGACCCAAAAAAAGAACTCATACCAAATTTATCTAGCAGAGTGCCATGAAATGACCTACACCTCTAGGAAAACATTCTCATAACAAATCCAATGATCTTTCAGTTGACTTATCATTCAGGGGGCTTCAACCAAGCATTCCCAAACAACTAAAAAAATAGTCTCGTTCCTGTAACGTCTACCTGAAATCATGGTATTTTTTTTCCCTGTGATGTGAATAGCAGGATTCACGTCTCTTTACGAAGGCCTAAAAGCTAGGCATGCAGGTTTGAGCTAGTCACCCAAACACCCTTTGGTTGATGGAAAGAAACAGGCAGAGTTAATTTTTAGCTTGCTTCACTCTATAAAGAGGGAAGCCAAGGTTACTAAATCCAATTCCATGTCTGATTTTTAGAAGTCCAAGTTGGGGAAAAAAATTGATTTGAAAGTAACATTACTTCTGACACAAACTTGAGCTGTAAGCAGCTCAAGGAAGAAAGTCGCCCAAAATCGTGATTAGTTTCATGGAAATCACAAGCATTAAAAAGACTTTAATCACTCTTTCTTCCTTTTGAAGTCAATAAATCATTTACAGAAATGGGAGGGTTGGAAAATATTTCACCTCACCGCTCATGTGACTTAGAAGAAAAACTCAAGGAAAAAGCTAATTTTTAAAAGGACTTAAGCAACAGCCAGGCAGTTACAGGATAACCAAGTGCTGTCTTTCCTCTTGGTAGGAAGAGCAACACTGTGTTTGCATAATTGGAATAATTTCTTGTTTACTGAAGCTTAGGCTGGGCTTTTCAAAAAAAAAAAAAAAAAAAAAAAAAAAAAAGATGAATGGTGACATTTCAGCTGTGGCTCTTCCCCCCAGCCTGTGCAGAATCCACACCTCAGAGCTGACCTGCTCTCCACTCACCTACTTCCCTCTGGACAGATGTTAGCAGCCAAAGGAACACAACCTCAAGCTACTGCAGTTTTGGGGAAAGAAAATCACCAGAATAAATTGAGCAAGGAAATCAAAGTTAGTGCTTTTTACTGATAGATAAACCCCAAACCATGACAATCTTGTTGTGTGAAGACCTGCTGACGAGATTTAAGCTATGCACAGGAGCATGGGTCCAGGAAGAAAATCACAGAGAAATGACTAGCTACTTCTTTGCAGTACACTCCGATTAAATCCCAAAATGGTATTTTCTTTTCAGATGATCCTTCAATGCTGGGAACTGGCGGTGTTAAGCTGCTGTGAAACACTAAACCAACAGATTTCCTCTCCTGTTGATTCATCTCTGTGCAGCAAGCATGAGAAGAGCATTGGCTTGTTTCTCTCCTTCCCCAGGACTGCAGCATTTTCACCTCACATTCAGCAAGACAAACATAGGCAGGAATCCACATTAGCCTCAGCTTAAGAGATATTTATTTTAACACACACAATTAGAACTGTAGATGCTATTTCTGGAGCAAAAAGATGTTTAGTGTTTTTGCATCACTCTAGTGCTTTTCACGTTTAGGGTACTTCCAAAGTCAGGCATGCCTACAAGCCAGACTTCTTCAGCTTGCTACCCCACCCTTTCTGTACATATCTTTGTATCAATGTGCCTCCCACTCCCAGACACAATGCCCGGTAGATTACACAAGTATTTACTTATTTATTAACACGCTGTACTCCATTTTGATCACACTTCTTCACTACTGCTAGTCTGTAACTTGCTTCTGTTCTGAATAGATTCCAGGCAAGTAATTTATTTTTATATTTGTCAAGAACAAACATTCAAAAACTCCAATGAAAACCTAATCTCATTATTCTGGAGGTCATCGATTATGATTTGGAAAAGTAAAATATGTAAAGGGTATTTTAAATTTGATATAACTGGATATTCAGGACTCAGCTTCAAGCTTTACTTTGTAACAATGAGAACTAGAAATCGTTCTAGAGATATTTTTTATTTTTAAAAGTTAAGTTGAAGCTTGCTATCAACTAAGACTAGAGAAATCAAGCCTGAATCACCCAGCTTCAAGTAACAGTTCAATAGCTTACAGCAATGAAGAAAGCAAACTGGGATAGGATTTTCTACAAAAGGAGATGAGAACAGTAATACCACTGCCTGGAATTGCAATTAAGCAGCATCCTGTGTCTTGGTTATTGCATAAACTCCAGTCCCTTTTGTCTCCAAAAGGTGATACCAGAACTGGAGAGAAGGTAGGTAAAATATTCTGAGGAAGTATCACCACACACTTTCCTTCTCCAGTTCTTCCTTTAACTGTTTTGGCAGACAGACAAGGAAGCGAGGTAGCAATTGGGCACCACCTGATTTAACTTTAACACAGAGCCCAAAGAGCTGACGCTGCTCTTCCCCATGGCTAAAAGCCATGTAAAACCCATGAGAACGTTCCTAACCTCCACAAATAGGTCAACCCCCCTTCAGAGAAACTTATTCATGCTTTGAGCAGTGTAGAGTCGATTTTATAGCTGACTATCGTCTGAATTACAGCTCTGAACCTATTACGAAGGATCCCACAACCGCTACCCGACCCACACAGCTAGGCCCTCAGGCCAGCAGTCATGAGGTGCCATACAGGCCATGGGGACTCTCAGATATCAGATATGTTTGTCACCAATACAGCTCCCCCTCATGAAATGCTGTAGTGGGTTTATGTGGCAAGGTTTTGGTAGCAGGGGGCCACAGGGGTGGCTTCTGTAAGAAGGATCTAGAAGGATCTAGAAGGATCTGCCTCATGTTAGGTGAGGGCCCCGCTGCTGACCAGAGCTGAGCCAAAAAGTGATGTTGTTTGTGCCTCTCTGAGAGCAGATTTAAGACAGGGGAAAAAAGAAGTGGAAACATGGATATTAGCTGCACGTGTACACAGGAAGACTTGCACACACTACATACTTAACTAAAAATGTCCTGGCTGAAGAGGGACTTACTGCAAACAAGCTATATTAACTTACACCCAGGCCTTTTCATAACCAGCAGGCGGGCTTTGCATCAGGACAGCCACATCTACTGGGCCAACACCACTTGTCCAACTGAACTTTACCACAACGGGGCATGAACAACAAAGCTCTGTAGAAACATATTCCCTTCTAAATGTGTACATAACCTAAACTATGAAAACTGGCATCAACATTTTGAGGCCTGCATTCTTTAAGGTCTTATTTTTATGTTTAAAGAAGTCTTTTCTCTCCCACATTTCTCTTCAAAAATAAAACCCAAAAGTGTTCCAAAAGGAAGCTTCATAAAATCAGCAATAAAGCCCAACAGTTAAGAATCAACAAGATGAAGAATGGTCAAAGGATAGTTTAGATTTATTGTTATTACTTAGCAGATTTTTCTTTAAAATTAGACCATTTCTTTTTACAGTTCCCCTGCATTTTTTAATTTAGTTACACCCCATTGAAGACATTTCCATGTTGAAAATAAGTTCCAAATGGAAATTAAAATTGTTTGGAGCTTCTGGGCATGTAAAAGAAACAGGTAACTGGCTCTTAAATGTTTTACAAGGGATTTTAAAGTCTTAAGTTGGCCTTGCCCTCCAGTCCCTCCCATCAAAAACAACAACAAAAAAAGCATGGTTACTATTCTCTTGTTTTTAAAGTATGGTGTAAAGTATTGTGTTGGGCTATTACTCTACAGTCGGGCTATATGACTAAATACAGCACAACTGTCTAAAAATGTACTTTTCTCCTAACCCCCATACGTTCACATCATTGCTTCCTTTCTGAAGGGAAATCTATCACTGAAGTCTGAGGTCCTCTTCGTATTTTTTCGCCCTCTAACCCAATTTTCTTTCATCCCTCTGTCTCGCTTGCTCCCTGTTAGTTTCCTCTTCTGCGGTTTACCTATCTATGCAGTTGCTCTTCCAAAAGTTTAGTTCCTCAGTAATTCAGAAGTAGATCTTCAGCTTCTGACATTATTCTTCCTCCCCCGCAGAAATATTTTAATTCATTGTATAACCAGTGTGAAAAGCTTCCTGCTGTCACACTATGACCACTTGTGCTATGGTCTAGTTTCAGAAAAGAAATTGCTTGCATCTCCCGCTTGCAGCAACTATACATTTTGCTCTGAATTTTGCACTGAATACACTTTGCTCCTTCTCTAGGCCGCTACAGAAACTCATTTCCCTCTGTATAGATAAAGTTAGAGCTCTGCTGTGTCTATCCCTAGGCAGGATATGAGCCTGGAGATTTCTGTTTAGTCTTCATTTGCAGGAACATGAAAGTTTGTGTTTCAAAATGCCTTACTAAGGTGTGTAGTCCCAAAAGCCCACGGTGCTGCTGTGGAGGGGAAAATTGGAACTAAAACAAAAGGAGTTCTAATGATTACCCAATTCCAACTAAAATCAGTAAAATCCCAGCTTTAACTATCTGGCTTTTTTAAGATGAAAAAAAAAGACAACAGTAACTGCACCTGCCTTTCTAACATAACAGCCTCAGCATCATGCTTGTCCAAAGCACAGTCCTACCTCTCAACTCAGGAATCAGGTAATCCAGGCAGCAACAACTTCTCCGCAAAAACTCTGCTGCAGCAGGTTGAAAAATTTGGGGACAAATACGAGTTACATCAACCTTTTACTCACTTGTCCCATCCCTGTCTCTTTCAGACACCTAGAGGGCCAGTGCAAGGTTGGGGTGGTTTAACACTTTGTCACTTATTTTTGGCCACTAGTCAATGTACAAATAAGCAACTGGACTAGTAGGAGAGTGGTATTCACCCTCCTCTTCTTCCCTTCTTTCAAGGACTTACATTTAGTGATTTCATGCATCAGGGGGTACATCCATACCGTTGTAACGGCCTGTACTGGGTCTGGCTAGGATGTGACCTTTCCCTGCAGCAGCCCATACAGGGCTGTGCTCTGCACTTGTAGCTGGAACAGCAGTGTTATCACACCAGTGTTGTGTCTGCTGCTGAGCAGTGCTGGCACAGCATCGGGCCTCTCTCTAACCCTCCTAGGGGGTGGGCAAAAAAACAAGAAAGAAACATCACCAGGGCAGCTGACCTAAACCAACCAAAGGGATATTCCATACCAGATGATGTCACGCCCCGCAATAAAAGGTGGAAAAAGGAAGAGGAGGGGAGGGGTGGGCTCTCGTTGTGAAAAAATCTGTCCTCCCGAACACCAGCTACGTGCGTTGAGGCCCTGCTTCAAGGACATAGTCAAGCATCGCTCATTTGTGGGAAGTAGAGGGTAATTTCTTTCCTCTGCATTTCCACACAGCCTTTACTTGTTTTGTTTTTTCCCTTTCCCCCTTTCTCTTTTTTTCCTTTAAATTGTTTAATTAATAATAACCTTTCCTTGATAATTATTTTTTTCCCTTTAATTAAATTATCCTTATCTCAACCCATGAGTTGTTATTTCCTTTACTTCTTCCCCTCCTCTTCTAAGGAGGGGGAGTGAGAGAGCGGTTGTGGTGTTCAGCTGCCCAGCACGGTAAAACCACCAGTTCCTGAGTGGACTTCCCCACCCCTCGGCTTGTTAAATTCTTTTTTGAACCGGCTCATGGTTTTGACCTCAGCAGCACCCTCCAGCAACAAGCACCACAATTCAGTGATACGCTCTTCTAAATCCACAGCATGGCAAAGTTCATCCAGTGTCCTTAGTTCTTGCTAGACAAAACGAATTGCTTCAGTTAACAACTGTTCCCCATTCACCCTCTCTACACCATTTATAATTCATTTAGGTCTGTCAGCAGCTTTTTTCCTTAGCAATCTTTCCTCGAGCTGAGATGCAAGTGTAATTCATCTGCCTTATGCAGACACTGCTCCACGTCTTCAACCATTCCTGCTGCTCTTCCAGGTCCTTTTGGGACTGAAATAAGGAGAAACAGATGCAAAGGCAGGTCTCACACTACAGAGTTAGAACTCATCATTCACCTAGGAGATGACATAACAACGCCTTCTAGTTTGTTCTCAGTTCCTTTCCAAAAAAATTTCTAATCTTCCTTAATGTTTTTGGCTACATGAAGAACCTGGAAAGATCTGTGCTGTTAAAGAGCTTATGGCTAATCTAATTTACATGCTAATTCAGCACTTAAACCACTACTACAGAAACCCAAGTTTTCCATGACATAACTTCACCTCTAACAATTTAAGGACATAGGACAGTAGATAAACACGGATTTTATTATCAGGACAATAACCTGTTTTGATTGCTTCGACCAGCTTGTCATTCTTCTCCCCTTCGAGCAGCCTGTGGTAGTATCCAGGGTTTTGCTCCATGTTGGCTTGGGCCCCGCTCACGATCATCCAGATCAACGCCCGGTGTTCATTGGGGATGCCTTTCCTGATATACCTCTTCACTGCAAAACAAGAAGCTTTTGTTTGTTGGTTTGCTCTGAAAACATTTCCAGATACATTTTTCTTCTGGAACAAGCAACAGAAAGCTGGTAAGTCACAGGACAACTCTCGACTAGAGATTATTACGCTTTCTCCCCTAGACCACCACATAGGATAAGCATTTTCTTCTCAGCTACCGTGTATTTTTGATTCTTGCCTAAATACTTGCCACTCAAACTCCCCACGCTGATCACCAGACCCATGCTTTTCTCAGTCCTCTATTGCCTCAGTAGGATTTTGAATCCTTCCCAATTTCTGACCGGAGACAGGAACACCAAAAAGCTTCTCCTCGACCTTCCTCCTTTATCATTCAGACAAGCACCAACTTTTTTCTTTCCCTAACAGCCTCTGACACGTTACCACTGTTTGCTTGGTTAGGCTCTAGCATAAATGGCTGCGTTAACCTAACGCTGGGATTTCAGCTTAGCACCTAACCACTGAAAGCATCGCAGACACAGAAGTACGAAACACGTGGCTACTGCCTAAACTCATTTAGAAGGGATGGAAATGTCAGAGAGCAGCAGACGGTTTGTCCCAGAATAACTGGGGAAATCTTTTCAGATCTAAAATAGCTGTTATCTCCTGCATCCTAGCCTTATTTTTTTTTTATTTATTTTTTTAAGCAGATGATTCAGTGTGAATAACTAGGATGCAAGATTGCAGGAAGGAGCATCAGGCTAATAACAGCCAAAGCAGCTTCCTCCTGGGAATGGAATGAAAGACATTAATAAGGGAACCAATACTGCTCGTCGGTACATAATCCTGCATCAGCACTACCCCTTCTGACCCCAAAAGACAGCCAAACACTTGAGATCCTTCTGCTTTTTCCAGGGAGAAGAAAGTGACAAAGGAATCAGACATTTACTACTAAATGAATGACACTTCATTAAAGCTGCAGCTTCTCTTCTCCAAATTCAACGGGACTCGGATGAGAGTGGAGAATTCTTGGTTGTTGCACAAAATATCTATACATAACCTGGTTTTATCCAGTTCTGTAGGTTTGTAACTCAAGATAAACGGTGTCTGAATTAAAGGCAGTTGGCCTTAAAAACAGCAGAACGAAATGAGTTTACAGCAACTCAGCCAGCGACCTTCTACATGCCTCGCTTACACCTCTTTTTAGCTGCCTATGCTTTAGGAGCCAAAACTGCCTTCCCAATGTCAACGGAGAGATCTGTGCATCTCTAATGGGCATTCCGCCCACCTAAAATCTGGCACTTTCTCTCAAAAAAAACGTTCTTACCCTTCACATTTGCAATAAGCACCTGGCCTTCAGGGTACAGTTTTTATTTAGCGTTCCCACGAGGATTTATGCTATGGGTAACAGCCTCTCTTGTTCCAGCTGTAAAGTAACTTCAACCGCAACCTTATTCTAGACAGACTGGAGATAATTTACTCATTTCTGTTTGATAATCCCCACTTCATCTTTTTTTTTACAAGATTTTGAACTCTGCTGCTCAATAAATCCTAGAGATGGGCACAGCAAGCGCAGGAACGCAGCTGAGGAAGCAGCCCCATTCTGCTCCTAGAAGAATACTTAGTGGGTAAAAATCACCGGATTATCATATTTTAACACACAAATTGGGATTTATTTTTTTTTCCTGGTACAACTATCAATCCTGAAAGCACAGCCAGCAACCACATCCAACAACAATACGCTCAGAGAAGTGGGGACAGGCCTTTGACATTGGCACAAGGGGAAAGCAGCCCTGCAGCGCCCAGCACACTCATTATTCCTCAGTGTCATCATTCACATGACAATAGGCAGCCAGAGGCTCCTATCGCCCCGGGTGCTTCCACATTATCTTCAGGAAATAAAAAACCCACAACAACATCCCACACAGCAGAACATCCTCCCACTGTCGGGTTTAAGAAGCTTTCACAGATGAAGCCAGATTGTGCATGTGTCTTCGAGCACGCATCTGACTCCGACTGTACGCCAGAGGCTCGATCTCAAAAGCAGCACTGCTCCAAACCACCAAGCCCTCAACAGCCTAAGTTTCGGAGTATGTGATAAAGGAATATCTGTACATCAAAGTTTTGCCTCCGTTCATAGATGAAACACGAAGCATCAGTCTTTAAGCAAGCTGTTTAACACAGAATATGAAAATTTTTAAGGTTTTTGCCTCAAGTTAAAGTTGTGTTTACCTTTTCCCCTTCCCCTTAATGTTGTTTCACTCTACACCATAGGCAGACCAAGTTACTCAGGAAAATGCCATTTAAAAACAAAAATCATCGTGTCTAAAATTTTAGAAGAGAGTGGTTTTGAAAAACACCTGCACATAACAATTCCGATTAAATACTGAGGAAAGTAACTCAGACCCTGGAAAAAACTCTACGGCAGAGCAGAGAACAGCATCCCAACAAGGAGCTGAAGGTTTTGTTTTATGCATACATCGAAGAAACAAAGCAGACCTGTGCTGTGAGCACTCAAGTTCCTGTCAAACTACAAACTGACTTTCCAAGAAGCTCCTTCCTTCCTCCAACATCTGTTGAGGACCAGCTGTGCTCCTGCGACAACCACTTTCACCTTTCACTGGATTTTACCAGCCTCAAAGACCAGAGAGTGCCTTCTGCTGCCCGATTCTCTTACACAGCACACTTTTGGTCAGAGTTAAGCTCCTTTGGGTAATTATCTCGGAGGGTTTGTTGCCTGCCTGCGGTTGTCTTTTGGTCCCAATAAAGACAGCAGCCAAGTGGATGAAAGCAGTAATTCTACCTTTGTTACTGGGATCCTGTGAGAGAGAGAGGAGGTAAGCGACCGAATGCCAACTGGAATTTCTCATGTGCAGAGGAGACAACAGTGATAACGAGGGTAGAAAGGGAAACAGAACACCACAAAATAGCACAAAGGAAGAGGCTGGAGAAGGAGCAAAAGGAACTACCAGCCAAAACTCCCATGCCCTGCCCTGCCGGAAGGCTCTGATCCAGAACAACAGGATACACCGCTTAATTACCCTCGTTAAAACGTAGCCTAATTAGTTTTCTTTGCAGTAGGACAGAATTACATGTGTCCATACCGCACACGGGCATGAGGCTAACTTGAGCAGCACGTGAACACGCCACATTTCCAAACTGGAAAATTAGCACAGGTCATCACTTCTTCCTGGCCAGCAACGCTGAGCTCCTCATTGTGTGGGGAGAAATGGGTGTGGAGCCACAGAGGTGTCACACGTACAGCGCCTCTCCCCCTGCTAGACACAGCACGGCGCCTTTTAAAGCTTTTTTGAGCTCCTGAGCAAGGAAGCCAGGTGGCTGGAGCCAGGGAAGTGGTGGAGTCACCATCCCTGGAGGTCTTGAAAAGACGTTTAGATGTAGAGCTCAGCGATATGGTTTAGTGGGGACTGTTAGTGTTAGGTCAGAGGTTGGACTCTGATCTTGGAGGTCTCTTCCAACCTGGGTGATTTTGTAATTCTGTGGAGTGCCTCACCAGGCAGCAAGCACCCCACAAATCAGACCTTCTGCTCCCCAAGGCCCTGCAGGATCATCTTGTAGGATAAAACACACAACAAAGCCACTACTTAGGTAAATAATTCTGTGCTTCACAGAACTGACAGGCTTCGATCTAAATGCATGGTATCAGAGGGGAAGCATTTCAATCAGTAGTTGTACAGGTTAATCTGCTGCTCTCCTCCGCTGAGGAATCAGCTGACGGTAATGAGGGCGGCTTAGTGTAACAACTTCAAATTTACACTTCCTCAACGCTACTTAACTCCAGTCGCTCTCCTTATAATTACACATTATAGATTACACATATGCATGAGAACACATATTTGAGTACCTTTAACAAAAACTAGCATCAAAGATGATACGCCAGCCTGCAAGGGCTTCTACAGCCAAAGCTGCTGCCTGCACCCACTCAATGGATCTACTTCACCCCATTTTTCACAAACTGCAGCAGACTTTTTTAACAATACAACACATTAGCCTGTTAGGGAAGATAAACATGACATTACTGGTTGTTATCATGATGTGGCTAGAGGGGCAGCTCCACTATTGGTACTGAAGCTTAGTGGACAAGCTGAGAGAATTAGTCAAAGTTTCAGCTCTGAAATAAGACGAAAGGCACTCACACTGCTGCATCACAGGAACATTCTGCATCTGTGAGGCTGGAACAGGCTACACGAGCAGAGAGATGTGAGCAGCTCGTGCAAATTACTAAAGGTTTCACCTGTCACGGTTCACCCATTTTAAGAAAATAAGGAAATGAATTAAAACCCAAGATTATTTTTTCCACAACTAGACCCCTAAATTCTGCAGAAACTCAAAATCCTCTGAATACTGCAAATAACTCAGAATCCTCAAAATAACTCAGAATACTGCATAATTACTACTATATTAAAAATGTACACCCTAAACAGTATCTTCTTTATCTCTGGAAGAAAAATAAGAGAGTATCAGTAGTTACTTTCTAGTTAGCAGCATATGACCTAGCAACTATAGCTCAAACCTACATTTTCTGGTGTTCCTCAGCCTCAGAACTGACATCCTTCCACTAAATACACTGTTCCACTGAAAATGTCTCACTTGTTATCATTCCATTCCTGGTGCCAAGGGAAAAAAAAACAAACAGCCAGAATTAGCACTCAAGGTCCACACCTGAAGCAGAGCTTTGAATATTCAGCTGCATTACAGCCAGCGCATGAACTTTTGGGTTGTTTTACTCACTTTTTCTTTAATATAGTTACAGGGAACTCCAAAAGGTTTCCTAAAAGAAAGCAAGCTGAATAACATAATTGAGAGCAAAGGGAAAAAATGATGCCTATATGGAAAAATAACTAATCCAGAGGAAGGGAGGGGGGATGACCTTCAGTCTGACAACACCCTGTCCCCTTCTGATTCCCTCCATGTACTTATTTCTCCCCATCATCTCTCTTGTAAAATGAAACATTATTAGAGGTTTTCTTCCTTTCTGAACTGGCCATGAACTGTTCCATCAGCATGTTCTCCAATGCTACATTAGCTCCTGCATGAATTTTTGCTTTCTTTGCTCTGTAAGGCGCTAAGTTTTAGTTCTCTGTACACACCTTTCTAGCAGCGAGGTGAACATCGTTTTACAAAAGGAGGATAAAATGAACTAGAAAATTTCAGCAATCAATAAACTGCCAAGGAGAGAGGCTAGAGCCCTAGCGTCCCGATCCCTGGGCTTCCAGACAGTGCCTCCTGCATCATCACACGTCTTTTCAGAGAGTGCACAGAGCAATATAACAGCTGTACAGCAGCACCTGGAAGTGCCACTGGCCATAATCTCTGGGTTACAGATGTAATAAGATATTAGAGCGTATGCCAAAGAAGGATTACTCCTTTGTAAGCTTTAAATCAAATCAATGATCCCCCTAATAATATTTTTCATTTGAAGAGGAAAATAAAATTCAACATTCAAAAACCCACACGAACTGAATATGATGTATACCAGTTCCAACACAATGCTCTTTTACTTTTAAGTAAACGTACAGCTCACCTTTTAAACTCTTCTGTATGCTGTTTTTCCCCTTTAGGAGCTTGGACCATTTTATCGCTCGCCTTGTGAGTACCACTAGGTACCTGGAAAAGAAAGCTTCGTAGGATGCGTAATCAAAGTCATCTGGCCTTTCAAATCCATATGGATCAACCCTATAAAACAAACAAAAACAAATAAAAGAATTCTTGTACAACTGCTTCTACATACCTTCAAGTGAGGGGAAGAAAAAAAAAAAAAAAGTTAATTATGCTTTAAATAACTTCCAGCTGCTATTTCTAAACGCAGCTCTCCTCCCAGCAAACACTTACTTTACACAGGCTGCACAGCGTATCCAAGCTGCTGAAGTAAATGAACTTACACACGCGCCGTTCAGGCAGTTTTACAGATTTCGCTCGCTTTAGAAACGAGGAATTTTTAGAGCAAAGGATCTGCTGTGTGCAAAATCGACCCAAATTGCGACGGCACGGAAGCCCGGGGTGCATTTCTCTCCATAACACTGAGCCAGCAGGGTGGGAAGAGCCCTCCAGGATCACCTGGTCCTGCCACCACCAGTGTCACCCCCTGCCCCATGTCCCCGAGCACCAGGTCCAACCTCTCCCTGCACACCCCCAGGGACGGAGTTTCAACCTACCTGTACGCCCAGTCCCGGCCGCCCTCTGTCCCGGCCATCGGCCCCCTCCGGCAGGGAGCCCCGGCCGGGCTCTCCTCAGCCCGAGCAGCGCCGCCCCGGCCGCCCCATGCGGAGCTCCGCCGGCTGAGGGGCGGGGGCGGCCGCCCGGATCCGCCTCCCTCCCGTGCTGGGGGCCGGGCCCGTGACAAAACGGGGGCTGCCGGGGGTCCCTATGGAGCTGGGGGACCCCCAGAGGGCGAACGGGGCGCTCCGGAGCAGCCCCCGTCCTGCGGAGGCCGGAGGGGCCGCCGCCATTTCGGGGTCTCCCCCGGTGGCTGCTTGTGGGGGAAGGTCCCGGCATGAGCCCCCCTGCCCCTGTGCTTCGGCTCCTGCAGGCACTAGTCCTCATCAGGACTAGGTTCAGGGGGATATATACCTCATTAAAAGTCAGTCATTTTTTCCCCCAACTCCTCAGGCTGTCATACAGGCTTCCATTTAACTTTATTTCCCCAAATAACTCGTTTATTTCCCCAAATAACTCATGGCACAGCCAGTGCTTTGCTACATCGAAATACATTTAACTTCAGCTTCTGCTGACTTCGTTTCCACCTCAAACTAAATCTACAGCAGCCGATCGTCAAATACATACGGAGTAATAACACCACGAATATTAATGCCCAGAAAGGCTTCCCTGTTTCCTGAGCCCGCCTCTAGCATTAGCATACTGCTCCTCGCCTTTCTGAGGCATGGAACAAACCCCAAAACTCACACAGACCCTGCACTGTCTGGCTGCTGGCAGCGTACCTCGTACTGTGCTACAGAACAGACGGGAGAGAAGGAAATTATATTCCTGCTTGTCCTTTTTTAATCAAGTTCTGACTTTGCACCAAGCAAGCGCTTGGAAACTTGCAGCTCCTGCCAGGGAAACATTATCTAGTCCAGCCAGCAAGTCATAGTTGCTGAAGACAACAGATGGGATTTCGGGAGGGAGATCAACAGTTGTTCCTTCCCAGCACACTCCTCAAGAAAGCTGCCTCCTCTGTGTGGGATCAGAGGCAGGCACCCACACAGCAACGTGGATGCAGTTGGGCTTCGACGACAGGGAAAAAACTCAGAGCTTTGTGTTTGTGTCAGCTGCCACCATCAAGCTGGGACTAGGAGGCGATGCTGTCCCACCAAAGGGAAAAGGGACCCTCGGCTTCCTCCCCCAAATCCCCAAGCCGCAGCACTTAGTTGTACTTTGTCTGCAAAGTGTGGGCTGTGCTGTGCACGTTCCTTCTAAAGTGGTTCCGTCAAAAATCCCCCATGAACAACAGGTTACGTCTCCCATTAACTAAGGGCACACCTGCAGCACATCAAGGACAGCCTTTGTGTGTGCCACGGTGCATTTTTACCATCAGCAAGCCTGAAATGGTTTACACAGTTGCTGTTGCTTCGATGCAAGCGTAACAGCCCTGTGGTGTGCTCTGATGTATGCTAGTTTCACAGAAAGGCTCCCATTAAACTTCAGGTAGCTCCTATTAAGAATCTTTCATCTCAGTATCATGGCTGATAAGGTGAACCAGCCTCCTGTCTGGCAAGAGAATACCTTGGTTGTCCTTTATAGGGTGTCAGTGCTGCTCTCTCCTGGGCAGATCATATCACACTTTTTTTTTTTTTTAGAGGCATCCAAAGAAAGAAACGCATAAAGTCTCAAATCTGCAAACTGTGTGTGCTTGGTTTTTGTTTCACCGAGAAGGATACCAGTGACTTTTGATCCCTGCTTCAAGGGAGCTGCTGACAGGGGCAGTGACAGTGCAGGAAGGCAGTTTTGGGACATTCAGTCCAGAGAAATACCTTCCTGACTAGTGCCTGGCACAAGGGGAATGAACCTGATGTACCTCCCCTTGACCCCTTTCATCCAGATCCTTATCCCTGAAATTTTTACATTATGGTGAACACGTTTGGTAGAAATTCTCGTCTCGCTGCTCGCCAGAGTAAGCCCTTAAAATAGGGACTTCCCTTTAAGGCTAGGCATTTAGCTCTGCTCGCTGCAGGGCAGATAAACACAGCCGAGTAGTATTTCACATGCTGCGGCATTCGCAGCTTCGCTTGCCTGCATTGCCCTTGCCCCGTGTTTTAGTGAGGAACACTTCCATATCTGCGACCACCACATGTGAGAAACACCATTCCCAGCAAGGCCAGCAGGTCTGCTTTTCCAAATCCAGGTGAGAAGTTTAAAAAAAAAAAAAGCCTAGCTATTCACAAAACAGTTAAAAGCCCCTGTTCAGAAATAGCACATGCAGACGCATTGGAGGGGACATGTGAGGTTTGCCAATGCTTTAGTCAATCCTTAGGGAGGGTCTCATCCCTTGGACAGAGTGCTGAGGGGAGAGCATGAGTTCACCTTGAGAGATCACCTCCAGCACAGCAGGGAAACCCCATGTGGTAAAGAGCATTAAACAGAGTATTAATTAAGAGTAAGGAAAGAGTAGTGATTCCTGCATAGCAAGTAGTTAGCAAGTCGTGGCTGAGGATTAAAGCAGAGTGTGAAGTATTTTATAATGATACTGTGCTGGACTGCATGAATCTCTTTAGCAGCTAAAGAGCGATGACCGAAATGGCTGATGTCAATTCATTGTGAGATGCTGTGAACTCAGTTAACAGAACAGACCTGTCCAGACTGTTTAAGGAAGTAACAAGATAAATAGGTAAAATTACCCCACAGCTAAGACTCACACACATCTCAGAGAACAGGATTTTTACAATACTTATGGATCTGAAAACAGGAACTTGGAATTAAAATACATTTCTGAAATAAAATTTTAAATTGCTGCTGCTCAGAGAATATATCGCTCGTACAAGTTTGTGGCCATTAATGCTGGATTCCCTAATACCAAAGCTGGCAGGACATCCAAGAGCAATGCAATCTGCACGCACCAAAGAGTGCAATAGCTCTTGGCAAAGCGTCCAGAAAATGTTGCTACCTCTTTGCCATGAGCAAACACACACACAGGCACAAAAAGATCATTCTTACTGGTAACTGGATGTTCCAGTATCCTAAGTAAGTGATGAAACTCACAGCATACATTCCCCTTGTCTGTGGGGCTTATCGTGTAGACCTTCATCTCTGTGTCTGTATTTAGTAAACCACTCCAAGCAAGCCTTGCTGGAGCTCTTCTCTGCACCCATTTAGCTTGAGCTACTTTCATATGACGGGAAAAAACTGCTGTTCCCTGCTTGGGAAAACGTTTTAGATTAGGCAAATTTGGCAATATAGAAACATCCACTAAGAAGTGAAGATATATGTGTATATATATGTATATATATTAATCATTGGAGGAGTATCTTCTCGCCTAGGCACAACGTGCTGCAGGACCAGACAGCTCGTCCATCTGGCCAGGTTAAGGGATGCCACCATCACATCCTGACGCCTTTGCTTCGTGTTACCACCACCTACCCACCCGGTTTAGTCAACCTCCAGCCCACGTACGGACCGAGTCTCTGGACGGGTAATGAAATGCTGAACTTGCTCCATATTTTCGTCCCAGCAAATTGCGTCATGCTTACATAACTGGTCTGTGGGCCTGATTAAACCTGCTCATGTGGAGTGTTCCAGCAGCAATGGCTGAACTTTAGAACAGGCTGTAGAGCAAGGACAGAAACATATATTTAAAAAAAATAATAATAATTTCCTCTCTTCCCTGAAGGCTTCACAGCTTCACACTGATGCAGGTTGCTGGCTGGCAGGACAAGCTACAAACCCACGTGTAGTCTTGAACACGCCAGTGTTTTGATTACTCTCAGTATGACTGTGGCCCCAGGAGTCAAAGCATACTGATATGAGCAGCTATAAAAAGGAGCTCTGAAGCTTGCTGCCTACCACCACAGCCGCCTGGAGAATCAACATTACCCGTGGAAAACTCTGCAGAAGGGTTTTTGCACTCAGCTGCCATCCTCCAGCTGCGTCAGACAAGAAGGCTCAGGGCTGTAAGTGACAGTGCTGGGAACAGCAGGGAAGAGAAATGATGTGGCAGTGCCCTCGATGTGCAAAACACTGCAAAAATATATGTCAGGGGTGATATGAAAACAATACTTGAACGTTAGGAAGCGTTTCTAAGACAGAGACAGGAATGTCCTTGTGAGAAGTGAGCAGCTCTGACAGAGCAGTGACCCTATGGAGTGGAAATGAATGAAAGAAATGAGAAGTTCATACTGGCTAATTGCTTGATGAATCTTGGGTCAGGCTGCAACTTCAGAAAATGTGTTTGTGATGCGACCTGACAAAGTATTTTCTAAATGCCTTTGTTTTGTTTTGTTTTTTCCTTATCTACTTGAATGGTCATAGGCAGTGTGCTGAAAGCCATTTAAATTCACGCTGGTGCTGTTTAATTTCCTCTGGCTGCGTGAGTGCTGTGCTTCTAACTGAACCTTGAAATTCCTCAGGGAACAGTAACTCCCTCTAACTTCTCCCCACCCTCCCCTCCCCTTTTTTTCCCCATCCCTATTGAGCTTGTGAAGATACCTAGCTGACTAGGGACGCACTTTTGGTCATATATCTGAATGTCCGCTCACTGCATACCCTGATTTTACATGCTGTCCTGGCTCTGACAAGTGAAAGCAAGCCTTCTGCTGGCCTTCTGCTGCGCTAGGACTTGTGCAAGGACTCTCATTACAATTGTGTCAAGCACTATCCTGTTCCACCAACAGCAGGCAGAGTTATCGTTACAGGCATTTAAATGCAATCATTTCATGTAAATGCATAGTGTAAGCTGTGAAGAACATTGACTATTTTCCTTGTCTCTTTGCTGTTAAGGGTTTCTCTAAAAATCACATATTAGGGGAAAAAATAATTCAGAAAAGGCTGACACAATTTGGTGTAAAAAGGAAAAGCTGTATAGCTGCCCATGCAATGGGAGATGTCCATTCCTTACATGGAATAAGGCAGCAGAAATACAGATTATCCTCAATTTCTGTAATTAAATAATATTTCAAAATGCAAATGTGCAAGGACACTGAGTTTAGGTCAGATCAGCAAATTGCCTTTCTGCAAGTTCCCAAATTCGGAGTTTTGAACTCTGTGCTGTGCTCCCAGGGATACTGCTGTCCACTGCAGCCTTCTGCATGCTTATTCTCCATACGCTTTGCAGACTCATGGGCTCAAAGAAAACTCAGAAGTTTTGTGAAAAAACAAGCTTGGGGGTGACAGCAGGAGTGGCTGAAGGTCCTTTCGACCGCAGGGTACAGCAATAACCATCTGTGCCGATAAGCCTCAGTATTTGCATGCAATCAAGGGATCGGCTGAAATAGCTCATGTTATTTTTAAATTCCTTTGGAAGGTAAGAAACTTTGATTGCAACAGCCAAGATCAAATTATGACTTCTCTCTGGCATACTTTGCAGGTCACAGATTAAATTAAACGGCTAATACTGGGGGAAATGCTCAATTCTCACTTGGTGTTAATTTGCGGATAAATGTCCCCTCGAGTTAACAGGAATAATTTCACTGATACATCGTCAACATTTAAATGATTTAATTTAAACTTCATTTTAATATTTTGAGTTTTTCTGATACTGGCCTTTCCCGTCACAAAGTAATCAAACTGAGAAGAGATGTGTAGCATTGAAAACGATCAGCAACTTTTTGGTATTTCCATGGTTTGCTGCGTAATTAGTTATAAAAATGATACGTTCTCATCCAGATGTTTGATTTTTTTCTCCATTGAAAGTCTAGCTCAATGTCCACAACGTTTCTTCAACTGATAAGTTTTATTTTATCTATGTGTGAACTTAGGAAAAGTGCACAACTTATTTTGCTGTTATTATCCAGTAAGCCATAGCAATCATTGTGTGGACAATGCTGCACATTTCTATTGTGTCCGCAACAAGCATCATCTTATATTTCTGCATTTTCATATTTCTCAGCAACATTTTTTTTCAGCAGTTTTATTCTCAGAAACTATGATAAGCTATGAAAGCGTTACCTTTATAATCATTCCCTTTTACATTTACATATCCCTCATACAATAGCTTTTTGCATTTCAATGGCAGCAAAAATGTCCTGCACAAAATTTGCTGAGAACTGCAGACTTCTGAGTATCTAGTGGTTCTTTATATATGTGTAAATGAAGCAACTTTCAGCAAAGACAGGTTGGATTCAGCCCCACAGAAGTCACAGGGGTGGGGAGGAAGGGGCTGAGTATTTATCATACCTCTCTTGAGCATTTTCAGCTTTTAGTTGCAGCCTGACCCAGTCCCAGGGGCTCAAACGGCCGCAGTGGTGCAGGACCAGAAGGTGTGCAAGCCACTCAAGGAGAGGAGATGTCTGTCCTCCAGCACTAAAAACTCTCTTCTGGGCCTTCACCTCAGCTCAAAAGGTGATTTCTCTCTCTGGCTCCGGTGCCCAGCTCTGAAGACCACCAATCATTGCTGCAGCAGCTCAGAGCTCCCCAGGCCATATGCTAAAGCAAGTCAGCTCTTAAATGTGAAGGTACAGCCACAATTTTTCTTTGTATTTAAGTAGTCAGGGAAAGCAAACACAAGGGAGCTACAAGTAGAGACAAAGCTAATTCAGTCTGCCAACGAGTAGAGCAGATGGAATAGACCAGTAATGCGGCTGGTGCATTAGGTATTGCTCTGCAGAATTAGGTTTTTGTTTGTTTCTTCTGTTCTTTTTCATTTTTTTTAATTTTTTCCTGCACATCACAGGACCAAATACAGCTAACAGCAAGTTTGCAGGTCACACACCTATATGCAAGCTGAGAATCAAGTGGTCAGATACCAGGAAGATGGACAACATCCTGATAACTTCCTCAGACCAACTGAATGCTTCAGAAAAGAAAAATAAAAGAGTTTCCACAAAGGAGGTGGTTGGGAGTCTTCTTCTAAGGAGAATTCAGCCTCTCAAAGTACACCACCAGTATTCCTCAGGGTGCCTGGGGCTTCCTCTGGATGGAAAAACACTGGTAGCTGTTCAGGTTGCAGTGGCTGCCTTTTAGAGTACCGATGTGTGGTTACTGCAAGCGGTGATTAGTATTCCCAGGGAATTGTCTCTTATGAAACGAATACCAGATTAGCAAGGTGCTGTATCTCCCACAGCAGTGACAGCGTCTCTGGCTGTACCATCTATATTCCCACTGGAGAAATCTGTCACTGATCCTTGCAGGCAAGCTTTTGTGGTGATAATAAACAACACTTTAAAAGCTCACAGTTGCTGTAAAGAGTCCTCATCAAGAGGACACTTGTAACGAGGCAAGAGACGGCCCTGATGTACCGTTTTCTAGGAAGAAATAACGATTAGGTAACACTTACATAAGCAGCAATGGCTGTTTTTAGCTTTCCAATGGTCTATTTTTCCTTTTGAGCACCCTTCAGCATCTTTTGTAAGTGCTTCTGCCTGTGCGTAATTGGCTTTGGAGACTTGTGCTTTGCTGACTCGCAGAGCTACCTTTGGATGCTCTGGTCCAGAGTGCATCCAGCACTTCTTGCTGGATGCCTTTGAAAACCAGGGGAGTAACACCAAATAACATTTGAGAAATTTGCAGCAGGTGATTGCAAAGAGCAAAACTGCGAGTGCTGAAATGTTGTTAAGATGCATGTTTTGCTGTTTATATTTGTGCACTTACCTTTAATTAAACTAAAAGCCTGTGTTGGGCAAAGGCATCTGGGGTCCCCTCCCTGAACAGACACACTTGGAGGCAGTAATTGAGCTAATGGCCTGTGCTATTAAAGACAGGCAAAAATAGCTTAGAAGCAGAGAGGCAAAGTCCCTCTGTGATGAGTGTGAGAACTGAAGAGGCAGGACACCACAGGAAATGATCACATCGGGGTTTTGCATCTCTGAGGGGGATTGCTGGGGTGCCACCCTCCACCCAGGCCTCTCACCACATGGTGTAAGTGACAGTAGACCCTGGGTTTATTTTTGTAAGCTGTAAACCTGGGCAGCAGCTGAACAGTGGTGACAGGACTCCAAGACCCTGGTGCTCTTGGGCTCCGAGAACCCCATAACAGCATCCTCAACCTCAGCTGAGCCAGGAAGCCTTGTGCGTTTTAGAAAGGTCAGAGGTAATGGCACAAAGAGCATTGCAACAGTGCGGCTGGGTTTGGTCAGGCAAAAATGCTTTTTAAAATTTATTTATTTATTTATTTATTTTCCAGCCAAAAATGCTGTGCATTCAAAAGAATTTCCCAGAGGTATTGCCTCTGCTACCTTAGCCCTTCTCCTCTACTCCCCACAGGACCCACAGTCCACTGTGGGGTCAAAGACACCTAGAAATGAAGCGGAGCCTTGCAAAGAACCTTCTGAGCAGAAATCAAGAAGCTTTTCTCAGAGTATTATCTCTCTGCACTTGTGCATTTCTCCTTTCCTGGTGCTGTAGGAAAACCCAGACCATCCACAGCGGGGTTGGTACCACACTGGAGAACAGGAGGGATGCAAAAAAACCCTTTCCCTCCCCTCCCCAGAATGTTACACTCACGTGGGCATTGAATTGTCACCAAGTTTGAGGTTTGCAGCCAGAATGCAGTATGTGTACTTATTTGGGTAGCTGATCAAAATAGCATATTGAAAATGTTTTTTGAATGTCTGCAAGTGTTTTTGGTTTCCTCTTTTTTCTTTTTTCTTTTTTTCTTTTTTCTTTTTTCTTTTTTCTTTTTTCTTTTTTCTTTTTTCTTTTTTCTTTTCTTCTTCTTCTTTTTTTTTTTTTTCTTTTTCTTTTAAACCAAATAACAATGAAGCTTCAATACAGAAAGACTACTGTACTACTGAAAGTTTTGTTTGTGTTAGGGGTCCTCCCAGGAATTCATGAGCAGCTGCATGTTGGAAAGACATCCCTACACATGTGGCTCCTGGGAGGGCTCAGAAATCGGTTTTTGAAAAATAAATGGAAAAATTGACCCCTGGAGCAAG
The DNA here is from genome assembly GCF_964211825.1 of Aythya ferina. Lineage (NCBI taxonomy): Eukaryota > Metazoa > Chordata > Aves > Anseriformes > Anatidae > Aythya > Aythya ferina. The sequence continues at coordinate 63,412,510 of NC_140296.1, forward strand.
TTCTCTATGCTTCTTGGAAATATATGATTCACATCCCAGCCTCATTTTATAGCCCTTGGGCGGGACAGAAATACAAGGGGAAAAGGTAGGAAAGTAGAAAGGGCGAGAGGGAAGCCTGCAATGGGAAATGGGTGCGTCACAGGATGAGCTTAGGGTAAGCGGAGTTTCCATTTGGGCAGTCAGGGGAAAACATGTCTTTCTGTGTGTATTAAAAACATGCTTTCCGACTTCATATTTTTACTAGCTATTTGGTGAAGGAGTCCAGATGACATTACAGTACAGATGTGTGTTATGAAAACCAGATATAGAAACCATGACTTCCTCAAAGTATGTGGTGATTCAGTGGGGGCCAGACTCAACATTTTTGCCCTCCTGGGGGAATTTCATTCATGATGGCCCAGAGACCAACAACACTGCAAGCCACTCCTCAAATTTTAGTTGTGGACCGAGCGGAGTGAGCTTTGAGGTCAGTCAGCCAACACGGGTACCTCTTCATGGTGGTGTATTGATAAAGGCCATAGGGGGAACGAGAAAATTAAATGACAGCATGATCATCGCATACCCTTACTTCACTATCCTATCCTATCCTATCCTATCCTATCCTATCCTATCCTATCCTATCCTATCCTATCCTATCCTATCCTATATCAATGCCCAGCACACAGTTGCTCATGCAGACAAAATTAAGCACTATGGGAGAGGCCCTAGGGAGGCTGAGGAGTTAAATCTTCCTTGCCACCTTCGCACGGTATCTGTATATCAGATTCCCTTAAGGATGCCGGGCTTTTCCCCACTTTGTCAGCAAGCAGCCAGGCTCCAAATGGAAAACTCGCCATCTGCAGGCCAACGGGACCACTCGCAAGGACCTGGGAACAAAACAGCCCTACAAGCTCAGGGGGATTTCCTTTTAGGATTTCCTCTTTTCTGCTCTGGCTAGCAAAATGATGCTGCCCTTTGGGCGATATCCCAAGGAAGTTTAGAGGGTCTGCCTCTGGAGCTTGACCTGACCTCATAAAAACGCAAGAATAGAGCTGATGATCTTCTACAGAAGACTTCACCTATCGTTGCTCACAGTCTCCCCATGCATGGTCGATGTCTGGGCTGTAGGGTTCCTGCCCCTCGAGTTTCCCAGCCCAGGCCCTAGCACCCTCTCCCTGCACCTAGAAATCAGCAGTGGTTTCCCCACAAAACATATTTTTGGTGAGAACATACTGTGTCTTAACCATTTTATTTTATTTTATTTTTTTTCCCATGGAAACACGTTTTCTTTTGGAAAGACACCAAAACACAGTGTTTTGGGAAGCCTGAGCTTTCTTTGTCAGGCTGGAGGAACGTTGCTAGAATGTGTTTTTCTACTTGAAATAAAGAGAAAAGTTGCTGTGTTTCTGTGCCTGCTTTACTGTAGTGATCAGGACCACAAGTAAAAGGTCAAGACCAGAATAAAATGCTTCAGTTTTATAATTTTTTTTCCTTGCACCCCTTAAAAACAAAAGGCCGGGGCGAGGCAGCCTCAGTTTCACCCCGTTTTGAGTAGAAGCTATCCCACAGCCGCTGACAGGAAAACATATAAATACTGCAGAGGAAAGAGAGGATCTGCAGGCCTGCCTTCACCACCCTTGTAAACCGTGCCCTGAATGCCATCATGCAGCATGCTAATGAGAAACAGCCGGGCCTTAGCATGCCTCCTGCCCCTAAATCACCACACATTTGGCTCAGCTGGGCCTAGTGCCTGTGAGCAGGGCCCGGCCCTGTTTATGGCTTCTTCTGGCCCTTAGGATCAGTTTGGTGTGGCCTTGTCCCACCTCTAGCTTCAGCCATGAGGTGACACCAAGAGCAGCCACCAGGCACGGTGCAGCCCAGAGAGATGCCAAAGCTTTGGGTGGCTGCTCCTTGTTGACTTAATTTCACTCTTACAATCCTTCATCGGTCACAGGGCACGCAAAGAAGGATGTTAACAACACTCGTAGCGATCTCACTGCTTCAGAAGCAAAGCCGAAGCTGGTTTTCAGCCCTGAGGAAGTGGAAGCAGGTCTTGATGCAGTTTGGGCTGTGGGACTTTAAAAGAGCTGATTTTTTATTATTATTTTTTTTTATTATTATTATTATTTTTTTTTGCTTTAAGCCTGGATTTCTAAAGAAGAAAGCAAAAAGAAAGACCCAGGGAGGTTGTGGAGTCTCCTTCTCTGGAGATATTCAAGGCCCGTCTGGACGCCTACCTGGGCCACCTGCTCTAGGGAACCTGCTTTGGCAGGGGGGTTGGACCTCATGATCTCATGAGGTCCCTTCCAACCCCTACCCTTCTGTGAAGACTGGATTTCATGTTTCTGTTTGCCTAGAGCTGGACACTGATGGCATGCACTAGAAAGCAGTGGCCACTTATTTTAAAAAGATACCTGCAAAAATCAGTGAGCCGATCTGCTGCTTCCAGATAAATCCCGAGAAAAACCCTTTGAAGAAGAAGGAAAAATAGACAAGAAGGAAATAATGAATGTAACTTTCCCTCTGAGTTTTCTCCTAGCCTGGCAGTTCCAGGTGGGATCTTGGCCCCCAGCAGGCAGGTGGCACATCCACACACTCAAACACGTTGCAGGCTGCCATGGCCCAAGGAACTTATGCCTCAAGTACCCAAACACAGGCACAGCAGAGGATGCAGTGTGTCCTGCTCTCTTCAAAGCCATGGCATTTACACAAGCAACGCTCTGCACTTTATAGCTGCTCGCAGCTGCCCCACAAACCTCAGCCTGTGCCAGCTCTCTCGGGTGAAAGGAGAGCGGTTTGCATACCAATGAGGCACGCACAGGCTCCCTCCTTGATAATGACAGGACGCCAACGAGCTCGTTAGTTGGCACGTTTTTATTGTCTTCATCTTCCTGACACACGAGACTTGGTGGTACAAATAAGTAACCCAGATACAAAGGGAAACAGTTGTACTAAGAAATCTGCATGGCATGACAAGGGTACAAGCTTTCTTGTTACATGATGAGTCGTTTCTTGTTACGACTTTCTTGTTACTCACTCATTTGAGTGAGTTAATAAAGAAGATGTCTTTGGGGGATTTCTGGTCTTCTGCGATAATTTCCTTCAGTCTGAAGGTATTTAGAGCTGAGACATGTTTGCTGGGACCCCGTTTGGATGCTTGGCTCAGCACAGCCTGCACTGTTCCCATTCTTTAGGGGAATGAAAGATCTCAGTAACTGGGGCTAGCAATCCAGAGCTGTGTTCAGACAGTCCTCTGCATTTGTACAAGTCCCAAGGGACACAATTATTTAACACTGGTGATGTAGCTCAACTAGACGTGGCTGTTCCTTGATAAGGATGCACTGGCTCTGCAGCATCCAAGAGTTTGGTTTCTCTGAAGCTTTTCAGAAGCCCTGGGGAGCACAGCGATGGGAAGCATCTCAGCCATATAAAAACTTTCTCAGTGCCCTGAAAAGGCCAGAGGGACTGGTGCTGCATCTGCTGTGGGGCAGGCCAGGAAGTTGTGTGGTCTGTGGGTTGTGGTCACAGTTCCTCGCAGTCAAAGCAACTTGTGCTGGCTGCATTCACCAGTTCCTGCACACCAAGCCTTTTGTTCACAGCCTTTTTTTTAGTTAGTGAAGGGCAAGTAGGTGCATATGAAGCTCCTGTATATTTCAGATAACTGGCTCAAGTTTTTAGAAGGGGCTTTGGCTGCCTCACATAAGACATGTTATGGAAGAAGAGTGATTTTAAGAGAGCAAGTGCCGAGCTCTTCCAAAAACTCAGATCCCTTGATAAGGTGTTGGACACCCAAAGTCACTTGCCGCTCTTGAAAACACAGTCCCTAACAGCTAACTGGGGGCTTTTTGAGGATAACCATTTCAGTGCATTATGAGTTATTATGGCTTAATCTTCTCAGCAGTATGCTTTTGCGACTGTATTGCACACACCCCAGAAAGCCTGCCATAGTGCTGGCTTGCCGAGTGAGAATCACACCATGCCACCAAGTTGTTCTTGCACCTGCAGCTCGGCACAATACAAGCAATGAACAGGGACAAGTCAAGGGCAGTGACAGAAGATGTGAAATGATTCCCAAAACTGCCTCAGGTCTTTCAGGTTGTAAGAGGTTAAATACAGAACTAATGACTCTTTTGCTATTTCGTATAAAAATAAAAAATAAAATAAAAAAAAAAAAACACTTGGTAGGCAGGAAAGCTGATGCCCAGCAAGATTATTTTTTTCTGTATTGACATGTTGAAAGTTCTCATCAAAAACCGAAAAATGCTTCATTCTCTAAAAAGAGATGCTCGTGGAAATGAAAAACAGAAATAAAACTTAGCGGATATTACACATTTTGGAAAGCGTATAGGGAGTGAAGTAGTGAAAATTGGTTCTGCTAAGAGCCGGTTACACTTCTGTGCTTATTTCTAAGGTAACAGGAATCTCCCTTAGCAAAATGCTAAGTGGAAATGCTATGAGGATTCGCAGTTATTATTTGTAAGGCTTCTCTGTTCACACAGAAAAGCTCCTTTTGGATGGTGTGCGGTCCTTACCGGAATGGGAATAAGAGGAGAACTTGTTCTCTACATTTCCCTGCTGTTTCCACCACAGGGTGGTTTTTACTCCGTGCTCATCAGTGCTTGCTCGTAACGTGCTGTGCAAATCCAACCATTAGGTGGAGCTTTTCTACAGCCGAGAGATGTGATCTGTGGCAGCTCCGCCTGGGAAGGATGCTGCACCGCAGGACCGAGTAATGCCCGTGGGCTGTTACCGGCTGGCCGCAGGTGGGCAGGAGAAAAGCTAAACTGGGGGGTGTGCTACATTTTAATATGAAATCCTTGATATTATTTTTAGTATTTCTATTGCTATCACCACTGCCATCCAAAAAAGTACAATGGGGAAAACCTGAGATAAGTCCTGCGGCTTTAGGTCATAGCCTCTCATTTTTTGTCATGCACGACGTTTTAAAGACTGCCTAAGATGAAATTGTACAAAATGGTGATAAATAGCTAAGTTATTTCATAGGTCAGAGCCTGAAGTGCACAGTAATCAGACTTTTGTTGCCTTTGAACAACATGGAATGAAACAGCACTACTGGGACAAATGTTCCTTCCCTCTTCGGATGTCTGGAGAAAATGAATGACATGTTTCCTAATTTTGAGGTGGCTGGGTTGTGCCTCGTGCCTCAGCATTAGTCTGAGTTCTTTGACTGGATTATCCTCCTCAGGGCTTGGGCTCTTTCTGCTGAGAATCGTGATTTTTATTTTTTATTTTTTTATGCTCCTTTTCCGTTGAAAAAGACACGAGGTAGAGGGAGAGTGAGATGCATCCAGAGGGCTATCCAAATGACAGGCATGGGGCATCAACCATCTCACTAGGAAGCCTGTTCCAGGGTTTGACCACCCTCACGGTAGAGAATTTTTTCCTAATGCCCAGCCTGAACCTCCCTGGCAGAGCTTTGAGCCATTCCCACACGCCCTGACATCGGTGACCGAAGAGCAGAGTCCGGCACCTCCCTCTGCACCTCCCCTCCTCAGGACTTGCAGAGAGTAATGGGGTCATGCCTCAGCCTCCTCTTCTCCAGACTGGACAGCCCAGACGTCCTCAACTTCTCCTCATAGGAGACTTGTTTGATCGACTGCATCTATAACAAAGCCAGGGCTTTAAGGAATCACAACTAAAACTGACAAAAATAGTAATAATAGTGATATCCTGCTACATTTAGCGAGGGCTATGGATCTGGTGCCTTTAGAGGCCTTGAGAGATGCTGGCTGCCACTGTATTTTAGTGAAGCAGAGGCAGCAACAATGTCTGGTACTGGGTCAGACACAGTGAAATGGCAGCCTGAGAGGGCTCCCTTGCTGCCTTTCCTGGGGGGAAGGAGGCTGGGAAAAGCTCTGAGGGACTGCAGCCAGGAACGGGAAATGAAATGTTTAATGTCTGTTGTGTATGTGGCCTGGGCAAGGGTCTCACTGTGGTTGGTGCCTGGTGATTTGCACAGTTTGTGCCACAGCTGATGTAGATGTACATCCTCCTCCCCATGCTCCTGCTCTTTCTTAAATACTCACTTCTGGAGTCTCTGCTTATCAGCAGTGCTGAATTCCCCATCAGTGTGGTCAGGAGCGGCTTGTTTTGAGCTGCTAACTGCACGGCACTCCAGATAGTTGCCGGTGCTCTTCTGGTGATTGCTGCTGAGATTTGCATGGCCTCGCTCCCTCCTCTCTTGAGGAATTGATTGTGCTAACTCCTGATGCTCGGGGATGTGCATTACACCCAAAGACACATTCGGTGCAAGTCTCCTTCATCCCTGAAGTGCACTTCAGGGAGGAACCCTCAATAGTCTCGAATGGATGATTTACCTCTTACCATCAGAGATGAAGGCACGCTGTGATCTAACAGTTAACCCTCAGGAGATGACTCTGCCCAAACAGAGGGTGTTGCACCTTCTTCTCCTCGTGCTGTATCCATCAAGAAAACCAGGCATTGCAGTTGTGAAATGGAAGAGCCAGGCCCCCCCTGGTACCCACCGATTCACTCTCCTGGGGGGCCCCTGCTGCACACGTGGGTAATTTTCTGCTAGACAGAACCCTTTAATTCGTCACAAGGCAGTGATCTTTCAGATGTGAATAAGAGGGGGAGAAAAAAAAGCCTTTAAGTTTCTTTTGAAAGATTAGAAAAAGAATAATAAAAGCGGCTTCTCCTCTGCCAGCAAGATCTGCCTGCTGTTTTAAAAGGCCAGCTAGCAGAGGATTTACTATTCAAGTCTGGTGCAAACGCTTTATGTTGTAAGGGCTTTTCTCCAATGGGAAATGAAATCATGGACAATAAAAAGTAAATTACAGCTTAGGTTTAGTACAAAGTGGCCTTTATGGTTGCCAGCCCATAAAAGCTGCAAGGGTGACATACACCTCCGTGCAGAAGGGCAGCGTTGTACAACCGAAAAATTCCCTTCAGCGTCTTTTTTTTTGAGGACACAGCATGGTATACAAATGCACTCCTCATTTTGTGAGCCTGCAGATGCCAGGAAGCCTAACTCGTGGCATGTGGTGGACAAGAAACCAAAGCCCGAGCCTCTTCAGCAGCCAGGGGGTGACGCTGCGTGCATGTCCCCTCTTCCTCCCGGCAGCGTCCCTGACCGGGCCGGCCCAGTTGTCACGTATATGACTCGTGTGCATTATTCTGGCAAAGGGATTTGATCCCAGAGTGCTGCCAGCTCGCTCTCATCCTTTCTCCTTGCAGGCCACGGGTCGGGGCAGCCTGCCAGCGGGCTGGAGCAGTGGCCAGGCCGCACCCAGAGGGAGGAGGACATCCGAAACACTTGAGGGGAGCCAGGGCCATGAGGAGCAGGACCACGATTGTCCTCTCTTCACTGGGCAGCTCTGAAGCTCAGTGACACTGAGAAGATTGGGCTTTTATTTAATTTAATTTATTTATTTATTTATTTATTTTTGAGTGGCCCCACCTTTGGTGTCACAGAGCCAAGACCTGCATGGGGGTGGCTGTGGAAAAAATGAATCGACTCTTTAGGCCGTGCCTTTAAATACCTGGATTCATCATTTACAGCACTAAGCTGAAGGGGTGCACAGGAGATTTTGGCTGTAACATCTCTCTGCCTGTCTGCTGTTCACTGAGGGCAGAGGAGCTGGTGGAGCAGCCCCGTCCTCATTTCTCCAAAAAATTTGTCCGGTGCATGCTTTACGCAGAAGCCGCTGTTGTGGTACACACAGAAAGACACGGCCCATCAGCAGCGTTCAGCAGTGCTGGCTGCCTCGTGTTGCTCCTTTTCACATCAGGCTGTAAAATCAGCACTTCCTACGACTTTCAGTGCTAGCTGCAGTGCCTGGCTGTGCCCCCATGCCCGAGGACCCAGGCTGAGACAGAAACCCCAAGAAGAGCTGAGCTCCCCCGGCAAGGTTTTCAGTCTCTCCTGCTGACATGATCCCCCAGAGAAGTCCTCAGAGCCTTTCAGCACTGAGCTGTTCCACGCTCACTTGTTGCACATTCGCCTGCGATCATTGAGAATAACTTGAAACGGCGTGTCCCTCCCAACAATAACTCATGCAGTATGCGGCCAAAGTACCCATAGCTTCACAGGAGGTTAAATCACTATTTTTCCAATATTAATAAGGCTGAAAATTTGCATTCACGGTAAGAGCTTTTGTAACACCAACGTCCTTTGAGGATTTTTCTGCGGATAAATGAAGCGTGCCCTTCCTTCCCTCGCTCCTTCTGCTAGCAGTGCCACTCAATGCAGCCATAGACCAACAGTTCCCATTAACTGGTGAAAAGGCAGAGCCTGGAACGAGCGCTTTTTGACATAATTAAAGCTGACACTGCCTACCATCGTTCCTGGAAAATGTGCGAGCAGAGTTTCATTAGAATAAGTAAATACAAATAGAGTTCACCCTGAACAGTCGTCTTTGTTACAAACAACACCCATTAGTTAGCAAGGGGAGTCTGGAGCAGGACTGAATTCACACTGATCTCAAAGCCCTTCTCATATTTAATTTATAAACTGATGATTAATTCAGTGATTAGCTAATTCACTTGCAGTGATTAATTTAATTCATGTCTTCGGGCTAATGTTAAGAAAGGAAAAAGCCCAGCTCGGATAGATGCACATCAATGTCCTTGTGATTAAAAAATGATAATGTAATGCCCTGGAGAGTAAAGAAAAAAAAAGAAAGATTGAGTGACTCAGTGGCACGATCAGTTGTAAGTTCTTACTTAAGCTGTAGCAGTATTTTTTAGCTGTGATGTTTAAATGTGTCAGTTACCCTAATGATCAGTGGCTTAAAAGATGAATCTAAGGGCCTTTCACCGTAGCTTTCCACTGTGTACTTGGAGAATGGTGCTGTTTTGGAGCAGTCCTCCAGCTCTGCTGTTCTGTCGCTTGTTACAGCAGCTGCCTGCCAGCTAGCCTCCCTTTCAGCAATGTCTTTGTCATGCTTCACCAAATTATTTGATGAGAGTGCTTGGTACTTCTTAAATCCAGGCCGTTTTCTTCTATTTTCAGTGGGACTTCCATCATATTTCGATGTATCAGGCAATGGGGATGACCGGGGGGACCTCTCTGTATTAGACAAACAGGTCTCTTTTGGGACAGTGTCTTTTGGGGCAGTGTCTTTTGGGGCAGTGTTGCTTTTACGTTTTATGCCATCACGTGGCAATGGAGTTTGAGAGCTCTTGAGGTCGTCCACAGACTCTTCTTTTCCTGAATCATCATTGTCCTTCTTCCCTTTCTTATCTGAAGACTGTAGCTGGTATTCCTCTGTTCTCAGGGCCCCACTCCTCTTTTCTGGACTACCAGCTTTATACTTCGTTTTTTCATCAGACGGTGGTGCCGATTGCTTCTTTTTGGCTGTGACGTTCTTTTCTTCAGGCTTCACCTGCAGATTTGAAGATGGGGACTGGCACATCCCAGAACCTAGATCTTTGCTTTTATCTTTTACATCATTTGCATCAGGCTTTTTAAAACTTTCAGTTGCGGTTTCTTGTTTTCCCAATCCTGGACTATTTTTCCCAGGCTTTGCTGATTTACTTGAAAGGGGTAACTGATGGTTCCCAGCACACTGGTGTTTATCATCCTCTTTTACAGCCTTTGTTTCAGGTGGCCTGATGTCCTCTGCTGATGGTGTCTTTTGCTTTCTCTTCCCTGAAGTAGTTTTTTCTTGGGATTTCATCCCTTTGTTTAAAGAGGATGACTGGGGCTCCTCAGAAGTTGGATCTTCATCTTTTTCTTTTACAGCATTAGTACCGGGCTTCTTAAAACCTGTAGCAGCTGATGTTTGTTGCTTTTGATCTGGAGCATCCTTTTCTTGAGGCTTAGCCGGTATTTCTGAAGATACCGATCGGTACTTCTTGAGATTTGGAAACTTGTTCTTCTCTTTTGCAGTATTTGCACCAGGCGTTGTAAAATCCTCAGACCTTGTTTGCTGTTTTTCTCCTCCTGGAGTTTCTTTCTCATGCTTTGCTGCTTTACTCGACCGTGGTAACCGGTACTTTCCTGGGTGCTGGTGCTCATTGTCCCCTTTTACAGCCTTTGTTTTGGGTGACGGGATGTCCTCTGCTGCTGGCGTCTTCTGCTTCCTCTCTGCTGAAGGACTTCTTTCTTGAGGCTTCTCCAGTTTGTCTGAAGAAGGTGACTGGGGCTTCTCAGAGGTATGTTTAGTCTTTTTTTCAGCTGACTTATTTTCAGGCTTTACGAAGTCAGCAGGTGCTGTTTGTTGCTGAAGGGAGGATTTCTTGTCTTGCTTCGCCAGAGGACTTGATGATGGTATTTGACTTTTAGGATCACATGAAGTATTCCTCTCCCCTTCATGACTCTTTTTGTGCTGCACTGGCTCATTTTTCAAGCCATGAAAAGTATTCTCCTCATCAGTGGTGGTGTTGTCATTGCTTGCTGTATTTCTTGGCGGTGCTGAGTAATTCTTGAAGCTCAACTTCATGTTTCTTTTCCCTGCGGTGTCATTTGCACGTTTCAGTGGTTCATTTGACGGGGACAGTTGGTGTTTCTCATTATTACAGCAGATGTTTTCATTGACTGTCATATCACGCTCATGTTTAACCATATCTCTTGCAGGTGTTGGGCACTTCAAGCCCTGCCCAGTGTTTTTCACCCCTTGAATGTCAGCATCATGTTCTGATGAAGGTAGCTGAGGTGCCTGAGGACTATGAGCACTCCTCTCATTTGACGAGTTGTTATCATGATCCATCGTATCGCTTGGTGTTGATACTTGTTCCTCCTGAAATTTATGTAAGACTCTTCTCTCTTCTCCCTCCTCTGTCTCCATGCTCTCATTGCCGTGCTTCATGGCATCATCTGAAGGCAGAGGCTTATGTTTTTTATATTTGGAGACATTATCAGTACCTTTTGCATGCTTCTTTTGGCCTGACACCAATTCAGCTGATGAAGGAAACAGGTTCTCTTCCTGCATCAAGGTATCATCTGGAGTTTGTGTTTGGTTCCTCTCCAAGAGCAACAGGGGCTTTCTTGCTAGCACAGCTTTTTTGTCATGTTTTCCTGTTTTCTTTGTCGAAAGTGAAACATAATTATCAAAGCCCTGGAGTGTAATTGTCTCTTCAGCTGTAGCGTCTTCATTTTCTGTTTCATGATTTGGGGACAGCAGTTGCTTCTTAAAATCACATTCATTTTTCTTCTCTGCTGCAGTATTGTTCTCCTGCATCGTCAGCTCATCTGAAGAGGGCAGTGGATGCTTCTCACAGCCGCGACTGCCACGCTCATCTTCCATACCACCAGCTCCTGCTCTTACCAGCTCAGTCGGTGGAGGGGCTGGGGGATTTCCAAGAGTGTGGTGGATTCTTTGTCCTGCAACCCCACTCGCTGGTCTTGTTTCAAGGTTCGCTGAGGATGACAGCCCTGTTTCAGAGTCAGGCCATGGCATCTCGTCTGCAGTGGTCTCTTCACGGTGAAGGAAATACTTGGACAGCTTGTGACAGGTCTCCAGGTCCGTCAAGGTACTCCTGCCCAGGCCTCGACTGTCTCCATCACTCGTCATTTCACTAGATGAAGGTAACTGCCCCTTCCCCAAATCCTCTTCTGCGAAGTGCACTCTGTGTTTCACAAACTCATCTGGCAAAGGGCCTCGTTTCTTTTCCCAGTCAGAAGAGGGGTGCTCTTCTGCAGCACCAGGCTCCTGCTCCCAGCTCTCCTTTGAGAAGAACATAGGTTTGGTCTGATTCACATTGGGATTTGACGTTTCAGCACCGGAATTACCAAACTCATTTTGTGGGCCAGGCATCTGAGGTGGCTGTGGCTGCCTGATTTTGGGTTCATTTTGCATTTGGCACTGGGGTGCTTCATTCTCCTGTTCCTTTTTAGCTGGGACATCAGTGTAATTTTTGCCAGAAGTAGAGTGCATTTTGTCTTCACTGTGATATTTCTCTCCTTCTTTGGCTTCCTCAGAACATCTGCCTCTGAAACCTGGTGCCTGTTTTTGAGCTACTGGTGGCCTTTTACCAGCAGCTGGTGTTAGAAGAGTCAGCTGTCGGTCCTGCGTCGCAGGCTCAGCTTCAAAAGATGCTTGAACTCTAGGAGAGAGAAACGGCAGGGTGTTTTCCAGGGCTTTCTGCTCGGGGATACATTTTTGCTCAGCAAAAAAATGATCCTTCTCTGGCTGTGTGAGCTCTGGGTCAGCTTCCTCAGAACAAGATACATACATTACTATTTCAGGAATCTCATCCGCTTTAGTGTCCTGAGGACTTGGTTCAGGGGATCCTTCAGCTTTGCTAGAGTAAGGTGAGTTAGAACCATCGCCCTTAACACGTTGGGCAGCATTGGTAGCCCCTGGTGGTGAAGATGTACCAGGCCCAGCTGAGAAGTTGTTCCTGTTGGAGTCCAGGCTATGCCCAGATGCAGGAGGAATGCAATCTGCAAGTGCTTTGTTTTTACAGATGGCACAAGAGCCATCTAGATTAGGATTCAAGTCAGCTCCTTGCTTTGTGGAATCTACTTTCGTCTCAGCACTGTCCTTTGCATCAGGCATCTCCTGGGGTGCCATCAGTACCTCCTCTTTGCCCTCCCTGTCCTGGGCTGCGTGTGCTGCTGTTTTCTTCTCGCCAGGCTTTCTCTCAGAGTCCCCCTTTTCCTTCAGCAGTGTGTTGCGATCCAGAGGCTGTTTCGCGGCGTTATTTTTCGACCAGCTCCAAGGATGGTTAATTTCGGTCGCCATGCTGAGTCTGGGCACCGGGACCGTGGAGCACACCAAATACTGGGACTCGGGGCTCTTTATGTCTGTGGCTGCCAGCGCTGCCGTGCGCAGCACTCTGACCTCGGGCTTACGAATAGCTTTTCTGCTGGGGAAGCTTTTAGTCTTCTTCTCGCTTTTGCGCAAGAGCGACGCTTTCACCTCCGCGGCCGAACAGAGGGAGCTCTGCTCAAACTGCTCCTTCAGCTTGGAGAGGACCGAACTCCTGTTGACAATTTTTGGCAAGCCACTGCTTGGCCCCTTCTTCTTCCAGCTGGGAGACTTCTCCTTGGCTTCTTTCTCTTCGGCAGCCAGAAATTTCTTCAAGATGTCCTTCACTGTGTTTCTCCCACCCTGGCCGCTCCACCTGGCCCTCTCGCTGGGCGCTGTCTCTTCACCTTCTTCTGCTGCTGTCCCATCTCCTCTTCTCTCCTTGCCTCTGTCTAGCTTGCTTCCAGCCCTGTTCGCCCACAGCCTCTCCTTGATGACCAGCCTGCCGACTTCTCTTCTTTTCTTGATGTAAGGCTCGCGATTGTTGTTTAGAAACCGGGACCGCAGGAGCTGAAATCGGGTAGGGTACTGCCCCCTGCTTGTGTCTGGAGGTGGTAGTTTAAAACTCACCTGGTTCTCTTTACCTTCCGCCCATTTGGTCCTCTTGCTGTTGAGCTGCGGGTCGCAGGCTGCCAGCTCGGTGACGTACAGCAGCAGGCTGCTGAGGACAGCAAAGGCCCCTTGCTCTGTGGCCATCCTATTGAGCTTCTTCTTCAGCACCAAAGGGTCTACCAGCATCTGATCTCCACAAGAGTTTGTGCGTTTGGTGCTGCGCAAGAGAAAACACGCATGTTCTTTTCAAGGCATCAACACTGCTGCTACCTCCTTACTTTGCTCTAGTGGCATGCTACTGTGCATAAAATGGAAAAAAATACTTTGACTTTAGAGTTTTCGAGAGAGTTGGCGTTAGTGGCCTGTTAAAAAGCATGCAAGGTGCTTTACAAGCGTCGTGAGGCACCGTGTAGCGGAGCCCGCAGGCTTTACACAGCTCCCGTGGCACTGCCGGCTGTTTCTTCTGTGCTTTGTGGTAAGTGGAAGCTTTCAGGGGAGCAACAACACTAATTGGGGTGGCCACATCTCCTCCGTGCCACTCCTCACTCTGATTTGGTGTTACCGTGTCCTAACGCAAGGGCAATATCAAAGCTATTTTCCTCTCCTGCTAGGTAAAGGTAAATACGATGAGAACACTACCGGACAAACCAACAACCGTGGCGATGTCACTTGGCTGCAAGACCCTTAAATCTGGGGCAAGAAGGCTGCTGTGTTGGACCTACCCTTGAGATGCTGAAGAATCAGGCCCTGGGACAGCTGGGGATTTCGGCAATGCTTTAATCGGTATGGATCAGTTACTAAATAAAATAGTGAACTCAGCACAAGAGCTGGAGTGTGAAGTCAATAACAATAGATGGGGCTGGAAGGAAAAAAAAATAAATCACAAGAGGTGTCAGCTTTCTAACACCACAAAAGTCTGGAAGGTTACTTCACCGTGCAGAGAAATAGCTTCACGCACAGAACGCAGCCTGCATACCAGGAGGGTATTAATTTTTATGAGCAGAAGCCGAATAAGAAATTCTTCAAATTAAACCCACGTGTAGAAAACGAAGAGAAGCTGCAGAAGGCTCATCCTTTGGGGGAGTGGCAGGCTTGGAAGGCAGGGGAAGGCCCAGCTGTGCCCCAGCAGCTGTTCCCCCCCGGCCTCGGAAAGAAGCTGGAGCTGCTCCCCCCAGGTTTATTACAGGGGCTGGTTGGAAAGCGAGGGGCTGCTCCTCGCCCGCTCGGGTGCTGGCATTTGGGTTCCACTTGGCTGCGTTTCAAGCGCACGCACATGTCGAAAATCACATCCCCCAGCAGTGGGATGAAGTTGCCATCTTGAATGGAAGAAGGTCTATTTATATATTAGCTTTGTAGCTAATTTTAGAGCCCAATAAAAGAAGAAAAAAAAAAAAAAAAAAAAAAGCGTGACAACTGGCACAGGGCTAATGTAACAAACAATACTGTGTTGGTTTTGGTTGGGAATCAGCACATTTCAACACGGCACAGGTGCTCTCTGCCATGTAACATCCACCCTTCCTGTTACTGCAGGCACCACAGCTGAGGGAGCCAGGATTGTGAAGGGAAGAAGATCAGGTCCTCTTCATTATAATTATGAAAATTATGACTTATGAGCTAAAAAGTCCAAATTCGTTAAAATATATTGCTAGTGAGCTCTGTTCAGGCTTCTCCTTTGACTCTGTGTTGGTAACATAGAAATTAGCTTGTTCTTATAGGGTGCCTTCTGAAATGTGGGATTAGTGCATTGCCCTAAGTACCACGACGTGTTGCATGGGGTGAGTGTTTGACCTGTATTCGCCAGCAAGGCACAGAAGATGAGCAAAGGGGTACGGCACCTATTTAGAGCATCTGCAGCTCTTCCGAGGTGATTTCACCTACAAATCAGCATCACGACCACGTAAATCTCAAAAGCATTCTGTGCAGGGGCTGTGGCACAAGGAAAATATGCTGAGACCACCACAAAAAATGTGGGGCAATGATGATGTTGTCTCGGTGTTTGGAGAACGGTGTGCTTTCCCCTCTGGGAAGGAGGTCAAAGACCAAGGGTTTCTCAGGTACATTAATTCAGGAGTGTGACCACCGTTTTCAATGGGCCAAGACATCGTCCCTAATATTTCTTCACCACCTTTTCCTGATTTGCATCCTACTGTTCTTGAACAGTGTGACCCATCAATGAAATATATTCACTTCTATATGAGCTGATTATCACCTACACATAATCAGTTCTAGTCCCACCTATGGCTGGGAGGAGCCAGGCAGGTATTCGATGTGAGCAGGGGGAAACCCCAAACCAGCAGCGACCTCTCTGGAGAAGTCACTTCACGTTGTTCTTAGTGCCCGTGATGCTGCTCTGATGTGCTGCCCGCTTCTGGCAGCGCTGCTGTACAGATGTGTTTTTTGGTGTCCGGAGGACAGATCTCTTGGTCCTCCACAGGAGGCGAGGCCGTCTTCAAAAGTTTCCTGCCTCCTTCTCCCTCGAATAATTAAGATGCGTAAGACAGGCAGTTTACTTATTTATTTATAGGTTCTTTGGAGACACTTATCACGCCAATGCTGCTCTGATGTGCTGCCCGCTTCTGGCAGCGCTGCTGTACAGATGTGTTTTTTGGTGTCCGGAGGACAGATCTCTTGGTCCTCCACAGGAGGCGAGGCCGTCTTCAAAAGTTTCCTGCCTCCTTCTCCCTCGAATAATTAAGATGCGTAAGACAGGCAGTTTACTTATTTATTTATAGGTTCTTTGGAGACACTTATCACGCCAGTATCTGAGTGGCAACAGCCTGATATGCTAAGGGGCTGCACTGCAACCCTATCCCAGAGCCCGTCCTGTCCCAGGAAAACCTCTGCTGCAGGCGCTGCCCTTGTGGTGGATGGAGCCAGCTCTCTCCTCCAGCCCTGCCAGCACCCAAGTGCACCAACACACCTTTTGCTTCTCACTGGGGGCTCCGGGAGCTGAAGTGGTGGTGGCATCTCACAGTGCTTGCTAAAAACATGCAACTGAGGGAGTTTCGGACACTAAGGAGTGGGCATTTTTAGTGGTTTTGATGAAATGACGGCCAACACGCCGCTCGCCTCAACAAGTGCAGAGGTAGTGTTTTGTAAATCCAGCCCTCGTGAGCCACCTTCTAAATTACACTCTCTTACTTGTCTCTGAAGCTAAACTTGGTCCTCACCAGTCTGGACATAAGATGAAGTGAGGAGGAAATGGTTATGAGTGTGCTTCATCCTTTTGTGATTCTTTTTTTTTTTTTTTAAGGAAATGTCAAAGTACTGGAGAAGATCCTACCTGACGCAGGATATGTTCCTCTCTCTTCTCTATTGCTGAATTTATTACAGGTATGCTAGAGTCACCATAAACTAGAAGGATTTTTTTTTGGGAAATCTTGGTATTCTCTTAAATCAAACGCTACTGACACAAATGGTCCTCTTTGTTTAACGTATCTCCAAAGCAAACAAGAAAGCACCTTGCAAAGCTGCGAAGAGAAAACATGCTAAAACCACAGTGTTTGAAGTAGCCCATAGGACAGAAACCTTTTTCATATGGATATTGTCATGCAGGCTTCTATTCATAACAACATGGATCACCTGCTCCTCCTTCTGCCACATAACATCCCAGTGACAATCCCAGCAATTGCTTACATGGAAAAAGGAGTAGGAAAGTACTTATGTATTTTTAGCTTTCTTTTTAAAACACGCTTCAGCAGCTGGAGAAAGATAGGAGAAACCAACACCATGTAGTCAATCACTCTCTGTGGAGATTAGAAAGTGCGGCACAGACCTCAGTTTTTGAGCTTCTGAATTAAAACATGAGGATAAACACCAGGGACCAATTCCATGCTTAATTCTTCTGTGTCATTTCACTAAGGGTTCGAGATCTGTGCCCATGTTGCTGGTATATCAGAATCTCCTTCACCCAGTGCTACTGTTTACTTTAGATGCAGATGTATGCAGCTTTTGATTGAATCATAGTCGACTGGTTTTCTTAAGACAGAAAGAGAAAGAGAAAAATAGGAAGAGGAAGAGGAAGAGGAAGAGGAGGAGGAGGAGGAGAAGAAGAAGAAGGAAGAAGGGAAGAAGAGGAGAGGAGAGGAGAGGAGAGGAGAGGAGAGGAGAGGAGAGGAGAGGAGAGGAGAGGAGAGGAGAGGAGAGGAGAGGAGAGGAGAGGAGAGGAGAGGAGAGGAGAGGAGAGGAGAGGAGAGGAGAGGAGAGGAGAGGAGAGGAGAGGAGAGGAGAGGAGAGGAGAGGAGAGGAGAGGAGAGGAGAGGAGAGGAGAAGGAGAGAGGAGAGGAGAGGAGAGGAGAGGAGAGGAGAGGAGAGGAGAGGAGAGGAAGGAGAGGAGAGGAGAGGAGAGGAGAGGAGGGAAAGGAAAGGGAAGGGAGGGAAGGGAAGGAAGGGAAGGGAAGGGAAGGGAAGGGAAGGGAGGGAAGGGAAGGGAAGGGAAGGGAAGGGAAGGGAAGGGAAGGGAAGGGAAGGGAAGGGAAGGGAAGGGAAGGGAAGGGAAGGGAAGGGAAGGGAAGGGAAGGGAAGGGAAGGGAAGGGAAGGGAAGGGAAGGGAAGGGAAGGGAAGGGAAGGGAAGGGAAGGGAAGGGAAGGGAAGGGAAGGGAAGGGAAGGGAAGGGAAGGGAAGGGAAGGGAAGGGAAGGGAAGGGAAGGGAAGGGAAGGGAAGGGAAGGGAAGGGAAGGGAAGGGAAGGGAAGGGAAGGGAAGGGAAGGGAAGGGAAGGGAAGGGAAGGGAAGGGAAGGGAAGGGAAGGGAAGGGAAGAGAGAAGAGAAGAGAAGAGAAGAGAAGAGAAGAGAAGAGAAGAGAAGAGAAGAGAAGAGAAGAGAAGAGAAGAGAAGAGAAGAGAAGAGAAGAGAAGAGAAGAAAAGAAAAGAAAAGAAAAGAAAAGAAAAGAAAAGAAAAGAAAAGAAAAGAAAAGAAAAGAAAAGAAAAGAAAAGAAAAGAAAAGAAAAGAAAAGAAAAGAAAAGAAAAGAAAAGAAAAGAAAAGAAAAGAAAAGCAGTTGTAACTGTTTTCTTTCCAGGCTTTCTGGTTCCCAGACTTGTGAAATGTATCACAGCCGTACTGTTGACCTATTACAACTGCTTGAAGACCTCAGCCAAAAATTCTGATACTGATACAGCAACATATAATCTGTTCAGTCTAAAAATAAATAATGATGCTTAGGAAATAGTGTAAGCACTAATTTATTTACAAATATTTCAGCCAGTTGTATTTTTAAAAAAGTTTGTTCTGAAGACCGAAGAACAACAGAAGTGTAAATCAGAAAGTTTGGACACGCTGATGCTTTGCTGAGCCTTGGGGGTATTTTTAGTGTTGGCTTTTCCTTTTCTGGAAGCTTGTAATGTAACAATACCTTGCACCACAGCGCTCATGCGGGGATCAGCGGTTCATTAAAGGATAATCCGTGAGATATTAGGTTTACAAGTGTCACAGACACATTAGATTTGAGAACAAGGCAGAACAGCAGTGGTGAAAGGATTGTCAAATATACAGAGAATATCCCCATAAGGGGGCACTGCCATTAGTTTTGCAGGAAAGCATTAGTTCTGGAAATTAATTTTGTACGTGTAATTACTGGTCACAGCTGTTTAGAAGGTGGTATTATAGCAAGTTAGACTGAAATCAACCAAAAGAGGTTTTATTTATTTTTTTCCATTTGAGATTATCTCATGGGTTTAAGTAGCAATCATTATACTCAGAAATCCCTACATCTGTAAAAAAAAAAAAAAAAGAAGAACACCATAAAAACCTAGTTGCTCTTGAATTATTCAGCTACCTGCACTTGCACACAGTCTACATACAGCCTTTCAGACTAACTCTCAGCTAATTCCTCCACCGTTAAAGCCAGTCAGTTATCTACAGGGTTTGATATGGTCTTTAGAGAAAGAGAAAATGGCAGAAACCGCTTTACTTTTCCTGCGTGGACAGCCGGTAAAGGTTCTCGCCCAAGTACTCTAGCCTCTCCCTTTGCTCAAGGTCCTGGTACAAGCCCTTGGGAACCTTGCTCAGGCCGTACACCAGCCCGTACAGGCAGCCCGCGATAGATCCAGTCGCTGCGCTTTCTCCTGCGGGTTCAAGCACAGATGCAAAGTTCTCTTAGGGTCGCCTTCAAGTACAAAACCACAGCCCGCACTGCGCAGGGGAGGAAGGTTGAAGCCACTGATGGAGCGTGGGAAGGACATAATGGCCATGTTGGGGCAGCCCCAGAGGTTTGCACAACCCCTGTGTCTTGTCCTGTGCCTAGGGAAGAGAGTAACACCAAGGCCAGCACACAGCAGTGCCTCTGCGGTGTGTGCTCCTGAGCTGGAGTGGCCTCTCTGTCTCCTGGCCTTCATCAAACCTTTTTACATGGGTCTGTCAAGTGCCTGATCACTTTCTGAGTGCAGGGAACTGTTAGCATTTACAGCATCCTTTCTCACTGTTTGAAAGGAGCATCTCCCTTGGTCTGTTTCCAAGCTTTCACCCGCTCTTCGTATCTGATACCCTGTAGCTCTTGTAGTGGAAGAGACAGCACAGGATTGATCACCCTGCTTACTTTTCCTGTGATGTTTCCTTACATTGAGGGCTAACGTTAGCGGAGGATAAGCAACTGGGAGATGCATGATAGATGTGCTGTGGCTCACTCTTCATCTAACACAATTTCAATCACCTTGTCAGCGTGAGGAAAGGCAAGGACATGTCTGGTCAAATGAGAGACCAAGTGGCCAGAGGCAGAGGCAGGGGCACGGCCAGCAGAGTGGACAAGATCACTGCTGACAGCACAGGCTCATTACTAATTTGGCTTGGGGAAAACCCACTGCAACCCAATAGCTCTTGCAAGCAGCTAGCCATTGCCAGGAACACAGGAACCCCTTCTACATGGCAAATACCCTGGTTTGGAGGCTGTGTCTCCCATCCTAACACCACAGCACGGCGCTGTGTGTGATTTAAAACATCTAACCCCACGGTAAGTAGCAGCGATGCTCGTTGTGGTCCTTGTATGTTCTTGCTGGCAGCCTCTGCAGTGAGGGGCCACCACCTCCCACCACCATGCTGCAGGTGTTTGCAGTGCTGGGATCATCTTCCACAGCTGCCATGGCCCAGGGTGCATGGTTGCCAGTGAGAGAGTTATCTCGTGCAAAATTATGGAAATATCTTATCGTGTGCCTCTAAGATTTATCTGGCAGGCACTCGATTGGGCACTGTATTATCTTTCTCCTCTACTTGGCTTCACTATACGCAGTTAAAAGGTGGCTTTGCCAAAGGGGCGAGTGTTTTGGTGTAGAAAGATGCCAACCCTTTACTAAGTTATACCGGACTTACTTCTCATGCACCTCTGGCACAAGCATGGGACTCAGATGAAGTAACATTTGACAAGGACCATAAATAGCTTGCACGGCAGCTGCTGCTCAGGGAATGTGATTGATGGCCCAGAGAGGGTGCGGAGTCTCCCTTCTGGGAGATCTTCAAAAGCCGCCTGGCCGTGGGCCTGGGCAGCCTGCTCTGGGTGTCCCTGCTGGAGCAGGGCTTGGAGCAGGTGATCTCCAGAGGGCCCTGACAGCCTCAGCCACGCTGTGACTCTGCGAGGGTGTAAAACCGGGAGCCACAGAAATAATCTCAAGAGCAGCAATAATGTCAAGAGCCGCCATTCACTGGCAGGTCTCCTTCCCACCTCCTGCGAGCACCCCGTGGCGGGACGGGGCAGGGGATGGGAGCCGCGGCCGCGCCCTCACCTCCGTGGAACATGGAGCGGTTGCAGAGCTCCGTCCAGTCCCCGCCGCACCCCAGCAGGGCGTCGTAGGCGATCATGGGGGCGTCGTGGCCCCGTCTCCCGCCCCGGCCCTCGGAGCTCCACCTCCGGTAGGTCTGAGGGAAAGATGGAGGCGTTAAGGTGGGACAGCAGGAAGGGGGATATGTGCCTCATAGCCCCGTCTCCGTGCCCTGGGAGTCACAAGGAAGCATTTGGTACTCTTGGGCTTTGAGCTTTTCTGCTCTGGGACTGTTTCACATGGAGAAGACCCATGGGTTCTAATTTCACACCCTAGAAGTCCCTATTCTTTCAAAAATTGGGGTTGGAAAAGACTTACTTACATTATCATTCTTTCTGCCCCTGGGAAATGTTCTCGGCTTCCCTCGTCACACGTCTGCAAAAGTTTTACTTAGCCAAGTTTTATGTGGGCATCCAAAAAGGCTTGATTCGGTAATTTCTTTAGGGACTCGACTTTCAGGCTGTGTTAACTCAGGTCACTTTCTCTGACTTTTTCTTGCCAAGCCCATTCTTTCCCCTTCCATTGAACAACCTTGCAAATTTAAGAAACACTTCTTTCCCAGGAGAAGAAAGAAGGAAAAAACTACTAAACCAAACCAAACCAAACCAAACCAAACCAAACCAAACCAAACCAAACCAAACCAAACCAAACCAAACCCAACCCAACCCAACCCAACCCAACCCAACCCAACCCAACCCAACCCAACCAAACCCAGCAAGCTTTGCAAAAGACAGCTGGGTTTCCTCTAGACAAAGTACTTCCAGAACTCACTTCTACCTGCCCAAAATCCCCAAGTGAACTCAAAACTCTGATAAATCTACCACTAAAAATAACTTCATTTAAAGGAAATTGGCAGCTTTAGTTCCTGGGGCTTAAGTTGCGTTATGGTAAGTCAGTTGCAGCTGCTTAGCTGGCCTGTGGTTTCTGCGCTGTACGTGAAGATTTGCACTTCTATCTACTCACTTCAACCTCAACCAGTACATACTTTGTTGTGGTTTATCTGCATTTACATCACACAGGGTAGAGATGGATTACCTTCAGTCTGTTGCCTTTTTTTTTTTTTTTCTTTGCAAACTAAAGAGAGTATTTATTTACTCTGTCCTCTAGCACAAGCAAAATGTAAAGCCTTATTTCTGCAGTTTTCACTCTGGTGGAGCAGCACTGACGCAGGTGCAACGCTACCAGAGGCGTGCACAACCCGTGGAAGTGCTATTCTGGGTGAGCACGCCGGCGTCTCACGTTTCGCTCCATTTAGCCCTCACGATTGCTGATGTTTCTGCACGCATCTGACGTGACCTCACTTTGCTGGGAATTCTTTAGTGGAGGAAGAGTGCTCCTTGGGATCGATCTGCACCGAGGCAGCATTTCTCAAGCTTTTCAGAAGTGCAGCCTCGCATTGTAGCTGGCAACAGCCCGGCTTCCCTCAGCAAGGGCGAGTGAAGACCACAGGGTGGATGGATATGGGTGTGACTATGCTGCCAAGCCCTAGAGGTAACGCATACATCCCCTGCAGTCAGTAATTACAGCTGCCTCTGCCTTCCTGCATGACCTGCAGCTGGCTAGCACTCCCCTTTCTACCATTTTACCTTCTCTGGTGCTGGTTTAAACAACCCCATCTTAAGGGGACACACTCCCTCTCACATTTTGTTTGTCATGCAATGTGTCCAGCGCTGGGAAAGCGAGCAGGGCGAGGGTGTGTTTGCAGAAGCAAGGCAGAACCTGAGTGCAGTGCAATTTCTGCCTATTTGCTCAGTATCTAACACATACAGAAGACGTATTGTTGAAAAATGATTTCTCCTACTATGATCTGATTGCCCACCTTGTGTTTATACATTAAAGAAGGTGCAATCTGTTTTTCTTCCCCCCACGTTTCCAGTTATCTCCAAGTTTAACCTGTATACCTCTGGTCTAGCAGGAACCTGCCCAAAACAACCTGCTGGTGAGAAGGGGTGACAGATATTTGTGGTTTATCAATTGCCTGCAGAAAGGCAATTGGACACAAAATGGTTTGGAGAGAGTGCAAAGGCAAACAGTCCTGGGAAACAGAAAGGCAGGATGGTTGCCTTCTCTGTGATTATTCTTTCCATGGCTATAAACATGCTCAATTTGTAAGCAAAATGAGAGACTTCTGCCAGGCTGTGGTCTTTGCATGGCAGTGAAGTTCAAGCAACGTTTTCCTTTCTTGTGCATCAAAATAAATAGTTTAGCAGATCAAGCTAGTTGGGTTAGGTAATACAAAGATAATTTTTGTTTCTGCAGTATGAATTAAACCAGTTTTCCCTTGAAAATGACTGTGGGGAGATTCTGTTCAGTTCAATCTCTCATAATGCTCTTCTAAGACTCCAGCAGAACTGGAAGAAACAAAAAACTAGTAACAAGTTCATGGCACAGAAGTGATAAAATAAAGCTGGAAGGAGATCTAGTCTTTATATTTAAAGCATTTTTTTTTAAATTATCCAGAGTTAATCTATCTTCCATTGGCACCTTTCTCTGCATATATGAACACCTAAAAATATACAAAGTGGCTTCTCAGAATAGAGCTGTGCTTTAATAGTCTGGAAAAGGGGATTGATTTATGGGAAAAGGTGACAAGAACCACATACTTTTTGCTTAGCTGCTAAGTGGAGAAACATGAGAGGTGCCAGCACGTATCAGAAAGCTGTAAACACCAGCGAAGAAGGGCATTATTTCCCATGAGTTAAGAAGTTTTAACCAGAAGTCATAAGTCAAAAGAAAGATCACATATGCTATAAAATAGTATCCCATGAGATGTGGTGAAACACCATCTCTTGAGACACCTAAAACTAGTTGGGACGCTGCCTGTGTTTGCAGATCACTGCTTAGGAGGGCTGTCTTCTGTTCAAAGGATCACAGTTACACCCAGCTCCTAAGAGGTTTCTGTGGGACTTGGGCCACAGCTTTGCTAGGCTCTCATGAGATCCTCCAGCTGGATGTTTGCCTTTTCCAACCTCAAATTGCCCTGGCTGATGGGAGTTTATTTACGAGTTTTGTACTTGCGCTTAGTATCACCACGTTTGACATTAGGACTTCCTCTCCCACTGCAGGAACCTTTAGCACCTCAGGACTGATTGCAGCTGTTTTTTTTTACAACACTTAACCTGCACCATGGATGGGAGTTTTTTGTTCTTCCCTGAAAATTTAGGAAAAAAGAAAACACAAAGACTTTCTCTCTGCTCTGGCACTGGATTAAGTAGTAAAATATTGGTGTGTCCCTTTGAAAATACCTCTCTCAGTTCAGAGCCTTTCTGGGCACTTTCTGAAGTTGCAGTTACCTTTTCTCTCTCCTCTGCATCATAGTTGTCCGGAAAGACAGGTTTGTTCTGGTTTTCCTCATTGATTTCTCTCTCCTCCAAGTAAAACTGCCACTTGGCTTCAAAGTAAAACCAATGTTCCTGATATTCTGAATGCAAAAGAAATTAATGATGCAGTATTTCATCTCAGCAACATTTGCAGTTCTACTTAAATAGCTTTTAAAGAAAATGAACATATTGACTCATCTGTAAAACTGGGTATTTTCCAGTAACATACATTAAACAGGCATATGTACTAAGTATGCATTTTAATATGTAGTGGGATGTCTAACTGGGAAAAGAAGATGTGAAAAAGATGAAAGTATTTTCAGAATCTTGTGCTATTTTTATGATATAGTAAAATTAGATTAGGATATATCAAGATAAGATTTGGAGAACTTACTGAGGAACACTACGAAAAAAGACAAGAGTCAACAAAAAAAAAAAAAAAAAAGAGAGAGAGAGAAAAAAAATCAAATCTATGCCATTTTAAAAATTCCTTTACTATGCCTATAGAATGTCTAAAAATGCTTACATGTCCTAAGTACAAATTACCTCCTACCTCAGTTATCAGTTTTTATTCACTTAATTTCTCTAGTATTTCTGTTCATTACTGTGATCTTTTAGTAAAGGGCTGATAGAAAGACCAAAATTTCCAGTTTTTGTATATAATAATACTTACTGAACATAGTAAAAAAGATAAATAACACACATATCTACTATTTTTGCCCATACAAATAAGCCATTTTTTTAGTAACCACAGGTCTTTCTCCTTTTTTTATGTCACTTTGAGAGGAGTATCTCTAATAATGTTTAAATTTGTGCATGCAAATAATCTTATTAAACTCATCTTGTTTTTAAACCAATGCTCAACCATTTATAAAGGCTTGAAAAGTTGCAGAAGTCACACCGAATACATACACACACCTCTGCAGAATTTATGCCTGAATGAAACCCTGTCTGGAAAGCAGATGGGGGTCAGGAATTAGAAATCAGTGAGATGGATGAGACCACTAAGTATGCCATGGCAAAGCAGTGAGTCAGTATGTACTTGTGTACATGTACTTGTGTACAGTTTAAAATATAATTAAATCTTGCTGCTTTTCCCCTGGTTCTGTCCTTTCTGGTCACTCAGTTCTGTGCTGCAAGTGACTGAGGAATGTGCATGCAACCAAACCATTTTTCTGAAGGATGAAGAAAGACTGAGAGATCTGGGGTTGCTTAGCCTGAAGAAGAGAAGGCTGCAGGGAGACCTTATTGTAGCATTTCAGTACTTTAAGGGGGCCTATAAGAAAGACGGAGAGAGATCTTTTACAAGGGCATTTAGTGATAGGACAAGGGGTAATGGTTTTACACTAAATTTAAATTCTTTACTCTGAGGGTGGTGAGGCCCTGGCACACAGGCTGCCCAGAGAAGCTGTGGCTGCCCCATCCCTGGAGGTGCTCAAGGCCAGGCTGGATGGGGCTTTAGGCAGCCTGCTCTGGTGGGAGGTGTCCCTGCCCATGGCAGGGGGGTTGAACTGGGTGATCTTTAAGGTCCTTCCAGCCCAAACTACACTGTGATTCTGTAGTGCTGCTTCTTTTCCTATAAGGCCATAAAGGTGTCTCTCTTTGCTGATTAAGATCTTTAAAGCAGTTCAGTGCCATGTAAACTCAGCCCGGCTAACTTACATGACCTTATACCTTCACAAAATTGTGCCTACCCAGCCCCACACTGGGACTAATCTCAAGCTGCATGGCCCTGATGACTGGGAAGCTAGTTCGCAGAACTCTAAAGAGGGGGCTGTTTAGAAAAACAGAGTGACAATGTGCTAACAGCCATCAGACCATGGAGAGTATTTTAAAAAGAAAAATATAAAATCATAGAATATCCTGAGTTGGAAGGGACCCACAAGGATCATGGAGCCCAACTCCTGGCTCCACACAGGACCACCCAAAAATCAGACCACGTGTCTGAGAGCTTTGTCCAAAGGCTTTGTGAACTCCGTCAGGCTCGGTGCTGTGCCCACTGCCCTGGGCAGCCTGTCTCAGTGCCCGACCCCCCTCTGGGTGCAGACCCTTTCCCTAGCCCCCAGCCTGACCCTCCCCTGTCCCAGCTCCATGCCGTCCCCTCGGGTCCTGTCGCTGTCCCCAGAGAGCAGAGCTCAGCGCCTGCCCCTCCGCTCCCCTCGTGAGGGAGCTGCAGGTCGCCATGAGGCCTCCCCTCAGCCTGCTCTGCTCGGGGCTGAGCACACCAAGGCACCTCAGCTGCTCCTCATGCGTCTTACCCTCCAGACCCTTCATAGTTCTCCTTTGGACACTCTTAAATGGTTTTATGTCCCTCTTATACTGTGGCGCCCAGTCCTGCACACAGTACTTGAGGTGAGGCCTCACCAGCACAGAGCAGAGCAGGCTAATCACCTCCTTTGACCAGCTAGCAGTGCCGTGCCTGATGCACCCATGGGTACAGGTCGCCCTTTTGGCTGCCAGGGCACACTGCAGGCTCCTGTTCAACTTGCTGTTGACCAAAGTCCCCAGATCCCTTTTGTGGAGCTGTTCTCCAGTCTCTCATCCCCTAATCAGTACATATATCCAGGGTTGCCTTGCCCAGGTGCAGAATCCAGCACTTGCTCATGGCGATTGTCCAGCCCTCTAATTTGTCAAGATCTCTCTGCAGTGCCCTCCTACTCCTGAGGGATTGCTCCCAGTTTCATGTCATCCTCATACCTTCAAGTCCTGCATCAAAGTCATTTATGAAAACATTAAAGAGAACTGGCCCTAAAGTGGAGCCTTGTGGAAGGAACCCCATAGTGACTGGGTTCTTCACTATCCAGTGAAGAAACACTGTATTGGTTGAAGGAAACTACCAAAAAGCACCCCATCAGCTAGTTCCAAAACTGCTTTTAAAATTGAAGATGACCCAACAGGTTGCTTTGTATTTTAAAATGGGTGTTTTTCACTTTCCTCTTTTCAACATGACCAGAAAACAAGTGACTGTTCTCTGTATAGCACCTCGATAAGCAGGGGTGCGTGACTGTTGCAATGCACAGGCTCAGTAGCAAAGGGGAAAAGCATATGCAGGAGATGTTGGTTGTGTGGACAACCTGCGACATGGTATGAAACCCTAGATCCAGCCCTTCTGAGGCCCCATCCCTCACATCCAGCCTGAGACTACAGTCACATTGAGATCCATGGGATATCTGGCAAGTAAATGCAGCTGAATAGCAGGGAGGGGTGCTGAATCAAGCCCTCTGTGACTGAACATGGTGTTTGTTATCCAAGGGAGATAAAGAAGCCAAGAAAGAGTTTCCTAATCAGGAGGACTCTGTTTGGCAGGACTTCTTTGCAGTGCATCTCACCAGCCAAGGAGCTTAACTTTAATGCAGAAGACTTCTCTTGCTACCAAAATAGGACTAAGCTCAACAATACGGGCATTACCCGGACAGCGTGCCTCAGGAGTCCAGCACACATACCTCCATGCAGAGGGGTCCTGCTCTGGTGGAGTGACAGGGACCTGCTGTAAAGTCGTTCAAAGAGGAGCTCACTCACACTAATCCTGCACCTGCTCCTCATAGGTCTCATCTAAAAAAAAATCTTAGTGTGCAATGAGACGTGGTTGAAAATGCATTTTCTTTCAGGAAGGTTCCCTGCTTCTTTCAGGTTTTAAAGAGGCAGCTTTCCTTCCCAGGTAAATATTCATTTCTGGGTGCTTTTCACTATAGATTTCCACAGAATTCAGTTTGCTCAACAGATATCCCTTGAGATTAACAGGAAAACTTTCCTCAATATTGTAATGTAACTATACTCATCTGTCCACAGCAGGTCTCACTGTTACAAATGCATCACTCCCAGGCAAGAGGGAACTAAAACACCTCTGTCCTGAAGATTGCACCCATTAGTGAAGTAGCAATATCAAGTTGAACAGTTGCGGTCCACTCAGTTGCTTTAAAAAAGGATACAACAGGTTGTATCTTAAATATTTGTTCAGAATATCAACAAATCAAATCTGCATCTGTGGTCAAAGGCTGACTCTTTGTCAAGAGGCATCTACAGGTGAACTTTTCCTGGCAAAATGAGGAAAGTAGTGGATTTTTTAATGGAAGATATTGGGCCATGCTAATTGATGGAAGGAATGAATAATTCATATCTCAGCAGTCAGTTTGCTTAATAACCTACTAACAGTTCTTCCTTCCCCACCACCCCGTAGCAATCTTTGAAGATTTCTTAAAGATCAAGCTGTGCAGTATGGAATTATAATTTGTATTTTTTGCCACCAATATTTCTGACACTTAACAGATAGTACGAGAAGAAGACACCACCTGCAAAGAGCTTACAGTCTAACAAGACAATGAGGAGGACAGCCTGTGGAGTCATGAGCTGGGGGAAAATGGCAAAAATGGGGAGAGTTAGCAGTGATGTTTCTTTAGCCTTTTCTAGCTGAACATGCTTTTAAGAAAATAACTCTTGGTTCAGACATTACCTGCCATGTGGCGAATGGTCTTCTTGCAATATTCCTCGGCCATTGGCACGACTTTCATCATCTCTCTTCCCCACTGCACCAGGGGCTTCCCTTGTATTGCATAAGCCACAAAGAGAGCTGTACATAGGGACCCTAGAAAGCCTGGAATTAATATATAAATACGATTACCACCTTGTGAACTGTGCTTGTGACATTCTTGTCATGTCCCTAGTAAAATCATTAGTAGGATGCCTCATGACTGTTGGGTAGATTAACAAACACACATATCCTACCCCTGTCTGCTTACCAGCTGGCTCTTGGCACGTTAAGATTCTTGGCTAATACATGGTGTCCAGTGGTTTACAACTTATTTTGTATAGAAGGGTGCTTCTGTTCTCACTGATGTAACATGACAGAAACTGAGGTAGGGGTCAAAAATAAACATAATCCACTAATGTGATACTGAAAGACTTCTAATTGAGGTCACATGGAATAACTGAGTAGCACAAAATGATTCAGTTGCAAGTTATATCACCTTGCTTATGGTGGATTCATCCAGCTCAGTGGCTGTGGTTGTTGGATATAACACTATTTCTGGTGCATTTTCCTCTAGGGGGACAAATCTGTTCCATCTAGTTGGATCCATTTTCTTTGGTCTGTACTTGTCTTAAAGAAGCAGTTGTGTAAGATGTTGTCTGCATACCTAGCTAGGTCTTCCTCTTTGGATACAAATATATTTGAAATGAACACTCAACTCTTTGATCATGTCAGAAACAGAGAAGCGTGTTTCTCATGCTTGTTGTTATCCTGGCATTTTGTCAAATGCAACAAAATCAACCCAGAGCAACATGCAAAAGAAAGCTAAGAAAAGAACTCGATCATTGAAATAAGCCCCAGGTGAGCAGAATATTGTCATGTGTGCTTCTCTGGATGCTTCTCTGGATGCCACTTGCCTCTTTTCCAAGCAGAAAACTCTTTCTAGACTTAATTTTTCCTCTTATGGAAGACATTTAATGACTTTGATACTCTTGATGCCATTTCCTGGCCCTAGTAAGTTCTTCATGAGGTGGGATACCCAGAAATACAAGCAGGCTTGCTGCTGCTAACACACCATGGATTTTGTATATTGGTTCAACAGTATTTTCTGCTTTGCTCTAAATACTTTTCCTCTAATTTTGTGCCATCCTGTTGGATGTTCTGACTACATCAGGGCACTGAGCATGTTGAACGTGTCACCCTTCATTATGGTTTTATTTAATGCTATCTAAAGCAAACAGAATGAATACATGCTTACATAGCATAAAACTATCAGGATGACAGACTTGAATATTCAGAACAACATTAAATGTAATTACTTTTGTTTTGTTTGGATAATAAATCATATTGTGTCCTAAAATGTGTGGAGTTAGAATTTTTTGGCTTTCTACCTTTGCCTGCGGTGATTGGATGTGACAAGACCTGTCAACAGAAAAATATTATTATCCCCTGAACCATAAACTCGCATGATAACGGTGAGTCATGTGGTTGTACATGAATCCTAAAATTTGATCAGAGCATGCGACATGAATATGCTTTGGATGAGACAGGTTGTGTATAGTTATTGGGATTTTAGGAAGGAATACTCCTATGCTGTGGTTTCTGTTTGTATAACATACAATCACATACATAAGCTTGTATGTAGGACTTGGAGTTGGACTCAAGGAGTTGGACTTGATGATCCTTATGAGTCCCTTCCAGCTCGGGATATTCTACATGTATGATTCTATGATTCTATGACTGTACAAGTGGTATATACATACATATATTATCCAAGCAAATTCAAATGAAAGCCTTGGAGCCTGAAAAACAGAAGTTGCTTAACCAAGTGGATTTACAGGAGCTGTGTTAGTCCTCACGGAAGTGAAAAGCAACCACAGGCACTTCACAGAAATTATATGTTCGTGGACATTACCTGTAGGGTGGTTATGAGTCATTCGTCCACACTCAATGCTCACTTCAATAAGTGACTCGAGCCTTTCTGGCTTCCAGTATCTCATCCCTAAGCACATGGCTTTTGTAGATGCTCCAAATCCAGACCCTGTAATAAGACAACAATGGTAAGCATTTAAAAGTAGATGGATGATACATAAATATGCTGATAAAATCTGAAGCAAGTACATTTTATTATTTCAACACTTGTGTGGGAGCTCCCTAAGAAGTGGGAAAACAGCATGCAAAGCAAGATACATGTTTTGAAAGTTTCATTCAAGGAATTTTGCCTACACACAATCATTCTGATTTTACAAATTTATTCCAATACTACTGCATTTTACCAGTATATTCCAGTATTCTCAAGTTCTGTGAAGAGCATAGCAGGTACCAAAGAGCAGCATGCTAGCCTGTTACCAGTACATTTTTTATTCAGACTCTCAAGTCATCTTTATTCATCCTCAACTGACACCTCTTTTTTTCTTGTTCCAGATGCCAGGGCTGGAAGCAGCAGTCTGTAAAACAGGTACACTTTTACTATGCCCTTGTTTTAGTAGTCTTCCTGATGAAAGCACATTACTAAAACCCTTTCTATGGATATCATGGCTGATCTTACAGTTTTGTTGCATGTTTCATCCTAGAGAGCCCCACAGGTAGTTCACAAAAGTTTCTATTAATTACAAAAATAATGTGTCTGAAAAAGAAATTGAAAAGTCCAAAGAAAAATCCTCCAAAGTTAGAAGACAGAACTGAGGTTTCCTGTTCAACCTGAAGTCTGTGCTTTTGCACACACTCATTATCATCATCAGCCTGCACTTGTTGGAAATTTCTGCCTCATGCAGTACAGACATTATTTATTGAGTAGATAATTCAGTATTTCTTTAAATCGTCAGCACAGAGGGCATGATTCCAGGCGTTCGTATTTTAAACACCTCATTGAATGAAGAGTTAAATTTACTAACGAGTTTCTCTGCAGTACTTATCACAGTAATATCAGGATCCCACAGAAGTTTTAATGAGCTTATCTTCTCTAGGCACGCGTGAGGTGATTATCTCCTCTTCACAGCTGGTAAGCCAATGCCCAAAAAAAGCATATGCTCATTGCAGGGACTCATTCTGAGATGGATAGGGTTCGATTTTTCAAAGTACTTAGGATTTTTTCAGCACTGCCTTTGCTCAGTCACACTTCCCAGTGACCTTGGGTAGAGCTGAGAGCAATCAGTGTTTCTCTGCTTGGCCCCTGGAAGATAAGGGGGAATATTTATGCCACCTAATTTTAGCATCTGTGGAACTTATATTAGGAGCACACTCTTCCTGTCTTTCCCAGACAGGCAGCAGAGAGAAAGATTGCCTCTGCTAGCCAGTATGATGGCAGAGGAGGAGGAATTCAGGCCAGAGTGAAGCAGCAGATGCCAAGGAGCCAGGGACACTTTGCTTTGGACACCTACCTCCAGAGGAGCCCTCGGCTGCTCCCCAGGCTCTGCTTGCTGTGGCTGTGGAGCTCCAGGGGCTCTCCTAGAGCACTGTGATCCCTTTAGTTTCATCCCAAATGACTCCACCTTGGGTGCTCCATGATCAAAGTGTGATAGTGGGGGTTGCGGAAAGATCTGATGCAAAATTACTTGCCTGATACAAACTGAAATGTTAACACAAGCCACCTGTTGGCATCTCCAAATGAAATACAGACTAACCAGTACCTCAGTTACTCTCTAGAGAGGGCTTGTTTTCTTCCCAGAGAAGATCTATCCCGAGTGGACACCCTGGGTATGTGATCTAACTAGGTTAGATGTAGAAATTTCTTCCCATCCTCCTGAGAGTTCAATGTGAAAATTTTTGTGTATGGTGACTCTGACACCTCTTTAACTTTAGTTTAGCCACCAAGTACAGTCTAAAAAGGTCAAACATCAAATAAATATGACATGAAAGGACTTTCCAAAATACTATTGTATTCTCTGCAGTCTCAGAACTTTCTCATCCCTTATGAGCCATCCTGATTATAATGAAAGAGACTGAAAGAGACCCTCTCCAGCACATTTTCAGCCCCTGCTCCTGGTGGACACCTGTGCTGCAAATGGCGTTCTTTCCCTTGAGGGTGGAGAGGCATTGCAGAGAGATCTTGACAAATTAGAGGGCTGGACAACCACTAAAGGTATGACATTTAACAAGAGTGAGTGCTGGATTCTGCACCTGGGCAAGGCAACTCTGGATATATGTACTGATTAGGGGATGAGAGACTGGAGAACAGCTCCACAAAAGGGATCTAGGGACTGGTCAACGGCAAGATGAACATGAGCCTCCAGTGTGCCCTGGCAGCCAAAAGGACCAACTGTACCCATGGGTGCATGGCACTGCTAGCTGGTCAAAGGAGGTGATTAGCCTGCTCTGCTCTGTGCTGGTGAGGCCTCACCTCAAGTACTGTGTGCAGGACTGGGCGCCACAGTATAAGAGGGACATAAAACCATTCAAGAGTGTCCAAAGGAGGACAACTAAGATAGTGAAGGGTCTGGAGGGGAAGATGTATAAGCAGCAGCTGAGGTCCCTTGATTTGTTCGACCCCGAGCAGAGCAGGCTGAGGGGAGGCCTCATGGCGGCCTGCAGCTCCCTCACGAGGGGAGCGGAGGGGCAGGCGCTGAGCTCTGCTCTCTGGGGACAGCGACAGGACCCGAGGGGACGGCATGGAGCTGGGACAGGGTCAGGCTGGGGGTTAGGGAAAGGGTCTGCACCCAGAGAGGGGTCGGGCACTGGGACAGGCTGCCCAGGGCAGTGGTCACAGCACCAAGCCTGAGGGAGTTCAAGAAGCCTTTGGACAACGCTCTCAGACACGTGGTCTGATTTTTGGGTGGTCCTGTGTGGAGCCAGGAGTCAGACTCGATGATCCTTGTGGGTCCCTTCCAACACTAGATATTCTATAATTCTTGTCTGAAAAGCGTCTTATCCACTACTCAGTTCCAGTTCCTCCAAGGGACATAATCCATGCTGGTTATCTAAAAGGTACAGGTGTTGTGCTACACCAGAGCTACTAATTAAAGAAAATTGCTGTGTATTCAAAGAGAAGGATGCACTACAGACTGGGGGTCTGAAGGTGGTTGCCTTTGCAACTTCATTGTGTTCCTCTGTGTTTGAAAGCTATACTGAAACCTTTTGCAGAATTAAACAAGCAAACCTGTCAACAAAAAAATCCATCACATGGAGTAACATTAAGCCTAGGAAGGGTTTCCTGTGATTAGTAACTATTAAGTCCAGTGTATCGATACCATGTGAATCAATGAAGCAAGGGACAGCAAGATTAGTACCTGCCAGGGGTGAGATACACCTGTGAGAACATAAAGACTGTCCTCTGCACTCAGACCATAGGTCAACCTAACTCTGAGAGTGGCCAGTGGAGAGGATATTTAAGAAGGAATAAAAGAAAAGTATAAAGACACTGCCCCCTTGTAC
The DNA here is from genome assembly GCF_964211825.1 of Aythya ferina. Taxonomy (NCBI): domain Eukaryota; kingdom Metazoa; phylum Chordata; class Aves; order Anseriformes; family Anatidae; genus Aythya; species Aythya ferina. Next base: position 63,446,681 of record NC_140296.1, read on the forward strand.
TAAGTGTAGTGTTGATAGTTTCCTTCCCTGATCCAGCAGGTAGCTGTTTCTTCATCTTCCTGATTTTCCTTGTGTGAATTTGCGCAGCTATTTTTTGAACCCACAGGAATTGTATCATCTGCACATTCCCATAGAAAGGAGTTGTGTAACTTAATTAGATGCTGCATGAAGTCCTTCCTTTTACTTGCTTCGAACTGATGACCTGTTGGTTTCATCTAATGTACCTAGTTCCTGTACTGGAGGAGGCAAGTGAGTTTCCTTTACTTGTATTACTGTTTTCCAACCTGCCTATGATTTTACAGTTCTACTTCAGACATCAGTGGCTTTGGAAGCTGTTTTTGACTGACCCAGTTATCCTTCCTCACATCCTTTCTAGTTCTCATATATCCTTTTGTGTTGAGGGAGGGACCAGATTACATGTAGTAATCAAGAAATAGGAGCTATGGATTTATATAGTGGTGCCAGCGTGTTTAGTACTTTGTTCTCTGTTCCCTTCCCAGTCATTTCTAATAGTATATTAATTTTTTGGCTCTTATTGAGAACTGAAGTTATGTTCTTGTAGAACTATTACAGCTCCATGATCCCTTTCCTCAACAGTAATAGTTAGCTCAGCAACTGCAACCATGTATATAAAATTAGGATATTATTTTTTTTCCCATGCATATGACTTTTCATTTGTCTACATTGCATTTGGTTCTGCTATTATATCACAGTTACTCATGGCTGTGAGGATCTTCTACAGCTCTGTACTTTACTATTTTTGACAGCAGACTTTGCTGAACAGCTATGTACTTGTTTTTTCCAGATAGTTTGTGGACATGTTGACCATGGACCAACACAGATGTCTCCTTCTCTCTGGAGAAGACAGACTGCAATCTCCTGCTCTTTGTTTACTGTCTTTTAACCAGTTATCTATGCTCATGAGAGCCTTTCCATCATTCTGTAGCAACTTACTGCCTTGTCACTTGGTGACTTGGTCATCTTGGTGAGGGACCTTGTCAAATGTCCTTTGGAAATTCAAACAGACTGTCTTTACAGTGTATCCTTTATTCCCCAGTTTCTTGGCTATTTCATGAACTTTCTCACAAATTTCTGAGGTGTGACTTCTCTCTACAAAAGCTGTGATATGTTTCTATGAAAACACAATATAATCTTCATTCACGCACTATGTTATTTTCTATTATTATGGAATTCCTCTGTGTTGGTTTTTTTTGTTTGTTTGTTTTTCACTCTACATAATAATACAGATCAGCTTAATGCCTACTAAGCTCTGAAGAGGATGCCCCTTTTGTGACTACAGGCTATTCTGCATGAAAACTTAGAGCCTGACTCCTTTTACTTCGTGCCCCTCTGTAGCTTATCCTTCTCTTCATTTTTGCTCCCCAACATCCTGCATTTAACTTGCACTTTTTCCTCATAATCCCATACCACCATCAAAAGATACTGTTCATAAGCACCACTAGGAAGCCCAGCAGCTGGCTCCAGTAGCTGCACATAAAGTGCTGCTTGGATGACGCAGCCTCAGGCTGAAATACATTCAATACAGGAAGCTGGCTTTCAACTGGACTTTTGCAGTTAAAAAGGCACATTTCTGGCCTTACCCAGACTTCTGTTTCTGCTTTCAACCATCAGTGATTCTCTTCTGAACAATTCAAGTTTTTAGCAGTGAAACAAAGCATTGATTGTGTCAATGAACCTGAGAGCAGGTGGAAAAGAAACACATGGGGCAATTTAACATAAGAGCTCAATGTGCTGAATATACCCACATAAATTTGAAAAGAGGAGCTTCAGATAAGCACATGAATTTTTGCTAGAAGTGAGATAGCTTAGAATGATCATAATAAAGCAGCATGTGGCTTCCAGCCCATCCAAAATACCACCTCACTGTTAGGCATTGATTTTTTAATTTTTTTTTTCCTCAAGAGGAAGTTCATGGAAAGTTATTTAAAAAGTTAATTGTGTCCATAGCAGTGTCAGGCCCCATAGTAAGCTGAGCATCTCCAACCCAGGTAACCGATACTTTTGTTCTCAGGGTAAAAAAAAGCTACTTAAGATGTTCAGGGTGGCATTTTTCAGACCAGATGTAGATGGTGCATTTTAGCTGCCAGGTCTGAAGAAATTAATTTCAGACACTTCTAGCCCAGAGTATCCCAGGAACAAATCTTCAGCCATGGAAAGCTGGGGAGGAGGAAGGCTAAAAGAGGAGATGTGGCTCCAGACACAACAGGTTGGGGAGCAGCCGTGCTCCACTCCTGGTGGTGCTGAGAGCTGCTGAGGGCCAGCAGCAGCTCCCGTGATTATTTTGACTGAATTTTACTCATGGTCAGTCAGAAAACACATAATGACTGCCAACGGGGCCCTCTCTCAGATCTGCCCGGTGAATGGTGAGGTGGGCAGGGTACACGCTGAGAGGATCCTTCCCCTCCCAGCAGCTGTTGTAGGGGCGGGGGCTGAGTGGGTGATGCTTTTTGTGTCGAACAAAGCTGACTGCAGAGACCCAGAAATAGCCGTGGCGTGGTGCCACCGTGTTTTTGTCACGGCGTTGCATCAACGTGCCATGCTGCTGAGTGGTGCGGGCACATACCACAGCGATACCACACCACGCTGACATGGTGCAGCGTCTACATTATGTGAGCTGCCACGGTCCCGTGGCTGCCTAGGTCTGCCTCCCTTGATGCTATGGCATCTCTGCAGCCTTTCAAGGTTAATTGCACTGCTTAGGTGTAGCTGCATGCATGTTATCTAGCTGGAAGTAGAAATTCCAGTTATCATGAAATGAAATAATCACAAAGAGAGAGGAAGGGTCATGGGGAGGGAGACAGGGGTAGGACTGTTAGGGGTGGTCAGCAAAACAGCTATCGTTCCTAGCATTGCATCCTCCTGGAGAAAAGTAATGTAAGACCGAAAAGATCCTCAACTACAAACATTTCAATGAAAAAATAAAAGGCAGAAAATATTTCTTAAAATAACCATTAAACTCAAGGCCAGAGACCGGGACCCCACGGCACGGAGCCAAGAACAGAGTCTCTTTAAATAGATGTTAAACAGGGAAGGGCTCGTTTACGAGAGGACATCGTGCCCTGGAGCAGGAATGCCTGGCAGACCTCTTGCCATCCATCCCCTGGCAGACATGGAAACGTTTCAGGGGGCGCAGCCCTTGATGCCGGAGGGAGAAAGACAACAATTTCCCCATTGCCCCAAATCTTGAGAGTTTGCGCTGTTGAGGCCAGCATCTCCGAAGGGGAAGTGGTACCCTACCCTTTTCGTTGAAGGGCGTGTGCCAGGCCAGCAGGTAGTTGTCTGGTTTCAGTTCCCTGCAGCCCTCGATGGTCGCGGGGTCTGGCCGCCTCCCCGACAGCTTGTCGACCGCGTCCACGTAGCGCCTCACCAGCTCGCGGTACAGGTCCTCCAGGCACCAGTAGTCTGGGCACAACAGGAAAAAAATACTGTCACACAAAGGCAAAAGAGCGAGAGAGTGCTGAAAACAAACACAAAAAGCTCATCGTGGTTTCAATAAATGCTCCTATTCCCACTTCCAGCACTCCGGGTCACATTTCTGGTGCCACACTATGCCACCCATGAGAGGGGACTGGAGAGAAACATCCTTGTCTCTCCGTTTTTTACATTTTGCTCCTTTTCTCTTCATTTTTAATTCCTTTAATTGAAAATACAGAGGTGTTCTGCTCCTTGACAGGAGCTCTACCTCACCTCGGGGTGTGCAGCGCTCACTGAGGTGTCTCACCCCTGAGGACGTGCTGCCTTGGTGGCTCCGCCTGCACCTCTGCGCTCATTTGCAGGCGTGAATCCACATTAAAAACAAAGCTCTCCTCATTTTATATAACACCACAAATTATTTTGATGAGATATGCATAATAAAACACAGGTCTTATCTGTAAGTTTTTATCGTGTTGGGCTTTTTAGGTGTTGGCCTCTAAAAGTCCTGCCCCTGGTTCTCACTGAGGAAAAGCCCCCGCTGCCTTCTCCTACAGCTCTGCACGCAGCAGGAGCTGAGGAGGCTGTCACAGTTTGACCATCTATATGTTTCCAGCGTACTCAAAGAAACCCCTCCTAACACTTGGGTTGCCTACAGATCGAATGACACGGTAAGGGAAGTTCTAAAAATACCTTCAAGCGTTTTGTCAAAGATTGATGATTTCTCAAAATCCGCAGAAGAGGAGGTTTAATTTAAGGCTACGTTTGGAGACCCATAGCCAGAGCCACTCTAAAGTGCCATCTGCGCAGACAGATGAGGAGAAAAGACACGCGGTAAAACCCAGATTCCCCTCCTTTCACAAGAAAAATGCCCTATCGGTTACAGTGGCCGTCCCGCTTACGGTCCTGGAGGAACAGGATACTTTCAAGCTGCCGACTCTTTCCAGATTTAGGAATCAGGTGTCAGTTTATCCGGATGCGAGCCAAGAGCAGGATTTGCTGCCCGGCAGCACCCACAGAAGCTGTCCCCAAAACCAGGGTCCCTTGGTCCAGCACCGCCAGCTGCCTGAGCCCACACGGGTCCCTCATGTGGGGCCAGGCTGTTGCTTGAGCCATCAGCCAAGTGGGGCAGGCTCCTTTAGACATGAGTGCTCATTTCTTAAAATCTGTGTTTAATCAGAGAGGAAAAGGCTTTCCTTGTGGCGGGGGCAGGTCCCCTGCTTTTGGTGGTGCTCGTTTTGTTCCTCCCCCATGGGACAAATGACTCCTGCAGGTAGATATTTCACTTGTCCTTTGCTCTCGGATCAAACTTTCCATCAGCGCACAGGGTGGTTTTGGGGCCAGTGCCAGCTGGCTTCAGCCTCACGGAGCCACCTTCGCCTCTGTGAGCATCACTCTGTTGGCTTTGGGGCTCCTGTGGGTGGGTCCTGCCTCCCTTTTGGGAAGCGGAGGAAAGGACGTGGTTTCCCACACTCACGAGCATTGCTCTGAAATGAAGGTTTCTCACTAAAATTTCCCTCTCCTTCTTGTAGCTTTATCACCAGCCCACAACAGCGTCGTTTTTAAAGCCCGTCTGATCAGGACAAAGAAATGAGAGCACGGGATCAGCACAGCTGATGTGAATTATAGAGACCTTATTTTTTTTCCTTAAAGAAGGGCAGCGCTCCTGTTTGAGATTTATTACTGTACGGATAGCCTGACTGACTTGACTACCCGTAAGTTATGGTTTTGGAGAGTTCAATAAGCAGGAAACACATGATACGAATTTAATCATAGCCTATATTCAGAAAGATGTTAGTCATCTTTTTGCCTTCATAGGCTGACATCTTGCCCTTATCTTTAGTGTATTAGCTACCCCTTAAACCATTGGCTAGCTCATAGCCAAGCATGAAGCGCCCAACACACTCTTCAACTGATCTCCACACACTAAATTTAGAGCACATCAGGGGCAGGCAGAGATAAAGCAGCGAAACAGAGGCAGAAGTGAAATTTCATTGACTTTAACACTACCTAGTGACATCGCATTACTTTTGTTAGCTATCCAGTGCTGCTTGTGTTAGGAGAAGTCAGGAATATTTCTGGAGATTAAAAAATTTGATTCATTTTGAGGAGATGAAAAAATAGTTGATGTCTTCTGATGTAGTTTTGACGATGGTCTCAGCTTTAGCTCAGTGGGTAGAGCGCTGATACAAATATCGTGGCATCTTATAAAAGTCTGTCACTACCTTAGGAAAACACAAATGTTCTCTCTCAAACTGCTGTGATTTTAGAAGACATATATTAATAATCTTCTCTATTCTGTTATACTTTATTATAAACCCCTTATTTTAGAATATTTTTCAGGTTAAAGATGCAGAGCTTTCCCTGCAAAGCAGCTTGCTCCTTTTCTGGCTTTGCAGGCACAACGCTGTGCCTTCAGGGCAGCAAAGAGGAAATAGCTCTGAAGATTTTTAGCCTGGATGAAATACTGAGGGGACTCCACTCCAGCCTGGAGCAGTGAGCACAAGGACATTAAAAGTGCACTGGGAAAAGCTCTGAGCTTTTATAGAAGAATTTGTAAGACTGTATCTTCTAGAATATCTTTTATAGAAGAATTTCAGAGAGGTTTATTCCTGGTGGCTATACCATTCCCTGACACATGCAGTGTACACATGAGCTATGCAATATTTTTGCTATTATGCTGGACATGCAGTATTTTAAATCTTTAAGCTTTAACCAACTTTATAAACCTAGACAAAGTCCAGGGAGAGCTCGTTCACACTTAAGAAATCGAAACTCCTCTTTGTGTGGTGGCCACAAGATTATGCTCGTGGAGGAGATGAGCTAATGCACCTTATCATTCACACCAGCAGCATTTCTGACACATTTTCTCCCGACCTCCACAGCACTCAGGCTTGTTTTAAGGAAAGCAGCGGCTCTAGAGCTTTGCTCCTTGCCAGACTGCAGCTGTGAGTCCCGTGTTACCTACCTGTGATGACAGCCTCTGCTGTAGCCATGTGCATGAGAGTGTTGTCACTTACTGGCCATTTGTCTGGAGAGAGCACCAGGTTCTCGAGCCCTCCGATTTCCTTCAGCTCCTGCTGGATTTTTGCACCTAGAGCATTGTCTTGTCGGGAGAAATTTCGGTAACCAAGAGCATCCCCTACCCCGGCCAGTACAAGCGCAGCCTTGAATTTATCCATCCCCGGGACGCTTTTCGCTTCCCTTTTGCCTGAAGCTGCCACCGAATCTGGATCTTCCTTTGTTCCTCTGCCTTCGGCTCAGCTCCCCCGACACTTTATATCAGCCATTGTGTCACCCCGGGAGCTCTCTCTATAAGGCAAGAGCTTCCTTTTCTGGCTCTGCAGATGCCATCTCTTGTCTGGGGCCCAATGGAGAGGAAATATTTCATAAGCCAGGGGTTTTGCAGGGGCTTTGTTCAATGAAACCGCGAGAGCGCGCCCACAAAGCCAAGCGCAAAAACATCGTTTCTGCAGCCCAGCACAAAGCAAGCCAGGAAATACTTAGCCCTACCCCGTGTAAGTAACTCTACACCCAGAAAAACAGATGGCTTCACAAGGGTGTTTATTTATTTAATAACTTGCACATTAATACGTTTTCCTGCACTTTTCTGATACGCTGGGGTCAGTCTCCCTTTCAGGGACTGGTCGAGAAGCTGAAAGCCTGGGATAAAAGAGGTTTCTGAACTCAGGAAACACAGGAACGATGGCTTAGGTGGCAAGAAACCCAGTAAAATGCAGTAGACCTCTCAGATTTCTAATGCACATCTCCAATGGTGATATTTCATCAACAACCTTCTTGCTCTGTCCCACGTATACCACGCGTGTTTAGCCCATTCACTGCACCCCGACGAGCACGCAGCACGACGCCAGCTTCAGCCCCACATCTCCTTTTGCCTGGCAAAGGATGACTTTTTCCTAGGACAGAGCTTAGGTGCAGCCCACATTTGGACTCTGAAGGGAAACTATTTGGAAAGATATATTTAAACGGCATCCTGTAAATCTAGGAAAGCTCACAGATGAAGAAATCACACTTGGTAGGAACTTAGTTATATTAATACCACCCTTCCAAACCTGATCCCTGGGAAATTGTCTGCTTCATTCTGCTAGTGCAGTTTGTCCTGTACTTCTGCCATGCAGTGTAAGAAAAGGCTCTGTGATCCTGCAGCCTTCTGAACGTGTTTTGCCCACAAACAGATCTCTGTGTAGGCTCAGCATCTTCCCTTAAGGGGTCTGTGGAAACTGCCTCACATTGTGGTCCCGAGTCACTACTCATGCTGCCCTAAGGAATCTACTAAAAATTACTAAACTTTACAGGTAGAAATACAAATGTAAATATAACCATGTGTTTATTATAAAAAATAAATAGAGAAAGCTTTGAATTAACTGCAGTTGGCTTGACTGCAATGTTGATAAAGGATACCTGGGGTAAAAATCTTTGTTTTACTTTGAGCTTTTTCCTAAAGCAGTACTGATTGCTGCTCAGATGGACAAGGCCAGCAGCGCAGAGGATGCACTCTGCTGTCTCCCAGAACGATAAGCAGTTAATCACAGGCTGGGTGTTTGACACGAGTAAGAATACCACTGTACTTCTCAAGGGACTTTAATGCAGTTTTTGACTACTTGGATGGAAGATAAGCCTTGACACGCCTGTTCTACATTGTAAGAAATCAGATGCAAAAGTGGAGGAAGTAGTCTTGGTCAGCACACTCTTGTTTTACAGATTAGGGCTTGGGTAACAGAGGCTCCGAGTTTTAAAAAGAGGACACTGAGAGTGTTCAGGGAGGTTGTGGAGTCTCCTCTGGAGATATTCAAGACCCATCTGGACGCCTACCTGGGCAGCCTGCTCTAGGGAACCTGCTTTGGCAGGGGGGTTGGACCCGATGATCTCCTGAGGTCCCTTCCAACCCCTACAGTTCTGTGATTCTGTGTCTTCTTTGCTAGGAAAGAACAACTCTGAGCTGAAAAAGTACCAAATAAATAGCAATTATGCCTTTAGTACTGGGAACGCTACAGAGGGCTGAGAGGTGATGCAGGGCCACGAGCTCTACAGCATGGCTGTGGGCAGCCTGCTCTAGAGATGGCTTGCCACAAGCATTCTGGGTTTGAAAGACAACATTCAAATGGAAAACTAAGGACAATTTTTACCAAAAAAAAAAAAAAAAAAGAGAGAAAACATCAGAAGTGTGGTAGCTTCCAATCTGACATCTCTTTTACAGGTCCGTGCATCCTGGTGTGTCCCCCCTTCGGTACTCCCACAGGATATTGTGGTTTCTGGGAAGCTGAACTTGCAAACCAAGGGTAGGAGAAACCGCCTGCTGAGGCACTGCAGGGAGCTACGGGGGCCTTATCAGATGAAAGGTTCCCCTCTGGAAATGGGCAAAGCTATTCTTAGTTTTCCATTTATCTCTTCCTCTTATACGTGGCTGGCAGTTGTACTGCCCCTTTGCCTCCCATGGACTTTATACCCTCCCTGTTGCACGCACACTCGACTGCTTGTAACTCAGACCAAATTAGGAGTGAAGTCTTTGGCTATTAGAAATGAGGCTAGGATCAAAACCCTGAGAAAAATTCGGAGAAGTTCTGGTTTTCCAGCGCCACTAAACAGGACACGCAACGAAGAATTAACCATTTGTTTAATTTGTGAGCTGCATATCATCTCCTTTTCACGTGTTGCTTCCAACCCCTGTGAACCTTCTGGACAGAGGTGAGTTAGGCACACTGATATCTACTCTCCCTGCCAAAACCAAAATAATAATAATAATAAAAAATAATAATAACAAAAAACCACAAACGAACAACCCACAAACAAAAAATATTTGTGAAATATCATATTTGCATGATAGACAGAAAAAATGAAATGGGAAGGCAGAGCAGAGCAAAGCCTTCATGTTGGTGGCAACGTGCTGCTGTTTCAGCTCAGCTGTGTTGGAAACCACTTGTGAAACGTTAAAGCCTGCATTCAGCTTACGGGGAACTTGGGTTTAGAGGATGCCTTCTCTACCTGATGGGATGTCAACCAGGTCTTCAGAAAACAGACTGCCCTTCCTTAATTGCTTAATAGTTGGGGGTGACTCATTTTTATGCCGCTTCGCACCACTGCCTTGAGAGAAAAATATTCCTTTAGTGCTGCAGCATGGACTTCGTCCTTCTTCACCCTCTTGACAGGACGGCTGCCATCGCACAGCATCTGAAATATGGGATTTCGTGTGTGTGGGTGGAGAGGCGGCTGCAGCTCAGCCCCTCCACTGCTGAGCGTGCTGCTTCTCCTGCAGAGCTCAGTGCCCGGGACCGAGCAAGGCTTCCCCTGCAGGTACACCTCTTGTAGCCTGGGCAAGTTACTGATGCAAACTGCAGCTGCTTAAAAGCTTAAAGGTGGCACAGATGGACAAAACAGGCATTTCTTTCAGGTGTAACTGCTAAAAATCATGAGTTGCATCCTCTCCTTCATCTGGTTGATAGAATAATGCATGAATCCAGCAAATTAACTGAAAACAAATTCCCCCCTCCCCAGCCTTTGCAAGGCTTCCTAAGCAGAAAGCTGATAAAACCACAGAGACATCTCACATGACTGGCTTCGATCCTTTATGTTCCAAGTCCCTTTATTCTTTTTTTCCATTGCCACAAAAATTCACACACGTACAGCTTACTCAGCAGCAAATCTCCCAGGTGCATTGCACGAGTGGATGCCTGCGGGTCTGCTCTTCTTGGCATGACACACACGATAAATTACATTTAAATTTAGAATTGGCGAGTACAAATCCTATGGCTCAGTTTCGAATGCTCCAGGAAGAAAACCCAAAAAACTTGGCAACAGCTTTAAAAAAAAAATACAGAGTTTATCTAGGAACTAGCACTGTATGTAGTGAACAACTTCTAGATTTCTGTACCATTGACGATTATAAATTAATCACCCTAGGTGTTACCACTAGAGGAGCTAAAAAGCAAAGTCAGAGTGCCCTGTAAAGGGGAACAGCAGACAGTGGCAAATACTGGAAGTCGTAAGGAAAACATCATTTGAAAGCTAATCATTTGCCATTTACTTTTACGATTGCTCAAGCTTGAAGCTGTCACTCCGTATTTATGGGAATGTGAAATGCGGAGGTGGTTTCAAGCGAGTAGAAGACTGGGAAGAGCAAAAGAAAAAAAAAATCGACTACACTGGCTGATGGGGAGCAACTCCTACCTTGAGAGCATTTCGCCCAGTCTTCCTCTGTGGGAAGGTGTTTTCCACAAAGGACCTCAGGAATGAAGCTTGAGAGGCAAACAGTTGTATGTAAAAACTAAATAAATATTCTAAGCACCTGCTTCCTTATATCATCAACCCAAAAAAACTCAAGCCACATACTTTTTTATGCTCCATTTATCTGGAAAGGTAAAAGCATTGTTAGGTTGATTTGAAGGAGTTCTCAGCACGTACAAATGTTTCGCAAGCTCTGGCGCTAAGAGACTATTTGATTACATCACACACCAATGGAATAAACTATTTCTGCTCAGTTATATTATAACTATATAATTTTAAGAGATAATTGTGCCAATAGCAAGCATTCCACCACTTTTGGCTGGACAGAGGCAGCTGATGCTATGGGGTGTCACACACTTCTTCTCCAAAGCCTACAGGACAGAAATGGCTTGGTTTGAGTAGAAGAAGATTGGGTAGATGTGATTATAAATCAAATGCATTAAAAGAGCATACTATGGCTTTTATATCTCAGGTGACTTCTGTAGAATACTGCAGTTACATAAGAAACGGCCTCCTAAAGAGTCAGAAAGTGGTAATTTGGGTCAGCATTACACCCTTCCTTCCTATACAAAAGAGAGAAGCACCTGGAGACTGAGACACTGACATCTAGCGGCTGTCGTGCAAGGTCTAACATTTAAAAACTTCTTGGGGTAAAGAGACTAACAATAAATCATTAACTGGGCATCTCTAACTTGCTTGCTCTATTCCTATACATAGAAAATTTGCTAATTTGTTCAATTTTGTCCTAACCCTGCTTTCTAAACATCATACACACCTGAGATTTTCTCAAGTAGAAGGATGTGAACTTCATGTGCACCACGTATATTTGCTTTGTAGGCTGCGCTGACGTAATTGAAACCTGAATGCTTATATGAAAAAATCTAAACATTAGATTTTTAAGAGTAGTTTAAGTTTTTACACCCTCCAAACTATGAAATATAATAAGCCATCATGCAATAGTTAAGTTACCTGAGGTGAGCCAAATAGGTACGAGTTATATAACTCAATGCACTACCTTCTCAAAGGATTCTTGGATTTATGCAGCTCTGATTACAGCACATCTATTAGTCGTAGCTGTGTTTACTCTTTAACAAACTTTTATAAAGGCTAGGACAAACTCATTTCGATGATGTAGAGTTTAGAAGAGCCCTGTATGAAAGCATGCTGAATAGTTTCTGGTAAAAATAAGTTGTGCTTAAGCACTGGAAGACACTGTTGGGGAAAAAGAAGACTGGCCTCTACACACTTTGTAACAGATAATTGGTGAGAGGGGAGAAAAAACTGAATGAATTTGGTGAAAACTGATCACATTCCACTGCTCTTGAGTGATACTGCATGAATTTACTCACTTTTTTCCTTAAGTATTACTGAATATACAAAATATCCAGATTCTAACATAATTAATGTGAAATTTCCTTTCCTCTGTTTTCAAAGTGGAAGCCAACTGTTGAAGTCTTTGGGCTTATTCACATTTACTTTCTGTGAGGCTTGTCAGGAACTGCACTCATAATTTGTTGCATCTTGCTAGAATCGAGGGTGTCTTCCAGGCTACAAATAAAAGTTATGTTCTACCAATCCACTGTTTAAAATAAATACATAACTGAAGACTAGGAGAATTGATAATCAAATATAAATTAATAGAAGTATCTTCAGTTGTTTAAGGTCTATTTTAAAATGGTTAATAAAAAAAGCTGGAGGTACAACATAGCACAGAGCAGCAACCCCTTCCTCAGCAATGCTACTGCCACATGTCCAAGCTCTTCAGGAATTCAGTAGTGAGGAAGTTAATCTCATCGGGGAAAACAAAAGGAATGCTCAATCTCTATACTGAAGGCTTAAAAATATAAATCCAAAATTCTGGCAACAAGTCAAAAAATTCTGCATGAGGACAGATCTGTAGAGCTAGCTTTTATAAAAATACACCATACTACATGTTTTATTTAGGGATTTAATTTATATACCACAAATACTGCTTTTCATATAAGTACAATATAATACAGTTTTATTTATTTAACTGCTGGTGTTCACTTTGGATCATGAACTCAATGGCATGCTGTGCTGTCAAACCTTTAATAAAATGGCCTCTAGTTAAACTTCTCCAAAGTATAAAATCATGCAAAATCTACATCCTATATGATACAACCAGTAAAATAGTTGAAGCCAATAGCCTACAAACAGCCTGGACTATCTTCTGGAGTTTGTTCATGAAATGTCCGCGGGTCAGCCATCATTTTCTTCAGGCAGAAAGGAGGAATTCCTGCTCTGTCTCCGGAATCTCATCACGACCACCAAAACCAGCAACAGTGTGCACAGTTATCAGCCAACAAATCTTTGTTACCTAACGCAGTTCAGACTGTGCATTTAGTCCACATTAAGTCTGGGGTTAGGAAGTTTTACGCTTTCCTCCTGTGACTACAGGTCGTGCATATTCCACAAAGTCATCTATAAGAACAGGCCACGCTCCTAAAGAGAAGTCAAGCAGTTCAGAAATTAATGTATCATTATTAGCAGTAAGTTGGTATAGTCTCTAAATAAAAAGGATCAGAAGGTCACTTTGACTTTCTGGCCTAGATTAGCTTTAGAATCATCGATTCATTCATTAAGGTTGGAAAGATCAGCTGGTCCCACCATCCCCCTACCACCAATGTCACCACCAAACCATGTCCCCAGGCACCAGGCCCAACCTCTCCTTGCACACCCCCAGGGACGGTGACTCCACCACCTCCCTGGGCAACCCGTCCCAGTGCCTGACTGCTCTTTCTGAACAGAAATGTTTCCTCATTTCCTACCTGAAACATGCATGACACAATAAACACTAGAGAAAAGCTCCTAAATAGTAAAAAAACATTGCATCTCTTCTTAAGCAATAGTTCTTCGTACAAACAAAATGCATTTAAAGAACAGTGCATGTTACAAAGTTGATAAACAGTTGATAGAAAAATCATGGCATTTCTATTAGAGTCATTCATAACCCAGTAAATATTTTTGTACACAGCCATTCCAAACTGGGATTTGTAAGATTAGGGACAGTGTAAGTTTCTTTTAGGTTCATTTAAAAAAAAAAAAAAAAAAAAAAAGCTTATGTATGTATTCTTGCAAGTGGAAAAAATGTTTAGCCTTGTATTTAACAGCATTTTTGGTACAAAAAAAAGTTTTACTGTGACTCTTGTAGCATGACAGGTTCAAATAGTAAGTGCTATATCACTGTGTGACAGTATCTTTAATTCCATCTACATGTTACGTCAAAATTCTTATCATTAGTTTTGGCAACAAGTATGTTACCCTAAATTTGCAACTAAACCTCTACATGTAAGAAATTGAAACAAAAGGTTTCAGCATGTCCTGATGTACGTTTATAGTAGCATTTCAGTTCTGCTGCACCAACTTTTGAAGATAATTCAACTACTGCTTACCTTCCTCATCATAGTTAGACATATCATCTGCAATCATATTTCCAAAGTCTAACAGAAGATTCCACGTATCTTTTGGAATTGATCTTTTATGATGTTCCTGCAAAGGAAGAAAAATGGTACTGTTTAGTACAAACTATTTTCAAATTCCATGGTAGTATGGCAGAACTTTATTTTGACATGTACAGAAGATATTGACATTTTCCACTATTTATTTTTAAAAGTTGAGCTCTTCCAAAGAAAACTATAAAATTATTACTAAAGGATGCAAAAAAAAATAGAAGTTTCTGATATTTGTTTTGTCCTATTTTTGCTTTTAGGGTATGTGTTCCTAACTTGCTAGTGAAAAGAGTAAAACAAACATACTTTACACTTTTATGTGATGGATCTTGGTGTCCAACTGTTTTAACTTGAGCCCTTTTTACCATAACCTTTTTTACCCACCCTTACACAGTTTGTTTCAACCTGCTGGTTACATTTGCACCCATTTTCCTCTTCTCACTCCCAGTCTACCTTCTGGATCCAACATCTCAGCCTCTCAAACAACTCTCTTCCTCACCGTTGTGTAACATCTGCATTTGCTCCACTTGTTTTCTCCAGTCTCCTTTTGCCCACTTCCTCCTATTGTTCCATACGACCTCCTAGTCTGATTTCAGGTATGCTCCTTTCACCTCATTCACATGGAACAGTTTCCAGCCCAGCCAGTTTGAACAACACCCCAAAAATGTGTGCTCCTCTGACCCCTTGGGAAGCCAACTGCTTAGCCTGAAGGAGAACATTCAGCTTTTGCTGGATCTTTCTGCCAGCTTAGCAAGCAGAAACAGTTCATACAGGATGGTCAGTAAAGCACTGCAGCTGCTGTAAAGGAAATCAGCAGAAATATATGTGGAGAAACAACTTGAAGCAGTTTTGAGCTGTAGGATTAGGTCAGACCACCCAGAACTCACCTCATCCATTGATACTGTTATAGTACTTGAAGACAACAGGGGTGACTTATCAGGAATTCAACGTCAGCCCTGATGTCTAGACCTGGTTTGCAGCAAGAAGTTGTAATTGCATGTAAAGAATTAGTGTTTTGTTTGTTTTGTTCTGTTTGTGTGTATGTATGTGTGTGGTTGGTTTTTTTTGTTTTTTTTTTTTAAGCATTAACACTCTGAAATATTGAGGAGAACAAGCTGCATTTCTAAAAACCTGGAACTTGATCAAAATGAGGCTGACATCCATCACAACAGCAAACACGCACTCTTACTCAAGTCAAACGTTACATTTTTTGCAGCCAAAATATAACAAGCAAACAAATCTTCTGGAAAAGGTTCCTTAAAAAGAAAAACAAAAACATGCCCTAGAGAGTCCTAGCTTGCTGTTTTCTTAAGTTGATTTTTTTTAATCTAAACATTTTTTTCTATAATTTACGTTCAGGTTAAATACTTGTAGCAAAATAAGACACTATATTCCATCTTCTAGAGTACTGCTTGAAGCAGAGACCTGTAGAACAGTTTGTTGTAACAACCTCGATCACATAGCCTAGTGGGACGTTGTATTTTCATACTTTAAGTGTTAAAATGTGAAATATTTTCACAAATTCGCTTTATGAAACTCTCACATATAGACAGTGAATAAAATAAATATACTGTCCAAATTTATTTTTTTTTTAGAAAAAAGTAAAATATTCTAAAAAGCATACACTTAAAATATAGAAATAAATATAGAAAAGACTTGCTTCTAAACTACAGATAAAAATTTAAGCTGAACACTAAAGATAAATTATACATGATATAATATTATACAAAGGTTTTCTGATAGCATATAGAAATACCAGTGTAGAATTATGTATGAATCAATTGGCTCTTAAATAAGAATATTTTGTGATTCCTAAAGTTTAATTTATGCATCTTTACTCCACTGCCCACAGAACTGCACTGGTAACACAAAACTACCAAGATAAATTCACAACTATTATCTAAAAAATGAGTCAGAATAATTACTTGGACAAAAACTTTCACTAAGAAGTCATCTCTTGGGTTAAGTCAGTCATAACAGAACTTACTTTGTAAAAAGACCCAATTTATGCATTAGTACCACATAAGGTATGGTAAAGTATATGGCTGGCAACAATCACAGCTGTCTTGAGAATAAAGACAACATAGGTTCAATCTACAATTATGGCTTCAGTTCATGCAGCAGCTTTCTTAAGGTGGGAGAATACAGGACTGTGCAAGCAGAACGCACTGCTGCTTTGCTACATCTGTTTGCTTCCTCCTCAATTAGAAAATTATACAAAGATGATTTAATTTGGCTTGATTTAAGACTACCTTATATCAGTCTTCAAAAAAGAAGTTAGGGAATATTCGTAGGTCCTGTCTTTTTCTTTATTGTAAGCACAGCATCATAGAAGTCAGACTACTGTGGACTAAGGTGGGAAGGAATAAAGTCTGTACTTACCAACAAGAATTTATTCCAAAGATCTAGGAATTTGAATCTTCCTGACAAGACTAAATTCCAATATGCAATTGCCATTTCTAGATCTGCAAGAGACAAAGAAAAACATTTAATATTACAGCATATTATACACGTATGCATTAAAACTGTTAAGGTTAAACAATTAATGCTTCATTCAGTATATTAAGATACAAATTTATTACATTCTTCTGAAATTCTTACAATCATTACTGCTCTCTATAGTAACCCAAAAGGGAGAAGAAAAGCAGTAATGGTAAAAATTGCACATTGAACATTACAGTCAAAGATTAAAGTCTCTTTGTCACCACCCAGCAGTGCAGGATTAAAGTTACTCAATCTAGAAACAAAACACAATAGTTATCAATAACCCTGCCACAAACTTAGAGAACACACCCATCAAAAGAAGGCAAATATTGACAGAAACCCGGACATTCAAGTCTGCAGGTGCCAACCACTGTTTATTTACCACATTTTAGACACACCTGACTTGGAAGGGAATTTAAGGACAAGAGGGAATAAAAAAAGATTTATCTGGGTATAATAATTCTACAGCACCCCTTACAGCAATATAAACTTCTGATAAGTGATTGTAGAAGAAGAAAAACCCCTACACAGAACCGAAAACATAAGACCAAGCAAGCAGATCTTATTCCACACCACAACGAGTGGTCTAGGAGCAAAGCTCAGCTCATGCATGCCAAGAGGAGGATGCAGCACTGCCACACATTCAAGCAGAACAGTAACAGCAGTATTAGATACAGCATTAGGGTAGAAATAAAATTTTTCTTGAAGGCCTGTATCATCTCAGCAATCCACAATAGCTAACCACTTCTGTCCCTGGTCCCACCCATAATACCACTAAATACAGTGGTGTGTGCACATTGCTGTGCACCAGCAAAATAAAGGCACATCCTTTCTTAAACCACAACATTCAGTGTTTGCTTTCAGTGTAGGTTAAGCACAAACCAAACATGCAACTTCACAGAAAGGATCACCACAGCAGCCGAGGAGGAAGGCTGACCTACCTACAAGAGAGGGGTGTGGTGCTTGGAACTGCACATATCCTATTACAAACCAAAAGCCACTGCACCACCTGAAATCAAGTTTCTCAACACAGCCAGCTCCCTAGAGCCTGTATGACAGAGGGCTGGGGCCCAAAGTTAAGCACAGCAGTTAAGATGTTGCAGATAATTGATGGACATCTAATACCAAAGTCCTACCAAAGTCAGATGCCTTGGCCAACGAGCTCACTTTCCACAGAAAACGCTGTTTAATAGCTTTTACTTGCTGCTTAGGTATGCAAATTAATTATTCATATCTGTTATCCCAAATGAAAAGCAAAAGAAGCGGGAAGGGAGAAACTCCCATAATCTTACGGGTTTCTAAATTTCACCGTGAAGCGACTGGCTTTGATCCCATTCACTCAGGCTTCATTATGAAGCCTCAACTTTTCCAAGCTGATCTTGTGAGCATTGGCAAGCGTTAAGCAGAATGCACTTTGATGAAAAACAGTTTTACAGCATGAGAGTTTTTATACTTCAGATGAAATATTCCTTGGAAAATGGGAGAAGGTACAGGCAAGGAAGCAAAGATGGTTAGAGGTACTGCAGAAGTGTTAAAAAAGAAAGAAGATGCCACACTTCCTTGGTTTATTTGGGTATTTGCAGCATTATGTTTAGCATTATTTTAAAGTAAACCCAATTGCAGCAGCATTATATTCAACAAAATGTAAATAAAATATTATTTTAATTAATCTGTCACTTGCGAAATATTTTACATGTGTGTGCCAACTGACTCTCCTACACAGAGACGCAGGAGTTGGTTGTTGTGACTTACAGGCATTGAAAAAAGTGTATTTGCCCTACTCTTCCTTTGTTGTTCAGCATAATTAACTGAAAGCCACACAATTAAAAGAGAAGGAAGCCTTGATCCTAGATAAAATTAGCTTGGTGGAGATAAGAAAAATAAATTAAGAAAAAAAAAGAAAAGTAAATCTTTATCTGATTCATAGCAATCACACAAACCTATGAACCAATACAAAGAGACACTGGAAGAAGTGGATGACATGAGACTATGACTCTTGGTAATGGTGCTACTTTATGTGATCTTAACAGTATTTGGGGAATCTGGGCTTTTACGTGTGCCATGCTGTCAAGGGATGTGGCTACACGCAGTTTTGTTTGATGACATTTCTCTATCTAGGTTGAAAACCTGAGTCCTGGAGGACAGAAAACTGGATTCTTCTGCTGTCAAGGGAGGGTTTAGTCTCACAGAGTTGCAGTTCCTCATTAGGCTGCTGATAGTAGCATCAATCAACTGTGATGCTGTGGAGTGCAGCTGCTACAATGAGCACACCATTAAAAGATTAAAACAAAACCATCAAAAAAAAGGAAAGGGAAAAAAAGCCATCACAGGATGGCTGAGGTTGGCAGATGCCCCTGGTCCAGCCCCTGCTCCAGCAGGGCCACCCAGAGCCACTTGCCCAGGCCCACGTCTGGGTGGCTTTCAAATACCTCCAGGGAGAGAGGGAGGCTGCCCAACACCTCTGGCCCCATGCCCTGAGTTCTGCAGCCCTGCAGAAAGATGCTTTGGCAAGGCACAGATTTCTTATGCGCTCTTAGGAACATCTATTTCAATGCTGCATGGTTATGAAAGCATCAATTACAAATAAAATAAAATGATAATTACAAAAAGTATGCTGCTTTGTACAAAAACCATGCTTCCTATGTTATATACTAATGAAGAAAATTTTAGAAGTGGAAAGGTAAAGACAGATGCACAAACCTCTGGAAACTAATGTCTAAACAAGGACCAGCTTCTGTACACGTTGCATGTCATGCAGACCTTTAGTACAGTCTGAGGAGTTTGCATACACTGAAACAAAGCTTCGTTATCGAGATGTTTGGCTTTCTGGATACCTAGTCTAGGTACACAATATAGCATCTCTACAGCTTTCTGCAGTGAAACCCTGAGGACTAATTGCATCACCTACAACTGGTATCAATTATTTAAAATTATCAAAGCTAAAATTATTAAAAATATCAAAAAAATCAAAGTAAAACTAGAACTCAAGAAGGAGGAAATGGATAATAAAGTAATATTTTAATTATTTCAAACGTTTTGCTGTAATAATGGTTATTACAGTAAACATGCTTTAGGACATTTTAGTGTTAGCTTTAATTCGAAATGTTAGGAACTCCTTTTATTTATACTGTTTTTACAATATTTAAAAGATTTACATTTATTTTCACAGTCAGAAATTAATGATCTTGCGACCAGCATGATCTATTTTGAAACAAGAAAACACATCCTAAATTTGTTAAAAAAAAAAAAAAAAAAAAAAAAAATGAAAGCCTCAGCCTTTTCTACCCTCATTGAACAGAAAGCTTAAAAAGTGGAAATAAATTAGCACAATTAATGCAGGAGAAATAGGCTACCAGCTAAATAGCTTGTACCTACCTTCAAGGTTAGACTGAATGCTTATTTTGTTAGTAAAAATTTTAGAAATTAAAGACAGAAATTAAATGAAGTTCCTTACACCTTCACTATGATTTTGGACACAGGGAATGAAGTCACTGCACACAAGTAATCAAGGAAGTGAGAAAATGGATAAATCAACAGACAGCAAGGGACTGACTGGAGAGGAGGATTTACGAGGAACATGAAATTAAGTTCATTTAGACCTGCTGCGCCAAAACAGCTCTCTGGGACTGCAGCACTCACTTGTCATCCTCTGCCAAGCAGAGCTTTCCAGCTCTCTCAGATTGCCCTACCAACAGAGCTGTTTATGCAGTCATGTTTGATGCTGTCAGAATGCTAAACCTAATTCATCTAAATTACTGACATAACTGCAGAGAAAAAAGCAGAGAGCATTACATCGGCCTCCCAAGTACATATTAAGACCTTTAAGTTATTTATAAGAATACTTCAGTATTAGTCACTGTTGTCCTTAAAATCCGTAGTTAGCATGCTGACTAGGTTCTGCACAGTATGATAGAGCGTAGCATGTTTTAGAGCTTGGAAATAAATCATTTATCTTGATTTCCTCTCGAGATCAACTGATTGTACCAGTATTGCCTTCTTCTTCCTCCGCTGATGTTTAACCTTCTTATCAACATTGTAAAGCTTTGCTACATTACACAAGTCCTGTGGAAGACGTTGAGCAGCTTGTTAAAAGCCTCAGTGCTCACTTACTCAAGGAGTACTCTCTCAAACTACAAGGGTAGGATTTTTTACACCAAGAAGTATCAGGCAGTGCTTCCCAGTCCACCTACAGCCACAAACCAAAAAATTAGCAAAGAATGTAACAAAGCTTTTAGGAGGAAAGAGTTACTTCTATTAAATCAGTTAATAAAGAATTAAAAAAAAAAAAAAAAAAAAAAAGAAAAACGCCTTTGAGGCTTTCTCTCCTCAGTGCAGTAAACAAATCTTCCTTTACAGATCTGAAAACAAGAGTAGCCCACAAATTCTATTGTACCCAAACAAGCATAAAAATTTAATCTGGACAGGTGAAAGACAAATCTATTTTATCATTCAATTGACTTATAATAGTATAAGTAACCTTTGTAAGAGATGGAACTTCAGATGTTTTCTTTAAAATTATGTAAGTTCCCCTACAGAATCATTGGGTTGATCTCTTCCATCTTGTTCACTCACTGTGGTCACAAGCAAAAATCATACCTCTATAAAGCTAAAACAAACTGCATCATACAAATAATTACTTTCTTCCTATACAATTCCTGGACACGGTGCAGAAACTGGTGTAGATTTGGGAACAGTGGAAACTGGTGTGAATCTAAGGAATCGGACTATCACACTACCCTCACCAAAAAACATCAAATGAATACTTGCAAGATTCAGTGAGTTACTTGACTCCTTGTATCCTCATCTCTGAATGATTTTAAGAGTCTTCTTAGGCCTCCAAATTACTAAGGATATGGACACAAAAATTAGTTTCTTTCCTAATGAGAATATATATTTTTTTCTACATACAAATAAAATCTACAAAGCAAAACAGCAAGAAAATAGCATCAGGACTCAACCTGGGGACCCTTCATCAAATTGTCAAGTGTTTAGAGCAAAATAGCCCTTATCTGCAATTAGTAGCTCCCCCCCAGAAGGAATAGACAAGGCGAAAAATAGAGAAGGGGTATGAAGTGAATGCTGGATGTGGCTGAACTCAGGATCCAACTGAGTTGTCTCCATTCATCCCCGCAAAGCCGTAAGCAAGGAGCTTCCCAGCGCTCCACGTTAGCAAACACAACTCACAGCATCAGAATTACATCTCTGTGGTGGCCAGGGAAGCGTGGTGAATCACAGGATGCAGATTTCAGAAGAGCTCTGCAGGAATCAGTCAGGCTCTGACTGCTTATTAACCACCTCACTGATAGCAGGCTGATTCCACGCAGAACCTTTCATGCTCGTTATCTCGAGCATCAACTGCACAAAAGCAAATAAACTGCTCCTGACTGTGAGCTTGCCTTAGAAGAAAGTAAACATCAGTTTGAGCACAGGATAATAAGCCTGATTAAAGATTTTAAGATTGTCTACATCTCTCCACATCTCCCCACGTACAGTTCAAATAAGCTATGACAGATGACTTAAAGTGGACTGGGTAAGTAAGAGCCAAACATGAGTAAAAGAGTTAACATGAGTAAGAGTTAACAAGACATTACTACAACTGGCAGTTATGCCACACTTCTGCTGCTGCTATTGGCCTCTTTTCCTCAGAGCACACTGTCCTATACTGAACTTCTCTTAAATTGGTGGCATTTTCTGAATGAAAAAAAAATGAACTAAAACAAGGACCAATAAAACTTGGACAGACCAAGGCTATTCAAACTCCTGAAATACAGTATTCACAGACCTCTTCCAAAGTAAACATGAAATTCATTTAATTCCCTCAATTTCTTCATCTACTCACTCCTCTAAGTACCCTACAAATGGATCAATCTTCATTGAAAGCGGAGGAAATCCTGGTAACTAGTAAGAAAAAAAAGTTATATCCTTGCCTATTGTCTAAGTATTTTTTCAAAGAATCTCAAGCTTCAGATACTGCTACGATGAAAGCTAAAGATGATGTTGCTTCAATTAAAAAGAGCATGTTATACTCATCTGCTCACAGAAGATGCAACCTCCTGGAAGTCCACATACCGGCTGCAAAGATAGTCATTCTTCTGGTCTTGAGGTAACATTTGATTCAAGTCTGAATGCCCTCCTCATGTATCATGTCTTGCTTGATCCCAGGAAACTGGCAGAGAGAAGGAAGCACAACCTTTTGAGCCAGTAAGTAGGCGAAGGGACCACAAAGGAGCGACGAAGGACCCAATCTGCTTTTTGTCTCCATGTTGAAAAGAAGCCGAAGACCGTGAAGGAACGCATTAAGTTCCTCCACTGTGCTGAAACAAACTGTAGTAAGAGTCCTGAGCATGAGGAATCGCTTGAACACATCTTGTTGGGGCTCAAAGGGAGATCCGTTAAGAGACTCACAATAAGTAACAGGTTTAAAAAACAAAACCAAAAAGAAAGATAGGGCTAAGGCCTTATTTTGACCTTGAGCAGTGTCCTTCAAAATCTCAACTGCTCTATACACAACACGACAGAAGATCTGCAATACTGCTCTTTACTACAGTTATCACGCAAGAGCTAGGATGTAAAACATCTCTCAGACTGCAGTAGAAAAAGTTAATCTTTGGGAGTAGAAGGTGAGATAAACCTCTCCAAAACTTAACGGTTATAACATATATACTAGCAAGACCATGAGGAAGCAGATACACAGGCAAAACTAGTTATTCATAATAATCCTTTGCCTAAGTTTCCTGGCAAATTGGACCTTAATAAACTGCACCTTTTATATTATCTCAAAGATACAAACAAGGCACTCGGATGCAGTTTAATATATCCAAATATTGTGTCTGCCAGGTCCAATATTCAGCCATTGCTGCATGAAACCTTGTTATCTTTCTTCCTGAGTTCTGTCTACCACTTAGAGGGCAGTCACCTTAACAGTCATAAACATCCCTCTTTCTCTTAGCCAACAACCAAATCGATTCAGGTGTATCAGACATGACAGCTGGGTCCTAAGTGACATCAATCAGAGCATGTTTTTCTGTTTAAAGGAAATCATGGTAGACCTCATGCAATATGCTTTTGTTTCCTGCATTTCACTGCTTATACAGGCTATCACCTAGGGGTACTAGTACCACTTTTTACTTCTTTAAAGAGTATATTCCTTACTGAAGCAAGCTACTTGACAGTATTAATAAAAGTAAGTGGAATATTCAAGTTAGATGGGACTATGGAGCCTACAGATAGAAAGAAAAATTCCCTAGTATCACCAGGTTAACTGTGGAAAAGAGACTCCTATAAAAGGCAGTCCTGTTTCTAGGAATTAATATCGATGTACTGAACTCTTTGCCTAGTTTGGGGCCTTACAGAATCAATGCAACTGAATTTACTGGAGAGGATTCTTCACATCTAATTATGTACAGGCAGAATTTCTTGCACTGGCTCTGAGTGAAACTACAGGAAGAAATTAAAGAAGCAGTGGAAAACAGGCTGGTCTAAAAATAAATTAAAAAAATGGAACAAAAGAGCCAGAATCGCTTTCCTGCAGTGAAATCCACTGTACCACAAAGATGACCAGGGCAGATATCACCAAAAATTCTTTTTTCATCACCAAAAAAACTTCCAAGAAGGGCTTCTGGGCCTTTCCACTCTCACCCTTACAAGTGTCAGCTGGTGTAATGAGAGGTACTACACCTTTTGCTGATACCTCCTAAAAGAGGAATGTTTGGGACATGGATTTTTTTTTCCCCTCCAAGATACGCTGCAGGTAAAAAGCTTCACTGAAAACTGACTGCAATCCCAAAAAGAACTAGAAATTCAGTCTGAAAGCACTGATGGTTAAAGTGAAGCTAGATGTGATCAAATTTAGAGCACGCTGAAGCGCTCTCAAACTGCTACCTTCCAGATCTGAGATCCCAAGGAGTTTCTTGGAGACCACGCTCAAATTTAATTTCAGTAGTTCTCTGCCAGACTGGGAGAACATGACTTGTCCATAGGAGTCAGGCTAGTCAGGCTGTACCTAACGCTGTCCAACACTTCAGTAACTCAGATGAGAAAACAAATGAAACCCTCGTTAAATCTGCAACTTATACAAAGCCTGGGAAAAGTGTAGCACGGTAGAAGACAGGATTAGAATTCAAAGTTATCTGTACAAACTGAAAAAACTCTTGAAAGTAAATGGGGAAGATTTCACTAAGGAGAAATGCAAAGTAATACAGCTAGTAGGACTAATCAGCTGCAGAAACAGAAGACTGGAATCAACTGGGTGCATTGCAGTTCTGCAGAAACCCAGTAATATAATAGATCACAAACTGCTGACATTATCAGTGTTAAAATATAAGCAAACTTAATATTGAGATGTAAAACAAGGAGCAAAGTACCTAAGGCAAATGAAAAGTCCAACTTATTTGGGTACTACAAGACAGGAGAAAGTTAGATCAATTAGATTGCAATGGAAAATACACATGATCAGAGGGTTGGAAGATATAATATCTTGAAGTAGTTGGTTTTACTCAATCTAGAGACCAAGGGAAGAGACATTTACCTGCCAAATATGTAAGAAGCTGTCCCTAACTGTGAGAAAACATTTTTCTATGTATTTACTCTGGATGTGTAAGTATTGAACTTCAGATCTCACAAACATAGATTTAATCTGTACACTAGAAAACAATATAAAATAGTAACTATAAGTGTGAGCAAGCATTGACACAGATGTACAAGACCCGTTGTCAGAAAATTAAGAACTTATTAAGCAAAGGCAGCAGCTTCCAAACTTTTTCAGCTAGAGGACTACAGCTAACGGATCTAAAATCTTGCAGATAACTACCGAAACCAAAAAGCCAAGATGGTATACATTGCTAGCATACCACTGAACACTTGGGTAGAAGAACATCTGTGAGGAACCGTTTTGGTAGCACTCGATCCCATCTGGCACAAAGGAATGCACTAAGCAATCCTTTATCTTTTAAGCCAAAAGGCCGCCTGGCATATTGAAAAGGAACCCATGATTCACTGTATTTCCTGATGTTCTTCAGTGGAGATGGTGAAAAAAAGTAATAACTGCTGCTTCTGTTTTAAGAAAAACAATAAGCAAAGTTTTTTTTTTTTTATTTTTACATATAGAAATTTGTCTGGCAAGCTCGTCTCATTTTTTGTTTCTGTTAAAAAAATGTGGTAGCACTTAGCCTGGAGGATCCTACCCTTTTAATTACATCATCTTTTATATAAGTTGTGTTACTAGCAATCTGCTACAAATATGGATTTTGTGATTGTCAATGACACAACGTCAAACCTGTTTAGTTTTCAACTATGAGTATTCATAGGTCACGTGTATTCCTGAGAATCAAGTAATATTCTTTTAGCAGACAGATCACTGCTCTAAGCAAGGAGTGCTACCAGACTTGGTGATTTAAATTCCCAGTACAGCTAAAGAAAAAAAGCAATGGATATTTCAGGCCTCCAAAAAAAAAAATCATATTAAAATATATATTATTTTTAACTGACAGGCAGGAAATAATTCCTTTTGTCATTTTCATTTCATTATTCACTTTTATCTCTACTTTCTATGAGCTTACCGACCTCTTAGTCTTCAAATCATAATTCAAATGTGAATGTCTGTGGGCAAACACCACTGCTGCAGCATGACATCAGAAAAAAAATAAGTCAAGCAGCTAAGACAGTTGCTTGGGAGCATCCTGTGTTTACACAGCATTGCGTGTCATCTAACGTGCACGTAGGGAGGAAGAAGAGATCTACACTGTAAAAGGACCTAGGCTGAGGTTTATACCAGCTCATTTAGTTGTGCGTTCTGCCTGCACTGAATTCATAAAAGCATCATGAGCCAAGGCTCCAAAGTCATTAAGAAAGAAACACACTTTGTACATGAGTGAGATGTGATCCTGCATCTCCTTGACAGCAGTCACTGGGACACAAATACCACCCAACTCCATGCAGTTGTGGAGAGAGGGAGGGAAGATGAACAGATAGAAGAAAATAGAGAGAATATAGAGAAGATGATGTAAAATAAAGAAGGACCTCATCCTGTATTAAGGGTAGCTGAAGAGAGTGTTCTTAGCCCATAGAAATGCTCTTGTAAAGTAACTGTCTGAACTTTTGCTTTTCTTTTTTTTTTTTTGGTTTTGTTTTTCCCCCAAAGAACAGGAATAACCTTTAGAATAATCAGAGCAGAAAACAGTATGTAGTAAACACGAAACAGCATTTTTTTTTTTTTTTTACTTCTCTCTCCCCGCTCCACTGAACACAATGGCATTCCTTGAAAAGAGTCCAGCTCCAAACCTATGCAGCTTGAATTTTTCTTTGGCTAAGCTATCACTGACCTCAAGCACTGAAAAAATACAGTATCAGTCAATATGCCTGCTCAGCACCCTTTTTTACTCAACCTATAGTGGCCCAAGTTGACACCAGAGAGAAGCATGTATCTCTGCTGAAATAAGTAGCACCTGATTGGATTTATTTAGTATCTAGAATAACCTTAAGAAACCCAAAAGAAGTCTGACCAAAAATGTCCTCAAAATACTGTGAACTAAGCACTACTTGAAATTAAGGAACAGTAAGTATTGGCACAATTATTAAAATTCCTCAAACCTGAAATCAGCAACGGTTCCAATCAACTCTTTCTACAGCGTATTTTACACTTGGCTTTCTTTCTGTTCTGCTTAGTTCATCCTGCTACCACTTCAACTTCTAGTGCAAGAAGGCACTTTGGCATTTTCTTGCTGAAAAGTACCATTCTTACAAAACAGGGAAGACAGACATAAATGGAAGGGCTTCCATACCAAATAAACAGAAGTAATGGAACACAACTAAGTTTCCTTTTTCCTCCTCATGTCAAATAAACAGTACATTCAGTTCCATAACCTGGGTTGGGCTGCCTTCCCTCCTCCCCCCTCTCTTTGTACAGGCTTAGGTGAAAAGCTTTTGCGTCCTATTTCCCAAGTATACGAGTTTCAAGTTGGAGGGGGGCCAATTAAAACAGGAAGCCATTTGTAATATTTCTTTAGGTATCCCATAAATTCCAACCTCAGCTGTAACCAACCTACTTTTTTTACCCTGCAGGCTGATAGAGCTCAGCTTTTTAATGCAGAAGCAAGAAAACGAACAACTAGGTGATGAACTTGAACTCTAACCACCTCCACAGAACCTCTACTGGACTATTTCATTTGTGTCTAGAAAGGTGTCATGTGATGCAAGGAAGACATATGTAATAAAAGAAGAAATTGCTGCAAAAGATAAAGAAAATAGGACACTGACTAAAAGCTGTCCACAGCTGAAAAAAAAAAAAAAGGACATCAAAAAATTCAAGAGATTATTACTGCAAGTAAAGAATGAGGTACAGACACCACTGCTTGAGAAGGTCTAAATCAATGTTCTGCTTCTCCTTCCCACTTCTTTGAACAATTTTTGAGAAAGAGTATTTGTTAACATGCTTGCCAAGCAATGTAGACACACAAAGTGGCTAGGCTTAAAACAAAAAACAAACAAAAAATAACCCCCACACTTTTTAACCATTGCACAAGCGTACAGGGATGATGACATGATGCTGTTCTACACACAGAACGGGGTCTTTTGAAAGTGGACATATATTTGAAGTTTTATCTTACAATTTTCCCCATCTATTCACAAACTTTTCATTTGAATATAAAAATTGGATTTTTGATTAGAGAATAAAATATTGGAATTTAAATTACATGTCCTTTTCACTCCAACAATACAAGCCACGGACTGGAACAATCTCAAACTTCAGAGAACAACGTAATACTTCATACATCATATGCCTATTTCTGCTCACTAGCTTTGAACCAAATCCATATTACTTATTTTAGAAACTTTACATAAAAACTGTGCGCTAAAGCTAAAAATTCTTGAAAGGACAATATCTTTTGCCTGGTGTTTTCTCCCTCTTTTCAAGCTGATATGGAGATTTTGTTTCAGCTTTATTCTGAGCAAAACAAACATGAGGAGCTCATTAGCTAAGTCTTTTTTTAAAAACAAAAAAAAATGTTTTTTTTAAACATTTTTTAAACAAAAAATTACATCAGGGGTCTAAGAACTGCCGGAGCTTCCTTTGACAAGAAGAGAGATAACATCAAAGCT
The DNA here is from genome assembly GCF_964211825.1 of Aythya ferina. Lineage (NCBI taxonomy): Eukaryota > Metazoa > Chordata > Aves > Anseriformes > Anatidae > Aythya > Aythya ferina. The sequence continues at coordinate 63,475,405 of NC_140296.1, forward strand.
AGCAGAAAACCCTTTTAAATTATCTGTACCAAGGGGACATTAAAGAAGAGATTAATTGAGAAAAGAAGGGTAAGAGGAGAAGTCAGGAAAAAATAATCAATAATGAATTTACTATACAATTGCCAATGAGACAATTATATTATTGGAAGAATTTGGAATCGAGTTCACTGTCTGTAGATATTTTCTCAATTTTTTTCTACTTACCTAGACCTTTTTGTCCAGGGTTTTTAGCAAAGTTGAAAGTAAATTGATAAAAATCTTTGAACTTTGTTGGATCCTTCAGTTCTTGTTCCAGTCGTGGTAATAGAGCTTTTAGTTTTTCTGTGGTGTCACACCTGTTGACAGAGAGATTACAATATTTATATATAATTAAGGGATTTTTTCAGTTTCAGAGCAAAATAAAACAGTAGTTAAGATAAAAACAGTGTCTCAAGGTAGAATTTAAAAAAATATGACAATCTTTTACTAAACATTTTTAGGTAGAACAATACATATAGGCCTTCAGAAGGACACAACCTAATCACAGAATCTCTAGGTTGAAGGAGACCTCAAGATCATCAAGTCCAACCTCCCACCTAACACTAATAAGTCCTCCCTTCCCTTTCATAGCTGTTGTAACATAAGCTTTATGTTTTAATCTAATTACACTTTATTTGTTCCCTGTTCTACATAAATTAAGAACTGCGTGCTATTTTTACAGCTAATCTTGATGTTAGAGGACTTTCCAACAAAATGAACTATTTGCAAACATCTGCTTGCCACCACTGTATACCTACAGAAAAAACCTGGGGAAAAAAAAAAAAGAGCCTTTGACAATACTTTGAAGGCTGGCAAGGTGTTTAACAGCTTGGCACAGGTACACTAAGATGGGATCAAGTTACTGAGACTCTAACAGAAACACATCCCTTGACACATCTGAAGTATTTCCTGTGAAAGTGTATGACCCGACAAGATGCAATTTTAGAAGAAAAAGGGTTTTCCCCACATCAAGGAATCAAATGCATATTCAAGATCTACAGGATATTACCAATACTCTGAACTGCACCTTGATACTCCAAGAGACGGAAATCAGTTTCAGAAAATCTTGCAGATAACATTTCTCAGTACCTCAACGATTGCATTTATTTTAAAGCTTCAATAACAATTTTATTAAAGAATGGATGGGTATAGAAAAATCTATACAATGCAGATGTTGTTCTAAATGTCTTGCATATTACAGATTAAAAAAAACCAAAACCCTCCCTTGTCTCTAACAGTACCTGGTAGAGGAAAGATGAGGAATTTTGCCAAGTTTTCAACTGAGAGCTTCAGTTTCCTGGGGACATGATCTACCTAACAATAGGAACACTTAACATGCCTTCCTTCTGCTTCCCATTCACACCCTGACAGTGCTATGTGGACTAAGCCTCAAGGAATGTCTTTTCATTCAAATCTTAACCTGTGTTCAATGCTAACAAACCACAGATGCTGCACATCCTGTATGTAACAAAAAGCATTCCAGATTATCAATAAACAGCATACCAGTGGCAAGCAGGTATGACCAGATTATGCTTCCAAGAACTCTAAAATGCACAGAGAGGTAAAATTCACAGACCTCTGTGAAATATATCATACAGGACATATGATCAACACAACAACGAAGTTACAAAATAACATCCAAGCCAGAAACTGTAGGAGGATTAGCAAAATATTTTTATTTTTATTTTTAAATCAGTTAAATCAAATAATGCTGGCAGCCTTCAATGTAACAGCATAACTGCTTGACTTCTCCATGGCTAGAAAGTCGTAACTACTCTGAATCTGTCCAAAACCCAGACTGAAAGGGACAAAATAAAGCAGTGGAGTTCAGATGATGTTAAAAGATCTTTCATCATTTTCTGAAAATCCTTACCTAAAAAGGAAAGCTTAGACACAAGTCAATAACAACAGACTGCTAGGACCCCTGCTTCAAGAAACAACTACTACATTTGCTCACAGTTGCTCTACTGTAGAAAGGTATTAATGAAGTGTCATTCTAAACCAAATTAAGTTATTTAACAACAAGAAGTATGCACAATAAACTGTACTTTCTCACTTACCTAATGTAATCTGTTAAATAATATATACACATATTTTATGTAAGGGTCAAAATGATAAATATAATTAATACAACATTTCTTCTAAAGAGTTTCACATAAAATATTAAGTTATGGTAATAAATGCTTGATTTTATTGCTAAACAGGAGGGATAGGTTTTAGCCTCTGTCTACTCTCCAGATCAGTTCAATAATTCAGGAAGGAAAAAAAATCTTTTATCAGTTATGTCACAGTCAGAGCAAATAATTTTTCTACCACTGATACTCTCATTTTTATTTCGGTTCCTTAGAGATATTCTCTACAAATGAAGTATCTAGCACAGAAGGCAATAAAAGAAAACTATATTTTGTAAAACTGGTAAAAAGAAAAGAGTTCCATTTGGTGGTGAGAAGATAAAGAACTGAAAGTTCTTCTTTGCTATGCTATTTCTTCTCAATGCTTTTTTTTTTATTTGAAACTTTTCCAGTGATGTTCATCCGTTAACAGCACAGGGTCCAACAAAACTGTAACATGATCATACATGTATTTATGTAAGTTACATGAAAAGCTCAGCATATCTTGTTGTACTGTTAAGAATTATTTTGCTTCTACCTTACCAAGGATGTCATTAGCATTTTGCAGTAAAGCACCAGTTTGCAGAAGACTGGACACTACAGGCCTTTAGCACCCGTTAAGCTTGGCACCATCATTACCAGCTTTTCAAAGCTTCACTTGATTTAATCTAAAATATTTTAAACAGAAACTGAGAGCATTACATTTTGAACCACGAAGAAACTGATACTCACCCCAGCTCTGTCATGCCATCTACAAATTCTTTTTTACTAAATTCACACTGAGTAGCTGCCCTGAACTTCCATGCTACAACCAGAACACTGATACTGGCAGGGTCCAGGCTTAAATCATCACAGAACTGCTGAATCCCATCAATGCCGATTTTATTTTCATCTTGCGGGTCTGCAATTCAAAACACAAAGAGAAGAATTATAATTATTCATAAAAACATTTACCAGTAGTCATCAGCACAGCTCTGATATGCTGCATATCACAGGTCTTCGGTTTTACATAAGCTTCAATTGAAATCTAGCTATTCAGTAGGTAGATCGAGTATTCTGCAAACTTCCCTAAGGATTGGATCACAACTTTTTCCTAAATTTACCAGCTAAGTTTAACAAAGCAGTTTTGTCTTCTTTCCACAATGCTCCACGCAAGATCCAAATTTACAGGAAGAAATGCCTGACTGAATCTACAACGCAGCAAGGCTGATAAATACATCCACCTGCACAAGGTATTTACTGGTTAGCACATGGCTAACTTAAAAAACAAAAAACAACTAAACAAAAACTTACCAAGTGAGGCCCGAGATTATTTCCTGCTAGTGGCAGATGAGAATACACTACAAGTGTACACTGAAATATTTTTGGTTTTTCACTGCAAGCCAGGAAAATCACCACAGCATTGCTCAAATGATGCCTCAGCACACTAGTGGCTTATGATAAACTTAGAAAATGTTATGTTTCACTAGTACAAAGTACCTTCTTTAAGATTAGCACCACACTACCTGAATGTTAGGGTTGGTAACAATGCTGTAACTGTAACAGAGTTCTCACTTAAAAAAAAACAACACTAAAAATTACACCTTTCATTCTCAAGACTTGAGGTATCCCTTGAGTAAGCTTAAAAAATTAATCCCTTAATCCGGTAAGATTTTCAACTACACTACTTTAAGTCCTTATTCTATGACTGATCAAAAAGCCAGTTTAAGAAACCTTTTTTTTGTTTTGTTGACATAAGATCTCTTTCACTTTTCCAGACACAGCTACAGTAGCAAACATACTAAAAAGGGAAAGTTAATTTAGCAAAAATTTACACCCATTACACAAAGAATTATTATGGACTTTTGAGCAGGAATAACAAGTAACAATTCTACTGTGTGCCAGATCTAGTTCTGTGACAAAATGCTTTTTTTTATATAATTTGGGAATAACTGAAGATATGAAGGCAAAAAGTGTGTGTGTGTTTTAAAAAATCACTGGAAACATTTTGATGCATTTCAACAAGGACATCCTTATCATGCTGCATGTCATCCAAGTGATTGGGAACAAAAATGAATTTGTTGCTTTGATAAAGCTGCTAGATAAACAGATACGACAACTACCACCAAGGTGGCACAGCAAATGAAAGACCTCTCATCTCAGATTTCAGAATATAATGCAATGTACGTAGTAATTCTATAAACCCTAGTGAAAACAGGGATCCCATCTTGTTGAGAGGCCGTGTGAAGTTTAAGCTACATCTAAGCACCTTTCCCTCGGTGCCTAATCAAGTCTGCTGTCTCTTAAATCTTGTCAAAGTTTAGTTAAGTTTACAAGCTTACTGTGATTTGCAGGAGAACACAAAAGGTGTGCTGCTAACCAAAACACAGACATAACTGAATAGACTTCTCTTTCACAAAAATAAATGCTAGTTTCCATTGCTATAATGTTATGAATAAGAAATAAATTTGTGATTTTTTAAGATTTAGATATTCTTGGCAGCATTTGTGAATTGGTATATATATTTTCAAGCAAAGGACTGGGCGAAAGAGATGCAGACACATACTAAAAACAAAGAGTGGTTCATTAATCCAACTTTTTCCACCTTCTCAGAGGAAATGCTACAGTTTTGCTGATTTTGTCTCTCCCACAACTCATTGCCACCTTTTAACAAAATACTGAAGATATTGAAGAGTGTCTATATTTAAAATAGAATGTGTGGTTTAAAGAGTAGAAAAAAAGAAGTGGAAATACTATTGTAAGAGTAAGATGAGGTATATGTGAAGCACGGTATATACTACAAGTAGAAAAGTATGTGAAATCATAGCTGATTAATTTTGAGGAGTCCATTTTTTAAAACACAAGGTTTATGGATCTCAGCAGTGGCTGGTAATGATGCTTCCAGTGCACTCTGCATGAACACGTGAAGAACGCGTGTGTTCCCATCTGATGGCCACATTTCAGAAATCCTTGATCGCTCACATTATTACATACGTTCTTACATGACTTTTTTTCCCTATTCCTTTTATTTTTCCTATCTTTGTAACAATGCTCCAAAACCAAATGAAAAAGAAACAACTCTGCCTTTAACCTGCTTCCCTGTGGTTTTCCCTCCACGCCTCTCTGAACACAGGCATCATTTTTGCTGTCATAGGCAAGCAGGAAGAATTAAGGATGGAGTTTCAAGACTACTTTTTGAGTTTTCTCATTTTACTGTTTAGTCAGGCTTCTAGCCATAATGTCACCCGACACGCTTTTGATTTCAATGTATAGAAATACTACCATCTTGGAACTAAATTAACTCCCCCAAGTATTTGTACAGGAATCACGTGTATTATTTTGCCACCCAAAGTGCATCACAGATATATTTAATAGCAGCACCAGCAATAAATCCAGTTCCGTAATAAGCTCTACTCTCATTTCTACAATACGTAGCTGAGACTTTCTTCATGACAGGTTTAGTTTTCTGTTGTGAATTTATTTGAAACTCTACAGGAATACCTAAGAAAGCTGTGTATTGGAACACTAAGAACATTTAAAACCTCTCTCATTCTTACCTCACTGCTACGTACAGAGTAAGAAGCACAAGTTAACAAACTTTCCTTAGAACAGTTTAAGAATGGCAGAGGGAAGAGTAGCAATACCACCCCAAAGGAAATTTAAAAAAACAAATGAAACCCAACACACACACACACAAAAAAGAAGCCTTACCTTTGTATCGATTATACAATTGTTCTAATTTCTTCCTGTCTACTGAATTTTTCATGGATTCTTTGTAGTACAAGTCTGGGTTCTGGAAGTAGTTGTCTGTTGCCACTTCTAGTTTCCACTCATTCTGCGTTAAGCAGTATATAGCAGTCCTTTCCCCAGCCTGGGTAAATGCCATAAACTGCCGGACCTTGTCCTTCTGTGACGATTTAAGCTTATGCTTTGGGATGCAAAAGAAGCAGGAAAGCCAATGAAGCTAATCCAGAAGTTTGTTTCAGCATTCTACTACTAACGCCTATAGTTAAAAGGGTTTAGTTTTCTTGTTGATGGTAACTTTCACTTCAGAATTATGGGAAGACAAAGCCTCGTTCTTCTGCAGTTAAAAAGACAGCATTTTATTCTGAAAGTCGAAACGACAGCATCTATATGTACATTTTTAGCAAAAAATATTCTGTCAGTAATAGTCTTACGCCTTCTATGCAAGCGTCTTTTCTGTAACATCAGCTTTTCTGTAACATCAGCAAACACAAATTTCATCATATAACTATACGGCTAACTTCTGAAAACATAAACATATAAACAAGGAATCACAAAGGCCTGATGTACAGATTCTCGGGTCCTGTACAAGCCCTCTGTGGATGGAGAAAGTGAGAAATCTGCTTAAAGGTTTTCCTGATTTGCTAGCGCTAATTCAAAGTTTAATCATTTTAAGTGATCAACTGAAAGTCAGAAGCATTTCTCACATCTTTTTGTTAGCAACTAGTAACTTTTGCCATCAGAAGATGCAAGACCGAAAGAAAATAAAGCACACACACCCCAGAGGTTTGCTGAATGCTGCAGCGAGTCCACAAAGTTCCCGTAAACATGATCTAAAACTTTAATCTACTCTGAAAAAAAGCTGTTTACACTATTAGCACGTTAATCAACATAGTGGCCTGTTGCAGGGGCACAGAGGAGCCACGAAGGCGTCCCTCGGAGGGGTCCCTCTTAATGAGGGCTAATTGCAGCAGCCGCCTCTCTGCAACACCCCCAAGTTTATAGGATAAAAAAAGAGGTGAGAGATGGGATTTTTTTTTTTTTAGGGAGCAAACCTGCTGTCGACATGGGTCAGCGTGATTCTGTGGGAAGAAGGAGGTTGCTTACATCCAGCTCTGTTTTTTTTTTATCGTGTTTTGGCACCACCTGATTCGGCTAAGCCACGCTTGGCGTAGCTGTCGGACCAGGATGTCTTATCTGAGAAATTTGTCTGGAGCTGCTTACAGGCTGGACAGGGGTGCCCTAAGCAGGAGCGGGACGGGGAGCACTGCAGATTTGGGCTCACGGCCCCATCCCTGGGCTGCCTCCTTATCTCTGGGGCACACGCGGATCCTACAGATGAACTCAGGACACGCAACGCGTGGCACAGGCAAGATACACACGGCATTTTTTCCCCCAATTTTATATAATCAGACACCCATAGAGCTTTTTTTTTTTTTTTTTTTTTTTTTTTGCGTAACACCCCCGAAACCACCACCAGCAGCGCCTTTTGGGACAAAAACCCCTCACTTCTGACAAAACCTCAGACCCCAGACCCCAACTCCTCATTATCCAAACCCCTTGATCCGGGGGGGGGGGCACCCAGCGGGGGTGTGGGGGGGACCCCAAAAACGCCACAACCCCAGACGTGAGGGGACAGACAGCGGGACGGACAGAGGGACACGGAGGGGGGGGGGGGCGCTGCGTGTCCTCCCGCAGCCCAAAAAAGGGCAAGGTACGCGGCTGCCGCCTGCCTGCCCGCCTCGGGTCACCTTCCCCGCTGCCTGGCACCGGGGCTGGGGTGTGGACACAGCGGGGCTGAGGGGGACGCTGAGGGTGGGGGGGTCCCCGCTTCACCCCCCAACCGTCCCCAACCGTCTCCAACCGTCCCCGTGCCTCCCCTCAGCCCCAGCCCCGCCGCCTACCATGGCACCAGCGGCGCTTCGCCCAACTTCACCGCCCGCCGCCGCCTCCCGCGCAGGCGCTGAGGAGCAGCAGCAGCGCCGCCTCCTCCTTCCTCCCCCTCCCCCTCCTCCTCTTCTTCTTCCTCCTCCTCCTCTTCCTCGCTTAGGCCGCGGCCGAGCGGCGGACTACATCTCCCAGCCTGCCCCGCGCCGCACCGCCCGCCTAAAGGAGCGACCCCCGCCGCCGCGCCTCTATTTATACACACACACACACAGACACACAGCCCGGACTACATCTCCCATGAGGCAGCGCGCTTAAAGGCGCCGCAGCGGCTCCGCGGGGCTGGTGGCGCCCGGGGGCCTCGCCCCGCTGCCGCCGTGCGGGGTGCGGGGTGCGGAGCCCGGCTGGGCGCGGTGCGGTAAGCGGGGGGCGCTGCTCGGGGTTGTGGGGGGGGGGGCAGGAGGATGTATACAGATCCTTCTATATTATCCTTCTATATCCCCGCCGGGGGGTGGGGAGCGCTGCGGTCCGGCTGCTGGAAATGGCCAAAGCGCAGGGATTTTACCGAAATCGCGAAATATTCGGGCTTTACGCGCCGCCATCCGCGGGGTGGGCGCGCTGCAGCCCCTCATTGATCCCCCCCGTTTCTTAATTTTAAGCGTTTTAGCTCCTCTGTTCCTATACCTCGCTCTATAGTCAACTACAGGCACTTAAATGTATGGGCTCGCCTTTCATTCATTGCAAGGAGCCCGACAAACCCACCCCCACGGGCAGCGATCAGGGCTTTGGGGCACCCCAAAACCCAGCAGGGCACCCCAAAAGCTGTGCTTGACGTCGTCCCGACACCTCGTACCCCTCCCTGCCACCGCTGCTGCCATATGGGCACAGCGGGTCCGCTGCCAGCCTGCCACCGGGCAGCAGTGACCCCAGTGGTAACCCCGGGTTGGGGTTAAAGGGTGAAATTTGGGCTCACACAGGCTCCTTCGGTGATACGCCGAAATGTCCCGTGGGTTGCGTGTCTTCAGGGTGCTGATTCAGGGTCTCAGGGGGTGTTTTATTGCGTGTAGCCTTGGGGGGGTGGGTTTGTGCCACGAAAATGTCCCTGGTCTTGCACCGAGATGTGGGGTAGCTCCTGGGAAAGGAACTTAGGAAAGATACCGATTTTATTTTTAATACCAATCTCTTTTATAATGTAAGGCTATTTAAAATCACGAGGACCAATAATTAGTGCTCAAGCAGAACGCCCCCAGGCCACGCAGCCTCTCAGGTCGAGGTCTCCGATCCAAGCTGGTAGCACCAAGTCCAGCAAGTTCTGGTTTTTCCCTGCAGGAATGCTTCTCTCACAACTACAGTGTGATCTTTATCAATTAAGGTTCTTTTTGTTGAGTTTTGTATAAATCACAGAGTCATCCAGGTTGGAAGAGACCTCCAAGACCACCTAGTCCAACCTCTGAGCCAACACCACCAGTTCTGAGACTCTATCCATAACAAGTGAATACGATAAAAAATTACGATACAAAAACGACAAGAGGTTACAGATATAAAGGAAGAAGGCCTTCTGGTGCTAGGTTGAAGTCCAACCTACGGCCTCATGATATTTTTAATGGCTTTTCCCTCCTCTAGGAAGCAGCACAGATGACTGCCATGTGATATGACTAAGCCTTCCGTTTGATGTTCTTCAAACAAGGTCGTCTCTAGAAAACAGAGGGAATAAAACCTGACAATGACTTTGGGCTGTTGCTTGGTTTTGATAACTCTTGACTGCAGGAGACCATATGTGTTCTGTTAAAGATCGTGGCACAGAAAGCAGCCTTCGGTTTGTTTTACAATTTGTTTGATCCAGTGACTCAACATGATGATGTTTGATAACTGCTTAGGACTGTCTTGCAGCACGGTGTATGCGCTGGGGATGCAGAAACCATGCAGCAGAAAGCCGTGAGCGGCTGTGGATGATCAGCTTCTCCCCAACAGCAGTAAAAAGCGAAGGATGAAGGTGACTGGGCTTACTCCCCTGTGGACGTTGCTTTCGCTGCTTTGTGGCCACCTGGCGAATGCTGCAGACCATGAGGATGTCGTAAAGCACGCGATAAAGCTGCACCGTGGGAAAGGAGCTGTTATCACCCAGCGAAAGCAGTGGGTGATGGAGAGCTGCAGAAAGCTGTCCGGCCTTCTTCGCCAGAAGAACGTCGTTCTCAACAAACTGAAAAGTGCCATAAGGGCGGTTGAGAAGGATGCGGGGCTGTCAGACGAGGAGAAACTTTTTCAGGTGCATACCTTCGAAATCTTCCAAAAGGAGCTAAATGAAAGTGAAAACTCCGTCTTTCAGGCAATCCATGGCCTCCAGAGAGCTCTACAGGGGGATTATAAAGACGTTGTAAATATGAAAGAAAGTAGTAGGCAGAGACTGGAAGCCTTGAGAGAAGCTGCAATTAAGGTTAGTGCCTTCTCCCTTTTTTTCCTCCCCCCACTGTGTTTGTTCCTAGAATATTATTTTAATTTTATTATGATACTGTTTCAATCTGTTCTAATGAAAAAAAGTGGATCTACATACAGCTGGGAGTTTTAAAGTGGATTTTGAATAAAGTTGTGAGTATGTGATTCTGGAATAAAGCTTAAAGCTTAGTGGCGGCCAATAGTTAGACCAAAACAAAGCCAAGCATACTCACACGTCAAATATGTCAGACGAGGAGGAAGACAAGAAGTGAGTCAGTGAACTTAACAGAGCTGCACTGTGTGAATGACTGGGATTATGCGAGTAGAAATAAGGCAACAAATTGGCAAAATACTAAATGTTTTTTCCACTTCTGAAGAGAATTACTCAACGAAAACCTGCAAATCAGGCAGAACAACTTCTTTACTTCCTGTACTCCTATAGATGTGGGTAAAACGGGCGTGCAGAGCATTGATGACAGGATTCTTTGACCTTGCTGGAGAATTCCTAGCTGAAGAAGTGCAGGTTTGAAAAATAACACCTCCAGGAAAGAGCTGGCTGAGGTAACTTTGCTGAGAAAAGCACGGATAAGTAACAGGAGAGCAGAAGTACTTTGGGGAAAGTTTGGGTTCCCATGCTGGTGCAGAGCTGTTGGGGCTTGCACAGTCTGGCCCCAAACTTGGTAGTGCTCAGGGTGTCCACTGAAAGCCTACAAAGGAGAGAAAATGTTGCTGAGCTGACTCAGTAGTTAAATTGTTCATTTCCTAGCCTCTACCCCTCAACCACTGAAGAAAATCATTAAGAATTTTCTTTGTTTTCTTCAGGAAGAGGCTCTCCTTGTGGAAGGGAGCCAAGGAAGGAAAAAAATGTTATTGGGCTATAGTGAGCAGGGAGAGGAGAATCTAGAAAGTGCATCTGCATGAAAGATGGGCAGACCTTAGGAGGTGATGATGGCAAGAGACTGCTGTGTGCCAGAAACGTGTGCCAGAAATGGTTGGGAAGAAAGGCTGGTGGCAGTAGAAGGTAGGATGCAGGCTTGAGCGGTCCAAGCAGTGGAAAAAAGGCTGGATTGTCAGAGCCTAGCTTCTGCAGGGGTGGGTTGTGTAGGCTGTCAAGGTGCATGGTTGTCTAAACAATGTTTGTTGTTCTAACCTTGTAAGTTGCTTTATAATGTGAAATAAAGGTAGAGATGATGGGGAAATGAATGCCAAAGATGAATATTACACGGAATAAATTTTCTTGGACTCGTTCTCGCTTCAAAAGACATGCACTAGGTCTGGTTTTGTTCCACTTTGGTTTTATTGTCGTGATTATTTTCTCGGTGCACTCGTGAGACATCCTCTCCATTTTTTAAAGAGTGGTTGAATGGAAAGTACCAATTACTGCAGAGGATGCTGGACTCATACATTCACTTTATGTCTTTTTAGCTGAAGTATTTGAAAGTCTTTAATATCAGAATATGTGTGCATGTGATGGGTCTGCTGCAGGGGGAAGGTATAGCAGTTGTTGATGGAGGGGAAATATTGAAGATATTGAAGATGTGCCTTGCTGGAGGAACTATGTGGAGGTTCTAGACAAAGCAACAAAATCTCGTCTAGTTTACCTGCTTCAGATTTCTTGGGTGGAATTCAGATTTCCCAGATGGAAAAGATAAGTCTCAAGCACTGTAAAGAATTGAATTTGCTTTCTTCATCCTGTATTAAAGAGTAGGAACGGCAATGCTGCATTCTTAACTAGTCTTGCCTTCATTTTGCTCACATTTCTAGGCATTCAAGTCTGCTGCTTAGTACAGAATCCTTACCCATATAACCTTGCTTAAAACATTGCTTAGTAAGCACTTTGTGATCAAATACCTCAAATCCCAGCCTGAGCTGCAGAACAGAGCTTGCACTGTGATGCACTTTTGCCCAGCATGTTGCAGGCTGTTGTGGCAAGCAAGAAAGTTTCTCCTGCTCGTGGACACTGCTCTTGGTCCCCTCTACTGCTGTGGCACTGGGCAAAACAGAGATGCCACTTTGTAGGCTACGAATGCTTCATCTTCATTAAGGGAACTTAAAACTAAAACCGGGTTGTTTCAAAGATCTTCTTGTAAATTTAGAGTTTGTCCCAGCTGCCAGAAAGGACTGATCAGCTCCCTTTCACCCCAAACCTCTTTCTGTTTGGAGGGGAGGGACTAAACCTCATTACCTCCGTCCTGAGCTCTGAGCTGTTGACTGAGGAAAGAGCCCGCAGCTCTCCCTGGGTGTGTTTTTAACATTTCTGAGACAATGTCTGCAAGCAGAGAACAACAGATAGGAAATGTTTTCCTTTCCTCCAGGCTGTAGGAGAGTGACTGCGACTCCTTCCTATGTGTTGCATAAGAAGCGAAGCAGTTGACATCGGTCCAAACACGCTAATAGCTCCATTTTTTCCCCAACTGCAGTTATTTTAGGCGCTGGGTAATTCTCAGCATGCCAGTGTAACTATGGTAATCCCAAACGCCAGCAGACGAGAGGCAGCGATTCTGTGGTTTTGTCACAACCTGGAGCATTCATCAGACTGTCGGGATTTCAAAAAAAACAAACAAAAAACCTCCAGGCTAAACACAGTTACAGGCTGTTCTGAACATACTGCTGTCTTGGCGTCAAGGAATCGATGGAGTTATATGCATGTTCTCGGAGGTTTTCAGCAGAAAAATGTCCATCCCCAAATGTGTGTGGAGGAGGGGACCCTCCTTATTCCAACATCGGTGTTTAGGATCAGTTTAGATGCCCAGGCTCTCTAAGATGCTTGTGTGGGGGTAGGCAGACAAAGCCCAAAACTGGAGGGAAATAGATCTATGTCTATCTGATCTCCAGCTGAGTATGGCAGAGCATCGAACATTCAGGTTGAAACCTGTGTTTTCAGGCAATTCGGTCTGACCTGGAGGTTGCTTGTAGTTTTTGCCCAGACTGTTTCTCGTTTCCCTCGGTAATAATATTGGCTCTCTCGAAAACCAGATGTAGGGACTATCTGAGCCAAACCCTCACAGCATCCTGAACCTCCCTGAAAGGAAGAAGCCTGCTGTCCCACCTCCCCTCGCTCATTCATAATTGTCCACACTCAGTGCATCTTCAAGGGAATGCAGGCATGTAAGCTGAAGCATCTTATATTTATCCCCCCCAAAATGCTGGGAAAGTTAACTTCATCCCAGCCAGACCCAGCACCTGATGGAAAATGCTTCCAGGGAAGCAGAAACAGGAACCTCAGCTAACTGCTGAGGGGCTTAGCTGCTCATCCGTGCTCTTACCCAGCTTTTTTATTTTTATTTTTGTAGAAATTCTCAAAAATTACAGCAAGTGTGGAAATGATAAAACAGGCTTCTTCTCATCTTGGTAAATCTGCTTGTAAAATTGCTTACAAAATTAAGATTCCTTGTGTTTACCTTTCAGTTTGTTTGATGCTTGTAGCTGGTAAAGCAATGCTTTCAAGTTTATTACGCTTCCCTGCTAAAACATTGAGATTTAAGTTTTACATGGCTCTGAAATGTTTCCTAGAATTCCTCAGAGTAATTCCTCTCCTATTTTCTGTAACCTTGAGGCAGCTCTGCTGTTTAATGGATTAGAAAAGGGAATCAGTGTTTTGTTGTTTGTTTATTTTGCTTTGTTGTTTTCCTTGCCCCCTTTCCTCCAATTGAGATTGGCACAAGAGAAAACAGTCTTCAAACACCAATACAATGTCTGTATTGCTTTTGCAATTCCCCTTGTAAGATGCTTTGTGTCAAAAGAAGCATACATTTATGTTAAATGTTTGGCTGCTCAAAGGCCTGGCCAGCACTTTATCTGTGTTGTAAAATTCAACAGGAAGAAATGGAGTATGTCGAACTCCTAGCAGCAGAAAAGCATCAGGTCGAAGCCCTTAAGAACATGCAGCATCAAAACAAAAGCCTGTCGATGCTCGATGAAATTCTTGAAGACGTCAGGAAGGCAGCTGACAGATTGGAGGAAGAAATAGAAGAGCACGCCTTTGATGACAACAAATCTGTAAGTGATGTTTTGGATTGTCTTTTCATTCATACGCATTTATTTTTAAGTTTTTGCTTTGCATTAAGTATTTGCATTGTATGGGTACTTCTCTTGTATTAGATAGCTTTTAGAATTTTAGTGACAACTTTAAAAAAAAAAACCAAACCACCCTTTGGCTCTACATTTGTTTTTGCTTCCCTTTCAAGAGGAGAATGGAAGTAGCAGTAAAATAGTCGCTTTTTAGGAACGAGCAAACAGGGATCGTTATTTTCTTTGCTAATGATTTCTCTGCTTTAGTTTGAAAGTGCTCCCTGCGGCTACCACTTTCAGTGATAAGTGTATTCCAGCTCACTGATACAGCTCGTGAGAGTTACGACATATCCGTGATGGTGGTTTTTAGACTTTGCAGGACTCCGTGACTGTGGTATTTAGACTTTGCAAGATATGGAGTTACGTATAGTCTCCAGTTTTATTTTTCTCTTCCATTTTGTTGAGAAAGCTATAGGAGAACAAGAATCCTTGCAGTTAGTTTTCACAATCTGGGAAAAGATGTATTTTTCAAGGTAAGGATTTGAAATGTGTTTGTGGTGTTGCATTCTCCAGCTTCCCACTTTCTCTGCTTTTAGCACCATTTGCATCGTTCATTGTTTCTGTGTTGCAGGATGGACAGTGTCCCTCAGGTAAGGCTGTGTGTATTTGGAGCCAGGAGTTCATCACATTATCCCAGTGTCCCATTGCATTTTTCTCAGAAGCTGACTCTGAGTTGATCGTCTTTATAAGCATGGATTTAAATTTTTATTTGGCTTCTGCTCTTGAAAGGTTTTTGTAGATTTGCAGCTTGACTTCTAAGGCAAGCATAGTTTGTGAATTCTGCTGCGGAGATAAAACAGCTGCTCTGTAGGAAAGGGCCAGGCCATTTTTGTAATTGTACTCTCCTGAGAGAAAGTAAAAGTAGCTTTTTGCCTACGCCAGACAGGTACAATTACACCTAGTGGTAATCCTACCTAGCAGGACCAAGGGAGGGTAGGGAAGATCTTGCTGGAGTGCCCTCTTCTGTTATGCTGGGGTATAACGGCACATTTTAAAGAGGCCAGGAATGGTACTTCATCTGCAATACCTGTTCACTTGCAAAAAATACCCAATGCATCCTTCTTGTCCAATGTATCTCTTTAGTTTTTCTTATATCACGATTCATGAAACAAAAGGAATAATGAAATTCACACTAGAGGACTATTTGCATCTCTATCTTTGTGAGGAGTATCTAGAATATTTTCTCTTAAGCTGGAATGCAAAAAAAAATTCTAATACAATCATCAGTAATCTGATAAGGATGCAAAGGATTTTATTAAAGATACAATCAAATAGAGAAATGTAATAGAGACAAATAAAAAAAGAGAATACGAGCTAACCTATGTAATGAGAAAACATTTTTTTTCCCAGGATTTTATTTCTTCAAACAGCAATCCCTGAAAGGGTGTTTTACATAAAAGTGCACAAATACTGTTATCTTCTATTATGTCCTCAGATGCTTAGTGTTTTTTAAAAGCACCTCTGAACCTGTGCCATCTACTCTCACTCTCTGAGCATAGTCCGTCTTTTGTCAGTTCCCTTTTCTTTAGTAAAAGTAAAAATGCACCATAATATCCACACAATACATGACTTCTGAATATATTACACTAAAAAAAAAAAATTCATAATAGTGTTTATCTTAATCTTCCCTCTATTCCTAATACCGTTTCTGAAATAGACTGCATCACTTTTATATGATCTTTGATACATTTTTGCTTTTGATACAGAGAGGTTTGATTAGATGCCAGATACACAAGCTACCAAGTACAAAGGAACATAGAACAAACTCTGTATGAATTTAGAATTCCAGATCTTCAAAGTAGATGCCTCAGTGCTGATGTATTTCATAAGGTAATTCTGTCTGCTGTACGTTATCACTGATGTCATAACTTTAAATTCCCAAGAAAACACCAGAGCAGATGCTGGCTTATTAGAGTTTTTGTTTTTAGGCAAAGTACTGCACTGAACAGTGAAATAACTCCGACGTGAAAATCAGTGTAAAGTATGTTTTAATTCATAGAGCCAGCATTCAACAGTATGCTCTAAGCTCTGTTTTGGTTTTCCTTGTAGTAGCATCAAGGGCGTCAGGAGTGAAGATGACAGAAAAACAGTAGGATTGGGAACCTATTGTGTATTCTGATTAGAAACAGTTCTTGTTTGCTGACTGTAGGGAAGCCTTTCTTCTTTGTTCTGATGCTGTGAGAATAGTTTGCATGTACGTGGCGCGCAGCTGCTCTTGCCTTTTCTCATCAGCTGAAAACATGAAAATGTGGTTTGGTCTCCTAGACTTGGCAATGGAGACTTCATTCTGGAATGCAAAATAGTCTGGTAAGTGGGGAGCTCAGGGAAGTGAAGGCAGAATAGATATAAAGAGGCAGGTTGCAGGCAGGAAGTGAGTAAAATGCAGCTTTCGTAATATATAAAAGGAAAATAGTTGTCAGTCTCTCATTTGGACACCTGAAAAAGCTGATGTTTGAATTAGATATAAATACTTATAAATATATACTTATATATACTTCAACATATTTATAAATAATTTTGCAAACTTCAGAATATGTTTCAGATTCCTGAATTGGAATTTTGCATCTTTGAAACCCTGTCCTTATGTTTTTTTAAGTTGAGCAACATGGCTGAAGAGGCATTATTCCATTTGCAAGTGGGTCTGGAAAACCCTTCATTGTCTGAAATAAAAAGTAAATTATAGTGTTTTCAGTTTCAGACATCCAGTTTTGATAAAGAGGCTGAAAAGATTTTTCTAAGAAGGAACTGGTATTTTTAGTCCCTGTCAACAAACGCTGGAGCAACTTCAAGAACAGCTAATAGTCTTTTCCTTTTTACTATAAGCTTCCTAGACATGCACGTGTCTTTTGTTTGCTTTTCTTTTTCTTTATTATTGTTTTCCTTCTTTTCCTTACAGGTAAGAGGTGTTAACTTTGAAGCGGTTTTAAGGGTGGAGGAAGATGAAGCCAACTCCAAAAGAAATGCTTCAAAAAGAGAAGTGGAGGACGACTTGGGTCTAAGTATGCTTATTGATTCCCAGAACAATCAGTATATCCTTACCAAGCCCAGAGATTCAACCATTCCTCGTGCTGATCATCATTTCATAAAGGTAATCCTTTTAGAGACACTCTTCCCATTTGTTTTGATCAGACTTACTCCCCCCAGTTTGCATGCTGGAACTGCTTGGTGGGGTTGAATACAGTTTCAGTGCTTTTCCCTCTAAAGCTACTCTAGCATTCATGATTTTCTCCTTCTGCTGGTGATCCGGCCAATGTGTTCCTAATCCCAACATAGTCTTCACAAGACTGATTGTGATACCATATGGATACTCTCTGTTTGTATTTGACGTGACTTGTTGCACCTTTGGGGCAGCATTCTTTCTGCCTGGCTGCACAGGGGTGAAGCAAGCTACTGCTGTGCCTGGTAAGCCACTTGTGTGTTATCACTAGAGAGAATTTATCTATTCATGTCTTGTGGTAAGGAAAGGGAAGCTGAAAAATGCAGAGACAGTTCTTATTATATTCATGCTTCATGAAGAATAACAGGATTGGGAAACTCTTTTTAAACAAAATGGATCTGTTTCACCATAGTGTTTTTTTCACCATTTTATGTAAAGCGTCAGTCCCCCACCACCACTCCAGGAGACCTCAGGAAACCGTTATGTTTCCTGTTATATATTTAAGATATTTAATGAGTTGATCAAAAGTCCCCAAGGCACTAATTACTTAAGGTTAGTACCTCGAGTGTTTCATCTACAAAACTGTAGTGCTTATACCTATGACAGTGTGTTCAGGTTAGTTTACTGAAGTTGTGTTTTGTTTTCACAGGCAGTATTCTGCATTTAATTTTACAGTGCCATTTCTCTTTTGAAGGATCATAAGTCTTTAATTTCACCACAAAATTGTGTATCCTTTATCTTAACATACTTTTAAATTGTATACATTAGGATATTGTGACGATAGGAATGTTGTCTTTGCCATGTGGCTGGCTGTGCACAACAATAGGATTGCCAACCATGTTTGGGTATATCATCTGTGGCGTACTCTTAGGACCGTCAGGATTGAATAGCATCAAGGTAAGTGTGCAAGCTGCTTCTTGACTGATATTATTTACTGACGTGTTTAACAATATCTTAAAAAATGGTATATCCAACTGCAAACATATTAGAAAATAAAATAAAATCCCCAAGCGTGGACTTTTTTTTTTTCTCCCATGTAATGAAGGTACAAAAGAATTGTTGAAAATGAAAGCTAAAGGCTTATTTTGTTTGGTTTATTTATTGTTTGGTTTTGTTTTGCTTGTTTGCTGTTAATCATAAAGCATTACATTTGGGAGCCAAGTCATTTAAGCGATATCAGATACTCAGAAACTTGCAAAAAGTCAGTGTTAACGTGTAAGAAGTGTTTAAAACAAGTAGTTTCCTGAGTAGCGTAGCTTGGCTTCCTAGAGAGTTATTTTGCATCTCTGTAGCTCTTTCATCCCTCCTAGTAACCCTGGTTCTTTTCCCTGCCTGCATTCCTGAATTCTCTTGAAGCCTTTTAGCTCCGTCACGTGTAGGCTGATTACTAGCTCAGTGAGAACCAGCGGGCTGTGTTTGGCCAGAAGCTGCACGTTTTCATTAGTGTTCTGGTGTGCATTAACAGATTGTTTGGCCAGCAGGCAAAACAGAGCAAGTGTTAAGGTTGGATGTTAATGTCAGGTTAAGTCAAACGTGTCTGTTACGTGAATACCCACATAGGTGCTTGGAAATTGCTACCTTTGCAACCTCTGCTCTGACGTGGGCTTTTGTGGAAATTGATTATTGTGCTCAAAAGTGAAGGGAGTAGAAATTGTAGGATTTTTCTCAGTCTTGTATTAGAAAGGAAGGCTAAAAAAATACACTTTCAAAATTGTATTTTTCTAAAACAGAGATTAAATAATAACCTTTGTGTAGTACATAACTGTTGGGTTGTGAAGGTCTGGACCACTTGACCACTTAGATTAAGAAACAAGTTTGTGTGGCTGGCATTAGAAAGATTGAGCAGTGTATTTTCAGAGACTTATTCTGAGGAAAATGATGTGATCAGAACAGAGCTGAGGGAGACTTCTTTAGGAAGGTTTCTTTCTGAGCTCCCTGTTTCTTATGGAGCTGTGATTAAGCAGTACTCCTCTGTATAATGTTCATACTGACTGGGTGTCTAGTGTGTATTCTCTCTTTTTGTTCTGCATTTCATAAAAACGTGGAATGTAGTAGATGAGTTGGAGGCAGGCAGATTGTGATCTTGGGGAAAGATAGTTTCCATCTCCACTTCTCTGTGATTGATGGTAGACCCCGTCCTCTTTTGCTCTGGACTATAAACGCATAGAAAAAAAGTGTTTTTCCTGTTCTGAGAAGGAACCACTTTTCTTGCTGTTGCATCCTTCTCTCTGAGGTAGAAAGGCAGGCAATTATACTTGTCTGAGAGATGGTTGCATGGAGTCTATAGGATGGAGAGTAGAACAGCAGCTACAGTACATTGGAATAATTCTACCAGTAGACCCACAAAGTAACTAGCCAGAAGTTACTGCTGGAACAGAAGCCTTGGGGCTTTAATAGCTTATGTATGAAGCAACCTCTTCAATTTCAACTAGCAAGCAAGCTTCCCTAGCTCAAAGCACCTGTGCTTTTTGGGTGACCAGCCCTACCCAACCTAACTATCCAGTAATAGCTAGGTGGTGTTCTGAATCCTAAAGATGCAGAGGGAACTCCTGATGTCATATGACCAGCGAGTGAACTGCCTATGGAAACATAAACTGTTTATTTTGTGAGTATACTTACATTTTGCTTTATGAGTAGACTGATATGCACTAACATTTATTTTATCTTTTTGAAAGTCTATTGTACAGGTGGAGACATTGGGAGAGTTTGGTGTATTCTTCACTCTATTTCTAGTTGGTCTGGAATTTTCTCCTGAAAGATTAAGAAAGGTATTTCTGTATAATACTTCTATATTGCAGAATTTAATTGCTAATGTTCAAGTTACCAGTTCTATTTCAGATTTTTACACGCTCTCTGTAATATACTACTGTAACGTTGTACAATTTTGAAAAGACAAATATGGTGTTTTTGTCTTTAGCTCTCTGGGAAGAATAGAATGCATTATTTATTCAGCGTCTCCAACAAACTTTGCTATTCCTCTTCATTTTAGTAAAACAGTTTGATTGCTAGAAAAATCTCACACAATTTATGGCAATCCATCTCTGCTTTATTTTAACATGCAGTAACATGCAGTTGCTGTTATAGAGTGTCCAGTGATGTTTGCCAGTCCTGTAATAAAAAAAAAAAATAAAAATCAGTTTGTTAAATACCGCATACTGAATTGATGATACATGCTGTACTGGCTAATAAACTGATTCTGCAAGTATGTTAGCACAATCTGGAATAATTCATGCTGTGATGCTGTGGCCATCAGGATTCAGCAAAAAGGTACAAGTTTCTTTTGGTCTTAATTAAAAAAAAAAAACTCATAAAAACAAGCTAGAATTTTAATAGTGGAAAATACTGCTGCAAAATATGTGAAGGCTCTGTCTATTTAAAGAGTTCCATTGTATGATTGTATGAACCTAAACTGATGGTTGTGAGTTCATCAGACTATAAAAGCTTTATCTGAAATGTGTTAAAGTTTATGAACATTCAGCCACTCTGCTATTTTTAGTTCACCTAAAGTCAAAGATAAAAGTCAGTAAGTCAGAGGTTCCTAAATCTTAGCATGCAGACTGTTACTGGTGTGCAAGCAAATTCACAATTGTGTGTTGGACTAGTATGGAGTGGGCTGCTGGTATTTATGATGGTCTTAACTGTGCCTTTTTTTTTTTTTTTTGCCTTGGAGTCGTACCAAATAACTGGTTTTCCATTTGATTTTAATGTAGTTCAACCCACAATGGGCCTTTGACCCTTAACTTGTTGGTCTGTGAGCTATGGGAATTTACGTAATGAGCTTTCATGAGGTAATAAGTGTTCTGGCACAGAATATTATCTACTAGGCATAATACTTTCAGAGTTTCAGGATGTGTATGATGAGAGCTGGTTATGTCAGTGGCCCAGCACTGCAGCCCCTAATCGTGCACCTTTAATGGCTTATTTGCACTGAAGAATCATTGTCATGTATCAGACTTTATTACAAGAACTTGTTTTCTTCCCAAGGTATGGAAGATATCTTTGCAAGGACCCTGCTACATGACCGTTCTGATGATTGCCTTTGGTTTGTTATGGGGACACTTGCTCCAAATCAGACCAACGCAAAGCGTCTTCATTTCCACTTGTTTGTCTTTATCGAGCACGCCACTGGTGTCAAGATTTCTTGCAGGTACTGTTCGAGGAGATAAAGAGGGTAAGTATGATTTAAATGCTTAATGTTTTAAATCAATGTATGACTTAAATATTTATGCATCTACAACGAAATTTCATTGAAATGGACTAAGTAATACTGTAAGAGAAACAAAAGACATAACTTTACTGGAGCTCTGGAATTCTTGTGCTGTTTAAGAGGCTACTTCATTAGACCATTACTACCAGTCTGTCACTGGGGCAGAAAGGCTGACTTAAGTAATTCACATCCTTTTCCTGCAAACTAAGACCAGCTCAGGTTGTCTTGCAAAGACAGCAGCTCTTCAAATAAATACTTTCAAGTGCCAGGTTACTAACTTCTCCAAAGGCTCCTAAATGTTTCCACTCAAACGTTTTGCCAACCTGTTCTTCCCCTTAAACCTCTCTCATATATACAGTGTTAAGGTGCTTTTTTTTTCCCTCTCTCTAGAATATTCTTACTACAATGCATAAATTCAAAGTGTATGTTTTATGTATGCTGGCTCTTATTACATTATATATGCCTGTTATTTTGAAGACTATAAGTTTCAGTAAATGTGTAACTTTTGCTTAACTGCAAAGCAAAGTCAAGCTTCATATGAATATTTCCTTTATATTATTGATATATATTTTGATTTAGCTACTGGGGGGCAGAGAGAAGCAAAAGAAAACCAGAATACTTTGACCTCACCCTCTGGAGAGTTATGCATAGCTTTCATTTGATTAAGACATTTCTAGATTTCTGCAAGCGTTCATATATTCTGATAAATGTTTCCATGACTGCTTTGTTGGTGTACAGGAGATATTGACTACAGCAGCGTACTACTTGGCATGTTGGTGATGCAGGATGTGCAGCTTGGTTTATTTATAGCTGTTATGCCTACACTTATTCAAGCAGGAGTGAGCACACACTCCAGGTAAAAAAAATAAATTAATCTCTTCCCCTCCCCCTTCCAATTTAGTATATAGATCGCAAATATGGACATGAGGGCACTACCTTTAATGTCAGCTCTATGAAAAATAGGGCTTTGTTCTCCACGTTCCCTTTACTATTTCTATTTGTCATGTTGTACGAGGATATTCTTTCTTTTCTAGCTGCCTTCGTCCTGCCCACTCTTAAACTAAAATTTGTAGTGAAAAATTCAGTACTGTTGAAAATAAGTGAATTTCTTCAGACTTAACTTTATTACCTTAATTTACTAAGATTTTTTTTGTCAAAGGCAGAGGGATAGAATTACTGATTCTGATGGTTTACTGTGAAAATGAATCAACAAAAATCTTTTTGAACCAGCATGAGAGTAAATTCTGTGCTATAAAAGAGATTGACAGGAATTCAGCAGATTTAGTATTCACGTTGTTTGCTAATATATTGAAATATCTTACTGTAGCTACTCAACTTTGAACATCCATGGAATTAGATCTTTTCACTTAAGGGAAACTCATTTAGAGGCAAGAGAGCAGTTGAAAGAAATGTTCTGTTTGTTCTTCTCTTCCAGCATTTTCAAGGAAATCCTGAGGATACTGATACTGATTGGCCAAATTCTCTTTTCTCTGGCTGCTGTTTTTCTTATATGTCTTGTTATAAAGACTTATCTCATAGGACCGTATTATCGCAAGTTGCATGCAGAAAGCAAAGGGAATAAAGAAATCCTCATTCTAGGAATATCTGCATTCATCTTCCTCATGCTAACGGTAATCTTTTAAATTAATAAAACTTTTTGATACGTGTTGTAGAATCTACTGTGCCGGTACCACAAAAGCCATCACACCTACTGTTATTGCATATCCACATAGCTCTGTAGTTAATTATTTAATTTTAAAATGTTTTAAAACCCAAATGAACAGATGATTCATGCATCACAGTACAGATGAGTAGTAGCAGACATATCTTGAATCTCAATAGACTGAACTTCTGCGGGTAACTTTATACAGCCCCTATAAGGATCATGATTGCAGTTCTAATTTTGGGATACTTCATGCATTTCAAAATAATTTAGGATGGGTTTTGAGATGCTGATAACATCTGACTGACACTTGCTGACTGGATTCATTTCAATGGCAAATTCTGGACAGTTTTTGTTATAAAATTAGCTTTTTTTTTTCTTTTTTTTTTTTTTTCTGTGGGAGATAAACAGCTGGAGATGAAGTTGAGAAAGCAGGGAAATGCCCTAAGGTTCCTCTGCCTGAACTAAAATGTGTAGGATTCCTATGCATAAAGTGGGATGTACTAGGAAACAGAGTAAAACTTCAGGAGTCATGCCACAGTTCTCCAGGATATGATCCACGTTCACAGGTTTTGATATCTTTTCTGGGTTTGCTTTGTTTGGCTCTCAATCTTCCTTCCGTTGGTTACTATCTCATGTTTCATCCATCTGACAAGCTCTTCAGTTGGAGAACAGACTGTGATGGCTATTCATAATGCCATGGGTTTGAAACTCTCTTATCCTGGTTATGCAGATTTTTGTGTCCCCTTTAAGAAATTCTGAGAAAAATTGTCAAAAAAAAAAACTTCCTGTGTGCGGAACCTTTTTTTTGCTAGGTGTGTTTGCTTAATTATTACGGGGCCTTCTCCAGGAAAAAAGTTGAGAAAGAAGTCAGTGAGAACATACCTTCACAATTTATTGATTTCTATTCTGTAGGCTAAAAATCCCATCCCTCTAAACAGCTGTTCATATTCCAAATGCTGGTGATAGTTAAGAAGAAAAGAAACAAAACTATTTTTTCCTTTTTACGTTCAAAGAGGCAGACATAACAGTTGTACAACAACTTGAATAAAAATGAAACCCCACGTAAGTCACATTAGATACTGTGGTATATAGAAAAAATCTTACTTTCATGAAAGAATGGCCTGCATGGACTGATTTTATTGAATTGGGCGCATTGTGCCCAAATCCACATCAAATGTAAAAGGAGTTTGTGTACATGACTTCACATAATGTGTATGTATACAAACCTAAGGGAGAGTATGTTTGAGTGGATTGGATGCGTAACGCAAAAATGGGATGCTTGTTCAGCACGGGAAGCGTTTGTAAAGAAGCAAGTATTTTGTGTACTTTTAAGTGAAAGCGGCTTGCCTTTTAAACTTGATAAATAATGCATCAAAAGGAACAGTACAAAAGATGCTACACAAAACTTTGGTAAACCAGTTCAGAGGCTTTATGCTCACTGACACAGATATATTTATTATAGTAATACTACAAGCTGTGGCTTGAGCACAAAGACTTAAAAATAAGTATAATAACAATTAAAAAACGGTGGTATAACAGCATGGAAGGGTGGGTTGGTAATCTAATTTGAAAAAGTTACATGAATTTGGAAAGGGTAAACTAAGGTTTTTGGGTGCCAGGTAGAAAAACGGTTAAACTGGAATAATGCCTGCAAAGATCTTTCTCCTTTGAGAAGCAAGCCTAAACGTTGACAGAATTTGTACAATTATCTGCACACGTGGAATTTTCCATGCTTGTTTAATTCTAAATAGCTTTTAAATTTTTAAAGGGAGGAATAAGAGAGTGAGAAAGATTTCGGTAGCCTTTACCAAAAATAACTCTGCAGCTTCATTTAGAAAAATTGAGGGATCTTTTTAAAGAAAATATTTTAATTCTCTGTCTAGTGTGTGAATTGTTTTGCAGACCACATCCTTTCCAATGCATGACAAAGCAGGTAGGAATGATACTGTGTTTCTGCTTCATGCACAGTTACTTGCTATGTGCTTTTGTACTGTCTAGATTTCTGGGCTTCACCTAAGTTTATCCTGTATTGGGGTTCAAGTCTAACACTAGCATATGTATTGAACACACATTATATAAACTTATTTATTATTTTATTTATTTCCTGTGCTTGAAAATCTCCTATGACTATGACAAGAATTGCAGTTTCTCTACCAACAAGGGCAAATTCGGTGCCTCGATATGGGAAAACGAGAGGGAATATAGGGCAAAAGAGGTTCTTGCACTGCAGTGTAAGTGATTTCAGTGTAAGGGTTATCCTGTCAGTAGAGGAACTTTCTGTATGGAAATGACTTTTGAACATTTCTTTGTTTAGAGCATTTCTGATCTGCTTGGCTCACTTGGGTAGCATTGCTGCTCATTGAATCTGAAACTGGATCTTAAATATGTCTCTGCTTTATAAACTAACTTAGAGTAAAAGAGATGTAATAAATCTAAAACATAAGCTATTTTACCAAGTTTTGGAGATGCTTCTTTCTGCTTCCCTATGTTCTGAGAAGTAACTAAAATTCCCTTTTTCCCCTCAACGAGTTGGGCAGACTGGTGGGTCAGGGAGTTGTCAAGTGCCAATCCTACGCAAGTCTAGCTAAATTTTGACATGCAGTTGTACATCTTTAAATCTTCTTATCATCAGTAACAAGGGTTCAGTAGATAACTATTAAACTTTAAACTGATTTTCAAACTTTGATTTATGCAGACACTGTTCTTTGTGGATTATTTTTTTTTTTTTAAACTAGGAAACTGTTTTTTTCAATTACAACATAAAAAATGAATCCAGCTTCTGGTTTATATATGGTCAGATAGCCAAACTGGTGATTTTTTAAGTTAAGACACTTATTATGGTGGCTGATGAACGTGTCATATGTCAGCCTGAGTGTTGATGAGTGTTGCGTTGCCTTTTCATATTCTGTCTGTACAGAATATTACAAGAACATTTGTCTTAAACACTCCACTGATAATGAATTGCTGTATTAAATATCTGCAGGACAACAGTGGTCAGTTTTGTCACATTTTAACATGAAGTTGTGGAAATTTATTAAGCAATTGAAAAAAACAAGACCTAGTAAGGAGGACAGCAGTTACACGTTTATAGGACTGTGCATACACTTGGGGAGATGTGGCTTCCAGTTTGACTGCCCTGAACTCTGGTGATAGCAGCAAGAGGAGGGAAATTGCCAGTTATCTTTACATATCAAAAAGATGGAAGGAGAAAATAGTTATGTCATTGCAGCGTTTCCTATAAGAAAATATACATACTTTTCCCTGCACTAGACTAGGAAAGTCATTCCTGGTTTGCTGGAGTACTTTTCAGTGGCTCATAACCTGCTTTTGAACTCTCTTCTGTCAATTACAGGGAGAAGATTAAGGAAGAACTGTAATCTCATATTCAAATTAATTATTTCATAAAATACAGTCGAGATGGAATTGTAAAAGGCTCTCTAAAAATATTTCAGTTCCCATTAATGCTTTGCTTCTTTAAATGCAAGTTTAGGATCCACATCTTTACTTTTGGGCAGGTTTAAGTTATTAATCCCCAAATATTAATACCTTTATTTCAGTCAGGGATTTCTTTAGTCTTACTGGCTCACCCTATTCATTAAGCTTCTACGATGATTAAAAAGTAGCTATAAGACACACGTTATTAGTGAATATAGGCAAAACAGCTGCTCAACAAGTGGTTGAAATTCAACTGGAACATGGTATAGCAGCAATGTTTCTCTCTTTATTTATTGCTATGGTAGAACACTTGAACATAAAAATCCTATATTCTAGTGAGTGCAAAACAGTCCTCTCCAAATTAAGAGTAAAATGCAACCTTTGAAAGCAAATGAAAACTAAATTGTACAGGGGAAAAAAAAGGTGCAAATTAACAAAAGTTTTCATTTAGCTTTGACTGGCAAAGCTTACTGTAATGTAGGAATCAAGAAAAGGACAGAGCACAGCCCAGGAAATAGTAGTTGTTAGAGCCCTGCTCAATAAAGGAAAATGTTAAAAATGGGGCAAACAGAGAGGGAATACTAAATGTAAAACACATCCTGAGTTTTGCCTATATAATACATTTTGTTGAGAAGCCCTTCCTGCCAGTGAAACAAACACTCTTCATTGCATCTATCTGCACACGTTATTTATGATAAACCCTGAAGCTACAGAGTAAGTAGGGGAAATGTGTCTGCTTATTGATAATATTGGACAACCAGAAACCAGGATGGGAATAGTAAAAGCAGTCTTGGTATAAATCTGAAGAACAGACTGGAGGAAGTTGAATGAGGTTAAGAAAGTACCCTGATTTGGGGGTTTTTCCTTATCTTCTCATCCACTTCTCTTTTTTTCTGAGTAATGATTTAATATATATGTATGTGTATATATATATATATATACATATATATATATATATATATGTAGTAGACCTGAGGTTTTGTAGTACCTGGAGAACAGACAAATAGCAAAATCTGCATTTTTATCTACCAGGTCCTTGAACTCATACTTAGCTTGCTCTAGAGTAAAGACATAGATCTCGGCTTTTATGCTGTGGGAGCAAACCTAAACAGACATAGGTTTTACTCTAGTTATGTTTTATGCTTTCTGAACAAGCATGTAGTTTATTTATTTCACCCTGATAATGCTTCTTACTTGCCTAGTGATTCTGATAACAGCACAATATCATACAGTTCCAATACAAGAGCTGGTAAATCCCTTCTGAAATGGTAACTTTACCATGTGCATATGAATGCTTAAAATATTCGGTATAAATGTTTTGACCTGAAGCTCTGTTATAGCAGGTAATACTCAACTGTGGGTGGTTTATATCTGAATTGTAGAAATAATTCCAACTTTATTTGAAGAGGCTGTATTGGATCATGGTCATACTCTCAAGCTTGTGACTTCCCCAAATGTTTCCTATGTTTCTCTTCCTTTTTTTTTTTTTTTTTTTTTTTACCCCCTGGTGATTTTAAATCCTTTGTGTACATTCCCTCCTGCTATTTCAGATTGTTAGGAAGAGCACTGCACATCTTTGAGACTGAACTGAAATTCCTTTTGTTTTAAGATAGGAGTGTATCCAGAGTGGCAGATTTTTCACAGTAGCTGGCCCGGATTATTTTGTTGGTTTTGCCAGATTAGCAACTATTTGCATAAGTTGACAGACCCAGTTTGTTTTCTTAAATATCTTGCAATAAATGAAGGACTATCATCACAAATGGAATTACGTGATGATCATTTAGACATTAATACTTAAAACTAAACCCCAGTCTTTTGCATATTTAGGCAGCGTTTTATACCTTGCTTGGAGACTCATTTATCGTGTCTTTCCTCCTCCATTAATTTCAAGTCACTTGAGTTTTAGCTTCATACCTTAGTGTAACACCATTAAAGACATGATCAATGTTGTCCATAAATGCACCGTGGTGTATTGTTACTTAAACTAAATTGCTATG
Organism: Aythya ferina; assembly: GCF_964211825.1. Classification (NCBI taxonomy): domain Eukaryota; kingdom Metazoa; phylum Chordata; class Aves; order Anseriformes; family Anatidae; genus Aythya; species Aythya ferina. The sequence continues at coordinate 63,504,107 of NC_140296.1, forward strand.
GAAATAAGTCTTCAGTTAAAATGTCCTATTAATATTAATAACATTGTCCTTTCTAAGTGAGGTGACTGTCTGCAGCAGTATGGTTTTAAAGGCATTTTATTTATACCTTTGAGAAGTGCTGCTTGCTTTTCTCATGTTACAAGCATTGCCTGAAGCAATTTCTTGGTTTGTAGTTCATTCTCTTTACATGTTTCATCTCTCCCTTCTAGCACCATATTCAGATAATAAAAAAAGAACGAAGAGCAGTCTGAATCCTTTCAAGTAGATGCTTCATTCCAGCAGTTTACTTCACTTGCTTAAATCCATCCCTACTCAGTAAAACACACAAGCACGTTTAGGTCCAATTTACAGTCATAAAATGTAAATTATGTCTGGGACTGTTTTTGCTAAATTGAGACTATTCTCCCAGATTATAAGCTTTGATTTTTTTTTTCCCCTTGTTTGACAGTTGGGAAACATGAAGTTCCTATGGCTTATTTTCACAGCCTCATTGTATTATGCAAGCCTGTCTCTCAAGCTGTTAGTCTCTCTCATTTTGGTGAAATCAGATGCTATCCATAAGCGAGACACAAAGCATTGCAATGTAGATTAAGAATTTTGTTTTTGTGGGGAAGGAAATAACATCACGGAGGGGAAACATCATGGTTTTGTCAGTCTCTTCTACAAACATAATACTGCAGAAAACTGAAATAAGCTAAGTTATATTTGATGTTGAGTTTGTGTAAGGTTATATTAATTTATTACATCCAGTGCAATGTATAGCTTTGTAATTTCTGTGTGAAATGGTAAAGAAGGTCACTCTGGGCAAGAGAACGGTAATAGATTTTCCTGTTATTCCTTGACAGATCACAGAGCTGCTGGATGTCTCGATGGAGCTGGGATGCTTCTTAGCTGGAGCTCTGATCTCTTCTCAGGGTCATATGGTCACTGAGGAGATTATGTCCTGTATTGAACCAATACGAGACTTTCTTGCCATCATTTTCTTTGCATCCATAGGTAATTTCCGACAAAGCTTACTAAAAGTAGTGCTAACCTACAGATGCGGGGGAGTAAAAATAAATTAACTGGTGTCTACAAATTGAAGGGAGATAGGTTTTATGTTTTCAGTATACTAAAATGTTAACTGATGACACCATTGGTTTGACTTTGCTATTGTTTTAAATGCAGCATTAATTTTCATAAGGAATTTCCACGTTGTACTCTCAATTTTTGTTTTAATGTCAGGTTTTTGTTCTCAATTCTGAATTTCTCTGGGCTCTTTAAAGCACATAACTAAAAATTTAAAGGGAAGAAAGGCCTTATATCTGTTTTTTTTAGAAAATGTTCTTCTGTCTTTGCAGTGGATATACTTGTAATTTATACCAAAAATTTTATTACCATTTTGAGTCAGTGAATAGATTAAACTTCACGTCCTTGAGGCTTGGTTTTCTCTGTAAGCAGAATATGGTAATGGAAGCAGATCCTTTTTATAGCTCTTGGTTCCTTAGTTAGGAAGATGTAATCTGTGTGTGCTCAATGCAGGAAGAATTGATCAAGAAATATCTCAGACTACCCGCTGACTGAAATGCAATATTGATGCCTAAGACCAGGGGAGAAATTCATTAAGGTTGTTATCCAGAGCATGCTGATTCCGAGAATATTTATATAAATCGGTTGCTATCTTCATTTTGAAGTGTTAGATTCCTTAGCAGTCCATATACCTCCTCTGAAGGAAACTAAAACGCATTTCTGCAGTGCTTAGGTACACTGAATGAGGAGACAGGCCTACTGGACTATACAGGAGATGCATATCCGATTTTGGGAGCATTGCAATGTCTAAAAGTCCCATTGAATGGGACACACAAATCTAACCTACTTCAACCAATGCAAATTGAGAGATTCTTGGATTTTATTTCCAAGACAGCCCATGTTTTTGCTTCTTTTTTTCCTCTTCTTTGTTTTTTTTTTTATCTCCATATATTTATTGAGATAATAATGAAGCCCTACCATCATCAGAATTCGTATGCCTTTCTTTATATACTGTTTTATGTCCGTTCTATCATAACAGAAACCAAGTGTTTCTTGTCAGTTTTCAAAATAAAAAAGTTATACTCGCCAGTTTTGATTTTGTTTTACCCAGCCCATGATAATAACTTGTGCTGATCAGCCAGATTACTTAGTAGTAGGAATGTCTGTTTGAAGAACTTGGTTTTGTTTTAATAAAATGGAGAACTATGGTGAAACAGACAAGGTTGACAAGCAGACAAGGTTGGATCAGTAATTGCTAAATGCTCACAGATAAGTTTTTTATGTATTTTGGTAAAGAAAGTGATGGAACCAATGGTGTTACCAGGTTTATAAGGCAAGACAAGTAATCATAAGCCAGAAGTGGATTTTGCAAGGAACTGAACACAAAACTGTCCTACGCTCCTGTGACCTCGTAAATTATGAATAGTGATGAGACGGATGGACAGGGTATGACCTCAGTTGACATAATAGGCAGCACTCCATGTAGTGTAACTTACGCTCTAAGAAAATTATTTTTGTAGTACTGTCACAAATCTCAAAAATTACTTTTCTGACTGTTCTTAATGTAATTGTAAGGCTTGTTCATAATAGAGTGCTTGCTACACACAGCAACAGTAGAGACACCTGAAATCCCGAGATGGGGTGATACACCATTGTAGCAATATAATTTCTATTCCTTTTAGAAGAAAGGACTTGGTTGGAATTGGGGGGCTGACTTTATTGAAGAGTGAATGTAAATACATTGTTTGGAGAAGTTAGTCCCTCTTTTGTTTGTCCTAAATGCCTACTTGTGTTCTCACTACAAAAACCATCCTGGGGCTTGAAGGCTGAGCTGAACACTACCTGTTCACGTACTGTCTGTGACAGTGTACATTCATTTACGCCTCTGTGTGTTGCTTCCAATTTTCTGACTCTCTTCGTGTTATCTGTTGAGGTTAGGAAGTTGCTGTTACTCTCTGTCCTCACCAATATTTTCTGAGGGAACATCTGGACCAGTCTCTTCTTAGAGACACATTTGGAGAAATTTGAGTACCTGCTACTCAGATCCTTCCCTTTCCACCTCGGCCTCATTTGATTTTTCTTTTGATTGCTTTTCAGGAAGATGGGAGGAATCTTTGCGTAGCCTGTTTATTTTTTAAGGCTCCAATATCCTGGGTTTTCTCAGACCACAAGATGCGTGGAATTTGGGCATCAGCAACCCTATCTGCCACTGGTGAGGAGGCATCTTGCTTCTAGTGAGTGACTAGGTTGTGTGTCCTCAGTGTGCTGTACAGGTGTACTCGCTTGCAAGGCTCAATGTTTTTCTTCTGGGTAAATCTTCTGGCTGGCATCGGGGCCTTAAATGCAAGATGCTGAAAAACTTCATCTTCTTCCTCTGAAGAGAGGTGATGCTGACAGTGTTAGCAGTACCACAGTCCAGAACAAACATATAGTGTTTCTCTGAGCCTCTAACATTTCTGTTGAATTTGAGAGAATTCAAAGGAAGATCCCAAGACTGGAATTCATTAGATGACATTAATCACCTTCTCCTCATCTATCCAGCCCTGAATCCAGCCCAGAATGAAACCTGGATGTTTCAAGTTCTCAGAACTGACATTAGGCTGGAGATGGCTTTCCCTTTTGTTGCAGAAAAATGAAGGAGAACATTGTTTTTCTGTTCTGCTATTGTTGTCTTTTTGATCTTAGGTTCAGTAAGATACAGGGCTCTTAGGTCCATTAAGATACGGTATCCCAGTGCATCACTAAAGTTATTTTTCTGATTGACTGTCCCGTCTTGAGGATGTGTCAGAATTATTCCCACTGGCTGAGATTTGACCACCAGAGTTTTCTTTTCTTTCATCATGTCTGCTGTCAAGGATCTCTGAGATTCCTCTTCTTGATGCTGGATTTTCCAGGACACGGTGATGACTGTCATTGGATCTTTGCATGCTGTTTAGCAGCTATGTAGCAGAGAAGTCTGTGGTAGTTTGTACCTCAGCTCTTTTGAATATGGTAATAATCTCCGCGTCAGGAAGCAGTCCAAATGAACTTCAGACTGCTCCAGAAGTGAAAAGGTAGATCTACCAGTAGTGAGGAGAGCCCTAGGCTATACTTACAGCCTCCCTTTGAAGCCTACAGTTCCAGATATGCTGGTTGGCCCTCTTGTCAGACACGATGTTGTTACAGGCTGTGTTTCTCTAGCTGCTTTTCATGTACACCTCTGAGACCAGCCTAGAGGTGAGCAAGCAACGTGCATATGATAAACACTAAAAACAGAGAAGCTACTTGCCTGTCCATGTCCACAAAATATTTAGATTTCTTTTTTTTTTTTTTTTTTTGGTGTGGTGTTCATCTCTCGTTCTGCCATCTCTCTCCTTATTCTGATAATCTTCTGCATTTGTATTTCCACAGTTAGAAGGAAATTAAGAAGTAAAATGCTGTGTGCATGCTGACTGGGTACTACTTGTATACAAATCTCTGAGCTTACGGTTTTTGAAGTACATTTTCATTCACAATGGAACGTGCACATGGACAAAACATCTTGAAGTTGCTCTAAGTAAATTCTCCTGTGCATTTAGGAAGGCAGCAACTCTTGGTTCTCTACAATTCTTCTGGCTCTGCAGTGCTACAGGGCAGGGAAAATTCATGAAAACCGGTCCTGCATTAAAATAAGAAGTTAGAGCATTCATTTACTGGCCGCGTGCTTCAGAAAGCTAAACTCTTGCCCTTCAACAAAAACAGTTAGGTTGGAGAATTGCCAACTGTTATGGATTTATCAGGAACATCTCCACTAGTTTGGTTTCTCTTTTAAGAGATTTTGTGGAAAAGGAATGGACTTCCAAAGATGCTCGTCTGCACAAGTCCCTCATATCCTAGGGGAAAAAATAGACTTAGCTGTGAGTAAGATTCCTCCTCAGTGACTACAGGACATCTCCAACAAATATTTGTTTTTCTTGTCTGTTTAATAATAGCCGGATTTAGTTCTAAGCTGCTGTGCTCTTGACAGTTCATTATCTTGCTTCATGTAATAACCAAATCATTTTGCTGATGCTACAGCAAGGTTTGACCTTTTACTGATTATACAGATAAGATTAATGAAAATACGTGTGCGGTCACTGGGAATAAAATTCAGGTGTCTCAACATGAGACATAAGGTTCTCAAGCAAGACCACCTTGATATATTAATTTTCAAAAAGCAAACAAACAACAACAACAAAAAAAAACATGCAAAAACAATCAAGACCAACAGAAAACAGCCCTAAATCATCAAAATGTGGCTTTAAGTCATTCTTTAGCTGGGGTAGACCATACTCAGGGGTTTTATGGCTTTTCCTGATTCCAGTCCAAGTGAGTTTTCTTGTTCAGGTGACTTTCAGTGATTGCATGTGAGGGTCACGGGGTCAAAACAATTAAGTTTTCTGTTACACTTGTAATTTATGTGTAACGTGTTCCATCCTCAGTAATAGTCCATTACCGTTTCATACAAGAATGTTAAATGGCTAGCAAAGTGTATCTTGCAGTCACCGTGCAGAACAATGGAATTATTTTCCTGCAGTATTTTTATAGCTTTAATGAAAAAAGTGTGTTTCAGTTCAGGTTCTGGACTGTTGACTGGTGTGGAAAAGACAAAACATAAATGAAAGTGCTAATGCATCTGTCATTTACAATTTAACTCAATTTGGAATATTGTTGGAGATAAACCCCTCCAAAAACGTCTACGTTTGCCAGGAAATACTTAAGTGATTAAGTAGGTAGTGTTGGTAGGTGTGTTGGGGATTTTTGTTTGGTTGGTTTTGAAAATACAGTCTTGCACTTAAATCTATGATGAACTCTGAAAATTATCATAATAAAATATTGGCATTAAACTTTGAAATATTTCTTTCCAGGGATTTCTAGAATAACAAACTGAATATTGCTATCTATTAAATAGATCTTAGTTGCACTCAGTAAATTAAAATATAGCAAAGCAGTGTTAAAAAAAAAAAAATCTTAAAAAAAAAATGTTAAAACTGAGTCATTGTAAATACTTCTTGTGAAACGTTACTGTCCTGTGGATTTCTTTCAGCAATGATCTGTATGTGCTCTAAATAAGATAGAAACAGAACATGCCACAGTATAGCACATAACTTTAAGGAAAAAAACAAACAAACAAAAAACCACAACACTAAAACTCCTAGTTCTTGTAAATGAAATCTAACTCCATACTTCTTTGTAGATGCAATAAAATCTGAATAGCTTAAAGGACAAATATATTATTTCAGCATTTGGAAACATTACATGTTTTCGTTGTCTATTCCAATAAATACAAGATTTTTATATTCAGCCTTAGCTTACATGTGAGTATGAATGCTTGGCTAAAGTTGTTGATTTTAAAAGATGCACTAAGATAACACCAATGTTTTTCCTCCTAGGACTTCATGTTTTCCCCACATTTGTCATATACGAACTCACAGTCTTACTCTTCCTTACGTTGTCTGTGGTCATAATGAAGGTATTTTTTATTATTTTTTTAAAATCTTTTAACAGTGTGAATAATCTTAGTGCTGCATGCCATAATGAACATAGTTCAAAAACTGAACATCTGATAAAAATCTGATAAATCTGATAAACATCTGAGAAGTAATACATCTTTACTCTAATTGGAGGAATCTAACTGGTAGAATGTAGTTTGATACAACATTCTTAGGCTATGTGCACACAAATATATATATTTTTTTATGTTTAAAAGATAAATATACAGGGATAAAAATCAAATATGCATGGTTTGTATTTAATGTTAGAAGTCTGTTACACGTGGATAAATGTCTTTGCTTAACTTAGGAGTTGTAACAGTTATCAAATGCTTTATTTTAGTAAAAATGCTACTTTGTACCTTGCTGTGTACTTTTTGCCTCTTTTGATGTTAACATAGAAGACATTTACAAGTCTGCCAGTTTATTTTTACGTCCAGCATTGTTGTATTTGATGCTATGTATCAGTGATAGTAATATTTATTTTTTTAAAAAACAAACATAAAAGCCAACAATGTAACAACAACCCCACCCAAAACCCTACTTTTTAAAGTTTGTCTTGGCAGTGCTTGTCCTTTCTCTGATTCTTCCAAAGACCAGCCAGTATATCAAATGGATTGTCTCAGCAGGACTGGCACAAGTCAGTGAATTCTCTTTTGTTCTTGGAAGTAGAGCACGCAGAGCAGGGATCATATCTCGGGAGGTAAGCTATTTAATAGTTATTAACTTCGGGTTTTGCACCTGAAAAACTTACTGGGATTTTATGTTGCAGTGTATGTGAAATTTTTGAGGCCTATTTTGTGTAATCTTGAAACTGGTAACAAATAATCAGCCCATACAAACAGAAACTTGTATGTCCTTGACAGGGTTCTTTGTTCAATTTTTCCCTTATTGAACTTTTTTTACTTGTTGGACTTCAATGTTGCAGATTGCACGTTTTAATTTTAAAATTATATAGTTATGAATGTTTTGCTTTAACTGTTCCCCCTTAACAACTTCTTTATTAATGGAGCAGTGAATTGTAGATAGCACCCAGGTGTCTAAGAGTGAGAAGCCTTTGCTTTTAAAATCTTGATACAGCTATAGAAAGATGTAAGGAGAATATAGGAATTGACTAAGGAAATATTAGTAAATCAGAAGTAGAGGGTAGGTATGCTGAAGTGCAAATTGCCTTAATCACAGAATCACAGAATCACAGAATTTTTCACAGAATTTCTAGGTTGGAAGAGACCTCAAGGTCATCGAGTCCAACCTCCAACCTAACACTAACAGCCCTCCACTAAACCATATCCCTAAGCTCTACATCTAAACGTCTTTTGAAGACTTCCAGGGATGGTGACTCCACCACTTCCCTGGGCAGCCTGTTCCAGTGACAATAATATACAATAAATAATAATAAATAATATACAATAATAATAAATAATAATATACAATATACATAATAATATACAATAATAATAAATAAGATACAATAATATACAATAATATACAATAATATACAATCAAACAAGTGAGCAAACAAACTTGTGGTCTTTACCTGCAAAGATTGTTAATTTTAAATCCACTGCAGAAGAAATGAGATTTTTCAATAGTCATGAAAAAATACCCTAGGAGGGAAACCTTACATTTAGCTTTATATTCAAGCTAGGAGAACACTATTTTCTCAAGTTGAAATCTCTTTTGCGAACTTCAGTAAATTATGGCTACAGAGATGTAACAACTGACCTCACTTTCTAAAGCTAAGTGCTTTCTCCTCTGTATCTCTGCTCACAAAAATACTTTGCTGGCTCTCTGAGCTGTCCATTGTGAGAGCACTGGGCTGTATAATGCTGGAACCAATTCCAAATAAAGCAAGTGTGAAAAATCTACACAATGCTGTTCACTTGCGTGTGTAGAGGTGATTCATTGTCCTGCTTGCTCCTGCATATAATTAGGAGTTATAAATACTATATGTTTGTATAGAGTTTCAAGATACCCATCACAGAATCAGTTTAGGGGCCCACCCAGAGTGCCTGGAGACCCTTAGGCTTTCAATTTTCCCGGGTCAGTTTTCATGTCATTTTCTACTGTACAGGTTTACATAGGTCTAAATTCCAAATGTCACTCTTACGTTTGAGACCTCAAACTACTTCTCATTGCCATTTTAAAAGACTCTTCCATAACATGTAACAGAGATCTCATTTCAGAAGGTGTGCAGCATGACTTAGAGGGATTCTTGATAGGTAAAAAACTATAGTGTATATATTAGTAATACACTTTGCCATTATATCTTTAAACCAGAATGGTTTATGTTTTTTAATAAAGTGGTATTTGGCCTTTGACTTTTTAGCACTTTTTTAGGTTCTCAGCTATAGATATAAATAACTGTTACTCTATGAGCTCATTATGTTTGTTTATTTGTTTGTTTTTTCTTTTTCAAGTGAATGTTCAAACCAGGTAAACAGATAATTACATGACTTGTGCATGCACTTTTTTGCCTTTGTAACCAAGCATACTTGGTAAGAGAGACAGGTGAAGTCTCAGCCTGAAAATATTGAGAAAAGTCTGATCTCATCAAATTTAAAGCATTTCTTAGTTTATCACGTAACTGTGGAGAGAAGTAATGGCTTTTATTTCCGATTTTCAGGTCTATCTTCTTATTCTGAGTGTGACTACTCTAAGTCTTTTACTTGCCCCTGCCCTGTGGAGAGCTGCTATTATGAAGTGTGTTCCAAGACCCGAAAGACGCTCAAGTACTTGATAAGACTTGCACATGTACAAGAATACATCTTGCAAAGAATATATTCATTGTTCGTTGTATCTCTATGCACTCGGAAAACAAGAGGTTTTGAGTAGTCCTCTTAACATGCACTTGGTTATAAGCCTTACACTGACCTTAAAACAAAACAAAATTCAACTTCTAAAAGAGTGATCTGATTTGAATTGCACATCTCTTACAAAACTGGCTTTCTCTGACAGATTAGAATCTACCAGAGTATTTGTTCCTGATCTGTTCAATTATGCAGAGTATAAATTATTTTTTTAACTATAGCATCATGCAAACTGTGTTGATTATTTCTTGCCTGAATGTGCCTTTTAATTTTCATCTCCTTTTCTTACTGTTGGTTCATCACCAGGTTATGTTTAAAAGCAAAAAATATATATTATGGTGCCTATGGTATCTTCTTCTACTATATGACTTGAGTCATTTTCACACTTGAGTGTTTAGTATACTGGTATAAAATTAATCACAAAACACATTTCTGATGGTGAGTAAAAGTCTAGTCCTTTACACAAAGAAGTATAACTGTTAGTATCAAGCTGTTTTAAGCAAATACGTATTCCAAATGATGCAGCCGATATTGTATAAGATTTTATTCCAAATTACAGCATATAATGTATTTTCTTATAATGGTAGCTTTTATTTGTGTTAGTTCTTGTATTTATTTACATACTTGACTAAAAGGTCAAAGGGCATAGGTTATATTTCAAGACTGACAACTGTCACCCATTCTTGTTGCTAACTGCTGTTGTAGTAATTGTTTACAGTTTCTTGTTTTAAATCAAAAATAAAATTAGTAGATCTGGGATGTCTAATTTCAAGCAGATATAAAAAAGTCATTTTTTTTTTTATCTCTGGAGGTTGGGTGTTGCTGATAATATTCTACATTTGAAGTTATTTCAAGCAAATTAAATTGCACAAAACTAGAAATGGCAGATTGAATGTGTATTTGGAACTCCACAACTTCATACTTTGCATTTACATTGTATAAATTGTTAGTCTCCTTAAAGTATCATGATATTTAAAAAAAAAGTTTTGAATGTGATCTTAAATGTAAGTGCTTTGTTCTTTAAAACATTATACGTAACAGGATAAGCCTTGTAAGACTATTTCGTAAGCATCATAGAGAAAGCTTATTCGTAGACTACTGTAGTCCACTCTGACAATTTCAAAATCATGTCGAGTTTTATCTGTTTAAAACAGTGCTATTAAAAGAGGTATATTAACACTTTAGGCCAGTATTATACTGTCACATGAAATAACTTTGATACCCGGCAAATAGCTAGCAAAATGCATGTTACGTGGGTTTAAATTGCCAATTAAAATGAAAGTTGTCCTCCAGGTAGCAAAACTAACAAAGCTTTGGATGGATTTGCGTGCTTTATACTTCTTTCCTCTATCACATATCAGCAAGGCTTTGGACACTGTCTCTCATGACATCCTCATAAACGAGCTCAGGAAGCGTGGGCTGGATGAGGGGACAGTGAGGAGGACTGAGAATTGGCTGGACGACAGAGCTTGGAGAGTTGTGCAGTCTAGCTGGAGGCCTGTAGCTAGCAGTGTCCCCCAGGGGTCAGTACTGGGTACAGTCTTGTTCAATTTACTCCTCAGCGACCAGGGTGAAGGAACAGAGCGCGCCCTCAGCAAGTCTGCTGATGACACGAAGCTGGGATGAGTAGCGGGTACCCCAGAGGGCTGTGCTGCCATCCAGAGGGACCTCCACAGGCTGGAGGGATGGGCTGAGAGGAAAATCATGAAGTTCAGCAAGTGCAGGGTCTTTATTTGCACCCAGGGAGGATTAACTCCAAGTGGAGACTGGGGGCTGGCCTGCTGGAGAGCAGCTCTGCAGAGCCTGGGAGTCCTGGTGGGCAGCAGGCTGACCATGAGCCAGCAGTGGGCCCTTGTGGCCAAGATGGCCAGTGGTGTCCTGGGCTACATTTGGAAAAGTGTTGCCAGCAGGTGAAGGGAGGTGATCCTCCCACTCTACTCAGCCCTGGTGAGGCCAAACGTGGAGTGTTGTGTCCAGCTCTGGGCTCCCCAGTACAAGAGGGACATGGAGCTACTGGAACAAGTTCAGAGGAGGGTTACAGTGATGAGTAGGGGACTGGAGCACCTGTTGTGTGAGGACAGGCTGAGAGAGATGGGCCTGTTTAGCCCGGAAAAGAGAAGGCTGAGGGGAGACCTCATTAATGTGTATAAATATCTGAGAGGAGGGTGTCGAGAGGATGGAGCTGGTCTCTTTTCAGTTGTGCCCAGCACAGGACAAGAGGCAACGGGCACAAACTGAAGCCCAGGAGGTTCCAGCTCAATATGAGGGGGCACTTCTTTAGTGTGAGGGTGACAGAGCACTGGCACAGGCTGCCCAGAGAGGCTGTGGAGTCTCCTTCTCTGGAGATATTCAAAACCTGCCTGGATGCCATCCTGCACAACGTGCTCTGGGTGATCCTGCTGGGCAGGGGGTTGGACTGGGTGATCTTCAGAGGTCTTTCCAACCTCAGCCATTCTGTGATCGTAGTAGCCTCAGCTTCCTTCTCTGTTTTTTTTTCTGACATCAGCTGGGTTTGTCAAAATACAACTTGGACTACTTTAGAGAGTGTACTTATTGTTAGGCTGGTTGGCCACTGCCACTCATCACATCTGAGTTCTTGCAGACTGGGTGTGGGGCTTTATCTCAAGGGAATGATTCTTCATAAATATAGATCTATAAAAGAGTTTGATTATAAAATGAGTATCAGAAAAGAAATTTGAAACTGCTTTCTTGGTTTACTTCAATAACTGGTATTCAAAATATAGAAGTAATTCAGAAGCTTTATGATAGAGTTTAAGTCTACCATCTCAAACTTTTGTTTCAGGTGCCCCACTAAAATAATTTTAACTTTATTTCTTAACAAACTAGGGAGAGAAATCTTACTCTGACCACTGATCTAGTCTATAGTTGCTCCCTGAAATACAAGGTTCTCTACTAAATGCCCCATGTTAATTTTGAAAGATGCGTAACTCACACATAGCGTACTACCTATGTTTCAGGGAAAAAATAAAATTGACCGCGACAGAGGCCTCTGTCTGGTTTCCATTCTGTCTCTTTGTCAGTAAGCCCTCAGAACTATTATACAAAGTATTGCAGCTGTGATGAGTAAATCTTATGTCTAAATAAACTGTTGTGGCTAGTTGTACTTCTCTGGAAAATTCCTGTGAGGACAGAAGGAAAAAAAGATGGTTTGCGTCTCTTAAGAAACATATAAAATACATGTTTTCCCTGATTACCTTTTAAAGGATTTAAGTGAAAAGTCTTTTTGACGCCATGTCCAAAATGAAGAGCAAGTATCTAGGTACCCTATGGGCAGCCTCATCTCTGCCATCTCTTTACTGAATAATTTTTGACTCAGACCTGACTTGGCTAGCCTTTCTAAGGACTGGGGGAAGAGCAATAGGAGCCTCATCTGAGCTCAATATCCTGTGTCACTTTGTTGACACAGCCTTGAATTGCCTGACTGGATAATAAACGCAAGTCCAAATTACTAATCTTAATAGACACAAGTTGATTTACAACCAGATAGTTGGGGCTGTCCTCTAGAAAGCTGCAGGTATGTTTAGATATTGTAAATGTTTCCTGAAATACAAGTTACAGCTCCATGCATAATTCCAAGTCAAAATTGGGTAGTCCCATGACACAGTCTTAGGATAGAAACGAAGGCTTTATTCCTGAACGATTGTCATGCCTGTATATAAAGTGGGCAGAAAACTTTGCAATTGGCACACGTTAGATATAGCAGCAGCTTTTCAGGAATTTACTGCTTGTAATCTGGAATACTCTCTTTCTGTGTCAAGGAGATAAAAATAAAGCAGAGAACCAGAACCCATGAGAGGAACGTCTGCTGATTTGTTGAAGATTTGTTAAAGAACAGGTGGTCTTGTCTGGACTTTTTTATTTCAGCTTGTTGGATAGAGGGTCTATCTCATTCTTTTATCCAATGATCAGCATCATCCGAACACAAAAAAGCTGATGCGAAGCAGAAACTTCATTAATGATGAAAGGACATTTACGTGGTGAAGCTGAGCTTGAGAGAATAGAAAGGAAAGATAACAACTCGTTCAGCATATCTTGTGTTTTTCGTTTGGTTGTTTGTTTTTTTTGGTGGTTTTGTTGTTTTTTTGTTTGTTTTTTTTTTTGTTGTTTTGGAGGTGAATGAGACTGGTTGCTTGGTTTGTGCGTCTTTCTCTGAGGACTGCAGTTCTTTCGTGTTAGCCCTTAATTGCTAATTTTGTTCATTGTTGTCTATGAGGGAGAAGGAATCAAAACAGTTTGCAAACTGGTGGTGTTGAACATCATCATACCTTGTGATTCATTTCCCTGTTTCCAGTGTTAGATCACTATATACTGACCCTAAACTACCCTATGTAGGGCTCATCCCATAGAAAGCTGTCTGTGCTTGTTTCTCGGTGGGAAGGTGTCTTTCTGTGGGAGCTACGAGGTAGCTTCTTGCAGTTGACACTGGCATCGCCCTAGGGTAGCTCAATGAATGCTGTCATAGGTGCCTGGAGCTTTTTAAAAAGCTTTAAGAATTCATATTTCCCGTAATCCTCAAAGATGAGAAGAAAACCTCACAGTGCCTTTTATTTGTATAGTTGGACATCCTTTGCTTTGTGGGCAGAGAGGCATGCGAGGGTGCCTCGCTTGAGAGATCAGTGCTGTATGATGATGCTTGATGGAGGGTGTGGGAAACCTAGCCTGGCCTTGCTGCCTCTTGGAGCGAACCCAAAACAATCTAACCACAAAAGCTCTCCTGGGTTTTGTCTAAGAAGGGAATCTACTTTTGCTCGGTAAGCATTCCTGGCAGTGCTCCAGCACATGGGCAACACAAAGCATGGAAGAAACGGGACTGGTGAGTGACAGGAGGTAAGCCGTGCTAGCAGTGCTAGTAGTTTGGCTGGAAATGGCAATTGTGTGTAAACAGCAGCTAGTCCCAGGCATCCACTGGTAAGCTGATCTGATGAAGGAGGCAACCGTACCCCTGAAAGGAGAAAGAAGAGCAGCAAGATGTCCTCAGGGCTAGGAAACCTGTGGTCCACCCTGCCCTGAGGGAAAGGAAAGGCAGAAGAGAGCATCCACCAGCTTCAGGTAGTAGCCTAGCAGGTACTCTTCTTTGGTCTTCCACCATCTCCACTGAGTAATTACCTCTGCTAGGTGGGAGAAGCTTCTTGCCCACAAGGACAGTGAGCTACCATGAGAGACGACTGCACCCTGCTGCTGGAGCTGAAGGACAAACTGGGCAATCTGAATGGCCTCGGGGCAGCTGATCCTGCCCTGGGGGACAAAACCTAGGTCAGAGAATGGCAAAACGTCCAAGGTTACACTGCCAAGCTGTATTTTTATTTCCTAAAATAGAGCAGAAGTTTGAGAATTGGGAGATACTGCCTCCCAATGAGGCCAAATGTTGACACGCGTATCAGCTGGTGTGTGAGGTGTCTGTTTAAGAAGGGAGCTCTCGCAGGTCCCTATCTGAAAATGGCGTGGCTGCCAGTTCCAGAGCCTGTAGGTCAAAATGCATCCACGTGCACGTAGCCTGGCGTGTCACAGGTGTCTGATTATCGACTAGATGATCTGAAACACGTTTTTCTCATCTCTGTCTCTGTCTGCTGCACAGTTGCACCAAACTGATGCTGTTTGAAGTTGTGATCTGTTCTCCTTTTCAAGCACACTTAAAATGAGACAGGCCACAGAAAAAAAAAAAAAAAAAGAAAAAAAAAGAAAAACCCAAAACCTGCAAACAGTCTTTCACCACTACAAACACAAAGGAAGTCCTGAAGCTCCAAAAAGCTTTAGAGAGACCAAGAGGAGAGGAATGCTTAGAGAGCAGAGAAATGCTGAAGACTTTTTCCACACAGTGATATTACACAAGTGTTAATAGAGGAATCTGAGTAATTAAATAAGGTGGTCTTCAATCACTGTTTCTTTACCGATTGGGGCCAAGAAAGACTTGATTCTTGCGTTTGCAGAGCTGTGAAGTTTGCAAAAGCGGTGGTATGAGGTTTGCGTTCTGCCCTTTGTTATTGCTCCTTTGTTCTACAAGGCTAGTATTGTTTTCTTAGGCCCTACAAATCAGTTGTTAATGAATTATTTTCTCATCTTTCTATTTATAAAAAGATTCTGTCCATTTTCCTCTGCACTAGAGAGGCTGCAAGTTTTCAACTGGAGAGTTTTCAAAAAGTGACAGTAGTCTCAGTGGTAAAACTTAGCACGTTGGAGGAAAGGTCTTATAACTGTGTCCAGTCACTTAACATTACCTTTCTAAAAACTTTTGTTTGTTTGTTTGTTTGTTTGTTTGTTTGTTTTCTAGTCCCTTTTTTGCCCTGGGACAGACATACCCTGCTGTCTGTTGAGGGTGCCGTCCTGGAACCTATGGGAGCCTCTGGTGATGGGGATACTGGAACAAAGTTTCTCAAAAAAAAAAAAAAGATGTAAAAATGATGTAAAAAAGTTTAAGTACACAGGCTCGGTCTGTATATATATGGCTTGGAGGGTGGACAGCATCAATGGGAGGAGATGCTGCCTTTTGGGAAGCATTTTTTTCTGCAGCTACCTGAGAGGAAGGTGTGGGGAGCTGGGGTCGGCCTCTTCTCACAGGTAACCAGTGATGGGACCAGAGGGAATGGCCTCAGGTTGCACCAGGGGAGGTTCAGGCTGGCAATGAGGAGCCATTTCTGCTCAGAAAGAGCAGTCAGGCACTGGGACGGGTTGCCCAGGGAGGTGGTGGAGTCACCGTCCCTGGGGGTGTGCAAGGAGAGGTTGGGCCTGGTGCTTGGGGACATGGCTTAGTGGTGACATTGGTGGCAGGCGGGTGGTTGAGGGCTCAGGGCAGTGACAGAGGGCCCGGCCGGGCTGTGGAGACGCCGGGCGTGAGGCACCAGAAGAGCCTCGCACCCCCCCCACCCCCCACCCGCCATTAGGGGCAGCCCTCAGAGCGCCGCCGCTTTTCCCGCCCTCCGCGCGCGCCGCCACCAGCAGCAGCAGCAGCAGCAGCAGCAGTGCAAGCAGTGCAGGCAGCGCAATGCACGCAGCGCCCGCAGCGCTTCCCGCGCGGGGAGGCGGGGCGCCGAGGGGAAAGGCGCGAAAAGCGGCGCGCATGCTCGCTGCCCTCCCTCGTGCCCGCGGAGGGAGGGCGGGCGGGGCGGGCGGCCCGGAGCGCTCGGCGTGTGCCCGTGCAAGGCACGCTACACCCCCGTGACGTCAGCGCGCAGCGTCACGCCGGTGGGACGCACAAAAGTGTAAGTTTCAATCCCCCCCCCGCCAACCGTCACCTCCCAACCGTCACCGCCGCGGCCGTTGGGCTAACGGGCGATGACGGCGAAAATAATAGAAATAATTTAAAAATTAAAAAAAAAAAGGGAAAAAGGGTGGAGGGGGTTATTAACGCCCCCCCCCCTCCCTCCCTCCTCTCTTCCAACCGTCGGCGGGGCCGCGCAGGTGTGCGAGGGCCGCGGGCGAGCCCACGGCTGCGTTAGGCGGGGGGGGCAGGGCCGTGACGGGGCCCTCGCAGCCCTCACCGGGACCCCCTCAACTCCCCCCCTCACCCCAAAAAGCCCTGAGGGGAAGGGAGCGAGGGGGAGACCCGCGGTGGGGTCCCCGCGGCGGCCGTTGGGGCGGTTGCGACCGTTGGTGCGGTGCCGCCAACCCCCCCCCCGGGTCTCGTCAGGGAGCGTTGGTGCCGGCTCCCTCCGCCCCTGCCCCCTCCCTCCCCTCCCCTCCCGCCGGGGCCCGCGCGCGCCGCCGCCGCCGCACATGTGCAGTGGGGAGCGTCCGCTGCAGCGCGGCGGGTGCTGGGGTGCTGCTGCTGCTGCTCCTGCTGCTGCTGGCACTGCTGCTCCTGCTCCTCCTGGTGCTGCTAGTGGTCGTGGTGGTGCTGCCCGTGCCGCTCCGGCTCCCTGGCTGGGGGATGGAGCCGGCGCTCTCCGCCTTCGGCCGCTCAGGTGGGTGAAGGGAGGATGGGGAGAGCCGGGGGGGTGCCCTCCTAGGCTGTCGTGCCCCCCCCACGTCTCTCGTCCTCGCTCTCGGTGCCCCCCAAGCGATGCGGGCGGCCCCTGGCTGCCATAAGGAGGAGGAGGAGGAGGAGGGAGGCGCAGGGCTAAGCACGGGTGGTGAGGCCCTGGGCGGGGGGCGCGGAGGGGGAGGAGGGAAGGAGGGAGCGAGGGGGGGGCTGCCCGAGGCGCTGCCAGCCTCTGCCGCCCGCTGCGAGGAGGAGGAGGAAGAAAAGGAGGAAGGGGGGAGGTGCTGAAGGCCCCCCCGGGGGAGACGTCCTCGTCCTCGACTCCCCCCTCCGAGGCCTGCTTGCTGCCGCCAACGGGGGTGAGGAGGAGGCGGCCGAGGGAGCGCTGCCCCCGCTGGGCTCGGCCGGGGGAAGGGCGCCCCGCCAGGGCGACTCCCAGAGGCGGCGCGCCCCACGTGTCAGATCGGCCCGGGGGGCTTGGGGGGCCGGCCGGTGCTGGCACAAAACTTTCCCCTCCTCAAAAACGCTTCTTTCTTCCCAAAGCAGAACGTGTCTGGGGGTAGGCGCTGATTTAAACGGGGAACAAACTTTTCCCTCCTCCTGTTTTTTTAGAGCTGATGTTGGCTTTTCTTGCTTTCTAGAAAATAGCATCATTGTCTCCGTGTCCTGCAGCCATCAAGATTTTAAGAGGATTGGTTTCTAGTCTTTGGTAACATGGCAAAAGATGTAAGTATATTTATAGCACGTCACATGGAGCAGCATAGCAAATAGCATGTTTTTGCTTTTGTTTTTATTAACAGAAGCAAAACAGGTCATCCTTTATAGTAGTTGACATCAGTGAATATATGAAACTTACTCTCCGTGCATTGCACATCAAGCCAGGGCTATGTTTCTCTCTAGATGTAGCAGCATAGCTTCAGATCTGCAGCTATTGTCTCAGAGTAATCTTAAGGATTCGCTGTCCCCATAAAAGCACTTGGGTCGTTGGCATTAGGTATATTCATGTTGAACACTAAAATGACTTGGGGTTCAAAACACCCCCAGAATATTCTGTTTGGGTGTTGGGGTTGTTGTTGATAACTGTTCTATTGTTACTTGTTGACAAAAGTCACAACGCAAGTGTCGCTGTTGGCTAGCATTGCCTTTCTACTGCTCGATGGGACATCATATATCCAGGGCAGGGAAGTCTCCATGTGTGTTCACCATTTCATCTCCATCTACCAAAAATGCTAATTAGTGCCAGTAAGAACAGGCTTTGGGGACTTTCATCATTGACTTTCATTACCATTCACTTCAAGATCAGTGGCTCTGGTTCTGTGGCCTACCTCCTGAACTTGGTCTTTACCCATTCCAGTGTTTTTTCTTTTTAAAACTGTTTAAACAGGTTCTGCATTTAAGGTGTAGTTCATTGTTACTACCTAAGGCAGCTGGGCTTTCACATTTCCCTATTGAAAAAGAGACAAGATACTATTCCATATGCAAAGTAGAATATATCTCCTCTTAGTTTAAAAACAAAAGCAAAAGTAAACAAGCTGACATTCTTAAACAGCAGGGTATGATCTAATATGAAGTGTTGTAGCTTTCACAGAGTGAGAATTACCATGCAATAGTGATTGTTTTAAGAAATTAATCTTGTAGAGAATTTTCGTTGTTTAGAGGCAACTGAAAAATATCTTAGTTTGCAGAAACGCAACCAGAAATACATAGTCACTCAAAGCTTGCTTGTAAAAGATAAGGGTGGCCAAGTGTGGTACAGATAGCAGGGTTCAGGGAATGAAAGGCCACATGAGCGGGAAGAAAACGAAAGAGGAGTGGTGGAACAGGAGATGAAATTGCAGCAGTTCAAAGTAATGGGGATATTAGAGCACATTTGTTTAATACTGCCATTTGGAGGAGAGATCAGCTACGTGAAGATGTACTGGCACCTGGATATCCAGATGAAGGTCCTAGAAAGTCTATGGGAGCATAATGAGAGTAAGACATTTAAGGAAAAGCCTCAGTTTTGAAAGTTCTAGCTTATTCTACAAAGCAGAATGGTTAAGGGACAAATAGTGTACATGGTAATAAACTTCAGAAATGGAAGAAGATACTATAGATAGGAACAAACAGCTGTTATCAGTGTCTTCTAAGAGTAGAACATGAGCTGCATATGGAAAAGTGATAATTAGGTCAGACTGTAGGTAAAATGTAAAGAGTTCTTGAGCACTGGAACAGGGTAGGTAGAGAGTATGAAATCTTGAAGGATTGTCTAACCTGTTCTTAAAAACCTCTGCACATATATATAATCCTGCCTCAGGGAAGAAAGGTGAACTGCTTACCTTGTTGTGGATTATTGCATGCCCACCATTACACGAAGTCTAAAATGTGTAATGAAAGCTGGGAAATTTTAAATTCCCAGTCTGATGATGGGCTGCCTTAGGTTTCATTTAATGCTAGAAAATAAAGGTGCTAATTGGTATGTATATATAGTTTTCTTTTCAGAAGGGAAAAGAAGAATAATTCTTTTTTTTTTTTTTTTGTCCCAAGTCCCAGTTCTTTCCCTCGTGAAACAGTGGAATTAATCGCGATAGGGAAAGTACCACTAAATATCTGGATACTAAGCCTGTAAGGCCTGCTCCACTGCAAACTTACACATTTTGACCTGGAAATACTGCTGTGATGAGCGGCCTGTGCTTCTGCTGTGTCACCTATCGAGTGCAGTCGCTGACTGTAAGATGCCGTGGCGAAGAAGATGGCACAGTTGATGAATGCCCCCACCCCTTCCTTCCTTTTTTTGTCCTCAGGGCTGAAATGGCTAAACTGTGGTAAGGACGGGTTGTGCTGCTCATACCCTAAGTCTGGTCTTCAGGTGGCCTTTACGTGGCCGAGCACACCTCGGTGCGCTGCAGCCAGCGGGCGCGGGCTCGGGGTGTGTGCCACGCTCGCTCTGTGCCGCTGGGTCCAGTGCCTGCTCTGGCGCCTGGTGAAACAGGCGGCCCCGCCAAAGAGGAAGGTGTGGAGCCAGGGCTCCACTAGATAACGCGCCTCTACTTAACCCCTCCTCCCACCTGCTACAGGAAAAGAAGCGTTTCTTTTCCTTCGGTTGCTCACTTCCAGCTTTTCTGCTGAAGCCTCTTTATAAGAGCTACCGCTTGAGACAGCTGTTTGAAAGGTTACGTACCTATTAAAAGATGGCAGGCAGCTTCTTTGGAGAATTGAACAAAAGGGGAGCTCGATTGGAGAATACTGGCAAACCCAAGAAAATGGTTTTAAAAAGGATTAAGTAATTACAAAAGTACTGATCAGGTAAGCTGGCAAGATAATGTTTACGAGATATTTGACCAAAGTCTAAATTCTGTTAAATATTACTTTAAAACGTATCCCTCTAATGCTCTTCAGAGTGTACAATAAAAGGAAAATAAGCAACGAAGCATTGATTTCTGGCAAAATTATTTGATTTCCTCTGCCAGGGTCAGGAATCCATGGGGGGGCAGGGAAAGCACCTTAATTAGGAGCATGTAGGTTGAGTTTAAGAGCATAATTGAGACTAATCTTATAGCTGGATACATTGACAGTAACATAAATAGATAAATACCAGCTTGTGAAGGTTGAAGTACTTGTGGGAATGCCAAATCTTATATTTTGGAGGACTGTTACATAAAGGGTAGGAGATGTAGAAAGCAATCAATGTAGAAGGAAAAAGGAGCAAACTCATTTTCCAGTGGGGTCTGGTAACAGCAATGAGTGTAGCCATTTCTGGTTGTGAGTGTGTGAGCATTGTGTGCAGCTGAGAACGGGTTCAGACAGAACCAGGCATGGAGTACCATATTCAGCTCAGAAGAGCTTAGTTACTAGAAAGACTTGACTTTTTTATCCAATTTAAAGAAACAGTGGGGAAAAAAAAACATGCATGGATGAGGGAACAGTGGTTGCAGTATCTGAAGAATGTGTGCACCACGGGAGTAGGATCATTCCTCTGCTTGTCAGAGGCAGAATGACAGCTGGTGTTCAGCTGAGGTCAGTAGAGCTGGGCACAGCTTGATGTGTACATTTGCACCGTGTACATCTTTGAGAGCACTGGACAACAGCGTATGGGAAGTTTCTTGGTCCGAGACAGAGGTTGTCATTGTGTGCAGAGCATCTCCAGAAACTCCAGCTTAGCCACATCCTCTTTCTGGATAATCAGTGTCATTCTCGAAGTCTTTGTCGAGTCTCCTCTAAACTCTTCCACTACTTTTACAGATGTGGCACCTTGCAGGCCGGAGCTGGAGGAGCCAAATGAACGTGCCAAGGTGCTCAGCTGACTTGTGCTGCTCACAGGATTCATGGATTAGCTTGCTGGGGCCCAGCATAATTGAGAACTAATTGCTGACCGTTTTTGTGCTCAGTCATATATTAGAATCACCTGAAAATTCAGATGATACATACTTTTTAGTGTCTATTGGTTAGCTGATACACCACCACTACTCAATTAACAGCTTCTATACTGTAGCTGAAGATCCAGCTTGTGGTATGACTCTGTTTCTGGTTCTCCTTCTGTCCACTTCTGCTGCAAGTGAACTGTGTTGAGGCCCCTCAAGCAGCCATACAGAGAAGCTTGTGGTTCTTTTCCTTAAGACTCATTACACAATGGAAGAGAAGAAGCAGGGGTCGCTTTCAGGCACTGAAACTGTTAGAAAGCTGCTGTCCAATGCATGGTATTGCAGCCAGGTGGGAGAAAAAACAGGACTAGACAAAAGGAGTGAGTAGGGTTCCTTCTGAAGTTGAAAATTGCATGTATTGAAATGCATTAATTACATAAATAAATACTCTGTACATAGTGGCAGGTGCTTAGGATGTTTCTGTTATTCACCTTTATTGCATGGACTGTTCCCAGTCATGAAAAAGAATTAAAAAAACATTAATGAAGAACATGAAACAGTAAATTAGTTTTCAACTGCACAATCGTTTTGAAGTGAAACACCAGTGGTAGTCTCCAGAACTTCTCATGGGTTGAAATATCTTTCTTTCTTGAGAGCTGTTCATCTGGAAAGCTCACACATGGTACTGTTTCATAGGTAGCAATGGTTTGGGGTAACTGGTTCTAAAATGGGATTTTCTTTTATTTTATTTTACTGCCATCATTTTCTTGAATCCCTTTCTAAGGGCTTTTTCTCTTAATCTCTAGTTTGCATAAAGCATACTGTCTGTCTTCAGTGTTTAATGGTGCCTTTATTGATGTCTTTGAATACCAGAAACAGTCCAGATATCTAACTTTGCAAAGGAAACCCTGTGCACATGTGTAAGTCCCAAAGACACAGTGGAGGAAGTTCTGCTGGCACAAAGTTCAGCACCTGGTCTAACATCGCTGTCTCAGAGCTCTAGAGATACAGGGATTACAGTTGATGGCTTATTTTAATTGAGTATTCAGAATACATTTGGGTATGTAATTTCATGGTATTATTTAAATATTATTTAAGCAAAAGATACATAAAACAAAAATCAAAAACCAAAACCAACCAGAAAACAGCAAACTGTAGTTTCTTAAAGCCTTACCTGATTAGGTCAATAGGTGTGCTAAATCTAGGGAAAGATCTGTAGGTCTTTGCTTCCCTACCAGTAAATTTGCAGGAACACCCCAAAAGTTGAGCTTTTGGTTGCTTTCATGTGGAGCATGTCCATCACACATTTGAGCAAGTCTTCATGGTAAGAGAAGGTTACATTTGGGATAGATTTAAAAAAAGATCCTAATGGAGTTAGGGAATAGATTGAGAATCTTTTTTACATGATGCACTCTGAATATCTAGGAAGTATTGAAAACCTTTCAAAACATTTTGCAGGCTTCCTTTTAAAATACCAGCATGTGTTTCTCCTTTTATGTTTATTTTTGGTTATGTACTGGGAATAGCAGTGAGACAGCTTAGATAAATCAGACCTTTAGTGGATCTCAAGTGGTTTGTGCACCTTTTTTTTTTTTTTTTTTTGTACTGTTGTAGTTCAGTGACTTCTCGGTATCTTCATTTATTTCTATTTGACTTTAGTCAGTCCTGACATGTTCAGAGGTTGGTAAACTGAAGATGAAGTAATATGAAATCAGGTCTTATTAAAAAAAAGGCATCTCAGTCTAGGATTTCAAATGCTGTTAGAATGTTTTAAAATAGCCCTTGCTGAAGAACACAGAAGGAAAATGATCTTTAAACTCTCCTTTCTGGGTTGTAACTACACAATAAGAGTGTCTTTTGCTTTCCTTGTTAGTTTGTATTTATTAAACAGCAAATAGCAACTCTGAAGTTACCTATCACCTTGCTACATTATTTGCAGAAATAAGTTATTTTACTATAGCTTTTAAGTGTTCAGCATCTTTATTAATTGTATGTGTAGTTAATTGTAGTGGCTTTCTATATTTATTTATTTGTAGCATTACTGAATAAATACACTGTGTGCTGATATCTTCCCAAGCTGAGCAAAAATGCCAGCTTTTAAAAGTGAAGTTACACAAGGGACTAGTGTTTGTATTTGCTTGCTTGGATATCACTTAATGGAGATTTATTGTGGGTAATTGAAAGCGGGAGGGAAAAATGGGCCAATCTCTGCTAAACATTCTCAAAGTTTTTCTCAGTGACTGAACAACTTGATCTTAAAGGTTGACAGTGGTCTGTGTCCCCCAAAAGCCTGCCAGCTACTTGTCTAGTTACACTACAGTTGCTAAGCCTCCCTGCATCGCAGTAATGGTTACGCAGACTTAGGAGGAAATGGTGCGGGCTGCTGTAGCCTTTTAATACACTGATAGGGAACTTGGTGAGGCAAATGGCTTTGGAACGAGTCTTGCTTAACGTGACTTGTTGAGTTCTGTGTTCAGATGCTACTGAACAAACTACTCCGAAAGATTTTGATTTGGTTGGGAAAACAAGTCCATTGAGGTCAAATCTAGAACAGCACTGGGAGCTAGCTGTGGAAGTGGCAGCTGCTGCTACCTCTTCGTGTGTGGTACTGTGGACAAGAGGATGCAACTTGGGATTTTCATTGATCATTTTGCAGTAGAAATGGCAAACCATGGCTTTGGTCACACTCACCTTAGGAATCCTGTATTCAGTATTACTTCTTATAGCTTTGCAGTTAGTTTGGGGGCTCCAGCTTTAACACATGCAAGGATTGTATCGCTTGGGCAATTCATTACCCTAAGAAACAATCCGGTATAATAATTTCAACTCCTTTGGTATATTTTATCTGTGTGACTACTTAGATTGAGGCACTATTTGATTCTCTTCAAAATGAATTCTTCGTTTAATCTTTGCTAGGGGTGTTACTCTGTTTAGAAAAACAGCCAAAAAAAAGCTAATGGTCCTGACATATTCCACAACAGAGACTCCCTCAGGTGTCATTCTGTCTGTAGTCAGGGTTCAGCGTGTGTGTAGTACCAGTGGGGCATGTATTCAGAGCAGAGATTGACACTGCTTAACCAAGCTGCTAACCTGTTTAATTTTTATTAATCTTCATGGTTTTCTGTGTGATCCAGGTCTTTTAATGTATAGCATTTTGGCTACACCTTGCATAGGTTAAGGTGCTAATAATGCAGTTTACTCTTTGGGAAGCTTGTTTCAATGGTACAGGTCATTGCCAAGTGGTTGACAAGCACATTTATCTTCATGGTGCTGCTGTGAGCTGAGGATGTGGTATGATAACTGTCGCTGATGAAGGCTGCTCAGAGGCAGTGAAGTAACACATCTGAGAATTTTGCCAGATCAGACTCCCATAGCCTGACTTTGAAAGTTCTTTTGTGCTACTTTGTACAGTGAGGCATAGTTCTCACTTCATTTGCAAAATGAAATTCAAATGTTTTAAATTTAAGAACCCTCTTTCCTTTCCTGCAGTGCTCTACTGTATTTCTTGATTGCCTTTTAATTTCTGTGAAAAATGTCCCATAAAAATAGGCTCCTGAAGTTATATGATGATTCATTCCCACAGCATACTTGCTCCAGTCCCTGAATGAGATGAGAGTCTGATGGGAAAAACAGTGTATGATCATCTTGTTTCGAGTAACATCTGCATGTGGGTAGGGGGGAGAGAAGAAGTGAAGTTGTTTAAGCAGCATTATTGCTGATTATTAGTTTTCTCCATCTCATAGCCATGCTAATTTTTCACTCTGTGTGTGTGTTGCTTCCTGATAATAACATAAGGTGACCTCCCCTCCTACGTTGTCATTAAAGCAACACATAGTAAAATGGTGTGGCATGGGGCCTGTCATGTAGACAGTCAGATCCCAGGGCCTGTCATTCTGTGGTGGTCATCTAGGTGCAGTTTGCACCAGAGGCGTGTGGTTTTACTAGCTGACTTTGCAAATGCCTGCAGACAGCAGAGGCATCCTCCTTGTGAGTTTGACATGCTCTGGGAGGAAACGTGCTCTAATGGGAATACTTTTCCTTTCCAATATTTCCATTCCCTAGTTTTGTCTTTACTGCAGCGCTGAGTGCCAGCTTATTTACCCTTTCAGTCATAGCTTAATTTGCAATAGGAAGGTGAAAATACCTTCTCAGTTCCCATGTTGTTCCTTTCTCTGCATGGGATCCAAACTCCTGGTTCTGTTAAAACTCTCTTTGGTTCTCATGAGTTGTGTTTCCTGTACTTCTTCAGAGACTCCCAGTTTCTCTAACCTCTGCACCTCATCTGTCATTTCCATTTGATTTTCTAGCTCATTTTCTGTCTTCCCCCTCCAGTGCCAATGTTTTCGGCTTGTTTCTCTGTCCCATTCTGACTCCTATTCTTTAACCAATGTTGTGTATTTTGACCTAATTCTAATGTTTTGTTGTCACGCCCAGTCCTGTGCATCATTTTAGTGGTCTTAATCTGCAGTTAGCAACTTAAAGCTTTCTGAGAAATACCTTTTGGCAAATGCTTGTTTCCATTTATCTCAACTTTTTTCCCCCTCTTGTTTCAGTTCTTTCTCACAGAGCATACTTAAAAACACAAAGAATGCTTCAAATTGGGCTCACTTACTTAGGAGCAAGACAGAAAAGGTATTTCTGTGGCACAAAAGCAGCTTTCTGTTCCCTGTATTTGCTTATCTCAGTGTGGTGGTGGTGACCTTCCTCTCAGGTTAAGCCTGACAGACATAGGACATGTACTTGTTCAGTCTCATTTTAGTCAAGCTTCTATACCCGGTCATGCTTTTATAGGTTCCCTGTCCTTCTGTCCATGTTCTGCTTGAGACTCTTCTCTTTATAGTTTAAAGGTGTAGTGAATAACTTTATGCCAGTTTTTTGTAAAGAAAAAGAGTTGCAAGTCTGGAAAGCTGGGGAAGAAATGTTGTTTTCGTTGTAAGGGTGTTAAGTTTCTAGTGCATAACTTCAGAGATTGCAAATATTAGCTAGCTAGTAAGATATTGAACTCTCAAAAGTCTCTACAGTTCTAGCAAATTTTGTTTCAGGTTAACTTTAGTCCCAGCAAAAAGATTACTTCCCAATTGACTGACTTCCAGTTTTTCAGTTTTTACTTAGAAACAAAACAAAAATAGAATTCCCATTCCATTCGCCTGCTGGTGGCCAAACCTAACTTAGTGATATGTTTAGCTCTTCAGTTGTTTCCTTTTCCTTAGAGGTTCTGAACAATGTGATATGCTAGATCCTAGGTGGTAGCTGAGGTCTCTACTCAAACTTAGCGTCCACGGTTAAAATTAGCAGCTTTACAGATTTACCCAGTGGTCTTTAACCTTCTACCTGTGTTCTCCACAAAGGAGGAGATGAAAGTTTTTGCTTGGAACTGAAATCATTACAGCTAAATGCTATGTGGAGCACCAGAAGCTATTTTTATTATGTTATTGTTCGTTTTCTTGAAATGTGAAAAGCACAAAGAGTAATATACCTGTTACCTGTTTCAGATAGTAAAGGTTTCTTTGTGTAGCTTACAGAAGGATACACAGCCAACGTCTCTTTGAAGAGGAAAGCAACTTCAAATTGTGAAGTTACAGACGATTAAGAAAGCCTTCAGAATCAAATATTAAGATCATGATAGCATTTCAAACAGCCCTGACGTTAACATATTTTTTGTCTCCATTTTCTTCTTCTCATGATTCTCAACTTCAAGATGCATAACTTCCTTTAATGTTATCAGGTGGAAAACAAAATCAAAATACCTTGATACAAGTACCTTGATAAGGCCTGAAAACTAAGTGTATTTTCCCATCAGCAAAGGCTTAAACCCTACTTGGCAGAAGGTTACTTTTTTATTGGAGAAAACAAACAAATACTCAAATAGTTCTTTTGCTGGTTGTAAATCAGTGACTGTGATGTACCTAAGGGGAGCTGTGGTCACATTCCCCTCTTGAGTTGTATTTTCTCGCTTTCTTCAGAGCACTGCTCTGTGCTAGATATGTTATGGAGGAGTAATCCTGGATTATCTTCCCAAATAACCTACCTTGAAAAATAGTGGGAATTTCTGTGAATTATGCACTGAGAGATTTTTGCCTAGTAGTTCTATTTTAGACCAAAGATACTGGGTCTTGGTATGGGAGGGAAGTTTTGCTTTTCAGTTCTGTATCTCCAAAAGCTGTCCATGTGTGACTTTGTCCATAGTGACTTTGAAGAGACTTAAATAGTGATAAATTTTGCTAATTTAGAATCAAATGATATAACCAGAATCATGAAATGCATACTGAGCCTAGAGTAGCAGGATTTCACTAGAAATGAAATCAACTTTCATTATGGATAATAGCAGCTGGGGGTGCTATTCATTATGGGATTTGACAGTGTTCTTTCCAAGCAGGTCTCTTGGAGCCTTTCCTAGGCACACACTTAGGAGTCGAACGTTTCCAGCCATGTAGCTGCCAGAACTGAACCTTCAGCAAGACTCTGGTGTGCAAGGTGGAGGAGCTGTAACTGCTGTAGTCTCCATTGGTTTGCTGGTGGTTCTCCAGTGATTGCTGTTCTGTTTTTTCCCAAATTGCATTCTATTGTTGATTGAAATGCAGTGTTTTTCCCCGATGTTTCCCAGTTTGTCAGTGACTTGCGTAATTTCAGTCACACAGAAGCATGATCCTCAGGGTATGTGGCACCAACCTGACCCTGTGTAATGCTAGATTGCGTTTCTAGAGTTGAAGGTGGGTTTGGGGAGTTTTCATGGCACATCTTAATTATGTAGAAGAAAACATGAAGCTTATTGGATGATTTGATACTACAATGTGTTGGTTGGTTAAGGATAAAATGAATTAATAGAAATGGTTATATTGGAGATCATTCTAGTTTAGGAAAAAACGGGGGACTGAAGAATAATTGATTACCCAATTACCTAATTTGCTAATTATTGAAATACCTATTTCAGCAGTGACTTGCTTTTAGTACTTGAATTTGCTGAACAAGCTCACTGCTCAAACTTTTGGACCATCGCTATAACTGACATGCAAGCTCAGTGCAAGTTTGCTTTTGCATATTAAAGTGATGAATGGATTTAATAATTCAAAAGCTTTAAATTCATCTCCTTCTATGATGAAAGACATTACAGATTAAACCAGCCACTTTCTGGGTGTTCTGCTAATGACAAACTCAATGTAATGAGTTTTTATATTGTCTTATATTTTTGTTGTCTTTCCATTGTCATTTGTATGTTTTTGATTCTTATGGACAAGAGAAATGTCCGAGGACTCCTGCCAACAAACCTCTTCTTTCTGCTGTTGAATAGAAACTGAAGGATTGCACTTAAAAAATGCGATGACAAGAAGGCTGCACTTCCTGTGTGGTTTAACACGCTGGTTGTGAAACAGAGGTGGAATTGGGAGTATAATGTAACACCCTAAAATTTGGCTTTGTCTTCAATGCATTGAGTTCCAGTGTTCTAGAAGGTCCTGTTGCCTATATTGGTCCTACAGAATGCGTTTCTAGTGACATCTTTGCAGGTGATATGGATTAGTACCATCTTTCTTTGACGGAGCTTGCTGGATGTCAGCTCTGGTGCCTGGGAATAGGGCAGCAGAGCTGCCTTTGAATCTCTGCTGTTTGTATAACAGAAAGTTGTTGCCGTTTCATTAAAACCAGGCTATTTCATTATTTTGGGAGAGGGAAGGTTATGAGAAAGGAGGACAAATGCTACAGGCTCTTCATTTTACCTATCACTTTCATTACCTCCTCATTTAAGTTTCCTCTGTGTCACCAGGTTCTCATCTCTGCCATGCTATTTTAGGCCACTGCTCTTTGTTTCCCTTCACAAAATTTCTCCTCTTACTTCCCAGCCTGTCCCCAGCACTCTGTCTTCTTTCTCTTTCTTCCTTTCATTGAGGAGAGAAGACTGTAGAAAGTTTCCCATTTTGTAAAGTTACATCTTAAGGATTCATTGCTGCCATACACCTGGATAGTAACAGCACCACAGCATCCTCTAGTGGCTCGCTTGGGTTGCTGAACTTCTGGCAAATTACAAACAGGACTCTTCAGGTAGGTAGGCTTTTACGGGGAAACCTTTGCTGCTGGCTGACAGCAGACCACTTAACTGTATCTTAAAGATGCGCAGTAGCCTGCAAGTACAGGCCATGTAGAAAATACAGCTAGGAACTTTTCACCCTCTGAACACCACTTGCTAAACTCTGGTAAGTACAAGTGTTGACTTCCTTGCTGTTCTTTCTAAACGGATACAGTCTGTTTGTCTGGTGTTCATCATTCTTTCAGGGCTGTTTTGTCTGGAGATAACAAGGAGTTGTGGCTTTGTTTTTTCTATCCAGTATTATCTTTTAAATTTCCACTATGAGCGTTCTCAAGGGATGATGATTATTTGATACACTTGTATGTAATCCTTTGTTTAAGAGCTCTGCAGTTTGATCTTTAAAAAAAGAAAAAAAATGAAAAGCTCAAAGTGTTACTTTTTAATGCCATTTTCCTAGTTAAAATGTCTTAAGGTGCTCTTTACCACCTCTGTTGTCTTTGCTGTAACATTATTAACAGGGTATTATTTCCTACATAGCAAAAGGTGTAATCACAGATGGCAGTGGTTCTAAATAGGGGTGTTCAGCTGTCTCTTAAGGCAGTGCATGTATGCTGTTAGGGCACAAAATAGCAAGGTAGGTGTAAACTGCTTTTTTGCTTGCTTTTTAAGAATAAGTATTTACAAAAATCAACAGATTTTTTTTTTAAAGTTGAGAAATACTGTGCCACAAACAGTATAATTAGTGGCAGATTTCCGAGGAACTGAATAGTGGCAGCAGAGTCTTCTTGTGTGATTGCTTCCATCTTTAACAATAAAAGGCTATCAGTGTTTGTAAATGTAATAAAAGTTACTTTCTTTAATAGGCTGGACTAATTGAAGCCAATGGAGAGCTTAAGGTGTTTATAGACCAAAACCTAAGTCCTGGAAAAGGTAAGAACACAATTTTAGTAAGCCTGTTTCTTGATTTTTAGTTGTTATGCTTATTACTGGCTTTAAAATACTTTCTTAGCATAGCTTTGTAAAGCTTTTCTCAAGTTATATCTTGTGTACTCAGCAAACAAACTGTAGGTTTTGTTATGGTTTATAATTGTCTATAAACCGAGCACAAAGTTCATTTGTGGTTTTACAGTCATCCCATATGAGGTCTTCTCGGTAGCATAGCTATAAGTATAAAGGCCACGATGGCCTAAAACAGCCTTTGGGGGCAGTACGTACTAGCAGTGGAGAAAAATGCAGGGGTGTAACAGTTTAAAATGGGCTGTGACAGGTTTTATGATAGGGCATCCATTAGTACCTATCTGAAATAGTATTTGGAACAGAACTGTTTTGGACTTGCTGATAGTGGCTGTGCTTGTATGATAGTGTAATGTAATTAAGCAATTTTATGAAATGTAGGCTACAACACTTCAATTTGACATGTACGCTCAAAAAACTAAGAGTATCTAAATGTTTGGAGAGCTGTGTGTGCTGTGTGTTACAATTAGTATAACTGGGGGGAAAAAAACAGAAGCATGCTGAGTTCCAGTGCCTGCAGTTCTAGACAGCTAAATAGAATCTTTTCTAAATTGATTATGCTACATATCAAAATCAGATTTTTCTTCCCGGTATTCTTATGGGAAGGTTGTTTCCATAGTGAGACTCTGAAATTATTTTCTGATTTCCAGTTAAGTATATTTTTGCCAGTTTATGCATCTTGCTGGTGGTAGTGTTATTTTTTCAGCTTAATAGTTTTCTCCAGTGCGTTTGCCTACTCTTTATTAAGAACAATTGTGTGTCCTAAGTCTTTAGTTTGACAAGCCATCTAGCCATTGTTTTCTAGATTTCGCATCAGATGGGCTCTTTGTCCATGTGGTCAGTCTTTGAGCCTGTTTTAGTGCTTTTTATCAACCTTCCTGAACACAAGTGTCCAAAATTGTATATATGACTGCAAGTGAAGTAAGTGTTGGTCATACTTTCATGGAGGTGCCAGTTTTTTCTGTGTAACATCATGTTTGTGGTCACGTTCATCTCAGGGTAGGTTTTGGTGGGAAGGCCATTTTCCTTTGTTGCTTCCAAATGCTGCTAAGTCTGGTTTATTCCCGTGTGACAGATGGCATGCTTTGGTAAGTTGTACTAAGTAGGGAGAAATTTATTAGGTCTGACTCGTTTTGCTTCTTCTTGTCTGATGTTCTCATAAACCTTAGTGTTGACAAGTCCATTGACTTCATGCACTGTTGGATTACCCCATCCTCTCGGATTAACCCGTAGTCTAGTTCAGGGGAATTTAGGTCTAGTCTTCTCTGTCCTGTTCCTACAAACCCGTATCGTTTCTTTTCACAACTCACAGAACTACTTCTAATTCATCAGTGCTGGTTTAACTAACAACTTTTATTTTTAAAGCACGATCTGACTTCATTTATGAGGAGAAAATAGTTTAAAAATTACTTCACAACATCTGTTTTGCATAGAGCATGTGATTGAGTAAATTGTCATGGAGATAAAACACCATTCTAGAAAATGCTTCAAAGATGTCTTTCTTGCTTTAAATGCATCTTTAGTGTGCAATAAGAGGTATCAGTGGAAATGAGCTGGAAGCTTGTCTATTCAGAAGTAGCTGGGTGTAAATTCACTTATATTAATGGAATGTATTTCCATTAATGGAGTGCAGCACCTCATTTAGCCCCCCCCCCCAAAAAAAAACAGCATGCTGTCAAGTGTCTCAAGCAAGGTGCAAGTTTTTCTTTTGTATTAGGATGATGCCATTAGCTCTGCTCACTTGAAGGTTCTCTCTCCACTTCTGTTCCTTCTCCACTGAGAATTTATTCTGGAAGGCAGATTCTCAAAGTTGAATCTTGGAAAAGTATCAGTGGAGTGAGACATCAATTACATCAACTTGATAGGAGGCCATATTGATTCCCAGATCTCATGAAAGTTTCAGAAAATGTACCATTTAGTTTTTCTTCTTGATACAAATGTATTTGTAATAAATTTCTTTAGTATTCAAGTATTTGTCAGTCTGTCAGTGAAGAAGTATCGATAATGCAGGTTTCCAGTACATCTGGCTCCAGGGAGGTCCTGATGGAAAGATCTATGTTCTCCTGGAAGTCCTGTTTTTTTGAGAGGAGGTGAAGTATGAAATTGCATCTTAGTGCAGCTTTCCTGTTACATGCCAGGTCTGCTGCGCTTGTAGCCTGGTAGGGTTAAAGTGGCACAATTGCAGGGGTTTGGTTTGGCACAAGGTTTTGGTGTACTCGGTAACCAGGAAGGTGGTTTTCTGCTATAACCCTCTTCAGGAGAGAATCACAGAATCACAGAATTTTCTAGGTTGGAAGAGACCTCAAGATCATCGAGTCCAACCTCTGACCTAACGCTAGCAGTCCCCACTAAACCATTTCCCTAAGCTCTACATCTAAACGTCTTTTGAAGATTTCCAGGGATGGTGACTCCACCACTTCCCTGGGCAGCCTGTTCCAGTGCCTCACAACCCTTTCAGTGAAGAAGTTCTTCCTAACATCTAACCTAAAACTCCACTGGCTCAACTTAAGCCCATTCCCCCTCGTCCTGTCACCAGGCACGTGGGAGAAAGTAGCAATGTAACGTGCAGAGAGTGTCTGGGAAGGGAAGAAGAGATGATGTAAACATGTTTGAGGAAATCCTGAACAATGCCAGGTGCTTTAAAAATGCAGCTTTGCTAGAGTCTGCTAATGAGTTGACCCACAGCAAAAGGTAGCGGTGTATCCAGATGTCCTTTCATTGATAAGCTGATAAAGCTACGTGGTTTTATATCTGCTGCTTGCCCTGTGCTGTTGTGCTGTCAGCTTGTGACATTGCGGAGTAATGATAAATCCCACTGGAACCAGATGCAAGTTTCCTTGGCTCATACCAAAGTACCCAATTGCATTTTTCTCCCTGAGGCCTCAGTTGCTAAGAACACTACACAGGGCCTGTTCCATCGCTTGTTACCCTGTGCTTGGGAGTGGGATTTGCATAAGCTGTTCATAATTCGAGGGTTTATTGAGATTAATTTGTAATCAGAAACAATGTTTATGAAAATTTAAAACACCAAGTGAAGAAATAGTGTGATTTATAGCTCTATCCCTCCTCCTGGCAATAATAAAAAGGAGAAATTCCTTTATCCAAGACAGAATTAAAAGAGCAGTTTAATCATGGAGTAAGTTTCCAAAGTGACTGGATTGTAATTGCTTGCTTCTTGCAGGCAAGATAGAAGGCAAGGATAATCTCATTTGGATGCTTTACTTGTTATTTTAGTTTATTTCCGTTCTGGGATTATTACTGTTACCATTTTTTTAAAATCTAGTTTTTATTAATTCCTGGGTTTGTTTTGGAATATGAACCCAGCTAATTGTTTAAATGTGAAATGCTCAAATTCACCCCGTATGTTGACTTCAACTGATAATTATAATCAGAATTCATTCAGTATGTGGTGGAGGAATGGAAAAAACTTTTAATAGGAACTGAACCAGTAAAACTTCCTCACGAGTCTGTGCATTCTAAAAAATTATTTGGCGATAAACTTTGTAGACTTAGAAAAAATGTTTTTCCATGAGGTTGCATTTTGAAGAAAAGTACTGCATTCTGGTCCTTGTTGTTACAGTCAGATTAGTGTTGGTATTTAAATAGGACACTGTTCAGTTCTAATCCTGCCCCGTACTTGCGAGGATATTTGGTGAAAAAAAGTACCTGGTTGAGTGGAAGGGAAAGAGAGCCAATGGTATTTAGTGTTGAATTGAAATTAAGCTCATAGGTTAACTTCAGAATTAATCAAAAAGAAAACCTGGATCATCTGTCATGCCAGTAGGTGGCATTATTGGTATGCAACCAGAAGATGCTTGTAAAGATGTCTTCCTTTTGTCTCCTATGCCTTAAAATCAGGTTTCACATTATATAGGCATAAAGAACTTGAGTTTTGTTTTCATTTCAGATTTGGTAATTGAAAAAAATTGAAGTTGTCAAATATGTAAATTTTTGAGGTGTATTTAAACTCTATTTCAACACTGCCTTGAACATTGTCTTGTGCTTTTATATTTAAATGACTAGAAGCTTTCACAATGTTATATTATTCTATCTGTATAGAGAGATCAAACGCTTCCTGGTTTTTGACAATGTTTGGAGTCGTTCCTCTGGAATGAAAGCAGACAGCTATTTCAGAGCCTGTGATTCACCCTTCAGCAAACATATGCCTGAACACTGGTTATGAAAAGCCGGGGCATTACAGCAGCCCAGACGATTCCAAACAATTGTTATCGTCTAAAGTCAAAGTCGGGAAATAAAACTGTTGCTGCCAATAGGAAAGATGCTTCAAAAAGTCTAGAAGGACTCATAAAGTCTAAGAGTAGACTATATCTGAACAGACTTGGAAAGAAAGACTGGTTTGTACTATGAGAAGTATTATTAGTCATATCTAAGGATGGCAAGAATTAGCTAAAAGTCTAAGTCGATGTAAGAAATTACTTAAGCACTCAGGAATACTGTGGTATTACATCGGGGGAGATGGATGTCTTTGTAAAAGTATCCAAGGCTGCCGTGTAAGCATGTTGTCTCAACATGATGGTGCAATTTGCTCAATAAGCAAAAATACTATTACTTGGCTTGGCACACAACTGGAGACAGTCATCTGTGTGTGTTGTCAAAGCTTACGGGAGGTTGAAAGGCTCAGAAGTGGTTCAATGCTAATTTTCAAAAAAATAGGTAATTAGTCATAATGTGTCTATGGTGTTTGTGAGAGAGAAGTTACAAACTGCAGCTTCCAAGGAGTGGAGGATGAGGAATCGGCTCCCAGGGTCTAGTTGTAACCTCTGTCGTCTTTCCCAGAACTTCTAAGTGCACTCTTTGTGCATATTCTGAGCGGACTGTGCAGTTCATTACTAGTTGACTTTTTAAGTTGTTTTTTTTTTGTTTGTTCTAAGCTGATGGTTTGGTGGACAGGTTTGAAGCTGGAATTAGCTTGGTATTTGCTTTACCACGTGGTGACAGTAAAGAATTTTGTTAGGGATGTTGATGTAGAACTCCATTTATTTCTCCTCATGTCTCTTTTCTAACCAATAAATAAATAAATAAAATCTGCAAACAGAAGGTGCCCAAACTGTTTCTACACCATTTTTCCAAATAATTCTCATAGCTTTCATGTAATCCCTGATCAGTCATTTGGATCTTAAGCAGTAGTGGTACTCTGGCTATGTATGAATTCTATTCCTATTTATTTTTGATTCCAAACATAAGGAACGTTCCAGATGACACTCGGTCTTCTCAGAAGTGGCAGTCACAATGGAATCTAGCGTCAGTGGCGCTTACT
This sequence comes from Aythya ferina, assembly GCF_964211825.1. Taxonomy (NCBI): domain Eukaryota; kingdom Metazoa; phylum Chordata; class Aves; order Anseriformes; family Anatidae; genus Aythya; species Aythya ferina. The sequence continues at coordinate 63,540,002 of NC_140296.1, forward strand.
GAAATCATCAGGCTCATGGAAAGTCTCACTGGTCTTTTTTGCTCTCTTCAACTCCTATTCTCTTAATTGTGAGTTTTATCAGGTTATTGATAGTAGTGTTGTCTTTTCAAAAGCGTAAGTCGTGTGTGACTTGTATTGAGACTGGTTTAATAATACTGTTGCCTTCAAGTTGCACAGATGTCCTTAAGCTAGATTCAACTGCTCTGTTAAAACCATCAGTTTTATTAAAGAGGGTTAAAACAAGAGCTTGTGGAGTTTGTAAGAGCAGTTAAAAGCAGTTGTACTGCAAAATGTCATCTGCAAGGTTAATTTGCTTTGGACCTTTCTTAAAATAACTCTTTGCTCAACTCCTAACCTTCAATCATGTAGAGTATTTACTTACAAACTGGTCTGCTGAACAGAGTTTGAGGCTGTTGCAGGAAATGGTAGGAATTACTTTGAATGCAGACAAACCACTCTCTTCTTACTCCATACCTTCTTTTTTTTGGGCTGTGATAGCAGAAAGTGCTTTCAGAATTACCTTTTTTAATCCGGTTCTGCCACATACAATATTGCTTCTACTGACAAGACTTTGTTAGAGACCGCATTATCAGGAAACTGGCGTGTTTTTTCAGTTGATTTCTGTTGTTGCATCAGTCCTGTTGCGTGCTCTTTCTCAAGAAAAGAAGACGTAAAGACTGATTGCATCAGCAAATGGTACGGTGCCTAGAATGAGTGGGATTTCTGTTGAGGTGAGGGGTGCTTCAGCCCAAACACTTTGACACAAAACACCACATTCAGAGTCACTACTGTTACATGAACTGGAGCAGTCAGTGCTCAGGGGGATCTATTGCCTTGTCTGCATAGGGCACTGTTTTATCTCAGATGTACTGTCTCTTTTTCTGTGACATCTCAAATTCTTTCAAGAGTTTATAATTATAGGTATCACCACTCTGCTAAAATTCTGCAGGAGATTCTTTATTCGTGGTGAAATTCTTGGGATTGTTCTCATATGCTGGTAAGGGCATATGAAAGAATTCAAGAGTTCAACCCTGATTGAAATCAGTAACCAAAGCAGACTATTTAACACATTTTCTGTATGCAGAAGACACTTAGCTGTCTACAAAGACTTCCAGGTAAATAATTTTTTCTTAAATAGTGTGCTGCTGCTTTTGCTGTTCAAGTTTTATATGACATTGCTCCTTGATCCCATCTCTCTCTATCTTCTGTTTGGAGACATTCTGGAGCTTTACAGTAAAGAAGCTCTGCTTGCATTGTGGTTTATTGATTGGTAAGCTGCTAGGAGTTTTCTTCTGAACTGGCAATGCTTGGGAGGCTGAGCATTCAGTTAGTAGTTTTGTCCTTCGGTGTATGTATATATTTTTTTTCTGTGCTTTAGCTGGCCTTTTACCATGTTTTTTGAGGTCTTAATATCTTTAGAAGAAAATGCAAGGAAAAAAAACTTTAGAAAAAAATGTGAGGAACTAGCTGCATTAATACATTTGTTTTGAAAAGGAAGAAGAGTTAGTGCCAGGAAACTGTTTGCAAACTTGCGGTTTTAATTTTTACATGCTGCAGTGTACACTGTATCTTGGCAATAAAGTACAAGATTATCTGGATGGCAGTGATTGCTATAAGAGTAACAGTAATTAACAAATGATTAGTAAAATTCCTTTGAGAAACTGAGCTGTCAGTCACTTGCAAAGCTAAGTTAATAACGTTATTTCTGCTTGTATACTTAAAAACAATTTTCACTCCACACACACTGAAATCAGAGCATTATGAGCCTTTGGGAAAAAATGCAGTTGGATGCTAGAACAACTTTTGCAAGTCAGGTAAATGAGGAAGTAGGATGCATGAAGCAGAGACAAATTGAAAAAAATCATTTTTTAAAAATATTTTTCCTTTAATTGAGCAGTCTTTAATATGCTGTTTTTTATGGGCGGACTTTGACTTCTCTTGGAACAGAGGTGTGTTGCTGTTCTTCCAGTTACGTTTGCATTTCCTTGCCAATCAGCTTGTGTGTACAGACAGCCCTACCTTGGTTGGTTCAGGGGCATGGATTAATGCTGGCACAGTGCCACAGAAAATGTTAATGTAATTAAAAACTTTAAAGAAGCATAACGTATACCGTTCCTTTCATGCAGATGATGTAGTTGCAAGATAACTTTTTGTATTCCTAGAATTATTTGAATAATGTAAGGAGGCTGGAGGCCATCCAATCTAGCCTTGGATCAAAACAGGGGCAACTTCAAAGCACAGAGCCTTGAGTACTTGAAATTTTTATGTATCTCCAGGGAACTTCCTAGGCAACCTGTTCCTGTGCATTGCCATTTTCATTGTGTTTTTTTTTTTCCCCCCAGTATTTAACTGGAATTTGCTGTGTGCAGCAACTTGAGACTTGCCTCTCTTCCTTCTGCTGTCATCTCTGCAGCTCCCCATTTGCTGTTTGAAGGCAGTGATCAGATGCCACAGGCAGACCTCTTGTCCTGCCTTAATGTGTCCTACGGGCTGAACACACCAAGCTCCCTCAGCTTCTCCTTGCATGTCATAAGCTCCAGTACCCTAACAGTGTTGGCAGCTTTTTGCTGGACTCTTTCCTCTTTGTGAATCCTCTTGCGCTGTGGCCCCAAAGTTGAACAGAGTAATCCAGATACAGCTTAGAGTGCAGGCACAGAAGAGAACAATCGCTTCTTTTGACCCTGGTGATCTCTTCTAAATGCAGCCCAGTGTGCTGTTAAGCCTTAGCACAGAGGTCCTGTCCATGAGGACCCCCTTGGGTCCATTTCTGCAGAGCTAACCACTTGATTCCTCACCTCTGCTGTAGCATGGAGTTGTACTGGACTGTTACAGGTGCATTTGTCTCTGCTGACTGCATAAGCAGAAACAACATGATAGCATAAAGAATTGCTTTGGTTTTGAACACATCAGAAGAGTGAAGTCTGTGTGTCTGTAAAATTGACAGATGATGAAGATGCTTAGGGAGCATCTCATGGCAAGACTGCTCTTTGTGAAGTTGTCTCGCTGAAGTATAAGGACCTAGCAAAAGTACTTCTGGCACTGTGGCTTGGAATAATCCTTTTATGTGCGAGTAATATCCTACCAGGATAGAAAGGGACGTACCTGGCACTGATTCTTGGCGGGCTTGAAATGCAGATGAGGAAGTTGGGGTTCTGTTTGGAAGATCAGTTGAGAGCATAACAACGAAGAGAATTAGTAGGCGTGGGTAAATGTGATACTGGGCAGGAGTTAACATGTCTCCCTCTAGAAGGAGGGGAAAAGGGAAGTTAGGAAGTTATGTCTTCTCAAAGTCAAGCTTTGAAAGAATCAACAAATGTATGGATAAGGGATATCTAATCAGTGTGATGTCCTTGGATTTCTTGAAAGCAACAGCAAAAAGACATTATCAAGGTCCTTAATTGGCCTGTTAAAGAAACTAAGGTGTCAGAGAATGGGACAGTCCTCTTATGGATTAATAATTGATGAAAACTAAACCAGATAAAATGAGGACCCCTAGTGAGCTCTTGACACTCAGGAGAGTTATTAAGTCCTTGTAGGCTATATTATGAAAACATGAAATCAGTGTCTGCTGGGGAACAAACAAATCAAATTTTCAGAATTATTTGGGAAGGAATAGGGAGTAAAATAGAAAAAATAAAAATGTTATTGTATAACATATATCATTCATTTGTCGTGAATAATGTGTCTGTCCCATTCAAAAATCTCCAAAGGGTGGGAGACCTAGAAAGTGTACAGGCAACAAGAACCATCAAAGGCAAGGAAAAGGCTCTGTAACATGAGAGATCAAATAGATAAGGGGGCTTAACTTGGGGAACCAGTTGAAGCTCTTATATGGGAAGGGGAATCTTCAGTTTGCTTTCCTGTTTTTCAAGCAATTAGAAGCCTTAAAAAAAAAAAAAAGGCACACTGATGAGTAGCTGAGCAAAGATGCACAAGCAGTACTAGTCCAAATAGTTTATACTGCTTTTTACTGCATCCTGCAAAGAGGAAGGCTGAAATGAAAAACAATGATACTGATGGCTGTACTTGAAGGAACAAGAAGGCGTAGCAGCCTTCCTTGTGTGACTCTGAAGGAGCATTCATAAGTTGAAAAGAATGATGGGCTACAGCATCCTATGTTTTTGTGGGGCTGAAAATAACTCTTGAGTGAAGCTGTCAGTTTGTCACGGTATAGTAATTGCAGCTTGGAAACGCAGGCCTTCTGGAGAGGAGGGATTGTCTCCAACTTTCTGTTGACTACCTGCATGCGTAAGAGGGATGGAGGGCATCAAGGACTGGTCAGGGTTCCTCCTGATGCAGCTATTGCAATAATTATTGTCTCTGCATTGGATAAAAGGAAAAAAGAGGAATGGGAGTTGTGCCATGCCCTTCTGACAGGGAAAGAGCTGTCAAACTTCTCACCTTATTTGCCCCATGATTCTTTTTCAGTCCTTGTTGCTTATTTATGTAAAGACTGGTATGGCGCATTAAGTCACTACAGACACCTGGCGTAGAATTTTTGTAGTTCAACTGTTGTTTTATGTGGCTTAAGGCTTAACCATCAACAGGGACTATGGATGGCTTGTGAACAGGAAGAGAGCAGCTTTCCCTGCAGGGGTGGTCTACTGTGTTGCATGTGTTTTGCTCAAGTACTGGTTTCTTGTGTGCTTCAGTTCTTTAATTCCCTGCAGCTGGAAGAGGGTACCTAAAAGTTGGTTGGGAATACTCTCTTGGAAAAGCTTGTGCTAACCAAATATAACCTCTTATAGACCAGCATGCCTCAGAAGGCTATGTTGTATGCTGGGGAATTGGGCTTGGTTTTGGGGCAGTGTGGGAAAAGGTTTCAATAGCCGCAAAAGAAAGGGTGTAGACAAGGAGGGTAATCCTTCTATCAGATACCAGTTAGCTCTCTTTGGGAGAAAAATTGGAGTATGAGGAGTTTAAACATGCTCAGACTAGATTGCTGAGCTGTAAGGTCACACAGGAGGAAGTTTAAGACAACATACTAAGAATCTTTTAAGATTTTTTTTTTCTTCAGATGCATAAATGCTACGTTTATGTTGTCTCTCTGTGGAGCTCAGAGCTAGTTTCTGTTAATATGCATTGGTAATATCTCTGAAACTGCAGTTGCTAAAATAATACAATGTGGCTGACCTGAAGATTTGTACTTGTATTTGTTTTTAGGAGTTGTTTCTCTATTGGCTGTACATCCCTCTACAGTAAATACACTCGGAAAGCAGCTCCTGCCAAAAACATTTGGACAGTCTAATGTCAACATTACACAACAAGTGGTAAGGAGACTTTGCATTGTTTTTTCTTATTGATTACACATACTGTAAATCTGAGTTGTAGATTGATATTTGGCATCACTTGTCATGTGCAGATTGTCTAAATGTTTCTAATTTTAATGGACTTAATACATTAGAACAAATGTGCAGAAAGAAATGCAAAGATGACTGTCAAATCAACATACCTGAATATTCAGGTGGCCTTATCATTCATTAATGTTGCCACTTCTAATCAGTGGCTCTTCCAGATTCTGTCATAGAGACATGTAAATTTAATTCCATTAGCACATTTTTACTGAGATTGAAGTCAGATGGAACAAAATTGAAAGCGGTACTACATTTTTTAATGCTAATGATGATTTTAGATATCCTTCTGCTTCAGTGCTTGCTTTTGCTCTGAGTGTGAGGTATGTGAAATTAGAGGACTCAGAGAACCTAATAATGCAGTAGATAATACATAGGTTATGAGAAGTCATTTCTATATTGATCAAAATTAAGATCAACTGAGAGTTGGTCTCAGTTCATCTTCTGGAAAGCTACTGCAAGGTATAAACATCTAGAATTTAATTTCTTACATTTGGTAATACAAGAACGGTTTTCCATCTCCCTTGACCAACTCTGAGCTCTAGGGACTGTTTTATAACTGTGGTTGCCTATAACTGTTCCAGTTTAACTGCACAGATGTTGTGGAAAGTCCACTCTCTCTGTAATAAGCAGTCTATCTGTATAATTGCTTATTGACTATACTTTGAAACTGTGACCATGCTCAGATAGCTGCTCTGGTACGGCTGTCAATTCGAAGAGAGCCTGGGGGTGGGGAGGTTGACACGACAACCAAACCAAACCTCTACATCCACCAGTGTTCTTAATTGAATTGCAGCAGTGCAACGTGAACTATGTTCAACTCCTTGAGCTTCACATAATGTGAGGAGGCCCATCTGAGACAGACTGAAGATACTTGAGTAGCGAAGTATCAGTATAATTGCAGATCATTTGTGCTGAACTACCAGTGGTGGTGGTGAACTAACTCCCTCCAGCAATTACTTGAAAGCTAGAGTGCATTAAAATGAGTTTAACTGATGCTGCCTCTTTAGTAGGAGACAGTTTGTAAATAAATACTCCAAACAAGGAAATAGAGTTGCTAGGCATTAATTTCACTAACCAGCAGTAAGAGGAAGATGGTTTTTGTATAGATCATAGGTTGTTCATTATAATTACATTACATGTTCATTACATTACAATCACAATTACATGTGGGTTATCTCTTCCAGGTTTTATTGCTAGGCTGTGTACATAGTAGATTTTAATGTTGAAAGTGAAAGGTAACTTAAAAACAAACAAACAAACAAACAAACAAAAAAACTTTTCTCAAAGTACCAGGGCCATGGTTTAATAATTAAATGACAAATTATCTGATGCCTTCTTAAACTTTGAACAATGAGTAAATAAATGCATGCAAATCTGTTTTGATATCTGTGTGTGTATATTTACACATACAAATCACATATTTAAATTGACAAATGCTCATCTGTATTATAATGACTAATTTTGCATGGTAAGATTATTAAAAATTTTGATTCTGAAAGAACCAGTCTTAATATCATAGTCTTTGGTAGTATGATAGCTATGTGAAATTCACATTCTCAGTAATAAGTTCTTTATCGCTTTGCTCAAATATTCAGAATAAGACAAAAATAAATCTTGATGAAATAAGGTCCCATATCACAGCATATTTGTATGGGCTATTATTACCAATACAAAATTAAATGCTTGGTTATATGTCACGAAAGAAGAGGTGGAGTTTTTTATTTTATGTATTTATAAAAAGAGAGAGAAACCCCGGATAAATTTCTTCTGGCTTTATGATTTAGAAGGACAGCAAGAATTTTCTGTCAATGAGCCAAATGTTCTTGAGGATCAGAGTTACTGAGTTGGCTTGTGACCCTGTTCAACTTTCTAACCCTTGACTGCCAAAACCAGTTTTTTAATGCTTAAGTACTTAATTTTCTGAGCCTGTGTTCTTTGTTCAGGCAGTCTGATTTCTTCTTAGCAGGAAAATGTATATGGGGACAGTGTTTAGTACAGCGGTTTGTGTAGACTCTTGCTGTTCGCTGTTCTTTTCCATGGTCTTGATCTTAGTGGTTCTTAAGGAGCTGGATTGCAATCTCGTTCTCCCTGTAAATCAGGAAACTTTAGAGAACAGCAGACATTTCTTTTTTCACTTCTGCATTCTTTGCCTCTCCTCTCCCTATTTTCCTTAAAAAACTGTCTTTTATAATTGCACCCATAAGCTTTTGTTTTAGGATGTTCCTAGTGACTCAGTACTGCCTAACTCAGTATTTTTTTCATTCAGTCTTTCCTGTTTATGAGCTCATGTGTGAACGTTAGGGACATCAATGTTCCTTTTAAGGAGCCAATAGCACCAAGTAGTTCTTTAGCAGAATCTGAAACTTGAGGCTGTAGAGTGTTCTGTAATATCAATACTTGCTGCTTCAGATTTGATAAGATGTTTGGTATAGGCAGCTGCTTTGTTAAGGAGTTTTCCTTCACTTGCTTACAAAGTAGAGAGGCTCACCAGTTATCTCTGAAGTTCTGGAGTATCTCCGCCATTTGTGTCCATCAAATACTGAAAGAAATTGGATGTGTTTGGAAACAATGTAATGCAGTTACTGGTAGATGATAGGCTTAGAATTTGTACATTTTTAATCCAAAATCCTATGTGGCAGTCCTCCTCTTTAAGAGGTTGTAGGGATGCATCTTTCAGAAAAACATGAAAATCACCTGTTTATAACTGCAAGAGTAATTAGATTTAAAATGGCTATTAAAAAACAAACATCCCTGCCATGTTGAAGTTCCTTTTTATCTGTAAGGTTTATTTCCATTCTACAGAAAAACAGTATAGAGTTTTAACGTGTGGTTGTTTGCTATATGAAGACTTTTCAACACATGAGAGAAATTATTAGAATTTTTTAAGGAAAGATCTTGTATTTCTAAGTTTCTCTCTGAGATATGTATCATTTGCATAACATACAAGCTTAAATACTCTATGTAAAAGTTGAACTTTTTAAAGGTATAACCTGAAAGCATATGATTCTGGCTAGTTTGCAGACTTCTGTGAGTTAGATTGGGAATGCTGAGCGGGTTTTGAATTTACTAAACAGACTTCACTTTTCCATTCTAGAAAGGAGTGTGGGTTTATCTCCATCCATTTACTTCTTTGTACTGCTGAATGTTTAACGACACTACTGAGCACAGTAGATTTCCAGTGTTTGCTGTTGCCAAATGGTTTGTTTTTCTCCGAGTTTTATAGCTCCCCTCCCTCCCTCTGTATGGGTTTGGCTTCCCATCTTTATGCACTGTGTTATGTGTTAGGCACCAAGGTGATGGTGGGCTTGTTTGTGGAAATGGGAAGCAAGGGAGTAGGGTGGGACCCTCTAATTTTAGCCTCTGCAAGAAAAATGTTGTCGTTTCTACCAGTTCTCTCTAACTGTATCCTCAAGAATAAAAACTGGCTGAGAGCTTTCCTCTCTTCTGTTGTCTGTGTTACCTGAGCAGCACACTGGCTGTCCTCATGGCATTCTGAGATGTTGGTGAACCAGACACTTTTTTTTCCATGAGATCAGTGAAAGTGAAAAGGTTGTGGGCAGAATTGCTGGGGGGTGGCTACAGGAATTGTGGTCATCTAAGGGCAAAAGACAAAGCAGTGGGATCAGATATCTCAAATATGCCTGGGGATGTTCATTCCAACTCCTCTTAAAAACATTGTCAGAAATGGCCTAAAACAGGAGGTTAAAACAGCTAAAGTTTTTGGTCTGTAGTTGGCAGAGAACTGCCAGTAGCAAAATTGATGGTGTTTTTATTTATTTATTTTTTCCCCCAGGGAGAAAGTGAACTGGTTCACATACACCCAGTGCCTGTTCTGTATCCCCCACCCTCATTCTGTTTTCAACAATGAGCAGTTTTGGTTATGAATAGTAGGGGAGAGTGGTTGGCTTTCTGTAAGGATTGGAAACATTTTAACTGGATGGTTTTGTTTCAACTTTGAAGTTTTTCTACTTTATTCTTGCAAAGGCTAAATTTTTGAAACTAGCTTGGGGAGTAAACTTTAGATTTTGCTGGTGAGGCAGGCTGTAGCTAAAGGAAAATGGAATGCTCTTGTCTAAAACCAAAATCTGCAGTAAGTGAGAAAGTTAGCATGAAAAGCTTGCTTAGGAAGGATGAAACATAAATGATTATTACTTAGGGAGTGCTCTAACTGTGTAACATGTAGTCTGAAAATTTTTATGCTAATGTGTATAAGTTGAAAACATCTAATAGAAGTGGGTAGAAACAAAGTATTATTCATGCTTGGATAATACATCACTTGAATATTGCAGCATCTGAATACCTTGGAATACTTATGCTTACTTTCCAAATGATTTTATCTTTGCTGTAGGTTATCAGTACACCTCAGAGACCTTCAGCGCCAAATACTATCCTGGTAGGAAGCCCACATACACCTAATACACATTTTGTATCACAGAACCAGACTGCAGATTCTTCGCCGTGGTCTGCTGGGTGAGCTATAAATGAAAGTTGCAAAGGATTAATAAATAGCTTGAAACTTTTGTTCTAAATGTTTGCTGTGATAGTGTATGCGCTCTTCAGGTGAGCTGTCTGAGAAGGACAGTCTACTTACCTTTCAACTAAGAGCACTTCAACATTAAAGTATGCTATGTTAAAAAAAAAAAAAAATAGGCATAGTCATACAGGAATGAATATCTGCTCATTTGTCATACAAATGAGTAGGATATTTTCTGTAAACACTGACAGATTTTCTCATGTTACTTGGATTTAGAGAATTCAGCTCCTAAAAGGACACAAGAATTCACCTGATTTGATTCACATTTTAATTCGGCATTTCTATTTTGCTGGGTTATTTCTAAGACAAGACAGTATACTTCAGATGGAAAAAGTATATCCTGAAGAATTGTTCTAAATCAGAATGAAGTCTTTACTGCAGATAAATTGTACATACAATTAATGTGGTGTTGTTATGTCTTTTGTTGTGCAAGTTTGATTTTAAGGGTCTCTCATTAACTGTAGTTGTTTTAAGACAAATTATCGTCAGTGTCCTGTTACACATAGATTTTCTACTTTGGAATTATGATGCATTTGAGAAAATGAGAGGTTCTATTTTTGAAACTAATTCTGTTGATACTTAGATTTCTCTAAAAGTTACACAGAACTTTTTATGTGAAAGACATGCAGAAAAAATCATTACACTTTATCTATAGTAACTTTGAAGCTTTTGTAACAGCTTCATAGAATCATAGAGTGGGTTGGGTTGGAAGGGACCCTAAAGTCCATTTGGTTCCAACCCCCCGCCATGGGCAGGGACACCTCCCACCAGCCCAGGTTGCCCACAGCCCCATCCAACCTGGCCTTGAGCACCTCTAGGGATGGGGCAGCCACAGCTTCTCTGGGCAACCTGTGCCAGGGCCTCACCACCCTCATGGTAAAGATTTTCTTCTTAATGGTTAATCTAGACCTACCCTCTTTTAGTTTAAAGCCTCCTGGTCCTCTCACTACACTCCCTGACAAAGTGTCCCTCCCCAGCTTTCCTGTAGCCCCTGTTAGATACTGGAAGGCTGCTCTAAGGTCTCCCTGGAGCCTTCTCTTCTCCAGGCTGAACAACCCCAACTCTCTGAGCGTCTCTTCATAGGAGAGGTGCTCAACCGGTGAAGTGAGTTCAACAAGTGTATCTGTTCAGTCAGTATCAGACTTGGAACAATATTCAACCAACATAGGCTTTTGTTGCAAAACTAGATGGGCTATCTAAAAAAAAAAAAAAAGAGAAAAATAAATTACCTGTTCTAATTCACTTCTCATTTTAGCCTTTCCCCCGTCTTGAAGATTGTAAGGTTTTCCTTACTGACTTCTTTAAGTAACGTCCCTGTCGTTAACGTATCTGCTACTGGAGCTAGCAGAGTTGCCAAAAAGATAAATCTGTATTGTGTCTCAGCATAAAGATGGTAGAATTGTTACTGTAAGTTTTATCAGGGGAGAGGGGAGAAGAATATCAGGAAAAAAAAAATGTTGGAAAGGGGTGAGGAGTGTAACGAAAGGGAAGACTTGCTTTTTACTGTAGCGTGCCTGTATTTGCAAAAGCAATGTTAAGTATTCCAAAGTTCAAATCTTCTTAAATTACATATTATGTGTATATTTAGGAAGCGGAACAAAAAAGGAGAGAAGAATGGCAAAGGTTTACGTCATTTCTCTATGAAGGTTTGTGAGAAGGTACAAAGAAAAGGAACCACTTCGTATAATGAGGTGGCAGACGAGTTGGTTGCAGAGTTCAGTACCACTGATAATCACATTTCACCAAATGAATCAGTAAGTAAATGGGGTGGACAAGTATATGTGAACTCAATGGGGGAAGATAAATTTCTTTAGATTTGCATTTCTTTTCCTCCTGCTAAATGAAACAGTTCAGATACTACCCAAGTTTACCCATTTACTGTAATACATTTTATTTTCAAATATTTTTGTCACAGGTATGTTTTTGATTAATGCACTATGTCTACAGCAGGCTTATGACCAGAAGAATATTAGACGACGTGTCTATGATGCCTTAAATGTCCTTATGGCCATGAACATTATCTCTAAGGAGAAGAAGGAAATCAAATGGATCGGTCTACCTACTAACTCGGCTCAGGAATGTCAGAATTTAGAGGTATTTATATAGGAAATTCACAATGGCTTTGTGTTAGCATAAAAGTTTACTTGAATATGTTTTTATCTTGCATGTGATCTTCTGAGATAGCAAGATAGAATAGTTGGATCTCTTTTGATACTTCCCCCCCCACACACACACTTGTATTTACAGAACACACATCTAACCAGACTGCTTGAATAGTTTTTTGAAGTAGTTCTTCTATGTCAGGAGCAACTCTGCCACACAACACTTAAAATATATGTGAAGTGGTTCCGATTGGAAGTTAACCAAAGTGAATAACTAGTGTACATTTCCACTGCAGTAGTGGTGGTCAAAGCTGAGGCAAATTGTTTTCTCCCAATGCCACACAAATAATACATCTGCAGTGTTACTTATCAATCAGTATATGCACACAGCGTTCCTTCTTTGTTGCTGTAGGTCATTTTTGTTTCTGATAGTTGTTTTACATAAACATGTCAAAATTTTTTAGTACGAGCCTTGGGAGAGAAGCAAAATGTTTAATACTCAGAGGTATTCCTAAGTTCTGGCAGAATTTTTCCTTTTCATTTATAAGTATCCTGAGTCCTACGCTTGCAGGATAATAAACTTACTGAGGTTTACAGAGGTCAGTTTACTTTATCAGAAGAGAATGAGGTTTTTGTATTTGTTCTTAGTGTGAAGTTCCCCTCAGTAGAACTTAAAGGCAGCACAGAAGCAGACAAGTTGAGAAAAATATTTTGGAACCTATCTAAAAAGGCCTAATTCTGTGAACATTTTTGTTTGATAGTTATAACTGTTTTTTAAGTTGCCAATGTAATTGCTGTCTAGGTGAAGAAAATATAACAGACCTAATCAATCTGAGTTTGATTTAAGTAAGATACTTATCTTAAATTAAAATTATTAGGGTGAGAGAGTGACAATCAGGGCATTTAAAAACTAGGGTGAAGTGGTTTGAAGATGTCTGTTCTGTGTGCTGAATAGGAAATCAGTTGTCTGGGAGGATTTTCAAGCTGATGTTTTTGAATCTGTCTCATAAAGTGTGGCATTGCCGGTAGTGTTGGAGCAACAAAAAAAAGATGCATGGCTTGTTCTACTGAATTTAATGCCATGACTGATAATGTTCTAAAGAAGGGTGGGATAATATTAGTACTGACAGAAGAAGCAACTTAAAATGTTCAGTGAAATTTCATGCATTTAAGATACGTAGAATGCTAATTTCTGATATCCAAGTGAGAACTTGTTAATTGCAAGTCACAAGAGGAGAAAGGGGTTCTGTTAACCATGGAATAATTGAGCCACAAGTGTAATGTATTTTTGGAAATGGCAAAAATTATAATGCATTGAGCTTGCTCAAGGAATTTGCAAGATTCTTCCCTTCACCCATTATTACTTCATGAATGTTCTAGCTCCAATTTTTCTGCAAGGTCTGTCGACATTTAAATTGTTAATGACAGTATCTGGAAAGTTTTTATAAGTTTTGTTGTTTTTCTTTAACAAGCTTAGGGAGGCTAATATTGTGAAATTGTCAAGCATAATAAACTTTTTTTTGACTATTCCAGTTGAAAACGCTTAGCCTCACCCTTAAACTGTTTAAAAATTAAAATAGTTCATAAGGGAACAAATGAGCTTGGGGGATTCCCCATTACGCATGTAGTATTGTCTTCTTAAACTTGTATTTTCTGTGTAAAAAAGAGTATCAGAAATGGTAAAATACATCCTGTTAATGCAAAAAGGGTTGTGGGGGTCAGTTAGTAAGGTCTGTATCTTGAATTAATATAGAAAGTGTAGTTTATGTGTATGTGATAGGAAAGTATCTCAGGTCATTTGTGGTAAGCCTCTATTTTTTTGGAAGGAGGCAGTAATTTCTAATGCTAAATTAAAAGCACTTAGTCCTTTTTTCATTAACATCATGCCTTTGCAGTTTTTTCAACAGCATATGCTTGTAATTTTTCATCAAAAGCGGGCACAACTGCATTCTGCATGTGAATTGTTTAACTCCATTCATTTTGTTCTTAAGTGCATATTTTAAGGACATAGGAACAAAGATTTGTCTTCGGATGAGTGGTCTGTCTATACTAGTGTGTTGCTGGACAATAGCAGTAAGCTAGGAAGGAGTATACGATTAGAGAAAGCAATTAATGATGCCTTCTCCTTTAACTGGTGGCTCAGGCACAACCTGAGATAGATGTGTCTATATATCCTTCTATTTAATAGTCTTCAATTTTGAACAAAGTTTGCCTTTAACATTGAATCTTTTATGGCAGTGAGATTTTCAGCTGCGTTAGGAGTTTCTTATGAAATACCTTTTTGTTTGTTTTTAAAGCATACTCTATTTAGTTGATATCCTGGTGTGTATTTGTTTTTTTTTTGATTGGAAGTGATGGTGACCCAGTCATTCATTTTCTCCATGTTACTCCTGGTTTCTAGTTATCTTCCTCATCCTCCCACCTTATTTTGTTCTCCTTCCTAAAAAGTCTTAACTTATTCATTATTTCCTGGTATGGAATCTATTCCATATTATCAATTATCATGGTTGATCTTCTATGTGGCCTTTTTGAAATAGGATCACAAGACCTACAGAAACCAAGATATAAAACTTCAGGGTTTGTATGCTGATGTAGTGATAACTTGTGTTATGTTCTCTGTTCCTTGTCAAGTAATTAAAATTTCTGGCTATGTACTGAGCTGATATTTTTGTAGATATTGTAGTTGAAGATCACTTTACTGAGTGGCAATTCGTAATTCAGAGCTCGTCACTTTTTCTAAAATTTGCATGAATAGGATTATGGTTTCTCACATATACCACATATTTACCAGCATTAATTTTGATGGTTTAATCATGCAGTGCTACAAAGGCACTTCCTATGTACTTTGTGATGAGCGCTCTTCTTTTTACTATACTAGATAGCCCAATGTTGTCAGCAAATTCTGTCACCTTGCTGTTCATCCCCTTATTCTGATCCTTTATAATTTGAGTAATAGTCTGTAAAAGAAATCTTTGAGAATCTGTTGGTGACTTCCTCCACTGAGAAAGCTGTTTATTTGGTACTGTATTGTCCCCTGTCTTCTCTATTATTATCTAGTATGTGTTTTAATTCTGTGGGGACATAACCTTTGATTCTATAACAGCTTCATTTCTTTAATATCTCTTCTCCAGTACTTCCAATAACAGTAGAGGGTATCAAGTGGAACCACGTGGTCCGCGTGCTCTTTCTCTCCTTCAGAGAATCTGGATAACTCTTTGAGGCGTAACTTCTGTTTGCAAAGAAATTTTTACACTCACTGATATATTCTACTTTATTCCTCGATGTGTTAATTCTGCTTTGTTACAGTTTCCATCAGTAGTACTGATGTGAGACTTGGTGCATCTCTGAATCATCAGCAGAAACTTAATGACTGACATACTTCATGCCTTCAGTTCTCTGGTATTTAAGCAATTTAAGGGGAGAAAATGCTGTTTTAAACCAACAAACTAACCATCCTCTTTCTGTCTTAAGGTGGAGAAACAGAGAAGACTTGAAAGAATAAAGCAAAAACAGTCTCAACTACAAGAACTCATTCTACAGGTACAGTCAAGGTACTCTTGTCTCTAGGGCAAGGTAACTTACACGTGTATTCCTGTTTTATCCCAGTGAGGGATGGGAGACATCTAAGAAGCCTGTGTCTTGCCTTTCTTGAACTTTGCTGCCCCTGTTGTATAGGTGGCTTAGTTGTTCTGGAACACTTGCTGAATTGTAACTGAACTCCTTTCCAGATTTCACCTAGTAGATTGTAGGAAGCAGCAGTTTATCCCCTAAGTCACTGTGCTGGTGGCTCACCAGAGTATCCTTCAGTAATTCCATCACATATACAGTAAGGGTGAGAATCTCAGGAGAGCTTGCAGAAAGAAAAGACAGCTGTGGAACAGCAATCTCTACAACTCCGATATTTATCAGCCTCTGTTTGCTTTGGATTTTGTTTTTAGTTCCTGTTCATGTCATTTGATTCCACAACCATAAAAGTGCTTCGTTTGGTGACTTTCTGTAAGATTTTAATATAACTTGAGTTTTATTACTTGAGTGATTTTAGTTCTTAAGTTTGCTTATCTTTAAAATATGAACTTTACATTCTGCAAAATTGTTGGTAAGAAATGAGTGAAGTCACTGATCTTAGTTAAACAATTCAGAAACCTAATGTCAGATGTTCACATCCCAAACTTTAGCCTTTTTTTTTTTAGCATACGATTTCAGCAAAAATACAGTATTAATCATTCAACTATTATTGTAGAGTATGGTAGCTAGCAGGAAATACTAAACGGAGTGGAAGTAAGATGCTGTAAGAGTCTTGCTTTTTCCAGTCACTGTCATCTCTTCTCTCTGTCAAGAATCTGCTCAAGGATCTGTCCTGTTGTAGTTCTTTGATATGTTTTTTTCCTCAATTAATTTTTATCATTTTGCATTTTTAATACTCTAGTTTTTGTTTCTTGTTACATCTTAAAATTCAGGAATGTGATGAACTTTATATGTTCATTTCTGCATTTACATGTTTCAACCGTTGCTGGT
The DNA here is from genome assembly GCF_964211825.1 of Aythya ferina. Taxonomy (NCBI): domain Eukaryota; kingdom Metazoa; phylum Chordata; class Aves; order Anseriformes; family Anatidae; genus Aythya; species Aythya ferina. The sequence continues at coordinate 63,556,507 of NC_140296.1, forward strand.
ATTCATTGAGGGATTTGTAGGTTAACCAAATGTTGAAGGTTTAATTCACTCCCATATCACTGTTGCTTTTTGTAGCAAATTGCCTTCAAGAACCTCGTTCAGCGAAATCGTCAGGCAGAACAACAGGCAAATCGGCCGCCACCTTCCAATTCTGTCATCCATTTGCCATTCATCATTGTGAACACCAGCAAGAAAACAGTGATTGACTGCAGTATTTCAAATGACAAGTGAGTAAAAGAAGTTTTTCTTTCTAGCTTTTGGTACATCTTTGAGTTTTACATCTATGTTAAAGAGTTCATCTGCAATTGTTAAAACTGAAGTATGAATAAACATACTTGTACCTTTTGTAGATTGAGAACTTTGCAATTTTGAGTTAAGCATAACGTTGAATAGAAACAGAGCTGCGTAAAGCTTTTTATTAAATGGAATAATTGTGTTCAGATATAGTAACTTAAGATGCATGAACTGTCTAAAGATTTTGAAAGTGTGTAGTAAGTCAGCTCTGCTGAATTTTTAGGTAATACTTTACCGAGTAGTGTTAACTTGCCATTAACATGATGAAATACAGCCAGCAGACTTGAAAATGGATTTTGCTTTTAGAACTGCTGTTCTCTGGTTTTGGTTCAAAAACCTAGGCTTTTCATCTCCTAAGTAAAAGCTGAAAGTAGCAGTCATTTCTGCTTGCACTATTAGCTTACAAGAAAAGGTTAAAACAGAAAAAAAGATGACACTAGATGGCTTTTGCCAGCAAAAAGAGAGGAATGGGATTAGAGAACTATTGATCAAATGTGCAAAATAGTTTAAGTATTTAACTAAAACTTTTAATACCTTTATCTGTTAAAATTACACATGCATTTTAGGTTTAATTTTAGTTAAGTTTAAGTGATTGGAAAGATGAAGTTAACCGAGATGTTTTTCCCCTACAGGTTTGAGTATCTATTTAATTTTGACAATACTTTTGAAATTCATGATGATATAGAAGTACTAAAACGAATGGGGATGGCCTGTGGGCTAGAATCTGGAAGCTGTTCAGCAGAGGACCTAAAAATTGCAAGGAGTTTGGTTCCCAAAGCTTTGGAACCATATGTGACAGGTTAGTTACTCCAAGAGTTCATTTGTTTTCCTTCTTAACGTGGAAATCAAGGAAAAACCATGAAATTAACTGATCTTAAATAATCTCTACTGGTTTGTGGTGTAGATTTATAAGTTTTCAAATGTGTGCTTTTTAGTGTATGTTAGGGAACAAATAACATAGAGATTCTTAGAGAAGAGGCTGTTGCTGTTCAGAGAACTACTGGCATGGGACAATGCAGAATGCAGATCTTTTCAGTGTGTAATTTTTTTTATGAAGATATTACTTATAGTTGATTTGTCTGAAAAGGGAAAAGGTATTAAATGAAAACGTGGTCATGGCTTCATTTTACGATGTTTTATTATTTTTACTATATAAGGACACTGAAGACTTTTGTGTTGCTCACTTCAACATAAAATGTATAATTTATTTTGAAATTTTGCAGTCACTTATTTTAATTACGAAATTTTGGGTGTAGAGCATTAATATGTTGCTTGGTTGTAAGACTTATTTTCTGGGCTCTAAAAAGATTAAGCATTTTCACTGAATAGGAAGAGTTGAAATATTGTTGCAATAATACTTGTTTGTTTTTACAGAAATGGCTCAGGGATCAATCAGCAGTGTATATGTCACATCTTCATCAGGTTCTGCATCAAATGGCACAAGATTTTCAGCCAGGTGAGTTGGAATTATCAATTCGTTTTGAAAACCAGTAAGCATGAAATAAAATTAATTTCAGATGAAATGCTTTGTGAAATTGGTTGTATTTTGATTAAATGTGGTGTGGATGTGTTTGAGTTTATTCTCAGACACGGCTTTAACTTGACTAGAGGTGCTTCTTCCCAGTGTCATTAAAGAAATCTTCCCCAAGGTATTGGAAAACAAATCGATCAGGCTGCTGTTAATCCTGAAGGTGTTTTTTGTTTAGTTCTGATTTGTGACAAGAAAACAGATACTTGTCTAAAGACATTATATGGTCAAGATTCTCCCTTGGTCATTGGTGTCTAGTGTAAAATGGAATCCTGGTCTTTGGACTTTAAACAGCATCAGATGCTGGTAGAACAATAAGCCCGTGACTTTGTTTAACTTTGCGTGAGCATGTGCCATGAGAAGAATTCTAGATAATTCTAAATTCTAGATTATGTAGGCTTTTTCTATAACACTGACTTAAGTGTCAGAGCCATTGTCAATGTCTCTGCCTCATCAATTATTTGGGAAATTGCTGTATTGAACTTCTTAAGGAAGACCTAGTTTGGGGGATATTCCTTAAGGCATTTGTATTAAAAGGCAAAACTCTTATATCTTTATCTAAAAATATCCCATCAGTATAAGCGTTTATTCTGTTTCTCTGAAGGTGTGATCTTCTGGCAGCTTTTTCTCACCTGTTTGTCTTCCCTCAAAGTTGGAAGAAGGCCCTTCTATAAAGATACAGTATCTAGCTTACTTTGAAAGTGTAATTGTATTAGCCATTTAAACATATTTGGGAAAAAATGTAACATTTTGTGTATGATCTTATTTTTTTCTTTGTGTTCTGGAAAGTTGGGAAAAAATGGAAACAGTTAAGCTAAGGGATGCACAGGACTACCAGCAATGGGGAGGGCAGCTTATACAGCTGCCCAAAAGAGGGTGAGGGGAACATAGCCCAGCACAGCCTGTTCTATGTTAGGGAAATGAAGCTCAGTGAGAATTGTGACAAAATACGTTTAGAAAAGCAGAAGAGAGAAGGTACTGTCTTCTTCAGAGAAGTACTTCAAAAACTGGGGTGCTTGTTATTCTGCCAGTAGTGGAAAGAGAGGAGGTGGGATGTGCTTGGTTAATTACGGTTAGCTGGTTTGCCACCAATTTCAGATCAAATAATTCAAAACAAAGCACAGGATTAATTTATTCAAGATTAAAGAACAGGAATATAATTTTACTGAAAGTACTTTGAATTTGTGTAAAGATAGATGTCCAAACCTTTGAGTTAGTTCAACACAACAAGATTGTGCATGGCTGATTATACGTGTTAACTGGATTAAAAATCACTAAAATGTGTTTTTGAAAAAATGATGAGTATTTGTCAAGTTAGAAATGCCATTTCAGTGATTTTCAGGAAAAGGATTTTTCACTGATCTTAACTAAGAATGTGAAACTTGGTAATAAAAAGACTAGCAAAATAGTACAATTCTGCCTCCACCATTATTTGCTGACTTAGAAATAAAATTCTTTTGTATACAATTAATTTCTCTAGGAACAAGAAATATCAGACCATATCTACAATGCGTGTATATTATGGGGGGAAAAATAATGTATTTAAGTAAGAAGGTGAATGTTCTAAATGTACTTGCTATTCTAAGAGGCAAATTTTTAGTACTCTTACAGGGGATAAAAATTGAAGATGCTAAAGAGTTTTTCTTAAAACTAGAAAAGCACAGTGAGGATAAAAATACCCAGTTTAATAATACAGCGTGGTAGTTGGCCATATAACAACAAGGAATTAACCCGGAGAAACTATGAATTCTTTACTTTCCAAATCAAGATTAGTGCTTCTGGATGACACGATTCACTTGTGATGCAACTGTCTGGCGCTACATAAAAATGTTTTGGGCCTTAGATAGCTGCTTACTCTTAAAAGTAAATATGCCTTGAATGAAATCTGAAAAACATGCTTGTAAAGCACTTGTGAAAGGATTTCATTGTTCCATGGAGTTTAATATAACAAACATAGTAAGAAACATTTCAAAATTACTTCAACTGTTAGAATCAAATGTTACTAAATTACTGTTAGAGCTTTTGAGAAGCAACTAAGACCTATGTTAAAGACAATTTACAAAGTAGAGGTGGCAGATCTGTTACAGGAATGGAGCAGATATGTGATAATGGTTAAAAGCACAGCAAACTGGGAAGAATCGTTAAGCAATGCCAACTGTTTTTTCTTTTTCCAGTGACTTTTCCAATGGTGGAGATGGGATGTTGGCTACGAGTTCCAATGGATCTCAGTACAGTGGCTCCAGAGTTGAAACACCAGTTTCTTACGTAGGGGATGACGATGACGACGACGATGATTTTAATGAAAACGATGATGACGACTGATGCCCTTTGCTTGTAGACTATTTTTTGTTAAAATTCAGCAAGCTTCAGGAATAAATTGTTCTAGGGAGAGAAGTCTCAAATTACTTTGCCCCGTCCCTCAAGAAAAATGTTGGTAAGCAGTTCTGAGTTTAGAAATTGCACCTCTGATAAGCAAACAAGGATTGTTTTATGTAGGATATTTTTAAATGTGGTGTGGATGTGTGTTTTTGATACCAGTGTGTTAATGCAGAGCCTTTATTTACTCGTTTTAGGGGGTTTTGGTTTATTTTTGTTTTTATTTTTTTTTTACTTGAAGGAAAATGGATTTTGCCCCAAATGTTCTTGCTAAGTTTGCTAAAGAAATTGTAGACACATCATTGAGAAATAAAATGCTATCCTTCTGTGGAAAATGAATACACTGAATGGCAATTTATTTGGAGTGTATTTTGATTATACCACTTTTTGAGGGATAGTGAGCTAATGTAGTAGTGTTTTTTTTGTTAACCATGCAGTGTCCAAAGAACCAAACAAGAAAGATACGTCCTACTTTTTTACATGTTAAATTCCAGAAATGTTGTTGTGAACTTATTTTCCCTTAAATTATATCTAACATTATGATTCCATCAAGTTTATATACTTGTCACTGTATGTTGGGACATGAATTACAGAGTTTTTGGCAAATGTTTACTGCCAGTTGGTGCAGCTATATAAAATGTCTTGAAGGTTTGGAATGATTTATTGCTTATGGTAAAATTTGCCTGATTTCTTACAGGCAGACTTTGGAAACTTTTTATTATATAGTTGTTTACATACTTATAAGTCTATCATATAAAGACATGTACTGAAACAAATGTTTGTATTTGTTTCATAAGCATCTTCCTGTAATCTATTATAAAGTTGAAATTAAATATAGAGAATGTTTTAAGTTTTTTAACTCAAAATTTGTCAATCATTTTTAATAGTTCATTTTTATAAAAGGAATTTCAGGGCAGGTGGTAGTCTTTTTAAATCTATTCACAAACAATTAACTGCACAAATACTGTCAGCTGCCTATTCTAAGACAGTAGTCTTTTTATTGAAACACAAATAAACTTTTCTGTAATATTTTATGGAATATAAAGAGACTATAATTGTTTGACTTGTTTAACCTTGGCACTGTTAGTTTTTATTAATAAAACGCGCATGGGCATTTTTAACAAGCTCTGTGGTTTTTCTAATTTTAGGGTAATTTTAGAACATTTCACTTCCTCTCGCCACAAGACCTAGAATTAACTGTCTCAGGATACTGCTTCTGCGCTACATAGGGCCTCCTGCCTTTTTGCTGTAGTTTAGCAATTTGTCCTTGTAGGTCTTGATATCTTACGATGCAAAGAGCACTACTATACACTGTGTACTCTCTTCTTTCATGTCCCGTTGCTCCTCAGAATGTCAGGCCATACTCTAATCCAGCTGTTCTATTTAAAACCCCACGCTTGCTGTCTTAACTCTTCATCCCATATTCCTCTGTCCTCGCTTTCTGTTGTACATTCCCGTGTTCTCAAAGCAAGTCTTCATATATTTTCCATGTATCTTTTTGGTACATCACTCTCTGCTCTCACTTCAAAGCACAGGTTACTGAAATGTTGCTCTCTCAGGCCACTGCCAGAGTCAGGCTTAAATGCTTCCGCAAAGGGAGCTGCTGCAAAGACAAATTAGAGTAACAAGTTAGGGTCTGTGGTAGGGGCTCCTCCATGTGCTTAAACCCTGGGCTAAATATGAGGAATGTTATGTTTTTTCTCTCTGAGGGATTATGCCCTGACACATGTTCTGTGGTAAAAAGGATGTTGGTAAAGGATGTTGGATCAGTTGATAACGCAGTGAACACTTTGTAATTGTATCAAACCCTATAGTAATATAAGCGAACCAAGAAAATTACTTAATTTTCCAGACCTGGAAAATTCTTTTTAGGGGAAGGCTAATTGAATGTTTTGCTTCTAACTAAAGATGTGTCATTCCTTGCAGTGCTGATGCTAGAAGCCATGTTCTTGTAGCAGGTGGGTCAGCTGCTTCAAATTCTTTTTGGCAGTGAATGGCGATTTTTATCTGCAGAGCCCAACGATAGTTGTCAAGCACCTTTTGACAGTCCAAGAGGATTATTCCAGTTTTTCCTTATATTCTAAGTCTCCGAGGTATGATTCAAGATTTACATGAAAAGAGGAAGGCAGTACTGTACAGGGATGCTGGGTGAGTAAGTTAAGTTGCCTGGAGAGAGTGCTGACTCCCATCCTTAGGGTTTTCAAAGGTGGGACAGGATAAAAGCATGAAACAAGCTAGACTCTGACCTTACAGCTGAGTAGGGATTGCACATCGGGAGTCCTCTAGTCCCTTCCAGCCTGAGTTACCATATTGAGAGTGTTAGGGAAAAAAAAAAGGAGTGTTAGAAAAAAAAAAAAGTTAGAAAATCACATATACCAGTCTCGTGAGCAGTCCTACAAATGGCTCATCTGGCTTGCCTGCATACCGAAGACTCAGCAAAAGATGAATGGAAGCTCGGCTGATCTTCAGAAACCATCAGAAGTTACCAAGCTTCTATGATAAGAAAGATAGTTAGCTGAGCAGGTGGAAGTGAAGACCACCTGCCTTAGGATGAGGCTTCCAAGCAGAAATGCAGGTGAAGCTGGAGGAGGGCAATAGATATGCACAGGCTTTTCCTACTTCTAAGAGCTTTTTTTTTTTTTTTTTTTTTTTTTTACCAGTAGCTCACCTGGCATTACCGTGGTGCTCACCTGGCCATGCCTGCCTCTTGCTACAGGTTGGAGAAAGTGTGCCAACACCAATGAGTAAAACATTAGCCAGAGAAAATCAAGATTGTTGATTACATATTTGCTGTGATAAAGACAATGCCCAGAAATCCCTTGTCAGGTGTGCCCCATCCCTGGAGGTGCTCAAGGCCAGGCTGGATGGGGCTTTGGGCAGCCTGGGCTGGTGGGAGGTGTCCCTGCCGATGGCAGGGGGTGGAACTGGATGGGTTTTAAGGTCCCTTCCAACCCAAACCTTTCTGTGTGGTGGAGAATAAAGAACAGAGACTGGTGTTTATGCCAATGGTGCTACCTTCCTCTATGCCTTTTCCCCCAACAGATCCCATCTCTGTTGCACAGCTGCAACTGGCAGCCCATCACTGACAGCCATCCTCTCTGTCACCACTGCCTGCCCCTCTCTCTGCGCCACGAGCACAAACTAACTGCCTTTGCTCCTAGGGTCTCTCGTTGATCAACATCCAGTTAAACTCAGGAGTTTATATATATTTTTAAAATATGTATTTAGTTCTGAAATCCACTGCTTCAGTGTCTAATCAAAGAAAGAGTCTTGTAGCCTGACAGCTTTTTTTTTTCCCCATTTGTATTGGTTAAAAGTATCAATAATCAAGTATCTCTAATGCTGTAGCTGAATGCAGGTATATTACATATATATATGTACTTCTGTGTGCACATGTATATATTTCAAGGAATTAGAGACTTGCAGTGGGAGTGCTTAAAAGACTGATAAATGGGGCTAGTTTTAAACTTCAAAACGACTGAATTCATTCAATAGCAATACACATTGTGCTAATGGCTAGTTCTTGCTTATAATTAATCACAAGTGCTACTTCCATAAAGCTTTCAGCATATGACAACTGGACGCTGTGTTAGCTGTGGCTGTGCAGCAGCTGCTACTGTACAGCTGGTGCTGAGTTCTCTCTAGTCCTTAAGGTGATCAGGGAGCTCCTTCCCCAGAGCACCCAGAACCAGGCGGACAGTCTGTCTGCCTGTCTGCATCTTTCCCCGCTCCCTGCTGGTGCTTACCCCACCGGCAGAAAGCAGGGTTTCAGCTCCTCCCTGTTCCTCAACATGCTTCTGGTTTTGCCAGTCACCCTCCTGTGCCTGGGGCAGGACGTCCGGCCCTTTTTCCTTCCTGTCCTCATTTTGGTCTCATCAATTCTGTCGCTTGGATGTCTCCAAAGCACAACTGTACAAGTTTTTCTTTGCTGCTTTGATGGCTACATTGCTTGCTACATGAAATGCTTGCGCATTCTGCTGGGCTGTGCTATTGCAGTATTACAAAATACCTGCATGCTCTCAGTTCTGCTGTTTAAGTACAATTAGATTTGGGTTCTAGGCAAGCTCATATTAATTAAACCCAGATCAATTCACAGATGTCCACTTCAACTATGCTAGCCGCAAACCTTGCTCTGCGTTGCTGTTACCTGTAATTCCAGTAAAGAAAGAGAATCCTCTCAGACGACTGTAAGTTAAATCCAACTTCAGAGTGAAAATCATTGTTCTTAAAGAACCAGACCTGGAGGACCTGCATACAGAGTTTCTGACTGCAGAATGCATCACCTTCAGTTCAACACGGGGACAGGCTTGTCTTCTCCTTACGTTTGTCCCATCAAAGGCCTTTCTGTAAGGTTGTAGCTTGTAATTCTGAAGCTGTGGCTGTACAGATACTGGTAGGTGGGAAATCTGTTCAGCCTCTTCCTGTGCTGTGCTGTAGTGCACTAAAATGTGAGCTTCTAATACTGCATCGCCTGATTCCAGCGTGCAGGTTGTAGAAGCTGAATCAAATACGGTCAAGCAGAGAACCTGCCCGTGTTAGAGACAGCAGGGGAACAGTTCTCTGTGATATATTTATAATAATATTTAAACATTCTGCTTGCAGACAGCCTCGAATTACTTTTGAGCACGAATTACTATTTTGGTTATCAAAAATATTTTATTGTTTCATAGTTCTCTGTATTATTTTGGAAAGATGTGCAGGAGGAGGAGACCTGTGTTCCAGCAAGGATACAAAATTGGTTTTCATTCAGTTTCTTAAAAGAGAGGCAAAGACCCAGTAAAAATTGAAATACAGAAGGACAGGGGAAAAAATCCTATATGAGGATGCATTTTCTTATTGTTTCTGAAACGCAGAATGCTTTTTTTTTTTTTTTTTTAAGAATAGGCTCAAATACCCTTCTGGTTTTGAAGTTCAAATACTCCCCTTCAACCGGATTCTTTCTGCAAGCTGGGTGTCAGAATGTCACTGTCGTAATGGTGAGGTTTTTCCTTTCCCATCTTTCTAACGTGCCCAGGCAATGAAGGATTTCTTCTGTCGGATTTCTTTTCTGTGTAATGTTTGTTCTTCGGCTGAAGCAACCTGGGCTTCATCTAAGATAAATATACTCTACAGACACAGCAGCCCTGTGTCTTTGTATTGTTTGTTAGGGCTAGACCTCTAAAGTTTTAGATTCATTTAAAGATTTAATTTTAACATTTTCATTTTTCCAGATTATTCCAGGTAACCCAGCAAGCCCTATAAAGCTATTCTACTGGGAGGGTTGGAGAGGGGAAGCAAACAAAACCAACAGCCCCTAACAGCTAAATGAACACAGTTCTCTTGGACGTAACTGGGTGTTACAGTCTTACCGAGCGTTTTTATTGTTGGACAAAAATGACAAGTGGTAGGTACAATAAAAGCTGTAGCCTGGAGGCCGGTTTCAAGTTTACTTCTTTTGCTTTGTTGACATTGATTTGTCAACTAAAAAAAAATCTGGCTTAGCTGACTAGTACAAAAAAATAAAAATGTATGGGGATACAGATAATTTTGCTACTTACCCCTTTATAATTTAAACATCTTATACAAGACAGATTGAGAACTGTATTACATTGTGCCATTTCAAACTTTTTTTCTAGCTGTCCTAATTATTTCTACAATATTTAGTATTTACATCAATTATTTATTACGGTTTGAAACGTAAATGAAAATGGTATTTTGATCCTGTGCTTATTTTCTTTGAGGACACACCTGCTGGGTTTAGAGGAAACTTGTTTTGCACAAGTATTTGCACGGAGGCACAAGCGAGCTATGTACATGCAGGGTGATCCCTATCTCCTTCGCACACGGAAAGTGGTATCTTGATTTTTAGTTATATGGGTTGCCTTTCAGTAGAAAATGTCTATTTTCACTGCAATTTGAGTCAATTTATCTGGAAATCATAGAAAATAAATATGAGTGAATGCAGTAACAGGTAAGTCACTCTTTACAGATGTCTTTCAGAAGTGTCTCTGCTGCTGCTGCTTAGTCTTCTATTTTCAATTTAAATTCCACTTTTCCTTCGTAGGGATCATGAACATTGTCAAAGGTAATCCCAGCTCCAATGATTTTGCACACTATTTTGAGTTCTACGTTCCTTGTAAGGTTGAGAAATTTCACAGCTACCAGAGGATTGCTGTAAGTAGGCTAGGAGAAAAAACAAAACAAAACAAAACAATGGGTACTTTAATTTTATGGTTTCAAAATAAACTCTTGAAATTAACCTTCTCTCCAGTTCACGTAAGATCACAGAAACGATCAGACAGGCATTTCATCTGATTCACAGATGAAGAAAACCCAAGCTGACGTAAATGAGCACCCACCTGTGCCTTTTTTCCGTAGTAAGGGAAGTAGTGCAGGTTGAAGGTGCCGTTTGCTGGGTAGTAGTCCACCTCCAGCGGGCGAGACTCATCGCCCTGTGAAAGCAAGAGAGGGGATTTGTTGGCCAGCCCTGTGCAAATGTTTTATTGCTGTTAAAAGCTGCAGAGTGTGTATTAAAGCGCGAGTTCAGCAGTCTGTTTAGTGCCAATTTTATTTTTCAAATAAAAGTGGAAATCTCCTGCTGTTACTATTGCCAAGAGAAACAGCCAAGTGGTCTTTTGTAGCAGTTGGGAACTCAATGAATTAGGATCTGCTGAAATTTGCAGAAAGCCTGCAGGAGTTGCTCTGATTCATAAGCTTCACTACTGGGAGAGGAAACCAAATAGCAAATGTTTCTGTGTTTTTCCTGCAGCATGGAAAAACAATTTTAGGTGGCTTAAAAGAAAACATTTTTTTTTTCTTTTTTTATGTTCTTAGGATGCCTGCTGGTGCCAGAAATTGCCCAGCACTAAGAACATTCCTGCTGCGCTTTGCCAGAATGACCCGATTTCCAGAGGTGTGACCTTTCTGTCACAGCTTGCCCTCAGACCTGCAGTGCTTGAAACCTTTGAGCCCAGGCCTTACGCACTTACCACGTATGTGCAGTCCACTCTTGGTGCAGTGCCGTTACCGGGGTAAAACTTGATAATCTGAAACAGAAAGCACACATTTGGTCATCTTGGAATTTGTTTCGAGAGGGAAAAGTGAACAAATGGTTAACTGAGCTTCAGGTGCTGCTTAATGTGTTTCTGCACAAGGCACTGACAAACTGATCGGCTCATTTGAGGTACCCGGTGTGGAAAAAACTTCCTGGGTTGATGTTTAGGAGTCAGGACAGTGCATCCCGGGCTGGTCAGTGCTTTAACACACCCAGGTTGCGTAGTGCTGCACCTCCTGGCAAGTCCAGCTCATCCCCTGCATGCAAGGGTTGCTCTTTCCGAAACCCAGGCAGTCGGGTGTCCCTTAAAGCAGGTAGTTGGGTGAAAATTACAAAGAAGCTGTGCCTGTCATTATCTCTCTTGCTAGGAAGCCTTGGCTTGAGCAGAAACTCTCAAGTCCATTTGATCCTGTCAAAATAGTAGGGTCGTGCCCTGTGGCAGCAGGAGCAAAAGGAAGTAAAGTCCCTTGAGCACTGCAAACATGTATTTCTCCTGCCCTGGCTGGCATGCAGCAAGCAAAAACTTTCCTTGGGGAAAAAGATTTTCCTTGCAGGTTGGAGAAATAAGGTGTGCAAGAAGCACATCTCTGAAATCACTTCATTTATGGCTCCATCTTCACACTTTAACTGAAGCCACGGGATCTGTGTATTGCAGGAGAGAACCACTGGGGCAGCAGGCTATAGAGCAGCTCCCCAGCGGAGAATCATGAGACCTGGTGACTCTCAACTAATTGTTTCTTCTCTGCAGTCCGAGGCTGTACTTACCCTGTTCATTTTTATAATAAAGCAGGGTTTGCCTTCTGGAAATCCAAAAGTAGGATCTGCGATGCCAGAGCAGTTCTGAAGCATATCTGATGTAAATTTGCAGGACAGCTTTGTGTTATTCGGCCCATCAAAGGTGTCCTGGATGAAGTACTTGTCACCTGTGCAGTTGATGTTCAGATGCTGAGCAGCAGGGGTATAGGCTAGATTTGTGAAAGAAGAAAGAAACATTCCTCCCTGAAGAAGTTACACAGCCCAAAATCAGGCTGCAGCTTCTACAGGGAGAAGGGATGTGATGAGGGAGATACAGGCACTGGGGTGTGATAAGGGAGATGTGACAGCACGTTTCTTCAACGTGATGCAGGAAACCTCACCACTTCTTTTACCTGTCAGAAAGGTTTGAAGGGTCGTCACCAGTCGCTCCCAGGTTTTGTTTTCCGATGTGTTGTAGTAGATCTGTAGTCCTCTGTCCCCATACACATCCGGGCGTAATGTCACACCTTCGTAAGGGAAGGCAAAGCAGCAGAGGTGCCGGGCACCCGTTAGTTTGCTTAAATTGACAACAGCCTTCATGCCCGGCCTCCCTATCTCTCAGAACACCCCCAGACCCTCCCAGTGCTTGGGGCTTTAAGTTGGTAAAGTGTTTTCAGGATGAGGCTAAGTTTTTCAGGGATGGTTTGGGCAGCAGCTGTACCTGGGGACTTCAGCTGGTCTTGATAATCTGGCTCGTACGGGTTCACCGTTCTCATTAAGGAGTATATGGACAGCGCGAACAGCCCGGTCATCACCACGTAGAAGGCCAGGTAGTAGAGGCTGATCCACACTGGGGGAAAAAGGAGGTGAAATTCTCCCGGTAGAGCATTCAGCTCCTTATAATGCACAGACTAAGCAAAAAAGCCGACGTATTTCATCAACAAAGACAAGCTGCTGCTTGTGCTGTTTGGATCAGGGAGTGCAGTATTTCGGGTGTGCTGATTTGAGACCTGTATTGCCTCTGACATCCCAAACCACCTTCTGCAAAACGCAGCGCCTTGCCATTTCATTACAGCATGAAATTTAAAATAATGCTCTGTTTCTGTATCTGTGAGCACAATGTAGACACAAATGGGAAAGGTTCACCTTTTGGTCTGATTTTTGTTTTCAAGAATGGCCCATAAGCTGCACTCACAAGTTTCCCACCAGAAAAAAAAAAAAAATAATAAAAACCTTCTGGGAGCTTGCAGCTACCCTTAGGGTCTGTGGGAAGAGCAGGGACCCTCTTTGAAGTGTTCAGAGCTGCACTTCTCAAAACATAGCTCATAAAACACATCGTTGTTGCGGACACAAGTTTGGCTGTGGAGAGGGAGACTCAGCTGAAATATGCATTAGCCCACTATGATAGCAGAGGAGATTTGCTAAACAGACAACAATTTAGAAGGGAAATTCAGAATAACAAAATGCATTTCCAGAGAACTGGACAAAAAACATTTTCTCACAGTTCCCCAGCTAGGTCTGGAGAAGAAGCTGCTGCCATGGCATTAGCACCAGCCAGCCCAAGCGTATACGAGAACTGATGTTTGCAACGATTAGGAAAAAAATCTATCCATCAGCACATTATATCCCATTCATCAGGACAACGCTCCCTCCCCCTGCAAGGTTTCTAAGGGTACCGAAGGAAGAGGAGACCCCTGTGCGTGGGAACGTACCCCAGTTAATCAAGGTCCTTCCCATGAACAGCTTCGTTTCGGGATTCCAGACAAAACGACGGAAATTCTCCATCCGTTCGCTGCAGGTCTTCTTTTCGTTTAAAGTTGCCATTTTGTCACCGAATTTCCCCCAAACACGTCCTCCTCAGAAGCTGAGAAACACAAGGGATGCCCAAACAGTTGCCCAAGGGAACTACTTCGGTTTTTATACCTTCTGCTCTGCTGAAGGTCAACGAGATTACTTCCTAGACCAGTGAAAGCCCCTGCCCACGGCTATTAACCCGCAGCAGATACAGTTCTTTATATGCAGTGCTGATAACGACTGGGTGTCCAGGCTGCCGCAGGAAAGTTGGCTCCTATCAAATGCCCTTCTACTTTCTCTTGGCCACCTCCGTAGATCGGCAGAATTACGCATTTTGCAGAGTGCCTTTAGGGCTTGAGATATACTCAGTGTGATAGCGGTTATCTAAGCAGATAAAGAGAAGGAGAAATTGTTTCTCTCTGGTTTTACTTTTTTTTTTTTTCTTCCCTTTTTTATTTTTTCAATTGACCTGTAAATAGCGGATGCAATTCTCCCATTACAACCCATAACACTCTGCTCAGAGATACGGGATTGCAGTGGGGTGACTTGGGCCAAAACTGACTGTTTCCCATAGTATTTGCCACATTTCAGAGCTGGGGAATTGAAGATAACACTTTCCATGCGATCCCTGATGATGCTGACTCCAATTCTGATTGCCCTTTAATTCAGCAGGGGCAGGACTTCCTCCCTTTTAAATCAGAGTATTGGCCTGCCTGGAGTAGTGCCCCAGACATTTGTCCAGCTTGTATTTCCCATAGAAATGGGAGGAGGATGAGCAAAAAGGTGCATTTAGTCATCACACCACGAGCTGGCCAATATTTAGGACAAACATGTTAAAATAAGACAAGGAGATTGGGCAGTGGCCTGAAAAAAAAAAAAAAAAAAAAAAAAAAAAAAGGAAATCAGGCACTTATGCAGAGGTTAAAAGGATTGTCAAGGTTCCTATGAAGCAGTTTTGGAAAGGATAACAAAGACGTGAAGGACCTGGAGGTAAAGCAGGCAGGAAAACATCAGGTCCTCAGCATGACCTCAGCCTTTCTGTGTGGAGCAGTAGCCATCCTGGTGAATCCTACGGAGGGGAGTCACTAGACGTGGAGTTAATTTTAGGAAGAAAAAGAAGGAAAAGTAAATTTTGACACTGCTTGCAGAAAGGTGACGATTCAGCAGTACAACACTCAGCGGTATTCAGGGAGGCAGAGCCTTGGGATGCCACAGGCAACCGTGAGCCGCACGGACACACAGTGACCTAAGTGGGTGACTTGGGTTAAAGCTCCTTATTTCTAAGCTGGAGTTAGAAAAGTTCATTGAAAATTGAAAATGAAAACGTGCAAAGTTTTAACAGCAGCATCTACAAGGATAGGTAAGGATAAGTGGGAAAATTATTACAGGTGGAAATCTGCTCTGACTGGAAGTGCCCAAAATGCAAATTACATAAGTAAATTAACCACATTAATACAACAGTGTAAATAAAATCAGAATCATTGAATTATATCCTTATTTTGTAACGAACTAGACACCTCATTTAAACTTGTGCATAAATTAAATACATACTTATATTAAAAGCAAGAAATTACAAAGCACATTTACATTAAAAAACAGAAGGAAAACAAAGGGTGAAAGCCAGATGGCAGTGGGTGGTCACAGAGAGAGGGCTTCTCTCTTCAGTATTTGAAATCATCAGTGGAAACGCCAGTGAAAATGAAGGATGCCAATATTTGGAGAGGGATGCAGCAGCAGATAAAAGTGGAGAAACTTGCATTTTATTGAAGAAATCGCTGGGAGTTTCTTAATGGAAAGCCTTGCTGGTGCAGTCTCGCCTGATTTCTAAAAACAATTAAAGAAATAAGTGGCTAGAAAATAAATATAAAGTCCAGACATCCTCCAGGACACTATTTGCAAGCACGAGGAGGGCAAGGGGATGACAGGGCCTAAGTGAGATGAACTTGTGAGATGACCAGTCTGGTGGGCAAAGGCAGAGCCAAGGACAGCATGAATGTGATGACAGCAGAGCTCCCGGTGTGGTGTCCCCACGGGATGGAGAGTGGCCGGGCAGAGATGGTGACAAGGGGAGGCTCAGCCAGGGTCACACCTTCTCGCTTGAGTAGGTTTAGAAATGTGCCAGGGGGAACCTGGGGACTTCCCAGCACTCTGCAGACTTAGAACTTGGGTGTCTCCTCTGCAAGGATGGAGGAAAAGTTTGGAGTGAAAAGATTTCTAGCAACAGATTTTCCTCCAAGTTTTTTTTTTTTTTTTTTTTTTTTTTTTTTTTTTTTTTTTTTTTTTTTTTTTTTCTGAGATATGACTGCTGGGTTTTACCTTAATTAATTGCAAAAATCACCGAATTGCAAAGGAGGCCACAGGAACCTCCCTCTTCTCACCTCCTGCCATGCCTAGTGGATATAAAACTGGAGAAGGAAGGCTGTGAGCATAGGGCACTGATGCCTGTGGGTGGAGGTAAAAGCAACCCTGGGTAAGCAATTTACTGGAGATCAGGGTCAGGAAACATCAGTGCACACAGAGGTGAAGGCAGAGATCTCGTGACGTGCCACCTGTGTGGCACAGCCGAGCCATGGGCACAGCCAATGTGCAGCTGTGGCATTTTCATGGAAATTTTGTGCATGTGAATGGGAATGAGCACTGCCTGTCGAAAGGGTTATTCCAAAGGCTCTCTGAAGGGCTCACAGCCACTAATTTGGGAGGACCAAACACGTAGAGCTACCCATCAGCGTCCAGTGCACTGCCCAGATGCCCTCATCTTGCTGCCAGCTCTGCTCTGTTTGCTCTGCCAAAATCCTACAGCCTTTTGTCCTTTGGTTACAGAGCCGTGGCCAGGGGGTGGGCATGCGCGCTCCATCCGGAGAGCAGCGAGGTGTTTAATGTACTCGGGGCTGCTTGCACGGGGACTGGTGTTTGCTTTCCCCAGCTGGTATTTAATGTCTGCATCTCCGACCTTGGGCTGGCCGCTGGGCTGAAGGACGGCCAAGCGGCAGGGGGAAGGTCGCACAAGAGTGTGGCACAGGACTGGGGGTGAGACCACGGCCCCAGTTCCCCCTCCTGGGTAGGCAGCAGCGCTTGCACTGGTTTTGGGGGTTGCTTCAGGCTCTTCTGCCCAGCCCAGGTGGTGCTGGGGATGCTGAGTGCATTTCTCTTCTCCTGCTTGACCTCAGTGTGAGCAAAGCAGAATCTGGTCTCGGGGAGGCCCAGACTTTCCAAAAGAGTAATGGAGAACATGCTCAGGAGAATAGTGCTGCTGTGATCAGTGATAGCTGAATCTGTATGTACAGAGAGGGTTTGTACAGTCATTAAGCTCAACTAATAAGCTTGAACCTCTCTTTCATGCCTTAAATGTTAGATCCAGCCTGAGATGCTATCCCTCTGGGATGTTCTCTTCAGCAGAAATGGATGATGGCACACCTCGTACAGTAGTGGCTGAGCCTGCCGTATGCAGAGCTCACAGCAAGCCATGCCTGCTTGCACTGCTGTAGGTCTGCATGGCACCAAACGGGAGCTCAGTGTCAATGTTAGTAAAACATTAACATCACTCAGTCCTGATAACAGCATGCCAAAAGGGAAATCTGTCGTGGTGCAGCAGGGCCTGGAGGAAGGCATCCGCTGGGCTCCCTTCCCTCTGCGTGTGGAGGGATGTTTTTTATCTCCAGGGCTGAATTTTATTTCAGAGTCTTTCTTCTCTCTTTTTCTTCTCTCTTTTCCACTGCATTGTGTGTCTCACTAACTACCCCTTCTATTTGCTTCTCTCTTGTGTTTTGCAGCTTGACAAGAGAAAACTTGTTGGCATTTTTAAGATTTGGGGAGAACAGTTGTTCTGCATTTGAGACTAAAGACATCAAAGTTGCAGTCTGAGGAAGTCAGGGGAAGAAACCAGTGAAAATATCTTCGAGCTGTGATGTTCCTACTGTTTCTAGCTTTGGGGCGAGCGATAAGAGCGAGGCAGTTTAGGGGCAAGTGCAATGCGGGTCTTACAATAGCAGCATGACCAAAGCTGTGGAAAAAAAAGGAAAAGAGAGAGGCAAAGCAGCCTCTCTTCAGGGCTAACCCACTGCTCACTGTGGTATTTCAGAAAGATCTTGGCTGGCCTCTGCTTTTCTGCTCTGCTCCTGTTTGTCCAAGGGCTGCTGACCTGACCCATCATTAGCCCAGCCAGCTCCCTCCACTCCCACTCGACCTCCTGCAAAACTGAAGGAAATTACGGCTGTGAAACCTTGCAAAAATAAATCCAGTAAACCCCAGTGATGTTCCTTTCAGACTGTCAGTGAACGAGTGCCGATGCCTGGTGTTGTGGAGGCAACATATAACTAACTGCTCGTGGTGTTTTGTGAATGATGGAGGGTAATGAGGTCCTTGGAAACATGAAGCATCTCATGAAACATATCCAGCAGTCCTGGCCTCATCGATTTTTGCCAAAAGGATTTCTCTATCAGCACAAACAATCACAGCCAGTGGCACTTTGCTCCCCTCAGGCCACTGCAGCGTCTCGCTGCATCCCAATTCACTCTGTGTGGCCCCCCCTCTGAGGGGCTGCTGCCGGGCTGGCAGCAGGAGGATGTTTTCGCGAAGGGAACACTGAATTTATTTTATTTTATTTATTTTATTTATTTTTTCTCCACACGAAGCCAGCGCCGGGTGCCCCACAGGGCCCAGTCGCGGCCTGCTCCGAGCCGGCTGCAGGGCCTCGGCCGCACGGCGGGCGGCAGCACCGCGCAGCGCACGGAGTCCTCGGCGGCGAAAAGAGACACAAACGTTTATTTTTTCTGCTTGCACTTGTTGAAATAAACCATTTAGTTTATTATTTTTCTCTCTCTCTTCACATTTTTATTATTATTATTATTATTTGTGAGGTGTGAAGCAGTCAAGTGGCCTTGCAGGCCGCCCGGGAGGTCACAGCCTACTTCTTCGTGTGGACACCTCTGTTAAAAAAAAACAAGTTTAAAAGCATGTGGGCTCCCTGTCTCACACATTTTGGGTAGCACTGAGTGATGCTTATTATTAACAGGGATTTTTCATTACTACTGGTTTGTTACTAGACACGAACAGCTGGTAATCTTTCTCCTTTCACATATCTATATCATAGATCCCCATGGCCCGGTCCCTTCCCACCCCAGTCTCTCTCTGGCCACCACTGTGAGGTGCAGGGTTCAAAGCTGGGCACATCTTCCTACATCCACAGGAGGCTGGATTTTTGTTGTTGTTGTTTGTTTGTTTGTTTTTAATGCTTCTGCTTTTTACCTTCTTGTGTGGTTAGGTCTGAGGAGCAGGTACAAAAAAAAGTTCCGGAGCTATAGGAAAATCATTTTATATTCTGATGGGCTACTGCAAAATAATCCAATTTGGTGCCTCACTTCAAGATTTTTCTATCAAATAGCTTTAAAACCTAAAGATATAAAGTTTGTCTGAACCCCAGGTGCACGTGTGTGCAGCAGGTCCAGAACAGAAACCCTTTGCCCTCTCCCATACATCCCACTCTCCCACCCTCCCAAATCCTGCTCTCCAGCCCTATCCCCACCCCACTTTAACCATATTTTCTCTTCCTTACATTTCACCCTGCAGTAATGCCAGCCTCGGCTGCCCACAGGCTTCTCCCTCCAGCCAGAATCTGCTCGCTGTGTCCCGGAGCCTTGGTCTCCACATCGGAGGGGACCTCCTGGCCCCATGTGCACCTCTTCCCACTTCAGCTTCATGCGGACATTGTGGACTGGTTGTCTGAAACAAATCTCCTACTGGGAACGTCGCTTCCCCTCACTTCTGTCTTCTTCCTTCATCATTCCCTGCTTCAAAGACTGTAGAGATATTGCTCAGCGATGCTATTAATAATTTAATAACTCATCAATCTTGCTTCTGAAACCAAGTCTCCTCTGTTATTGCCATTTTCCTTTGAACTCCTCTCAGCTTGTCAGCATCTTGAGGGCAATCAGGCACCCAAAATTGAATGCTGTTCAAGATGTGGCATCAGCAACCACAAAACCACTAAAATCAATGAAAGTGCCCCCACTGACTTAAATTTGTTTCGGGCCCAAAGAGAGGAACAGTGCCTGGTAATGTGATGTCTTAGCACAAGCCACTCAAAATGACTTAGGACATATTTTTTACAGCCCTATCAAATTGCAAATTCATGTGCACTTACTGTTCAGCAAGTTCCCCATACCGCTGCTGCTTCTCAGAGCCCTTCTTCCCACTGAATTTTAGCCATTCAAGTATTTGCCTCATGGCTTAGTACCTCGTACATTGCCACAATGAAATCTGTATTATTTTTTGCTATTTGGTAAATCTATCACTAACACGAGTAGCACATTGCCAGTGATGTTGTGAAGGTAATGAGGTACCTGTTCCTCGCTAAATGCACAGTGTATTTTGAGGAGGAGATTCCTTGGATCATGAATACTCTCCCAGTTTAAACTGATAAACTGATATAATAAATTGATTGTGTAATCCTAATAAACTGATTGTGTAATCCTTTTTGTAGCCCCTTCTTCTGCACTGAAGTGGCATTAATGTATTTCCCTAGCTCCTTCCTTTTTGTGTTTTTAAACCAAGGTGGTATATTCACCTTTCTTTGGGCCCCTGGGAAGGAGGCTGGTCCTCAGCAAGTTTATCAGGGATTTCTTTGGCTCATTGTGACCAAAAGTGATAATAATAAATAAATCAGTGGCTGATTCCTCTTTTGCTGCTGTTCTTTGTAATACTGTATTTGTTAACAGCATAAATCCCCAGAGGCCTTACTTCCCCTACTGGTGCCAATATATATTATTATAATTTATACAGAGAGAATGAAACATATAGGTGCGTATATATAGATATATCCATGTATTATTTATATATTTACACAATTGTATGTACTTATATCTTCCTTTATATTAAAAAGGCTGGCTTTTTTTTTCTTCTTCTTCTCTCTCTCTTTTTTTTTTTTTTTTTCTTTTTCTTTTTTTTCTTTTCATTTTTTCAGGCTAAAACAGGGAAATGAAGCCAGGTAGAAAGACGTGGAATAACCTTCCAGTATAACCAGAGTGTCTGTTCGGTGGCTAATGAGCTCACTTTAGCGTACAGACATCCTTCTCTGCTGCCTGTCCCTCTGGGGCTGCTCGGCTGTCCCCCTGGCCTTGTTACAGCAGACTGGCGCTCTTTTAAATGGCGTGGCTCCAGTCAGTCACTGCGTAAAGAGATACTTGACTGTGTCAAACAAAGCCTTCTGAGCTATTGAAAAGCATGATGTGCTACAAGGGACCCCAAACTCAGGCCAGGTTGTTTCTGAAGACAGCTCTCACTGCCCCTTGCTGCTGGAAGGATGCTGGAGGGACTGTTTTGCTGCTCTTCACCCATACCCACAGCAGCACCAAGGCACAAGCACTCCCTGCAGCATCCCTGTGGGGCTGACCCAAGAGGATGAAGTGAAGGGGAAATGGCCCCCAGGTCCTCTGGGCTTAGCAGCACACAGTGGCATGGCTCTGGAAGGCACCATAGGTCTCCCTCTGCACATCTCCTGCAAAGTGCCTGCTGAGAGGCTAAGGCATTTTAAAATGGTGCCTAAATCAGTGAGGAAATGGCAAAAACAGCACAGTCAGAAAAACAGAGGCAGAAATATTCCTCTTGTTCCAGTAAATGCTGGTAACTGGGAAAAGATGAAGAGGATTTTCCTGATAGCATGACTGTAAGTGCTAAGGAGGGATCCTCAAGAAAAGAGGAGGGGAGAAATATCTGAGGACAAGAGCTGAGCACAAGCAGTTTTTTTCATCAAATGATCTGTGTGCCTCATTGTGGACCTATTAAACCATTGGTCTGAGCTACACTGTCTTCTGGTATGATCTTTTATTTAGCATTAAGAGGTACATGGCTGCAGAGGAAACCATTCTGCTTTGGGCTGCTTGTCTACAAGACAGAAAATGGTGATTTCTGAGACAATAAGCAGTTTTAATGGGGATACCATGAATAAAAACACTGGCTGAATCAACATTTCAAGGGAAGACAGGCAGAAAAAATAATTCTAAAACTGAGTGCTTCATCAAAACGGGCTAGGAGCATTTATGGCACTTTTATGTTTAGCTGACATCCTCCTGTGAGACAGGAACATCTCGGGATATTGCTGTGCTTCAGAATGTGAGCAGCACTGTGTCTTGGTATCGATGCGACTACCTGGGATCAGCAGCAGTAATCAATAATGAAGCTTCAGGTCCCGAGGGACCATTATGAAGTCCCGATGTTCAGAATTGATTACTGCTATCTGCGGAAGCTGTGGAGATGCTTGTGAATACCTGGCCTGGCTCTTGAAACGTATCCCAATTTTGTTTCTTAGTTCTCTCCTCTGTTAATAGACTTGTTCCTTCCTAGAAATACGAGTTAAGATCAGCAGACGTAGCGTGATCAATGGCAAAGATGGTTTTTGTCTGACTCACACAGCGCCACCAGAAAGTCGAATTGTATGCATGGACCATCGAGCGAAGACAGAAAGAAAACAACAGATCTGACTGAGCCTTTGGGTTACCCCAATGACTTGAAGGACCCTGTGTGAGGCTCGTGGTACAGATCTCAATAAAAATGTTCCCCCTGCTGGGTAGGGCTCTTCCTGCAGAGGGTCTTGAACAAAGGGAGCCAGGGCAAGCCTGTGGCACGTCCCGCATCTCAGCTGCCAGTCAAGTTTCAGTCAGTTTCTCATATCAAAGGAGCAACAAATCAAGACACCCTTTGAATAAGTAGAGTTTACGATGCTATTTTATGTGTTTTTATGTTATTCGTAAGAAATGTGCTGTAGGTTCAGCAAGCCCCTTCAGAGGCTGGTGTTGTGTGGTTTGGTATTTAGGAGTCTGTGCACTGCCAGATGATTTGGGCAGTATTCGAGAAGGTTCTCACCTCCCCATTAATCACTGAGAGATGCCTGAATAACGATAGTCCTCAGAGCACTGCTGCTATGGGGGGGAAATTATAACAGAAGACAAGACCTGGTTCATCACAGGGTCATGTAACATCTCACTGTGAGCAACAGCTCTCCTCCATACTCACACTGCAACAGAGATCCACTCACACAGGACCCCAAAATATTCCCTACAGGAAGGCCAGACCCTGGTGAGGTGTTTACAGATGGAGACTTGGAGGCAGAGGGCATTCACAAGACTTGCCAAAAACATATTTAGGACTTGACCGTGTCTGATAATTCTAGACAGGCTTTTCCCAGCCCTAAAACGTGTCCAGAAATAGATTTTATCTTGTATTATTACTTTTCTCCCTGGACAGATTTTCAACTGGCTGCAAAAACGAAACATAAATTTATCTATCAGGTTCAGAATGATGGTTTCAGTGCTTCAGTGAAATCATAAGAGCTTATTTATTTGCTCAGTGAGTGAGACTGAGCAAACAGTCCTAACATTTTTACAGTCTTTTTCTGTTTACACGGGTAGTTGTGCTTTATATTCCAGGACATACCCAGGATGAACAAAAATATCCTGCAGGTACAAGTCTGTGATGAAGATCTCAGGCTGTATCGTGGTAGTGAATCAGATGTTAAAGACGGGGTGATAACTTCTCACAACCTGTACTGGATGCTATTTCTGTATCAAGGAAAGTGAGTAGGAAAAATCATCCAGGTTACTGATTTCAACAGCACAAGGGGCTTTGTTCTGCTGCTCAAAATCACTTGCATATATGCAGATTGTGCTTTTTTTTTTTTTTTTTTTTTTTTCCATTTGAGTTTAACAATTCATATTTCTCCTCCTGCCCTTTGTACATCTCTTTGCAATCCACCACTGTGAGATTATTTCCAGCAAAGTTTGACTTCACACTGGAAATACAGCTTGGTAATAACATGTAATAGTGCTTATCTGCAAAAAGAATTAGCGGGATGATGCACGACAGAAGCAGAGGGAAACAAGCACGGTAAGAGAGGATGTAATGACAAATATCTACGACAGGCAACAAGATACTTTCCAATTAGGAAGCCAGAGAATCGTCTGAGGAGTTCCTTTCAATTTAGAAAAGACATTAAGGCTTGTTCTGCCTGTAACCATATATACACAGAAATTCATAGAATTCAATCAAAATTTCTCTTTGCTTCAATCACTAAAGCACAGAAAGATCTTAATATGGACACTTTTTTTTTTTTTTTTTTTTTAAGCCTACGGTTATTCGTGCTTTCTCTCTTCTTTTCTATCTGCTTCCTTTACTCTGCCCTTTGCTTTTCCAGATGCTTTGAGGTACCTGTGCTTGGCCAGTGTCTTCTCACATCACCACTGTTTGCCCCTCTCCAGCTTTGCCCACCTTGCTGAGAGCCTGCTGCTGGCTGTGGGATGCTTCTGGAAGGGCACCTGACCTTGTTTCTGGACATGGCAGCTGCCTTCAAGTCACACATTGTGCTGAAATTGCCAGTTTGGGGGTTTCTATCTTAGTCACATCAACTGCTTAAGGGGCTGTCATGGCCTTAATCCCTTTGAGAGTGAGGGGACAGAGGGTCACGACCACCATCTGTGCCAGTGGAGCTGACTCTTTTCAACAGCTCTGCATGCTTTCTGAGCCCAGGCAACTTTTTAGCACATGACAGGTCTCTGGCAAGGCAGCCTACAGACTACCTGCATGTTATATGCATGGGGATTTGTCTTTCTTTTAAACCTGCTGCCTGCCAGGCTCGTTTGCTACCCCGTTTTCTAGTCTCTGACTAGAAGAGACAGCCATGGATGACTGGCTGAGACACTGATGTTTTTTCAGACCCCCCTCATGCCACCCCACTCAGCTCTTCTTCAAACCTTTCAAATCTTTAGTGGTTCCTGTTGCAAAGGCCACCTGGTACCTTTGATCATCCTGACTGCTGATGCAGAGATGCATCCTGACACGTCCTGATGCATCTCTGCGTCTCTTCCAGTTCTGTCTTTCTGGATATGGGGAGGAGGGCACAGAATTCAACTTAAGAAACGTCTCCTCCCTGTAAAATCAATGTATCTGTCCAACACAATCCTATGGGTGCCTGTCAGTCACTTACAGAGTGACTTACAAAGCAGGACGCGTCCAGGAGGGGCAGGCAGCTATACAATTCCATTAGAGCCCAATAAATAAATGATAGATTGTCTGGTAGGCTGATCGGGGCTATCAGATGTCCTTTCATAATAAGGAAGTCTAAAGCCTCGTTTTCTGCTGGGAGAAGCCTCCCCCTGCAAGCAGCACAGTACCTGGAGAGGTATTGCTGGCTGCTGCATTGCCTCTTGGGTGGGTTGTGGCAGAAAACTTGGCTTCTGCCTTCTGTGACTGCAGTCCGTCATGATTTCCTTCAGTGGACTCCACAGTTTCTCCAGGACATTGATGAGATATTGTGAGACAAATCAGCATACACGCTTTGAGGTTAGGAAACTAGCCAGTACGCCATCACTTCTATTTAACGTGATGATGGGACGTGGACTGTGTGGAGGAGAAATGCTGTCCTCCTCTCTATGAGGATATATACAGACTGTTAGAGAAGCAAATCCATGGCAAGAGGGAAAGAAAGCTGACTTACATTTTTCACTCTTTACTAGATATCCTTCTCCTTAAGTGGCTCTCTGTAAGCACTCAGCAATTGATTCTGGAAGGGCAGGGTGCCAGGGACACCTGAGCACTGTCTATTTGCAAAAGAACAAATCCGATCCCATCGATATAATGAAACTGAGCTGGACTGAACTAGCCCAGCACACCTCATATGTCTGTGAGTTTACTGGGAGGCTGAAAGGCAGGGAGGCAATTCACCCACATGCAGATGCATGCTTGATGTCAGTGCAAACAGCCCACCTGTGGTTTTGAAGCTGCCCCATGACGAGCAGAGTTGGCAGAGGCTGTATCCTATGTTCCCCTCCCCTGTGTAAATTCCCTGGGTCCCCCCAATGTGGTTGGTCTCTCCTTGAAACCCCTCTGCAGCGAGGGCACCGACTTGCTCCTGCTCCCTTCATTACCTGGTTGCCTCTTTCCTGAGCAGGGTTATACTTACAAGTCTATCCCTGTGCCAGGTGTGATTAATTTGAGGTGGGTTAAAATGTTATTAGAGGGGATTGGTAGGCAGCACAACTGCACAAATCTCAGCTTGGATAGAACAAGGATAAAAAACCCCTGGAGGGAAAGAAAGGAGGGAAATAACTTGTTTTCAGAGACCTCCATTCATTCATTGACTAAAACATGGGTTAAGCAGGGCTTTTCCAGGCAACATTCTTCCTCACAAACCAGTGGAAGAACATCCCTGCATTGCAGGCACAGTTACCACACAAGGCTGAACCTACAGACATGAGACATGAACCTACACGGACAGATACATTATCTGCATATTGGCTAGCAATAACCTGCGAAAGAAAAGGACCTTACAATTATTCATAACAAAGAGACTGTAGAAACAGGAGTTTGGTGTCTATTTTAGATTGTGAGAGAATGTCAGAAATCTCACTTTAGGGAGTCTCCATTTCAAAGGGGCCAACACTATCTGGATTTTGACAGGCAAGTCAGCTGCTTGGAGGATTTTCTTCTATAGCAGCACAGCAAACACCTGTACTTAATTCCCTTCGTATCAACCAAGCTCGCTGGTCCTTGAACATTGCACGTATGTTTGGGTGTGCCCAGGTAGAAGTGGATGTCCTGTGTATTCCCACATCAGATATGTACTTTGCTAAGCACTAGCTCCTGTATCAGGACTCGTCAGGATGCATGGATTTGCTTTTTCAGTTTGGTCAATATGGCTCTGGGACCATAGCTCAAAACTTCAGCATTTCCCTACGTAACCTCTTTCAGCCTCTTGGCGACTGACTTTCAGAGATAGTTATCTCTGTTTTCACCTGGGAAAAAGGACACAAGATCTCAGATTCCTCCTGATACAGAATAAGAACTCATTTTTTTTTCCCATGTGAGCAATTCTGGCTCTCTGGCTGTATTGCCTCTTCCTGCAGTGGCACTGCTTACGGTGTATAACACATTAAACCAGGTCTTTCTAAAGGAATGAGATATCACCCCCGATAGTCTTAGAAATCCTAACTGGCAACCTAAGCACCCAGGCATTATTTATAAATGAAAGCAAAGTAATCGATAGCAGCAATACAGACTTGGTGTTCAGTTTCCCTTTCCGAAATTTCCAGTGGTGTTGCTGTATGCGGCACCACAGCTCAGGGCTGGCTGCTACAGGGTATACAGCTGAACATGTAACACAGCCAAAATTAATTTTATTTTTATTCAGTATTTGCCATATAACTGGGCAGGATACATGTGGTGCTTCAGGATATGGGGTCTCTTTGCTCTGCCAGAGAAGTCCAGCTCCAGCCAAGCTCTGTTCTTTCTTGTTTCCCAACTTGCAGACCAGCCTTTTACATGCCAGGTGCTTGCCAGCTCTTCCCCTTTCATGACCTGTAATATGAATAGATGGATTTATCATCTCTTTCATTTAGTCCTTTCTTCTGCTCCAGCCCCCAGATGATGGCCTAATCATCTTCCTGGCAAGGAGGGCTGGCTGACTCCTCAGATGTTAAACAAGAAATGCATTTACTTCAGGGACTCCGAGGCAGTCCTGTCTGGCTGCTTGCATGGTTGGCGTGAGCATTTTTAGAAAGCAGAGTATGGTATCTTCATGGGATGCCCTGCTGAGCCATGTGAAGAGCATCCTCACATGCAGGCCATGCTGGTTCAAGGCCCTCATCCCTGGAGGCAGTGCTCGGGCCACCAGCACCTAGAGAAACTGCTCCTGTTTTTGGCCAGTGTCACATCTCAGCTAGCCAGGGCTTCAGGAGAGAGAGAAATGGCACTAGGAAAAGCAGAGCTGTCAAAATCCCCCAAGCTCTTGCGCCCAAAGCCGATAGGAAATAGCCTGGGGCCTTGAGGCAGGTCTGTCACGATTACAGAGAGGCGATGCAGAAGATGAAAAGCAGATGAGGGAAGGGATGGAGCATGATCAGAAGCCACGGTCAGTAATCAGATCGGATCACAATTAGGAGCGAGTGCTCTGCGATGCCCAGTGGAGGAGGGGAGGTAATCCGATTGCAGAAGCCCCGCCGGAGCGCCACAATGCTGGGCCTGCCATTTATTCAGGCAGCAGGAGAGCACCACCAGATGCACATCATCATTATAGAAAAGAAGCATCCATTTCTCTCTTGTTCACTGTGCAATTAATTAAAGAATTATCTTTGATTTGCAAAGTCACCACAAGGTTAGGGTCAGTTTATGTCTTGCTGAAAGCATGGTCGCTATCTGAGGAGCTAAAAAGCCGCTTCGTTTGCTGCCGACCTCCCTGCTATCCCTAAATCCTTCCTCTCGCTTTCTTCCTCCTTTGCCTCAGCCTTGCCTCAGCCTCTTGCTCCCGTAGGACCCTTCCCAGGGGCATCCCCCAAAATACTTGTAGGCAGCATGACTGCTTCAGACACATTTCCAGAGCAAGTCAGGAGAAAAGCATAACAAAACTCTCTTGAGTAGGCCGGACATGGCCACCCTCTGACCCCACTGGGGTGTTTGTGTCCCATTTCTTTTCTTTCCACTTGTGTTTCTCCTTTCTTTTAAGACTTCGACCCTCAAAAGCCAGGTCCCAGCCCGTCTTTTATCCTCCCTCATATGGAAGCCAGGAGATGCTGGGTGCTGCATGAACAGCACATATACCGCAGACTCACCGTGATGATCTCCTAAAAGTGTCATTCATCAAAATGGAAAGGATAGAGGTCCCCACAAACAACTGCCATGCATAAATACACGAGGAGATAATATTAAGATTAAAGACCTGATGCCTTTTGTTTGGTAGGGAAATATTGGATGTCGTATAGCAGGAAATTTTATACACAGTAAAAAAACAACGTCTCATAAATCAGCAAGTAGCTTCTCGTTTAAAAAAAAAAAATCTAAGTAAGAAGTAAAAAATGGAACAAAGTGCTCTAGGAAGGGAATGCCTAGTGCTTATTTATGGTGCACTGTAGTTAAAAGGGCAAAAGGAATGGTAGGCATTTATGTCCAAAGCAGAACTGAACACCCACCTGCATGCATGGGAATTGTTTGCTGATAATTAAAAGTCTCTAAAAGCTGGGTAAGATTAAGGTTTGTTGTCAACAGGTGGCCATAATCTTCCAGACTGATTAAGATGGTTTTGTTGAACAGTGTGGAAGTTCTCTAGATTTATGAGGATTCTGTAGTAATTAAAGTTATTAAATACTTGTGTACAGAAAGAACAACCTACATGCATCAAGAATTAGAATGATGTGCCTTTTTTATTTGACCACTTTCAAAAATTGCTTTCATTATAGCAGGAATGTTGGTCTCAGTTCTTGCTATATTTCCGTGGCTTATATTGCTTTATTATCATTTTTAAAATTTATTATCCTTTTTCCCAGTGGAATGGAAAGTGGCCTTGTGTTCATCATGGACAAACACCATGCACATGAGCCCAGCAGAAAGCTGATAGAGGTAACATTTACACAGTAGTTCAACCCATGTTAATAGAGGTGTTTGTCCATAAGTTGATGATCATACAAGTTCTGCCCAAGTTGAATTCAAACCTTGGAAACAGCCCAGGGACTGTTACGCAGTGTGCATGGAGTTTGAGGAAGGATCACAAAGAGTGGTCTGTAGCAATGCCATTCTCCAAGATTTAGGTACATCCTAAATGGCTGCAGGCAAGATGCCTCTGTCAAGGGCCACGAAGGATGTGGATTAATGGTGTACCAACCATTAATGGTGTTGACAGTAGCCCCGTGGCACTCAGCTATCTGCCTCTGAAAACATTAGTACAGGATTTGAAGGAAGAATTGCCAGGAATCTGTGAAGAGATTTAACATATAGCTATGAAACAATGACTGGGAATGGAGCTTGTCCAAACCGAGGTCTTTAAGCATCACACTATTTCTTTATGTTGATATTAAATAATTCTCATATTCATGTTGTAGATTATGAATGAATTCTGTTGGGGTTCCAGCTTAGCTGGTGTGTTCAGGAAACTTGTGTTTAATTTTAGTCTGCATACCCTGAATATTTCCTTTTTTTTAATTTATTTTTTTATTTTTTTTTCCCCAATTGTGTGAATTTGTGAATTTTCCAAAGACTGTGACTTCAGGCCTAGCTCGTTTGACTTTGCTAACCTCAACTGTGCCAGATTCTGACATCATGCATAAAAGCTTCCTACAGATGTAAGAAGGGCCAGGCTCAATATCTTAAATTATGCTAAGTGTACTGTCAGGATGGAGAGCCCTTGGGTCTCATGCCATGTCCCTTGAGCATGCCAGGCTGGCATTATGCTCAGCAGGAATTTGGATGCAAAGGAAATGTAAAATCAAGGTCCATACAAGCAGACTTGGTTTAGGATATAAGTGCTCCCAAGCGACTAAAAAGTAACTTTGGAAAAGTACATCAGTAATCTCTGCTCAGAAAGCCCTCCAGGGATTATAAAGTGGATCAGTAAACTTCGTTATTACTAAAGGATTTATGTGGAGAGAAAAATGCCTTTACTTGAAAGAACATGAATTAAAACTTAACAGCCAAATGAAAGCCCTTTTGGAAGTATTATTACAGGAGAAAGCAGTAACCACCTATAGCACTTGCAATGAGCCGCTGTGTATTAGTAGGTGTGATCACATCTACTGACTCATTTGGACCTCGGGGTAACTATTATTTAAAATGAAACACATACATAGCACGTGGAGAGCTGTTTAACTCAAATGCAGCAAGCAGCAGCCAGGTCCCCTGTCTCCTCTTTGTCCTGTGCAGCCCAGCAGATACAGGGAGCCATAAAACTGAGTCCCTCCCTAAAAGTCCCTCCGCAAAGCCAGAATTCACTTTTATGAATGCTGATGCAATTCAGATTTAATGCAAAGTTCCCATTTCAAGGTTTGTTGGTTTGATTTTACTAGAATAAGACCAAAAATAATTCAGACTCAGAAATATTTATTCTTTATAACTGAATGTCTAGGCTATGCTAATTATGTTACTTTTATTATAGGTTGTTCATAACCTTTGTGCAGGTGAAATTTTGTTTGCATAAATGTTCAAGAAACAGCTTACCTCTGTATAAACTCAAACATTGATGAGCAAGCATTGTAAGAGCTATGTCAAATTGTTATTCACGTTTATCTTAAAAGGCTTATCTTCCTAGGCAAGGTGGGCACGTGGGCAGGAGCAGGTATGTTTGTGCAAAGGGGGCTGAAGCCTTGGGTTCAGGAGCCATCAGCTCCCCACCATCATGGCAAGGGACTTCAGTGCCATCCTGGGAAGTCTTTTGTCTCCTTGTCCCTGTGTGGGCATAACACGAGGCTGAGGACATACAACAACACTGAGGCAGTAATCCGAGGGGAAATCCTTCGTTCCTTCATTCTGGGGCAATGATCCCATGCCACAAACATTGGAAACCATCGAAGAGAGGTGCCTGACCACACACCACAAAAATAGATCAGTGAGAATAGATCAAATGAATGGCTTATTTCTTGTATTAAATTACATCTTTAGGATTAATTATGGTAACACACATATGCATAGACCTTAAGATCAATTCACAGGGAAAGGGTCAATGTAAATTCAAAAATTTTCAAATAGCTACAGTAAAATATCCTACTGGTGCTGAGCCCCACTAAGGATGGGGATGTGTGATACAGCTCATGCCTTTATGAATCCAACAGCATGTTCTAATAGGGTGCATGAGCCTGTCTGTATAAATATTTAAATAGAAATAGATACTCCCATAGAGGGGAGTAATGCCAGTGTGACAGCTTTAGCTATGTGCAATTGCATTTCATTCACCAGGTATTTTTTTAACATCTCACCTGCACCCTGTTCCACTGCTCTGTATTCTTTGGGCTTAGTTTTTGTATTATAAAACCCTGATGCTTTCAGGCTGCTGCTGCCACGGAGGATGAGCAAGTGATGCACTCCTGCCAGCACCAGTTCTCAGGAACCATTCCCTTTCTGAAGATGGATCTTTCTCCTACGCTGTCTCTGCAGTGTTTTTCCTCCCGTCCTTATGCCCTTCATTATCCCTCCCAATGACACTAGAGGTGAGGAAACATCTTAATTCCTGAAACAGTCAGATTTAAGACCTGAAATCTCAACATGCAACAAGGCCAGCGCTGAAGGCTTTATGCAAGTGGAAATGGAGAATAAGAAGAGAAGAGAACAGAACAGAATATTTCACGAAACAGGAAGGAGAAGAGACCAGCATCTTCTTCTCCATTTCCCCTCCTCAGGAAGTTGTAGGGAGCAGTGAGGTCAGCTCGTAGCCTCCTTTTCTCCAAATAGACAAACCAAGAGTCTCCAGGCTGCTCTTGGAAAGGGAAAGATACATAAATATTAGCCTAAATAAATATTCAATAGTGTTTTCTTGGAGGTTATTTATTAAAATATTAGGTTTCTTACAGCTTCATTTATCTCATCAACATAAACAGAAGTTTGATTTGTAGGTAACTGATCACAGAATTAGAACTTTAAGAACAAGGGCCAGGAATTCAGGAATATCTGTTGCATTTATGCTGCAACCAAGCAGATGCTGTGGCTAAGGGGAACAACCTGAAAAATGACGTCTTGATCAAAATCTGGGAAGGAAATCAGAACTGTAGGAGACCTTGTGTGCAAAGCCATCACAGCTACTTAATAAGTTTAAGTTTGTTGAAACATGAGTGGACAAAGTTAATGCAATATCAGATATAAATGGTCATTCTCAGTCTGTGAGGCAAAAGAAGTGCCTCACTTACCAAGGTATCTGTGTACCGTGAACAGCCAGCTCACCTCCACATATAACCTATTTTGTCTCTTTAAAAGTCCATGAAATCAAGAATGATGCACATGTACCTCCCCAAGCGTGTCGGTGCTTACAGCCCACAGAAGCTGATAGATTTTTCCCTCTCAGTCTACTTTTAACCACTTTTGTTGCTGGCACTGAAAAAGTGCATGATGGGAAGGCTGATTTTCTGCTCTCAGCCTGTTTTTCTTATCTGTTTTCAAGCATGCATAGGCAAAAAAATACATTTAAAAAAAATATTTTATTTTTTTCCCCTCTATCTAATGCTGTACCTTGTTTGCTGAGGAGAAATAAAGCAGCTAATTAAAAAGTGTCTGTCTTCTGAGGGTGCCCTCCCAGAGACTTTGAAAGTCCTCCTGAGCAGCTCTCTAGTCACTTGGTCGCCTTTTGAGCTGCCTCACCGGACTGTCACCCTTCAGCTCCCTTGCACCTCTGCCAATATCAGCAGGGCTTTCTTCCAGGGCAGCAGGCAGTTCTGCATGAAAGAGAGTGAGTGAGACAGAAGGGCTTTGATTTTGTCCTCCTCCTGCCACTTAAATTCTGTGGGATGGGCAGGGTCCTTCAGGAACATCCTCTTCATCTCCACCCAGCCTCTTGCATCCAGCGTCCGAAGGGCTCTGTCTGTGGGAATCCACAGAAAGGGAAGATGCAGCTTTGTTAGGGGGAAAAAATCGATGTATGAGAGAAACGTCTATGACAGACAATTGAAGGAGACAAAAATGGGGGACAGAAGTAACCTAAAAGTGATGCGTGCTTCCTAGACCAAGTGTATTACTATCATTAGCATCAGAAGAGGACACCTTCACAGAATCTCTTTCCCTCTGACAACTCAGATCAGGGGGACAGAGGAAGATGTACCTGTGTGAAGTGTTCCCTTTAACTCCTCTGCATATCATGAAATCATTTAGGTTGGAAAAGACCTCTAAGATATGAGATATGAGAGCCTTAAAGCTGTGAAAAAGAGACGGGGGGAATGAAAACACTTTTTAAATTTTCCAAATGTAGTTTTCTTCTGCACATTTTTTCCCTTAGTGAAATGTTTTGGGCTCTGCATCTTTTGTCCTCTACCCGGATTGCTAAGCCATAGTCCATCTCCTGGATGGTTAAACCTGCCTGGCAGCGAGTCATGGTCCACCAGCTCCTTTTAACTCTCTGTTACTGATAATTTACTATTTTACAAAACAAAGTGACTGGAGAACTCTAAAATGCTGCTGAAAGTGTCTTGGCCCTGAAAGTAGAGAATGCATTTTAAAACCCGTCACCTTTTTTTATTTCAACCCTCCATCTCTCCGTATCTCCACAGGCAGCCCATGTCATCACAAGCACCATTAATTCTGGTACTTTCAAATCAAGCAGAAGAAATAAACCAGGCTGTTGCCCTTCCTTTGTGTTGCCATCATGAACCGAGCTAGGAATTTGGAAGATGAAGTAACAGCATTTTAACGTTTAATTGAATACTTTCTTCCCCACAGAGGTATCAGCAGAGAATGGAGCATCATCTTTCCTTTTAAAATTAAAGGTCAAGCTTGTAAATTACAATTCTTACAGGGGTTCTTGGTGTGGAACTTGCCTCTTGGCTCTCCTCAGTAGCAGGTAAACTGTCAAACAGCCTGTCGAGGTAAGGAGGAGAACCTTGTAACTGAGACTTTAAATCTGAACTGAACAAAGCTGTTGAGCACATACTAGAGGAAACAACTTTGCACGGGCAGAGAGAGGAGCAAGGAGTTCTTTTCCATCACTGGGACTGCTTTGTGCATTGTCTGTGACTTTAACAGTGTCTGCTCCAGCAGACAAGAAGGGCACCTTGACTAAATGTGGCACTAGATGATAGAGGATAGGTGCAGGATGCTTCATTTACTTTTGGACTTAAAAAAATAAATTAAAAAAAAAAATCAATGAATAGTACAATTCACTGTGCTGCTAAAGGAATTTTTGAAGATGCTTTGAGACAGGCAAAATAATTAATCAAACTTTATGTTTACTACTTAGAAATGTAATTGAAATTATGCTTTTTAAAAAAATACCAGTACCACATCTGCATTTCAGGTTGATTTATTCTTTCAACAATGGAATAGATAATTTTGAAATTTAAGCCACATTTTCCAGAGGAGTTCCTGTAACACGCATTCCAAAAACTGATGATCCATTTCTGATTGCACTGATAGAGATACAGCCATATGTATACACTTTTACCCATGCACAAATTCATGTAACAGTTCACAGGACAAATTAAGTGATTTCATTTTTTTGCTTGGTCCCCCTTCTGATGTGCTATCATTGCTGCATTGCGAGCACACTTCTACTAATCATCTTGCAGAGGTAGACATCCAATGGCTTTTGGTATCATGTAGCAAGTGTTTTTCTTTGTAAGGGCAACGTACCTTTCCTCAGGTTCATTCTCCTATGGCTCTAAATACACCTGACATTTAACTTGCCTTTTTTTTTTTTTTTTTTTTTTTCCTAGCACTTTTCAGTTTGCTTCTCACCCCCATTGAGACATCCCACTTCTTCACGTGGCATACAGATGTCTGTGGAACCCCTTGTCAGAAAATGCCGTGAATCCTAAAAGCTGATAGAGTTAGCAAACTGACTGCATAAATTGATGGATGAAAAGCCTATGGAAGGCAATTAACTCCCCTTATGACACACATGTACCTGTGTGTCATTCATTTATCTTGGATACCTCTAAACACTGTTATATACAGCTGTACCTTTTTGAATCCCTTTTTAGGCTGACAGCCTTTTAAATCTCCTGCTAGTGAAAACACAACACACCACAACAAAATACACCTTGGAAACTGGCTGGAGCCAGGAAGCAGGTTTTTTGAAGTGAATTCTCCAGCAATTTTCTTTTAATAGCCAATGACTGTTTACCTCATGGTTACTTATCCTGGACCTTTCTTCGCTTCCTGCATGATTTCCTTAGAATGCCCAGCTGAATTACAGCAATGTATTCATAGAGGGACCGTGCCAGTAACTGTGCCAATAAATACCATTTATAAATTATGAACAAAGGAATTTTTCTTACCTCATGGTCATAATCCCATATCAGTGGGTGAGCTGGCTTATTAAGAGCCCTGAATTTAGCCTCAGCGATGACTGCTTTACTGGTTTTCAATTAGGGGTTCAAATAATGGGAGGTGGGGACGAGCCCTAAACTTTTCGAGGAATACAAACGCACTCTGACTATTAGGGTGAAGAATTAGGAGCATCAGGATCATTTAAGAAATAAACTCCTGCTGAGAGCAAAAGTCATGGAAAAAAGCTGGGTTTTGTGCTTTGAACTTTATTAAAAACAAATAAACAATCTTTCCTCAAAGACACTGCCACCACCAACAAAAGCCCACAATGGATTTCCAAAAGGGGCTACTGAGAAAATAACTCATGAGAGAAAGAAGCTGATATAATAGGACTTAGTACCAAACCAGACCTTTCTACAGAGAAACAGTCTAAATTACAATAGTACAGAAGGGATGAAAAAAGTAGCTGGAGTGTCATGCCCGCAAGCAGTCCTGGAAGATGGAAAGTGCTGAGGTGCTTCCACTGTATGATACCACTCTATTATCACTGATGGCTGTGATGGGATAGAGGGCGTATTAAATTTGTGGAGGACGTAAACCTGGGAGAAACTGTTGAGTATGTTGGAAAAAGTATGCTGGTAGACAGGCTGTGAGTTCAAAGTGATCTTGAATATTGCCCAGCCTTTGAGCATCATCCTTTAAGAAAGGAATGGCCTTCACAGTCTGTGATGACACAAAGACAAGGGGAAAGCAATAGGAAAGTCCACTAGCCTAGAAAACATGACCTGTGAGGAATAACCAAACAGGCTGTGTTAGTTTAAAATAAAGAGGAAAGTTCATGAACCCACAGGATACAAATTTCATGTGTCACCAACATCATCTCCAAAACATTCACCAGTATAAAGATGATCTGTAGGATGGGAAACAAAAACCTTCAAAGCTGTAGTGTGCCACAGGAAAGGAGTAGGAGAAATCAAGGTCATTGTGGAGGCCTTCGGGCCCTCTACCAACAGGGAACATTTTAGGTGAGAATGCAAACATTATCCTGACAATTATCTATGCTTCATGAGACACAGTCTCTGGAAAAACTCTTAACACTCTCGCCAGCCTGCCCTTGAAGCATGGGGACTTCTGGGCACAGATCTAGCAAATTATTTAATTTTTACATGTAAGCAAGTACATAAGCCAGACATCTAAGAAACAAAGATCTGAAAAAAAAAAATATTAATTAAGAAAATTCAGGTCCAAGTTACACACAAAATTAGGGAGAAAAAACAAAACACAACACCCACACAAAAAAAAACAAAACAAAACAAAAAAAAACACACAACAACAAAAAACCCTTTTGGCTTTAAAGACAACCAGAAGTATAAAAATAAATGAATTTCGACCAGACTTACAGTGCATTGAACTAATTAGCAATTATTAAATAACATCACAGAACACATCTGTTTAGCAGTCCTTGAACTGGAGTCTTGCAAGTACTGCAAGTACTGTCAGTGGTTCACAGATCCCTCCTCAGTTTCACTGAACTGGTGAGACTCCAAAGTTGCAATAAAAGTTAGTTTCTAAGTGTGTAAACTCCACCTCATCACATTTTTAATATGCTAATATGTTCCCACGTCCATAGTCCTCAGTAATCATAGAATCACAGAATGGCTTGGGTTGGCATGGACCTTAAAGCCCACCCAGTTCCACCCCCCTGCCATGGGCAGGGACATCTCCCACCAGAGCAGGCTGCCCAAAGCCCCATCCAGCCTGGCCTTGAACACCTCCAGGGATGGGGCAGCCACAGTTTCTTGAGGAAATCTGTTCCAGTGCCTCACCACTCTCATCGTGAAATATTTTTTATATCAAATCCAAATCTACCCTCTTCCAGCTTACAGCTGTTGACCCTTATGAAACGTGCGATCAACACAAACCTGGTGGATATTGCATCCTCAGCAAATTTGCTGTCAACAGCAAGCCGTGTGCTGTGCTTGACATGCTGGAGGGAAGGGATGCCATCCAGAGGGATCTTGACAGGCTTCAGAGGTGGACCTGTGTGAACCTCATGAAGCTCAAGAAGGCCAAGTGCAAGGTCCTGCATGTGGGCCAGGCCAATCCTAAGCCCACACACAGGCTGGGTGGAAAATAGATTGAAAGCAGCCTTCAGGAGAAGGACCTGGAGGTGTTGGTTGATGAGAGGCTCAACATGAGCTGGCAGCTTGCGCTTGCAGCCCAGAAAGCCAACTGCATCCTGGGCTGCATCTAAAGAAGCGTGGCCAGCAGTGCAAGGGAGGTGATTGTCCCCCTCTGCTCTACTCTTGTGAGACCCCACCTGAAGTGTTGCATTCAGCTCTGGGGTCCTCAGCACAAACAGGACATGGACCTGTTGGAGCAAGTCCAGAAGAGGTCCACGAGGCTGGAGCATCTCTCCTGTGAAGAGTTTGGGTTGTTCAGCTTGGAGAAGAGAAGGTTCTAGAAAGACCTTATAGCGACCTTCTAATACCTAAAGGGGTCTACAAGAAAGATTGGAAGAGACTCTTTTTCAGAGAGTGTAGTGATCGGTGTGTTGGTTTTACTCCGCTGGGCAGCTGAGCTCCACCACAGCTGTGCTCTCCCACTCCGCATCCTAAAAGGGAAAGAAGAAGAAAATACAATAAAAATGGCTCAAGGGTTGAGATAAGGACAGGGAGATAACTCAACAATTATCGTCACAGGCAAAACAGACTCAGCACATGGAGATTAATGAAATTTATTACCTATTGCTAACAAGCTAGAGCAGTGAGAAACAAACAAACAAACAAACAAAAACAAACTTAAAAACACCTTCCCCCCACCTATTCTCTCCCACCTCCTTCCCCCAAATGGCACAGGGGAACAGGGAATGGGGGCTGTGGTCAGTCCATGATGCTTTCTCTCCACTACTCCTTCATGGTCACTTTCTGCCCCTGTTCCACTGTGGGGTCCTTTTTGCCACATAAACCCAATACAATAGGACCAGGAGTAATAGTTTTAACTGAAAGAGGTTAGATTTAGATTAAACATTAGGAAGAAGTTCTTCACTAAGAGGGTGGCGATTGCCCAGAGAAGCTGCAGATGCCCCATCCCTAGAATTGTTAATTCAATTGCTCAAGGCCAGGTTGGATGGGGCTTTGGGCAATTTGATTTAGTGGGAGGTGTTGCTGTCCCTACTGAGGGGTGTGAACCAGATGATCTTTACAGGTTCCTTCCAACCCAAAGCATTTTATGATGCTCTTATTCTGTGACGATAAACACATATATACCTTAAACCCAGTTCCAGAGATCTTGCCTTCAGATTGGTCCCTGAGGTGTACCCAGGCAGCCTGCCTCTTTCACTATCCTGGCTCCCCTTTAGCAATCTCCACACCTGATGGGTGAACTGTACTTGTACTTGGCTGCTCCAAGTTAAGCCATTTTCTCTGAAGGACTCCACCAAATGCTGCGCATAATCCAGACAGATTTGCTTCACTGCTTTCCTTTTGCCTCAGGAATTACTTACCTTATCAAAGATTTTGTCAGTTTGACGTACTCTAGCTTTGATGAAAGACACTGGATTTGAACACATTTTTCACTTGCCTGTAAGACTTTTCCTAGTCAAATCAATGGGGCATGGAGTTGCTGTTCTCACCTCCTCTGCCTTCTTGTGGGAGAGGTTTCCTGTTCTCCAGTGATAGAGCTTCACTTCCAGCTTACCTGATTCACTGAAAACATTGCTAAGGGCTTGAGAAGATATCTACCAATTCTTGAAACTTGTGGGGTGCAATTTTCCTGGGCCTGCCACAGGAAACAACCTAAGTTATGCTTCTACTTCACTTCTGCTAATGTCATTTACATTATTCCTGCTTGCTTTGGGTTCTCTACCATTACCCTCATAGGAATAATTTTTTGATTGAAAACTGAGTCAATGTGTTCATCCAAGATTTGAAGCAGCCTCATTCTTCATCCTATCCTCAGCATCTAGCGGTCATACATCTCCCTTATTTGAATCACAGTTATTTATATAATTGAAGAATTCTTGGTTATCTGTTATATTTTTCTTTGCAACATCAGGCTCAGCTAGATTTATATCCATTCTTTCTCCCTGGTTCTGCAGTTCCTGCCCTGCAGGATGTAGCTCACCTATTTTCTTTCCTATAGGTTCACTCACTACTTCAATATCCTCTTTCAGGTAGTTACATATCCAATACGTCTATAGCTGTTCTGAAGCTGTTCTACTTTTTTTTTAGGGGATGAGAGTGCTACATGTTATTTTTTACATTGGATTTAAAATAATTCCATGATTCTTCCACATTCAAATGCTTGAGTACCTAGGTCCAGGCAGTCTCACCAATCATTTTCCCATAGTTTCCTAATGTTTGCCCTCTGATATCCAGGACTTTAGGACCAGATCTATTTTTGACTCTCCTGAAATTTACAGTGAAACATATGAGTCATCAATCAAAGGTTATTTTCCATAATCAACTTATTTTTAAAACATTTTATAAGATCATTTCTGTTTACTGAAAAGAAGTCGAAAACAACTTCCCATTGGGCTGTTGTGTCTGTTCGGTGGCTGCTGGTAGAAAAAGCTATTGCCCATCACACCCAAGAATACATTCTGCATTCAGATATATTTTTTCCAAACTATGGCTGGGGAATGGACATTTTCCACAGTCCTTCCTGTTAATGTTAATGGAAATCTCTGTCCAAAACCACCCCTGAAGCTGAGGGGCTATACTAGCTTTTGAGGCTTTGTTATCACTCTTCTGCCTCTCACTTTCACTAGAAGAAATGTTTCATTTGTACCATCACCTCTTCTGTCTTCATGACTTCATTAATTTCTGTTAATAATTAGTAATCAATACGTAGAACAAATAATACATTTATCCTCATTTTTCTCTTTTCTACACAGACTACAGCCTTCAAGCCCTCCAGGTTAGAGGACACAAAGAGAAAAATGTGGCTTTGACTCAGAGTGGACATAGTTTATGCTTGGCCTGAGCTCCTGGCTTACTTGACTTCATAGACTAGGAGCGGTATCTGAGAAAGTTGTCTCCTTTTATGTAAACAGTTCCTGGGGAAATCTGGGAAAGACTGAAAAAGTAGGGACAAGTCCTGCAAAAGGAACAGCAGACAATGCAGTGGCTGGTGGCTGTTTCTTCTCAG
This sequence comes from Aythya ferina, assembly GCF_964211825.1. Classification (NCBI taxonomy): domain Eukaryota; kingdom Metazoa; phylum Chordata; class Aves; order Anseriformes; family Anatidae; genus Aythya; species Aythya ferina. Next base: position 63,597,129 of record NC_140296.1, read on the forward strand.
CTGTTCCTAGACTCTTTCTGAAAGACCTCACACCTCCCTGCAGTCGGTAACACTAAGAGCAGCAGCCAGCAGCTCCTGTGTAGCAGCAGGACAAGCAGCAGGATCTATTGTGGGAATGAAAAATAAGATGTAAGGAGAGAAACAGTGAGGCTGAGAAATTGATAGATACTCTTTAAGAAAAGGAACAGCCTTGCGATATGTCTTCACTATTGGCATTGCCTGTCTTAGCCTATGCCTACCTTAACCTATATCTCAAAGATTCCTACTTTTTTAAATTCATTTTATTAATATTTATGGTTGCTGTGATATTTTATTTCTGTTTGGTATTGATTATTTTTTTTTAAAGGGAAGAGGAAAGCTGAAAGGAAAGCTTTATAACTCTAATCTCCACCAGGTGACAAACTGGTCCCCTGCCATAGGCCAAGAACAAATGAAGAAGTGAAGCCAAGCCTGAGACATGGTTAGAAGATGTAATGAATGAAGCTATTGACTACTGCACAAACAAAAATCTAGTACCTGCCCCTCCGTCCCCCCAAAACGCTCAAAGGCCAGCCTGAAAATGAACTGCTCAGAGTGTGCACAGGTAGTTTTGGGGGAAAAAGGTGGCAGAAAGACAAGAAGAGCTGCATCTATTAAGGGTGCAGGCGGAGAGGAGGTGGACCTGCACTTGGAGCAGACCTGAAAAAGTTTGTGTGAGGTCCCAGCTTCTGGATAGGACATTTTACAGACCAGGGAGATGGGCTGAGGGAATTTAGGTTGGATATTAGGAAGAACTTCCTTTATGAAAGGGTTGTGAGGCATTGTAACGGGCTGCCCAGGGAAGTGCTGGATTCCCCATCCCTGGAGCTCTTGACAAGACCAGAGACCCCAAGAAGCTCCGGGGACATCCCTACGGGAAAGAAGCTCCGGGGAAGTCCCCCCCTCGGGTCCCCCCCTCGGCGAAGCGCCCGCTCGCCCCGCCTCGCCCCCCGCCGGGCTCCCCCCCGGGGCGGTCCCGGGGCCGGGGCCGGTGCCGGTGCCTCCCGCACCCCTCCGCGGGCAGCGGCGGAGCGGAGGCTCCGGTGCGGAGCTGGGGGATGGCTCCTCCGGGCGCCCCGGCCGTGCCGGGCCCGCTGGCCCTGCTGGACCCCACAGGTGAGGCGGCTGCGGGACCCCCGGGGGGCGGCGGGCAGCCCGGGAGCCTCCCGGAGCAGAGAAGGGACCGAGGGGTTTTAGGGTCTGTGAGGGGTGGTGGGGGGGGGTGGGCGCAGCACAGCGTAGATTTTTTTTTTTCTCTTCATAATGCAATCGTGAAAGAGCACAGCAGCGTTTCTCAAGGAATATATAAGGCGCGGATGGGTTCTTCCTCGCAAATTCGTCATCAAGGTAAGAGACAGACCCGGCGCGGAGCCGCCGTCTCGTGGCTCGCCGTGGATGCTGTTGCATGGGGTTTCATGAGTTCAGCACGCTGGACAAGTCAAGCATTTCATCAGGAAAGGGAAAAAGCGATTGGCAATAGCGGCTGCGGGTAGCCCCCCGAAGCATCTCAGCCCATCGCGTTTAGTTTTGGGAGGCAGCAGCGTAGGATTAACTCGCTGGCACAAGCCGCTTTTGGAAACGCACAGTGCAAAGCATAGTCAGGGGAGAGACGGTGCTGAAATGAAGACTGCGGTAATTAAAAATGATTAATTTAGCTCCAAAGACCTTCCCTTAAATGTTTGCTTGACAGCATCAAAGCAGCGCAGGCAGAATTGGCATTACTGCTTTGATACTGTGCTCCTCTGTCTGTGGTGACTTTCTGTTTAATTATCTGGTTACGTATGGTTAGTGCCACTCTGTCTGAAGCAGGCTATCACAGTTCTTTCATTAAGTAATGAAAATATACTTTCTTTCTTTTTTAATCCTGCTGCAAAACTTTCCTCCCTCATCTTTTCTCGTATTAGGATGCTCATACACATTTGGCTGGAGCATTATTTCAGATTGGTGTTTCCATTTGGATCACCTTAACGGGCTCAAAGAGGAAGGTATGAAATTGGGTGGCACTGATGTCCAGCAAATGTGATTGTGGTCCCAGCAAATTGCGACATCCTGCAGCGTTTTCTTCCTTGCCAAAAATCGTTCCACACATTTTTATAGGTTTTATGATGTCTGGAGCCTGATTTTTAAAAGGAGTTGTGAAGTTAGCAAAATACAGTTGCCTTAGTTTTAATTAAGCCTTTTTACAGTTAAATTCCAGACCATATGCAAGTTTTCTGGAGTTGAGAGATACCGTTTCACTCTATTTTTCTGTCCTTTGACCATTGCCCACGTTCCATGCTATGGACACATTTCATTGTAAATTCATTCGTTCTCCTTTTAAACTCATCCTTTTCTTCATTCAGATCCGGAGCCTACTGTTTATCAAAGGATCTACCTCTTTGCATTCTCCCAGAAATCTGATCTATGCCCTCCCCACAAAATCATCCATTTTCCACAGTCTTCCTGCAAATTAAATTTACCTCTCTGCCCATTGTGAGCAGGGTATTGTAAATACAATTTTATTTTCTGCACAATAAATTCTGATGAACGGAGAAGTTCTGCTGAGTCTTTTGCTGCTGTGTGGCCTGCGGAGCTTGATCTTCAGCAGGCACTTTTTCTTTTTGCTCTGGAGGAAGAGGTAATAATAACACGTTCACGCCCTCTGTTGACCCTGGCCACAAGCTAATGTTAATGTGGATATGATGAGAAGATTTCTTTCCACACGCTTGATTTTTGGTAAGCTGAATTGTAAATTTGAAGCATTAATAAATTGGAATGAGGTTCAGACTAAGAGTATGTGCTCACACTGAATCATTGTTAAAGAAGTTAGAGGGGATGAATGTCAAAATTATTTCGAGAGTCACTTAATTATTAAAAACTTGGAAGGTCAGTAGCCTTCAGTAACTGTTTCCTGCACTACAGAAACATCAGCACTGGAGGAAAAATCAACCAAGAATTACTGATAGCAACACTTCCTCCACTCCTAAATGACTTTCCTTTTATATGGTTGGCCTTTGTTCCAACACCTGGCACAGAGATTGTTGGGGAAGAGGGCTGAATCAGACCCTCTGTCTGTGCTACGGACGGTGTTCCTGGGGAAACAGTCTGGCATTGCTTTTTGGCTGCACAGACCCATGGGTAGGTACAGTAAAAGCAGATCCAAAAAACTGCTTGGCAACTGCTACAAACAGCAGTAAACAAAGATTCGAAAAATCTCGGGAGCCAACATGACCGAAATAGCAGAAGGGTGGTAATAGTAGCAACCATTTGCAGCTGTAGCCCTTTTCGTCTGAAGATACCGTGCTGCTTTACGAAAATTACTTTGGCCTCACAATAAGCTTGTGACTTATATACATATAATTGTACACATTTTGATAAGGACAGCAACGATTTCTGTTGATGTGACTAAGGAAGCCCCAACGGTCAGAGCAGAAACCAATTGAGAACCCAGTTTCTACCCATCTACCCTTAGCATGTGGCAGTCCTTGAAAACAGGGGCTTGCACGTGCCAATCTCTGCTCCAGAAGGGGCCTTCCTCTTCCCCAGTAAGTCACCTTTGCTAAGCGTGGAGTTTGTGGCTACCTGCCACAAGTTATGAGGGCTCCCAAAGTGGAATATAAAGTAGAAGGTATGATTGGATATTTGCATCCAGCGTGAGGTGCAGCTGGTAAAAGATCAAAGCACGTGAGGATTGAGGGGTATCACATACATAAATCGATAGTGCTTTCTAGGAGCTGTACATTTCAAAGTTAAAATGTAGTTCAGTCCAAAAAAATGACCTTATAAATAAGGGCATCCTTTTCTGTTTTATCTCAGTAAGTCCGTATCCGATTCACTCCAATTACAAATGAGAGCATGCCTTTTCCTAAGACATTTTTGAGAAAACCCAATCTGGAGAATCAAACTCACATTTCTTTTTTGTGTATCATTGATAATCAAAACTTTGGAAGGCATCTTGGACATATGCTTTATGTCCTTTCAATCTGATTGGCCTTTGCCAGTACAGGTGTTGCTGTGAAAATGCAGTAGCTTTGCTCCTCAGGCACTTCTCATAAAAGCCAACACTCAGTGCTTTCAAGAACACCTGCCTGAGGAGCACCTGTCCCATTGACTTACAGAAGGTTTGTATTACTACATCCCTTTAGTGTATGCCTGCATTAAAGCTGTGGTTTTGTAGCAGTGTGGGTGTTTAAATGAGTTGTCTTGACCACTGTAAAATCAAAGAAGGATACAATAACTCAGGTGGGAAGCTACCTCAGGAGGCTGCTAGTCCAACCTCCTGCTGACAGCAGGGTCAGCTGTGAGGTCAGGCCAGGTTGCTCAGGGCCTGTGGTACTCCACTTGTCACCGGCTCCAGGTAGAACCCAATACATTAACCACTCCCTCTGAACCCAACCATCCAGCCAATTTTTTAAACATTTGCATGCCTACCCATCCAGGTCATGACATCCTAACTTGGTTTTGAGAATAGTGTAGGATGCAGTGTTAAAATCTGTGCCAAATGTGGTGTAGATGATATCCACTGCTCCACAAATACAGACATTTTGTCATAGGAGGCAGTTGGCTTGGTCAGGCATGATTACTTTTGGTAAATCCATGTTGACTGTTGCCAATCTTCTTTTGCTTACGTGCCCAGAAATGTCTTCCAAGAGGATCTGCTCTGTAATTTTTCATTCCAGTCTCCAGGAAGCCAAGTGAGACTGATTGGCCTGTAATTCCCTGCATCATTGTTTCGACTCTCTCTGGAGATAGACGGAGTGTTTGCCTTTCTTTACTTATTGGGGATTCCCTGATCTTCATGTTTTTTCAAAGGTGGTAGGGAGCAGCAAGGACATCAGCCAGTTCTGGTGGCATCCCCGGATGCAGTCAGTCAGGTGGACTTGAATGCACTGAGATTTCTCAAGGAATCCCTAATTCAATCCTTACCCACTGCTGGTCATTCTCCTCCTTGAATCATCTCTCAGAGGGGGACCTTGCTGGTGAGCATAGGCAAAGAAGGTGCTGAGTACCTCAGCTTGATTTGTGTCTGCTGCCACTAGTTTATCTGCTCAGGGTTGGCCCACATTTGTTTTCTTTCAGTCTCCGTAAGGACATGGCAACTGGGAATAACAGAGTGGCTCACCACTTGAATAAAGGTTTAGGTTTCTAATAATATTTTATAGCTCTAGTTTTTCTAGGTTGGACTGTATGGATTAAAGCTGGCTCAGGTCTGTGCTGCTCTCTACTGCAGCACTTCATGTTGGTGACCCTGGTCCTGGCCACTTCTCCCATTTTTCCTTTGCCTTTCAAGCACTTGTTTACAGAAATGCTCTATTTATAGGACGGGGTTCATTCTCCTCCCTGTTGCATCAGTGTTGATAGGTCTGAGCTGTAAAGTGGAGTAATTCAGTTATTAGGGCTTAAAATAGCCCCTTACAAATCAGTTGTCAGGCTCAGTACTGCTAGGAGACAAGATGGGTGGGTGACCAAAGATGGGCACTTAAGGTGACCTAAACTGTGAAGCCAATATCTTGGAGAGCCAGTATCTTGGTAGCTTCTGGGGATACTGCACTAGTAAAACCACTGGGGATACTGCAGAGTATCCCCTTTGGCTGAGTGTTGATGTTTTCATGCCCTGTGTCCTGGTTTCAGTTAGCACAGAATTAATTTTCTTCCTAGTAGCTGGTGGAATGCTGTGTTTTGGCTTAGAATGAGAAGAGTGCTGATAACACCCCGATGCTTTAATTGTTGCAGAGCAGTGCTTATACTAAGCCAAGGACATCTCAGCCTTTGCTCTGTCCTGCCAACGGGCAGGCTGGGGGGTGCAGTAAGAGCTGGGAGGGGACAGACCCAGGACAGGTGACCCAAACTAGCCAAAGGGGTATTCCATACCATCTGACGTCATGCTAAACAATATATAGGGGTGGCTAGCCGGGGGGAGGGGGCCGGACTGCTCGGGGTTAGGCTGGGCATCGGTCAGCGGGTGGTGAGCAATTGCATTGTGCATCACTTGTTTGTACATACTATTATTACTTTCGTATTATCACCATTGTATCATCATTATTATTATTGTTATTATTATTTTGTTATTTTTTTTTCCTGTCTTATTAAACTGTCTTTATCTCAACTCACGGGCTTCACTTTCCATTTCTCTCCCCCGTCCCAGAGAGGGAGGGGGGAGGGTGAGCGAACGGCTGCGTGGTGTTTAGCTGCCGGTCGGGTTAAACCACGACAGTCTTTTTGGCGCCCAACGTGGGGCCCGAAAGGTTGAGATAACGGCAGATCTGATCAGAGCGTGTTAAACTAAAATTGGTGTAAGGATTAGACCTGCTTAATAGTCACTTGTCATGATGCTGATTGCTTTAATCACAACTCTGCTGCGCCTGTTTTCCAAATTGAGTATTATAGTACATTATTTTCCGTATTTGCTCTCTGTAGTGTTGTTTCTCCTCTCCGGGCCCTGGTTTCAGACCATTATGGTACTAAGTGTTATAGCAATGGCTTATGAGACGATAAGATATCTGGTCATGACTCTAACTTGGTATTTATACTCAGTAACATCGTGGACTCTGTACTTTGGAAACAGCATCTTGGGAACTATTAGCAATTATACCTATTGTTTTTCTCCATTAGAGAGTCAATCTGTGGAGGGGAAAGGGGAGGATATTTTTCCTTACTTGCTTACTCTCCCTTTCTCCTTCACCACCCCTGTATCCTCCTGGGTCACTCTGCCTTCCTCCTTCACCACCCTCTTATCCCCTGAGCTTGTCACAATAGCTCTCCAAGATATTGAATATTTCTGGAATACTCAGAATACCATAGTCTTGTTGTTCTGCCTCATGAATGCACTTCAGATTCTGCTTAAAGTTAAACAACTACTTATGAAGCTCATCCGGAGATCTGCCCGGAGGCAGTATAGTTGTGGGTGGCAGGGAGTATGGGTGGATATGGGCAGGCATCTAGAGCAGTTGGCACCCCCAGTGTGTTGGAAATTCACCCCTGAACAATGGCAAAATCCTCAAAAACTGGCGGAATGCTTGAAAAAAAGGTGTAATGATTCTGGCAGTTCCAAAGTAACACAAATCATTGTAACGTGCTGGGGCCTGGCTCATGCCTATCGAGCTGCCATTGATACTGCTGTCAACTTAGTGACAGACCCTGCGGCCACTCCAAACCCTGTGACAGATCCAACGGCCACTGTGACCCCTACGGTGGATTCTGCAGCCGCTCCAGTCCCAGCTCCTGCAGCCGCTCCAGTCCCAGCTCCTGCAGCCGCTCCAGCTCCAGCTCCTGCAGCCGCTCCAGCTCCAGCTCCTGCAGCCGCTCCAGTCCCAGCTCCTGCAGCTGCTCCAGTCCCAGTTCCTGCAACTGCTCCAGTCCCAGCTCCTGAAGCTGCTCCAGCTCCAGCTCCTGAAGCCGCTCCAGCTCCAGCTCCTGCAGCTGCTCCAGTCCCAGTTCCTGCAGTCGCTCCAGTTCCAGCTCCGGCCGCTACTCCAGTCCCAGTTTCTGCAACTGCTCCAGTCCCAGCTCCTGAAGCCGCTCCAGCTCCAGCTCCTGAAGCCGCTCCAGCTCCAGCTCCTACTGCTGCTCCAGTCCCAGCTCCTGCAACTGCTCCAGCTCCAACTCCAGCTCCTGTAGCCGCTACAGCTCCTGTGGCCGTGTCAGAGAAACGAGCTGTAGCAGTGCAAGTTGACCCTGCAGAGGGCATTCCAACCCCTGTGGCAGAACCTGTAACAAAGTCAGAGAAACGAGCAGTAGCAGTGCAAGCTGCCCCTGTAGAGAAGGTGAAAATATGGTATAGAAATTCAAGTCGTTTAGAACGCAGAGAGTCTTCTGCCAATCCAGGTAAGGCTTCTGCCAAAACTAAGTATAGAGATGACGAAGATGATGACGACGCTGGGCCGTCAAGGATTCAGGAGGAGGAAGATGAGGATGCCGAAAGAGCAACAGTAACTACCCGAAGCCTAAACGAGCGCGAGCTACGAGATGTGCGAAAAGATTTTGGTCGCTGTATAGGTGAGCAGCTTGTCACCTGGCTGCTCCGGTGCTGGGACTCTGGAGCCAATTGTGTGGAATTAGACGGCAGGGAAGCCAAGCGGCTGGGATCCCTTGCTCGAGACGCCGGCATTGACAAAGCAATTGCAGATGGAGCACGACCCACCAGCCTCTGGAGGCGTCTCCTCTCAGCTGTGAGGGAAAGGTATCCCTTCAAGGAAGATATTTTATGTCTACCAGGCAAGTGGACCACTATGGAGAAGGGAATCCAGTACCTGAGGGAATTAGCCGTACGGGAAGTGATTTATGAGGATCCAGACCTCAAACAAACATCCACAGATCCAGATGAAGTCAAGTGTACACGACCCATGTGGCGGAAGTTTGTACGGAGTGCACCATCATCATATGCCAGCTCATTGGCAATAATGGCCTGGAAAGAGGATGAGGAACCCACAGTGGGTGAAGCGGCTAAACAACTCCGGCAGTACGAAGAAAGTCTCTCCTCTTCCTTACAGGCCTGCGTCTCAGCTGTGGAGAAACTTTCTGAAAAGGTTCACCAACTTGAAGAGAATCTATTGTCCTCCCCACCTGAACCAACCAGTGCCCACCGACCAAAGGAGAACACTTGGGAGAAACTTTCTGAAAAGGTTCACCAACTTGAAGAGAGATTATTCTCCTTCGCACCTGTACAAAGCAGTGTCTCAGCTGTCAGGGGTAGGCGTTCACCCACACAAGGAAGACGATATGGTGGGTACTCACCCCGTGCCACCCTGTGGTTTTACTTACGAGACCATGGAGAGGACATGAGAAAGTGGGATGGGAAATCTACCGCGACCCTAGAGGCACGGGTACGTGAGTTGCAAAAGAAAACAATCAGGAAAAAGGGATTCTCCGAAAAGTTTGCTGCTCCAACTTCCAGCAGACAGTCCTTCAAACATAGAAACGAGGAAGATTCTGACCAGGATTAGGGGGGCCCTTTTTTTTTTTTTTTTTTTTTTTTTTTTTTTTGAGATAAAGACAAGGCTGTCGTGGTTTAACCCGACCGGCAGCTAAACACCACGCAGCCGTTCGCTCACCCTCCCCCCTCCCTCTCTGGGACGGGGGAGAGAAATGGAAAGTGAAGCCCGTGAGTTGAGATAAAGACAGTTTAATAAGACAGGAAAAAAAAAATAACAAAAATAATAATAACAATAATAATAATGATGATACAATGGTGATAATACGAAAGTAATAATAGTATGTACAAACAAGTGATGCACAATGCAATTGCTCACCACCCGCTGACCGATGCCCAGCCTAACCCCGAGCAGTCCGGCCCCCTCCCCCCGGCTAGCCACCCCTATATATTGTTTAGCATGACGTCAGATGGTATGGAATACCCCTTTGGCTAGTTTGGGTCACCTGTCCTGGGTCTGTCCCCTCCCAGCTCTTACTGCACCCCCCAGCCTGCCCGTTGGCAGGACAGAGCAAAGGCTGAGATGTCCTTGGCTTAGTATAAGCACTGCTCTGCAACAATTAAAGCATCGGGGTGTTATCAGCACTCTTCTCATTCTAAGCCAAAACACAGCATTCCACCAGCTACTAGGAAGAAAATTAATTCTGTGCTAACTGAAACCAGGACACCCTGTCACAAAGCAACCTGTACTTCATAGCCATCAAAGCACTGGGAAAGTGGAGAATGATTTAGGTTCTGTGAAGCACTGAGCAAACTTAAATTTCTGCTGTCTCTGAGACCTGAGGACACCTGGCGCTTGTTTTAATATTGACTATGCAATGGGGATTCCTTTTGGGGAGACTTAAATTTCTGAGTGCAATTCTTACAAATGCAACCACAGGTAAATGAGTTTCTTGTGTTGAAACTACATGTGGGCCTTACACTTTTTTACTGTCAGGCCCTCCTTTCATTTCCATCCACTTGCATAGTTTTGAGCTGGCATATGGTCTGTGAGCAGCACTGGCTATAAACAGCACACAAAGGTACATTTTGAACATCCACTTTTCCATAGCAGCTTTTTCAGGTATCCAGTAGTTCTGAAAAGGCTGCATGGTTATGAAGCTTCACCATTTCTCCCAGCCTGATTTTCATGGCTGTGGAAGGTTGGGCTGGGATAAAGATTCCCAATAGTGAATTTAGGTCTTGCCCGCAGTCATGCTCCTTTTGATTTTGCACTGAAGAACATTTCTGCAATGTAAATGGAGTGGTCAACAGAAATTTCCCTGCTATGGGAGGCTTGGCTGGTTCATGCAGCAGCTGCTGCTACTAAAGCAGTAGCTGCCCTGGGTCGTATGGCTCCATCATGTAAAATCAGTGCATGCTTGCACAAGGCTTCACACAGACACAGCAACCTCCAGACATATTCAGAATAAAGATACTTCGTTGTTTACTTCTCCCTCTTCCTTTTTTCAACACCAGAGACTTTTCTTGTGTTCCATAAAGGTTGTGAGCATAGCCAAGCATCAGTTTCCTAAATCTGTGGGGCCACACAAGATTTTATGTGTCTCTTAGTGTAAGCTGTAAGGTTATGGAGTAGGCTGGACAAATGACTACAGCAGCAGTGTAACTATGAGATACAACAAGCAACTAGTTTGGGTATTGTCTGGGAATCTGAAGTGAAGTAGCTTAATCCATATGCTGATTGAAGCATTCCACTTCTTTTTTATTTTATTATTTTCCTGAGACTTGGGGTGTTAGTGGTGTTCTTCTATTTGCTGTGCAGTGTGCTGCATTTCCATGCATTTCCTAACACCTAGCTCCTGGAGCTGCATGCCTGAGAGCTGCATCTTTGAGGTGGAGTAGAGAGCAGTTTGCTGTCTCAGTAATGTCAGAAAATCTTAAAAGCCTGAGCTGTAAGAACACGATCACTTCAAATATTTCCAAAAAATCCAATCTTTGTGGGAAAGGTAACTGACTTGTGGAGTTGTAAGTGTAAAGTCTGCTTTCCTCTTCTGAGCTGGCTGCAGTGAAATGAAACTGGCTTCATTTAACCCCACGCACTTGGTGAAGAGCTGATTGATAATGAAGAGCCTCTCCGTTTCCATGTCCTCTCTGACCCTGCATGGATTAATGGGGAATCACCAGAGGCAAGCAGCTGGGGCACAGACTGGAGGGGAGAGTGCAGAGAGTTATTGGAGAGTCCTGTGAATTATTTCTTGATCTTTAACAGGAAGACTTTGTACATGCAGTGAAAGAGATGTACGTAAGGGCAATAGATGATACTTATCTTCAGTAAAGTTGCTTGCTTCTCATACTAAAAGGCTGGCCTCATTTTGTCTGTTAGCGCCAGTGGAAAGATGCCAGCAAACATACAGATTTTGATTATGAATTCATTCAAATTATTTGATTTGGTTTGAGAGCATCCGTAATCTAGCCTGGCTTTTGAACTGTCACCATTTAACTGAGTTACCTGCCTTGAAATGATATAGGTTGGTTTGGATATGTTCATACGAACAGCAGATTCATTTTCATGATAGCGTGTAGAGCTTATGCTCATCTCATTTAAAATATAAGTTTATACGTTCTGTCCACATAGAGTTAAACTGGAACTTCACAAAGGTAAGCATTGTTCAAGGCCTGCAGGGTTTGACTTAGGGATGTGAGCAACAACTTAATTATAAATGTTACTGCAGATAAGGCATAATTATCATTGTCACTGACATTCAGTTCAGCTTGATAAAAACTCATCTCGTACGTGTACCTGATGTTTGCAATTAAAAACTCTTTCCCCCCTCCACTTTCTACAGGGCAGTTTGCAAAAAGGAAGAAGACCTCGCTTTGGTTCACAGTCGCCCTGCTGGTGGTGTCTACTTTCATCCTGACCATAGGGCTGGCAGCGACAACGAGAACAGAAAATGTTACTGTGGGAGGCTACTACCCAGGCATCATTGTGAGTAAAGAAGCCTACTCTAGGATATTGGGTACAACTAAATAAATTATCATCAGCTGGATATAGGATTATTACAAAGGAAAAGAAAAATCAGTTGTCTTGAATTTCACAGGAGGGAGATGCTCATTTGTTTTGATCTGGTTCTAGAGTGTGATTAAACAGGAAGGTAAACTCAGGTTTTCTGAATTGACCTAAGGGAGGGGAGGCTTTTAGGTGGCACAGGAGGGTCAAGTTTACACTGCACATCTGTATGCTGATCTCACGGTACTGTGGTGGAGCCTGTGCTTGACAAGTGAGTGGACAACAGGCATGGGATAGATTTAAATGGCCTTTCAGAGATTCACTGCTTTGATGGCTGAAAAAGTCACTTTGCTCTTGTGTCCATGTGCCAGGAATTCTGCTGGATCCAGTGCAGGGAAAATGCTGGTGATGGGGATATGGAAGCTTCTCCCTAGAGTATGCCCAACTTCTACATCCTCTTATACAGTCTTGGTGTCTGTCCTGCTGTACAAGTTCCCCTTCCAAAATCCTTAGTCTTGTTTTCACCTTGGGAACATGTACCCCAGCACATGTACCTGCACTGGGCACAAGACTTGTGTTCCATCTCTTTAACTATGTAGTGCCTTGGTGGCTTCTGGGGAAGCGTAGCCCTTCCAGGCCTTGCACCCATTGTCCTTTCCAATCTCAGAAGTGATCAGTCATACCCCAAAAGAGTGGAAACCTCTGGAGGAGAAAGTTTTTTGAGATGAATGGGTTGAATTTTAGAAAGAGTAAGGGCAGCAAATAGTCTCTCTGCCTTATTTAGTCTCCTGTGGCCAGCCACAGGAGGCAAAGGGTGCAAGGTGAAGAAAAGAGGTAGGCATCTGCTTAGGTATGTGGCTCCACCAGTGCCAACATATGCTGTGAGGTACCCTTAGTTCTTGTTCTCTGCAGAATGAAATGCCCAGAGGAGAGGGATCTGTATCTTCTAATACAGTGCATACATTTTGCATTGCCATTAATAATTGAACTATTCTTCCTAAGCAAGTCCTCTTACATCTTGGTGTCACGCTGAGAACAGGTCTTTCAGAAAGATAATTTTGGGATAATGATCTATAAGGAGCAGTGTTCTAAAAATAGAACAAAAAGTAGTTACAGGAATAAAACCTTAAAAGAATGGGTTTTCCTTTCATTAAGCTGAAATAGATAGATTAATCCCGATAAAAAGTCTTCTTTGGTAATTTTGAATTAAAGTATTTTAGAAGGCCACATTATCTGCATTCATTCCCTTGAAAGGAGTTTCATTTTTAAAGTAGATTTGGTATGATAAGTAATAAGCCCATGTGCACAAACCAGTTTATTTCAGCATTTAGGTTCTTTTAGGAAGAAAACAATGTCTATTCACTCAGAAAAAAATAATAAAATGTTTTTTGAAATATTAATCATTAGTAATCGGTTAGAATAACTAGACTATATCAGAACACTTTGAAAGCAAAACCTTTAGTAATAATTTTCCCTGTAAAAAGATTGTTGGAGCTAAATAGTTTTCATGAAATTCAGAATTCTTTTCATGCACACATAGTGTATTATTGAAGCAACAGAAAAACAATGGTTATTTATCAATGTAAATGTTTAGGAAGAGCTAAAGGTGCTGCACAAACCCTGTGTGATAACTTACCAAAAGCCTAGTTAGAGGAGCACAGCAGTGTTCCTGCCCTGCTGCTGGAGGTTGCTGGCTCATGAGTAGCACTGACAGACAGATGGACTAAGGGAAGGCCTTGCAAAGCTGAATAACCCTCCAAAGGTGCTCCTCTTCTCCACTGGCAGTAGAGGGAGCTTAGAAAGCTGTCATAGCACTGGTCTTGAACTTGTAGATAGCTAGAGCTCGGTAAGTGAATCTGACATTACATATTTAACTCTTGGGCTGGAAGAAATTTATCTTAAAGTTAATTACAATTAAAAATAAGTTATAGTTTGCACAGAATTTAACAATAAAATAATAACCTTGAGGATGGTTGATGTGACCTAAATCTCCATTGGTCTTAGGTAAGGGACTTTGGTCTTAAAACACATGTAGAATTAGACCCTTACCATGCAAACACCTACAAATGTGAACAGGACTGTTCACTTCCATTGACTTGCCTCTAGAAGCATTTGCAGATCAGGGCTTTAGGGTCAGATTCACAATAAAAGTTGGACATCTGCTTAGTTCCCATTGCTTTCAAGAAGAGTTAGGTGCCTTAATTTCTCTTTCTGTTTGGTGATTTGTCATTTGTTTTGGGAAAAGCTTTTTTTATAAATGCATCTTTTTAGCAGCAGGTATTAACTACATTTACACATCCGAAGTAATTTAACATACAATATTGCTGTGTGTAGGTGAGTTAGTATAATGTTCCACTTCGGAAGGTGTCTGAATTTACTAGATTACTGCTTGATCATCTGTTTGGGTTTAGGGCTCTCTTTGTGGAACAGGTTGCAAAGCTGGGTTGGAGCTTCAACCTTATTTCCTTATAAATACTGTTTATACTTAAGTATTTCATATCACTTCTCTGTGACTACTGCTTGTATTATTTTAATTAGCTATTTTTAAAATCTTTCAGCCAGGAGACCACAGAGTCCAGATATCCCAGTCATCATACAAGAAAAGCAGCACATATAACCCTAAACCAATCTCAGCAATGTCGTGGCTTACAACATGATCTCTATCTGGTTCTTTTTTTTTTTTAAATAATATATATATATATTTTTTTTTTCCTGTATGTGGATAATAATGCTCTGCTCTCTGCCCTCATTTGTAAGCCTTAAATGGGACTGCATGGATTGCTCCTTTTAGGATGAAAAATTGGGGCTGGAACCAGCTGTCATTTTGATGTAGCTGTGTTAATTTACAAAGTTGCTGTCCCCTGAACAATGTGTCCTTGCTCACGGTTCCAAGTCTCTCCCCTACTCAGCAGTCAGCACAGACGTGCTTGCGCACTCTTTCTTTTTCAAAATCTCTTCAGTACTTTTGCCTTTCTTTCACATAAATCTTCCCAGAGCACTCAGTAGCTAATCCCCTTTCCCTACATTTGTCTTCTTGAGGGGGAATCACGGATTCCTGTTGTTACGTTGAGCGATTGAAGTGCTTACAGGAGATTTGCTTTCTGCTGCGAGTGGTTGTGCGTAACAGCAAGGAATTCATGGGCCTTGCTCAAGCCCTTGGCTGGGACACTTCATCCTTAAAAACCTAACTGGGCTTGGAAAAGAGGCTTTGAACCAGATTTGGAGAGCTAGTGCCAGCCTTACTGAGTGCCTGCAGAGAAGCGTATATCCAGTAAGGCAGGGAGGGAATGCAGTGGAAACAGACCTGCTGGTGACACTGACACTCCTACTGTGGCTCTTTCTGTGTCTGTGGCCAGCTAAGTCTTAGGTGTGTGGCACTGAGGAACATCCTTTTCTCCAAGCCCACATCAGCCTGATGAGAATCCTGGTGCCAGGAAGGTCTGGTGAGGGCTGGAGCACCTCTCCTCTGAAGTAAGGCTGAGGTAGCTGGGGATGTTCAACCTGAGGAAGAGAAAGCTTTGGGATGACCTCATTGCAGCTTTTCAGTACTTAAAGGGAGCTTATAAAAAAGATGGAGAGCAAATTATTGCTCAGGCAGACAATGAGAGGACAAGGGGGAATGGTTTTAAACTAAAAGAGGGGTGATTTAAGTTAGAGGTTAGGAGGAAATTCTTCCCCCAGAGGGTGGTGAGGCCCTGGCACAGGTTGCCCAGAGAAGCTGTGGCTGCCCCATCCCTGGAGGTGCTCAAGGCCAGGCTGGATGGGGCTTTGGGCAACCTGGGCTGGTGGGAGGTGTCCCTGCTCATAGCAGGGGATTGGAATTAAATGATCTTTAAGGTCCCTTCCAAGCCAGGCTGTTCTATAATTCTGTGATAACATTCACCCTTTCCCTGACACACCCCAATTATCCCATCTGTATGATGCACCTGCTCAGATGTCACTGTGATGGTTTGGTATGTTGACCAAATAAGCTGACCTCATGTGTTTCTGTTGGTTTTGTTCTTTGCCTTAGCTTGGCTTTGGATCTTTCCTAGGGATTGTTGGCATCCACCTGGTAGAGAACAGAAGACAAATGGTAAGCAACTGCCCTTTTTGTATTATTTTTTTTGTACCTTAGTGTCTTAAGAACATGAAAAGCAGAGATTTCCAGCTGACTTAAAACTGCTGCATCTGCTCCAAAACATTTTTTTTTTTTTTTTTTTTTTTTTTTTTTTTACCTTTTCTGAGAAGTTTCTGAGAAGTATGAAGTGGCCAGTGATTCTCTCTGTATGGGGCAAGGGATAATTTAAGGGGTTATCACTTCTGGATCACTTTTTTTTTTTTTCTTGAGCAAATTAATCCCCTGATAGTTTGGTGAGTTCAACTGACTCAGGGCAGGGTCAGATGAGTGCCAGAATTTGGCCAGGAGTGTGTAGCAGAGAAAAGGATGAGGAGAGAGGTAAAATACACGGGATGTGCCAGTCTGAGCAGCAGTGAGCCATGTTCTCAGCTCTACCATAACACACGATCTCATCCTGCACGAGAAGTTTAAGTCTGCAACACTTTCCTGAAAATTTACATGTTAAGAGAAAACAAACCTCAGAGCGCTTGCTATCAAGGCTAGATCAGACAGGATCTGATGATACTTTGTGGTTTGTTTTTAGATTTATCTTGGCTTTGCAAACTGCTTGCTTTTATTTATGTGAGGAAGTCAAATAAAGTCCTTGGGTCCCTCTGGGCAAAGGAAAGTATATGGGACTTGTGCAGTCTTATACTTTCCTTGCTCTCAGCGAAAAATTGCAGTGTCTTGGTTGATCAAAAGCATGTCCAACGTGCACTGTACAGTAGACTGATTATAGCTAAGCATTATGAAATACAATTCGTTTCATAATGCAGAACCTTCACAGGTATAAATCAAAAGAGTGCCGTTGAGCTCAGAGGAGGAAATGATTGATTTACCTTGCATTTTGCTAACAATTTAGAAGTAGTCTGCTGTGAATTCCAGTCTTGATTTGATTATTTATAGTCAAACTTCTTTTGTAATAACTGTTGTTTGTTTGTTTTTGTTTTTGTTTTTTTTTTTTTCATTGTCTGAAAGTTTCAGTGGTGTATTTCAAGTATTCTCCTACTTTCAGCTTTTGTTTCTAGCTGTGTTTCCCAGAGTTGAGACTGATAAAGCCATGATGTTTGTCTGTGTCTTTTTCTGTTCCCTATTCCATTTTTTAAATGTGTTGGCCAATCTCAGGCAAATTTGGCAGGAAGGTAGAGAAGTCAGGGATGTGCAGCACCTTCAGGTTTTGTGGAAATTCATGTGTGGGTTCAGAAAAGAAGTGTAAATCCCCCTTGGTGGTAAAGGCTGCAGTGTCAGCTCATCACCCTGAACAACTAAGGAGTCCAAATGGAACATGACCTGTGAGATACAAAACTGCAGCAAGCCAGGCCTGATTAATATTGCTGGTAACAAAACAAATTATTTGTTTTTAAGAATTATTGTCCCTCATTTCTACACATAGGTATATGGTCTTAGTCTTTGTTTGCATTTACCAGACTGTAACAATGAAAACTAGTTTCTAACAGTTATGATCTGGCTGTTGAAAGATTGTTGTGTTGGGGAACAGACCAAGAAGGTAACTAGAAAGTTTAATTATACGTCTTGTCTTGAGCATCATCCACAGTGTGCTAAGCCTGGAACACTGTCTAAAGCTGAGCTGCTTGTTTTCAGACGCTTTGGAAATGAGTTGGAAAGGGTTTACATCATACCACAGCTGAGGACAGTAATTATTCCCTGGAGTGTAACTGAGTGTATTCAATTGAAAAGGTTTAGGGCAGCTTAAACAAATTTGTAGTCATCAATAAGACTTCAAAGACTTAGATAAGCATAGAAATGTAACAGAGATATCATTTTCTGGTAACTAAAAATTCTGTTCATTGCATCATAACAAAAGTGTGTGGGGAAGAAAAGGAATTATTTACTCAGTTACTTCTATTTTAACTGGAGTTCCTTTGAACAGTTACATCTATATAATTTGGGTTTAACCCAGTGTAGCTCTGGCAATTTTTTGGCCCTTGTAATGACTCAATGTTTCATTTTCGGTTTTTAAAATTGAAAATGAATGCAGGTTCAATTACACTAGAGAAAAATCCATTTTAATTGACCTTTTCTGCATATATCTATTTCTCTCTTTGTCTTGAAGTTGTATTTATTTGTGACCTATCATCTCTAAGTCTGGATTTATCCATGGTTTATGAAATGCTAAGTGCAATATGAAATATGTAATGGTTAGCAGAGCTAGTCCAGCAAAAACCCAGCACTCAGTAAATGCAAACACAGGGTTTGAGAAGGAATGAAAGCACAGTTAGGCCAAATGGACAATAGTTTGTTCTTAAAACAGAACATTAATAACATTGCACTTCTTTGACCTTCTTCTTGGCATGCCAGGGCCCACAGTGGGAGTTCAATGTGCTGACCAAGGTATAACCCTTAATTCAAAGGAACTGCTGCTTGCAGAATCGGGCTCTGCCTCATTGACTAGCATGATTTCAGCTGAGCTCTCAGCATTCATGCTTGCCTCTGTTATGCAGAGCTTGGCACCAGCAGAACAAAATCTCCCTTTGACTGAGGATAAAATGCCTTTGCACTGATTTGGGATGTTTATAACTAGCAAACAGCAGAAATGAAAGCATAATGTTTTGCTGTCCCTTTTTTCCTCCCTTTTACCCCACAAAGCAGGTCACGGATCAAAGAATAGCATAGCTGTAAGTCATTCCATTACACAGGCACACTTAGTCCAGCCGGATGTGTGGAAGATAATGTACTGCTCAAATCAAATGGATTTGCTTGCAAGACACGAAGTCTCCTTGCTTGTTTGCTTGCTTGCCATCTCCTCATGTTACAGTACAACATATTTCCCTTTAGAAAATGAGATGCTGAAATTACATACAGAGGTAGGGAAGGCTGGAGCGTGCTGGGGGTCTGTGGCTGTAGGGCTGAGCTGAGAGCTCTAGGCAGTGCTGAGCAGGAAGGTAGACACCTCTTTCAGCAGAGTCCCTGGTGTTTCCAAAAGGATGGTTTTAAGCACTGCAAAAGGTTTCTCCACAGATAAGTGTGGAGGTAGCATGAGCTAGCACCAGAAGACTCATCACTGTTTAAAGGTGCGGTGTTAGTAAGACACAATGCATATGGTTTTGGCTAACCCTGTGGAAAAAACAAGCACTGTCTCACACTTTCCACTCACACATCTCTCCAACTCATCAAGCCATTCTGTTCACAAGGCTGAAAATGAATGTGCTGAAACAGTAGTGCCTCCAAGAGTGACCAAGAGATACCAGGGCACCATGATAACTGTCGGGTTTTGGAACATCTGCAGTATTACGGTGCTGCCTGGAATGTATGTGAGGTAATATTTAATTACTACTTCAGATTATTTTCTTGCCACTAGACTTTGTGTCTGTTGCAGAAGAAAAGCTTTTTCAAAGAGGTTATGTGTGTGAGCCAGTTTTCAGAAGTATACGAGCCAAACCTCTTTTGTTACTCAAAACCGATTATATTTTAAAAATAGATTTTGTCTATCAGAAAATCCCCCCTGGGAATTTTGTGTAAAGGTTGTGGTTAGCAATACGTATACAAAGAAAAGATACTGATGCAGATACCTACTCTGCTCTGTTCAAACAAATTGTGCTTTGTTTTCCTTTTCATGACAATTGAACATCCTGACAGCAACTGGCTTTCGTACCGATTTTCATCAAAGATGCTAATTACTGATAGATTCCATATCACACATTAAGCTAATTAAAGCAGCTTGTTTACCTTAAGAGAAATACAGTTACAATTCTGTAGACCTCCTGAGACTGTCTTTGTTGTTCCTGCACAAATAAATGGAAAAAAAGTCTTTACTGTAGCACCGGGGAACATGCAGATCATGTAAAGGTAGTTGTCATTACGGGGGTATTATTTCTCACTGGAACTCAAGCTGCTGAGACAGTCAATAGTACTTAACTTTTTAGTGATTACTTTTCTGTGTGCTTATATTTCACAGCATCCAGGGTAAAACAATTAATGTTGATGTAAAAGTGATAACAGTGGAATAAATTAGCAATCATCCTTGTCTTGTTTAGCACCTTTAAAATGATTACAACTGAAAAGACCTATTACCATCTTTTCAGTCGTAAATGTGCACTAGATTTTGTGGTGTGATTTAGCTGCATGTTTTAGAAGCAGGCACAGAGATTTGTATACAGCTAAACAGTTCACATTGACACTGACGCTTGTGTGAGCTCAAGCATGTCTCTTCTTTACATATCTGTGTTTCTTTCAAAATATAACAGCATCTTATTAGCTGATAAAAGTCAAGCAGTTTATTCTTTGAGAACTTCTTCTTGGTCACTTATGTCTAGTTCTTAGACTGCTGCAATGAGGTGCCATTTAGAGGCGTCTCTTTTTCCCTTTAGATTCTAGAAGGAGCCTTAAACAGTGATTTGGGTTGGACTATTGAGTTTTATGTAGCTGAAGAGTGGTAAGAACAATCCAATATTAAGTGACGGTTATATTTGTCTTGTATAATGCTGAGGAGATCACAAAATATATCGTACCATAACTCTGCCCAGTTTTAGAGTGGTGCAGTCTGTGTCTAGACTGTCCAGTCTCCTTTTAGACTATAAACATGGAGCCCTCCTGGATATTAGCTGCTTTATTTGGCAGGAAGCTGCTCTGTAACCCCTTTCTAATCCTTCTAGTAAAGTCATATGCAGAAGCAAAGCAAAAAGATGGAGGTGTTCTGAAGTTCAGTTATTTCAGCTGAAGGGGAAGAGGACAGGTGTGTGTCTGTGGGTATGAAAGCAACTTCCAAAGTGAAGTCAAGTGAAATTAAGAGAATAAAATTATATAGGCAATACAAATGTAAATAGTTGAAAAGCTGTTTATATTATATTTCAGTTAGTATGTTAAGAGAGACTTTATTTGTTAGGATTAAGTATTTCATGAATGAAGGACCAAGTAAAATATTTTATGTTTTCTAATGCAGATCTTTGACCTTGTGTGTTAAAAGTGAGGATTTCCACTACATAATAAATATGCAACAAGTATAGACATCAAAGTCATACTTTATGGCACCTCTTGTCTTCTGTAAGGTTTGAATGACTCAGTATTATTAATGACTCAGTATTATGACATGTTCATTCCAAATGTTGAATATGGGGTGGTATTTTCTGTTATTCCCCCCCCCCACCCCCCCCGTTTTCTGTGTTTTGGCAGAATCAGAGAAAGGTTTAAGTTGGGAAGGGCCTTTGGTTCAACTAGTTACTTAAAACAGGGGCAAATTCAAAGTTAGATCAAGTTGTGCAGGGTTACATGTAGACTCTAAATGTCTGTAAGGATGTGGTTGACTGCTGCCTCATGCCATGGTGTCTTCGGTGAACCTGCTGAGGGTGCAGAGTCAGAGTCAGAGACTCAAACCACCAATTCCCTTTAAATCCTCCATCTTATTAAATGTAAGTCTTTGGGGACGTAATTCCTTTAAGATCTGTGCTTGGAAACATCACACAGAGTTAAGTGCATAACAGAACTTTTTTTTTTTTTTCCTGCCAGTTTGTTTTCTCATGGTGTTTATGTAATGAAAGCATTACTGTCACACAGCTGAGAACAAAAGTAAACTTTATGACCCATGAAATGTGTTTGTGGAACAATAGAGAAATCAATTATTCTCCATTGCAAGCAGGAGGCAGGGGATAAAAAGTGTTGGTAAGGAATCCTGGACAAATTCTCATGTGTGCACGGGTGAGAAGGTGAGGCAGGATGTGCCCAGAGAAGACAGGCAGTTTCTGATCCTGTTTGAAGAACGAGATCAAATTAAAGAGATGAGTATCCCAGTTGGCCAGATAAAATCTTCCAGACTCAGCAGGCAGAATTTCAGTACATGAAAGCTTGTAATTTGTAATGCATTTTGGATAAAGAGCATACACATATCAGAAAACAGAGCAGTCACTGTAATGTGGAAGAGGGTTTGTAAAGACACTAACAGACTTTGGTGTTGAAAAAGTACCTGCTGCTGAACAGTGTCAGCTGTAAGTAGCCTTGGTCTATGTCAGTTCCACCATTTTTCACCAGGAAGCACAAACTTCTGTGACATACAACATGCTATTTATTTCTGTTTTATTGTTCTCATACTGCTCTGAACAGCTGCCTCTGTTTAAGTGATGAAATGAGCTTGTTCCACTTGCATCAATAAAAGAGCATCCATGAAAGGAAAAATGTGCTGGATTCCTATAATGTCAGCACTGCTGAGCAGTGAATCTAAATTTATGTTTCACTTTTGTGTCCATTCCACTTAATACTGCATTTATTTTTCTCTTCTTGTCTGTATATTTGATACCCCTAAATCTGCAACTGTCTTAACCCATTGTTAAATAAGCTCTTTTGCTGATGTTTGCAATGGGAGTTCTTACCACTTTGATGTTTCTGGTGGACTAAGGCTTGCTTAGGCTTGTTCCAAAACCATTAGCATTTCTCCAGCTGTGAAATTCAGCTATTTTTGATTATTTTTATTTTATTTTTTCCCTTCTGATTTATATGAGGACTTTTTATTTTTTCCCTTCTGTTTTATATGAGGACTCTGTTCTCATCAAATCCAAGACATCCTCTTCTCCTTCCACATTACTCCTCTTGCTCCCCTGCAAGTCCCAGGCAAAATGACTGAGGCGAAGTAAAAAGAGAAGAGAAAGCACAGAAAGAAGTATTGACTGCAGGTTGATTTCATAGCACAGGTACTTCCATATCTAGAGTCCCTCTACAGCCAGTGGAAAAAAGAGAGTTTCAGAGAGTATTTAATCCCATCCTGTAATAGGTGTAGAAGGTATCTGGAAGTGCCTAGCTCTCCATTGACTACAGAGGAACAGAGATGACCAGCTGAAATACTCAACTGTAGAGATGCAAAAAAAAATACAAATAAGACCATTGCCAAATGACAGCTCTTGAAACAAAGTAGTAATTTGCAGTTGTGCTTCTATTTAGAAATGTTAGATTAGGAAGGCAAGGACTTGGGAAAGCAGAGTAAGATGACTGGAGAGCACGGTCTCCTGTAAAAGCACACTACATCTAGAATTGCCCCAGGAAGCCTCAGTGCTCCTCTATCTAGTAGTTAGAAGCTGAAAGAGGGGGAAAGGATTTTGATCGTATAATTGATGCCCATTCTGTTTGGGCTGAAAGAAAAACAGAACAGCTATTTAAACAAATCTCTTTAAAAACAGTTAGAACATGTGAGGAGCAGAGCATCTGTGTTGCACCTTCTGGAAGGAGAGAGGATCGGTCATTAGGGTTGCTGTATCAGACCGAGGAGAAAATACATCAGTGCTGTTTGAATCAGTAACTGTGTGGTAAAGGTACTGGGATGTGAACAGGGGTCCTCAGATGCTATGAGGGCTTAAAATTGCACAGATAATAAAACCAGCCCCATGCCAGGAGATCAAAAAAACTTCAGGTTGCCTTCTGTTTCTTGTCTTGGATAACATGAAGCAAGTACAGCTCAGTCTTTCGTCTAACACTGGTTTAATAACATCTGCTGGCCTCCAGTAGCTGGTACTCTCCCAAGAATTAGAGTGTTTCAGCAGAGATGAGAGACAGCACAGCAGCAGTAGTGATAATTTTAATCGATTCAAGACAAGCATTTACTCATCAGTGAATGAATTATCTTGAATTTGATATGTTCTCTTTATTTACACATACATCAAATTCATTCTCTGGCTGCAGTGTAACAGTGGATCCAGTTTTAAAGTTTAAGAGCTTGTACTTGATACAGGTTGATTTCATTCAGTTGGTTGGTCATTCCAGTAAGTACTTGCTCATAAAAAAATTTGAAATAATTTTCTCGCTGTTTTAGATCTAGATTTGTAGCTGATAATAGATTAGGAGAGAAGGAAGAACATATTAATCAAGGAGCCCTTCTCAATAACTTTGGCTCATGTTTCATAGGAGCTAGTGATTGAATTCCCGTTGTTCTTTCCTTGCTTGAAGATGAAAATACGGGAAAAATCACCTTTATTTCATACAGCATCTTCCACAGAAACCAGATCTTCAAATGTTTTAAGCAAGTTAGAAGAAAAGACAAGATACGTTACAGAAAATTAATGGAAAGTGGATTGGTGTAAATCATGGATTAGTTCAAGTTCATTTCTAGACGGTGAAACCATCTGAGAGATAGAGACTAGGGAACTGAGTTAACATACAAGGTTTTTATTTGGACAGTGCAATGTTAATGCAAAATGCTTCCATTACACCTCTGTAGGTGACTGGAGTTGCAGAAGAGTTAAGTTGCTGTTCTCAAAAGCAGTGAGAGTGGCTCAGTGCTGCTGACTGACAGGGAGGGAGGAGGGAGAATGGGAGACCTGCTGTGTGCATGGTTGGCTGCGAAAGCCCGGTGAGGAAACTTAACAACAGGAGTATTAAGGGGCAGTTTTGAACCATGGGCTCTTACGTCCTGAAGAAGAATGGCAAGAGGGCTGCTTGGGAATGGTTGATACATTTATAATGATGTCATTTTATTCCTGTTCAACAAGGCAGTAGTGAAGATGTTGTAAAGGAGGACTCCCTGATTTTGAAATAAAAACAAGAATTTAAGACTAATAGAGGTGGGGAGCCGGTAATGAATGTGCTGATGGATGTAGGAGTAATAATAGATGGGTGCTCCTGAAACAGGGTGCCCCCATGCTAGACTGTGAAAACCATTAAGAAAGCCAAAAGCAATGGGAGAAGAGGTTGAGGTGGGTTTGCCTGTGCATCTCTTAAGTAAAATATTTGTTTTGAAAACATGAAGTCCTTCAACTTCCAGCTGAAGGAAACTGAGGCAAAGCCAGTTGAACACCCAGTTAGTCAAAGTGTGCAGGGAAATTTGCTGGGAAGAAATCATTGTGTATGTGCAGAGGTATCCATAACAGAGCATCTGCAGCAGAGAATCCAGTGCTGATAGCAGAAAGAGAGGTAAAGGAGAGCAGTAATGCTGCCTGGTGACTCAGGTAAGTCTTTATTCTTTGTAAAGATGTTCAGACAGTTATGTGACATTATGCACTTAGGGAGATTGCTGTGTGGGCCAATTCCTCCCATCTCCATAACTGTCGCAGCAATTGTCACAGGTAAAGTCCCCAATAACTCAAGAAGTTTGCTTACCTGACCAGTAAGGAAATTGTCCCTTTCCTCCACATCTCTTTGTGTGCCTGGAGGAGCTGGAGTGAGCAGACTCTGTTGCCTATGTTCCTTTTTCCTCTGTGTTACTTACGTGTGCTACACAAGCCCTCTTGGGCTGGAGGAGGGCTGGGACTGTTAAGTCACCCTGTTGCATGTTTCCCGACCGTGGGCACTTCTGTCGTCCCTTGTCATTGTGAGTTGTGAAATTAATGAATTATCTGCACAAGTCAAGCAAAAAGACCACTGGAGGAGAAAAAGAGAAAGCAATATTCATTAACTGTGCCTACATATGATGTGAATTAACCGTGCCAATCTAAAGAATAACAAAAGATGTTATTCTGCCTTTTACCATTCTGTATGTGGGGCAAGAAAAAAAAAAATCTGAATGGAGATGCTGCCTTTATTTTCAAAGTGGATTTTGATCTTATTTTTTTCTCCTTGGCATAATAATTGATACCTCTCATGCGGTTTCTGTATTCTTTACCAACATTTGTTTATCTAATTACTTCTGCCCTTTTATGCATGCAAGTTTGCTTAAATTCCTCATGAGACCTTTCCCCTCCCCACGTTCCACCAACTGGCCTTTTCACATTTCTGTTCTTCCTAATTAACCCTGACACCGTGCTGGCAAACAGCAAACTTCTTCACAGGCAGGAAAACAAAAGTCTCCTTGACCACAAGCAGCACAACCAATCCAGCCCTTATCATTTATTCATTACTGCTAAAACCTACCTTTTACTTCAATAAACCCTAGGAGTGCAAATTACATGAAAGAGGTGAGAAAACCTAATAGCTGCTGCCAGCACTTCTCCTTTCTTCCCTTTTATCTTGGTCGCATGGTCCCACCAGCCCATTTGTGCTAGGTCTAGTGCATGTCCCCCCTTTTAGCAACCTGGATTTACTTACTTGGGGAAACAAACAAGTTTTCTGCCTCGTGAGTGAATTACACTAGCTGGCTGTGTATTCAGGCAAGCACCAGAGCTGGCATGCAAGGGTGGACCTCTTGGGGACAGGCAGCAGGAGACAGGGCTGGAAAGGCAGGATCCCAGAGGCAGGGGTCCCAGCCCTTCTCTTCATGAGCTGTACCAGCACTGGTGCTCTCAAAACAGACATTTAATGTTTTCTTTTTCTCCCCTCCTTCATCTGGATGTCAGTCTAGGAAGCAGTTCTTCGGCCATTGGTTGGGCAATCACAGAAGTCTGCATCATTAGGAATTTGTGTCATTGTAATTAGTGCTATGACTGGGATTGGCATCAATGAATAGCGAACGGGAACCAGTCAAAACCTCCATGGAATTAAACTGTATTTTGGGGAATGTAATGTTAGGGATAGCCTTCAACAAACTGCCTGGTCCATTTCTTTTCCAGATACGTTTGCTAGAATCTGCATGGGGATAAAAAGGGCTTTATAAACCTGTGGCATAACATTTACATAGGCTGTTGCAAAGCTTTCACTTCTCAGAGCAAAAGGCACTGGCTGACAGCATTTCTCAGTTTACATTGATGAGGGTAATTGCGATTCTTCCTCTGTCTGGAAAGAGATCCCAGAGAGACTTGATGAAGAGCACAGTACTCAGAGACACTGAAGGCTGTGCAATGCAAAAAGCCATTTAGGATGAAAAAAGAGAGTCTGTTAGATATAATGTAACTTACATTTGATACCAAGGTGATTTAGAAAACAAAAATCCATAAATTACCTGAAGTATCAGATCTACTTAGTCTAAATTCAGAGGATGAGACACTTCAGAAAGCATCTGGTGCTAGAGGTGATGGTCATTATCTGAACAGTTGTGCCTTTTGACTGAAAGTGGGTAGGGGATAATCCAGAGCCATGAAGAAACCAGGCATCTGCCAGGACTGTGACCTAGTGAGCCTCACAGAGATGCTTCACAGGGGTATCTAAAACAGCTGCTGAGGTACTAGCCTCTAGCTTGTGCTGGGGACTGGTGTGATTTTCTATGTCTGCTGGACAATGTTCTTTCTGAAACCTATGTAAGTCAGTTTAAGTCAGAAGGCCTCCCAACATGACCGAGGAGAGCAAAGTCAACTCCATAGCTCCTGTCCATCCTGCAATTTACTGTGCACTTTTGTATGGGTCTCTTAGAGCTATCTGGTGAAATTGAAAGGCCAGCATGCTCTTATTAGGTGATTTAAGCTCTCCCCATGAGTGGAAAATGTTGGTTTAGGGATTGTAAATCATCAATAAATTGCTCATGTGTGAAATGAAAAGCCACCTTGAGGTCAACTTCCAGTAAATTGATCCTGAGCTCACACAATTTGGAAACACCTGGCTAAGCCCACTAATTATGTGATTGACTGCTATGACTTGAAAAACAAGATAAGGGTATCAGACAATAATGACTTAATCTGGACTTTTAAACACTGCTGCTTTTTCAAATCAAGAGATCAGGTACTGTAACAAATGTACCTGCCACAGGGCAGCACAGCCCACTAGTCTGCATTGGTAATAACTCCCTGCAAGGAGCCCACAGCCTTATTGATCTTAAGAGTTTCATGCCAAGATTTTTAGATAGCCAGGTTCACAAGACATGACCTGTTATGCTGAAGAGACAAGGGACAGTGGGGGTTGAAGGGTGGTGCAACCAACAGTGGTTTCTCAGGGTTTCAGCTTTACTACTGCAGAAGGGGGCCGGTTGCAGGGGATGTGCAGCAGGTTCCCAAGATCAGCCAGTACTATCAGCCTCAGCCACTTCTGCTTTCCCATCTCTTCCCCACACAGGGGATTCAGATCACTCATCAATCCCTGTGTCAGTGCTGGCCTACCTGTGATTACAAGTTGCAATCTGAGAGCCACAAGCTAGTGAGAGATTAAGAGTATATCAGAAAGCGTTCGAAAGATGTGATTCTAGTTTGGACTTCTGCTTTTAAGTTGTACTTTTTGCTGATTCACTAAAAGCTCATATTTCCAAATGTTTGATATTGCTTTGACCCGTATGTCCAATGCTATGGGCTTCAAAGGCTGTAATTTAGCCAACAAGGCTAAGTGCTGGGTCCTGCACTTGGGGCACAACAACCCCAGGCAGTACTACAAAACTTCTTTACCGAAAGGGTTGTTAGGCATTGGAATGGGCTGCCCAGGGAAGTGGTTGAGTCACCATCCCTGGAGGTCTTGAAAAGACATCTAGATGTAGAGCTCAGTGATATGGTTTAGTGGAGGACTGGTCAGTGTTAGGTCAGAGGTTGGACTCGGTGATCTTGGAGGTCTCTTCCAAACTAGATGATTCTGGGATTCTGTGACTTGCTTACAAAGCTATTGTTAACAGCTGAGCAGAACAGACAGTTATGATGTTACTTAAAAGACATATAAAAGTGGTGCTTAGGGATATGGCTTAATGGTAGACTTGGCAGTGCTATGTAAACAGTTGGACTTGATCTTAGAGGTCTTTTCCAACCTAAGTGATTATAGGATTTGATGGTTCTAATTTCTTACTTGCCCAATATGCATTTTCCTGAGCAAGTCATGAGTGCCCTGTCCCCTATTGACGTTGTTGACTTTATAATCTTCTTAGCATTACATTAGAAATAGTCCATTTTTTATTTTTATTTTTTTTTACATCATTTTGTGGTATCTTACATGTTTTAGGCATGTAAAAACAGTACATAGGTAATGCAGATATGGGTTTTGTATATGCAGAGGGGATATGTGGACTATATGGCTGTGATTTTGGTAATCTGTACCTGGGCACTTCTGGAATAAATGTTGTGAAGGAGCAGTTAATGACTGGTAAGTAACAAATTCTAAGCTGAAACCCTCAGTAAGTGTGCTCTTCTATCAATTATCTAAAAATTAAGGTCACTGTTCTGTAAATTTTCAAAGGAATTTTTTAATCTATTGCAATTATTAACTGTAACTTAATACTGTGGTAAATTAGACTTGAGCTATCATATAGGTTGCTTCTGAGGGTTCTTCTTGTGACTTTGCAACAACAATGCCAGGAATATGAGAAAGGAATATTATATTAAAAATATAGCCAGAGAGTGCATGTTAGGTTTGTCATACTTCCTACAGGTGTCAATGGTCCAAACCCAAGGTGCAGAGTCCTCATAGTCACTAACCCATTAATCAGAGGGAGGAAGGAATGAAGTAATCCCTCTGATCAGATAGCACTGGGGAAATGAGTTCCAGGTGAGAGTGCCCTGTCAGGCATTTCTTTTTCAGGACCCACCTCCTCTTACTTCACTCACAGCATTGTATCCTTCAAATATGCCCTCAAAAGGACCCAGTGCCATCAAAAGTGTGTGCTAACAGCACTCTGGTTAGTCTCTGAAGGCACACACGATGAAGCACTGGCAAGCCACAAACCCGTTGACTGTTGGTAAGGGAGAGGCCAAGAGTTTTGCCTTCCAAACTGCTGTTGATATAGAATTAATAACACTTATTGAGCAAAGCTGGATGGTAAGCTAACAGAGACAGTGTGGTGTTTGTGCTGTAGCTGTGACATGGGCTGAGCTCTGCTGGCCTTTCCATTACCCACCCTGCCACCGAGGGGCAGGCTGAGAGCCCCAGCCCTTCCAGGGGTACCACTTCAATGAGTCTCTGCTTTAAGCTACCTTTGCTGCAGCTCAAGGTGTCATAGACTATGTGGGATGAGAAAAGTTTTCTGAGAGTGCCCAGGCTAGGTATGAACTTATTACAGTGCTTTTATCAGTATGCGTGAGTTGCTACCAGTGTAGAGATTGATGTGAGCCAACAGGAACATGGCTTTTTGCCATGCTCCCTGTGGACACCACTGCTGTTTTATTAAATAAGTTGATTTAGAAGCACTTACAACTGACCTAATTTTCTTAAGAAAGATTTAAGCTTTTCTAGTAGACTTTATTTTAAGTCAACTCAGTGTCAAGAATTTCTGTTGTTTTTTTTTTTTTTTTTTTTATGCTGTGTATCTGGCAGCCTGCTACACTGATATGACACGCATTACAGCAAGAGAAAATGTCATTTAAAAATGCTGGAAAAAATACTACGATTGTCTTACTTAAAGAATTATATTGAAAACATTACTCACTCTGCTTTTCTCTTCTCAGTTGGTAGCCTCCATTGTATTTATCAGCTTTGGCGTGGTGGCAGCATTCTGTTGTGCAATAGTTGATGGAGTGTTTGCAGCACGACACATAGTAAGTACAACGATCTTCTGTCATCCTTCATTTTTGATTACTTATGTCACTTCTGGCAGGAAAGCATTTTCTTCTGTTTTATGTCTAGCAGCATATTATTTCTTGATGGTTCTCTTTGTTGGAGAAATGTCTTTTGGCAAAAGATCAACAGGAAAGCCCATCATGCGAGTGCCCAGAGATGGTGCCAACTGCTTATTCATCTCTCAGGGAGCTCCAAAGACTGATGTGATGTAAAATGATGTAACGACAGGTGTGCTAAAATGCATAAAGGGAAGACACTTTGATCACCACCAGCTTTTATTTCCTTTTGCACATAGGATTTATGAACACGGTCAGAATGCATTGAGCAGTGATGAGCACCAGAAGTCCCCTTGGGATCTGTAGCAGAGAAGTGGATTGCAACAGCACAAAGGGAACATTTTGTTGGAGCACAGGCAGCAGAGGAAGTGACAGGCTTTGGTTAGAAGTAGCATGAAGGGGTAACCACTGAGTTACGAACAACTCAGACTTCACCATCTGCCTGCCATCAAAGGATGGGTTATTTAATTAGAGCAATGAGTATTTCCAGTGTGTCTTTCTCCAAATCTATTGCCATCTTTGCCTCAGAAGGACATTTATAGACATTTGCAGTACTGCAGTAGCAGTGTTACTAGTAGTTCTTTACCATCTGTGAGTCTAGGAGTCTTTCTCCTGACCTTCTTGTGTAAGCGCTACACAAACTTAGAACAAATATATATATATATTGAAATATAAATACATATATATATATGTATTTCTGCTCACAGAGTTCAAATTAAAATATTAAGCAAAAAGGGTCAATCTAGGGACAAGACAGACTGGAATGTGGGGTTATTTTGAAGATGCCAGTTTACACATTAGACTTTTTTAATTTTATTTTTTGCTCTTCTATCTTTTGCAATTGAACACCTCAAATCAGTCTTAAACCAACCTTTCAGTAGAGCTTTGATATCAGAAAATCTCAGGAAATAATTAGCTGTATGTTTCAATAGGCACTAGGACTCGGATGCGGTATGCTGCTTAGCACAGCAAGTATGGTACATGATCCCCTCACTGCCATAAAATACCATGGTCCTGATCATCTTTCTGCTTATGTTCATGAAGGAGTAGCATAACACCACTGGCATCAGTAGAACTATACATAATTTTCAAATGCATTAGAATATTTAAGCTCTGGATCACTTGGAGAATAAAGCTGTAAGCCAGTTTTTATTTTAATGTTACTGAAGAAGACTTTAAACAAAATGTGGGCTTGAAAACCCCATGTGCATTGCATAAGGGAGGAGACATCTATTGGTATAAACAAGTGGATTGTGCAATATGAGCTTGAATAAACACTGCAATCATGTTTTGTGCTAAACAGACACTGTCAGATGCTGACGTGGCCTGCTTTTAATTGGGTTTGCATTTTTGTTGCATTGGATGACACCTGGTATAACTTTGTCTCTGATTAGGATGGAAGTATAAACCCAGGGAACCTTTCCATGGAAGGTACTTAAAAGAGGAAGGGAGCAGATTCTTATTCAGATATCCTGCTGCCAAAATTTGAGTTGTTGTGGCCCAGGAAACCATTGCCATTTTTTTTCAAATATTGTTTCCAACTCCTGATTTTCCAGGAATCAGGCTTATTTTTGTCCTGCTTTGGTGTAATCATTAGAAAGTGTTCATAGTTTAGAAGAGAAAGAGAAATGTTAACAACTTGGGTTTTCTGAGAAAGATCCCTGAATCTCATGCTTCCCGAGGGGACAGGTTATTCTCTTTCAATGACTGTTGGCTTGTAATGCTATAGTTTACCTCAGACTCGTTAACATGATAAGATTAGCTACTATTCAGCACCGCTTTGACACTTTTAGTGGTCTTACTTGTATTTCTACCAAGTTTTATGGTGTGGTAGCTTCTTGATCTCCCTTGATTCCTTTGCAGGGCTTTCAGAAAATCAATGCCATTCTGAATATAAGTGTAATGTGATTTGTAGTCATCCTTGGGTACAGTATAGCACATGATCTACACTAAGAGCAGGGAGGAGGTTATATTAACAGCTCTGCTCGCCATCAACCCAGGAGCCGGGGTGGTGCAGGGAGCCTCATGACCTCCCTGTGGTGTGCTGCCATCTTGCTGGCACCGTGACCACTCTGCCCTTATCACTTTGGTGCAATTATGCAGCCACAACCCCATTATGCTGAGGTTAGATGTGCCGTCGTCTTCTGGGAGGTGAGCTCCTCTGTTGGAGGACAGGGTGTGTGCTGAATCTCAAACACAGAGACAGACATCAGTCCTTTTGTCTTCCTAGGCATTTCATGTGTCAGTTTTGACTTTTTTGGGCTTTAAGTTCCTTTCACGTGTGTTACTTAGGCATTCCTTCCTATCTAAATCAAACAGCAATATTGTATTTGAATATTATTCTGTCATGACATGCCCTTGATGTGGCATTATGGGCTAAAAGAGATTCAGTTCATTGCAGTGAACTGCTGTCCAGGAAGAATATGGGCCAGAGAGTCATTGCAGGGGAACAACAAGGCACAAAGTCAACGCAGTGGTGCAGCAAGAAGTCATCCTGCAGTCCTGGGGGCAGTTCTGTATCTGGTTAAGTCAGTGAGTGGGCATGGTTGGGTCGCCTCTGCAGAGCTGGAGACTGGAAGGGGCTGGTCGCTGCCCAGGCACTCCTTAGTGTGCTGGAGATATACAATCCAGTGACACGGAGGTGGTACAGTCATGATGTGACACGCTTCACATAAATCCATTTCCATCTGTTTATATTTGATCTGTATTTATATCGTGGTGCTGACACCAAGGCACCAGGTCCCTTTCCTCCTGGATGGGGGAGTGCTAGCTGCAGTGCTGGTCTTCAGACGTCCAACAAATACAACATCCTCCTTCACATCAATTTGGAATAAGAAATGTCTCCCGCTTTTCACTTTATTTTTAACTTCATTTGATCTAGGAGGGGTGCTAAGAAGACAAATCATGATGTTACAGATTTTTCTCAGTGTGTGCCTGCTGTCAAATGGGAGACTATTACTGTTGCACATTTTCTCCTGCTCTTGTAACACCGTGGATGGAATAAAAAAACACTTTCTCTGCTTTATTTTCTTCTCAAGAAGGCATAAAACTGACAAAAAAAACTTCCTGGAAAGGAACGTATTTCAGAAAAGAAATATTTAAATTATTTAAGACTCATTTAAAACCACTTTGCCGAATAGAAAGCTCTGGAGCACAGCACTTATAAAATTAAAAACACTGAGAGAAAAGTAGCTTGATTTAAAATAGCAGTAGCTGATTTAAAAAATAATGCAGATGTAATTTATTGTGTGAAGTTAATCTCACCCTTGGTCCCTACAGCTGCGCTTTTCCAAAAAAAAAAAAAAAAAAAAGGCCAGAATCAAATGAAACAAATCAAAGTTAGAATTAATGTGCACTGATGTTATTTCAGAAAAATATGGTGATCACAGGAACCCATTATCTGCATTAGTGTTTGCTTGAGGCATTTTGTTACTCAGCAGATGAGTGACTTGGCTGTGCCACAGCTAATGGAGGTGACTCAGCAACCTCCTGTCACCACACGGGGACACCCCCTGTCCCACCTCACATGCACATTCCCTGCAGTATCTGCTGCCTTCCTGCCCATGACTGCAAGACTTGACCATTGCTACATGTTCCTTAACTTTGCAGTTATCCCCCAGACAGGTCCTAAAGTAGCCATCAGCAAGAAATCCAATTATGAAGTGAGGAAATTGCCTGCAAGAGCTTCCTGAGGAGATCAGGAAGATGACAGGTAGCAAAACCATAATCAGACATTTTAAGCTGTGGAGACAAACGCTTTGTATCATCTTTTTACACACTAAGCTGGGAATCAAGGAATATCAATACTGACACATGGCCAGTCACATTTTCCTGAAGCATGAGACAAAAAGAGACTCTGATGTGCCTGAAAGCTCTAGGTGAAACCAGGGACTCAGACAGGGGAAGTACTCTCTTCTTGACTATTAAAATTGCTTTTTGATCTTGTTCAATTGAATTCACAGACCACATCAGGGCAGATGTATTTGAGGAGATTTACTTAAAAACAAAACAAAAAACAGCAGAAGTGAAGGATACCTTACATGAAGGATACCTTAGGATAGCACCAGTGAGAACACCAGAAAATGTACCAGTGGCATTGCAACTTAGGATAGTTGCCATTATCCTTTCTCTACACACTTCTTTGGTTCTGTCTTCTGTGTAACAATTCTTCAGGTAGCTCAGTACAGCAACAAACATCCCCTGAAGCCTTTCTTTCTTTTCTCTGAACAAGCCTTCATACTGTCCTGCCACATCCCATCCTCCAGTCCCCTCATCATCTACTGATGCTCCGTTGGTCTGAGCTGCAACTGGTGCCTGTCTTCCTTATATGGGAGAGGGATTAAAACTGGACACCCTACTCAGATGTGGCCCTATGACTTTCCATCAAAAAGGAGTAATTACTTCCTCCAGCCTGAAGGTGATGCTTTTGCTAGTGCAGGACACTACACGGCTGGCCATAACTGCTCGCAGGGTTGCCCTTGCCAGCGTTTGTTCAGCTTCTCCATAGGAACCTCAGATCTTGTTTTGCTGAGTTGCTACCTAGCCAGCCTGAGCTGTTGCCTGGAGTTATTCCAGCTCAGATGCAGGATTTTACATTGACAGTATACAAAAACTGACAAAATATAGTGAGGGATTTTAGGTTCAGGTTCAGCTATTTTTAAAGGTTAGATTTCTCTTCTCAATTTATCACCAGCAGAAAGGAGTAAAGAGATTTGGATGCTATATTAATTGGAATTTCATTACCATTTTTGGCTTTGTATCATCAAATTGACTTATTTTTCTCTGTTTATAAAGCTTAAGTCTTTGAAAATGACCCTCGTGTACCTTGTCATTAATTACTGCTACATCCTCTTAGCTGAAGTTCTGTTTTAATGTGGTTTATAGTCAGGCATGAACGGCTTTAAAAGAAAGTGATTTTTAAAAGAGTGTGATTTTTAAGAGTCTGGTTTTATGTGGTGCAGTGAAGGAACAGCAAAAAACTACAGCTCAGAGCTGCTGCACATATGCACTGCCCTGTCCCTTTGTTATTGGAGCTGGGCTCCTCTGCTACAGAAAGCTGTAAGGTTCAGTAAAAACCTTGGCCAACAACTGTATTGTTAAATGTCTTAGTACTGCTTCCAGGGTGTTCCTCTGCAATAGTCATTATTTCAGGGGCCTTCTAACATCAGCCTCTGTATTTCTTATCTGGGTGGGTTGGATGGACACATCTT
Source organism: Aythya ferina (assembly GCF_964211825.1). NCBI lineage: Eukaryota > Metazoa > Chordata > Aves > Anseriformes > Anatidae > Aythya > Aythya ferina. Next base: position 63,632,575 of record NC_140296.1, read on the forward strand.
TGAATGCTTGTTTAAATAGTGTAATGGATGGTGACTCTTCGAGTGGTTATAATCTGCTTACGGCTTTTGGTAGTGAATGTGACAAATTGGTAGCATAATCAGATGCACTTCAGCTCAGTTTTTATAGGACACCAACGACATAGTATAGTTTCATTACATTATTACCAGAAATTTGAGGAAACACTACAGTAAGGCGCCATATCAGGAGTGAAGCCTGAAGTGGGCTGTCTGGAGGGAAATTATGTTGTAAGAGCCTGAAGAGAAGAACATCTTGCTATATTGTTATGTGATTTCAGAACTTTTCACATAGATAGACCCTAATCCATTCAAGAATTTTCTTAAGTCTTCATAAATAAGAAACTGGGAAAGTGATGGAAAGTGAAAAGTTAGGAAAACTGGTCCAGAGAAAGGATAAAATAGAAAATCCTTATCCATAGAATTATTCTGCCCAAGATCAGTGGAGATTTGCTGATCTTCACTGAAAAACACAAACACAAATGAATGGTTTGATTTTGGAGGTCTGGGGAGTTTTTTTTATTCTTGCTTGACTTCTCTGTATCACAGCAGTGAAATGGTGGAGAAATGAGAGACCACCTGCAGGTTTTTGATGAGGTAGGATAAGGAATTCTGTTAACAGTAGCTGTTCCAAAGGAGGCAAGGCCTCAATTTTAGAGCCTCTAGGATAAAAAAAGTGTGTTGCAGTGGCTTTGAAATTGTATACTGTAAATACACATGATGAGTAATCTTGTCTAGCCGAAGCATTTTGATGTGACTGCAAGTAGAGGCTGCTAGGTGCCTCAGGAATTACATCACTCATTTCAAGCAAAGGTTTAAATTCCAGTCTTGCCTAGAAACAGAGACAACACATTGGATTTTGATTTACAATAGCAGATTCTCACAAGCTGTTCTCAACACTTCAAATGTGCAAGAATTGGAACAGAAAAAGAGGTAGGCTCCAGTCCTGGGCTCCCTTCTTGCACTCTTTCTGACTTTATGTGCCAGCATTACTTTTATCATAGGTGTCATTCTCTTCCACTGAAGTTAACAAAACTCATGTAGATATTCGAGGGATACATGTATAAGTAAGGTTGAGGGTGCTGTGGAAAGGCTGAGTTGCTTGTCTGTCATGACATCTAAAATGTACATTAAACCATGCAGTGCTAAACTATCCCTTAGATTCCTCTCCCTTTCTGCAAAACCACTTCAGCTCCTCATTTTTTTCATTTTATTTTTGGCTGATCTGGCTTCTTCCTCTTGATAGGGGTGGTTTAAGGAATTAGTTAAAATGGAACATACCAAGATAACTAAGCCCTGGGCCTGCAGCTGAACCAGAGGAGGCTAAAATACATAGTTCTCATGTGGGATCTTTACCCAAATGATTTAAGTGTAGCTTAAATTAGTGCACTGCAGAAGCCTATCAGCTGAGTATAGATTTGGGGGTTTAGAAACTAAACCTGAGATGTTTGTCTTACCCTTATGCATGTTAACTCAGATTGCTATTTAGTAAAACTGGCTTTATGTAAACTCACTTTATAGGAAGCTTAGACACCTGAGAATGGAAAAATGGAGTCTTTCATCTGGGTGATGCTAACATGAGTTGACCTCTGGTGAGCAGGGCTCAAAATCTGCCATACTAAGTAATAGCAATATGGCAGGCCCCAGCTAATGAATAAATAACTGTGTTATAAAACTACAGGCCCAGCCAGCCCCAGCAAAATGTAGTGTTTGACTAATGTGGATTTCAGTTCCTTCAGCTTGCCCAAAGGATTTAGATCAGGGCTATTTTGCACCGTAACTCCCAGTTCTGGCTGAAACACTGCAAGCAGAACCCTTTTTCCCCTGGGGGCACTGGCTGCCCTTCTGGAGCCAGGCAGCCTACATCCCTCTGCTTTGAATTGTTGGCAGTCACAGTGTGACAGTCCTGATGTCTACACACACCCCTGTGGGTCAGAACATGGGCTGCCTGGGACTGCTGAGCTCTAGCTGTGGGGTCTGGACATACACACATTGCTGCTGGCCAGTATGTTCTCTCTGCTTTCTGCACTACAGCCACATACCCATATCAGGGAGATGGGCATTGCTATTTTCTCACAGGAAGCATGTGTAAAATACTGTTCCGTGATATTTTATGGCTTTAGACTGAATCACCATGGCCATGGAAGACAATGGGTGGCAGTGAGACTAGATTGCCTGGCTGCAACATCAGCCTATTCAGTGTTTTATGGATTACCGAGTACTGTAGCTCAGGTTAGCTGTCTGAGGTCAAAAAAATTGTGAGATTTCAAGTAAGATGGCTGTCAAAAAGATGCATCCACCTTCCCCTGCTTTCATGTTTCTGCCTCTCCTCCTGTACTAAAATTTAGGAGCCTGCCTGAAGGGAAGACTCACCATGTGTGTTTGTCCTGCTAGGTTGGCTCATTTGGATGGGCCCTCCATCCAGTTTATCAGGCAGACCCACAGCAGTCAGTGGCAACCCAAGGTAAGGGTTGGAAGGCAAAGCTGAGAATGGAGGGAGGACAGGACCAGGTCTTCTGGCTGTAGTGTTCATTTGGTTCAGCTTAAATCCAGTGTACAACCAAGTTGAAAGCAATGAATCCAGTGGTGACTGAAAATCAAATGTTGTGAGGTCTCTGCTCTGGACATGAGTTAGTCAAAGAAGTACAGTCTGAAATTACATAAAGATCTGATGATTTCTGCTTTTTTGAGTTCAAGAAGTGTTTGGACAATGCTCTCAGAAATATGGTTTGATTTTTTTGGTCCTGTGTGGAGCCAGGAGCTGGACTCGATGGTCCTTGTGGGTCCCTTCCAACTCAGGCTATTCCATGAGTCTAAACCAGAAGCCCAGGCAGGGATGCCTGCACAGCACCAAGCTACTGGTTCCCTGCTGCTTCCCGACAGACAAGGCTGATGCTGCGTGTGTGCACTCAAGAATTGATGGCACCATCTGGTGGTTGTACGTACAACGGCCAAGAATTTCAGTCTTTTCCTCATCTTTGAAGTTTCTTGTGCAGATTGCAGAAACTCGGCTTGCAACACGCCTTACCTGCACGCCTACACCAATGCCTTGCAAGCTTCAAGCCAGGTTCTGCAGATCTCTTAAAAAGCTATCCAAAATGTTCTGAACGACTCTGTTGACCTTTCATTTAAAGAAAAACAACAACAACAACAACAACAAAACAACAAACAAATAGCTGTATTTCATGTCTAATGAAGTTGTTACCTTGACAACTGGCGGTAGAAAGCTCAACTCAAAGAATAAGTAATTTCTTATCGCAATTAAGTTAGCTAGCTTCTCTGGAGAAGAACACTAAATGCATTTTACTTTCTCCATGCTGCTACATGAGGCAAAATTACAGCTAATTACTTTTAATTCCATTTCCATCCTGTATGACTCATTAATATAAGAGCATAGAATAGAATATACCATAGAGGTGTGTTGTTTTTTTTTAGTGGAGTGAGCTCTAATTATTTCTAACTGAAAACCAGCACTAGTTCAGTACAGATGTTTACATTGGTGGTCCACCAAGGTAAAAAATATTTTATTGATTAACTTCTTAAATACAAAGTGCTTAAGTTTGTATTCTGCACATTTTGAAGCCAATGGTCAACTACCCCACAGTATTTATTCACTTCAGTATTAGACCTTGCATCTGACATTGAGCTGGAAAGCACTGACTGTGTTCCTGTAGTACCAATTAATTATAAGGGGAAATTTATTCTTTTTTATGGACTTAAGTTAGAGATTGGAGCAAAGGAGGACTCTTGCAGCCACCTTGAGCCATTCTTCCAAGACTTCTCTTTTGTACTGTAAGATAACCACATTGGCATAACAGTTATGTTCATGCATCAAAATGCGATTGAATATGCCTTAAATCAAAGGACAAATACTCTTGTTTGAACATCACAATTCAGATGGTAGAGCTCCTCATGCTGGATAGGTCTCCAACCTAATTTGAAGAGCCCTGGCCTGAGTGACAGATATCTTCAGTAGTCTGTACCCTTCCAGCCATAGCAGAGCCTGGAATTCCTACATTGCTGTCTGCTCTGGCACATACTCAACAAGCAAAATCAGTTCCTTTCAGGTAAAGATCTCCCCCACAGCAACCACAGTTACACTGGCGCAGTTACACTGTAGGTTAGTGTTTCAGAAGAACTTTCCTGGGAAAGGAGGCCTTTTGGGATGCCTTTTTTCTTAGCAAATATTTTCAGTCAACACACAATGATCAAAGCAAAGAAAAAGAACATCTAGCTCTAGGATGCAGCCACAGGAAAAGTGGAAAGCAGTAGGTCTAAGGAAGGTTTAGACTTCAATTTGGTAAAGAATCTAAATGCAAAGTCATCTCCCAGGGTGGTGTTGTACTGCAAGAGGAAGCTGAGTTACCTATAAAGACAGGTATTTTGTGAGATATTAGTAGCCATGTCTATGGAATAAATTGAAGCACTAAAACCCTGTCTAATGGCTTGCTGCCACTGCAGCTCTGTTTCAGACCACCCTCCCCCCCCCACGCTCTCTTGAAAACAAATCTGCTCTAGAGGGGTAATGCTAAGCTGCATGGGAGTGAGCAGTGTGGATGGGGCTATTTGAACTCAGGACCAAAAAATCAGTCCCTGGATTTTGTTTGGCAATATTAGTATAGCCTGTGGGAGTATTGCTAGATTGCTGACTCCAGCTCTTGTGTTTCTCTGTGTGTCACAAAAGGCATTATCATCTTGGAAGGAGTTCAGATTGGTCTTGGCCTTTATATGGTATCTATATAATCAAAGGTTATCTGATAGCAGAGGGCTCTTTAGTCTCACACAAAAGCACAATTAAGTGCATGGAGCTGAAATCAGAGTTAAACAGATTGAAACCATGAAGTAGACACTGGTTGGATGGTAGTAAACTATGGAAACAGCTTTGTCAAGGGTATGTATGTTTCTTGATCAATGATGTCTTTAAATCCCAAGTTTCTTTTTACATGATCTCATGAAATTTATCCAGAATTTATTAACTTGATGCAGATACCTTGGAGCAAAATAACTCTTTCAGAAGGTCATTCTAGAGCAAGGTCTTAAAAGAAGGGTCCTGTGGAGTATTTTTATGGTCAGATAAAAACTCTTGTTGCCAGGACCTGCTCCTTGGTGAAAGATATTTCGGGGTTCACAGATTAAAAACAGCTGAAAGCACTGGTCAGAATTTCTGATTCAGGTTTTCTGGATTTCAAATCTGCAAAGGAAACATAATCTTTGACATGACTGTAACTGAAGTAGTATCTCTGCTAAAATCACCATTCCTCAGGTATCAGATAACACACAAGACAACCCAATGAGGAGTATGTTGGATGCATACAAGGGCTTGTCAGCCAAACTGTCATCCAGCGAATATTTTCTAGGCTAGAACACAAAGAGCTTACACTGTATAAGGGACAGGGGAAGGCTTCAGGGTATTTTTCTCAAGAATCTGCAGTCTGATGTTCCTCCATTTTTGGTCAGGTAAGTACTATGCATACAGCCTGAATACATTGATATTACAGAGGAGCTGGTAGGGTACTTTAATTTGGTTGCCAGATATTTTTCAGCAAGAAAAATAATTACAAGCCTTTCTTTGGAGAACTCCCTCTAGTTTGCAGAGCCTCTCATATTGGCAGGGATAAAGCCCTCTGGTTATACAGCTCTTTTTTCTTTTTTTCCCTGAAATTCCTTTCAAGTTTAGCTGAGTTGCAAATTCTTAAGAATCACATTTTCTTCCCTGCTGTGACTTGTTTTCCTGAGGGAGAACAGTTGGCATTGTGTCAACCACATACAAACGTCTGAACCATTAGCCCGCACATACATTGTGTTTGGATGCCAAACAGCAATTCTCCTGTCAATGGGATGGAAAAAAAGAGAGATTCCTGGTCCCTTTCCTAGCAGCATCTCTCTAGATCTACAGTGTGGTCTCCTCCTTCTTTTCTGCAGCCCCAGGACAGGACCAGAGAGCAAGCTCCCTCAGGCCTCCCAGCTCTTCATCTTCTGCACCACAGAACAGGACAAAAGCCTTCACTATTGAGGAAAACAAGGACTAGTGCAGCTTCTTCTAGCCCACAGTGGACACAGACCTTGCTCATTGCCTCCCCTTCTTGAGATCTAACAGCCCACATTTAAACATTCTACACAAATAATTACACTGCAAAAACAGGGGGAAGTGAGCAGGATTTGATCCATGTTTAACATGACGCTCGTATTCTTGTTTCCATAGGTTATAGTCTTCTGCATCTGTAAAGTGCTCCTTGTCTCCTAGACATCCAAAATTCAATTCTGGGTGGAATTTGTTTAGTAAAGTAGAATCAACAGCTTGAATCAAGGGAGATTTACTCTCTACTTCCATCTTTAACCTTCCCTATAAAGCAGTAGCCATGCTGGAATTTATGCAAGGCATACAAAGCAGGTTAATTACAATTCAGTCCTACGAAAGGTGGTGCCTGGGGCAAAGGGTTTGCAGTCTGCTCTGAAAAGCATCATCTACTTCACTCTTATGGGCTGCCAGCAGAAGAGAATTCCCTTCATTGTTTCTTATTCTCAAAAAATGTTTCTAGACTATCAGCAGATGTTTCTATTCTAGGGAAAAAAAATTAATAATAATAATAAAAAAAAGTAAAGCTGCTAGAAAGATACATAGAGGGCATAGAGGGGAGAGGTAGTAACCACCTGCAGAGTTCAGACTGGAACAATAATACTTGGCATTTTTTTTCCAGTTGTTTGTCAAAAGAAGATCAGTGCTTTAGGTTGCTCTGTGCAAAAACTAGTGGAGTGAACAAAGTAAAATGTGCCATTTATTCACATTGATCTGAATTAGCAAAGCAAAGCACGTAGAAGTCCTTAAATTCTACTGGAATAAAAATTTAGGGTATTTAAGTGTATGCTGCATATTGCCCTTGCAAAAGGTTTCAAAAGGCCAGAGGTTTTATTTGTTTCATTTTTAAGAAGAAACCATGATTAATATGAATAATAATATCATGTAGCAGAAATTGTTCTCTGTGGGTGGATGACTGTCGAGCTTCAAATAGTGTCAATAACTAGGTTTCCAGGTATTCTGTAGTTTTGCTCTGTCACACCAAGATTGTGAGTTATGAAAGTTCACACTTCTAATACATTTATTTAGTCTTATATGAGAAATTCAAGTTTAAAAAAATTTGCTTATCTATATACGTATGATGCTTTAAAACTATCATAGCTCTAAAAAAAATTTACAGAACCTGCCTCTAATCTCCTTGTGTGTATGCCCCAGTGCAGTTCTCTCCATGCTCTCATTTACCACTATATGCAGTAGGGTTTTTCACCTCTGGAGCACTGAGCACCATGTATTTGGACATCTCAGATCTTCTCAAGTGCATGCAAGCTTCACAATGACAAGCCCATGGAGATAGGCTCATCGTGCCTGAACAATCAGAACGTGCATGAACCATTTCACACTAATTGTTTAGACCATCTTGATTCTGTAACTTCTGTCTCTCCATTCCTCCCGGGGCTTCTTGCATGGACTTTTAACTTTCTTAAGTTCTGGGCTCTGGTCCTGCAGTCCCATCCATTTGGGGGGACCCTTTCAGCCTGGCCCCTTGTGTGCTGTGATGAGTGCCAGCAGGGGGACTTCCCTTTACAGAGATGAGCTTTGATGGCAAATTGCTGGGCATAAACACCCATAGACATAAATTTGTTATTAGATTACTTAGATTATAATGAGGTTATTTAGGGGTCCCTATCAGTGGTGTGCCATGCCCTGAAAATTAAAAGCAACAGTGTTCCTATGCAACATTGATTAAGCCTCAAATATTTTATTTGAATATGTGTATATTCAATATATACACTGCTCAAATAGTGCATTTAATACAGCCTCTTTTCCTTCTCTTTAAATAAAATAAAATAAAATTAAATTAAATTAAAAAATCCAAAAAAGTATTATAAATGTAAAAAACGCTACGTTTCAGTCAGCAAGATATTCGGTATTTCAGATGTGTAAAGGTTAGTGTCTGGCAAAATGCCATTTCCCGCAGTAGTATACTTAAAGATTCAGATATTTGTTATATATACTAAAAGCTTTAAAGGAAAGGGAAGGAGATGAGTTGTATTTCACATATCTGAGTTATGTTACCAGAAGCAGAATAAACAGCCCCTGCTTTCTTGTGGAAAAGTTAATTACTTATATGACACAACATCATTTTAATCAAGGCAGAACAATCAGTTCACATTACAAACCCTATAATTGAGATAATGTAATCAATGTAAGTAATCAGCTATAACAAGTAATTAAATATCTAACCCCATCAAGCAATAACTAAAATTACAGCTTTGAATAATATCAGCTAATTGCATCATTAGAAACTTGTGCGAAAGCCATTGGTAAATCTAAGTTTTTAACTGTGCAAAGGAGCTCTTGCAGGTATCATTGGAAGGTCTGCAGCCTCATCCTGAGGCACATTAGGTACAACACGACTACAGAAAAGCAGCCGTATTCTAGTGTCAGGCTTGGATTTATCACAGATCTGACGTAGTAAGGTAGGAGTCATCTTCCTCCTTGGAGTCTTGTGTTGCCCCAGCTCTCCAGCACAGCCAGAGCAACCACCTGTGATGACACACGGGTTTGCACACACCTCTTTTCTGCCTGCCACCACTGACATGCATCAGCACCCGAGCTGCTAAACCTCCACGGTGATGTGCAGGGATGTCAGCTCTTGCTTCTCTTACTTGTATTGAAAATCATTAAAACAACACAGCAACAAAACAACAAAAACTATTTGGAGAGGATTTAACCCCTCCTAACAGAACTGTATCCATATGGAGCAGACCTGTCTGTGCACATCATGTAGCAGTGGATCAGCTCCAGCATCTGAAGGCTATTTATTCAACTGCAGCAGTACTGCCAGCTCAGAAACTTTCCCAAATAAAGAACAGTGCAACTGAGGCTACCAGTACAAAGCATTTAAAATGGAACAAAAATCACAGAGGAAAACCAAAGTGAGATAGATCCACGTATGTGTATTTTTCAACCATGATGGTATGTAGGTATTCTGAGTGCTCACTGGTTTGAAAGAGCTGAATGTGAATATCTAGTGCTCCTCGGCATTAAGAGAAGAGAATTCTGTAGCATCTAGGCTTTCAAATTAAATAGAAAGCCTAAAAAGAGCCCCTGGAAAGCACAGCATGAAATAAATCTAGTTTGTGAGAGTAAAGAAGTGTTTCAGAGCCATGCCAGCTGCTTTTCCTATTTTCAGCACTGGAGTTGGATTATTTCTGAACAGCAGACGAGACAGGCAAGGACCCTAGACTGGAGCTCAGCATTTCTGGAAGAAGCTTAGCTCCTAAGTTAAGTTCATGCAAGGCAGACAGAGAAGCACGAGACAGAGTAAGTGGTGAGTGAAGTCTGCAGTGAAGCTCACAGCATTGCCGTCGTGGCATGGCATCACTCAAAGTATTTCAACAAATACTGACCTGACTGCATCCAAAGCATTGAACAAAACTGGGAATGTGTTATTTGCACTAGGAGATCACAAATGTCTTGTTACAGTAGTGGTACAGTCTGGACAGAAGGAAAACCTTTTGTTCCTGATGCTCCAGTCCATTGCAGCCCTTGGGCAGTAGCATAACCTCAGGGCTAGGCTGGTGCACAGAAGTCGGTCTGTGGGAGTCCAGAAATAGCTGGCTCTTTGTCTTTGTGCTCACCCTTCCAAATCCCAGAATGCACTGGATACTCTTTAGCAGCCTGGGACTTTCTATGTTGTTAGTCAAGGTGATGCTCCCAAGAGGACAAAACAGAGAAGAAAAAATAGGAAGCAAGCATTGATATCACAGGGGAGGAGAACTGCTGAAATGCAGAAATGGCAAGATTGGGAGTCCCACTTGATGAAGTAAAATTACACTGACATTTGGATTCAAAAGCTGATGATGAGCTTGGTGGCAATGAAAACAAAAGCTGTTAATAACTCTAGGAGAGACTCACAATGCATAGTCAAAATATGAAACAGGTAGGAAATATAGAGTTCATTTGTTTCCCATAATTGGTTGTACTTTCCCAATTTACTTCCTTTCATAAAAAAAAAAAAAAAAAAAAAAAAAAGTAAACAAAGGTACAAAATTTTCTTTACAGTTGCTGTCTTTCAGACATCTTTCCATATTATTATTTATTATGTGTTTTGATTTTTTTAGTGGATGTGAGAGAGATGGAGATGCTGTAGCTGGTTCAAGAATCAGCCCCCTTAGCATCCCCAGCACTGAAGGGGCACATTTTTTTTCAACCAGAAGAGAGGATACAGGTCTATAAGAAGCTAACTGGTTTAAAAAGGTTATTGTAATTAGTTTGTTTTCTATCAGCTGATGTGGATTTAATATTTGGAATTGGAGAGTCTGGTGGGGAGAGGGTTATTATTTCTGTCCTTCTCTTAAAATAGTGAAATTATGCAAGATAAGTTGTTTTCTGAATGCCTCTTCTGCTTCAGAAACTGAAAACTGAAAAACGAACTGCATATTTAGCTGCCAATTAGTAAAAGCTGAAAACAACAGTGAAAAAAAACCTTGTGTCTTATTTCAGGAGGTGTAATTGTATGTGTTGTGTGTGAGTTGCAAGGCTCAGGAGCACCTATAAGATGTTTTGTTTCTTGTGGATGATACCCTCTCATTGTCGTAAGATGTTCCTTAATGTCCACCTTGTCACAGCCTGTATGGAAGCTAGTCATAATGTTTCAAAAATAAGCAAAAAATATTTTATTAATGAATGAAAGCACAAAGATACACTGATCATTCATGGGAATCCTTGGGATCTTCTAGCCATGGTCCTACTCAGAAGACACCCATCTTGTTGGGAATGTTGTTGAAAGACTAGGAAATAGTTCTACAGAGAGGCAGTGTGAGGCGGACAGATACTTATGCTCCATCTTGCTCTCCAGAAAAGCATAAGAGCTGGTTGCTAGTAACATCTGTTTGTTCGTATTTACAAGTCTGCTTCCATAAAGCTTGCGGAGAGCCTGATCCTGAAGGGAGTGATAATCTCCAGAACACCCAGCTGCTGGCACAGGGCTGAGCTGGCACTGAAGAACTGAGTTTTGGTTTGTGCTTAGGATAAAACTTGAATAATCTTGGCAGCTCCCTCTCCTGTTCACTGCTAGCTGTGCTGTGGATAAAAAGGACCTGCAAAAAAAAAATGTATTAGGAACAAATAGAAAATAAGAAACTTCAAGTTAATGAACCACTAAAAGCCTCAGTCTGATTTCGGACTCATCAGTTTTCTTTATATTAGTCTTTCAAATGTGCCTGGGAGCATTTTGTGGTCCCCAGGCCAACTGGTGTGGTAAAGCCCACGTCCTTACTGTTAAAGTCTCTTAGAGTCACAAACAGCATGGCAGTGTCCAAATTGCTTATTGGGAATGGTTCTTGGCCCACACTGATGTCAAACCAGGCCCAGAAATTGTTTTGGAAGAGTGATAGCTTGCCTAGGCCAAAGTTATCGCAGGCCCAATTCTAGCAAGTTATTGGGCTACATGATCAAGTTTCAGGCCTGGGAACAGCCCCTGGCAATGATTAATCTACGCTTCTATCGATGTAGCCATGGAAGCTAAGACTAAATAAATACCGTAATTGGAAAAAACCAGCCCTCACTATGTCATTATTTCAGTGGATTCTTAGCAAGATTATATTTTGTGTATGTAAAGTGTGGCATAAGTTTCAGTCAGTCCAATTTATGCTATATCTCCCTTTTCAGAAAGCGGTTTTAAGCATAAGGGAGGTGGAATTTTCCTTATGTTATCCAAAATATGTGTGTTCTCCAAGGAAACAAAAACTGGAATAGAAAAATCTACTTTCCATACCTCACTCAAAACCCACACAACCTCTCCCCCCAAAGACATTCTATCAAGTTCTCCAAAGATGCTGTTCATAGAGTACTTTCCTTACACAAATAACGTATTGCAATGCTCTCACCATCAGATTTTTTATTTATTTATTGTATGCTCTTAAAAGAAGGCTACCAACACAAAAAAAAAACCTCTATATTTGGACCTAATCTTCTCTTTCTTGGCGTAAAGCCTTCCTTCTTATCTGTCTGTTTATCACTCCCAGGTTCTACTGTACATGCAAGCAAATATGGAAATAAAAAACATGCAAAAATATCAGGGAGAGCTACAGTTTTCTCTGTAGGGTTCAAGACTGAGCAATTTTGATTTCCTTGAAATTACAGGGAATAACTGGGTGTCCAGATTTCTTTCGATAACTCTGAAAATAGCAGCGGTAGGCCTCGTAGGAGCCATGACAGTCAAATTGCAGAGGCGTGTGGGTGTTCTTCAGTAGCCTGATTTTAATATAGCACTGAAGCCAAATCCTGTTTCTGCTGAATTCAGCAGCAAGCCTTCTTTTTATTTTAGTGCATCAAGTTTTCATAGAGTGCCACAAGTTCAAAATTACTTCCTAGCACAGTGTATTACATGACCATATTTTACCAGCAACTTCCTTAAACAGTTTTGAGCTAGAGCTGTGCAATGCTTCCCACTAACATTAATTTATTAATACATGATTAATAACATATTCCCCTTCTCTGCTTCTTTGAGTAACTCCTTTTAACTGGAAACGGGCAGGCTGGAAAGATCTGCAAGTTAAAACTCTGCTGGAGTATATAGAGCTCAATCACAAGTAGGCTGGCCAAAGAGGAAGAAATCTGTACAGAAATTTAGCTGCAAGTTTGGGTTTGTTCATTGATGTTTATACGAGTGGTAGTCACCTTTTCTGCTGTGTATGCATATTTAGGTCTTTTCTGTTATATGCTAATGACATTTTCACTTTATGTATGAATGTGTGTGTGTGTATATGTATTTATGTATAAAAAACAGGCAAGTATGGTCAAACTTCCATCAGTTTATGTTTAGAAAATGTAGTGTCATTTACATTTATTTATTTATATATAGTAATAAGTAAGGATATTAGAGAATATTCTTGCTGTTTGCTTCAAAGCCACTATGAAAAGCAGATATGTCTATATATGCACTTACATATATGTATAGTATAGAAAAGTAGCTCTGTTTCTATCAGTGTTGCTCTGAACAGTAGAATCAAGTACTGGTGGCTATCCTATTTTCATACACTGCCTGTAATGAGCAATATAAAAGTACGAAGTATTTTATGAGCAGTCCATGTGAGCAGTCCCATCATGAATACTTTCATAGCTTTGAAACATGTCTCATTTGGCTCTGTTTTTAAAGAGGCCAATAAAATCCACTGGGTGCTAATGCTGTTGGATATTTTTTAAACACTTTTTAATGTCTGTGTGGTGTCTTATTCATGTAAGTGCTTTAGTAGTCAGACAAACTGTAGCACATCTGAGACATGGAAATCAAATTGAAGCTTTTAACAAGTCAGCCTTTTGGTATCCCCAGTGTGCCTGTATTTAAAAGCTACACGCTTTAGGCGTTGAGTTCTGTGGGTGTCTGAATAAAGTCAATGTTATCTAACCTTTGTTATTTTTACACACTCGTCATTCATTTATTTTGATTTGGGATCTCCAGGCTGACTTCACATACGGATGCATTTAGAAGAGCAGGATGGATGTAGGAAGCTGGCTATAGCAGCACAGCAGGCTTGCTTCTCACAGTCAGGTGGATGAAGGGATGTACACGTCTGCCATGGCTGTGCATACGGATGTATTGACTGCATTCACAGTGGTAACTTCCATGTCACAGCTCTGATCCCTTTGCTGCACACCACTATGAAGCAATAATAGCTGGTATGACTTAATTAATCACCTCTCTCTCCTGGAGACAGTGCTGCTTCCAGCCACAAGCACACCCAGATAAAAACTATGTTTGCATTCTCCCTCAAAAATCAAACCAATAAAAGGACCAATTTCTTTTTTCAAGAGGAAGGAAGTGTAAAGCGTCAGAAAGCTGTCTGAAAACTGCTTCCTTGACTGCTGGTTCTCATCTCCCTCCCCTTTTGTTCTCAGTTTAAAGCTCTCCTCGCCAGTTGTCTAGACTGCAGGTAAAAATGTTGTTGCCCTGGTCAGTCACATAGATCCTGATTCTTCCAAGCAACCCTTGGTTGTTGAAGATGGTTCCATGGCCATAAACGTGAAGTTACTGTTGCCAACTCCAGATGCACAAGCAGTTGTTGACCCACTAGATCCATCCAGTCCTCCTCAAGCCATTCTCCTCATCAGCAGGACCACCTGGGCCCCCACGCTCTTGACCATTTTCCCCTTCCAGAATCTTCCAGGATAAAATAGAAGCTTGTTGTTGATGTGAATATGACAGACATGTTTTTCATGGATTTGCTTCTTTTGGTAGAAAAAGACATTTCTACTGCTCACTTTTCTCTCATTTCATCCTGATTTCATCCCCATTCAATAGGTGAATCAGTGCTGGAGGATGGATGGTTCTCTATGAAAAAAAAAAAAAAAAAAAAAAAACACATAATAATAATAATTAAGAAAAAAAAAAAAAAAAAAGACAGCACAGCCTTTGGCTGATCCCATGCTTGCTGTGCTGACTGAGAAACTGCATCCTGTCAGACCTCCCAACCAGATCTGTCCCTCGAAGTCATGGCTGAAGCCTAATGCTTTCCCAGGCCTGTAGAAAAATGCTGTCCTAGTTCAAGACATGGCATGCTGTTTGTGTGATACTTACTTTTTCTCTAGAGAAAAAAAGAGTTACTAATGCATTTTTTTTCTTATACTTGTGTGATACAAATAAATATTTTGGATGCAGGAAGCTAACCTTTCCCTAACCCTTCATAGTTGGTGTCCAAACTTTCTTAGGTTTGCCAGAAAAATCAGAAAGGCAAACAAGTTGATGGATGACCTTTATTCATTGACTTGCCTGCATTCCTGCCTAGCTCTGCTTTTTTACTGGTTATGTATTTTGGGTCAACAGATTTGTACAGTTCACACTTCATTATCTAACAAACATCGAATACTGAGAAGTGATCTTAAGTAGTGTAGCTCTTTCTGCAGTTCCTGGGTTAGTCCTGGATGGGTCAAAAAGTTCTAAAGCCCATGCTGATGCAGTGAAAGTTAATCGACACAGCTTTCTGCTAAAATCTGAAGTATTCCTTTGCTTGAAAATTAGTGTAGAAAGAAGAAATGGCAGATAGTGAATTTCCATCTTCTCTCTTGGCATTGATCTGACTGGCAGTGGCATTTGAGTGCTTTGAAGGCATAGATCATGACCAAGGACTATATAAGTGACAAAAACTTGAAAAAGACTTCTTCAACAACAAGTTACTCCCACACTTTGCTATGGGAGATACAGCTTATCACAGAGAACTCTTCAACCATTAAATGCTCCCTAGACAAATATGGTGAGGTCCTGAAATTGGCTGAGGCATGCACCCTCTAGCCTTACACGGGCCATTCCCCAAGTTCAGAAACACATTATCTTCCATCTAGACAAGGATATTTCATTGAGTCCTTCCTTTATATCAGTTTTTGGAAACTGTCCCAACCCGAAATATAAATTGTGAGCAATGAATGCATCTTTTGCAATAATCATAAATGGAGAAGTAGGCAAAAGCAAATTTATTGCAAATTACTTCTCTGAATGCCTTCATTTCTTCACTATTCCTTGTTTTGAAGTGTATGTAGTAAGCAGAATGCTCAAAGTGTTAGGTGCTTTACCCTGTTGTCACTGTGGACGTTGTTGAAATCCTTTAAAAGAAAGTCCCATCAAAGTAATTCTTTGTGCTGGGTAAGAAACTGTACCAGGAAAAAGATTGACTGGACAGTTCTCACAGAGCAATGCTATCCAACATTGGGGAAGGAAGTATTTAATTAGAGGGGTGACGTCCTCTCAAAAAGGGTGACTGGGATAGAGAAAATTAAGTGATACTCACATAGCTTAGTGGCAGAGTGAGGAAGGAAAATGTAACCCTGAAGAGATCCTTTCTGGAAAGAAGCCAGCGCTGGAGTGTGCAAGCTGCTTACCCGGCTGTCCGCTTTGGCTCCAGCTCTGCAGGACTGTAAACATCTGGCAAGGGGACACGGGACATGACGCCTTCAAACTTCCCCCAGACCGAGTACTTTGGCTGTTTTTCTCTCTACAGGAACCCAGACCTTTGTATAACAGAAGGTGCCAGTTTTATTCGAGCGGAGTAGGATTCCTGTATGATGCCTACCAGACAGAGGTAAGCAAAGTCACCTCATCGCATGTTCATTTCTGTAGTATATTGAGGGGCTGGGGAGGAGGGAGGCATCTATTTGAGAGTGTCTGTGTGCATGTCAGCCATGGGTTGATGAAAACCCAACTGTTTTTTCCTCCCACAAGTGATTCCCTGTCTATCCAAGCCTCTGATGATTGCAAATCATTACAACCAGTGAGGTTTTGAGTCATCATCAATGTCTGCATCCAGCACACTACACTGGGACTGGAACAATTCCTAGTCCATCCATACTGTTTAATAGCTGTCTGGAATGTATTTATCACACCGGCATCGTTCTCTAAGGAGGGTTTTGTAGACTTCAAGTGGTATAGGAAATATCTAGAAGAGTCCATCTGCATTGCCCAGAAGGCTTCAAATATTCTCTGTATTTATCCAGCACAGGCCAAGAATGTCAGTGGTTTGTGTGCAGTTTTTATTATCACAAGGACATTAACATGGTAGGAAAAGTGCCCATACCCAAACGGCTGGACTCCTGAGAAGTCCAGATTTAGTTTCTTCTCCTATTTTTCATTTGGCTATTATGGTAAATTGGTGGGAGTGAAAAGGAAATCAGGCAGAACGGGATGGAGAACAAACACTCGTATAACTTGCAAGAAGCCAGATGTCCTTTATCACCATTCCTCCCGTTGCTGTGAAAAAGCATGTGGGGAATGTTACTGTTAATAATTCTAGACAGGTTAGCAAGGTCTATCGCCAGGCTAATACTGCTTAAATCTCACTGCTAGGGCACCCTGTTGTTGGTTCCAGAAAATGCATGACAAAAATGTTTCAGCGACCTCCTTGCTTAAAGACCCACCCAAACCAAGCCAGGGTCAGTGACAACACGCTTTCCTGTATGTTTTACTCTGTCTCTAGTGTTCGTGTGCATTCAGATGGAGACATGGCCCAAGGAATGCTTCTGAGTCCTCTAATTAAAATGCATAGCTGGGGTCACACCGAGCACATCTCCCTGCAGGTGACCCCAGCCTTGGGCTTCTGGCCAGACAGCTTCCCCTGGCTCTGCAGTTATAGGCAATGTCTCAAGATTGGGCACCCTGAACTCCCGTCTCTATTCTGGGCAAAAATTCCCCTACAAACCTATCTTTTTAAAGTGTAGCTAGCTTGTAATAACATTCCTGTCTGCTTGTCCACTGATCTAGAGTCAGCATGTGCTAATTCAGAGTTAATGATCCATGGCATTTGAACTTGGCTTTCGCTTTCCTGAAGTTAGCCAGCTGGTGAGCAGGGGACGTGCTCTGCAGTCCAGGTGATCACCTAAGCAGGAAGGCAGATTGTTTACGGAGTGTGAGTTTCCTTTTGATCACCATCACTCATGGAGTCTTGTTTTCAGTTCTTTCCTTTGCTGATAACAGAAGCAATTTGATTTTATTGCAATTACTATGAGGTGAGAACATCTCTTCAATTGTGCTGAGGGGATAGACAAGGCACAAACAGCCAGAACCTGAAAAAGCGAAATGTGTGGTCACTGAAATGAAAAAAATAGGTCTTGACATGCAGGATACCCACAAATGGCCTGTTTCCACCATCCTTGCTCACACCACACAGCAATTTGTTTATTTTGGTTTATCCACTGATCTCCTAAAAAGGAGTGTCTTGCTCTTTGCATGTTTTAAAAATGCAGTGATAAAAATAGACAACTACAGTAACTCCCTTGGCCAAAAATTCAGTATGTCTTGTAGCCTAGAAGCAGCTGAAAACATGTCTAAGATCTTGCTGAGCTCCCTCTGTGTGGGTCCTAGGCCATTTTGACCCAATACAGAGGGTCAAAACCAAGGCCTTATGTTCCACTCAGTGCAAAAGGACTAGAGCATCCCAACAAAATGTCTTTGGCAGCAGGTACATTGGCGTGGTCTGCTCCAGGATCGGTCTTCAAAATGCTTTACGAAATAGCCATGTGATATTTCAGTCACTTCTGAGCTGGATGTTGATTAGTCTGACATAATCGTTGACATTGGTGTCCTCTTCTGCAGTAAACTGCAGCTTGGGCTGAGGAAGGCTACAGCTGATTATGCCTTCAGGTCAGCAAAGCCCTTGTGTGAAATTCCAGTACGTTCAAACACAAGAGGAGGAGGTTAATGAAATTAGGTCATGCCTCAGGTTGAGATACTCTTGTGACAAGTGGGACATAGTCTGTGAACTCCAGTTCTGGATTGCAACTCAGATTGGAACCATCCTTTTGTAACCTAATTTCAGTTTGGGGTTAGAACAGCTGATTTGTATTAGAGACTAACTAACCATATGTATAGCCTTGTCTTGGGCAGCAAAGCAACCCTGAGGCATCACTTTAACTTCTTTTTAGCTTTATCACCCTCTCACTTCCACTGCCTAAACAAGTCATGCTGAGGACAACAACTGTAGCAAGTCTGAGACCAGCAGCAAGATGAAATTTCTCAGGTGCTGTGTGTAAGACTTTTTTTTTCTGCCTGGAACAAACACATGAGGAGTATAGGCACATAGCCAGTGGCTGTTTTCACACTAAAAAGGATGCACAGATCCAAAAGTTGGGAGCTGAGAAATGTGGTGTAACATCTTTGGGTACTGTCTCACAGAGGAATGCATTCATGGCACAGCAGGAGTGAGAATGACTGGCTGACAGATGCTTTTCAAAGGCAGGCATGTATTCTTAAGCAAGCTACTTCTACTCTTTCGTTGTGAGGAATTTTCTGTTCAATAATGTGTTTTATATGCATTTTTTAAGCAAAATACCTCTCAGTTGTTCCAGCACGTTCTTTCTATCAAAATAAAAACTATAGCAAGAATGTGTTTGCTGTCCTGCTAGCTTTTAAAATGTGACAGTTCTCCAGGATTTCAAACTCAGTAAACTAAAAATCTCAGAAAACAAAACAAAACCAACATTGCATATAAAATATTTCAGTTGGTGCCACATAGAAGTGCTATATCCTAACCACACCTAAGGATTCATTAAAATGATTTCTTGTCTGTGTGGAGAGTGGCTTGTGTGTATCTACCCTTATTGTTCCAACATCTAGTCCCTGTAACTCCTGCTCACACAAATAAATCTTTTGAAGTTTTATATCCAAGAGCCTCTGTAAATGGTAATTACTTGCTGGAGTGCTTGGATCTTTTCTGAGTGGTTTTGTTTGTGGGTTTGGAGATTGTTGCTGTTGTTATTCTTACTTCCTTCTTCAGGAGGATGGTACTAAAAGGAAAGAGCTCCCATTTACCAGAAGCTGCTCAGAAAATTGTCATTTTTGCCCAGTTCCCCACTATAATGGTGCAGGGTTCTTATCCGCTGCGGTGGCTTGCCATAGTGTATCCCTCAAGACCTGTGGTGCCAGTGTCACAGCTGTAGGGATCTGCTGTGGACTCTGGGTCTTCAAAATAGCATGGAGCAGTGAAACTGAAAACTCCAGCAGCCCTGGCACATTGTCCAGCCAACACAACAGCCCATAAAACCTGGTGCTGCTTCTTGGGGTCAGTAGGACGACTTGAATGCTGTGCTGAAATGCTGAGACTAAAAGTCAGTCTCTTCTCTTTGGCAGGTGACGTGTTATACCTTAAACAGCAAATGCCAGCTGAAAGTAAAGAGCAACACGTGCTATTGCTGTGACCTGTACAACTGTGAGAAGTAAGTACCTGTGTGCAGTCAGCGGCCTCTGAGAAGTCCTTGGTTGGTTGTCCCTCCTCCTAGGTGATGGGGAGTTTTGCCCTTAGGCCTGGAGAAGCAGCATACAGGGCTTGTGTGCTGTGTGATCCAGCTCCTCTCTCACTGAAGTTCTGATGCTGGGGGAGAAGAGCTCAGGGGCTACATGTTAGTGCTGTCATGATTTCAGTATCTTTTTCTTAAAGTATATCACTAAGCTTTTTGGTGTGTTATCAAAGTCAACCACTCAGGCATAGCCCTGTCAAGATTTACCGGTGATCTTGCAATGCAGTTTTCTCATTAGATTTAAATAATAATTTTTATTTTCTACCAAACTCTACCAAAGACTAAATAAATAGGAACATAGGTGTCCTTACAGAGAGATCATGTGGCAGACAAACGCAGAGCTCTTTGGTTAGCAATAGCCTCTAGATGCGTGGGTTTTCACTAAGTTGCCAGTGTAGATACAGAAGGCCTTGTGAGTATTTCCTGAAGCTGTCTGTTTGACTTCATCATTACTAAAGCATGAGAAGCCAGGAGATAAGAAGTGAGGAAATGTCTGGGTATGCTTACAAAGACCAGCAGAAGGTTAGCACAGGGTTGCCATGCAGTGATTTATCAGGAGTACAAGGGCGGTTAGGAAAACTACATCACAGCCAAGCCCGCGGGTTTGTAATGTGGAAGATGGATGAAATGAACTCACACAGCTGACTGGCCACCTGGAACACAGAGATTTCAACTGCAAACAGCATCATGTCTTGCCATAAATAAGAGGCTGGAGAGAATTTCCCAGGGTTGAGCTTCTGCCTGACTCACTCCCTGTGGGCTCAGTATCATCTATCATGCACCCTCATGCAACCTTTGTAACCCTCTAGTTGACTCACAGTCCCTCTTCTTCCTTTTCCTCTGTGTCTTTCCCATCTTTCTTCCTTCCTATGTCTCCTGAAGTTTGTTTGTTGTTTTTTTTTTCTTCCTCCTTTTCTCATGCCACCAGTCCTGAAAAACCTCAGTCCTGTGTAAACTTTGGCTAGCATGCTACAGGACACGAACGTTTTTGGTGTGTGAGAATGAGGCTGGCACTATGAAGTAAAACACAAGGTTTCTGCTTGAGAAAGTAGTTTTTGCCCATACCCTAACTAAATTAGAGAAGTAAATTTAAATTCGGGACTAGAGGGAAGTCTTCTGTGAATATTGCTCAGGCACACAGACACGAGGTGAGTGCAGCTCTGTGGAATGAATTAAAACAGCCCAACCCAACACAGAAAAGAACAGGAGTCTTAAAGGGGTGAAAGCATTCAGAGTTATCAAATAAATTGACTGAAACTCTTTTGCTTGAAGCGTAAGGTAGCAACGAGGAGAGAACAGGAATCCCTAGCAAGGTGGGGATTGGGCTCTTCTCCCAAGCACCAAGTGACAAGATGGGGGGAAATGGCCTCAAGTTGCACCAGGGGAGGTTTAGGTTGGATATTAGGAGAAATTTCTTTACCAAAAGAGTTGTGCAACACTGGAGCAGGCTGCCCAGGGAAGAGGTTGAGTCACCATCTCTGCAGGCCTTCAAGAAACGTTCAGATATAGAATTTAGTAGGATGGTTTAGTGGTGGGCTTCAGTCCTAGTTTAAAAGTTGGACTAGATGACCTTGGAGGTCTTTTCCAACCTGAATGGTTCTATGATTGCATGAACCCTCCTCCTCCATCTCCTCAGTGCCAATTTTCTAATACATTGGGTTTGTTGGAAACATCAGAGACTCATCAATGCTGTGACAATGTTTAATGATATAATTAAAGGTGTGTTCTGCCAGTGTAAGCAATCCTCAGTGGACAGCAAGACCTTATGGGACAGGCAGGGACAAATCCAGAGTAGAGCAGCAGTCTCACTGCTTTACAGACTCAGCAATTCCAGTTCCTAGGACAGACAAAGAGAAGCTGGAGGATGTCACAGTCACAGTAAGTGACTTGGTGTCAGCCATACAGCAGGCCAGTACACAGGCAGGGTCACAAGTCAGACACCCTCAGCCTGATGGCAGCTGGAGCTGTGGCTTTATTTAGTGAAGTGATGTCTGGGCTCGTATAGGAGGGCCCAAGTGAACTTGACAATAGCAAATCCACGGTGCCAGAACCATGCCCCACAACAAATGATTTGACATTTCCAGAAATTCCCAAGCTTGGCTTGGTCCTACCCAGAAGTGTTGTGGGTTTCTCCATGCTGCTACCTCTGCAGAGCTTTCCCTAACCACCCTTCCCACACCTGCCCCACGTGCTGGGGAGGAGGGAACAGAAAAATATTCCACAAACTGCTCGCTTCTGCTTTCCGCCATAATCTGATGGCACTTTCCTAACAGTGCAAAACCAGACCTGGCATTTAACAAATCTTTCCAGCTCTTTTCCAGCTGCTCTGGGAGCTCATTAGTGGGCCAGCACTAAGACAGGTGCTGGGAAGAACTGCAGGAAACTTCTTAAATTTTGGAGTAGAATATTTCTCACTGTCAGCGAGGTAATGAGGATTGACTTCACGACATGCCTGATTTACAGTAACCATTGCAGTGTAGAAATATACAGAAATAAAATTTTCTGGATAGTACAACCCATAGTTTAAAGGCACATCTTTATACTGCAGTAAGTTGCATCTGTTAATTTGGAACTGCAGACACCATAACCAAATGGCCAGCTGGCTAAACCTCCCTTCCTGTGGTTGATTAATGCTTAAGCAACTTGTCTTTCCCGCTGTTGGAGATGCCAGAAGATTTCCAGGTGAAGTGGGAAAGAAAGTCATGTTAAATGTTTTGGTTGGTAGCTACGTGGCCAGGGCAGCACCCATATACCAGGACTGTCTCTGTGTTCAGAGACCCTTTGCAAAAGAGGGAGTCCCAGCCGAACCAGGGTTGGTATTAGTAGGTCTACATGTCTAATGTGAGCTGAGCAGAGCTTTCTCCAGTTCATCTGAGCAGTGTTCACACCCATAGGTGGGAGTATGGATTACGTCCTTTGCCAGAGAGAAAACTAAGCAGGAGGGACTCAGATCCTCATGCTCTTTATTTCATGCAACGTGCAGTCGTGACCCCGTCTGTGTTCCCTTTCAGCTCAGAGCAGTCCTCCAGCTACTACGAATTTCTCGGTGTGAGCAGCTGCCAGGACGTGGTTCACCTCTACAGGCTGCTGTGGTCCTCCACGGTCCTCAACATCATCGGGTTGTTCCTGGGGATTGTCACGGCAGCCATTCTCGGGGCCTTTAAAGACATGGTAAGGCTCGCGGTCTTCTGCCTTCTGTAGTGACTTCTGTGCTTGTTGACATTATCAGGCGAGTTAGAAAGCCAAGGAAGCGTGAGTGTACAAAGGAGGCACTTTAAACATGTTTCCTGTGTGGTCTGGGAGTCTGGAGTCGCATATTTAGGCTAAGCAGTTGCCAGCTGCTCACAGCTAAGTAGGTCAGGCCTGGTCAATACATGAGTGGAGGGGAAAAAAACAGGCGTCTGCATGAACAGATGCTGGCCCTTCGCTTACTGACATCTTTTTTCTTCTAATTCAGCACTGGACATGGGGGCCAGCACAGGCTTAAAGCATGCTAGTCTGTAGGAAACGTAAAGCGCAGGTCCCAGGTGTGCCTATTTGTGCAGCTCTTTTTCCAAGAATGGGGATTAACTCTGAAGGAGCTGTCAAGTTTTTATTTGAACAGTTGTATTCGGGTCACATTAATCCTCTGCTGTTGCACTAAGGAGCGCCGCTCTCTGACTGCTCCCTGTGCCACACTGATAAACGCTGTGGCAGTCAGAAGAGTTTGTGCCAGGAGGGGTAGAGAGCCAAGGGGCTCCCAATTTATTAACACTCAGAAGAGTAGATGGTATTTATTCCCCCAGAGAGCTTCCAAACTAAAACAGGCAGAGGTGTGGGGATGGGGCTGAAACGCAGGAGCAGAGGGGAGGCGTAATAGCAACAAATGTCCTCTTAGTTCCACGGTATTTCAGGTGACTGTTCAGAGGGGGGAGAATTAAATAGAAAGAAAGGTGAAAGGAAAGAAGAGAGGGATGGAGCAGGGAAGAGAAAGTAGGAGAGCTGAGGGTGATGTGCACTGGGGGACAGACTAAAGGAGAGGGGCTGCTCCGAGCTGGCAGCCAAGGACCCGGTCAGTCTGGAGGACACCCAGGACTTGCTCTGACCACCCAGCATCTTTGCAGCACTCCTCCACACAGAGCAGTCTCCTCTTCACGGTCTTTACCTGAAATTCACCTTTGTTAAGTTGCAAACATTTGCTTTGTAGCAGGGTGAGCTCAAACCCAAGCAGATCTCCGTGCTGTGAGGATGTCCTGGGAGAACTGGAGTCTCTGTGACCTGGTGGGGTCTCGGTGACCTGGTGCATTCCCCGTGCCGGGAAGCAGAGTCCCAGGTCAAGCTCTGGGTCCTCCAACCAAGTGGCAAAAAGCCATGCAAGCAATTTGCAGCAGCTTCCCCCTGGACTTGGCTGGCGTGAGTCTGCTGAGGCTCCAACCTAAAACCTGATCTGAATAAGCTGTTTAATAAGACCTCTGCAGCAGTATTGGGGAAAAAACAAAAAAACAAAAACAACTCACTAGCCTAAGGGGAAGGATGAATTTGTGTCAATTAGCTTAGCAGAGGAACCATGCTATGTTTGTGACAGTGTTACTAAAAGCGATCCAAAATTAAATGACCATTTCTTGCTCCTTTGCTTTTTCAGGGTCCTTTTGAGGTATGTACCATGACTGTTTTGTTGATCTGCTGCTTGCTTTCATTACTAACAGAGTAATTCTTGGGAAAAGTGTGGGGGAGAGGAGGGGAGGGCAAGAAAACATCAAACAGAAGGGAGTGACAAGGGGGCATGGGACTGAAATAAGAAAAAGCTTTGAAATGTGTGGGAGAACAATTTTCACTTTCTTTCAGGATGTCACCTTCCCACAGATATGCTCACTGGCATTTTCCAGGGGGAGCTTTAAAGCCCATTGAAATGCCTCAGGGCATTGCTCTGAGGTTGACTTCCAGAAAACACAAGGCTGGCTGACTAGTCAAACAAAAAAACCAGCATGTTTATCTCTGGGAATGCTGGCAGTCAAAACATGCTGCAAGGAAGAGAGTTTGCAAAACAGTGCAGTTGCTTCTAAATCCATCATGTTTCCTGGACAGAAAAAAAAAAAAAATGTTGTTTTGGTTGTTGTGTGTTTCTTCCTTGTGACAAATTCAGTGCAGACCTTGGCATGCTTGCCGTGGCTTTGCTGTGTGCCAGAGAGTAGTGCTGGCTTAGTGGGAAACCCTTCATCCTTCCCTGACCCCAGGGTATCAGCTCGTGGTGGCCCCTAGGTCACCTGTGGGGCTGTCCCCTGTGATCTGCTGGGGGAGCTGCAGCGTTTGTGATGGTACCTTCCTCTCCAGATCTGCCATGAGCCTGGATATAATCTTAAATTCACCTTTAACAAAAAGCAGGTTAACACGTAATGGAAATAGGAGTGTCCAAAACGGTGAAATGCCCTGATCATTTCTTATGTGAGAGGTAAAGTGCATGAAAAAAATCACTTGCTAGTACAAAGGGTTAATCTCAAATCTCTCTTCCCTGCCCTGGTATTCAGCTGATGACTTGGAGATGTTTTCCTGACACACCTTGCCAAGGAATCTGCCTGCCCTGAGTTTAGGGTTGCAGTAATCAGTGACCTCTGGTCCTGGAGGAGTATGCTGGCTTTTAATTATTATTATTGTTATTTTATTAAATTAGTTTCCTCCTCAGAGTCCTCAGGGGAATGTGGACAGATGAAATATCATTCCTATCTCTCCTTTCCTCTTCCCTCACCCTGCTCAAAAGTAAAGAAAACTAAATAACCCCCTAATCACCGAGCTACTTTCCACTTGTTCGTATCTTAGCACTCCTGCAACTAAGGTTGCAATTTGCTGTTAAATTCGTTGTGTGGAGCTGCTCCCCGGCTGGAGATGCCTACACTGACAGTGCTTCCAGGCCGGTTAACAGCTTATCTCTTTGACTTGGGTGCATGTTTTGGTTTAAAACATCTCCACCTACCCTTGTGTTTTAGATGACTAATTAAATGTAGTACCACTACTAGAATACCTGATGCAGGACCAGAGGGAATGGCCTCAGGTTGCACCAGGAGAGGTTCAGGTTGGCAATGAGGAGCCATTTCTGCTCAGAAAGAGCAGCCAGGCACTGGGACGGGTTGCCCAGGGAGGTGGTGGAGTCACCGTCCCTGGGGGTGTGCAAGGAGAGATTGGGCCTGGTGCTTGGGGACATGGTTTGGTGGTGACAGTGGTGGTAGGGGGATGGTGGGACCAGATGTTCTTGGAGCTCTCTTCCAACCCTAATGGTTCTGTGATTCTATGAATACCTGCAAGTCATTACTGGCTCCAGGCTGAGACCAGATAGTCTGATAATAAGATGCTCGATGAGTGGGTTTGGAGTGTTTGACTCCCTAAATCTGCCTACTAGGACTGTTGTGATGTTTGTCCTTAGCAATGGGAGAGTGTTCCTGTTATTGGTGGAGAGAACGTGAAAGGATTTAGAGGCACTCTTGGAAGGACAGAGACACCTTAGAGGTCCCAGAGCAGAAAGTTGGTAGCAGATTCAGACCAGAAATCTGTATTTTGTGTTGTGCAAAACAAGTGTTTCTTGCCTTATGTCCATAGCCAGAGGGATACGGCTGCTCTAGAGCCTCCCTCCTCCAAGGATGGACATGTGCTGGTTGCTGGTCCTGCCCCAGCCCGTGTGAGCCATGTTGCTGGCCTAAAGCTTTTGGATCTGAGGCAATCTCATGAGCTCCTTCTTGCTACTGCTGTCTGAAAGGCAGTTTCTCTCTTTCTTCCCACCACACTCACCCTGCAGGGCAGATAGAAGGGAAGTGTTTTGAGAGAGTACCTCAAAACGGAGAGATTTTCCTTCTCACACGAATTAGGCCTTCTGCTTTAACCTTGTGTGGTACATCAGTGACCTAGATGACATTTTCCATGTAAAAACACAACGAATGCACCCCTGCCTCAATCACGACGTGTGCGCTATCTCTGAAGGATGCAGTGGTTCATGTCTCTCACAGATAAGTCTGAGAGGAAATGCCAAAAAAATCCTGGCAGCTGCTTTCAGTATGTGTCTTGCAACCACCAACTTTTATTATTTCAATAAAAAGAGAATTCCATGCTCTCATGTGAAGGAATCTGCTAATAAAAACCAACAGAGCAGAGAGAAACCACTGAATTTGTCTCAGTTTGCAAAGCAGAGGGTCACGAAAATCTTTCACAGAGCTCTGCTGTCCTTCACAAATGGTTATGTAGCACGGGGTTTTAGGAACACAAGTCCCCCGTCACGTTCAACCTTCTGTTTTGTTTGTGCTTTTTTTTTTGTTTTGTTTTGTTTTGTTTTGTTTTGTTGTTTGTTTTTTCCTAATTTTATTGGTTGGTTTAAAATGAGCTATTACTTCCTCCTGCAAATTTTATCTCACATCATGGTCAAGGGACATGCCACTAGAGCCATGAGATATGGTCAAGGAGTCGATTCAACTCTGATACAGATGACAATCCTAATTTTGTGCAGTAGAAATGAGATACACGTGTAGGGAGTGGTATTGGAAAGCCAGCAGAAAACTCCATTTCACAAGTGAGAAGAAGCTGTGAAAGACAAACAAGTGGTCTGGACAGATCTGTGTAGGAAAGTGGTGAGAAAAGACACGAGGGCATCAGGTAGTTGCTATTGGGAAGAGTCTGCAGCAAAGGGTGAAGGAAGGGTTGCTGGAGTGGGTAAGACGAGGTGGTCAAAGCTGTATGCTGTGCTTTTCAGGGTGTCTCTGGTCTGGAGCCCTGCCAGAGCTTCTGTAACTGGTGCTAGGGAAGCACCAGTAGTTTTTTTTTTTTTTTTTTTTTTTCTTTCCGAGGGAAGAAGATTAAAATAGCAGTGTAATTCTGGCCAGAAAATTCACTCCAGATACACCCTCTACTCATTATGTCTGTCACTTATTTTTATTTATTTATTTATTTTGTAGTACTGGCGTTATATGGGAAAATAGGAAGTTGTTAGCTGTTAGTCACTTCTGTTGGGACCGGTTCCTGCCCCAGACCCCTCTGCGCTGTGCTGATAAATTGTTGTTTTCTGTGCTCAACAGGTACCTATGTCCCAAATTGCTTTCAGTGCTGCACCTCCTCCTCAGATCCTGTACAATCCTGCCCAGCAGATCCTGACGTATGCTGGGTTTTGTCCTTCTGCTGCCACTATTTCTACATATCCGTCCTACCCGTTGCCTCTTCAGGTACAGTACAAAATGGTGCCATTTGCTCCATCAGAAAACCTTGAGCTGCTTCTCGGTACAAACTCTACAGTGGTAGGTCTTGGCTCCTGCGGGGTCTGCAACCAGGTCAGGAAGTTGGATCCCAATGCACAGGCTTGCCTCTGGGATGATTTAGCCTGGGTCTTGTTCTTAGGTTTGTCCCCAGATCTCCAATTTTCTCTGGTTGTCCTTTGGTCTCTATCTGTTGGTCAGAAATCCCAGTGTGGGATAAGGGCTGTGTTGTGGCAGTCACAAAGGTGAAAGCAGCCCCTGTGTTGGGCTAGATGAAACAGGAGCAGAGGCATATGGGGGAGCCAAAGGAATATCAGTTACACAGGACTTATCAGAAAGGTTTACATGCCTTAGTCCATGCTACTCATAATATAGGAACTAGTAGATGAGGACTCAACAGATGGAAAGGAGACAAGAAAGGTGAGGAAATAAGAGGTCTGTAAAACTGAGTGATATGGAAAGGACTGTGGCTGGATATTAGTGATAACTACTCATCACACAGTTTTGGTTGTACTGGTAGAGCTTTTTGGTGGCAAGACAAGCCAGATGGAGGAAGTGTTTTGACACACCAAGGAAAATGCAAATGCCATGGGATGTTGTAGAAGAGTATAAATGAGGGGTTAGGGGCATAGTCCCTCAGCTGCTGTTAAACACAGGGAGTCCAGCCCAGAGCTGGCCTGGAAAAAGCAGTGAGTGATGCTGAGGATGGTGCTTGATTTTTATTTATTTTTTTGCCAAAGTAGCCTGGTGACAAGACAATTCTTGACTTTCCTTTGCCTGAAGGGTCCTTCACCTGCTCCTATGCCACTTGGCTATCAAATAGCGTCAGTGGAGAAGGCACCGTTCCCACCATCAGTCCCACTGCCAGGGACCCTCTGTGGAGCACAGGCGAGACTAATTCTCTCCACAGAGGGTCCCTGGCAGCATGTCCCATGAGCTACATGCCTTTTGTCCTGACAGGACTGTTGTGGAAGGTAAATGCTCACGCATACTTGTCCATCCACAGTGGCTCCCTACTTAACATGGGTATTACTCAAATTTTCTCTTTTAGGACACTTGTCTCTCCCCCTGCACAACATCTAGGTGTCTGTTCTCAAAGTACACATGCTCTGCAGGCCCACTGTGGTTGCTGTAACTCTCCCTTGTCCCTCTCTCACAGAGCTGGGAGGCCAGCAGTGCTCCTGGCCTTGGGCCTGGCACGACAGGCACCAGTCACCATCATGGCTGGGCTCAGGCCGTACAGCACAGAGCGGACAAAGCAAGATGAAGAACATTAGGGAGGAGGTGGTAAATAGCCATACTGAGACACTAAAGAGATTGCTGGCATTTTTTAGGTTTTTGAATCACAATAAAGCTGGTTTGTTCAGTCCAATGCCTTGTTACGCTTTGGCAGTCTACTGTCAGACCGATGGGTACTGCATGTTTTGCAATTCTTAATAGAAAACACTGCATGTTTAACACAAGCTGGCTGTGGACCAGCTCCCCACAGCCTCCCAGGCCACATCTCCTCAGGGCCAATGA
This sequence comes from Aythya ferina, assembly GCF_964211825.1. Taxonomy (NCBI): domain Eukaryota; kingdom Metazoa; phylum Chordata; class Aves; order Anseriformes; family Anatidae; genus Aythya; species Aythya ferina. The sequence continues at coordinate 63,662,116 of NC_140296.1, forward strand.
CCACCCACACCAGTGAGTTGTTAGCATCCTCCTGGCATGGGTTTGGCCCAGACCATCTAATAGTCTCCCATCAACACCTAGGAAGGGGTCAGGAGCCAGAAGGAGCCTTGGACCATTCCTGGTAAGTGGTATGCATACAGAGAGACACACTGGTTTGGTTCAGCTGTATGGATGTGATGTGTGCTGTGCCAGTTGGCTTCACAGCCAAAGAACAGTCCTTGGCACATTTTAATAAATAAGATAATGGGGCCAGGCACTTTTGGAGACCACTGATTGAGAGGAGAAAAAAAAAAAAAAAGAGTACACATGGAGATCTTTTTTTTGTTTGCTTTTAGCTGAAAAGCTGTGCTGTTCTGCAGAGTTCAGTTAGCACGTAGCCAAGAATAGAGAAGGGGATAAACAGAGACGAAAGAAAGCAATGAGGCTGAAAAGATGCATGTAAGTAGTCTTGAGGATCAATTATAATGGTTCAGTCCTGTGTCCACTGAGAAACAGAAATATTTACCCCCAAATTCTTAACTGCATTCCAAAACAAACACTTTTTTCCCCTACATTTCTACTTTTTCTAAGAAGGGTGTTCATTTATCTTCTCTCCCCTTCATAACACTCAGGGGCAGACATCACCAGCTGTCCTCAAGCCAGGAGAGGTTAGCAAGAAGCACTGGGCTCCAAAAGGGGAAGCACTTAATCCTTTTCTTGGAAAAGAAAAAGAAAAAATAAGAGAGATACTCATACTGCATGTATGAGCTAATTATGTTGTAGTTTAGAGAGAATTAATTTCTGCATCAGCATTCAGCATAATGGAATACTTATGAGTTAAAAATTGTAATAAACTTACTCAAAGTTACAAAAGGGTGAATGTGAGAAGCCGGCCTGATTTGCAACAGCCAGATGCTCAAATGACATGCACATCCATTGAGAGCTGTGGGCTGAAACCATAGGGCTGGAGGCCTTCATAATCCATCCAAGTGCTCCAAGCAGCTGGTGGCCTGGTGTCTAGCTGCTGAATTCAGGCCTTCACAAGCCCTCCTCAGCTGGTTCTGGTCCTTAAGGCAACTACAGGCTTTATGGCTGGGATTCAGCTGGCTAAACACGGTCTGTTGACATGTAGGGATCTAGTGATGTGAGACAATGAGATCAAGTAGCCACCTGGCCCTTGATGCTGCTCTATGAGGGTCCAGGTCCTGTAGTTGCTGTACCACATCTGTGTGGATATCTGGCATGCCCCATGACATCCCCAAAGGGCTAGACACTCGTGTGGGCAGCTGAATTAAGCTCTAGATGTCTACAGTGTAGAAGACTCCACCCAAGCAGGTCTACTCTACAGAGTCCCCAGAGAGCGCAAGGCACTTCTCACATGTGGATTATCACAGGTGAAAGATGTATGAAGTGAGTGCTACGAATGCACCCTAGAGGCCTTTCCACCGACCAGGGGTGGGAATCAGTTTCTATGCTGTGCACTATGTGTTTGAGGTGGCACTGAGCGTGCTGTGCTGCTGGCCAGCCCCAGCAGGAGCTCACCCCTGTGTCCTGTCCACATGTGAAGCCCAGCAGGAGGCCAGCATCTCACCCTCAGGCCTCATTCCTTTTCCAGTGACCTTGCTAACCATATAGCAAGGTGGGCCCCATGACACACCTCTCTTTTCAGCATTCCCTTTGGCTTCCTGCTTTGTTGGGGTCCCCAGTTGGGGTCACACGTGGAGGCTCAGCTCAGCTAAGACTAAGATTTGTTCTCAGTCTTCTGCTGAATTCAGTATCTCACTGCATACCTGCTTGCTGAGGCAAACAAAGTCTTAAAAAAATAATCACACCTTGAGCTGGTGCCAAACCAGTTTAGTTTACCTCACAGTTTGCCCACAAGCAGAAATCAGCCAAATACACAAACAGAGGTGACACCAGGAATGCATTTTGACGAAGTTGTAACCAGCATTTCATTTGTTTACCGTGGCATGTGGTAACAAAATCACTCATCCCTTACTGGTACAGGTCAGTCACAGCCGGTCTGGGTAGGAGGCCTGCCAACCAGGTAAATGATGAGCTGTGCAGGGGCAGCTGGGGTTGTGAAAACCAAACCAAAACAAACAAAAAAAAGAGCAATAAAACCCAATAACTCCATTTGGAGCTGATCTAGCCAGCAGGTCTATAGGTGTACTTGCACTGTCTCCTGCATAGTTACGGTGCACAAACAACCTTCCTGTCACAAAGTCCCCTTTCGTCAAAGTCGCCCCCGTGGCATGGGGACTGGCAACCCTGGGCAGCTCTGAGATGCCACCAGCCAAGTATCAGCCCTGGTACTGGCCTTCTAAATGATGACTACTATTTTTTTTTTTTTTTATCATGGTAAGTACCCAAGACAGCATTGTTTGCTTGCCTGGATTTTAGATTTCCCTTGAAATAGATCCATGTTTACTATTTTTTCTTTTAAATTCCAGGCATTTTAGGCCTGAACTTGAAGGGAGCTGAGCCCAACTCTTCTGATGGAGCCCATGGACTGGCATGTGAGGGGAGGAGTGAAATCCTGACCCTCTTGAAAACAATGGCAAAACTTGGTTTAGAGTAGTGGAGGATTTTATCCAGAACAATAGTCCCTAGAGGCATCCTGTTGTTTTAATAAATCCTAGTTGTTACTCAACATGGGCTGCTTATTTTTCATGCCTCTTCCAGCCAAGGCCTCCTTGTAACTGGGACAGCCGAGGTGAAAGACCTACAAGGAGGTCTTTTAAAGAATGCCTACCTGTAAATTTTCTCTTATAAGGAGTCTGCATTTGGCACATCAATAAGAAAAAAACCTGCATTTATGCAAGTATTACAACTTTGAGATTTTAGAGTGATGCCTAGAAATTTGCAGCTATATGTAACTTAATCAGGCAGTTGGGTGCCATGCCTCACCCAGGAAACCAAAGCACCTTCTGCAGAAATTCCTGTTCTGTTGTCCAGCTGTATGCACAATGTCTATTAAAAATGACTTGGATTACAGGTGGAATCTGTCTTCTTTCACTGCACACTGTAATCGCTGTCCTTTAGCAGGTTCTCTAATACTGAAGTGAGTGTTGTGCTGCGATGCATGAGAAATGTAACCGTGGGACATAATACTTACATGGTAAACACTTAAATCAGAACCACAAACAGGATCATAATCATTTATTGAAGCGTTTTTCTTTGTCTGTATACAGCCTGCCAGCAATTTTCCAGGAACATCATCTACTGACATTTCTTTATCAGAAGAAACTCAGCCTCCATCTCAGTCCAGCTCCAGCTACGGCCTTCCCCCCAATGCTCCACCCCTCTATGCACCGACTTACTTTTTGCCTGGGGAAAAGCCTCCACCGTACGCACCGTAGGACAAAGAATGTCTTTTAGGCAGCTGGTAGGCTTCTTTGTTTTTAAGAAACCTTTGGAAACCCTGTGCCCCGCAGGCACTAGACTTACCAAGGAACCCACCACAGAGTGTGTCACGGCCACTCTGCTTTTAGCCACATCCCCCCAAGCAGAGCAGAAACCTGGCGATGTCAGGGCAGGCACATCACCAGCAGTGTGACAGGTAACCACCTAGTTTGCCTACCTGCAGTCAAATGCAGTATTGCTTTCTGCCTACCCTGAGTTTTTTCCTTCTCCATATACTGCAGAGTGATTTTTCTTCAAGAGGAGAAGTGAAGAAAACGCTCTGGATATGTGTTCTGCTTTCATAGACCAGTATAGAGGGGTTTTAGTCTGTGCTGAGTGGGTAGTCTGGAGCTCTCTGAGTAAATCACTTTGGGTAGGAAGAGCCTCGGTGTTTGTTTGCTTGTAGTATTTATTTAAGAACCCTTTTTTTTGGTGAAAGAGTTGTACCAATAAAAAAAATGTGTGGCAATTATTTTGCAATAAAATTGACTGTGTATATTTATACTGTACCTAAGGCTGTTATATATAAAAAAAAAAAAAGAAAAAAAAAAAAAAAAAAAAGAAGGAAAACTACCCTATGGAATAATTCCCTCAAGTTTCAAATAGAAAGGTTAATTTTACTGGATTTTTTTTTTTTAAATTTGCACCTCATGGCAGTCTAGTCTGCATAGTAAAATGTCATGTCAGCGCGCTAAAGGTGCAATTTCCAGACAGATGTTTAATCTGCACTTTAGTGTTGGAATTAATTCCTTTCTAGTCAAAAGAGGATCACAACCAAAAGCGCTCTCTGTGAACCCCAGTTATTTAAGTTTAACAAGGTCTGGTAATTCTGCAACCACTGAAAGAGAGCTGGTGAAGGGTCGGAACTCCTTCATAATTTTCCCCATTGTACAGCACTGGAAATACTTTGACAAGGCTAAGCGGCAATACTTGTAACAGTGCCTTTGACAGGAACAGAGTTGTGTGTGCCCTGTCCCCCTTCTGTACATCATATTGGTTGAGATCCCTCGTAGAGTGTGGCTTTCATATTTAGTGGCTACACAGGCATGGAAACCCATCAGATTATGGCACCACACCACTGCGTTTTGCTCCTGGAAGAGGGATGGTGCTGCTGCTTGCTCTGTAGATCTTGCAGTCTAGACAGCAACGAAGCTATAGATATTTTCTGAAAGGCAAAAGAGCAAAGCAAGGAAAGGAAGGTATTTCTCATTAGCTTTTTAAGCAGCTGCTTCATATTATGGAAATATAAAGAAACACTATATAAACAAAACCAGCCTACTTGACAGTTTCCTTTGAAAGGAAGTGACACCATCAGACCAGCTGAAAATAGACCAAAGAATGATCATCCTTTTACATAATACTTTCCACCTTTCAAGAATTTCTATTGATTCATATGCTGTACCTCTATGTACAAAAAAAAAAGATTCAGAACTAATACAAATAAAGTCAGACATTAATTTATATGGACCATAAAAAACATACTGTATGTATTCCATCTTTTTTTTCTGATATGCAAAGTTTTAGGCCAGTGATGTTAACGTTGGTGACAAGGCGCCTTCCTTGTATTGTTGATGAGGTCAGTGATATGAAGTGGGTTAAGAGAAACAAAGTCAGAGGGGAGGCTGCTGTTTACTTCAACTCATGAATTCAACACATCCAAAATTCGTAGTTGTTGTGCAAATGCATGCTGTGAAGAGCACGATCACCCTAATCATGCACTGAGTGGAACTGCAAATGGACTTATTTTGAGTTACTATGAACACTCCCTGGAGAACCACCTGGGTTCATTTTTGGGCACTTTTGGAGTCAAAAAAAAACCACACCCCAGACTTGGTCCCTTTGAGCTGAGCACCTAGACTGCAAACAGAACAAAAATGAAATCAGTGTTTCTCTTGGGTTGAAGCACAGTGACTGAGGAGGAATGAAGGAATGCTTATCATTTCATTTCTTCATCTCAACAATATATAGAAGTAGCTGCCTCTTCCTCCAGTGCCCAGGGTATTAAAAGCAATCAAGCTTGACAGAAAAGCACCCCCACACACACTCCTTGCCTCCCTTTCTGTAATTCTCCAGACTTGCAAACTCTGGCTTTTTTTTCTAAGCCACATTTTGGTTGGAGTTTGTTGTAGTCCACGCAAAATATCTTCTCATACATGCACAGATACTCACAATCCTAGCGATATTTTTAGTTCCGAATTAGACTGTTATTAAAAAAAAAAGAATTATAGTCTTTTTCATATAATACTAAGCCTGCAACTGCAGGCTGCCACAATGTACCACAAGATTCGCGTTTCCAGGATCTGGCTTCATAAACAGTACCACTTACATTAACACAAAGGTCAGACATATTTGTGATTCATTTATGCCACATGTTATTTTTTTGGGATCCACCACAGAAGCTATACCAAAAAACAAATGCTAGACATAAGACTGCTTTGCTAACATGCTTCCTTTGAAAAGAACAAAGTAAAATGGGGTTTGTTCCATCTACTTGGTTTAAAAAATAGTAGGTGCCATCCAAGTTTGTACTGTTTTCATTAGAGCTCCTCCAAGTCAAAAGAACGGGAGACGTATTTTGGTAAAGTACTAAAATAACCAGGAAAAGCAAACAGAAAACAAACCACCACAGTGAGGAAGTGCTGTTCACCACAATACCTTCAGGATTCCCTGCTCTCACTGGAATAATAAGCTGATGTTTCTTCGGTTCTCCATCAAATCTCAAGTTGATCCAGCATCATTGACTATAACAGAAAGCACTCCTGCACATAACTTGGTATCCTTTGCTCAATATCAAAAAGCGAACCCATAGAAATACTTCTGGGTTTTCCTCTCCACACACAGTCCACCAGTGAGTCTGTCCCCGTCATCACTGTCTCGTTAGCAATTATCCTTCCAAACTTGCATTTGGTCATTCCTGAGTGTAAAAACCTTTGTCAGCTGGATACAGTTGGGATAGTCTTGCCCTGCCTCCCTTCATTCCGCTGGGACAGTTACATCTCCACACCTCGGTCACTTACCTTGTCACGTGTGCTTTACTAGGTTAATCCATCAGCTCCGTATTTGGCTAGGCAAAACATGGCATAGAACGACTGGGAACAATTTATTAAAAAACCCTTGTAGAATTAGACCTGTTCCATATTAACACTGTGAAGCACAGGGTGACCTTAGCCACTTAATGTTCAGATATCCACCACGGCATACCTCTCGTTCTCATTTCTTTAACCCACTGGAAGGCAAGGAGCAAATAAGCAAGATTCAGTTGCCTCAAAGCAGGCTAGGCAAAGCCTGCCCCAGCAGCACCAGGATAGTTTAGAAGTTAAATGCACTTTATGGCTCTACAACCTCTCCCAAGTAAACCCACAAGCATATTCTCACCGCACTGCAATTCAGCCTGGCTAACTCTCAGAATCACAAGCCTCTGTGCTCCCGTTAGGCTCACGGTGAATGAGCCAACCTCAAAATTAAGCAGCAAAAAAATGTCATCACCACTTAATATTCCCAATTCTCAACACCTCATCATTTGCTTCAGTGGTTATTGACACAAAAGCCATATGGCTTTCAGCTTATGAGTCTTTTCTTCTAATTGTTTCCTGCTGACCCAGTTTTTTCTTTTTTTTTTTCCATTCTCTGTTGACCAAGAGTTTTTCTAAAGGTCACAACTGAGTCTTCCATCTGTGGTACCAGCAAGAAAAACTGTAGCAATAATAATAGCAGCAACCGTGTGCTTTCCAGCCCAAGGATATGTAATACTGACACAAACACATAACCCCCACCTCCAAACAAATTGAAACAAAAAAAAAACAACACTGTTGTAATCTCCATATCAGGCACAGCCTGAGTCATCATCTCCAAATAGCAGAGTACAGAATAATGCGAGTACAGGTAAATTAAAAACTTGTATGTAAATATTTTATTCTCTCATACTTTGCAAATCAGAAAGCAGTGTTGGTAATAAAAATAATACAGAATTATTATTTTTCTTCCAGTCCACACTCATATATTACCAGGTTTTCCACATTCCAGATAAAACTGTCTCTTACAGTTTAGACATGACATTCATTTAGGCATATTCTGTACTTTTGGCTTATTTAATATTAGTCTTCTGAACTATTTACAAATATATTACAACCTTTAAACCTCAAAGCAAAGGAGTATTTCAATAATCAATCTGACATAAGGATCAGTAGCTCCTACATAACTTCAGTGTTTAAGAGAAACTATACACGCAGTGCGGTAGGTCTGAATAATTTATATCTTAAAAAAAAAAAAAAAAAAAGAAAAGCATTGAAAGTTCCCTAGTATAAAACTTTCGCCTTGCAGTGGTACCTACGGACCTGCCTCAGCTGGAGGACACGAGTGTGACGTGATGTCGCTGTGCTTGTACAGTGCCTCGTCCAAGTCCAGTGCCTTGCTGTTCAGCTTCACAGTCATGCAGCCGTGGTAGAACGCCGTGACCGGAGTCGAGGTGACGGGAACATCTGTGCCAAAGGGGAGACAAGCATCTTTGGGGGCCCGTTTTGCACGAAAAGCTGTCCCACCTATGCTCTGATGAGCATCAGTGAACATGACAGGAAGGCTCACTACTCCTAACTTCTGCTGTATCACTTACACGCTGACCATAAAGAAACGAGCAAAAATTAACACGACCCGTGTCCTCTACCCTTCCCCGAAGGTTATTAGCTTACTTACAACCCAAAGCTGACCCAGCCGTGCTGGTTGTGCAATGGCAAGCAAGGAATGTCTCACAGATGAGGCAGCCTCCCACTGAGGCAGGTAGCAAAGCAACCCCCTTATCTCTACACCGAAGCGAGGACGAGGTGAACAATAGGTTGCCCTGTTGGTCTGAGATTACACGCCATTTAAAGGGTTCTGCCTGGCCAAATTCAACACTGATGTAATCAAACACAGCTCACACTGTGGCGGACTCCAGGACTGAGCGAGAGAAAGAGTGTTTGTGTGGGATTTGTAAGCCACAAATAGATACTATAAATTTTTCAGCTTTCTGGCTGGAAAACACCATCGCTTGGTGCTTGCTTAAACAAATGATTTCAGCTATTTCCTGTGCCTCCCTGTTTACCAAATTTTATCTCTGGAGTCTGCTTAAGATAACTGGACTCTTACAAAGAAGTGGGTCTCTGTGTTATAGTACCTCACACGAATTCAAACTAAATTTTGACTCAGAAGAAGTTGACAGCGTTGGCCTCATGGCTTGAGCACTCATCTAAGGAATCATGCTGACTGCTGATACATGTGCCACATGGCTTAAGGAAGGACAGCATGGGCTGGATGAGATGCACTTATAAGATACTGTCAAAAATAAATATAAAAAGGATTTTTTTGTGTATCTTATAATTGCAAATCAGGTCAAATAAATAATTTTCTGTTATGACTAGACATGGATCTGTCTGAATGGGGTCCTGTAAAGACTGAGAAGGCTTGTTTAAAGGCTCCTTTACCAGGTTTGTATACACATTGCCTGGAAAAATGACTATGCATCATATAAATTACATAATTCAGGATTTATCCAAACTGAAAATACCATAAAAAGGTAGTAAATGCCTGTAAGTCCCCTCTTAAACTCTAAATAATAGTTCTACACCTGCAATCTTATCTGTACTTAGTATGGGACATAATGTATATTTTGACTCAGGATTCTCTATTTATTTATTGCAAATGGAATAAAGAGATTAAATGTGATTGGTTCTTTTCCACAGGGTAAAGAAGCAGGGGAAAAAAAAAAAAAAACAAAAAAACAAAATAACGTTATTCAGATCTGAATGAGCCAAACTCGCTTCGATCTGACCATTTGATACAGTTATTTAACCCAGAGTTATGAATTCAACCAAAGTGCTGAAATGTTTATTCGTCTGGCAAGGAACAACGCTCCTCAGCGCAAGCGTTGGGTTCCACTCGATGGTAAAAGCAGAGCAGAGGCAGCAAAAGTCCTGCTGATGAGTACAACAGATCAAAGGGTGAAAGCAGCTAAATCTACAGAAGCCAGCTGGGGCTGAGAGCAATAGTTACGATACTTCCCACCTAGCCCTAGGTAATTAAAAACTGCCTTTCTCCCAGCACAGTTAGTCTGAGCTAACCACAGACAACCCAGGACATGGTGGCAACAGTCGTGCCATGTGCCCTAGTGCACACAGCACCTCAGCCACTCTGTTCCAGCTTGACTGCTTCAAAACCTATCGAGAGGCCAACGCTGCTCCCTCTCCCTCGCTTGGGCGAGTAAGGGCAAGATTTTGCTGAGCTGCTGGCAACAAAGTAGGATGGACTGCGCTGTGTCACAAACACAAGTGTTTCCTTAATTGCATTCCTCAGCAGTAGGGACTGATAAACCAGTTCAGCCAGAACAAGAGACAAACCCCCAAAGTTTGGCCAAAATTCATGAGTCAGATGAAAGCTCGATCTTGCAGGCTCACAACAGAGGAGCAAACTGATCTCGTTCAAGAAGCTGAAAAGCCACCAAAGCTATAAACTGTGGTAGGCCTCTGGTTGTGCTCTAACTACCTTCAGCTGGGAGGAAATAAATTAATTGTGGACTGCTGTGTTCAGCTCAAAGACAGCATCAGCCAGGGAGAATCAGCACACTGGGCTTTCCAAATTTCAGTCAAAACAATGTGAGTCAGGAGTCTGACGGGAGTGAGACAGAAAAATCAGATTTTGGAGACAAAAGGGCAGAAAACCTGTCCATATATATTTGGGAGGTTGGGAAGCTCGGTGCTGTGTGCTATGGCATGAAAAGTTTAGCCCTCGCAACAGGTTCTTGGACCAATTCTGAAACTTCCTATCAAAGATGCTGGGATATACAAACTCCACAGAGGAGAACAGATGAACACTGAGATCTCTTCACAAGGAGTGCTTAAGTAGCAACATAAAGCTTGCACATTCTAACGTAATGAATGTTTATGTGTGTAAAAACTGCAGGATCCTGAGGCACAGGTCCTATGGATCTTACCATGTCTAAGGTATTATAGCTACCCTTCAGAAAAATCGATCCTATTGCTGACTAAACATAAGCTCCTCCTTTTTTTTTGCCTCCACCTGTCCTCAGAAGGACACAATCATTGAAGAAAAACAAAACAAAACAAAAAAACATCAAGCACACCCTCACTTCTGTTGGGATGACACATGCCTGCATCGCAGACAAAGCTTGCTCAAGCACAGAGAGTGAGGCTCCTAGGTTTAATGAATAGGGACAGCTTTCCTGACTGCCAGCTCAGGGAGGTGGGATTCTGTATTTTAGGCTATGAAACTAGATGCTCACCTGGCAATCCTCCCACATATGTCTTCACTGTTGATTGCAAAGAGCTTTCCAAGACGGACAGGCTGTCCTCTAACTCCGAAGCGCTTAATTCACTCTCTCCTGCCATCCCATCTACCCTCAGGGATAGCTGGTCCTTCTTGAGGAGGATGTCCACAGAGTGTTCCTTCTTATCGCAGAGATTTATTGCCAGTCTGGACACAACTGTGTGCTCCAAGGCCAAGATGACGAACTAGACAGCAGGGGAAAGACAAAAAAATGAGGCAGTGAGCTGAAATATACCTCTCCACACTTATGCAGGGCCAGGATGACAACATTGTGGCCTTGTTTATGAAGGTTTTGCAGAGCCATGAGAAAATTAGCATTATTATTATTATTGCTGATCTTATTCTGATCTCAATTGCACTGAAAGAACTATGAATGAGGGAAACTGTTTCTTGTAACCACTTTCTCCTAGGAGAGAATTCTTAGTGGGTTTTAGTGGACGTAAGTACACCATAGCTGCTGTATTGTACACGAAAAGTTGGCTGATGTGAATAATTAGTGAAATTATTCCTTATTTATACTCTTGTAATGCCAGAATTTAGCCCTTCATTCTGAATGTAATTAGAGCAGCATCTTCAGCCCTCCATCATCACTGACCTTTCACAGCATCTGGAGTGACACCTAAACCTGTCTCTTGTCTGCCTTGGGATTATTACTGAACAGCTCCAGAGAATGCAAACTCTTGGCTTATGATATTGATCAGCTTCTAAAACCAGCAAAATTTAACAAAATCTGCTGGCATTCAAGAGACCAGTTCAATCTTTTGCCTAGGCCACATTTGCAAAGAGCTCACGAGTAGTATCTAACACGTACCCCTCAGGGGCAGAATTTCAGTGTTGGCCAAGCAGCCCAGTCTCAGACCACGTTCTGAACTGCTGGGCCCAAATAAGCAGGCAGGCAAAGAACCTGACAGCTCTTTCTTGATAATGACTCTCAGGTCCCAGGAAAACAGCAAGGAGCTTTCTCTAGAAAAATGCTTAATCTATACCTGCTGTTTCAGTTTCTTTGTGGAGTGATAGTCAATCAGAGACAGTGATAATGGGACAGATGCTTCTTCCGTAACCAGAGCAAAGAGCACACCGGTGTCTGTTGCTGGCTGAATTGCAGCATTTAGTTCTATTTTCCAACTTGTCTTGGTTTCATTTCCAGAAGAAGGTTGCACTATAAGAAAAAAAAAAAGTGTAACAAGACAAACGTAAGAATATCAGGTTAAATGGTAGAATGTGCAATTTCTGGCTGGAGAAGAGGATAGATGGATGAGCATATGGAGAGACTGCCACATTCCTTTTACTCAAAAAAATGCTGAAGCACCTGAACATAAAATCAGAGAAGAAAATGGCATCAGTTCCCTCTTTTTACCTTCTTCAGTGTTGCCTTTCAGAAGTCAAAAGACAAGGTTAAGCTTTGTATCACAAAGAGAGATGCAAATTCTCATGGCTGTCAATCTATCACATTCAAAGAACTGCTGCAACACAGGGCAGCCATTTTTTACATGGTTCTTGGCTGTCAAAAGATCATGGGAAATCTGACATACACTTCTATAAAAGCCTGTATTAAACTGAAAAAGCATATAAGTATACTACATCGATCACCAATTAATCACTTCCTGATCATCACCCTATCACAAGCATGGGACGTTGCATCTCATCTGTTGAACTTGGAATTAAACGTGCTGGCATCTTGCTTACTGATGTGTGTAATTCATGTAATTCACTATGGCTTGCAGCTCTCCTTGTTTAGGAGAAGACAGTGGCCAGGGCTGGAACCAGCTATGATTTTGACAGATGAACAGGGAGGCTCCTAAGGCTGAGGATGAGCTGGAGCCAGCCCAGGTGTGAAACGCAGTGGTGGAACCACACAGAGAGAACCTATTCTGTGCTGGCCAGGTCCCTGCTGGCTCTAGTCTCCCTTTGCTAGGAGCCACAAGTTCAGCTGATACCTCCTCATCCACAGCTGCCAGTCGCTTCTGCATCAATCAACACTGAGTTGGGCGTGCGTGCAAGTTTCAAACTGTTCATTAACCAATTACAGTTAATGGCAGGACAACAGAAATAAAAATATGAAGTACTTACTATAAGTAAGATTAAATACAGCAAAACCTCGCCCAGGATAGAAAGACCCTCGCCCTGCTACAGAAAAGCACTGCATCCTTTCATTCATCCTTATGGTCTCTTGGATAGTGCTGTCCTCCCCGTTCAGCCAGTTCCATGCTCGCATGCAGCCATCCAGCCGAGGGTTGATCTGGGAAGACAAAGCAGTATCTCACACCTTAAACTGCAAGAATGAGCGATTTCAGGTGCAGGGGATATTATGATATCAAACATGGAAAACAAAATCCTTTGTGTCTTTGCAAACAGCCTTCGTGACACACAGCATGTTGGACCTGATTCATGGTAGGTGGTGTGGTGTTCTGCTTTAAGTGAGGGGTGCCTGAGCCGTGAGATGGGCACCCTGCTCTGTGCACACCTCGTTTGTTCCAGCTTCCCGTGCTGTTATCCTGCACCAGCATTAAAATGTGAGGTAGCATGTAAGGAGAAGGCTCCTTGCAAAAGCACCTAAATCAGAACCATTATCCCAAATTAACTGAAGCAGACAGAATTAGGTGTCTGAGCCAGGATAAAAACCTCAGGAGTTTTTGGCCCTTAATCGTATACGGAGACCACACCCCTAGCTTAGCATTTCAGACAAGCATTGGCCCTGAATGACTTCCTGAGAGGAACAGAAGCCCTCCTCAGCTGCTGCACTCCCAGTCACGGAGCCACAAACTCATCACCTCGTTTAAAAGCAAGGGGATGCCAGTTTTGGTTTCAAGGTGCCAACTCCGTGTGTGGCAGGCTTTCAAAATAGCCTGAGCAGCAGCTATTTCAGAAACACAACAACCATCCAATCCCATCCAAAAGATGCTTTAACTTTCATCTGTGTGCTTTATCTGCTTGAATTAGGAAGAAGTGAAGAAAAACAGGCTCCTGTTTTCCCTTGGGTCTTACAAAACCGAAAGAGTATAAGCCAGGAGCACAAAGCTGTGATACAATACCATGAAGCTCAAACCCCAGTCACAACACAAAAACTGCCCTCCACGTTGATCCAAGTCCTACTGGGGACAATGTTACCCTCACTCAGCAGCGTGACACGCCAGGGCCACTCCAGATCTCCAAGCCAGCATGATCACCATCAGTTCCCAGGGCTCTGCCACATGCTCCAGCTTTGCTGTGTCCTAATTCTGCAGGCCAAGGGTGGGATACATCTCACCCAACCTCATCAATCAAAAAATCAGGACTCTCACCTTTGCTACTGGCTTAGGCTCCCTCTATAGTCAGTGGAGAGAAATCTGTATCCAGGAGGTGATAATGCCACCTGTGTCAGGGCAGGCTGAACTGCTCTCAGGAGGGACCTACATCACCCCAAGAAAAGATGAAATCAAGCCCTTCAGGCATGCAAAACAAGGTAAGTGCTGGTGCTGTACTTACTGGCAGAACAAGGTCCTTTGTTTTGAAAGGAATGCCTCCTACTGTCAGATTCAGCTGATACAGTCCTTTGTCCAGAGTAAACAGATCACCTGAGACAGCTATTTTCATAACTGCATCCCTGTTGACCTTTATAACCAAGCTTCTCTCGAGTTCTTCAACAGAGATCTGAAAAAGTAAAAATGTAAACAGACAATTTCAGTACAAAAAGACACGCAGCCTCAACTATAGGACAGACACTGTAGTAAAATCCCTACGATGCAGAAATATTTTCTGTCCCCAAGCCTCTTTGTTTACCTTTTAAACTACATTCCACCTCGATATTCAAGTCTTTAGAAAGCAACCTGGAGTTGCCCTAGTGGCAAAGACAGCCCAGCTACAAAAACAGAAACACAAATGCATGCATGAATGAATGAACTACGTGATGTTTGCAGCTCGCTCTAAGCAAAATTTAAATGCAGTAACAAGTTATTAATGAGAAACTTCCTATTGCGCCAGCCTGCGAAAGGAAAAGCCAGAAGGACAGATAAGAGGATGTCTTTTGTTGGCTTAGCAGAGGATAACACTGAAGCCTTCCAGCCACAACAAGTCTAGTCTTTGAGTACTGACCCCTGAAAAAAGAACAACAGAAGATGTTGTTACGTTTGAGAGGGTAATAAAGATGTCCAACAGGCACTAATTTTTCTCTCAGAAAAATTTCTCTCAGGTCCCTGCCACTTTTACCTCCATGTCTCCTAGGAGCTACTGCTAGGAAGATTCTATCCCCACTAAAATATAAAAAAAAAAATAGTTGTATTTTTTAATAAAATCACTGTATTTGTGGTGTCACATGGGAACAACGATCCACGCCGAGGTGCCCCGCTGGAAAGCAAGAGGCCGGGCTGCACAAACACCACGAAGCAGCCAACTGGACTCTGCTGCCGTGGGACCTGGCTTCTGCTGCCAGGCAGGGCTGAGCAGGTTTATACCTGGACACTCCCTTTGAATTAGAGTCTGTGGTGATGAAGATAAAGGAAATTTGAGAGTTGAAAAGATCATGCACAGAATATCAACCTTCTTCCTTCTCCCATGGATTCCAGTGCAGCCTGGTTTATGCTTTTAAAACATTGGTTACATCTGACATGTTGCTCCATGCTGAATCCTCTCTGACATGAATTTACTTGCCCTAAGCCTGCTCGTTTGAAGTGGCAGCTACACCACTGCTCTGTGCCCAACGGAGACACACAACCCACTCTCAGACGGGCTTTTTGGGGAGATGGCAGGCTGCAAAGTCCACCCAGAGGGCTGGGAACATTGGCTGTGGCTGCTGGGCTGCTAAACTCAAAGAGAAGGGATTAACACCCCTTAACAAATGCCAGTTGAGGAAATTGGATTCTGCCTACCTCAGGATGCCCTCTGGCACTTTCAGCTGTGGCTCCTCACACCCCAAGCTCACTGGCTGGTGCCCCACCAGCACCCAGAGCCCAAACGGGCAACGGGACCGGGCTGCAGGCAGCCACGGGGTGAAAGCCAACTTACCAACCTGCTTGTGATTGCTTAACCTCAAGCTTGGACATTTGACAGTGCACGTAGGTTATTATCAGTGCTAAACATACCGTCTTCATGCTAGCGCTAAATTAAACGTTGAAAAAAAGACAAAATGATAATTTTTGGAGGGGGAAACGCAAAACAAACAGGAAAGCGAGTGCATTCTCCGCTCTCCTCAGCTCATACGTGACACTTCATTCAGCTGGATTACATTTACAACGCTGTGTTAAAAGCTTTTCCTGAGGCTTGCCTGTTTGTGCTTTCCCTGCTGGGAATGATCACCTAAAAATAGATCAGGCAAGATCAACATCAGAATATACCCAGGTAGAAACGCTGGCCTGAACGTTTGAAAATGCCTTCACATTTTCATAAAATGATGCAACTTTTGTTCAAGAGACTAAAAACTTGTGCTTTTTATTGTAATTTCATTTTAAATAGTCTTTTTTTTTCCCCTATCTCCTGGAAGTTAAATTCTAAAATGACTATTTTCTCCCAACACCTGCAAAGTCACCATCAGTACCCAGGTCTAACAAGAACTAAGGGCTTGATCCCGTGCACACGGATGCCCAGAGTAAAGCTCCCAAATTGCACCTGAGTCTGGACTGTGACCTGTGAAGGTCTGGGTTGTGTTTCAGAAGGTGAGGGTGAAAAGTACACAGAAGTCCACACTTGAGGTTCAAAGTTGTATGGCTCAGACTTACTGATTAAATGGTATTTAGAGACAGGGCTGGCACTGGATGTTAAGCAGAAGAGGACAAACTACCTGCAAGGTGGAGGTAAGGGATAAGACAGCAGAGAAAGGAGCACCCCAGCAATGCAAGCAGCATCCCAAGCCTCTGAGGGGAGTCAACCATGGAGCAAGGAGCCTGAAGGCTCCTTTAGCTCCTTCTGCCTTCAAGTTGCTTCAGCAACTCAGCCAGGCAACTTCTTAGGTCTGACGGTACGTGGGGATATGAGCCCTGGAACCGGTGGCTGGCAGGAGACCAGCAATTGTACTCACCGCCTAAAAATGATAATTGCTTTTATCGTGCTGCCTGCTCTCCCTGCAGGAAGCAAGCACACTGCTTACCCTGTAACTCCCAAGCGCTCGAGCATTTTTGTATTATTGCTTGAAGAAAGAAAACACGTTTCTGGTATCTCTCCCACAACCAGTATGGGAAAGTTTGTAATTACTTCATAATGAGGTCCAGCACTTAACAAGTTTACACTCCTGTGTTAAACGGTTCGGCTTGGTAATAACAGCTTTTCGTGACTCATCTTCTACTACCACCCTCCCTGTGCAGGCAATTACAATCACCATATTTCAAATTAGCAGGACAAATCTTTAATTTAGCAAGAATTGCCTCGAGGCTATTCCTACCTGCCAAGATACAGCATGTCACACGTTTTATCTGCAGCTTTGCTGAATCTCTACAGCTCTCCATTTGGAGCCTAAAATTGTTTCAGTGACAGCAAAGGAACTGAATTAAACATCACCTCATCTGCTGGAAGTATTACCAAATGTCAGCAGCTGACAATGTATGCACTCAGGAACTTCTTTATTTATTCATTAGAAACAAATTTTTTCCTACTGTGCTTTTTTTTTTTTTTTTTTCTTTAATGTATAATTCTGATTTTTAACGCTAAAAAACTTTAAACAGAAAATGACTCACAGTTACCAGCATCTGCATTTGTCTCCTGTGGAAGTTAACCAAGAGATTCCCACCCACTGCCCAACAGACACATCAACTTAAAGGCCACAGATCTAATTAAATAAGACAAGAAGGGAGGGAGGGGGAAGGCACAAGCGAGAAGATGCACATATAATGCTGATCTGCTGTAGATCATGCTATAGGATGCTTTTTATGATCCTGTCACAAAAGGTAACACCCCAGAAATGCCAGAGACATTTGAGAGAGTGCCAAGAACATGAATCCTTACAAGCTCCAAGACGCAGTGCGCCTTCTCATGAGACTGCTGGGATTATGTTGTTAGCAAGCAGAGATCGACACAGTTTCTAATAGACCCCAAAATCTTTACAAGGGAAATTGAGTGTTTTATTTATAATCAGATTTGAAGAATATAACATAGCGTAATAGATTTGTCGAGGTTCAGAGCTGAGCTCTGCCACTAAACAAATAAACAAACAAAACAAATACACACCCCATGCACAAAACAAGCCACCCTTGGAGATTTCCTTAAAAGATCTTTTGCTTGCCAACGCTACCCAGAGGACATCTTTTTAATCTTGCTAACGTAAAGTCAGCTCAGCACTGCTGCATCTTGGACGTGCTGTGTCTGTTTATGGTAGCATCATGCAAAGTGATGGTGTCTAGTTTTGCTGGACATAAAGTGTAATTCAGCTTCTCAGGAAAAACATCCTGTTCTCACCTCAGCATGGATAACGTCCCGGTGTGCATGCAGATGCTCTGACTATTGAATGCATAGGTTGGGAAAGCATCTCAAAAATGTGAAGACACACGAAGACCTATGCTTAATAGGGTTCAGCAGGAACAAGAAAAGCAAGGCAAGCTCTGGGAAGTGGCCCACACTCACCGTCTGCCACATGCCATGGTTGATAAGTGGTCCGCTGCTGGTCACGCGGCCAATGCCGTTGTATTTCAGCTGCAGCTCTAACCGTCCCTTGCGCAAAGCCAAGACTACCCATGTGCTGTCTTGATGGCCTCCAGCAAAGAAAAGGATACCTTCAGGATCAAAGGTTCTAAAGTCGAACTCAGCCACAAGTCTGACCGCACAGGTGTCAAGAAATAAATTAGTTATGCAGAGTTCAAAAACCACAGAGTACTTTCCATACAGACAGCATCAACTCTAGTAGCTCTACAGCTCTGTTAGAACACACTGGCTTTTAATGCACCCTCAAAAAGCTTAAGCTATGAAGATGGGCCTCAAAATGGCATCAATAGTAAAAATGACATTACTGTGCTTCAGTAATTATCTTAGGAGCTCTGTGGTCAAGACTGCCTTTCCCAGTTACTGGTTTGGATAATGTTTCCCGTAAAGCACTCCATAACCCAAACAAATAAACATGATCACAGCAATACTCGTTATTTTAATGGCTTAACTCCCTTGCATGCATCAAAGCTGGCCAGCACATTTGACTGTCCTTCGAAATTGTCCTCACCTTGTCGGTTGTTTCCTTTTAAAGCGCAGTCTGATGACAGGAGTCCCACTGAACATCCTCCCCAGGTACAAGGACTTAACGCTTTTTGCAACAGCAAAAGGCACACATGGTATTATGTTCTATAACCAAAACACATTTTTTGAATGCTTACTCTCCTCACACAACTGAATGAGAATCTAGCAATATGCTTCCTTGTCTTTCCTCAAACATGTAATTGCTATACATATAGGGCTAGGGCACCTTAGTGGTCATACTCTCAAAATAGTGCTGCTTTGGTCCTGAGAACATTTCCTTCTTCCTTCCCTCCTCCCTCCTATTCACCTTGGCAGAATGCTTTCCTGCTGCAAAAGGAGATGACGCTCACAAGACACAGCATAAGGTTTTCTACTGCAGCTTAGTGCCTGCAACACAAGATACGCTAAGAATTTCCTCATGGTTGGCTTATGCAGAAGCAGCCTTTGCCACTGCAGCCCATCCACCTCAAAAGCCTGGACCATGGAGTGTAAAGTGCAAGTGCTGCTCTTAACTCGCTCTTTTTGGAATGGGGACAGGAGGAGCCTGAGAAGAGAGACTTTGGATAAAAATACTCCCATAACAGGCCAACAAGACCCTTCTATCTTTCCAGGAGAGCTACTGTCCCCAGCGCACGTGGCCTTGGCCCTCTGACTCCTTCCTGCTGGTCTCAGCTCAGATGGCTTTGGTCCAGAGCTTTGTCTGTTATTCTCAGATGCAGTGTAAACTAAAGGTCTGTTCTGCAGTTACAGCAACGAAGGAAGACTAACGTACCTCACACGTGTTCATGTCCTGGGAAAGTTTTACTCCCCCTCTGCCATCACAGTGACAGGTGTAACTCCCTGGTGAGTTGACACAGGTCTGTTCACAGAGCTGTTGTTCGCATTCATTTATATCTACACAAAACCAGCAAAGAAAGGAGAAAACAGCCGTTGGGTTTGTTTGAACATTAATTGTCTGTGGAAAAAAGGAGTTATTAGCGATGTTTTGTGGCATCGTTCACTTGAGTGTGCTCAAGTGTTCCATGGCCAGTGCCTACACTGTACCACATCTTTACAGGAGAGAAGAGTTGCATTAGCATCTGCACAAGCCTATTTTCACACACAGATTCCTGCTGCCCAAACACACTCAGCAAGTGAGCAGGAGGGCTGGATGCAGAACTCAGCTCCTTGGAGCCCTGGGCTTTACCTTCCAGGTGAGATTTCTTCCCTGAAGGCCCCTTCTGCTACTCCTGTGCTGCCTGGCTCCTGCTCCCGTAGCTCAGGTTAGCAGGGGCTGCTTGCCTCACTGCTACTCACCAGATGGATCCTCAACAGATAAGTGAAAACTGATTTTTTTCACTCAGTATTTTCTTAATCCCTCAGCACGTTTTTTATCTGCTTCACCAACAAATGCAGGGAAACAAAGTGTGATGGCCCCCAGAGATCATTTCAGGCACAGATAAACACGTAGGGCCCAGTAGGGCTGGTGAGGGTGTGATTCTAGTCAGTGCATTAACTTAGACAAACGACAAGGCATAATGCTAGTTTTGGAATGCTTTCAAAACGTACTCAGTTGAGAAAGCTTGCAGGCAGTGCAGCCAGCAGGGCTGTACATGGTTCCAACGCATATTAAGCTCCTCGTTCTGAGTAATACCACAAGACAGGTTTTGACAGAACAACAGCTACTGCCCTGTAACTCTTCTTGTCCTACAAAGAGAGACAGCAATATGTACAGATGCTCCCACCAGGTCCTGTACTTCGCATAAATCCAAGAAATCTCAGTGCTCTAGGTCATATAGTTGATTAAAGTCATCAAAAACCACTGCAAACTCAGTGTGTTGCTCACAACTACTGAAAGGCACTAAGTAAGATTAGAAAAATGGTTTTTACTGAAGCCTAAAGTTAAATTTCTGATCGTTTTTTTAATAGCTTTAGACCACATAATACATGTTAATATGCTGTTATTTCATGAGCTTACCATCACAAGTCTTTCTCAGCTCATTGTACTTGTAGCCTGAATCACAAAGACACTCATATGAGCTTATCAGATTTTTACAGCGAGCCTCTCCACAGATGTCTGCCGATGCTGCACACTCATCTATGTCTGCAAAACAAGCAATTAAACAACACTACTTCAGATGAGTATAATCACTTCAATGTTTGCACCCCAGAGTGGGCTGAGAGTCAAATGATCCCTCTACGATTTTTGTAAATGAAAAAAGAGTATTTTTAAGAATCTACCTCTACTGTTCAGCTAGCTAGAAGGGATGACTGCAGGCTTTCAAGACCAGCTGTTATTTCTTTCCCTAAGCCATCGACCACTATTGGAAAAAAACAATGCAAAGCAAGCCTAGAGGAAAACCATAAAACAAAACAAAGCAACCCCATGATAAAACAAAAAACCCACTCAGTTCAGGGGGCTGAAACTGTGGGATAACAAGCAGCCACCAGGAAATTAGGAAAAGCAGTATGTTTTTGAATAAAACACAGAAGCAGCACTCAGTCTGTGGAAAAGCCAAGATCTCTGTTCTTCCTCAGACAAGCAAACAACCCTGTTTTTTCACACATTCACAAAACTGAGACCCAAATCTGCTGATCTGCAGTGGTAAAGGGGAATTGAGGCAGTCCAGTTTGTCACAGAGAACAAGTCTTGTTTAAGAGGTGTTGTGGAGTTTCACTACAAAGGCAGGCAAGGGACTGGAACTGGAGGCCCATAAAACAAAAAAATGTTTTCCTAACATGTTAACTAATCCCCAGCAAAATCTTGGTGGTGTCAAAACATTTACAGTATGTTGAGAGTTTCATATTTACTTTTGCTTTCTATTGCATGTGAAGACTACAGTTACAGTTGGTGATTTTCCCACGTATGAGAGAAGTAACCTATCTCGTACGCTGTGTAGCCTTGTCTACAAATCAACTGGCAAACATAATGTTTTAGTGTGCACACCTAATGATAGGAAAAAACTGCAGAAAACTAACAAAATGTACAAAAGCATTAAAATGCAATGCCACATAGGTGTCATTAGTCGTATCGGATATTAACACCAGCAACCTGATGGCCACATGTCGGATACAAACCTTGTATGCTATGTTCACAGTGTTCTTATAAGCAGCACATACATAAAATAACAACTATAATTGCAAGCCCACTTGCTGCCCACCTGTTCACACCAGCTGGCACGAGGGGGAAATTCAAAGGTGATTTTGGCTCATCTGAGTGGCTGTGCACATTAGAAGCGGATATGACGTGATCTGTACAATCATCACTTTAAGCAGTGGAAGTGGCACAGAAGTAAAATCCTGCTTTTTTTTTTTTCTGATAGCGTTAACAGGTTGTTCAGGTCAGGCATACAAAAAATTGCTGAGAACTGTGTTGTCATAGCCGTTAGAGTTATATACAAAGACTCGCATGTTTTTCACGAGATAAAAAAAAAAAAGAACATTAACAGCTACCTGTGATCATTAATGGGTCTGTGTCTCAGCACGCAGTTTCTCTACCCTTTTAAATGTCAGTTGCTTAAGTTCTGGCTATGTAAATTCATTCCACCATTTCAGGCAGTTATCTCAGATCCTTATTCTCCATTCCTGGATGCTATGTAAAATAATTGCCTGCCTTCATTAGTGCCTTTCTGCAGCTATTAATATTTAGTGGCAGGGAATTTATCTGTCTTTCTCTACCCCAATTCATTACCTGCAGCTGCACGTATTCAGATACAGAAAAACAAAACAAGAAATGCATAAAATAAGAACAAATATCTCGTGTACTACAACACCATGAGACTGGAAAGATGCGTAATGCTGCATCTGGGCAGCCTTTCCTCCTCTCAGTGTTGGGATACGAGGACAGATCAGCTACACCAATTTAGCACAACCCCAGCCACAAACCCTGGTGAATCAGACCAGTGTTGAGACACAAGAGCAGGATGGTGGAACCACTGAAGAACCCAGGCACGTAGTGCTGGCGTGAGCACCCAGTACCATCCCAGCCCCAGAAGCTTCCCAGCTGGGGCTAGGAAGTAGGAGAGGCCTGCTCAGCACAGCCCAGCTCTCCAACGTACAGACCCAAGTCTCCAAGCACCAGCTGAAGCACGCTGAGAGGGCCAGGGAAGCTTACCTTCACATGTTCTGCTGTCTTTAAGGGCATAACCACTGTAGCACGAGCAACGGTAGCTGCCGAGCTTGTTGAGACAG
Organism: Aythya ferina; assembly: GCF_964211825.1. Classification (NCBI taxonomy): domain Eukaryota; kingdom Metazoa; phylum Chordata; class Aves; order Anseriformes; family Anatidae; genus Aythya; species Aythya ferina. The sequence goes on from NC_140296.1 coordinate 63,685,108, forward strand.
ATCTGGTTACAGCCCCCGTGCTGCACTTTGCATTCATCAATATCTGCAGCAAAAGAAAGTATGGCAGTCAGCTTTTCACCTCTGCATCTGACCTGGGGAGTGAGAGTAGGGTAAGAGCTGGGAAGGAGACAGAGCATACAAGAAACACTGTCACATCTGCAACGTGACGATTACAAAATGTACAGAGATTTCATTCAAACATTTCAAGTGCATCAGCTCAAGTTCGTTTGATAATAACAGAAAAGGCAGAGAACAAACTGTAACTGAGTACCTCCCTCTCAGTTTGGAGAATGCAGAGTATCTTCAGCCACTGTGGAAGTGAAGAAGAAGTTTGTTTGCAGAAGCAAACTACCTGTAACTAATGTATTTTTTATGGTAACTAACTTTTAAGATGATACAGTGACCAGTAACTTTGGGGTGAAAGCCTTAAATACTAAAAAAAAAAATAACCTCACTACTACTGAGAATGAAAGAACACACAAAATTCCAAGTTCCAAATTCCAAGTGCTCCACTGAAGCAAAAGCCTGTTAAACTGAGAGCATGGATTTCACCCTCCATGTGCCCTACCTGCTCGTGGTGTCCTGCTTGTATATGGAACTCCAGAGTCAGCTGATTGGTAGGACAGAAAATTTCATGGCACTTTGCAAGAAAAAGAGGGGATATGCTTCAGACTGACTGACTGCTGAGCTCTCAAGCCTGTTTGCACACTGATGGATCAGTATACAAACTTACCAGCACACAAACTGCCTCAACTGCTTAAATAAGCTGCTTGTGAGTGATCCTGTAACTTCTCCACAATATTCACACCAGAAATACAGTGTGTGGATCTCTTGCTCTCTTGGTGGCCACAAGTCTGGACTGTCAGAATGTGATTCCTGGCAGCTACTCAATTTTGGCAGGCACAAAAGCAGTGGCCCTGACAAGAAAACTTGCAGGCAGAAAAAAAAAACACAGAAAGAAGATAACAAGAGGAGGGAAGGAATGTCCTGCACAAATATTCTGCCTGAATACTCTCTTTGGAGTTGATGGGAATACACAGTGGGACGCAAGTGGACTTGGAATAAGATCCCACTACCGAGGAGTCTTTAACAGACTAATTTCACCAGTTTGTGCATCAGCAGCATAAGACTCCAACTGTGTGCTGAAAGTCTGTTCCCGCTGGAGGGGAATGGGAATGTGGGCCAGCCCCTCAGGCTCTGCAATTTGTCATCTGTTACACTGGGGTAAACAGCACCAATTGAGGTGCCAATACAGCTTGATTTCTGCTTCCCCCTTTGGAGGGGTGGGACAGAAAGATGGGGCATAACCTCTCCGATTTCTTTGTCAAGACCATGCTGAAATCCATTAAAGTAATCTGGAAAATGTATGCAGGCTTAGTTATATGATTCCCAGAAGCACAAAAATATGAGTTGTGTATAATGCAAGTTCAATACCATGACTTTTGAGTTGGGCAGCATCAGTGATCATTTGAAAATACAGCAAAACCCAACATATTGTTGTTACAGATCTGAAAGATAAAATAATGTGTATTACCTTTGTCACATATTTCTCCTTGCCAGCCACGTTTGCATTCACAGTAGAAGTCCCCCTTGAGATCTTCACATTTGACAGTTCCCTCTTTGTAACAAGGATCGGGAGAACACTGGTTTGGCAAATCTGATTTACAGAAGGAATAAAAACAAATAAAACAAACAGAACAATGCATAGAGGTCACTCATGAAAAGGCGTTTCGACCTTATTAAAAACCAAGACCCTTAAACACTAATGGAAAATCACTATCAGAAATACACCTGGGAAACCTGGAAGATAATGCTTATTGCTGACACGCCAAATGAGCTATGCCAGGAGCATGCAGTGGAATTCATTTCATTGCAAAGGGTAGTGAGCTTCTACCCCCGTACCTGAAGGGCACATCCTGAAAGAACAATTCGAAGTAGCTCTTTTAAAATCAAGTTAATTCTACTCTTCCTACTTCTGGAGAAAATAGAAAGCAGGCAGCAACTAAGCACTCAAGGAAGGATGGATTCTCTTTTTGTTTATTTTTGGTAATTTAACTGCGGATCTCACCGAGGCTGATAGATTTGTTGTTAGGAAAGGTTTGTATCTGAGCAATCCAAATTAGGCTTTTCTATTACACTGAATGAGAACAAAAAAGAGACAGCAATGTGTTAACAGTATAAGAATTGCTAAACACTAATTCAATAGCTAAGTGAAGGAAGGAGCAGAGGATTCCCTCTCACACTGCAGCAGTTCCAAGTCACTTGCTCTCTGCGCACACCAGCACATGGGATGCATTGGATAAGAAAGTCCTAAGACATGAACATGTGACATCCAGGCTTTTCTTCTGATGAAAAGATGTGGCTGTTTCTCGTGCCTGACCAACTCTGCCAGAGTGGGGCTGGCACAGCTACAAAGCAATGCTTCCACCAGTCCTTTTGGTGCGAGAGACATTGGAGTTGTCACAGCTGCTGCAGCAGCAGCCTTTAGAAGAAGAATTACTGTCATTAGCAAAGCCTCCTACAATCCTACAGTCTTGGCAACACATCCTTACAACTCAGCAGAAACCCAGTTCAGCCCAGACAAAAGGAAGACTTTACAAAAAGCGGAGCCAGCAGGTGAATTCAGAGCACCTAATCAACAGCAGCCCTCTGCATAGGGCCAAGAACTCTGTCCACTGCTCAGCCAAAATATATCTGCTTAAATGACAGATCATTGCACTGTCTGCCATAGATTTCAGTCACAGGGCCCTGTGGAGGCCACCAGGCCCCAGCCCTGCTCCAGCAGGGCCACCCAGCACAGGCTGCCCAGGCCCATCTCCAGGCGGCTTTGGAAGGCCTCCAAGGAGGAGACCCCACAGCCTCTCTGGGCAGCCTGTGCCAGGGATCCTCACCCGCACAGCACAGAGCTCCTGGGGCTCAGGGGGAGCCTCCTGGGGGCCAGGTTGTGTCCATTGTGCCTTTTGGACTTGTGGGTTGTGTTTTGGACAGCTGTTAAGACTGGTGCTATGTTGGACAGAAAGATAAGACAAGAGAATATACACTAGGATTGGATGACATTTGTGTTATAATTGTCAGGAAAAAAATAGTCAGATTCTTACTATGGGCTGCACTGCACACGTGTCTCATTAATACAACCCCAAAGGACAGACTTCTCTGCACTACATGAACATACACTGTTTCTAAACCTTGCACTCTGACTGAATTACCTGAAGGCTGAAGTTAGCAGCACATTAGTGCAAGCAGGAGAGAACCAGAGGGCTGATCTGGGATGGAATATGACTAAAATCCTGCCAAAGAAACACGTATTCTCAGCATTTCATCTAGTGCCTGAGAAAACTCTTCAGGAAAAGCATGCATACGCAAGTCAAAGAGCCCCACAGAAATAATCATCCACTCACCACAACCAAAGCATAATTACTTTTCTTCCTCACCGCTCTAGCTGTGCAGAGCTGGGGCAAAGCCACAGCCAAGGCAGACTTCGGGCCACACAGAAGACACCACAGCCACGTGGGCTGTCTGCAACAGCACCTTAGAGAATAGCCCCAGGTACACCACTGCCCAGCTGACACACCACTGGGAGCATATAGCTCACAAATTAAGACAGAGAATAGAAACATAGGTTCCATTTTTTTTAAGTCCACATGGAAACAAGACTTTACCTAAGTACACGGACTGCTGCTTCCAGTTCCTTATTCTGTATTCTGAACTTGTATTTTGCTATTCAGAAACGGTGCAAATTAGAACTACATTCGGAAAATGCGAGGTCGTGAAAACTATGACACTCGCTGTTAAAAAGCAGACACTCACAACATAACAAAAATCTTATTGTATTTTTAAGGTCAGATGTAAACTCATTTCCAAAAAATACCGTAGCCTTTTCCAAACTCTTGCAGAACCAAATCCCTAACTCCTAGCCGACCCACAACACCTCTTTTAGAAAAAGCCCCAGTTCTGCAGACCAAAATATAGGTATCTATGTGTAAAGCAAGTATCTAGGTGTGTAGCAAGTGTCTAAATTGTGACTGCAGTCGGTGGAGATCTCGTTGGTACAATAAACAGTCCATAAAGTGATTCAGCTCTCCCTAGAGCAGACACAGCTTGGTCAGTGACATCACCCTAGGGCTGTGACTACAGATGAACTCCCCACTGACTACAACGGGACCCACGTCTCATGTAGGCACCTATGCTGGGAACATCTGCATCTACCTGTCCGAATCTGCAGCTGAACCCTACCTGCAGCCCCGACCTACAGATCTTTCAAGACAGAGAATCCTCAAATGCCCCACGAAGCTGCCTGATCACTACCACAGTTAAAATCTGCACCTTATTTCCAGCATAAACTAGTCTACTATCACCCTCCAGCCCTTGGGTTGTGCAATGCCTTTGTAATGCCAGATGAAAAGAGCCTTCTACTACCTTGTTTTGAGAATAGAAGATGAATGTTAAGAAACACAACGCTTAAGTGTGTCTCACAGGCACAACCCCGAGGAGCTACATAGCCTTTTGGCAGCATCTGTGAAAAATAAGAGACATGCTGGAATCAGCTAAGCACAAAGTCTGTAATTCTTCCAAGCGCGTTTCAGGCTCCTTCTCCTGTGAGTTAACAATGGCTAGCCAAAACTCAGCCACTTAAAAATATTTTAGTATTTTAATGGGGGAAAATATTATCATTTTATTGCCAAACCGCTGCATTTCCAACGGACTGCATCCCTAAAAACAATTAGTCAGCTTTCATTTTTTTCAGTGCACAGAAAACATCATTGCCCTTTAGACTTTCTGAAACACTGATCAGCTGGTCAGAGTAAGTGTTCCCAGTTGATACCACCATTTTCAGCAGCAGCTCCTGCCTTTATACCATCCACGCACAGGAGCAAAAGGAAGCATCCAGCCTCACGTCCCACTTTGAGCTAGCTTGCACACCACGCTGGTACTTCAGGACCAAGAGTTCCCAGTTCAGAGGACTCTAACATCTGTCTAAACATCTTGACTAAATCCTGATCCTGCTTTGGCAGAGCCTGGTAGAGCTGGTATGAACATGAGACTGATCAAACTCGATCACAGTAAAAGACTGAACCACAGGGGTAAGCATGAAAATAAATCCACATACACATGGTTTTCTCCCCATCTTAGCTGATCTGCTCCCAGAGCGTATTTAGAATCTTTAGCAACAGAATATTTATGTGGTTTGTATCTTTAGCACTGCTGAGCTCCAAGAGGGAACTGGAAAGGTCTTAGAAGAGTTACTGAAATTCCAATCTCCGGTGTCAGTGGTGAACAAATACCTCTCTCCCTTCTACACAGATATCAGATGGACTTCTGGATTGATCTGGATTTTTAAATGTTGTAACACTTAAACCACAATCACACAATGAGTGAAAATGATCTCCTTACTTAAAGTTGTCAAAAGCCTGACACAAACTTGGGCTTGACTGTAAGCTTTATTTAAGATTACTTAACAGGGGTGAGCCAAAGGTAGCATTCAAGAAAAAAGAAGATGAAAGGCCAAGCACACAGTACGACCTTATGGTAAATCCATGTCACTCTTGCTTCTCAGTTTATTCAGACCTTGAGAAACTGGTGGAAAAGAAATGTCTTGCATCACGAAACACCAAACAACTGAATGATGACTGAGAGAAGGCAATAGCAGAAAAGCAGAAAAGCCTTGGTTTATTGCTTACATAGAACAATCAGTATGGAGTGTCAGGCATAGAGAACAGGAAGAACGGTACTAAAACACTATCCAAAATGTCCGTAACTGAGCTGGTTCCACTACTTCAGGTATAATGAGAGAACATTTAACTACAACATACGAAACAAAAGTGCTTACTGTGAACGCACGTAAGGAAATCTGGGCTTCTTGTATACGGCGACCCATATTTTTGAATACAATCTGAAGAACAGAAAATGAAATTGTCGTTATTATAATGGCCACATGGCAGCTGTTCAAAGCATGCAAAACGACAGATAGCCTGCTGATGTTTCATTAAACAAGGCTTTGGAAGGTGAATGCAAAATCTATGCAACGTTATAATCTCCGAAACGCCTTAAACTTCTTAAGTTCATAAAAATACTTTAGCTCTGATGTACAGTAGAATTATAATCATTTTGCCAGAGCTATGATGATTCTAAAAGCATATTAGTAGCTACTCAGATTTGACCTGTTAAATCTCTTTTGAATCTAAAAAGCACATGTAAAATTGTTGGCATTAGTGATTTCAAGAGCTACGTATTAAACACAGATAGAAAGCAGTACGGTGGCATGACTATGATACAGCCAGTAAAGAAAACCAGGGGATCGATCAGCAAAGGCACTTTTTAAAATAAGGAGATCAGTTAATAGCTAAGTTAACTAAAAAGGAGAGAAGATAAAAAACTAAATTATTTACTAACGCTGCAAGCTACAGACAATAAATGCAATACCAACATTTTAACATGCAGAATCTCTGGATGTAAACCTATACGTAAGTGAAAAACAGCCCTCAAAACCACATCAGGAATGTGGAGTCTGTCTTAAAAGTTGGATGCTTATTGCAGGCCCACATCCACCACTTTCCTCAGCGGAAGCTTCAGCTGCGACACGCTCCAGTGTTAGGCACCACATACCACTGCTGCCACAAAGTAAAAGTAAAAGCTGCAACTCACCCAAGTATTTCGGGTAAAAATATTCCTGTAGGAGGAAAAAAAAGCAAAGATTTATTGAATAATATTTGTTTCTGTTGTCATTCTACTAATATTTAGCAGCTGCTGTTAGTTCGGTGGTCTTGCGTGGCAGTTGTTTAACAAGATCCAAACACAAACATCCTTGTTTCTTTTATTCAGAGCCAGAAGAAACACAGTGTTACAGACACAGTTTGTCCCATAGAGAAGGCGAGAGGCATCAGCTCCAGCCTCTGACCTGTCACAAGCACGAAGCCACTTACCCACTGTCCCAGAGGCAAAGGTGCTCACCGTGAGGTGCAGGGAGGAAAAGATCTAGGGACAAAAACCAGAGGGAAGGTGCAGAATGATTTAGTCACCCCCTGCCTCCTCGGGAGTCCCGCTGCTGTTGAAGAGCACGGGCAGCTCCGTGACACCATAACCAGTAAAAGAAAAGGGTACGCCTTGCTTTTACAACAACAAGCACCCTACAACTCAAACAGCACCCACTGCCATGGTCCCCACTACCCAGGAGATCCTCATGGAGAGGAGGAGGGAGTGAGGAGCAGTTGCAAGCAGGGGGAAGGCAGAGATCAAAGTACCATGAAAGTGCCACGGGATTGCTTCCACCAGCATGGGGCCAGAGCAGGAAAATGCAGCTGTGAAGGGTGGGAGGTTGGCCTGAGCTGGTCATTAAACCACATTCCTAGAAAGTAAGAAAACTCCTCACCTTGAGAAAGGTTACTTTCCAATTTCACTTCAGACCGGATTTCGTGATGGGTAAGGCACTGGTTCAAGGGATGTTCAAGTTGTAATTGAGGCACGCAGTGAGGGAAAACTCATGGGTTGCACCAGTGCTTAACTCTTTTTGGTTAAATTAAGCTATTTCTCAGCTAATTATGAAACTGTATACATACTGTCATTCTCTTTCACACAAGACAGCAATTTCCACAAAAGAAGATCAGAAACTATTTTTTCTCCTCTTACTACTGATGTTTGGATAAGCTCTTGCATATATACAGACGCGTACACGCCACAGCGACAGGCACACACTGCGGCTCCATTTGACCTGGACAGCCTAATGAAATCAATCGGCTGACAAGGTCATCTAAACCAAAAGTTTTGCATTACTGTCATCCTCCAGAAAAATCAATCACTTCTGGCAAATACGCTGCAGTTACTGAAATGTACCATGCAAATATTCAGCTGAAATCATGAAAACCTCTATGACGAAGCAGTAGCCCAAGCTTAACTTAATTTTCAATTCCAACAAGAGGGTAATAGGCTTAGCATCCTTTGGGGCTGAGCTTTGTAATATCTCTTTGGGTTAACAAACTGAGTGAGGAGCTCAGAACTCAATACATTCCTAACATTTTTTTAATTATTTCAACCTTTTTTCAATATTTCTCCTTTATTCAGTATACAGACTGTATTCTTATAGGAAAGACCAAGGTAGCTACCTATTTTCGTCGCGCAAATAACCTTCCAAAGGCAAACTCACAGGACATTGATTCGATGATAGCTTGTGGTGTCAGCAAAAAGAGAACCCACAGAGCCTCCGCCATTGCTCCCCATCTGCTCAGTGAAACCCCACACCACTGTGCCACCACGAGCTGCATTTCATGAGGCAGGTAGCAGAGGGAAGCAACTTCAGTGGGAGGCTACTAACAGAAACTTAGCCTCTCTTTCCATATCTTCCTCATTTCCTTACAATTACACAAAGCTACTTTCTGACCACTAACACTTCTCCAGATCTACAGGACCTAATACTACATAGATAATCCTCGTTCCTGTGCGATTAACTTTTCACTTTTCTCCCCAATCAATTTTCATTACAACAGGCTTCTGGAAATACCATGACAACGTTATTTCCATTCAGCCAAAAAGACTGATAAGAAGTGAAGGATGAATGATCTTCCACCTTGGGGAAAGGACCTTGCTTAAACTCTAGGTAGCAGCCTCTTTAAAACAAGCAAACAAAACTGATCAGAAGATTGCCTGGTTAAAAATTCAGCTTGTGCCTAACTTGCACAGAAAGATGGCCAGATTTGAATTATTTCCAGTGTAAGCACTCGATTCTGCAATGCCTTTTCAGACTTCTGTGCTGTATTAAGTCTTAATGACCCACAGATGTCGGGGAAGATGAGATCCCTCAGCCCTGCACAGATCAGGTCCCTGGTAAAAGTCATCTTTCCTCCACCAGAAGTCTTCGTTGCTATTTTCAGGATCCAAGAAAAACACCAGGAAAAATGCTCTGAGGCTTGCTAGCAAGAAGCCTGCTAACAAGAAGATTCCCAGTAGCTATTTGGCCGTTTTCTCAGCTCCTCACCTTGTATTTCAGGCTCACTGAGCATCTCGCCATCCAGAAAGCCACGCAGGAGTCACAGGATCAAAATGCAGGAGGGAATTGTAAGACGGGGAGAGAAATGTTTGCCTTTCCCTCCTGTGCTGATCTCACCAAGCTCTCCAAGCAGTAACACTTCGGTGCAGACAAGAGGAAGGCAAAGGTGCTCAGGCCAGCGCCTCACAGGAGCACCAACCTCTGTAAGACCTTCAAGGGCCTGGCCTCTGTAGACCTGCAGCGTGCAGGCCCACTTTCAGTGAGGGTTACAGGTGACAAGACATCTGCCACCAGCAGCACAGCTCAGCTGAGGCCTCAGGTGGAGAGGGAGAAACAGCAGAGACCGGGAATTGCCTCACATCTGCAAGGCCCTGGCCTCACAGCCAAGTTGAAAACATGGCACGGGGCCCGGCTCTCCAGACAGGTTCGTGCCTGCTGACTGCAGCTCAGTGCAAGAGACCTTTTCTTTCCTGTCCAGGAGGCAGAGCTGTGAGATTTAACAGAGATTTAAGCACTACAGCCCCCACCCTTGCCACACAAACCCAAGTGCATGCTATGGAAGTACAGACACACCTTTTGATGCCTTAAACACAACGCTTGGGCTCCAGCATTCAACAGTGGTGCAAGACCTAGGCGTGCACACTTTTGTTTTGGGGTAGAGTGACACCAAATATTTTTTCAGGGGGCTAAGAAGTTCCTCTCCCACCCACCTCCACAGCTAGCCTTATAACGCAGTCGCTACGACCCTTAGTGTGGGTATCTAAAATGGGAAGAGAGCTTAAGTCTGTAACCTCTGCACAGAGAACAACAAAGCAAAGCAAGCCACCGCCGACAAAGCACAAAGCTCCAGGTTGTTCAGTGTGTTTTTCTTTAATTTAATTTAATTTTATGTCATGTTGTGTTACTTCAAGTGTTAATTTCAAGAGCAGTAACCTGAAGGTACGGATCTGTCCCAGGGCTGTGGAGCTGACGGGGCAGAAGTATCAACGTCAGCCTGCCAAAGCAAACCTACCCTAAGCTCACGATCTCTTTTCAGCTCGATGGCCAAACCTTTTCTTAGTGCTAAAATCCAGAAGTCAGTGAAATTATACAGGGTATGCTGCGTTTTCAGAGAAGATGGAAGAACGTGAAATCAAGCAGCCCTTCCATGAGTCACGGTGTATAAATAGCCCTTCCGAAACCATAACAATGACCCCGTCTACACCAGCAAAATGTTCTCACTATTGCTTACAGCAATTGGCAAGGCCGGGAACCTCAGCCAGGAGGGCCTGCCAACTGCTTCTGTTTGCTTTGTTTGAGCACCAGGTCAGGTAATCCCGATCGGGGCTGAACCTAATCAGAGCCTTGTCTGAGCTGCCGCAGCAGCAGATAACCATCTACATGAGGACCTCATCGACTCGCATTAGCAATGGTAATTTCTGAAAAAGCATTTGCTTAGTGCAGACAGGCTGCTCCGTCTCTGGCAACTCCCAAGTTGCTGATATTATGAAAAGCAGAGCGAATAAAAGCCGCAGCAAATTCAGGCCTCCTTCAGACACTGCAGAGAAGCATGGAAAGGCACAAGTCCAACTCATTTTGCCTTCGCGGCTCTGCTTCTCGACGAAAATTTGCCTCCAGAAATAAAATGCCGAGAAACAAAGCCTGTGTCAGAACACATGGCTTTGCCTACCAGCACAAAATCTGTCTTCAGCACAACTGCTGCTTTTGTAGAGCATTTGCTGAGTAACTCGTAGCTGACGTGCGTGTCATGCTGCCTCTCAGGCTGCAGTGACAGCTCCCACACCATGCCCTTTTCTCATTTCCATATAGTGACTCTCCCTTTTTCTCCTTTCAGTACTGGATGTTTGACGTGGGCATGGCACAACCTCTTTATTTATAAATACACTTCGTCTTTCCGCACTGCGGGCCTGCAAAGAGATGGCCAAACATAATTGTCTGTAAGTTATTGTTTAACTTGGGTGTGCAGTTATACCAACCACTGCTCGACTGCTGTAACTTGGGAATGCAAATCTCATTAATGCTCAAGAGCGCCCTGCATTGTTTTTTAAACCGGGCTCTTTGCTGCATAGCAAATCTCATGCTGAATGATTAGGCCTACCTCCCAAACAACGTGATTAACCAGTCCTACAATTCACAATTTTAACTCTATAGAAACGCGAGGTATAGAAATTAAGCTCCAGTCAATGCCATGTGGCTTGCACAAGCTTTGCCTCTCCATGTGAGGAGCTCAACCAGGTCAGTTTGCCTCCTGTTTTGCTTTGGAGCAATGTGCTTTCTCCACGCAAAGAATAAAGAGAGCTTCTCCCCACAATCCAGCAAGCAAGGCCCTAGAGAACCAAGTAGGTCATGCTACAACCCAACAGCAGCCTCAAAGTCTCGTCTCCCATGACCACGGCTAAATTGGTTAGGGCAGCTTTGAGATTTTGTGTCCATTTTCACATTGCCCAGCTATTCTGATGCACGAAGCCTCTGAGTGCCCCTTCCCCTGAGTTGCTGATCTTTCCAAACAAGACCACCCTCTCTAGCATCGGCTGTAGTACCTGTTTCATAGAGATGAGGCTCCCCTGTGCAATCTTGAAGACTGGAAACCAAAATGATCTGTTACCTCACCCTCTGAGAGGCAGGACTGCTTTTCCCACCTCAGCAAAAGATGTTGCGCCGCGGTGAGGAAAAACCCAGCAATGATTAGAATGCACAATCACAGGAAAAAAAAAAAGTAATGAAAGGAAAGAAAAGAAGGGGAAAAAAATGTTCATGTGTGTCCAGCCAAGCAAAACACAGATACTTGACATTTGTAGGGCATGCAGGGAGATTATTTCTATATGCAGCCTGAGGCAGGGCTTGATTGGACAATAACAACATGAAATCAATGCAGCCAGTGCTGAGGACCTAATATTCCAAGAAAAATCACTGGAAGAGTGTTTCCAATGAGTGGGTTGCATGCTTTAAAATTATTCTGAATGCTCTCCAATCACAAATGCCTTGAGGTTTTCTCCATTGCTACAAGACTTAAAGGCTACTTTCCCTCCAGCTGTATTGATGTGCAATTTGGAAAGAGGATCCCAATTTGGGAACAGATCTTCACTCAGTGCTGCTTGTTCAAATCCTCATTGCAGTAGTTATAATCCTTTTAAATGTGGTTCAACTAATGTTTGCTTATAAACTTTAGGCAAATTACACAAAACTGAATCTGAAAAAACCCTACCATACTCCTTGACACTGTGTGACACTCCATGGCACTATCCATGACACCAAATAGTGTCATTACTCTGCAATTATTTGCTGTATTTAAAATAAAACAGATTATACGTCCCATCCAATGTGATTTAAATGTTTGTGATCTCTCTTACAGCTTCTGTAACGTTTCATCCACTGAAGTGAGAAAATACTGCATTTTTCACCCCCTTCCTGTAATCTAGAGGCATTGTAAATTGTTTCTTAGGATTTTGCATAAATGCAGCTGTTGCAACTCACAACAACAACATTCAGCCACTTTCAGGCACGGATAGATTTCGCCTTAGTGTGGACAGGCGAGCAGGAATGGGGAAGTGACATCTGAGACAACATTAGGCCCTTGTGACAGAATCCGATCTTACACTTCCCTGTTCATTATTTTAATAACTAAGTAACTTTTGCACTTCTGTTCCTGTCCCACACATTTTCTTGGAACTGACCTCGGACTCGTTGTTCCAATGGTCAGCCAAATGTGGTAGCTCTCCGGATGCATGTGATTTGGTACAGTGCAACCAGGATGCATTCTCCTTCTGCCTCTTAATGTGTGCACCCCAATGTCCTGACTGGTAGCGTAACATGATGCAGAATGAAGGCAACACCAACACTTGCCCCTCTTCCTGGGTTTCCACCTCACTTTCCAACTTTACCTTTCCTGTGGGTCGCAGTGCTGTTGCTCAAAGGAGCAGGAAGAAAACCCCAAACAGTAAATAAGGGAACTTCCCAACAGGCATTCTGCATGTGTAAAGAGCCTCTAGAACAGCAAGTTAAAACTGTGAGTGGAGGAGAAGTGAAGAGGAAGAATCCCTTCCCACTCCTTCCACAGGTTCTGTTTTCAAATTGCCACTGTTTTGGTGACTTAGCACTTGCTGAATTACTTCATCGTGGACTGAACTATGAGAAAACAAATGTTTCTGCTGCTGCTTTTGTAGCTGTCCTGCCCTGACACTTTCCCCTCTTCATACCCCAGCTCTTTGTCCCGCAGCCTCCAGAGCAGCCGTGCAGCGTGCACCGCCCTTGCCATGTCCCTTCTCAGTTTCTTCTGAACCTCTGATGCTGGCTCCGTTCTTGTTCTTCGTGCCTATTGGAAAGTAATTGCTCATAATTCATTAAGTTCATTTAGAGTTTGGAGCGCACATGAACCGCAACTGCCAGTTTGTACAGTTTCAATGTTTCCCTTACCTGATTCTCAAGCAGCTGTACTAACACAGTCTATTAATTCCTGGTAGGCTGTTCCTCATTTTTTAATTTAAAAAGCAAACAAAGCAAGCCCGTAACCACAAAACTGTTGTCTTTATTTAATTGGCTTTCTTCCTCTCTCACACACTTTTTAAAACCTATTGTATTCTGCTAAAAAACTCCTGACTTACCCAAACCTTATCTGCTTTTTCCATTGCCCTGCTCCTTGCCCCAAACCTGCACAATCCCCCTGCTTCAATTTACCATTCTTAACATCTTTTTCCATGCTAGCTTCAAGCAGCCCCTTGGTGTAGTATCAGCCACTATTGTTTTCTCTTGCCGCTCCCCTCCTGCTCCATGGGCAGTGCAGTGTGGAGGACTTCCATGATGGGCTGCTTCAGTATTTCCAGTCCTATTCTGCACTCCTGGGCTCAATTCACACGAGTGGAAACAGATAAAGATCAAGTGGGCACAAGTCCAGCAGAGCTGACGGAGCTTTGTCTGCTTCCACCAGCTGCAGACTTCGCTCTCCCTTCTCAATAACCTTTGATAACGCAGCCTTTAGCTAACGACTGCCTCCTAAGGCAGGCGGCAGTACTTTTGTCACCCTCCTGCTACCAAACTCCACTACCTCAACCAAACCCTGTGTCCTCACCACCACAAACACGGATGCATCTTGCTGCACTGTCCCAGTCTGTCTTCCAGAGCAGTTAGGCCCACTAACGCTTGGTATAAATCCCTTCCATCCTTTGTTCCCTGTATAAAAAGCTATAGGGAGAAGGAAGAGAGGGAGGGGAGAACCTGGTGCATCCCGAGATCTCATCCCAGCTATGCTACGCCCCCATGGCATAAAGCTGGACACTCAAACTTTTCTACTTCCTTCTTCTCTCCTTCAAGTCATTCCTGGACAAAAGTCTAAACGTCCTCATATTTTCTTTCTCCAAATCTATTGAGCAGGTAGCAGTGTGCCTAGGAATCCATTCTTCCATACACTGAATCCAAACAGGTTAAATCCTCAAGCCCAGAGCTCTCTGGTAACTCTTTCCCTCTCTCAGATGAATTCTGCAAGAAGAAGAAGAGACATAAAAATCTATACCAGTTATAAATCCAGCTCTTCCTCCACACTGCCAAAACGCCATAACAAATCGATACACTTTGGCAAGAATTTTTGCTGCAAATAAACCCAGATTTTTGCCTGGATATAGAACGAAATATTCTATGCAGGGATGATGACATCTCTATTTAGAGATGATATCAGGGTTATTCATGTCTAGACAGCACAACATTCACTAAATTACTCAAAGAAATTTTACACTGCTTAACTTCCCCACTTCACTCTCCTCCTACATGCCTTCATGCTTTTGTTATTAGTATTTACAAACGTGCATCTGTCTTGGTGTTCTGAGACATAAGACCTAAATGTTGCTTGCCATGCATTCTTCCCACAAGATCAGAGTGAAGTCTGGACTACCCTCGTCGATGTGTGCAGCCCATCTGTGCTACCATGACCACGCCACGTCACGGAATAAGTAAAGAAATAAAAAAGGACCCATAGCATTGTGAAAAACAACCCAACCGACTGTTATACCCTACACATTGCTTCATCTGCATCTCAGATTCCTGATAAACCCAGCCCAGAAGAAAGATTGCTGGCACTGCTGGATGTTTTGTCAGGATCAGCAACTTTCAAGCCGTGGCTGCGAAACGCCCCAAGTAGCCTGGTCAGGTCTCCCTGCTGACCCTGGGGGACAGGACAAGAGACGTCCTGCATCCCTCTCAGCCCAAGTTTTCCTGCAGTTCTGTGCCAGTGCTCCTGCACCTGATTTTAACATCAGATTGGATGTGAGTCCCTCAGAAAGCAACAGAAGTTTTCATGCAATCAGACACTCATTTTGCACGTGTCTGAAAAGTAACTGGCTTTCTGTGATGCCCTGTTGTGGGGCAAATCCTCAAACAGCACACACAGGTGGCCAGGCTGACCTGCATCCTCATTTCGTGGTGGGCCTGACTGCTTTCAAAGCATTCACCGTGGCAATTTCAATGGCAGACTGCAGCTCTTTGACACTAACAGCAGCAAACACGACAAGCAGTGGCAAACAGATGCTGTGCTGATAAGCCGCGGTCCGAAATGATGAGGCTGCACTCAAACATCTTCGCTAGGCTGAGCCTTTCAAAACAGAGAAAATCCTTGCACAAGGTCCCTCTTTTGCTGTATTTACTCTGTAGTGAAATAAATCCAGTGTTTTCCAAGAACACCAGCAGCCACGTTCCCTTCTGCCCTTTGTTTTACGTGCTTGGATAGCCGCATTTTTAGAACAGGTCAACCAAATTCCAGAGCACTTTATCAGTCAGTTAACAAGCTGCAATACCTTGACTGCATACCAAGGTCAAATATTTCTGCAGCACTGCTTTTTATAAGGCCTCATCAACATTTGAGAAGAGATAACATCCTTATCTCCACATCCAAGATATTTTGTAACATCACCCATCCATCACACCTCAAATATCTTTTTAATAGGCTGCATTTAGGAACATAATAGGCTCATACCTCCCATGAAGATGCTTTCCACCCTTATTTTTTCCCAACGTGGTGTCTTTTCATTTTCCTGCTTGGTATCCCTAGCCTGAAAGACATTAAAACACAGGGGCCTTCCCAGAAGCCTGCAGTAATACCTAAGGACATTATAATCAGCTCCATGAACAAGATAGGCTGCAAGACTCATTAGCCAAGGCTCACACTTGTTTTTACCATGTATAGTCATACAACTAGCACAGACTGAGTTTTGTTCAGCCTCCTAAAAAAAAAAAAACAACCCACAATCTAAAAATGTTTCAATTGATCTTCCTTCCTCCAGTCTGGGTGAGCTGATATTTATATTTTCCGTAACATAAAAGACAAAAGCTGCGTTGGCCTGCAAATGAATGGCCATTTGGCCCCACCTAACTCGCTATTATTAGCGGCTGATGTAAGTAATTGCACATGTGGCCACACTCGCATGCAGGTTTCAGAAAATGCCCTTCTTCTGCAGACCTCTTGCAGATGTCCCTTTGAAAAGGTGGTCGCTGGATCAATGAAAGCCTGATGCAGAAGAAGGGGGCTCTGGTTCAGGCACATGTCATTTTGTTCCTACATGCTGGCCTGCCCACTAGATAGGTGCCTTGCCATACCACGCTGTACTTGGCAAGGTGTCACCGTTGGCTGGATCAAGCCCTTGTTTTACCTGGGATGCATCACGCAAGCTGTCCTGCAGCTTTGCTTCATCTTACCTCAACTTCTGGAGCTGCCTGATTGAACTGGTTAATGTAGTTTCACATCACAACCTGAAGTCTTAGGTCTTTGCAGTGGGTTAACTCTGGTAGGCAGCCGCTCGCTGTCACAGGACGGGGGAGGAGGAAAAGAAGAGCAAAAGCAAGAAAACTTGGGGGTCAAGATAAAAACTGCTTAGTAAGCGAAAGAGAAGTGGGAGAAGAGAGAAAGAAAACAAAGCAGAACAAGTGACCCACCACCTCCAGGTAGACTGATGCCCAGCCAGATGCTGAGCAGAAGAGGGCCAGCCTCCCTGACCCCGATTCCTCTCCCATCGTAGTGCTGATCATGATGCTAGGTGGCATGGAACAGCTCTTTGGCCAGTCTGGGTCACCTGCCTGGCTGTGCCCCCTGCCAGCCTCTTGCACACCCCCAGCCTGTTCACAGAACAGCTGAGAGCCTTGCAGAGAAGGCCTTGGTGCTGTTCTAGCTTTGTTCACCAACAGCTGAAACACTGGAGTGTTATCAGCATTGTTCTGGTCACAGACCAACAACACGGCACCATAGGGGCTGCTATGAAGAAAACGAACTCCATCCCAGCCAAACCCAGTGCAGTCTTGAAATTAGGCCTCCAAATTCCCTTCACACAACCGTAGGAGAAGTAAGAGCAGCGTGGCTTGTAAGACCCATACATTTTGTTAGACTGTATGATGGGCAACCAGGGATGAGAGACAAAGCTGCTGTGCTCAGAAGACAAAAGAATCAGGAGACAGGGGTAGACCTGACAGTGAGATGAGCAACATGCAGGTGTGTTCCCCATGGCTGGCCCACCACGAGGTTACCCACAGGGCTCCGTGCAAGACGAGAAGTGCTGCAGCTCTCTCTTTCGGATGCCACCTGAGCAGTCAGCCTCTGCGACCACACTAAGCCAGCAGAGACGAAAATTTCAGCCCTCCTACACACGAGAAATCAGCAGCTGTCAACCATAATCTGTGCATTTTCCCCAGTCAATAAAAAGTCCTCGCTTAACCAACGTGGTCCAGCTGCAACCTGACCACATGCTGAAGCGTGACTGCAGATACCGTAACTCCTCGAACTGCTAGGCCTTGGTTTTTCAACAGTTTTCATCACCCCCCAGTCAACTCCCTCTCGGCTCTCTTCCTTCTTCTATCAGTCACCAGGACTGGGTGTAAATGCAGCAGCAGGGAGATGGCAACGTGTTAACTCCCCGGTGTTTAAGGGAGACCTCCGTTACCTCCAATGCATGGCAAGATGTGAAAAGATGAAGTCAGTGAGGAAAATCCTCTGTCCGTCGACGCCACAGACACTGCCAGAAGAGTAGTCATCTGTGCCTTACAAAGCCCTGAAGGCTTCCAGTGTTTGTAACAATAACAGTATCTCGTGCACATGGCCTCTGCCACTACTTATTAGAAAGCTGCTAATGAACAGGGCCGTCAGCCCCCTTGGCAGGAGGTGCCACAGCTGCTTCCCAGGCAAATTCAAGCAACATGACAGCAAGGAGCTGCCTGTAGCAAGCTCTACAGATGTACTGCCTGTAGCAAGCTCTTGGGAGCTCTGTGTCTCTGAAGAGAAGGTGGGGGTTGTACTGCTACAAAATACAGTACTTTGGTGTAACAGTGCATGTAAAATAAGCAAGGGGGCACAGATGCTTGAAGCTCATCCAGCTTCGGTGGTATTTCTTCAGAGGTTTCCGGAATTAGAGACTTAGCAGTAACAAAGGGAATGCACAAAAAATTAAATCCTTTGCAATGACAGGAAGTTTTGTTTGTCCTACAGAACGTGCTCCGATGGCATGTCTGGATCTTAGAGAATTTCTGTCAGACACCGAACCCAAATAATTTAATTCTTTTCATTAGAGAACTGTATGTTTGTTTGTTTTTTCTAATATGTAAAATACCAAGTATAGCTAAAAACTCCTGACATATTTACACAGCCTACCACCCTCTACACTGATCTATCAGTGTCACCCACCTCTGGCAGCTTCCTTGGTCGGAAGCCAGTCAGCCAAGCTGGTGACCTCACATCACCTTTTTTTCCCGAACGCCACAAAATCCCATCTGGGAGGCGTTTCGTCCCGTGCAGTGGATATTTACACTGTCAGCTCTGTGCCATAAGGACGGCCAGGAAGAAAAGCTTGCTGCCGTCCACAGCGCCTTGTGAGATGGATGTGCCGGCTGGGAGCTGCCTCACGAAGCACACATGTCAAGACTTGCCCGAAACGTAACACATCTGCTCCGCAGTCCCTCCCTCGCCTCCGGTGCGTGTGCCCTGTGTACAAACACTTGCACACGCGCTGCCTCCGTCCTGTCATCTCCCGGAGGTGCCGCACCATTAGCGGGAAGGCTCTGCACAGCGTCGGGCTTTTCCATCTGAGCCCTGTGGAAAACCGTGCTAAATCCCTGCAGGGTCACCTCTGCAAGGAGAATCTGAGACTGGAGGCGGGGAGGAGAGGGGGTGAAGGGTAGCTGGGTGTGCAGCTGAGCTTCGTCAAGCATCTCGGCGGCATCCATAGGGCAAAGAGGCTGGCTCTTGGTGCAGGTGGAGCTGCGGGTCCTGGGGCGCACAGCAGCACCGCATCCCTGTACGCGGGCTCCCCTGCTTTCGTGGTGACAGCTCCTGAACCCACTGCTCCCTAAAACTGCTGAGCATGACCCGAGGGGCTGCCGAACCCCTTCTGAGACACCTCTGCTCGGGCACACCGCTTGGTGAGGGCATCGCACCCACCTGGGGAGGCAAGCAGGGCGGCGAGGCACCCCGGGCTGGGGGGCTGCAGAGCCTGCTCCCTACCAGGGGTCAGTTGTGGGGTCTCCTCCCCAGCTTACCGTCTCGGGGTCGTTCTCGAAGACCTCCCGGGCCTCCTCCTTGCTGCAGCGCTCCTCCACGCACTCCCTCTCCAGGTGCCCTTGCTTGGCCTCCTCAAACACCTGGTAGGCTCGCCGCTGCCTCTGCCGCAGGAACTGGGCAGCCTCGGGGGCTCGCAGCAGCACGGCTGAGGACGAGGAGGAGGAGGAGGAGGAAGAAGAAGAAAGGAGGCAGCAGTCAGCAGCCTTGCGGGAGAGGGAAGGGGCTGTCCCCGTGTCCCCGTGTGTGTCCCCAAGAAGCCGCCCGGGGGGTACTCACTCTGCGAGGAGTCCGCCGCCAGCAGCACCAGCAGCAGGGCGGCACCCAGGGGCGCCGCGGGCTGCGCCATGGCGGCGGCCGGGGCCGGGGCCGTGGCCGGGGCCGGGGCCGGGGCCGGTGTCGGAGCGGAGCGGCTCGGGGCGGGCGCTGCTGTGGGATCGCGGAGCCTGCCGAGCCCAGCAGGGAGCCGCTCGCCCATCCTACACAACCGCTCCCCCAGCCGCCGAGCCGCGGGACACCCCCGTCCCCTCCCTCCATCCCTCCCTCCCTCCTCCTCTCTCCTCCCCTCCGCAAAGGTGGAAGGCAGCGCCAGAGCCGGCTGGGCTCTGCTTGTATTAATAAACGTGTCCACCTCTCCACACACAAGCCTTCCCGGTGTGTTTTCTTCACGGTTAAACATGAGGTTTACAGTAGGGTTTTAGGGTGGAGGAGTGAGGTGAGGGGTGTGGAGGCGCTGCGCCACTGCGCCACACGCCGCGCTGACAGACCGCCACCACAGCTCCCTGTCATGGGGGCTTGGAGGGTCCCAGCGCCTGGGGACCCCCAGAGCCGCAGTGGGGATGGTTTTAGGCTAAAAAATTAGATTTAGGTTAGATATAAGGAAGAAATTCTAGAGGGTGGTGAGGCACTGGCACAGGCTGCCCAGAGAAGCTGTGGCTGCCCCATCCCTGGAGGGGCTCAAGGCCAGGCTGGATGGGGCTGTGGGCAGCCTGGGCTGGTGGGAGGTGTCCCTGCCCATGGCAGGGGGGTGGAATTAAATAATTTTTAAAGTCCCTTCCAACCCAAACCATTCTGTGATTTTATGATTCTATGATTCCATGAAGTTTTCCAACGTAACTTTAGTATTTTGGTATATCCAATAGACACTTTGTGTCCCCACAATAATTTACGGCATATAGAGTATAACTAACATAAACAATATGTTTGTATTACATCTGGTTGAAGTAAATTAAATGGAAACACAAGCGGCAGCCTGCTAGCTCAAAGGAAGCATCCCTAGGCTGGTGTCCTCTGCCCGGCAATGGCCAAATGCTGACATATGAGATACAAAATATAAACCAGCACCAAGTGCTCTTTTCTTTCTGTTTTCAGCATCTGAAGGGCAGCGGAGGAGCTCCCTTGGGTAAAAATTGTGGTCACTGTCATGCTGACAAATGTGCTTCTCCATCAATTTGTCAAACAGCTTTTGGATCCATTTGTACTTCTGGCCTCTAGGAGTGGCAGCAAGGTCCCAAGTGTGCACGAAACCTGGACAGGAGATAATTCTAATAATTCTGTAGGATACCTTGAATTTCTGTCTTCTAAGAGTGAGTTATCATGCCCCTTTTGTCTTCACTGTCCACGTCCAGCCTGAAATGAAGGGGCTGTGCCTCTTTTCATTTCACTCACACAGCAGGAACTCTCCACCCTTTTTAGTGTGTGTATATTTTCTGCCAGGTTACTGTGCTGAATCATCTCAGGGAAAGGGCAAAGAAGTGAATGATGAAGAGTGCCACTGCAGCAGTAAGTACATAGGTTGCTGTGGGACTGCAGCCTGTGCTTCTCATACTGACTCAGCATTCCCCATCTTTATTTTCATCTTTCTTCTTCTCTTTTCCACTTATATTTCTCTTCGGATGAAGTGGACAAAACTACATGCAAGATGGAGAACTACATTCAAGATAAGGGTTTACTATATTTAAGCAATGGCACTGTGCTGCTTTTGTCTCTTTTTTTTTTTTTTTTTTCTTTCCTTACTATTTTAATGGGTTCCTTTTTACCTCCAGACCTGTTATTTTCAAGAAGCTTTGAACAAAAGGCCTGAGTGGAGATGCTGTTTTACCATAGATACACACTGTAAGGTTTGCCTTCCGTGGGTGCATCACTTTGCATGTACCTATATTACTTTTCATTTATTTTTTTATCGCCCTGCCACTTTAAAAGTGCTATCAAGCGATACTGCCAAGTTAATCTAACAGCAACTTACTACCAAAACAGGTCATCCCACTCTTCCTTCCCTCTACACTTCTCCCCACACTGTCCCTGGATACACAGTTCTCTGCCACCTTTTTTAAGGTTTTGTCACTGATTTGACCTTCTCTCAGCAAGCCAGTTCAGCTCACTAAGCCAGCAGAAAACTCTTCCTTTTTCTAAGAGTCTTTCACAACTCTTGATTGCCGGTTTAAGCTCAACTGTTCAGAGGAATTTTGTGTGATCCGCAAACCATCATCATGGTGTTGAACTTCTCCATAAAGTTTCTGAATATGTTAAGCAGCAGAGATTTTTGTGGGTTCTGGAAACTGCTTTATATTGTGTAATCTAGTGGTGACTTTCCTTTCTTTTGGTCACTTTTTCATCCTTTTATTCATAAGAACACACTTTGAGATCCTACAGTGAGAGACCAGGTCAAAAGCTTTTTGCAAATTCAGGTATATCATATTATCAGAATCATCCTTCTCCACATAAAGGAGTCGCTCCTTGAACCTCTAATGGAATTGAAAAACATGATTTCCTCCTTGACGTGTAATGCTGATTCTTCTCCAACATGTCACTGAGGCTATCAATCCTACTCTTTATTATAGCTTCCAGTAAGTTGCTTGGCGCAGACCTCAGAAACTGACTTGGACGTGCCCTGAGGTCCTTTTAACAGTCACAGTTTCCACCTTCCATTCTTCTGGCACTGTGGGATTTCAGGCAGATTTAAGCAGTGAGTTGCACAAAGCAAAGCTTCATTTTCTTCAGGATTCACAGGTTAATACCAGCTGATCTCAGCTACTGCCGCGAGGTCTCAGGGAATGTAAAAGTCTGGATAGAAAAATGCTGCAGAAAATACTAACAGAACATTACAGGAATTGCTTGTACTCTCAGCACATTATCATTTTCGACCCCCTTTTGTCTTTCAAGTAGTGTTATCTTGGCACAGACATTTCCAGATGTAAATCTGAGCTTGTAGGGTTAGATTCTATTGATTACTGGCACTACTAATAAGAAATGTGCTCCAAATATCACAGGTTTAATATATCACTTGAGAAAAGTGATAAAAGATATCGCAAGAAGATGTGAGAGAGAAGTCATTGCTATGGAGTGCAGTAAAATTTGTTATAAACAAGAAAAGCTCCTGCAACTTCTTCCTTCCTTCCTGGGAAGCTCTGAACTGCCATCTCCTCCGTGTCTGCCTTGGTTCCAGCTCAATGGGATTTCCTTTCGTTAGAGGTCAGATTTGTGACTGAAAATGGCTTTAGGCACCAGCAAACCCACATGCCAACCTAGGCAGTGGCACTCCCTCTACTGCAAGCAAGGAGCTGTGCAAACTCTGAGGCACCACCGTCCTGCGCTGACCATCCCTCCGACTAAATGGCACCAAGCAAAAGCAGCGAACCTCCTGCCCCAAGCTGAAGAAGAGGTTGCAGATAAGGAGGAGAAGCTGCAGGAGGTCCTTGCATAACCCAGTCTGCTTTTCACTTCTTTGAAAAGAATAGCTTTGCCTTCCCCCATTTGGGGAAAATGGCTCTTGGACCCGTGGGATGCAGACATTAGACTGGGGAGTTAACTGCTGTGCTGAGGAAGCCCCGCTCCTTTACCACACTCCTGCCTTTGCACATGCATTACCCAGCTAAGGACAGCCCCAGAGGATCCTGAGACAACTGCTGATGCAGAAGAGCCGGGCTTTTAGCACAGCCCTTGGTTTCCTTTTCAAAAATGGAGCTTGAAACATGTCAGCTGCACTCAATGTCTGGGTGGGAAATGAATCAAAGCAAACCAAAAGTGTGAAGTGTTTGTACTGTCCAGAACAGAAAGTTGAAAGAGTTAAAAAAAAAAATAGGATGCAAGCCTTCTAAAAAGATTTCAAGGCTCTCAGGATAACAACGGGTGGTCGAGCAGCTCCACTGAAGGGTTGTACTGATGCGTGTGTGAAACCTTATTCAAAGATACAGTTTGGTGTAGAATGAGGACAGGGGTGAAAAGAGATCTGCCAGAACGATGAGAAACTTGAACTGAAAGCTATTAGAAGAACCCATGGTTTCATTCAGGCTTTCTCAGATCCCTGGATGAATATGAAAAATTGCTCCCCTCTCCCCTCTTCCAAATACAAATCCTTGCTGGCACCGCACAGCCAAGTATGTTTGTTTAGATTAAGCCAATGTTTTTGAGGGAGGATGTGAAATTTCACGAAGAGATCTCTAATAATGCCAATGGCATAAATACCTCTTAAACAGCATGTTCGAATTAAACATTTCCTAATAAAAAACAAACACAGAAAAAGTCCCTTTATACCATTTAACTCTTCTGAGCAAACAGAGTGTGTTAATTTTCAAAACACACTTAATTTTGCTGGAGGAAGAAATGGATGAGAAGACTAAGCAAACGGAGTCTCAAGAGAAAGAAAAGCACTTGGATAAAGAAGGGGAGCTGGATGCACAGAGGAAGATGTGGGAGAAAGGTTAGTTATCTTTCATAATTTACTCAAACTGAACTTCATAACAGACTCTCTAGATGGTATCTCCACACTGAAACGTTGCACCAACACAGAAGGAGATGTTTTCTCTCTTCCCCAGCATCACCGTCCCTGGGGGTGTTCAAGGAGAGGTTGGATGTGGTGCTTGGGGACATGGGTTAGTGGGTGGCATTGGTGGTAGGGGTTGGTTGGACCAGATGATCTTGGAGCTTTTTTCCAGCCTTAATTATTCTGATTCTCATCCCTGTGGATAGGTTAATTGCGTGCTGGGTTAACAGCTTGAGGCAACCCAGTGTAGGCATATGGAGCCCATTTCTGACTTTGGGTGAAGACAAGAGTCCAACAAGCCAGAATCCCAAAGCAGGCTCTCTGAACATGAAGGAAGGTGTGAGTGACATCAGGCATTTCATCAGCAGTGCAAGTGGATGTGATTTGTCTTAGGCCAGCTGTATATTAGGGTATTATGGCCCTTAGGGGGTTTTCTTCATGGTTTCTGTTCTTATGCATTCCACTTGAGCTTGTTTTCTGGGGGATTTTAATTGATTGAATAAAGCCTGAAATAAATATAAATAAATTCAGTGGTGACATAAGGAGTCAAAGAACATTGCAGACAAATATTGAGAATAAATATAAGCCTGCACAGTGTGTTATGCCCTACAAAATGCCAGCGGGGATAAGAGGAGCTGGTGAATGGACGTGTGGAGAGATAATGTGAGCGTGAGCTGTCCCTGGGGCAGCAGGGAGTGTGCTGATATTTCCACTACTGCCTTTCAATGGGCTTCTTATCAGAAGGGCACGATGTATTCTTTATTGTGCTCATTAACGCAGAGCAATGAGGATGCAACTTAAAAATCACTTGATGGAAAAAAGTTGGCTTCTTGGAAGTCACTGGCTAACCTCCCAGCTGTAACACGATGCAAAAGGGATGGTGAGCGAGGAAGCCGCGGTTGGTTTTCACGAGATGTGGCTCTGGCAAGTGCTCGGAGCTCTCTCACATTGTTTACCAGGGTAACAGTTCATCACTGGCAAAGTAAGGAAAAACAGTTCAACCTTTTGCCACGATTAACATTTCTCCTGTGGATGGGTTTTATTTTAAGCAGGTTGAAGAGCTGGTAAGTCATCAGTGCACTCCGGTGCTTTGTTTCTGCCGCTCACCTTTTTCCTATTAGCAGCAGGAAATACCTATCCCCTTGTTGAAGCCACGTGTGTCCCTTCTTGATTTGTCCCTAATGAAAAGGCAAACAAAAGGGGTAACATAAATGAAATTCCATAAATGCAGAGTCTTCACCAGAAGTAAGTTGCTACTTGCCATATTACGTACCCACACACCCCTGCCGTCCTGTTCGTATGGGTTCAGTAGCTAACAATATATTTATTAAATATGATGAGGAAGTCATTTTGCCCCCTGGACTAAATCTTTATTATTTTGTGTTCAAAGGACACAAATATTTGTGGCAGAGTTGCAGCAGGTTCACGTTGCAAAATACAGCAGGGCTTTCTGTAACCTTTTATCGATTAGCTACTTGTTCCAACAGAGTTTGTCGGCGTGATGCTGCAACCTCTGGCATGAGTGGAGGATGGGGATAATGTAGCGGTGGAGGGGAAGGGGCCAGAGCAGGACAAGCCACAGATGTGACCGAGAAACTGGAGAGTTGTTTTCTGAAAGTATATGCAAAGATATGTATTAGAATAAATGTATGAATAAATAAATAAATGCTTGAAAATAATTAAAAATAAATAAATTTGAATATAGGATAGAGTATCCAATGTTCTAACTTCTATTTCTTTTAATAGCAACAAAATGAAGATTTCTACAGGCTAAGTGAAGCAGTTCTGAGCTTAATTCTAAAATAGGTGGTGCTTTGTTCTGTTTTGTTTTGTTTTGTTTCTGGAAGGGAAGCTCTAGCTGTCCAGATTGGGAGGAAGTCAGAAGTGAATCAGGCCTTCTAACAGCAACATGGAAGTGGAAGCTGGGCCAGAGTTACCGCGCTGCGAGCCTGCCATCAATGGGGAAAGTGTTTTCCAGATGTCATGTTGCTGGTCAGCCTGACTGCTGTGAAACTCCCATCTCCCAAAACTGGATGAAAGGGGAACACTTGAAAATAATAATAATAATAATAAAAAAGCACACTAAAAAGAAGGTCTGAGGTATACAGAAGGGCTTACACATCCCGGGAACAAAAGGTGGTATTGATGTGGGCTTTGGTGTGGGAGGCAGGCTGACAAAGAGCTTCTCATGGAGCTGGTGTGAACTGTGTCTGAGGGTGCTGGCAACAGAAAGGAAAGATGATCCTTTTTTTGCTTAAGTTCAAAATGTCATTGTTCAGTAACATGTTATTTAAAACAGAAAATTACAGAGGAAGAGACCTAGGTGAAGTGTTGCTTCGCTTCTCAGTTATAGATTGCTCCAAAAGATACGGTAATGTGAGAGTACACTGCAAATGAAAGCTCGTTTTGAGCCTGTGTTCTGCTGCTGTTGTCATATACCAAAACTTTCTAGCACTGGCACTTGAAATAAGCATGAAATATACATCGAGAAAGCGTGGTATTTCATTCCTGTGCAAGCTGGTCTTCATTTAAACATATTGAGCCAGTCTTGCCTATAACAAAGCTTTGTGTTTTAGGAAGAGGGTGATATGGTGAAGAGAGAAAACAGCAGGCATATGCAAAAAAAAATGGAAAAAAATCCATACCTCCACCCATAACTATGCACAAATATGTATGTATACATATGTCCATATCCTCAAACACATTGCCATGTCCCAGCATCCAGCAAACATGAATCACTTAAGCTTCTTACAATACTGCTCAGAGACAGGAAAGCATTATTCCTGTTTACAGACCAGAAAGCCAAAGCCTGGAGGTGAGGAAGTTCAGACGTAAAACCCAGGAAGAGCTGGATTTGGCTTTATTTTCTTAAGTCCAAGGTTTACAATGCCATCTTTTCTTTCCGGTGTTTGACTTCATCTCCAAATTTCTGTGGCAAAGAGGGAAGAGTAATAGGTAGAATAGCATACAAACAAAAAGAGAGAATTATTCTTTTCTTTCGAGAATTCCTTTTCCTTATGTTAGGCTGTATCAACCCAGTTTAAGTCAAAAAACGGAGCTCTGATTGTTCAAAAACCAGTGTGTTTTTGATAGCACTGACTCCAGCTGGGTCTGCAAGGGAAGGGGACGGTGACGCTGCAGCGCGTGGGCAGGGCACCCAGCAGGGAACAGGGAACCTGCTGTGTCAGCTTTTGCTCAGCATGCTATCCACTCACCGTGCAATACGAACACTCTCCCTGCACACTGTGTATGGGACCAGGTACTGGATAGACTTTGCAGCAGATTCTGTCCTCTATTTCCTGATACATGGCTTGTATGGACTCTCCCCTAGTGAAACACAGCCACCCAGTTAGCCAGTGGGTTCCCTTTGTCTGTCATCGCTTAGCTTTCAGCTGTGGTTTGGCACCCGCTGCACCGCAAAAAGGCATGACTTGCACGAAATTATAGCTGGCTTCCACGTTGTTTAACCAGAAATTCAGATTCTAAGTCCCAGAAATTACACACTGGTTATAGCTAAGAAAAGAAATTTTCGAGTATCTCATTAAGGAGCCCGTGCTAAACAGAAATCTGCTGACTGAGTCAGTCTGTTACAAGTGAAAACACCCCAATATCTGAAAAAAAAAAAATCCTTCGGTCATTATCTGGTTAGAAAATTAGCTATATCTTTTCCTAATAAAGTTTTCCAGTTAAAAGTTATTATCATTAGGCGTGTATTTTTTAACATTGTGCCCCAGAAATATTTTTATTGCATTTTTTTTTTTTTATAGAGGGAGGAAGAGGATGGCAAGACGGCTGGGAAAAGAAGCCAAGAAATAAATCCAGCCTATTTAAGGCTTCCAGTTTGTACATAAAGCATAAGGATGATCCGTGTGGTGTGGTGAGTGGATGTCCTCCCTCTAGGCGTGCTCCCTTCTTCCTCCCCTGTGTTGAACCCAAAGTGTTTATCGCGATGGCGTTGTGCATCTTCTGATTGTGGCAGATAAGCAGATTGCAAAGGCTCTTTTTTTTTTCTTTTTTTTTTTTTCTGGAAAGGCACAAAAGTAATGTGAATGACACTCACTGTGGTTTTTTGATATGTGCAGCTTGATGCTTATCAGCCCAATTGGGCATGAGGGGGAGAAATGACGGGATTGTTCTCCTTGTCTTAGATAGACTTTAACCAGAAAAACTGTGAAACTCTCTGTGTTACTGCCAAAGGTAACCAGGGCCTTCACATTTCCAGAAGTAAAGTGGGTTCTCCGGCCAAATTAAAGAAAATGGACAAGTGCCAAAGCAAACATTTTTGTCCAGCTTTGCTTATCTGATGTTACCAGCATGTAGTGATGCTTTATCGTAGCGAGTTATTTCCTCTGTTAAACATAGAAGCAGGAGCAAGTATGGATAAACAATGCGTGCAACCAAACCCCAAACATTTAACTATTTTTGCGTACCGTGGTGGAGAGCAGGGGTGGGGGAAGAGATAAAATTAAGCCTTCGTCAGAAAGCCCAACTAATGCTTTCTGTGCTGGAATTTCCTAAAGCAGAGAAGAAAGCACAAGGCGCCAAAAGCTTTCACAGAAGCCAGCTATCCCTCCATCCCTGAATCCTGATGATAGATAGTTGAAGTACCTAGATAATTCTGGTGCACTCCAGGCCAGGAGCTTTCTGAGCAAAACAGCACCTCCAGAAATACTTGGAAGAGAAGGGTGCAGTAACCAAACATGCGGGCAGTGCAGTGACCACTGTAAATAACCTTGAAAGCAGAAGTGCCACCATCATCCAGTCTTCAGCAGAACGGTTTTGTTTTGGGTCAGTTTGTTAGGAGCATAAAATGTTATAGCTGCAAAGGTAGTATACAAACAGCCAAAGGGATTTTGCAAGACGAAGGGCTGAAATAGCTCTGGGTGGGCAAAACAGAGATTTTGTGCTGTAACGCCCCATTATCCCCGTGAGGAGCAAAACCAAGTACCCTTAACAGGTGAGGACGGTGCATTATGTGGGATTACGAAACAAAAGCTTGGGCTGAATGTCCAGACCGGGGCCTGGGCTGTGAAATGTTGGCATGCTGGAGTAACAGAGGCTCAGCTGCCTTCAGGACTGTCTCTGGTAAGGTCATGGTAGGATCCTGCCACCCATTTTTCTGCCCAGAGACTGAGCTGTGACCCGGGTTGTCACTTCATCACAGATTATCCCTGTGCCTAGGGGCTTTGTTTGCA
Organism: Aythya ferina; assembly: GCF_964211825.1. NCBI lineage: Eukaryota > Metazoa > Chordata > Aves > Anseriformes > Anatidae > Aythya > Aythya ferina. Next base: position 63,714,561 of record NC_140296.1, read on the forward strand.
CATAAAAGTGTGCTTTGGCATGTGAAGTCCCAGCACGCTGGGTAGGGTGACACACAGCCCCTTCCAGTAGCATGTACTGATTCATAAGCTATCACATTCATTGGCATGGCAGGAAAAGTGTGTTTGCTAATCCTTATGCACATCAAATGTGCTGATGGCAATACAATGTTCTGCAGAAGTTTCCAAGGGACCTCAGGGCTGAACAGAGGGTGGTACAGTCACCTCATTCACTGCCAGAAGTCCCTGGATATCACCCCAAATTACCTGTAGATCCTCAAGTCCAATTCAATTGGAAATGAGAAATAGCAAAAGAAGCACTTGCAGATATCCATGTGTGTGGAAAATGAAAGGCAACATACAGAAGACTGTATCTTGGTAGCCTACGGATAAGCCTAAAGGAACACTATGCTATATATAACTATATAACCGTATACTCTATACCATATACTATATACTATACTATATGTAACTACATACGTATAAACATTTATGTTTTTTTCCAGCATACATATAGGAGTCACAGTTTAAATTCATGATGTTGAAAGTCACGAGGCATTGATGCTGAATGAGATCAATCACCGGTGAGTCTCTGGTAGGAAGCAGTGCTTTGCATTTCATTACATTGTCCCACAGAGGTATTAAGTTATATTTTATTGGGCTTTCTGAACTAGGCCTGGTCCAGAAAAGCACACGCAAGTGTGTATTACTTTAGGCATGCCAAAAGTCCTTTGTGAATTTAGGCAAGCTGCTTATGTTCTTTGATGGTGTGGAGCCATCAGTCTGGATTCCCAGATCCAGATCCTAAAAAAGAACATAGGACTTGGAAATGTCTTTCTGTCATTAAACCTCTTGGTTGACTCCTGGATATTTTCTTGTAAACAACCCTCAAAACCTAAAACTAAAAAAGAAACTAACCAAAAAAAATGGTGAATCTAAATGCAATCTAATGAGCTTAGAGTCTAAAACAAATGTTCTTCTGTCAAGAATGGAAGGTATGGTGAGATCTGCAGAAAGGGCCTATGTTATTATGAGTCTTAAACTCATTCAGAAACGAACTCAGCAATATAAGGCCAGGCTGGATGGGGCTTTGGGCAGCCTGGTCTGGTGGGAGGTGTCTCTGCCCATGGCAGGGAGGCGGAATTAGCCAATCTTTAAGGTCCCTTCCAACCCAAACTATTTTGTCAAGCTGTGACTCTATGAATATAAAAGCTTAGTCTAAGCAATCTCTACTTCTTTTTCAGGGGATTTCTTTAGTTAACATACAGAATTCAGGTTGGAATAAGCTGTTGCAGTGTAAAAGGCCCCAAGTCTCACAGAAATTTGTTAGTGTGCAGTAGGCTGTGACGGGACTCATCTCAGTAGGACAAGGTAGGATAAGCAGTATGTGGATATCCAGCTGCATAACCTTTTTCCTAGTGTGCTTGTAGGCATTATCCATGTCACATCTAAAACTGAGCCTTACGAACACCAGCAGTTCTGGGAGCAGAAGCGAAATAAAATTAAACCTAACAAACCAAGAGACAGATTGCATTGCACAGAAGCTGCTCGCTGTTTCAGTGGGGACATAGCGATTGAGCCCACACTGCAACAGCTCATCCCAGCTCACCAGGCTCCACCTGCTAGTTATGGTATCCAGAAAGACGCCGTGAAAAGAGCAGCGGTGGCAGTGGCATCTGTGGTGGATCATTGAGCACAAGCAGCTCTGCTGACTCCTACAGTTCAGAGCTGACGTGAAGGCAGGAGGTGGATATGGAAAATACACCTCTTCAGGCATCTTTTGACTTTGACACAGTCATCTTTAGTAAGTTGTTTCATGGATACAGTTATAAGAGCAGCAGGCCAGCACTGCTGTGCCCAGCATCACATCTGCTCTCGCCCATCAGCGTGATGCTGACAGGGGTGAGAGCAGTAGGAAACCTAAATGCTTTTGTTTCTTCATCTGTGGGAAATCTACCACTGGAATCAAATGGTTTGCAGTGAGGAAAATAAAAAAAATAATAATAATAATAAAAAAGCCCAAGGGATGCTGACCAGTTTGAAAGACTTCAGCTTTGTTTACATCCACTCCTTTTTCCTTTTTCCTCATTATCTGGGACTTGGAGAGCAGTGTGGCACAGGCACATCTCAAAGCGGAAAGGCTGGGACACGCATGGAAATGTACATGCTGGATCAGATTCCAGCATCGAGTCAAGATATTCTTACAACCAGCAATAATAGTGTGCTTGGGGCTGCTGTTATCTGTAGGCTCAAGACCTGTGTGGCATATCTTGACTCAGAAGACCTTATGGCTCCCTGCAACTGCAGATGGGACCGACTGAAGATTTCAGCAAACCCTGTTTATGTTTACACATTCCTATCTGGTTGAAAATTGCTTCTTTTGTTTTTGTGGGTCCTTTCTGTTTTGTCTTTGTGACTGCAGAGTATTTGAAAAACAAAACAAAGTAACCTGAAATGTCAGCTGTATCGAGAGAAGACAACAGTGACTGCCTAGGATTACTCTAAGCACTCTCTTTCCTACAAACAAAGAATGATAAATTTATATCTTTTTTTATGGAGGGGAAATCCTCAAGTCCTCCAGGGAACTCTCTACTGTTTAGGCAATTTTTGTTGTTGTTGAGGGAAACGGTAAATTTTGGGGCAGTGCTAAAATGTGTTCGTGTCTTCATAGTCTCCTGAACATCTGTATGCAATGACTGATTTCCCAGCTTCTCCTTCCATCACAGACACAAAAAACTTTCCTACAAGGCTTTACATTGGTATGGAAGTTGCCTGTCAGTGTCATGGTCGTATAGTAAGGTTTTGAAGCCATTTTAGCTTTCAGACAGCATATAGCAAGTATCTCTTTTCAGTTTCCATCTATGATAGAGACCAGGGACCTCTGAGTAGTCATGAAGTTCATATCTACCTTTTCATTTTGAACAGGTAATTTTTCTTTTGACTTCTTGTTTTGAAAGTTGACTTGCTATCCAAAAAAATGAAGTGACGGAAACATGTACTTCTCCCATTATAAAAAAAAAAAAAAAAATGTTCTCCAGTAATAAAGAACATCTAAGAGAGATAAATGTGTTTCTACTAAAGCTATGATGATTAGTTGCATCAGCAAAATTGAGGTAATTTCTTCATTGTTGGGTTTTCTGCTGACAGCCTTTCCACTGTTATGCCATCAAAGCCAATAGAAATAGTCAGGCTCAGAACACACAAATCAAGGCCTGTCTAACATTCTCACAATGCAAGCAAAGATCTGAAAATGAAATATATTTCAACCCTTTGTTGAAAAAAAATGTACCTTAGCACAAAGCTTTCAGCTTCTGCCTTCTTTACGAGGAACATTATTTTCATCCTTACTTAATTCTCTTTTGAAACTGGTTTTACTGTGTTGTGTCCCCTCTTCCTCTTATCCATCTGCAATATGCAAAATGTACTTCCCTTTTCCCTTCTGCCTCTATTTTACTTTCTTTTCTCTCACAGTGTGTGACTCAGAAGAAAATGGGGAGTGTATCGGCTGTTCTACAGAAGAGACATGTACAGGCCAGCATATTCTGCTATTTTTCATAACAGCTTGACAATATTGAATCATTGCATCTTACAAGCCACTGAGAGTTGCAAACTTAACTGTGACACTTCACATTCCCCTTACTGAATTATTTTTTCAAACTGTGATGTTCATTTATCAAGATCTTTTTGAATTCCAATCCTGTTCACCAAAGTGCTTGCTCTCCTTCCCTGGTCTACAAAATTGGAAGTGGTAAGTACTAAGCATACTCTTCAATGCATTATTCAAGTTATTCTTGAAAGTATTGAATAGTAAAAGACTCCAGCCCTTGGAAACGTCCATTTTACACATCCTTCTATTCTGATCATGAATTACCGATAACATTCTGAATACAGTTCCCCAGCCACTTTTTTACTTCCCTTGATTATTTTTGAGCAACCTGGTCTAGTGGAAGGTGTCCCTGCCCATGGCAGGAGTTTTGGAATTAGGTGATCTTTAAGGTCCCTTCCAATCCAAACTATTCGGTGTAACCTGCATGAGGACATCATGTGGTCTGGTTGCAATATCTTGCCAAACTGAAGAGATACTGCTCCTCCCCTATCTACAAATCTGTTGAAAAAAAATTAAATAAATCTCTGTCCTTCTCTTGAAAGGATGTTGCTTTACTTTGGCATAACCTTTCCTAGGTAAATCTGTGCTAATTGATAATTTTGTCCTTGTTTTCTTTTGTTGTTGTTGTTGTTTCCTGAGACTTAAAAATGGCTGTTTTGTATCTGCCTGTAAGGCCTTTCATAAGGAAATGAAATTGCCAATTCAAAGCCATTCAGAAGTAAATGGAAAGTTTTACGATATGTGAATGGAGCAAATTATGCGAAATAAGCAAGATGGTCTCAACGCACTTTGCAGTAGGCAGTAGGCAGCCATCAAATTTGACCTCTACGCAGAGACTTTGTCCTTTCTGGATGGCACAGTGGAGAAAGGATGGACTGAGTTATATATTTGGATCATGCATGTTTCCATTTTGAGCAACCTCAAGTCGCTGATGGCTGTATTAAAAAGCTGGATGAAGGGGAAAAATGTAAGAATGGGTCTGGCTTCAAACCAGACTTTACTTATATTAAAGTATCTCTCAACACAGAGGACAAGCTCCTTTGGTCAGTTAGTGAACTTACTTTGAGTAGATCTACAGAAGTGTCTAGGAATGGAAGGGAATCCAGGTTATACCACCCGGTGTGGTGTCTCTAAGGATCCTCTTGCTCTCGCAGAGGTCATTTTCTCCTGAGATTTTTCCTATAAAGCATGATTTAGGGATTAGGAAGCAGGGCAAGTGCTGATGCCAAAAGGCATCCCTTCATCTGTACCTCCTCAGGGCTTGAATATTTGTTAAAGGAGACTGTACGTGATAATTTAGCATTTACCAAAAGACCAAAATACCTCATGGCTTGATGTTATTTGATTTTATTTGGCTTGCAAATTGAAGCCCATGGTTTGAAGATGCACTGCATGGGAAGGATTTCAAAGCCCTACAGCATTCCCATCCCTCTGCTCCGGTAAAATGGCTGACTTTGGTGAAAGTAGAGTTGGGTGTCCTCTGAGTGTGTTTGAATGCCGTTTTGTATTTGATCCACTCAGTTAACTCACCAAAAAATACATACATTAAATACAAATAAGAAATACATACATTAAATAATGTCTCATCATTGGACTAGGTCTTTCATCCCTAGTCAAGGTTAATTTTTAGAGTAGATGGACTGAAAATGCAAAAAGGCACGGCTGCTTCTTGTCAAACCATCCCTGCCAATGACATCCTGATGATCTGCTGTCCCCTCCAAACCAGGTCTGACAAAGCCAATGCCACACCACACATTACACAGGGGTACTGTGGAGGGTCACAGACAGTTTGATCTGTATTTCATATGCCTGAAGAGGGACATAGCTTGCTTACACGCATCAGAGCCAGCTGAATTTTTGCATTTTTGTTGTACAGCAAAGTGCTCCCTTCTGCAGGTCACTGCAAGCATACTTCTGACTTGAAGAGAAGTAATCATAGCACTAAATACTCCCCTTGGTAGCCAGTGAGTATAGCTCATTTATTTGATTTAACAGAAATAAAATAAACATAATATTTTCCTTCTGGAAACAAATGGGAATAGCGGCTTAGAAAATTAATCTAGAATAGATGTTTAAGTCATGAAAAATACCTTTCCTTTTTGTTATTTCAAACCATAATCATTTGTATTCATTTTTGGCTCCTCCAACAGCAGCTAGTGGCGATGAAGTAACCATAAAAGCATAAATCACTGAATTGGAGTTTAGTGAGTTTCGTAATATTGTGACCTATATATTCCTATTAGGTTACTTGCTACACTTGCACGGTTCCAAGCTGAAAAAATGTGTGTTTCTTTAGGAGCATATAGCCAGGCAGTTGGAAAAAAGCATACAGAGAATAATAATGAAAAAGTATGCAGCTGGACATGGAGAGACAAGGCTGTGAGTTACTGCAGTTGTACTTTTTCTCCAAATCCATCTGTTTATCATAAATTCTCGTGTCTGTGCAAGTGTATTAAAAGATATTCAGTGATGTAGTAGTTACTGGAATCATTACAAAACCAACAAACCTGAGGAGAAAGCCAGGTTTTCAACATTTTATTTACTATACAGGACAAGCAATAGAACATACTTGTAAAATTTTGAAACTTTGCAGCTACACTCCCCACGCTTGCTGTAAGAAAAGCCGAGTTTTGCAGCAGGTTTCAATTACATCCATGGCGGATTTCGGGACTGTTACATCAGCTCCTATATGCTGGTCGAATTGAGGGGCTAATTAGGGTGGATGAACTGTGTAAATAGGTGGTTGTGGTTCTTCTCTGGGCTGTTTCAGCTCCATTGTCTTCTGCTAACACACAGGCTTTTCAAGCAGATGTCAGGGCTTTCAAAATAGCCTTGTAATGAACTGTAGGCAGAGTTTTGCTGGTTCAGAAATCAGGCTGGTGATGAAATCCCCTTTCCTAGGAATCCAGGAGTTTATGAACATGTTGGCTATGTGTGTGGCTTGTCTAATCAGATTTATTCTAAATACTTACCTTATGCAAGCACAATTTCTATTCCACTATTCACCAGACAAAGTACGATATTAGCAACACAAACATTTTCCCAGTTTGATCATTAATAATCAGACTGCGGTGCTCGAAGAATGTGTCCTAAATGGAAGGACGAGTAGACTTCACAAAAGATTACATGATTTGTCATTTGGTGATGTTTTATAAGCAAACTGAGCATTGGGTGGGGAAAAAGAGCCATAGACTAAATATGGCCTCTGTGAGCTTTTAAAAGCCCCACTACATAGTCCCGCCAGTCCATTAGGAAGACAACTGCAAAATCAGCAAGCCAAACGCCATCATCAATTGCTTGTCTAGACATAATCCTCCCACCTCCTTCTCAGTCCTCGTCTCTCTCCATTCCTGAAATGCCTCGGCAGTGACTGCCTGTGCATCCTCGCAGGCAAGCAAGGAATCCCCACACGAGGATGTCTCCTCTTGTGGGAAGTGCAAAATACCTCCTGGAAAAGGCTGTGGGGAGAATTTTTGGTTCTACCCCCTTTTTCTGGACCTCCACTCTTGACAAATTCAGAGGTGAGGAGCTGCAACCCAATGCTGCCAATCAGGTGCTGTGTACGACGGAGCCATCGAAGGGCTCCAGTCATCTGAGGACTGCCGAGATCTGGTGAAAAGCAGAATAAATTCCCATCCTGTCCTTGCATGGCTGGCCAATGACTTAAGGAGAAATCCAGTTCAATTTCCTTTCTGAGAGAAAACATTGTTTTGAAGCAAGCCTGTATGTTTCACAGATGTGTCAATATACTGGCTGACACAGCCCCTATATTCCAGAAAATGAATATATTATTTCTTCTTCATAGGAAGTCGAAGAAAGAAGGGAACGGACCGAAATCACATGCCAGTATATTTGTTATTTCCAAGCTCCTAATTGAAAAAAACAGAATTGCACAATATTTTGTGCGATTTCACCCGTGATTGTTCTCCAAGGGATCAAACATTACAAGAGACGCTCATGTGGACAGCTGGGCAAATATCTCCTTAAAAATTCCAGCAGGATGAAGAACAAGATTTTCTGGAAATCACTCAGTGCAAAGTACTGTCCAAATTCAAGTTGAACAAAAAGACATAGCCACAAATGAAACACATGGCCAGCTTATAGGCTTCGGGGGCATGTACTGCTTAGTTAAACCTCTGCTGTCAGGTGGAAAGACTCCTGTGCTGTTAAAAGCCATAAGCATCAGCACCTACAGCTCTTCAGAGCTTCTTCTGGTTGGGGCATGACCTTTTTTAGTTTAGCTGTGAAGAACTGGCAAGTTCTGTTTCTCTGGAAAAGAAAGGAAGAGCTGAGCATCCACAGTCTCCACAGCAATACTCATGGCACATTCATGGCAGTTAGGGAAATTCTTAAAAATTCCAATTTTTTCCAAGAATTTCAAAAATTCTTAATTTCCTTTGAACGCAGTGAGTTCTGATATGTACATGGAGGATATTGGGTTAATGGCCATGCTTTTTTTTTCGTGCTGTTCAGTGCCCTGATGAAACATATGGCTCTTCAGTACTTAAACTTAGGGAAGCTAAGTTTTTGGTTGGCTAAGTTTTTGGGTGGCTAATTTTGTGACTGTACAAGACACAGGAAGAGGAGCACACAGGTTCCAAGCCAGATAGAAAGAAGGTAGACTACTGATCCCAGAAATACAGCAGTATTAGTATAGTCTAGGACAACTTGACTGGGTACATCATCTGAAATCACCTTCAGTCCTGGCCGTGATGTTGCAATCGCAGAGGAATTTGTAAACAGAAGTTGTTTTATGTCTCTGAGACCTGAAACACACATTTTGGCTGAAACTAGCACCATAAAATTCCCACTGCGGGCTGTTCTCCCACATCATGTTGGGACAATAGTTACAGACCATAAAGACCAGTCAGGCTCTCGTTCTGCCCATCATCCTGGCCAAAGCAGGATATTGTTCTGCAGGGGGTTTTGAAAGCTTTCCATGTCTTCAGCAATAGGATTACTGGGACAATATCCCAACACCTGAGGGACTGCACCAGGAGGAGTTTCACCCATCCCATCTGCAGAGTGGTTTCCCCAGCAGCACACACAGAGGAGGGGAGCTACATCCCAAATCTTGGACACACATAGTCGAGGGACACTACCATCTGGCTCATACTTCTGCTACTACAACACTTTAAAAGCCTGTCTCTGAGTCACCTGTCTCTGTTCAGATGCCCCTAGGCTTTGCTGCTTTCCAAAATTTTTTTTCTGAGTTCATGCCTCTGGGATTTCACCCTGTGTTAACTTTGGCTTTTAAGGCTGAATGCAGGTTTTGATCTCACAATCTGCTCTGCAGATTTTGTGGCTGTAAGGTGGGGAGCTGTTCTCTCAGCAGTCCAGATCTGCATAAATCCTACAGGTCAGTCCTTAGTGACTAGACGAGTTTATAAATCAAGGATCACTGCTCATCCAAAGGACAGTCTTTTAGCAGCTAACACATTCTCTCACATGCGTGAGGGAATCCAGTAAGATATAGTAAGCAAAAGAGTCAAATGAGGGGAAGAAAAATCTGCAATGCTATAATTAAAGCAGCCAAAGAAAACAGAATTCTGGAACAGCAGTTATTTAAAGACAAAAGCTCTTACACACACAAATATTAAAGTATGTATTAGCCTGATTTCTAAATGCAGTGTGACCTGCACAGCCGTGGTGCTTTTTTGTCTTTAACCTCCTTTCAAAGCCATTCTGACACACACAAACCCTTGCCAATTTTGGTTAGACGTGGCTGCAGGTAGCAATGTCATAGACACCACATGCTTACAAGATCGGCAGCCCCATAGAGGAAAAAAAAAATCAAATAAAAGGCATCATGAAAGGGAAAAGAGGAAAATCTTCATCGTTACCAGCTCCGTGTTGTAGCAGCCAGCATGTGCATGGCACAAAAGCCCACAAGAAACCAGACTTCATTGGTTCTCCTGATCCCAGGACCAGCTGGGTTCTTTCTGGGATCTTAACCTCTCTCGTTACTTTTCAAGCTGCTAAATTTCTGCAAAACTCCTCAAATTCAGAAGCGAACTCTGGCTACAGGAACACCTCAGTCTCAGCCATCGCAGATTCCAACATTCTTGTTTTCCCTTCAAGTGCCAAGAAGCAGTCCTAAGTCACAACGTTTAGGGCATTGCTTGAATTTTTGCACCGTTCAGCATATGCAAGCCGGAGGCTATCTTTTACATGAGGGTGTCAGTGGAAAATAAAATTAAAAAAGGCTGCTCGAGGCATCATTATCCTGCATTGTGGGTAGTCATGTGCACCCCACAGAGTGAGGGCAAAAATGTTACCAAACCAGAAGCCCAGCCCTACCCCGCAGGTGACAGGGAAGTTGACAGCCTGGGGAATGACCTACACCTCTTCCAAGGAGCACTTTCATCTGTTGTTTCCACAGGCAGTCCTGAGCTTACCTTCTCTTAAACCTACCACAAAAATTTACCCTGAATGACAGCATTTATGGGGCGGTGTTTACAGGGACACTCACAGAAGTTTTGGAGAAACAATATGTAAAAGATTTAGGTTTGCCCAGCTGACCCGCAGTGAGGTGGGCATGGTTATAAGTTCAAGGGAAGTTTGCTCTCAGGGATGTCCCATATGATGGTATCGGACTCGTGTTCCTCTCATCTGGCAGCTGCCAGGTATGCTCAGCTGAACTTGCAGGAGTTACTCAGCTTTCTCCTGAGGTCCCCAACCCCTTATCCTTCAGTGACCCAGCAAAAAAGCCCAGCATTACCTCAGGCTACCTCACTGTGTAATTTCAAGCATCTGTTCCCTCAGGCACAGGCGTTGCAGCAGACCCAGTTTGCAGGAGCTGTCACCTCATGCACTGGGGGTAGCATCATGCCTGGTATCTGGTCCCCTTGGCTCCTGCCCTGCTAATGCCGCTGATATCTCTGCCCGTGTGGTGATCTGTAGCTATGGCAGCTGGGCTCCCATCCCACTGTGCCCGTGTCACATAAGCAGTAGCACCAGGGCGAGTTTGTCCCATTCCTGCAGGCAGGAGGAACAGTTACCTCCCTCCGAGATTTTAACCAAAAAACTCTCCAGTTCACAGTTTGCCTCCATCAAGGGAAGAGAGAGATTATTATAATATTATGTGTTTCATTTCAGGGCCACCTGGTCCTTGCCAGCTTCTTCTGGGACCTGTGTGAGCGGGACACTGCATGCCTGAAGATAGGCCGAACTGCACAGGAGGGAAGGCCTGATCCCGACTGCTTCAGGAGCTGGCCCTCACTGTCAATGTAGATGTGACCTCATTTACAGGAACAAGAACCAGTGCCATGGCTGTAAATATTTGCTCTGCAATAAAGCCTAACGAGCCCTTCTTCCCCCAGCATTTCAAGGCGATCAGTAAGAAAAAGCCATCGCTGCCCAGCCGCTCCGATCTGTCAAACTGCTCTCAGATATGCAAAAGTCAGTGGTTTCTGCTTCTTTGCAGAGAAAAGAATAATTATTGTTTCTGACTAAGCTCGGAAGATTTTGTCATGTCTGATTTTGCTGGAGGCTCCAGCCCTTCACGCCAGGTTATGGTATCACACAGTAAGAACAGCTAAACAGTCCCAGATGGCCCGCTTGGTTTGCCTTAGCCTCCTAGGCTTTTCGCAGCGCTGTCACAAACCCTGTTAATCTTGGACGGCCGAGACGTTGCTTTTTGGAGCCAGGTTTGTCAACAGCCGAGGTGGATTCTCCAGGGCTGCGTTCTGGGACGCGGCGCGCTTTGACTTGGCGCGCGTTTAAAGCACACTCTGGTTCTGAATAAATCATATCCCCATGTACTACCATAAAGGAATGTGGATGATCCTTTTGTGGTTATCCACAACATCGTTGCGGAGAATTTGGGAAGAAAAACAAATAGCACCCTTCCAGATATTTTGAAACGCTACCTCCAACTGCGAGGCAGAAAAAGCTTGAAGAGAAATTGAGCTGTCATGGGTTGTTTGGACTAATAGCTGCTGGTAGAAGAATAAGCTAGCTTCTAAAAATATTGTTCATCTGAGACCTCCGTGGCTGACTTCTTAACTGATCCACACGGTAATGTACACACTATAAGGAAAGGCTAGATAGACATTCACTGATTTGATAGGCAGCTAGCAAGCTCTAAAATACAATTTCATTGCAGAGATTTTGACCTGCATAAACTGAAAGACATGGCAAAGCTCCTACTGAGTGCTATGGAGAAGCATCGTATATCATCTTTTAGGGTGGCTCATTTTATTGGTAACAACTCCATCTGCAGTCTCAATCAACATTTTATACCTGCAAAGACGGAGCTGAAAGGATTTGAAAAGGCTTCTCAGCATGGTGTAGTATAACAAATTTGCTAGATTTATTGAAGTGCCGAGTTTGGGATTTGCTATTCAAGAATTCCTTCATCAGGATGCAATAGATACTCTGACAGCTTGTTCAAATGTAAAATCTGGCCTTCATTACGTGCAAGTCCTATCTCATATTAAACTGAAATAGGAAGACACCATTCTTGTAGCTCAGCTTGGGGCATTATGACTGCATCCTGCCACTGATCTATATCTGGGGCTCCAAGCTATGCCATTGAGCGTTCTGAAAAAGTATCAATGGCAGGATATAGCCCTTTGTTCTTTCATGTTATAATCACGAGGAAAATGAGTGGGATCTGGCTCCCAGACCTGGCTCAGCCCAGGCTGAGCTGGCCTGCAGATATGAACTTTATGAGAATGGCTTGCATCCCTCAATGAGAAATGCCTTTGGAAAAACAGGCCATTATCTGATAGCTTCCAAGCTCGGATATTGCCAAGTAGCGACTACTTTCTCATCGTCTGTGCATACCAAACATTGTAGAGCTTTGGTGGTGGCTCGTATTTAATAACACTGCACTCTTGGGTCTTTCTGGCAACACTTCTCGACCTACTGCCGCTCATTACATTTTGATCCCTCATCAAACGGGCAAGGTGTGAACTCCCCAGATGCTCTTGCACGCTGTGTTAGCCCCATGTGTGTATGCTTGGCTGGAGAGCAGCAGAGAGCTGGCCTAGGAAATGCTGAGGTGTGGTGGAGAGATTTGGTCTGAAGGTCACGCTGGTTGTCACTGCCGTGCTCTCCCTGGAAGGACTCGTGCTGATCAGCCCAAGGCTGTGTGAAAGTAAAGAGATCTCTTTGTCCTCATGCTCATCCTCAGGACCCGTTTCTCTTCTCACAGAGAGTGGAGATGCTGAGGTGATGCCCCTAATTATGTGCTGGGAATGCAGCCTCCTCCCTTCAGGAGGGACGAGCAGCTCTGCGCAATGGCCCATCATGGGTGGCAGGGGCCAGCCAGGGATGTAAATACCACATCATCACGCTGTCCATGGCTTCAGTGACCAAAAGCAGACTCCATTTCTGCATGTGTGTGAGTGAGCCCATTTTCCAGCCTAGCCCCAGGCAGAAATATGAGACTGGAGTTCGGACTGGGCTGGGTGATGATGCCTGTCCATCCTCTTCTCCCTGAGCAGGAGGGAGGGGAGAGCTCAGAGCATGTCCCGTTGGGTGTCCAGAGTTGTCTGGCTGCTCAGGACTCCTCAGGGTCCCTAAATCCCCAGTATCCATGCAGTTTCTGTAGCCACGTGCTGCACAAAGGGCGGTGGTGGGCATGCTCTGGGTGGTGCTGAGGGAAGGGCCTACTCTCCAGGGTCAGCTCCAGCCTCTTCCACAGCCACACAGGGTAGGGCGAGGAACAATCCAAACCTAAAACCTGTAAAATGTTTGTTATAGCTCGATGACAAAGCATCAGCTCAGCAAAGCAGAACACGACCTGCTGCCCAAGCCATCTTCTATTTACTTATAGAAGTAAGTTTTGTTAATAACGAGCTAAAGAGAGGCAGCAGCCTTGCAGTCAATGATCAAAACATATCTGATGCAGTTTCAAGCACAACCCACTTGATGTTTAGCATTTAATGCCAACCAGAGACCCATTGAAGCTCTTAAAGTACTTGAGTAAGAACATTATTTGGGAATTTAAGCCAAGAAACGCAGACCAATTCATTTGTCTAAATATTTTCCTTGCGGAAATTTATTTCCATTCAGAGCATTCTTGCGAACATTATTTAGCCATTGTATCTATCCTGAAAAATGTCTCCTCTATAATTTTGCAGTCTTTGGGCGTAATTTAATATTGAATACTATTAATATACCAGGTTTAAAATAAAACTCCTTTTTTAAAACTAGCCCTTGCCACCAATGGAGGGAATATAAATGAGGCCTTATTCATTCAGGATACATGCAGGAACTCATAGCTCGTTGTACATGCATATCGCTTTATTACAAGATTCATGACAACCACCTAAGCCAAACCAGTAGTCAGTTTTACAATAAGGTATTAGTTAGTGAAAGGAGGATAAATTCAATGATGATTTTATGGGTAAATGTTTCCCAACCAATGAAAAATTGCAACTGGTTTCTGAGTTGTAAATTGAGACCTCTCTTTTCTCTATATATATGACATTACCAGATATGAAGAACAATGCAGTAAAGAATGATTGAGAGCAAAAGGTCTTCAAGCACAGTGCTTTATAATGTCCCAATGAATTTGTAGGATCAGACTGCTACTGTACCATGCTAGTGATTTCTCACACGGACTTTGATTCCTGATAACATAAGACTGAGCAAGCTACCAACTCCCAGATAACTGATACTAATATACTGGTCTTGACTGACTGTTCATATACCTACTGTCAAACAGTAGGTATAAAGTCCCAAAATCTACTGGAGAGAGCAAGGAAAAGAGCATACCTGAGCTCAGTCAGGATCATCAATTGCTATCGACTCTTGCAAGAACCCCACATCTCCAGTTACAGTACAGTTAATGGGATTTCCCTTTGCCCTTTCTTTTGATCTGCTTGGAAGGAAAAACAGGCTGTCGCCAAGAGCTGAAGGTGATGAGTCCCCAGCAGCACAAGCAGCTTGGCTGAGAGCTCTGCAAGCCTGTAGGACTCAGCAGAGAGCCCCTCGCATGTCCTGCAGCTCATGCTCCCTTCAAGCTCTTCCCTCCTGGCTCATAGAAGGGACCTCTGAGCAAATAAGGAACATTTTCAAATATGAACATGAAGAGGCAGCTGAGGGGTTCAGCAGAGGACACAGGCCTGATCAGTGAAACGCCATCACAGCGAGCTTCTTCGCCTTGCAAATTTCCTCAAATAAGTAAAGATGCAAAATGACTGTCTCCTGCTGGCTCCAGCCGTCTCGGCGTAGGAGCACAGCTCCGAATTTGGTTTCCACAGGGGAGATTTCTGCTTCTTTTATTTGGATAGTGGTTCAAGACAATGTTTGGGTTTTCTGTATTTGTCCTGCCTGCAGCAACACCTCCCCAGCATGTCCCAGGCTGCTGCTGCTGCTGCTGACGGAAAGGCCAAACACAGGCTTTTGATTTGGACTGCTCGTGGGTTTGGAGGCATGAAGCCTCATCACAGCTGATGCTGGGATTCGGAGCTCTCCTATGTTGCACATGCTATAAACCAGCCAGCAATTCCGAAAACATTTTTATTGCTGCTAATTACCCTTCAGGGAGACTGTAAAGCAGACTCTTCATGGAAATCTCTGGGCTGCCTAGAGGAGCCGTGCGAGAGTGTTTAGCCACGTTTGCTGAGCAGTGGCACAGCCATTGCCTCTACATCCCCATGCCCAGCTTGTGCCTGTCTGCTCAGGGGATGCTTACAGCTCGCCCTCTCAGCTATTCTGAATGTTGGTGCCTGTTTCAGAGGCATTTGTGATTTTGTCTTTTCTTCACTGACTGGAAAATGAAGCGTATGAAGGAGGAGGTCTGGTTAAGCTGCCCGTGGTTGCCACCAAACCCTGGTAAGGTGATTGCTTTGGGTTTGTTACGCCTTTTGGCTTTCATGGGCACTCAGGGGCATGGCTGAAAGTTTCAGCAGATTGCCGAAACGCGGTGACAGGGCTGCACGCCTTGCCCAGCCGCACGTTGCTTCCTCCACACTTCGGCTTGGCCGCGGAGCAAATGCTGAAGAAATGAAACACTGGTCCCTGCCTCCACCCATGGAAACCTGGATCTGCTCCTGGCCCCGGCCCAGCAGAGTCACGCGGGGCTGGCGGTGCAAATAGCACCTCATCTTGTGGATTTGAACATTGCGGAGCAAATTAAGGATAAAACATTTTCTTTAAGCTTAAAATGACAAGATTTTGCTGGACTCGAGTCACACTTGAGCTATTTTAAGACTATCTCAGAATGTTTCATTGTATTTTTCAAGAGTAATAAGCAAAGATGAGCCAGATTAAAAAACTGTGGCCTGAGGAGTGCTGAGCTTGGATGGGGGTCAATAGAAACCTACATCCCCATTTTCCAGTTTGGCACATCCTGCTGTAGCAGACAGTCTCCAGAGGCCCAGCAGTTGTAGGGACTCTTGGAAACTATCTTGTACTCAAGTGCTGTTTGTTCTCGAGGTTTTCCTACCACAGCTTCACTCCTTTTGAAACTCGTCAACGTGCAGTTTGAAGTGGCATGCTTGATTTTTAAAGGAACAAGGCTCAGGAGGCTGAAGATCTGGTAGATCTCTGCCAGACTGAATTGCAAAGTGGTGGGAAAAGCAATAATTTCGTTTTGATGTTCTATATACAAAATCCTTTTTTTATTGGGGGGGCTTGAACCCAACCAGTTTTCTCTTTGAGGGAGCCAAAAATTTCAGCATGAAACCGTCTCTGGAAGGACTCGCTTGTTTGAGCTGATGTGATCATGAGAAGAAACTTTGCCTGTAACCACAGAAACTAAAAATCTGAATACATTTGCCGAGCTTAAGCTGTAATACCATCAGGAAATGTCCTCTTTTGCTAGGCCTGGATGCTTGCTCCTTCCCAGCCGCGCCATTCCTGAAACTGTGAGTGCCGATCCGCAAGGGAAGAGGTAACCAGCGAGTGCCTGCTGATGTCCACCTTGGTTAGGGCTTGACGGACTTGGGCTTGGTTAGGACTTGCCTTTTCGTGACAAGCTTTCTTGACACGCAGAGGACACATCAGGTGCGAAGCTGCTGAAGGCTGCACCTCCTTGTGTTTGCAGACGTTTTTCTGGGCTCCGTGAAGCGCAATGACAGAAGTGTTAAAAGAAGTTAATTTAAATGGTTGCCAGGAGGCAACTCCAGACAGGCCCAGCTCATGACGAGTCTCGACCCAGATTATTGATTTATTCTTCGCGTGGTACACATCTTCATGTTTCAAAGGCCAGGAAAGTTTTTGCAGCAATGCCAAAATATGAGCAAGTAAGACAAAAATCAAACACCCACGAGGCAGAGGTACTGTATAGGAGAATCACACCCTCAGGAGGCGCTCTGGCTTCAGGTCCTGCCCAGCAGGGCTCGCTAGCCCAGGGCACCCAGTGGGATAACCCTCCTTTGGACACAATGCTGGGTTACTACCCAGCCTCTCCAAGGTTACATATATATTAGAAACCTTCAAAGCCCAGTAAAATTCCACTGAGTTGTCCCAGTGAGGTTTTTGGATCAGGCCCTTCAGTGTCAGAGATTAGAGGAGCATGGATGAGATAAAAAGCACAGGAGAGGAACAAGTGCCTGTACCTCATTTTTCCATTACATTTTTATATATGTAGATATGCATTGTCCAGGGCACGAACCCTCCCAAGTCACTGTGCTTCATTTCAAACAGTGAAGATGAGAGGAACACCAGTCACAGAGTCAGGCCCAACAGGTACCTTCCCCACAAGTAGCATCTCTCCCACTTCATTATCAGCCAGCTGGGTTGTGCACAAATCTCATCTTTTCCGAGTGGGTAGACCAGGTCCAAGCCGTAGAGCCTTAAGCGGTAAAACATGAACTGCAATTTGAGATCAGTCCTCCCAACCCTCAGTGCTAAAATACGGCTGAAATCCTGACTTTATGGTAATAAATGGCAAGAAGTCCCTGTACACAAGAGATGACAGGTTGTAATTTTAAAGGCCTAGCAGTGCAATGATAAACAGAATAGAAAATGTGATTGCTGTCATTCCAGCACAGGATAATAAACTCTTTATGGATGCGGTAAATTCAATCCCCAAATGATGCAATAACTTAAACAATAATTCACAACAGCCAGCAAAATCAGACAAAGTTCCCACTGACTTCAGCGAGGGCAGGATTGGTCCCGTAGGAGGCTCTGGCCTGCTTTGGCCAACAGCTTACGGTATTTAACCGTATGGCTTCCAGCAAAGAGAGCCGTGCAAGCCGCCTCTTACCTCACTGCCTCACTGAAAACATCTGCTGAAGAAAGCATAGGAGGAAGGGACGGGATCCAGTTTGCCTAATTTAGGTAGCCTGCTCGCACGTGTGTTTTAGGTGCCAAAAAGACCCTCACAAGCCCCAGGCCCAGAAGAAGAAAACCTGCTTTGGAGGGACTGCCCCTTCAGTGGCCTTGCAGAAGGTTGTGACAAGTCCTTCTGCTCGTCCGTGAGAAAGGTAAAGGTGAAATCCCAACTCTTGCAGTGGAGGGCAAACAACCCTGCAACAGATGGGATGCTTAGAGCTGCACGACACGGGGATAAACGGGAGAAAATGCTGATCATTCAAGGCCGGGGCAATAAACTTTTTATGGATGTGGCGAATGCAGTCCCGGCAACTTAATAATTTATGTCTTCAGCAGCCACGCAAGCTTGCTTGAGCCGATCGTGAAACCGTATCCTACAAACAGGCAAATGGCTATAATCTTACCCAAAGTACCAAAATAGCTGCCTGGAGGAGATAGCAGCTCGCTAAAACTGTTGTTTGATTTACACTCACACAAACTGCCCTGGGTGAAGGACTGGGATGTTGAAGGGTGAGGTATCATGTACCACACTGGATATGGGGGCATGGACTACTGGGAATGAAGGGTGGAGACAGTTATTTTGGAAGTCACATTTCTGGCCCACTTGGAAAAAATCATATTTAGGTACAGACATCATTTAAATTTATTTTTTTTTTCTGCAACAGGGTCTTTCCTGTCTCCTGCCTGGGAGCAGCCACCAGACCTCTTTCCCCTTTCTTTTGGGGCCATGTGGAGGCAGAACATGAGGGACATTTCCGTGTCTCCTCACCCGGTCATGAAGATAAGCTGCCCCTCACACGCGGCTGGGGTGAAGGCAGTGGGCATACTGCCATTGCTGTCCACAGAGCTGTGACTTCACCCCGTAGATATTAGCCTTTTCTCTCCTCTCAGGACCATACCAGATACTGGAAAGCCACAGCCATCAGGGACCTGAAGACAAATACTCGGCACCACAGCCCCAGTGCCTTTGCCAAGCGGGGCAATATGAAAATAAGAGCATAGGCCGAAGAGCCACAAGCATGTGGCAAAACAAAGCACAATTAGCACAAGAGACAAAAAAAAAAAAAAAAAAAAAAAAAAAAAGGCAGATTCTGTCCTTAGAAGGAAATAATCTTGTGTTCTGCAAAAATAATCAGCTCAGAAACAGAGCTTAAGGTACATCATGAGCTTGGTTTTCCTACATTTATAAGCGGTGTCGTTCAGTGGTATGCTGCCTTTCGGCCCAAGCAGAGCTGATTTTGCAACAGTGAGTTGAACAGAATGGTCTTTCATGATAAAAGACCATTTATTTTTTTTGCTAAATGAAGCTTAAATTCAAACCAGCTACTCCTTTACCTCCTCAGGGAGCAGAGGAGTGAGATGTCGGGTGTGGAATAAGGACTGGGGAGACTGAGATGCTCCCATCACCTTTGGGCTTTCACCAGCCTCGGGCAGAAGATGAACCAGATCCAGTTTTCACCGTGGGGAAGGAGAACACGTACACTGACTAACACTTCTCTTGTCTGTTTTTACATCCAGGTGGCACCACTTCACTTGGCCTCACTGAGAGGTCTTGGTTCCAGCATTGCAAGGCACCCGTGATGCTGCTACATGCGTGACATGCTCATGAAGGCACCTTCCTCGGATGACCCTTGCAGGCTGCTCGCTTGGGCTTTATCTGGGAATTAGGTAAATGTTTTAAGGCAGGTGAGTGGTGACTGTCCGGTGCTGAGGAAACGCTGGGCAGTTAACATCTCATCATAACCCGGACTGCTGCCTGTTTCACTTGAATGTGATAAGGAGAAAGGTCACTTCAGTGAGCACGAATGAGACTAAACAGGGAAATAAAGCTGATGGTAACAGTAATACCCAGTACAAATTTGGAAGGATTTTTTCTCAGACACTTCTTAGCCCGGAGGGAATCAGCTGTGTTGCTTTTTTTTTTTTTTTTTTTTTTAAAAAAAAGGGTTCAGACTTGAAACCTGCCAAATGACCCAAAAGTCATGCAGATGGAGGGGAACACAGCCTGCTGCAGCTGCCAACCCACAGGTATGGAGGGAATTTTGCTAAGTATTGCATCTGGTAACTGAACAAGGGAAAGACAAACACAATTTTTCACAGAAGACAGCTTAGTCCTGATAAAATCTGCCGAAGATTAATGACCTTTCTCAATACAATTGCTGAAGATACAAATGCATTTACATGCTGCAGTCAAGCATGTCCTTATTTTCCGTGTTTCTTTTATACTTGGTGTGCATATGAAGGCAGCCTGAGGACTCTCTCCTGAGCAACCTCCAGGATCTCCCACAGGTAAGAGCCCAGCACTGTGCCCAGTTGCAGTTTCCTGCCGTGACCTGAAGGAAACCACCTGAGCCAGGCAAGGGAGTGAAAGCAGCACGGAGTCCTTACTCCTGTAGCCATCACATTTCTCATCCAGAGGGGAATTCGTCAACATGGAAATGATTAACATCTTTCAACTGGTCTGAATCTGTGTTTACCCGGAGGTATTATCTCTGCTGGGAACAAGGAGATCTCACGGAAAACTTTGGGAAGCCTCGCTTCTGTCCTGCAGCAGAACAAAGAATTTGAAAAACAGAAGAAGTGCTCTCAGCTTTGAGCAAGTGGCTTAAACTTCAGCGGCCACCAGCAACGAGCCGAGAGCAGTTGCCCATCTGCAATGTCGGGCATGCATCTTCCAAATACAGGTCCTGTATTTGGGGCTCTGGGAAAGACCTCCTGGAAATAACACGTACAAGAGGGGCTGGGTGTCCACGCTATTCTTGGGCACGTCAGAATGGTTGAAACATGTCAAATCAACATCCATCCAGCCCAGTACCATTGATACACAGCCGCTAGAAGGTGCAGGGAAAGGCTGTAGGAACAGGTGAGCACACGTCCCTGCAGCACTCCCCCATCAACTGGCCGACAAAGCATTTGCTGAGCTGGAAGTCTCCCAATCCATGCATTTTTGCTTGCCCATAGCATGCTTTTTTTCCCCACAGTTTTCCCCAACTCCTTTCTGAAACCAAATGGGATGCACAGGCAGGATGGAGATTCGCAAGGGGAGGTTCGCAGTGCTGTGAGCGCCTGTAAGGTATGCGAGGAACATCTGGTAAAAGGATAAAAACGTAAAGCAGTAGGGGATGAGAAATGGAAGTACAGTAGAAGGAGAGGCTTGGCAGTGTGTCTGGCACAGCTGCCCTTGGTGGGGATTGTTGCGTCAAGAGATTTTCGCACTTTATGCTCCTAAAAATACAGTGCTCTTCATCTGTCTTGGGTATTGCAATGTACTTTGGATGAAGGCTAACTGATGGGTTTTCCTTATATTCTTTACATTATTTGCTGCCAGTCCCTCTCACTGCATAGGTTTTTGTGGCTGAAAGAGTTTCGTATATTCAATTTTTCACCAGTATGTAGGTCTCTCGATCTTTGTTGTATTTTCTAGGCTTTTTTCTGCCACTCCTCCTCTGTTTATGTTTTGGTTTGTGTTCATACATCCCACCGCATTTGCTTTTGGCATCATCTCTGTGAGCTTCCCAGGGAGAGATTCAAACTGATTCAAGGGGGATTATGAGGGAGTTAGTATCAGGACGATACCTGATGGGACGGCAGCTTTTTGGAGATTTAGGCTGTGAAATCTGCTGATTTTGAGTATCTGATCTGATTTTAAATATCTACAATGAACTTGGAACACAAGCCATGAGCTGGGATGACATCTCAAAGTGATCTTCATGCACATACATGTAAGTGTAGTGTCCAGGGGAAGAAGGTGAGCAAGACGCCAGCTCTCACCCTAACGGGAATATGCCTCAACCCTAGCTCTGGTGAAACCACTGCAGACCAAATGGCAGGAATTGGGGCTGGGAGAGAAAGCTGGAGGCTCTGAGAGGGGTTTTCCTCAGTGAGCATTGCAGGGGCAGCAGCAGTTTGAAAAGGGAGTTTTGCTGATGTAAAAACCAAAATGAGAAAGGACAGCCACCCATTGTTCCCCAGCCAAAATACCAAAACGCTTCCAAAGGCTGGCTCCCACTGGTCCAGCACAATGCAGCCCAATGTTGCTGGGCTGCCAGATAGTGTGACGGCACCATGTGCTTGAAGAAGTGCTCAAAGCTGTCCTTGGGCAGCACCACACGTGAATTCATCACAGCACAGACAGGGAGTATAACATGAAAAGTTTTTTAATTGCTGGAGACTCACTGATAGGGCCTGGCTCTGCTGGCGTCATGTCCTCTGCCATAGGACACTTCCCCTGGATGCTTTTTCTGCTTCACAAAAGAATCAGAAAACGTATTTAAAAGTTATTTTCTTCCTTCTCTGGAAGATGCTGGTGTATGTAACATCTGGAACATGCTTGAAAAATGGGATTTCCAGCTCCCACGGGTGAGACCTTTATTCTGCAGTATCGCAGCTCGTGCGCCTGGGTCATGCAGCATCTTATCAAAATAGGTCTCTTCCAGAGGGTGATGCCTTTCAGAGGATGACCACCTTTAAAACATCCAGGAAAGACAGCTCAGAAAAGAAGAGCTATTGCCAGTGGAAGTAACTACAGGGAACCCATGTGTTAGGAGTCGGAGACGTGTGAAACATTGGCAAGCAGTGCCGAAGAGCACATGGTTTGTATTTCTGGCTGCGTATGCGGTGTGGTTTATCCTGTGGGCTTTTTTTTTTTCTTTTCTTTTTCTTTTTGCTTGCAATATCACACCTGGTTTGTTTTGACTATCACTCGGCTGAGGGTATGCAACAGGACCTGCTGGCAGACGGTGAGTGGGAAACAAAGATGCACCTGCACACCCAGCCAGCGTGCTTGCACACACAGCCATGGAGCACACAGTTGTGAACACATAAAAAGACACAAACAAAGAAAATAGGAAAGACCCTTTCTCAACTTTAACGTCTTGAACAATTTATTTGTTTTTTTTTTTTTTTTTTTAAACCTAGAGCAGCTGGATCAGATTTTGAAGTCTAAGGTTGCATTTTCTTGAGCTGGGGCTGTCAGAATTTTGCCCTAGTGAAAGCATAGCACAATTAGCACACATCAAACACCACAAAAAAAAATATGAAGTCAAGCTAAAGGTATAATAGTCCTCTCAGAAGACTCAAGTTTCCTGCTCCAAATTCCAGCCGAGTGTTCCCCCACAAGCAATACCGATGCTCTTCCATGGGGCTTTCTAGGGACTTAAACTTAGCTTAAATTTATATTTCTGATTTTTTTTTTTTTTTTAAAGAAAACCTTACCAAAAAAGTAATTTGGCTGGGCTCCTCTCTCTTGCTGCCTGCGCAGGCTTGCAGAGCCAGCACCTCTCCTGCCTGGTGGTGGCTCAGCACATGTCATGCGTGCTTGTGGGGTTCTTGGAAACCATGTGAAGCCACGGGCAGGAAGTAAAAAGTGCTGGGAGATTGTGTAAATTCCCCTGTAGGTCACCGAAAGCTCCTTCCAGGTCCCAAAAGCAGGGAGAGGAGGAGTTTCCCTAGGTCGAATAAGCCTCTGTGCGTGGAAAAGTGCGTGGGCACTTTTCCCTGCCCTCCACGGCCCCTGCCTTCTAGTGTTGGTGCTCCAGCAGCCTCCGGTTTGGGGTGAGCATCTCCAGGCCTCTCTTTTCCCCTCCTACATACCTGGCATGTCTCTGTCACCGGGATCCCAAAACCTTACCTCATATCAGACCCAACGTTGTGCGTATGGGAATGCTTAGGCAAGATGCCGCTCTGCTCCTTCACGGGACCTCCCAAGGAGGCTCCCAGGCACCAGAGGTGATTCCTTGTGTGCAAGGTGGGCAGTGAGGGCCCTGTCTGCTGCCCCTGGGAGAAGATCTCCTGATGGGGGTCTCACATGGATGAAGGAGAGCTGATGGCTGCCCCCAGCAGCCAGCCTCGGTTGGTGGGGGGCCACCAGGCCTCTCTCTACAGGTTTCAGCCCTCAGGTTGCCACAGGCCGTGCCTCTGCAGCAGCCACAGGTAGCTCATCACAGCACTGACAGGGGAGACACACCGCGCTCCACTTGCAAGAGAAATAACAAAAAAAAAAAGTGAGACTGGGAGGCCAAAGTAGTTTTCCCTCTGGCCATGAGGTAGCACCACTGAGCTGCTCACAGCAAGAGACGGGGTTAACCACTGTGCTAATTCAGTTGTGCTGATGAGTTGGGCCATGCCTGTGTTTCTTGGTCTTTTTTTTTCCCCCTCTAGGCTCCTACATGACATCCAGCGTCTGACAGAGGATGCTCACATCGTGCTTTCCACCAGTGCTGCCTGCACAGCTCCCCATGGCAGGGGAGCGAACACACAACGCTGGACAGGCTCAGAGGGCAGGGAAGTGGGAAGCAGGGGCTTAAGACAAACTTTACAAGCTTAAACGGGCAGCAGACCGGGAGCCGTAGCCCAAGGGGTTAACGTGGTTGTTAGCCGAGCCCGTGATGAAATAGCTGGAACCAGAATTGGCAAACCTGCCCCTGGAGAAGCGGGCCCAATTCCTTTATCCGCCTTTTGAAGATGCTGAAGGAGCAGAGAGCTTGCTGCCAGACAGAGACGTCATCTGGAAAACATCAGATAATGGCCTGCAGGACGTCCACTTTCCTCCACGGCAGCCTCTCAGCCTTGTTTTTTTTTTTTTTTTTTTTCGCAGGCAGCTGCCAAGCGGCTCGGTCGCTCGGAATAGGGTGAGGAAACCCAGCCTGCGGAGACGCCTGGCCGGCCCCCCACGAGCCCGGCGCTGCGACTGACACGTTTCCTCTGGTAAAAATGATCTCAGGGAGGAGAATAGGAAAAGAAAAGCTCTTTCCATCGGCAGCTGCGAGGCTGGTTACAGCTATTCAGGGGTGAAGTATTCGGGTAGAGCAGCGCTGCCCCTCGCATTTCAAGGAGGCGTCTCCCAAAGACCTCAGGCAGGAGAGAGGCACAAGGGAGAGGAGGAGACAGGGTGCTGGGGGATTGCTCGGGGCAAAGCATCGACCACCGAGCCCTCAGCACCCAACCTGACTCTCCCTTCGTTTGCCGAGCATCGGCTGTGGGTTTCTCACTGCCCGAGGAAAAGGTTTGTCCAGTGCATCGTGCTGAGTGTTTAAAGCAGAAGCCAACCTGCTCCTAGAGCACGCTGCCCTGCTCTCACTCACCCATGAAAGCAGCGAGGTACTGAGGGCATCGAGGGCAAAGATTTATGCTCCAGCAGGTCTCTTGGAAATAAATTTTCTCTCGTCCTTTTCAGTTGCCAAACCTGGAGAGCTTGGCATTCGTGGAAAAGCTTTCTGCCCAGGAGAGCTTCCCCAGCCTTCGGAAACGTGTGAGGTACACGGACAGCTGTTGGTAGAGGGAAATGGCCTCTTGACTTGCTGCTGAGTGGAAATCTGGTGCCATCTCACCTCTGTCTGTCACAGGAAAAACAAGGCAGATGGCAGAAGAAAGGACAGCGTGTTTAACACTGACTTCTTCTCCCTCTCACAGGCTTTTGCACACTGAAAAGCGCAGCCAGGGTGCACACACACTTCTCTGCTGCGAGACGAACCTCCCTCCTGCATTTCCCCAGCACTTCTCACCAAAACTGCTATAAAAATCCCCTGATGGAAGAGCACGGGGACATGTAGCCCACAGAAAATAAGCGTGAGAGGGACCAGCAGCAGGACCCCAAATAGCAGTTTGGGCTGAGACACGGCCCCTCCATCCGCACCTCTCACCGTGTCACCTAACAGGTGCTAGTCCTCTGCGTGAGGCCATTTATGAACAAACCTGAAGCTCTGCTTTCCAGTTGTAAGTAACAGCTGGGGACAACAACAAAGGAGAGCGGTGGGGCTGCGGGACGGATCCTGCATGGGAGCACCCCCACCTAGCGGCCTGAGGAGGCCCCGTGGCACCACAGGCCGGAGGCAGGGGCGCAGGGACAGATCCCATCTCCTCTGCCTTGGGGCTGTCTCCGAGGTGATTTGGGGCACCAATCTCGTTTCCTGGGGGTGTCAATGAGACATCAGGGACTGACTGGTTCGGTAACAGAGCACTGTCACGCTTACACAAGCCACACTCACAGGGACAGCCTTCCCCCTGCTGACTGAGGAAGACCACGGGGCGGCCTTCCTCACACCGTGGCGCAGCAGGAGGCCGAGCACGTGTGTCTCCAGCCATCACGGCCCAGCCCGGCTATTTATAAAAGCTGCTTTCCTCAGCTGCCAGCCTCTCCGCTCATTGCCATGGCAGGCATAGGGTGTCACAGCTGCCGAGAGCAGGGCTCCTGCAGGGGAGCAGGAATTACAGCCGAGCTACACACGAGTTCCCACCAATTTCTTTCCTTATTGAGCGAAGAACCAAGAGCCACTGGTGCCAGCAGAGCTTGGAGAAGCCGTCTGCACATGCAAGGCTTGTCGCTCCTGGTGCCCACAACCCTCTCATCAACCCACCATGCCACATCATGCCATAGAAAAGCGACTTCCAAAGGTTTCCTGTTGACTTAAGCACTGCCGTGGCTGTGTGACACCGGGAGAAGCTCCACAAGAATGAACTGTGCTTTGGCACTCCAAAATTCAAGATTTCCAGACGTTTGCCAAGGCTAAGAGTGCTGAAAATCACCCGTAGGAAATTCAGCCACAGGATCCAGACAGCAAGGGGGTTGCACTGTGCCCTGATGCAGTACCTGGAAATCAAGGTGCTCATTTTAAGCCCTCTCGGTCTCCACGATTCCACTGGTTAAAGTTTCTGGCTCTCCCAGGGCCAGCTGTACCTCCCTGGGAAATCAGAGCCTACAGCCACAGGTGGAGACATCACTGCAAGGAATAAACAGCAGCAAGGCAAGAGGGGTTAGCAGGACGTCTTTGTATACACGGAATGAGGCTGAGCGGAAGGCAGACACACCTGAGAACAGTGTTACAGTAATTCTGCATTTATAAATCTTCTCATTTCTTACCAATCCCGTGTCAATTTACTACCAGATTTACTCAAAACCTCGATTTTATAGAATGGTTGAAAACTCCTCGGCAGAAGCACACCCTTGCGTATTGTGGTCGAGTTCACCTTCATAAAGAGGCCGGTGTTGAGCTGTCCACCGTCAGCTTGGTTTTCTTTTTCAGCTGCGGTCTACCAGCTAAACCACCACGGTCGCTCAGCTGGTGTGGGTCTGCAGCAGGTTTCCTCCAGACGCTTCTCGGAAACGCTCGTGTCTGTTCGGGTGACAGTCACAGAGCACCTCAGAGCCAAAGCTTCACTCACGTGAGTCCCCAGGGAGGACTGGTAAACTCTGGAGACCTCCAGCAGACACTAAAAAACACTTCTGCAAACACCAGGGCATGCTCCATGCACCAGCAACTAGGTAATAACACAAGGAACCAGCTGAAAAGGCCGATGTGAAGCTGGGCAAAAACTGCTCCATCCACAGCCCAACTCCGACCAGCTGACGCTGTGCCAGCCAACAGCACCCCTGGGTGACCATTAGGAACCTAAGGAGACTCCAGACGCACACGCAGCCTTCAGAAATAAAACATTTCTTTTAATTGGCAAGTAGAACACACGTAACAGGTCATTAGTATTTTATAAACAATATTAAGTTACAAATACAGGTTAAAAATTGCAGTTCATGGCAGCTAAAAGCTCGGAGTCCAAAATGCACCTCTGCGACGCGGTATTTCCCTTTCCCCAGTCTGCTGGGCGAAGATGAATAAAAGATTGTTTATTGTCTGCTAGGAGGTGGACTACTGCATACTCAAACAAAAAGAAAACCTCATTCCTAAGAGCATCACTAAGAAACGGAGGCATTCAAGGCCATTCGGCCATCTCAAGTCACATCAGGTGCAAGGACAGGGTGGAGAGTTACTCTGTAAGACCTCCAGCAAAGATCCAGCTACCTTCACGTTGAGCTGACAGCTGGATGCTTTCTGTCCCAACTCAGCGTCAAACCAGCACTAGCTCCAGGCCACAGAAGCTTCAAGTCCATCATGCAGGCTTCCGTGACATCAAAGCCAGACGTCTTGTAAATCAGACCCTTATACAGAGGAAGGTTACTGAGTACAACTAAACAGCTTACATAAATATATGTCTCGTATTTAGCAGATCTTTATTCCCCTCCCTAACGACTTGTGTTGGTATTAGTGAGATACGCAGCTCATCCCGTTTTTAATACACTCAGAACATTAACGAGTTACCATTACATGTGTTAATACACTAAGTAGCCTTTAGCAGGTCTCTCTCCCTCTCAAAAAAAAATTAAAAAAAAGTGTTTAAAACCGGTTTGGGAAAGCTAGAAATCTATTTTCCAGAAAAGCGAGTGGTACTAGGGTAACGTGGACTCCAGTGCTTAAACATCCTTTCACATAAAAGCCATCTTGACAGCTTTTGTGCCTGGGACTCAGTGTGTCTCAGCTGCGAGGCCTGTCTTCCATTCAGCCTTCGTGCTGTGGCAGTAAAAAGGTCATCAAAATCAGCTCACTTCACCTTTCGGCTGGCAGACTTTCAAACATTGCCATTGTTGGGCTGTATAAAAAGAGACAAGTGGCTCTGACATGAGTTCATTTCTTTCTTGCTCACATTTCTGAGAGTCAGTTTTACTACACCACTGGGATTTCATCTTCAGAAGCAAAGTCTACTGACTGTGGCTGGAGAAATGACTTTGTATCTCAAAAATATCAAGAGTACCATTCAGATCTGAATTTCTATTAAAAACTGTGCACATTTAGCAAAAAAATTATGCTGCTGTAAAAACAAAAGGTCTGCTCCTTGGCCTGCTCATAATACAAGCTACAATGAAAGAGATTACACCAGAGGTTTTTTTTTCCTCTGCTTCTGTTCTAAATGCAGGCATGAAAAGCCAAGTGTTACTAAGCTGTTCCTAAGAGAGCACGCAGGGGTGTGGCATAATATACATGAATCGGGAACAAAAACAGTAACAAACAACAATTCTAGAAAATGCTGCATGTCAGCAGCACGCTCGGTTTCTGAAACGTAAGGAGTTGCATGGGAGTTGTCAAGATGAAGTCCACACACCTTGATCATTGAACTGATCACTAGATTCCAAGAAACCAAAGCGAATTTAAAAATACACGTGACAACAGCTGCCTAGAAGGCAGAGTTTCATCATCTGTCAATAACCAGATGAATAAAGTGCATAGCAACTATTATAACAGTTCCTTGAAAAGACAGTATGTTCAGCAAGTCTCCAAGTTTGTAAGCTTGACACTTATCCATACGTTTTGCTACATGTGTGGCTTCCCTTTTGCTTTGCTGTTCAGCTTCGCCCTTCAGCACTGTCTGTGGTGTGTCCTTTGCACTTCATATGGAATGCGCTGAGATCTCCGACTGCTGCCTGATGTAAGTCTGGAAGCTCTTGTCACCAATGGGATGTTCTCTAGAATTAACAGCAACAACAGCAAATTATATAGAGAATTTTCTGCCCAGAAACCAGAACGTCAGAACAGAAAGAAACAGACAAAACCCTTTCCTTAAGTTTGATTATCAAAGTTGTAATTACAAACTGCATCTTCTTTGCATTGGAAGAACTGACTGGTTGCTGAATTGTTCCCTGCTTTTATTTTTTTATTTATTTTTGGTCAGAGATGCGAAGAGCACGCCTTTATTTATGTGGACACAAACTAAGGCCATGGGGCTGTACCATTCTCCCCACCTTTAGACCAACTCTCAAAAATAAACCCATAAATACACATCCCTTCTGGTATTTACTGCATGTTTCATGAGCACGGGCTCAAAATTAAAAACAATCACACTTACTTTTATGAATTACTTTTATGAGTTGCAAAATAAGCACTTAAAAAATCCTTATGCTTTAAATACTTAAAATATTGCGATA
Source organism: Aythya ferina (assembly GCF_964211825.1). Classification (NCBI taxonomy): domain Eukaryota; kingdom Metazoa; phylum Chordata; class Aves; order Anseriformes; family Anatidae; genus Aythya; species Aythya ferina. The sequence goes on from NC_140296.1 coordinate 63,744,149, forward strand.
TACAAAGTCAAAACCTTACTTTCTATGTATTTTCAGGATCTTTTTTGAACATGAATACGAAGGCCAGAACACAAGCAAGGGAAATACCATTTCCCCAGAGCGTTAACCTGTTGTGACAGCCCATACTTACTGGCTTCCATACTTTGTCTTCTTAAATTTATCCCTCTTATACTGAGCGTGCTCCTGCTCTAAAGTTCCGACACCTTCAATAATCAGCTTTAGTGTTTTGTATGTCTCTTTAGGGTCATCAATGATGAATGTAGAATATTCTTCCTCTTCAGGCCCATCATACACAGATTTGCTGCCGCAGGCCTCTGGGGAAAAAATAAAAGTGCAGGAATAGGTATTAGCTTGCAGTTTGAAGTAGTCACAGAAGATGTTTTTACAACTTTGCCCCCAAAAGATTCACACAACAAGCACGAGGACAATATGGCACGATTATTGCGCCTGCTACGGAAATACTCAAAGAAGGGCAAGTCCTGGTATTACCTTCTTACCCTACCAGGGAGCCTTCCTGGTAAGACATCAGGACACTGCTTACACGGACAACTGCAACACGTTCATTCTGTCATCTGCTTTGGCGTTGTAGGTGAGCACGTTAGAAAGAGAGAATTTCACTCTTTGGCCTGAGCTGTCTGGCTGTGCTGCTCTTCCAGTCCCAGCTGTCGAGTTACCTGCCCCTTGCTGCACCGCCTGTGCCAGCCCCGCGTCCTTTCCCCTGACACTGAAACTGGACGCTGGCTCTGGCAGGGAGGATTCGTTCCAGGGGCAGGCCGGGCACTGGTTCAGCCAGCTCGGAAGTGGTGGAGGATCTGCAGTTTGCAACTGCGTGGTGGCCAGGCCTGGATTAAAGCGCTTTCCAATCCGTGTTTGACACCACCGGCATATCTCGTTTTATAAAACAGAGTGCTATTTAAAGATCAGTGCCAGAGCAAAGGCTTCCCTGCCACTCCCTGTGCTAAATCGGGATTTCTCGTCTGGCACCGTGTACACCGGATACTTTCCTTGGCATGCCCACCAGTATTAACTTCCTCTGCTGTCTCTTCTTTCTTTTATCCTTTATATCACATCTTTATCCACCTAGCTCTTAAGAGTTCCCAGCCCAAACTTCACTTCCCATCACTCCAGACACCCAAGGGTCATCTTTTGTTGATAACTCTGGAAGAGGCCATCGAGGGAAGCCATTTGGATCCAGCCTGTTCTGGGGATCTGAATCAGGGAATGTGCACGTGGCTTCTGGTAACATAAAACCATGTTCCACTGACACCTCAACTTTGCGGGTGCTTCTTTTCGGGCTCAGTAAACTCCTGGTTTAGTCCACGCTCCGGTTTGTCAATCCAGAGTATCCAAACTATGCTCTCCGACCACTCTATTTTAGGATGCTGCGGTTTAAGACCGTATTTCAGACAACTGTTTATTATGCAAAGAACTTTGTACAGACTATGAGACTGCGCGCTGCGCCAAAAATAATCCATACAACCGCCTCAAGGCAGCAGAAAGGGAAACATTAACTAAGGGCTAATCGGGATTTGATCTGCAAGGTTGGTCTAGCTGAAACATACAATTTCTCAGAGGTGTTTTTGCCTTGCTAGGCATATCAGAGGTGCAAAGATCTTTCCCCCTTACCTTGCATTTTCTCCAATTTTGGCATATACAAGTTGAACAGAGAGTAGATGCGCTCAGTTTCTCTATCTCCATCTATATCCAGTTGTATATTTGCAGGCAGGCCTCTGTAAGGGTCAGGAAGAGAGGTAGAAGGTAGATGTTAAACAGTGTATTATGGCACAAAAAACACTTAACGAGGATGAAAACCCATGACTTCCATGTTTAAAAGCAAGTACTCATGGAAGCCAACAAAATGTATGGAATGGAGCTCAAAACTTCCTACTGTTCCCAAGAGAGGCAGGTTCAAACTTCTTTATGCCTGGATTTATCCAGCGTGCTCTCACTCTGACTTGAAAGAGAAGACTGTGCCAATAGGCAGACATTCTGGTGAATTAATCTACTATAACCAGATGGAGGAGCCAGAGCACTGAATTCCCAGCCACCCAGGTCTATTCTGAGACTAACTCCCACTACAGACTTGTTGCTTCTCTCAGTTTAGACAGAAATAGCTTCCTGGGAAGCAGACTCCTCATTTAACAGAGACCCTGCTCGGAAAAGATCAGTTCAGAATTAAATCCAGACGCAATCTTTGTTTCAGAAATTGACAAACAAAACGCTGAAGGGACGTCTGGCATATTTGCTAATGGCAAATGATCAGAATGAAAATATTTTAGGCCACAATCAACTCCTATCGATGTTTTGAACTCTACAAATTTCAGCATTTTGGTTTGCAGATACCAACAGCGTCAGAAGTGACAACACAGAGGGCCTCTGAGAACAAGACACTGCCTGCACGGCTGGTGCACTGACACACACAGCCCTGGCAGTACCCAGACCAACAGCACGGTACCGATCCTTACCCTGTGCAGGGCGTGCAGCCAGGAGTGTTATCTGCAGTGGCTTTACAGCAAAGCCAGTGGCCGTTAAGGTAGGCGGAGGGATGGTAGACCGTCAGGCGCTTCTTGTTGCACTGGCTGACTTTGGTGAGGATGTCGATCCAGTCCTTGGCCTCCACGCAGTTATTTGCTTGGATGTACAGGACTCTTCTCTCAGGCTGGATCACCTGGAACATCTGCAAACACAAATAAACCACAAAATGAACCACCCGATTGAGCTGGTGAACCTAGGACCAGGCTCAGGCCAACGATTTACTGAAGTGAAAACAAAATGCAGAATGCCCAAATAAATACAGTTCAACACAACATCAAGAAAGCGAGTGTGCCCTTAAAACAAGAAGACCTTTCACCTGGTACAAGGAACAAGATACTGTTCCTTGAGGTGATGATTTGCAAGCAGCTAATATCAACTTGCTGCTTGGGCCTCCGCAAGCCTCGGGGACACAATTTTAGTAATGCCGCGGCTCCAAGTTTTGGATGGCTGGCAGAAGGAAGCAGTGCAGGGCTGAAGGGAAATGCTCATCAGAAGTAGGCAGGAAAGACTCAAAATGAGAGTCTGGATCCGACCTTTGGGACAGCTTTGCTTTAACTATTATATCTGTGGTCTTTTTAACACTTCAGCATGATTCTTTCCTTTTAGGAACTTCCACTCTTCCACACCCAGCCATAGCTGCTGTTAGCAAATCACAGTGATGCATTTCTCTTTAATTGCCTGGGGGTGGTTCAAATTCCTACATGTTAATTCTGCCTTATGGCTCGGGCACTCAAAATCTAAAATAAAGCTTCCCCTGCCTGTCCAAAACAGCTTCTGCTCCAAGATGGCACAATTGCCTTTATTTTCTTCCCCTTGAAGAGGCAAGTTTCTGATGTCCAGCCTTACTGCTTGATGATCAACACTTGCCATTTCCTTTACCTTCTGCAAATACATAATATTTATGGGTTTTCCTCTGTCAGATATTCTCAAATTATCCTTTTCCCATTTGATTATTCAAGCCATTCGTCATAGCACTGCCCACACAATTTGGAATATTATTTTCCAAACAGCTGGTTCTTCTCTTCTACTTCAGAAAGCAAAAACAAAAGGGCATAAAGCATCAATTTTGGGGGTGTGGGGTGGTCTTGTGTAGAGCCAGGAGTTGGATTCTATGATCTTTGTGGGTCTCTTCTGTCTCAGGATATTCTAAGAAAACTGAAATTCACCTTTGTGTATGACAAAGACCTGAAATATTGGCCTGAATTCTGCACTGGAAGGTCTGGAGAATGTTGCAGGCTGGCACCAGGCACCGTCTCTCCTTCCCTTGGTACACTTTCAGGTGCACATCCTTCAAAACTGCTTGCGAATATACTTGCTAATTTGCAAACGAACAGCTGTCTTGTAATTACAACATCACTTACAGCAGGAAGCAGAAGCTCCAACAGTCATTTCCCTGGGTTTAGTATCCCCACAGACACCAGACAGTAATTAGAAAGGCACAAAGGCCTCTGCGTAACAGCAGTGGATGAGCTGTGAGTATCGGTCCAGCACTGCCAAAATGCACACCAAAGAGGCCTTTTAGCAAGACTTTTCAGGACATGGCTGGCAATCAGAGTTTGGGGAATGGGGAAGGAAGGAAGGGAAGAGGAAAACAGCAGTGTGCAGCTCGTGCCTCTGTTAACACACAGCGACAGGGAAGAGAATTTCGATGTCCTGAAGGGGTAAATGGAGCCTGCTGCATTACAACAAAGGGATAAACTGAAAGGGTAGGGCTTTGTGTAAGGGGATACCAAGCTAAGTGAACTAGCATATGGCAACAACTAAGCCAAGAATTTCAAGTGGTTGCAAGACCTTTACACTGTCAAAACCACCAGTTGCTTCTTGTACAACACACCAGACCTGAGAAATACTTCGAGGCACTCTCTGGGCCACAGTGTGCTTAAGGAAGATGAAGGCCGCTTGAAAGGCGATGCGCAGCCTTCCTGCCAGACACGCAGCTTTATCAGAGCAATAAAAATAGATTTGGTACAATTCAGAGCACAGATACACAGAGAATATTTATAGAAAACGTGTATCTTTAATCACACTTAGCACCCATGATGGAATATCCATCGCCAATACATCTGCTGTGGTGTCTTGAGAATTCAGTCCTTGCTGCAGCATTCTATTTATGTATGGCAAGATAAATGGGAACATAAATGTCACCAGGAGAAGGTGACAATGGTATTTTCTACTGCTTATGGAAAGACTCGGAACCTTACTTTCCGGAATGGATGTAGTCACCTTCATTTCCTAGTCAATAGTGACTTGAAGCATCCAAAAAACCCCACAGTTTCTGTTCATGCTCACTGTACAATCTTCTACTGTTAACAAAAAAGGGATATTTTCCCTGTAATAAACATTTTAAATTAAGAGAGATATTCTGGATGCGTTCTAGCCTGGCAGACTCAGTGTAAATTAAAGAATTCCTTCACTGAAGAGATAACTGGAATTATAGCCCAGCTCCTCTCCATACACAGCAAGTTTTATCTCAAGTGTATGCCTGTGATCGCTCACAAGCAGCCAGTTCCTTCCCAAGGGAGAGGTCTGACAGAAAGGGCAGGGACTCGATTACCTTACCTGTGCCCAGCACTGTGGAGCCCAGACAGCTGACCAGCAGCGGTCAGGACTGAGTGTGCTGCGGATCACGAAACCCAAGGACTGCTGACTGGACTGTGAAGAATCTGAATGGGCTGTACTTTTGGAAACTCCTGCTACTATATAGAGAAGCAGCAGCTGTGGTTGTACGTCTTTCAATAGAAACCCAATCCACGTTACAAAAGGGAAAAAGGCGATTAGGCTGGTGGATCCAGACCAGCCTAACGAGTAAGTTAATGAAGATGACCTACTTACATTTTTCATTTTAAAGGATTCCTCCTCCAGTCTTTCCACTGCCAGAATGTTTTCAATTGGAATGCTACACAGAGGGTGATCACCTGCAGAACGAATACATAGACGCTGAGCAACTGATTCACAATTCAACTTCACCCTCTGCCCTTATTCTTAATGCTGATTCAGTTCCTTTGAAGATCATTTTGACTGCATAGAAAAAAAAAATATCTTTCCCTCAGCAGGGATTTACCAGCATGGTCCTGAAGCATTACCTTAATTTCATTTCTGCTTTCAGCAGCACTACGTTATGCTAGCAAATCTCTGAGAAATTGACTGCTGCAGCAGGGCACAGAATATTTACTGAGGAGGTGAAATAAATCATTCTTATGAATAGCTGAAATATTTTGATGGTGGTGACGTAAGATTCCAAAGTTGAGTGTGAGATGATGACCGACATGATCTGAACATCTTTCCTCATCTTTTTCACTCTAAATTTATTTATTTGATAGAAGGGAGTGATATTTGGTGTGTACTACTGAACCAACAGAACCAATTTGTGAAAAGCAGAATTCTTGGTATTAGGCAGCATTAAGTGAACAAATATTTGCAGGTTCAAAGCTGCAAATCCCTGACTACTGCAGTCAGTTGTGCTAATGCTGCAGAATTTATAAGAACTAGCAGAAATGCATCTGACAATATTCAATACAAATCCAAATCCCAGGGTAAAGTATTTGAGCTCCTGAGTTTTGTGTCCTAAGACAATCTCCTAAATAACTGTGAAACCTACAGATAATGCTAATAACTAATACTGAACAAGTACTATCAAATATTCTGCTAAATTAGATCATCTTGGGCTATCCAGGAGCCTTCTCTAGCAGTCAGAACAGATATACTAAAAAAGGGCAAGAACATACAGGCTGACAGACTTCTCTGCCCTGTGCCTTCTACAGTTACAGATCCTGATATCAGTGTTCAGTTCTTACATTATTATCTTCATATTTAATCTTCACTTTGATGTGTGTTTTTTTTTTTTTTTAAAAAAAAAAAAGCCTGGCAAACCTTTGTTACCTTTGCTTTTCTGATAGGTGAACTCGTGATTTGTCAGGCGAAACCATCTCTTCTTGAAGTTTTTCATACCAAATCGTTTCCTTCCTTGTGCTCTCTTGATCATGAACCTAGTAAACAGGACCATGGTTGTTAAAATAGACCAGATATTACACTTACATGCATATATATATATATATGCATACATGTTTTATATGTATTTATGCATATAGATTTAGACATAAATACATATAGGTAGATATACACAGACATGATGGCACTCACAAAGCTTTTGGAGGGGACTCATGGTGTTTTCTCATTATTGAGGCCTTGTCACTTGACAAGGAAAGGAAAGTCACGTTTGGATAGGTTTAGTGCAGCTGTTAGTTGAGCCTGTCCTTTTTCCAGATCTAGATACGGGGGGCAAGACAAGTAGCTTGATTTGTAGTAGATACAGGGACTCTAGTTAATTAGCTGAACTGCAGCATGTGCTCTTTCTTCCTCTGTTCCAAATCCAGCTAAAGGATTTCCTACTACAGCAGAAAAAGGTTCTGCTAAGCCTGACACAACTCTACAAGCTTTCTTTTTTTTTTAAGCTCAAAACATTTGGAGTATGTTTAGTCATTAAAGGTAAGTGTAAGGCTTCTGGAGCACAGGGACTGTGTCCAGCCATGCTTTAGTCACTCTCATGCTTCAGAAAAAATCAGGATGCTCCACAATGCCATTTGCGATTGCACATTGATGCTGCCGTTAGGAATGGGTTTTCAATAAGCAATTCAAAGCAAGTTGATGATTGAAAGCTAGGACAACCCCCTTTTCTTTGGCAGATGAGAGGCATTCGTTTAGTGAGTTGTCAGTTTTAATTAATTTCAAACTTGAATTAGCTTACGAGGAACTGTGAGGCATCCGCCGCCTTCCTAACCACTAAATCAATACGAAAGTTTCAAGGTGACTTTGGAGAGCCTGGTGACTTCAGACTGCTCAGCCTCACTTTTGGTGTAAAATGTGTATCCGTATGCAGTAGGGGAGTTGATAACAGCTACTCTACACGTTAACTACTGTGCGAAATACAGAACTGTACAATGGAGGCAGTAAAAACTACTTGCTAGAGAGTAGTTTTTATCAGGTAGGAAAGCACTACGCAGCACAAAGAGCACACAGATTGAACAGCGAGTGACTTGGTTGAAGATTTTCAACAGCAGAGCTAAAATGCTTCGAACAGCCAATCCTATTTCTTGCTTTGGGTATCTTCAGTCAGAAACAATTGCATTGCATCCAACTGAACAGCAGGGCTGTTTAAAGCTCAAACAGAAAACCAAGTTCCTTCAGACTTTAACTATTTTGTGACCAGCTGGGCTGGTGCCTGCTGCCCATTCCAAGCTGTGTGGGCAAAAGCAAGCACTGTATAGAGCAAAAAATATATATATTTTTTGTTAGTCAGCTATAGTTACACACTCATCCCATTTTTAAAATGGTCAGTTGCTGTCTCAGTCCTTGCTCTCGGATTCCATGAGAAAGATTTAATACAACCATATTATTCAGATCACCACCAGGCCCCACTGGAGGGGTGGCAGTCTTTGTATTCCAAGGTTAAAGCAAATTTCAAGGGAAGAGCAGATATCCTTGGGCTGGACAATATGCTCTGCAAGTTGGTTTCTCTTTTTTTTTTTCATGCCAACACTTATAAGGTGACTTAGAACTGAAGATTCCTACTAAGCCTTCCTAGCTGGGACACACAAACTCCGTACTGCAGAGCTAAGAGCAGTATTATTTCATTTCTGGTTAAATTTTTCAGAGCTGACATAGCTGAGGGAAGAATGTGCTTTGATTTCCCACAGATAGGTGTCAAGTGTTCAAAACCACTGAATTTTCAAGGTCAATTTAAAAAAAATAAAATAAAATTGTTTCTAGTATTAGCAGAATGTGTGAGAAGTCGGAGCAAATAGTCAGAAGCGTGAAGGAAAAGAAGAAGTTGAAGATGAGCCCCATTCCAGGGCTGGATGGCCAAAGAAACTTTCTCTTCTTGTGGTTATGGTGGACCTGAATTTGGATCTGCCTTAGCTTTGTTTGGAAGCATCAGCATGCAGCTTTCACCCACAAGAAAGGCAGGACTAGTTCTTGTAGTTCTCCTTTTGGAAAGAAACAAGCAGACAGCTACCAAGCAGTGACGGCATGAGCAATGCCAGCAAACCCCAGTGCCAGTGACTAAAATCTTTGGTACTACGCATCCATTCAGAAGTACATACGCTATAGCTTTCCATCTAGAGACTCTTAATAGAAGGATAGATTAAAAAAAAAAAAAAAAAAAAAAAAGAAAAGAAAAGAAAAGGAAATAAAATAAAAACGTTGCACAGACAAGCAGACACCCCACTAACCAGCCAATGAATCTGGAGAGTAACCAAACAAAAGGCTGTGAAAATTCCCACCCACTCTCCATGACACAGCATGGCAATAATGCAAGACATCAGGAAAGACTGAAGTAGCTGAAGCCTACTCTGCAGCCTTGAGAACGAGTTACATGAATGCTACTCGATGTGTAACTTCTTAAACCACTCGCAGTGAGTTCTTCGGGATATGCACACTGATTGTTAAGCACATTTCAGTGCTTCTTGGAGCCTCTCCCTACAGATAGAAGTCCGTAATTCTCTACTTTCAGCAGGTTTTTGATTAAGGAGGAAAAAAAAAAAAAAAAGGACTCGGTCAACATGGAAGAAATAAATAACAAAATGTTTTCTGCTGGTTTTACACAGGCATTTCAGGATTGTTAAACAGACTGCTTCCTTCCCAAAGGTAAGTCAGACAAGTCTACTGCTGTGAAGGAAGGACATGCTGTCAGCCAGGAGCTACAGCAAAGCACCAACTGCCCCTACCAGCTTACCTGCACGAACTATTACCATCAACTTTCTTTACTGTTAGTTTAAGAGTCCTTACAACAGCAGCCACAGGCCGAGCAAGAAAAGACAGAAAAAAATCAGACAGGAGCAAAAGAAAGACAGAGGCAGAAAAAAAATAAATAATGTTTTAGAGTTAGAGGGAAAATGTTACAAACGATACAATTCTTTTCAGAAACAAAAGAATGATAAATGTACAGAATTCAAACAGACAAACTTGCTTCTAGAGACAGACCCTCATCAAAGAACTGAGCTGCTGAGGCTAACTGGAAGTGGCAGTCAGGTTTTTACTGAAAATATAATTTTTATGTGACAGAGATACCAAGAAAGCTTACTTTCAGCAAGAGTTCAGCTTACTAAGCTCTGACGGGAAGAATTTGGATTTTTACTTTCCTCCTCCCAGCCCAAAGAACAGTGCACTTAGATGATCTTAACTCATTTTTTAACACAAAAAAAATGTCAACATTTAGTCTCGAAAACTAGCATGGCATATAGAACATGGTTCCATAAAACAGAAAGGTACTGAAAGCAGAAACTGTTCCAAATGTACCATAAATTTTCCTCAAAATGGCCCTGGTAATGATTAGCATATGTATTTTAAAGGGCAGCAAAAGCAGATCCCATTTGCAGGCTTTGCCCTCACCAAGATATTCAGAATCTGCATTCACAGTGAAATTTTACAGCTTTTGTTCACTGTGGTTTAAAAAAAGAAAAAATAAAACTTGATCTTAACACTGTGCTGATTTAAATTTATTTTGCATTAACTGTGCTAATTGAGGTCTACAGGCTTCTTTTTCCTCCATATATTTCAAAACACACTTAATATAAGGTGTTTAAAACAAACGAAAGGATGTTAAAATGAACTAGAGCAGCCACAGAGAGTAGAAACAGCAATACAATGATTTCCCTACATTCTTTTTCTGAACAGGCAGATGGAATAGGGGTGGGATAAAAGATAGCTGCCTCGGAATGGTAGCAAGCACACATTCAGAGGGTTTTGTGGCACATGCATGCTTACCCTTCTTTAAGCAATATAGGTTGCTCTATGCTCTTGTGATCTCTCCTTCCTGAAGACGAAATTAAATCTAGAAACTAAAAGGTGAACAAAAAGCATAAATGAAATGGCAGTACAGCACTACCCAAACTAAAATCTTTAACGTTAGTGAACACGGTGCTACAAGGACATACTGTAAAAGTAGTTAAACAGAAGGGTACTGGCAGATACTTGAGGAATTTGGGAGGTTTCCTGGGCTGTAAACTAAAAATAGCACAAATGCTCCTAAGCAGCAAAGCTGCAGATGACCAGCCCTTCTTTTCCTGTTTCTCCTTTGTTACACAGATCTTTCAGTTCCTTTTGGGCTAAGCAATTTTCAGACAGATCTGCAGCATCCTATGAAGCACGCCCATGACTCGAGCAATAAGCAGCAGCTTATTGATCCAACCTAATTATTAAACAGAAGTAGACCCAAAGAGATTATAACATTGGCAAGCACATAATTTAATGCATTCCCAAAATTACAATAATTGGGAGCCTGCCTTTTCTAGCACACACATCCTAGTTTACAAACAGCACATTCTAGGACTCTGAGCATCAGCTTCAACAACACGTAAGGATGATTCAGAACATTTACATTACGTACATTTTTTACTGCATCTGCGTATTTCTGCTCATTGAAATAGTCATAAAAAGTAGCCATGTAGGATTCCTTGAAATTAGCCTGAAATACAAAACCAAAACCATGCATATCATAATAGAGTTTATACCTAAAATATTGTTAACAGTACCAGACCATGAGACAAACCGCCACAGATAAGGGGTTTTTCTTTCTGGCCAGAGGTAAAATAACCAAAAAGCGACTTTCCCATTGTATAGCACACATTCGGTAGTACCAAATCCTTATTTCAAATGGTAGTAGAACTCATCCCAGATGCTCAATTAATACAGTTAATAATGCATTATTCAAAAGCTTCAAGCTTCTGCTTTGGCTTTTAATCCCGGTCCTAAAAGCTGACAAAAAGCGTACGGATTCTATTGCCTCAAAGGACTCTTAATTGAGGTACAAATTCATCTACAGTAGCCTGGGTTAATTGTAACTAGACCACCAGCAGCCCCACATTATCATCAGATATAGTAGTTTGGTACCTTTAGAAACACGCTTTACTTCATTTAGAAGTACAGAGCACGGGCATCCAGATCTCATTTCACCTCTGACTGGCAATAAACTGAACTGGTACGAAAAGCAAAGCCCTGCCTTTCCCTTTACTGGGATATTCTTACCAATTAAGGCTTTAAAATGCAGAGACAATCTGAAAAACCCTGTGGAGCTGCTATCATGTATCAGATGCAAATAGAGAATTTCACGGGTTTTCCTGATCACTATCTGTTCTTCCAGAAGGAAGGAATGAAAAGCCCTGGAACAGTCTTCTAGGTTGGTCACAAATTTTGCTTTTACTAAAATGTAGTTCAGATTAAGACAGACTTATTTTTCCTGTGAGCATATGAGGCTTATATTCAAAGCAGAGGAAAGTAGTTTTGCCTAAAACTAGTGCTACTCAAGAATTGTAAAGGCTTAATTACAAGTGATAAAAGCTTTAAAGAAGAAATCACTTTCCTGAATTAAACCTTTAAATGAAAAAAAAACATACTTACAGATTTAGATTTTGATAGGCTGCCCAGTGTTTGAATGGTTTTAGAGATAAGTGTCAAAGTTCGAGAAGTCTGAGGATCCTAGGAAAGAGAAGAACAACATTAAATGGATTGGATACTTAAAACATCTCTTAGTTCTTATTCTCCTTGTAGAAAATAAACATAAGATTAGAAAAGGACCAATAAAACACTATAGAAAAACACTGTTTCTTTTAAAGGTTTTCAACTCTTAAGTCACCCCATTGCCTTGCTTTTCTGAAGACTAATCACCTGCAAAACTAAAGTCTATCTTAAAGACCGTTCAGGTCCTCTCCACTCCCAGTAAAAACAACTACTGAAAGTTTTGGGTAAGTTGCTTAACATCTAAAACATCTCCAATTGTTGCTGACAATCAATCCAGCATTAATGTAAGGCAGTAAAAACGAGACCATCTACCTTGTTTGACCTTAAAGTTCACTGTTCCTCCCACACCTCCCAAATTCTTCACATACAGTCATTCTCCATATGCAAGACAGACATAGCAGATCTTTGAACTAACAAAGCTATTTCTCCTAGAGGCTATTAAAAGAATTGAAGAAAGAATCTTGCCAGACAGCCTGTGGTGACAGAACCATATACATAGCTCGAAAAAAAAAAGATACAATACTTACAGGATGGTGTGGTGTAAGCTGAAAGAGGTTTGGAGAAAGAATGGCAGGAGCAAAGAATCGCAGGAAAATAAAGCTGCTGACAGCTGTATACCTCACATCTAGGTCACCTATTAAAAAAATAAGAACCTCTACTGAGTATTTCAATAATTCCTCCTTTAAAACCTTCTGCAATTACCAGAATGCCTTCTGAAAGCTAACTCAAACATGTGCTGGAAATGTACCTATCTACAAGTTAAATCATTATTCTCATCTGCTTCCTTTCATGAAAATACATAGGTTAGTTGTTTTGCTTGATCCTAGTTTGATACTGCCCACCCATTCTCACAGAGCCAAAACAACTAGGAGGCAGTGGAAAGAGGTCTCTTGACAGCCAGAAAACCTTTGCAGCACACAGGCCTCCTAGGACTATAAGCTTGCAATGACTCCAATAAATTGGCCTTTATTACAGGTTGATGTATGAGAAGAAAACAATTCAGCTGCATGGAGCCTGCAGAATGAGCCATTACAAAAAAAAAAAAAAAAAAGAACATCTGAAAACAGCATACTTCGTAAATACTGAAACCATAAATATACACCAACATGAACTCTTAAAATGTTGTTTTCCTTTGAATGTTTAAGGAAAACTCACAATCATCAGAAGTACCATTTTTCATGGAATGAATAATCAAGGAAATGACAGCATTTATAATCAAGAAAAAAACACATCCCAAACTGTGTTTGGGATAATATCATGTTCAATGACTAAATCTATCACAGATCACGCAGACTTCTAGATTACACCTACATTTAAAAGCTATCTGAGATACAAAATGAAGCAATACAGAGAAACTCACCTTGAAAACGTTTGGCAGCCGATTCCCTCAGTGAAAAGAAAATATCACACATCACTGTAGGACAGCTTACACCAGACTTAGTAATTACAGTAAAAATGCGATCAACATACTGCCTCAGATTTTCCTGAAAAATACAATGATTATGACAAAATTGGTACCATTTTCTGTTGTGGAAGGCAGTATTATGCCTGGTTTTATTCATAATGCCATCGTTAAGAGATTCTCACTTCCAACATTATATACTTGCAAAACGATCTCACTCTCAGTAATACTCTCTTCAATAAATGCACATATTTAAGAGTAAAAATGCTATCCCTATCAAAAACATCAAGTGATGTGGTTGCATGACATATTATTTCTTTTCACAGCCCTGCTTTCTATGACACTGCTAAAGCCACAGGCTAAGTTATCCTTGCTCCCAACATTAACATTGAATATTTGGCCATTTGTCATCAAGCCCTAATCTTTCAGGGAGGCAGGGAATGTAACATTTGACAGATACTGTATTTATAGCATAATGTAAAACTGATATAAATTAATTACACACAATTTTTGATGTTAAGAAAGCTTCCGATGTATTCTAATAAATGACAGATTTATTTGCAACATTAAGTCTGAAGACCTAAGCTACCACAAGACAGTATAAACAGAGATCCTATCTTCAAAATCTAATGCATACCCTGTTATTTTCCAAGTTTTCACCATCTTTTAATTTCACGGGATCAATTTCACAAGGTTTATGTACCTGGCAGATCTAGAGAAAAAAAAAAAAAGAGCAATTAATATATTACTTTACCTTCAAGTTGGAAAAGTTTTGTAAAATGCCTCATCTGATTTTTGGATAAAAAGCCAACAGTGTAATTTGTACTTTTGTTCTTGACAAAGTATCAAAGGTAAATTACAAGTGATCTTTTTTTTTTTTTTTTTCAAAATTATTACTCTTTTATTCTACCTTTTCTTTCAACTAGGGTGAATAATTGGTCAGACACTCTCAGGCAAGACTGTTCAAGAAAAGTCCTATTCTGCCAAAACAGCCAACTTTGAAAGTATATTTATATTCTTCAGAAACATAAGGTTGTTTGTTTGTGTTTTTTTTTTTAATGAAACAGTGGAACAACAGCTGAAGAAATTGTCAAATCATTTAAAGGAAGTCTGTGGTCTGAAAGTATTGCTCAATTACTGCATGAAGAACCCCACACCCACCGTTCTGGACTGGACAGATAATAAACCATTGCCACAACACATACATCACACACACATTTATCTAAGAATACTTGTATTAATTTAAAGCCACTAGATGAAAAGTATTACTTAGAGCTTCACAGAAGCTTTCTGCTATAGATACATTATTTATTCATCTAAGTTATGACTTGATTAACTTCTCCACAACAATACAGGTTAGATTTTATGAACTGGAATAATTTGAAAGCTTCCATTTGTCTCAGTTCATTTACTTTAACACAATGCAACTGTTGCTGAACCGGGTGACTCAGCTTTGGCTAAACTAACACAAGGTTTTAATGTAGAAACAGGCTTGTAAGTGTCATTCCTACAAGTCACCTTAAAACGAGAAGGAATAAACAGTACTTGCTCCCTGAAGGCCTTTTGCAGTGACATTTCAAGTCAAATAAACAGTCTAAACTGCTCTTACCTCATCTATAATTGGCTTTAGTGTAACTTGCAGATAATGCATCCCTGCCAGTTTCATCGTCTCATCAATGCACTTGGAAGTTAATGAGTTTCCTCTGAAAATGGTGTTTGGATCTCTGGAAGTGAACAATTTTCTGTAGTTTAGTCTCTTTGTAATAAGCTGCTAACATGCAGAAATAGAAGCAGTGAAAGGTGATGGAAATATGTTTTCAACACACAAACAAAAATTCCTTTCAACACCAGCCTGTCATTAAATGCAGTCATGTAGCACTTAGTGCTCTACCAAGCTGTAACAGAAAAGCAGCAGTCACATTAGGTCCTGAGGGACTAAAGATCATCTATTTTGTATTAGGATGGTGTGTGGAAGCCTCAGTGCACCATCCAAACACATGGCAACAATGCAGGCTCAAACCAAAAGGGTTTACAATACCAGTGAGGGAAGCTGCACCTGCTGAACAGCATTAATTTTAGTAAGGGAAGGAGGGAGTTGATTCGAGTCCTGCAACAACACTGGACATTACAAGTGACCTCCTACAAAACATGTAGGTTTAGACTGGAAGAGAGATGAAAACACCAGCTCCAATGACATGGCCATCCTTTCTAAGTTGCTTCCAGCACTGTTCTGTGATAATACTGTTAAAAAGTAGTTCAGATCCCAATTCTGCACAAAGAACTGTGTGGATAGCTGATGCTCTGCAGACTTTCTTATTTTCCTGAACAACCTGCCTCCACAGAATTCTTCTTGTACTACATGGCTACTGCAATTCGCTAAGATTACCTATTTACACAGTCACATGCACTTTTTTTTTTTTAATTACTACTTTCATTTTGAGAATGCAATTGAAAATTACATGTTCAATTAATTTTGTACATGCAATTCCTTGCATATCAATTTCAGTTCTGCAGGCAGGTACATAATCAACACTATCATCTACACCTGTATGATCAAAAACTGTGCCGACAGACAGCAGATCAAACTTGGATGTGAACTCATATGCTTGTTCTTGAACACACACTAACAGCTTCTCTGGTGCTTACAGCTTACTACAGCTGTACTCATTTACAAGCAATACATTACAGGATAAATTACTTGACTGGATTTTTATATATTTTTTTTAATATAGAAGTTAGGTCCCTGCCTGTTACAAATGCCTGAAAGTCCTGAAAACAAGCAACATGTTTGCTGTTTTATCACAGGAACACGACTGACTATGGAGCAGCAAATTTCGTCATCCTGCATCAACCAAGCTGTTTCTGCCAACCTTCAGCATAGAAAAATACACCTGCCTACATGAGGAAAAACACTCTATGACACTGAAAAAAGCCAACCCATACAAAGACTTCCTTTGGTACAGAGGAATTGTCACTTTAGAGTCAATATCTGTCATTCCCCTTGGTTCCCAATGATCTCTGCTATTGTCATTCAAGAGCATGGTTAAGTAGGCAGAAGGCTTGTTGCAACATATGTTCTTTAGGGTCTGCTTGGTGGAAATAGTATTATCTTACATTGCTAAACTGTCAGCACACCAGAAAGTCAAAAAGGGACTTATAAAAAGTGCTAAAAGATTCTGTTCTCTGCCATCCACTGCCAGATCCAATCCCATCTTCGTTCCTCAGACCTCTAATTGGAGAGATTAGTCACACAGCTTGCCTTAAATATTCATGTCTAGGAAGAAACTCGCCTTTTGTTCTGAACAAATTCAGCAAACACTTTTACTCAGCACTAGATGGCTTATTAGCACATTATAAAGCTGAAATGATTTCATATGAACAGTTGAAGATAAGGTAGGATTTTAAAGTTATCCTCAAACAATCAGGACAGAATGCAGAAAATCCCTGCTTTCAGACCTGAAAACAGTTTTGCAAGTAGACTTCACAAAACAAGATGGGAATTCCTCCTCAAACCGAACTCACCAGATCTGCAGAGCTTCTGTAAAGAACTCTGACACCAGCTGGGAAGAACAGGAGCAACTCCAACAGTTTGTTATGAAATTGCATATAGTTCCAGAAACAGAGTGAAAGATCATAACACTAGCCAACACAGAGTAGGTATGTTAATAGCAATGGGTTCAGTGGTACTTACTGAGTTCTCTTCACTTCAGCATTCGCAATGGCACTTATGAAAGGCACAATCCTGCCATAGTGTAAGAAAAGCCTGACAAGAGGTATGGCTGCTTCCTGTTTCTCTCTGCAAACTTCACCCAAAATGTGTGCAGCTGATGCTGAAACAGGCTAAACAGTGGAAAGAGAGAAAATCTTTGAGAGATCATTACAGCACAAGCCTAATTCCCTTCTCTTCCCCTTAGCTCCTTAGTCCATAACCCCACATAACAGCTGCAGCAGCCAGTTACCTAAACATGCCTGTACATGACATGGCAGGGCCTCACATCCCACTTCTTGTTGGCTTTAAGTTTTGATCACAAGAGGGCAGCAATTTAAAAACTATTGCAGTACGGTATTTTCCCCTCATTTTCAATAGCCAACTCTTCACTGAATGTGACTGTTGCCTGGGAAGCAACTGAAGAGGAAGAACTCTAAACCTTCTCATTTTCAAGTCCCAGTAAGAACAGAAACCAGTTCTTGTACTGAAACAAACAAACAAACAACCCCAAATCCAAACCAATTGCTAAAACTATACACATTGGCAGATGTGGTCCATCCCTCGAACATTTCAGAGTTAGGTTTGGGGTTGTTTTGTTTTTGTCATTTTGTTTTGTTTTTCAATTGTACAAGTAAACCTGTTCCTCTCTAGCAAAGGAAAAACAATTGATCAAACTTTAGTTTACTTTGCATTTTCCTAGGTAAAATTAGAAAGCCACAGAGAATATGCTGCTTTTTAAAACCACTGGTGTTCCTGGGTGTGCCTTCACCCACCATGCTGCAGGCAGATAAAGATCTTTTCTGCAAGGAGAGAAAACAACCATGAAGGATATGCAGAGCTTAACAAGACCCTCGCATGGAAGAAGGAAGATGATAAAGATTCTGGTAGTTACACACCTATGGTGCCAACAAGATCATGACCAACATTCAGGGAGACCCCTGTGAGGATGATCTATAGTAAACAACCAGCAGTGCAAACAAATTACCTCAACATCTGCAGATTTTAGCAGGAGATCTCTAAGTGGACTGTAATAGTCTGAGGAAAAAACATGGTCCTCAGTGTAAACCACATTTAACCTTAAGGAACCAAGGTCATCAGGTTTCAAAGACTTGTTTCCATTATCTCTGGGCTGCAGGAAATACCTGATATGCAAAAAAAAAAAAGACAAAGTTTGTGCTGAAACACAGAATTATCTCAGGCTATACATGAGCACACAGAAAAGCTAAAGATACACACAACCTTTATATACCTATCACATTTCTTGAGAGTTCTGACTCAGATTTTTTTTAATCATGTCTGCCAGTCTATTTTGCACCAACTGCAACATGGAAAGTTCTGATCATTAAGATTTGTGTATGATATATAAAAAAAATCACATATTCAGAAAATTATACCATTGCTCCTGAATTGCAGTAAATAATATCATAGAGTCAAAGTATTAGAACTCCCACACGCAACACAGAGGCAGACTGAAATCTCTAATCATATCATCACAACTTCTTGTTCTTACATTTGCTAGGATTATTCTGGCGTGCTTACAAAAAATTTAGATACAAATTAAATCCATTTAAACTTTATCACATAGCTGTAATTATTCAAAGACTTCACAGAAGACATATGTTTCTGCTTATACGCTCCAAAAGAAAAATGTCAAGTACCATGCTTCGTAAGAGCTAGACTGTCGGAGAAATTTCAGAGGAAGCCTCAGTTCTCCTAGAAACTCATCTCCAAACTTCAAGTTACTGGCATTCCAAAGATCAACTCTGTAATAGAAAACATGTAACGTTAGGAGATTCTTCATAAATAAATACATAGATAGATAGAACTTTGTTTTCAATTCCAACCCCCTCAAGCCCATGAGTTATAAAGTTCCAAAACCGTACTATATGGGTTTCCCTACAGTCAAGAGACAACCTTGGATCTCTGGAGTCTTGCAATTCATCTCCATTAAACATCACCAAAAATCACCTAGATATCCCAGATAATGAAAAATACAGATAAAATGAAGACCAGAGGAAAAAACTGCACAGACATTTAAGGACTCCATACTTCTAGTCTCAGCCGTGTTTGGATTTCATTTTATCAGCAGCATAAGCAGCAGCGTTACAGAGTGAGGTTGAATTTCCTCCCAGTCCTTCCCCTCCTCTAGCTTCTGGGAAGAATCACTTGTCAAGCTTACAAATCTGTTGCACCTAAGGTAGTTCTGTGCAGATGCTCAGAAACTTTACCGCCCTATAACGTGTGCATTGTCTGAAACCTACGCAATTTCTAGCACTTTGTCCCTCACACATGGAAGTTCTGGTATGGCTGACGAGAGGATACTTCCTTCCCTTTCACGTGCTCTTTAACATTAGGATGTAAAACTGAGCTTCAGAGTAGAAGTACTGGCATCTAACTTGGCCTTTGTGGAGAAATGCTGCAATACCCACCTCAGAGTAAGGATTTCAAACTGTAGGACAGATGTTTCTGTACATATTTTAAAGTTTCCTTTGAGAGGCACCTTCATTTTAAAACAAGCCCAGCTAGAAATGTGCCTTAAGCTTGGGGAAAAAAAAGCTATATGCAGAAAATATATCAGTTTTTGAGTAACCGAGACTTTTAGGAGAACTGTAACTGTAATTTGGGTAAGGTGCAAAGTCATCTAATTATGGACATATTTGCACCACCTTCCTAGTCTCCAGCAAGTCACAGTAGGCTTGTCAAGGAATGAGGCTTGACAGTCCTGCTGAAGGTTTACCTTACCTTATGCAAGTGCAGAGGACGTCACTTCTAAATCCCCTGAGCCCTGTATCTCTCAACAGTGCCTCATGCATCAAGTTTCATATGCTAGACATACCAACAGCTCACATTGCAGGTCTACTGGTTTAAGTTCTTCAAACTCTGATATTTTGAGAGTATTTCTGCAGGGCAACAATTCCCCACAAGGAAAAATCTCTGTGAACTCCACCTTCTCTCCTCTTTCCCCATATATGGTTGATTACTACCTCACTAACTAATTCAAATGGCTCAAATGCAGATCCAGGAGGGGATGGGATCTTTTGCAGCTTATTTACACAGAGTCAAACAGCATCTACCAAGTATTTACAGGCTCCTGGTTTCTAGTTTATCCAATTTTTTTCAAGATGCACGCTAGCAATAACACTTTCAAACACACACAGCCTGCCACGCTTCCCAAGGCTGTAGCAGCACAGCAACTTCAGTTACAGAAAAACAAAACAAAACAAAAAAAGCACCAAAACAACCAAAAAAACAAACCCCAAAAGTGTAAAGGCTCTGCAGGAAAGGAACCAAGAGCTCTAGGTAGATCTCACCCTACACAATAAGCAAAGCAGGCATGCAAATTCTGACATTATTGTTTTGGGTGCTTGGAGCAAAAAGAATAAGCAGCATTAAAAATATATATATTACACACCAACCCCAGCATCTAACAGATTAGTGTTTCCCAAGCTTTTTAAAAAGGCAAAAGCATGGCAAGTGTTATTCTGAAATGGTCAGGCTATAGTCAGAGAAAGAAAAAAAAAAAAAGCACAACAGAGAGGGGGAGGAGAAACAATGAATTTCACCAGAACATCTGGTCCTTTAGTGTTGATATGCCCTGCCTGCAACTTCCTACACCCACTCAGAAAAGAGCAACTTTCAGAGCTGTAGAGAAAACCCATGAGAGACTGAGCCTCCTCTGTACCCCGTGGAATGGTATTTTCTCAGGAGGGAGAAAGAAAACAACTCCCGAACCCATTAATTGTGCGATCCGTCCCGAGGGCACGGGGGCAATCCCACTCTGACTGAACAGGCCGAAGGAAGTGAGGGGGGCGGGAGGGGGGCCCGAGATGGAAACAAAAACACTCTGTCCTGTATGGGACAAACCCTCCGAGCAAAGGGTTTGCCTGACCAAAACTAACTCTTTATCTAGTTGCATGTATTATTGACGTGCTTCATCTTTTCCCAGCTACTAATTTACAAGGCCTCGGGCAGGGCTGTGGTACCACGGTGCCAGGCTACATGAGCCAGCAGCTGAGTGTGGAAGCAGAGGGTAATATGGCAGCCCTCCTCCATCATTACCACACATGCATCTTCCCTGTTTGGAACAAGTTATCGTTCCTCCTGCCTCGTCTCCCCTCCTTTGCTTACTGCCAGCCATGCTTCTGAAGGCCCTAGGGACTATTAAGAGAGGGAGAGGGAGGCCTGGGGAGGAGGAGGTGGAAGGGAGGCCACCATTCCTCCTCAACCCTTCTTCCTCTAACTCCTAGAGCATACAGGGGAGGGGAAATACCACCTCACTTGACGTGGATACAGCAGTTTTCATATATTGTGCATCCCCATCACCAGACGGCCTAACTTTCTAGTCTGTGATGGTACCCCACACGTGAGATCTCAAAGCTTTGCACCCCCTCTTGATTCCTCCCTGCTCTTTCTCTTCACCCATTCCCACAGACACTGTTGACAGGCCTCAGCAAGTTTTAGGACAGTAGTAAGTCAGGGGGTTGTTTTGGTTTTGAAATCAGAGCTGCTTCTTCCCTGTGCAATGGGTCTTGCCCAGCCTCACAAGAACGCCGCCACTCTGCCTTCCCCTGCCTTTCTGGTGGGGAAAAGAGAAGGGAAACTGCCTCAGCCCCAGAGAAACTCTGAACTCAAGAGTTTCCTGTCAGGGAAGGAGGCCCTTATCTGGGTTACCAAAATTAAGCGATGAAAAAAAAACAGATCCTTCCACTGAGAGCATCACAGAGCTCCTGGGCTCTCTTGGGAAGCTGAGGGAGGGGAACCCAGACAGAAAAATCTGTGTTTAATGGCAAATGGACATTAACATACACACATACACACAGGGTACCAAGGAAAGTAACGACCAACTCTCCCACAGCAGAACTGTCACAAATTCACATGTGATCTACAGGACCATGCAGGTAAATGAACAGACACGGCCATGGAAGATCCCTCGTGAGTTATCAACACTGAAGCCACGCTCATCATTTTGAAAGAAGAGTCTACTACAGAGGTGCACAGGCTTTGGGAGACAAAATCATTAGTGGAAAATGTTCTCACCTGATCTCCATTTTGTCAACTTCATCAACATCTTCAATATCAAAATGGGATTTCTTGTTGTAGCTACTGGGTCTTGTAACCTAATAAAAAAGAGGAATCTTTAACAAATTGAACTGATACAAAAGCATTTCTGAGTTACTTATACAAAGCTCTGGAAGACTGCAGTTTTTTTTACTATCAACAGTGTCTTCAGTCCTGGTTCTGAAAACATTCATGCATGGGAACAAACCTGTTGTCTGAACAGACTCCTCACTGTACAGAAGCAGTAACAACCATAGCCAAGAATAACTACATATACCACATACACTTACACTTTATTTATCAGAGAAAGGATTTCTTTAATATTACTGCAGTACTTTGAGTTTAGCATAGGTAGAAGCATAGGTAGAAAACAATGGGAAGATAGCTGCAAGTGTAGAGCATTAGCAAAAGAAAGCTTTTGTACAAACATTTCTTAGCATTTCTTTTCTAGCATGATAAAAAAAAAAAAAGACTTTGATATTTGTATTTTTTCATGGTGTGTCAGAAACTTGAGAAAAAGGCCACCCCACCCAGCTGAAACCACAGCAGGAACTGATCAAACGCAAGTGCGTATGATGTGTGGCTTCAGCTCCTGGTTGCACACAGAAGCTCAACTTTATTGTAGGCTTAAATACTCTTGTGGTTTAATGCTTCCCACTCACAAAAACTGGCTCTTATTGTAAATTTGACTACTTGGTTTTGTACAGTACATCAGATGCAGATGGTACAAACAAGGGAGGCAAATATATAGGTGCACAGAAAGAGAGAAACCAAAGAACCTTCAGCATGTGACACGTAACAGTCTTGTGTGTGTGACCACTGGCTCCATTTGCCAGGTGATTAGCAGCATTGGAGACCAAATGCTCTAGCCTGTAATTGAATCAAATGCACCTGTGAGCCTAATAGCAGGTTAATTTTAATTAATCAGACAACTTCAGCAGCTCAGCACAAATCTTCTCACCCTACTATTGCAGCCATCTTCAGTGTGGCTTCAAAAACCCATCCTACTTAACTGAAAAAGATCTGCTTTTAACTACCATGGTGAAGCTGATGGTGTAGTTCTGAATCGGGAAGTAAACTTCAGTTTTTATCACCTGTAAGACATGAGTTGTTATAAAAAGTCACAGCATAAGCGTACTCAAAAGGGCTGTGCCATAAGTGAAATACTTTTCTGGGAAGTTTTGCTGGAGCCTGTCTGCACAAGGTCTCTCTGTTCACCTCTGTGATTGCTTAGTGTGCAGATTCATCTAAGTGCTGGAAAGACAGCTCGGTGAGGCCCACCAGTTCCAAGGATGGAATTAGGTATTCGGGAACTGTCAGCCCACAGTGCCCAGCAAGCTGCCCTGTACCATTTTATAAAAAAGGGTGTAAAATTCTGCCATGTCAGCCCCTGTCTTCAGGCAAAGCTGACAAGCTGTTTATCAGCTGCTCTTTCTTTTTCAGCACACGCAGGTTTGCAGACAGGTCCCCGGCACTACCTTATTCAGTTCCCATAAGGGGGAGATTTTCCTGTAGCTCCGAGCCCCTTCACTGTGCTGCAGCTGGAGCGGTGGTGAAAACAGCTCCAAACCATCAGGTGCAAGTTTCGCTTGTAGCACCCTTTAAAGAAGCCCTTAAATTTCTCAAACCAGCGATAAGCTATTTTCCATGTAGCACCTTCAACCTACGTGACTTTGCTGTAGAAAGCCTCTCTTCACTGCCTTTTACAGATTTCTCTTCTTCCTTGGAGCCACGGCTGATTGCTGTGCTAGCAGACTGCAGGAAAGCTGATGAAGCTGTTTGGAAGCAGCAAATGACATGTCTGTCAACAACCCGAATCTGTGCAGCTCCACAGGAATCGGGTTAGCTACAGGTCTGCCCACGTCTCATTAGCGAACGCGTTTCCCAGTCGTAGCAGTGCTGCTGAACCCTGTCCCTCGGAGACATTTGCCCTGGTATGTACTAACTACTCAAAATGACATAAATTTACGATGGCTCTGTCTGCACTGGGGGTAGGATTATTCTGGCCGATTCGGATACCGCCCAAGCTCTGTTCTTACCCACACAGAAACCCTTTTACTCCAACTTAGAGGAACTATACTTGCATTAACCTGGCTCTTAGGATAAAGCCAAGCTTAGCAAGCCACCCGTCCCCTTCCACAACTGAACTTGGAAGGTGCCTTCTGTTTCTCTCCCTCCTCTCCCTGTCTGGCACCACCTGCCAATCTCAGTGTTTAAATACCAAATGTTCACTGCTCCTGCAGCGCACAGAAGGCAGAGGAATCAGGCAGGTGAAGCTTCGTGGTAGACAGGCTGAATTCCTCAATTAGGCTCATTAAAAAGCTCTCGCTGTCAGACACCTCCAGAACTGCCTATATTAAGAACGAGAGAGCCCGTTCTGGTTTATCTACACAGAGCATCACTCCCGTGTCACTGCCAAGGGCTGCAGCTCTGGGCCAGGTGACCTGACTTTCCAGTGACTTGCCAGCTGCATTGTCCTGTTCAGGCTTTTCACTCGCTCAGTTATGCCAGATCTGTTTTTGAGGTACCTACCAAAATAGAACAGCTCGGCGTAGACCAAGACTAAAATGTCCAAGAGAAAAAGAACAGAGAAAGATGCACATACTTTGCAGGCAGGATGAAAAGTTGCAAATTAGAAACACATGCAGATATACATATGGACACACCACAATTACTGCTACTTTTGCCAAAAGAACCAAAATGAGCACTTTTATGAGTTATGCTTTGTCTTAACCGGACTTGTTGAAAACATTCTGTGTTAAATAAAGCTCAGAGGTTTCACCCACTGCTATTGCAGCAGCTGAAGCTGAAACATCCACTTTTAAGTACATTTTTCCTCTACTGCATTCCCATGAGATAACCTTCCTCCCATTGACTGGGGAAGAAGGGTGGAACAGCTACAAAACCACAGGCTAAAGAAAGTGTATATATATATACACAGCTTTTTAAAATCCCATTCTTAAATGTCTTTTTCAAAACTCAACTGGGCTGAGTTTTGAGCAAGTGCAAAGCCTGCTGCTCAGGAGGAGCGCCCACCTTGAAGCTTCTCCTTCAGAGCACCTGGGCTGAAGCGACACAGTGCTGCCTCAGCAGGCAGCCAGCCTGATCCCGGGTACTTCTTCCCCCTGCGCTGTGCTTTCAAACAGCCTTCAAAGAAGACAGCTGGCACAACACGAGCAGGATGCTGTGCCAACTATCTGCAGTGTAGTGTTTCAGCTTATCACCCGCTCCTTTGAAATACCAACCTCAAAATAAAACACTTCGTCAAAATGGGGATTGTTGGTCTTCTTTTTCACTTTAGTCTTTTTGGCTTCCGATCTGAATAAAGGAAAAGAAAAAGAGTGTAAGAAAACATCAGAAGTGTGATCCTAGAACAGAGCCACCGAGGAACACATCTGATAAAGCCAGAATGCCACGTGCCTCCAGCACAGCAAGGATGTTTGATGATTTCCAAATGCTATGAACCTACGCTTCATTTGTTCTAGTTACCTGCACGTGAAAAGCTCTGTGAGAAGCACTGTACCATCCCGTGTCACGTCCTCCCCTAAAGCTCTCCAGTAGGAAGAAGGCACAGATAAAACAGCCATAGATGGAGAGCTGCCTCAGCCGGGTGGAAAACTGACCTACTAATCATCTCGTCCCAGAATCTACTCCCTGTTTCTCATGCAGGAAAGCTGCTTAGATAGCTTGTAACTGTTTTTATCGACTGGACAACAATAGGTATTCTTACACAGCGGGCAAGCCAAACTGTGTTCAGCTCCCAGTGCTGCTGCATATTTCCTGTGTGACTTGAATGGGCCAGCCCACGAGCTTCCCCACCTATAATACAGCCCCAGAAACAGCTCCAGTTGAGAAATCTGTTGGCTCTGTAAGCACACGCTCCAGGATAAACAGCAGCACATTTGTTTGACGTTTTTATGCTCGGCATCGCATAAAATCCAGCAGCAGAAAGCAGCTTTCCCACTCCCCAGAGGAGAGGCATTGTAAAATCCGGAGAGCCGGCTGATGCACAGATTAAAACTGCCTCGCTATTACCAGGGGGAGATGAGAGGGGATGCTAATTGCCTGCAGGACGTGGGGCAGACTGCCGATCCCATCTCATCAGCCACACTTGCCAATCAAGCTCCTTATGGATCAGCCCACCAGGGAGGGCACTGGGAAGCAGGATGTAGGGCAGCTGATTAAGGCAAACACGGTTATTGGGCAATTAATGCGCCGGGTGGGCACATGCTGCGCGCTGCCTGCAGAAGATAGGAGGCATCTCTCCCAGCCAAAACAAAAAAACAACACCAAAACCAGACAGGAATGGGATAGAGCCTTATTTTAAAGGGGAACACATTATCGGTTGTCCTACATTATCCAGACTGGGCAGGGGAGGGGGAGCAATGAGAGGGAAGCTTGGACATTTAAGGATACCAGCATTAGTCACCAAATCTCCCTACCAGCTCCAGTTATAAACAGCAAGCACCATCTGAAACAAGTTACATGCTTAAAATGTCAGAGCACACAATTCAAACACACAGCTCATTAACGGCCG
Source organism: Aythya ferina (assembly GCF_964211825.1). Classification (NCBI taxonomy): domain Eukaryota; kingdom Metazoa; phylum Chordata; class Aves; order Anseriformes; family Anatidae; genus Aythya; species Aythya ferina. Next base: position 63,770,906 of record NC_140296.1, read on the forward strand.
TCAGGCATAACACACCCAGGAAAAGATGAGGAATCCAGACCGGTCTCAAAGACTCCTCTGTGTGCAAGGTATTTGTCAAGAACGCATCTTATTTATGCTATTTATAAGAAATCATTGTCAAATGTTAGAGTTTTTGTACCCTATGCTACAAAATCTGATTCTTTGAGGTCATGGGAGAGCTGTGGTTTTTTTCTAACGTGGCACAGACATAGAAGATGACACCCTACATACGTAGAAACAAAACTGTGGCATCCAACAGCATGGGAAATTTTGTAACACAACAGGAGAATTTAATCCAGTATGTAAACTGAAGGTTGTTATGCAGAATCTGATTACTAAAACCTCATTCCAAATTTTATTCACGCTATTGTGTCCACATATAATGAATTACAGAATTGAACCACCTAGAGCTTCCTGCACACCCGTTAATTTGCCACAAATTGAAAGTGACAAGACCCTAAATATTCACAAACAAATGTGCAAATTCTGCAAGACGTTGATGTATTCAGCTTTTTTTTTTTTCTGCCCTCTGCCCAAAATTAGGCAATAAATTTGCTCAAAAACGGGCCTCCAACTGTGAGGTGAGAAGATGCACAAATTAAACCTAACCACAAATTGCATACTCCAGGATATCCAAATTATTCAGGGATTATTCAGACCATCACGTAAATGAAAACTGAAGTTAAGCCTCAAATTGCTTGCTCTAGTATACATCAGTGGCTCATACATGTACGAAGAAATTATTAATGTATTTCAGTGGTGCCTGAATATTCTGTCCATCTGAGAATGAAGATTTCTAGACAAGGGAAGAGGAAGCATCCTTGTGAAATGGGAGCTGTAGCACGTGCGATACTTGCCTGGAGGGTCCGGCCAAGGTAACGGTGGCGTAGGGATCACACTGCCCGTTCACGATGGGCAGGCCTTGGCATTCGAGAACTCTAGAAAACACAAACAAATGCAGACAAACAAATCAATAAAAGAGTTGGGAGTGAAAATAAAAGCAATGCATCTTTAGCCTGTTCCATTTTCACAACAGTTATTACTGCAGAATTGCAATGCCGCTAAGAACAAGTCTCTAATTTATACCTAAACTTGAAATTGTGTCTTCAAAACTAACTTTAACAGGGTCAAAAATACTGTAAAATTACAGAGGAACCTTAACTTGAAGGACTCTTATTATGCAAGTACAACAGCTTAAGTTTCATGAAAAAAGAAGAGTATGCTGTCAAGATGGGAACTGTCACCACTTGAAATTTCTGTAACAATTTATTCACCAAAAATAGTAATTGCCAGAGCTTGCTTCTGTAACAAAGGATTAAAAAGAAAATCACAGACATGGACCCCTGGAGGAGTCAAATAACTCATCGGAATCACATCCATGGAGGCCTCTGTGCTTTTGACAAGATTTGGCACGGGCTTAGTTGTTAAACTCATGGACTACGAGACAGCATGACACATCCATCTTTCTCCATACAACTTTTAAGTAACAAAACTGAAAGAAGAAATATATTCAGCAGCTCTGCACTGAAGGAGTCGGAGAACACACTGGAGGGACAGAATGGAACAAATCAGTTTCTATTGCAGGCCAAGGTGAGAAATTGGCACTTTAGCACTCTCATTTCAAAATCAACAACTTTGATACAAATAACTAACTAACTACATTCAGTAGCCCAGATAAGCAGGGAGTATAGTAATTCAGTTGTTGACCTAGATGGCCCTTCTTCTCATGGCTGAGTCACCAATACCAGCACGCAAGAGGAACATGTTCCTTCTTCTGGATACTCCAGCGAAATCACAGATGGAAACCACAGAGAAAGTTATGGAAACCTTGGATTACGCAGGCACTCTGCAGCTTTTCTCTCTGGATTGTATTAGTCCCCTATAAGGCGGTCATAATTAGGTATTTAGGAGAACGACTGCTGGTCGAACGCATCCACACGTGAACAGAAGAATCGTGCACCACGTGTCAGCGCCAAACCCCACGCCCCTTCCCCTGCTTCCTCAGGGCAGCCTGTCAGTTCCTTGAAATGAAATCCTCGCTCAATGGCTTGGGAGCAGGCAGCCAATTCTCCGCTGTTCATGAATGGCTTCCAAGCCAGCTCTTATCCACACAGGAAGAGCCGTCTGGAAGTGAAGCAGAGTGAAAGCGTGTTCAGAGAGACTATTATTCCTGTTTTAATAAAAGCAGCCCTCCCCGAACGTGCAGACAATGCAAAGCGCTGCCAGGCAGTGTGATCCGAAGTTGAGGACATGTGGAAGATAGAAATCGCCGCACAATAAAATCAGGGGAGAATTTGAATGCTGGAAAGTGTGAAGTTATCCACAGGAACACAAAAGGACACCAGAACTATACAGGCTGGCAGTGACAGGGTCTGTTCTTATACTGCCATGTGGAAGAAATCTTTCTGTTTTTGTGGACAGAGCTCTGATGCCACCACTTCAGCCATCCCCAGTGTCAGTAGCTGGTCAGAGGAAACACAGCCACACGAATCCCTGGGCACTTGCCTCTCGATTTGGGTGTGCTCTTACGGAGAAGAACAGCAGCACAGCTCCTCATCTCGTGCCATCTAACGCAGAAGCCGGGAGTTATCCATTCATGAGCAGCTTATCAAATCATGAATGAGGTGCAGGACGTTTCCTTTGAAACAAGCATCAGGGGGCACGCAATGACATTACCAGGCTGCAGGTTCAGAAATCAACAAAAGGAAGTCCTCTCTCCACACAATGCATAATGAGATTGTGAAACTCCTTGCCAGCGGATGTCACGGAGGCCAGCAGAACACACACAGATAAGGCAGGGGAGGTTTGGGGGGAGCTCTGAGAGCGCAATGATTTGAAGCATCACTCACCAGCAAATATCAGGAAGGGCACCAGGCTAGACCAGAGATGTGTTTAGAACAGCAGGGTAGGTTTTTGTCTTCTCTGGGAAACAAAAATGAGAACCAAACCAACCAAAACAGCAAAACAACAACAACAAAACCAGAGTACAGGTGTTCTCCTGTCGTCAGGATGACTTCGAGTAAGGCGTTTCTTTGTGTGTGGTGGGAATAAGAAAAGCAAAAGCAACCTTGAAAGAGACAAAACGTGGAAAAAACAGGAAACAGGCGCTGACACAAGCTGTTTCCAAAGCCCTTCGGGTAATTTAAAAAGAGTTATTGTGTACGGGTGTTGGGGAAAGCAGGCAAAGACTGAAGACTCAGGACTTGGAGGCAGGAAGGCCATGTCTGGAGAGAGCTCCGTTCTGGTTTTTGGGTCTTACTCAGTACTGTGGGGAGATAAAATTCAGCCAAACCCAAGCCTGATGTAGTCATGTTAACACGCTCTCGTTAGCTGCAGAAACCTAGCAGTTTTAGCAGGAAAAGAGCTAGAACAAAGCTACGGCTACTGAGAGATGAAATAAAATGGAGCTCCAAGTCTCCCTTGTGGGTATCACTGTTAATACTGATAGTCCAGATCTGGATTATACGGGAAAAAATGAGCAGAAATATATCATGCTTTCTCTAGAAAAGGGTGTACAGACTAGGAAGCGGTGGAAAAAAGCCAGCAAAAAACGATTAGAGCTCTTGCTCTAATCGCCTGCAGGATTAATTTAATAGACGTGTGCTTGGATAATAATAATAAAAAAAAATAAGCCTAGGCAATCAGGCTGATTCAAGAATTGCACGTTGACTCATCAGCCCCCAGAGCAAAAACGTCTGGCGGCTGCTCGAGCCTCTTGTGCCCAACTGGGAGTTTCTGATCACCCCCTGCCTCGGGCCCAGCTGGGACAGGGCTGGCCATCGCGTGGCTGGGTATAAACTTGGTGGTGGCCCGTATGGGAAAGGTCTTGGTGCAGCTGCCTGGCTATATTTTGCTTGTGGTTTGCAAAATGAACAGGTCTCAAGGAACAAGAGCTTTCAGTGTTCAGCGGGGTTCACAGCCAAACCTTCACGGGAGCACACGCGCTGTGGAAAATTCCCAGAGGGCAGAAGAAAACCTCAGACCCACGCACGCCACCAGCACGTCCCCTTGCATTTGATACACGGGCTCTGACACATTTCTACACAGCGCACATTAAACGCTCAAAACCACCCCCATGGCAGCTTTTGGTAGAGCTTATCCCAGTCACAGGAACAGGCTGTGCAGGCAACTGTTTTGGTTTTCCTCTCCGAAATGCTCTCTGAAGCCTCCAGGCCAAAAGCACAACAGAAACCTTGAAATGCTGAGATCACAGCTGCAACCCCGCACCGCCACTGCCTCTTCTTCTGCACTCCCAGATCAGTTTGTAACAGTTATCATGGAGAAAAAGCGTTTAGACATATTCTTAATTGCATTACCCTGAACACAGGCTCCTCCTGAGCTGGTTCACACAGCTTTTGCAGCACACAAACCAGTTTTTGGTCTCAACTGGGCAGCTGGGTGGGGGCAGCACTGGTGGCACGCACGCACGACTCTTCCTAGTGATTTCCTTCAGGCACGGCAGAGGAAGGGGAATTGATTGTTTGGGCTCGAGCAACAAGCTCTTTCCCAGATATTTACAGCAAAACAGGAACAAATGTTTGTCCCAAGCCAAGCAATAGCAACTCGAAAGCAAATGACAGCTGATGAGTGCAGCCCCCGCTTCCCCAAGTAAGTAATATTAGAGTTATTGTGGGAAAACTGCAGGCAGCGCAAAAACTGTCTCATGAATTATGAAGAAGAAATCCTGTCAATACACACATATCCCTCAAACCACTGCGACTTCAAACAAGCTGCAAAAAAATTTACCAGCTTGGTAGAAGTCTAAATATTTCTCAACAATTTAAAATCACACGGATTTTCCTCTGCTGTTAATATGGGAGCTGTCCTGCAGTTCAAACCATCGGAATCGCCTCCCAGTATCAGTTGCAGAAGGACTTGTGAAAACGCACATCTACAGAGCACCATCTGTAGGCTGTGCCAAATAAAGAAAAGAGAAGAAAAAGAGAAGAAAAGGAGGGTGTTAGCCCTGCTGCTCTCAAAGGACAAGGAGTTAATTCATTAGCGGCTCATCCTCTTTATGAGTCAATCACACAAGAGCTGCAAGTTTCGTAAAAGCCACTTCAGAAAAATTCTTAGTTATAGATATATATATAAAAAAAGGTGAAGTTATCTTCGGTGACAGGACCCTGAGGGTTTCAGCAAAGACACAAGCCTGCTGGAATTATGAATTGCACTGATTTAGTGACTCTCACTGGTGCTCACATCATCGTTTCCTCCTGCCTCGGTCTCTGACTTGCAGCCTTAATTATTAACAGGGAGCAAGAGCTGAGCTACGGGAGAGCAAAGGAAAATGGTAAGTCAGGGGAAGGAGTTATTTCTAGCAACTATAATATAGGAGCAACTCTATACAGGAGTTATTGCTATCAACGGTATGATTTGCAGAGGAGATAGAAAACCCAACCACAAGTTGCAGCAAAGCAAGAAGGATGTAAAAATTGTAAGGGAACAGCAACACAAAACAGTGGATGCTGTCAGGGAAGGATGAATTTGCTTTACGGACAGCACTGTGTTGGTTCTTGTAAGGAAAGGGAAGAAATTTCGATTTGATACAGCATGGCAGGAAGCCAAGGAGCGGGTCAAGACGTCGAGGCAGCTGCAGAAGCACTTGTGTGAAGGCAGCATGGTGAGGGCTGTAAGGGGAGGACAGCACAAAGCGACAACAAGGAGGATATGCAGCAAGTGATTAAAGCCTAGTCAACAGCTTCAGCTCAGCTGACTGCGGCCCTAAGGCAGTATCACATGGAAGAAGTGAGATACTGTCTGTACAGGCAGATAAGGAAAGAAAGAAGATCGAAGACCAAAACAAGGCTGAGACCCACAAAGGCTGTTACAGCCTGTATAATGAAGCTGGAGGGTGGCACCAAAGTCTCCCACCTTCTTTTCCTTTGCTGGGTCTCAAGGCGATGCCCTGCGTGCTACTCGCAGGGTTGATGGCAAGCAAACCCAACGACCTCGGAGTCGAGCTCTGCTCAAGTTTTATCTGCTGCCAGGCAGGAACTGCGTGCACTTGGCACGGTCGCAGCTCAGGACATGCACGCATGTCACTGGGTGCATGCATGAGCACTTTAGCAACCAAAACCAGCTGCATGAACATGCCCATTTTCCCCTCCACCGTCAAACCAAGGCGGTTATGTTGTGCAAAACATTTGTGCCACGCTGGTAAGCAACCTGAAGAGACCTTAATCTGCAATAAGTGGTCGAGCACGAAGTGCAGCAGGTTGGAGGGAAGCATCTAAGCGTTGTGCCACCGACACGCTTCAACCACGGGGCACAACACCCCAGCTCGATCGAATCTCAGCAACTCCTGGGGTGGCACCGGGCAAGAGGAAGAGCACAGGAAGGAAAGGCAAGGGAATGAGAGGGCTTAAACAAGAGCAGAGACAGAGTGGAAGCCCAGCAAGCTTCTTCTCATCACTACCTAGTCCAAGGATAGTGTTTTCCCTACTAACTAAATCCTTGATGACTCTTCTACACAGATCCCCGCGTCATGTTTACTTCTAATTAGGCGTATGATAGCAGCAAATGTATCTTTCTAAATGAAAAGATCAAACAGCTCGGAGTTAAAAACAAAATTAGTAGTTATTCGTGGATCTAAAAAGCAACCAGAAGTGCCTTCGAACCGCATGGAGGCTGCAGCCTTCTGCATCGGACGTGCCTTGGCTCACCTCGGGGAGGTATAAGCTGTAAAACTTTAAAAAACATCATTTTCAACAACTCAGAACAACTTTTGGCATTCGTCTATATGAGTAATCAGATCATCTGTGATCTTGATTAACAGTACTTATAATTACAGGGTTTTGATCTTTCCCTGCAGATGCAGTACTCGCATTAAGGAATTCAAATTGAGCTGATTCATCACCTAAGTTGCCAGCCAGGTCCCAAAGTAATGCTGAGGCACCGAACTCATTTTGATAAGAGAACTGGACTAAGGTTATATGGCACAGTGCTCTCTTCTAAGCAGAATTCAGGAAATAATATTGATACCTTGATGCTGTCCGGGTTTAGGTAACTAAAAGGACCTTAACATATCCCACTGTGCTTACAGGCTATGCGGCAAATAAGCAAGGGAGGAAAAAATTAAAAACAACTCATACTGTATTGGGTATAGAACCCAAGAACCACTATTTTATTAACAAATAAAGCCCATTAAAAATGTTCAAGCAGAAGTGTGAAGTCTTCTCCAGTTATCCAACCAGCAGCCCCCAGCTCGGACTTTCTAGGTCCCATTTATCTCCATTTTTGCAGTAAGGCAGATGGAGCTGCTCGTTCCAAGAAGCACAAACATCCCAGGCATCAGGAGACACGGCTTGGAATAAACTTTCCCATGAAATTAACTTTAAAAAAAAAATCCTTAATGTCTCTGATTTGGCAAGAAGAGAGAACACACAGAGGTTCGGAAACCATTCATGTAGAAACCAGCTGTCACGAAGCGCTGACTTAATTTAAATCGTTCCCTGGTCCTTCAAGGCCACTTACTTCATTGTGACACTTGATGATGCTAAAATTACTAAAATTCAGATGCGCTGAAACATCTCACGCAAGGCAAAACACGTGCAGCTTTTCAGAGCTAGCCTAAGACTTTTACAGCTCAACTGCTGTCTCTTCTTCTGATCAGTGCTGCTATATACTGCTATGACTGTTGGTGCCCTGGGTTCCTGCTACAGCCTATCCCCTGTCCCATGAGCAGTGAAACCTCCTAAAATACCAGTAAACTTGGTTATTTTAGCAGGAGCAATGCATTAAATGTGTCATGGACAGTTTCTGCTGGCATGCCGTCCCATTTTGCCTTCTACCCTGAGAGGTCAGTCCCAAAGTGTGGTTATATGGCTGTTTGTGCAGCACTAAGATCCTTGGGGAGGAGACACAATGCAAAGCAAGCTCTCTTTAAAAGAAGTTTGCCGTGTCTTGTCACTTTCCATCTTCCCAAGGCAAAACACGATGCAAACGAGGGCATGGTCAGGTAGGCGCTCTGGTAGAACCAGCTGTAATTAGTGGCCCACACCAGCTTTATGATCCCAGTTATTACACAAACGGTTCATACTTGCATCGAGCTGCTCCCTTGTATTTTGGGACCCAAAGGAAACATCTGAATCACACGGCCTGACCTCCTTCATGACAGCGATGAAATCTCTCGGCTGAGCTCACGATGTCTACAGCATCCCCGGAGCACCTTCCTGATAGAAACCCAGACCAAACTCAAAGGGCTCGCCGTGATTAAAACGTCCTCACAATGCTCTGCAGGAAATTGCTCACTGATTAATGATAATGAAGGGGAAAAAAAAGCGCTTTAATACTGGTTTCCCAGTAGATTAGCCTTTAGCTCCCAACCATTGAGTATCACTGTGGTAAGAACAAGTAACACACAATCAGAAGGGCCCTGCTCTGAATAGGGTACATGCCAGGATTTCATCACTTTGAGGTTTTCCTTGCATAAATCAAACGCTGTCACTATAAGACACATTCACCAGGTCTTCAGGTCTTCTTGGAGCTCTTCCATAGACTCTTTCAAGTCAACAGGATCCTTTTTAGCCTGGCATCCTGAAGATACAGGCCCTGAGAAAAAGGGATTTGTCTGTATTTAGCCAATCCCCCCTCAGTGATTTTTTGGGGAATCAGCTGGTGATTTCCACCAAACACTAAAGAGTGGCAGAGATGTCACGACATACCCTGGTTTGGGGCATTCTGATAAATCCTCTGGCTGGGTAGAGAAGAGATCCCCAGGGAGGAAAGGGCTGCAGATGACAGGGGTTCAGTGAATCTCTGGAATCAACAAGGGCAACGCCAAGCACAGCTGGGACATCTGCAGTTGTGCAGAGCCTAACCCAAATTATTGCTTCTGTTTGAAGCTCATTCAAAATTATTACAAAACCCTCAGTTTTGGAAGCGAGTCAACCGCAGAATGAGTTAAAATTAATTGCAGGCGCTGCCGCCTCCGAGAGCACAGCCCCCTTGCCAATTTCTGTTCTTCTTAGAAGGGCGCCTTGCACTTTCTTTCAAAGCATTTCCCTTTTCTCTTTTTATTTCAGGGAGCAAAACGAGGAGGAACCAGCAAAATACCTTGCACAGTGAGAAGAGTGGGACAGCAAAAGCAACGAATCTAAAAGTCCTATTATATTAAAAAATAAAAAATAAATACAAAAAAAACACAAAAAGACTTAATCTCTCCAATTTACAAGTGCTTGGCACACCACAAATATGCAATTAGCAACATGGCTGAAGTATTTTATAATCAAACTCTGACAATGCCAGAAAATGGCATCCGTGACAAAGGTCTACACCAAGAGGACCAAAACCAAAAAGCAAGGCAGGAGACAGCAGGTGACAGCAGCTCTTGGTGACAGTACGTAACCAGCTGAGCTCCCAGTGTGACAGTGAACCCAGGGACACGAACACCATTTCTAGCTCACGGTGATGGAGGTGTTTTCTCTTTCTTGCCGCATACACGGGCAGATTTCTTGCAGTGGTTTCCTCTCCAGCAGTTCTGTGAAGAATAGAGCTAGTGAAGGGTGTTTCCGATGCACTGTGTACCGTGTCTTTACTCTCTTTATACTCACCAAAAAACAAAACAAACAAAAAAAACCCCAACAACTTCAACACCTGTGACTTCCCCTTCACCCTGCAGCTTCCCCTGTTACTGATCTTACTTTGATGCCCTCAGCTCCCTGTGCTGCTACCTCGCAAGTGCTGCTCTTGCAGCAACAGGCAGAACACTTCCAGAGATGAGTGTGATTTCTACGTTTCATCACACCCTGCCACGCTGCTCCTTCCAGGCTCTTTTTGGCTGTGCCCAGCACAGGACCAAAAGCAACGGGCACAACCTGAAGCCCAGGAGGTTCCAGCTCAATATGAGGGGGCACTTCTGTGCTGTGAGGGTGACAGAGCACTGGCACAGGCTGCCCAGAGAGGCTGTGGAGCCTCCTTCTCTGGAGATACTCAAATCCCACCTGGATGCCATCCTGCACAACGTGCTCTGGGTGATCCTGCTGGGCAGGGGGGTTGGACTGGGTGATCTCCAGGGGTCCTTCCAACCTCGGCCGTTCTGCGATTCCTCTAGAAGCTCTGCTAGCACTGGTTTTCGATGGTACCTGCCACAGAATTCCCACAACCACTGGGAATGAAGCAGCACATACATTTACCTTCATATTACACTAAATTCTGTGTGACCTTTTGATACACAACCTTTTGATACAGGTCACGTTGCAAGACCGCTCACCATTTTACCCTAGAACATCACCCCCAGTCCACCCTAACATGGTGACCTCGAGCTCAGTTCAAAGCTAAAAATCACTTATTAGCAGGATTTATGCTCGAACGACTTGCCTCGATGTATAATCCCTGGCTATGTTTACCCTAGCTAAAACGGGAAGTCCCGTCGAGTTATTTAAGAAGCGGCACTTGCTGCTGAAACAGACCAACTCGGAACAGCCACATTCCAGTCCTGCAGGACAAAATCGGTCCCAGACGCATCCCACGGCGTCACGCGACAATCTCAAAACGGGGAGAGTCTCAAAAGCACGCCCTGCCCGAGGTGGGCTGCTGCCAAGAGCCCTAATCAAAGATGTTGCTCTTAATTAGGGCTGCAGATGAAGATACTTGCTCTTGAGTAAAAGGAGCTTCAGGAACTGAGGAGAAGCACCGAAGAAGTGCTCAATAAAAAAAAAAAACAAAACAAAGAAGGGTGAAGGAGAAATTTCGTGTAGTGGGAAATTCGGCAGCAGGAAGAGGTGATATTTATAGATGCGGGGTGGTTGGATGGAGAGTGAACAATTTTCCTAGGGCTTAGGCTACACAACAGTCGAGACGAGTTCTGGTGGGGATGGAGGAGCAAAGGAGCAAAGGGAATGACTCGGATGGCAGGCAGTTAAACCTCAACACCACAGCATCACAGCACTACGTGATAAAACACCAGCAACGACACGGTTTCATCCGTGAGCAATCTTCCCCCGTGAGTTTGCTATGAAGCACACGGAGGATTACAAGCAGGAGCAAGACGCCATCCTGCAGGAGAAGGCACAGCTCGATGCAGGGCATGCCCTCCAGAGAAGGGAGACTGTGATGCATTTTAATGGATGCGGGCGTTTCTTGAAAATTAAGCCTTGAAACTACTTCACACCTTCATTAGTATTCCTTACCAGCAGCCACCGAAAGCTGGTTTTCCTCAAAATCCTGCGGGGTGCACTGATCAACTCATACATTAAGCTACCTTGCTCGCAGGCAGCAACACCATTTTCTCCTAGCTGATTCAGCTCGCATTTCAAGCAGGAAAAGAAGCTGCATTTGACCCCGCAGCGAGTTCAAAGCTGGCCGTAGGCTGTAGTTCTCTGCAAAGGAGTAGAAACACATCGAAAGCGGCACACCAGCACATGTCCTCTAAACCCAGAAGCAGCGAAGCCGTGTGGCAAGGTGGCTCCCGGGCTGAATTTGGACGGAAATCTAAGGAATTCTTCTAATTTGGAAAAGAAAAATTCCCCCTCTTCAGTGTTCCAGATACAATACAGCTGTGCATTTCCAAGCCCCTCACCAATCCCAGCCTTTTGGTGCTTTCTGTCCTTATGGCCGGGAACTGATGGAGATAGCGATCTGAAGGAAAGCCAACCAGCTCCAGCATAAACAAGGGAAGCAGGAAGCAACCCAATTAGCGAAGGAAAATGCTCAGATGACTCAAAGACGATGCCTGCCTGTTTTGATTTTGCAGAAGGGCCTGAAGGACTAGCTGTACCCCTGCAGTTTTTCAAGGCGTCTGCAAATGCAATCACTGGTGCCAACAGCAAGCCTTCGCTGGTCAAGACGGGGTCACGTTTTCCTCCAGCTCCTCCTCTCCAACCCTAAGCAGAGACCTTCTGCTTTACCCGTGCTTTACAAATTACTCCTTCCTCCTTACCTTCCTCTCCAGAAGGGCTTTCAAAGCTCTTCAATACCCGCAGCTCGGCCGCCCTTCTCTTAATGACCCTTGAAGTGTTTATCTTAGAGATGCTGTATCTGCTTATTGTTTCCTCCCCTGCTGGCCCTTGCAAGCAGCCCGTTTAACTCTGTTCCGCATGGTCAGGAGGCGTCTCGCGGAGCTCTCCCGAGCGTCACACAGCATTTTAATTCATAAATTTACTTCATTTAATTCATAAATTTAATTCATTTAATTCATAAATTCACGCCGAGTGGCCCCGGCCCCGCACCAGGGCTACGAATGCTTCATTTATCAAATACAATTTTGGCATTTGGTGTGTTTGCAGGCTCGTGCAGCGCTCTGGAAAAGTGTACCTGAGCTACATCGGAAAGACAGTGGGGGCTGCTGCAGCTGCAGAGATTTACCATGGGGGGGAAAGGACAAAAGGAGGAGCAGAGAAGGGGGAAAGCTCTCCAGAGCAGATGTTTCCGAGCTGTTTTAAACCTCGGAGACAAGACATAAGGCAGCACTTGAAGGAGCAGCTGGGGACACTGCCTCGATGCAGCCGTTTAAATGTGCCTAATTACACACACACGCTGGAATGCGCAGAGGAAGATCGGGGAGCCAGACTCCCAGCTCACGCTGGCTTTCAGCAGGAGCTGCGGAGCCCGCTCCTCTCGGCGTGCTGGCCGTCAGATGTCATGGTGCTAAATACAGAACGCTGCTTCGAAAAGCTGCCCCTGCTAGCAGAACCCAGCGGAGCCTGCAGATTTCGACAAAATTAAACAGTAGATACAGATCCCTTCTTTTTAATAATTAGATAAAAAAAAGGCTCCGGGATGCGGTGCCTGCATCTGTATTGTCAGCCTAAGTTTTAAATTCACTAACATTTCTCGTCATCATTAGCTCTTTTGCAGAGATTCAGGCTGGGAGACGGTGCTGTAGCAGCTGGCAGAGATCGAGGGCCTCTGAAGGGCTCTGATGAAGCAGAGCAGCTTAGTGGGTTAGGGCTAAATGGAAGTCCTGAATGCTTCCTAGGGAGCAGCTATTAGGTAACAGTTGTTACACTCTTTTTTCTTTTTTTTTTTTTTTGCTTCCTCTGCAGAGGCTAAGGAAGATCACAAACCTTTAGCATTTTAAATAATCTCCTACTTAACGTTCAAGAGCTCAGCGCTTTGCAATTTTAATTTGCCTTCCCATTCAGATGAATTTTCCCATCCAGCCGACTGCTCCCAGTGCTCCACAGGGCTGCAGACCGGCTGAGCGAGGCTTCAGCTGCTGCTGAGGCTTTCTGGAAGACAGGGGTGGTGGCAATGCACGCAGGCACAGAGGGCACAGTACTGAAGACATGGGCTGGTAAGAAACCCCATCTTTATTTATTTTCTGGATAGGCAAAAAAAAAGCTTCCAATTAGTCCTAGTTTTCAGTCAGCCCACATACGTGCTTTTAAAATACAAGCTGCCCACTGGAAGTAGTTTCTGTTCTCCTTGCAGACCCAAACTGTTTAATTGGCTGTATCTATGTGCCAATTTGCAGGATAGTGTTCATCTTTCTGCAGTGAAGAGCCTCCAAATTAATTTAAGGGGAAAAAAAATAAAAAGGAAGTCAAGGGAGTCCACAGGATGACAATTCACAAGTTCTCGCTCTTGATTTTGCAGTTTTGTCTTACTTGCTCACTGCAATAAACTCAGAAGCTGTCCACAAAAAGAAAGAATCGGTTATTTTCACAAAGCTCAGCTGGTAGCTGCCCTCCTCCAATTCACCCAGCCTCGACTTTTCATTCATGAACCACCTGAAACAAAGGCTCTGCCTCCCCTACCTGCACTATCCTTCTCACTGGCATCTTCTGGCTCCACAGGCATTCAGTCAAGCATTGCTTCATTCCTGCTGTCTTTTCTTACATGCCTATGTATGCACTGGAGCCCAACTACCCATGAAGAAACCTGAATGAGATCTCAGATAGTGTAGAAAATGTTGCAGAGATGCAGTTTGCTGTGTACCTTGCTAAACAAAAGGTGCAGGAGGAAGAAATTGCCAGGCTACATGTAAATGTAGTGTTGTTTTTTTTCCTGCTATCATTCCCCTTTCCTTTTCTTTCTTCTTCCCTTTTGCTTTCTCGCATACAAGACCCATTGCTATAAAAGCCAGCACCAATGGAAGCACATATTCTAGAAATATTTCTACTTCTGATTTCCCTTATCTACAGCTTAGCTCTGCTCCCATCTATCATCCAAACAATAGCTGTCAAAATGGGCCAGAGCCAAACACAGTGCTCAGGTAGGCTGCAGAGAGTAGAAGACAGTGGAGAAATTTGACTTCAGCAGACAAAAGACTGCTTGGGCTCCGATTTTCAGGTTGTTTCTAAGAGCCAAGAGCTAGCTTTAAATCAAGAGAAACTCTGAGCGTTACAATTCAGTGCTGTAAACCTCAAAAATTGTCTACACGTTTGAACTAATGCATTGTATTTACTGAACAATACCTCCCAAATCAAAGCCACAGAATGCTTCACAAGCCAACCTAGGTATTTCCTCTGCATTGTACAGAGTGAAAGGAGTAATCTTCAAATCAAGGCCACAGCAGCAAGAATATGAATAAAGATTTAAAACCCGTCTGGTCAAATGAATAGAAAGATAGAAAAAAAAAAAAACACAAACGCTGCACACTGCCATAGTGTAAAGGTTGACAGCACCTTATTGCTTTCATGAAGCACGAAGCTGTATGTGCAACACGTTAAGAAGGACCTTTTCTGACACCTATTTGTAGCATTTCAAGGATTTCATTGAAAAAAAAAAAAGCACTGGGATCACAATGCCACCAGATCTTATTTGACTGAAGACAAAACCTTTACAAGAAAGCTGGCTGTAGTGTGGCATACACCCTCAGAACAAAACGAAGCGAGGCAAACGCTTCTGAAGGTCCTTCTGTGCATCACCTAACTACTCAAAACAGACCGTGGGGAGAGTGGAAGGATGTTCCTCTTGAAGTGTTGGCAGAGAACCAGACACCACAGGCTCTTACCTCGCAGCTGGAGTTCAGAAGATGCAGGCAGAGGCCTTTGCTGCTGTATTATATCACTAAGGGTGCACTGCACACCTTCAGGAAGGCGAAAGCAAGAGCTTTGCTCAGAAGCTGACGCACAGGGCAATTCTGCTCCTTTCCATCTCTAAACGCAGCATCCTCTGGGCCTGCTCTGAGGAGCAGTCCAAGCCTAATGACAAGCCCACTGTCACGTATGTCCCACACACGTATATCCTCTCACACAGCAGACACAGAGCAGGGTAGGAAGACAATAAACCATCTTTCCCCACTTCGTCTTTTCCCCTCTTCTGCAAAGCCCCAGGACCCGTGGTGACAGCAATGACACTCCAACCAAAGATGCCAGCCTAGGACTTGGGTGTTGCAGGTTTGAACCGGGTTTCTTAGGATGCATTTCATCGTCATCACTTGGTCGTATGCAAATTGCACAATGGCAGTTTGACAAAAAAATCACAAAAAGTGTCCTCGGGTAGCAGTTAAACGAAGGCTGGGCCCTCCAAGTGCTGCAGAGCCATTCTGACCTAACTTTTGACCTGAAATAGGTACCAGCTGTACCTTTACAGGTCCCAGCTGTGAAGACTACCACGACAACTTACTGACAAAGCTTTGGCAAAGGCAACAACAAAGCAATGTCAGATATTGGTCTGAAAATAGGGCTGGTCAGAACTTCACTAGGAGAGCATTTTTCTATTGAAACAATTGCCAAGTTGTTTCATCTAAAAGTATTAGGAAGAAAAGTATGTAGATTATAGGGAGGAGAATGAATAAACATCTCATCCTATAAATTTGTAAGGATACCACTGATTAAGGACAATTAGTAAATAGGTTCAGAGCACAAGAACATTTCATTTCCAGTCAATGTTTTGATCCCTCCAATTATTCTGAAATGAGGCATTGCACACTGTATTTAACTATTTCATTTCTCATCACTCTGCAGTTACATCTCAAATCCTACCGTGTCGCGAGCTTATGGCAGACCACGCCAGTGTCTGTTATGACTTCGCTCAGTCTCAGCTCAAGGTGGACCTTTCCCTGAAACAAAACAAAAAAAAACACCGCATGAAAAATCAGTGTTATGCAAAGCCAGCCACCCCATTCCAGTTTAAAACAAAGTCAGTTAATACAAGCAATTTCAGGAGGAGTTTAAGGACTGGTTAACAGCTGTACAGGTGAGATATTTCACTTGCTCAAGAATCCAGGTTAGCAGACATCTCACCCGGTCGCAGTGCGTAATTACTCCCCCATTACCTTATCTCTCTCTGCGTGTTTTACTAGTTGACTGATATGGAGTTTCTGTGGTCTAGAACAAAAATATTTTCTTGTCGCTTTATTTACGTTTAGCATTTGAAACACCAAGCTAAGATACCCAACACAACCATTGAAACTCTATCACATCGGTATGTTATAAAGAAATACCTCTATGATTTATGCTCTGGAAAACTGAAGGGGCTAAAAGCCATGAAGTTCTGATGATAAACTCTGAGACAGGTATCAGTAAAACTACACTGGGCAACTAAAGAAAAATAAATGTCCAACATGTCACCAGCATCTACTGTTATACAGTCTTCAGCTCCTCACCATCACATTGACTTTGTGGTGACTTGGGTCAAAAATCTATGCTCAGACACGCCAGGAAAATAAAGGCCATCATGAATACAAACTGCATTACCCTCATTAACTCTGTTATGTTCCAAAACACAGCACTGGCAAAAACTCTTACAACATCTGTGGTAAAACACATTTTGTTATTGAGGTATTCTAGCATTTCAATGCTGCCCAACAGTCATTTGTCAATCCCGTTGGCCAAAATGGAGTCATTCACCTTCAAAACTACCTCCTCTCCACCTTTTTTTCACCAAAGGACCCTAAAGCCCACCCAGCTAATTAGTCAGAGCTCTGATGCGGGTGTCATTATTGACTCAGTTTGTTTCGACTCATGCGAAAGCCCTTTCCTAATATAATATCTTCCAGATTTGACCTTTCCTCTTTGTCCACATCACCAGCACTCTTGCCAAAAGCTGTCCGTCCCGCCTCGCAGAGGGGAGTGCAGAGCAGACCCTGGCCCCACGTTGCTCCCTGCCGTTACGATCGACTCCCTCCACACTCCTGTCTGGACCAAGGCTGGTGAGAGCAGTCCAAAGCAGGGCAGGGAGTACAGTAACAGCACGAATGCTCAGGAGTTGGGTTTGAGCTCATTCCCCAGCACTCCTACACTTAGCTGTACAAACTCTGAAGCCAATGCTGGAATGTTTGTCCCACAGAAATCAATGAATGATGGCTTCTTGCTGTCCCCTTCCTTGCAAACCCCTTCCTAGGGACCGTTCTGACTGCACTTCCATCCTTCCAACCTCTGTCAGCCACTTGCACATTCAGTATTGAGTCCATAGCATTTTTTTCTGTCCAGGGCCTGGAAGCATTTCCCTGCACAAATGCATAAAGCCGCATCTAGACCCACCTCTTCCAACTCATCTTGCTATAATGACCATCACACAGGCCCTACAAGGGGCTAAGCACACCACCAGCTGAAAACTCGGGTTACAAAGGGCACTTTTCTGGCTTTATTTTATGGTGTCCTCCTTTAATCTCACTCTTCTCTCTTCCACGTATCTGAACACAGGAGCTAAACCATGCTCTCTGTAGAACAAAGTTGGATTATCAACCCGTAAAACAGCTGCTGCCATCTTTGCTGATGTCCTACGTATTACCTGTGTTAGAGAAATCAACACCGGTATGAGTTTTGAAGGAGCTAAGAGATGTGAAATGAGGTTTAAGAACTTGACAGAAAATCTCCCTTTGTAGAAAAACACCAAGAAGGCAAGATGCTTTCACAGGAATGCTTCCACTGATCTTAAACAAAGGCGAGACTGATCTCTCTCAGGGATGAAAGAATGCTTCAATACACGTAGGTGAGCCTGCATGTAAACTTCATTTACAGTGCTAATTCGCTAGATCTCACTCAAACTGAGTAATTAAGATGAAAGCTCCCTACTGTAGAAATGACGCTCCAAAAACGCTCTCAAGCCAGCAGTCCCTCGCACATTTTCCCAGCGACATTAAGAACAAAATATAGCTCAGCCGCCTTTGGGCTGGAAGCCAGCTCTTCTTGGAGCTCTCATTTTTCTCTTCTGAAGACTTCGCGAACGGCCAGCTGCTCGAAAAGTGCCTCAAAGCTTCAGACAGCAAAACAAAGGTCACGGGATCACCGGGCCTGGCAGCCCCGACGACTATTCCCAGAAAACCTCCTCACTTCCAGTTAAAGATTCAGTTACACAAATACATGAAAATAAGGCTGCAGCAGCATACTTGCAGGTTTAATTCACAGAAAATGTAATTTGTACTTAAACTGAATGTTTTTTCCCAAGTCATCTATACCATTAGGATCCATCTGAATAAATTTCCTCCTTGGAATCAGGCAATCCTCTGAGTTGGAAGGGACCCACACGACCACTGAGTCCAGCTCCTGGCTCCACACAGGACCACCCAAAAATCAGACCCTGTGTCTGAGAGCATTCCTTCACCGTGTCATTCGCTGGTGTACGATACACTGGATAATGCACTTCTCAAAGAGAAGAGAGAAAGCTGTGCAATAAATCAGCATTATAAAATCAGGACCTCAGCTAACCAACAGAAGGTCAACTGATCATCTGTACTAGACTAAATGCACCAAAGAAGCAAGAAGCTGCTAAAATATTTACTTACAATTTAACAAAATTTAACCATTTAACAATTTACTTGTTAAAAGAATCACAGAATCACTCAGGTTGGAAAGCCCTCCAAGATCACCTGGTCCAACCACCCCCTCTGCCACCACTGTCACCACTAAGCCATGTCCCCAAGCACCAGGCCCAACCTCTCCTTGCACACCCCCAGGGACGGTGACTCCACCACCTCCCTGGGCAACCCAGTGCCTGACTGCTCTTTCTAAGCAGAAATGGCTCCTCATTGCCAACCTGAACCTCCCCTGGTGCAACCTGAGGCCATTCCCTCTGGTCCTGTCACTGGTTACCTGTGAGAAGAGGCCGACCCCAGCTCCCCACACCTTCCTCTCAGGTAGCTGCAGAGAGCAATGAGGTCTCCCCTCAGCCTCCTCTTCTCCAGACTAACCAACTACACAACAACAATATTTTAATTATTAAAAGAACGACTGATATCACCCAGAGCCTCTAGCTGTTGATGACAGCATTTACAAGCAGGAAATACCAGGTAACGGGGCAGGATAACAAGCACAGTGCCCCTATTTTGCTGCTGAAAACACCGTGGCTTGGTTCAGTTCAGAGAGATCCCTGCTGTGGAGCCAGGGACTGAATCTGGGATGAGTCCCAGGCCTGTGTCCTAACCACAAAGTTTTTCTTTCCCCTTTAGCACAACAAGCGAACTCGGAGAAGCAGCTGGATGTTTGACAGTTTCGAAGTAGGATGCATTAATGGCTGAAGCATTTACATAAAAATAAATCAGCATATTCCTAGAAGCAGGGGTGTTCGTTAGCATACCCCTCACATCAGGAAGAGTAGGATTTTTTCAAGGAACAAGCTGCCAAAGGAGCGCCAGCTCAACTGCTGAACAGCACTTCCCTTCTCCTACACAGGGAGCGATACGGATGGGTGGGTTCAGAGGTCGGGTGTCCTTCCTAATCACCTCCAAAACACCACCACGGGACCAGACAGGTTCTACTTTTCCGTTCTTGATCAAGGAAGTCATCAGCTGATTCAATTTCACGTAGGCAAGGAGCGAGTATTCAAAAGGAAATTGGTAACAAACAAAACTTTTAAAAGGCCTTCCTAAGAAAAAAAATAACTGCTTGTTAAATATTGCCTTTACTAAAATAAATAGAAAAAAAAAAAAGGATCAAGTTCCAGTCTTGTTAAGATCCTCGTAACACTAACAGGTATCAGGAAGAACTCAAAAATAAAAAATTGTCTCAAAAATAAAAGGGAGGCTAATTGCAAGCTTGCAAATGAAAAGAAAAAAAAAAAAAAAAGGCAGAATCAAAGTTGTGTTTTGATAGGTACAGGAAAAGTTTGCCTACACAATTTCATTTTCCTTGGAAGCTATAAACTACTGCAGACTGAAACAGCAGAAGGCAGCTGTACGGCAAGCATGCACGCACTGCTTACTTGTCTCACGTTTCCAGCAGTTGCAAATTTGTGGTTTCATTTAAACACTGTATGTGGAAGTAGGAAAGAAAACACACGATAGCGGATTATCCCGAGGTTACTGCTTTCACAGAGCTCTGCCGTGCTGGCATGAGCCACTGGGAGCATTTTTAACAAGTGTTGGGCTTTAGAGGCAGCATTCCCCAAGGAAGACACCCCTAGGAGACACTTCTTGGTGGGTGATGTGCACACGTTTTGGGCTGGAACCTAACACACATCACCTGGCCCAGTGACTGAATGCCACTTCAGACACCTGATCTAACTCAAAGCAGATGTGATCCGATGTTTTAGGGAAAAAGTTCCTAAAAAAAAGCACTAACAAACACCAGGAACCCCTGGGGTTTATCCCAAGCTCCAGTAAATGCAGAAAGAACTCTGAAACGATGTGAATTTAGTATTCAGCACTAGGTGCTCTTTACTTTTACTGCTTTTCACTCTATTATTTCAGGCTAGCTTTTTAAAGCAACAAACCAAACTGGGATAGACTGTCTCACCCCCGTGAGCACTAAATACTCTGATATTCGTGTGGGGAGGAGGAAGTCTTGCCACAAAGCAGGATCTGGTCAATAAGCAGGCTTTTTGATTCTCACAAACATTATTATGAAACGCTCGCCAGTGTTGCCACACGCGTCAGTTCTCCGAAATAATTTTATCAGCGGGCACGCAGCCTTGAGAATCTTCTCACTCTATCAAAACAGAGATTTCATATCATTTCAAAACAACTGAAAGAGGGAAACCTAAAAGCCACTGTTCATAAAAAAAAAAGAGAGGGTAACACCCATTTATTTCCTGTGTGCGGTGGAAAGCCGATACCGAACCTGGAAGCTGCTTCTTCTTTTTCAAATTTGCATAGAGCCGTGCTTGCAGCACAAAATGTGTTAGTGACTCCTCTTTGTCTTAGAAGCACCTAAATACCTACAGGAACACAGCTAACGCCAGCGCTGGACAGTGGGCACGCAGTGCTCGTAGCTGTTTAAGAGAGCAAGTATTTCTATCAGTCACTGGAGGGGTATCGCCCTGTGGGGTTGCTCCTGAAGACAATTTGTTCAACCTGGTTTATTTTCAAACTAGTTCATTTTCAGAAAATGACAGTGAACATCAGAGCCGTTCCCGTTCAGTGCAGTTTGCTCTGCACGTAGCTAAATCAATGCTTTTTATAGAACAGGAAGCAGACAGATATGGGGAAGACCATGGCAACTTCCACAATATTATGAAGGGAGGGCAAAAGAAAACAGCAGAGCAACGCGTTTCCAGCTTCCTCTGGGCATCTGGGATAAACTTCTCTAACTGTCGAACGGGACTGAACGCAGGAGAGCTGAGTCAAAAGCTTGCAGTGAAATCCTGGCTCTGCTGAAGCCGTGGCAAACCTCCCACCCTGGCAAGGGCAGGGCTTCATTCACGAAGCCTGACACGAGGAAGACAGATCCTGCACTCTGCAGGGAGGCGCTGACAAAGGAGCAGAGTTTTTCTGAGCAGCACAGGACGCCTCGAATCCATCCTTCTAGCTAAAACACAAAGCATTTCAGAGCCAGCAGCGACTGCCAGCACGACAAAAGGCTTGAGTGTAGGGGCACTCTCTGAACATACCTGCCAGCAATGTTTTCCTCTAACGCTGTAAGGTCCAAGCAGGGATGTATCGCCTCACGCCCAGGAACAGGCACGCTTCAGCAATAATCACAGGCTGGGTAAGCAAAACGCTAACGGGGCAGAAGAAGGAGGAAGGGATTCTGGTGCCTGAAGAAAGTATTTCTTAACACCCGTAATTTTTTCACACTGAATTTGAGTACAGAAGGTTAAAATTGAGACAATCTGCTTCCTCAGTGTTGGTTATCTGCCCTTTACATATAAGTATGGTTTTGTTTTTGTTTTTTTTTTTAAGAAAAATGATAGCTAAATAGGCATGTTTCAGACATATCAAAGCTCTTACAAGGAGGAAGGGGAAATGAACAATTTTCAAGCTTTTATGTCAGGGTTTTTTTTTGCTCCGCTTTCCCAACAATGAATTTTACCCAAGACTAGCTTTGGAAAAGCTCTCACGGTTCATACCGAGAACTCAGGTTGAATACTCCCAAAGTTAATCCTGAGAGTTCAGTTGCAGGAGAACATGACCATTTTACATTTGGCATTGCTGTGGAGGAAGCAACTCTGAGGACACTTGAAAACAGGAACATTTGAAAGCAAGAGCCTGCAGAGGAAGACACGTCAGAATGTAACTGGCTCTCCTTTTATTTCTCCCCCTGTTTGGCATACACAGACTGCATGGTTTGGAATATGCTTGTGAGTTTTGATATTAATCAGAATGTCTCTGGATCTTTAACCACTCACTGATTATATGTACACAAAAGGTATCTGGCTTGCAAAGCTCGAGTTCCACCAAACAGACTTAACTGTGGAGGGCTGAAGCTGCTGTGGAAAAAAAAAAAAAATCAACAAACAAACCTGCTCAAAACCAGAAAAGGCCTTCTGAAGGTTGGCTGTGCACTTGGGCTTAACTGAGAACATATGGACATAGGGAGCACCTGTCATCTACAGCCCCAGGCAAACATCTGAAACAGTTACTGTCAGATAAAGTCCTGCGTGTGAAGGGAAGGCAATCGTTGAAGAGAGATGTACGCACAGCAGCATGGCAAGTTTTGCTTCCAGTTCTTGAAAAGCAGGAGAATGAGAAAACAGCAAATCCTGAACGACAAATGACTCGTGGAAAAGAGACACCTCCCATGGAAAGCGTGCAAGATCACGCTCCTACTGAGCTTAAACAGCTGAGCAAGTTCTGTCTTCTGCTGCAAATCCCTCTGCCCTTCTGAATCTGCCTGGCTGGTTTAACTTTTGCATTGAGATAGACTGTGAACATTTTCATTAATGGTTCAATGGCTTCACTTTCCACAGAAATGCTTGAGCATTTGTGCTGTCAGAGACTGAGTATTTAACTCGGGGCATGGCAGCATCCCACTGAGGAGCCGGCAGGCTCCAGCACAAGATGGGAACTTCAAACTCCTTTAGCTAAATCCACACAAACCCACCTGGTCACAGCTTCATGCTTTCAGAACAAGTTTTCCAGTGTGGAAAAGTGAGCCCTAAATTATGCATTTAACAGCTCCTGCCGAGTTTCATTCCACACACTGTGTAATAAATCTTCCAGACAGCATTGAACACGTTTTAGTAGATTTAAAAAGTAAACGTTCAGAAATCATATAATTTCCCATTCGTATGCCAAACAGATGTAATTTTGCTGAACTTTAATAGCTCATGCTCCACAAAGCAGCTTGAACTTAAGCCACTTGGAGTAAAACAGTCTGATCACCCAGGTTATACCTAAACTGCATGTGGAATATGCCCTGACAGCACTACAGCAGAAGATGCAACACAGTTTTATAAAACTACCCAGAGCAAAAACAGCCAGTGAGCTGTGGGGGCACTGATTTACCAAAAAAATAAAAGCCTCTTGCACTCCTGACAACACAAAACATCTTTACAAGTCAGTAAGAATTAGCAGGGTTGGAAAACCATAGGACTGAATGCAAAGCCTCAAGCTAAGCATCTCAGTAACTGTGTCCAACGGTGTTTTACGTTACCACATAATTTTGATTACAGCATCGGAATGATTAGTTGCAGCTTCCGAATAAAACTGGAGAAAATAGCACAGAAATATAAATAAATGCACTCAACTTCTATTAACACTGATTTTTACTGTTCTGCATTTGCAAAAAAAAAAAAGAGTAATCTTCACTTCATATACTAGTCCCTCGCTATATATGAAAAAAGAAAATAGTATTTCCATTTGAAAAACTTGTACCATTTCTGAACTCCCTAAGTTAGGTCCAAACCATGTCAATAAGGAAATTTTAATTATACACATTGAACTAGAACAGCTAAAAACACCAGTTCTTCCATCAGAAATGCTGTTTTCCATAAGTTCAAGTCAATCCTTCTGTTCTCAAAAATAAGGCCAAATGTATCCCAGAACTGGGCATCTGGGAACCAAAGCACCCAAGATCATTAATATTTCATTAATATTTCCATAATCCACTGATTGTAAGCTGGTTTTCAAGTTCCGACTGTTCTGGTTGGTCTTGCTTAAAGCCTGGACATCTTCAGGCTTTGCATATGGTAAAGAACAGCTCTCTCTGGGCCTAACACTGTCACCCAGTTTCTTTCATATCACGGCCTAATGATTAGAAGGAATCAGAAGCCAATCTGGTTTGTCTGTTCTTTGTTTGCTTGTTTTGGGTTGTTCATTTATTTATTAATTACCCACTCTGACCTCAAGCCAAGTCACATTCTTTTTGATACTTACTCCTCATTCTGTTCAAAGTATTGAATTGACAGTAGGGACAGTAGCTTGCCTCAGTGCAGTGCTGTGATGCGTAACTAAATAGCCACAAAGTGCTCTATGACATGGAAAACGGTATTTATGACACGGAAAATAGCATTAAGGCCACTGACTAACAAAGACAGAAGTAAGATGCAGGCAATCCCTGGCACATGGCTTAATCCACTAGATATGTGGCCAATTAGGATAATTACTAGAATGAGAGACTGATAGTTGGGACAAGAATATTGTTTTTTGCTTGTTAGTATTTGCATGATTCATTGCAAATGTTAACCTCTTAAAATGTCTCAAATGACTTCCTTAAATTTGGAGAAAAACTGAGTAATGACCCGTACTTACTGCAAATATTCCCTCTGCTCTTCCGAATGAAAAAGTAAATGTTTAGAAAAAAAAATACAACTGAGATACCGCAAGCATAAAAGACACAAACAGAAATACACTTTCATTCCTCTATCTTCCCATGTACAAGAATTCCCACAAAATATTTACCACTCTGCTCCCACTAGTATGGAAAACATAAAGCCCTTGTACAGACTACTTAACATAAAGACCGTGGAACATTTAAGTAAGTGGATAAAATCAGAGGGCTATTCGTATTTATACTAGTTGTAATAAATGTTTATCGTGTAGCCCAGAAGCAGCTTTTAACATTGTGCTCTTGCAAAGACACGAACTGTGGAAGTGATGAACTGTGCAATTACAAACAGAGAGCATGCTCTTCGAGCAAACATCGTGCTCGTCGTCTCTCCAAAAAGGTAGAACTGTTTGCAAACCTTTCAGTTCGCAGCCTGAATTACCAATGCTGTCCTAGAAAGTACCCTGGGTCTAAAAAGCTTCCACAAGCTCACTCTGTGTAAATATTATACCAAAATAAACTATGCAGAGGCTTATCCAAATATTGACCTTCTTCAACTGATAAATTACAAAGGGAAAGTTTTCATATCCTGCAGGAAATAAACACTACATCTACTGTTTTAAAGTCACTGTCATCAGAGGCTTCGGGGTAAGAAGAAAGGGAGACAAGGGTAAACAGAACAGACTTCAGTGTTAAAAGGCTATTAAAAGCCTTCCCATCACCATTGGCATCAAAATGTGGCATTAAAGAGGATCAATATTTTACAAGAGAATGCTACAGACCGAACAGGCTGCCAGGAGGCCTTCTCTGCATCACATGAACAACAGTACGTTGTTTCTCACTCCAAATAAATTAAAAAAATAGCCTTGAATATATTTTCACAAATGCTTCACTACGTTATAACCACACTACATACTGGAATGGATGTGCAATGCGTGTCTCCTTTTCTGACCTAGTATGGCCAGACTTGCTTGCTAAAGCCAGCACATTATTTCTAACCCTACCGCAGCTTCCTAAGCAGCATTTCCCTGTGCATTTATTGGGTTTATTGTACAGGTCAGACAATATCCAGGCTCCTAAGCAAACACTGTGTTTCAAAAGTGTTGCGGGTTTTTGTGTGCTTTGTTTTTTTTAATAGAAAAAAAAACACAGTTAAGTATCTGATTTGTATTCACTTGATACCCAGCTACGTCATTTTAATTTCTTGTTTTGTTATATAATGACTGTTTTCACAAGACCTGACACTGTAATAGAAATTAGAACCTGCTTCAAAAGAGGCTAAGTAGAAAAAAAAAGAGGAGTGACACTGTGTACCAAAACCTGCAAAGTACCAAACCCTACACTGAGCTGAAGTGATACTATCATTAGCATTCCCAGGGTTTGGAGCAGGGCCTAGAAATCTGGCAAGTTTTTTTGTTGTTCTGTTGCATTTTTTTGTCTGAGATGTACTTGTTGCCATTCCTGTGACGACCTGCCTACACAATTATTTAAGACAGTACTGCACAGATATGATTTTCAAGGTGGTTCAGCTCCCTGTGCAATCAACAGTTATTTATAGTTTTGAAGCCATTTGATACCTAGCAGACAACCACACCCCTCTTTGTATCAGTGGCTCTGGTAGTTCACGTACTTTTAATTATTTCTGCAGGCAGAATCCCAGCCCTTGTTGACTTAAGCACACTCGTAATTCACCCTACACACAAATACCCTCAGAAACTGCAAATACCAGTGAAACCCAAACCACACTTATGAGCAGTACTTCCCTTCTGCAGGGACACGACACACCTCGAGCCATGGAACCCACTAAGCCACCATGGCACTGTTACAAATGCTCCTTTGCCAAGGCAATCTCACCTGTACTTCTGAATCAGCATCAACGTGCTGGAGTTGAAACCAGGTGTCTCTGTTATGATACTTCTGCAGATCTTCTTTCTGTATTGCTACCTTTCCTGGAAATAAAACAAACCAGAAGCACAGTTTAAGACATGCTGTAGTTCCCCCAAAATGTGTTTCAATCAAAAACAGGTTTTAAAACAACGATTAAAGGACTATCCTATTCAAGAAAGGCTTCAGATAACGGAAAGACTTCTTCAGGGCATACTTATTTTTTAAACACAATGCATAATTCTTTCTGATGAACAGTTTTTTCCACTTCATATTGTGAAAGCCTCTGAAATTCCTAACATCATACTCACTTAACGGACGGAAGCACAGAGCACTGCATGGATGAGTTTCCAAGTATGCTTATAGTAAAAATACCACTGTTGCTTTTTTTGATATAACATTACAGTTAAACTTGCGGTGGGAAAAGTTTGAAAACTGGTTGTTTCAGATGTTTGAGGCAGATGCCTGTAACAATCCCAAAAGATTGCAAGCATGGGGTTATTGTAAATAATAACATGTCAGGATGAGGCTCTTCACTGTATCTTTGGAGAAGAGATGCAGCAAGTGGAGATGTCAAGTCACAGCTGATTCCCAGACCTGCATTTTGAGGTCTGGTCACTTTGCCACTCTAGGTGGTAGGAGATCCACCAACTGTGCTCACTCAAAGCCTCGCAGAGCTCGTATCCCACAGCCCAGAACCATCCGAGTGATACCACTCACATACCACCTCTATTTAGACCAAAAATACAGCAGAGCTTTTCCCCCTGACCTTTTTCAAACCCCCTTACTTCTACCCAATTAACTTTTTTGGTAGCTATAGCAAAAGCAGCCTGTTTCATGCCATGAACTGATGTATATGCAAGCTAGGGGCTAACTTGTATGTAAAGCTGAAACTTTCATCTTGCCAGCCTCTCAGGCATTATGTAAAGCACTCTCCGAGGGCTAACGAAACTTTTTCCAAGCTTTTTTCTTTGTATATACAAAGCAGAGCACGGCATGCCTGAGGATCACGTGCTCCTCCGAAAGCAGCCTTGGGCTGGGTGGCTCCCCAGGCACCGAGGAAAGCAGTGTGTTCAAAGTGAAAGGATCCAGGACAGCCGGAGATGTTCATGAGGCTCAAGAAAGCCACTTTCTGGCAGCGTGGTTTGGTAGCAGACCTCTCCGCTCGAGGGACGCTCGAGGGAGTTGCTCCCCAGCTCCATGCAGTCTGGCCAGGGGTCATCACACATCACCTCAACAAACATTACTAGAACACGTTTACGTTATCCACAAGATGAACTATGAAAATCACAAACACAAAGCAGTTTCCTTTCTGAAATGGAGACTTTCTTGAGGTCCCAGCTGTGAGTTTAGCATTACACAACTCCGTCCCCTGAAATCTTGGCCTTTGCCTTTAGCTGTGCTTGGAGGGCTCCCCCAGCCCTCCTGCCTGCTGGGCTGCTCCCAGGCTCTCTGTGGCAGCTCCTGCTGCATTGCATTTTCCTCTCACTCTCAGGTTCCTTCCAGTGACACTTTCCAGACTTGCAGGCCTGGTTTCTGAACAGCTCTGCCATCCTTCCACATCCTTCCCCCTGCAGCATCCGCCAGGGTTTCTGCTCTGGCTTCTGCAGAGCTCCTGAGCCACCGCTGCCAAGTCTTGCTCCCTCTGCCCTTGCTGCTCTCCTCCCCCTTCTTGTCCTTCGGAGATTACCGGATCCATCTCCTTGCAGGCATTGAACTAGAGATTAATACAGAGCGGATTCACTGCCAGGCTCTTCACTGGATGTGCAGAGCTAGCAACTGAAACTTCTTAGAAAAAGAGTAATTAAATTACACAAACCTACAACCTAATATGGCAGAAAGGGTAAATAAACCGTAATAAGACATTTGAGCTGTGCTGAACAGAAGATGTGAAGTTATTCTGCTGAGAACCTCTGTGCTGATGGCTGGGTATTTTCACAGCTATTGCTTTTATTCTCCAACCACAGCACTATGTGGGCAGTTTCTCGGCTTTTTCCTGTTGTAGTTTCTCTAAAACATTTTGTCAGAGGGCTATGCTGAAATGCATGACCTTCCACTAATTGCTGTGGCCCTTATCTGAAACTGTCTACTTTCACTGCTTGCTGTGAAAGTCTCTCCCAGAAACCCGACCACAAGGTAACGCACACCGCAGGCTGTGCCGCCCGTATCTTTCCATCCCTTTTATTCAGCCACCTCTCTCACAGGAACATTCCTTGTGGAAAGCCACAGGACAATTTCAGCACCTTTACATGGCCGAAAAGCTGTTACCAGTGTCCCCTCTTTTCAGCAGGAGATCCCATTACCCTGTAAACCCAGGCTGCAAAACCATCTTAGCCAGGTCTGACTGTACGATCAGTAGGCAGCAAGAGGGTTAACCCGGTGGCACAGCTGTTTTGATGAGGAAACTGTTTGAACAGCACTGTTTGCTCTGCACACAAGCAATTCTTATTAACAAGTGAAACTTATTGACTGGGCTGGCTGGGATCCAGGGTTTTTTTTTTCACTGTAGACCAAGCGATCCGCAGAGAAGGAGAAGCCAGTGGGATAAAGTGCGCGCGTGTGTGCGTTGGCGGGGGTAGAGCAAAGAAATGGCCGGCACTTTGGCTAGTCTAAACGCGTTTAAGAGTGTATTACTGGTAGGGCAGACTGTTTTATCTGTCCTGTGAAACAAATTGTCTACATAAGGCAGCGGCCTGCAGGATTTGTAGCTCTCGGCCTGCAAACGCTAAGCCACACCAGGCTCCGGTATCACTGAGAGCCACCGGGCCCTGCCCTCGTCACCACAGCCGCTCGGCCTCAGACAACTTCAAGACTTCGCAAAGAATTAGGTTAACTCTGGGCCAAGAAGCACAAGCTGTCGGCACCTGCCATTTGAACCGATAGCGCCCAGTGAAGGCCCACAGCTCTCCTTGGAGATAAACCTGACGCCAGAGGTCAGCAAGGTTTACTGCCTCTCAGCTCGAGGACTTTTCCTCTCAGGGGCTCTTGGGCTCAACCCCATAGCACAGTGCTCCTTCGCAAATACTGCTCAGCAGTAATACCAGCAAAGGTTAGGTAAAAGCATTCTTCTCGCCTGAATTAATCCATTTTCCAGGTCTGACACTCGTCAGGACCTCAGGCTGGGGCAGTGTGAGGCAATTCACACTCACTTCCACACTTCTGTCACCCACATGGCAGCATTTTCCCTATATCCCCCAAATCCACACTGAACAGGCCTGCAGTGGCATATTTAAATCCTAAACCCTATGTTCAAAACATACGTGACTGCCAAACCCAACCCCTTATCTCCTTGGGAAGAAACCAAACCACTAGCAAGCTGCTCTGCCAAGCACAGGGCCAGGGCACGGGTGAACAAAGTTACTACAAAAGCGCCCTTTATGGTCCCAAGGGTGCAGAGCCTCCTGCCTTCCCCACCCGCACACCTCTGTCCCTGCGTCCCGAAACTGTTGAGGAAACGGTGCCAACTTTAAGAACACCAAAAAATGTAAATAAACATTTTTTTTTAAGGAGGAGGAGGGAGGAGGAAGTTAAGTTTCTGGGGTCATGCGTGGGTGTTGTTTTCATTTTTAACACACCGATCCTTTCAGCTGACCTGTCTGACAGCTTCCCCGCTCAGCCACGTTGACACAGTGGGCAGGCAGGGGATGGCAGGGGGTCAGGAATTTGGGCACGGAGGCAGAAATATGCAGCAGAGGCTTCTGCTGATTTCTGGCCTCACCACTTGAGAAGGTGCTGGGAGAACGCTGCACCCTTTGGGCATGTCCCTTCCCTCGATGGACTTTCAAATGCTCCTCCCAGGTAAGCCAATGCAGGCCAGTAGCATGTCCTTGGGCACATACGAGCTTAATTCAGAGCTTAACATTTCCACACAAAGACTAGCATGGAGTTATAACTTGCCTCTGGCACTCTCCATCCAGTCACAGCTATCTCCTCTCTGGGTTTCCTGCTGGCGAAGAAAGGACTAGGCACCAGCTTGGGGATTATACCTCACCTTTTAATACTCGTTTGCTGTTTTGTAGAGTGTTTGCTTCACTGCTGAGGGATCTGAAAATTTATGTCAGCTCCTAGACTAATAAAAGATACATTCCTTTGCAGAAAAAGAAGTCAGACAGCAGTACGACTGGAGCTTGTCATTTTAAAAGGACACAAGGCTCTACTTGAAAAACCACCTGACATTTATTTCACAGAACCCTGTAAAGGCAGCACTTCAGGAGCTCCAGAATCTTCTCTTTAATTTATCTTGGGACACTTAAACGTTGAAAACCAGGAAACTTTGTGTACTGCTGCCAAGTGAGCTGAAGCAGTAAAATGCAATAGCATTTTTAAAAAGCACAATTCATTTAAAAAACAGCACAAATCTGCTTAGCCCTCCCACAACACGGAAAGAGACTGAAAAAAAAAGACTGCCTAGTTGAGGATCAGAAAGGTAGTGATGAAAATTAGGGGCATGAGAAGGTCTCAGAGGCTCAGAAGCAGCAGAATGGCTCCTTGCTGTCTAGGGTGCAGTGTCCCACGAAGCACAAGCAGTACCAGACCATCTGCTGCCATTGGTAAGAATTAGTGGTGACAATGGCAGAATGCTTCCAACACGGCAGCGGTGCATCCTACGTAGAGGACTGAGGTGTACTCTACTCATATAACCCCAGTTTCATCTGGTTTTTGAATAACTAGTGCAAATAGAAGAATACATCACTTCCACCACCCATTTCCTCCTCCTTGGGATTTATCTTGAAGAGTAAGGCAAAGAAAAGTAGGCTTGAGATTAAAACATAGCTTCTAACCATGGACTATCAACGTTGGTTTTGCTGGCCACAAGCCTAAAGATCTCTCCTGGCTTATATCGCAATTTCTCCTCTACCAGCTCTCTGCCAGCTGCCATCTGGCCCTTTAGATGTACCTACATTTGAGAAAGGAGGAATAGCTAACCCATGGCTCATCCCAGTGGGACAGCAGTCACTGTTGTCTGCCTTAGAGCGGGCACTCAAATCCCTGAGCACGCTGCCTGCACTGGCCAACCACTTCCTCCATCAGCAGAGCCTTCCAGGTACTGCAAGCAGCAGCCACTGCTATTGCATTATCTCCACAGGCCCAGTCTGCTCTTAGTTCAAGCAAGACATAAACCCAACAGAGACTGCTTAATAGCTTCTGGTCTGGAGATGAGTCAAGTGCTGAAGAAAATACAGCAAGCCCAGCTCAAACTAGAGCAGCCAGAAGCGAGCTTGTAATGGGAGGATAAATCTGATTATATCCCAAATACAGGCACTATTAACACTGTCATTTGATAAGGATGGAGGCTGTGGAAAAGAACAGTCAAGGTTCTAGCACATTATGCCCAGTAATTTTGTTTATAATATGCGTACTTGTAGCAGGAAAAAGGAAAAATATGTATTTTTTGAAAGCTTGACTTTGTTTTCCTGCTTTTGTCATCATCCATTATGTTAAAACATATTGTGAGTGCAGCCTAACAAATTGTTCTGTGCAGAAAGCATTTATTTTAGGCTCTCTATGCAACCGAACTGTAGAGAATCTTCTCTATATAACTCTAGTTTATAGCTCCTCAAGACTTGTCATTGTGGGACACGGTCATCTGTTTCCTTTATTTCATTAGTAGCTATTTTTATACCATACTGAGTTGATATCTTTCCCATGCCATCCAACAGTACAGCACGGAAACAGTAATCTATGTTTTGACTTCTGCCTAAGCCATAGTTAGGGGTGGAAGAAATAGAGGAACACCGTTTTTTATTACAACATTGATCTCTGTTTTGTGTTGTATTTGAAGATCTTTCCTCTACTTACCTAGCAAGAAGCATAGTTTAGCAGGGAAAACTCTTTCCATTTTCCTTTAAGCCCAGTAAAATAATCAAATGGCGATGTTTCAGCTATATCTGGCAACAATTACCTAATCACAATAGATGGTTTGTTTGGGCCTTGGGTATTAAACGATGGCAACTCCACGAATACACTTCCTCAGCCTTGGTAGCACTCGTTAACAAAGGCACAATCACCTCAAACAATTTTCAATTCCATGGAGTTTTCATTCTGTAAGAATGTCTGT
Source organism: Aythya ferina (assembly GCF_964211825.1). Taxonomy (NCBI): domain Eukaryota; kingdom Metazoa; phylum Chordata; class Aves; order Anseriformes; family Anatidae; genus Aythya; species Aythya ferina. The sequence goes on from NC_140296.1 coordinate 63,803,603, forward strand.
GAGCTACGATTTGGTTTCATCTAATTTAGTCCAGAGCAGCTAAGTTTAATTACCTCTGCAGGCAAATTTGTTCCATTGCCTTATTTGCTTCAGCTCATCTAGCATTAAGCAGGAAAACAGTTATAAGCTGACAGGACACAGTGGCCTCAAGAGCTTCAATTCGTTGTACAGCACACCTAATAACCCCTATAAAGATGACTTAGAGCAGTGAGTTATAGGAAATGTAATTAACAAAATGACTTATTAGTTTGCTCCTGGCTGTCTGCCCCTTCATTGAGGAGCTTGGGCATGTGGCACCCATGTCTTTTTCAGTGCCATTTCCCCCCCACCAGGACTACAAACCCCTCTGCCAGGAGTAACCCACACTTAGGAAGTGTGATGGGCACGTGATTTGGGATTTAGGTTGAGGATAAATAATTGTATCCCTGTCAGCTGAAGGCCAGATGATATTAACTATGCTTTCAGTGCAGCATTAAGCAACTTGGTGTGGCACATTTCCTGTTTTTAACTGAGCTACGTATTCAAGGTCACGGTCTCGCGCCTCTGAAGTGTTGACTACACACCTAGGAGAATAGCAGCTGCAGGCATAGCGGGGAGATGGTTTTCTTCAGAAAATCTAGCTCAGTTCTTAAAGGGTAGGAAAAGCCTTCTGTCCCAGTGCATTGCAACAGCTTGCCACATTTGAGTCTCACTTAACACTTCTAAGAAGCCCCAAACTAAATATTAAACCATAATTGCTACAGAACACATTTTTACATATGCTTTATTTAGCAGCATTTCTGTCCTAATACTCCTTCTGCTGCTTCCACACAGTGATATCTTGTCTTCCCGTCGCTGGTGAAGACACCAATTGCCAGTTTCTCAAGTTAATGCCATCTCCTCAACATTTTTTTCCTTGTAACGACTTGATGGCAATAGCTATGCTATTTATTATAGAGACACATGTCCAATTAAACTGGCCTACGATTCCTACTTGATAATTTGGAAGTAGAAAGAATATGTGAATTTAATTTGCCATTACTTTCAGTAGGGCATTTCCTACTCAGAGCATCCCCACATACTATATAAATCACTATATTAAACTCCAGGCAGTAGCAGTCAAGGCACGCATTATCAATGCCCAACTTAAGACTGATTTATCTCCACAGTGACTGTATACATCACGTTTTACCTAAAAAAAAGATTAATTATATTTCAGATCCACCGAGATGTGCATTTCTTCATTAAGTTTGCATCTCAGCTGGCACCCAAGGCTCTTCCAAGACACGGTTGTTCCGGAGCTGTATGGTTAGCGAACAAAAATCCCACATGACTTAGCAAATCATCATTAGGAAAGTGCAAATGTAACAAGCAAACATGCAAACTAAAAGATATCTTTATCTGAACAACCCTCCCATCCTGTACGCCACAACGCTACAGCCTGTTCCAAAACCATATCTGCTACGCAGGTTCCAGTTTCTGAATTTGTTTGGCTCTCCTCGGAAGTTTCTGTCAGAGGCTTCAGGGGGTTCTTGTTTTTCATTGTCTCGCCCCCACTCTTTCCGTTTTTGGTGGCTTGAGCCTTCTCATCTGTCACACATTTGAGTTGCGTTTCGGATGTTTTTACCATCCCAAACTTGTACTTCATATTTGAATAATAAAGATTGTGCCTACTCTGAGCTCCAGTCAACCTGGAAATCAATATTACAACAGCAAGAGAAAGTGTTGGCAATACTAAATAGTGACTCAAAAGGAACTTTGCTAGCCAGCCATCTTCAAAAACAATAGCTCCTTGTCAAATTCTCACCATTTTATCACACATGCACACTGTGTTCTCTCTCCTTCTCTCTCGAAACCCCCTCAAAACCAAACAAACAATGCAAACAGATGTCTTAAATGGAGCATATCACACAGGAAACAGGCAAATTCACGCGCTCAGTAACATCTGAACTTAAAATTCTTCTCCCTGGAAGGAAGGCACGGCCCCCAGTTCCCTTCTCTGAGAAAATTTACTGCTGGATGAGCATGGGTAACCACCTTTTTTTCAGCAGAAGTGTCTCATGATGACAGAATATAACAAGAAATCTCTGTAATGCAAGCAAAGGGCCCCTATTTGGAGAACTGAGCAGTTCAGTGGAAGCGAGCTCATTCTAGCACTGCGCTAACCAAACTGTTTCAGCAGGGATCTCTTCCTAACCTCCCTTGCTCGAGCCTCTTCAAGAAAAGGTCTCTTAAGACAAAGCTGAAAATAGATGTAGAGCAGCTATTTCTTTTAAAGATTACACATTTGGTTCCTGTGTAAGAGTTGGTGTCATCACAAAAACTCCACTGCTTAGCTTTGCTGCTGCTGATTCCTGCTCATTATGAATTACTGAAAATAACCACTTGCAGTTACTCCAGAGCACTACTCTCTTTCCAGAGCATTTCCAATTCCAAGCAAAAGTTACAGAATTAGTATCACAAGGTGACAGTAATTCTAGAATTTTTCCTTCTCTCCATTGCCTTTTAGCTATTGATAACACTTCCACATCTTTGAAATGCTCTTCGAAATACACCTTTAATTAGGAAAGAGGGGAAAAAAGGGGGAAGACTCGGTCTACAATAGCTACATGCACTGTAAAATTGTGATGTATATTGGTAACACTGGAGTTTTGCCTTTTAGCACTACATCAGTGGAGTAACAAATCAGTCTGCCTACATATGGATTCTGCAATGCATACAAAAATAAATTTATGAAACTTAAAAAAAAATAAATCACACGTTGCAAGAACACTACCTCTTTTTCCTGAAGAGGTAGTGGAAAAAAAACACCTGATCAATCATTCAAGAATCCAAACAAAGGCCCCTCTGTATCTTCTGCAAGTCTTTCCTTCCATGAACTACTCCCAGAAGCTTTAAGATGAGATTACTCCGGCAGCTCCTGAAGAATTGCCCTCCAGTGTCAGGGCTTGATTATTAAAACAGGAACTTAGAGAACACGGTGAAAAGGAAACAATTTGCACTTCTCTACCGACAATTTCATGGGTCTGGCTCGTGTCAAGTGTTCAAAGATCCCTGTTCTGAGGGAGAGGATAAAGCCCTTAGCAAGAAAAATCACAGTCCACAGCCTGCCTGTTTGTAGGACATCGCAGCTACAGAAAACTAGTCAAGGATCTCACCCTAATGCTTTACCTAACGCTTCTCCTGCAGAGTACATGTGTATCTGGACATTGGATTCTGGCTGTGCAGCAGCATTTTCTCAGGAATTTTCTCAGTTTCAGTTGCTGCCACAGAGTTTTGCATGTTAAAGCTGAATTATTTCATGATACCTGGAAGATGAAATTCTTGCTTCCTAAGGAAAGTGCTTTGGCCCCACAGCTTTGTCTGTTACTGTGCTGTATTTACCTGTAGTTCTGCCTTTAAGATCTTTCACTGTGTATCTTGTGCTCTTTTTCTCAGAAAGAAACACAAATTTTGCAAGTATCCACCAACCCATTGAGGTAATTCCAGATTGGCTTAACAGGCTAAAAGAGTAAGTGTAACTCCCTGCCTCAAGAAAAAAAAGTTACAAGGTTGAAAGAAACTTCCTAAGCATTCTTAATTTTCCAGTTTAAAGCAAAAAGTAATCTAATGCTTAAGTAATTCAACCTACCAACTGGGAAGTTTGGTTCAACTGTCAGTTTTACTTTGGAAATTCAGCAGAATCTAAATAGATCAGGAAACAAGGAAGTCCTTAAAAGTCATGGTAATTACCATTTGTCAGTGACTGAAGGAAATACGTATTTACTTGTTTTAAATAAATACAACATGAAGATACACAGCTAAGAGGAAACATCAGCTTAAAGTAAGTTGATGTATCAGAAAAGAATGGAATACCTGACAGCAGACTAAAGAATTAAATAAAACAGAGCAATTTCTAGTTTAAAAAATCATTTAATGAAGGTTAATTCAAAACTCAGCAAAGTTGGTGGAAACTGTTTGAATCAGGCCATACAACCCAACACAGGACAGTGAATATAACCACAATTTCTCGCTGCAATGTTAAATGCAAAATCCAGAAAAAGAAGAATTCAAAGGTAAGGCTCTTACCAGGTTCTCAAAAACCATGTCCTTGACCAGGTAGGTCTTTTTATTTAAAAAATAAAAAATAAAAAAAAATTGCTAGATTCTGTACAGATGTGCTCCTTTAGGGACACAATTTCCTAGCTCATGTGTAACAAAAATCAAACAAAAGATAAATACAAAACATGAATCAGAAATTAAAGAAAGGAAAAAAAATAGCAACTGTATGACATAGTAGCGTAATGTAAAGGGACATACGAAGAGATCAGCATCACCACTTTATGCCCATTAAGATAATGCATTTTACAGTATTACATAAACTATCGCTCAACATTAGACAATTTCCTCCATACAAGTTCTGACAAAACATGATAGCTGTAGTCACTTTATACTGGAATTTAAAAAAAAAATGAATCAGACACAACCTCAAAATTAAGATTAGAAACTGAAAAAGAAAACCATCCCACAACAAAACAAAAACCAAACCAAACCAAAAACAGTAGAAAAACCCCAAACCATTAAAGTGACTTAAAATGGAAACTGTTCCACTCAAAGATAATTATTAAACTTCCCAAGTTTTGTTCTGTTTTATTTTTAACAAGACTTTTATCCCTAAAGAGGGATAAACTGAGTGTTATGAAGTTTGCCACATGTGAAATGCAAAGCAAATACTATCTGGCAATGGCCTGCCCAGAGTAAGCAACAGCTTGCTCTAATATCGTTTATAAAATTTGTCTGTCATTGTGCTCTATCTATGAACAGTATCTATTACTCTGCATGTGATTACTGTAGTCATCATTTAAGAGTATTTCGTGCAGGTGAATATAGTGAGTCCTAGAACACAGCAAGACTAAAGGCCTTGCATTTAAAAAATATAGAATAACAAATGATGTTGCCAACATTTAATGGAACTTTCATTGCCCATTTCAATTAAACTGCAATCTGTATTTGCTGTCATAAGAGCATTTATCTGCCAGCCTTCTTTACAGTATGTAATACTGAAGGCACTTTTGTCATTTGACAAAAAGGAAAATACAGAGCATTACTTACCAGTGTCACTTTCAGTCATATCAAGACCCAAACTCTTATGACTATTTATGATCCAACAGTTACAAGTCCAAGAGAAGTAAGTAAGCCATAAGGAAAATAGTAATTTATGAACACATACCTATGATGGAATCCCTTCGAAAAACATCTCTGTCAAAAATATAAAATGACAGATGGCGAAAGGTCCGAGGAATTTCACAGTAAAAGTCTTCTCCATAGAAGGGGCTGGGTAAAAAAAACACACACATAAACACGCACATAAAAAAAAAAAAAAAAGAAAGAAATTAGTGTTGGTATCCTGGAGGAACCAGCGTGCTACCATTTCACACCCAGAACATCTCTCTGGACTGCGATGCTCTCTCCCTCCCATGCAGGTGCTCCTTCAAGCACAGCTCCTGCTCTTCCCATCTGAACTGCCCACAGAACAGGAGCAGGTACTTATTTTTATTTGGAGAAACAGAAGACCCTAAAGAAAGAGGGCAGAGACACCATTATTTGTTAACACAATGTGCCTCGAAAATGGGCAGAGGTCCCTGCTGCCACACAGTGCTTCATGTACCATCACAACAGGGGTCACAGATGACCAGGATGAGCACAATATAGCACGGATCGAGTAATACATATATATTTTTGAAGGATTTTGTTTACTTTAATACCTGCAGCCATAACCTCTTTTCTCATCCCCTCCAAAGCATTAAATTCAAAGCCAAATGCAGCCAGCTGGTAGTAACTAAGCCTTGGAGCTGACACGACACTTGTGACCTGGGAGCCCTGCATAGATGTTTCTATTCTCGCTTCCTGGAATGCCATCAATATGGGTTGTTTTTACAGTAAGACAAGGTTTTAGAAACAAAAATAATGATAATAATAAAAAAAAATCGCAGCATGAAAAGCTCTTTAGAGATTTAGGGGGCTTTCTTTGGATCCTACCAATTTAACCAGAAAATAAAGTCCCTGGCTCCTAATAGCAACCCTTTCAGTATCTCTCTGTCCAATTACATGGTTAAGGAATTATTTCTGAGAACTATAAGCATACATCAACACTATTTATTCATCGACAGGCCTACCATTTCACCGCAGATTTCTAATTCCAAGTCACTCATGCTTAAGGAGATCTAAATTGGTGGCTGCCATTTGAGTCATGCAGACAAATGCAGCAAGCATGGCAGAGGTAGACTTAAAAATAAATCTCTCATTTTAACAAGCTCAAAGCCAGCAGGTTTTTCTTCCCCCTTTAAATACAGACCTCCTTATTGTCTCGGCTGAGCACAGCCATGGGAGGTCATTACTGAAGGCTTTTGGTGTTAGAAAATTACATAGCCAGAAGTTTAAGTGTCCTTGCATTAACTTTTGATTTTTCAGCCTCTTGTCAGCAGAGGTCATTTCCTTGGTGCCTTTTGGGATACCACAGCAGAAGGAATTTTACATCACCCGTACACTTTTGCTTGTCTTTCTGCCTACAGGAAAAATTCCCCAAATTCCCTCATTACCTCACGAGCTAGATAACAAATCTGAAAGCACACAGCACCGCAAATCAGCTAACAACTGTGTTTGAAGAGGTATTTGCCATATGAAGTCTGGAGACATCACTCAAGACACAGTCAGAACATTATGGTGGAGCCTCTCCTCCCCCAGCCACATGGAAGAACATGTTATATTCATCCCAGCTACCAACCTAGCGCTCTGTGTTAGGTTCATATTCCCCTCCGAGATATTTTATTTGGAATAAAAATAAAATTTTAAAAATTTGTAGTGCAGTGGGGCTACACAAATGCTTAAACACTGCCCATATATTTAGGGCACCATACATGCAAAACGCTTACATCGTTCCGAGCCCTAATAGTCTGCTCAGCCATAACATTGCCCTTTCTGCTGGAAGAACACGACGGATGAATTTACTCACTAATGACCTTTGAATGAGATGATACGTAATGAACTGTGGATTATATATACACATTTCTCTATCAAGCATATTAGTGAAGCTTCAGTATGCTGGAAACACACACACGTACGTGCTATAAAGCTTACTTTAATTCAGCTCAACTGATCCTGGGGGAAGGAGCAGGAAAGAGCCATCAGCTGGGCCCTTTGGCAAGTCCCCTGCTAATCATTGTCACAAGTGCTGGCCAAGGGGCAGAAGATATTTAAAACCACACCCCAGCAAAACACCCGTGACATCTGGAAAGGCAGACTGGACAACAGGAAGTGTCTGGTCCAATGCATGCTGTCCGAAAGAGACTAATTAACAAAAGAAATGTAATCAAGTCTGCCTTTAGCCATGGAAAGACCACATCTTGGAGGTCTCTTCCAACCTTAAGGCTTCTATGGTTGTAATGAAAGCAAGCAGATCTCCAACCCAAGTGCACTCGCTCTCCGCTGGCTAACTCCCCAGAGAAGTTAAAATGTAAGGAAACATGGAGATAACATCTGATCCTCTCCAGCCTTGTGGAGCTCTGCAGAAACAGAATCTTCTTTCTGAAGGAATCAAAAGTCACCACACGAACACTTCGAGCTTCCAGTTAAATGCGTGCTCATCTGCCATGTATCTCTTCAGCACAGTACTGGCCTTGTCCCCCATGCAGACCTGACGAGCAAGAGGTCGCAGCACTCAAACCCCATGATTTATTTCCCAAGCCAACTTATTGTAAGCACAAGCCCCAGGGCTCCTGAATGTTTTCTTCTGAAAGAACAGCTCAATTCCTCCCTCCCTGTCCCCTCTGCCCCAACAGCTCCAGCGTGTGCTTTTATTTTGGTGTGGCAATTAATGAAAGCGCTGCCCACACGGCCCTCCATCCTCTGACAGGATCCTCCAAAACACTACAGCTAGCCCTGCTGGAAACCCAAGGATCTTTCTGAACCGAATGAGTTCAGGTTCAGCTTCCAAGTCTTGAGATAAGCTGGAGAAACTTTATTCACTCAAGGAGGAGGAGGAAGACTGAGGGGCCCCTCCCTCAGCCCTCCAGCGCAGGTTGCGCATCAGTAGGCCGCACAACCAGCAGGTCGTGGCCAACACCAGCGCTGCCATTATTTCAGGTTCTTCTAAACAGCTGACACACACTGTAAGGGCAAATCAGCCTTCTTCCAAGCTGAATATAGAAGCGTTTTCAAACCGAGCTGCTTCAGTGAAGAGCGCTGACTCTAAAACAGTGTACATCTTTCATACAGCACCTTCCACAGACACTTACACGACCTGATCCCTCCTCAGGGCACCTTCCCTAGGAGCTTCCACACCTGCTGTGACAGAAGAGATGCAAAGCTTTGTTGGGGGAGAAAAAATAAATAAAAAAGAAAAGGAAAACATCAGGAATAGCCAAATGGATTTGGACCTTCAAGCATATTCCCCGCTCACCAAGCACTTACTTGTTCTGAATGCTCCAGGGAGCAGGAATACCAGGAAATCAAAAACAGAAAGTTCCCTCCAAATACTGTTTCCCTCATAAAATTATCCAACTTCAAGCCCTCCCCATTCTAAGGTATCTATTTCTGAATGTCCCCCGATGTATATTTTGGCAATGGATATTTTAAAGGAGGAGACTGGGAAGGAGAAGAGAAATTACTGTGTAAACCAAGTGGAACGAAAGCAAATACAGAAGAGAAATCTAGTTTCAAACACAGTGAATGTGGACTTTTTTTTCTGAAAAAAAAAAAATAATATATATATATAACTCTAATTTTGTTCAGTTTTAGCTATTTTACTAACCTCCAGAGGCAAAGTTGCAACTTTAACTCCTCACATATCTATCAAAATCACTGCAAATAGCATTAGCTGGGAGGTTAGCTTCACAAAGTACATCTCAAAGTAGAAGTTTAGTTTTAGTTTTTTGTCTTTAGTTTTAGGCTGGGCTGCAAAACCTCGTGCTTGTTTCTCAGTATCAGAGGATTCACTGAAGTAGTTTTGTTTTTGTTTGGCACTGGTACTTCAGTGAATGAAGTGAAAGGGTCGCATGATGAATAATAATGAAACCCTCAAACCAAAATTCTTTGTCTATCAATTTTTTTTTCCTCTAAACTGCTTTTGTGCCTGTAAGTAAGGACTATTAACATGCCACAGACAACTCCACATCCTCTGACTGTTTTAAATGATTTGGAAATACTGGATTCATTCTGTTGCGTGAACTGAAGACCAGAGTTCACATCTCAGTGTGAGCTGGAAGCAAAATCAGTCTGTACAAAGGAGTACGCTTGCTTGTTTCTCCTACTAAGGCTTTTCTGCTGCTTGGCTAATACAACCTACGCTATGCTTTGCGGCCTATGTAAAGGGATGGGGTGGGGGGAAGGAGAAGAGAAGGTTTATTCAGAGCAGACAGAGCAAGCCAGATAAAATCTGAATACATTTCAGTCCCCCACTAGACAGGGAGCTACGAGAAGGCAGGCAAGTAAGACAGGCTCTTGAAGAGCCAAAGTTGGCAGATGTCACCATAGCTTCCTTACAGCACGAGGTATTTTTAAGAAGTTGTGTATTTGCCGCACAGATTTGGCAGGCTACTTGCAGCAGGAAGTGTACGGCACAGGAGGCACCACCTAAATCCAAACATATCCCCCATGGCCATTGTGAGAGTGCAGGCTGCCGTCTTCCAGACATCTGCTGAGCCCAAGCAAATTGCTCCTCGTGTCCTTGTGCAGAGATGGACGGTGCTATAGCCACAACCACCCCTGCTACACAGAGAAAGAAGTAAAGCAGTACGCATTTTGTCTGCCCTAACATCAGAGCAGAGGCACAAACACACTAGCTATAGTTATCATCCTCACTTGACAGTTGCTGGTTTGGCTCAACGAGGCTTACAGGGATTATGATAACTTTAAGCAGCAGCCGCCTGGCCCCTAGTCACCTCCCAAAATATTCTGTAAGACGACACACACAAACAACAGAAGTCACATTACAGCTGCATTATTTTATCTTTATTTTTTTAAATCACTCGAAGCAGCCTACAACACCAACAATTGTTACTCACATGGGTGGCTTTCCGTGTGAATAAACGCTCTCATTCATAAACCCTGCCTTGGGTCTCAAGGCTCACTTCATTCTCCTCTGTCCATTAAGTCTTGCTTCCCTTCCTGGCGCTCTTCCCAGCTGCCTTCCTTCCCTACACAGCCGTGCAGTCCTTGCCTTCAATAATATCCCCGACCGGGCTGAAGTTGCATCCATACCCTTTTCCTCAAAGCCTTGGGATGCTTCAGAACTGAAATCCACTGACACTAGGAATTGAAGCCATGGTCAGATACAACTGAGCACAGGTGATGGCAGAGCCCAGAGGCTGGGAGCACACTGAGGAGCAAGCCAGCAGCGTGGGGGAGAAGCTAAAGAACATGCGGACAGCAGAAGACGTGCTGCAGCACCCAGTGCAACACCTCTGGGCTGGGGAAAGCTGTTGTGTCAAGGAGGTGAGCTGGCAACTTCAGGAGATGGAAACGCTAACGGAGCTAACTCAGACACGGCGGCTAATCTCGGCCACGCTCCAACTAAGGGAAGCAGCTATGTGCTTAAAATTTGAGAACTGGCCCGCAGCCAAGATGTTATCAGAACATGAGAGAAGTCTAGCTATGCAGCCGCGGACTCCAAAGATAGGAAAACACAGCGTCCGAGCAGGCCTGGAATTAAAAAAACATTAAATATGGCAGCAGAATCACTTAGAGAAAGCTTTGAGAGTTAGTGATTGACTTTGTTACCAGATCTGAAACCGAGACAAAGACACAACATCCTCCTGTTGAAGAGAACAGCCTTGGCTATGAACTTACAGCACTTTTCGCTGTACACTCACAACCTCCCTTTCCTTCACTGGAGACTATGGGGAGGGGAAAAAAAAAGACTGCGGGTGGAGAAAGTGCTTCTGGCTTCATTTTCTGTTTCATTCAGGCTTTGATCACTATGTTTAGCACGTGAAAAATTCCTCGGTGCAATAGCCGAGAACTAAATAATGACAGACCCAAGATGCTTGGCTCATCTCTCTAAAGCACACAGCGTCTGCCATTTGATTCTCAACGTGCGACGGTGTTTGCCTTTATTCATATCCTTGAAACAAATTTAGAGATGTCACATTCCTTCCATTCTTCACCTATGATTTGAGAAGCTGCCTTGATTTCCTGTTGCAGCTGACACTGCCCTTTAAGTGAATGGAAACATCTGATGCAAACAGCCAAGGCAAAGTCAGTCCTAATGCCAGCAGGCCAAGAAAATTTATCCTCGGGGACGACCTGCAGTTAGAACAAGCCCTGGATGGCGGAGCCTCAAGTCTGGGGCTGCTCTTTGAGAAAGGTAAATAGATGTTTCAGCAAAGGAGATTAACAGGCAGAATTATTCAGTGCCTTTATTTATGATAGCAATATAAATATAGGCCATGCAAAGCAGAAAACTGCATTAAATCCCAGCTCTAACTGCCCTCTCCCTCGTATCTTCTGACTTGCATGTGACCTTCTCAGAATTTCCTAAAAGCCCGTGCCAAGCAGTTTATGAAAACAGTGCTGCTTGAAGGGTTTGAGCTTCTCTTCCTGGGAACCTGGAGAGCTTGCTCTGACCGACCCACGTGCTGATCGTGCTTGTCCAAAGATCCCCAGGGAAGTCGGATGACTCTGAGCATAAAGAGGGCTTTCACGTTGCTCTGCGATTTCTTAGGAAGACCAGCCCATGTCATAACCCCGATTTCTTTCGGTCAGATGCTACCAAGTAATCCTCAGAGCAGCCCTCAAGGCACCAGTGCCACCACCGGCTCATCTGGAGCCAAGAGAGGCTAGATGGCAGGAACGACTTAAGTTCCTGATTGTAATTTATGAGTCCCACCTGACTGCTGAACAGAGAAGTTAAGGTTCACCGTGCTGGCTGCTCTCAGTTTTTCAGATACAAACTTAGATAAAGGGCACCAGGCTCAGAGAAAGTCTCTCAAGAGCGCTGGTAAGGGCACTGGACTGGGCAACAGGATGTGCGGGTTCAGTTCTTAAAGCTCTGCATGATTTATGTTTTGTTGATTTAAGAGGTTACTGCTCTCAGCTGCCTTCCCATGCCTCTGCCACAGCCTGATAAAACAAAAAACTTGTTGCAGAAGATTAGGACAGAGCTCAGGGAGGTAACTCCTTACACTGTCTCAGTGTAAAACGCAGGAGATCATGAGTCAGAGGCTGAAGGCTCTGCCACAGAAATCACACGGGAGCCAGAACTGGTCATTCATCCAAGTCCTTCTGGGAAGGAGAAGGACCTGTGTTCTTCCTCACATTTAGGAAACGTATTTAAACTTTACGTCAGGTGAAGGGCTGCCTGGAGAAACATACATTTCTGTAGTGCTTAACAGAAGCTTAATGAGAAGGGGGGGGAGGGGAGAAGAAAAAAAGTATGTATTCATTGAATCCCTAAGTACTGAAGACAGTGTCTCAATGTGACTTTAACTACAAGTCTTCTCATGCAGATAAAAACAAACTCATTTTATGCAGACATGCTGGTAAAGGTAGGTTTTCCCCAGGACAAATAAATCTGAATGAGAAGATGCTGTTTCAGCATTGCTAGAGCTGCACACACAACACCTTTCGATTCAGCCATTCACACAAAAGATTCAGCTTTTCATAGACTACATGAAAATCAATTTCTGAGCTAAAGAAAAGACGGGGAGTTACCAGTATGAGTAAAAAGGCAAACACTGAAAGCTTACTTTGGCGGCCTGTGACCAGAGCCAGCCAACCCCATGTCAGCTGTGAAGGAACGGGAGCAGAAGACGGGCACGGACAGCGTGGCCTTGTACGCCAGCCACACAGCTGGCCAGGCAGGACTCAGCTATTTTAGCCAAGTTTTGGCCCAGCTTCATGTCCCTGCTCCCAGCTAACCTCGTGTACCACAGCAGCGACAGGTATTTCTCTGCTGCACACAAATTGCATGGGCCTTCGGGCACATAAACCTTGCCTGGGCACATAAACCTTGCCTGGCCATCATCTTTAGTCAGCCCTTAAACCAGGGAGAACAGGACTGTAAAGGATTTGGAGACGTCATCTGGAGTACCACTGCTCTAAAGCATGAAGATCCCAATATTTTGGTCTGGATCAGTTACATATGACCTGTTTAAAGCCTTCAGCCATAAACATGGGAATCTACTCCAGTGCCTCAGACTCTTCAGTAATAGGAAGCTTTTCTTCACAACAAACCTAACCTGAACTTCCTTCCCCACTGCAGTCTAAGTCCATCATTACTTGCAATATCCACACTGAACACGCAGAACAATTCCCCCTCTTTTTTTTTTTTTTTAATTTATTTACCTATTTATATCAGCTCTCAGCCCTCTTCCCCAGATTAAGCAGCTCCTATCTTTTCACCTTTCCTCATCAGTTATGTTCTCCTGACCTCTGACCGTGGTGTTGCTCTGCTCTGAAGTCACCTCAGACGATGACAAGAGCTCAGCTCCATGGGAAACCAGAAACCTTCCAGTTTCTGCAGAGCTTCAGCACACCTCCTCAAGCTTTCTAATGATCTCTGAAGACAGATGGAATTTTTCCCACTACATGAATTACACTTGTTGCTTACGCCTGCTCCTGAAAGTTATTTTCTCAATAGAAAAATAATTGGATTAGCTGAAGGAAATGACATCACCTATTAGCATACAGCCCTCTGCCCCCCTCCTTCGTCCTCCCTGTGAAGGACTTTAATGATCAGCAAGCAGAAACACCCACTGTGCCACTGCTGGTTGTGAGCAGTGGGGCTACAGTCACTTGAATCAGCACTGAATTTAAATGAGTTATGAAGTCAGCTCTGGAGAAACAACTGGTTCAGGGCCATTGCATGTCAGTTGTTGTCAAAAGCACAAAGAGTCAATGGCTTTTCACTTTTTTTGCTAATTAGGTACACTACAACGAGGGAAGTAATAGCATCATCACAGAAAAACACTTCCTATAATTATCTTTAGCCTATCTAAATACCTCAAGAATCAGAAGGCTCAATTATGGACACCAGTAGACCACATCAGAAAATAAGCTGAGGAACAAAGACTTAAGGGGAAAAAATATATGCAAGAGAAAACTTAAAGTGACTTAAGGGAATAAAGTCCACTTCAAGCTACTCAGACTCACATTCTTAAGTGTGTTAGGTACTTGGGGACTGGGGGAATTATTTACTCTATTTCCCAGAGTAAATTATTTGCAATAACAAGACAAACAATAGATTCCTGACTATACTACTCAACTCTCACTCTTTTCCCACTTTATCTCTTAAGATAAAAACAACTTTCCCTTGCTGCTACTTTACCCTCAACAAAAAATATATATATAAAGAATTTGATTTGTCAGAGCATACACATATCGTATATGCCCAGCCTTGTTCCCTTTAGATTTTTAATCTTGGGGGATTTCCAGGAGAAAGTGTTTTAACTTTCGCTACACGCTTCTTGTTCTGTTTCTTTCTCCATTTAGCTACTATAATCTCACAGGAAGCATCCACGATAAGGGGAGGCTGGAACAAGAGATACCTGTTTGCATTAGTTGCAGCTGCACAACAAAAAAAAACTCCCTATCTTCAGCAAAACTTCACACACAGCTGCAAAACAGAGCTCAGAACTGAAGAGCTTAGGGAAGCTCAAAACAAATACTGCAGAAAGAAAGGAGCACCAGCTGTACATTCTTTGGAGAACAGTTTATATGGCTTGCCTCAGTGCAGACGTTTTCCCATATACACAGCTCAGAATCATGACACTAACACTTTTACCAACAGAGTGTGCTTAAAACTGGAAAAATGATCGTGCACCCTCTGAACTCCCCTAAAAAAGTATCTATGGCACATTACACAAACACAGGAAGCAGAAAAATAGTCTAGGGTACTGAGAAGAGTTAACAACACACGTGTACACATGGATTTATTACCATAATGACTTCTCCACTATTTTGGTCCTGAAAACCTCCTCCTGGTCCAGGTTTACAGTACAGTAGCAATCCCTCATCTTGTTTGGCCCCGGATATGTAGGAAGATTTTTGGCTTCGCCTAAAGACGAGAAAGGAAAAAAAAAAACAAAACACAAAGATTACATATTAAGAAGTTAACCACATATGTCAGCTATCAAACTAATGCAGCACCAGCAGCACGGCTAAAGCAAGATGCTGTGTTATATTTTTCTTCCCAAGCGATCAGTCTCTATTAAACAGAGCAGTACATTCTGTTTCCAAGAGAGCAGCTCCCAACAGCCACCCAGTTCGGAGCTCAGCAGGAACCAAGACCAGCAACAACTCAACAGGTTGTTGCCTCCGATCTATCCGCATGTGTTTGGGTGGGTATTGCTTCCTTCCCAAGTTTTGCTTTTGATCAGTCTGCCCATAAGATACCCGGAGCACAATATAATAAGGTAATAAAGCTTCCAGCCCATTGATTTCAGCCTAAAGATGTTGTCAGGACACAGCAAAGGAGGGCAGATCCCCAGCTCCTTCGCTCGCCCAGATGTTGAGATGGACTATTAGCACGTGCCCTGGGAACTACACTGTTCTCTCCGGGTAATAATACATGGAGTAAAAATGAAAAAATAAAAAATAAAACGAAAGCAGCACACACCAAGAGAACAAAAGTTTGTTTGCCAGTAGGGAAAGGAACCCCAAGTGACAGGCACAAATATAACTTGACAGCAACAAATATAACAAATATAACTTTTTATCAGATGTCTGCGGTTCAGCCTAAGCGCATCTCACTAGACACATGCCTTTCCCAGTCTCCGGCTCCCAAATAGCTTTACTATTTTAACAGAACCATCTTGTGTGTTACAAATCTGTCTTCAGTCAAAACATGCTTTTCCCCTTCTGCAGTTTTGTTTAACAGCAAATCTGATGCAATGGGCATGTCAACACTGAAGGACTGCAGCAAGGAAATACCAAGCCCACCAGCATCCTCAGCTTTAAAGGATGAGCACGAAGTGACACAGGACTTCACATCTTCTGTACCTCTCACACACACTTTTGTCATGGCATGCCCACAGAAAAGCCACACATCCACACTTCTCACGAACTGCCTAGGGATGGGTGATTGTATCCACTTTCTAAAGCTAAACACAGAACATACAGAATCCCAGAATCGTCTAGGTTGGAAGAGACCTCAAGATCATCGAGTCCAACCTCTGACCTAACGCTAACAGTCCCCACTAAACCATATCCCTAAGCTCTACATCTAAACGTCTTTTACAGACCTCCAGGGATGGGGACTCCACCACTTCCCTGGGCAGCCTGTTCCAGTGCCTAACAACCCTTTCAGTGAAGAAGTTCTTCCTAACATCCAACCTAAAACTCCCCTGGCGCAACTTTAGCCCATTCCCCCTCATCCTGGCATCAATAAATGCATGAAAACAATACTTCATGTATCAATGCTCACTTCAGAGCACTTCTACAGAAGTCCACTCCCAACTCAGCTGATGCAACTTGATAGCTTTCCTCCCTCTTCCCGCAGAGCTGCGAGACACGGTGTTTAAAAAGCCGGCTCCACGTAACTCAAAGGTGTGGCTGGAACATCTCTCAGCGTGCCTGGCGTGGCTTTACATTCAGCTGAAGTGTTAGCAACAGTTCAACTGCAGCAGCTCTGGCCAAAAATACATCAAGTATTACTGACAGCTTTTGTACAACCTCCACCGGAGTCTAGTCTGCTGTGGTAAACCTCCACCTTTTAGTCGTTATCTGCATTTGAGCAAATTACCCATCGAACAGGCTGAGCTCTGAGTGTCTGTCCTTTCTCTGCAGGCCCTGAACATCCCAATTGCTGTGTTTTCAAACTAAAGTCACATAAATTCATCTCTTTTCTGGATGACTGGGTGAGATCCCTGTCAACAGGGAGAGTTTCAATTGAGGAGTGGTCAGCAAGGCTTCACCTGGAGCTGCCGTGCTACTCTCCCAGCTCTTCCAAGACAGCTGGTCAAAACTCTTCAAGCTCAAAATTAAGGAAAAATAACACACTTGCCCTTTTCCTCCACTTTTTCCACCTCCTACTTCAACACACAGAACAACTCCTGGGTTCCACGTTCCTGATTTCCACGCAGCTCTCTGATGCCACACGATAGGCATTTCACTGCTCCACGCCAACACTTCATCGCCTCACGAGTGCTCTGTAAGAACCCTATTTTAAAACTCAATCCTTCTCTTTGTTAGAGGACTTGCAGAAGAAAACCCCGCAATGCTAAAACAAACGCAGTGCAAAGGAGGATACCAGTGCCACCAGCAAGCGACCGCCTACGCAGTCTGCAAAGCAAATTACACCACCACAATATTGGAAAAATGGGACACACAGGGAGAAAGATAGAGGGAGAAGACATTTTTTCCAGCTGGAAGAAAGAAATGACTGTAAAAGGCCCTGAAATGCCACGGAGGCCAGAACAAGGGATTAATTGACCGACCCAATATATTAATCATGTTACTGACTCCAGAAGGAGCTCGCATAAAAATGTGGTTTCTTCCCAACACTGACAGCACCCAATGGCTGTTTAGATTCCTCCAGCGCTGAGCAGCTGAGAAAGACAAATTTGTCAAGCTTTCAAGCACAGCTAAAGACTAACTCTCCAGCCAGACATTTTATGTCAACAAACGCGCTCTGTTAAGAGCTTCGGTTGCTCCTCAGATTCCTCCAAGACAAAAATGTTCCCTCTACAGCACGGCTTTGCTATCCGCAGCGAAGCTGAACAATTTGGTCGGTATTTCTTGGTCCTGCTACTATTGAAATGAAAAAAAAAAAAAGAAAGGTCAAAACACTTGATATAGTCATGCACCATTTCCGTATTTTCAACTGCGAAATCTAATGAGATTGATTGATTTGGGCAAGAATCCCCCAGTTTAACCTATCTGTGTAGAGGAGGCATCTTCACCACCTGCATTTTCAAGAGGCGGCTCCGTTCTCTCTTCCTCTTTGTATTTTGAGGCACCAGCATGATAAGAGACTGGAGGGAGGGTTTGCAGACAAAAGGTCAAAACACCCACCTTTAAGACCTCCTGTCTTCCGCTAACAAGAAACGAAATGTTTCTGAAGATGTCTAAGACCTTGATCATCTAAAATACACGCACTTTGTTTCGGGGCATAAGGCTTCCATTTGGAAGGCCTAGAAATAAAATAAGCAATTTAACTTTACAAGCCTTTTCCCTCTGTCCCTGTACACGTCTAATATAGATGGTCCTAACTGAACTGTGCGACGCACTCAGCTTAGCACCAAGTATTTGAACTTTGCGTAGCTAAACTTAGCTTTGCTAATCGTTACCATTGGGTATTTTGGATAAGTCTTTAAAGGATAGACTGTTCCACTCTGAATACCTCACTGACGTGCTATTTTCTCCCTGTGAATGGGTCGCTACAGGCTCAGACTGGACTACCGTGGCACAGCAGGGCGCAGGGTACTCAAAAGGCTGGAACAAGAAAAAGCATTAGATCTGTATTCATCTTTCTTGTTCTTCCAACATTGTTTGTTCTTGCCCTACTAAGACACCGACAATAAAAGGAAACAAGAAAAAAGGGCTCTCCTTACAAATATGATAGAGAAGGGCACTGCTGAGATGCTTGGGAGTATAAGTGTTGAAAATGAGAAAAGCTTTGAAGATGTTTCTACAAAGAAATAAATATATACGTACACGTATGTATGCATTTCCTTACAGTTTTGACATCTTAAACTCCCTGAAGCACCTGGTATTTTTCATTGACTTTAAATACTTGGCATTGCGTCGCCTTTGCTTTGGAGTATTGCCCTAGGTGTAACTTGCTGGAGAGAAGAAAATGCATGACAGCCAGACATTATTTCCACCTTTTGAAACAAAATTTGCTGGTCCTATATGCTTCGAAGTTTTGGGTCACCTGCACACAGCTGCCAATCTGAGCACATTACTAAAAGCCTTGTGTCCACAAATTTACCTTCCTGTCTTCCAGCTGCAACATATTTGATTTTTTAAAATGTCATGGCAGAATCACTTCAAAAAATATTTAAAAAGCCAAACAAAAAACCCACATCCAAGAAATAAACTTGGTAAAAGCAGCTGAGCTTTCCATACTGCAGCATTTGACTTCAGGGAACACGCAAAGACTTCAGTACAGGAAAAAAAAAAAAAAAAAAAAAAAAAAAAAAAAAAAAAAAGTGAAAAGGGCAACATATCCAAACCAGCAACAGCAATTCATTTTGTTCCTGCCATGTTAAGGAGCCACTCTCCGAACAAGCTCTTGGGCAAGAATGTCAAGAACTAAAACAGAGCAACAATGTACGCCGAGAATGAAAAACTGCTCCCATTTTACCCTAAGCTTTCTATACTGATAAAGATGCTGGTTATAGGGGCGAGGAACAAAAACACACTATCTCAAGCACTCCTCAAGTTCTCTTTCTTCTGAGAAAAGCATCATCCCTTCAACATCCACAAATCAAGCAAAAACAGAAAAAGGAAAAACACACACACAAATCTCATTCTCTATCAGAATAATCCCAGCATAGATGTAAAACATTAGGATGTCAGCGAATTTATAATTAACATTTGCTGTAAGTTTAATTAAAAATATAATACTACTCAGCGACAGCAAGCAGTTCATCATTTTAGTACAAGGTGTGATTTGGGGAGTGAGGTGGAAGGTAAAGGAAAAGTTGACTACAACACCACAACAGGGATACACCAAAAAAAGAAGTCGTTTCAATATTGAAAGGGTCATGGGTGGAAAGCTTCTGTTTATACAAGAAACCATTTTCGCTACTGAACAGCCGATACGGTCATTACCTCAAGTTAACAGTGTTTGAAAGCAGAGCATACAATTCTATTTGCACATAATTCGTACATGCAGATATACCGTGTACACACCACAAAGGGAAAATGTTTGATTTATTTTTGCCTTGCCAGATAGGAAAAGGCAATGAAATTCACACGGGAAGTCCCACAGACGGATATACCCAGTGTGCAACTACAGGGTTACGTAAGTGTGCTCTAGTGTACTTTTTTAATAAGCTAAAATCAATATACGCTTTTTGGGCAACATATGCCAAGTATCAAAAGATGTCCTCTCCCTTCACGTGTATCTATATAGGTCACTCGCCCTGAAAATGAAATAAAACCACCGAATTCATCAATTTGCTTCATCAGATGTTCATATATTAAGAAAATGAGATTTGCTTTAAAACAGATGTGATTAGAAATACTCTTTGCTTAAACCGTAGACATTTATGCGGGCGTGCACGCATGCTTTGCTCTGACAAAGAGACAGATTGCATTAGATTTCTAAACCAGGTCAAAAATAGCCATCTGTGAACGGATTTTGGTGACCTGGAAAATGAGATTTTTAGATGACCTGTTCTTAATGTAAGCCCTTGCCTGCCAGCCTCTTTCCATGTGAAGCGATGCTGATGTTCAAAAGCTCAGGGCAAGCCCTTCCTCCACAAAACAACCCCAGAACAAGGTGATACCACAGCACTGCTTCAGCACGCTGTATTAATTACAACCTTATAGATGAGGGCATCGTGTGGAAACCCCAAACCCTCTGGCACTAAATTGAAGACCTGTAGTGATATGAGATGATATCTCGTTGCCAAAGACTACTTATACTTAGACCTAGTACTTACAGGGGAGTTGTGGATCACGAATCTTTGAGGCTGGAAAAGGCCTTCAAGATCACTAAGGCCAACCATCAACCTGTCCTAGCGAGTCCCAACACCTTGTCCCTTAGTGCCATGTCTACGTGTCTCTTAAATACTCCAGAGATGGTGACTCCACCACAGGACGGCCTATCCACCCTCTCTGTGAAGAAATTCTTCCTGACATCCCATCTAAACCTCCCCTGGAGCAACCTGAGGCCTTTGCCTCACATCCTATCACCCGCCACTTAAGACAAGAGACTGACACCGTCCATACTCGCTGCAGCCTCCTTTCAGGTAGCTGCCAAGAGCAATGAGGTCTCCCCTCAGCCTCCTTTTCTCCAGACTAAACAGGCCCAGGTCCCTCAGATGCTCCTCGTGTGCCTTGCTTTCCAGTCCCTTCACCAGCTTCATCGCTCTTCTCTGCCCATGCTGAAGCAACTCAATGGCCTTCTTCTAGTGACGGGCCCAAAGCTGAACACAAAATTCAAGGTGTGGTGCCACCAGTGCCACGTACTCGCTTCCCCAAACTTACTCCATACCAGTTAGGAGCCTTCACTGAGACCTTCCTCTGATCTGAAACCTGTTTCAAGACAGAAAATTACAGGCACTTCTATAATCCTCGACACAACCGAAGCAGCTGAGGGTATTCTCACCAGAGAGCAACGAGAAGCTCCGGGCTGACATCCCGACTTTTCCTGCACGAGGCAGTGAAGAAAAGCTCCTCATCCCATTAATGTAACGGGTCGCACGCTACTTGCCAATATAAGCTAAACATGGGGAATCGAGTTTCTCTGAAGATTCCCTTGGGACGGTAACTTTATCCCACGAAACAAAAAAAAAAATGCACGAGCCCAGCTGCTTTCTAACAAAATGGAAGCTATTTTGTGTAAAAGGAGACTCGAAGCAATCATTGTAAAGTGGGATACTGCCAGGAAAGAGGTGATCAAGGAGTTTTCATCCCAACTCACAGCTTTCCTGCTGCATGCCGAGGTAAGCACTCCAAGTTTCTCTGAGGAGCCCTTTCTTGTATTTCTGCAGAAAAACAGATGCAGAACCAAGCGGCCCCTTTACCGCTGCTGATACGATCTCAGAGTCAGTTCTCCATCTACTGCTTTTCACTCCAGCTTGTGTTTTGAAGATGGTATTTTGGATCAAAACACATCTCATGTGACTTCCCAGCTGCATTCACTGGAGGCTCTGGAGGTTTTTTCCTACCAGTTTCAGCAAGGCAGGGGCTGGCTGCAGGTTGTTCTGCGCCTCTGGAGCACGACCTTCCCTTGGACCGGCGGCTCGTGCTGTTATTTCTTGTTATTATTTCTCACCAAAAGAGAAAGATCAGCTTCCTAAAGTTATTAAAGACCTTCTCTCAGCAAAGCTGAAGTCACTGAACATCTGCTGTGGGAGGCCGTGGGGGAGAACAGGGGCTGCAGGAGGGGCAGAGTCGGGGAGAGGAAGAAGCCTTGCATGGGCTGCTCCATCCCAGAGCGGTGCTGGGCGAGCAGCGAGCACTTCCAGCTATTTTTAGAAGAACAGTATGAGGCAGGAAATGTAAGCAAATGATTTACAACATCAAACGAAACGTGACCGAAATCCAGCATCAGTTCAACCGCTCCCTCTTCAGCCATTCTGCGTTCTGGGGTTGCTTTTGGGTGAGGAGCCCGCTCATCACGAAGAAAAAAAAAAAAAAGAGAAATGGTCTCAAATATATCAGCATGAGCAAAAGTTTATGGCAAAGTAAGTGCCTGCCCTTCCCCGTCTTCATTTACTTGATTCGCACACAAAACCAAAATGCAGGTGACCAAAAACGGACTTTTTTTTTTTTTCCTTTTGGTGTAGGTCAGAAAGCCACAGCTGTGTGGGAAAAAAAAAAAAAAAAAGCAAGCAATGAAAAAGGCATAAAGCCCTCTCTTCCCGGCCATTAATCACTTCTATCACCAACAGCGAGCAGCTAAAAGCTTTTACAGTACCATGAAAAAGATGAATCTGTCGATGGCTCTGTCTTGCTTAGATTAAAAGCTAATAACGAGGAGGAGTAATTGCTGGAGAGCCGGAGCTTCGGCGGCGATGGTAAGAAACCCTAACTGTTTCCTCGGATGAATGGCTCTGTTGTCCACAGTCGCTCTGGCTTTACAACTGCTGGGCTAGAAATGCCTTCACTAACTGGAAGTGTCACAGCATCAATGTTAGACGGAGATCGTTTTGGCCATTTGACCTCGCAGTGCTCAAAACCAAAAGAAAATCTCGCTGTTGAGAAACGGAGTGACTCAGAGCGCAGCAGTTCAGGGCAGTCTTGAAAAGTCCCCAAAATTTAGGGATTAAGCGAGCGAAGAGCATCTTCCTTCATACACACAGCGCTTCCCATTACAATATTTACCATCAGGAGGGAAAGAGAAAGTTTGTGCAATCTCTTCCCCAGCTTGCTTAACTTCAGCCTTTCCTCTAAACCAGTGAAAACAGGTACTTTCCTATACAAAGGTCAAACTCATTTTTCCACGTAAAGATCCAAACCCTGAAACGTCCTCCTGCACTAATTAGCAGCTTCCTGTAAGCCCAGCAACAGGCAAGACTACTCCTAATTACAGCTTGACATGGTCTTGATGCTGCTACTCCACCTACACCCCAGGCATTCCTTCATGCACAAGGAGCACGAGGGAAAAATTAATAAGAAATCCTTTATTTTAAGAAAAAGTGAGGACATAAGCAGCTCTCAGATTATATGCTTATTTGGGGGGCTGAGTGAAAATATTAATTCAAGAAGAGTGTAAAATTTCCAGTTGTCACCTTGGCTGCCAAATGCTGTCTTGCAAAGAGATGCCTTGGTACTGAGCGCGGTGCTTTGATTGAGGCATTACATTAATCATTCACAACACTTGTTTCGCTTTGGTTCCTGCATCTTCAGCTACAAAGCACTTCTTCCAGTAAATGAAAGATGTATTCCCACTGTCAAATATCTGCACTGCACATACGCATGCTGACAACAGACAAGATTTTAGGTAGGTGCTCATTTCTCCTTGCTGGCTTGCAGTCTCACCTCTCCTTACTACGTTGAGTCCTTACTGCTCCGTGGCAGCTCCCCTGCCAGGGCTGCATGAGGATCAAGCACCCTGGGGTAACTTCAGGCAGGAGCTTAGCTCCAAAGTGCACTTTTGTGTGATGCCATCTGCTCCATTTCTGAATTGTTTCTTCCTTTCAGTGTTTGCCAGTTCACATGTGAAGTGTACTTGAAGAAAAACGGGTGTATTTTGGCATGACTTCATTAAAGTACCTTTTCTTCACAGATCAGAAGCAGCTAAAAGCCCTCTCTCAAAACCAGCCACACCATCCCACCTTACAGAACAACACACACAGCATTCAGCTCATCTCTTGGTATTTTCAATTTCCAGTTTGGCATTATTATATATACATGACTACTTATTATCTCCACTTTTAAGAGAAAACAGTGCTCTCCCTGGCTTCTTGTGTGTAATATTATTCTCCCATCAGTGCTCGCTCAGCATCTCCCATCTGGTGGTCCTTTAGCAGGGCTGCGAGCAGCCAGGCTGCTTAACGCTGAGCTATGGAGGACAAGCCCTGTTTCCACCCTGCCAAAGCACCTTTGAGACAAAAGGCAACTGGAGAAAAAGGAGACGACGATGGTAAAGGAACAGGCTGACGGCCGGAAGCGGTGTTTAGCAAGAGAAGTTTTAAGAACATCCTAAAATACTTTGAGACACGTGGACGTCGGAGTAACAAAGGAGCAGTTCTCTACTGCATGTCACAGGGAAAGGGAAAAAGCACTGTAAACAACTTCAGATCCAAACGGGCTACTCCATTCTGGAAGGAGAAAAAAAAATATATCAAAAAATATTTGAATTCTTTCAGTTTTATACGAATTGGAAAGTATTATTAAGCTCTTTTGCTTGTGAGTTGGTGTAATGGAGCAGTTTGCTCCTCCTTTCCCAACAGCGTCCACTCCTCACAGTGCTGAAGCCCACACAAGTCTAAAATATGTGCTCATGCTGAAGTTCTTTTTCGAGCAGTCTCTGAAAATGCCAGAGCTGTGAGCTGCTCGTGTACCTGCTAACTTTTAATTGCGAGCTATGAAGTTCCACCCACACATCTTGGGCAGTGCATGGGACTGACTGGGCAAGCGAAACTGGGGAAAAACGAACCAAAAAGCATGCTGCACGCTCCCAGTCTGCTGCGTGGTGGTGGCGGGGGGGAGAATCTTTCCTGTGGATGAAGTTGAGGTGCACGACGGGGTGCCAAAGCCTTCGGTTGCTCCTGCCCCATCTCACAGCACGCAACCTGACTCACTTCAGCTGGAGCTCTGTCCCAGCACATTCATCCCAGCACCAGGAGGGCACCTGCCAAAACACGTGGTCTGAGCGTCTTCCAGAAGAAGCCAGTGAGGGAGAGGCAAACAAATTTTGAAGAAACACAGGCTTGTGCTTCGCTGCAGTGCTTGTTCTCGCAGGAACGAGAGCGGGATTCGAAGCAGCAGCAGCAGCAGCGTGGGGACGTACTCACCCAGAGGCTGAGCATTTTTCAAAACTGCCGATGACTTCTGGAAGCCGGGCATTCCCTGCGAGTCGCTCATCCACACCCACAAAGTTCATCCAAAGTTGAGTTTTGTAATGTCCCCGCTCAGACGCTGCGCGCATCTGTTTCACGGGGAACGAGGGGGAGGCTGCTCATCTGAACTGAAACTTGTAATGGTTGTGAGCGTCTGCTATCTGCAAAAATCAACTGAGAACTGGAGGCACAGCGAGAACTCACCGAAAGCTACAGAAAATAACCCCTGCTTGAACTCACAACCTCATTTTCTACCCCACTGTCCTGCACCTTTGCCTACTTCATGGCTTTTCCTTATCAAAACGCTGTCAGCAACCTGAAAGATGGGAAATGATGCGGTTCAAGGGCCAGAATCCAAGCTGAATGTGGAACATTAACTCATCTTTCCTTCTTCTCAGGCTTTCATCTATGACCTGTGACAGTCTTTAACCATCATTAGTAACCATTATTTCAGCAGCTTCCAATCCTCCACCCTACCGTAGCCCTTACTGCTTTTACGGGCACAAAACTGATGCTGCTCCTGGCCACGTTCGCACCGTTCAACTCGTCATGTCTTCCCAAAAAAGGATTCAGAGCACAAACCCAACCTTGTTTTTCTGAATTACTCCTTGGAGGAGTTCCTCTTGCTGCCTGCTGACTAGCCAGGGAGCCCAGCCAGAGCCCACTGCCCTAGCACCAGCTGCATCCTCTATGGGATCTCAGCTCTGCCAAACGCTTACAGGCACCAAGATTTCTGCAGGGGGAGTTTTTCTCCCAGATACTTCCCCAGGTTTGATTTGAGTATCACTGTAAGAATCTAAGCAGGATCAAACACTCTTGTTATTACCACTTCTTAAAAATTTATTTCACAAAGTTCATGCCACCGCCACAACTGCCATGCATTTTTTCTTGTCCTTACTAGCTTAATGAAGGGAATCCAGTTTTAATCTTGATTTATCTTCGCACACCAGACTGCTACAAATTCACCTGCCTTATAGCTGATTCCTTGCTAGAACCAAAGAGGCCTGAATTTAGCATGCTCCTTTCAGTGGGACTCCAATAACTTACCCATTTCCGTGCCTAAAAACCCTTTCTCAATATAACGATGCTGCTGAACTCGAACAGCAAGAGGAGGCAAGCGGGAAAGCAAAAGGAAAAAAAAAAAAAGAAGCACACCATGTAACTGGTAAGCAAGGCATGGACCTGCGGTACAATTTATTTCTGAAACGAGGTTTCCAGCAGTGACTAATCGGATCACCCCGCGAGCGGGAACATCACATGAACCTCGGTCTGGGGAACAAGCCCAACCAAGAGCGAGTGACTCATCGCGCCGACAACGTGATGAGAACCAAATGCTGGATTATCCGACCCCAAAGGCTGCGGGAGGAGGAAAAAAATGTTTACTTCTTCACTCCTCAGCACCGAGGGTAGATTACACAGGCACAATAGCACAAAAAAACAAAGCTGAGCTGAGCCCGGTCATTTATTTTAAAACTAGTGACCGAAACCACAGGGTTCAGAAGTTAGGGTAGATGT
Source organism: Aythya ferina (assembly GCF_964211825.1). Lineage (NCBI taxonomy): Eukaryota > Metazoa > Chordata > Aves > Anseriformes > Anatidae > Aythya > Aythya ferina. The sequence goes on from NC_140296.1 coordinate 63,830,254, forward strand.
GCACCCAAATCGTGTTACTAGGATACGCAGCTGAGATTTTCACGAAATGTCTAAGCCATGAATGCAATTTTCCCTTGTAATGTCTTAAAACCCTCCTACGATTATCAATTTCCCTGTAAATATGGATTTTAACTTTCCTCGAAATGTCTACGATCCAGCTGTTGGTTTTTTTACGCAAAGCGTAAAGCGGGGTATTAAAAAGGGAAAGTGACCTACTTTTCCTAAGCTATGCGAAGTGCTAATGTAATGAAACTCCATCAATGTCAGCTTGCTTTTATTCTTCCAGTTTCAGTTCAGGAGTTAGTCACATCAGCAGCAGCAGAAGGGGCGAGCAAGACTGACTGTCTGTAAAGCACGCCGGAGATGTGAAGCATTTTGCATACTTAAACCAGTGACAAAGCACAATTCAATCACCCATACAGAAGTGAGGGAATTCAAAAACCATGTACGAGAGGGACAACTCATATTTTTATAAGCACAACCAGCTCCATCAGTCTGTCCATGACAACACAAACCTGCTCTGACATCTTCAGTAGCAAAGGTCTGAACGCGGCAAGATCTGTGTGAGTGGAGAAGATGTTCTCTTTCTTGAACTGCTCGAGTCTGCTCAAGTGTTTGCACGTGAAAAGGCAAGCTCCAGCTTCAAAGAGGGAAGGACTGGTGAAGGATATTTCATAGGACGGAGGTATAAATGCGTAGCACGCCCAAAGATAACGCGATCCAAAGTATGCATGGAGCTGTTGATGTTAATTTTAAGCCTTACCCTGAAAGCTTTTCCAGATCAAACCAAGGTCCAGCTCTAGGTTTAAGGCCACACAGCTACTTAGGGGCAGTGGTTTGCTTTAGTGACACAGGTGGAGTCACCACTGCAGTCAAGCTTACTCCTCAACCCAGTGACCAGTAGGACAACACAAGCAAGCCAAAAAACCCAGAGCTTTGAGAGCACAGCTGCGTGTCACCAAAAGCCCAAAACACACAAGGCCTCGCTCAGCCCTGTCCTCAGCACTTTACAGAACACGTCAGGACGGCAAACAGGGATCAAAGCTGCCCCCACACATTAAATCAACATTCTCCTTTTCAGAGCTCAGCAGACGTGATGTAATACACACCACGTTCTCCTTGCAGATACAGCACACACTAGTTTTAACACTCATTTTAAAACACAAAGCCCATCACATTTTTTCAGAGGGCCGAGTGAAGCTACGGTGTCAGGTGCAGTGTCGGTAGGGATCTATCGGCCAAGTTCTACCTGTGCCACGTCCACTTGTCACTAAATAATGTCCCCAGCCCCCCGGGTGACTTCGTGGCTTTCAGAAGAAGGGCAGACAGGAGCTGCTGATGCTCCTGCGTAAGCCGAGGTTGGCTCCTGGGCTACATCAGGCACCTCCGCTGACAGCGGGAGAGCTTCGCCCCGACGCTTACAATAAGCAGCTGTAAAACTTGAAGCACGTAAAGAGGCACGCACGTCCAAGGGCTGTTTGCTGGGTAAAAAGGTGCCACTTTTACCTTGTAGGGTAGAAGAGAAGCTACAGGCCAGAGAGACTCAAGTCCGTGTGCTTTTAATGCTGGGGGACAGGGATGCCCACAGCAGACATTTGGCTAGCAGGAAACCAAAGCTTCTTTAGGAAAATCAAGAATTAAAAACCCTTTAGCTTCAGTTACCCGTGACTCACGTCCATAGAGTTTCAAAAACCGTCCTGCTTTGTTTTTGCAAAGCGACGGAGAAGTGCAGAGCTCTTCTGGGCAAGGAGTGGGTGCTGCCAGGCAAGGCGCTCGCTCCTCCAGCTGAAGATCTGGGCTCCAGCCCAGCCCTGCTGCAGCCTCCATCTGTGCTCGTGCAGAACGAGCCAGCCAGCTCGCTCCTGCGCTCACACCACCTCCCCGGGCAGCACTTTGCGTTCGAAACACTGCCGGGCAGCCGTGCAGCGAGCAAAGAGCAGCGCCCGCCGCATCTCAGAAGCCTCTCGCCTACCTCTGTGACAGCACACGGGGAGGAAAGGCAGGCAGAAATCGGGGCGTAGCGACACTGAGCAGGAGAGGGAAAGCATCTGGCCCGTTTCACAGCAGGTAAGGCAGACAAATCGCTCCCAGTAAGCAAGAGAGGAAATATTGCTGGCAGTATTGCTCCTAGCAGCACTGCCGCGTGCATACAGAGAGGGGAAAGAGCTCCCAAAGGCCTTCCTGGACAAAGAATGATCCAGGCATGGAAAAGGTACTGGAGAAAGCAGAAAACAAATTGACAAAAAAAAGTTTAATGACAGAAATCACTGGGATTTGTCTTGCACGGGCACAACCAGCCGCCCTCTAACCACCACCAGCAAGAGATTCACCAGCTCTGAAGCAAGACGCCACCTTCCCAGGAGGCAAGCTGAAAATGAACATTAAGGTCTCCAGCACAGGAAAACACATCTTTATTTTGACTTTTGCATCTCACTCGATTAGTGGCGGCTTCTACAAGAGAAATCCCTCGTCTCCTGGCTCCAGGTCTGACTCCGAAGTGAGGCAGAGGATGCAACAGGGAGAACACATCCCAGTTTGCTTTTCAACCAAAGAAATGCCCACAGAGATAAGCCGAAAACACTGCTTAAAGCAAGCCCATGGCTTGCTTCAACTCTCCACCACCCTGGCACCACATGATGCTCTCTGCCAGTCAGTCTCCTCCACTCGCTTTGGTGTTGAGCCCCCTTAAATAACCCAAAACTCATCAGGGTTCCTACCAGAAAGCCACGTTTTCATCCTAAATGCAAGCCTCCATTCACTCTGGTGTGCACATGCAAGCCGAAGGTACGCAGACCTATTAGGCTTTATTAAAAATACGGTCTTGAGATTATTCACAACAGCTGCTTCCTCTTCAGGCTAGGGGAAAACAGATGGCAACCTAACAAGAGCTCGATAATTTTTAAAAATTGACTCCAAAACATGGCACTCGGACAGGATTTCTTCCACTCATGCAAATCTCCAAATGGGATAGCAAAAAAATAAAAATTAAGAAATCGCTGCCAAATGTTATTTTGCTAGCAGAATATCCAACAGCCTGATAGCATAATTAACACAGGGCAGAACAAAGAAGGCATCAAAACTGCAGAGGGAAATTGCAGGTTGCACAGCACCCCAGATCACACGGCTGCTGCTCCAGACTCCCCACCAACGCACTCGCTCAGGACAGGGTTTATCAGCGCTCCCAACCACCCGTGAAGCCTGCCAGCCCTCAGACAGGGCAATCTGCAAAACACGGGCGTATTCTTTTCAATATTCATGTTCAAGATTCGTAAGAATGGAAAATAACAGGGGAAACATTAAAAGCCACATGAATTATCCTCATGAACCTCACCGGGGGGTTTATTTGTCGGGCTGGCAGCCCAACAACTGCACTTCGTGCGCATTCCTTAAGAGCAGAACCGAAGAAACTATAAATACATCACGCTTACATTTTCAACACGGGCTGAGGGAGACTGTATTATTGAGCCACCACATGTCCAAGTTTCTAAAAATTCCTGCCTAAACAGCAGCATTTCTTGACAGGCTACAGGGAGTACTCAACTGGTTGCTCCTTCGACAGGACCGCTGAAGGGTAGGATGGAAAATTTCGGACAGGAACGCAAGCTGTGCTTCTCACCACACACTTTAAGGAAACAAAGGTTAGGGTAGAGTGAAGGGTTTCTCTTTTTTTTTCTTTTTCAGAAAAGCCCAAGCTGCAAGTCCTACCAACACGCTGGACTCACGTTTTGAGGAGTACAGGGAAAAAAGCTACACTTCACCATAACAGCTAATATGTACTACCTATACATAGAGTTATCTGATTATACATTACAATTATGGACTTATAATATGGTGCAGATAATAGTTTGCCCATACATTATATAGGGATATATAAAACCCCCTAAAAACACAACTTTCAAGCAACTTCAAAATCTGAAGCTTTGTTCAGCTAACATTTTAATTTTGATTTAATTTCTGCCAACACTTTGCTGCTTTTGTATCTGAGTTACAGAACAGAGAGGTTTTTTTCCTTCTATAAGCATTATCAACTACCACCTGATGCTAATCCTTAATTTTTGTACTAGATCATAAGTAAACGTGAAGTGTGCAGAGCAACGACATTTTTTGCAGTATTAAAATCCAAGCAGCAAAGAGAACAATTACAAAGATGCTTCCTCCTGTCCCATTTTGTCCTTGTGACCTCCATTCTAGGGGCAGAAGATGACCAAATTCTGCAGCCTGCTCAGCACTCGATATAGCACATTTGTGATCTCCAGCAAGAGGCCAGCGAAGCCTCAGACGTGCTCCTGTATTCTCTAAGCCTGACTGTATGAATCAACTCCCTCTATTTATGGAAAGCGGGTATTAAATTAACTCTTGCCTTGGCATTTATCATCCGCAAGCTTCATTCTCAAATTCACGGGATATCCTCTGTCCAGCAGTCGGCCATTCCAGCCGAGTTGTGTAACGCCCGCTGGCACGGCTAACCCAGCTTGACGCATGTCCACGTTGCAGAGCTAAAACCCCACAAATCCTTAGGCTCCTGCCAACTGTGGAACTCGAGTGGCGTCGAGACTGCCATTCCCCGTTATCAGTCCCACTTCCAGACCAGATTACCTGGTACCTCCTCCTCCTTTGGCTTGCTCCTTTTCATAAAGGCATGGGAGATGTGAACAACTTTATCCAAGGCCTGTCTTGTAGATCAGAAGCTTTCTAATTTTGAGCACAGACCTTACCTACCTTCTTTTTTTCCAGAAGCAGAGGTATGCTGCCAGCTGAGCCTATATTCAAAAGGAAAGAGACAGGGCACATGTACAGCTGAGATCTGCAAAATAACCACCTCAAACAACCTGCCAAGGAATCCAGCTGCATAAAGGAGCCTAAACCAGCAACGGTGCTCGCAGGAAAAAGGACACCCAGTTAACAGCAAGCTTCTTTCCTCATTCCTTCACTCCCCTGACAGATCCCCATTAGAAATGCTTGATGACAACCACCTGTATCATGTGGGCTACCTCCAATAAAGTTCTCTCGCTTGTTATCATCAAGAAGTGCAAATTACCAATCGCTCACACCCAATGGAAGACATCTAACGAAGAGATAGCACAGCTCTGCGGTCTTCCCAGCAGGGAGGAAAAAGCCACTTAATCAGCTAAGTGTGTCCTTTCAGCTCTCTCCACTTCCACCTCCTGGCTGGCCCCTTCAGCTGGAAGGAGCACCTGAACTAACCCAGAGTGCCAAAAACAGAACTGCACTCCAGTGAAAGAGCTCACAGAGAGCCCCAGTACTGCTGGGAAGGCCACTCTGGGAAGGACTGGTCAATACCTGCGTGTACGCTTCTAATTTGCTCTCTGTGCCTCTCTCTTTAGGGAGATTTTTGCCACATTTTTACATGACAACAGTGAGAAGCTTCTTCCCCTCCAAGTGCTGTCTCCTTAGGTCTTTGCTGGACTCTGTCATCGCCCTGCTCTCACACAAACAAGATAACCTTAAGTATACAGAAATTAAGTATAAAGAAATTAAGGTCTGCAGCACGAAATTGCTAAACTCACAGAGCACAGACTTAACGTGCATCTTAAGTAAGGATAAACATCAGAGCAATTTATTGATGCAGACCGAAGGTCAACTATATTTAACAGCCTCTGCTAATTTCTGAAGTGAATCTTCCACGCTACGCGCTCAGACTACAGCATTTTGCATGAAGTGCCTGTTGTGAGGACTCCCTCAGCACGGCTCCCACCAAAAGGCTGCAGAAAAGCCTAAAAAAAGCCCTGCTACTCTCTGTCTGGGGTAGGGGAGGAGAGAAGGGAAACAAAAGGGCCATCAGGCTAGTAGTTCCCTTCTGCTGATCGCCAGCACGGTGCTGACATGGTGTAAGAGCAGGCTTGCCACAGGCTGGAGAGAAGCAGGAAGACGCCCCAGAAACTTCGCAAAATCGGGCCTGGCTTTCAAACCACAGAAAAAGGGAAGAAGAATAAATCACTAAAAATGTCACGGAGCTCGATCGGAGCCCAAACACAGGGATGAGCGCAGGGACAAAACGCAGCTGCGCCAGGTTAGCCGGTCTTCACCCAAATTTACTTCCCTGCCACCCCAGCAGTGCAATTAGCAAGCAATTAGGCGCTGCAGCAATAGCTACCGAGCAGCTGGTGCCTCCCCAGCACCTCTTTACCCACAGAGGGCCTGGCAATGCCCTCCCCACCAGGCCAGGCACAGCGCCCTCCCCACTCAGGGCTGGAGGCCGCTGCCCCAGCGCACAGGATGCGTTTTATTGCCACAGTCAGCGTTACAAAACTGCGGCCCTGCTGGCTGTTATTGCAGCTCTGCTTCCTCCTCCCAGCCCTCGGGATTCCCAGCACGGCCACCCCAGCACCGGGGGGGGCAAGTTTTAAGGGTGAGGGGCGAAACGGAGAGCTGGATGCCTCCAGAGAGGGGCAGGTCCATTCCTACGGCCTGGCCTGTCCGCGGGGCACCTACCTCTGCTGAGTGCCTCAGTGCCTCTCCTAAATCAGGCTGCCTTTCCAATAATTGGTGTAAAAACTCATTAAGGTTAATTATGGAATTAATGAACTGAGGAGAAAATAAATAAAAAATACTACTAAGAAGACTGTAGAATGAACTAAGTGGGCCAGGTCAAACTTACTGCCTCGTGTCTTGAAGGCCTGAATCATCCATTCTGGATTACCCAGAGGGCACAAGCCAACAGCAAGGAGTACACTGAGCATGGCTAAGTCTATAAAATGCTGACAGGATCATGAAGTCTGGGTGAATCTCTGAAGTCTGGCCTTTCAGAGACACCACCAATACCTCAGAGGACTTGCAGCAGCACCTTCTTGTGTTTCCATTTAGAAAAGCCTCAGCCTCCTTCCCTCTCTCCCCCAGAAGCTCTCAGTCCACGGCCCTACAACAAAATCCACGTTTCCTTCCATCACCAGCCAAGTAAATGCTCCACTCCTCCGAGGAACGCTTTAAGCATGCTCTCGATAAGATGCTCTTCTGTTCCAGGAACTTTAATATCTGTTAAACTAACTAAATAAATAGAAACCCCGATTAAACTGAAGCCAACCCACTGGCTCAGAACGATGTTTCGCAGCTCTCCGCTGTCGTCACCCTCATCCCATGCTGGCCTATTTTAGCGTTAATCTCATGTTCTCTGCAGAAAGCCATCATCCAACACCCCAAACACCACCAAGCCAGAAATCTAGCACACGGCGGGTGGGCTGCAGCTCCCCAGGCAGCTCTGCACGCTACCACGGGCACTTTCAAGTGCCCCAGCTTAGGGCAGAGGAGCAGGAAACCTTATCGGGGTTACTGACCAACATGAACAGGCTTCTTCTCCTCGTCAGAGGACGTCTGCAGCAGGTGAACAGCGTGCTCCTTGCAGGATTTTCTAGATACTCTTCGTTCCCTGCCTCGTTCACTGTATAAATTTTAACTCTGGGGGGGGAATTGAGAGGTCAAGACAGCCAAAAATCCACCACCAGACACTTAGAAATGTGCACCCACGTCCAAAACAATGCCAAAAATACAAAATATTGAATCCAAAATATATGAGCAGAGTGTTCTTCAACCCTGCAAACAGCCCGGCCTCACACGCTGCAAAATCCATCAGCGTTTTGGTCGTGCCACCCAAGGCCACCAAATACTCGGCCCAGGGAACAACAAAGGCAGCAATAAATCACCACCACCGCCTCCTCCAGAAGCCTGAAGGGAACCAAATCCCACCTTCAAAGCACAGCTCCGGGGGCTGGCCGTAGCACTCTTGGAGGGGGCTAGCAGCGCTCTCCCACTCGCACAGAGCCGGAGCTCTGGAGGGCAGCAGGGGCTCAGTATTTCCTCCAGGCACACCACCAAAAATAAACATCAAAATTAAAAAAAAAAAAAAGGCAACAGAACACCAAAAACGTGTCGGCGTTACCGCAAAACTCTTAACAGCGACAATATTTCCACCTAGACTATTACAGAGATTACTCACATTCAGTCCTGAAGTTGACTTGAAACAGTCATTCACTTAATTTTTTTTATTTATTTATTTTTTACTTGCAAACCCACAGCTTTCTGGAACGCTGTCATGAAAGCAGGTGTCAGAGCAAACTGGTTATCAGCCTGCTAGAGCTTCATTTGCACCGAACTCGCTCTGCTCTGTCCCAGCATCCCGAATTCCCCCAGGCACTTTTTATTCCCTGTCAAAAGCTCCTGCCTCAGTGCTCACAGACAGACAGCCGGGAGTATGGGTCTGAATAAAAATTAGTTGTTTCTTGGCTTTTCTTCCCCCTCCTCTCAAGCGGTTTTGTAGGGAAAGGGAAAGGGAAAGGGAAAGGGAAAGGGAAAGGGAAAGGGAAAGGGAAAGGGAAAGGGAAAGGGAAAGGGAAAGGGAAAGGGAAAGGGAAAGGGAAAGGGAAAGGGAAAGGGAAAGGGAAAGGGAAAGGGAAAGGGAAAGGGAAAGGGAAAGGGAAAGGGAAAGGGAAAGGGAAAGGGAAAGGGAAACTTTTATACAGCTGCAGAAGACCTGAGAACCTTCAAAGAGGAGATGTGCCACCTTATAACGCACCCAGACACTCTGCTGAAAGATGCTTTTCAGCCAAATGCTTCTGCATACCTTGGGGAAGACAGGCAGCAATTCCTGGGGTTTACTTAGAAGAACATGGAGCAAATATAATGTTCAACTACAAGTATTTACAAGCCTTTCAGTGTCATCGATGATATACTTTCTGTTAGTGACATTAAAAAAAAAAATGTCACTCTGCAGGTGGCAGCAGCCGCGGGATGACAGAGGGCTTCCTCTTGCTCTGGAGAGCTTGGGCCAGCCGCTCCGACAGCTTCGGGATGTGAGCATTCATAAAAACGCATTTTTGGGTCAGATGCTTTGCTGGTTAGAAAGAAAACACAAGCGGTTTTGCCAAAAATAAGTGCAATTCTGTTCCCTCCCTTGCTCGGCTGCTGCTAGGTGAACTGCAGCAGTGCAATTGAAGCTTTAATTTGAACATTGCCGGGCTGGGGAAGGGCTTGTTTTTTGTTTTAGGCACCACATATCACACTCCCCGAGCTGGGATTTCCAAGGCTGTGTTCCTGTGCTCCGTGGCAGCCACCAGCTCCTCCAGCCAGCCCCCGACAGCAACTGTGAAATGTCACACTCCTGCAAAACAGAGCTCATTTGGTCTCACAGGCCGGTGATTGTTCCAGGGGGGATGGAGAGAGCGGCGAAGAAAGGGAGCTTTTGTAGCAGCTAGCAGATTTTTCGGCTCTTCCTACCACCCTCCTTCCTACAACTCTCCCAGCTGAACGAGCGCCAGGAAAACCAGCACAACTATTTGTCGTCCAAACACTCGAAACCTCCCGGCTTACAAGTTTCAGGCCGCGGTTCGGCTGCGCTGGTAAGACACCAGGAACCTCCGACCACCTTCGGGAGCTCGGGAAAGGCTTTAAAAATGCACAGCTCGGGAGAAGAGCCTCAGAGCCGTCCCCGCGGCTTTCAGAGGGCTGCACTGCAGCCCTGAATGAGGCAGGAAATGAGGAACAAAGAAAGGAATTTCATAGATTCCAGATGTACTCGGGCACCAGCTGGGAAACGCAAGCAAGAGGCGGCTACGGCCCTTGCAAAAGGCTCCCGCTCGCTGCTCCCTTCTAGAGCTCTCCAACAGAAGTAAGTAGCTGTAAACAATTTGTAAACAGACATATTTTTAGAAGAAATTGGGAACAGTAGGAAAAATAAACTTCGTCGCCTCTCTCCGCTTTTTAAGGAGCTTAAAACCCCAGTGTCAGCGCGTCTGGCTCGTCGGAGCTGCTGCTTGCAGCACAAGAAGTCCACACAAGCAGCCGGCACAGGAGCACGTAACACAAGTCCAGTATTTGCACTGTGAGAGCCCTGTGAAACTTAAAAGCAAGGCACATCAGTCAGCAGTCACTCAAACCTCATTCCTCCAGTCCCACATGAACGAGGGAGGGGTCAGACCCTGGGAAACGAAAATCCCTCTTTCCGTAACCCACGCTCTCCGAAGCCCGAGGTTCCTTTTTTGAACCACCTCGCACGGCGGATTTCTTCTAAATGGGTTTTGAAATGCCTTTGAGTAACAAGCACGATGACCACCACACATTTCCTCCCCCAGTCATTGTGAAAAAACACAGAAAGAAAGTTCAAGGTCGTGTCTTATGGGACACGGACCTGCACTGCTCCTCCCGTGATGGCAAAAATACTTCTTCTTCCCAAATGAACTTCCAGGATTTTTACAAACACGTTGCACGTGGCTACAATGAGAAGTTTTATCCAGTATTTGTCCACTGGCACACACTGAACATTGCAGTGGGTGCTACCGGCTCAAACCCACCAGGTACTCACACATACACGAACCTTCCTCCCCTTTGGCACTGCCAAAATTCCTTATCACATCCTACAAATCCTCTTCAGGTCTTGGTGATGCAGACACATGGATACAGACCCCAGCAAGTAGGGAAGAGCAAGGCCCAGTTGCTGGGCTACCGAAGGGATCTGCATCATGCCCTGGTGCTCCCCATGGGAGAGGCAACAACCAGCAAATGCCAGAAAGAAAAAGGTTAAGGAAGACATCTGAGGTCCAGGAGGTAAATCTGAAGAGCAGCACTCCCAACCAAATTCAGAAGGAAAGCAAGTCAGGGCAGTCTGTAAGCCTTCAACATTTTCATTCTTTCCTCAGAAGACCTCAAAAATCCAGATACACTACACTTTTTTTTCCCTTTCAGACAGAAAAAGGGGGAAAAAATAAAAGGAACACTCCAAGCCCTCACACTCTCCACTAAATCCATGAAGTATTTAACACTTGGCAACGATCCATGACAAATTCGAGAAATGAAAATAGGAGGAAATAAAAAAAAAAAAAAAAAAAAAAAACAGCTCTTCGTAATTTTAAAGATTCACATTTCGTTTTGCGAAACTTTCACCCAGAGAAGTTCTTCTATAGGAGGAAAACAACATCTGAAGTTTCAGGGAAGTTGCTTTCCCTTGGTAGAGGCTAGGAAGGGGGAGGAAGGAAGCTGGATTTGTTTTGGTTTTATTCCCAAACAAAGCTTTTAGTCGGACCCTACATTCGGTCACAAGTCCACTAGGCTGGAGAAGCCAAAGACACTTTGTAGGTTTTAGGAAATGTTGTTAAAATCCAGAACGTGCAAGTAGCTTCCAGGTTTAATAAAACATAACCTGTTACTACCTCCAACCAGCTCTCAACCTTCCCCTTGATTCAACCCCACGAGGGATAAATCCCCGGTACTGGAAGGGTCCAGGCTTCTTCCTCGCACACACAAAAAGCCTCAGATTCATTCTCCAACCACCAGTTTGCACAGGATGTACCCACAAGTGAATTGTCGCAAAATTAAAGGCATTGAGTACCCTTTAACAACCCGAAGTGGATTTCGCCTCATCCTCCCGCTGCTCCCCAAGAGACAAATTGCTCCGTGAGCTACTCAGAGATTGAATTCGGGTCTCGCACATGTGTAAGAAAACTTCAAACAGAATTCAAACAGAATTTATACTTCTACAATGGACATCCACGGGTCCCTCAGCGGTCACGGATGGAGAAAGGACAGAGGGAATACCTGGAGGTCCATTTGAACTCTACTGTGCCCATATGCTCAAAGAGTTTTCACCTGCTGTACAAAACCAATGGTATTTTAGAAGCTTTTTGTTTCAAGATTGTATTTTCTGATCTTGCTGGAGGCTGAAAACCCCTTTCAGTGTCTGCACAGAAAGCCTTCCTTAACCAGGAGCCACAAACCAACCCAGGTGAAGATGTCCAGGAGCTGAGCCTGGGGCACCCACCCGTGCCAGGACAGCCCCAGGGCCACGCACGGGACTCAGGGAGGTCAGCATCAGGAGGAACAGAGACCCACAAACACAGGACCCAATGATTTAGGAAATTTAATGAATAGAGAATGCATTTTCAGCCATTTTTTTAAGAGAATGGAGAACGTTTCCATGCAGTTGAAAGTTTTCAAGAGCGTTTGCTGGGAAACCGCGAAGCTAAGACATCCAGCACTTACATAAGGTCCTGATGTAAGAGCATTTGGTACTTTGACCAGCAGATAATCACCTCCACCAGAAGACAAGAAAACACTATTCATTCTCATGGCCAAGATTAGAAAACACTTTTTTTTTTTTTTCAAATGTATTAATTCCAAAAGAGGGGAAAAAAATCAGAAGTTTGCTTCCTGGTATCAGAGGCTCTGAGCATATGTTTAATGGTTTCACACATGAGAATTTACCTCTACCCACTCCAAAAGCTGAGTCACTGCCTTCAGGTTGGCAATGAGGAGCCATTTCTGCTCAGAAGGAGCAGTCAGGCACTGGGACGGGTTGCCCAGGGAGGTGGTGGAGTCACCGTCCCTGGGGGCATTCAAGGAAGGGATGGACCTGGTGCTTGGGGACATGGGTTAGTGGGTGACAGTGGTGGCAGGGGGGTGGTTGGACCAGGTGATCTTGGAGGGCTTTCCCAACCCTAATGGCTCTGTGATTCCATATATAAACTTTCCTTTGAGTAAAAAATGATTAATTCATGGAAAATGTCATGCCAGGTTGGCAGCCCCAAATGCAAGCATCCTCCATTTCTTCAAAACCCAAGTTCACTGAACTATTTTCCACTGCTGCCTGGGTTTCTTCCTCTTACTTGGAGAAACTGTCCTTTGGGCTCCACACTCAGCTACACAACACAACAGCTACCAACCTCTGCTGAGCTGAAATAGGTTATGCAGATTTTTTACCACCGCTTTACTATTCCGCACCCTCCGCTGTGGAGGGTGCCAGACTGGAGCCTTAAATAGATTTTAGCATTACAATGGATAATAGTGCAAGTTGCCACTTCGTTTTACCAACACAGCATCAGTTGAAGCTGTACTTGTTACCTTCTTAAGGTGCAGAAACAAGCTCGAGAAGTCGCGAATATATTCAGGGTGAGATGCAAGCAACTTTTCTTCTTTCTTTACTTGTTGGTCCACTAACTTTGAAACACTAGCAGATCACTGCCACCTTAATAAGGAAGATTTTACATTTCCTAAGTAATTGTTTACCATGATACTTGTCTATATATAGAAAGACACAAGGTGGAAAACTCAGTTATGCTAAAAATACCCGTGCAACAGCCTTATGCCCCTTTTAAATGGGGATAAATCCTTTTACAGCATTATGCAGCGAGCACGTTTAGTTGCAGTTACTTATTCCCACGGGTAACCACTTCAGACAAGGCACTAAATCCCAACAGCCAACGATAAGAAGGCCATCTTCTCAGGGCAAAACAGATTTCCCCCATCAACCTTAGAATTATTAGACCGAGGGAGGCCTAAAGTTTTTTTCAGAGATGAGATAGCCCCTCCTGACCCTCACAGAAACGCAGAGGCAATCCTCCCAAACATTTGTTCTGTACCAAGTTTAACGGTGGAAGGGCAGTAACTACTTTCTCTCTTGGCAATCAATCTGCTTAAGGACTAGTACACGAGCACTTAAGCAAATACCCGTTGCCTGATTTCACCTAAGACTCTCAGCTTCCCACAGAAAAGCTTAACGCCTTTCACAACGCCTTGAACTACACAGCTCTCTATGAATTAGCCAAGAAGGCACAGCAAAACTGAGAGCCAAAGAGGCAGCGCAGCCTACAGATAAATGATCCTCAGCTCGTCACCAGGACCAGCACAATGAAAATGAGATTTTTGGTTTTATCCTTTGAAAAGGGGTAAGTTAGGGATGCAGCACCAGCCTGGTAGCAGCCAACCTTCACCACAAAAAATTTACAGCTTTGTGTCTCTGATCACACGTGGCTACGCTGCCCAAAGTCCCACATTTCAGACTGTGACCTCAACACCTGCAACCACCACGGTCCCTTCGTGGCCCTCTCCAAGGAGCTTTACCAGCTGGTGAACATCTTAACCTGCTGTGAGCACTCGTGCTGCATCAGGGGACCACTGCGACCGCCAAGATGAACCTCACGATGAGCAAAAGGGTCACACTCAGCAACTGGGGGCTCCATCAGCCCTGCCAAGTGCAGCACCCTCCTGTCCCATAGATTCTTGCAAAGCTACGGGAGAGTTAAACCTACACAGCAAGCCTGGCTACAGCTAGAAGCACAGTCTTAGAGCCTCCTAACGAGCAATTTCTTCAGCTGTCCAAGCGCAAATCGATGCACGCAGTGCAACCTGCCAGAAAGCCAGGCAGGATGCAGCCTTCCAAAGAAAAAATGCTTAACGTGAGCCTTCACTTTTTCAGCTGCGAGCTTACCAGCCGATGCCATTTATGGAGAAAAAAGGAGCAATTAAGCACAGTGTGTGTTTACTAAACGCTGTGAGCAGCACACCCCCGGTCGTGTTGTGGAGCAGAAGCGCTCCCTTTGTAGTTTTCCCAGCCAGCGGCCAGGCACGGAGCCCCGTGTTGTTTCCTCTCAGGTTTTGAAGCACTGACTCATGGAAATATCAGCGCCGCACACTTCCTCAAAGCGGCAATCTTATAGGAAGTGTTTGTTTAGTCTTACATGACACATTGTTTTGTTTATGCGCGAGGAATTCCGGTCCAAATAATTTTCAGTTCGGGAGAAAAAAAGAGGAGAGGACAACGGTTTCAGGCCGGGGGAAGCCGAAATAAACCAATTTCCAGCAGACATCTGAAGAGTGCGGTCCTTAGGACGGGCACTGCTTTTCTCTTTGCACCGCAAGGCACGAAAGAAACCAGAAATGGGACACGAGGCAGCGCAGGCGACCTCGAGCAGGGCAGCGTGGAGGTGATGGTTGATACTATTCCCCAGCGACCTCAAAATGCAGCCCAGCAGCCCTGGGAAGAGCAGGGGACACCACAACCAGCTGCCTGCACCTGCAGCTTCGTGCAGGCAGAGCACCCAGCTGCGGCAACGCCTATGGGGTCGGGGCACCCCAAAAAGCGCTGGGGCGCCCTGCCCGCGCCGCCTGCTGCCCCCTGCCGCAGCGCAGCGGCTGCAGCCGGGCTCCTTACTTTTATTTTTTATTTTTTATTTATTTTTATTTTTATTTTTTTATTTTTATTTTTTATTTTTTTATTTTTTTATTATTTTATTTTTTCTTTTTTTCCATTTTTCATTTTTATTTTTTCATTTTTCATTTCTATCATTTATTTTTATTTATTTATTTATTCATTTTTATTTATTATTTTTATTTATTATTTTTATTTATCTTTTTCTTTTTTTCTTTTTTTCCCCGAAAAAAAAACACAATCCCAACCCACCCCCCCCTCCCCTTCGTCCCGCTTTCGGGATGTGCCCCGCAGCCGCTGCCTTTCCCCCCCCGGCGCCCGGCACCTCACCGATTTTAATCCTGACGCTCTGGAAGACCCGCAGCCCCTCTTCCTCCACCGCCATGGTGCTGCTCTTCCTCCTCCTCCTCTTCCTCCTCCTGCTCCTGCTCCTGCTCCCGCTCCCGCTCCCCGGGGGCAGCTGCGGGCAGCGCGGGGCCGGCAGCGGAGCCGAGCGGAGCCCAACGGAGCCGAGCGCAGCGCGGCGCGGCGCCCGCCGCCAGCGCCCGCCCCCCGCCCCGACGGCGCCGCCTCATTGGCCAGCGGCCGGCGGGCGGCGCCGCTCATTGGCCCGCCGCCTGCCGCTCAGCCCGCCGCCGCCAGGGGGCAGCGGGCTCCCCCTCAGCCCTCAGTCCCCTCAGCCCTCGGTCCCCCCTCAGCCCTCTCTCCCCCTCACCTCGCCCAGCGGAGAGGCACAGCCAAAAGCTGCTTCTCCAGCCTGCAGGGAAGCAAAAAAAATGTGAAATAAAAGCCAAGCACACGCAAGTAAACCCGCCACAAAGTGCCTGCCCTGTGAATTGCAGGAGAGACCGGCAAGCAGACCAAGGGGAATGCCACAGATATTAAGAGAATACGCCTAGTGTGCTAGGAATATATACATAGCATCTGTGGGGGTCGGCTTATAGGAAAGCCTGAGGCATGTGGGTTTTGCAGCTCGCAGCTAGACAGGGGAGCTGTGAGTTATCTGCAGGAGCTGCACTCGCTGGCGGCACAGCCAAGCAACAGCGATCATTTGGCTAAAATATTCTCATGGCACCAGGCTCTGAAGGGATGTAATAAAGCACGGGCTTGCCGCTTGCCAACATCCCTGCCATAACTCCCTCCTCCCAGCTTCAGTATGCCCAGTTCCACGCTGCGCCCTCTGTTACATTATCCCAGTCTTACCTACCCCGTATATTGTCTTCCCCCAAATGCTTCCAGCCCACTGCAATGCCCAAGCTCCTCTGCCTGCTGGTCCTTTGTATCCCCCTGTGATACCCTCAGCTCTCTCTATCATTTTCCCATTTTAATCCCAATTTCACCTGTCACCATCCTTCTACCTCCCCTATTTCTGTCTCACCTTCCAGCTGGACAAGAGGCAACACAAGCCACAGCCTGAAGAGGAGCTGCAAGTGCTCTGATCAGATAGCTCACACTTTAACAAGGACACTCACTGCCCATCCTGCTCTTGCCTCTCAGATGCTGGATGCAGCAAGCAAACAGTTTTAGAAAATGCATGTTTTACAGGCCTGTTTTAACACTCGCTACATGCTCACAGATTAAAGGGGATACACAGCAGTTGCTGCCTTTGCTCCTTCACCACACATGCACACACCACAAACATGTTTGCACAAAATAAATGTGGGCCCAGAGCCACCTCACTGTAGTAGAGCAGACAACTCTTATGCACAATGCTGTACACAGGCAGAAATAAATATTTTGGCTATAAGCAAGTGGATTAGTTTTCCCTATTGTCAGGATTCCTATAAGTGGACTCCAGTCAAGCTCACAGACCTCCTAAAAAAAAAGAAAAAAAAAAAAAAAGAAAGAAAAGAAAAGCTGTCTTTGTACCTGTGGTGATTCAGTAATCAAAAACAAAAACAAAACCAAAAACAACAAAAAAAAAACCTTCTTATACATGCTGATACTGGGAACTGATAAATCTTCCCCAGCAAGATTGGGGAGAAACCTGTTTCCTTGCTCTAAATATTATAGGCACCCCAGATGAAGTATTTTACTTCTCTTTGATTGCTGTGCTTGCCTTTGGTACATAAAGACTTCAATTGACCTCATTTTCCAGTCAAAGCTTTTTTCATCTGCAGAAAGTTGACCCCAAAATAGTCATTAAAAAAAAAATCAATTCTGTTCCCAGCATTTGCTGCTGTAAGAGTTACGCTCAGCAGATGGCCTATCCATCCCAATTTGCAGTTGTGCTCTTCTCAGATAGCCATGGCACTCCTCTCTCCTTTATGTTCAGCAAAGAAAATTATCCATCTACTTATAACCCACTTGTTCTATCTTCACAAAACCAAACAATATGGAGATTTCCCACCCGAATTTGCAGTCAGAACTCGTAAATGCTATTGCCTAGGGGGATGCTTGCCCCCCTCACACCCCAACCTTAGGTGTTGCTCGCAACTCTCTTTGCTAGCAGTGGTGCTTACGAGGGTGTGTGGTGTACCACAGCCATTGGTAAAAAGGAAACAAAACCTGTCACGACTCCCATTTGTTTATTATGAAAAGCAAGAGGCCCCTCAGCCATGACACTTTGAAATGCCTTGCTCATGCCCATAAGCAGCCTGCAAGGAAAGCACCCCAGTCCAGAGGTGTGTCTGGGTCACAGCGGCACGTTGGGCAGCTTTAGGGCTGGGTGCTTACCCGAGGCTACGCTTCCAGGCTCGCTGTAGGGGTGGTGCAAAGGCTGTTTTTGAGGATGGCCTTGCTTTACCAAGAGCGAGGATATGGCCAGGGAGGCTGTGGCAAAATTAAACAAGAGACAGCTTTTTTTCTTTAAGAGTCAAGCACCACCAACTTCTGCACTTCAGCATAGAAGAAACCATCAAGATACCTACAGAAAAACCCACCCTGGTAATAAAAAAGAAATAGAGAAAGTATATAAAAATAAAAAGGCTGGCACCTTCTTACACTCTTCACTACGGAATAATTCAGCTTCTCCACATGAGAATCTACAGATTGTTGGAACTTACAGCTCACTGTGCTGTCCAGCTCCATTTCTGGTTTCCTACCAGCCCCTTTTTTTCTTTTCTCCTGAAGCTCTTTGACAGTGCTTCTGTGTACCAGGGTGTTAGTTTATTTTCTGTTCTCTCTGTTTTCTTGACAGAAGGCTAAACAGCTTTTCGCTTCCGCAGTAACAAACATCTGCCTCCAAACCTACACGCGGTGTAGTCCAACAACGTAAATGAACTCAATGTTTCAAAACTGCATGAATATGTATTTTTAAAGACACTAAATGCAGGAAAGAAGCAGCCAAAGAATGTGCATTCCTTTGTCAATATCTCCTTTGTTGAAATAAAACCTCCACACCAGCATATCAGATGTGTATCTGCGTATTACAGATAACATGTGCGTGCAACATGAGGTTTGCAGCTGCTAGCAGCCTGATCAAAAAATCCAGGCAAAGCGAAATGCTGCTTTTTCAGATGTGGATGAGTCTGTTAATGACTATATCTCTTCCAACTTTTCTTCATCCAAGCCATATGGGTTTATATTATCAGCTCTTCAGAGGATTCTTGGGTCTAAATTAGACTACAAAGAAGGTCATTTTCTGTGACTCATTTGTGCCAGGCAAGGAAATGATTTCCTCTCTTGATCTTCATGATAGCTTTCTCTCGGGAGGAAACAGAATATAAGAAGCTTTCTAATCTCCTTTTGCATTACGCAAGAAACTAACAAAATATGAACCTATTATCCTCTGGGTACCACAGAGCTGCTACCTATATTTATGTGGCATTACAGCTTCTTAACATTTTTGTAGGTTCTTCTTATCATGAGCACTCGAAAGCAAAAGGCTCAGCCCTTAGCACCTGCATTACCAAACTTTCATTCAAAACAAGACAAAACCAAAAAAAGGAATGGGGCATTAACACAAACAAAAAAAACAAAACCACATCAGGGACGTTTTCTTTTAAAGGAAAAGATGCTCTGGAGATAGAGAGAAAATAAAGTGCACAATTAATAGAGAGGCTAATGGAAACCTCATGAATCTACTCTCAATTATGCCCCTGAGTTGCTAAACAATCTTAGGGAAATTTATGTGCAATTCATTTTCCCAGAAATGAAGTGGCAACAGTGGCAACTCCCTTGCTTATGTGAAGTGTATTATGCTGCATTATGCTATGGAACTACAAATCATGTTAATCTGGAAAAAAAGAAAAAAAAAATCATCTCAAAGACTAACACATTGCCAACATGGCTAGCACTTTTAGCTGGGGAAACCATGGCCCCTCTGCACAGGGCTCCGTTTTGTCAGGCTCTTCACAAGAGATGGCCAGCCTGCCACCTAGATTTTGGTAACCTATAGATGAGCCATTTCTTCATCTAAGGTTATTTCTGCATCTTGACCTTAGCAGCTCTTGAGAGAGCTTTTCTTTTTCTCTGACCTGAAAGTCTCATTATTTTTCTTGTACAGAAGCCTCTGATCATCTTCTACCTCTGTCCCTACAGTTATCCTTCTTTAAGGTGCCGAGAACAAGAAACATAAGTAGCATTCAGACAGGGGGATGCCACCAGTGGATGGAATGGCGTGATGATTCTTCATTTCTTTGGCCTTTTTCCCTTTTCTAGTAATTCCTAAAATCCTACTGACCACGTCAATGACACTGAACATCATGCTGAATTTTTTCCAGAGAACATCCTTTTGTTGCCTTGCTATTTGCAGTGAAGTCCTACGTCTCCAGAATGCTATCAGGAAAGAAAACCAAACCAAACCAAACCAAACCAACAACAACAACAAAACAACAACCAGAAAATAGCAGGAATTAAACAATAAATGGCAGTGGCAAAGCAGTTGTCTTCTACAGCAGATATTCACTGTGTAGGGTTTTAAACTTGGTTACATTGAGCAGTGACAATATTAAATCAGAGTAATCTGATAATAATGCATTAAAATTGATTTTTTAGCCTTTTTGTCAAGACCTCTTAATAATAATATACTACCAAGATACTGGTCTTTAGAGAAGTGTGAATATATGGAACATAGGGGGAATATAAGGTTTGACCTACAGCTGCCTGCCTCCAGAAGAAAAGTAAAAAAAATAATAATAATAATTTACAAAATCTGCTCCAGAAGTCCTAGAGCTGACTGGTTGGGAAAGTGCTGCAGTCCTTCCCCCATGCTTCAGGAACAGCAGCAATATAATGAACCCACGAAAGTAGGAAATTAAGAATCAGCCTGTGATTACGGGTGTCTCTACAGATTAGGAGTTTGCATCTGACTTAACCATGGAGGAATGAAGAAAGAGGAAAGAAATAGCCTGCATGATCAGTCTGGCAAAGAGAAATGCTTTGGCCATTACGCTAAATGAAAGAAGGAAAGGAAGAGGCTGATGACAGGGTTTTAATTAGCAAGGGAGTCAGCCACACTGACATGGGAAAACACGGATTTCACCAACATACGGAAGTGACAAAGTTTAATTGAAGGAGAAACATGGGAAATGGGGAAACTACCAGCTGTTACCAAGCTCTGTGCGTGCCATGCACACACATATGGGATTTATATGGGCATATATGGGATAAAAATAGACCTGCGCATCAGAAGCAGGAAAACTGGGCTTTGCACTGTAGCTACTACACGTAAAGAAAGCAAAGATCTCCACGATGGACCCTGGAAATGGGTGCTGAAAGACAAGCAGGTCTACCTGCTCTTCCTACTGCTCGCCTTTTACAAAAAATCTCACATTTTGGCTGCTTGTTGCTGGAACACTGGGCCAGGAAGAGGCCAGAAAGGGGAAAGAAAATGGCTTTAATTACAGGAAAAAGGGACCAGTGAGAACTGGTTGTTACAATAGCTGAGACAATACAACTCGTTTTCATGATGTATGGTTTTTAATCACTTCTTTTTTTTTTTTATAAAAAAGAACACTTTGCTCTTCTAATTCTCGTTCATCACTTCTAAAAATCTGTCAGCCTGTGTCCTTTTAAAAACTGTAACCATGTAAAAATCCAAGTCACTGCAGCCAGCCAGCACAGAACATTCAGGATCCTGATGAGGTTTACCAACACGAAATACCTCCGAGTTCAGCTGGTGGAGGCATTATGTTCTGGCTCCTATCTGCTTTATTTGAGCCCATAAACTTTGCTTTCTTATTAGGGAACAAATCCTTGTCTTTTTCCATAAAAGACGATAATGTAATAAAATTGCATTAAAACCATACAGGAAAACAACCAACCAAAAAACAGTGATTCTGCACAAAAATGAAATGTGGTGAATTTTACTGCAGTTGGGTACGTAGGCAGCCATTCTCATCTCTCCCACATCAGCTCCTCGTGCAACTCCTCTAAGCAAAAACAGCAAATAATCTTGAGAAAAAAACAAAACAAAACAAAAGCTGAGCAGCAATGGGACTTCCTGTTTTTGTTTTTTGTTGTTGTTTTTTTGTTATTTTAATAGTGGGTGCTGCTGTTTACGATAAATATGTGGTTATGCAAACAGGGACATAAATGCTCGCATTTCCCAAGTCCCTGCATATTGGCAGCCGTAATCATCCCGTCCATATCTCCTCCGTTTGCATGTCATCAACTCATCTGCAGTCTTCTCTCTTCTTTATGAGGATTAGTTTGACAACACGGGACTTTATCCTCATTCTCCAGCTCTCAGGCAAAGCTCCAAGCTCCCTTAATTTAGTGGCATCGGTAGCATCTCTTCCAAGGGGGCTGTAAGGAGAGCTCTTAGCCCCATCCTATGGACCCCAGGGGGTTGTACAGCGCCTAGAGGGAAGCTATTGGGATTATACTGCCAGCATCTACCTAAAAACAGCCATAAAACAAACCCTCCTCTGCCCAGATATGCCCCAGTTTTGTAGTACAAGACACAATGGATGCTGTGGAGTTTATACGGCCTGGGAGAAGCCCTCCCTAATTTACACAGGGCCAGCGCCGTGAGTAAGGCAGCTATCCACAGGCATCCCTGAGCTTTTAACAGATCCTGTCATCCTCCATTCGGTCAAAAATCCCATTGAAGTCAACGCCGGGCGGGCTCTCCTGGGTGAATAGTTCCCATTCAGCTCCCTGGGATTACTCATGTGCGTGAGTAACTTCCAACAAGGGCGAGAGGAGCGAAATCCGGTCCTCGTTAGGGGCTGCTAAGCCAAAACATACCTCGCTCTGTCAGTAGGGCTGCCCGAGCAGGGAACCCCATCGGTTAGGTGTTGCCTAAAAAAGACAACGCAGCACAATTTGGCACCTCGTTTCTAGCATGTGATCCTTTTCGAGCTAATTATCCAGGCCTGGCTGCGCAGAGGAGCTCTCCCCCATCGCAGGGCATGAGCAAAGATAATCTTTACACCACGGAACGCAATTAGCCAGATGGTTATGTGGAGGTTTTTGGAAGAGAAGCAGTTCCTCTGATCTGGGAGATAAGAAAAAAAAAAATCAAAGCTGAATTAAAAAAAAATAAAAAATCATACCACGCTTGATTTCCAAGTATTTAATTACATATTATCACGGGTAACTACCAATCCACTCCAATTATGCAATCTCGTTTTATTGATGTTGGAAACACATTTGTAGCCACTATACAACGTGTGTATTTAAGTCAATATCTGAGTAAACAGCCTGGAAAACCCATCATTTGTACCCAGATTCGGTTACTAGCACGATTATCATCTGCCACCTGCTGGAAATAGCTGTGATATCTCTCAGCTTAGGCCCCGAGACGCAAGGTCTGGTCATTCATCAAGCACACACGGATGCCAAAGAGCAAAATACCCTCAGCAAAATACACCCGGGAGCAGGTTCCTCTTGCACCCAGTGGGACAGGTTGAGTTGAACAAGAGGTTGTGTGGCTGGCCCACAGCACCCTTACGGGGAACAAAACCTGCCTGTCCAAGACATCTGCTCTCACTCGAAAAAAATAAATTAAAAAAAAAAAAAAAAGAGAGGGTTTGGATCTGGATGAGGTATTTCTCCCAGCGCTTGCAGCTTGCTGCCTCCGTGCCAGTAAAACCAGAGCAAGGAGTCCAAGTAAGCCAGAGGGCAAAGCCAAAGGCAGTGCCGCAGGACTCGCCTGCCTCTCTGGCTCATGTGGAGAGGGCTGCCGAGGGTTCGTGTTCAGATAATGCTCACATTCAGGGGAACACGGTGCCTTTCCCTGGGTGTCTTTCAGTTATTTACAGGGCCAAAGAAGGAGAATTGGAAAGGAAGACTGGGATACAAGTGATTTCTGAAGGGTATCCAGGTCTGTGGGATGGAGTGGAGAATGACAGAGAAGAAGAGAAGCACTCTCCCAGATAACACTCATGCCCAAGCACCTCATAAAATTATAATTAACGCCTAATTTTCTCCACTGACTGGTTTTAACCCCCATAAAGCAGTCAGATGGTTGGAGTAGGAAGGACTATAAGCAGTGTCTAACAGCATTTAGCAAAATCTAAAATACAGAGCCACACATCAGCAAGGATTAACACTGACATCTGCCCCCGCCAGCCTCCCACGGGATGGACGGGTGGACAGAAAAGTGTGCTGGATCTTAGCAAACATCATCCAAAAGATTTAACATCATGCATGTGTCTATCAACGTCCTATAAATATATAACTAAAACTCCTTTTAATTACAGCACTGTTTTTCCACTCCTCTTCCTCTCTTCCCACCCCCCTTTCCCTCCTCTCAATTTCTCAGACAATAAGTGGGAAACAAACTTTTTTTTTTTTCTTTCCCCAGCCCCAAATTAATTCCTGCTCAAAGCTTCCATAAAGGGTCATAGATAAAGGAAGCATCTGGCAAATATCTGCTTCATCTTGCAGAGATAACAGGTCCAGCCCACCGGTTTGTGAAGGAGACTTCATGAGTCTGCTTTCAGTAAGCACTGAAATGCTGAAGAATCCCCTCAGGTTGGCTGAAGCTATGTTTAGACCATGACATTCGAGAGGGAGGTAGTGCATGGCTGATCCTTTCTTCCAGCATCATCCCCTGACAGAAAATGCCATATTCTGCTTTCCTTACCCCCAAACAAAACAAAAACCACCATCAACAAAAACAACCACCGACAAAACCCCACCCAAAACCAAGTCTGAATGAATACGTACATGGTCCACAGCTCTTGAGGGCAGAGAGAGAGAGCAGGCAACCACCAAGGAAGCTTAAAGCCACCTCCCTGCTCTCAAAAACTTTAATGCAGAAACAGCAGGGAAACAATTTTCAGTGATTCCAGTTCCTCGGTGGGCCATGCTGCCATCAACATAAGGAGCTAAGTTTTCCCCATTTTTTTTAAGGGATTCATCAAAATCAGTCACAAGAATTCCTTGATGGCTCTGCTCTTCGGATCTCTCCACAGCAGGTCATTAGGGATGTAATATTTAAAAGACAGAGGCTGAGGCCCTGAAAACAAACGAGGGCCTAAATATTTCTAGTTGCTCAAGGGTGAAATACAACGTTAGGTTTTCTACGTATTTGAGGAGATGCATTTCAACTCTCGACTATTATTTTACTACAATTATTCTTCATGTCTTCCTGCTACTTCAACAACAAAATACCAAAAACCCCGCCAGCTGGAAGAACGCACTCTTCAACTCCTTCCATCATTCATCTGAAAATTAAGTGTTGGCTTTACAGATCAAAATTGGTATGTGTCAAAGCTCTAACGCCATCTCTGCTCCTGTTGTTTTAGCACCATTTCACACCGGCCTTAAGAAGAGTGTCCAACCTAGCCTCACTACCAAAACCCCACATTTAATCAAGATAAGGATTCAAGAGAGCACTGGGCCTGACCGCAGCGATAGTTGCCCTGGATAGTGAGGAGATAGAAGTGTTGCTCATCCCCTGTACCCACACGAACTGCTGCGTGTAAGAGTGCCCGACATGAAGAGCCTTGTGCTAAAACAAACACGCCGCCCGTGGCCCATCCTGGTGCAGACCAGTGTGAGTTTTGGTCCTGCCAGCCAAATCTTGAGGACATCGGGTCAGCTGGGGAGGAGGCCAAGCTGATCTGGAAGGAGCAGAAGCAGCTTTTCTGGGTTCGTGTGGGCCCAAGGAAACATCTTTGCCCCCTTGGCCCTCTGCCAAACACAACCAACAATGAGGGAAATTCACGTGATAGCCAGTGGTCACCTCTGTGACTGGCCTCTGACAGGCCTTGGCAAGTTGGCTTGAGCTTTCCAGAACTCGTTAGCGGTCAGACAGCACGTGGATAAAGGAGAAAAGGCCATTAGAAACCAGAAACATTTGCTGTGGCTTTTGCATGGCACATATTTATCGACGAAAATAATGTTTTACACAAGTAAAATGGGATGACACCTTGCGCTGGGGTGTGCTCAGCACGTTCCTGAGGCATGCCTTTCAATTAAAAGCTCGGGAAAGACAGCCCATTACACAGCCCTGCGCACGTGTACAGTGCTGTACGAAGCACTACGAGCTGCTCACGCCGCCGTCTTCCCCTGAACAAGGGGAGGCAGGGCTGGCAAGCGAGGTGCACTCAGTCAGCTGTGTGATGCACCGATCCCATACTGTTCGCAGCACTCTGCTGTGATGTTCAGCCCCTGTTTGCTGTTCGCTAAATGCATTGTTGGAACAGCTACCACCAGCTATTCATTCTTGTTCTTCGCAGAAATGCCATGACAACTTCCACGTGACCGGCTGCAAACATACCACAAGTCTCCAGGGCTTTGCTTTAGGAAGGCTCGGCCTGATATTACTCACCCTTTTTTATTATTGCTATTTTTTTTTCCTCCAAAGCCCAGATTCGGTGGTACTTTATTTCGTACAAGATGCATCGAGCCTACCAGCCAATTTTACCGTGTGGCAGCAAATATCTTCAGCTAAAATGGGACAAAGCAAAGTACAAAGAGCACAAGAAAAGGGTAGGTACAGCTGTTTGATACAGAGAGGAGACCTTCCCAAAAGAATAAGTTTGCCCCCAAAAGCTCCAGCTCATCCCTATTCTTTCTTAGTACTGCTATTTATGTAAGCTAGTGATCAACACCAAGTTACAAGAGACACTTTTTGAGAACATCCTGCAAATATAGTTGCACTTTTTTTGTGTCCATCTAAAATTATCCGAACGACGTTCACCGAATTCAGATGTAAAAAAGATTAGATTTGGGCAGTCCTCTGCCCTGTAACGCAGGACTGCTCCCTTTCGAAAATCCCTAAGCCGTGAGGGCCATCGGTGATGATTCAACTGAATTGCTGCCTTAGGAAGATTGTATCGCAACGTAATTAGCTTTAATACGAAGAAATAGGACTTCATTATTTCCAGACCGGGTCTGTTTCATTAACTGGATAAAAATATCTTCCTTCCTTCCTTCCCTCCATTGTTCCCCTAATTTGACTCGCAGGTGGAAAAAAGTTAGAGATGAGGCAGGGACCTGAACTCGAGATATTTTTTCTAAGCAAACTGACATCGAAATCAATAATTCCACTTCCTTCTCCGTGAGATAGCCTCGAGAGGCCTGCTGGTCCACGAGCACGGCTACTCGACTTCCCAGCTTTTGGGAACCGTGCCCAGGTCGAGCAGCGGCCAAGGAGCTCCTCAGCGCCCCGAGTTTCACCGAGCCAACATCTGGCACAAATTCGAGCTCGCCCTGGTGAATGCCAGCTGCTGGAGCCCCGGCACCTTTGTTCCAGGGTTTCTGAAGCCAGCAGGAAGCACCAGTGTGTTTTTCATGTGCTCAAGAGCAAATAATTTCGGCCGGAATCATTTTATTTTCTTAACGGAAGAAAAGGCTGGGGGAAAAACCAGAGTTATGTCTCCTCTCTGCAACATCCTGTGTAGAATTTAATATAAAATAGCCCCACAACGCCATGGAAGTGCCTCAACAGAGATTAGGAAGGGCTTAAAAAATACCTGCTTTCACTTTTTACACTTGTGCCTATAAGGACAGGAGATAAGTCAATCATATCACTTTCCAGAAAATGAAATTACATCAGCATGAACGCCACGGAATGAATTTTGTTTCTCAAAGCACCTTTTGCTGTTCCAAGTTTGAAATAAATTGCATATCCGTACATGAATATCACAGCGTGTGTAGTTATCACGTGCTATTCCTCACGCTGCTGATTTCCACTGGCTGATAAATCAACTGGGTCAGGCTGGAGATGAATATTTTTATTGTGCCACTGAACTCCCAACTCCATTAAAATGAGATCCACAAACACTTTCAACACAAGAAGTCCTTTTCCAATATTGCTCACTTCTTTCCGTCAGCATCCTGAATTTGCATCCCCCTGGAAGACCCTGAACATAGCATACCTGGGGCCTTCTTACTATTATTTTTATTTTTTTCTGCTGGATGCCTAGCAAAAACTTCTCCTAGACAGTCCTTATCGTAACATCACCACCAGTGTAACCTGGCTGCATGTCTTTTTACGTTTCCCCAACACAAAGAGCGCTCTGCATCTCCCGCAGGCTTTCCAGCAGCTGCCTTTACCATTTTAATTTCCCCCTCCTCTCCTCCTGGGCAAGTCTGGCTTTGCTGATAGAATGAATCATGTGTTTAGTAGTGTTACTGCTGGCTAGCAGAACAGAACAAGACAATTAAAAGATTTCCTGTAATGATATGCGAGGGTATTTCCAACCAAAAAAAAAAGCAAAATATGGGTAAACATTCCTGTTCTGTTGCAGATCCAAGCAGCAAAACCCTCAGTGGATACGAGTGCCCCTGTAGCATGCAGCCGCCTCCATCTGAGGTTCGGGAAGCTGAAGGTTTGTCCTGGATATTTCCCTGAGCACCAGCAGCCTTACCTTCACGTCTCCCCTCAATGCAAACAAAGAGACCACCAGATGGTCTAAATTTCAGGGCCATTTTTTATCTCCTTGCAGTGACTGCTGCAACAGGACTATGGGGATCCATGGGTAGCACGCTCCCAACTGTACTAAATACACATTATTTTGTCTTTTTGATTACTGATTTCATCAAACTGCTTCAGACTGACGAGTAGTAAAGCATTCGAGTACCCTTTTAAAAGATACTTTTGCACAATCATGAAAAAAAATCCCTTTTTTTTTTTTTTTCATGTAACAGGAATAGCTCAATCATCATGATGCACGCAGAGCAAAGAACTGATTAATAGGATGTTAACACATTCAAAGCACAAGGAATAACAATGGGTAGCCTTGACTGGCAGTTATCCTTCACAAGCTTACTGCTCCCAAGAGGCAAATTTTTATTAAAAGATGAGAATGGAAAATAAATTTGTTACCTAATTAACTAAGGAAATAACAACAATTAAAAAAAAAATAATTAAAAAAAAAAAATAATACATGCAGCTAAACCCTGTCCCAGGCTTAATTTACGACACGGTGCCCCGCAGGCAGCGGGAGCAGAGCCCACGTAAGGACTTCAGAATTAATTTCCTTAAAATAGTTTATCGTCTCACTGCGTGACATAATAATCCCCAGGCACCTTAAAATCTTTTCACTATCAAAACAATTCACTTCTTCCCCGTGCATAAAATCATATGCTATATTAGGGTGTGGATGCAATTGCTGTCGTTATATTTTTTTTCCTATTGCTGCAAAAATAACACTGACAAAGTTCCTCCAAAAGTGGAAAATCGCATGTGTACATAGTCACCACCAACAACAGTAGTCCCCATGTTAATAATAATAATAATAAAAAAAAGGCAAAATAGAAAAATAAGAACCCACTGCTCCTAGGCATGTTCCTCAGGTCCTGCTACCTGGAAGTGAGACCTGATCTCTTTCTCATCCTGCTTCTTCCCAATGCGCTCTATAAAGAAGGAAAAAATCTTGTAGGGCTGCAACCTGCCAGTAACCAGTTGTCTTCCTTAAATCGTTCTCCCCAGGGTAGCTCAGAGCCTGATGGGATTACTTAATGCACCACTTTTAGGGACGTTTATACTACAA
Organism: Aythya ferina; assembly: GCF_964211825.1. Taxonomy (NCBI): domain Eukaryota; kingdom Metazoa; phylum Chordata; class Aves; order Anseriformes; family Anatidae; genus Aythya; species Aythya ferina. Next base: position 63,859,021 of record NC_140296.1, read on the forward strand.
TTTGGCAGTATACTACGGAACCTGGCCTGCTTTGGGTACAAACCCTAGCACATGAGGCAGACGCAGTACATCTAGCAGTAGTAACTTACAGTAGCTTACAACTCTAACATCAGCCATTCAGAACTATCAGAGCAGGATGAGTGAGTTTATACAGGGCACACTACATCTTTGTGGCGCCCAAAATTCAGTGCGATAAAAAAAGGGAAAGAGAAGCGTGAATGAGTATGCTCCAAAGGCACACTGAAGGTAACAACAAGACTCCTGTTGACTTCAGAGGAGTCTGATGAGTCTCGTTATGTTCCTGAACAGCACCCATCACAATCCTACATCCTGGTGAGCGTCTGTGAACACTGCTGTAGGCACAAATGATAATGATGACCAATATACATCGGTAAATAATTATAGAAATTGTGCTTACACTGATGAAATGCATTTGGTGTGATCAGAGGGAAGCACTTTAGGGCCAAATCCACAGTATTGCAAAGGGTCTTTTCTCATTGGGTCACCAGCACAATGGTGAAAGAGAGGTTCTCTCAGTGCTAGCACAAATTAGGCACACACAATACATCCCCGCTGTTTGCTATGGCCTTGTACTAACAGAAACATTTCTTCATTCCTTCTGTACACAAAGCTGGAGGAAGATCAGCTTTCAGTCATCAGGAGAGACAACCCTTTGCTGCGGGAGAAGGTGTCCTGCACCACGAGAACCAAAGAACAGATCGACAACAAAAATAAGGCCAAAAGGTAACAGCAGCAGCACTATCTCTACTTAGCTATCAAGTTACCTTCCCACTGACGAGCATAGCTAAGGATAAGCTGCTCTGTGAGGACGTGGATTTTAAAAGGCAGCCCTAGGTATAGTCAGCACTTCAGCATGCCACTTGCTTGCCCTGTCACACGAAATCCAATGCCAGGCCATTTTCCTCCTACCCTCCGTTGAGGAGAAGATGCCTTTAAATTAGTTTTTCAGTTTAACAACCGAGGGAATGCAAAGAAAAAAGAAAAAGAAAAAAAAAAAAAAAAAAAGAGAGAGTGAGAGAACGTTGCCCTACTTTAAGGGAACTAAATGAAGCAAACCTATTATGCCTCAGCAGAGCTGTTGTTGCTGCTAAGTGAGTCATTGCTGCTGACTTTGCCAGTTGTTCCTACAGACACCGCTGGAAAGAGGGAGATCCAAAGCTCAGAGATGAAATAAAAACAGAGCAAAAAAATAGAATTAAAATTTTAAAAGAGTCATTGGAGCAGGAAGCAGAGAAATCAAGATCTAATTTACCGCTCAGAGGAGACTCAGCAAAATACACCTTGAAGACTTATCACTAGGGAGAACCAGCTTACGTATTTTGGATTCACAAGGCAATTCACACCCCTAACAGGGTACAGTAAACTAGTCAACAGCAGGGACAGGCTCCTGAAGAGACGGAAAAATCCTCATGGTGCAACAGAGAATGGTTTATATGGCTTAGGTGGTGGTTGTTACCTCTTGTGATTCATTTACAGCCTATTTCATGACATACTGGCTGCTCATCGTGTCCTAAAGTGCCTCCAGATGGCAAAACGCAGCTTGTGTGCCAGTGACCGAGGTCGAACTCGCTGCGCCTCATGGTCACGAATATCCTGACGTTTGCACAGTTCCTTGGAAAGGCAGAAATGATCTGAAATAGTTTGTCATGTCCACATCCTGCAAATCCACATCACATCTCGCACATCACGCACTTGTCCCTAGTGACTAATACCCAGACCAGTGCAGGCATCGACGGGCATCAGTTAACTCCACTGCTGAAGGTATGATCCCCTAAGATATGGAAGGGGAAGAGCATCCTCCCCCTTTCCAGTCCCTCTCTCCCTCTCCTGACTCAAGTGGCAGACTCGCGTTGTTTTCTTTGGATCAACTCTGGTTTTCATCAGCCCTCTCCACCGCTAATTAAACTCGAGAAAGCAGCAGCAAGCCAGCCCAGCAAAAGCAAACAAACCTGGATAGCTTTTCTGCCACTTTCTGCAGAGACAAATGATGAATTCCAGGGCTGCCGCAAGGGAGAGGGGAAGACCACACAGCTGGCAGCAGCGGGGAGATGAGCAGGGAGCGAAGGGGAAGGAGCAAGCCGTTCCTTTTCTGGTGGCAGGAAGCTGCTATGAGATCAGCTCTGCTGCCTGGGAAATTACAGCCTAAGAAACCACAGCAGGCTTCCAAGGAGGTTTGAGACAGCACGCTTATCTTGGTTATCTCTCCATTTCCCAACTCGGCTCATCAGGTTTGTAAACAAAATGCAGGCACAAACCAAAGCAACTGAAGCAGATCGTTAAGCATCTCGGACACCGGCCATGCCCTCCCCTACGCTAAAGCAATCCCCAAACTGGCATTAATTCAAGGTACAAGGTTAAAACCAGCATTTTTCCTCCTGTAAAAAGCACCAAAGCTCCACATAGGCAGGGCTCTGTCTGGAAGACCAAAATCCTGTCCTCTGGAGGAGGACGAAAGGATGGGGTTGTAAGGGTTGGTGAATGCAGCTCACGGAGGAGAAAGTCCCTGAAGGAGAGGTCTAACAGCTTGGGCCAATGCTCCTCTGACACAAGATGGGCAGATGTTTCATATTCTGGCTTCCCAGGCGTGGGAACGTGAGCAACTGAGGAGAAGTTTGATTCTGTTTATGTGTCTTTGCCTTCTAGTTTAAACAGAGAAAAACGAAAGCAGGAGCAGCAGAGAGAGACCCAAGGGAACCCTGCCATCCTGGGTAGGGTTACCAAGCCTGAGCCTCGCCGCCGAGCTCGGAGGTGGCACGAGGACTGGCAGCAAGGTGAAAAACACACGGCCAACGTGGCGAGACACCCCTGTGGGCAGTGTAAATCGCAGAGCCAAAAGGTAGCCCCCAGCTCCTCTTCTTTCCTTCCTGGTTATTTCTGGATGGGGAGTGTCCGTAGGGTGCGCCTTGCTGTGCTTTTGCTCAAGAGAGTTACTGCTGCAACACCAGCAGCCTCTCATTTACACAGCCCCTTTTATCAGACGAGTCCCAGAGTGGTTTTCAGGCTTTATTAGGTGATCTTAAGTGCTGCAGTTTCTACTGTCAGACCGCCCACCGCAGGAAGACAGCTCTCAGAAATCAATGAATTAGCTCATTCATTCATTAAAGCAGTGGCTTAACAGCTCCCTGAGAGAAAAAGCCAAACGCCGCAGCAACATTAATGGTAATAAATAAATTAAAAAAAAAAAAAAAAAAGTAATCATTAAAAAAAAAAGAAGAAAAAAAAAAGATTTATGTGGCAAGCTTTCCCAGAAAAAGAAAATTGATCGTCTTTTTAACTTTCCATGAATGCAGCTACATCACTTTTACTAAAGCATCCCCAAAGTATTCAGTCTGAGGCAGAAAGCAAGTATAGGAAACATCAACCCAAACAGCTAAGACTTGGCAAAGAAATAAGCAACTAAAAGAGAGACTTCTATACGAGAAAATATTGTGCAGATATAATTACTATGGAGGTATCATTACAAACCAAAGAATTACATTAAAAATAGTAATGTCAGGTGTTCCAGAGTTAGAAAGTACCAGAATTATGGTTTTAAGATTTTTTTTTTCCAGGGATTTCTATTTTGGTCAGATTTTGGGTTTGGCACATCTTCATAAAAGCACAAATAAATTCTCATAGAGAAGCAAACACATCCTGCAACCTTCCCCACATCATCTGTTAAGTCTGTGCTCCATAATTAATAGGTAGCAGAAACACCCGTAAGAAGTAGTCCCTAGAAAACCCTTTTTCCAGTCCCCACTTCAGAAATGGTTGAGCTATTTTGAAGGATGTTTAAAAGATAAATAAGCAAGCCTGAGGGAGATACCTTCCACAGACTTCTTCAGCTGGACAGAGGAAATCCAGTAAAGTGGTAGCCAAAAACAGGATCACTGGAAGTATTGGGCAAGATCTGTGATAAATTGTGTTAATTTAAAATTGTGTTAATTTAAAATTGTGATCTCTCTACGCTTTTACAGTCCGCCAGTCCAGGGTCAATCTTTAATAAATGACAATGACAAGTCATGCCTCTTCTCATCAGCCATTCTTCTCTCCCTCTGTTGCAATTGAAATTTTTTTTCCTGGTCATAGATATGCTACAATAGCAGGAGATAAATAAACAAATAGTAATATAATGACATTCTTTACTGAATAAATCTGTTAGCTGAACCAGCTCGCCCACTGGCCTGCCCAATGGAAATTGCTCTGACTTGGATGGCTCAGGCAGCTCCGAGGAGCACGAGAAAGGCAGAATTCCCTTCCTCTGCTCTCGAAAAGGAGAACAGCAACATCACTGACAAACGCTTGTCACCTGTAATTGCTAACTGAGCTCTGCTGCCAAGGGAATAATCCTGAGAATAAATCATGGAGGGTTATCATGTCAAAGCACTGTCAGGTTCCTTATTCCTGATTTTTCTCTTTTCTGGCAGGAAGAGCCATTTAAGAAGAAAACACCTAAGCAAGACAGAAAAGGAGAAAAGCAACTGAAAGAAGAAGGTGTGAAAAGTAAGATGAGGGAAAAAGAAAGACATCACGTCCACCACGGAAAGGGAAAAGATCAATGAGAGCAGGATGTGGTTCCAGAAATAGCATTATTCCAGTAGTCTCCTGGGAAAGCAATTTAGGAAGTAGCAAAGGGCTCTTACTCATACTCCCTCTTGGCTTACTGTGGTATTTAGAAATGTTACTGTCCTCAGCCTCCTGCTTTGCCCTTGTTCTGGGAGTCCCTCCTTTCCTGGCACGGTGGACCAGCACAACAGGGGACTGCGAGTCCTTTTGGGGTCCACAACCCTTCGCGCCAGCGCACTTTGGGTTCTGGGGTTCAAGTAAAAATACTGCTCCTACACGGGTGATGACAGGACTTGTGAGGCCGGTAACTTTTTGACTATGCAGCTACCACAGCAAAAATTAGGAGCAGAAATCCAGCACGAGCTGGGGTGGCTGGGCAAAGCAGGTGGAGGAGCCACGCAGCTTAGGGTGCTGTGGTTTTAAGTAAGAGTGTAGCTGCTAAACACGCTGTGTTTTCAGTATAGTGAAAAAAAAAAAAAAAAAACAAAAACATAAAGCAAACAGGGGTTAAAGCCATTTCCTCTTATAATTACCAAAAAACTACTTTGCATATAGACAAGCTGACAAGAGAGGAGCCTTGCTGGGAAGAGGACCATCGCCGAGGAACCGTAGCGTAACTAATAAATTAATCTGCGTAAGATTAGGGCTTTTGTTTCGCCACGTGACGACTTTCATCCGAGTACCCGAAGGCTTCCCAGGGAAGACCCAGCTGGATGACAACAAATACTTCAGAGCGAGGGCTTTGAAATGTCCTCAGAGGCTCCCTGAAGCCCCTGAGCCTCTTCCTACAAGGGAGATGACTCGGTGGAGCAGCACCCTCCCAGCACAGCCACAGACACCACTTCCTTCTTTCCTCACGATTTCATGCAATCTTTGTGTCAGTCACAGTAATTACATTCCCAGAGAGAAAACACTAAAAATACACCAGATTTGTTTCCAGCTTCCCTTTTAATGGAATTTAGCAGCTTGAAAGGGGGAGAAACAGCACCGCGTGACCCATCGGCTCCCAGCGTGCTACAAGCTACCCCTCTTAGACCATCACTGATTCACTGCTCAGGGGACAGAAACTTATGTTCTGGAACATAAATTCTGTGTTATTATTGTTATTTGTTTAATTCGTCAAAAGAAAACATGCATTAAAATCACAAACTGAGCTCAGCATAGACGTGCAAGGTGGCAGCAGTTCTCTCAGGAGAGGAACCGAATGAAACCAAGCAGGAAGGAATAAATACCAGCTCTCGCTTTATTTGAAGTAGGATTTCGGCTGTAATCATCCTGCAGGCTGCCAACTTTCTAAGCAGGCATCCCGGCGATAACTGTTTGCCTCCTGGAACTTGGGAATGCTTTCTGTGATGTTTTCTCCTCTCTCATTTGTAATCCAGTTCAGCGAATAATGTCTGAGGCACTGGTGGTGGCAACTTATTTTGTGCAATTCTGAAATATAAAACTTTGTACCTTTGTCGTACTGAACCGATGGAAGAAATTGCAGCTCTGCAGCCAGTGAATGTGCCGTATAACTGGGGTCCCGTCCCCACATGTCAGAAAATTCACAGCTTCCCACGGCAGAACCTGAAACACCATCATGCTACAGAGGAAAGCTTCATTGCACCCGAGTGCCTGTGCCAAAGGCCAGAGGGAATCCTTGTTTGACCTTGTTCCAGGTTGGGTTTCAGGGCACTCTGTAAGGGACAAGCTGTCCCTAACAAGTTATATGGATTGAAACAGACCTGCGTGCTGAATTTCTGTGTCCTTCTCTTCTTTAAAAGCTTCACGTTGGATGATAATAACCTAAAATATTTGACTGAATGCTACTGCCTTGTAATTAAGCAGGTATGTTACTGTCTTCAAATCCCTGGCTCCAAAGTTGAAACACTTTGCTACTGAAACACTGGTATGATTATAAGCCAAACGCTTGAAACAAAGCAGAATTAAAGTACTATTATGAAAAAAAAAAAATGTGTTGAGTTACCAGAAAGGTTAATCTGAGGGCCAAATTCTGCTTCTGTTCTCAACTCGTGCAAATCCAGGCCAACAGCCTTGACTGCAATTGGTATGGATCTAAAAACCTTCAATGAAGAAACCATGACAAAAGCAAAGCTTGTGGGTTTGGTTTTGTTTTTAAAAAGGAGAGGGGAATCATTTTCCAGCGGGTTAATGAGCTGAAGCAGATCACTGGAGATGAATTTACGTTTAAGGCCCCAGCTGATGCAAGGCAGAAGTAACGCCACAAACTCCTTCGCTGAAGTGGGAAATGGTTGCTCACCGCCTGGCAGCATTTAACACCAAAACAGCTCTCCGAAGGGTCAACAGGAACACATGGAGCATGGCAAAAACTGTCACCACTCAATAATCCGTGCTGGTTTCCATGGCAAAGGTATGACTATTGACACAAGCAGGGCTTGTCCAAGTTTAGGAATGAGTAATCTGCGATTCACCACCCCGCCCCCCTTTTAACTGGACAAACACCAAATATGAGGGCATTCATCACTGTTTCTATAAATTTATCACAACACAGAAATGGAACATTACTTAAATATTCCCAAATTATTGTTTTTTGTCAGTTTGGTTTTTTGAAAAACGGAGTTTTTTATGATTTCAGGAGAAAACTATTCAGCCGGATTCCCAGGCCCTGGATTTAAGCAGGAATAACAAGCTGCATTCAAATTGCTGGTAGTTTAAAGCAATTAATCAGGCTTTCCAAAAGTGTTGGGATTGTAATAGTGAATTGTAATACTGAAAACTGAATTGTTAACCTTTTTGTTAGCATTGTGGTTACAGAACATGTAGCGCTCACATTTTCCAGTTTGCTCTTATGAAGCTGAGAAATGTTCTCTTGAAGGGTTTTCACGTGATGGCCCGGCAAAAAGAGAGAAAGAGAGAAAGAAAGAAAGAGAGAAAACACCACAAATGTTGTAATAAAACCATAACATTGAGGATCTTTGTTCCTCCCTAACACTTGGGTTTGACTCTTACTGCTAACCTCACTGAAGTCAGCTTAATTGCCCTATGTTTCAAACTCTCCACCACCAAGACTTAAATATAAAACAAATATAAATTAAATATAAAAGAAATTCAGCTGGCCCCAGCCACTTGATTCTGCAAGCTCAAGCACGTTTACTTAAGTCTGCAGACAGACAACCGTGGAGTTCAAGGCCGAGGTTCACAAGTCAGTGAGTTGGGTGCTCAAAATCCGATTTGTGGATGCCACTTCCTTGCCAGCCAGAGGTCCAATTATTCTTTTGCTTTTCCTACAGAAGAAAAGCCCGTGTCTGGGCAAACATACGAACCACAATGCGGGGAAGCACTCGGGTTTGCTGGGCTGCAGGAAGACACTACGTAATTTGTCATCCTGCAGCATTGTCACAGCTCTCCAATTCACAAGATCACTTCTACAGGGACTTCGCAAACAGTACCTATAAAACCATCCTCATTTTATTCCCACTGCATCTTCTTTCCCACAGGCAGAGAAGGCCGGGCCAGGTTAACGGGGTGGCACACAGCTGAGCAATAGGCAGGACCAGGGGTGTCTCAGGAGCACACGATGCAGCACGTGGTGTCAGTGCAAACTTCTGCCTGACCTCCCCTATGGGGTCAAGAGGTAGGGAACCGGCTAATGGGGGAAGAGAGCGGGCATCAGGAGAAAGAATGCCCCCGGGATGGGAAGGAAGGAAGATGGAGGAGTTGTAATTGCTCTGCTACTGTGTCAGAGGGGCTGGCAAGGAAAAACCTCCCTGCCTACCGTTGTTCCAGCCCTTGTGCATCACTTCTAGCTAGAGCAGCCAAAGAAAAGTTAAATGAGGAAGGAAAGCTGGGATGGAACGTCCTGCTCACCTCCACATCCGGCGTCATCCTCTGTTTCCTCACCAGCCAAATATAACCCAGATTTGTTTCACTGCGGTATTTTCCCTTGAATCAGCAGATTCTTTATTTTTTAATTAAGGCAAATCAGGCCACATCTGTAGGAAAACACGGAAGCTCGAGAGCAAGGGTTACGGCCACTATATATGTACGTGGAGGTGATGTGTTATATTACCTACCTGAAAACAGGGGGGAATATTACCAAAACCCATAAGGGAGTAGCCATTTGATTAGAGAGATATATATTTAAATGATGCTGACATTTTTCTTTCAAGCCGAGAAGTCTGGGATTTATATATATTAATAAAAAAAGAAAAACCTCCTTCAGTGAAAACAGAGTTGGAAGCTGTGAAGTAAATCACAGCTACCTCTCTGAAGCGTTTTCTTGTAACTTTTGAGCCCTTCAGGAATCTGATAAAAAGAACCCAAAAACAAAGGAGAAAGTTTTTTTGCTCTTCCTTATCCCTTTCTTTGACGCCTACAAGCAGCATAAAATTAATCTTGCATTCTGCACCGGCCAGCAGATTTTGAGCCGCATTTCGATTTTCAAAACTCGGTTTCCTTCATGAATTAAATATGGCACCGAGGAACACAATCACCGCAGCCAGGCTGGGACTCTAGTTCCAATAATACATTGATTAAACTGTGCCCCCGAGAGTTTCAGCTTTCCATACGACAAAGATGGCTTTGATTATCCCACGGCTGCATTATCTAGGTATTAGGGTGTAAGCGCAGCGGCGTGATTTGGCAGGCGTTTGGAACCGTGCCTGTCATATACAATCTATACACATATGCACAAATTAAAGCCCATTGAGCTGGATTCCCTGGTGCCTTCCTGGAGCTCAGCTGGCATAGCTGCACTGAAAATTGGTCCCATTATCGGGAGACAGACAATCACTCCTGGCCTCCGCCTCCCCCTCCCCTGGAGCTGGCTGTCCTCCGTGGCTCTGCGTGCTGCATCCTTTGTGCTCTGCCAGGGCTTTGTCGCGGGGGCTGTGGCCTTTGATTTGATCCCAGTGCTTTGCTATCACCGTCAGGAACAGAAACTGGGCTTTGCTGAACGGCGCGTCACTGGTAATCACTGGAATTTCGTCTCCCCACCTCTGCCAGGCTTCTCGTGCCACGGAAGCAGGCAAAGCAGTGTTGGCTGAGCTCCTGAGAGAACATTCTGCACAGCACAAGCTTCCTATCGCTTCTGGACTCCTCAACTTAAAGCTTATCAAAAAAAAAATCGAATATATACGAGCTGGTTACAGTGCAAAAAAAGCAGGGTGTTAACCAGGCATTCCCACAAAGGATGGAAACTGAGTTTGGGGGCAGCTGCTGGGGACATCTGCAGAGCAAACTGCAAGCAGCTGCAGCTTGGACACCCTTACATAAACACCTATGAAAACCCACTATGAAAGGCAAGCAAAAAGGGTATAACCCTCAGGAAATACTGGTTACCCACTAGTTAGAGTGCCTGCAGCTTTGCTAATGTATGGCTTTTGCAACTGTTCAAACTCCTTTTTGCTAAGCGCGTTCATGCAGTCTCGAAAGCAAGCTTCCTGCATCAAGTTAAACTTCAAATTATTTCATCTTTGCTGCTGTTTTAACCTGAGTTAGTTAACTTTGGCTAGCTGATTTAAGCTAAAACTCAGATTTTTTTATGGTGTTTTGCAGCGTTGTTACATCCTATATAGCACTCCTGGAAGATAGGAGCAGCCATTAGCTAGAGAATCTCATTATCACAGCTCCATCCTAAACTAGACAAAGCATGGCTGACAGATCAATCTAACAAGGTGAGAAGATGCACAGGTTGGCAGACAATAACTGTCCAGCCCATGTAACGTTCAAACTCCCTGCTAGTGGGTTCAGCTCCCTGTCCGTCTGATTATGCTGGAACATCAGCCAAAGAAGCCTTACCTCAGCTGTGAAAAAACAAAGCAGTGTCTGCAAGCCCTTGAAGATGCCAGCTAAAAAACCTATAAAACATAGACTGCATTATAATGCTGATCAGGAAAACCTGTGGAAGTTTGTAAATTTTCCAGTGTGGGTTTAAAAAAAAAAGAAAAAAAAAAAAAAGATTCATACCCACCTTTGCTAACTTCAGACAAACAAAATTCCAGCAAATGGGTGCAAGTGCACAGAGCCAGCCCAGACTTGAACCAAGATTGATTTCAAGTATGTTACAGATCCAAGCTGAATGCTTTGCACAACCCATTTCAGGCTCTGCTTTTGTGAGCTGAAGGCAAGAGCCCATTTCCTCTACGCCGAGTGCAACTAGTAACAGCTGTAAAATGGTGCTGGCTGCCTGACAGGGCATAATACTCTTATCCTCTGACCTTTCTGAGGAAAGGAACAAGGCTGGCATGGATGCACACTTGCACATTTTTTCCATCATGTAACATGTTATCCTGATGCAACTAATTATTACACTGTAAACATAATTTTAGTTTGATGCTCATCATGACAAACACCTCCTGCTGTGTTTAGAAATACACACACTCTTTAAAAAATCCTGCTTGTAACCGGGTCTTCTTATAAGAAGTTTTAATTTCCATGCTGTTTCCTCCAATATTAGAGGCAGACATTAGAGTTAGACACATTTGGTCTGCGTGTTCTGTGCAAACACTCTCACCACAACATACTCAGGCTACATGCCAAGCCCACCTGGAAGCTAAGGGAGAAAAGAACCTGGAAATTTAAAATCAGGTGCCCAAATAAAATGCACTGATCTCAAAGCATCCTATACTGTCAGACTAAAAGCAAAACCAAACCTTCTTTTGTTAGCTAGCTAAATAAATAAGTTCTGCATCTTAATTAGATAATCAAACTCAATTTAAGATCTTTGCCTCCATTTTAAAAACATCGTTCACCTGACCACACTTGTAATGACAAGAAGCTCAAGTCACTAAAAGAGAGGAGACTAATTGCATTAGGTTAAAGCACGCAAAGGACTTGACTTTACATGCCCTTCCCATACAACACGTACTCCCCCAGACTGCAGGATCAGGACCTTGAAGGGGAAGAGGCAGTCTCAGGGGGATCCGGGACCTTCACAGCTCTTTCACTTCTTTTCTTCATGCTCCAGGAGCTAGGTTGCCATCTGGCACAGACTTGCAGCAGCTGCAGAAAATAAACTTGAGCAAACATATGGGGACAGGTGTGACTAACAATTAAATAGGGGGGAAGTACTGCATTACAATTTATCTAACAAAAGTTCCTGGGGAGTCTGCACCTCCGAGTGCAGGTTGTGTCCCACCGTTCAGCTCTAGTACTCATTCTTCAACCTTAGTGTCTGGAGAAGGCTTCATTCAAAGCATTGCTGCAGAGAATATTTTGGGTTAAACTTTATCTTAAAAGTTTTTTTCTCTTATACCATGCATGGTCTCATCAAAATAAATATATATCTAACGTACCTCCAACTCAAAAAGCCCTTTCAATGATCATAAAATGCTTTGGATTTTTCTAGTTTACCTCAATTTAAAAGCCAGCCTTCCTCCTCTCAAACAAGCATTCTGCTTAGCTTGAAATATAATTTGGCTCAATTATACAACGGGAGAAATATTTCCATCTGCACCAAGGAAAGCCATAAACAGTTCACAGGTCAGAAAACATATTTAAATGTCCCTAGAAAGGCTGGGAGGTCACTAAGTATAGTCATGTAGTCTACAAAAGGACTGAGATCACTAGAACTTCACGTATCTCTTGAAACACGTATTGAGCAAATCTCATCAATAAGAAGTTTTCTCTTTACACAACAGCAGTCTGTTCTTTCCAGGTTCCAGATGAGGAAATTTTACCCCGTGGAAGTGAAATGCGTACCTCTTTTAAAGCCCTGCTACTTGTGAGTCACTTGCATAGAGCGCCCCTGCTAATTTCATCGTGGTGAACATGTGAGGCTCTAGGAAGTGGTTTTCAAATCCTCAGCTTCTGCAAACAAAGCTAAACAATTCAGTTTAGCTGGGTCCATGAGGATGGAAAGCCCGGATGCCACACAAGCTCATTCAGAAGGCGCTATGGGGCTGCTTCGATTCTAGAGACAAACAAGAAGGTAAAGATGTCCCCTCCACATGGCTTTATGTTTAGACAAGCCTCCAAAATCTATTCCTTTTACCTACTCCCCTGCTCTTGTTATGGTTAAACTACGAAAACTGCACACATGCAGCGACCAATATCTGTGGCTTTTGCACAGGGCAACCCCCCTCTGTGCACACAAAGAAACCACAACCCCAGGCACATCAGCCCTGGGTGTCCGAGTAATTTAAGCCACCTGAGGAAAATGCTGCCAGCGGTGCTGTGGGTCAGGTTCTCCTTAAAACAATGAGCACAAGAAAATGAGGCACTTCTGAGCAAGGAGGTCCTGCCTCCAAGATCTTTGGACAAGTTGTGACAATCCCAATGCAGTAAAGAGGAATCTATAGTTTGGTTTGATGACCCACGTAAAGCTCAGTGAGATCCCTTGTTTTCAGCCTCGGTCATTTCCTATCATCAGCTGCCAGGCAGGAGGAGTGGGAACGGAAGAAGAGCGTGCAGGAACTGGCTCTATGGCAACTGGAGCTTTCCTCCTCCAGGGGAATTCCTTACTGGCCATTTGCAAGCACAATCCAATCCCCTGCACCAACTGGAAAATGAAATCCGATGAAGGAGAGAAAGCTGGTGATGAGAGACAGCACCTGGGACCTCTCTGCAAGCTGCTCCTCAGCCGCACGGGCCCAGCCTTCAGCCATACCGTACCGGATCTGTAAGATCTCCATGCGGGTTTTGATCAAGGTCCAGATAGAAGTGGAAATCTGCATGCGCCACGAGATAGCTGAACAAAGTCTGATCAAGGAGTCAACAGGTGCTGGCCCTGCCAGACCCAACGGGTGGCGGAAGGCATACCGAAGGTGAGTCAGCTGGCGAGGATCCTAAAGCAGACAACAGGAACGTGCAGCGAAGCCTGCCATGCTTCCAAGGCTAGCACAACCAAGCCAGCAGCTAGAAAAAAAAAAAAAAGTACCTCTGGAGACTCGTGCCAAACCAACAGAAATGCCACTTAGGTTCTTACTGCGAGCATCCAAATAACCGATCACATTTCATCACGAAGAAACACGCTGCTATTGCCCGAGGCCAGTGCAGGACCTACTACGGAACCAAATGGGAACAAACGAGATATTAAGGCTGAACTTGATGAGCAGCATTCCAGTTCCTGCCATGTTTTTTGGTGAGGCGTGTTTTCGGAAGGCAGATTATTCTGTAAAATCTCTTACTTTTTTTTTTTTTTTTTTTTGGTAAAATTTATTTAACTGTAGCACAGTGCAAGCCAAAAGATCAGGAAGGGAATTACACCCCTGGCTTTTGAAGGACAGGTGAAGCGGTCTGGATTAATAGACTGAGAAACACATCTCAGTGTCTCTTTAGCTTCCCTGAATTTATTTCGGTAGAAAGGGATGAGCAGGTACAAACGCTCGTGTGCACACCTCCTTGCAAGCACTGGGAGCCAGGATAGATTGAGAAATGCCAGGGGAAGAAATGAAATGAGGCAATTTCAAGAGCATGTTAACATAAGGCTCATAGGCCTTGCTTTGAAAGATTGTGTTGTGTAAAGCATGGTACTCACTCTTAGCCCAGGTAAAATGTCATTGTGGTAGAAGCTGTTGTGTTATCAATACGAACAGTGAAGTATGCGACCATTTTCTTCACCAGCTCATAGACAGAATCAGATAAAACAACCTAAATCACTCCTCCAGAAAAGGCATTCGGTCATTGTAGCTACAGTAACGTTACTCCTCTGTTTTCTAAAAGCAGAGAAAAAATATCCTCGGGTTCTCAGAGCACTGTGAATTAAATTGCTAAGGGATTACAGACTACCAGCATTTATAGGATTCATTACACATCCCCCAGTTCTCTCTAGAAGGTCCCTGGGCAGCTCTTCCATCTCCTTCCTGTCTACATTGAGGGCTCAATGTATTTCTCCCTCCTCATCATTTCTCCCTCGTTATTTTCTTCAACAGTATTGCTCCTTTCCTGTCTGAAAATAAGTTACTCACAGGGTTACCATGTAAAAGTTTGAGGGCAGATGAGTTAAGGATCTCACAAGCTGTCCTTCAAAACTATTTTTTTTTGTTCTATAGACAGCTGCGGAAGTGCTCGAAGCAGTGATTGCCTCTCGTTCCCAGTCTCTAATGCCCACACCATTACAGTTGTGCCCTCTGACGCCGAAAACATCCCCTAAAATATTTGCATTGATTGGACACAGCTTTTAAAAACGAACATATCCAAGCTGGCAGACAGATATTAGCTGTGAGGCCTCACAGCCTTGACCAGCAAACAAAACAGAGGCATCGGAGCAAAGCCTTGCTGTAAATGGCATGCCACAGGTTCAGCACTCCTCACAGCAACAAAAACCACAGGCTGCAGACACTTTGGGGCCAGGCTCCATTTTTTTTTCCCTGCTCATGTCACTTTCGGTTCAAAAATCTCTCGAATCAGAAAAGCCAGTCAGCTGGTCACCTGCTGACAGCTGCGAAACACCAGGACCACCTGAAGCTTCCCAGCCCAGCATTTATACCCAGGGCTATTCTTCCATCCTCCTCGGTGCTGAACAGGAACAGAAGAGACACGAGGAAAACATTAGTGAGGAGCCACTTGTGCAGCAAGCACAGGCTCTTGTGCTTTGCAAGCAGACCTTGTCAAGGCTCCTGAGTGAAAATTGGCCACCTGACCTCCATCTCAAGCCATCTCAGCAGCTCGCCTCCTCCGGACCAGCGGCCCTGGAGCAGAAGAGAGGTGGTTACACCACAAAGCAGCCTCCCACAAGGTCTCTCCCCTCCCTCCCTACAACACACGGGCAAAAAGGACCCACGACGGCAGAGATGCTTTCGAGGGTTGCAGCCCTCCCCTGCAGCACATCTTGATGGTACAGCACGATGTTACTGAGGAAAGACATACGACCCAAAGAGGTGTGCCCTCGCGGTGCAAGCCAGTGCCTGCAGCTTCCCACACTTGAACAAGATGAAAATAATAAAGGCTATAGAGAGCTTTCTAATCTCCCGTGCAGCTCTGGAGAAAAACTTCAAGCTGATGCAACTCCCTTCTCTTGTTAGGCTGAAAAACAGAGGAGAATATTTCTGAACCTAAAATATTTGGAAGAATTCATTAATCACTGATAGAAAGTAAAATACCCAGGGAGCAGGGCTGTGCCTGCCAGGAGCTGATGGTACCAATACTGCAGGACACCCTCAGCCCCTGCTGAGCGATGGGACCCGGTGACACTCTGGGTCCTGTGGAGCAGAGTGCTTGGTCCCATGGACCCAGATGGAGACCGGCTGTTTCTCTCAGTTTGCTCGTCACAAAAAGGCTGGAACTGTTTGTACGATCATTGAACACAGTGATAAACAGGCTGCAAAGAGAAGTTACGCCTTTGTAAAGACGGCTCACAAATCAGAAGACAGATCTTTTATTTTTTCCTAGTTGAATCTTGGTTTCTATTTGTTTATCTTCCTTCAGATGAATTAAAAAAGACAGAAATAAAATACTCTTGAAAGCGCCAATATATTAACGCGAGGCTGTTTGCAAATCACCCGCCCCAAGGCTCATTAAATTGGGTCTAACAGTGACCCCTAGTGTTGGTCGGCAGCACCATTGCTTTCTGTTGGAGGATTCCTTTAGAGTTTATCAAAAATAAAAATAATGATAAAAAGATAACCCACCTGAGAAAGCTTCTATTGGCATGTATTACGGACAGCTAGATGAGATGTAACTGGCAGATTTGTTAATGACATCTTATTTCAACCCTGTCTCGCCATACAATTCTCTTTTTTCTTTTTTTTTTCTGTTTTATTTTTCAGTCAGACCTATTGCTACAAATGTGATTAATATTTGATCTTATTACTCACATGTTTACATTATTTACAATAGTCAAAACGTCACAGCATGACGTTAAATAGCACAACGTGTCATGGCACAATATCTATTTTGGCAATAACTCGGGGAATTTCAATGGATATGAAGTGCTGGCTAGCTATTTCTGCTGAGATCCATTTAGGACTACCAAAAAGGGAGAGTCTGAGCTGTATCGAAAGAGTGGAGCAGCGGAGTAAAAGGCGAGGAGAGAGGAATCTGGCAATTAAGCAGAAAAGAAAATCCAGATCCTAGGCATAATGGCTGCATAAATAAACATACTTGCATAGCAAAATGAGGCTTGAGAAGATCATCAACTTTATGACAACATTTTTGTCATACAGAGAAACATTAAAGACAATGGGCACAGCTCTCCGTCCACTACAGTTATCTGTGCAAACCCAGATTAAACATTGTATAGCCATAACCTCATGTAAAGTGTCTGGTTTGACGTGCCCTTAACCAGGACTTCCATTAGCAAACCACAGATAAATAAAGAATTAATAAATGAAAACACAGCAAAACAAGCAGCTAATTAAGAGCCTGAATTTGTAATGAGTGGAGCATCATCATCAGTAGTGACTCCGGGGCAAGTAGATGGGGCCATGCTTCACAAACACAAATGCTTGAGTCTGCATTATTTGCTCAGCTCGAGTTCATTCTGCTGAGCTTCAGTATAAATTTTACTATTTCACCCATCAAAAATACGTAGTTCCCAATCTTACTGATTGGAAACTACATGAGATCATCAGTATGTTAAAAGCTAAGTCATTTCTTGAAAACAGAGGGTAAAACTTCTAAAAATACCGTTTTAAAAAGTGCAAAAAATGGACAAACCAACAAACCAAGCTGGAGCTAATTTGCCAGGGAAAGAGAAGTCATTTTATCCCTAGAGCACTGACGTGCAATCTCAGCCCATTAGCTTCAACAGGAACAGAATTTCATTATTCTTGCTTTCTCAAAAGATAGTCTCAGCTATAACAGAGGGATTTTTAACTTTATTTTCATTTAGTGTTCTTCCCTCAGAAGCACTGTATATTTTTTCTCATTGCTGATGTTGCAATCAATCATGTTCCCAAGTTTTCCTCTATGTTCCAATGCCAAGCTTAGTCAATATCAATAAATAACAGTTATTTTGGACCAGAACACCAAAATTTGTTCCTTTTCTTTCATATAAAAGCTTTAAAATAGGCCTATTCTAATCTGTATTTCACCTTTGACACTTACGTAGCAATTTGGATCAATAGAAAAGTTAGGTATAAATTAATTTTTTAATCACTATCTAATACATATCTTCACACATGTATTAGACCCAATTGGAAAATAAACTGCAAATGAGGGAGAGAAAGAGCAAGAGAGAATGCAATAACAAGGTTATAACAAAGGAAAGTGTTTTCACTCTGTAGACAGCTCCTGACAGCTCAAAACACCTCTTCATCTCCCAGTGTCATTTTCCACTTATAGAAAGGATCAATCTGAAAGTTCTCCACTTTTGAAAAGACGGCAGAAATTCACAGACACAAAAATCAATCAGGTGATTCGAGACAGAAGCTGCGCGGTAACCAGGAGTTACTTTAACACTAGAGGGCAGGAGAGCATCTTCTAAATCCAAGCCTTGCAGTTCTGACTTAACCTTCACTTGGCTGGAACACGAACTTCTCTTTGGTCGGGTGACAAAATGGAAATAAGATATTTCTATTCTTATGGACTACTTACATGTGGTTAAAGTGTCATGATTTTTATTCCCATGTACTAGCACAAGGAAAGCAGCACCAACCGGAGCTGAAGAAATTAACTTGCAACGAAGCCTGCTTTCACTGACATCCTTTATTTTTAATAAGTTAGCACCCCTCTGGCCAGCTATTTAACTTATGCAATCTGTACTGGTTAGGCTTCTCCTCCTCCTGAAAAGGAATTTCATATGTTGTTCAAGATATCATAGCCAATTGCAAAGGGTTCTTCAGATTCAGTGGGTTTCCTACCATCGTCACGCACAGAACCACCAGGTTCTCCTCTCCTCTCACGACTAATTTCTTTGATACAGACAGTCAAGACTAACAACCTCTCTTGGCTCAAAAGCATCTCTGACTTGTACAACGAAGATGTGATATTGCTCAGCCTCAGTGAGAATTTGCATCTTTGGCAGAACAAAGTAGCATTTACTTATTTATAAGATGCAGAGACATGCGTAACTATTTGTCACATCAGAGCATTTTTACATCTGCAAATTGGCACTAAAACAAAGAAACAAAAAAAAAAAAGTTTGGAACTTTAGGTTAGCATCTGCAGTGGTCAGCACTATCCTAACACAGGAGTCCACAGGGCCCCCCACTGGATGAATCACAGAGTCAACAGTCAGTCAGGAGAAAAAGCACGCGTGGTTCTCTTACACAAGTTGTCTAGAGATGCCAAAAGAAGAGGGGATTCACACTATGAGCACAACTCTGTCAAAATGCAAATGTGATTATGCAAACTGCCCCATGCACCTGCGAGAGCAGTTGTTGCGATGTATCTAATACTTAGATAACACAGGAGTTTTTAGTCTCCGTTTCATGGGAACTTTTTTTTTTTTTCTAAAAAAATTCTTCAAAACAGTGAAGCACTACTCTGACATACGTGCTAATGGATACAAGGCTCAGATAAGGACCACAACATGATTCAAGCAGCTCTTTGTTTTGGAAAAAATTAAAATCTTAATAGATGTTCTGAAAGAAATGAAGTTTAGCATCTCAGAAGAGTCGATGATTAGTGAAAAATACTGTTTTCATCTCCTGAAACGCACCTCTCATCCATTTCAGCAGAACAACAGAATTGTATAGGAAAATGCAAACTGCATATACTATTATCATCATGTCTTTGGAAACCTATAAGCTGCACAGTGACTGCAAGAAAATTAGTTAAAAGACTAAATTCAGAGGGTAATGCTAAAGACAGCAATAACTATGTAAAAACAAACAAACAAACAAAAACCCACTCTCATTCCAAAGATATTACAGAATTGCTTTTCAAGGAAGCTAAAAATTGAGGTATATGCTTACATTCTTTGCAGATGTTTTCTGTTTTGCATGCATTGCACCTCTCTCAACCACTGATTCCATTTCTCTGCAGCACTGAAGGATGCATCCACCATGGTATAACGTCTTGGTGTAAGAAGGTTGCATCTGCCTGGGACAGTGGCCTGAGAAAAGTAAAAATTATTTTCTACATACAATTGTTTCAAACATTGCATCTCAGTAACATAATAATCAAAATCAGTATTTCTTTGGAAATGCCAACAAACTGGATTTCTTGTTAGTTAACCAACCTGAAAGTGTGTCCTGGATTTTCTTGTCCATGCTGGTGGTTAAGTGCAGCGGTGAGCAGTCCTTGTCCACAGCTAAGGGAGATCAGCACCAAGCTGTGCACCTGCTCCTGCTATGGTCCCTGCAATACGTGCTAGGTCATATATTCAAGAGAGAAAGTTTCCATATTACTCACTATTTCACTGTCCTAAAACCTAGACAGCAAATTTGCTAAATTAAAGAAGCAGACACAGTCCTGTAACACGCAATTATAGGCACACTCCTAAGTAAACATTTTTTTTTTTGACTTAAAATTAAAGGTTAGGCTGAAAACTACCACAGAAACATCTCCAATGAGAACTCTGCAGCAATTCAGACACTGCTCAAATGTAATCACAATCCTACATTTAGAGAACTGAATCAAGCCCCTAGAGTTAGATTCCATTCAATATTAAAACACATACATTTGGGTAACTATGAGATAGGTGTTCTAGTCAGTAGAAATCTAATTAATACATTAATGGGCTCCAGAGAGCAAGACAGTTTCCCCTAATGAAGACACCGACATGGTCTGTGTTCCTCTGAAAATGGAAGCCTCCAGGAAAATGGCAAGATCTAGACTGGTGGCAAAGCAAGCCAGGAGCATTTCAGCTGCCTCCCGGTACATCCAGTTCAGCTCTTCGCCTTTACTGTTTTTGGATGATGCTTCCTCTCTTGGGACCTTTATGTAGCCATATTACTTTGCATACTGGCCAACGTAACCAGTTCAGGCACATCTCAGAAGATATCTAAGGGATATAGGATTTAAAAGAAAATCTCAGTGAAGCAGAAACTAACTCATAGGACTAAGTCTTACTTCCACACTACAATTTCTTTAAACTTATGTATAGGGGAACCTATTGTAGCCAGTACTATAATTCTGTAATAAAAGTTGCTTTTTACAGTGCAAATATTTATTTTGCAGGTTAATACTTACCCCAACAGCTTTACATTTTATTGTGAGCAGCAGGAAGAAGCAAAATATTCTTTTTATTTTCTTTATAGCCTTGAAACAGATTTCTCTGTTTACTTTTGAACAAGAAAGATTAAACATCCTTATGCTCATTGTTGGCACCTCTGGTAACCATACTAGACTAATACTGCACATGTGAAAGAGAGAAATCAGCCTGAAAGCCTCTTCTATAATTAAACTCTTGGCAAAACTGAAGCCAAATGTGATGTTGGTTATTCTGACAAGAGCAATAGGACTCACTGGAATGAGTGCACTCACTCCATACTCACCACTACCACACCAAATCAAAACCTGCTGCAGAGGACAAATCTAAGTACCAAGATTCTTTATTTTAAGGGAAAAAAAATCTGCAACTGGTCTGCATCATCTGGATAACCACAGGCAGTGAAGTATCCTGGGAGCAGCAGACCCTACAAGGTCTAATTTCCTATGGACTAAGTCATGCATCCCCATAAGCTACTTGCCAAGCCCCAGCTTCCCTTCCTCCACAACACCATCAGCCTTTTCACACCCTCTGGCCATGATCCCAAGCCATATGTGTGCTCAGTGGACTGCTGG
The DNA here is from genome assembly GCF_964211825.1 of Aythya ferina. Classification (NCBI taxonomy): domain Eukaryota; kingdom Metazoa; phylum Chordata; class Aves; order Anseriformes; family Anatidae; genus Aythya; species Aythya ferina. The sequence goes on from NC_140296.1 coordinate 63,880,162, forward strand.
CAGGCCAAACAGAGCAGATAACTACTTCATTCAGGCTGCAGCCTCCCCTTAGGGGAAAGGGGCACTGCCCTAATCTTCCCACTGACTTTCACAAAACTTGCAGGAAGTATCTTTGTTATTGGAGACCTCTATTTCGTTGTCAGACTTGCTGGACAAGGGCTAACAGGATGAAAGATGCAGTGGAAGAAGCAGGACTAATATACAGTGCAGTTGTGTAAGTAGAAGTTAAAAGAAGAGAAGAAAAATTAAAGACACTCTGTTTAACTATAGATTGCTTTCTTGACAGCTTGTGGAGTTCATGGTGGCCAACAAATAATACAACATCTACATACAGAAAGTAATGTATTTATTGTAATTATTGAGCCTAAAAGTAAAAGAGTTGATACTTTTTTCCATATGGACAAGCAATATAAGCTGTGAGCTAGTTGAAGAAAGCTGTTGGGATACATGACAAAGCCAATGGTCTCACTTTCCAGTCCTCCACCTCTGTGCATGCCAAGGATGCTCCCAGTTTGATCAAGTTCATCCCACCTTTGGATTCCCTCTTTTAGACTAATTCAAAATCAGAATAACACCTTTTTCCATCTCCCTACCCCAAAGCTTAGCTACTCTCCGTACAGCAGAGAGGAGCTGCACCAGGGGAACAGCTCAGATGCTCAGTTATGAAGTGGGGCCTGCAAAGGGTCGCACCCTGGTGGCCCTGTGGCGGTTACACGGGGGGTTGCAGACAGAAGCTCAGATGGGTTTGGGGTTGCAGGGATCATGAGAGGAAAAGCTTCGAAACCAGAAGGTTGCTGCCACACACCAGAGGCACACAGAGGGGCTGAGGCTGTCAGGGCCCTCTGGAGGCCACCAGCTCCAGCAGGCCCATCTCCAGGCGGCTTTGGAAGGCCTCCAAGGAGGAGACCCCACAGCCTCTCTGGGCAGCCTGTGCCAGGGCTCCTCACCCGCACAGCACTCCTGGGGCTCAGGGGGAGCCTCTTATCTGGACAAAGTCAGGGGCTGTCTCTGAAACTGTCCCAGAGAAACCAACACCTGCTGCTGGGGAGTTTCAGGCAACCTCTCTCACCACAACACAGTCCTCTATTCCAAAGCCCTAACATACCACCTCACTTCAGTGCCCAAGCCAGAAAAAATAAAAAAGAAGAAAGAAACTTTTACAACATAAAACTTTTTCACATACAAACCCAAAGTGAACACACACACTTTAACCAGTTTACATGCACAAGCCCCAGGTTGATTCAGGAAAATAAATAAATAGATAAATAAATAAAAGCAGCAGGAAGCTGCATGCTAGTACAAGAATACGGTACCTATAGATATTTTTAGAACAAAGGGAGAAAAAAAAACAACAAAAATCAAGAAGGTTCTCCATGCAGCAAGTATAGAAAGTTCAACAACGTGAGAAAGTTTTGATATGACTGTGGAGCTGTCCCCTTCCTCTCAAGATTTAAGAGATTACAGTGCAGATTTGTAAAGCAGTTTTTAACAGACTCTCCATACCTCCACACCTACAAGTACCATTAGCAAAGCTGTTGGTGTATCAGCACCACTTAACCATTGGGACAGTTTAGAACATCACAACTTTTTAATTTGAAAGAGAAGCTTACATATTTCTGCAACTACTTAAAATTCAACTTCCCTCCAGTTTACACCTAGCATAATTTTTAAGCTTCAGCCACTGATTGACAAAGATCTTGCTGTTCTCAGTGCTGTGTGACAGCCCCGTTTGCCCACACACCTCCATCACTCCCCGTGTACAGACACTCTTTGAACAACAAGCAATTTAATGATCATCAAGCTGAGAGCTCCCCTTTGCAGAAATAGGTCTGGATCCCACCTGCCCAGAGCCCCCTGTGCAGCTCGGGCAGCCATTTCGCAGAGCTCCCACCCCAAGAGCACCTCGCTTGGAGAAGCCAAGCTTTCAGCAGGACACGAGAAAGCAGCACATAAGACACGGGCATTGCAGAGCAACCTGAGATGCCATACTCTAATGTGACAATGTCGAGAGCTACAGATATAAAGTAGTAACGTGTTCTGCATGCATTTCTGTGCCTCAGTTTCCTCACCTCCTTGAGCTTCCCCAGGATGCTGCAGGTGACAGATCCTCCGCAGGCATCAGACCAGCTCCCCATGGCTGTGGCTGCTCTTCACCCTCACCACCCCAAAAGCAGTCTCTTCTCTTCCAACCCCCACACTTCCTGTGTATCTGTTTTTTCTTCCCCAACCAAAACTTCTTGTCTTAGAGGTTAGCTCCTAACGATTTTTGTCCTGCTGAGATATTTGAGCCCACCCTGCTCTTTCCTGAGTTTCTGCAGCTGCTGCCTTGGTATCTGCCACTTGAAGGAAACTACTGAGCTCTGGGAAGTTACTGCTGTACCTGGTCTTGGAGGGAAATGTGCCACCTAGAAGCAAACTGTGGGCTCCACCACTTAGTAGTTTATAAATGATATCAAAATCTCAGTCAAACTTATTTTATTGTACATAGAAAGATCCACAAACTTAACAAATGCACATACACTAATTTCAAAGAGATCTCAAGCCAACAAGTGCAATCATATCAAGCCACAGGTTTCACTGAGCTGGAGATACAATGCTTGATCACATCAGGTCTTCTGCCAAAGTAGGGTAAGAAGGCCACAGAGCTTTTTGGGGAGACAAAGAGGTCTTCAGGGAAGCCAAACATGGTAGCAACTCTCATCAGATGACACTGGTGGATCGAAACAAAATGCTAATGAAATGATCAGTCTGCTTATTGCACAAGGTAATGGGAAGGTGAGCAAGAGTTTGCTTTTCTCAAAGTCTAGGCTACTGAAACGGGAAAAATAGCAGACTTAAAAAAGCAGCTGAGTAAAACAAAGCACAATAAGTTTTACTGCAGTTGTAAAATGTGTTTCAGCCATCTGCAGCAAATGCTCTCAGCGATGCCAAGGGAAATAATACCCCCAAAGGAGCGACTTGTGAGGTGAAAATCTAACCTACTAGGAGGAGACCACCAAAATCAGCTTTACAGCAAAGGGGAGCAAGTGCAAATGGCTCAAGACAAGGGATGCGGATCCTATTTTTCACATTTTTGTCTGTGGCCACCTTTGTGGCCACCTCGGACACCTTCCACATGCCGAACTTTGCCAGAAATACTGATCAAAATGCAACCGATTGCGTTTTAGCAACCCGCGTGCCTGCTTTTCAGTAGCCTGTGCGCCTCTGTGGCATTTGCAGAAAGAGTTTAGTTTAAAAACTAGATGTATGTGTTCGTGGCGGGCAATCCCTTGATACCACCCCAAAAAAAAAAAAAAAAAAAAAAAAAAAAGAGAGGCGGAACGCCGCGCTCGGGGGCGCTGTTTCCGGGCGGGAGGCGGAGGCCGGGCGGGCCGGAAGTGAGGGCCGGAAGGGGGGCGGCTTTGGGCGCTGCACCGCCAGGCTCTGGCCGGGCAGGCGGAGGGGCGAGCGCTGCGGGCCGCCACCCCGCCAGGACCCCCCCCAAATCCCCCTAAAACCTCCCCCAAACCCCCCAAAACCTCCCTAAAAGCCTCCAGGAGGATGAACCTGGAGCGGCTGCGGAAGCGGGTGCGGCAGTACATCGACCAGGTGGGGCGCGGGGCGGCGGCCGTTGGGGCTGCGGCCCGGGGGGGGCGGCAGGGCCCCGCTGTGCCCTGGGGGGCCCCAGGCAGCTCCACGGCTGTCATCCTGCGGGGAGGTGCAGGGGTGGTGACGGCTTTTCAAGTGCTGCAAGTCCTGGCGCTGCCCCAGGGTATCTGTGCGGTGTGCAGGAGGGCCTGGGAAGCACGTTGTCCCTCCTCGCAGCTTGGAGAAGGGTGAAAATTAAAAATCAGCAGTCCCTGCTCATCTTTTCAGATAATAATTCCAACCAATGTTCAGAGTTTTTTTCCTAGTACCTCAAATCTGGTGATAAACATAGCTTTGTTACTGGGAAGGACCTGCAACCCCTGCTCCATTCTCTCCTTGCTAACGTTCTTCTCTATTTCACCCCCTTCTCCTAAACTGTGGGCTTATAAGTCAAGCTATCCATGCAAACATATGGAGAATTTCCTTCCTGCTTCCCACAGAGACTGTGGTTTGTGTGAAATTAAAACATCCTGAGTGGAAAATGAGCGTTTCTTAATCAGACATGCTGCTTCAAAATGTTGTTGCAGTGATGTTTGTGCTATTTCTTTTGCATAGAACTCTTTCTTCCAAAATAAACATTTATTTTAACTACTAGGTTAGGTAGCTTTTATGCCACGTTTTCAGTGACAGCAAATTAACTAATCACTTGTTATTAATTAATTTACTATTTAGCACGTGCCTTTTGGTCAAACATACCTGCATTTAATTGAAAATAAATGCACAAACCCATCTCAAATGACATTTGAAAGACATCAAAAAGAAATGGGGCTGGCCCTTTCAAACTGATTTTTGAACTTACAAAGAACTCTAAAGCAAATCACCATTCATTAGAGAATACACACATAATAAGACATTAAATGGAAACTACGTGTAATCTATTTCAAGATAAGCCCAGGACGCTACTCTCCAATAAATAATAATTATTCCTGTTTTTTTTTTTTACAGCAGCAATATCAAAGTGCCCTGTTTTGGGCAGACAAAGTAGCTTCACTGTCTCATGGTAAGTAGGTGCTTGTTACGTTGTTCTTCAGCAACTTCTTTCTGGCACCCTTGCTCTGTGTTCTTTATTTTAAGCTTCTTGGCTAAACGTTGAAAGTTGGGCTTGGTGCATGTGGTTTTCTGCGGTCTTTGGAGTGCTTTTTTTCCAAACGGAGCAGGGCCAGCCTTGCTTCCCTTTTAACTTTGTGTTAAAATTAGTGTTTGGCCAAACCCATGAGTGAAGAGGTGGTAGGGGAGAAACCTGGAGAGTAGTAGTTCCCTACAGGCCGTGCTTTTGCTGTGGGTGCTCAGGACAAACAGAACCCAGGTTAGTAGAGCATGTTGATGCTGGCAGGCAGAAGAAGAGCTTAAACTCAAGGTGCAGATGTCTAATAAGCTTTCAGTGTAGTTGAGTTCCTACTGTTCTTCTTTGAAAGAGCCAATTCTGGGTTGTTTTTCTCTGCTCTGACTGTGTCCAAGGGCAAGGTAACCTACAGCTCCTGCAGACAGCTTGTTTTAAATCTTTACCACTGTCATCTCCTTCTCATGACTCACCTCTAGCACGAGATTCATTGTATTCACTGTCCAGAGCACTATATGATGTCGTTAGAGGTAAAATACAATAGGCTTTGTTCATTTTAACAGACAGATAAGTTGTTTATATACAATATATGTATGTAAAACACAGTAACTTAAAAGGATGCTAGAATAGTGGAAAACCAGTACTCTTCTAGGGAAGCAAAACTGAATATTCTGTATGAAATTGTTTAAAAATACTATAAATTAATGTTTTATATTTTCTTCTTTATTTTTAAGAGGAACCTCAAGATATCTACTGGTTGGCCCAGTGTCTTTACCTGACAGCTCAGTATCATAGGGCAGCACATGCCCTTCGATCCCGTAAATTGGATAAGGTAAGTCATTTTGGACAAGGACACATTACTGTCGTTCCACTTACAAACCTGTGCTAACCACAGTGGCTTCTTCACCATCACAGCTTAAAGTCTGCAGGAAGGTTGATTGTTAAGCCTGCATAATGCAGTTTATCTGAACCAAGTATAGCCGTGTTCAGACAAGATAAGGAAAATGTCTTTGCCATGAAGGTTGTCAAACCCTGGAAGAGGCTTCCTAGCAAGGTGTTTGATGCACCCCCATGCCTGTCATGGGGTGCTCATGGGGTGCTTGGGCAATGCCCTCAATAACATGCTTTAACATTTGGTTAGTCCCGAAGTGGTCCATCAGTTGGACACTGATCTTTGTAGGTCCCTTCCAACTGAACTGTTTTATGTGTTGGCCCAAGGTGGGGTGAGAGAGAAGAGGAGGAGTCCAAGGATGGAAGAGCAGTAGGTATGGGAAGGTGGGGTGTCACTTAAAGTGTAATTATTTCAATTGTCCTTCTGCTCTGCTAATAAATGTGGTAAGAGTGAATATTGTGTCCTTTGACTGTGGGAGTTTAATAGTAGAAAAAGTGTTACAGACGTATTCAGTCATTTTGATCAGCAAGGTTTTCCTGACGTGAATGGGTTGAAGAAACTACAACCAAAGACAGAGCAAAAGAGGGAGTCTAGCAGTGAAAGTAAATGTGCTCTCTTAATTGCTAACACAAATTAAATCTTTCTTCCAGTTATATGAAGCCTGTCGCTACCTTGCGGCTAGATGTCATGTGAGTACACATTTTAATCAGTATTAGAAACATAGCAAACTAAATAAAAGGTGCGTCTTTGGAAGATTAGGTACCTGAGACACAGCGTAGCTGTGTGAGGATTGACATTAATTGGAATAACAGGCTTACATTTTGTGGTAGTTGATTTCTTCATCCCTTAACTTTGACTATGGTTGGTGGAGTACCATTGTGGTACTCTACTCCCTAGCAACCCAGTTGACCTTTTGTCCAGGAAAGGAAATATTCCTTTTATACAAGAATGTGAGTGATTTTTTTTCCCATGTCTGCATGTTTGTTTTTAATTAATTGGTTGTAGTCCATCAAGAGATGTTATGATTGTGTAAATATAGTTTACAGCTTTGTCCTTCCGTATAAAAAGCGATATGTAAATGGTAAAATGCAGTGCTTTCACAGCAAAACAGAATCAACTCATAAATTAAATACAAAAATATGAAATAAAATATTGTGCTTACTATAGAATAAGTCGACTGTATTTTGTTAAATCCTGCATTCTCCATTCGTAGAGGAACATCTACTTCTGTGATTGCATAATGGCAAATGATAAGCTTTTCTGTAGGTGCTAATTCTGTTAATATAAGTTGTATATTATAGGTGACTAGTAAAACAGTTGATTATGATTATAAAATGGCATGTGTCCAAATACGACTCTGCATGCCTAAAAAACCTTGCTGGTAAGTACCAGTTACAATCTGTGCCTTTGAAATGTGACTTTATGTACAGATGTTTCAAATCCCAACCTTGTTTTTTTGCATGCACGTGTTTGCGGCTAGTATGCTGCGAAAGAACATCAACAGGCCCTGGATATCCTTGATATGGAAGAGCCAATCAACAAAAGACTTTTTGAGAAGTACTTGAAGGATGAAAATGGATTGAAAGACTCGACCACAGACTGGGAGATGTCGCAATCCTCTGTAAGTGACAATTTCTAAACAAGCATTTTTATAACCGAGGAAAAAAATGTGTGAAGTCAAAAAGTGATCTAGCAACTAGATGAATTTGAAGCTCGAGGTGTTTATGCTTTCCTTCCTGGGTAACATAATTCTCAGAAATGCTGAATCATTCTCTTCAATCAGAAGTCCGCTGTCAGCTTGCCTGTATGAAAGTAACTTGATTTGCAAAAATGAAAAGTGCTTTGCAACAACTTTCTGTAAGCTTTTGCAGGCACTTTGCGGGAAGTTCTTGATCTAGTATTGATTTTTAGAGTCTTCTAGCTCTATACTGCAACTTCAGTCTTTGTAATATAAACTAACATTTATTTCAGTTGGGCTGCAGGTGCTGAGATAATAAAGCACGTTTTCCTCTCCTTCGGGTATTTTTTTAACTGGAGGTTTCCTTAATCGTTCAGACGGTGTTCTCAGTGGGACATTGCTTGTCACACGCGAGAATTATGTTGCGTTAAGGTGAAGATTTCTGAAGCTCAGTGGAAAAAAAACTGTGTAGCACAGGTGGTCCTCAGATTTGGCTGTGTGTTCATTCTCCTTCACCATTTTCTGTTTCGTGGTACTCTGACCCCAGTGTCCGGGTGGCCGATTGTTGAACGACTATTTTGGCTGAGAAATAACCCTGTAAAAAAACTCAACTTCATCAGCCCTTATCTTTACAAATGCAGTTGATGTAGTTCAAGGATGCAAGGAGGGTAGATTTGGCCTGCCAAACGAGGGAGCTAGTCAACTTGGTACTGCTACAAGAAACCTTAAACCAAACTCTTCTCCAGGAATGTCACTTTTTCAGTCTTATTTGCTTGGTTTGCACAGACACTTGTTCTGGAGTAAGAGTCGCTGGCCTGTGAAGTGGTAACAGTGTTTATTATCTATTTGGCAGCCCCCTAGGGTGTATTGGTTGTTAAAACAGCTCTACTTTTTCTTTTATATGGACTTCTGTCTGATTAGTGTGACAATAAAGATATAATAATGTTTAAATTTTCTCCAAATAACATGCTGACAATTCTGTGGCCTTCTGACTGAATAAAACACCCATCCTTGGGAGTTTCATCCGTGAAAGAATGTGTTCGTCATTAGACATCCTAGCACAACTTTAATTTGGTAATAATTACCTTTCACTGCTTTTTGTTTCTGAAACAATCTGTTTTGGGTTGAAAGGAAAAATTATTTTTTTCTCCTCAAAGCAGTTGAGTCCATTGATTTGGCCTTTTTCACCTCTGCTGAACTTCTTGTCTTTTGTGAAATGTGTGGTTTAAAAGTCAAGAGAGATGAATTGCCTTGGAAGTGCCCATTTGATTTTTTTTTTAAGCATATAGAAATGATATTATATTTAAAAACAGCACTAGGAAACCAGGTTCCATCATACATGAAATGCTTTTTACTTTTCAGGGAGCCCATTTGATTTGTGCTCAAAACCAAATTGCAAACATTGATTCAGTCTTTGACCTCCAGCCCTGCTTTTCCACCAGATCAAGAGCTCTATATGCCTTTTGCGAGGGAAGATCTATGATGCTTTGGATAATAGAACCCTAGCAACATACAGCTACAAAGAGGCCTTGAAGCTTGATGTTTACTGCTTTGAAGCGTTTGATCTTTTAACATCGCACCATATGCTGACAGCACAAGAAGGTTTGGATAGCAGTATTTCTCTAATATAAGTACAATTTAGCTGCTTTCTAATATGCTTTTTCCTGGATAATGAAACAGTATTGCAAGTAAGAGGGTATAAAATACGAAGTACAGGTTGCCCTCGGGTGCTAGGAAAATACTAGGCGATGGTTATGTTAAAAAGTAGAAGAAAACTTCGAATTGCTTGAAAATTGTAACTGTTCAAATTTGTGTTTGTACTTTAGATGTTAGTTTTGCCATGCTAAGAATTAAAAGGAACAAAGTAACCCAGGAGTCTCCTTTGTTAGCTCCAGAAGCTCCCCTGCTCTTTGCCTGACCTAAACGAAGTTTTTCCTTGTGTTACCAACTTCACAGCCTTTGGATTCACAAAACCCTATTGGGTTTTGCTACACTATAGTAGGCAGCATTTAATAGAACATTCTGAGTGGTAAACTTGGATATATAGCATAAATAAAAATAATGGTGCTATGTCATTAACCTTCCATTTTAAAAGTCTACAAGGAAAAACTAAGTAAGAATTCAATCATTAATTTCCATAATTAGTATTACTATGTTTTAGTGCATCTGTGCTGTTATTTTGCATCTCTAAGCTCTAATATTTGACCTTGCCATTTTTCTTTAATGTGACCATTTCAATTTTCTTTTAATTTACTTAGAAAAAGAACTTCTTGAATCTCTACCTCTTAGTAAACAATGTACGGAAGAAGAACAAGAATTGCTGCACTTTTTGTTTGAGAATAAATTGAAGAAGGTAAAACCAAAAACGGAATAAAAAGCTGATGGGTTGCATGAAATTCCTGACTTCAGATGTAAATTTTGTTTGATTCTGTTTATTCCAAACTTTGGAAAAGCAAGGGCTCTGTAGCGTTGGTTATTTTTAAAATTTATGATGCAGTAGGTATCATTTTTTGAATGCTAGAAAAGTTCTGTGTAAACTCATCTGTTTCAGCTTTATTTCTTGAGAATACATTAATTATGTAGGCAAAATATCAATTTCCTGAAAATACTACGTTATAACAATATTCTTCCAAAATATTTCAAAATATTTTTTTCTAAAGAGAATATGAGAACACTGCAAGCCAACTCTATATAACTCAATATTCATTTCTACAGCCTCCGCTTCGTGCATTAGCAACCATATTTCATCTTCCAAATGAGCTTTTAAGCACACTGCAAAGAACCATTTGAGCAAATACAGGTCTTACGGACTTTAAGCTTCTTAAAATTCGTAACATCAATGTAGTTATGTTATTTTAGCAGTATTTTATAGCATTTGATTTTTAGATTGGATTTGCACATTGTGTTTCTTTTGTCTTTCAGTATAATAAACCCAGTGAAACGTTGATTCCTGAGTCGGTAGACGGTCTTCAGGAAAACCTGGACGTAGTAGTGTCCTTAGCTGAAAGGCATTATTATAACTGTGATTTCAAAATGTGTTACAAGCTGACTTCCGTGTAAGTATACAAAGCAGCTTTGATTCCTTTTCTAGTATGATGTAGAATAATAATTATGACTGGGCTTACTGTGATTTATTGTTCAGTGCATTACATGCCTAAGAATTTGATACAGGTTTTCAGGTAGTTAAAATACATAGTTTGTGCCCAGCAAGACACCTTGTATCCCTTGGAACACAAAGGGGCAAGACTTAGGGGAAAGTTGCAGAGAATGCTGATTGTGTGAATTGGAACGGCTGAGTAAAATCATGATCCTGTTGAAGTAAATGACTCCAATGAAGTTATTAAAATTTTATACTTTTCCTGAAACTAAATGTTTCCTTTGGCATACTGCTTAATGTTGTAGAGCCTGTTTCCTTAAGCTCAGAAAATACAGGCCTTGCTGAAAAGCTGCTGTCCAGCCTATGCAACTTAGAGGTTGGATAAGCCATGTTGTCTGGTAGTTAAATTTGAAGTGGCCTGCAAACAAATAGTATACTGTATTCTGGTTTTCTTCTAACTTTATATTCAGCTTACCGAAATTTTGTGTTAGCCCTGTTAAGCTAAATCAATGGCTATTTTTCTGGTCTTAAACCTTTATTGTACCAGTAATTACATTACAGTATTACAGTAGTTATGTTCTAGTCACAAATGGCTGTCTAATGCCAGAAGTGGTAATTAACTGGAACATTACACAGTATAAAAGCAGCCTGTTTCAAACACATGTTTTTGAAATGCGTATCACAGATCATTTTTTTCTAATTTTATTTTTTTAGAGTAATGGAAAAGGATCCATTCCATGCAAACTGTTTACCTGTGCATATAGGGACGCTTGTGGAGCTTAATAAAGCAAATGGTAAGAAATACAACATTTTTAATGAGTCAAAAGAGCACTGTCATGTTTCAGTTTTAAAAAGGAATTAAAGATGCCAAGAAACCCTGTTACAGAGCATTTTAAAAAAAATTTGATGTGAAAACCTGTTTATTTTTCCTCTGACTTGCAGTTTCAAGAAAACAACGGGTAAGTGGAAGAGAAGGCAGTTTCAGAGCTGATGGTGAGGGTTGGGGAAGTAGTTGTGCAAAGAATCTTTGCTCGTAATCGTGAGTTACAGTGCTGCATTTCAGTTCTTCGATTTATGTGTTGATGTGATCTTCCTAGAGAATCTAGGTGTACTTTTCCCCCTTAACAAAATAAAATGTATTAATTTAAACTGGGAGGATCTTTTCAACAGTGTGCATGCTCAGGTGGTCATGTGTTTTTCCATGTTAGAAGACTTTCTATGCTCTCTCTCCTTGCCTTTGCTATTGTGAAGGTCTCTTTGTAGTTCAAGTAAGTTTATAATCAGACACCACCTTTGCTGAACTACAAGAATAGCTTACTTGCAGCTGGGATGGCTTTTTCTCATTTCAGACTGCATATAAACACCTAAATCAAGTGAAGAGCTTGAATGTCTTTAGAACCAATTGGAAGATAGAATAAGGAGCTCATATGATTTGCAGTCTCTCAAAGGATGGTGCATTGTCTGTACACACAGAAGTCATTAGGTGCACTGGTACTTCTCAATCTTCAGTTAATGTCCTTTTCAGTTACTTTACAGTTAGCTACATCTGAATGTGTGGCCAGTACTGTGATCTTCATTTTAAGTCTGCCTTGAAGCTTTTTGTAAATAAGCTGGTGTTTTGCAAGCAACTTCTCATATTTGGTTTTTCTGAAGCAAAGAATTGATGCTATGCACTCTAGAATTGAACTCACTGATATAAGAGCACCATGCTCTGATGAAATTGTTTTGTGTATAGTAATGCAATTTCCTTTGAAATTGTTTAGGCATTAAAATTGTTATCCCGTGTCTGTTTACTTCCATTTTTATTAGAAAATCTGTAGCAAGTTTTCTAACAGAAAATAATTCTCTTTTTTTCTAAGAAGTAATCACACAGATTTATTTCAAATAATGGAACAATTTATTTACCTTTAAAAGTCCTATTTTCATCATATTAATGCACAGGACTCTCATTTTGAAATTGAGCTAGCCAGTATGTTATACTTCTTAGATGTAGAAAGCTAAGCTGTGTTTTGCCTTTACTTTATATGTTTGTGTAATATACTAGATATTTAATATAATTTAGTGATCCAACTTGTTGTAGAACTCTTAAGGAGTGGGATGTATAGCTGCTTGTTTGTGTGCTGTGAAGACTTAGGTTGTTTTTTTAACTAACTGCAAAATTATATCCGTTTTGAGGCAGTCTGAAGCATTACCACTAAAATGTTTTGTTTATTGTGTATTAATAACTTTAGACATGCTTCCTGTTTTTATAGAAAGCTAAAGGATGTTTTTATAGAAAGCTAAAGGAGGACTTGAAATATCTTATGTTTTATCATATTTTAATATTCTTGTCTTTTTTTTTTTCCCTTGCGCAGAACTTTTCTATCTTTCTCATAAACTGGTCGACCTGTACCCAAATAATCCTGTAAGTTGTTCTATGCCTTCATTACCAAGTAGTTTTCTTTAGCTTTTATTTGCTGTCACCTATAACATAATAGTCAGTTTGAGCAACAGAATATTAAAAATAAAATATTTTTTGATTGGAGCTGGTGAAAATTGTTCATTCTTTTTTTTTCTGTACATTGCAATTATATTAAGGTGGATTTTTTTTCTTAAAGTACTTGTAAAACATTCAACATGAAGAATTCACTTTGCATAATCATTTAGAAAGTGCTACAATAATAGATGGATATGCCTTTCTGGGCAACCTATTGCAATGTTTGATCACCTTCATTGTGAAAATTGAATCCTTTTATTCAATCAAATTTTCTATGTTGCAACTTGTACCCACTGCCTCCCGTCCTGTCACCGTGCATCTCGTGAGAAGAGTTGCTCAGTCTCCTATATTCCCTATGATTAGATAAAATTGACAACAGCAATAAGCTTTCCACATAGCCCTCTTTTTGAGGCTGAACAAAAAGGCCTCTTTTTGAGGCAGCTGTAGTGACATACAGCTGCCAGCAGTTCTAGCTTGTCTGTGATGTAAAACAAATCAAAAAGCTGACTGATGTCTGTGAGAACATTCATAGCTTTTATAATTGTGTTCCCTTGTTACTCATCACCTATGATGATACTTCGCTAAAATCAGGGTGATATATCTCATAATAATTCTATTTTTATTTTTAATGTGTAGGTGTCATGGTTTGCAGTAGGATGCTACTATCTCATGGTTGGCCACAAAAATGAACATGCTAGAAGATACCTCAGGTAAAACTTGTTTTTCTAGTTTTCTTTACTGAATCTGTTGTTCATTTGCTAAGTAAATATTTAACATCCACATTTGTTGATAAGCTCATACAGTAAGCAGAAGCCTTGGTACGCTGGTTACTGATAAATTATTCCTTTTTTTTTTTTTTTTTTTTATAACCTGTTTCTGGTATGGCAACTTAGACCTCAACCTTCCAGATGCTTTAAAAATGATTTAGAGGCTTACCTGGAACTTCTTGCCACTCACTTTCCTGTTATTGGCAGATGTCGTCTCTGCACTCACTTATGATGGCAAGCTAATTACAACTAGTTAATCAAGGCTCATTTTTTAGTGTAAGGATACTCAAACATTCTCACTGGTTCAGGCTGCATATCTAAAAGGGAATAGTTAGACAGAACTAGACAGCCAAATGGCAGGATTTTCTTTCTTTGCACAAACAGCCTTGGACTTCTCGGCTGTTCAGTCAGTCCAGTGCTCTTTTCCTGTGTTCTGTATGTGTATTGATTGCCAGCATCAGCGAGCAGAACCTGGCTGTGAAGTACAGCATTTGTTTTGGTATTGTAAGCTTAAACTGAGAAGCCTTAAACCAATCTGTAAGGCTTCCTTTTTTCTTCTGGAGACCTTTAAAGACTGGCAATATACGTAAAGATGAGTCACTAACAGACTATTTGAATGCCTGGTTATTCCGAGTAGTTTATTTAAATTCCTGGCAATTAGCAGTGTGCTCAGTAAAATTCTTCGAGAAGTTGTCCTGCGAGCCTTAAGTAGTTTGAGGGGTGAAAAAAAGAACATCACTATTAAATATGCAAGCATCCCTAGCCAGGAAGGTCCTCTATATGTGTTGGGGGAAGAGGGGAAGAAAACCCCACAGAAGTCAGAGTAATCGTGGCAAAGAGGGGAAAAGAGGTCTAGCAAGAGTAGAATAGTAATGAGATGCCTGAATTTCTTGGGGAAGAATGATGATGTACAACTACAAGGCTAGTGATAACTGGATGAAGCAGTAATTTGTTAGGAAAGTATCTGGAGAGGCTATGGATAAAAACACCAGCTGTTTTTGGAGTCAGTAGGACATCATGCTGAACACAGTAGATGGTACATCTGGGCAGTGCCCAGTAGTGTGTTAAAGAAAATATCATTCTGGTTGCTCGAGAAAGAGGCATAGAGAACTCAAGACAGATGTGAAGCATTTGAATTGAATTCAAGAGAAGGCAGCGAATGAGCTGTTCAGACCTTTAAAATGAGCTTCATTTACCAGTGGTCATTACAGAAGATTATCATAATAGATATCTCTGTCACACAGTATTGTAAGTAGGCATCTGAAGCACATGGAAGTTCATTTCAAACGTTTGCTTGTGATCTGCTCTTGTTTTTAGCAAAGCTACAACACTTGAGAGAACCTATGGACCAGCATGGATAGCGTATGGACATTCATTTGCAGTTGAGAGTGAGCATGACCAAGCAATGGCTGCGTATTTCACAGCTGCACAGCTCATGAAAGGGTATGTCAAAAAAAATCATTCAGAAAAACTGAAGTTAATCCATAAATAGTATAGAAAAATAACTGTATTGCTTTAAACAATAAGTAATTATATGCAACATCTCTCTGGTAGAGAATAAAAAGGAGGGCAGGGATAAAATAACTTTGTCTGTATTTGACTGCATTGTTTGTACTTGATTATTGTTGTAGTTCTGCAAGTTCTAAAGTCCAAGTTTTTATTCAGGTAATCTCTATTCTAACAGAGTTCTCTAAAATGTGTGAATGGTGTGTTTGTCTTACCAGATCATAAAGTGCTGTATAATAGTATCTTGAACAGCTGTTGCATACCGTGGAGAAGGCTGTAAAATGAGTAATGGAGTAATAATGTCATATCGCATATAAAACTATTGTATTTGGATGTAGTTATTTGTAAATGCAATCCCATTATTATTGCTTCTTCCGTATTCCATTTGTAAATGAAATGTAGGGAGGAAACTGGGGGGAAAAAACCTTCAGAATTAAAGCACTGAGAAAATACGTGCATGTAATTCCAGGTTAAACTATGGTTCATGTTGGTGTTCAAATTCTTGTCAATATCTAACAGGTAGAAAGTCTCTTTAACCACCCCTTAGGTTAGCAGTCCCTTTAAAAACAGCTTTTCACTTAGATCTACATAGGAGAACACAGCTGGCATTTCTTTTTAGTTTGTGGCACTGTTCCTGATAAAGTGCATGGATTTTCTTCCTAGGTGTCACTTGCCGATGCTCTACATTGGACTGGAATATGGCTTGACCAACAACTCCAAGTTAGCTGAAAGGTTTTTCAGCCAAGCTCTAAGCATTGCACCTGAAGATCCCTTTGTTATGCATGAAGTCGGAGTGGTCGCATTTCAAAATGGAGAGTAAGCTTGCAAAAATAGTCCTAATTATGGATTATTCTGAAATGCAATGTGCCAATACATTTATTAATGTATTCCAGAAAAAATATAATGGATATAAGAACTGTTTAATGAACATTCTTGTTTTGCTTCTGTTTTTTTTAGCTTTGTCTTGTCAGCTGTTAAGATCACACAGCAAAGTAAGCAAAATACAGCTGAACGTAATTACTATTTTTTTTCTTACAGATAATTTCACTCATGCAACAAGTAATGTCAAAGAACTGTTGGTTGTAATACAATTTTCTTCATTCTGCTGATGAGAACTCTTTGCTGATTTACTTTTCTTTCCTCCCCACCCCCGATATTTAGCTGGAAGACTGCAGAAAAATGGTTTCTTGACGCACTGGAAAAAATCAAAGCTATTGGAAATGAGGTATGTTTCCTAATAATACACATGGTCATAAAACTATTCATAAAACTCCAGGAAGTTCTGTATTTTGTGGCAGAATGTTACACTTGTTATAAGATAGCTGCAGTAAGTTCAGTGCCAGGTCCTGCATCTGGGCTAGGCCAATCCCAAGCGCACACACAGGCTGGGTGGATAATGGGTTGAGAGCAGCCCTGAGGAGAAGGACCTGGGGGTGTTGGTTGATGAGAAGCTTGTCATGAGCCAGCAATGTGTGCCTGCAGCCTAGAAAGCCAACTGCATCCTAGGCTGCTTCCAAAGAAGCGTGGCCAGCAGTGTGAGGGAGGTGATTCTCCCCCCTGCTCTGCTTTCATGAGACCCCATTTGGAGCCCTGTGTTCAGCTCCGGGGCCCCCAGCACAAGGAGGACATGGACCTGTTAAAACAAGGTGAGAAGAGGGCCACGAGGATGATCAAGGGGCTGGAGCACCTCTCCTATGAGGAGAGGCTGAGGGCGTTGGGGTTGTTCAGCCTGGAGAAGAGAAGGCTCTGGGGAAACCTTACAGCTGCCTTCCAGTGACTAAAGGGGGCTACAGGAAAGCTGGGGAGGGACTCCTTGTCAGGGAGTGCAGTGACAGGACAAAGGGGAATGGCTTTAAACTAAAATCTAGATTCAGATTAGATAATGGGAAGAAATTCTTCACTCAGAGGGTGGTGAGGTACTGGCACAGGCTGCCCCATCCCTGGAGGTGTTCAAGGCCAGGCTGGATGGGGCTTTGGGCAACCTGGGCTGGTGGGAGGTGTCCCTGCCCGTGGCAGTGGGTTGGAGCTGGGTGGGCTTTAATGTCCCTTCCAACCCAAACCATTCTGTGATTCTACTTGAATTGTTGCATTATTTTGCAGGTAACAGTTGATAAGTGGGAGCCTTTATTGAACAACTTAGGACATGTCTGTAGAAAACTCAAGTAAGTGACAGTACAGGAGCTACCTTTTATCTGGAATACTACACAAATGTATTTTTGATGAGCTTCCTTCTTATTTCCATCAAGATTATGTGCCACATGAAAGCAATGTAGAAGCATCTTTTACCTGATGATTCTTGTTTGATAGAAATTTGATCATAGGCTTTCAGATTCTCAGATGGGTCTGAATTCAAACTGGCTGCTGTCCCAGTCCTGACATACTTGACTATGTGCAGTGATTTAGCTGGCTTAAAGGTGATTTTGTGCTGATTGATTGCTTGGATCAGTGCTTGGGCTTTTTTATTTAAGTGCAGTGTTCAGTGACCTTAACACAACAATAAAATGTTACTGTGTTTTTTAAGAACAGAACTAGTTGATATTTCATATTTCTTTTCTAGGATGAGAAAAAGGAAGTGCAAAGAACATGTGAAAGTGTTAACAGTTTTAACATGGAGAAATGTTCTCTCCTTAATTACTTTAATCTGATTGTAACCCGTGTTGTCTTTCGTATTAACCACTACCATATATTTTTTTTGTCATGGTTTTAATTGTCCAGTTGGTATATGCTAAAGTGATTCTGGTACATATAAGTCATGCTTCTGCTTTGACTTTGGTAGGAATTGCTCTGTGCTTGAATTGCTTGAATTCTTCATTTTCACTGGGAAATACCAATGTATAATAGTTACCCATTCTTCCAAAACAAAACAAAAAGCACTGGTTTTGTGATTTATTTATGATTATCATTGTAGGGTGTGGCTTTTATTTTTTCCAAATGCATCCTTCAGTTATAATTTCTTTAATCTTTTTTAATTCCTCGCAGTAATTTAGTAACTGCTTACATCACACTTAGGACAACTTGCATTTTGTTATTCAGGTTCAGAAAGCCAATTTAATATATTTCTTCATCCTTATAAGCTATCTTTCATGAAAATCAAGATGATTTTAGTCAGCTCTGCATATTCTTTAACAAGATAAAATGTCCATAACAACTGATTTTAGTAGTGTTCATAATGCACATTATTGCTTTTGTGAAAAACTTACTAGATATCTCTTCACTAGCACGATGTAGTTGAAATTTGAAAGCAGCAAATTAAAGTACACTGGTAGTTAATTGGACAACTAAGTAGTATGAGCGAAAATAAAATTCAGACTGGAAGTTTTCTGCAGCAGGCAAACAGCTGCAAATTTTTATGCCTGGTTTCCTAACACCCTCTGCTAACACCAACAAATGACGTTGTTATAATTTCATTACAACTAGAGACATTAAAATTTCTTCTGAATAGACAATTGCTATCCTTATTTTTAATAGCTTGTACTAGGTTGTTAAAAGTGGCAGTTTAATTTCCCAGAGTAGTGTCATACGGTACATTTAATCCTTGGTTTGTAAAATAACGAGTGCAATAAGCAGCCTAGCTAAGAGGATTTTCAAAGAAAGAGTTGCTGGTATTTGAAAGAAATTATGGATATGTGTAAATCTTTTTTTTTTTTTTTTTTTTTTCCCCTGATAGAGGCAGCAGCAACATGGAAGTGTTGGAAGTACCAGTGTATGCAGCACTTAAGGGTTGTGTAGTTTCTGCCTGGGGAGCTTTTCTCATTTTGAACAATGAGTGATTTAGTCTTATATTGCTCCTTTGCTCCCCTGGGGAGAAAAATGAGAGCTACAGAAAGAAACCCAATATTTCAAGGAGCAACGTTCAACATCTAAAGCAATTTACCGTATCAAATTGCTAAGATCCTCTCCAAATGGGGCCTAGCTGCAGACAGCTGTTGTGCTACATAACGGGAACAATGATTTCTCAATTATGTTGAGGAAGAAAATTATCAATATCCGTGACTCCCGTGCATTCTTTTATGTTGAGTATGAAGCAATAATTTTAAGGTTCTTGACAGGATTGCCTGCCACTGAGTTAAGGAAATTATCAATATAGCACAATAAAAACCTCTTTCACCCTGAAATAATAGATACTCTGGTTTTAACCCTAACAGGAAATACGAAGAAGCGCTGGAATACCATCGCCAGGCTCTAGTACTAATTCCTCAAAACGCTTCTACTTATTCTGCCATTGGCTACATACATAGTCTGATGGGCAATTTTGAAAGTGCAATCGACTATTTTCATACGGTATGTAACAGCCTTAAGGCTCTGGTAACAGATTCTGTATTTACCGGTTCATTCTGTTCCTCTTTTGAAACAGAGAACCAACGTTTATTCAACCCTTAAACAAGTTTTTATTTTATAATCTTAATTTTAAAAAAAAGTCTTCCTGAGTTTTCTGCTGAGTAGGTTTAAAAAGAAAGCTACTTTTTGGAACGTTGTAGTTGGATCCTTCTTTCTTGTAAACAATTAATTGAGTTGTATGTACATAAACTTTTCATTCTCACAAAATGATTGGAAATATTTCCAATGTATGCCTCAGAGTAGAAATTTTTCAGTAAGTGCAGCTTTTAAAAATATGCAACTTTCTGTTGCCTTGGATTTATGTTTATTATGTGATAATTGTGTATCACTATTTCCAGGGCAGTTTGGGTGATTTCACGTTTTCATGGAGTAACAGTGAATTTTCTTGAGTGCTAAGTTTTCAGCATTCAGGTTGATTGGCTTGAGAATTCAGCTGTAGTTCTGTTTACCTAGAAGCTTGTATTACATAAATTTAGTTGTAATTACTTAAGCATGTCTCAGTCTTTCATTATCGATTGTAGTTTAGCTATACGTATATAATTTCCTCAGGTTTTAGAATTATTTTAGTATATTTTACTTCATGATTTATGAATTATTCTGTCTGGACACACGTCCATTTCTGGTTTTATTTTTGTTTTGCTTTCTTCAGCCATTTCATATGGAAATATTCTGTTTGCACAATGCTTTGCATTTACAGCAAAGACTACACTGATTGCATTGTCGAACAACAAAGCAACAAATAGAGTAATGGACTTAAGATGTAAATGGTTTTAATTACAGCTGAATAATTTTTACTTTTTTTTTTTAATAGGCACTTGGTCTTAGGAGGGATGACACATTTTCAGTCACGATGCTTGGCCATTGCATAGAAATGTATATTGGTGATTCTGAAGCTTACATTGGTAAGTCTGTCACTTATGCTGACTGCTAAAGTCACTGAATCCTTTGAGAGAAGTCTTTGCTCTTACATTAGGAAAAGACTGTCTACCGTTAAGGCTGTGGTGTAGTCCGTTTACCTCAGTTAACTGAAAGTAGAATATGTATATTAAGAAAAAAGACAGAAAACCTAAGTCAGAACTGATCAGCGTTTGCAGATAATCATTGTTTTTTTGTAAGCATCATGGAAATAGATAATTCTTAATGCTGTATAGAAAGCAAGTACTTTGCCATCGGAGGCACCAGTGATGGTTTCTTTTATAGAAAGTATTGATTTCTTAGAAACCAGTGGGGGGGCAGGTGGGGATAAAACAGAAATCAGGATTAAAAAAATCAGAGGCCTTGATTTCAGCTTATAGTACTGCGGAGTGATATGGGTGAGGTATTTTCACAATATAGGCACTGTGGTCTGTGAAGACAGGAGGAATCCTGCTGCCTCCAAAAATAGAGCTTTACACGTGGTTTAAAAACATCTTCATAACAGTAATACATTATATTGCTGTGGTCTGAGATATTCTGTGAAAGTTTTCTGCCCCCTCAAAAAACTTTATAGCAACATATTTCCGCTTCATTAAGCTTAATTTATCAATAATGAAGAAAGTTGATGTCCAATCTGCATGATAATAAGCTGAAGCCATTTAGTCATCTGTGTTCTTTGGTTCTCCAGCACATTTTTCACACAGCTGAAGCAGCTGTTTCTTCTTAATAATGCTTTGCTCCACAGTCAGTTAACGCATACACAATGGCCACGCAGCTGTGTGCTATACATTGATGCAAACCATGATGCATGTAACTTTCAACAAGAAAAACCCTCACATGGAAGGGAATTGGCAATTACTTCTAACAAGACTTCAAATATTAATCTTATTTAGCACGTTGTGCTATTTTTTCTCTTAAACAAGGAGTCATCTGGATTGTGTCAGACCAGCTCTATTACAGACTTCAGTCATTTAGCAGCAACAACAGTTTGCTGTTCTGAATACGAAGAACTATAATAGTTTTAGGAGTTGATGATAGCTTTTTACGATGGATGTTTGGGAGCGTTCATGTGGAATAAACTAATGGTTTGACTGTTTTCCTAGGAACAGAAATCAAAGACAAATTAAGATGTTATGACTTTGATGTACACACAATGAAGACATTAAAGAATATAATTTCACCTCCCTGGGATTTCAGAGAATTCGACATAGAGAGACAGACTCTGGATGAGAGTGGCATAGTAACGTTAGAAACATCACATCAAAGGAAAAGTACGGATACCAGTCGTCCATTGGAAGAAACGTTTGAGATTGAAATGAATGAAAGCGATATGATGCTAGAAACATCCATGTCAGACCATAGTACGTGACTGTAAATTCTGGTACAGGGCTCATTTTGTCAGTGTTTGTTTTAGCATTTTTGTTATGGTGTTATACTTTCAGGAATTTGCTATTTTTATATGAATTCAAACTACTACACTGTACCTAACACCGGAGAAATAATGCTTGCCTTAAGGATGATTAAAATATACATGATGGACTATTTCCGATTTTATTATTTCTACAAAATTAATCATACGTGATGAAGTAAAAAAAAAAAATAAATAAATTCACATTATGTTTTTAAAACTGTTCACTCATCCTTGTGTCTGCCATCAGTAGGACTGAAGGTTTAAAAATAACACTTAAAGATTGAACTGTTTCCAATGTGCTGAATGGAGTAGCCAGAGTCTAATATAGTAATTGTGGCTTCTGAGTTTTCATCCTGTCGGTGAGGAATGCTTTCGTAGTAAATAGACCAAAAAATCCATGAGGTTTGACACATTTATGAAGTAATAAGTATATCCCTTTACAAAGTGCTTTCAGTGGTTTTCCATCACTTGACTCTAATTGGGCATATGTTAAATTGATGACAAAGCATGTGACTTTGTTATACTTTCTCCTAACTGTTGTTGACTTCAGCTCTTTATCATTCTTCTGTATTGTGCTACTGAAAGGTCATTTAAGAACTGTTTCTGGTAAGGTGACTAGACAACAACCATGAATGGCAAAAATGTTGAGATGAATCAGTGTTTCCTGCAATTACTGACATCTGTGATGTTTTTCAGTAGTGTAACAATCAAGTTGTAAGCCACGGTGTACTATTTCTGAAGGTACTGTAGTCATTCTCTTTACACATAGCTGTTCTGTCAAGGATTAATGGAATAATACTAATACACGTATACAGTTTTTACAAGTCTCTAAATTGGTGTTTTTAAATGTCGTCAGTTCACTGAAAAATAATGAAGTAAAGCTTATGTCTCTGAAACAGAAGCAGGGACTTGTCCAGCCACTAAACAGAACAGTTTGCCGCCTTAGCATGAACGCTGAACGTATTTTGTGTAAATTTTTCCCTTCCCTTCTTGCCTGTTCCACATATGTCACTGTGAGGGGCTTAAAATTAAAAACTTAATGCTACAAGCTGTCATAATGTTTTCTTCTGTGACTTACAGCTAAGTTTTGACATTAAATGAATGAAGAGATTTTTCTGAGGTTTAGCGGTCCAGACTTCAGTTGGAAGTACTTCAGAACTAGTAATTTTTCTGTAGATGATTTTTTTTTTTTATGAAATAAAAAAAATGGCTAACTTATGTTTTAGCTAAATAGAATGGTCAGTCTAAAATGTTATTTCTGCACTGTATTTCAGTATGCTTGTGTTAATATTTACACGTTTATTTTCAATTATACCTTTAGCACAAAATGTGTATGCTTGGTTATCTTAATACAACTTTCATCCACTTTATTGGGGGCAAGATGTTAAAAAAATATATATATATACACTTGTGTAATTTGGGAAATATTTCCTATACTTTTTTTTATGCTTTACGTAAATATGAGGAGACAAGGGATGAATCAAAGCAACTATACTGAAATCTTGTCTTTTTTTTTTTTTTTTGCTTTTTAGCAGTCTGTCTTCATTAATCATCCTATTAACTAAGACTGATAATATGTTTACTTCTATTTTTGCTGAAGAATGGATATCAAAGACTGGGCTATTGCTGTAATAACAACAAATGCTTTGGGTTGTTTTATTGTGGGTGTGTGGAACAGGGAGACTTCATCATAGAGGCTGCATACATAGATTAAACCCAGGGCACTGGCTTTTTTTCCTCAATATCTAGGCCTTACTGAAGCTGAATGCAAATTCTATACAGACCTGCACTTTAAAATTCAAGGGTATTGAGTGGAGAACAGACAGAGGAAGAGCCATCTGTTGAAAGATGATGGGTCTGGGATCTTCCCTTGCTTTCCTGTTGTGATGATCTGTGGGTATACAGAGATTGAAACAACACATTCATAGGATTCTGTGATTCACCACTAGCGACTGTTTTTGTGATCAATAAGGCAGATATATATGTGGGTAAAAGCTATTGGATCTTACTCAGAAATAAGTGTGTGTATATATGTAACAGATATTAAGGATATAGTGCCAATTAATAACAAGAAGTTGAAGGTAGTAGAAAGATGATCTGAGGTGGGAGAAGTCAGTAATCTTGCAGCTGATATGTTTTGAAAATAATCATAGATTCAGCAAACAATACCATGGCAGTGAGAATGCAGATTACAAACTTACCAATATTATAAAAGCAAGCAGATTTATGATAGATTATACTTTTATGCATAGTCTGTCATAAGTATAGTATTGATATATATGCATAAAATTAAATGCATCAAACAGATGAGGAGGGCAGTGCTGTCTAAAAACAATCTCCACACAGACTGATCACGAAGGTTCAAAAATGATCTCA
Source organism: Aythya ferina (assembly GCF_964211825.1). Classification (NCBI taxonomy): domain Eukaryota; kingdom Metazoa; phylum Chordata; class Aves; order Anseriformes; family Anatidae; genus Aythya; species Aythya ferina. The sequence continues at coordinate 63,904,305 of NC_140296.1, forward strand.
GCCAAGAACAACCACCCCCAGGAACAGGCTGACCAGGGGAACGCAGTAAGGGGCAGTTTCTGCCCCATCACAGGGCTGAGGAGTTGTGTCCGCTGAGGTAACCGATGGGTTACAGATCTTTTCTCTGTCTGACCATTTCTCAGGTTCAAAGAAGCAAACCCCTGTGTTGGTGTCATCACTGGGGCAGAGTGGTAGGAGCAGGAAGAAAAGGATGGGATGCAGAAAATGTGTTGCTATAAGGGAACGTATCATGACATCATGCCTCTACAGATATCTGCTGGAGTTTGTTTTGTTTTGTTTTTTGGCTGGCTGTTGCTAGCTGTCATTTATTGGCATCAAATCTTACCTAGAAGGAAGCATATGCAAATTGTCCTAGACTTTGAATGACTTTTCCTGGACAATAACAGAGGAATTCTTGATAAGGCTTGGCTGGGCTCCCAGCCCTTCAGGCAGATACAATTAGGTTAGAGCTTGCAAGCTGATGACGTGTGTCTCTTGGACAGGACTTCAGGAAAAGTTTCGTTCATCTCTCTTCTGTTGCCCAGTGTTTTGATCTGCTCTTGTTCTGTCCCAATCCTCATCTCTGTACCTGCACCTCCCAGCACCTGTCCTGCTCTTGCCTGGACTCTGCTTCCTTGACTGTGCTTGGTGCCTTTCTGGGTTATTCTGGCATTCTGATTTTCAGTTTGGCTCCAGTTAAACTGAGCATTGTTCTTGTCCTCATGAGGTCTTTGGTTAATAATTTTGGCCTGACTTGACCTCAGATTCTTGACTCTTGCTTCTGGTCATTGCCTCAGTTGGCTTTGGCCATGCATACATGTACAAGGGGCCAGGTCTTGATCAGGCTGAGTATCTTATTCACATGTCTCCAAAAGGCATATCCAGAGATGTCCTAAACGTAGCCTGCTCTCTTGCTTGCAAGGATCAGCCTCTTCCAGGGAGAGAACTGTGCGAGCTCCTGACCAGTTGGTTAGTCTGGAGGAGAGGGGACTCAGGGGAGACCTCATTGCTCCCTGCAGCTACCTGAGAGGAAGGTGTGGGGAGCTGGGGTCGGCCTCTTCTCACAGGTAACCAGTGATAGGACCAGAGGGAATGGCCTCAGGTTGCACCAGGGGAGGTTCAGGTTGGCAATGAGGAGACATTTCTGCTCAGAAAGAGCAGTCAGGCACTGGGACGGGTTGCCCAGGGAGGTGGTGGAGACACCGTCCCTGGGGGTGTGCAAGGAAGGGATGGACGTGGTGCTTGGGGACATGGCTTAGTGGTGACATTGGTGGTAGGGGGGTGGTTGGACCAGGTGATCTTGGAGGGCTTTCCCAACCCTACTGGCTCTGTGACCCCACGGGCTCAGGGGTTCCTAAAGCCTGAGGGAAGGACGGGGATTGGGATGGGGCTGAGGGGCGAGGGGCGCTGCCCCCCCACACACACCCCGGCCACCGCGGGCGGGAGCGCCCCGCTCTCCCCTCAGCGACCTCTCGCGAGATTCCCCCCTGCTGGCGGCCAGTTCTCGCGAGGCTTCCTTCCCGCGCGGGGCGGGGGCTGTGGGGCGCAGCGCCATGGCGGCGCCGCCGCGACGGGACCCGGAGCCGGCCCCGCTGCCGCCCTCCCCGCTGCCGCCGCCGCCGCCTCCCCCGGCGCCCGGTAAACAGCGAGAGGAGAAAAAAACGGCGCTGAGCAAAGTGAGGGGCGCGGCCGCGCGGCGGGGGGCGGCTCGGCTCCAAGCGGGCCCGGGCGGGGACGGGGCGCCCCGCGGGGACGGCCTGAGGCGGCCTCGGAGCGGGGGGGGAGGGAGGGGATAAATCCCATGGGCGTCTGGGGCCAGCCCCCGGGAGCAAACGGCTCCAGCACGGGGCCCCCACGGGTGCTCCCCCCAGACCCCTGCTCCTGCGTGGGCTCCTCTCCACGGGCTGCAGCTCCGGCCCGGGGCCTGCTCCTGCGGGGGCTCTCCATGGGCCGCAGCCTCCTCCAGGCCACATCCACCTGCTCCACCGGGGGCTCCTCCACCCATGGGGGGGCTGCAGCGTGGAGATCTGCTCCATGTGGGACCCATGGGCTGCAGGGGGACAGCCTGCTCCACCAGGGGCCTCTCCACAGCCCGCAGGGGAACTGCTGCTGCCTGCCTGGAGCACCTGCTGCCCTCCTGCTGCACTGAGCAGGGGGCTGCAGGGCTGCTGCTCACTCCTCTCTCCCAGCTGCTCTTGTGCATCTTTTTTTTTTTCTCCTTTCCCTAAATCCTTGCTCCCAGAGACCCAACCAGCGTTGCTCCCTGGCTCAGCTCTGGCCAGCAGCAGGTCCCTTTTGGAGCAGCTGGAGCTGGCTCTGCTCTGACATGGGGCAGCTGCTGGGCTCTGCTCACAGAGACCACCCCTGCAGCCCCCCTGCTACCAAAACCTTTACATCTAAATACAGTGCATTAAGATGATGTTATAGTAAGGGACTTAAAAGTTAGTTTAAACCATTTAAAAAAGAAATATTTTTAACATTTTATGTAGTCAGCATCTATTTTTGATGATTTTTTTAATACCTTCTTGGTCCAATTGCAGTGGTTCTGGAGCTTTTCATTAGAGTATTTCAGTTACCTGGCAGTTCTGCAATGTTAGCAGAATCTGAGATGGGACAATCTTGCCATCTGTCAGCGAGTCCAAGTGGGTAACTCACTGTGAGGCTAACACTCCAACTCAAACTCCCAGTTTAAGGAAGAGCTTTCAAAAGAGGAGTAATATGATTTGTTTCATCTTTTTCCATGGTATTTAGATCAAGGATAAATCTCCATTTTCTGTTACATACGCAGGTAGTCATTCGACGCCTTCCTCCTTGTCTAACTAAGGAGCAACTGGAGGAACAGTTACATCCTCTGCCTGCCCATGATTATTTTGAGTTTTGCACTGCTGATCCCAGGTGAGGATGAGCTGTTCATACAGGTTTTCAGGTGTTTAAAACCCAGTTAAGGTATTTTGGACGTACCAGATTACATATTTTGTCCGTGGAGCCCTTTTCATTAGTTCTGTCAGTTACTTAAAATGTTCCTGAAAAGTGGGATAAAAGTGCAGAGAAAATGCATTCCTGCCCCTTTCTTTTAAACTGGTGATTTTAGAACATTTTTATGTGCAAATATGGCATAGCTTTGTTGGAAACCCTAATCTTTCTTTAAACCTTCATTGCTAAAATGCAACAGGCTGTTTATCGGCTGCGAGAAAGACAACCTAGGGCAAAATACCACAGAAAGTTTTTCATGTGTGCCATTTAAGCTTAACTTAATCGTTTGTTTACGTATCTTTGTATTTATTTTACACGTGTTTTTTTCAAGTAATCCACTTCTATTCATTTTTGTGTCATTCAAAATTAAGTTATATAGAGAATAATAAGTTAGAATTGCTGGTATATTTATTTCATGTGCTCAGTATCACAGTGGCCAAATACCATCCCCGTTTGAACAAAGCGACTTCTAGAAGAGAAGAAACTTAACCGTTAAAATAAGCCAAACACCCTCTATGCTGCATCTGCACATGTTCAGGAAAACTAACGGGTGTGATTCATTTTCCCCAGCTTGGCCTATCTTAGTGTGCAGTGAATCATCCTCCACAGGCATCAGGTTATTTTCAGTGACTGCAGACAGATCCTGGATCTTGATTGCAGATCAACTTGTGAAGCTAGGGCCAGGTGACCCCCTGGAGCAGGTAGCTTTTCTTTAGGGAGCTGTCTGTAGCCGATTGCACTTGAATCAATCTAGTTCTGGGCTGATTTGAATTGAAAGGATGCTGCCGCTGTGTTTTAGATGGGTAAATCTGGTTATTTCGGTTCTCTCTGAAACAATTCCACAAGCAGAAAGGAAGAAATGTCTCTGTTAGCAAAGCCTCCTGGCAGTTCAGTGCATCAAAATAGCAGGTGCTTCAGCTTGAACGGTAGAAGAACCATGTTGGGTGTGAAGATAGAACAGGATTTAGTCTGATTGAAAGTCTTTATATCCACCTGCACTTTTTTTCTGAACCCAGCCATCCATATTTCCAAATGGTTTTCCTGAAGGCTTCAGTCCAACTGTTTATTTGATAAGGGCAAAATAGCAGAGGCAAACCAAAAATTCTCCAAAAGAGTGTCTTTGTCCTCAGTGTGTCTAGCTGCACAAATGCTAGGAACCAGTTCAAAAATTACAATTTTAATTTTCCAGAACAGCCATTGACATAAGAATCTGGGGAGTCAGCAGCTGCAGGAAAGATAAGTAGCTGGCAACAGTTGTAAATACAAAGTTTCATTTTTCTCTCCATGTGGTAAAATTTGGAGCACTCAAAAGTCTTGCTGTCCACTCATCAGTTGCATCCATGTCAGGTTCCTCATGAAAGATTTTGCAGCTTCTTTCTCATGCTGTGCTAAAAATAAAGTCTTATTTTTTATATGTTTATATATTGCTTTCCTACTAGAATTTAGGATTTAGCAAGCAACAAATGCAAATTTTAACCTTTTTTTTTTTGGAACAGTGATATCTCTTGATGGGTGTTACTTGGATTATCAGATGCTTTGAATCATTTATATAAACCTTGTAATAAAGTTATGATCTAGGGAAAAACGTTCTCTTCCTCCTGAGTTTTGGATTCATACTCTCTTCTGCCCTTAGAAATTTGGACTCTCTTGGAGGAAAAAATGTGTTCTCATTATAAATTTGGATTTTTCTTAGGGAAGCATTTCATATTCACTTTTTCTTGCTTTGTCTTGTTGCTTAAAAATTCTGTTTTCATACAGATGTATTTTTTTTCAGAATAGGTTTATCTTTGTAAGGTGTACGGCTACAGCCCTTTTCAGCAAACTGCACTGTTTAAATGTCTTTTAGCTGCAGTTCTGCAAAAGAATGACTGATTAGTTGCTCTTTCACTGGCCTAGCATAATCTTGCCCCTTTTGTCCACTTTATTTCAGTGCTGACATGTACCCATGTACATCTGTTCGTAATTAAAATCATGATGTGTTCACACGCTCCAGAACACACAGTAAACCTCCAGAAATTGTTCAGGTTGGAAGTGAGGAGCCATTTCTGCTCAGAAAGAGCAGTCAGGCACTGGGACGGGTTGCCCAGGGAGGTGGTGGAGTCACCGTCCCTGGGGGTGTGCAAGGAGAGGTTGGGCCTGGTGCCTGGGGACATGGGTTAGTGGGTGATACTGGTGGTAAGGTGTAGCAGGTAGTAGTAGGGTAGTAGTAGGTAGCTTGTAGTTTCCCCTTTTTAAGAAACTTCCTCTAGACATCCTCTACCAGTTGCTCTCAGAGAGAGAACTTGAGGGGTCAAACTGTAGCTGCTTCAACCTTTTTATTTCCAAGGTCATCTCTCCCCAGAGGACAAACAAACATTTGCAGTCCTGCCTGCATGCTTTTGCAAGATACGCATGCATATGTCAACTCCAGTTTTGCTTTGCACTCTAAAGGTTATTTGTAAGTTTACAATGTCTTGTTTTTATGCGCAAACTGTAAAACTTTCATTTTATTAAAATGTCATTGATGTATAACAGTTGCATCCATTTCAGTAAAATCATTTCACAAAGTATGACTATCGTGTCGTATTTCATTCATTTTCCCCGATTCATTCGATTCACTGCATTACATTTATTTTTCTCTCTTGTACACTGGGATCAAAATACAAGCAAAACGCTGTTTTTGTGACTGACTCCGTGGCCTTGAGGGACGTTTGGTAGCCATGTTACCATGAGCTAGTAGTGCTCATATCAAAAAAGGGAAGGCTCAGTTCATCTCGAGGCATGCCACTGCCATCCCCTGTATGAATGACAACAGCAGGTGAGAGACCAGAGGATGAACACCAGTGGATTTTAGCTTGAGGTGACAACATAGACAAAAGAGTTATCAATTTGGTCACAAATCACTCCCAAATTTAAGTGTTGAGATTTAAGTGTACATGCGTGTCAGTCTATACATTCATACATACCTATATACACATACACCACGGCTCGCCACCTCGGTAAGTATTTCTACTAAGAAGCAATGGCTGTTTTTAGAGTTTACATGCTACTGTTTATCTTTTAGATAACTGTTTAAATTTGCTTTCCTCTATACCAATCTTTTTACACACTTGTGCTAAAAGTACTTTCTAGAAAAAGTAAACTAAATGCTTCTGTTACTAAACTTGCCATAAAAGCAAGGGTTTAAAGGGATGTTTATTATTAGAGATATGCAGATTGCCTAGAAGATTGAGTACCCTTCAAAACACAACAGAAAACAAACTGTTGAACTGAAGAAATGTCAGACTCATCTGGGTTATTTCTACAGAGATCCCTCTAATTGATATCCCAGAGATGCCAACATCGTGTACGGTGCATCTGCCCAAAACATGATATGGATGGAGAATAGCATTATAGGCAGCAAGCATATGGCAAAATAGAGCCAGCTGGCTGCTTCCAAACCTAGTCACGCAACCTCAGCACCGAATTTCAAATCCCGAGAGAAATCTCTGCCAGCGGATACTTGAAAAAATGCAGGCGGCACACAGGATGGCCCTGTTGTAGTGCACTGCCTGGGGACTCAGCTGGAAGGCAAAGTCCTGAAGAGCAGAAGGTGTGTTTTCTCTGCTGAATATGAAGTGCAGCAGCGGAGCAGGAGTTTTTCTGCCTAGGAGAGGTTGGTGGCATCAGTCCTGGCCCTGCAAAACGTGTTCCTGCTCCTCAGCAGCACTGGGGGGTTGGTAGAGGAGAGGTGACGAGGGGATCCGGAGCAGGCAGTTGCACTTGGAAGTTCAGCTTCTGAAACCCAGAGGAAGAGACATTATTTCATACACAGAGCAGTGCTGAGCACCTCCAGTTTGCTAGTTTTAGTTAGCTTCCCGTTTAGAGAGTGGATTTTATGCATTTATTTTAGGTAGACCGCACACTTGGTTGGATAAGAAGCCTGAAGGGGTCTGAAACACTATGAGATCAGGCTCTCATGATACACGAAGCACTCTGACATCCAACGGGTGTGCGTACGAGATCTGACTGTGCAGGAGTGGCTGCATCAGAGAAACCCTATGACTGCTAAGTGTTGCCACAGCCGTACTTCTACAACCTTCTGCCCTGATATCCAGCACCAGTAGCAGAGAGACAGCCCTATTTTACTCTGCTGCTGAGCACATCAGTATCCTACTGTGGACAAACATGCCTCTGTATTTTTGTATGTTTCTGCAGAGGTGATGAAGTCCTTGAAGACTTAATAATGTATAGCAACAATGTTGGATCCCTTATTTGCAAGATAAATTCTAAACCTCTGCTTTCCAGAGTCCTATTTACACATTACAAGCCTTCTTTTTTCTCTTACTAGTAATTGCTTAATAACCACATCAAATACTTCTCTGAAAGATCCTCTGATAAATCTAAGCAAAAAAAAATGTTAGGAAAATATTCTGTTGTGTACCAGGAAAAGATTGCGTTGCCAGAGCAGACAGGAAACAGATGGTGTTGATGTGCAAGCTCAAGGAAACAAGGAAGGAACAAGTCTTTGTATTTTCATTTCTTTTTCGCGATGGTTGTGTGCCCAACCACAGGGTCTAAGTTATACTGCAGAAGAAAAAAAATCCACCTACATGATCAAGCTGTCATTTTTGTTGTATTTTACAAAAGCTGAAGATGGTAAAACACTGCAGTACTTGTTAGATTAGGAAAAGAAACTCAGGGCTTCTTAATCTCACATACCTTTATGTTTTCTAAGTTTTGAAAAATTCTTTTTTTCTAAGAATTTTGGTGGTTACCTCCCTCCTTGGAAGTCTTCAGAAGCCATCTGGATGTGGTCCTGGGCAACCTGCTGCAGGCTGAGCAGGGGTTACACCAGAGGACCTCCAGAGGTCCCTTCCCCATTCTGTGAGTCTGTAATCCTGCTTACGTGTTACTCAACGCTATTCCCTTCCTAAAACACCAAGACAGTGAGTAAAAATAGATGAAATAGCTATTCCTTAGAATTATAAGGTGCATCCTCTGCATGCTGTAGAGGCGCCCTGTAAACAGGTGTTCACAAAACATCTGAGCAAGAAAAGCCCTCTAGCTCTTTGTTAAACATTTCTCCTGGCTACGATGTCAAACACAACTTTGTGTGTTCTACAAAAAGGCCAGCTACTGACAGCAGTGCTCATCGTGGTCACCTTCCAACACCCCAAATGGGTGCGTGTTTGAAAACGAAAAAATGATCACTTGGTTTGTAGTGACCGTGGTTCTTCGGGATGCCACGTGTGTGGATCGTGTGATCCAACCCCTGTCTGTGCTCTTTCTCACTGGCTGCGAAATCTGATTCTGAAATAGCTATGGAATTGAAATCTGCTTGTGTTGGTTGTCTCCTACTGCTGCTGGTGAGTTTGTCTGAAGATGGGCCTTGCAGCAACAACATTACGAGCATAGGTATTCTAAAATTACGGGCTTACCTTCAAATACGTTCAGGTATTTCCCATAAAAATGGTTTAATTCATAGCCATTGCTAAAGGCTGTTTAAGCCACACTTTTATGCATCCTAATTAGGTGGGAGGGAGAGTTAAAGCGTGTACCTGACACTCGGCTGATGGGTGGTAATGCGTTGAATTACCCCAATCCCACTGTGGTTGGTGATGTGCCAGCTCTGAGGTTTTGACCAAGCATGCTAACATTTACACACCTAGAGTGGGACCTATGCCAACAAATTCTAGGAGGATCAGGATTGTTTTCGGTAAGTACCTGGTCTTTCTTTCGCTACAAATGTTTGGGATTTTCACAGTAACCGTGCTTCACAACAGGACATTGCACGTATATTCATACACATGTGTGTCGAATGGAGTTTGTTTATCAGTATGTGATTCAGCATGTTATCCTAAGTTATTTAATCTTTCCCAAAGGTGGGAATCTCTTTAAATACAGTGACAGCTTGGCAACTGCCACTGCACTGGGAACTTTTACTTTGCCTCCTACTATTTCAGCAACAGAAAACTTAATCTTAACATGCCCAAGAATTTCCCTGAAACCACTGCTGTTATTCACCTCTCAGATCATAAACAATTACACATAAAGCTTTGATCCTGCAAAATGAAAATGTGTGCTCTGTAATGTAGGGAGACCAAACTGCATAGAAATATTTGTCTCAGTTCAGAATAAATTTCACAGTTGCATCCAGGAATTCAGTCACTGAGTTGCTTTTTGTCATATATATCTCTCTGTATATATTTTATATATGCATATGAATACGTAAGGACTTCAATATGCATGCTTAAGTTAGGCTTTTCCCAAAGAGGCTGAGAATTGCAGTGTGATCTTACTGGTTGTAACTTTTTCCAGTCCTGAACAGAATAATAAGTAACAGAAAATAAAATTGTTTCTTGTTGCAGCCTTTATCCTCATCTTTACTCCAGAGCATACATTAACTTTAGAAATCCCGAGGACATCCTTCTTTTTAGAGATCGCTTTGATGGCTATGTCTTCATTGATAATAAAGGTTGGCCTATTTGTAAGATATTACACGTGTCTACATACACATATATCATTTTAGAACATTAATTCATTTCATTTTTTTTTCTAATGATGCCTTTTTCTGCTCAATATACAATTAATTACATAAAAATACACTGAACCAGAATCTAGCTGCTAGAAGATAATGAAGTGGAAAATGTATTTGTCCATGCAGTCTCACTTGTCTGCATGGTGCTCGTGCTTTATCTGCATTCGTATACCTTAAGCAGTCCACTACCAGGTTCCTGTTAATGATCCTATGTGAGCTTTGCAGTTCATCACAACGATAGCTTCATACGCTGAAGGCACGAGTGGCTGCATCTTCAGTGTGTTTCTGTGAGATTAAGCCGTGCCATGTGTTCCCATTTTGAGAAAGCAAAACCAAACCAGTTGTCTTCACCATTTTGTTTGCCCACTTTGAGATATGTATGCCATGACTTTCCAGAGCATTAATGCTCGATAAAACTTTAGAGGTCTGATGTCCACAACTGTGAGTGCTTTCAGGCATGTGTTGATAAGAACTCAGACATCCTGAGTTGCAAGAAAAGGAGTTGCAAGGTTAGCTGCCTTATTTAAAACTTTCAGTCTACAGAAGTTTGCTCAACAGTAAAGAAAACCACTGTAATGTAGGTGTGGGTAAATCCTGCTGTATAGTAGCATTAAATTGCTGTAGCCAAGACATTGTGCTTTGTCTGTAGCTGTTCCTCGCCTCACTCTCTCACACCTTCTCTAAAAGGATTGCATGGGCAGTATAAAAGAGACTTGGATTTGTGGGTTTCTCTGACCATTGTCTGTTCTGAACACGGAATGTTGCAGGGGACCTGTGAAATAGTCTTGTCCAGTCTAACTGGAGAGTAGCTCTCCAAAGAAGCTGGCTGCCAAGATAACAAATTTCTCTGTAGCATTTCCTGTCTGAGATATTTCATATGCCCCATCCCTGGAGGTGTCCAAGGCCAGGCTGGATGGGGCTTTGGGCAACCTTGTCTGGTGGGAGGTGTCCCTGCCCATGGCAGGGGGGTTGGAACTGGGTGGGCTTCAAGGTCCCTTCCAACCCGAGCCGTCCCAGGATTCTGTGATAGGCTTTTACCCTGCATTTGGATGGATCTCTCCAAAGATGGAGAGCAGCACCTTCCTCCCAGTGCATGATTCCAAGATTCTGAAGTAGAATCCAATACACAAGGCAGACCTCAAAGAATAGGTGCCAGCAAACACAAGCGAGTAGTCGTGTTGTCCACCATAAATAGCAAAAAAAAAGGAGTTCCACACACTTCACAGAGCAGCAGGATCACTTAAAATTCATTTCCCAGTAGTAATCATTCATTTGTCAGCATGAGATTTTATGTCAATTTTTCCACTCAATGACAATTTTTGAAGAATTAAAAGAGAATTATAAATGATAATGCAAGGCTTTTATTGTGCAACAGCACTCTTCATCTTGACAGCCTTTGTTAGCACGTCAAAATAATATTTTAATAATAATGTTTAAGTGTATAATTCAGATATAAATGTATTTTGTTTTGAATCCAAAGTACTGCTACATGCAACATATCATTAGAAATTTAGGATGACATTTTAGAGACACCTTTGATTTCAAATAAGGCTGCCCAACACAAGTTTGAAGAGTCTGGAAAATCTTACTTGTATATGAAGAATGCTTCCCAGAATAAAAATTAAGAATTGATCTCTTTTAAGGTTTGGAGTATCCTGCAGTGGTTGAATTTGCTCCATTCCAGAAGATTTCAAAAAAGAAGTTAAAAAAGAAAGATGCCAAAGCCGGGAGCATTGAAGATGGTAAGCATATTTTCTTGATGTCACTGTGAAAAACGGGTTCCATTTCTGCTGTGAATTGCAGAGTATTAACATAATTCAAAAATTTATCTTCGCAGATCCAGAATATAGGAAATTTTTAGAGAGTTACTGTGCTGATGAAGAGAAAATCTGTGCCAATCCTGAGACTCTTTTGGGAGAGATTGAGGCCAAAACAAGGGAACTCATTGGTCTGTTTTCTTGACTTTTCTTATTATTGAGAATATGAAATATATTATTTTTATATCTTTATCATATTACCTGCAAGATATGGCCCGTTCGGTCTGACACAGACTGAGGTTATCACAGTTAAAGTTTTTATCCCCCAGCCAAGTAGTGACAGGAAGCACCTCACCTGTGCTTTTGAGTCTCTGTGCATGTAATCACTCAAAGTTTTGTATGCACAGTGGCTTCAAAGTTAGCTCCTTAGTAGTTTTAAATACTTGCAGATGTGTTATAAAAAGGTGGAAGATATATTTTTAAAAGATAAGGTAGCTGAATACTTAAGAACTGATCCCTGCTACTAGCTGCTTTTATTAACATGAAATGATCTCTGTTAGGATTCTGCAAAAGCTTTGAAAGTAAGGCAACACCTTGTTCTCTGTAGGCATGTGGTGTGACTTTCACAGTCTTAGGGGGAATCTTTAAGGAGATAACATTGAAATCTTCCGGGATAAATCACATCAAATTTCAATTGCAGGCTTCAGCAATGTGAATATTGCTGGTTACATTTATACAAATCATGAGTATCAACAAAAAGCCAGTTGTCTATGTGCTGTGATCCATACTGTACTATATAACAGAACCATGTTTTTTCTTCTTTTCAATTCAGTCTTTGAAAGAGTACCATTATTGGACTGACTCTAGTGACTATGCCACTCCACAGTACTGCCACACTTTAGATAATTATTTGACTATCAGCAAATGCATAGAAGACTGTTACTAGAAAATGCACAAGGCAGGAACTGAAAGATGTGGGAAAAAACAGCTGGAATAAAATGCAGTGTTCAGCATAGCAGTGCAGACTGCTGACGTATTTCTGAGGTCAGAATATCGTAATTGCTAGGACTGTTAGAAAACTGCATGTTAAAGAGAAAAATAAAGCTGTTTACAGAACATAAAGAAGCAGTGCAGACATGAATGTTGAGGAATGTTTTCAGGACTCCTTCAGTACTGAGGGAAAATTTTCCTGGGATAGGTAGGAGAGATCTATTTTTCATTCAAAATGTGATGTGATGTATATTTTCTCAAAACATCTAAATAACAGTGCCATGTTGCACTGAGAAACACAGGTAATTCTTTCCAAAATGCTGGGGCTTGGCAGCTGCCAGAATGCAGTTTTGAGGGCAACAAGGGTTGTTGATGTGCTGGAACTCCAACTGACAACATTCAGAGCACTTTCTCTTTTCCCTGGTGTGACAATTGGCTAGAAAAAAAAAAATAAATTCAACCTTTGGTAATATTTCTTTACAGTGAACAAATACCATGATTTGTGCTATTTATTTGTCCCTGCCTGTGACAAGGGTTTATACAGAGAGGCATTAGTTCTTCATATACATAAAATAAAAAAAAATATATATAATAAATTATTTGGTTTGGGAAGGTTTGGAGGTTAAAAAAAAAATAGAGGAAATGGAAGTGACAGAATTATGGACATTTAGCTAATTCTGTTACCAGTGAAATAGTTGCTCTTCTAGATACAAAGTTCCCCAACAATTTTTATTTACTCCAGACCATCCTAGTATTTGACAGCAAAGTAAAAGCAGTAAAAAATTTCAAAGACAGTTTACAATTCCAGGAAAGATTTATTAACTTAAAAATATTCTGACTCTTCAGTGAAAATGACTGGTCTTGAGAATTGCAGTTTTTAGAATAACTGTGTTGCCTGAAGGCAGCTTTCCATTAGGAATTTTTTTTTTTTTTTTTTTTTCTGGTAAATCACAGAAAATCAAATTATTTGGTTCTCTCAGTACAAAACCAAAGATTACTTCAGTGGGAAGTACCTTTATAGCAAAAGTACGTCAGGGTTTTTGTGTATTTCAGTTCCAAAGGCGTTAACATGTACTGAAGTCAATGAAAGACATACCTGGTACTCTGTTAGTAGAACTGGGCCTCACATTCTCAGCATTTCTCCAGGTAGTGTTACCGCAAACCAGCATGCTTTATGCATCACGTCAGATGTGTTAGCTCATCAGTTTCAGTGTGACAGAGAGATATAGAGCAGAATTTCTCTGTAGCAGGATGAAGGTAAGCTCATTCTTCTGGCTTGTTTCTAGAAAGAAAGATAAAGCATAAAAGTTATTGCTGATGGAGTTCTTCACTTAGTAATTTATTTTCTTTCAACATTTTGTAAACATTTTCAGAAAAGCCTCTTAGATTTTCATTTAGAGTAAGGCTCATAAACAAGGTGGGTGAGATTCAGGTTTCATTGGTAAACATCCTTTTGTGGCCTCCTCTTTTGATAGCACTCATCAAGCAGCCTCTCCTCCGTGCACGTTAGACATTCAAAACAGAAACATTCAGATCTTTTGGGGATACAGGTTGTGTCTAGATTTTGGCTCTTCCATTTTAAATTTGCTTTAAGAATTTCTTTCTTCATTTTTTTCTTTCCACTTTCTATTCTTTCTTCCACATCATATCATGCATTCCAACTAGTGAATTTTTCTTCTGGTTTCAGGAAGAGTCCTATAAATAGTTGTAGAGCATTTTTTAGTACTAAATATTTTCTGTAACTCTGTCTTGGGACATGTTAAGACTGACAAAATTCTTTGTAATGACTTGCAGCTATAGGCACATGGTTCAAACTTCAATTCAGTGCTGACAGTCATAGATGCCATACATGATAAAGAAATTGATGATGTCTCCAAGCTTTTGTAGAATTAGGGGGTGGTTCAGGCTAGATTTCTGAGCGTGGAGACAGCTCTTTAACATAAGAATGGCTGTGTGATCCAGTAGATGATGACCCAAAATGTGTTATTTAGGAAAACAGACTTTTATTGAATCTGTTGATACCTTGCTGTGCATCCTAGCACAAACCACTTCTCTTTCACTTATCCTGTTTTCCCATGGAATGGTGAATGCCAGATGGGAGTTAAACAGAAATGTTATATGAGAATGACATTTCCTTCATCATGTAATTTGAAATTCGGGATTGAAGAGCGACATGTGAGATTACAGTAACGTGGGCTGTACATGAACAGCAGTCTAGGTGGGTTTTGATGTCAAAAAAAAAAAAAAGGTTTAAAGAGGAATAGATCTATAGTAGGAGTAGATACTGAACACATTTATTTCCTTTTTGATGAGCAAGAGAAAAAATGCCATTCTCTGAACTGAAAATACATGATTTTAAATTAAATGTTAAATAATTATGCAGTATATCTGTGGTACTTCTAATCCTAACAGCAAAACAAAACAAAACAAAACAAAACCCAGCAGTGTTTCAAAATGGAATTATGGGAATACTGTCCAAAATATATAAAATAAATAAGTTTGTGAATTATTTGGCTCCCTTGCGGATAAAGCTAGAAAAAAGGGGTTAGTACTGAAGTAAAGAAATGAGTACATATTTTAGGAGTTGAACACTATATCACAAATTTTTTGTGTTTTAGCTAGAAGAACAACACCCCTTTTGGAATATATTAAAAATAGAAAATTAGAAAAGCAGGTACGTTCAGACTTTTGCCTGAAGTTCAACATTTATGTTTCACATGGTTTTCCTTTGGACAATTTACAATTAAGCATTTTGAACTCTTCAGAGAATTCGAGAAGAGAAACGAGAGGAACGAAGGCGGAGAGAACTGGAGAAGAAACGTCTGCGGGAGGAGGAGAAAAGGAAGCGCAGGGAAGAGGAAAGACGTAAAAGGAAAGAAGCAGAGAAGCAAAAGAAAATTTCCGAAAAAGAAATAAGGATCAAGGTATCTTAATGAAAAAATATTCCTCTGATGAAGTTATTTAGAAGTTGCTTTGGTTTCACACTAATACTGTTTATACAGTGTGCTGCAGTACATTGAGTCGATACAGTTTTTGCTGAAAGGAGAATTAAAGTAAGGTCTAGACTAAGTACTGTTGTTGAAAAGTCTGACTAATTACCTTAGGTACCGTGCTGTGCTAGTGCAGTTGCAACAACAGGTAACTCAGATGCCTTTTAATAACACTGCCAAATTCTGTGCTGATGTAACCTGACAGAACCAAATTGTTCTGTGCTATCACCTGGGAAGATTATTGCAAATATGGCTTCTAACACTTTGTCAGGTAAATCTTCTAGCCATATCTGCTGAAGGTGTTTTGTGTTTATACTCAAAACTGATTTATTTTAATAATATGCTTTCACCAAATTATTAAATGTTTTGTTATAGTTTATATATAATTATATATTTTAATAGTGTTATAATTATACAGTACACCTACATGGTGTATAAATACTATAATATCTAAAATATACTATAATTTTCCCTGAAAGAAAAAGAAAATACTACCTGAGAGAAACATAGAAGTTTTAAGTATCAGAGAAGAATAACGTTTGATTTTTAAGAACAACTGGTGGAAAAAAAGAATGGTGAGATGTTCTACTTACGAAGTGTTAGAAGAGTAGTTTCAGACAGTTGATCCTTCTATAAAGATTACTTCTGTAATGCCAGACACTGCTCAAGCCCTGTGTGGATTATTTCTTGTGAAAGTAACAGAATTCTTGGAAATCTTGATCTCCAAAATTAAAATGTAATATGATCTTTCCTGCTAACATCATATTTTTTCCTCAGTCTCTATTTCTGTTAAGGTGTATTTATATGAAGCACCTATTTCTGTATGCCAGCCTGTCCCAAGTAATTCATATGTTACACATTTTATATGCAATACTTCAAGGAGTGAGCTATTAATCCTGCTCTTTTTGTGGTATTGTAGAGATTCTCCTTTTATTTTGTTGGCAATAACGCTGAGCTCTGTTGTTACTTGATTTCTAAGAAATCATAGACTATATATAAAGCTAAAGAAAGAAGAGCAGGTAAGTGCTTTCTCCAGTACTCTTGGCATATTTAAAAGCATGCTGTTGAGCGCCTGTTAATGACCTCCATTCCTTAGCAAAAGTAAACTGCCCTCTTAAAATGACGTTTTAAGTTTTATACTTTGCAACATATATTCATAACATTATTAAATAAGATTTAAATATCTTCAGTCTTAATAGGTCATTGATATATTTAGTACATTGTTAAAATATCCATTACAACAGAGGAGTTTACATCATAATATACACAAATATTTCTTAGCTTCTTAAGAAGCCGGAAAAGGGAGATGAGCAGGCCAGTGAAAAGCACAAAGAAAAAGATGAAGATGCTGACATTGAAGAAAACAAATGGGAGAAGTCCCCTGGGTCTGGGAGTATAAAATCCAAATCATCTGAGGGCTCACTAAAAGAACTTAAGGAAAAGTAAGTAATATTTATCTTTTGGTCTCCAGGGTATATCTTAAATGCTTTGATATGAAGGCTTAAACATGATGCAAGTGTTTGGCTGTGTGTTTGTCAGCAAGGAGCTGATTTCATTTTGCACATGAACTGTCCTTCTTGTAAGGAGTGTTTGGTAACAACTGACTGACCTGATGGCAGTATTAGTGGATGCGATTTATTGTTTGTGAAGTGCATTGAAATCCCAGGTTGGAAGGATTTCTGCGTGAAAGATCGTTGAGAGTTTCTTTGTTATTTCATCTGTTTCCCAACCAAGAGCTCAGGTAAGGCCCAATTTCTATTACTGATATTGAAGACTAAATTACCTTCAGTGCCCTACAATTCATCATACTGGCTTCGTTTCTGCTGCAATAAGCAAAATGTGTTTGATAAATGGGACAATGGCAGCATAGTTAGGGTGTGAATGACAGCCTTATGACAGATGCATGCAGAAGGCTGTCAGTCTCTCACTGCCTTTTGTATTCCACATGCAGTAGTCAGAACAAGAGGCGTAGCGTAGTTCTGTCGCTGCTGTAGCCTCATTCCCACAGCCCACCACTCCCACTCTTGCCTGCCCATTCCCCAGGGCTGAATTTTAGAAAGCAACTTCAACCCCCTCTGGAGCTGGGGTTTGTTTCCCTCTCACCTATCAACCACCGGTGTGTTCCTCATCACCCCCAGTCACGGAGGAGCTAGACAGGTACCAGGCAGTGCTACAGCAGTGAGGCTGGATGTGTCTTCCTGCCTTTTGGGAAGGCCGTTCTCCAGAGCCTCTAGGCCTTGAAGGTAGCATCCAGAGTTCATGAGAGTTTTCATAGTTACATTATCCAAAAGAAAAAAAATGGTGTAAAAAGATAAACATTTATTCATATTAAACCAACCTGAATCAGAAACACGTCTCACTGCTTGATCACTACATCATTGGAAAGTCTCCAGCCTCTCTAATTCTCTCTGCTGATGGAATGTGAGCAGACTGACAAAATCAACTTTCCTGTTTCAATTTTAAGTATCAGATATATGTAATATATAAAAAGAAATTACCTGTATTTGCTGCTTTTAAAATTTAATCTATTCTGTGATCTTTCTTCAATATTTGTAGTTTTGCCTTACAAGAGAAGCACACGCTTGCTGAACAGGAACACTGAAGTAAAAAAGAGAGGTGTGGATTGTATCCAGCAGCAAAACATTGCAAACTAACAGTCTTTATAATATAAACCCATAGTGTAAATTAAATATTATGTTGCGATAAGGCAGTGCTCTTTGACCTAACTAAAATATTGAAAGATAGAGTCAATTATTTGGAGACACCATAAACAAAAGCCTAGAACAACAGTATTCACAGCGTGAGTCTTCTCAAGAGCAGCCCACAGGCCCTGAGCACGCAGCATGTGATTGTGTGAGGACTGTTGGGGAGCTACTCAGGGAGTTGCAAAGAGGGGTAAAGGTTGAAGAAGAGTCCTCCCACAGTAGTTACACAAGAGCCAGATTTTGCTTGGAAAGCTTTAACATTTTGGACTGAATGCATAGTCAAGAGCTGGACATAAAAAAAAATAAGAGCCTTACCATACAGCTCATCTAAAGAAGGTTGAAGGCCAAGGAAAACTTTGTGTCATGTCCTTCAACTGCTTTTTGTTACTGTTAATTGCTTGGATTTTCTTTCTTTTCATGCATATTCGTAGGTCACAAAATGATAGTGACAAAGAGCAAAGAGATTTGGAGAGAAGATTTCGAGAAAAAGAACCTGAAAGACAAAGGTATCGATTGGAGGATGGCAGAAAGCATAGAGCTCACTATGAGTTTGACAAGTTTGTGAGAAGGAATGAAGAAGAGCTGAAATGGGGGAAAGGATACAGCCAAGACAGAGGAAAGAAAGGGAACCACACCTACAGCTTCACTGTGGAGGCAGTAGACAAACTGGGTAAAGAGGACAAGTGTGATGACATGGCATCCAAAAAGGAGCGCATAAGAAATAAGGTTCTTTTATTCATTTAGGATAATCTTTCATTAGTTAAATTTGCTTCAAGGTCACAGGTTTTACTTTGGCAAACTCAACATAAAGATGCTTTTCTTGAGAAAAAGCAGTTCTTTATTTCATTTTCAGTAAAACCCTGACTTCTTTTTATTACTGGCAGAGGACAACAGCAGCTAAAATAAGTTAAGGTCACTGGTCTCTGCTCATTTGTGTGTACAATATATAGCATACTCTCTGTCTTCCTTTCAACCCTGGCATTTTTAGAACGCTATTCTTGGAAGCTTTGTATTTTATGAGTGTGTTAAAAAATGAGATACATCTGGTCTGCAATGAAATTCAAAATCTGTGGCACGCTAGCCTTTTAAAAATATGTTTCCATTACCCAGCCCATAAAATAATTAAATCATGGGATGGCCAGGACATGCCTAATAGGGGAACTGTATGGGCTTTAATAAAAAGCTAATTCTGAAGCCACTGCATTGAGAAGGTGTGAGTGTGTGAACCCTTCAGTGTTTTGTATACCTGCCAGTTAGAAAAGGCTGGTGTTTGCTTACCACAAAAGATACTCACGGTCAATGCCAGGGAAAGAACAGGTGCAAAAATGGTGCCCATAGCAGGGCGTACATTAGATCTCTCCCTTCTTGCCTCCCAGAAACATGGGCGTTATTTTTCTCAGACCCTCTGATTTCATGGATGTGCCGAAGTCTTTTCAGGAGGTGGTTATCCCTGTCAGCCTCATTCCTTCTCTGTTCTTCTCTGATTTCCTGCAAAAGATGACAGAAACACTGTTTTGTGTAGAAATGTATTCAGCATGTGAAACCTTTCAAACCAAATTCCTGATCAGTGGCAGAGGCTAGAGCTGGCAAATTGGTCATGTGTGGAGTGAATCCATACGAGTGTACCCAGAGCCAGTCCAGGTGGCCTCGCTGTGCGTGCCGTGGAGGTCACTTGGTGCAAACCCCAGAAGCCCGATGTGCCCGGCTCTTTGCTTATGCAGAGCTCAGCTGGGCAGCATGCACAAGGTTTATCTCCACGTGCATGAGAACCACTTTCCACGTACACCAACAGCTCAAGCTTAGAGCAGTCAGAAAACTGGCTGGTTCAGAAACAGGAATATGGGAAAAGCGTTTTTCCTCATGTTTGCTGTGCTAAACTTGGAGTCTGGTGAAATATCAGCAGCCATGGTGGGTGCTGGGGGCCTTTTGCCAAGCCTTAAGAAGCCTCCTTGTTTTTAATTCCTCTCATCACACTTCTGGTAGCTTGCTGAGTCTCTGGATTAGTCCACACTTCAAATTCTAGGTTTGTTCCCTACCCAAAATAAGCAATAATGGTAAAATTATTTGCAGTTTTGTTACTTTTTTTTTTTCTTTTTCTTAGAGCATTTGTCACAACAGAAGCTGAGTTTTCCCGCTTACCTACAGAATTAATATAATCAGAACAAGTTTTATACAGACCAAGCGTCTTTCTCGATTTTGTAGGAATGAGAAAATAGGAAATTGATGAGCTGTTTGTCATGTAGAAAGATGCACGTTATGCATTTCCTATGACACTACGAAGCACTAGCTCAAATGATCTGGTTGTATGGCCTGATCGTGAATCTTGATATCTGGTCTAACGAGATGGAGAATAAAGTGGAATGAAAAAGACACACAAAGGGAAAATACATAGCAGTAATAAGAAAAAACAAACAAACAAAAACAAAGTGAGAGAATAAAAGATCAGACTGACTTCAAGTTACAAAGAGAGATGGAAATTGATACAGTTTGATGTAGAACAATTTCAGCACTCTGCAACTATCGTAAAGTAGGCTGTTTAATTTTGTTTGCTGAACTTAACACGAGAATTTGATCAAAAAGCTCTGGTTTTGGTGAATGGGTTGCCCTGTAATGTTAACAACTGGTATTTGTGAGAGTAAAACACTGTTCCTAGGAAAAGACTTGTTAAGCTGAGTTTCAATAATACATTTCATTATTGAGATTTCAGGAACAAAAAGTGCCCTCAAGACCTGTGGAAGCAAGTTCAAGGTGTCTTTTCCTTGTAAATTGTCTCCTTCCGTTTTACATCGATCAAATCAGCATGTGTCTGATCGAGTCTGCATGTTTTAAAATCATAATTTGGTTATTATCAGTGGGTGAATTCCCCTGCTCCCCTACTCGGTATGGGAGGCATGATGAAGCAGAGCAATAACAATCCAAATGTGTAACACTGTGTCTGATAATTGTCTGCAGTGTGTCTCCATGTTTACATCAGTTGTACCCCAAGGTCTTTAAATTTTAGAGTTTTCTTCATTTATTCAAAATACTTTGTTTCCAAGAATAGTGTTGTAAGCAAGACAGATATTAAATACTCGGTTGATTTTCATTACACTTCATTTTTTCCCAGGTCTTATGATACGTAAAGTAATTTAACACAAAATCTACTTTCTTCACAAATATTAATCACTTTAAAATCCCACGTGTGTATCCCACATCGTTTTTCAGAGAGTTAACTGTATCTGCTTCCTTCTAGGATCGTCCAGCCATGCAGCTCTACCAGCCAGGAGCTCGCATTCGAACACATACGGGACCTACAAGTAAGACCTATGACTGCAGTGGGAAATCTTTTGAAGATGCTCTCGACAAAAAGTATGAGGCAGATAATTCAGCTGGAGGTGGTTCTGAGAAGAGTGAGGAAGCAGAATAAAACAAACCGGAGGAAAGACTCGTGAAAAAGGATGAACTTAAATATTTAATGTTGCCACAAAAATCCATAGGGCTGTTCCAGATCTCCAACACCAATAAAATTATCATAGCTCTCCCATACTTCCTGAGAAATAAAGGAAAGAGTGACTGAAGATGTATAAAACATCTCACAGCAAAGGAATGTGGTTGCTTTTTCACAAAAAGCCGAGCAGGCACCATTTGCCTAATTTAAAAGCAGTTTGATGTTATGTTGGATTTACCTTGAAATATAAAACCTCTAAGAGTTTTACAGGCGCCTTTATACGAAACTTTTCAGAGGCTATCTCACCGTTTACAGTCTGAAGAAATGAAATGTGGATTTGTGTCAGTCTGAAATCCGAGGCACTTCCCAACGTGTTCGGTGCATGGCACGGCGGGCACAGGGCCCCCTCCTGCAGACGGCAGCGGCCGCTGCCACAGGGAACCAAAGCTCTGGAGCCGGTGGGGTTTGCAGGATGAGGCCCACGGTTTGCACAGCTGTGAGGAATGTCCCTTGGTATCTGTACCTCATTGTGTTTACGTCGTTTTTCAATTAACCTTAGCGTCAGATAAGTGTTGTTAAAGCTGCAAGTACGTTGTTGGAGCGTTTGTCATTTTCTGAGCCACTTCTGCCTTTTGCGTTTTAACAGATCTTGTGCTTAAAGCAGAAAAAAAAGCTAACACAAACCTCAGCACTTAAACGAATGCCTGGTTTTATTAAATTAGCTGTTTTTCATGTTTTTGACACTGACTTTTAAAAAAAAGTGGTTGTACAATGATGACTTTTTATATGCTAACGTTTCATATAAGTTGCAGTTGCAGGATTTGGAAAACGCAGGCTGTGTGAAAGCTCTGAAGTCCTATTTATTAATAAACACCCGAGCGACAACTGCAAACTGCCATTTTGTAAGAATGGTCAAATTCTGCCCCCTGATGCAAGCATATATATATTCACACACACATATATATATATGCACACACATAGTGCTTCCATTGGTTTCAATGACAGCCGCATGTCTAGGGAAGGGCAAAACACGTTCATTTGTCTTTTAAGGCTGAAAATTTCTCAGTTGTCTGAAACTGAGACCTGCTTTGTCAATTAAGTTAAATAGTAAGATATTAACTTGTTTTGACATCCTCTTTGAACATTTTGTTATTAAGCATATCATCTAGTTGTTCTAAACTGAAGAATTATTTATTGTATTTTCCCAGATATTAAGCATTAAATAGAATAAAAGCAACAAGATTTTGACTGTGATTTTGAGCATCGACCTTCTGCATTTTTTTATCTGGTATTCTAAAAAAAATAAGTAGGATGCTCTGCTGCTTGGTATTCTTCAGAAGAAGATAAAAATACAGTTGAGAAAGATTTTTAAATATCAAACTACATAAGTGAGGTGCCAGCTAAAATTACTTCAAAGCTGAAGTAAAAACAGCTGTTGGAGAATTATCTGGTTTTATCTCCAGCTAAAATTTATCTTGTTTACCAAGTTTATCCTGGCTGCAGAGAATTTGGTTTGCATTTTGGTTCAGCTTCCTGGTTGGGAAGAAAGAGCCTTAACCAGGACAGTTCTGCCGTGGAGTCAGACTGGGCTGAAATCTACACCAGATCAGGGGCAGCATAAAACCAACCATTTCCAGCCCAGCGGGGTACCCAGGGGAAGAGGGCAGAGCCCTGCAGGCTCGAGGAGGGATCTCACTCGTGAGAGTAACAGATAAGACAAGGAAAAGAAGAGATTTTGCACATCCTCAGAAACTTGAACTTGCTATTTTTGGCCAACAGTGGCTTTCAGGCAACTCTCTCACCTTCCTGTGAGTGCCTTGAGTAAGTATCTCTTGGTAGCGTTGTAGGCGGTTAACTAAATACAGTTTATTTAGCGGTAATTTTCCACTTGGGGTTTCGTGTTTCCCATCTCTTTTAGTTACCAAAGATCGGGTTTCAAACCCTGACTCAGTAAAATCTGCCAGGGTTTAAACATCCGCGTCTTCCAAGCAAAGCTGTCGATCCCTCTCTAACCAGGATGCCTCCATCCTGCTTTATGGAGTTATTTGTGCTTTCCGGTCCATATAGCACCTTGAAAAGGTGGGTGCAGGGAGGCCGGCCTTTGGTTTACGTCTCCACATGGAGAGAGTGTCCAGAACGTCCGTATTCCCTGGGGAGGCCAGGCGGGAGGAGCTGCCACCTGCTCGGTGCTTGCTCATTTTCCTACGCCCCCCGCGATGACACAAAATAAACGCAGGCTCGCAGCCTGGCTTTGTGCAGAGTCAGCGTGGCGTGAGAGCTTTATTTCCACAATAGCGACTTTGTGTTGCAAATTCAGCTTCGCTGAAAGTGGATCCAGCTTCCCTGAGAAATGGGAATTGCGGCTGGGTACGCCACAGCTGACTTGGGTGCCATCTGCTTTCTTGCTTTTAAAGTACAACGTGCTCTGTTTAATAAAGATCTCCACCAGCTTGACAGCCTCGCTGAATCGCTGGCCTGTTTCTTACTGGGTTCCCAGGTCATCGACACTTTGGGGTATGGAAATCTCCTTGCCTGTTAGGCTCGGTTCTGCCATGAAATATTGTGTTAAGGGAAGCTGATGCGGGATGTAAATATTCAGTAAAAAAATCTGCGTTCGCGCCTGTAGCAGTTCGAAAGAGAAGCTGATTCGATTCCAAAACATCATTCTGACAACTCCACGTTCAATTTTTTAAACACGTTCTGCTGCTTATTTGTATTTAAAAACAAATGGCTCTGAGTTGTTTCCAGTCTTCGGAGGTCTGTGGCTTACCACGCTAGGTGCTCTAAGCCAACATTCCTCTTCGAACCACACGCAGTTTCTCTGCTGGCTTTTTAATGAATGGCCCAAGCAAAGGGTGTGTGTTGTACACATGACAAAAACCACCCACTGTGTGCAAATTTATGGTGAATAAAAAAAAAAAATCACACCACAACTCACCACCACCACCAAATAAAAACAAACCGCCACCACCACACCAAAAATAA
This sequence comes from Aythya ferina, assembly GCF_964211825.1. Lineage (NCBI taxonomy): Eukaryota > Metazoa > Chordata > Aves > Anseriformes > Anatidae > Aythya > Aythya ferina. The sequence goes on from NC_140296.1 coordinate 63,928,631, forward strand.
CACTTTAAAAGGAAAGCAAAACAGAACAAAACAAAAAATCTCATTTAGCACCCCCTCTGCCCCAACCTCATGTAACACAGAATGTTAAAAATCAGATGGGAATATGAGTTGCAGGTTGGTGGTTTGAGTCTTAAATGATGAGAGGAGGAACTTAACAGTTCTTGAGTGATAATTATTTAACTCTGTTTCCTTTGAAAGAAAGAATCTGTGAAACAAACGGGAAACCTTCTGAGCCTTACCTGAGCATTACCTTACCAAGTGACCTAAAAGAATGCACTCTATCTCCTCTGCAACCATTCGGGGTTTGCCAAGTTCATTAGCTTCTTGAAGACCACAAATACCAGCTTCTTACCAAGAGCGTGTTCATCTTTTAACAGTTTAACTCACTCCCAAGCCTCTTTACTGCTGCATAACTAAATATATATATATATTTTCCAGCTGTATTTCATGACTTACACTTCATTGGGCCACACCTCGTGCCATTTGCATATCTCATTGACAACTATGTCCATAAATACTACCAGAAGGTCGCTGCTGCTGCATATATAAACATCGCAGTCTTTTGATCTAAGCTGACACACTCACAGAAGATCTCAGATAGCAATCGTCAAGGCAGGGATCTCTGCCTAATACCAGCAGGCTTCCAGGGAGCAGCTTTGATGAGAAAGATGAAATGCTCTCTGAAAGGGCAAGGACTACTCTGAGAGGGGTTTTTAATGCTGCTATGAAAATGGTGTACTGACTTAAGGTCCAGGCAGGAGCTGTATTTGCCTCCTGTATGTGCAGGGAGGAGACAAAAAAGATGCAGAAACGAGAAGCTCTTTTTTTTTGTTGTTGTTTCATCTTCATAAATATTTATATATTCTGAAGCCAAACATGAATATTTGAATAAAATCTGTAGGATTTAAAAAAAAAAAAAAACAAAAAAACAAAAACAAAAAAAAAAAACAAAAACAAAAAAAAAAAAAACAGGATCTCAGTTGCCAGCTCTTGTGAACATGGAGAGAAAATAATGTTAGGAAGATTCAGCTGGTGAAACAGAGGGTTCTGATTATCCACAGCATGAGGCACCTGGTCTGTTGCTGCTGATCTGCATCTAGGCCTCTGTTTTGTATCGCTTTCTATCTCTGTTTACCACAGCAAAAGAGACACTTCTACTAAACGTACCCGATTTGAAATTCCACCTCACATTGTTTCTTAACAGAGAGCTGGAGAATGAGCACCGAAATCTGAGCAGTACTTACAGCGTTACCCGCTGCAGTTTTTTGCGTGTTTTTGGCAGCTGTCGAAAACCATCAGTATCTAGAAATATGTGAACAACCAGGCTCTAGGGCATTTGCACTAGGAAATCATACTGCCTCTGACATGAATTAACTGCGTACTCCAGCGTGCTGTTGCCAAAGACATTCCTCATTGGCTTTGCTGCAAAGAAAAGAAGACAGAGAAGAACAAATAGAAAATGATCTTTACATAACCTGATTATTTATAAACATGATCATGAATGCAACAAGGCTGGGTTAGGAATATGCGAATACATCAGAATTAGGAGGACAGAGATTGGGAGAGGGACTGCAGAGGAGAAAATAGACTGGGCCATTTCCGTGTATGTTGATGAGAAAGAGGAAGCACGAGCTGATGGCGAGCTAGACGCTGGCTGTACATGGAATTGTGGAGAGGCTGGGGATGGTTGTGACTGAAAACTTGTACAAAGTGTGGACACAGAAGCTGGATGGGGAGCAGCCCCATGACTGGTGAGGGGCCTGGAGAACAAGGCTTACAAGGAGCGGCTGAGGGAGCTGGGGTTGTTCAGCCCAGAGAAGAGGAGGCTCAGGGGCGACCTTATCGCTCTCTACAGGTACCTCAAAGGAGGCTGTAGGGAGGTGGGGGTTGGTCTGTTCTCCCACGTGCCTGGTAACAGGACGAGGGGGAATGGGCTTAAGTTGTGCCAAGGGAGGTTTAGGTTGGATGTTAGGAACAACTTCCTTACTGAGAGGGGTTGTTAGACACTGGAACAGGCTGCCCAGGGAAGTGGTGGAGTCACCATCCCTGGAGGTCTTCAAAAGACGTTTAGATGTAGAGCTTAGGGAAATGGTTTAGTGGGGACTGTTAGTGTTAGGTCAGAGGTTGGACTCTGCGATCTTGGAGGTCTCTTCCAACCTAGATGATTCTGGGATTCTGTGACTGGTCCTGCTGGGTCCCAGCTCCCATATCCACTGATTTTGTACATACACCTACACAGCCTTCAGGTTGGAAAGAGGGTTGGCAAGCCCCACAGTCATTTTCCAGTGGTGGGAAGGGAAAGGAGGGACTTGCTGTTCAAAGGACTTCTCATTCATGGAGGAGAACAGAAGAGAAAAAGCAAGGATGTGCTGGGTGCTGCATGTCCATGGGTTGCAGACACACTTTACCTGGTCGATCCTCAATCCCAGTTCAGGCTCTGGAGCCTCTGCAGGATCAAGATTTGCAGATGCTGCCCCAATTTAGTTCATTCACAGCGCCGTAAATATATCTTCATTATCGTTTTAGTGTTCTACTGGACATGGTAAACGCCTTATGAAACTGAAAGCAGTTTCACAGATGTTTCCTTAATTTACAATGCTACCCTGCAACACAAACATTAAAGATGAATCTGTATTGAAAACTTTTAAGTTCTTTATTTAAAGATTGAATACCTAAGAAAAATGTACTTTGAAATGCATTATTGTAGGGCACAAACGTATTTAATGGATATTTAAGACACACATTCTATCACTTAACGATTTCGCTATAGCTACAGTGTTAGGCAACAGCTTTACTGCTCTGTTCATTACAGTTGTTGCCATGTAATGAGAACAAAAAGGCAATTCCAGAAATCCGGAGGTCTAAGAGAAAGTAATTTAGAGGCCTAAAAGAATGAAATAAAATAGATGTCTTGCATGGTTATACTCCATGCCTTCAAATTGCTAATGTTTTCATCAAGAGAGAAAATTCACAGGTGGATACGAAAACTTTTTACATTTTTGATTATGCAAAAATATAATCTGGAATTGCAAAGTATATGCAAAATATGTGCAATAATGTTAACTGAAAGCGGGGATACTCATGAGGATTTAACATGATTTCTTAAAACAAATGAAGTCCACAGATGTAGAGAAAAAAATTCTTAACAAGTTAGGAAAAAGAAGTGCAACCATAGAATACAAATTAGGACTTACTCGCTAGGGCTGTGACGTCTAACACATTATTTATTCTGTGTTTGCTAGTGCTATACTTGCTCTATAATTGCAAAAAAAAAAAAAAAATCTTTATGGAGTTTCTTAGTCTCTTTTGGCAAAACCTTCTCTTGATCAGGTTGCAGGGAAGTCTTCCAAGTACTCCAGATCACCTGCAGAAATCAGAAGCAAGAATAAAGAACGTAATGAGAAACAGTTTGGCCAAAAACAAATGTAATAAATGGGGTCCACATGGTTTATTTGGAATTTAATTACTTGCTCCATGCTAAATGGAAATTATTAGATGAACTATAGAAGCTGGAAATTGATAGGAGAACTGTGAAGTAAGTGAAAGAACTGGCAAACCAGAGAAAGATAAAACCTCAAGATGAAATGAGAACCACACGGAACCAGGCTATTAGCTGGCTTTGTGTTGACTGAACACCATATTTTCATGAATGAGGCAGGAGTCAGCTTGGTGTTTTTTTTTTTGTTTGTTTTATTTTGTTTGTTTGTGCTTGTTTGTTTGTTTGTTTTTGTTTTTGTTTTATTTTGTTTTGTTTTAGAAATAAAAACTGTATAAAATGTGATAGTGCAAAATGCAAGTACCAGCAAGAGTGCTCTTCCACAGTAGGACGTGGTTCTGTAAACCTACAGCTTCACAGCATTTTTTCCTGAGACCTCCCCTGGGCCACCCAAAAAGCTGCTTATCGGAGTTCAAGAAAGAAGCTTTCAAGCTGGAAGAAGGTAGCAGAGCAGATAAAGAAGGAGGGAAGACTAAACAAGATCTGATGACAAGTGGCCGCTCCTACGTCCATGTCCTGTATTCGAAAGGAAATGAATCTGAGCCATCACAACACCAGCCAACATGTAGGAACCCCTCCATGGTCTGCAGGGCTGTGGTGTTGGTTTCCCCTCCTCTAGAGAAACACCAGGTACAGACACTTAGCCACAACTGCTGAAGAAAAAAAAAAATACTGCTTCTATAAAGGTGACCTGTGAGGTGTGACAGATCTCTGCGAAATGCCACCTGACGTTACAGCTGATCAGAGAGACAGATGCCAGCTTTTCTGAAAACACTAGAGGCTTTGGCTAAGGTTTCGGTTTGCTGAGGTTTATAAGCAGTTTCTGTTTAAAAGTGAAAGCAAAAGCTGTTTGGAGGGACTTCTGGTTTCCATGAGCTGTAAGCCTGGGATACTCACGTGGCAAATGTTGACAACTTCTGTATCAAGCATGTTTAAATGTGGAGTGATATTTTAAGGTGGATAAATGCCTTCTCAGATTGATTCAGCTCCTTTTAAGGACAGGAATTAAACTCTTCTGTCTGAGTTGCTTTTAAAAATATCCTTGTGCCAGAAGACCCAGAAAAGAAAGCAAATTACTGCTGTCACCAAACTCTCAGCTATTTCAATTTTTGATTATGGATGTTTCACTTGGTGCTATTGATTTTTTTTTTGTATGTGCATTGTTCTATGAGGTACTGTTGTTCAAACAAAACCACAAAGGACTTTCAAGCACCAGCAGAATGGAAGCATCGTCGAACTTCACACTTGTAAAAGAAATGTAAATTTGTGCTTTCTCTGGAGAAACATTTACCGTCAGAATCCTGCTCAGCAGGCAAGAGAGAGCGTTCAATTTAAATTACAGGATTAAAATTATGTCACTTTTCACAACATCTTTTGCCATTACTATAAAGCCAGAGCTGTCTGACAGCTTCCCAGGGTGCTGAGCAGTTTTAGCACCAACAGAGACGTTCATTTCCAGAAGTGTAACAGTGCAGTAAACTTTTTTTTTTTTTTCATTAGTTGGCATCAGCATCAGCGAATGCTCGAGTGCTCACCTGCATCCTGACTTATTCTGCCTCCTCACCTTGGCACTGGTGGTTTATGACTGGGTGGTTTACTGCCAAAAACAGGCATTTACTGCCTGGGTGTGAAACCTTGATGCTGGAGGATGACCAAGCTCCCGATCATGGCACCACTTCCCTGCAGAGCTTCTAGTCCTGGTGTGCTTTCTGTAAGGTAGTCAAAAGTGTGGAAAAAACACAATTATTCAAATTATGTTTGGTAATTGTGGAAAGTTAGTCTGAGCCAAATATTCATGGGGATGGCTGAAAGTTTTCTTGACTGAAGTCACGTTTTCTTGACTGAAGGCAGACTGAGAAGCCCCATGTGACAAATGACTTCTCTGGGTTTTACCATTAGAAAACATTATTTAAATATGTTTTTAAGAGATTAATATGAAACGATGAGTTCCACAGCGCTCATTTCCAAGGCACTGTGCAGATCTTGGCTCCACCAGGCATTCACTAGCCCACCGGTCTCTTCCTACAACAGAAAGCCACCATCTGAACACGAGGAGCAGTGGCCAGCCAGCACCTGGGTTTGGTGGTTTTAGCCCAGCAGGCACAGAGCTGAGGAGAAAACCAAAGGTCTTCAAAACAGAGTGGTGCTGTAACACAGTGTGTAAAGAGCCACCATTTATACAAAACTTGCCTCCTTCCAGTTTTGTTGCATTCCCCCTTGTTCATTCAGTGGACGTAGTTACCATGACCTCCCACACCAGTTGCTCTGTGTTGCGGTCAACTCCTTTCCCAGCAGAGGAACTCAAGCCCTCTGAATGATTCCCAAATTATTGGATGGCCACTGCTCTGCACCTCTGATCATCCTTGTTGCCCTTCTCTTTACCCCTTCTTGCCAGATTCCCACTAAACCAGATGGGAAGCTGGAGTAGCATTCAATGTTACTCGCATGGTCTTACCAAGATACACAAGATACTCCTCTTTAACCCAATTTTGGTACCTTTGCAAGCCCTTCTGCTTTATCTCACTGTGACTGAGCCTCTTCACAAGCCTTTGGTGAGACACCTCGTTGACTCTCAGCTGTAAATCTAAGAGAACGAACTGAATCCCTCTTGTCCACTTGCTTTCTGTACCCCTAAAAGATGTCTACAGATCTTCCTCTTCCAAAAGGCACGTTGCACCCCTCCTGACATCACACACGTGTCAGTATTTTTATTCTGTTACAGTGGGTTTGGGTTGTGTTTGTTTGCTCTTAACATAAATCGTCCGGGTAGATGTCCACATCGATCTACTGGTCTAAAAACTCTGACCCCAGGGAAATTATTTTTCAGAATTGGTGTCAGACTATCACCCTGGCATTTTCTTAATTCCAGATTCAGTTTTAAGTGAAAGATCAGTTTATGTTTCAGCCATCTCAGTCTTTCAAAAGAGGTCCTTCATATAGGCTTCCTTAAGCGCCTAGTAATAATACAGATAAAATTATTATTAATAATAATAATATAAAAATAAAATAAAAAAAATCCCAGGCCTTACTTCCTCTGCTTCCTTCTAAATGATTTATTGATCATGCTTTCTGGCAGGTTTTCTGCTATTGATGATTTTGTAAAATGATTTTCTGTTAGTTTTTATATCTTATATTTCTTTGTTGTTGTTGAATCTTTGTATCAAAAATAAATTTGCGTCATTTTATGTAAGTAAATATAGTTGATATATTATTATTATAGAAATAGTTGATATATTGAATGCTGCTTAAATTATCCATATATGTTACTCATGTGGAAGCCTATGTACAGATGTTAGCATCATCCGAATATTACAACTGCACGTATGTGAACCATGGCAAAATCTGCTCAGCTTAACTGGATTTATTGCAAGAACTGGAAAACACCATTGAGATTTCTTCCAAAGACAGTATTTTCGACTCTGTGCCAAAAATTAACAGAGGGCAGGGGAGCATTTTGGATCACCATACTCTTACTCTGTTAAATTACTTTCCTATAACCATTCACTGTTTGCCCCTGTTGCACTTTTCTTAGGACAGGTTTCTGCAGAAAGAAAACCTAAGAACAAGGGAGGAAAGGAGTCATCACAAAATTATTAAAGGGAAAATGGTAGTGACAGTAACAACTACTGTTCTGCAGAGACTCTTTTGAAATGTTAATGTTTTTGTAGTATGCAAGAGTGTTGCATGAATCAATGAAAGGCAGCGCTATCCTGCCCTAGGTTTTGTAAACTTTCTGAAGGACTGAATCCTGGAATCCTTTAATCCTGGAGAGCTGAGCTTTGCTGATGAAATCTGCATCTAAGACACAGTACCCAAAAATATTTAGCAAAAGACCAATTATTTATTCAGAAGCGCTAAACAAACGTCCAATAGTCAGGAGATAAAAAACACCAAAGGCACAAGAATGGATATGGCCTTACAGAATCCTGTTGAGAACAGGAGGTAAGTTTGATTTTCTGGACAGGACTTCTCACCCAACCTGGTATCTGTACCTGTGGTATGGGCACTTGTGTAGGCTGGAGAAGTGCAATTTTTTAAGAATATTTAAGTCTAACAACAGCAGCAATGTACTAAACATGCTGCTGGGAGCCACTGGAGCACTGTAGGACCATCCAATGAGAGTTTTATTTGTGGCTGCCCGAACTAAATATTGATATTAAAATGTCAGCCAAAATAAATAACGCAAAGGTCTTGGAACAGGCAGAACTAAACACGACCACACAAATAATGTAAAGGGGAAAATCATCTCATCTTGGCCAAACAGTGAGCTTCATCCCATGCTGATTTAAGTAATCCTATGATAAATGGAAGTCTGATATGGAAGGACCCTTCCTGGTGTGATACTGGGGCCAACAAAAATAGAAAGGTTGAGCAAGTGCAGTGAATCCAGCCAGCAGGGTTCTGCATGACGCAGCTCTGGTGGTGAATGGTATTTACATGATGGTTTAAAAAAGTGATGTATTGTATATATTGCATTGTATTGTGTTGTATGGTATTGTGTTGTGAAGGTGCATTGTGTTGTGTTGTACAAGTGTGCTGCATTGTGTTGACAAAGGATTCCCGGCTTTAATTCCCGTGAATGAAACACAGCCGTGTCAGGTGTTGCTGAAAACGTCTGATGGGGACTGACGAAAAATTCCATCAGAATCTAGGAAGAGATTCCAAATTCGATACCATTGGGGTGTATAACTGGCTATCAGGAAGGGACCTGCGGGAAGATGCTGGAGCAGAGCACCCGTGAAGGATGCCAGCGTTGTAAATGAAACTCGTGCAGGCGATTTAATTCTGGGAAAAGAGGTAAAAAAGGAAAGCAAACCACGCCGTCAGGCTGCGTGCGGGCGGACCCCAGCCCCAGGCGGCCATGAGGGCGCTGCCACCCCCCCTCCCTCCCCCCCAACGGCCGCCCAACCGCCCCAACGGCCGCCGCGCGAGCCGCCTCCCCCGCCCCTCAGGGGCGGCGCCACGTGACCCAGCCGGGCCGGGGGAGCAGGGGGCGGGGAGCGGCGGCGAGTGGGCGGGGCCTCGCCCGCCGTCGGCGCCTTCCCATTGGCTGGCGGCCGCGCTCCTCCTCCTCCCCCCCCTCCCGGCGCCCCCGTAAGCCCCGCCCCTCCCCGGCCCGGCGGCCCGGCGGCGCCTCAGCGGTGAGCGGGGGGGGGTGGGGGGGGGGCGGGTAACGGCCGTTGGGGGGGGCGGGAAAATGGCCGTTGGCCGTTAGGGGGGGGCGGCCGCCCTGAGGCGAGGAGCGGCGGCGGGCGGCGGGGCCGGGGCACGGCGGGGGCTCGCAGGCCGTGGCCGGGCTGTGTCCGGCGGCGGGCAGCCGGGTGGCTCCGTGCGGGAGGCAGGGGGCTGCGGGGCCGGCTGCTGGGGGGTGGCCGTGGTCTGTGGAGAGCCCGCGGGGGGTGCTTGGGGTGCCTGGTGTCGCGCCCCGGGCTCGTTCTCCCCTCAGCACACAGGTCGGAAGGCTGCAGGGCAGCGGGACAGCCGCCGCCGTCGCCTCCCCGGAGCCATCCGCACGTGCCTCGGCTCTCCGTGGCCCTCCGAAGCGCTCTGTGACGGGAAGCCAACGGCACCGCCTCGCACAGCGACATCCCGCCCGGGGCTGGGGTCTGCGCGCTTATTTTTCACGCCCGGTGATGTTCGACCAAGTCCAGCGATGGTTGCTGGTGGAGCATGGCATGTATGAGTTGTGTGGTGGCTGGCAGGTGGGTTGGGAACACGCAGGTTCTTGACCCTGTGGTGCTGCCGCTCTTGCTCCCAGAGCGTTGGGGCTGACCCCCTCACCTCCCACTGATCCGCTCACCTCCCGCTCTGACACACCACAGGGATGGTTATGTGCGGCTCCCTTTGGCAGCCAGACTCGTGTTCTGTCAGCCACAGTGCCGGGATGGAGCTTGAGGAGAAGCATCACGTTGCCACCAGGCTTCTCGGCACTGCAGCAGCGTGGCAATTTCCCTTTTGCTTAAGCACAGCAGCAGCCCGGATCCGCTCCTGCTCGTAGTGACAGCGATGCAGCGGTGTCCAGATGTGCTGGGAACAAGCTTTATGGTCTTCACCGACAGAAGATGTGGCTGAGCTGTTTGCCTGTGGAAAAGCTTCCAAGGTTTGCTGATGGAAACAAATGTCCATCGTCGCTTTGCAGTGACGGTGCTCATCAGGGTTGAATTGTGAAGGTGGCCCTCTGTAAAGGGAGGAGGGTCATCACAGGAGGAGCATTCCTAGGAGTAGGGGCTTACTTCATCCTTTGTTTCATGAACCCAATCACCGCTGGAATGGCGTTGTGCACATCAGGAGGAGGTTGCTGGAAACCTCCACTTCTTGCTAGTGCGTTCGTTGCCTGTTGTTCTGAGGTTATGTGGATGGCAATGCCATTCTTAAGTCCCACTGGGTGTGGAGAAACCAGTGTGGGCACTGGCATCACCGACGTGTGTTGCACATCCTCGTTCCCTGCTTGTGGCTCACTGGGGTTGATTCTTTATCAAGAGGAAAAGAGGCACAGCTCCTTCTGTCAGTGACAACCAGGATGGTCTGATCTTGAAGAACGATGCGGCAGGCAGACTACTTGTTGCAGCGTTCTGAAATCCTGCGTGTCACGCTAAAAACAACCTGTAATTTTCTGTACTCGCAGGCAGCATAGATCTGTAGCTCCGAGCCCTTCGTTGCTTCCCTCTGGCACTGCCTCGTGACAATCACAGCTTATCCTCTGTACAGGAGAGATGCAAGGGTAGATTAAATGTTGCGGTACCGAGGGTAGGATGTTTGTTAAAATAACAATAATCTGAGATGATTAGTGGATGTGTAGCGATGGAACTGGAAGGAGGTTGAGCAGCGGAGACATTTTGTTAGCTGCCGGAGCCATTGTGTTGTGCCACCCACTGGTGGGATGCTCGCTGAGGCTGGGTGTCTCCTGCAGATTCCTTTTGTGCCACTGGGAGGATCTTTGACCTCTCTGTGGAGAGAGGGGAGAGCCTGTGGCTGGTGGTATGAACCTTTGAACGTAGGCTCTAGACATGAGTGGAAGAAGAGGATGAGGAGAAATGTCTGCTGGAACCAGCAGAGGCTCTTCATGTCTCAGGGAAAGTCTGGAGAAGTCTTGGCTGCCTTTAGCTAAAACTTGGTATTACAAGCTCCAGAATCTCTGCGCTGGTTTCCTCTCTAATCAGCACCTTGTCGTGAAATGAAGGCAGGATGAGGACACAGGACAAGCCTAAATGCTGGGTTACAAAGCCAAACGTGGTGCCTGGTGGCCGTGTAGGAGAAAGTACCCCAAACTCTTCAACATTGCTTGATTGTCAACCTTTGAACATCTGGAGGAGCAACTTCAGGCTGCCCAGAGAAGCTGTGGCTGCCCCATCCCTGGAGGTGCTCAAGGCCAGGCTGGATGGGGCTGCGGGCAACCTGGGCTGGTGGGAGGTGTCCCTGCCCATGGCAGGGGGGTGAAAATTGCTTTAAAGTCCCTTCCAACCCAAACCTTTCTGTGATGCTATGAAAAGAGTGGAAGAGATTACTTGGTAAACTTTGTTATATGCTGTGGTAAACACCGTTTGGAGAGACTTGTTGTTGTTGTTGTTCTCTAGAGGAAAGAAAACAGAATTCAGAATTACCACCAATTTCGAATTCTCTTCCAGTTCTGAAGATGTGATAAGTGCAGCATGTTGGTACTGTCCTAATTATGTTCTGCTGAGCTCTGGCTAAAACATTCTTGTTCTATAGCTCATATGAGCACTGGTTTTGGCTTTCAAATTGAAACCTCCCCTGTCATTGCTCCAAATCCCCCAGTGGAAAAAAACAAACCAACACAAAACCAACAACACACACACACTAATTCCTAAGGACTTTTAGGACTTTTGGAGTGTTAGGACATGGCTTGCTGTGGGTTTTTCCAACAAGTTGTTTGCTATTGCAGAGAAATAGGCCGTTGAGCGCTATTGGCTTCCTGTTTTGTTTTGCTCTTTTACTGTGATACAGAATTTGTCCTAAGATGTTGTGAAGTGTCTTGTGGTCAACAATGACTGTGACTCAACAAGGACTCCATTTTGGTGGGTTTTGCAGCTAAAAGCCTTCTGCATGGCTGCTGATAGTGCTGGAAATGAGCAATTCATACCCAAAGGGCCCTTCCAGTTCAGGCACTAGAGCAGTGCGATGACTTCTCATCGGGTATAGATGGCGCCCAGTCAGATGCTGTTTGTTTCTCTCATATACATAAAGCAAGGTTCCTCCAGGCTCTACCCATGGACCTCGATTCCTGATTGGAATTCAGTCTTATTTCTTCAAAAAGCTGCCTCTTCCTGTGATTTAATGCAAACTGCTTATATACAGCACATGCTAAGAGGCCATTCCTTGAGCAACTGAACTGGAGAACCTTTATTCTTGTGGATTCGTGCCCCCTGCTCCTCAGCCAGTTCCCCTTTTCTATTTTTGCTGTGTCCGTGTCCTGCCTTAACAGTACCACTACTCTGCTTTCGTTCTGTCCCTGCTCCAAACCAGCTCACCTCTGCAGTGTTTTTAATTCCTTCCCTTTTCCCCTAATTATAACCCGAGCCAGCCACTGCTTGTTCTGCAGGCTTGCCGGCTATTTGCATACTGACCATCCATGTACCGATTACGGGCTAAACAAAGCCCGTAACTGTTAAGTGAAATCTTCATCCTTTACCACCTCAGTGGAGACACTTCTTTACCTTTCTACTCTTTACTGAATTCCACAAAAGCTGTAGAAATTCAACCTGAGACTGTATTGCTTTGTCCAGTTTGGTTGGCATCCACTGATGTGTTTGTGTGTGTCTCATTTCCATAAGAAACCAGGGTTTAAAATACTTTAGGAATAACTTAAGAAAACTTGCATTAGATGCACATTTTTAGATTTATTATTCTCATATATGTGTTTAGGCAGGAAAAACGTTGTCAAATTGACACAAAAACTCGTGTTTTGAAACAGCGTGTCTTATCAAAACCCCAAATTAGGTCGGCATGTTAGGACATAATACCTGTTTAATTTGACATTATGAGGAAAAACAAACAAACAAACAAAAAGTTCAATTTGCATGAATATTGAGAAATGTCCAAATATGCTTTTTTAGCATAGCGAGACCTCTCGTATTTTAGGTGACAATGACACAACGTGGTTAGTCTTTGTCTTCTGTCTATTGCTGTGGCTAATCTGGGTAACTTTTTGTTGTAGGTAATGGACTCTAGCCAAATCATTACAATTTATTTGCATTTCAGATGCTGCATTTTTTTTTTTTGGAGGTCTAATAAAAACAGTAATTTTGAGAATTTTCCATCCCCTCCCCAAACAAACATGGTTTGCATACAGAGGGCTGTCAACTGCACAAATGGGAGAAAAGTCACTGCTTTTTTTTTCTTTTTGGAGAAACAGTATTTTTTTTTGGTGGTGTTAGGGCAGCAAGATGAAAAAATGGAGTGGGAATATTTGTTCTCATAATGGATAAAGTTTTATGAGCAGCAACTTATTTTTAATGTAATTAGTGACATGAAAATAGTGCTTGACAGGGAAGAAGAGCCTATGCTTTATGCTACCGTTTTCTCCTTGAAATTCTTTTTTTTCTGGCTTTATCAAAACCAGCTGAGTTGTTTGGAAATTTTATGGTGAAGATGCAGTTTTGAAATGGTTTTATTTCAGTGGCACCGTTTCAAAGTACTTTCTGATTTCAGTTTACGCGCATGATGTAAACAAAAACACTTCCAATCTGGGAAGAAAGAACAACTGAGAAAGCGAGTCGCGTTTATCAAGCGGAATCTAAACTTAGCTCTTCCTTACCTGGGCTCTTCTGGTTTACTTGCGGAGCTTTTACATCGATAGGGAGGCCTGCTGTTAAACACAGGCGTTGTTTTCTGCTGATGTATGATGGCTTGGAAAAGGTGGAGAAGCCGATATTTGGATTTCCTTATGGAGTAGTTAGTACTCCTGCAAGAGTAACGCTTTCTAAAACGGGAGGGAAGCACAGTCAGGTATTTAAGAACGACAAATAGCTGACATTAACACTGAGAGCTAACTGTACAGATTTTTTTTCCCTTTATTGCAGGAACTCTGAAGCTTGCGCTTTAAAAGGGGAAGTGCTGTGAACACTGGGACTGGCTGTAGAAAAATGGACATGTTGCAGATACTGCGCAAAACCACAGAGCGCCTAGAGTGCGACCACTGCAGCTTCAGAGGAACGGACTATGAAAACATACAGATTCACATGGGCACCATCCACCCGGAGTACTGCGATGAGATGGATGCTGCCGGCTTGGGTAAACTTATATTTTATCAAAAAAGCGCAAAACTGTTTCACTGCCACAAGTGTTTTTTTACCAGCAAGATGTATTGCAATGTGTACTACCACATCACAGCACAACACGCAGCACCTGCGAAATGGAATGAGGAGAGGAAAGAACAGGTAGAAGGCGATTCAGATTCCTCCAAAAAGAGCAGCTCCTCGGAGCCACAGAAACCAACCCTTTCCCCCGAGTCCCGCAAAGCTGCCCTTTCTCCCGAACTCCCCAGGTCTGAACCCGTTGTTTCCCCCAAGCTTCAGAAATCGTCAGGGTCTCCAGAGTCCCAGAAGTCAGCTCAGGGTACTTCCTCAGACCTGGAGAAGTCAGCCCAGGCCCCGTCCCCAGATCCAGAAAGGTCATCCCAGGCGGCATCTCCAGATGCAGAGAGGTTAGACTCGGCTGTGTCCCCTGACTCCCAGAAGCCGTCCCCTGCTGTGTCCCCAGACCCCCAGAAGCCAGTCTCTGGCGTGTCCCCAGACCCCCAGAAGCCAGCCTCTGCTGTTTCCCCAGACCCTCAGAAACCAGCCCCAGCGGTGTCACCCGAGCCCCGCCGCCACTCCCCGGCGGTGTCACCCGAACCGCGCCGCCACTCCCCTGCCATGTCACCTGAGCCCCGCCGCCACTCCCCCGCCGTGTCCCCGGAGCCCCGCAGATACTCCCCAGGTGTGTCACCAGAGCCAAAGAAACCTCCTCCAGCCGTGTCCCCCGAGCCACGAAGGTATCCCCCAGCTGTGTCCCCAGAGCCCCGGCGGCACCCTGCCCAAACGCGCAGGCCTGCTTCGGCTTCCTCTCCCGAAAGCCGGCGGCCTGCTCCCGCTGTGTCACCGGAGTCGTGGAGACCTGGTCCCACTGCTTCCCCCGAGCACTGGAGGTCTGCACCCCATGAGATGCAGAAGTCTTCTGCTGTTTCTCCCTGGGCTTCAAAGCCCTCCATGTCCTTAGAGTCCCGGAGGTCCGCCCCCGAGTCCCGAAGGTCTGGCCCCGTTGCGTCGCCGGAGCCTAGGAGGCTTGTTTCTGACTCGTGGAAGTCTACGTCCTTTTCTGAATCCCAGAAGTCTACTCTCGTTTCTTCTGAGCCATGGAAACCCATCTCATCTGTTTACCCTGAAGGCTGGAAACCCGTCCTGTCCCCTGACACGTGGAAGCACTCTCCCTCCGTTTCTCCTGAGCTTCGGAAGTCTAGTCATGCTGTCTCATCTGACTCTTGGAAGCCTTCTTTCTTCCCTGAGGTTCGTAAGCCTTCTGCTTCGGTGTCTCCTGAATCTTGGAAACTCTCTGAGTCACGGAAATCTATGTTTTTTTCTGAATCT
Source organism: Aythya ferina (assembly GCF_964211825.1). Lineage (NCBI taxonomy): Eukaryota > Metazoa > Chordata > Aves > Anseriformes > Anatidae > Aythya > Aythya ferina. The sequence continues at coordinate 63,943,712 of NC_140296.1, forward strand.
CAGAAGTCCACCTCTGCTGCTTCCTCCGAGGTTCAGAAACGGGGCCATTTCTCTGAACATCGGAAAAGAGCTCTGTTCCCAGAGTCTCGTAAATCTAATCCTGCTGTTGCTTCCGATGTCCAGAGACGCGCCTTCTTTTCTGAACCTCAGAATCAGGTGTCTACATCTGTTGCTTCTGCTGAAGGCCATAAGCATGCCTCATGTTCTGAAGCCCAGAAGTCGGCTCTTGTTTCTCCTGAGGTCCAGAAGCATGCCCTATTTTCTGAAGCCCAGAAACTTGCTCCCATTTCCCCTGAAATTCAGGAGCATGCTTCTTTTCCAGAGTCTCAGAAATCAGCTTCTCCTGAAATTCACAAACGTAGCCTCTTCTCTGAGACCCAGAAACAGTTTTTTTGTGTTTCTTCAGAAACCCCCAAACAAACTATTTTTACTGACTCCCAGAAATCCCCTGATATTCAAAAACATGCTGTATTTTCTGAGATGCAGAAACCTGCTGCTTTTTTGTCTTCTGATGTCCAGAGACACACTGAAACCACTGTACCTTCTGAAATCCAGAAAAACATGCTGTTTTCCGAGTCTCATAAGTCTGTTGCAGGTTTTTCCTCTGAGCCCCAGACACCTAGTGAGTCTGGCGAGAGTGACTTTCTTTCTCAAAGTTTAGATGATCAGAAACCACTGGATGACTTGTTTTCACAGGACGAACAATCCATATTAGCCAAAGAATCCCCAGAAGACATGTTATACTCGTGCCCGAAAAAGAAGCCCCGGAAGGACACCCAGGAGAACTCGGATTCGGAGCTAAACAGCAGCGAGTGTGGGAAAACGGAGCTGGACTCGATGGAGCTGAAGGAGCAAGAATCCAACAGCGACCAAGAGCAGTATGATATGGAATCGGCTGATTACAGCAAGGAGAGCAAAATGGATGCATCTACTCCCATCCAGCCGCAGTGCGTGCTGCAGTTTACCGAAGAGAAAGAGGCTTTCATTTCCGAGGAAGAAATAGCAAAGTACATGAAGCGCGGCAAGGGGAAGTATTACTGCAAAATCTGTTGCTGCCGTGCCATGAAAAAGGGTGCTGTCTTGCACCACTTAGTCAACAAGCATAATGTTCAAAGCCCATACAAATGCAAAATATGTGGCAAGGCTTTTCTCTTGGAGTCTCTTCTTAAAAACCACGTTGCTGCTCACGGTCAAAGCTTGTTGAAGTGTCCACGGTGTAATTTTGAATCGAATTTTCCCCGAGGCTTTAAGAAACATTTAACCCATTGCCAAAGCCGTCATAGCGATGATACGCCTAAAAAACATTTGGACAGCCTCGAACCACTCGAAGAACAAATTTAACGTGTTTTTTTCCCTTCTGCTAGAAACGCGGAAGTTACAAAAGTGTTCAAAAAGTGTTGCTGTATGTTAACCGAGTAGTTTAGCTGATCTGGCAAGTCAGAAGATGCATGGTTTATTGTGCTATGTTTAACTTGTCTTATAGCTGTTTTACTGAAATGATTTGCAAATGGCAAAAGTCATTTGAAATACATGTTCATGTCTTTTTATTACCCATCAGTAGAGTCATTTTATTTTTTTGGATGTACTATGTTTTTGAAACCAAAATGGATACAATTAGTTTTGTAAAGATTTGTAAAACATACAGGCCATTAAGGACTGGAGAGGCAAGCAACCCTTATATTCCCATGAAGAATGAACATGTTTTTTCACATTTGTTAAATGTCTTATTTTTTAAAATGTTTTTATCAAATTCTTAAAAGGAAAGTTCTTACCAAATTAAATGTGAATGAGCCAGGCATGAGTAACTACCAGCTGTTCTGGAATGATTCTGCTCTGAGGTTGTAATTGAGTGTGTGGTCATTTGTGGGAAATTTCTTGCACTCAATTCTTTGTCTTTTCTCAGATTTTGAAGCATCATGGTACTGATTGTGATTCTGTATTTTGACCATGTTTTAAGCATGTACTAATATACATTAAATTGATGAATTAACGTCAGACTGTATAGCTCAGCATTTTCTCTTGATAATTCAGATGTTTGTAACGTCAGGAAAAAAAAAAAATTCTTGTATCTGGTGAAATGTAATGCTTTAATCTTTTAATAATAAAAAAACAAAACACCAAACCTGGCGTTGGCCATTTCTTTTATTCCAGATGACGAGCAAAACCTTTCATGTCCAATGTATTTTAAGCTCTTTTGGCAGCAGAAGATGCAAATTTACCCTGGAGTTCTGCTCTGAATACTTCAACTTTCCAGTCTTCAGCTTAGGAAAGCAAGGTTTGCCTAAATTCCTGGTCTGCTTCAGCTTTATTTATTTATTTATTTTAGATGTAAATGAGGGAAAACTTGAATGTGTGCAGTTATTTTGCATGCTTGCTTTTGTGCTATTTGCATATTAACTCTTCAAAAAAATAAGTATAATTCAGCAGGAGCATGGACTGTAAGTGGAGGTAGTTCAAGGAAAGTTTCATTTTCCTCAGGCTAAGTTTTGCCTAGACTTGAGCAGTTTTAAATACTGTCTTACACTGTGATGGTGGTGGGTCTTTTTTTGTTAAAAAATAAAAATGTCAAGGAAGGACTTGTTTGACTTGGAAGTGGTGTGTGACCTTTACAGTTTGATGCATCGCTGCTGACAGCTGCTTGTTTCTCTACCATGATCATGTACTCTTATCTCAGGGAATCCATCGTCAAGGCTTGATGCTTTTCCTTTCACTTTTTTTTTTTTTAATTATTTTTTTTTTTAAACCAACTAACTGCATTGATTTTTTTTCTATGCTGATTCACAGGGCACTGAATCTCTTTGAATCTACATATGATGGCCACTCTCCAGTTTCTCCTAGTAGAAAATTTTGTAAAATCCTCATGGAAGTTGGACATTTCTGGTGTGCATATTTTGGTGTCCAAGCTCCTGTTTCACCCTTCCTTTACACGACACTAAGTTTGAGGTCCTTAAGATGTGTAGTAAGATCTGTTGGAATCTGCACTGACTGAGCTAATTTGTCTAACGAGCTATAGGACACCAATAAAAAGATCAGGTTGGGGACTTGCTGTTTCCCCCTCAGACGAGGTGTAGATGCTGAGGAGATGGGTGAATATTCTGAGTATAAACTGATACTTTTTTATTTTTTTGGACATAAGAATGAAATATAAGTGAAGCACTTCCAAGAATTACCAATGAAATAGTTTGTTTCAATTATGCCCATTGCTATACTTGAGACCTTGGGTAATCTCTGAAATAAAGTTGAAATTGTTGCTTATTTTGTTTTGTATGTTAGAGTACAAAGCATGGAATTAACTCTCATTAGCCCACCAGTGTAATTTAGGCACACAATCAGAGGATATCCCAGGTTGGAAGGGACCCACAAAGATCATTGAGTCCAACTCCTGGCTCCACACAGGACCACCCGAAAATCAGCCCATGTGTCTGAGAGCGTTGTCTAAACACTCCTTGAACTCTGTCAGGCTCAGTGCTGTGCCCACTGCCCTGGGCAGCCTGTCCCAGTGCCCGAGCACCCTCTGGGTGCAGACCCTTTCCCTAACCCCCAGCCTGACCCTCCCCTGTCCCAGCTCCATGCTGTCCCCTCGGGTCCTGTCGCTGTCCCCAGAGAGCAGAGCTCAGCGCCTGCCCCTCCGCTTCTCTCGTGAGGGAGCTGCAGGCCGCCATGAGGCCTCCCCTCAGCCTGCTCTGCTCGGGGCTGAGCAAACCCAGTGACCTCAGCCGCTCCTCATAGCTCTTCCCCTCCACAGGTGCAGAACCTGGCACTTGTTAAACTTCATGTGGTTGGTGACCGCCCAGCTCTCTAATTTGTCCAGATCTCTCTGCAAGGCCTTACCACCATCGACGGAGTCAACGTCTCCACCCAATTTGGTATTGTCCACAAATTTGTCAAAAAACCTTCAAGTCCTACATCCAAATTGTTGATGAAAACACTGAAGGGGACTGATCCTAAAATGGATCCCCGGGGAACCCGCTAGTGAGAGGTTGCCATCCTGATGTAACCCCATTTACAAGAACCCTCTGGGCCTGGCCTGTCAGCCAATTGTTCACCCACTTTACTGTGCTCTTATCGAACTGTATTCTGGTCATTTGTCCAGGATACTGTGAGAGACAGTATAGAAAGCTTTACTGAAATCCAGAAGGAGTACATCAACAGGCTTCCTTTGGTCAACAAGCTGGCAATTTCCTTGCCATAGAAGGAAATCCAATTTGTTAGACACCACCTTCCCCTACTGAACCCTTGTTGGCTCTGACCGATGGCTGCGCTGTCCTTCAGGTGTTTTTCAATACTTTCCAGAATAATCTTCCCCATAATTTTAACAGGCACAGAAGTGAGACTGAGCGACCTGTAATTGCCAGGATCTTCTTTCTCGCCCTTCTTGAAAACTGGAACCAGATTTGGCAGCTCCCAGTTGACTCTCCAGGTTCCCAAGACAGTTGAAAAATAACTGAGAGAGGTCTCACAATGACACCGGCCAGCTCTCTGAGTACCCTGGGATGAGTCCCATCAGGCCCCATGGACTTACATCCATCCAGGTGGAGCAGCAAATCCCGCACAAATTTGGGGTTGACTGGAAGTTTATCATTTCTGCAGCCACAACCCTCCAGCTCAGGGCAGCTGGGGTCCCAGAGCCCATCTGTTGAAGACAGAGGCAAAAAATGCACTCAACATCTCTGCTTGGTGCATGTTCCTGCTTGTGAAGTGACCGTCCTCTTCAAGTATTGGACCAACGTTTGCTCTGGTCTTCCTTTTCCTGTCAACATACTTAAAAAAAAAAACTTTTTTATTGTTATCAACACTGCTGGCTAGCTTTAATTCCAACTGAGCCTTGGCTACATGATTTCTCTCTCTACAAAGGCAAGTAGCATGCCTGTAGTCCTCCCATGTTACCCAATCTACTTCCAGCAATCACACACTTTTTCTTTTTTTTCCACCTAAGCTCCTGAAAAAGAGCTCGGTATTATGCACTACTGTCGTATTCATCCCTTTGGGCTCAGTACTGTGTACTTCTAACTTCAGTTTTCCTTTGGAGGTGGAGTTTCGTGTAGAGACGTGACCAGGTCAGGAGAGAGTAACTGGGGCAACCCCCCAAAGTTTATTTACAGTACAAGTATTGCAGACACTGCAATTCCTTCCCTCTCTGAATCCTGTGGGCTGCTGCTGCCTGACAAAAATGTAATTACATACCTTAGATGTATGAAGACATCTCTCTGGTGTTCCCCCATCACCAAAAGGCTATTTATAGCCCATGCTGAGAAATGCAGGAGGCAACAGCATTTCCAGATACAGCACCACAGTCTTTATAGTGTGTGCAGTGGCTCTATAGCTGATATGTACAGATATGAAGTGATTACCTTAGTAGAAAAAAAAAAAAAAAGGAAGGAAGGAAGGAAGGAAGGAAGGAAGGAAGGAAGGAAGGAAGGAAGGAAGGAAGGAAGGAAGGAAGGAAGGAAGGAAGGAAGGAAGGAAGGAAGGAAGGAAGGAAGGAAGGAAGGAAGGAAGGAAGGAAGGAGGAGAAAGAGAAGCCTGTTTGGAACCAGAATTTTAGGGTGTAGAGGAAGTGTAGAGCTCCTTTTGGAGTGGGGCTGGAAAGGGGTCTCATTTAAGCAACAGAGATGAAAAAAAATAAGCTTGGATTTTCCTTTTTTTTTTTTTTTAATTTAATTTTATTTTTTTCTCATGAATAATAATAATTTTGGGATTGAATATAGCTGGTTGTATGTATTTATTTTTTTTCCCCTCTATTCGTATATTAATATAATTCTTGTTTAATCTCATGACATTTTAGATGTAAGAAGTCTTGTAGAAAATATAATCACTGAAGGTTTTCTGCCTCTGGACTTACAGTTTTGTACTTTGGAGGTTTTTTTTTTTTTTTTTTTTTTTTTTTTTTTTATCACATCCTGACTGTGTTGTGATGTAGAGCATATGTTACTGACATGAGTGCACTGAGGTCACCACAGCCATTGCTGAGCTCCTATTTATGTATTTTTAAATGGAAAAGAGAGGGGAAGAAGTTGAACTCCTTGCTGCCATGCTGCTGTTACGACCTGTTTTGAAGAAACTTCCATGTAAGTAAGTTGTGGTCAAATAATTGTGTTTCTGAAGTACAGGCATACAAGAAAGTTTTTGTGGCTTACTTTGCACGTGGGGAATGAGAAAGGTCAATTAAGAAAATATCAGAGCTGGATAAATCAATTTAACATTTTGAGAATGCAAGATTCATGAGACACTGAGCACAACGATGAATGTGTAGGGTTGCAGCAAGCTGAACTCTAACCTTTCTGTTTATGGTTTGTAATAGTCTTCAAAACTGTGATTATATAATTTTAAAATATGTAATGAATATGAACATTTCACATTACATTTTTAACAGCTTGCATTTTCCTTCCTGTAGCTTGGCAGGACTTAGTTTAACAAGTACTAAACAAACAAACAAACAAACCAGTTTAGAAGTGATTTTTTGGTCAGACGAGAAGTCAAAAATTTGCTTTTTAACTAATAGCACAACCAGCCTGGATTGCCAGATGGGCATTGATCGGTTGTCTCTAAACATCACAAACATAGGCATCCCGTGCATACTTAACACTGAAAAAATGTATATAAAATATCTGTAAGTGTTGTTTATATGAGTGGCTTAACTTCCGTGGCTTACTGCTTTATGTGTCCTGTAGACTGCATTTCAGGGTAGAAAGAATCAAGTTAGTTGAACGCCAACAAACAAAACAAAGTCATTTATTCATGGCAGCACAGGAGAAGTCTGTGAAGATTTGTTCTCCCTGCTTCCCAAGTATTAGTTTTTCCTTGCAATAATAAATAATGCATGTTAATGTAAGTCCGCACAGCACAATCCTTTCCTGACTTTGGAATATATGCTCAATATATACTCGGGTGTAACACTGATAGATTTTAAAGAACTTTTAAAGAATTTTACTTTTATAGATTATATGTATTACTGAGAAAATGCTTTTATATGTATTTTTAGGCAAGATGTCAGTGAGAACAGAGATTTCTTTTATACAATCCCAGTCCTAAGAGGGGAATCTCTTTCATGTATGCTTGTAAGAACACAGATTTGAGTCCTTTTTTGCAGAACATTTGATGGAAAGTACAAAATGGAAAGTAAGAATAAAGAAACTTCAGAGGATATTGCTATTTGTTTGTTTGTTTCCAGCTAAACTAGCTGTGGCCATATGTGCAACAAAAACTTATCTTTGTTCTTATCAGAATAAAAAAAGGATTAATAATTGCACCGAATGTCCAATCGTGTTTTAAAAGTGCATTTTCACAATCAGTCAAATCAAAAGTAGCCGTCTGTAGAAAACTCAGGCATTTTTTCGGCAAAGGCCATTTCTGTTACAGATCACAGCTTCCTTTCCTTTGATGTTTGTGACGAGATCCTTGCAAGAATTTTTATTTTTAGCATTAAACATTTTAATGTCCTTCAGCATACCCACGAGTATCTACATATCTGTCTTGGCATATCAGGATGTTCAACCACTGGAACATGAACATTTATATAATGTTAAGGGTACTGGTTATTCTTGTATTAATGAGCAAATTTATTGTGGAAAAAATAATTGTTCTTCAGAAGCTGGAGAACATTTAGGACTCAATATTAATGTTTTAAAATAAGGATGTGTACTTCTTAATTCCCTGCTCTGAGAAGGGGCCTCTGGAAGGAGCATTTATTTTTAGTCCCTTTAGCAGAAGCCAAATCAAAGTAACTTTTGCTTATTTTTATTGCCTCACATATTTGATAGAGTATTTTATTTCTTCTGAACCATATCACCATATTAGGTCTATTTTTTCCTCTGTCTCTTGTGTTTTGTTGTTGATGTTTTGTTTTGTTTTTTAATCACCAGAGAAGTGTTGCCATCTCCACCTCATGAAAAGCTGGCCTTGCCATTTCCTGACCATCTCAGGTCAATACAACTGCAGGATTTCCCTGGAAAGGGCAGTCCTGGTCTCTCCCTTCCCCTTGCAGTGCATACTCACGGCCTTTCCTCTTATCACTTCGCAATCCTCTTAGCACTTTCCTCCTATCACTTTGCAATCGGTACATCCTTGTGGTGAGCCAGACCCATTTGCTGATTCTGCTGCAAGCCTGCTATTTTTTTCCTTGTGCTGTGGAGTCGGAGGATCTCGTTGATCTGCCTGGCTTTGTGTCTGCAAGTGCTGATGCAATGGAAATGAGTGTGGGGAGGATGTTTCCTCTGGAGATAGAGGACAGAGGACTGAGGCCAGAAAGGCCAGTGGGCTCAGATGGCCATCTGGTAATGCTGGGACTGCACCTGAATCCCAGACATCCTGGCTGAGCTGCTCAGCAGCAATGTCCCGACAACTTTGCTCTGTTATTTTAGCACGTCTACCTCAGGCCTGCCAGTTGCCTGTTGGGTTGAAGCTGCGGAGTAGCTCAATTGCACCTTGAAAATCCTTGACTGCAACCGAGGCTTGTATCAGTACCAGAAGCTGTTCTATTACCTGCCTCAGCTTATGTTAGTATTGACTTTGCAAGGTGCACAACCTTCTGCAACCCAAAACCTCAAATGCTAGAGTTTAAATGAAACTCAGTGGAAAAACAGGCATTGATTCCCAAAGGCTTCCTCCAGTGGTGCAAAAGAAAACTTGGCACCAAAAGAAAACTTTGTCAAATACTCTTTTTCTCTCATTTCCAGGCTCTGTTCTGCAATGTACCACAGTGTGCTGGCCACTCTTCTTCTTCCTCCACTTCTAAAACAGCATCGTGGTTTTAGACCCACTGCTGGGTCCCGTCGCCTCCTCGTTGAGCTCTGCCTACTCCGCAAACCCTTCTGAGAAGAGCTGCAACAGCAGCTGAGATAAAAGGAAAGCAATAGAAGGATGGGGAGCGATAACAGCGCTGCGTTTTGGGGCACCAGGCGATGACCCTGCCGCAAAGATCTCGATGCAAGCGCTGTTTGATCTCATCTCTTGCTGCTACCCTGAACCTGCTTCTGGTCAAATTATCCATGAGAGGGAGCCACAGAGCAATTTATCGGCAGATCAGCTGCAGGGCGTAGCTCTTAAACCTATTAAATAAACATAAAATAACAACACATCCACAATAGGTTCCGAAAGGGGCTCTGGGCTTCTCTCCATATTGTGGCGAGTTAGTTTTGGCCCTGCTGAGGCTGATTTCCTCCAGAGTCCTTGGCTTTAAAGCTCTCATTTATTTTCTTTGACGCCCCTCCCAGCCGTGCAGCTATCCCGTTGTTTTCCACAACAGGGTTTAAAAGATTAATGCAGTCTCCCAAAAGCAACCCACCGCAGCACCGAGTGCAGTGGAAGCTACCAGATGTCAGCCCCCTGGGCAGGGGACCCTCGAAAACCTCGGGGATTATGCCAGGACGAGGCTGTGCACCATTCAAAGCCCCGAGACAGAAGCTGTGTACAGCTATAAAATACAAACAAACCCCCAAACTTCATTATTTTACACCGAATTCCCGGGGGCTGGGCCTGCTCCAGCATTTTTTCTTGCTGCACTCGTTGCTGCAGACAGCGATGGAACTGGACGAGCCAAATGATCGTCTTGGCCTTGACACAGCTGAAAGTAGGGGGAAACCCAAATATGCTGCCTTGGCCATGGGAATCTGAAAGCTGCCTGCTTATTTCTAGGGAAAAAAAAAAAAAAAAAAAAAAAAAAAAAAAACAAACAAAAAAAGAAAAATCTGTAATTTCCTTGCTTTCAGACTTGTCTATAAATTATTCTACACTAAGGTATTGCACAAAGCATCGGGAAGGAGAGTTAGAAGACTTAAATAATTCGATCTTCCAAAGCTTCCAAAAAGAAATCCCTTTAAACTTCCCAGTAAGGAAGGCCAGGTGAAGCTGTAGGGCTGTTTCAGTGCTGGCTGAGGTGTGCAGGGGCCTCTGGAGGCCACCAGGCCCCAGCCCTGCTCCAGCAGGGCCACCCAGTGCAGGCTGCCCAGGCCTGTGTCCAGGTGGCTTTGGAAGGCCTCCAAGGAAGGAGACTTGTTTTTACATTAAAATAAATATATTTTTTATCATTAAAAATGAGAAGGTACAATAGGAGGTCACATCACTTGGCAGTAAATGCTAATTTTTAGTAACGATCTCCTCCAGCAAGACAAGCTGACAAAATGTCCATGACAAATGACCTGAGGCGGGACCGCTGGAGCCTTGAAGCAGTGAGGAAGGCTTGCAAAGCTCTGGGTTTGTAGCAGAACTGGAATGATTTATCTACTCTGCGTTATGTCAGTAGGTTTGTGTCCAAACAGCTGAAGTGAAGGCTCCAGTTTTGCTGATAAATAACACAGAAAATCAAATCCCCGCCGCTGGCTCGCCCGTAGTGGTGGAGTCACCGTCCCTGGGGGTGCTCAAGGAGAGGTTGGGCCTGGTGCTTGGGGACATGGGTTAGTGGTGACACTGGTGGTAGGGGGGTGGTGGGACCAGGTGATCCTGGAGGGCTCTTCCAACAGGCAGACACAGTACAGGCACCGAGCACAGCTCCGCTGGGGGGCCCAGCCACCCCAGCACCGTTCCTTGGGCTCCCCAAGGTTGTCACCTCCCCTTCAGAGCACAACAGGGCGAGGGGACACCTCCCTGAGCCTGTGTTGCCCCAGGATGCTGCAGGCATCACCCAGGTCTGGTGGGCACCTCCTCCACAGCAGGGCTCAAGGACAAGCAGGGTGGAAAAACAATGTGCGCTGTCACATTAGAGGCAAAATTTCTGTCCTCCTTGGTCCCGTGGAGGAACGGGAGCTCCGGTATCTGCCCCAGGGGTAAGCAGGCTGTGGGTGCCCGAGCTGCTGGCCTGGGCAGTATCCCCTCCTAGGGATGGCTGTGGTACCATCTGGATATGAACTGGCTGCTGATTAGGTGCAAATGGGGTTATTTAATTAAAAAAAAAAAAAAAAAGGAAAAAAAAATTGCCGGCTAATTGATTTTAAACTCTGTGGTTTATGGGAGAAAATGCCGAAGTTAATTACAGTTGCCATCTGTCTCATCAAAAAGCTCCCTCTCTTTAAATACCTCTATTGTCAGTGCTGGTTTTCATCTCCTTCTGAATTTTATTCCAGTGGGGAGGGTTGAAACGAAAGGACTTCCTTCCCCACAATCTCCAGCAGCCAGCAGAGCGGCGCGGCGACCTTCTGTTGCTATTTTACAGGGAATATCATGGGGGCTTTGATGGGGGCGAGCATAGCTCCGTGCAGGGAGCTCGCGTGGTCTGGTCTTCTCCAGGGACTCCTTCGAGGAGGTCTTTGTGTGTGCGTTGCTGTAAGGAGCTCTTGCATGCATGTCCCCCGAAACATTCATTTTGCTGGCAAACGAGGAGGTCTCCCTGACAATGCTTGCAATTTCCAGGCTCGGAGGAACAAATGAATTCATGTGTCCTGAATCCTATGAATTCAAGGGAAACTCAAGGGAGATTTCATCTACTACTGGAAGGAAACATTCCTCGCCCTGACTCAAAGAGAAACAACATCCTTTTTTCTTCTTAGCCAGAGGGCTCAGCACAGGGCGATGACAACTTGGAAACCTCGCTGCTCTTGGATAAAAAACTGACCTAAAGGGAGTGATAAAGAATTAGGCAATAAGATTAGAGATTGTTCCCGAATCAGTCCACCAGGATTAGCCAGGCTTTGTTCCATGGCAACTCAGCTGAGGATAAGCATGACTACAAAGGGCGCTGTTCCCATTTCTTGGGTGGAGCACACAGTCAAATCGCTGGTGTCCAAAGGCATTTATTGCTGCGCCTGATGGGTCTGAAATGTCACTTGCTGCACTTCAGCAGTTCAGTTAGGCTGGAATAGGTGGTGCATGAAGAGTTCGAGACCCAGCAGGCACACTGAGTCCATCAGTCCTTTTTATTTCCAGGTGGGATTTCTGGCACCAGCCCTTCAGGTTGACGCTCTTGGCCCTGCCCTGAGTCACGGGGGCATACATGGTGTGAACGGATGGCATGAGGCAGCATCTGGCACATCGGGGGGTCCTCATGGTTAACCAGCCAAGAAACAACCTGGAGACTTTCTTAAGAATAATACATCTTGCACTTCTTTATATATATATTTATATTTTAACCCCACTGCACACTGCACTTTTATTTTAAATGCATCTGCCTCTCTAACCTGTGCTTGGAAACTCTTGTGCTTTCTCAATAAACCAATCTGAGCATGAATCATTTTACACACTTAATTGAGGTGGCATAGCCACTTAAACAATGATGACGAGCGTGTGTTTAACAGCTTCACTGCAGGCAACACCAAAGTTACACAGGGCTCAGGTAGCAGTTACCTGTTTGTGCAAAACCATGGAAAAATACTCTAGAAGGGAAAAACCACCGTATTTATGGTGTTTCTTATGGTATAAACACTTACATTTTTTTATGGTATAACGTGTATCTCCAAACTGTCATTTATTTGTCTTAAAACCAGCCAAGGTTTTCAGCCTCTAGCCAAGACGTGGCCCAAATGTGTAAGCAGCTGAAGGGAAGAGGAGCGAATCCCAGCTGCAGTGATCCACACACAGACACATCCAAACAGAGCGCTGTTTATTCAGGGCACATGGAGCACAGAAGAGGGGCTGGATGGAATGAAGCCCATGCATAAAATTCCCCTTTAAAATTAGTCTCTCCTGTTAAGCTTTGGTACTTTTTTGATACTTCTGGTTCAGTTGCTATCCTTCTTGACCTCAAATGGTCACCCCTTATTGTGGGTGTTGCTTCTTTGGCAGGCCAGCACCTTTCAGGTAGGGTGGTTTCTCTGGGGGGTGGTGTTTCGAAGTCAGACTCAGGTTTGCTGAAAGCCTGAGTGTGACTGAAGCCTTCGGGCCGCGTGGGTTATCCACGCACACCGGAGCTGCCGCGTGCCGATGCGATGCGTTGGGCACTGGTTGTGGCGAAGGGCCCGTCCAATCTGACAACCTCCCCAGGCAGCCCCGAGAGTCTGCTGCTCTTCAGATTCAACTTTTTAATTTAATTTATTTATAGTTTTAATTTTTAAACACAAATAACACACAGATTCGCCTTGCCTAAATTACGAGAGTTTATTCAATGCTTCGTGCTCTCCTGCCAAGCTCATAAAGAACGCCTCCCCTTTAATGCTTTGCAGGAGAGCACTGATACTTTTTTCCAGAGCTGATTTAATCTGTATATATTGAAGCCTGATATCCTACAGATGTTTGGCTACATGTTGATAAAAGAGCCGTAGCAAACCACCATGGGAATTTTATCATAATCCTCCCGAGGAAAAAAAAAAAAAAAGTCGATCCCAAGGGATGTCCCAGAGGTCAGACAAAAACTGACATTCCTCCTCCTGGTTTGGAAAACAGCCAGCGTATTTATGTTATTTACAATGAATATATGAAGGCTCTTTGCCAGCAGTTTGTCCTGTTATTTACCTGCTGGTGGGGTAGCTGAGCACTGCAAGTCCCGTAGGCCGCTAGCCTTGCCATAATGGTATTTCTAGTATGACAACTTTCCTCTGCTGACGGGACAAGCGCTGTCTTGCCTTTCCTTGGCGTGGCCCCGCGTCAGAAAACGATTCCCTGGGATCTGAGGCTGCTGAGGCTCGCCTGTAGCTTTCGCACCGGTGCGATCAGACGAGTTGAAGTGGAAGCAGTGCAGCCCCTAAGCGTGGGTACTACATGCTTACACCAGCACGGCTCATCCGACTGAATCCAGCCTAGCAGGCAGTCCACGCTGGCATTGCCGCAATGGGGTGCACGGACCCACTGTCCTGGTCTTAGATAGCCCCGCAATTGCCACCCCTGTGCTCCCAGGACAGCTTTCCTAGCAGTCTTTAGTCCAGATTTAGAACAATTTCTTGTGGGACAAGAAATTGAGCCTCCTGTCTTTCAGCAAGGTCGTGAGTTTTTCCCTCGGTCTCCTTTCGGTTCTGGGAATGAGGGGCCTGGATTCTGACCCTACATTTGGTTACGGGGAACAGCGTGTCAGAGGGAACTTCCCCCTTTCTGGTGACCTCACAGCAAATAACTTAGTGCAGGAAACACGCTCTCAGTCACATACCCCAGCACAGCAGATATGGAGCTCATGCAAAGGGCTCATCGTGCAGAAAACCTCATCACAGGACCAGGCTCAGGGCAGCTGTCCTCTCCCACATGCTCGAGGGCATATGACATGGCTGCTGTAGGACGGGGGTTTTGTTTGTTTGTTCCCTTTTTTGTTATCCTTACTTACGTATTTATTTATTTATTTTATTTTAGAGCCTGGCGACCACGGTGTAGGTACACAATGTGTTAGGTTTGGCAACGAGAGCAGCTGAAGAATTTCCCACTCCGTCCCCCAGCCCAGCTGCTCGCCCTTTCCCTTTGCTGAAGCAACTTGTTTGCACAGCGGCCGCACCAGCAAGGTCGGAGAAATAACCTGTGTTAAAAAGCAGCTTTGGACAGAAAGTCATGAGGGGGACGCTGGCTTGTGATTGGGATAGGGATGCCTTGTAGAGGGCTAGCATTTTTTTAATATATCATCACAAAAACTAGTTTTTAGAGAATTCAGGGAAAGAAGCATGAAGCAGCTTGTGTTAGGGACGGGGGGGTAAAGCCACACACACACACAAAAGTGAAAAGCAAATGTTGAAATAAATACAGCAAACAACCAAGATGACATTTGGAATTGCAAAAGCGTCTTGTCATTCACTGCGAGCATCAAGTGTACCTCTTCAATCTGCCTAATCTAATACAAACAGCATGCACGCCTAAAATAAACACCTCTACCAACACATCTCAGATACACATCTTGCCCTGGGGAGGTGATAAGGGGAGAGAGCAAACCAGGTATGACAGCTGCTAGCGGCATCATTTAGTGCATGGTTAGAAGGCATTCGCATTCCTCTCTGCTGAGCAGGGTAAAAACATACCTGGCATAGGGTAAGACAGGACGGGATGGGGTAGGACAGGTCACTGCAAACAATTAAAGCCTATTAACGTTGAAAGTTGAATTTCTCAAAGTATTTTCTTCACATTTGTCATTCGAAATATGTAAGTTCAACACGAACAACAACAACAACAAAATAGAGGTAGCATTAAAGCTTCATTTTGGATGCTAAATTTACTGGAACAAATGTGAATGTTTTTATTGCCACTAACATATTTTAAACCAAGTCTGCCTTCAACCTGTTTTGCTGTTTTTTTTCTTTTTGCTCTCAGAGCAAGCTGTTATGGTTAAAACCCCCACCTCTTTCCAAACATACTCAGCATTAAGCCAACAAACTCTGCATAAATTCTTGTCTGAAGGAGTAACTGTGGCTCAATCGAAAGTCTTGCAGGGAATGCTAGAGGCTGTGCCATGAGGAGCTTACCCTAACTGATCACAAACACTTTCCTGGCTGACAATCGATGAACCCACGTGTTTTTTTGTCCTACCACCCTAGCACGTTATCGGCAAGCGAAGTGAGGCATTAAAATGTGATCTGCCTCCCCGTGACCTAGCAGTGACTCTCCGGTCATTGAATTACTTCTCTGCCTCTGACTTTATAAAAAAACAAAACCTTTCTGGTGTCATTTTCCCTGTCACTGCCAGGAATCCCATGCAATCAGCAGCAATCGTGATATTTTGTAGGTTTGAGGGTGTGATCTGGAAGGAGCAGCTGTTCCAGGGGGATTTTGCCTATGAATCAGCAGAAATTGGGAAACTGGCCCCTCTTTCTTCATGTGACTTAGACAGAACGGCTCCTGCCTCAGTTGCACAACCTGAACCTGGTGTCCCCGTCCCCTCCTGCTGTCCCCTGGCTGCCGCACCGTGGGGAGCTGGGCATCTCAACATGCAGCCTGCCGTCTTCTTAAAAAGCGCTTCCATCTATCTCGGCAGCTTTGGTCCGTGGCCTGGAGGAAAATAATTAGAAAACCCATCAAACAACAGGCTTCAGCAGTTGACCTCAGCAGTTCTTCGGAACTACATCACTTCCCTGCCGCTTATAAGCCGGTTCCTGGAGAGGACGCGGGCTGGCTGGCCGGCAGCCAGGGGGCTGGTTCCTCTGCTCATCACTGCAATCCCTCCAGTCCACTGCCACAAGCACCACTGGCAGATTTAAAAAAAAAAAAAAAAAAGCCAAGACATGTTAAATATGCTTTGGTTTTCGTAATAGTTTACAAAAGGAAAGCAAGCAGCCTATCTTACCCCAGAGATGTAAGAAGCTGTAGCTCTTGGAGACAAATGAGGCCATTTTCTGGCATTTTTTATTTTTATTTTTTCTGCACAGGCACTGCTGGAAACAGTGAAGTGTTGCTGATTTTCCTGAGCTTCAGATCCAGCCCTTTCTCTTACAATGCAGCCAGATTTTAGATTTCTCTTTATGTTGCATCCCAGCCATCGCTGTTTGTGCACACAACGCAATTATCACTGAATTACTAGTGCTGTTGCTTCGAGCATCGTGCCTCTTCGCTCCCAAATTCAGGCTCCTTACCCTGGCAGCAGCTGGAAGCAGTGGGGATCCACCCCTGCTGTCAGGCAGGGATACGCCAGAGGATGAGTTTCCCCTGTGCAAGTTGCTGGGCTCCCTTTTTACCAGCACTCCCAAGGGTCACAGAGGGGATAGTGGTGTCTGCTCTGGCTGCAGAGAAGGCTTGGGACAGAAACAGCCCAGGGATCGCACCAGAGCACCTTTGTAAATGGAGTCAACACGCCCTAAGGCAATAACCCCAAACCACCAAGGCCAGTGGTACTTTGGCCCTTTGAAACTTTTCCCAGTCAAACATCGTGGATACTGGGCCAAAACCCATCTGAGTTCCCTTGCTTTTTATTTTATTTTATTTTATTTTATTTTATTTTATTTTATTTTATTTTATTTTATTTTATTTTATTTATTTTTTTTTTTTCTGAGTGGGAAACCTACCAGTCTGTCCATGCAGGGTAACATGCTGGGGTTCAAACTTTGTAGTTTGATGGAGGAGGAAAATATAACCAGAGCTGGATGGCAAATGTCTTGCACTTAGCAATTTTTATTATTTTTATTATTTTTTATTTTTTCCAAGGACTCTTCTTTCTTTCATTACAAACGGACAGCAGGCAGTCCCTGCATGGATAGCACTCACTGTCAGGTAGGCAATTTTTTTTTCCCCTCATAGGTTCTCAAGCCCTGTTTGTTGAACATCCCACCTGTCTTGTTTTGAGGAGACAATCATTTTCTCAGAAGACTTTCTATGGGACTTATATGCAAACCGTGAGGGTGGCATCATCTCCAGACTACACAAGGGGATTCAGACCTGTGTCAGAAGTGTCCACGTTGTGTGTGTTAACCATTTGGGATGTCCAGCTTGAGATGTTGAGGACCCAGCTTTTAGAGCAGCTGACATTATTTGGTGCTTTCTCTAATCAAAGCCAGGTAACCCAGTTTAATACTTGTGGGAAAGGCTTTTTCTCAGCTTCTTTCTGGGACTCAAAATATAGAAGAGAAAGACTTCCAGGTCTCTGTTCCTCACCTGTACTCAGGATGGCCAAGAGACTGAGGGAACTGCAATTATAGAGGAGGGCCTACTCAGCTCTAAGCTAGACCTTGCTTCCAGAAAATAAAGATAAAAGTCCCTAGCAGGTCTTTACATATGCAACACATATTTTTTTTTCAGAGAATTGTAACCTGGAAACAAGCAAAAGTACATTTCCTGCCAAGCTGTCATTCCTTCCTCCTGAGGGTGGTGACATTGCAACCTTTACATATTTTTTAACGTGAAAAAACAACGCTGCGTCCCTTAGTGCTATTTTGTAGTGCCTGACCCACAGCTGACATGAAAAGATACAAGCTCACCCCCTTCCGAAGCCTCTGATTAAATCAAACTGAAGTCAGAGAATGGAAAAATTCAGACCATCTGTTTAAAGTTACAAACAATTGAAACCAAGGTATTTTTCTGGCCAGACCTATCAAGCTTGTCTATAATGATCGTGCTTAGTTACGCTTCCTTAAATTGTGTTCCTTTTTCCCAACACACAAAATATATTTGTAGAGCCCCAAATACATTGGAAAAAGAAAAGCAAAGGAACAAAAAAACACCCTTCCTGTATAGACAAACAGCAAGAAAGTCCTGTTGCAGAGTCAAAAACAAGGATACTGTTCACAGCTAAGACTCGAGCCTGTGTGGCTGCATGTGTTTACAGAAATGGCTTGCACTCAGATGGCATGTGGGTTTGCTGCCACTCTTGGCAGCAGATTGCTTTCATCCCCCATCCACAGCTCTTTGACGTGAGTAGCTGTGGCCTCACCATGGTCTCAGAGGAGTTAACAGCACAGCCTCCAAACTTTCACAACGGGAAAAGGAAAAAAAAAAAAAGAGGGGGGATTTTTTTTTTTTATCTTTTGCATTTTTTGCATATTTTACATATTTGTGGCTATTGCTGCATAACAGGTAACCTGCAGGGGGTTGTGAATGTTTCTGGCTGTCAGGTCATCAGCTTCACCCTACCGGTTAGCAAACCAGCTGAGAAAGTCTGCCAGGGAGAGGATGGCTCTCTAATCAACCACATCCTCAGTGCATCACCATTAGATAAGGCGAGGAAACGTGCTCTCTGTTTGCTGATTCATCATGCTGCTGTGGTGATTCACTCCCCACAGACTGGCACCGGGGCAGCAGAAAAGCCAGGGCTGAGAGCAGGGATGTGAGGATGAGCACCGTCCCAATACAAGTGAGGTTTTTTATGGTGTCTCTCCTTTTTTTTTTTTCTTTTTTTTTTTTCACAGCTGAAGGTTTGCCTGGTGCTGCCCCGAGCAGTCTGCCCTCCATTTAACTCCCAGAAATAGAGGTGTTGGCACTTGGGCGGGCTGCTCAAAGCACTGGGGGCACCGCACACCCCGCAGAGATCAATCAGCTGCCCCCCGTGGGATCCCCCTTCCCACCACCACCATCTGTGTGCTGGCTGCATCATCCCCCAGCAGGGCCCGGGCTCCCCCCGCAGCCAGGGAGGTGTGTGCCCACAGCAGCCGTGTGTGGGCATCTCCAGAAGATGTGTCATCTCGCTCGTTTCAGACATCCACCTCCTTACAGGAAGCCGAAGCAACTGTTTTTGGATCAGTTCATTGAGCTCCTACAAAGCTGTGCTTGAGCAAGACGCGTCCATCCACCCCTCTACATTCAGAAATAAATCTGGAAAACGCACAGCTTTGCTGCTTCCAGGAGGAAGTTTGTTCAGCACGGATTTATGACTGGAGAGGCATTATCCTTATTATATCATCTTGATTGACATACAGAAATAGAAGGGAGACAGAAGTTACCAGTATCTTTTAAAATGGCTCTGGAAATCCAGTGTTTTTTGTATTCCTCTGGTGGCATAAGAAGAGATTCATGTTGTGAACTCTCTGCATTTTTGTCTGTTTTTTTTTTTTTTTTTTCTTTTTTCTTCATTCTCTGTCACCCATATGTAACTTGTCCATGCTTATCGCACCATGATTGATGCAAGACTACGTGTGTAGTTTTATGGCCTGTCATCTGCCTGTTAACAAATGTGATGGGTACATGAATTACCAGCAGTACAGCTAGGTGCTTTGAGTTATTACAGGGACTCAGAGTTGCTTTTGTAGGACACACCATATTTTATATCACAGCTGCAATACATCATCAGCTTTTCCTCCAGAGAGTAACCTCTTCTATGTGGTTTCACTGAGGTTGTCTTTCTCTGTTAGCACATCCTCTGATGAGGTGAAATACTTCTCAAATGTGCCACGTATTTGACAACTGCTCTCCCGGGAGGTACGCAGACCTTAAGGATTAGGCCTGGGAGTTTCCCTCAAGAACCAAAAAGTAACTTTTGTTCAGCCACTGAGGGATAATATTCCCTCCAGCAAGAAATACAGTTTTTATGGTTTAGCTTTGGTAGCAGCGTGCCAGTTAAGTCCATATAAAAACATGACCAAGCCAGTTGTCAGTATCTCAGGGCCAGATGGCAAGGCCTTATGGCAAGGCCTCATGCTGACCTGCATCACAGGAACACTGCGCTTTGATATTCGCTTCTGGCTAGCCCAGGCTCCTGCCAAGCTCCTCGCCCCCCCAGCCTCTTTATGTACTGCCCAGCAGGCTGATTAGCTGTGCCTGTGAATTCTCCATCCTCCTTTGTCTTTATTCACGTTGTTGAAAGGCTCTCTTTCCCTCCAAAGCCTTTTCTCATGCAACCCGCTCCAGAAACATGCCTGGAGATGACGTTACACCCAAGCGAACAAAATGTTTAGTATGTTATTCTAAGTTGTTTGATCTTTACCATGTATATAATGTAGGGTTTGGTTTTGGTTCTCATCTGACCGAAAAATTCCCGAGTGCTTCTTCCACCAGTAACAACCAAAGCAAACACAGTTATTTAAAAGGAATTAAAAGCCAGAGATTAAAATGTCCTTGATAATGGCATCGTAACTGTACGTGCCGGTAGACAACCATCAGCTGTGCTCTCCAGTAAAGGGGAAGAGATCTCTTACTTCTCTTCAGAAGCCTTCACCTTCACTGCAAATGGTGGATTTTGTCTGTGCTGGAATCTCTAAAAGGTACAAGTGTCTTAAAAAGCGAGAAATAATATTTTCTTATTGTGTCTGTTTAGTAACACTACTGAACGAGTGGTATTTGATATGTTGTGGGAGTTCCTGACAATAGATCCACTCCACAAGCCTTTGTCTTGTGCCTAAGCAAACCACCAGTATGTCAGTCTGACCTTCAAGGAGCTGCAATCCTTTGTGCTGGTTGCAGCTCTCCTGGATGTCTTTTTCGTCTTTTCTTATGAATAAGCAAAGCCTGTTAAACAATGTTTGCTCATTATTAAGCTTTCCATTCTTAAGAAAGGAGGGATATTCTTCCCCTTTAAGGATGTTTGTTCTACTTCTCGGTGGTACTCATTTCCAGTATACTGGCAGGTTATATAGACAACAGGCTTTAGCGACAGATTTTCTGCGTCTGAGTCACAGGATGCATTATGGAAAGAATATAATGTTCTTTAGAAGGAATTAGTGTGTACAATTCAGGACATATGCAATGTAAAAATGCTCAAAATGAAGAGGTGGCAATAACTCACCATATTTGTCTCCCAGAAAATATGGCCAAAAATGCTTCAATCTTCTAAGAAAACACATGAAGTCTCTGACATGTTTCATTACATTTCCTTTTGCATTGGTTGTGACTGAGTCTGAGTGTAGCACCTCCTGACTTTCGTAACCTGAATCCCATTCTTCCTAATAAAAATAACCCGATACGTCGTTCCCTGCTGCACAATTACATGGAACAGAAAACTACCGCGAGGGGGAAATTGTTTGAATGATCAGTGCACAAACACTTTCACATGTGAAAGTCCTGTCTCTTCTGCGAATGCTTCCATCCTAGCCTGTTGCCATGCTGGTTGCTTGTGGAGGTGGTTAGCCATCAGCTGTGGTTCGGCTGAGCAGAGCTCGCCTGAGCTCATCATCGTCCCACTCCCTGCCATCTTCTTGCTCTGTCACTGTAGGTGGGAGCAGGCCCTCGGCTGGGTAACATCTTAAACTAATTTAAGTACAGATGACCCCACTTCCAGGCATGGGAATGGGTAACATCAGTGCTCTCCAGTCTGTGATCTGCTCCACAAAGCATGAGAAGGTGATCCAGGGAATGACTGCAACACAATACTTTTAAAAATTGTACAATGCAGCTACTTGCACTTATGAACAAACAACGACAATAACAAAAAAAATAACAATAAGAAACAAGCCTTCAGTTTTCAGCCCTTTCTTTGTGGTTGTAAATGCAAATTTTTTGTGGAACTGCTGTACACACAAGCTTCCTTTGACAAAAAAAAAAAAGAAAAGGTTGAGGAGCAGCAGAAACAGAAAGGTTTTTAAGATACCTCTCAGTTTCTATGAGTTTGTTCTGTGTGATGTGTAAAGGGCTACTAAACAGCATTTCATAAGCTGTGTCTCTTCTGCACTGCAAATGTGATCCTCTGTAGCAGGAACAAATGTGACTAACAAGGCTGTAGCCCCTGCCTGGCTGGCCCTGGGCTGTGCCACGAAGCACCACGAAGAGAAGGGCTGAGACTCTTCCCTGCTCTCCTAGAAAGCCATTACCCACAGGCATCATCAAAGCACCCTCCTGATCCTCCCCACAGCTCTTCTTCCTTAAAATCCCTCTTTGCCATGCCACCAGCAGCAGTCACAGTAGGCTAATGACACTGCTGCCAATTGCACTGCCTAGCTTTGTCTCAGCCCTTTAATCACTCTCTCTTATCTTTTATGCTGCCATCAAACTGTAAAGGACTGGGGCAATGGCCATCTTGTCTTTTCTGTGTATCGTTTAGTCCAATAGAGTCTAGCTCATGATGAGGAGATAAAGCAAAAGAAATGAAAAGATATATACTGTGGAAAAAAAAATAATAATACAGAGTTAAACAAAGGAAGCAATAAGGCCTCATACTTAGCATATTATACATATTTTTAAACAGCTGGTAGTGGAAAAGATCACCATAGGAATAATAATTGTTACTATTTTTGCCTTGTGTACATCTTTTCAACTATAAATCTCTGAGCACTCTAATTAAAGACTTAGCACATATCCAAGTACAAATAATTCCCATCTGGAAGGGATGGGATGCTGAGAGAGAAACAATCTAATGCCAACAATCCCCTTGTCTGATGTTATCACTGCAGATCTGGGGTTAAGTTTCCATTTTTAATTAGCTAGCACTCTCAGTATGACACAACTGGATCAAGTCCTCCTCTACTGTTTGATACGTGGGCTGGCAGCCACCATCAGGCCTTGGCTGTTTGCTATGGGCATGTACCAGCAGAACTGTGACTCCTGAAGTGACTCAGTCCCTGGCTAGAAACGCCCGCATGCCGCTCTGCTTAGTTTCAGCAATAAAGCTGGGATTCAGCTTCAGTGCTGAAGTTGGTAATTTCCTTCCCATTTTACCACTCGACTTGTGTGGTAAAATAATTCCTTCCTCTAATTTCTTATTGACAGCATTGAGATTTCAGCTTTCCCTTTGTGGGATGGCAACCGCCTCTTCTCGGCTGTAAGCAACTGAGCAATCAGTGTCAGCAGTAACCACACACCTTTTCCTTGGAGTCAGGCAGCCGGAGTCCCAGCAGACAGTCTTCTCTGTAGAAAGCAGCAAGCTTTTACATTTCTTTGTACTAAAACTTCTGCAGCTGCTTGGGTGGTTTTTCACTGCTGTGTGCCAAAGGGGAGGGATGAAGGTAAGCACTTTCTCCCTCCTGTTTGATAGCAAGGTGAGTGGTTCCCATATGTGTTTTTGAGGCCAGCAACCTATCTGCAAACCTCCCAGCTTCCAGACTCTGTTGTCTTTTCACCAACCAACAAGCTCCTTGGAGCAGCTCTGAGTTAGTTCTGGGTTTGTGCCACGGACCTGTCACCAGCAGCCAGGCAGCCAAATAGGTGAAAGGTGCCCAGTCACACACTGAGTTCCATCCTTTGGTAGCTGTTTCAGCTAAAATTCCCTTTTTGTTCTCCCTGGAGCAGATCTCAGACCCTCTCTGGGGAGGAAAGGCTTCATTTAGCTCCTCGCATGGAGCCACACTGCGTCCTTCCCCCTGCCCAGCTCTGCTGGCCCAGATGCGGCCTGCTCAGATGGGTTGCAGTAGAGAAGGGTCTAGGAGGAAAAGTGGCAGCTGAAGCTGGACCAAATCAAATTATTTAATCAAGCTATTTAAAAAGTGCCCCCACACAGCAGACTTTGAGCTTCTCCCTTTCAAAAGCCTGCAACTTTCTGTTGTGTTTTCCTCATCTCACCCCAGCTGTAGGAGTAAAGGGCCAGCCCCAGACCTAAGTTAAAGTATTTGTGAATGTGAAGCTCAGGTGGCAAGGCCCCTTGACGCTGCTTGTGTACTGGCTTTAGCAAGGGGAATTGTTTAAAGGGGTGATCAATCTTCCCTGTCATGTTTGCTGGGTGAACTTGCCTGTGCAAGATAATGTAGTAAAAGCCTTTTCTGCGGCCTTCCTGTGTTGACACAAAGCTGGCAAATCTGGTGGTAGCCCTTCCCAGGTGCCCTTCTTGTGATGAAGCCAGCATGTTTTGCAAACATGGAGTTGGCCAAGACAGACGCTTTTGTGAGCACCAGGATTTGCCTACATAAAGCTCTGGGAGTGGATGAGTAAAAGAGTGGCAAGTAGGCCTGTGGGGACTGGTTTGTGCCCATGCACTGATGTTCTTTATGCAGCTCAAAATACAGTAAGCTTCTTGTGCAAATCTGAGGAGATTTAGCAGAGGTGTTTGGTACCTGTTGGTAGCTGTTACTTGCCCCCTTCCCCCACCTTTTTTTTTTTTTTTTTTTTTTTTTTTTTTTTTTTAATTTCTGGTTTGACAAAAATAATAGATTGATTTGGCTAGATGGCTGATAACAAATCCTTAGATAGGGCAACTAAATATCTGACTTCCGTCATTGAATTTTGCAGTCAGTATAGGATGGGGGGAAAGCGAAAGTTGAGACCAACACGCCACCAGCGTTTGCTAGCAGGACAAGAAAATGTGGCAGTGGCATCAAGCCTGCCTCTAAGACTTAGGTCTTGACTACTCAAAGTGGTCGGATAGTGCAGTTAAGGTCCATAAACCTATGGCTGCTACTCTGACAGAAGTGCTGGTGCCAGTAGTTGTGTTCTTGGCATGGAATTGAAATGTCCCAGCCAACCTGCAATGAGATCCCCCAAGAAAAGAAAATCTAGCTACGAAGTCTGCCAGACTGGGAGATAACCCAAGCTGATCAGAGTCAAACTTCTCCTTAATTATGTTAATAGTAGACAGGGGACAATCTGTTTTTTTTCCTGGCTTGCATCCCGATGACTGGGACCACTACAAACATTTCCTATCTTTTCAATCTATTTTTATCTGGAGGAGGTTTCACAGAGCATGCAGTCTCTTGGGGAGGACAATTCTCAAGTAAATCGAACCCTGTGCCATGTTCCAAGTAGGAAGCGGTTTTGATAAGCTTTCCTAATGCTGTCTTGATAGCTTCAAAAACCAACTTGACAATTTAACAATTTGATAGCTCCTGCTGTCTACCAGGGGCTCCATCTCATCATTTCTGGGAGATGGAAGGAGCTGCGAGGAGCCCAAAGCCATGTCTAACCAGACAAGGGGCTGTTTTGGTGGTGTTTACTCTACACTGAGGCAAACACCCTCTAACATCTGTGCTCATTGCTTTTGTCATTTCATGGCTGTGAGGTGTTATGTTCACCTGGCATCAAAAGGTGTCCCCTAAGACACCTTAGGGGATTGGCACTGCTGTAACCAAAGAGGAAAACACCTGAGTCTCTCAGGGCAGTTTTGCAGGGGAGAAGACAGGGATCTTGGAAAAGATCACTAAAACGGGAGCAAAATATTAACTAACCCTTAATGGGAAACTTTGGGGAAAGTTGCTGCCAGATCCTACAGCTCATTTGTGGAGAATTTGTGGAAATGGGCTGTAAATAATCTCTCAAGATGCTGCCTTGTAGCATGTGGCTGTAGATCTGCAGTACGGGTGCTTGTCTTGCTGTGGAAATGAAGAAATCCCTGCCAGCTTAAATGTCACCCAGAAGGAAATGAAATAGTGAAGTGTCAAAACACAGCAGGACAAAATCCTTCCCTTTGAGACAGACTGCTTCTGACCTGAGTTAACCACAGCAACAGGGGCGGTGTTGGGCTCCTGTCTGAGGGAGACACTGGCAGGGGGAAGCGGTGTCCTCAGCAGCTACACTGCACTGAAGTTTTGTGTCCTGCCCCATGGCAAAACACCCTAGGTACACATTAACGTGGTTCCTCCACTAGTGGCATGGGTCCCAGCAGGGGGACGAGCACAGAAAAATGATCCCCAACTTGTGTTTCACCTTTCAAATGTCCAGAGTTCAATGCTGCCTTAAGGTTTCTCACAGCCTCATAGTATTGGGACAGCCTCTGCTGTTTCTTACACGGTGATCTTAGAAGCTAACGTGGGTGGTGGAGGCATAGCTAAAGGTGTGGTTAGACAGCACAGCGCAATCTGTTTAGGGGAGTGGTGTTGTCAAAAGCACCTGCCCTCTTCTTTCCCTTTGCTGTTGCCAACTTGCTTGGCCTGACACTGTTTTTCCCTGATCCACCTTCGTTAAGAGCACCAGCATGGGGTCTGCTAAGCCTCTGGCTTGGGTGAAGTTATGCAGTCATCTAGGACAGCAGGGAGAAATGAAAATGAGGAAAAAGGAGAGGGGAAATGCAGGGGGAGGCTTTTACGTCCTGCCTCAGGTGCTACATTCCCTCCTCTGTGCTGCTGGGATTAGTTTGTGTGCTCTAAAACCTTCAGGGGAAGCCAAACGACAAATGAGAACAGCACGTCTGTTACTCAAAGGCACTCAGCCTTAACGTGTACACATGCAGGGGAAAACGTGGTGCCATAATCCGGCTTTGTGCACGCCAGATCCCAGGCCAGAGGTCACGGGGATCAGCCCGGGCCACACGATCCCAGTCCCACTGGAAAATAAACCTATAAAAAAAAAAAACTGTTGATACAACAGATTAGCCGTGAGAACTGGACTGAGTGTCAAAGCCTAAGTCAGCACTTCACATTGTGTAGCTGCGAGATGTTACTGCACCGTGAAGCCGCGGGCACAGGAGGGGAATGTAAGCAGCCACGCAGGGCCGGAGCACCCAGCACCTCAGAAAATGTGTCTGAGAGACTTGGCCTGTGGAAATCTGCCACTTCTGCTGGGCCTGGCAGCACTCAGAGCTCCCAGCTCTACTGTAAGCGCTCACAGGAGAGAAGCGACAGCTTGCCAAGTCCAGTATCTACGTGAGAAGCTGGGGAGAGGGAATGTGAGAAATTATCTTTCCACATTCTGATTGCATCTAATTTGGTGGCTGACCATCTGTCTGCTTTGTTTAGCTTCTTTTTAAGTCTGTGGCATATGTGCTGGCTTTCGAAATCACTTCCAGATGTAAAATTCTTTCAGATAACAACCCCTTGTACTCTTTCACATTAGATATTTAGGTGTACAGGGCATTGGAAAACTGATTTATTTATTTTTTTTAACTATTACCTTCCCCATTCATGGGGATGAACGTGAAAAGAGAAGGGAACCCACATGAGGAAAATATCAGTGCTGCCCCCAGTGACCAGATTTTTTTTGAACAGCTACAGGGATTTGCCCTAGAGAGTCAGACTTTAATGGTGACATCAACTGAGTTAATGGAAAACATTGAAATAAGCAAAACACCAAATCCACATGGAATGCCATGGCTCTGAATGTCTGAAGTTTGGCTCCTGAGGATTTGTGGACAACAAACTCTCAGCACTCCTCAACTGAGAGTGAAAATGCTTTGAAGCCAGCTCTGAAATGAATGCATTTCTACAGAGGCTTCATCTCCACTCATGTCCTTTTATTTTCTGGCTCAGCTTTATAGAACATGCTGGAACCATGCTTTCTTTACAGCTCATCATAAGCAGTATCTTCTGCCTGCTGGCATTCAGCTCATGATTGAGATGAAGGATCACAAGTATTTCCATTTCTTTAATCAGAAAGTTAAGAATCTCTGTGTTAAATTACCGGTAATGAAAAGTCTTCTCTGAAACCAGGCATTGGTTATTCACGTTACCTGGAAATAGGATAGCAAAGATAATAGATATCTTGAATTGTAGATAGTTCAGAAAAAGATGAAAGAAAAAGAAAAAAGATTTTGATTTGCATTGAAACAGAAACTATTGAAATCTGTGAAATCAAAAGGTTTGAGAAAAATAATTTGAGGATAAATACTTGGTTTGATCTCAAATGCATCATTTTTCTGCTTTGAGCATTTTTATTCACATTGAAATTACTAGAAAGTAAACTTCATGGAAACATTGAAACAGAAAGCTGAAAAGAAATGTATTTCATTTTGAAAAAAAAAGTGGAACTGGCTCAAGTAATTTTTTTTCAAAAAGCATTTTATTTATTTATTGTTTTCTGACTAAACAAAACCCAGTCTCAATTCACAAAATGTTATGGTATTACTGAAGCTTCTTGTGCTAGTAACAGAATTCTCTCTGAGCAGTAATTCCCTCATCTGTAAGTTGCTTTCCAGGCAGGAACAAGAGGAGAAAGGACAGGAGGAGGATGCAAATAGCCATAAGGAGACAGCACTTGCAGGGCCTTCTGGCCATCTCCTCCAGTGAAAGACCCAGGGGGCCCCAGCCCTAGTTTGCTGGCAGGACTCTGAGAGCAAATGAATCCGCCTGGGGCTCCCAGCCTACACCGTGCACAGATGGAGGCGTCTTAAGCCAGAGGAAAGATATCAAAACCTTTTGTTCTGAAACGACTTCAATCTGCTGAGGGAGTGACCTCCATATGGGTACTAAAGTGAGGAGAAATCCTTAATGACAATATACCCCATTGAGTGCTCCCATATCTATGGATTTAGGGAATAACCATAAAAGTTTGTTTGTTTGTTTGTTCTTGATATCCCCTTTCTGTCTGTCAGTGGTTCCTGAGATGCAGCCTTGATTCAGGGCAAACTCCAGAGAGCAGGAACATCCCTCTGGGCCAGCACGTGGAGCACCTGCAGCAGAGGGACTGGGGATCTCGAGCCAGTGCTCTGGACTCTTCTGGTAGGATGCCATGTCACTGTGTCACTGTGATGGTATTGCAGCCTGGGTGCAGCTCTGATTCTCACCTTTTAACTTCATCCCAAATTTCAGGACCACTTTGTGTTTGATTTTCGATCCACGCTTCAGCCTACTTCTGCTTTGTAGGTAAGTGATCTTCCTGAAAGCTGAATTTGCCAGCTCCACAAGGCTGCTGACAAACAGCTATTTACTTCTGCTAATACAGAGGAGGAAATTTCTGCCAAAAATATGAGTGCGATTCCTACTCTTAAGGGCAGGATATCTCAGCTCTAAAACCTTATCTGCACATGAACTCTACTACCATGTAGTGGGTTACCCATCCTAATGTGGAAATGGTTATTTCTGGAAAGAAGAATTCCCCTGTAGAAGAATTCCACCTTTATACTAGAATTAAGGGAGGTGTGACCATGAAGGTGTGTGTGTGGAATAAATGAAGCAGTAAGAGCAAAGCCTCAGCCCCATGCGTAATTCAGTAAAAACTTTCCAACCTGAGTGTTTTGGCAGTGCGTCATTATTTGGAAGGGCATATGACTGCAGCGTGGTGTTTGCTTGCTCTCCAGATAGACTATGTCCTCTGTGGATTAAAAAAAAAAAAAAAAGTATTTTGGCATCAGTCAAAGCAAATAAACAAAAATTTAGAGCAAGGCTTTAAGCACAGCAGTCTTTCTGGTGGCAATCACACTGAGCAGTAGGAGACTAGTATTCAGCAAAACTGGGCTGCTGGCACAGCAGGTTTGGGCTAGCAGGGCTCCGTTGTCATTTAAAAGCAGGCATATTTAAGGGGTTAGGATGTCTTCCTTCCACTTTGTTCTGATTTGGCGGACCTGCTTGTGCTTATTGCTCTCTGAGCACACTTAAGAGACCAAGCCGTTCACTTCCATGTTCAGAAACACAATCGTATTTTCATCAGGTCACTCTTTGGTGAGCTGCAGTTTGCTGAGTGCTGTGCTGGAAGCACTTGGTGGCCTCAGCCACGTGGCTTTGTCCCTGCCCTTGAACCATCTCCGGCTCTCGGACGAAAACTGGTGAGCCAGTTCTCACGTGGAAGAGAAACACTGTCGTTGCTTCTCATCATGTCATCAAACCAGCCCCAAATACAAACTTTGTCCCTTCCACAGAAGCTCAAAAAGATAAATAATATGAAAATAGTTGAAAATCTCATTCAGAGGTCACCATGTCAGTAAAGGTTACTGCTGGCACATTGCAATTTTTTTCTGAAAAAGAAAAAAAAAAGTGTTTTTTTTTTTTCTAGTAACACAGCTTGTATCTTCCAGCTGAACACTTGCTGCTGCTTTGCCATGGTGTAACTGAGGCTCTGAGGTCTTTGTGTGGGAAGGAATTTTCTGGAGTCTAAGCAAAACTTGCACAGAGAACAGCTTAAAACGGCAAATGTGTAAATCTAGATTCTGTAGAAATGACGAATTTGGGACTTCTATGACAGTAATGGAGATTTAGCTGCATACCTTTCAATAAATAGTATGAGGAAATCCCCATGTTTTCCTTGGAAAATTTTAATATAAACTATTTAATTGCAGACAACAGTCTTCTTGAGAAGCACTGTAGCTCTGATCCTTTTTAAATACCAAATTAATTAGAAAAGAATGAATGAAAAGAACTACAGATAAACTGTGACACATATAAAATTGCTCAAGAATTGAATGCTTTCCATAGTGATTAAAAAAAATAATCAAACTCTTAAATTCAAACCAGCATTTAGGGAATATGACAATGTAGAAACCTTGGCAGGATAAGGAGCTCTGCCTGAAGATTATTGTTGTTATTCATATTCCGGTAAAGCAGGAGCCAGTTGTGCAAGAGTCTTTCCAAACAATTTAAAAGGGAGCTTTTTGAATACCTGTACTTAGTTCTTTTATTGTGCTCTTACACCTCAGACCACTTCTGGTTTCATATTTTTTTTTCTGTCGAAACCACAGACGTTTGCTAAGGAAGAGGTGGTTAGCTCAACTCCCATTTTCACTGCTTTCTTTCTGCGCATTGTTTCTTTTAAATCTCACGTGTGGAGGGGAGCTCCACGGATTCAGAGCTTCAGGTTCCCATTCTTTAACAATCCCTCTTGGGAGAACCGGAGCTTGACATAACACTTGGACTAAAAACTGTGGAGGAGTCAGATTTCTGCTCAGTCATCTTTTGTTTTTTGGTCAGTGTTCCTTTCTTGCTGTCGTTTCCCACTGACCAAATTATACCCCAAAATGAGGTGAAGGATCAAATCTGTAGGGTTCCTAGAAGAGGGAAGTTGAACAGATTTGAAAAGAGACCTGATGAGAATGGCTGCAGAAATAGAAACAGAGAATGACTTCTGTTTGGCCATGCAGAACCCACTGCCCTGTCCCCCCCCCCCCCCCCCCCCCCGAGATAAAAGACTCCATATCTTCACATGTGGTCTTCACAATACATTTTGGAGAGAACAAATAAGAAACCTGTGCCCTTTGTGGCTTTTGGTATCTATTCATATCCCACCATCCAAGCCAAAAGGTGCTTTGATACCATCCCTGCCTGGCTGCTCTAGGCCCTGAGGTGGAGCTAAACTGCCCAAGCACCGAAGTCCTAGCTTTGACCTGAATTTATTTCAAATTATTTTTTATTTGCAGTGGAGGCTTGGCTCCCAATGGGGCTGGCGGGCTAAAGAGCCTCACCAAGCAGATGATCCTGTATCAGAGGCTGTTGGAGCATGCATTTGGGGGTAGGGTGGGGATAGGACAAGGGCAATTGGTGTCTTTCCCATTGTAGGCCCCACCTGGGCCTACACAGGTGCATCAAACCACAGCATCAGCCAAAAACTTCACATAAAACCACCTACAGGTGCTGTCTTCTCCTTTAGAGCCTTTCTGATGGCTGGGGTCCCAAAACATCAAACTTCCTTTGTATTTTCATATTTCCACATCAAGTAAGGTACTTTCAAATCTTTGATGGCAGTTCTTAAGCCTGGAGGCATGGGGTGATCTGCAGCAGTCTGTGGGTTACTCACACAGGGGTACAGTGCTCATAAATTCATCTGGCTCAATTTGCAGTTATCAGAACATAATGCAAGAAATGGATTGAATACTGAGTACTTTCTTAAAGCTATTCTTTAATTTGTGGGCTAGGAGCTGATCTGCTACGTCACAATTTGAAACAACGTAGTTTGTGGTGTGTAAATGATGCAAATGATGGAGAACTCTGGTGCTCTACTGAGTAATTACCTTAAAAATTTATGTTGGGTAAAAACAACTTATCCTCAAAAGTCCCTATTTCCTCCTTTGACTATAAAATGATTAAAAAGAGTATCTGATCGAGGCATTTAACTTCTTGATAACTGTACTAGTTGTGCAGATCCTACCCAATCAAGTTGGTAATGTTGCTGCTAATAAAATACGAGTTAGCAAATGCGTGCCAACAGCAAATGTATTCCTGCACTTGACACAAAGAAAGTGTGGCTAAGGTTAATCATAAGGAAATTCTAATTAATCATAGCTCTGGATGTGAACTAGCAGCAAAGTATACAAATTAGTGTAATACAGGGCAATTTTCAGCCAGAAAAAAAAACCCTAAAATTTACTATTATCTCCCTGTGAAACTGTAATTTGTAATTTGCACTGTAATTCCATCAGCTGTCTTTTCTGCTTCTGTGCACAATCAGATATATCATCACTGTGTCATTAAAGAAACAATTATTCTAACAACAGAACTAATAAATCCCTTCTGTTAGAGGCAGGATTTAGCCAGCAAACACAAATAGACCTTTTACATCAATACTGGCTAGGATGAACGGTGACATTTAATGTCACCCACTCATTCATGAATTGCCAAATTGTCATCGTAAGCCACAGGGTGGAGGGGGGGAAGGCAGGAGACGACTGTAGCAAATGCAAAGTTATTCATGGGAGTGAAGAAACTGCGACTATTTAAAGATGTTACTCAAAAAGTCTAAAATTAGCAAACATTTGAATCCCATGTGAATTCCATATTTGAGATTCTAGGATTGAATATTTACCGAGAATTTGGTAGAACAGCTTACTTCTTTTCTAAGTACAGAACAAGTTAACGTTTCCTACTTGTTCACACCCTTCCTGTGTTAACTGAGACAACCTGCACGCTTGCGTGCCTCTCGTTTCCTCAGGCTTATGACATTTGGTGGGATACATTTTACTGCAGTGTTTCACATTCTTACGTGTGAAGTGAAAGCAATTCTGTAGTGCCTGTGGAGAATCTGGAGATGCCGGGTATCACTGATGCTGGGTAACACTGATGTTATGATAAAACGTAGGAACCTGAGGATCCCAGAACAGTTGGCACTTTTCTTCTCATGTTCCCCAAATCAAAAAGCAGCAAGGTTAGTGAGATCCTTGGTTAAAATGATGCCACAAAATTGGACCAAATTTCAATAGTGAGTGAGTGTAAGTAAAGCAAAAATCAAAACATCCAACATCCCTACCCTGTGGCCATGACTGCTGCTGTATGAGAAGACACAGAAAGTAGATTAGGAAAAACATAACGCGCTATCATCAGACTGGGCCAAAAGCTTCTTCTGTCCTGCAGCACTTGCGGTGGCAGAACACAGGTGCCTGAGCCTTTCTTACCGCAGTGCTGCTCTATCCCAGCATCTCTTCCTTTTCCCTTCTGGCTTGTCAAGGGATCCTTGCGACGATCTCACAGCAACTATGGGATCTTCATGAAATCAGAAATACTAGGAGGGTGTAAAACAATGAGCTTATCTCAGTGTCCACGTTTCTGTTTGTACAGGTAGACCACTGGGTGGAAACTCTTCAGTGCCTCCTGGGACCTCCTAACTAGCCTGAAACGCAGGTATTCACTCCCCCCTTTCTCAAAGTTGTCAGTACACCTTTCTTCACTGTAATTTTGAAGCACTTTTAATGCCATCCTAGTTCCATGCTGGCCATGAGGTACAGTGCCAACAGGAACAACTAAAAATGAAAAGGATGGGTAAATCTATCCAAGCAGAAGGAAAACTGCCAGGTGGCCCAAACAATTATGGTGAGTTTTTATGAAAGACCCATCAGATGTGAACATACACGCTGTTAATGAGAAACTTTCAGGGTGTGCTTTCTAGAAGCTCGTTACAGAAGGGAAAAACGGGAATGAAAGAACATTTACTGCTACTACTTTTCCTATTTTGGAAACAGGAGCAAATTCAAACATCATCTCCTTTATTTTCCTCATCCTTTGTAGAAGAAACATGATGTCAAGTTTTCAACACCTATATTTTTTTTTCCCTGACTTGTTTTGTAAGCACTAGTGTAGGAACACACAAAATAGATTTTTCCATAGCACTCACTACTGGGGCAGCTAAGTGTCAAGCCTGGGACCTAAATCCAAGCTGTCAGTGAAGCACTTTTCACCAGTTTTGTGGTCATACTCTGGAAATGCACTGATGATTTTCACATATGTTCTTTGACCAAGCTGGGCTTAAGTTTCTTCATTAGCATATTAAACCAGTTTAAGCCAAATTCAGCTGCGTCGTTTAAATTAGGCTTTAAGCATGTTAGTTTGGAGATTTAGGCTACTGATATCTCCTTCATGCTATTTGAAATTTCATTAATTCCAAATATGCTAAAAGATTTGTAAAAGAGTTGACTGACTGGCTCCCAGGAGAGTCATAGTAAGGCGCGAGGGGAAAAGCAGCAAAACATCTAGCCAAAAGTGGTATGGCTTTTCTTTTCTTATTTATTTATTTATTTATTTATTTATTTAATGTATATATAGATATATGATCTATTTTGCATATTTGATCCCTGTTTGAGTAGGCTGCAGAGATTCTAGGGTCAGGAGCAGCATCTTTTCTCATGTTTGGACAGCACCTGATATTTTGAGATACCAATTGTGATTTGGCAATACCACTCTAGAACCAGCAGTAGCAATGTTATCAGCAGAAGTTTGACAGCCTAATACATTTCCTCCGCTCCCAGCCGATCAGATTCCACTCCCTTAACATCACTTCCTTGTCTTTTCACTCCACCTCAAATCAAGGGAGTAGGCGAGATGTTCACAAGGCCATAAAGGACCATAAGTCATGGTGATGTCAACAAATCCATACCTTATGGTATCAATTCCTTTTTAAAAAGATCACTGGGGGAAAAAAAATAAAAATCAAATCCATCTCCAAAGTCTTCCTGCCACTTGTTTCAGCCAAGGGAAGGTGCTATACTTTAAAAAACATAACAGCACTATTTTCTGAGCAGGTAATTCATCATTACTGACCCATGAAAGCCAGGGGTGCTTCCTATAGAGGTCAGTGGCATCGAAACCTTGCACAGGTTTCAATGAAGAATGCTATTGTGGAATGGGGAACGCTAAAATCATTCAGGGATTAAAAAAGAAGCTGCTGCCCTGTACTGCTTAGTCACTGTGTGTGCTGGCATGCTTGAGACGTGTTACTTTTTTTTTCCCCCCCTTCTTCTTTACCTCAGGCGTTCGGTTTGAAGGGTGTGTAGGGAAGTGAACTTTCAAAATGATTAGTCATCTTTAAAGTCACAGTCTTCTATTTTGTGTGATTTTTAACAGGAGCTGAGGCAAAGCTTTCCCAAATCTGAATTCATCTAGACAGCTACTGAAAGGAACTCGTCTGCACAGGAGGATGGGGTGGGCCCTCTGGCTAAGCAGAACTCCCATTTTAGGACCCACCATAAAAGACACTAGTTTTATCACGGCTAATTTTATTGTCAGTGGATATCCTGGGAGATGGCTGTAAGAATTTGAAGGTAAGATAATTCCAGGTTAAAAAAGAAAACCTAATACAGCCATTTCCAGCCATTTGTTCACATACAAGTGTAATACCTGTGCAAATGTCAGAGGCAGATGATGTGACGTAGCATCTCTGCTCCCATCCCCATCGAGGGAAGCACTTCTAGCAGCTTCAGAAGCCTTGAGATTCGCCACTGCCACAACCCACGCCATGCAGCTGCGATGCCTGCAGACTGTTCCACCCAGCCCATCTGCGATGAAGGGGAAGCTTCAAGAGGCAGAAGTGTGAGAATGGTAGCTAACGGTGCTGCTGTAGGAGGCAGCTGAACCAGCAGGGCCTAGCTGCAACCCTTTAATTACAAGCTCCCAAGTTAACACAGTTATTTCTATAAGATGTACCTGTGGTAAGATGGTATGTGATAGGTAAAAAGGCAAAGAAATAGAAAATAGAAATGCTGTTATTTGTTCAAGTGTCACTAACTTATTTTCTGGAATTTTGAGGTTTTCTTATTTCAAACAAATTTATGTTCAGTGAACAGAAGACATCTTTATAACCTACATAACTCATTTTGTTGTTCTGCAATCAAAGTAGCAACATGGACAGCACCTCCTTAATATGAACTGTCTCACGGGATCTCTGTGCACCAACAAATCTGCTGATATCCTTCATCTCTTTCCTGAAAGAAATTAAAAAACAAAAACCACAAAACAACCACAACCACACACACACACACAAAAAAAATAATCACCCACCCCAAAAAAACCTCCACCCAAGAACACCCACCCCTCCAGCTTCAAGAAGAGGAATGAATCCACTACTCCTGCCCACTCTGCCACCAATTTCTCAGGTGCTCTGGGGAACTACAGAGTGAAATAAGCAGTGGAGCTCAAGAGACACCTAGCAAAAGCAAAAGGCCTCTAGCTCCAGGGGAAAACTACTGAGGAAAATCCCAGTGTTTCATCTACAGGTAAGGCTAGGTCTAGAAACAACCCAGCCAACTCAATTATTTTGGTGGCTAGGGACATTTAAGTTTCCAAACTTACTTTTCATGAACAGGAATGAGTGAGCATGCTATAGGCTGTCTGCTTTGGGCCGACAGCAACAGCCTTGATGACTTACTGGCACTGATGTGGATACACGCAGAGACCCAACTTCATTGACTAGTGCTGCTGCCGCTTGACATTGCTACCATAGGTTCGTAAAATGCCTTTTAATGAAACAAAGTTATGTTAAAATAGACAAAAGTTGTATTAAAAACAAACAAAACCTGGTAGCTTGGCTCAGTTTTTCCAGTAACGTGCATAATTAGGACACATCAGCACTGATTTTGGCTAAACTGAAGAGTGAGACAAGATAAATTCTGGAACAGATGCAAAACGTGAAGATAAGATGTTTCACTGAACAACTCTGAAAATGCAAAGTCATGTTCCAGTTCTCTCCCCAAACTGTTAATAATTTAACCCAAATTGAACAGCTAGCAGCTCTCCCAAACCCTAATATTAATCTACAACTTCTTCCCTGCCCTTAACACTCAGGGGAATAAAAAAAATAGCAATATATACTTTTTTCGCCTCAACTTGAGGGAAAAAACAACCAACTAAACACCAAAATGCATAACCAAACTCATCGTTTTTCTGGATGAAGTCTCCAAAGTTTGTTCTAATGTCTTCAGGCTCATGCAGCCCAAATAGGCACAGTAAGTCAGGACTGCAGTCCCCTTACCCTTCCTTTCCAGTCAATGGGAAAGGAAGATAACAATGCAATACCGAAGGGCTGCTCTCCCAGTGAGAAATCTAAAGTGGGACCAAGCTGATGTTCAGAGACTCAACAGCTGTAGCTACGCTCAACAGAAGAGTTGTTTGTACTTCTTGCAAACAGTACTAGCTACGCTAGGAAACAAGGGTAAGAGGACCAACCAAAATACTTCACATGAGACATTAATTTACATTTGAGCTCTCAGTGAGTCGTCTCTCCCAGCATTACTGTGTAGCAGAAGGGATGTATGTTTATCACAGAGCTTTCTGACCAGCTCCTCAAGCCATTGCACGACCAGCAAAGCTCACGTCCTCGCTCTGTCCCCATAACCTCAGCTGCTTCCCGCATGCCCCCGTTCTCCCCTGAGCTCCTGAGAACACCTCCCCTCCGTCCTCCTCTCACTCACGTCTCCAAACCACTGATCTGGGGTTGCTTGGCTTGGAGCCGCTCGCATCCTCATCAACCTGTAATCCTCAGCAACAGTGGAGTCTTTTTTCAGTCTGACCATAAATTTGGATGGCTCTCAAAGGATTTATTGGCAGCATGAGGCCCACTAGCCTTAAAATATGTTTAAGTGAGGCAGCAAGTTCAAAGGATATTTAGGTAGACCAAAATCCATGTGGTACTGCCGTCATACTTCCCTACAGAGAAGCTGCTGGTTGTAGTTCAAACATTACAAAAAGCCTTAATCCTAAACCTTTTTTAATCAGGTATTGACCTTTACATACTGACAAAAACTAGTATTAAGTCTTCTCAGAGTCAGAGATTTTTAATTGCACAGAAATAAGGTCAGGGTGCTATTTTAAGTCAAGCAACACCACTCTCCCAGGCCCTTATTTAGACATACTTCTCTGCAGAAACCCTGTTGTGTCTTCATTTACTTTGACATGAGTTATCGGAGGGCGACTGCTAAGGAGGAGCGTTACTGCCTTTCAAGCAACTCCACTATCTTTTTCCCATCTTTTTCTTTCTGTAGTGTTAGCCAGTATCAGACCTCTTCACGATAGCAGAAAATCCAAAACAAGGCATAGTTTTACCAGCCAACACGCCAGCAGCCCCTAAGTACGTAGCTAAGTACAAAAGTAGATCCAAGCATGAACAATTCATGGGCTCTTTTTATTTCGGTAAAACTAAAATTTACAGCTCCTTAACTCATAACCATTGAGAAAGACACCCATAAAAAGCGGTATTAATAAAAACTGACGGGCTTCCGGGCCTCTAAAATATTTCAAGCGTTAAGATACAATAAAAGATATCAACTGTTTACATTACAGCCTTGCTGCCTTACACACTATCACAGAAAGTAAACAAACACATTCAGGAACCTCAAGTGTACTATTAAAAAGACACCAGTAAGTGCTCCAGTTTTCTGTACCATACAACTTTATTTCAAATTCACATCTTTCTAGGCAGTGTATCCAAAAATACTTGACTAAAGAGTACCTTTAGACTGTAAATATTCTTAAACAGGGCATCAAGTCTTTCCTATCTCCAAATGAAAACTTCAGTTTTAGCTCATGTTATAAAAAGTAACTGTGTGGAATGTGACAAGTCATAATGTGAAATCAAAGTGCTTTAGTCCCATAGCGCAAATATACACTAGTGGTTATACAGCCATCTGTCAAAAATATCTCTAACGCCAACGGTACCATTTTTTTAGGGCTTGGACTTGGTGTCATTGCACCCCACCTTGCGAAAACCTTTGGACCATTAAAGTGAGGTCTCTCTAGTTGACAAGACCATATGAGTGGACCAAGAGTTTCACTTT
This sequence comes from Aythya ferina, assembly GCF_964211825.1. Classification (NCBI taxonomy): domain Eukaryota; kingdom Metazoa; phylum Chordata; class Aves; order Anseriformes; family Anatidae; genus Aythya; species Aythya ferina. Next base: position 63,982,431 of record NC_140296.1, read on the forward strand.
GACAGTTCAAGCGATGAG